>NC_137590.1:25802018-28202018 GCF_963210335.1 Falco punctatus | reverse complement strand
ACACTCAGCCACAGGAGCTTAAAGTAGGGGAGAGGGCAGGACAATATTTAGGAAATGGGAGCTGTTTCTCAAATTCATCTAATTTTTCTGTCGGCTCTGAAAAGAAATTGCTAAGGGATTACAGTGAGGACGTATCCTTCCCAGTCTACAGTCCTCACACCAGGCCTTCCCAGAGAACCAGTATACCTCAGACATCGTCTTGCACTAGGATGGAGGATGTCCCAGGACTCCTAGAAAAGTTTACCTTTAAAGAGACTCCTCCAGGGGCTCCTATGGATGAAGTGATTATATGTAATGAAAAGTACTTCCTTCTTTCATCTCCAGAGCCCAAGAACACCTCCAAGGACAATCTGGATGACTCTGAACAGAAGGGTAGTATAGGGTCACTCTTCGATAGACTGAGAAGTAAAGTTCATGACAGAGAAGGGAGTTCCGTTGTGTCATCCCTGCCTTTCATGAAGAACCATTCTCCAGAAGACAGGCTATGTTATCCTTCCACAGGTGAGGACCTGAGTGGAATTATTATTATTGTTATGTAATAGCACTTAAAATTTAAAAGACCTGTGTGTGATCATGCAAACACATATCTGTTGTATGCTATGTTTACTTTATAGCTACTTTCTACATAGGAAGACTTCATACATATTCTGATTAAGGTTTAGGAGTTGCTTCTGGTTTAGGGGAGCAGAGCAGATCTGCAAGCAGCGCGCAGCACACTGGACCCAAGTTTGCTGCTTACTGCTGTTCAGATGTGTTTGGGTCAGGAAAATATACTCACCAAGGTGGAAGAAGCAGTGAGGCAGAGTGGGATGGTGTGCAGAGCAGCTGCTGCTGTGACACTGAGTGTGTTACGGAAGGGATAGTACAGCAGGCAAGCTTGAGGATGAGCACTGAAAACTCCAGTGCAGCGTAGAGCACGTTTGCTACCCTTTCTGTAAGGAGCTCAGAGACTGAAGCAATATGGTTGCGGTAGCAAGCTTTGCTTTGTGTATGTGCTTTCTCAGCAGGTGTCTCTTCAGCTCTGTCTGCTGTTGCAGTGACTGAACTGTAGACATACTTTTGGGAGCTTTGCGGTGTCATTAATATCCCCTTGTTCTTTTATTTGAAAGGAGATAGGACCTTCTTGACCTACTCTGACCTACTTGTGAGTCTATTTGGGCAGTGATTAAAAGGCATCAATTTTCATGTTTGCTTGCTGGCAAGAACAAGGTTAGTATTAAAACTGCAGACGAGCCTAAGAAATATTGATGTCAGACAAAGAGCAATCTGAGTAATCTGAGCATAGGCTCAGAAAGAATTAAGTGTAGCACAGTTTCAGGCATGAAATATGAGGTATGAGAGCTGCAACCACCTGTCTTTCACCGTGATCCATCTTTCCACTAGCCCACTGCAGAAAGTCACAGTTATTTAACTACATAATCTACTGAATTTTATTGACATACCTGTTTGTTTCTTACTCTATTAAATTGCAATCCAAACTGTAACCTCAAAATTGCTGCTGTACTGCATTAGAATAACAATATGTATGTTAAAATACCAAGTCACCAAAATGTTCCCAGTGAGCTGCCAGATCCTTTTTGCATCCTTCCTGCTTCAGAACTACTACATTCTGTGAGGAAGATACACAGTAGGCATAAGAGCCTTGATCTGAAGCTCATTAAAATCCACAGAATAACTCCTGCCCTCATTCCTGAATTTTTTGGTTGGATTCTTGGAGCATCCTTTATCTAACAACTTGCAAAACAAGGCGTCCCCATTGAGGCAGAGGATGCGAAGGACTGCACTGAAACCACAGGGAGTTGCTAGAGTTTACACTTGTCATGCTGTGGTCTTAAATGGGAGGCTTTTTCTGAGTCTTTACTTACTTAGTCATGACCCATCAACTAAGCCAAGCTGACTTGCTCTTAACTAAATATATTACAATAATTGGTATGTTGTGTTCCTACTAAAATGGGAAAAGTTTTTGTTAGGTTTGAATAATGCTATACTTTATTTGTATTTTAAATATTTGGGGGAAAAAAACCCATGCTGGTTTAATATGTGTTGCATTCCTCTGCTGTGCAAGCCAAAAGAGGAATTATTAAATTATTATAATTATTGAATATAGGCATTGCAAAGTCTGTTCAGAAGCAAAAAAATGCAGCTTTGATCTAGCTATTTGCCCAGTAATCTGCTGTCTTCAGTGTTTCAACATTGCAGCTTCCTGAACTTTTCCAAACATTCATATTTGAGTAAATCAAGCTGGTAAAGAGCCAAGTCCTGCTTGGCTTTCTGAAATGGCATTTCTGTCTCATGTTGGCATTTGTCTGAGGCCCAGGCTTGGCAAACTCCAGTCATGAACTGATGACAAGCTTTAGCCCACATTATATGTCATTATTTTTCTTTCTTGAAATTTATCATGAATCTCGAAAAATTTCTTTTCTAAAAAAAAAATAAAAATACTCCCAGGATCTTGCAGAAACTAGTTTAATGAGGCTTTTTCTCCTACTCCTGTTGGCTTGCTGCAGTAGGGGTTTTCTATCCTATTTGAGGCCAGACAGACTTGTTCTGTGCAAGTATGGTTGATCTTACATTATGCTGATGTTTTCTCCCTCGATGGGCTGTTGGCACGTGGAGCCAAATAATGAGCTGGGTGGTAAAAGTCCATGGGCTTGAGATGAGACTGGGCAAGCTCATTGAAGAGAAATCCACTGAGGAGTAACCAAATGCTTAGAAACCGCTTCCTATTTAGAAAGTTCCTGAACTGAAAAATGCTTGGAGGCTGCGTGAGTGTTAAGGGAAGGAATCACATATGACTGCCCGCTACCTATAGCATTCCTTTTAGACATCCATTGCTGGAGACAGGCTGGAAGGACCTTCAGTCTCACCCTACACATATACTTCTACATTATGTTGCTCATCTTTCTGCAAATACACGTCAAGATGTCTTTTCTATGCTGATGACTTCTGCATTTCAGACCCAGATGTCTGTCCAAACTAAAACTATATTCTGTCCTTTTCTTGTTTCCTGCCGAGTGTTCAGCCACCAGCTGAAGCTCAGCATAGGGAAGCAGAGATCTTAATTACTCAGCAGCAGATTGATTGCCTGTTGGTCAAACTTACACCTGCAGTTATACCTTCCATACAGGTCATTCCAGCTTCTGAAATGCAGACCTGGTCTAAAGGCTTTCTGGCTAACGCTTTCTTTCTGTTTCATACGAGCTGTTCCTCAGAGACACTTGCAAATCTGGGGTTGTGCAGAGATCTGGCTGCACAGACTACCTGTGTGGGACCTAGACAAATTTTACTGAAGTAATAGGGGTTCGTGTACTGTTTTCAGTGAGAGATTGGTTTTAAAAAATCCCAAACTCCTAAGTTTTCTTGTAAAATATACAAATGTCCCCAAATAGCCACACTGGTGTTTTTAAGTGCAAATCCGGATTTTTTATTGACTACACGAATATCTTTGTCCTTTAATTCCTCCTTTGTGTTCCAACCTGCAATTAAAGAAACCTAAAAAACTTGATCAATAAAATTGATTGATCACGTGGTTAACTGTTCTCTCCTAACCCTACTTGCCCTTTTGAAATTTAGAAAAATGCCAAAGCGCCATGTTAGTTAGAGATACTAAAAATCATTAATACCACAGAAAAACAACAGTAAGAAGAGAGCTAAGCCAGGCTGTTTGAGAGAGTTGCAGTCAGCAGTGTTTGTAATGAGACTTAGTAGTGGATCCAGGGGTTAGGTTACTCTTGACTTACAGACCAGTCCGTAAATGCGGTTGGGTATTGGCAGATGTTTGTGGCTCTGGGTTTGCTTCTTGTAGCAATGAAGATGTGGAAGGAATATTTCTGTCCCTGACAGAGTAGGGGTCATGTGAAAAACATTCCTAGAATCGCCCCTTAAATGAGAGTCGTTATAACTCAAGTTTGTGACTGGCTTTACATGGCTCCCTTCATTAAGCAGGACAACAGCTCAGCTGATGAGAAAAGTAGATATGTTATGAACTCACTTTGCTGGTTTTGTGCACTTTTAGATTGAAAAGAGATTGTTTTAAATATTTCAGGTTCATATGTGGTTCCCACTACTGCACCTTTGTACCACTGAAAGTCTGTGTTTGTGATGTTCTTGTCAGCTAGGACACTTATCTCAGTGATTACATGTTTTAGAAGGGGAACTGAGGCACTACAAGATTAAATTACATACCTAAAAGCACATGAGAAATCTATGGAGAAGCAGAGAGGTGAAGCCAAAGAGCCAAGCCCACTCTTGATTTCTTCCGTCCTTTCATTTAATCTCCTACTTCATGCCAAGTCCCATCTGATTTGGGACATCAGTGTCCTAGGAGATATATGTAGCTTTGCCTCTTTCTTTTGTAAAACACTGAAATACTTAAAGTGGTCATGATTAACTCCGATGACTTTATAAAACCATGCAATCTTGGACACTTAGAGAGGAAGCCAACAGATTAACATAACATTATGTTATAAAACCAGTTCCTGCTCCAAGGCTTTCCGTGTATTTAGACTGCAGTCATTACCGTGACACAAAAACACCCCAGGAAAGGGAGGTGAGCTGTGACATGCGGAGTGACAGTAGCGGTGGTTTGGTGTTTTTTTCCCCCCTATAGATCTCCAGGATAACCAGCAGTGTTCCCACACGAAACAGAAGGTATTACCTTCTTAATCTCTTCATGTGACACCTCCCTCTTTGTGCAGAGGACCTCAAGTTTCCTAGGAAAGCCAGTCCGTTAGATTTACATGATAAGAGGGGTTCTTAAAAGTGCTGGACTTCGGTCATTTGATCCCTCTGAGTACAGCAAGGGTTTTACCACTGATGACATTCAATGGCAGCATGCTTAGGCCGAAGCAAAGTGTCTTTGAGACTCACCTTTGGATTACCAGGCTGTAACACACTGTCATAGGAAGGAGTTTTAATTTTATGGATGCCATTTTTCTTATCTCTTATGACATACACATACCTGGATACCAAGTACCAATATCAAGAATTGGAGGTTTCCTCCAGCTTTGCACTTTGAAGTGTGTTGTGTGACACTGTCAGATTCAATAACAATTAATAAAAATAGTAATTAATACTCAGTTTCATGTGATTTGACAGCTGTAAATCAGGTAAGCTGGAAAGGTTTCTTGACCAAACTCCTAGTAGCCACTGTGAGGTGGAAATCAAGATTAGATTAATAAAGATTTCAGAAATATTTGTTCCTTTCCCCTTTATAATTAAGAACTAAAACTATGGCTGACTGTTCCTCATGATCCAAAGTCATGTTAGCTGGGGAGGAAAAGCTCTAGTGTAACAGGTTAATTTGGAAGATAGGGAGACACTAGAGTACTTAAGAAAGAAATAATAAATTCCTCCAATTTTGAAGGAATTAGATGGCCAGAAAGAGAAAGGCCAAGTCCAAAAAATTTGAGTTAATATTTGGAAAAAACATACGTTTTTGAGATCTTTTCTGTAGCTATTGAGCACTAAGGCTTGATATATTTGGAGTATTTGGAGTAGACAAATTATTATTATCCAACTTTACTATTGTAGTTCTGAGTTTCAGATTTAAATGATCCAGTAAGTGTAGAAGTCCCCAAGTTGAACATTTTTACGTGTGAACTTCTTGTCCAGATCCTCACACCTGGCAGCTAAATTCTGTCTGTTTCATTCCCTTTGGAGATGGGAAAGATGAATGCTCAGTCATCTGTAGTAGAACATACAGATGCTGTAATACAGAAGTGTGGTTTGGTTTGTTTTTTCATGTTTTGTTGTTGTTGTTCACCACCACACCACCACACCACCACCACCACCACCACCCCCCCCCAAAAAAAAAAAAAGAATAAACTCGTGGTATATTCTTTCTCTAGCTCTGCATAAAGCAAGTTCATTCTGTGAGGTAATTTCTTACTGTGCTTGTTATAGTTGTTTTGAAGTTGAAATTTGCATCTGGGGTACATTTTAGAGCATATTTCTGGTCTCTCCCACGAGGAAATAGCCAAAGAAAAATAGCTGAGCAGAGCACTGAGTGGCTGCCCTTCTAGTGTTGAAAGAAGTGCACTGTCCCACTGCTTCTGTATCCCTGAAATGTGGCAGGACCACCCATCTGGAAGCCAAAGCCCTGTATTCTCATCCCAGTTCTGTCATTCTTTGCTGTGTGTTTCTGGGCACCTCCTTGGAGCAGCCCATGATTAATTATCCACATTATATTAGCAGAGAGCCTCAGTGCTGTGAAACATATATGCAATAAATGTGACAGAAACCTTAACTGTCAATGCAAACAGGTAGATCCATCAGCTGCCTCGTCACTGAGTGGCTTCACATAGTCCTTCATCCTGTAGGATTCTCAGGTGGAGATGATAAAGGATGTTGCTGATTGCAGTCAGGTGGCTGTCATCTCACAGAGGTTTAGGTACTGCATCCCTTGAAAAGCTCAGCTCTTTTGGAGCAATCTAAAAATGGCTTTTCTCTGCAGAGCAAGGTGCAAAAACTTGGCTCTCCATAGCAGATAGGCACTGGGAGGACTGTGGCTGTTATGAATCTATTCCATGTGCAGACATTGCCTTCCTTATGCTCATGAGATGGCCCTTGGAAGTCATTGACCCTCTCTCTGTCCCAGAAGGGCAAAGAGCTCCCAAGTCACACCCTTGAGGAGGAGGAAGGTGCCCATGTCTTATAGCAGGCTGCTTTTTCTGTAGACCTTGTAATGCTTTTTAAATTATTGATATCACTCAAAGCGGAGGACGGGGGAAGCAGTCACTTATTCCCACAGCTGAGAGAAGAAAGGGAGTGTGTAATTGCTTGTGTTTCCAGCCCTGGTGGGCTGTAAAGCTTGCCCTTTGAATATTACAGAATTTCATTTCGCTAGTGGTCTGAGTGCAGGGTAGTTACTGCAAACTTTTGGTTGCACAGGGAGAAGCAAGGTAGGTGAATTTACGTCTTGAAAGTAGTAGTGGTGGATAGCTCCCCACGCCTGTCTTCATCATGTGCACTGGGAAGGGCTTTATGGCTGACTGTCCCCGCTGGGAGCAGAGGTGGGGTGCAGCTGGATTTGCGCTCCTGTCTGCAGAGCGTGGGGGGCAGCAGTGTCACCCCAGCAATAATGAGTCATCGGAGAATCCCCGGCAGGTCAGTGAGCAGGAGCTGTGTCCCTCCTCCAAGTGCCACGAGGTGAGGCGGGGAGGTGTGGGGTGGCAGCCTGGGCAATTCCGGAGCAGTGGAATCACCTGGCAGGCTGGAGACCCACCTGGAGGGCTGTTGCACCTCCCGGCTTTCCCTCAAAGGCATCTGCTGCCCAAGGACTTGTCCTGCAAAAAAGGATGGCAGGACCCAGATCTGCTCCAGTGGACCCTCTGAGCTTACAGCTTCATCGAACACAAGGACTGGGTGCTTCTATAATGGAGATAGCTCAGGAAAATCAGGATTTGTGCCTCAGATTACTTGGATTTGCTTTTATTGCTTTATCATCCAGGACAAACAGGTTTCATGGATCCTGATTTTAAATTAGGGCTTGAGACAGATGCCCTACTTGAGGACTGGGATCCAGGACGAGGCAAAGAAGAAACATTTACACTGGGAGAATGGGAAGTTATTTCAGTCTGAATACAACTTGCACATAGAGAGCCAACTGTTACCTTGCAGATACAATGAAAAATGGCACTGTTAGCTTTAAATAATGTACATGTCCAAGATGTTGCCCAGCTGTTAATCATTAACCCTGTAGCAGGTTGAAGCATAGTGACAGATGTTCCAAAAGCGGTTTTATTTTCTGAAATAAAGAGAACGAAGCTATGAATTACACAAATTAAGAAGAAATTCAAATATTTACACCCAGTTGAAATGAGATGCTGGAAAAACAGGCATGATAAAATTGCTACAATTAAATGTAATTTAATTTATAATTCTGAAAGCATGCTTCTTCCAAAGGCAGCCTTTGAGTTTTCCTTATGGAGTGCATTGTTGTGATGTATGGATTTTCCTGACTTATTATGGCATTTTAATCAACGGTTCAATGATGTGATAATATTCCTAAAGCAGGAAAATAAGTGACGTTTGTTTAGACATAATTAATGAAATATTTATGTTGCATGCGGCTGTGTGATAAAGCCTTGTTCTCTTAGTCCATTTGCTTCTGATTACATTTGTGATTTTTTTATATGACCAGACATTGTGACGCCAACTATTTTACACTGAGCAGATGTCATGTAGTAAAAATGGGTGCCAGATGCTACAAGCCACATAAGGGTAATTTGTTTAAGAGCTGGCTCAGACTTTTTGCATTCAATTACACTGTATAGTGAGCCTTATACAATCATTTGGGTGATATGGCTAACTTCAGATATACATTTTAATGAATCTTGAGTGTGTTTAGAACAGCATGCTACATGCAGGGTGCTCAAGGAATTAATTTATTTGTTTGTAATACCTGAAAAAAATCAAATAGCATTAATTAAATTTTTGATCCCTGTCAAAACTGTTATCAGCCGAATTTCCGAATTGTGCTAGGTACTGCTGATTAGAACTCAGGGCAGGTGCAAAGTGTCTAAGTTGAAGAACAATATTTTTTTGCTTCACTGACTCTTCTGTTCCTGTGTTTTAGGATGCGAACACCTACCTGTCCGAAAACAAGCTACCGAGTATTCTAGTTCTTCCTCTGATGATGAATTTGAATCCAAGCCCTCATTTACACACAAGGTAATCTTGACTTGGGAACAGACAGATATTTCCTCAGTTGGACTGTATTTAAGATTCATATACGATTTTGATCTAAAACACATGGCAGTTTTTCTAAGTGGGGATTGGAACGTTTTATCAGTGGAGAGGTTATGTGTCAAGGAGAGAAAATACATTAAAATTCTGTAAGGCAGATGAACATAAAAATTTCTTTTTCCTCTTTGGAACTTTAATTCACCCAGGTTACACCAGCATTGACAGAGGAGGTCTTGATTTGACAAACAGACATGTTTCACTGAAACCACTTTGAAGCTGCATTTTTAAGTGGCCTTAATATGTAGCCCAACTAGCAAACTGTCGAAAAAATTAAACCAAGCAGATGCAGATTTCCCTTGGGGAAATACAACTTCATTTGAGAAGCGCTACAGGCAGGTTGCGTGGAAAATGCTGTTTTTATCCTAATCAGCACAACTGCGTGTGCCATGAAGTCACACCCAGACCTCGTACACTGAAAGGACCAGCTGCACACCGGGGTCTTTGAGCCCTAACTCAGTTCCTGTGGCTAGCAGAAACGATGGGGTTAAAGCACCAATGAACTCTTAATACCCGGCTCTGATGTGAAGAAACAGAGCTTTTATTGCCTGAATAGCTTATCAGAAATGTGTTTACCTCTTTCCTGTGCAGAATATCAGTAAGTGGAATTAATAGTATGAGGTGGCCTTTTGATTTGTTGCTTTGCGGGGAGCAGGGGGAAAGAAAGCAAAGCAAGAGGCTGCCCAGTATGCTGAAAAAAGAGCCAAGCTGAAAGCTAAGTATCCAGTTGCACAGCTCCAGAAGAACTGAAGTGCCATGAGGCAGAACTGCAGCAACATGTGGCGGCACGTCCCGCCAGTGGCTGTCCGTCAGGATGCACTGAGATGTCAGAATTCATCTTTCCTGTTACAGGAAAGACAACCTGTAGTAAGATAATATTATGGTGAATTAAATAAAGTTTAAACAAAATAGAGAAAAGAAGGGAGACATGGGAGAAAACTGGATAGGAGCAACTCCCAACACTTCAGGCAGCTGCAGGGACAGGCAGGGCCAGGCAGCGGGGAAGGCAGCGCTGCCAGGGCAGCTGACAGAAACGGGGTGAACGAACAGCTGTCGCATGCAGGTGTTAACAGTGATTCAGTTTTGATGCACATTCCCCACTCAGCTTGTTTCTCTCAGCTACTTCCTAGTACCTCTTTTCATGCCAGTTCTGAGTGCTATTTCGCCAGTACCACCGTTGGTCTCTGGTAAAACTCGGTGGGAAAAATTTTGGTGGCTTTCTGCCTTGTTAGTTTTTCAGTCGTCTTGTCTACAGCGCTCATATATTCTGTCCCCTCCAAAATGGGAAAACCACAGCCTCAAAGCACTTCCAGATAGCTTGTTTCAAGGGCAAGATAGAGCAGGCAGAGGCGATCCCCTCGGCCAGCCCAGCAGCATGTACTATCCAGCAGTGAGAGGTGCCCCAGGGAAAGGAACCCCCCCTCTGTAATGCAGCAGAGAAATGGCATCGGGGAAGGTTTCGCAGGGCTTCAGGTAGTGTCCTGTGGTGGCTGTTTATTTTGGATACACCCTTCTTGCCATGTTCAAAGCAATCCAAAGTAAATTTTGCTACTTAGCAGCTACAGCAACAGACATGAGTTTCCTTAAACTAGTGCTTCCCCCTACCTGTGCCTGGCTTCTTCCCTGGCCATGATGGTGTCTGCAGAAGCCATGTATAGTGGTATGTTGTATACAGTCAGCTTTGTGATTTGGACATTTTTTTATTGACAGGCACAGTTCACACTGACTTAGGGTTGCAATAGGTGCATGTAATGATTTAAAGTTAATGTATGCAAGTGCATGAAAATATTCCTACGAGAATATTTTCATTTCAGTTAGGTCGCCCCAAGCACCCTGCACTAGGTCACCTTGCGTTGAGCAGGGCAGTTGGGTTAGACAATCTCCAGAGGTCTCTCCCAACATCAACGGTTCTGTGATTCTGGGGAAGGTTTGAGGAAACACATAATGACATACTTATGCTTTGATTACCATTTTTCTCCCTCTTTTTTGAAGGCAAAAAGGGCTCTCAGAAGGAGAAGGAAGCTGGAGAAGGAGACAAAGCAATTGATTAAACAAGAGGAGCTGAAGAGGCTTCACAAAGCACAGGTGAAAACGTAGTTCACATGTCCTATTTGTCTCCCAAGAGTGACTAGTGAGGATAGGGAGTACCTGATGGGGGCTCTGCACCCGCCCTCACTCCTCACGGTGGCTTGCTGCCTTCTGTGTTGAAATCTCCCCCAGCCATCAGGAGCAGGAAGATGTATGTGGTGGGGCCTTGCATCTCTGTATGTGACAAATCCATGTGTGCCCCAGAGGGTCATCATAATTTTGTAATTGTGTGTGAGGAACAAGAGGGAAGAGTGACTGGCAGTGAGGGCAGAATACACTGAAAAGGGAAAGAGAAAGAAAGGGGAAATAAAATCAGCCCCTGAGAATGTAAGAAACTCGGCTATTACCTCTACGTACTACAGGAGGGGATGAAAATACAGTGATGGTTTTTGTTCTCTCTCTGCCATAACAATGAAAAAGAACCGTATTCTTTCTTAATGATGCAAAGTCATTTCACTTTATACAGGCCCTGCTTTTCAGAAAATGATACTATAATACTTACCCACATAAAAAAGTGCATAGATACTTAGTGGAATTATTGAATTGCTTAGGCACCTAATACTCTCAATGAATTTGCAGATCCCACAATCCCTCCAAGACCTTTTCAAGCTGTTTCTCTAACCACTGAGACCACCTATTGTCTCTGAATGTTGAAGCTATGTTTGTAGCTTTTGTATCATTACAATTTTGTAGGCAGTCCAACGTCAACTGGAAGAATTGGAGGAAAGACAAAGAGCTCTGGAGATATTTGGTGTCAAACTGGAGAGAGAACTAAGAGGAGAATCAGGTAAATGAAGCAGTGTTTGTTTGGTGATGGTTTCTTTAACCTTTTTCCAAGCAGAGGGGTTTTAATGATTGTCACAGAAATAGAGTTTAGTGTGAAATCTGAAATGAAAACAACTGGAAGGACAAAAATAATTGCTAACTCTTTTCCTCAAATTCTGTTAGCCAAAGCACCTTCATGTTGAATGCTATGAATTTTCTGTTGGTTATCATAGATTTGGAATTACTTGCCTTGCTGTTGAACCTGAATCTACACTTTTTCCACCCATTTTTTTTAAAATCCCACCCTCACCTTAATTTAATCATATGGAGGGAACCAGTGAGGTATCTGGGAGCTGTATCTCAGTTACCAAGCCAGCAGCAGCCTGTGCCTAGTAACAGAGTCCTTAATGACTTCTCCCAGAGTGTGAAATGCCATTAATACGATTAGAGCCCGTGGCCATGCTATAGCAACAGCAGCATGCAGGCACACAGACCCGAACCACACAGCTTTTCCCCCAGTGGGTAGGAGATAACAGGGACATTGTCTTGGCCCCAGTCGGAGACAAGGTTTTCCCTTGCCTGAACTGACAGTCCCAAGCACCCAGGACTGTGGTGTCCTACCACCATCACCACCACGCATGGGGTGAAGTTGGGGAGATCTCCTGCAGAGGAACAGAACATCAGTGGGCTCCCGCAAGGCCAAAAATGGGGATGGGAATGTGAGCCGTGTGTGTAAGGGACTTCGGAGGGGACTGCAGTTCCATGCTGGAAGGACTCTGGGGAGCTGACAGCCTGGCTGCAAACATGTCTGTCTTTACCTCTGGTTTAGAAAGCTGAAGCTCGTGCTTTCATGACAGGCAGTTGCATAACACTGGAAACCTAGATATATTTTGGCACCTGCTCTTGATGTTGTCTTAGTTAGGCAACCCAGCACAATCTCTGCATGCTGGCTTTTTTAACGCCATATTTCTTAGCAGTTACTGCCCCTATCCTAACACTGAACTAATTGGTTCAGCAAGAGAGCATTTGCCCAGCCTTTTATATTTATTAGCTAATTTCCTATAATTGATAGTGCCAACCCACTTCAAATGTTAATTAAAAGGCTAGCGTCTTTTTTTCTTAAACAAAAACATAACCTTTTATCAAATGGCACACACCTTTACCACCTGTGAGAAAGTCTGCTGGAGGGACTTTGAGGATTTGGAGTGTTAGCTTTTTTCCTTCACTGCTGAGTTGTGTAAGGGTGGTGTTTTTTTGGAAACCTCAAAAATACAGAGAGACAAGAGGCTTCTAGCTCTTGGGATAGACACTGAATGCCAGGATAAATGGCCTAGAGCTGCCTCTTGTTTTTGCTGTTTTGACAATCACATTTCCTAAAGAAGGCTGTCTGCCAAGAGATTGATGCTTCTCATTCTTTTCCCATCCTTAGTAATTGGATTGCCCTCATTAAGGTGAAAGTACTATTTTTTTTCTCCCTGTTTATTGTTTGTGTGTAGGTGGCCAGTTACAAATAGGGCAGATATTGAAACGTAGGATGTTACTGTCTCTCAGCAACTCTTCTGGTGCGAAAGCATGAAGCCATAAGTTTCCCAAACAAAATGTGGGTGCTTTGTTACTTGTAATAACATACGTGTAATGATGCAGGAATTGGTGAGTTTAATATTGTGTTCAACCTTCTTAAAAATAATGAGCATTATTGTTTAATGAATGACCGGTGTTTATTACGTTAAGTTGTATTTAAGCAGGTCTGTGCTTATGCAATTCAAGTGATTTAATAGGTATTATTAAGGTAATTAGAAACCAATCACAGTTCAGCAATAATATTGAGCTGCAAAGGTTGTGAATAACCAAATTTAGAGACAGGCCTGCAAACACTAGTCTTCAGTGACATTTATGCAACTCTCCTTTAATAATTCTGTAAGCCCGGGATGAATGGCCCCTTTGTTAGAGGGAGTTATTCATTACCTCCTCAACTGAATTAGAAGAGAACATGCGTGGGTGCGAAACAACTGCCATGAAGACTGATGAGCAAAATGAGGCTTTGATGATCTTCTAACTGTAGTGACAACAATTCATGAATTAAAAAAAAGAAAAGAGAGAAATAATATCAGTCCTACGAATAATTTTTCATGCCCGTTATTCCCTTTATTCTGGTTCAAAATACCAAATAATAAATCACTGAGGTACCATCGCTTTGTTTTCTACTGACATTTGTGGAGGCTTATGGAGATCTTCTGCCTACAAGAAAATACAGAAATAAAAATCTCAGAACATGTTTTCCACTGAAATTAGCATAAGCGATCAGTTGACTAAACACATCATGAAGAATGATGGTAAAAAAGAAAAATGCATGTAGAGAGAATGTTAAGAAATTGCTTTAGAAGGTGAACAAATATCTGTGCAGGATGCAGCTAGGTTTTGATTTCATAAGGAGCATATCCAGGGTTTCTCAGAACTTTCAGCACAATCAAAAGAAATCAGTTGAAAATCTGTAGGAATAAGGAATATGAGGTTTTGTTGTTCCTAAAAAGGTACAAACGGGCCAAGACTCCTTTACCATGTGACTGCTGTATGGAAGGACAACATAGCATCATTCTGGAGAACAGAAGGTTGAGGTTTTGAGAACAGTGTTCAGTAAATACTCCTCTGTAGCCTGTCATTCCCTCAAAAGCGATGAAAATAGAAATAGCTGCAATGTAATTGGAAGAATATCTGACTTTCAAACAGGACCTAGCTTCAAGGAGACTTGGGTAAACCAGGAGGAAAGTTTTGCTTTAGCAAGGCTGTAAGAAAAAGCCAGCATGGCTCACAAAACAGACTCACAAATTCTTATTGCATTATGCAGTACAGATCCTTTGTACTGCATTATGCGAAAGACTTCATTGGCTTGTTCTGCTCTTGGAAGCCATAAAGCACTCCATCAGACTTAAATAACTGTTAACATTATTTTTAACAAACATTTGAAAAGCTCAGGGGAAAAAAATGCCCCTGGGGACACTTGGAGGGTGTTCTGTGGGATGGAGAAGGAGGAAAAACATTTTTTATTTCAGCTTGCACTGAGGATTTTGGTGAAACGAGTGGCATTTTTGCAAAGTGTGTTACTGTTTGCTTACCTCAATCAACCTATGATACACAGTCTTTTATTGGAGATACAGAGATTTTAAAATGTAAAGAGGAAATGTTAAAAAATATTTTTGCCTAATCAAGAAAACAGCAAAGAGGGAATAGTAACCTTCTGTTTGTGTGCAGGACATACACATACCTGCAATTGCAATGTTTTTACTGATGGTAAGATAGATCAGATTTTGATGATAACTTCTGATGGTGGCATATGAAGACCTAAGGCTCTGAATACTAAGGCTGCATGGCTGCATTGGTCTGTGAGAAGCCACTCTCGGCACGTCCCAGCGAGAACTGCTCCACCAGTTGCTTGGAGAAGACATTTTTTTATCACCGCTTGCTGATCTGGAAGGTCTCACAGGAACACATCCATTACTGTTAAGTTTTAACAGAACTGGGCAGAAACCAGACCAAGATTGCTCTGCCCTCTCCTGCTGCTTTATCTTCCCATTTCATGGTAACTTCAGATTTGGGTCACATTCTGATGAGAAGTCACAGAACCGCACCCATGCCAGCATGAGGCCTGTCCTCGGTGTGAGGGCCCATGTAATTCCTCTGATGCTGGCAGTATGTGACCCGGGCTTTCTGGGATGGCAGTGCTTGGTGAAGGCATGAAAATGGGCTGGTGATCCCAAACACTCAACAATTTCCCTCCAGCTCAGGAATATTGTTGAAGGGCTGCATTGGGCGAGATCATTACTATCCAAAGGAGACGGGCTTGCTGTTCTTGAGTCAAATCCTGGCTTTGACGTTAAAGTGAGGGACAGCTGAAGCAATTACAGGCAAGATGGTAATTTCTGGGGCTGAGAACAAAGCACATTTCAAGACAACAACAGAAAGGCATATGAAACACTGCCGAACTCTCCAGGACTCTGGCTATCTCCACTTGGTAACCTATTTTAATGATACCCTTGTAATTGCCATCTCTCAATCTTGGACCTGAGACCTTTGGTCTTAAATTTCAGCACTCTCAGTCGTCTGAAGTAAAGGTTCAGTCCTCTTAAAGTAGGAGGAATCACATAAGTCTACACCCACAGAAACAGCCAGGCTGATCTATGAGGATTTTATGCTGGTTATCCAGCAGTGTGATGGAAGGATTGAGGAGGAAAGCGCTGTGTTCCCCTGCCTGCTTGGCAGCACCTCCTTTTGCTTTGCCCCAGGTCAGGCTGTCCCTGCCTCCAAGACGCAGCAGCAGCGTGGTGGGGTGTGCAACTACCACGTGCTGAGGCAGGAGCATGGTCAGACTGTTGGTTTTATGCTTCTGAAGGGGTCAGCATGTCACCTAAATTGTTGCCTCAGCCTGGAGCAGTGCAACATACTTGCTTCCTAGAGATGATTGCTGTTTTGTGGCAGCAGACGGTGAATGGGAAGAGCAGACATGGGAGATGTGTTTGTAGTGCCGTTGCTGCTGCTGTAATTCTGCATCAAAGAGTGGTGGGGTGGTTTGGTTTTGTGAAGAAAATGGAAAATGTGACATGATGAGCATCTTAAAGGACAGCAAGGAAAATAAATACAAATGTGCTCTGACTTGCTGCTTGAAAACACCTACAGGTTCTTCATTGCCAAAGATTTTTGTACAAACAGCATTTTAAGAGCAGTAAAGGCCCTCACCTGGTGAAAGAGAAATCCATCCTCCTCTTCAGCAAGGCCAAGCCAAGCTGCAAGCTCTTTGGTAGAGAGACCATCTCGTGTTTGGTGTCTGTATAGTGCCTACCAGCAATGCCCTGGCCCAAAGTGTTACGAAACCACCCAGTAATAATAAGTTTGTCCTGTCTCACAGCCTTTCCCATCATTCAAAGCACATGTATGGAAATTTGTAGAGGATTTGATTGTGTGTCTGATGCCCACTGGAAGCAGGGACTAAGCTGATACTTATTAAAAAAAGCAAGTCTGTGTGATTATTTGAAAGGAAAAACTTAACTGCCTAAACAAAATGTGTTTAAATCTAATGCATCTTTAACTGCAATAAACTACAGCATTCAACCAAATGTAGCCAAGAATGTTATACCTGTTATAACCAGACATTACTGATGTAAGTTACATACAGCAAAGGAATGTACATTTGAACTCACCTAGGCTTACGAATGAGGACTATTTAAAGTGAAGTGGCAAGAGCATTGGAAGGAAAGCCGGTAACGCACAGTTACATCTCCTATTTTAAACAGATTCAGGCACAAAGGATGAAACTCAGATGCTGCATGAATGGTTTGAGCTGGTCCTGGAGAAGAATAAATTAATGCGTTATGAGTCTGAGCTCCTGATTATGTAAGTAAGAAACAAGCATTAGTACTAAAGATAGGGGAAAAGTGTACTCACAGTACACCTAAACACTGTGCTGCTTGCTGCAGTTTGAGACTGTCGTGGAATAAACGTACTCAGAGTAGCTACAATCTGTTTTGAAGACAGATCTTTCAGTTGAGCCCTCCTGGTTATTCCCTCTCACAGCGGTTCAATTGTTTCAATCCCATATGATACTCTAGACCAGCAGAGCATATAGATGCTCTGCCTTTATGTATTGTGGGTCTAATGAACACTGGGGTGCCTTCTCCTGTAGAAGAAAAATAGTCTGACAAATCTATCTCTGTTCTTATTGGACATAGGAGAAAAGGTCTAGGAATTCACTACAGCGATGAAACAAGCAGATACACAAAGCAAATAAAAACTGCCTCAGATACCACTGTTTGTGGTTGATGGAAACAATATTGGCTTTAGCTCCCTCACCTCACCTCCTTGGAAACACACTCAACAGATAGGCAGAGGTGACTCTCAGCTATTTTCTCCACTATTTCCGGGCAACGTGGGAAGGCGATGAGAGCTGTGGCAGTCATTACTCACCCCTGGATTTCACACCAGTGCAGGCTGCTTGTTGCCATTTATCATTTATCCCTATCACTCAGCCTTCCGTGCTGCGTGCAGAGCTGCAGCCCAGCCAGTAGCTCCAGCTGCACCCCAATTTCTCCCTGGCTGTGCTGATGCTGCCCGAAGCCAATACTTTTCTTTCCCCTTCGACTGTCATTGGGGGTTGTGGTGGCAATGCTTCCTGCTCACGTTCTCCAAAGCAGAGTTAAAAAAGCAAAAGCAGGCTGCTTTTATCACTGCAGGACATAGACTGTTGTTGTCTGGATGTGTTCCTGTGTGTTAGTACCCGTGCCGCAGGACCCGTTCCTGTGCAGAGAGCCTGGCAGGGCCCTTTGTCTGTGGGAGCGTTCAGTCCTATCCAGAATTACATTGTGGGTGCCACCAACAAAGCACAGCTGCTTAAAGCCTGAAGCGTTGCTGTGTATGAGGGAGCTTAATCTGGTACGTATGCAAAAGGTGGTAGGGGTACTTCGCCGTTGGTGTGGCAAGGTAGGGACGGGCAAGCCTTTTAACCTTGACTGCCCATAAGGAGAAAATACTGGATAAAACGAACACAGAATCTCTTGGCTGAAATAATATTAACATATAAGTCTTTATTGAAAAAATCTCAGTCTTTACTGTACTTCTTATTGTACCTAGAGCGCAAGAGCTAGAACTGGAGGACCACCAAAGCAGGTTGGAACAAAAGCTGAGAGAGAAAATGGCCATTGATGGTAAGTTGAAGGGGAGAGTAAGCTCCAGCCCACAGTGGCAGACCGTGCCTGTATGCATCGCTGTTTGCCTCAAAAAGGATGAGAGTGGCTGAGGCTCTGCCTCCTGTGCTCTTCTGCAAGCGCAGCTCAGCCAGCAAAATGCAGCCCGTGAGATCTTCTCATACGACTTCTGAAGACAGCTAAGCTAACCTGCCTAGTTAACATGGAACTGGATCAGAAGTGCTTGCACATGTAGTCCCACTCACTGTGCTGTGCAGGCAGCAACGTCCAGCTAACATGCAATGATGGGCAGCAGCAGAAACAAATTTCTTCAGCCAACTGAACACAAAAGGGGTTATCTGCTTTTACGTTAACTGTATGCATTACTGGTTACTGCAGTGTTTTGGAACTGCTTTTAGGTACTTGGGTTTACAGTTTGGGCTTGTCCTTTCATTTGGTATTAGAAAAGAGAGCATGGGGAGGAGGAATGCAGGCAGAAGGAGGATTACATAGCACTGAGTCTCCCAAAATATTCTGTTGTATTCTAAGTATGTGGATCATAAGTGACAGCAGTTTTCAATAAATTTTCTGAAAAACACTTTCCATTTTCTTACAGATACTACATTTAATGATTGGGTTTTTAACTTTATAAACTAAATTTAATCTCCATTTTAAATGTTTTGTAAACTAGTAGTGCTCTTCCTACCCCTTTCAGTCTAAGTTTTGCTAAAAGATCTACTCTAGATATCAGGAGCATTAATGGCCAACCTTAAACATCCTAAGTGCAGGAGAAATTTTCCCTGAATTGTAACATGAAAAATATTAATTGCCATTGACTTCATTTGTCATGGACTATAATATTAATGCAAGCTGTACAACAATTAGAATGCAAAGTGCGACAACAGAGTGATTTGGATTTTAACTTCTTATTTTTTCATCTTTTAGACAGCCTTAAAGATGAGATGGATCTGAATGAGGAGAATGAAATTTTTACTGAGATGATGAAAGTGGTTGAAGAAAGGGACAAACTTGTGTCTGCCTTAGAGGAGCAGAGAGTGAAAGAAAAGGCAGAAGACCAGCACTTTGAAAGCATTATATTATCTAGAGGCTATCAGCTGAGCAGGATTTAAACAACCACATGCAAATATACATGATTTCAGCAATATCCGGAATCATGGACATATCGTCTTCTGAAAAATGAAGGAACTCAAATATAAGATCAGTTTATTTGGGAAACATGTTGTTTTGTTATCAAAAGCTGTTAAGCAGTTCTTTTGCTCATACCGGAGTGAGCTGTTTCACTATCAGCTTAAAAAAGGGTCGCTGGAATACAGGATGGGACTGAATTCACCTGTCTGATGGGCATCAGAATCTGCGAAAGGGAAATCAGAGCTCTGCTCTTTTCTTGGAATTTTATTTTTATGCTGTGAAGAGAGTTTCTGAGAAACATGATGACATAATTTAATTTTTTTGAGATGACACTACTTTCCATCTCTTTGTCTGAATCTGTATGTGGGTTTGTTAATATCTGGGCACAGCCAACCCATGGTGACCTATTTAAAGGTCAGAAAGCAAGCATCTTATATAAAAATAAGGCTAGTTTTTATTTGTGGTGAAGGAAGGGTCATTTGACTAATAACTACTTATAAGCACTTATTAAAACTACTGTAAATGCAATGTCAGAAATTAATTTTCCATGTATTTGTAAGTTTTAGTGTGCCATGTGTTTTTGAGCAAGAAATTAAAGCAATATTAAATCCCTATATTTTGTAAAAATGTAAGGGATTATCAAAGAGGTTACTACCTTTATAACTATTACATGCTAAAAAAAGCTTTTGTATGTCACAGATTAAGGTATTTAAAATGTGCTAAATGATAATTTAAAAATAGTAATCCAGACCCAATTAATATTTATAGGGTAAGCTTTACAGTTGCTTGATAAAATACTTCACAAATATATTGTATTATAGGCTGTGATGTGCAGTGTAGCAGTTAAAGATCTCCCTGAGAATAATTCCTCAAAAGGATTGCAAAAAATCTTAAGTTTGTAATGTCAATGTTTGATAGAAAATATTGAGGGTATATTTAAACTACGTTTATCTTGCTGCTTAAGAATATATGCATATTTTTTGTTTAAAGGAACTGTCTCCTATCCTTTTTTGTACATGCCTTTGTAGATACTGGCAAAGCAGATGTGTAGAAATTCTCCTTATTATTCGGTGTAATTTAAGTACTTTCTTAAATCTGAGATAACTGCAATTTAAGATTAGTAGTATTCCCAACTGTATGTATGATGCACTAGATCTTCAAACTGGAAAAACAAGGAGAAACTGAAAGACTGTTTGTTTTGGTTTTGTTTTTTTTTTATATCCTTTTACCTCATGCTCTGAGAAAATTATGTATTCTTATTATTTCATGAGTGGTGCTAGTTTGCAGCAGTTGTTTATGGTACAGCAAAGCTAGAAGCATTCTTGTTACAAAAGCTTTAAATTAAAAACCCCTTTTTGTAAGTACCTGAAGGGTAACAGATGCACTGGATCCTGTCACAATAATTTATGAATTATCTTAAGGTTTTGCTGTATTGTAAGAAATTTAAAATACCCTTTCTAAAGATAAAAGCAAGATTCTACTACTACTGACCACAGGTAAACAATATAGCTCTATTGGTGCAAGGTTCTGTGATATTTATCTATTTATATTTATTTATTAGACTGTTTAAAAAGGATAAGAATGTCTGTTTAAATTTTACAGTTCGGATGCTATCTCTGATTTTCATCGATAAATGTGTATTTCTAACAGCTATGTATAGGTACAGCTGTGCATTGTAGAGTAGGTAGCTTTATTGGTTTGGTAAATAATTAGTAATAAAATACGAGTTAAGATTTATAAACAATGTTCTCAGTTACCATAACTTGAATGGACACCCTTAAAACATAGCAAGATATAATTTGTCTTTCATCACAGTGGAAAGACAGCAGAATCCTTGAATGTGTTCCAGAATTACCATCAGATATTTTTACCTGCCATTCATAGGCTAAGCATACCTGATCTTCAGATTAAATATTTATTGAGATGGATTGTGGCAATTGGTTTTGAAATGAGCTCAATTCCTTAAGATTGACACAAAGTAGGAGCAGGCAGGGCAGCAATAAATATTTTCATTTTCTCTGTTGAGATCTGCTGGTATTTCCAGTTTCGTGGAGAAAATTTCTGGATTTTATCAGAATCAGAAACCTCCTGTAATCCCATAGAACATCACTGTCAGGACCATCTATCACAGTTTTCTGTAGAAAATGGAGAGTCATAACGGTTTCAATGTCTTTTTTAGAAATTTTAAAGCAAGCTTATTAGTGCTTTGCATAGAAGGGGAATTCAGCAGAAACCTTCAGTTAGATCAGTGAAAGATTGTTTTTTTCACCTCACTTTTATGATCTAGAAAGGCCTGTTCACCTTAATGTTGCTGCTGTACAAAGAGGAAGGGCAGCCTCGGAGAAACAAAATGCCCCTAGTCCTGAGGCGGAGATCACTTTCCTCTGCCCAAGTCTGGCCTGCTCACCCCGGGGAGATGCACGTGCTGCAGTCAGGCCAGTTAAGGTTGCTCTGAATTTTATATAAGCCCTGAGATTTACAGCAGATACCTGTTCAACTGTAAAACCAAATGCGAAAGGCTGTTTTCCTTTTAGCTTCAGAGAGTTGAGTTCCTGGAAGTATTCGAGTCAACAGAAGCTGAGCACCATCAGCATTTTACGGACCTCAAAAATATTCTTTGCTAAAAAGATACTTTTCTGGATGCCATGTGATGGTTAACACACGCTCCGCCCAAAGCTGTGGGTATGCTCTTGGGTGGGAAAACCTGTCAAGCTACTGTTACCCTGGCTGATACTAAGTACCTCACAAGATTAGATCCAGAATTGATAGGCGCAAGTGACTTAGAAAAATAGTAAACTTTTATTTATGTCATTTAAAGCAGGTCTTCATGTATTATGACGGTAGAGGAGGGGAAAAACCCCCAGAAGCTGTGTGCACTGTTCACAGGTCAATTCAATGTGGTTGGCTTGTATTAGAAATGTATTTAAACATTGGTTTGGTTATGAGTCTTCCTGCTGCTCAATCTTTCCTGTAAATTGACTCACTGACTTATAAAAATTTGTTCATTTTTAAGTCCTTGGTGCTGTCATTTTTGGGTATTATGTGATGTGCTGGAATGTATTGACTATGTCTAAATGGACTAGATATGAGCAATTTTCTATTTCAACAAATAAAATTATATCTCACTCCCTGAAGTCCCTGAATAATTTTCATAGCAATTTCTCTCCAACAATATTTGCAACGTAATAATGTGTGTCTAGGAAAGATCTATAATAAGAAATCATATCAGTTTCTTAATTCATATACTGGTAACTCAATCACACCATCTTGCAGTTCACAGATTCATTTGATAGTTTAGGAATAATGACAACCTGAAGTTAGAGACTATTCAGCTCTGCTTTTAACACAAGAGATTGCAAACTCCATGAGTTCAACAACTTCCTCACATTCCTACACAGGAATTCACCACCTGATTTCCTTAGGCATGGCATACAGATTGTAACAGCTCCTTGAACACTTGAAGGGTAAGTGTCACTGCATGGGCCACTAAGAATGGGTGATCAAAACCTTAACTGCCAATTTTCAAATTTTACCAACTTTACCTCTTTCAGGTGATCTCATTTGGTTGCTTTCTACCAGTGGGAGAGTGTTACAGAGCAAGAGAACGTGCTGCTTGAGATGGGAGAAGTAGATAAGCAAGATTTGGGCTTATGTTAGTGTCTGCACCATCATCCCCTGCTCGGTGATGAACTCGTTGACAGCTCTCTCTTCTGCAGAGGACAGATGGACAGCTGCTTCTCTTCAGAGGTCAAGGTAATTTTTGGCACATTTGAACTGACGGTTTTCTTCTATTGTCATGTTCTTTCCCTTCCATCTTGTGTGCCTCAAAGGCAGACGGCCGTGGTGGTGATGCCTCTATTAATACCACATGTAAGTTCTCAGGAGTGCACAGGAATTACCTGCCTGCTGGGTTTATCGGAAGTAATATGTCAAACTTTTATCCATGTGAACACGGCAACCTTGCAGCCACTTTGACTTCTCAGCCACCTGGTCAACAGCTGGAGGACTTGGCTGGCTCAGGAGCAGAGTGTAGGTAGAAATACCACCATACTGCGGTTCCGCACCTATTCACAGCACACACCGACACCGTTGTCCCCTCTTCAAAAGATCGTAGGTCTAAAGCAACTCAACTGGATAAGAAGTTCAGGGAAAGGATTTTGTAAGCCATTGACTCACGATCAATCCATTTGCCCCCAAAGTAAAGGAATGCTTCACTGATTTTTAAAGGTATTTGACCAGGTTTCTCTGGGAACAGGCAACAAATTTAGAGGTCTTGTGCTTTGAAACCTCCACTTTTTAGCTCAATGCATATCTGACTTCAACTAAGAATTTCACTTTAGTTTAGCAGTCTCTTGCCAGAAAGACATACTCTTGTTCTCTTTCTTGCTTGAGCAAGGAACACGATGTGGCTTAACAGATTGGAGATTCTGTACACTTTTAAGACTTTGCTACTGTTAAGCTCCAAAGCTGTCCTTGCTGAGTTTTGCATGGACCATACAGTTTTTGCACAGTTTAGCACGATGGGTTTGCCACATTAGCTTGCAAATACTATCCCTGCGGTCTTCATGGCAGCCATATCTCATGAACCTAGATCCTGGCAAATGCTTTGTGATGCATGAGGTATTTGCTGGATTTCACCTAAATCTCTTTGCGTAATATTTATGAACAAGTTGTGGTTTCTTCTGTTGGTTCTAATGAACCAAAAAAGACCCTGGTGGCCCTGTGTGCCAGCAATGCGTGTGCTGGAATATTCATGTTAACACAGTTGTACAAAATTACAGGCACATGTGAAGCTTATTAAGAAAAAAATCATAATATTGATTTTTTTTTTCTCCTAAAGCTATCTCAAGAAGGCCAGATGTAAATGCAAGTAGATTTGGCCTAGTATGTATTAATAACTGATTGATGAAAGAACAAGTTATCAGAAGCATTAAATACCAGGGTGATGTTCTCATCTTACTGAGAAGTTTAAAACCCACTTTCTTTCCCTCAAAACTTTCTAAATAAGTATACTGTGTGACTGTATACAACATGTTATTTTTTATCTTTCATGTACGTTCTCCCTCATTGCATGTTAGTCTATGACCTGTGCTCCTTAATGTGCAGCAAAATATAGGTGTACTTCTTAAGAATCTGGTTGGGAATACTCTGATACTTTTATGAAACTATGTTAATTTATTATTTGTTATTTATTTAAAGAGAAGATTCTTATCCCAAAGAAATTACAAGTTGAGCAGAAAGCATAGCTCTGTTTTAAATTGAAGCGTATGTGTACGCTCAATCTTAAATTCACCTTGTGAACTGAAAACAAATTTATCCTCATGTGTGAGTTTTAGATGATGGTGGCAATGGAAATTTGGAGCCCTTCTACCCCCGATACTGCTGTTTTCTGCTGTTACAGTGTACATTCGCATTGGGATGATCTGTCAGCCCTGGGCATGTCTTATAGGGTCTGAAATCACCTGCAGCTAAGTCCTTTGGGATGTATCAACTTTTTTTGTGGAGGTATGCAATGAGAGATGAGGATGATCTACAAAGGTCCCTTCCAACCCAAACTATCCTGTGATCCCACGTACAAATGCCAGCCAGGTATGGCAGTGTATGGCAGGTATGGCAGGCTTTAGCCTGCTCTCAGCACTGTGCAGAGGCGGCCACTGGCCGCAGCCATGCAAAGAGGAGCCGGGCTTCCTCGTGAAATTCAAATACTCTCCTGCAGGACAGAGCTGGAGGCAGCTCCTGCTTCCCAGCCTCCTGGGGTGCCAGCGCTGGCCATGGCCTTACCTCACCTTAGGGAGCAGGTGCCCGGTGTGTCTTGCTCATGGACACATGCAGGAGTGCCAGCTGCTGCCAGAGCTCTCATCCCCAGGTACTTTGGGGCACTCTCAGGAAAATCCCAATCAAGAAATAGATGTTAAACATCCACAAAGTAACCTGTAAGAAAATGCTATCTTTCCTAAGCAGGCTCTTTTCATGTGCTGTTAATTATTAGTCAGGGTGGGGCGGGCAGTTCAGCAGCTAACCACAGGGAATGGGCAGGTCGGTAGAAGGCTGACTGCACGTACTTGGAAAAATGAAAAGGGTAGGTTTTGGTCTGCCTGAAGTCAGTGAAAGGTGTTATTGAAGGCAATCATGGTAGTAGCAGTAGCACAATAGAGCATTTTTGAAAAATCTGCCTCTGTTCTTTCAAATGACCTAATGGTCAAAAGGCTACAGCAGAGGTTCACCTAGAAGAAAAATGTTGGGAGAAAATGCTAAGAGAAATCGATAGTTTATTACACCAGCTTGGCTGCCACAGTGCTTTTTTACTAGCCTCATCCATGGTTGGTATATTACACACCCTGCCTCTTCCACCTCATTTGGTAAGTAAGGCTGTTTGTGATCATTCTGAGTCCCACATTAAAAGAAATAAAAACCAGGTGTGCATGGACAGATATGCAGGTGAATAAGAATTATTTGAAGTATGTGTATTTAGCCTTCTTTTATTGCCTGCCAAAAGTATAGATGTGATCAGGATACAATTAATTTGAGCTACTGGTTGGCTCATCTGCAAGAACAAGGTGCTGACAGGGAGCACGGTGAGAGTTCCCATGGTCTGCTCCAGATTTCTATACGCCAGATGCAGCTGGGCCAGCCTGAACGGTGGACTGCTGACTATTGTGTCCTGTGTGGGGATCATGCAGCATGATCGTGAAAGTATTCTATTATCAAATATAAAGCAGAGCAAAAATCATTTCTCTATCTGCCATAACTTAGACTTCGTGTGTATCTATAAGGCCTTTAGTGCTGAATACAATATTAATTTAAGGTCATATGGCTATATATATTCCCAGATCAAAGAAAGAAAGTAGCTTATGTAGTTTGAGACCCAGGGGCGAAAAATGTTGTAACTATCCTCAAAAATAAATGTCGTAAGTGGAGAAACATTGTGATAATGTTATACCCAAAGAACTGCAAATAAATTCTGAAAGAAACCCATTAAAAAAAACCAGTAGACTTAAGTCTGTCTGTTGCTTTAGCATTATTAATTAAAGCACAGAGTATTTGTGTTTCCAGATCTGATAAGGTTGATTTTAAACACATTGTTTCATTTAAAATGTATTTTTTCCTTGTGATATATAACACTCATAGCACATGAGGCTATTAAATAAGTAATATTGCATTTGTCATTAGCTTACATATGCGGAGTATAGTGAAATAGGAAAGAAAGATACTAAGTCTTTTCAACTATTTTGTGTGAGACTTGGCAAATGCATGCTGAATTCTGACCTTCCCGTACCGCACAACCCAGCACCCGTTACTGTCCGTGAGGTATCTGGCTTGTTCATTCTGTCTTTAACACAAACGTAGCAGTACAAAGGTGTACAAAAGTACACAAGTGTGCTTGCCAAAATGCTGTCTCTTCTGCTGTGCCCACAAAATCCTGTGTTGACATCTATGCATAGTCATTTGGGTCCAAACAGAGATTTAGCTTGGTCATTGATCTGTCTGTAAATGCCACAGATTCACATGCATATAAAAAAGGGCTTGATGGGTTTATTTCTTCTTCTTTTGAAATAATTGTGTTCTTAAAAATTACTTAAAACTGTTTATTTCCTAATCCATACACTGTGTGAATAGTACTTCTGTAAAAAGAGTAATGTGTGAAATTCAGACTGTTCTGTAGAGAACTGCCTCGAGACACAATCTAGCCAGGAGAGAAAACCTAAGGAAAGGAGAGATTGTGCTAACGACTTGGGCTCATTCCTGCTTTTAACTGATGGCAGTATGGATGAATAAAGCTTTTTCTCCAGGGCATATACTAACTGCATGCAACAAATACACATTGATGTCTACCCCTCATCAGCTAACCAATGTTACCAGCTTGTAAAAACACAACAATTATTAGCCGATTTAGAAATATCCTCATGGTAATTTCATTTCACTTATTATGCCTAATGGATAGCTAGATATTTGCATGAAGTGTGTGTGGCTTTTTGCCTGAATTGTTAATCGAGTGATTAAGTGGTAAGTGCAAGCAGTGCATCCAGATGACATTAATGCCGTTCCAGTCCTGGATGCCTCCTGAACCAGTCACAGCAAATTATCTGTTTTAAGCATACTACTCTCTCAAGCTACTCATCTGCAAATCAAAGCAGAGTTGGTGTAGGCAATCTATCGTGCTAAGTCACCTTTCTTTCCCACTGGTTTTTGTACTGGTCTGACTACGACTGTTGAGTTTTTTTGTAGAAGCAGGTATGACGGTGCCTGCCGCCTCTGACTGCAGATGTAGCTGAAACCTACAGCGAAAGAGCTGCTTTGGCAAAACCTGCTCAAGATTGAAATGTATGTAGTAAGCCTGAACTTTAACTTGCACAATACTTACTTAGTTACACTTTACTACAGCATTAGTTCTTTTCTATCATAGAATCATTTAGGTTGGAAAAGACCTTTAAGATCAACTCCAGCTGTTAACCCAGGGCTGCCGAGTCCCATCACTAAAGCACATCCCTAAGCACCACGTCTATGTGTTTCTTTAGGCATTTCCAGGGATGGCGATTCCACCACCTCCCTGGGCAGCCT
Source organism: Falco punctatus (assembly GCF_963210335.1). Lineage (NCBI taxonomy): Eukaryota > Metazoa > Chordata > Aves > Falconiformes > Falconidae > Falco > Falco punctatus. The sequence goes on along the minus strand of NC_137590.1, from coordinate 28,174,041 downwards.
GTTCCAGTGCTCACCGCCCTTTCCGTGAAGAGATTTTTCCTGATATCCAACCTAAACCTCCCCTTGTATAGACTGAGGTTGTTTCCTCTTGTCCTGTCGCTTGTTACCTGGGAGAAGAGACCGACCCCCACCCGCCTACAGCCCCTGTCAGGGAGATGCAGGGAGCAGTAAGGTCCCCCCTGAGCCTCCCCCGCCGCCTGAGCACCCTCAAATCCGCCGGGAGCCTTCATGCACCAGCAGTCACGGATGCACCGAGCTGCTTTTCTATACGCGCCTTTACCTTGCGGTGGTACCCGTGTGTGCCGCCAGCCAGCACCCTCCTGCCTGTGGTCACCCACAGCGGTGCGGGTGAGCCCCGGCCCGAGGCGGGCGGAGGGGCCGCGGGCGAGGCCTGCCCTGCCCTGCCCTGCCCCTCACCGCGGGCCCCGCCGCCCTGCCCCGAGCCTGAGGCGCCGGGTGCCGCGGGCAGGTGGTACGGGGCACCCGCGGCGGGACCCCCGAGGCGGGCAGGTAGGGGCGAACGCCGGGCTGAGGAGGGGGGCGCTGAGCGGGGGGGGCGGCAGCGGGCTGGGGAAGGGGCTGAGGCGGCGGGGGGCGCGGGGTGAGGGGGGGCCGGCGGGAGCCGTGCGCGGGAGCGGGCCCTCCCCGGCGGGAGGGCGGGCGGGAGGGAGGGAAGGAGCGGGGGAGCCGGGAGAGCGGAGCGGGAGCTGCCTCAAATGCCTGAAATAATTCCGCTTCCGTTCAGAGCCGGGAGCAGCCTCCCACGGCACCGGGGCCTCGGACCGGCTCCTCCATCCCCGAGCGCCGGCGGCGGCTGGGCCATCATGGCGACCTCCCCTCAGAAGTCCCCCTCTTCCCCCAAGTCCCCCACCCCTAAGTCGCCCCCGTCCAGAAAGAAAGATGACTCCTTCCTGGGCAAGCTGGGCGGCACGCTGGCGAGGAGGAAAAAAGCCAAAGAAGGTAAAAATTGCAGGTTTGCACGTTTCCTGGGAGTTACCTTGAAATGGGGGGGGAGGAGACAGGGGGAGCGGGAAAGGCTCCGGGGAGCGGGAGGAAGGGGCTGACTGGGGAAGGGCGCGGGGTGGGGTGGGCAGGCGGGCGGCGAGGGAGGAGCGCGCCGCCGTGTCCCCGCGGCGTCCCGGGACCGGGCGGGGGCCCCGCCGCCGCTCCCCGCTGCCCCGGGCCCCGCCGGGGTGGGCTGTGCCGGCGGCGACGGGCGGGGGAGCCGCGGGGCTGGGGCCGGCGGCGCGGTGCCCCCCGTGTGGCGGGCGGCGCCCAGCCGGCGCGGCGCGGCGGGCCGGGGCCGGGCCCGGAGGGGCAGGGCGGCGCGGAGCGGCGGGCCCGGCCGGGCGGCGGCGCGTCCCCGCGGTAGTGAGGCGCTGGGCGGGAGAGGGCGGCGGCGGCCTGCGGGCCCCAGCGCCTCAGCGGCCCGGGGCGGGCCCGCCTGGCGGCCCGGCGGGAGCTGCCGCCTCGGGGGACGCAGTGCGAAGCCCCCGGCGCTTGGCGCTCGAAGCTTCTTGGACCCGTGATGTATTGCTTTGTGTCGGTGCGCGCGTTGCTCCGAGAGACCGGCGTAATGCACGCAGCCGGTGTGCTGCTTGCAATGGCGATCGTTCCTCAGAGGCTTAAAACCGAGCTCGGTTATTCTCATACCGAGCAACACCCTTCACCGCGTGACAGTCGACCTTTGCAGGATACCGAGCGACAGTCTGGTTCTTTGTTCATACACGCGAACTGATGGCCACCCCTTACTGAATTTGCCTATTTAAAATCCCATGAGACAGAGAATTGGAATTTAACCTCGCTCACCTGTTGTTTTCATGGCTGATGTTAATTTAAGTACAGTGCAAATAGAGCAAAAGTAACAGTCGCTTCACGACACTTTTCCAGGCACCATTCATTGCTTGTAAGTGCTAAGAAGGGTGTTGCATTCAGCAGACCCTGGCATTGAATGTGGGTAACGAAACCCAGCATGGTATTTCAGCATAGCACCAGTGTGGATGGCAAGGATCACACACCCTTGGCGAGTATGGCCCCTCATTCTGTAGCTGTTATGTTATTTCTCTGAGGTGCATGGTCATGTTTTTCAATTAAAACAAGTTGCACGATTGTGCTCACATTATTTGTTTTTTTCTGGTCATTGGAGATGGCCCAGAAATTGGTGAAATAGTACATTAACGGCAGACATTATTAGTTACCCACTTTGTTATACTATTCTGTTAGGGTATTTGTGCATTGAGGCAGCATTGAACTAGCAACAATTTTCTGTGATGAGTCTATTGTAGGTGTGTTTAGAGATCTTGAGTTTATCTTATTTGTAGTGGATTTGTATGTCCATTGTTATTATTTATTATTATTAAACAATGCTGTTTTCCTTAGCGACAGACATTAAGTCAGAAATCTCTAGCAAACTGTTAGAGACAACAGCTACTTTTGTCCACAATCTTCTAATCTTACAGAAATGTATATTCTGTGAAATCATATTTCTTCTCATTACTTGTATGTCTGTATTAAATTTATTGACTAAAGCTTGCGCCTGCCGTTTCATTGTCTCATCATGTTGATATTTACCCTTTTGAAATTTTGTAGTAACATTAGTGTTGACCCTGTCTTTTGTGTTTCCCAATTTTCTAAAGTTATTTAAATAAGAACAGTGGTTGGGAGAAATTTTTTTTAAGTTTGTGAGGAGTTTGTTATTTGCTGATGGAAGAAAAAGTATTTTATTAAATTCACCTTAACATCCTTCATACTTCTGTGTGTATTTATCATGTTTCTTTAGTGGAAGCAGTAGAGAGGCAAGATTGATACTACACTCTTTTCCTTTTTTGTTTGTTTACTTTTGGCAGATTCAGATGGCTTCAAAGCTGCTAAATCCTTATGTGAAACCTGTCCTCTTCACGCTTCCTAACCTTTCCTCCACTGCAAATAAATACGGGCTTGCAAACTATTAATGAGCCACCTTGTTTCTTGCAGGCTGTGACACACATGGGTTCCATCTTAAGTTGTGCTGCCACAGTTTGTGGGGCTCCAGGTGTATTTGAAGTCCAGCTGGGAAATTCTCATAGGAGGTCAGGTTGCTTCTTCATCTAGGCTCTGTTCCTTGACCCGCCCCCCCTTGCTTTAATCAACCTATCTGGTGGCAAGTGTTCTGTAGAGACAGTGGTTATAGGAGTGCAGACAGTTATTCAACTGTAACACACATAATATATTAGAAAATGTTCAAGTATAAGCCATAGGCATTTGAAAAAAAATACTGGTTTTTCTACTGGCCATGTTTAGACCTTCAGCTTTTGTAAACTAGAATGAAGTACTCTTGGATGGCACCTTCACTCTTGCTTCGTATTTTTTGTAGAACATCAAGATCTGTTCTCTAATCCAGTTTGTTAGTCTGATACAGATGTCTACCCTGTTTTGTTGTGGATGTTGATCTCTAATCACGTATGGTCTCTATAAATACAATGCACTGTTAGTAACTCTTCAGAAATAAAACTGGTTTTTTTTCTGTTCAGGGTATTCATTTCCCCTTTTACCTTCTTAGTCTTGTGCTTTGCGATTTTAATCTTCCAGTAGAGTAAATCCACCTTCTGGATATCACTTATGTCAGTATTTCTTCATGAGGCAGCAAGTCTGGTTATTCCAATTTATTGTTAGCTTTAATGTATGGTCAGTAGAAAAAGTATTCTTCTAGATACATGTAGGCTATGCAGAAGATGCCTCTGTCATCCCAGTCTCCTGATCAAGTGTTATAGACGTGGCTGGAGCTACTGTGGGGTGGTTTTTTCCAGCCTGCATGCCCTGAGGGGCTACCAAGGGGCTACTAGAGCACACACACTCCTGTTTTGTTCCTCTGCTGCATGCCCCTCTGTTTGTGTTAAGCCAGACCATGCTCAGGGTGCACACCTGGAATCAAAAACTCAGGAGCATATCTGGGTCTTACAGCTTCGTGATAGGTCAAGAAAGTCAGTGGGGCTTGGTGCGCTTATGATAAGTGAGGGAACACTGAAAATTTCCCTGTCTTCAGTTGGTATAACTTTTGCTCTTACATGGAATACAGAAACTTACTGATCCACTTCGGTATTTTACCACAGGGTCTAAGAATTGCTGGTTTTAAATAATGCAAAAATGTTTTATCTCTTGTAGGGAGTATGCTAATTATGTTTCAGTACTGTCTGTGTTACGTGTGTAGTAACTGTTGTAGATGATAAGTGATTATACTTACTGTATTTATGCCATCCACACGCATTTTGATTGTTGTCAAAAGGATGTTTTTATATATTGCAGCAATAGAGTCGGGTGCCAGTGCTCCACCAAATGAAAATCCATTAGGATCTAAAGTGGTGTTATGGTGGAAAGTAATGTAGATTATTTATAAAGAGAGTAAAGCCTATGTAGCTTTAGATGTAGCAGAAATAGTTTGTAATACAATATAAAATGGATTTTCTGTAACAACATTAATTTATATATATAAATACATATGAAAATATGTAGCAAGCCTTTCTTTATGACCTTCAGAGTTCTTGGCATTGGTAAGTATACCTTCCATCCATGTTAAAGATGAGAATAGTCTAGACAAGTTAAATTAGTTCTCTTAACATCACGCTACAAGCTGTTGACAAAAACAGAGTAACCTGAGATACTGTTACTTGACATACTACACGTGATGTAAGCAGGGATTAGTCATACATTAAGGCATACGTTAATCTGGAAAATACATTTTCATTAAATGTTAGAGGATATTTCATAAAATCTGAAATTTGGAGCCCAGTTTTTTGTGCGTTGTCATGTGTCACATAGGGTCTTAGCCTGGTTTTCATTTACAGTATCTCATCAGCATTGATGTAATTCAAGGATTAGAACATTGTACTTCAGTCTTTCCTGTGAGGGCGTGAGCAGCTGCATCTTTAAATACTGTGTAAATCCTGTTAAGGTCACAAAAATCACAAATTGTTAAATATGTTTGGAATTAATTAGCTTTTTATCTAATGAGAAAATTGTGATATAATACTAAAATATTTGACGACCTGTTTACAACAGAACTGTTGTATGTAAAAATTATTTGTAGTTTATAGTAAGTTTCCATCCCGTTCATTTCTGAAAAGCATTCAAAGTCTGAGCCACCCCATATATGCTACTGGAGGATTCCAGTCCTTATCTAGCAGGAGTCAAGGTGCATGGTGGAGCTCATTGTGTTAGCAAAAACCAACCACAAATTAAAATTTTTTGTTAGCTCCTTATAGTAGTCTGCATCGTGACCTAAACATGTCTTTATATATGTGCAAGGAGAGAACAGAATGACATCTTATTTTAGATGAAAGGGGTTGTGGGGTGTTATCTTATGAATTTTTCATGGTGGGTTCAGTAAGGTCATGGGTGATTGTCCTCCTTGAATTTTCCTGGCCTGGCAATTATTGATATAGACACAGAAATTTCTCTCTTCTCCTAATAGCTTACCTTTGCGGAGAATCTTAAGAATTGGTCCTGACATGCTAATAAATCTGTGACACGTGGGAGCAGAGAGCAAAGTTCAGAATTGCTTAAATTGTGAAGGGGCAGGTGGGAAACTGGCAGCTTGGCCCCATGAATTTGGTACAGAGCAATTGTACAGGCTCGGTTGTTTTTCCGATTGATATGACATCAGTTTCACTAATTTGAATGCTCCTCTGCCTAGTTTACTTGGTATTGGTGGGCAGGAGGAGGAATGAATTTTCTTCTAGCTTCCACTCATAGTATTTCTTCTATTTCTTTTGTATGTCTTGTTTTGATTTAATTTTGGTATGTCTTGTCACAGTAGGCTGTATTCTCTGTATGCATAAGGGAAGAGTATGTTAACAGTGTAAAATACTGTAGATTCTGCTATTTCTTGATAATAACCTTAAATTTCTTCATCTTTATTTTGTGGCCATCGTGCATTTCACAGAATAATATGAGATTAGAATAAATTAAAATACAAGTTAAGAGTAAGTGTAGGGTGATGAGGGCTTGTCAGGTGTTTAAAGTAAAATATTTTGTCTCTCTGGAATCCACGACTAACATTCCTTGCTGTGTAAATCACTGACAGGGAGGTCATGCCTTGGTCTGGCTGTGGGCATTTCACTATGCAAGAAATGTGTATTTCTTGGTTCTGCTGAAGTTTAATTGACATGTTTGAGTTATTTTCTTTGGAGTTTCTGCAACTTCTTTCTGAATTTTTTGCTTCTCTGTTTCTCATGTAAGAGATTCTAGACTACCTTAAATACTTTGCAGGCTTTTTCTTTTCTACTGCTCTCACCTGGTGCTGTTGTATTTAAAACGCAGATGAAGCTGAAGGAAGAACTGATATATTTCCTGCCGTCATGTTTGCCAGTATGTAGTGCAAACAATGAAAATGGGCCACTGAATGCTAATTTCATACTGGTGCTTCAATAGATGGCATACAGTGCTTTCTATGAAAAGGAAATGTCATGAGGAAGGCTTTATTGTCACTCCTATCTGTACTTTTGAATTTCTCTCTTTTGCTGCAGTGTATCCGTACATTGACCCTGGGCTGCCTTCTGCCATCAGAATAACTGAACAGCTGGTTTTGATGTCTGACATAATGCTCTTTACCGCCAATCTTAGTGCATAGCAACTGAAACGTGCATATGATCTTTCCCTATATACATGTTCGCATGTCCCTGATGTACTGCCACAGGCGTATCACAGACAGCTGCATAGCCGACGCTGGGCAAAACCTGTTAGTACCGCCACTGAAATAATTATTACCTTGGAGCAAGTTCTGTTAAGTAGATAAAATACTTCTGTTAAGTGGAAGGAATGTGGAAGCGAAAAGAAAAATAGAGGGAAGGGCTCACCTGCTTTGTTATTTCATTGCTGTGAGCCTTCTGAGCACATCTGCAGTGTATGAAAGGGAGGGGAGCTACTCAAGAGGAGAGCACTGGGGTTTTATTTCTGTGCTTTGAATACAAATTGTCAGGGGATATCTGGGGAGGCCTTTCTGCTCTGACAGTTGAAGGGATTGCTTGGTAGAAAGAAAGATAATTGCCTCTGAAATGCTTCTGTCAGTGTAGATGGAACACCCAACTGTTGCTTGTGCTGTGATGGCAGTAGCCCTCCAGGTGCAACCCTCAGGCAGGCATATGTGTAAATCACAGCTCCAGCGTGCTTGGAGGTGTTTGTCAGTTGTCAAGCCACGCCGCGCTGGGTTTGCACGGGTGAAGTGGTAACTGCTGTAGCCTTTGATGGCTCTTGGGTCTGTCTGTCTCTTGCCTTCTTGCCTCTGCCTCCTCTTGCCACAAGTGCTGCTCTCTGCAATAAACAAGTTTCTGTTACTCTGATTATTCTGTTATTATTCTGATTAATCTGCACTGTTAGGTGTTATCTCTAAGACACTGTTAAGCATCTGTTATTGTTTATATGTGACTAAATTGAGGGCCAGGTCGTTATGCTAGGCACTGTACTTGCACAAACAGTGTGAAGAGCCCCTGCATGCAATAGTTTGTGACCTAGGACTCTTTATCTATATGTCTTGTATACTTTTCTGGCTTTTTTCCTCCTGTAATCTGTATTTTAACATTATTTCTGGCATTTCAGTTTTGCTAAGACTCATGATCTCGTTTGGAATTTTATCTAGTGCATTTTGGGTTTGCTTTCAAGAGACTTTTTTTTTCTTTTTCAATAGGCTCTGGCTCTGGTTGGTTCAGAGGAAGATATGAAAATATTACCTGTGAATGCATTTATGAATCTCAGAAGTCACAGATAATCCCAAAATTATTTTGAAAAATGAATTGTTTTAACCAACTATTCATATAGAGCCCAGTCACAGTTATGCCTGGTCTGTGTGTTTCACCTGCAGCAATCAAATGTGTAGGAACATGAGAATCCCAGATAACCTGCATTTTTGGTGGACAGGTTATTGAGTCCCTGTCCAGAAGTGTCCTGTCACGGTAGAGCTGAGCATATCAGTGCCTGCTTTAATGTGCCTAGCATGTGTATACATACGTGAAGGAGTTAGATCATATGGGATCATAAAATACAGGCTACATAAAATGCGCTGACAGTGTTGAGAATAGCAGAAACCAGCGCTGCCAGCAAGGAGGCAAAGGAGCCTATGCATGGTGGCGTTTCACTGGAGGCAGGAGGACCCAGGCATGCAGTAGCGGGGATGTCTATGAAGAGGACACACAGCCAGGCTCTCCTGCCTGTTCCCACAAGAGCACCCCCAATCATTAAGTATATCCAGTTGCTTTTGAACTAACTAAAGTGATACAGAATGAGATTTTTTTTTTAACTATGTGTGATTAAATTCTGAAACTTACCTCTATAGGATGTTTTGGCTGCCAGAAACATATTTGGGGGGGGGGGGGCACTAAAGGTGGGTCAGGGTGGATTCTAGATGAAAAAAAAAGAAAACAGAGTAGTAGCCCACATGCAAATCATGTGGGCCATCATAGATGTTTCAGATTCAGAAATCACGAAACAGCTATTATGAAATTCACGATTATTAGGAAGTTTATACCAAGGGAGAAAATTCTGTTTGTTTTTATTGTTAAGAATGCATTTCTGCCAGGGGCCAGGACCCTGAACTTTGATCTGCTGTTCTGACCTGGTACAGCCATTAATTCTGTTATTCTCTGACTACCTGTGTGTGGGCATAGAGCTGCTGAACTCTCTCTTTACATTTGACTTCCAAAAGCAGCCTTAGATTATGTGGCCAAGTCAGCTGCTACTGAAACATGCCTTTTATTTCCTGTGGTTTTCCCATTTGAGCAGTTTCTTCATCGTCTGAGCCTGTAGGTTTCACACAAGATAAAACTGAACTTGTGTGGCACGGGTTAAAGGAAGGGACGGTGAAGAGGAGCAGAGAAGCAGAGCAAGGGGTCTGGCTGCAGAAAGGAGCTGCTTTCCCAGTGCTGCTGGGCTGAGAGGAGGGACAGGGCTGGAGAGCAGGGGGAGGAAGAATGGCTGCTGGTAAGGTAAGGCTGTGGCCATCCCTTCCTCTCCCCTTGAGCAGCAGCTGCTCCCCCACTCTCCTTGTGCTGCCTTGGTTGCAGCGGTCACTGCTGAGCTCCTTAGGGTGCTGTGAGCAGGCAAGGATGAGGGTGCTTGGTGGTCTGGCAGTGCTTGTTGCTACAGCAGCTGTTCCCCACCTGTGGGGAAGGGGTGGTGGCCACCAGCTGCCAGCTGGACCGTGCTGTCATAGGGGCTGACAAGCTTGGGCTGTACAATTATGGAATAGTTAATTGTTGGTTGGGAGGGGACCTCTGGGGATCATCTAAAAATTTGGGTGTCTGATGGTTCAGGATCTCAGCTGAGGGAGGATGGACTGGTCAGGCCCACCAAGCTTGTGCTGGTGACTGGCCAGGTGTGATGAAGGCATGGTGGCAGCATTCTCTGTCAGTTCTTTTCTGTATCTGCTGTAGTTGGCTAGATGCATAGCAATTATCTAGATGAAAGGTAAAAAAGATTAAAGTGGTGGAATAAAATCAACATTAAACAAGTGGTTGAAGAGCCTCCAGTGCTTCCAAATTACAGGACAGAGCTGTGGAAAGAAGAAGAGAACAGCTAGAGAGCAGCTCAGACTGATGTACCCTTTTTTCAATGTTAATTTTTTCTTTACATCTCCAGATTTAAAACATGCTCTCCCTGATATCAGGCTCATAAAAACATGCATCCAGTTTTCAGCATGAAGGTGGATATGACCAAGTGAAGCTGTAGAAGAAAGTAAATATGAAGTTCACATTTTATCTTCAGTAAAAGTGAGCATGCTGTCAAGAGAATCTGTAATTTTAGAACTCCTAACATTTCCCTGAGCATTTAAGTAATCTGCCCTGAAGGTAAGAAAAGACCAAGAGACCAAGACTCTGACCAAGAGAAAAGTTCTCATTGGGTTTGATTACTGCTTGTAATCATCAAGCACATCTTCTGAAACCCCTCACCTTAAAGGCAGCTTCCTGTAGGTATAGGTCTGTGCTTCTGTGAATCTGTTTTGGACGGAATCTCTAGGATATATCCTACTTCTTCTTTTCTCTCTTTAATGCTTTCTGCAACCATTAAACTATGCCCTCCTTGCTGAATAGTTTTAATACTGGGCATCTGTCTCGCTGAGATGAAGATAAGGACAGTCCAGTTCTTCTGTTACTTTACTGTGTCTGGGATACAGTGCTTCCTGTTAATCCAGGATTCTGCATTCTTTTTCAGCAGAACGCTGATGTTACTGAAGGTGAAATCAGCAGTTGTAGGGGCACAGTTCTTTCCAAAGTGGAACTTCAGAAAAGCAGTGGTTGTGGTGTCCCTAAAATATTGTTGGTTTTCCATCTGCTGCTTCTGTCCTCTTCCCTTTTCTCCCCACACCAGTTACTGTTAAAATAGAAGGTGCTGTTGACTTGTATCTGTAATGATGGGGTCTGTTTTAGCTAAACTGCAGCCAAAACCAAAATGCAGTGACCCTTGAAAGGAGAGTTCACGCTGCACTAGGTGCAGTCAGTGCTGTGCTGAAAGCAGTGTGATGCCATTTTTTGCGTGAGAGAGGATGAGCTGGAAGGCAGGATACTTTGCAGTGATTCATATTATCACTTGCAGCTCTTCCAGCTGCAGGGCTGGGGTGGGGCTGCAGGCTTAGCTTGCTCTCTGTGTATTCCTCGTGCCTTTTCCAGCTCGTAGTAGTTCCTGTGCTTCTTTTGAGTATTTAGCTGTACTCAGAGCACTGAGTAGCAAGGCACTCAGACCCTTGCTCTTTATACGTGTTGTCATACATTCTCTGTTTAGCGTGCTAATACTTATTAATAGGTAACATTACTTGGTTTGAATACCCTTGTCCCTCTTGGGATTGGGGGTGGGTGTGTGTGTGTTGAGTGCACCAGTGAATTAATTCACTTTGGTGACCAGACTGAAATACAAACAGAAGATGTCTTGGACCAAAAGCAAAATCAGATCAGCAGCCTCATGTGACTCTTTAGCCTACCACGCAACTACCCCTTGACAACCTGTGCTCAGGCCAGGGAAAAGCATGGGCCAGAAAAATAAAGAAAAACAAGGATGTAACTGGTCAAGAGTGAGTTGTGTTGGCAGAGCTGTGTTAGGAAGATTAGCCACCATCTGTTCACCGGAATCCTGCACCTGGCTCCAGACTGTGCCACTGTTCAACCAAGTGATGAGCTTACTCAAAATATTAAAGAATTGCAGGGTTAAGTAATAAGGCTCTGCAGTCTCCCAAATGTTCTGCTTTCCTTTTAGTTTTGTAATAATCCCTGTGAAATAATTGCATGTGGTGCTATAAAATGTTCTTATCATGTGTGTGGATTTAATATAAAAATTAAAGGGAGCACATTGGTCATGTGCTTTTCTTTTAGTCTTTGCACTTCCCTTTCTGACTACTTAGTGATGTTTGTGTTAAGTACCACGCAGTGTACCATGCTTGATGAAGTACCTTACTCATCTTGTTCTTCTCAGATAATTATTTTTGCAAAAGACGACAGCTGGAATATATATTTCTGTGAGTAGTTCTCAGTATTTGTAGTCATGGCTAAGATTTTTTTGCCTCTCTGATTTCTGCTTAGTATAGAGCTGATTCTGTTCTTTTCCCTTCCTGTGGACTGAAGAGCAGTCTGTGGCACTGACCCAGTGGTGGGTGAGATTATTCATAGTGAAACCTAGGAAATTCTGCTTGGAAAAAAGGGATTTCAGTCTGGGTGGTAGGAGAGGGGTTGCAACAACTACTGTCAGTAACCACTTTCCCCTTCAAAAGCTCTGAGCAGGGACTGAAAAGAGTGGTAGAGTGGTTCATCTCCAGGCTGGTAAAGGTTTCCCAGACATGAAAATACAGTCTCATACTGCAACAGCTAGGAAAGCATCAAAAATCCCAATGTAGCCTAAACATTATACCTTCCTAAGTATTTCTTTAATATAGGGTTCATAATTTCTTAATGGAATGTGTGTTCACAAGAAAGAAAAATCCATCACTACATCTTTGGTATTTGTACTGTAGTACTCAAATCTCTTTTGCCTGGCTTTCAATGCAGTAAGACAACTTTTAAGTGCTCTAATTAGAGCTGGCCTCTCGGCTTTGGTGGCTGCAGCAGTGCACAATCAAACAATTCAGGTGAAGTTAACTATGCTGAAAATGCGATGGAGAAAGGGAGTTGGGAAATAATTTTTTTTCATACATGTTTTTCTGTATTATACTTGGAGATACCAGCTTTCTCCAATAGCCATGTTTCTTTGGTCATTTTCCTATAGTGATGTTTAATAGGTATACTTGAACGTCGTCCTTTTCAGATAGTGTGCAGGTGATGACTGCTGCTTTCTTTTACGTTAGAACTTAATGCTCCAGCTTCTCAGTTACTGCAGAGGGAAAAGGTAAGCTGCTTCTCATGGTCTGGCCAAGGGCTCTCTGGCCCTACCTTCTGAGAGGTGCACGTCACTGGCGCTGTCCTGCCAGTTGTACCTGCACTTTTTTAGGTCGTGATTGTTTCCCTGGAATTACAGCCAGTCAAAGACCTGGGCATTAAGCAATCGTAGGGCTATGGTGGACCACCTTCCTGGCTCGACAAACAAGCAGGCATCGTGCTTTGCAAACAGATGGACAGAGGTACAGGCAGCCTAGAGAGCATGTGTGCAGCAAGGGTGGATGTTAAGGTCAGAATTTCTCAGACAAGAATGTCGAAATTGCTGTGCCCTACTTATCCAACTGTGAGCTGGATTAATGAAAGGGAGAGTTTAGACAGAGAAGTACCTTGGGTACATTTAGTGGGAGAAGAGAGAGATGTTTTCTTTTGTATCTGTACAGGTGGTCCTTTTGAAGCAAGCCAAAATAAGCTTCCTCACCTGGGTAACGGCCTGAATAGGTTGGCAGGGTGTGAGTCCATTTTCAATGTGTGTAAAGAAAAGCGTAACAGTTTGCCAGCGTACAGCCTTTAATTTGTTTTTTCTTAGCAAGTTTCTTCTTTGGCCATTGAGTTAGGCTGGGGCCTAATAATTTTTTTTCTTTTAACTGTAGGCAGTTCTAAAGCAGCAAACTATTAATAGTGAAATATTGGTTTAGAAGAACACTAATGCACAGGGGATTCTAGAGCAAACGAGGCAATGCTGTCAATGGCTCAGATTGTTCTTAATTACAATAATGGCATTATAGGAGCTGCAGTTGCTGTCGGGCACAAAAGAAGGTAATGATAATGTCAGAGTGCTCAGAATAAATGCAGTATAATGTATTGCAGTACTGGATTCAAAAGATGATATGCCTAACTTGTCGTCAGGGTGCATGAAGAAGAAGAATGGTAAAAGCCCAGAACAGTTTTTGTTGTAACTATGTAGTTCAGGGTTTGGTGGTTTGTGTTGTGTTTTTGGGGGGTTTGGGTGGGTTTTTTTGTTTGGTTTTTTTGTCTTGTTTTTTTGTGTGGCCTCTTTTCAGGCTTGAGAAGAAATGTCAGGTCCTGTGTTTAAATTATATGTATTAATTTTACTAGAAGGTGTGACCACATCTGTCCTCCCCACTTGGAATAAAGAAAATCACCCTTGCTTTGAGAAGATATGTATTGGCTCAGTACTGTCATACCCTCAACACATTTGATACTGATCCTGTTAGAATAAAAGGACATGAATATGGTAGATTTGGCTCAGAGTCAGAATTTGCCCCAGTAGCCTCTGGAAATAATGTCCAGATCTATGTGATACATGTGAATCCCTATTTTATTATAAGACAAAAAAAAAATTCAACTCTGAGTTTTGGGGATGTTTCAAAGCTGGATTTGAATTTTATGGCTAGAGTCCAAATCTGAACTGTTGCGCCTGACCTTTTTAAGACCGTGTGCTGTGCACTCAAATTCATTTCTGAAGAGGAAGAGATTTTAGTGTTTTACTGCAAAATAAAACATGCAGCGAAGCCGCTTGTGGTCTTGGATTCTGATATAACTGCTTTGATATAATTCTCAGTTATAGGTAAGAAGAGATAATAAACTGGAAGATAGTGGTGGTGTTCCTCCTTATACCACGAGTGTTCAGAGTGACTTAGTATCTTCCATACTTCCTAAAAACTCATGGCAGTGGTGGGTTGGATTGGAAAAAAATAGTCAACATCCTGTTGGCTTGCATCTTTACTATTTTCTTCATGTTTAACTGACTTGAAATAGTAACTCACAAATGAAACAATTTACATAGGTCCGAATAAATATTTTTTAGGAGTAGTTGTCTCATGCACAGGATGCCAGTGTGCTTTGTAAAGAAAATTTCTCCTTAACAGGACAGCAGGGTGCAGGTGCTCTATAGGGCACAAGGTGGCTCCAGTTCACGAGGAAAGCTGGTGTGAGTGGAGTAAGTGCCAGGAACTGGTTCACAGGAATCAACTAGAAGTGTGTCAGAATGGAGTGCAGCATTTCGCTGTGTTGCAGGTCTGGCATTTTGAATATGAACTGAATCTTAATGGGTCTTTGGGAGAAGACTCTGCCTAGTCTTAGGGTAGGACCTAGTAAATTTAGATTGCATTTTGCATGTCTCATTTAATTTTTGAAGGAGTTACCCTAGTGGATCTTATCAGATCTTCTGAGCTATGTTGCTTTTGTCCGAGTAAAAGGTAACAGCTTCATGTACAGAACAGCACTCCCAGGGTAAGCTACGGAGAAAACAAGAGTTGGTGTGTGCAGTAAGAGCAGAAATGTAAAGTAAGCTAGGCAACGGATAAAACAGAGATTCAGAGGTTTATGAGAAAGGTTTTTATCAAGCAGGTCATTCAAATTTAATGGATAGAGGAGAGAACAGAATTAGTTGATAAGAAAATCCTGTATTATAACCAGGCTTAATCAAAAATGCTTTGTGTCTGTTGTTGGTCTTTCGCTCTGTAACAAAAGCATTCTTGTTTTCAGTCTCTTAGAAGTGAATTACTTGTCCATTTCTATTTCCAACATAATAACAGCTGCTATTAGTCTGCCATTACACAGAACATCTTCATCTGAGCGTTTCTAAACACCTGAGAGTTTTTGAGTGAGGACAGAAAAGGAGAAATGTTTGTTTTGTCAGTACCATCTGCTTGGGGCAACTGAGGCAGAAAAAGGTGAATTGAGTTGATTTACTTACATGAACTTCTGTAGGATAAGAAGTAGAAACCAGCAGCATTCTCCTAATTTCACTGTTCAGTCTTGGTCCATTAGATAGCACTTTGTGCCGTTCGCAGTTTTTGTTGGTTTTTTAACTCTGTTTCATGTCTTGATACAGTTTAGATTTTTTGTATGAAACAAATTGGTAACTGGCCTGTTTGGCTTTTTTGTTGTTGTTGTTTTTTTGTTGTTGTTTTTTGTGGGGGGGGCATGGGGGGTTGTTTTTTTTAACAGCAGCTTATCTGGTGTTTTAATATTTTTGTGTGAACTAGGCAGAAGCTTTCTGGGGTTTGCATTTTTAAATATGCTTTACATACTGTTGCAGCAGGCATTATATTAGATAAATATATGAAAAACCAGCATTTCTTAATGTGATTTTAACGTCTGTCCCAGAGAAGAAGGATTTCGTTAAGAGGTTTAAGCTGTTTTGCTTAATAATAATCTTTCTCAAAGTAATGTCAGGTGTTAAATTCATAAATCTAACTTTTCCACATTATTTATTTTAAAAGTCTTGAAGCTTATAGTTTTCCTCTCTAATGTTAAATACAGCAAAACAGATTAGGTACAAGAACTACATAGAGTTAGTATTAAAAATAAAATAGTGCAAAGTACCATTTTGACTTAGTAGATCATCTGTATTTTCAGTTTTACAAACAAATTTTATCAGAAGTTAGCTGTGGGCGTGATTACAATTAGGAACTCCCCGTATTAGATCTCATCCCTTTGTTCTTCATTCAGACAGAAAGCCCATTAAGGTCAAAGAAGGTTTTGACTGAATAAGGAATACAACAACTGGCTCAAGTTTTAGTACATATAGGGCCAGATTGTGGGTCACGGCCAGCTCAAAAGTGTACAGCTCCAGTGATTCCACATCTTGTGCATAATAGGCAGATCCTTCGCACTGTTATGATGGCGCTTTATTAACATGTCAAATACAGAAGAAAAAAAACCTGACAATTTTATGGCTGCTCAGAATCTTATTAGCATGTCTTAATGTTTTGTATTTCTGAGCTGAAATTATGCAAATATGTCTTCAAAAACATTTCCCTGTTTTCATGAGAATGTGAAGAAAATAGAAGTAATCAAAAATTGGAATTAAATACTCAAATAGTTTGGCCAATTAATAAATCTGCAGTTGCAGAATAGAAGATCTGTGGGCTGGAGCTGGCTCTTAACTTAATGTTAACTTACATTTAATTAGCCAGACCAGATGGAAGCTGGCTAAGCTTCGCATGAAGGCTTGTGGGAAAAAGACATAATCTTCCATTTTGTCAAAGGAACTAATACCACAGATTAAAGGTCGGTGTTCTTTT
This sequence comes from Falco punctatus, assembly GCF_963210335.1. NCBI lineage: Eukaryota > Metazoa > Chordata > Aves > Falconiformes > Falconidae > Falco > Falco punctatus. The sequence goes on along the minus strand of NC_137590.1, from coordinate 28,157,666 downwards.
CAGAATTTAAAGACTGGATGCAGAGTGGCCGATGGCAAGAAACAGCAAGAAACAGCAAGGGCACTAACAAACTAGCTTAACCCCTAGATGACTAGTATACCAGCTCTGCTTCATTTCTTTCCCCAGTTCAAACCATTGGTCTCTAGTTTCAGTAATAAATCCCAGAGAGATAAGAATGTCTGTAAATTTTACTCTTTTGTCAGGGAAGTAGAGTCATCTGTAGGCAGTTAGCATGGATAGAGAGATGAAGCTCTGGGAAAGGTTTTCTTACTCAACCGAGTAAAAATTCATGCTGTTCAGATGCTAAGCACTTGGGATCAGGCTGACAAACCACTTAATGCCTTGCTTAACAATAAGCATGCAAGTAGACAAGTCAAGTAGACAAGTCAAGAAACCATTCATGTGCTCAAAGAGGTGCATACATGGATCAAGTCAGAGTGTGCAGAGCTTAAGGACTAAATCAGGCACATACTACGTTAAGGCTTGAAAATGTAGTCGAAAGCATGAACAGGATCTGTCAGACTGAACCTTAAGCATAGCTGCAAGAAATCACACATTTAAAAAAAATGGGGAAATTAGAATCCATTAAAGAAAGAAGGAAAGAGGTTAGGTTATGCTAGTTTGAGCATTTAACCGGTCCTTGGGGATACTTCCTAGTGGTTTCAGCAAGGTAGGAGAGTTCTTTCTGAAGTGGAGAATAACTTACATACCAAGAAAATAAGGCAAACTTAGCATTACCATGAAACATCAAATGCCACATTGCTTGTGCTGAAAGTAAAGTAACCCTCTGCAGTAGGTAATTATTATTATAACCTCCTTTGGAAAGGAGTCTGGGAAATCAGCACCTGCTTTTTGAATCGGGCTTGCTTCTATTTTGCAAAACTCTTTTGCAACTAGACCATCTTGCCTACTTTGTCAGATCTAAACTTTCCCATAGTGGCCAAAAATTCACTACCATTTGATGGCTGTATCACTTAAGTAAAATTATTTGAATGAGATTGGGTCAGTTCTTACAAAGATTGGAGTATCTTGAAAATCTCTGTTAATAATCTGTGCTTGCTGACAGTCCCAGGAGAGAGGGCTGGGGAACTGAATGAACATGAAAACTCTGCAAACTGTGGTTGCCTTGTGTAGATCGAGTTTTGATCTACATGGTGAGGTGAGGAAATCTGTGCGGCTGTTTACTGTAGCATTCTTAGAGTGTGGATAAATGCAAGACTTCAGCCCCACACTCTGCAAGGTGCACAATTTTTTTAAAAAAATAAATCTAGGGGGGAAAGCTTTTCTACTATCTCAGTTGAATTGGAGCACATACTGATTTGGAATCCAACCAAGTACTTTGAAAACTGTATTCACATATATGTTGATGCTTTCGTTTCTTTTCATATTTTTAAATAATTATATCCTGGGGATGGAAGAAAAGTAATTTTACTGTCCACCATTTACTAGACCACATTTATCTACAGTTACCAAATGGTGGCGTTGGAGTGACCACAGTTATTTTCCATTTTGAGTTACTGACATATTTCAGATACCACTTGGTGACAAAATATTTGAAGGGAATGTTACATTTAAAAACAATTGTAGTTGCAGACCATGGAATTAGCATTTAGTTATCAAGTGGCTCACTTCAGCTGTTGTAAACCCAGAGAAGCATAGGAGTAGGTAGTGCACTCTTGGGAGAAGTGTAGGTAATATGAAATATTATTTTTTTTTTTACTTGTCAGAAAAAACTTAAAATTGTACATCTAAACCCAGCTTCTGTTTTCTGATAAATGCCCACTGCTTCATATGGAGAGTATAGTATAGCCCAGTAGGATTTGTCCCAACAAGTACATTTGAGGAGAACATTTAGGAACAAAGTCATTCATTTACCTTCGATAAGTGTGTTGTATATCTTCGGGTAGGGATCACATTCAGTTTTGTATGGGCATGAATACAAATTCTACGTTCATTAAACTCTGTTACAAAAAACACTGTTGAAATCGAAAGAGTTTGGGAGCTGCCCTTTTCATGGAAGTACTGTGCAGTGTGAAACCTGCCAAAACCTAATGGATCGTTTGCAGGAAATTGGAAGTTAAAAGTGCATGAGTCAGTCTACTTCAAGGCTGAACAGTTTCCACTGAACTTAAATAATGAATGCCAAAACCTAGAGACAGTACAATCAGCTGCAGCAGTTTTCTTCAGTTGTTTCATCCAGGCACTGTAGAGGATTCTATGTTTAGGAGAGTCCTCCTTGTCTTTCAGTTCATCAGCCTTTAAAAGTGTTAGCATACATTGTCATGACTGTCGTTGAAATCTTTGCAGAAGAAGCAGCAGTCCAAGTGGTTTTATTTTTGCTTCACATCAGTTACTACAGAGTATGGGGTAGAATGTGCAGTTTCAGGGATTTCATCTGCAGGAAACAACCACCCACTTTTGTGATGTAAGTCTCCAGAAAAGGAGAAGATAGTTTCTTTATTCAGAAGTTATACATGTTAGCTTCACAGTTTCATCTCAAAGTACACAAGCAATTTACTTTCTGGTGTGCACAAGGATTTCAATGTACTTAATTAATACATCAAACATCAAATAAGAGAAAAGACAAAATAATTCTCAACAGTTTTGCTTTGTAACAGATCCTGTGCCCAGAGCATATTTGTGCAATACCACTTTTTACCAGGTTACAGGATGAACCTAACTCTTTGTAGAAATTCAAGAAAAGAGTGAGATGTTCCTATATATGCACATGGCTTAGATTTCCTTAACGTGAGTTACTTGATGTCTGTTTGTGTAAAGAGTGGTTGAGGGCATGCATGGCCTGCTGGATTCTCTGCTCAATCCTGTGCTATTGCAGTGAGCAGGTCTTCTCTGATTTGTATCAATGGTTGAACCTTCTGAGCATTTCTGAGTTGGAGGATCACTATGTGTACTAGAGCCTTGGCCTTGGGACTTTCGGTTCATACAGGCAGTGTGATGGGAGGTGGGTGGTGTGTCTCCATCCACTCGCAATTGCTCGTGGCAGTGTCGTTGCTGAGCCACAAAGATCAGTGTGCCTGGAGTCAGAACTACAGGATGGCTGAGGTTGGAAGGGGCCTCTGGAGGTCACTTGGTCCAACCCCCATGCCCAAGCAGGGCCTCGAGCTAGTGTGTCCAGATGGAGTTTAAATATCTCCAAGGATGGACACTACAAACTGGCAGCCTATGCTGATGCTTGGTCACACTCACAGTAAAAATGTTTTTCCTGATGCTCAGACAGAAGTTCCTGTTGTTTTGGTTTGTGCCCATTACTTCTGGTCCCGTCACCGGGTACTGCTGAGGAGAGGCTGGCTCTGCCTTTTTTACAGCCTCCCCTCCGTTACTTGTGCACATTGATGCGATCCCCCTGAGCCTTCTCTTCTCTAGGCTAAACAGTCCCAGCTTGCTCAGCCTCTCATGAGAGATGCTCCAGGCCATTAATCACCTTTGTGGCCCTTCACTGGACTCTCTTCAGTAGCTCCATATGTCTCTTGACATATGGATGGGAGACTCCAGAACTGGGCACACTACTCCAGGTGTGAAAGTGCATGTGCAGAGCTCTCCCCTGTGTCTCTGCTGCTTTTCCACCACGCACAGCATCCATGCAGCTCTTCAGCTGTGGCTTGGCCAAGGGTATGGGCATGAGGTTTTAAGAAAATTTGAGTATGTTGCCATATGAAATTCATATGAAGTTGGCCAAATGTTTCTTGGTGAGATTTTGTCTGAGTAAGCTTAACATTATTTAGAAAAGCAATTAACCACTTTTGCAAACAGAGAATAGTCCTGGATCAGGAGGAAAGCATTTGTATTTTTGGGATTTTTTTTTCTTTCTTCTCTCTTTTTTCTTCAGTTAGATGGAAACATGACTGAGGTTTTCAAAGCCAGCTAGAGTTTGGCTGTGCTGACTCAATATGGCATTCTGTTGCCAAGTCTACTATTTAGCTTTGAAAATCCCAACCTGGAATGTGCCCACCTAAGAGCATGCTTCCTAAATAATAGCTACAGACTCAAATGTATTAATTTACATGTATGGACCAGAGTGCAATTTCTGTTCCCTTTGCCCCCAAAAGGGTAGGTATTTCCTCTGGGTGTTTCATTGGAGAAGACCATCTAAAGGTTCCAGGTATATCTTACCATTTCAGGTCTTGAAAGAAAAGCTGAATTACACCAGTGGGTATAAGTATCTGACAGTTTTCTAATGTTTGTAATCTAAATAGGAATGATAGTTTTTTATTTCTTTTTTTAAATTTAGTATTTCACTTCATAAACTTTTTTTTTTTTATAAATAGCAACTATCTCTCTTCTATCTGCTGGTTAACCTAGAAACAGGCAAGCACTTGCTGGCCAGAGATGTACAGCTGTAGACAAGTATGAGACGCATATGATGGCTTTTCAGAATGCTCTGCCAGCCTCCAACGATTTGTCATTGGCAACTCTTTTTATGTACGTTTGTTAAACCTGTCTCCAAGTATTTCCTTGGGTGAATTTTCCTGTTTGGCCTCTGACCATGTGAAGTTTTTGGTACCTTCAGTATGCTACATTAGGAGTTTCTCAGTTTTACCATGAGCTTTCTGAAGACCCATCCATTAGAGCTGGTTGTATTTTCTGGTTTTCTGAGTGCACACTCCCTCTTCACCTTCTCTGCTGAGTGATCCTGTGATCCGGAGTGGGCATGTTTTCATGTGCACAGCAGGATTTTAGAAAGTTCTAGCATTAATGCTGTAGTTTCATGAATCTTACAAGCAGACTGAAAGGTGGGAGTCCAACTCTGATTGTAACCCCTGGGGTGTCTCCTGCCTTGAGACAATTCAAGCATTTGCACAGCTGTGGAGGGAATGAGATTGGGAGCTGGCACAGGTTAAAACTAACCTTGTTTTGTTGACTGGTTGGTTGGTTTTAATCCGAAGCTCTTTCCTGATGTGATTTATCATAAGGCCATGTGAATGCTTGTGCAAGAGATGATGATCATGTGGGAGTAAGAATGAGCAACAACTTTGGGAAGAAAGTGCAATCACCCTTTTCAAAAGCGGTGGACATGGCACAGGTTCCTGTGTTAGGTTTGGATATTTAATTATTGTGTGCCTCACTTTCCAGATATGTGAAATGGAGCCATGTCAGGGAATCAATTTGAAAGACTATTTGAGCTTTCTAGATGAAAAATGTGAAGGATTATTAAGTGTGAATGTGGTGAAAGGCTTAGCAGACAGGTGTGGCTTAAAGAACTGGTTTGAAATCCAGTAATTTAGTTCTAGGTTTAATTGAAAGTTGTAATCCCAGCAATTGGTGCCAATGTCTTCTAGGATTTAAATCTAACGCACTGAAGCATGTAATTTAAGGCTTTACAGAACAGTGTTAGCACAGATACGCTTATCACTCAGCACGTGTTAGTATTATTCCTGTGGAATGCTCTTAATTAAAATCCAAGAGTTGCTTACAGAGCATTTGATGCTTGCTATCATGAGCACTCAGTCAAGTTAGCAGAAAAATAATTTTAAAATATGAATGATTATTCTTGGAGTTACAGTGTAATTGGCAGATGCTTTCATAACTGATGTTGTCATTAACATACAGGAGGTTTCGGCAAGAGACTCCTCGTTGATCAAATGACTTCTGTTTTGTTTTTCAAATTCCTAATATTAGCTTTAGTATGAGGAAAGGGAGTTTAAGTTGGTACAGCAGAAAACAGGACACTTCTGCAGCAAAATAGCCACTGGGGCACGTTTAGTTTACACATTGTACTCTGACATCTCATACTTAAAATCTAGATCTGTTGTGGAAAAGTTACACCCAGAAAATCTCTTGATAAATTGGAGAAAGTTTTGGGGGGTTTTTTGAGGGGGAGGAACACACACCAAAATAAGTGTTTTGTGATATGATATTGCATAATTATCAGAAAGAAAATTCTTTCTGAAATTTTCCATGGTTTTTTTTTGGCTGGTGTATAGTTAGTGCTTGGTAGATAGGGTTAATTGTTTCAGTGTGAGCAGCTGAAGCTTTAAATATGAATTCTAACTTGTTGACCCCATTAATCATAAAACTGCCTGACCTATCTTGCTTACTGTAACACTGCTTTTTTTTTAATTGATGAGTCATGAGCATGTATTAAATGCAGTTTCTTTTTTTGAAAAAAGCCCTGCTTGCATCTTAAAGATTTTGTAAGCTAAGAATTTAGCATATGTATGTCGATACATATTGCAGTGGGCTTATGATATAACAGCTTCAATGAAAACTAGATCCAAATTAGAGTAGACTTTGAAAAAGGGTTGTGGGCACATGTTTCTGGGAGTGGCTGGAAGAACTTACTGTAGGGGAAGGTTCAGTCATGTGTGCGCTCTACCTAGAAACCAGTTAGGATGATGTTTCTGGTTAAATCAAGATGCAGAATTTCAAGCAAGGAACCAATGAATATGAAAATTAATTTTTGTGTTTACCCAAAAAGAAAAAACTCCAACTATGCTCTAATTCATTTTCTTTGCTTTGCCTTCCAAAAGTATTTTTAGAAATTAAATAAAAAGCATTGAAGTATTTCAACAAAACAGTTGGTTGTTTTTTTTGGTGTGTGTTTTTTTTTTTTTTTTTATAATGCCATTAAAACTTCTTTGGAGAATAAAACAAACCTCTTGAGGACCAAAACCCTGCCCTCTGCTACAGCCAGCACTTATGGGACCACGGAGCTGTTTAACCCACTCTGTGCACAGTAATCATAGAGTCAGAGCTGAGAGACAACTGAACAAAGACCAGTGACAAGATTTAATTCTATCTGTTGCTCAGTTCAAAAGCAAGCGTGTTTTGAAGTCCATAGCCTTTTAAATGTATGAGATACTTAACTTCTGTACGTCTGTGGAGCTGTTTTGCTGCAAGGCACAGGGCATGCTGCCGCATTATTATTTCATAGTGCTTCAGAGAGCTGCAGTGGATCCTGGCAGTGCTGTCTGTGGGCAGCAATCCCCCTGTGAGTGGGTGGGTGGGGAAACTGAGGCACAGAGCCATGATCTGACTTCTGGTGCAGAGTACAGCCAGCTCCAGTGCTTCCTCTGCTCTTTGGACTTTCTGGATCACTCTGTTTTCTCCCTATCGGCTTGCCCTCTTCCAGGTTATTTTGTTCCTGCGTTGCTTTAACATTTTTCTCCCGGAGCCCAGCCACTTGTTGATTTATGTAACAGATAAGAAATTGTCGCTAAAATTAACAAAAGCCTTCTTTGGTTGTATCATCTTTACCCCTCCCCATTTTTTTTCCTTCTAATTCCTGGTGACCCTTCTTTGACTTTTATTACCTTTTAAGAAGTGACATGATCAGGCCATTAAGCTGAAGTGAGTTATGAAATACTTAACCCTCTTGTCTTCCCTCTGAAACGCCACCCGACACAAACTGCTTACGCACAGAGGCTTCTTGCAGCAAATTTTAGAGGGCTTTTTTTTTGTAGAAAAATGTGACGTCTGTGTTTGTCTCTAGGCAGGATTGTGTAAGATACGAGAGGGATAAAAAACAAAAAATTAATTTCCTCGCACTCAGAATCCCTTGTGTCTCCAAGAACTCTACTTTTACCCTCTTCAAAAATGAATTTTGGATAAAAAAAACAGCAACCAAAACCAGACTGCGGGGTTCCACACTTTATTCAAGGAGTTAAAAGTCTGGGGCTGTGCTTGATGAGCCAGATGGTCTTTAACAGTAACATTGTTCATATTGTTTAGATTATCCTGTTGCAAATACAGTGCCTCGTTTACCTTTTATGGAAGAAAGTGTGGAAAATTGACCACAGATGTAAGTAACCAAGAATGATGGCTGAGGCAATTCTTACCAGGCCTCCCTCTCTAACACGCCTGATCCTGCAGATAAAAATAAATAGAGAAATGTGAGGCAGCATGAGAAATATCTAGTGTTACCTATTTAAGTGTTTAATTTGAGCTCTGTGAGCTACTAAAATCTTTATTTCCTTAGACTGAGATTTCTGCATATTGAACTGGTTTCAGTCTCTTGGTGTAGGCAGCCTGAATGTAGATTTTTATCCAGGTACTAAATAGCACGTCATTATATATTTTTTCCATCCTGGTTGAAAAAAGGGGAGTGGGAAGAAGCCAACTACGCTGACCTCAAACACAGTTTATGGTCCAAAAGTCTTCATGAGAAGATCGGTGCCCGTTTTATGCTGTAACAAGAGAGCACAAGCTCCCCATTAATATAGATTTGATTGGTATCAGAAGCAAAGGCTGTAACAGATTAATTAGAGGTAGCTCATTGTTACTCCTGATAATGGGCTGCTGAGTTTGTGAAGCATCTTGCAAGACAGTTCCAGATTGAAATAAACTTTTTTAGACAGGTATCTCTTTTGTGCAGTATCTGGAATTGGAAGGCTCTGTGCTTAAGCAGAACAAAGAGAAAATGCTACAAATGAAAGCAATAAAGCCCTGTTTTATAAAGTCCTTTTGTCTCCTATCACTTTTCTTTTTCTCCCTCATTTCCTTCCTCTTATTAGGAGCTGCTGTCAAACTGCATTTACTTATGGGAAGTGGTTCCCTTTGGAGCCCCTAAGCTGATATAGCTGCATTTGCATGCAGGTGCTACTGTGGTGGAGCACAGCCTCTCGCCTGCCCTTTTCCCCCTGCCCTGGCAAAGCAGAGAGCTGTAATTATAAACCAACAGGTTTAGCATGTGAGGGCCCAGAAACTGAAAATCTCCTGTTTGTTTATCAACGTGGGTTGGCAGGGTGGTACTCTTTTAACAAGGTGGTAGATTCCTTTGACTGTTAAAGGCAACATCTTCCCTTTACTACACTGAGCCTTGATTGATCCAGGGTGTTTTCTTTTGCCCATGCAGTGCTTTTAATTCTGACAGCATTGGTTTCTAGAAGCATAGGCTATCGGATTCTCTTCCTGTTATTTTTTTAAAGACTCTTTAAAAGATTGTCAGGAAAAGTGTTTTACAGGAATTGCAGGAGGTTGGAGATTATGCTGAGAACTACGCAGTCTAGGATGTAATGTAAAATCAAAAATTAACACTGGAATCAGACTTCTAAGGCAAAGCTCAAAGAGTCATTTAAAGGTGCCGGTGAATGGTGCAAAAGCGAGTTAATAGTCCTTTTCATATTTTTAATACCTGCATTCGAAATATGATAAATTGTATTGGCAGCACGGGGCACTGTTTTTAATTGTTTAACTTCTGGTTCTGCTCCCTGCAGGATCTGGAGAACAGGTTTATTGGACGTAACAGCTCTAGCTCTGTGCCTGCAGTCGTGGGGTGGGGAAGGGGGAAGCCATGGAAGTGCAGGTGGGGGGGAAGTGGCAGCAGCAGCACCAGAGTGAGAGTGTGGGCAAACAGGGGCCTTGCGGGGGGCATGGACAAGGTAGCAGGAGTGTGCAGGAGGTGACCGGCTCGAATCAGGATGAAGTGGGTGCAAGGAGAGTGATGCTGCACTGGGATGATGAAGCTTAGACAGGGCAGGGAACTGATGCTGAAGTGGACTAAGCCTATGTCAGGGAGCCAGCAGCCTTGGAGTGCTAACCCTCGTTCTGTTCTGAGGTATGCAAATTCTACTTTTTTGTCAGTTTCTTATCCATAAAATAGTGATAATGACCATTATCTGCATCAAAGTGGTATCATGAGGCTTAAAGTGCCACTGTGGTTTTTAAACAGCAGAGATGTGTTGACCTTTGTGCCCACACATGCTTACCTCAGTCACAAATTAAGGTTTTTCTTTCTCTTTCCTGTTAACACTACAGAGCAACCACAGCTAAGAAAAAAAAGGGTTTGGACACCATCTTGGCTACTACAACAGACTTGTTAAATTAATGCAATTGAGCTGCACAAGTAACAAAGGGCAGGATTTGCCTGACATGCCCTGTTGTAGTACTAATGAAAATGGAAACATTTGAAGAAAAACAGAACCTTTCAGGTCCTTGGTTACATCCAGAGACCTAACAGAAAAACTAGGATTATCATGTACATAGATGTAACATTTTGCAGCTGAGTTCTAAAACAGATCCAGATCTGTCAGAGAGATCAGGTTTTATGCTTGAGCTGATCGTTCAGCAGGGGAGCCTCACCTGTGTCTTAACTCATTCAGACTAGAAATAAATACTAAGGTCTATTAAAGTCTGAATGTTTCAGAAAATAGTTTTAAAGCAAGGCTTTTCAAGGATGAACACAGATTTCCATCTAGATTAAACTGCCAAGACATGATTCACAGGACCCCAGAGATTGCCCATTAGATAAAGCAGAACTGTTGCTCACTGTTAGCACTCCAGAGAAATAAGATGTAAAAGTTCTTATTATCTGGGCAGGACCAGTTGAAGAGAGCACACGGGAAGAACAACAGTGCCACACCATACAGGCAAGACAGATGTGTGAGATGCTTTGCTTTTGCTGTCATAAAGTATCCTACAGAGGCATGTGTTGGAGACAGTGTGCCCTACAGAATTTAGCTGTGGAGATACATTTTTATATCTTTACTCAATTAAGGGATTATTCTTTAAATTTTATAGGAAGAATGCAGAGTGCGTAATTGGTTGTAGCTAACCAATACAGTAGTTCCTAACTTGGTCCCTGGATGGTAAAGCCAACATATCTGGATCTGGATCTGGACCGTGGTTCTTTTAGACGTGCATCACAAAGGAAACGTGATCTTTCAAGTGTTGTGGTACAGGTCAAACAGACCATGGAAAACACAGGCTTGTGGACCCAAACCCCCAATTAATAACATTTAGAGAAGCTGTAAAGTAGTCTCCTCTTCTAGCTCTCTTCAAAGTAGAATATTAATTTAGGTAGAGCCCTGTAAGATGTGCAGGGAAGTGTTAGGTCACCTGGATGCTGACCATCCCATTGCTTCTTGAGTGGACCATGTGCTTTGAATCCTGGCAGCACCATTTCTGGGATTAAAATCTAGATCTCAAAGATGTAGAGTAAGTATTGGGTTTACACCATAGGTTGTAGAGTTACCTTTTATCTCACTGTTCCAGAGTGTGCCACATAATAGAAGTGCTGTAAACTCTTGGAAACAGGCTGTCCAGTTCACTGAAGGCTTTCATGCAATTCTGTAGCAGACTACAGAAGTCCAGAAATGATTTGGTTTGGTTTGGAGTTGCCTCAGTGGGAGTTAGTCACTGGTTCTGATTAGCAGGATGACAGCAACACAGTAGTATATATACTAACGATTTTATCTGAAAAACTAATTGAAAGTTAGGTTACTACACATAGAATCAGAATAGTCTGTGTGCATGTAATGGTGAGAAGATCTCTTTTTCTGGTGCCTGTGTGGTATTTAGACTTGGTCATTCTTCATCTGATTATAAACATAGGAGTCAAAGAGTGAAGCTGTGCTGCAGAGGGACTGCACATAGAGAGCGTGCTCTCTCAGTGGGGTATGAGCCCTAAGCTCTAACAAGCTTTCCTTGATTTGTGGAACAGTCTAAGGTCTTCTGATGAGCAACACTATGTAGATATTATATAGTTTTATTTTTGAAGTGGTGTATCCTACTACTTCTTGTTTCTGACAGATACACTGGGAATTTCCTTTTGCACAAACAATGCCTGTCTTGGTAGAAGCCAGGTTCCATGACTAAAACTATGATGAGAGCATCAACCTAGTATGGTTCCAGGAATAACCTACACATCAGCTATACTCTGCCAAGAACGCAGAGGCTGGTTATTGAGATGAATGGTTTTGGTTAATATGCACCACAAAGTAGAAAAAAAGATGCCTATATATTTTAGTTCATAGATAATTATCAAGAAATTGTGTATGGAGAAAAATAATGTATGATTGGGGAATAGAAATATAAGCCTTGAACTTCCTATCCTGAAAGTATAAATCACTGCAAGTTTTAAAGCACTTGCATGAGTCATATGCAGAGGTCATAGACCAAATTTGCTGATGGAGGCAGGATGAAACAAATTCGGCTGCATTTTTATGATATTTTTCCTGCTGCTCTTAGCTTTTTATTTACCCAAAGTAATACAATTTTCCAGAGAAGTGTAACAGCTCCAACATATGGAACTGCTATCCAGTTCACTGCTTAGGTGCAAAACTGCATGGGAACAGTGGTGTGTCAATAAATAGCTTACTGCATGTCAGGGAAAGCAGTCTCTCAGGAACCGTATTGCCAGCTTGGCAGTATTCTAGCAAAGGAGATCTCAAGATGGAATTGGTATATTAGTGCGGTTTAGTGAATAGGACCCAGGCCTAAAATCCAACTCGAGTAACGTGAAGACTAACTGGAAGGCAGAGAGAAAGGAGCAAGAACGGGGGGCTTGTTAATGCACAGGTCTATAAATCAAGGGGGCTTTCCCCTTACTCTAGCACAAACTTTGAGCTGATTTTGGGCATCCTTGTAAATCAGTACACTGTAGTTTTCCGCTTGAGAAACAATATCATAACACCGAGTAAGCTATTTGATAACCAATTGTGCTGCTTTTACGCTTGCTGAGTAATACTTTTGTGGCACAAGAGAAATCAGCAGGAGTTATGATTTAGGTCTGATCTGCATACCAGTTTCATGCCACTGAGATTCTGCTGACTTTGAGGTTGTTTCTGTATTTTCAGTAGCATTGCTGATGTTTAGATTTCAATCCAGTATAACTTACTTAGAAAATGAGAGGAGAGTAATTCCTGCCTTTAGTTTAAAATGTCAGCGCATAACAAGTCAACAAGCCTGGCTCTAGGTGAAAGTTTCAGACCTGAGCGTGTCTTGATTTAATGGCACGGAGCGAGACTTGCTTGTTAGGAGAGGAGAAAAGGGCGTATTATTGATGGTTTCAAATGATCTGATTTTGTGGGTGCGTACGGTTGTATTAAAGATTTTGTTTATGGTATAAAGCATAGAAGAGTGTGTGTATAGGTATAACATCATTCTCTTTCTCCTGTGTGCTTAGGGAAAAAGGTAATGGGCCTGCCTGTGTTTAGTAACACTTGGACCTTGCAAGAGGCACTAAAATAATAGTAACACACCGGGGGGACTGTCATCCCATCAGGATCGTGCGAACATATTTTTAGCTGTTTGTCAGTTATACTATAGGTGAACTGTGTCATGTCAATGGTATTTTATTTCTTGTCAACAGTCTTAATTTTTTACATTTGCCACCTAGGTCTAGTTGGAATGGCCCCTTTTGAATGACGTTTGTCAACATTCACCTGCGTTATTTAGGAAGGATAGTTTGATAATTTGGACATCTGAAAACATAACTCTGGTGTCTACTTCCTCCCTTTGCAGTACACAGTCTGTTTTGGAATTCTTCACTTCTGGATTTTAGCCCTGGTGAATGGGGAGGGGAGATTAAGTGTCACTCATACCCCCTCAAACGTGTCGCTGAAATCCCAGATGCCAGCCTCGTGTCGTCCTTTTGAGAACTGGGAAATGCACAAAGGCAGCTGGTAGACACCTCTTTCCTCTGTGCTGTTATACACCCGTAGGCTTTGGCACTGCTGGAGATCAGACCTATAATTTCATGCTAACTGAGCGTTTTACGCGACTCCTGGTTTGACTCTTGTTTCTGCTTATGTATAACATACAAGTTCTCTCTTCTTATCTTCCATTTATGTGATTCCTGGCATTTTAAATTCAGGTAGATTAGATTTAGACTTTTTGTAATGAATCTGCATCGTTTTGTGTTCTGCATACTCCTGAAATAGCCTGGGGGAACCTGATAGACACAATTTATGTGTATCATTTAGAGACCTAAGAAGGCATCTGATTGGTTTAGTCTTTCTTTTGTTAGCTCTTTCCTATAATTCTAACCATGGTTTTACTGTAGCATTACACTATTGAGGAAAGTATGATTTTTTTCGAAGGCAGAATGCTCGCCGTATTTAGAAGTGGTGGTACTTAAAGGAGAATTGCTCAGAGGTCTGTACAGCAGATTTTCTCCTACTGATTCTAGTGGTAGCTCAGATCATAGTTTGCAAGGTAGAAATGTATCCGACACATATTTCACTGACAGTGAGTTTAATTCATCCATTTCCTGACTTCAACAGAATGCGATATGGCTAGGATGCTTCTGTGCAGCACTGAGTTCTACTGCTGAAAAGCAGTTTGTGTAAAAGCAGGAACAGATGCTGATACTGCAGTGCATTGCGTATGGTGAAGTAGAAGGACTGACGAGATTTGGTCACATTTATTACTGTGGTGGTGAGATTCTTGGAGTCTTCTACATGGCTGCTAGGTCTCTGTCACTTTGCACAGAGCAGAGCAAAGGAGACAGGAGTATTAAGGACCTGGCCCTGTAATTTTCCAAATGAAATCAATCAGTATAAACAGTAAGCCAAATTCTCTTCTGATATCACTCAATGCTCTTCTGTTGGCTTCAGTAAGGCTGCCCATTTGCAGTAGCTGAGAATTAGGCTGTTGCTCCCCCCACAACCTTTCTGATGACTTAACACAATTTTTTAAACATAAAAGCCTTCTTTCAGGTCTGGGTTGTTGGCTTATATGTTTAAATTGGAGGCATGTCAGTCCTCATGTAATCAACACTTTGAAGAAGATCCGTGAATGAGGTTAGGTAAAAATGCATTTTTTTTCCTACTACTATCTGGATTTTCTCAGAACCTAGATAATTTTATCCCATTTGCATCAAACATGCAGGTAACTTTAGAATCCTGCATCTGTATTGTTTCTAGGGAAGCAAAATAAAATTACAAATGACAGTAATTGACATTACATGCTTTAATTAAATTTCCTCCTCTGTGAACCAAAACCTTTTAACCAAGTATTGCAGTGCTATTTCTGTATTTATTTGTTACATGGGTTAATGTGCTATGTGGCAGATACGGTATTTATCCATTTTCACAAATTAAGCTATCAGTGTCATGTTGCCTTTGAATTGTTTCCTGTATTGATGGCCAAAACCGCTTGAAAAAGACTTTAGTCCTCCCTGGCTATACTTCTGTTTTTACAAAGCTGAAAATTGCAGGATTGAACGTGAACCCTTAGGAACAGTTTGGGAAACTCTAGGCCCGAAGCATCTTAACAATGTGCTGTTTTTTCCCTGCAGTGATCCTCTGCTAAGAGAAGGGAGAAGTGCGCAGGCTTTTTGAATGATGGTGGTGATGGAGTTAGATTACAGGAATTAAAAATTAAGTCCTACTTGAATTGATGTTCGTGGCACGTGAAAATGGATTACGGAGAGTATGATTAGAAATTCCTCTACTTGGTCCCCAAGCTGTGCACTTCAGACCTGCTTTTGTCAACTTCTTGCCATGTTACACCCTCTGAAAAAGCAGCTCTGCTTCAGCTAATTTGCAGCTCTCTTACTGTACTGTAACTGCACCTATTAGAACGGTTTACCTGGACATGATCTTGTGGCTACTACTGTAGGTACAAAAACCCAACATAAAACCCAAACCAAACAACTTTAATTTACTATTTTTGTAAAACAGTTATTTTTGAGCATGCAGAAAAAGTGGCACTTTATGGATAGGTATAAATAACCACTTATAGGTTGAATTGAGGATGCAGGTTTCTGTGTCTTGAGACGTTGTGGATTTTCTTAACATACAATTATCTGCAGCATCCTCCTTGGTGTTTCAAGTGCAGCATGGGTTTCCTTTAGCTGTACTTGTCTCCCAAACAGGATTGACGTAATAAAGTATTATAGGGACGCTTATGGTTCTATTCAAAAATTAAGGAAAGGAAAGATTGGTAAAAATCTGCCAGCTCAGTATTGTCCTGTAATAGAATGCTGTTATTTAGCAGTTCAGCAATCCAGTTTCCCAGTGCCAGAAAGCAATGGGGCTTCAGGAGTCAGAATGGGGAGCCCCATTAGTACTTGTGAGTACAGCGTGAAATGGGACTGTTGGTGAGGGAAAGCTGCTTTTAGGAGTGACCCGGTAGCTGCAGAGCAGTGTGTGTCACAGACTCCTTAGAACTGGCAAAGAATGTGGTTTCACAACAGTCATGAGAGCTCTGTGCCTTTTTCTGTAAGGAATTGCATCTGATACAAAACCTGGGGGAGGAATGTTATGTAGCTGAATAACCCTAAACAATAAATACCTCTCAGTTCTCCACACTTGCCTTTTGGCACTGGTATTTTAAATGAAGTTCAATTGGAAACTGGAAAGGTAACCACTTTCCACGACCTAGCAGTGAGCCAGGGATGTGTCAGTTACCTCATCCTGCTCCAAGCTGAAACAGACACTTAAACATTTTACAGCTTCTGAAAAGTTTTAGTCTGTAGAAAACTTCATAGCAATTTGATTTTTAGCCTGAGTAAGTAATTACTTTAGATTATCTTTTCATTAATGTCCCTCTCTGGAAGGACCCATAAGCCATAAAACTAGTTCATTTCTTACCAGTAGTTTATTACTCTTTTGATGGCTCATACCTCTCCTTTCCTCCACTTTTTAGTTTTTGTATGCTTTTGCCAGGTTTAGAGCTTAATCCTCCTTCCATGTGAGTTTTGCTAATTACTTCATTAGGGAAGTATTTAGAGAGAAAGAAGTACTGTGATCAGGACCTGAATTTGGTAATATCACCTGTGTATCTCAATTCTGGCAACAGGATTCAAACATTCTGTAGTTCTTGTTGAGCAGCCTTTTTTTCACAGAAAAAAACCACCACAACAACCAAACAAAAAAAATCTGAGAAATTTCACTGCCGATATTACCATGTCTGTGCCTAGTTGTGACTTTATTCAGTTGTAAGGGGGAAAGGTGCAAGTTACTACAGCAGAAGCAGACTGGGACTGGTAAACACGTGCTTTACGCTTGCAGTTTGAGCATTTTGTTCAGTTATACGACTGATAACAAAAGCACAGTCAAAACCGTATCCCAGCACTGAGAATGCAACTCACCAAGCTGCAAAAAGCAGATTTAGTTTCTTTTGCAGATGGTCTATGAGTCTCATGTGGCATCATATTAAATTATATAGGCAGTCAGTCACTTGTTCTGAAGCGATGCTCAGAGCTGAGAGTTGTGATGTGCTTGGACCATTCTGTTGGAAAACAGGCTCTAAAGCTAATACAGCTCCTCTGAAGGGCAGCAGCGAAGGGGCCTGCAGAGCAAGGGGCTTCAAACAGCTTCAAGGCTGCAGTTCTCCCTGTGATGCACAATGAGGGTGGCCCCCCGACCCTATGATGGGCTGTGGAGCATTTTGCCCTAAAGGTAGGAGACTAGATGGACTCATTTAGTTATTTTTCATCTTTGTTTCTGTGATACTTTAGAAGTATTGTTTTCTACCTTATATTTTTGCAATGGTAGTTTTTTTTGTTTTGTAATATTTTGAAGATAAGGATGTGAGTGTTGCTTTCTTCTTGCCTTTGCCAGGCTTTGTTTTTCCTGGGTAAGAGGAAGAAAATGCAGTAGTTTGTTAATTTTGAATGCTGTTCCATGAAAATATTTCTGCAATAGGAGTGAGACAGAATTAGCTGTTTCATCTTAGTGTTATTTCATAAAAGTATGTGTTTCTATTGACTGCAGTTTGGTACAAATTCAGTCCTTAAGTAATACTAGATCCGGTGCAAAACCAGTGATTTTTATCAGCTGAATTTCCACTCAGGGAAAATTGTCATTTGTAGGCAAAAACATGCTTGTGATAGCAGTTTTCAAATGGGCTGTTTATCATGCAGTAGGTAAGTTTTAATATTCATGCTTATTAAAATGAAAATTTTGTAGTACTGAACCCTTTCTAACAGGAATATTAACATAAACTCATTTATAACATCAACAACTGAAGGCTGCAGATTATTTCTGGGAACCTCTGATTGTTAGTGCTATGAAGTAAAACCCATTTAAGGTTATTTACTTGGATGATTGAATTTCAGGTTTTGGTGTGTTCACCTGTGAAGTAGGAAACAGCCACCCTGCTATTGGTATGTTTTGCATGCTGAAATCGATACATTGGTAATGACAGCAACCCATGAAATGCATTTAACAGGTAGGGGTTTACACAGGTGGTGTTTCCCTTGTCTGACAGCTGTTGACAGGTGGTAAGCAGCAAGTGCTGCTCTGAACTTACGCCCCGTTGGAAATCTCTTGAAAAAGACGGTTGCAATGCATACGCAGTTCAGAGCTGTGGGTGTACCCTTACAGTGCTGCTGCTTCTTTTGCTTGCAACTTGTTTCCTGATAAGAAACATATGAGCACCATAATCAGATGAACAGTTCAGTAAGGTAATTTTTTTGAGACAGGGCGTTTGGAAGTTGGAGCAGCTGTTGGAGTTTTATAAGGAAATGAGCAAGATTGAGAATGCACAGGAGGGTACCAGGCAGTGCCTGTGAAGGGCAAGGCACAGGGCTCAATGAAAATCATTACTACTGGTTATATGAAAAGAAGGGTGTTCTCTGTGCTGTGATATGGGTTTGGGAAACAAGAAGTACAGATATTCGTGTCCATTCTACATCAGGCTAAGTATAACATAGATGGGTTTTTAAGGCTGTGTTGTTAAAGAGCCTAGCTCCCATTTTACAAATGCAGTTTGTGTCTCCAGAAAGGAAATACGTAAATGTGTCCCTTAATCTAGAAGTGCATCACTTTCTGTGCTGCAGAATGGGGTTAATGCTCTTTTCTTCTGTTGATGGGATGCTAAACGAAATAATTCTGATTAAGAGATTTGAGAACCGAGACTCAAAAGCGTTGATTTATTTCTTGTGCAAATTGAGAATGAACTCTGCTTTCCCAAGCCAGACATAGTTTCCAGTCTGTGCTACCAAAGTCCTGTCTTGCATCATCATCTTGCACATTTGCGTAAATGTGTTTTAGGAGAATACCACAGCCATACTATTGATCACACCACACTGTGATTTATGCCAGCTAACCGAGGGCCTCCCACTAGTCAGGGATTGCCACAGCCCTAATATATTCCTTCCCATCCCTGAAATGACCCTTCATGCTGTATGGCTTGGTAAGAACAGGAGGGCTTCTGCACTCTATGAAATAAGGGTGAGGAAGCAAGGTCACCTTTTGTGTAGTCCTTTCTGTAACAGCTCAAGCCTGAAGTTTTTCTGCTGTCAAATGTACATTAACCTCCATGTTGGTCATGACAACCCCAAAGGGTAGTTTGCTCTTCAGTATGCTAAAAGATACTTTTCTACCATTTTAAGTTTTCATTTTTCTGCCCTTCACCAAATCCAGCCCATTTTCTTTAAGAGTGTAGCTGGGTTTCTGTTGATCCAGCCAAAGCCACAGTCTAGTTTTTCCATGTTGAAGGCCTGTGTTTAGATCCCAATTCCCAAATTAGATCCTGATTTTGATTTCTTAACAAGAAACTTCAGTTCCCTAGGACACACTGCAGAGACTTTTAGAAACCATCTGTGTGTTAGGCACAAATGCTAAATGTAGCAAGTAATCAAAAATCTTTACAATGGAGGGAACAAAAAAGAATTCAAAGTCACAAGTCAATTCTCATTTGTTGTACTGAATCTGAGAACTGTGGTTAGGTGCTCAGGATTGATGCAGAAGGTACCAAGGCATGGACTGCAAGCTACCAGTTAGGCAAATAAGTAATACATCTGCATATTTGTATCCGTAATTATTTTATTTCTTTGGGTCACTCTTACCACATCTTCTTTGTGTTTACTACTTGTCCAGCCTTGATGTCACCCTCAAACTTTATCTTGGTTGACTTTGATACTAAAGAAAGGTCTTGAAGCATGAGGAGCTCTCAGAAGATGTTAAGGTGGTTTTGGTTTTGGTTTTCCCTTCTGGGATGGAGAGACACTTGGCCACTTACTACAGATCTTTTGATCCTTTGTCACAAAGTCATCCTTGAAGATGACCAGATGCTTACATTAAAACACAAGTAGCTGTAGGAATTACAGTTTGAAAACAGTGGCCATGTTATAAACCATGTTGCAGTCCCTGAAAAAGAACTTTAACTTTCCAGTAAATGTAGTCATCTTCCTAATTCTTCCAAGAAGAAGTAGTAATCTAGATTATTGAGATGCAGTGAGTCCGACATTTAATTTTTTCTCCTTCAAAACCAAAGCTTTGATACACAAGAAGAAAAGAGCAAGAAACTCAGGAAATCCTTAGCTTGCTACTAGTGTGCCCTCACATTCCTAAGAGCTATTTTTGGGTTTTCTCTTAGGAATAGCTAGAACTTATTGAGCTGGGAAAGACTTCTTGGAACAGATCTTTGGTTTTGTCTTTTCTGCATGAACGCCTCTTGTTGATGTTGGAATAGCTACTGTTAGCTGGTTGGTGATTCAGGGAGTGAGGCAAGTCAGTCCTACAAAGTCATCTTCTCCACTCCAGAATATTTGGGAAAAAACTGTTGCAGCAAGCTGGTGAGCATATAGGATGAACAACTGCCTCCACTTGCTTTGGGTTAAGACTATATCATGAGGTCTGTCTGACTCTCTTCTGGATGTTGCTACCTGCAGTTTCGTTATAATTCGAGAAATACGGAAATACCAGTGAGGAGGATACAAGTGCTCTCCCTTCGGTCTCCATATAGCCCCAGGCACTTGATGTGTTTCTGAGATGTCTTAATAAATCAGTTCTGAGATTTCTCAATAAATATCTCAATAAATTGGAATTCTTAGCTGCCAAAGGATTTGTTTTAATAAGATATTTAGCTTTAGGGATACCATGTGTGGACCAGCTAAGAACCTCTAGGTATCCTTCGCCCAAAGATGCTACCAGCATATCTGAGACTGTCTGAGGAGTTTTCAGGCTGGGATCAAATCCAGTGCAGCACCTTTTGATAGGGACTTGGAATGGTCGCAGCATTTCTCATATGCCTCATTTCTTCTTAAGTGGGGGAAAAAATATCAGTGTAGTTTGAACTGCTGTCTGTATTTGTTCTCTCTCTCTTTTTTTTTTTTTTTTTTTTTTTAAGTGATATTTTAAACACTCCTGTAGGGTGACCTGCATTTTAAAACATCTGCAGATACTGCTTATGTATTTTAAAAGATGCGTTGAGAGGATGTGTTGAAGGAATGAATGGAATGACTGGCATCTGTGTTAGCTTGACACGGCACCACTTGTTACCTCTTAGAAACTACAGGGAAAATCTGCGGAAGAGCCTTCATCCCAAATTAAATGTGAAAGCATGTAAGACTTAATGAAGCTACTCATGACATGGCAAAGAAAATCACATTTACTCTTTAAATGGATTTGAACTTGCTCCCTGTTTTGTTGTCTTTTTACCTACTTGGACCAGAGATGTCAGTCAGTGGAGGGTGTTTTCTCTGCTAATTGCAAAAAAGAAAGCAACAGCAAGCTAGTCACTGAGGTACTTTGGAGTAATTTTAGACTTTAAAGAATGTTCAAGGCAGTAAGCATTTAATGAGTACTGCATACATGAAAAAAGTACAGCATTTCTTTTTTTTTTTTTCCTTTTCTTTTGTGAACAGCATTTCTCCTGTTCTTTTTGTGTGTATGCCATGTTTGGTTTAGTGGAGAAATGAGAGAAGAAAATAGATTATTTTTTGGAGACTGGGTACTAATGCAGTGACATTAAAGGCAGGCACATTGTTGTCAGCCAGTTTGCATATTTATTTACTTTTACAAATGGTTGGCTTGGAGTCAGTAGTTAATGGAATGAGAATGATGTTCCCGTACAGATCATTTCCTGAGAAACATTTTCAATTACAAACATATCTCTGCTTTTCTTTCCTCATTTGTTATGTCTTGGAGAATAAATGGGAAGTAGCATTTACAACTTAAGGTTTATGTTCTGAAGACAATTTTAACAATGATCCCCACATAAAAAGGCCCCTTTGTAGTTGCAGACATGTGTTTATGATGTTTTGTGCTGTGAATATCAAATTTCTGGTGGACGCTGTGTCACACTCTGCAAACTTGTAAACATCTATAAATCCATTGGATCATTTTAGTACCATGTGTAATGCAGATTTATTGTCTTTTGTGTGGATTTCTTTTGTTTCAGAGTTAAAGCTGAGTTGCCAGAATCCATATTGGATGAATTATGTATTCAAGAAAATTAGGCAGTACCATTTTAGATTAATATTTTCTTTTCCCTTTGTGGACTTACAAGATGCGCACACATAACCATTAGAATATAACATTTTGGATGGATGGCCCAGAAAGCAATTGTGTAAGTTTGCTTGATTAAATAGCATCATTCTGTAAAAGCTTGAACTAGGACTTTTTGAAAATGCTTTTGCTGTTTTTTTCTGTCATTCTCTGACTATCTTAGGTAATTTGGATCTCTTCACATTTGCCAGTACAAATTCAGAATTTTACTCCAGGATATGAAACTGGAGTATGTGAGGGGTAATAGGAATCACTCTGAGCCAGTGAGCTAGTATAAATCATCATAAATCCACTTAAATTGGTGCAGGTACAGTCATTGACGCTGAAGTCTGCATTGTAGACTATGAAGGCAGTAGAAGTAAAGCACCTTTTGTGCATGAGTGGTTATAAAATCCAGCCATCAAGGTCGTAAGCATTTATCAGAAATTTGCACCCAGTAAGAGGAATATGAAACCAAAAGCGATTCATCTAAATTTGGCTCAGCTCTAATTGAGTCAATATCTCTGGCCTATACAAAACAGTAAAGACATTTCTTATTGAAAACCAGCATTTTTCTAAACTGGCTGTGATTTCTGGCTACATACGTAAACATACGTTGTATAAGCATGCATGTTTGCATGTGGGTGTATATACAAATACGCAGTGTTACTCCAGCAATGTGTCTGCAGCTAGCCTTCCAAGCGGTGCTTGTTCCAAGAAAGAGTAGCTTCAGATAGAGACACGGCACGTAAAGCTGCTGTCTGCCATGGTAGTTTACAATATCAGGTAGTTTGTCCTTTGACTTTAAACTCCTGGAGTCATGTGAATGGCAACCAATCGCAGTTTCTGGGAAAAAAAAAAAATAGCCCACCCAACCCCCCCCAAAAAAATTCCAAAACAAAATATTTGCAACCTTAAAAATGGCAGAGATGACCTTGAATGGAAACCCCATACATTAAAGAAAGGCAGGCAGTTCAAGAACTGCAGAAGTGTGTATGTATATATATTTATGCAGGTGTATATGCATATATTTAAATCTCCTGGTTTTGAAAGATTGAGGTTAGAAGCATTGTGTTGTCGCTCTGCTCCTCCAGCATTAGGGTTCGGTTCTAGTTAATCACAGACTTTCAGAATAGACCCATTAGTGTCGTAGCACTTGAGTAATTTTAGTTTTGCAAGTATGGAGTCAATTATATGGAAAGACATGGCTCTAGCACTCAGAGGAGAGACCATTTAACACTACATTTTGCTGTATTTATTTTATGATTCTTTGGATAGATATTCTTTGGATATGCTAAAATACGTCTAAACCACAGAGAGTGCGTTGGGTGATGTGGCATTTCTGAGCTCAGTCAAATAATAAGATGTGTTTTATTCAAATCAGAATAACATTAAGCCCTGAATACTAAACAGAGCAGCAAAAAGCCTTCAGCGCACAAAATAAACAAGTAAAAAACCCAAATGAAACTGTCTAATAAATACAATGTGGAGCAACAGGCTGCATGTACTAGAGGAATTAAGCCAATTTAAACCGTATGGGCAGTACTCCACTTTCAGATGTGCTCGGCGTCCAACGGTTTCAATGGCAGTTGGATGCATGCATCAAAGGGTGAAGCCTGGCTCAGAGCACCCGCGTGGATTTGATAGCATAGGTTTATGACCTTGTAATCCTAGAGCATCTAAAACAGTAAGAACTCCATCCAGCTTAAAATAGCTGCTGTAGTTGCTGTTGGTACAAGCCTGTGGGCTCCCCAGCTCGGGGGGCCAAATTTGGTGCTGGCACGATAGGAGGAAGTCTGTTGACAGCTGATAGCAGTGGAGTTGCGCTTGATTACATCATAACAAATTTGGCATGTGGAGCTGAATCAGAAGTCAGAGCTGAAGCGTCCGTTCCTTATCCAGAGTTAAAACTGGGACTTTCACATTGCCAATCCACAGAGATTTATCTGGCCCATGTGTAACCCTGTGGCTTTTAAGGGTCTTGCTTTAGAAGTGCATTCAACCCCCGGTTCCACTCAGCATGGTGACTGTAAAAAACAGAAGGACTGGATTTTCCTCTTACATCCAAAAGGATAAAGTCCCTAATCATGCCAATGTAACCACAACGAGAACTAGCCCTGTGGCAGCTGATGCGCGGGGCTGTATCTGGGCCACAGCAGAGGGTGAGAACAGAAAGGTGCTCTTAACTCTGCTTGCTGGTGTTGTCTAGTGGCCAAGCATGCCTCATGTTAAGCATCAGAAGATGCTGCCACAGGTCACAGTGCACTGGTCTGGCTCCTGGCGACTGGTGTGGTACAGCTGAACTGCAGCTGTGTCCCCCCTCATACCTTCCTGGGTCTTTACACACTGAGACTCGGAGTGGAGGTGTTACTGATGTGCCACGTCATTCCTCAAAGTATTTTAAGAACTTAGATGATTTTAATTTAATTTCAGCTGCTGCAAAAATTGTCCCAAAGCTGTGTGATTTGTTTTTACTAAAATCCTAAATTGCCAGAGTGATTTTCATGAAAATTAATTAAAACAAATTAATGAAAAGCAGCTGGAAAATGGATTCCTCTGCTGAAACTGTGGTATGCAAACTCTTAACCTCAATCACATTTTTGTGGTTCTTCTATAAACACCTAAGGATATAATAGTGGTTTGTCATGGAACTTTTTTGATGGAAATTCTTAGAAAGTGAGGCTATACTACATAATACGTTTTCTTTCTCTTTCCGTACAACTTGATACAATGCATGTTCTTACCTGCTCCTTTTAGCAGTGGTATTAATCTGTAGTTAAATCTTTTGAGTATTGGGGAAAAAAAGAAAAAGATGCTGTCAGGCTCAGGGTTTCTCCATTGTGTTTTCACCTTGTAGGGGACGGGAGGGCAGGAGGAATCTTTATTATGGGACTAATACCAACCTTGGGCATTGGTTGCGCACTGCAGAATGCAGTGGCTGAGGAGGAGCTGTCCTCTCTGGCAAACTGGATCCATCTGGGATCTTTGGGTCATCTGGAGGCGTGTTGGGTAGGTTCTGCGAATGGCTCGGGCAGGTGTGAGAAATGTATGCGATTTGGGTGAGCTGCCTGGGGGAAACAAGACCACCACTCGTGTATATCTGTGTACAGCAAAGCAGGACTTAGCTCCAGCTGTACAATAAATACAACACTTGCAATGTATTCTAGAACAGATCAATGTATTAGTTTCTCCTGTATATTTATTATTATTTTGTTTGTATTTTTGTTTCTTTTCCATGCAAAGATATGGTGGATTTTTGTTTGCTTTATTTTCAGAAACTCTGATAATATGATGGTCAGGTTATTAAAAGTAGAATGTAATAGCGGTGCGCATTGGAGGACAAATATGGGGACATTCAGTGGGCCTTGTAAAGAATGCCTTGCAAAACATTCAGCCTGGAAAGGTCTACCCAGTCTTGCTGGAGAAGTGTCATGAGCTCTGCCAGTGGGTCGCTCCCTGGAGAGAGGAGCCAAAGGCTTTTCCCACTGTCTTTCTCTAGGAAAATAAGCAGACTGCTTCTTCTGGTGTGTCTTGCCCAAGCAGAGCATCCAGCCCTTCAGGATAGGAGAGCTCCGTGGAGCAAGTTTGCTTGAACAGTTTTCATTTACTATGCTCCCTCTTGGGACTGATGTGAAAAAAAGTTTTCTGCCCAGGAACCTTTGTGCAGAAGTTCTC
Organism: Falco punctatus; assembly: GCF_963210335.1. Classification (NCBI taxonomy): domain Eukaryota; kingdom Metazoa; phylum Chordata; class Aves; order Falconiformes; family Falconidae; genus Falco; species Falco punctatus. The sequence continues at coordinate 28,132,092 of NC_137590.1, read as the reverse complement.
CATGAACTAAACATTTCAGAACAGAAGGACCTCTGCATGGAAATTTTCTATCCGCTAATGTTTTTATGCCCATAACCATTTTGAACTGAAATGGGGGAAAAAATAAAAATCAAAGAGGTTAATAAAACCAACAGTGATTTTCTCTAAGGAGTGCTAGCCGTTCAAAAAATTGCCATTAAGTGTAAACAGTTCCTGAGATTGTATATGCTAGTCCAAATTCATCCTTGCTATAACTCCTCAGAACTCAGTGGAGTTACATGAGGGATTAATTTGGTCCATTGCTCTCAGCCATCAGTTTTAGAGGATATACAACAATCGAGGGAACTATTATTGTCAACATTATTTTATGACTCTTTAGAGCTGTTCAGTATTTGTGTTTTACAGATACACAAGCAGGCTGAGTGTATGGAGCAAAGTTAGTGTTTCAGTATTTAAGGGAGTGGATTTTTCAGTTATTTTTGTACAATTAAAAGTAACAAGCATTCTAACAGCAGTTATTGCTATGAACCTTACATAGATGCCTGAATACAGCTACACAGATTCTTGAAACATGCACAGGCATTTCATCTGGCAGAGCACAAAACATCTCACAAGGCATAGAAAATACCTGGAAAGTTTTAAGTACTGTTATCACACCAACTGACTAATTATCACAGTGTTCATGTGAAACTTAGCTGTTTATTTCAGCCAGGAAGTTAAGGCAGAGAGGTAAAATTATTTTTCAGAAGCTAACTCAGAGACAGTCACAGGGCCAGGGACAAAACACAAGATCTCTACTGTCACTCTGTACTTTTCTGTTTTCTCTGAACCTAAATTGTTTCTATAATTTTCAAAATAAACTGAGGAAAGCTTCAGGTAATAAATCTGAAACGTTAGATGGTGGATCTGTATCTGCACATAAACCATATGTTTTAGTTCATGTCAGAAAGTGTATACAGCTACCTGAATCTTTAGGACACATGTAGGATGGTTGAATTAAATTATTTAAGTTTAAACTCCGACTGGAACAGGTAGTGCTAACAACCAGTTCTGCTAAAGGTCTGTACACTGGAAAACGAGCAGTCAAAACAGCATTACTTGTTGTTCGTAAGATGGTCAGGCTCTTGCCTGGTTCGGTAAGTCAGGTGTGTACTGATTTATTGATGGTAGAGCAAGAGACAAACTTGGCTGATCATCAGAGGGGGTACCCTCCCTGGGCAGTGCTGTGTGTTCTCCCACAGTGGTTGGATTATTGTATCGGCTCGTTTGTGTTTATTCTCTTCTGTTACAGAGGCATTTTGGGGCAGTGAAGGAAGTTGTCTTTGCAATCTGTTAAAGTTTGGGTCACCCAGAGGAATGAATGAAGTTGCTCTGAGCTACACCTGGTACAGCACTAGCGGCAGGACTGCTTTTACACTTCTCGGGATATCTTTGTTCCTATGCTCTCAGAGCGTGTATGACAAGAACGTTGATTTTTGCAGCGTTAGGGGACTCTGGCTGAGTAAGAACTTGTCCATATTTCCTGACAGCTGTGGGCATCTCCAAACTATGGGATTTTGGACTACTTCCCCATTCCTGTGTCCAAGTTCTTCCTCAACCTGGTCTGAACTCTACACTAAGGCAGTACCTTTGAGGGTTCATTGTCTTACACCTGCGTCCTGCTGCTGTAGTTTCTGCTAAAGAAAGGCCAAGAACAGAGGCCAGAAGCGCCCCACAGTCTGCTCCAGCTGGTCTCTGACTTGAATGATGGAGGTAGCCATGTGCTGCAACTGCACCTCCAGTTCTAAACAGTTCTAAACAGTTTATCTGACAGCTCCTGCGTGAATGTACAGCCAGGCCCAGCTCTTCCCAATTAGCTAAACTTGAAGCATGTCCAGAGCAAGGATGACATAGCTGAGAGCAATAATAGTTTCCCTCCACTAAAATGATTCATTAGTGTTAAAATGTCAGGACCATTAAAATGCAAGTGAGCTTTTTAAAGTTTGAGGACAGATGGGCCTTAGCCTGCAAAAGATTTGAGGAAGTTGCATTGATTACAGTATCATCGTCCATGAAAAATCTACTCATACAAATAAAGGTTTGTTAGCTAGGCCTCCCTTTTTTGTGAGCTGTATTTTATTGCTGTAATTCCACCTAGTGGCTTATCTAATAGAGTCATGTTCTTGTAAAGAAATTAAGACAATTAATGCTACTTTTAGCAAGAGTGAAATAGTAAGTAAAATTGAATTGAAATTTGACCAAGCTCTTTTTTTTTATTTCCTAGTATCTGAATTACAGGAAGAAGGAATAAATGCCATTAACTTACCTCTCAGTCCAATTCCATTTGAACTAGACCCTGAGGACACTATGCTAGGTAATTCACAACAATTTTACATCTCAACATAAAAGCTTGATGTAAAATAAAATGTCATGTCTGTAATAGTTTCTAATATCTTTTTTTAAACCTTCCAGAGGAAAATGAAGTTCGAACAATGGTTGATCCAAATTCAAGAAATGACCCAAAATTACAAGAACTAATGAAGGTAATAAAAAGCATGTAAACACTTTCAGGAAAGCGAAACTATTTTTTAATGCTTTCCCTGCTTCTTTCATTTGAACATCTCAAAGCACTGTTTAGATATTAATTAAATGAAACTACATTGTATGTACATCTCAGCGAAATGGGCAGGTCATTTGTTGCAGTATCTCTTTCTAGGTATGGCACAGAGAGTCTTAAGAATCTGGATTAAAATCTTGAGTCCAGATTCTTACTCCCATCCCACTCCCAATCCAAGATCACACTGACTTCCCTCATAGTCTTTGTGATTCCTGGGGTTGGAACTGTAACAGGAAGCTTCATTAGAATCAACCTCAACACCTTTTGCTTCACAATAAAATGTTAAAATACTACCGAAAGCAAAGGACGGATTACACTCCAGAAGGCACTGCATCAATCAGGTATTTGTCTAGACCTTACGGTGCACTGACACAGCCACCTTAGAAGAGTCCTTCCTGTTTTCTTCTGATGGTATTTCAGACTGATTATATTTTGAGCCATTGCAAATTTGGTATTCTTTCTGCTAACTATTTTCATCATTGTACAAAATGACATGTGTTTTAAATTGCAAATGAATAGTGTATAATACTGCCAAATTTGTGTTTCCCATATAGGTATTAATTGACTGGATTAATGATGTGTTGGTAGGAGAGAGGATTATTGTGAAAGACTTGGCTGAAGACCTGTATGATGGACAAGTATTGCAGAAATTATTTGGTAAGAAAAAATGTATGTGCATGCTGTTGGGGCACTTTGTCAGTAAGTGGATCACTGGTTCCTACTTAGGAGCCTTAGTATCATCTTACATATGCCACTAAGTGATATAAAAATAGCAGTGTATTATGAGACCCTTGAGCAATAGGCTGTACATACAATCCTTATAGCTACAGTGCAATGTGTAGTGTTCTGTAGTTGATGAGAACAGCATAAAGCCTACCTGGGGTGCTAGAGAGGGAGGGTTCTTGTCTTGGCAACAGTATTCACTCCGTTTAAATTTATTATCTGCATATGTGCTGTACAAACTTAACCGTGTTACAAGTGGAAAGTAAGTTTGAAGGCAAGGGTACTTTCAGTACAACGGTGGATGTTTTTAATCTCTGCTGGTTCCATACTATAGTTTCTTCACATCGCAGAGTTCCTCTGGAAAGTTGGAATTTCTTTCTGATTTGATGTCTGGCTTTTAATGTTACTGAGGTAATGGTACCCAGTGGATTGCAAACTGAGCTTCAGCTGAGAAACAGATAGAGAAAAGAAACTGCTAATGCAGAGCTGGCATGTGCTTTTTTAACTGTTGGCTTGGAAGCCATTTACTTAGTTATTACAGCTCATAAAGTCTCCAGTAAATTTCTTTTCAGTATCTTAAATGAATCTTGAAACATCATGTGAACACTTCTAATAAGACTACACAGGTTATTCCTCTCTATGAATGGTTAAGCTATTGACTATATGGTGATGGACTGGATATGCTCCAGACTGAGCAATTTGATTCTCATGGGCAGACCTCCAGTGACTTTACCCAAACCCCAGAAATGCGTATCAGATACAGCCTGACTCTGATCCAGCACTTATTGATTTCAGTGGAATCTTTTCCATTACTCTTAATTCCCTGTGGATCACATTTATGCTAACTGAAGACTTTGGTCTTGTTGTGAGACTATGCACAGACTGATTTTCTGTGGAGGCACAAGAAACTCATGGAGATAGCAGTCTCTCCATGGCAGGATTCGTAGGCTGGTAGCTCAGGCTCACTCTCTTTGGGAAGAGCCTTGGTTGGCTTCGATGAGAACAAGATCAGCTGTTACCAAATAAGATATCGCTTAAGAAGATACCTCTTAAGAAGATTTTCTTTCATAGAAGTAAATGGATAGGCAACCAAGCATTTTGTTTCTGGTTATCAGGGAGCTTTCACTGTTAAATTTTCTTTGCTTATTATTTAATGGTAAGCATTAAGCCATGTTTGTGTATACCTAGCAATCTGTACTAATTAACAAACCAATTCATAGAGTATTTTAAAATCTGTTGCAAGTGTTGAGTGCAGAAATGGGCTATGGTTTCATAGAAAGAAATTACCCAAGGTTTTTTAGTTGTTTTCATACCTCTAGAAATACTTGTTCTCATTTCTTGGGTGCATCCTCCATCTCTGTGAGTGTGGTGTTACTTCACTTTTATCACAAACGGGTCAAGTAACATTTTTTCTATGTCCTGAGTCTGAGAGAGAAGCCAGGAGGCTAGGGCTGATGAAACAAGTCTCCTTAAAGTTGATACCTTGTTTCCTAGGTTTGATGATCTGCTGTACAAGCCACTTGCGTACTGAATACCCTTTATGCAGTAGCAATAGAAGTAATGGGCCTTACCTCCGAGTCTGATGTTCCCTGAAGGGAGTTGCAGCAAGTATTTGTTAGCCAGTAGTGTGGTTTTCATTAATACTTGGCTTCCCCTTGGCAATAGGTAAATAAAAAGAAAATGTGAGCTGTATCTTCAGGAGCTCAGAAGTGTGGAGGAAAGTGGCTCTGGAAGGAAAACCAGATAATTTTAAAACTAGGAATTCTAATATCTCTTGAATGTACACTTGGGTGCATGGAATGTCTTTATGTTCTTTGTGGAGCTGACAATGGTTTTTCTTCTGTTTTTTGTTCTATTACCTCTTCAGAGAAACTTGAAAGTGAAAAGCTGAATGTTGCTGAAGTTACTCAGTCTGAAATTGCTCAGAAACAGAAGCTACAGACAGTGCTTGAAAAGATCAATGAAACCCTTAAACTCCCTCCAAGAAGCATTAAATGGAATGTTGACTGTAAGTTGTGTGTTTTCTGTGCTGTTCTCATTTGTTGACAGGCGAGAGTTTGTAGCTGCTATCTGGAATTCTGAAAGTCCCAATGATAAGGGAAGGCTGAAACCTGGTTTTATGGCAGGAGCTGGTCTCCAGGGCACTTCCAGATCCCTTTACTGGTGCTCATCCTCCAATTTAAATAAACTGTCTTTTCAGAGTCTGTCGAAGTATGGTGTTTCTGCTCTTATACTGGTATGCATATGGACTGAAGTTTTCTCTTACTAAATTGGTTTGTTGCAATGGGCAAGTACTTGCATAAATGGGCAGAAGGAAGGTTAGGCCCTAGGTTGTGTAAAATTTGCAACATAGAGATGAATAATGTTTCTGTTTAAGGCTAAATCTGAACCACTGATTTGGATTACAAAACTGTCATCTAGACTAGGACTGTACCCTTCCTGTTCTACTGTATTAAAAATGAATATAGTAATATCTAATAGAAATGCCCTCAGTGGCCCAACAAAAGTCATTTTAGTACATAAGTGTTGCAGAAAGCAGGTTATCATCAGTTGTAGAAAATTAGGCCTCTTTTAATCTGTTTTAAATTTGGTAACCCGAATCATTTCACACGGGTGAATGCCTTGACCAGTATCTAGCAGTTTCCCTGTCTCCTATACCTGCCTTGAGCTGAGCTGTTTTGTTTCCCATTCCATCCAACAAATTAGTGAGAAGGAGAGAAATAGCTCGAGGGAGGAAGGGTGAGCATGAGGCATCTCTGACTTTCCCCTTCGTGTGGTCCCGCTGAGTTTTCTGTCCCCATCTCTCTTCAACCTCCCCTCAGGTTTTTTCCATTCTCTGTAATGCAGCTGGAGGCAGGGTGTTTAGAGTGGCCTGACAATTTAACTTCTAGTTTTAATTTAATGTTTTACATGTGTTTTAGAGCTAAAGTAAAGATAGACAGCAGCAGCTGGAGCCAGCTGTAGCACACGCTGGTGCTAGGCAGACAGACGTCTTTTTAGTATTCTGCTAAAGCACCTCATCCATGACCACTGGCACCCCAGCAAAATTTTTCAGCAGTGCTGCATTTTTTATGAGCGGGTATCTCCACGGCATAGTTGAGACTTGCATTGGAAGATAATGAAGAAGGATTTTTTTAATGCATTGGATCCTGCTTTACCAGGGAAGTAAAGTAGTCGTTATTGGGTAGTTCAAGTACAAAAAACTAAGTGCACTGTAATGTAGCTATCAAATATCATTTAGGAATAGTGCTCTGGGGAAGACTATAAATGCAAAAACAAAACAGAAGAAGAAGAAAGGCAATAATAAGAACTAGAAATTATTCACTTTCATGCCAATGGTTTGATACTTGATTAAGGATTTCCTACAGTATGGCTTTTGATATCTTGTAAGTTGTGTTAGTGTTAACTACCCATATGAAACCTGCTGTGAAAAAGCTTCAATAACAAGAACTATAACAACTTCATGAGGAATGTTTGAGTCATTGAGTTTAGTAAGTTATTGCTTAAGGCTTCTGCCAAAATAGGCTCGTTTATCATCCTGCAGACATTGTGACACTTAAAAATGAATAAGTGCATATTATGAGTACAAAAATATCTTTCTGATAGTCTATAAATCCTTATTGAAATAAAGGGAATAAAGGAAAGGCAAGGAGAATGCAGAGACAGCACTTAAACTGCCGAACATGAAATCTGGCTTTTGGATTAGCTTTGGATTTCCATCTACACAAGCCTGTGGCATCCAGACATGTTGCAAAAAGTAATGCTTTGGTGCTGACACATACTACTGACGGGGCTGCGTTCGCATGACCAGTTGAGCAGGGGGAGACCAGTAAGGGTGAGGTGTCTTAAAAGTGCCCTCTGGCTCCAGGTGGCAAGAGGAGAAGAGTCCCATAATCCCTGCATCCTAAAAAGTAAAAATATGTGCCCTAGTTACTTTGCAGTTTGTAACTTGTGCTTTTAATATCTATTTCAGCTGTTCATGCTAAAAGTCTTGTGGCAATACTTCATCTTCTGGTTGCATTATCACAGTATTTTCGAGCACCCATCAGACTCCCAGATCATGTGTCCATTCAGGTGGTTGTTGTGCAGGTAAGAGAGGTGTTAAATAGCTCTTGGTAGTGTTGTGAAATTGCTGGAGGGGGTTCTTGAAAAATATATCTAGAGTTTCTGTTTGGGTGGGCATGTGTGTGTCTCTTTGGCTGACAAGAAACACACATGCGTCTTCCCTGCTGACAATGCTTCAACCAGAAAAATGCAGAAGTGCTTTCCCAGATTGAGCTGTGGCTCAGAATATCTTATTTTGATTGTGAAGTGGCCAGACTCTGACATTAAAAATATATGAAGCATTATTACTGTTGGAATGTGTTTATCACCCAATATGATCTCTAGAATTATTTTTTTTCCCATTTTTGATGGTCTTCTCACTTGTGTAGAGATTCAAATCATTCTTGGCACTGAATGATGAATTGTCACTGTTTATTACATTCAGATTCATGTTAGGTGACAAAATTCTTTTTCAGCCTTGTGCGTGCTAATTTAGTCTGATTACAACGTTGGCTTTATCATAAGCATTCAAAAAAACCCCCTGTCAACTAAATCTTTTGTGTCAGTCAGTCTTGCTAGAGCCTCAGCCATCCAAACTCTTCATGTTATTCTGCTCATCATTTTTCTTGCAGTTGGACTTGTGCTTGCTCTATCTTATTTGGCCTTTTCCCGATGAATATGCTTTTCTTTCTTTCCAATTAACTTTGCCTTTATTTTTAGCATTGTAGCTGTCTTTATTTATACATTTTAACTGATGTTACCATGAAGTATCTGGTGCAAAGAGCTATTGCTCGAGTTTTATGTGGCTGAAAATCTTTGGGACAGATCTGAGAAAGTAACCACTCCTTTTTCCACTGTTCATATCAGAAAAGTTTCATAATTTAGGGAGGAATCTGAAGGAGAGTCTCCGGTAAGATATATCACTGACACTTGATAATGATTCATTGACTCTCAGATTCTGCTTCATAGTTTTCTCTACAGATCATGAAAGAGAACCCCAGCAAATCTGCACTTGCATGTCTAAGGTGTCAGAGGAATACAATTTTCAAGCACTTTTCTTTGGCTATTATAAATATATTAATTACACTGGTTTATCTCAAAGTTCTACCAAACACAGCTTAAGAAATCAGGAGTGCAGCTGTCAGGGCAGCTTTGGGATGAGAAACTATACTGGAAAAAGAGCATAGTCCTAAAATAAAGAACCAGATCCTGCATTCTGCTGTCACTCCTTACGTCCAGACAAAATTCCCATTGAAATCAATGGATGCAATTGTCCCCTTGTTTAATAGGCTAATGTAGTACAATAGCAAATCCACTGAAGTCAGTACAGATAAACCAATTTAAAAACAATAAGTAGTGGGAGAATCTGGCTCACTGCTTTGCCTCTTAGCTACACCACTGTAGCTCAGGCGCCAGTGAATTGCAGAGAAAGCAGTTGCTCCAGAATAAAATCCAAGTTATGTTGCAGAAGATTTAGTCCTGCAGACCCCATCCGTGGTGAAAGCAAATCAGTGTAACTCCAGAGTTATGCTGATTCCTGTTAGCAGAGGGTGGGGGCCAGTATCCTTACTGTAATTGTGTTCGAGACATTTTTCATTTTAATTTTATGGTGGGGGGCTGGTTTTTTTTATTTTTTAAATCTGACGTTTGTGTCCTGTGGGATCGGTTCTGTATAATTTATCATTTGCTCTTTGAACTCAGTGAAAGTTTTAATCAACAATCAGCAGATCCTAAAGCCTAATTTAGTGTTTAAACTTGCACGCCTCATGTTCTAAACGATCATACATTCTGTAAAATAAGGTCATGCCTAGGGAAACTTAACAGACTATGTAGTAGCTGGTTTTAAATTCTGCTCTATACAGTTTAATAAAGGGAATAGTAGAGAAGAGAAAAAGAAAGGAACTAAGAACTTCTATGAACTCTTTAAGGAAGACTGGGAATTCATTTCATGATTTTGTTAGGTTTAGAAACACATAAAATGGGAGGGTGGCTGTGTTAGCTGGGTGTAGTTTATTGAAATAGAAACAAAGATGTTTCTGAAACAAAATATGTGCCCATGCCCAACAGGTAATCAGCACAGTTATTAAGAAAGGTTGTTTCCCTTGGCTGTTTTGTACAAAAGCTGTTAGCAATGAGAGTAATATGAAATCTGGGTTACAAGCTGATTTGGGAAAAAATGTGATAGTTGGATCTTTTGTAGCTATTTTGTTATATTATTTTCTTTTCCTTCCATACTGATAGCATGAATAAGTTTGAAGAAAGCCCAGGCTTTGTTTGATAATTTCTACTGGAACAAGAGAGAGCTTTTGTGGAGAGCTGGATCTTGCCATCATTTTGCCTCTTTTTATTTATTTATGCCATTCACAAATAGTTAAATGACAGATTGTTTGTGTGCAAGAGATGTAATTTAGTATAAGAATGCATTGGCAGAGCAGCCAGAATGGCTTTAGCATGTTCTGGATACTGGGACAGCAATTCTTGGGTACATAACTATTGTAGGGTATTAATGAGATTAGAAGAACGCGTACATCGCAAGCTTAATCTGAGATCATTGGTTCCACTGCCTGGGAAGGTCTGAAATGTTTCTGCCCAGCATTGCCTCCAGGTTCCCAAGAAGTCTTTTTTTTGAACCTGTGATAAATGTATTTGTTCTTTTAAGCTCCAGAATAGTGGTACATTTCATTTTGGCAGGGCAGTTATAAAGCGTGATCCTCCAGGTGAAATGGATAGCAACAATACATAGGCAAAACCCTTTCAAGTAATGGGAGGGTTTTCACAGTGGGACTTTGTGTGGGAAATTAGGCAGTTGGCCCTCAGTTACATAAAACTGCTGACATACAGCTGACATGGAGAGAGATGAAGACACCCTTTCCATTTCTAGACATATTCCCAAATTTCAGATGTATTTTTTTTTGTTCTAGTCACTATGTTGGTAGTTGGCAATTTAAAAGGATAAATATGATTAGGAAGATCTTGCATGGCCCTTACTGGAGTCTTTCAGCTGCGAGGGAAGAAAACGTCAAGCCTGTCCAAATAAAGTCTTCTGTGGTTGCTAGAATGTGCATCCAGCTTTTCTTTGCAATGGGGAATCTTAATTCATGCCTCATTTCTCAGTGACTTTCAGATAATAGATATTCATTTTTATCATTTGTTATTTCAGTTATAGCCACTGTTGTCTTTAAGGAACATTACTGGACAATGTTTCAGTCCTCAGTAGCACTTCTTTTGTTTTTTTAAGAATATTATGTCGTTCTCTGTCTAGTATAAAACAAGCTTTACAACAGGTGACATCAGTGTTAGGGTCAATTTTGGGTTTTTAAAGTGCAAAAGATGTGTGGGAAGCAGCCTTCACAGAGAAAGTGCTTAGAGTAGTGTTTCTAGGGTCCGTTCTGATTGTTGCCATTGGGACTTTTTCACCAGTCTTTTTACAAATCAAAAGTATTGGAAAATCTATCATGACATGTGCTGGTCAAATAAGCATCCAGCAGATGCGTGTCATGTTTGGGCAGTGTGGAAATTCCAGTAATATTAGTGATCAGATGCCAGGCACAAAACTAGGGCTTGATGGCCTGCCTTTTTTTCATCAACAGTAGGATTAAGGTTGCAGAGGGAAGGCAGAGTACCAGAAGCTTTTTCTTTTCCCAGATCACTCGGTTGGCCATCGAGAAGTACAGTTGCTGTTGCTATGATGCTCAACTCCTCCAGGAGACAAGAGTGATAGGGCTTTTGCTCCAGAAGGCAATCATTGGCTTGTCAGAGTCATCATCAGGAGGAAGTAAATGTTTCCTTTCACCCTGCAGCAAAGGGAAAAATAAACAAAAGTCTCAGAGTGGAATTCTAACTTGAGCTAGCATGAATTAGATTGTAACTTCAAGTGCAAATACTTACTGCTTTCTGCACAAGCTGGAAATGAAGATAGCCCTAAATGATGTAGTTTTTCTTCAGACTTTCAAGGTATGTGTCAGAAGATGTCTTGGCAGCCATTCTGTGCCCCCTCTTTCAGCATGTAACACACTGGACTCCACTCTTTTTAATGCATTTTTAAATCCTCCGTGAATGCATTTTTAACCATGTGCAAGGTATTTAGTAAAATATATTGAAAAATGTAACGGGGAATTCCTGAAACTATCACCTGGCTAAAAGTACAGTTGAGATTATTCCAAGTGCCAGGCTGGAGTGACCCAGGGGGTACCATGTATGACTTTCTTGCAGAAAGTAAGTTTGATCCTCATATATTTTAGTAATGCAGTATAGAAGTAATAGACTGAAGCCTAGCCAAATCCTCAGCACTTCATGCACCAAGGGCTGCCTCAAGTGCTATCATCTCCAAGGCAGGGAAAAGCAGCAGCCTCAGTTCACATGCCAGGAAGGACTTTTCCAAAAGATTATTCTCCTTTTCTCTTTTCCACATAAGAGACAAGTCTAGGACTAGCATAAATTTATTTTTCTCATTTCCTTGTATGACAGGGAGTAAAGAATCATGAATAATAGTCTAATGTCTAGACTGTACATGCAGTCGTCAGCGTTTGCCTGACTTTTTTTTCTGTATTGCAAAATTTTACTAATTCCAGTGAATAGAATTAACAGAGAGAACACAAAAAGAGGCAAAACATATGTGTGGTATTTACACTGCCACCAGATGACTGATCAGCATACTGGAAACAATGTCAAATTTTTAAACTCCTTCATTTTCCAACTGACTGAAATAGCAACCATTTGAGTTGGCTTCTGCCATTTTGTGTACAGCTTGTAGACACAGGCCACTCAGCACCATGTACGAAGGGCTTCTCGCGTCTGAGGACATTGGAATCAATGCGTGGATTAACATCAAGGTGACTAGGGTCTGGAACAGACCATTTTCGTTTTCCATCACAAGCAAATAGAGCTGTTTGTGTGCAGAGAAATCAGAAAAGGAAAACACCAAGGCAAAAAAGAAAGTGCATGAACAGGGCAGAAAGGACGGATAGCCTGGGAGCAACGTTTTTTCAGAAGAGAAACATGGGCACCATCTGCCAAGCTGTTCATTGAAATACGTTTAATTCAACTCACCTAGACATACCTCTACTAAAATACTTACATATGTGTTAGGGTGTTTCAAATGTGTTGCTGAATTGGGGCTTTTAAAAGAAAAGTGAATTAAGAACAATGGAGAAAGGAAAAGAAATACTTCCTTCTACAGGTGGAGTTTCAAGTTTCTTATTAATGTAGAAAAGAGTTTTCTGAAATACTTGCAAGGTGAAATAATATATTACTGTAAGTTTGTTTAAAATAAGTTCTTATTTTGCAGGTTTCTCATCTAATTATGTTTGTGGATCACAAATAATTTTTTACCGTACCTTAAGCATTAAACATTACTTTTTTTTTTCTCTCTCTTTTTTTTTTTTTTTTTTTTTTTTTTCTTTCCTCCCCAGAAACGAGAAGGAATCCTCCAGTCTCGACAAATCCAAGAGGAAATAACTGGTAACACTGAGTATGTCAACACCACTTTTGCCAGCAGTTCAGTAATTGAACACAGATGCGTCTCAGAAATTCAAACATTTGCTGATATTTAGATTTTGGTATTGGGGTTCCAGGGAAGATGATGCATCAGCCAGTCACTGTATTTTAGCCTTTTCAAGAGCTGCAAACATGCATCAAAAAAATACAAAAGGGTGAGGAAATAGAGAGCTGAGGATCTAAAAGAAGGAGGCCAGGACAAAAGAGAGTGAAAATACACATAATCTCTATTTTATCTACTATTAATTTATTTCTGTATTTATTATATTTCTTACTTATTTTATTCAAAAGTCCTTCAAGCAAAAACGCTTCATTCTTTGATGTTGGTATTTATTTGATGGAGAACTAGATTCTTTCAAACAGGAGTGCGATAGACTGGTTTTAGGTGTTTGGACTTTGTGAATGTAAAATGATGGTAGTGAGTCCTGTACATGTCATCTCACCGAACAGTTCATGACCGAAAAGTTATTCCAAACCAACAGAGAGCAATAGTAGAATATCTTCGTTTCAAATAGAATGGAGAGAAGCCAGACCATTGACGACTTATTAATCTTTATCGATTTGCTTATGTGTAATAGTTATATGAAGTATCAACTGGAGCAAAATGCTGCAGTCCTTGAGAACCCAATCCAAGCATTGTTTTGGCTGGAATTGTATTGTAGTTGATGTGGAAAGTGCATCTTTAAAGCAAAGGGGAAAAAATTTCACAAAATCAACACGAGGAAGCCTTCTTTACTTGGGCAAGGTGCATTGATTTGGTTCAGTAGTAGGAAATCTGAGATCTGGCCTCCCGTGAGACTTTAGTCAAGCAAGGAGATATTATACTGATGGACTCCAGAATAATCCAGCTTCTCAGTAGGAGTAACTTGATGAAGGTTTCCTTAATTCCATGGATATTCTCCAGTATTCACCAAGCTGAAGATTTGGCTGTATATGCTGTTTTCTTTTGCAGCACAGCATCTGCAAGTGAATGATATGTAACTATGGTTTGTTCTTTTTTTCTTTCTTTTTTTTTTTTTTTTCATAGGGCATTATCTGGAAGGCATGGTAAGTTCATTTGATTATTATCTTTTTCTTGAAGTAGCCAAAGTATATATATTAGTTCTGCAATGGGTGGTCACTTTGATCAAACTGTAAGGAAGTAGAGGATTTCCAGTTGCCCTGGCAGATATATAAATACATGCACCACAGGCTGTTGTGGCAGTTACCAAAAGGAAAAAAGCATTAAAATCAGTTTGACTGTCTTTAAAACACATTTCATTGCTTTTCAGCAGGTGTTAATTTGCAGGTGCTTTGTGGTTTAACCTCCAGAACATTACTGTAATAGTATTAATGGTCATAAGTTCCCAGCATAATATGAAATGATGTCTTATCATAAACCAGCTAGTGAACTTGTTGGCATTCTTGCATATGTAACCTGCTTACACTTTAATGGCTTTGAGTCATTATTCAGCAGGCCTAAACACCATGCAAGTTCCTGTGCCTGGTATGTCTTACTGCTAGTGTTGAGACTGGCCAAATGCCTGGCCAACAGAAAACACTCATCTGAGGAGCTTAGGTGGAGTCCCACCAAGAATTTAGCGTTTGCTTCTTGTAGTATTTCAGTGGTTGCCTTACAGCTGATTTAAAAGGCCTCATGTGTGATGACTTCTCCCAGTCATATCCCTGCGCAGTCATACTTTGTATAAAGTCTGCCTTCTACAAATGCATTTGGGTCTACTCTAGCTTCTTTTTTTTTTTTTTTTTTTTTTTTTTTTGAGGAATATGAATGCAGCTTTTTGTGGAGTCATTAACTATCATTCAGGAGATTGTCAAAATGGAAATTCCTCTAGAAAAGGCTCTGGTACCTTTTTATATTTTTCTTTCTGTTTTCTTCAGAAGGTGGCTCCAGTAGCCCTCCAGCCATGCTACCCTAGGTTGTCCGTCCTGTTGATAATGTCCAAAATTGCATATCAGAATGGCCCAAAAACATCTATACAAAGAATCATATTGCAGCTGTGTAATCATAAGCTTGCTTGAGGAGGTTAATAATATAGCGCACCACAAAGCAGTCAGTGGCCCATGGGGAAAATCTTCCTCTGCAGGTGTAGTGACTCTAGACGCAAACTCGTGGTCTTCTACACAAAATGATTTCGTTACTTAGCTCCTTGTATCTGGCTGTTTAAGCTTTTATGCATAAATGTACCATTCTTTATTTATGAAAACCAGGATTATTAGGTAATCCAAATCCTACTTGAAAACGATGCTTTTTATAAACCATAGAGAATAAGTTACTAGCAGCTTATAGCAAGAGAGCAGTATGCAAAATACATGGTATTTGGAATATAAAGAGACTATGTTGAAACCTTTTGCTGACTGTGATGTCTCAAATGGGTATGTGCCTTTATAAGTGTTTATTTTGCATTTGGACAACTGCTGCTCAGTGTATTAACATCTCTGAATGTTTTTCAGAAAGAGATGCATTTGACACTTTATTTGACCATGCTCCAGACAAGCTCAATGTAGTGAAAAAGGTTGGAACAATTTTATTTTTGAAATACATAATGTGTTCGTGTGCATGCTTGTGTGAATCTGTTTGTACATATGTCGTGTGTATGTACATAATCTATAATTGGCATAGTTTACACACATTAAATACAATTAAGCCTTATGCTTAAATATACAAATTCATCATTATAATGTTACATTTTACAATATTTAGCAGCATGAACTTAACTTTGGAACACAGAACAACACGTAGTTATCAACATTTCTATCAAAAAGAATGGAATCAAAAAGAATTTCCATCCCACAAAGCGTATGTTGAGTAGAACCCAACTGGTAGATTGAATGTACTGATTGATGCCAAAGAGGTATCCAGTTTACAGCTGGCAGGGGTCTGACCTAGAGTGTTTTGGCTGCTGTCAGACATGAGTGGAGTCCAATTACCCACTTCCTTACAGTAAGTCTGCTACAAGGGTTTTTTTAAGTATTACTATGTTTTAACAGTGTATTTTTATTTATATACATTGTGTTCATTTTATTTCTGTTCTTCATTCTTGGGAAAAAAAAAAAGATACTGTTTTTGTTCATGCTACATTTCACTTTTAAAACCTAAAATTTGTGTTGCAGTCTCTTCACTCCTGCAGATTCTTTTCTGGGTAGAGTTCATACTGCATGAGTTGAACTGCTGCCCTACTGAATAGGCCTTCATTACATTGTTTTCCTATTTCAGACTCTCATCACCTTTGTGAACAAGCATCTGAATAAATTGAATTTGGAGGTGACTGAACTGGAGACCCAGGTAGCATTTTATAGCCTTTCTTAAAGAGGAGGGATAGTTGTGCTGTGTTATGCGCAGTGCCCCCAACTTTATGCAGAAATTTAATTGAATTATTATTATTCATAGAGCTCTAAATTGTTATTTCGATGGGAAACTCTTCAATTCTAAATATGTTTTATGAAGACGATCCTCACCAATTCAGCAAAGAAATCATGAGGGCAGCTAAATTTCTCTAAAACAGTTTTGTGCTTCCATTAGAATAAAAATTAATTAACAGATGCTACCTCTCGGGCACTGCCAAGTGCTGTAAGCAGAACCTGTGCTTGTTTTGATCAGGAAAGAACTCTGCCCTCTTGGTTTGTTCCAGTGTCAAGCTGAACAGTTGTTTCCTGCCTACCTTTACACAAGCAGGCAATTCGATGGGATTACAATGACTCCATTCAGTGAGATACGTTCTTAAAAGTAAAGCTACTCAAGTGTATAGGCAGCTGTACAGTTGGGCTGCAGGCTTGATTGCACCACAGAAATAATGTGATACATGGTCTTCTTTCTTGTTCTCAGCTGCTAAATTGGCTGAAAAGAAGCTAAAAGAAAAGCTTAATCCTGCTGTATTAATACCTCCCCACGTGAACAATTGCAGCAGTTATCCTAAGAAAATTACAAGGTCAGGCAGGAAGGATGGTATCTGCACTATCAAAAAACCCCAGGTGTCTTAGGACAGGTTTTGTTTTATGTCTTGATACATATTATTAACAGTCTCTGGTTTATTTAAATAGCCATCAATCTGGTAAAGATTTTTCAATGGTAAAATTAAGGTTTAGATGGAAGTAATGTGTGAGGGCTTTCAGAAGGGCATTCCCTATGCCTGCTTACTGCATTGTTTACTTCTGGAGAAAACTTATTATTCAAATGTACCTAGAAACCCCTTAAGCGTTTATCTGAAACAGTATTCCCTAAGATGAGAGGCTGTATTTCTATCAGTTGAACGAAATTACCGACCTTGGGAAGGTGAAGGGCTGCTTCAGGTAACTCAGTTTGATTGCAAGGATATCTCAGAGCACTGATAGACCTGATGCCACAGGGGCCAGAGTGATGGGCCTTTAACAAAATCTTATGGACGTTGCTATTTTTTTTAGATAGGATGAACATATATCATAGCAATTAGATGTCTTCCCCCAGTAATTACATACACTTAAAATTGGATTGACACAGACTTGCAGAACGTGGACAAAGATGATTCTTTTTTCCTTCATTTCCTCCAATATACTGAATTTTGGGGCAGTCATGGGATTGCACCTCCATTCTGTGTTTCTCTGCTCAGGGAATGCATGCCATTTGAGAGCTTGAAAGGTGGCTGTTCTGATTCCCCACAACTAGTAACAGAAAGCAAAGGCATTAGATCAAAGCCACTGACCACCTGTCTTTCCAGGGATTTTACTCTGCGTGTGTATTTTGGCATTAGGTCAGTTTTGGAGAAGACATAACAGAAAGTACTAACTAAATAAAAGGAATCAAAGAAGGGAGATGAGATCTTTTAGTTGCAATTTAAAATATTTGTGTTAGTAGTTTGATGACAATTTTGCATTAGACAATATATATCTTGTTCATTAAGCAAAGCAATGAGTTATTCTTCAGAAAATGTACTGAGGAATGTCTTTTTTACAGTTTGCAGATGGTGTGTACTTAGTTCTGCTCATGGGTCTCCTAGAAGGCTATTTTGTTCCTCTGCACAGCTTTTTCTTGACTCCTGATAGTTTTGAACAAAAGGTAATTAGATTTCATTTTTCTGTGACAGACAAATAAACATATAAACATATTTAGTAGTACAAGGATGTCATAAACTTTCCTGCTTAAATTTGATGTAAATAGCTGAAATCAAGAGAGGACTGTGCTGGTAACAATTTCCAAGCATTTTCAAGGTCTTAGTATCATGTTTACCCGGAATAAAAGGGAATATATATTAATAATGGGGTGGTTAGCAAGTATTAACTGATTTTGGCAGCCATTGTGTGATGCTGTCATTGAATCAGACTTACTGTTCATTAAGTGTGTAAGGAATTATTCACAGGAATTGATGACAGAACTGATATTTTTGTGTCCAAAATCCAAGAATTCAACATCTGAAAGGTTTCATGGTTTTGGAAGCATGAAGACATATATGTACAATGTATCACTTTAAGACGAACTGTTGCCTTACTGCCTGTTGCTATCCAGGCAATTCACCTGTCTATTCAAGCCGAGCACTTAATGGGCCATCATGTTCCAATTTTTGAACTTGTGGGAGGTGAGCTATTCTTACTCCTAAGTAATTTTTCTGTGGGTGATATTAGGTCACATGTTATTTTGCAGTACTTTTATATTTCTGAAACCACCATCACCACCCAGAAAAAACACACCAATGGATTGTCTGCATTCCATGGACCAGATCTTCCATTGATATATGGAACCCTGACTAGTTTTTCCTTCTGAGCATCTGAGTCTGCAGCTTTAAATACATCTTGATTTGACCATTTATACTATACTGTATGTAGTTCACAGTAATGACTACCATTATTATATTACTAGGTCCTCAATGTATCCTTTGCGTTTGAGCTAATGCAGGATGGTGGATTGGAAAAGCCAAAGCCAAGACCAGAAGGTATCTATTATACTTTTTTTGTATCGCCTTAAAAATTTGCATTGAATCCACATCTTATCTCATAGGATTGTGGTATAGCTAAATGAAGGTTAAAATGTTAATCTAAGAGTGAAAAAGGCAAGATACGTTTTTGAAGTGCTCAGGTAACTGTATTTTAAGTGGTTGATAGTCATGCTTTTTTCAAATGTTAGAAGGCTTCCTTTCTTGAATGGCCAGGGTAAGAGCTGTGTGACCAAACATGCGGTAATACTGAGGTATTCACTGAAAGAAAAAGAATACGATTGTGAATGGTGTCACTGGCAGATGTGAATTGCTCCAATTGTTCCATTTCCCCCCATCCTATATCTGCATACTAAACATCAAGTATTGCAGTGTGATTTGCAAGATTTTCACAAAAGAGGTAGATGTTGTGGAAGAAAAATTTTAGATGTTCACATAACTGCCTTTGAATGCAGGGCCTAATCATGCCATATTTAAATTAGATTTAGAGCTAGAAACTGAAAGTAAAATGTGTCTTCAGGGAAGATGAAGGTTTTGCTGCTGACTTTAGTAGGACCAGGATTCCACTCCTCTTTGCTTGTATAAATACAGGGTTTAAATCCAGCTTTTTAGGCAGGATATAGAGCCCTTGATATCACCATGTTACAGAGTACTCTTCTTGTTCGTCCCGTGAGAAGTTACCACTTCTTACTGTACAGGAGCTGGACGTATACTCTTCCAAACAGGGGTGGTAGCTGGGCTTCTGCTGGTTACTTACTATAGTAATCAATATATATGTGTTTTCAAGACCCATTGCAGATTTACATTCTGTGGTGTAAACGGTCTTCTCCTGTTGTAGTATGGGATTGTCATCCCCTGAGGAGTTGATACAAGCTGATGCTTAGAGTTTTACTTCCAATAGTGAGGGCTTTCTGGAGATTCAGGCACACATCACTGAATCAAGTTCTGCTCCGTTCTGCTTATTTTCCGTCCCTCCCAACTTCCAGATCATAATAGCAGCAGACATATGCACACACACACAAAAAAAGGTCTCAGGATTGAGCCTATGCTGCCTATGCATTTAACCTGGACCTACCCAGCCTATTTTTTCACTTATTTTAATTGCTTGAACTCTTATCCACAATCATGCTTGACTAAACCAGTTGTGACTATATCACACGCTTTTATGTTTGAAATAGTCAAAGAGAGAAGGGGGAAATTGTGAAATCTAGGGATCCAAGTAAAACAGAGAGTATCTGTGATTCCTTACTCCCCATGGAGGTTTAAAATTCTTATGACATTTAATTTTTCAGGTATTTATTGCTCTAGGGGACAGCTAATTTTTCCAGTATAAATCAAGCCATAAGGATATTTCAGCATATATAAGACATTTCTTGTGCAATTATTGAAATGCTTAATATGAAACTTCCTGCCCAATGTGAATGGAAAAACACATCTGTTTTATGTGTTGTTACATTGGGCACAATGCCCGTGCTTAAAATTTCCAGTGAGCAAAAGAGTATTGAAAAGGATCTTATCCTAAATGTGTATACTAAATACTCTTTAAATTCCTACGCTGCTTCTTTGAGGTTCTTGAGGAAAAAATATGCTGAAAAGTGCTTTAGAATATGAAAAACATATTTAGTGGAAAAAAGAATGTGGTTAAATAAATGAGTATGAAAACCAGTGATTTTTATGGGGTCAACAGTTTATTTGGGTTATTTGCAATATAATTGAAAAGGTATTAAAAAGCTTTCCCTGACCTTTTACTTTAAAAATGGCCGGAACATTAATCTACTGAGTCTATAACGAATTCATTTGCAGTTCAAGCTTTTTCAGATTACTGCTTAAATTGTGTGCATCAAAGCCAAATTCAAGTTTCTCTTTGAAAATTGCAACCAGTAAAACATTATGCATATTGGTCAAACACATGTAGCAATGGAAATACTTCGTGTTTCTCTGGGAGCATGCTGCTTTTTAGTTTGGACCTTTCTGTGGAATTCTGTTGTTGTGGTGGAGTCTTCTGGTAACTTTGCAAAGGCCTGTCCAAGTTGTCTCTGTATTCATTTGAAGTTCTGTATTAGGAAGGGAAGGTGTTACGCAGCTTGCTGCTGGCCTGAAAGAGGAAACGTCCCGAGTTATATGTAAACAGTATTGCAGAGTGTGACATGATGTTGTGGGAGCAATGTGCCATTCCTGTAGTTTTTGGCATTTTTTCTTTGTTTTATACCAAGCCTTTTTGATCTGATTTATTAAGAGCCACAAAACCATGTGGCTGTGGTTTCACGACTGTGCATAGGCTCAGCGTAAAACCTGGGTTTAAGTGTTTTCACCCTTTGTCTGTGGATGTCAGTTTGCCATGCAGCTATTATCTTTAGCCCTTCAAAGTCTGCATACTTTGGGACACCATGTGTAGTTTTGATTGAATTAATTCAAAAGAGTATAACCCCTTTGCAATCAATGAGAAACATCAGTGTAGATAATTATAATGGAAAAACTATCTGATGATTACATACACAATTTACTAGGCTTCCTTGGACATTTTGAAGGTAATAGGAGTATGTATGTACACCATCTGCTCTACACCTTCATGGCCAGTTCAAATACCAAAGTCAGGAGATTGAGTTCCTATACAGTCAACAGAAAGAGACAGGACAATTCTAATCCTGTTCTATTCTTTGAGGGCAATTTTGAGTCCTTATTTGAGATTGAGTATTCCTTGAAGCACTAGCGTAGACTGCTGCAGTAGTACTTGTCAGTTTGTTTTATAGATTTCTTGTGAAATAATATTGACTTTCTCAAGAACTTCTCTTTGAAACAGAAGGTATTCATTAGCTTTTTGTTTCATATAAATCCTTTACCGTAGACGTTGAGTTTCTAAGGACTGGGTCAGCCATGTACATCAGCTAACTCAAAGCATTTTCAGAGGTGTCAAGGAGCACTTGTATACCTACTTTCTTTAGATCCTTTAGAAAATTTAAACTTAGTTTAGCTGTCTTGCTGAAATTAGGCCTAATAAAGGATGTTGCAGCCCAGAATGGGCCAAGTCCTACGACTCTTATATGAGAGAAGAGTTCCATTGGTACCTGCCTGATGATTTTTCCCAAATCATTACTTTTCAGCTGCAACTAACTGAAGATTCAATCATATAAATATGTGTAATCTTAGGCACAGTTTCTCATGGCCATCTGAACGTTGGTTACATTTCTGTATCAGTATCCTTAGCCATTTGTAGCCCTAACTAAAAGTGGTTGAAATACTGATTTTTGAGTTGCCAGTTTAAAAAACTTCATTTATATTTCTACTATTCATTTATTTATATTTCTACTCTTTCTTACTATCCTTGTGGTTCTAACGTTCATGGACATGGATCTCAGCAAGGAAAGAGAGTAGAGAATGGGCACTTCTTCTGAAAATGATTATGAGCTAATCAAGTTACTCATTGATTTTCCCTTGTCTTTTTTCTAGATATTGTAAATTGTGACTTGAAGTCTACACTGAGAGTACTGTACAATTTGTTTACCAAGTACAGGAATGTGGAGTGAAGAATTGATCTGGGTCCTGCAGGAGTGTTAACAAAGAAAGCATCATAACTGGCATCTTTTTCATCGGTATTCCTCTGCATCTTTATCCTAAAAGGAACTAAACCACTTATCTGAAGAATTTTTTAATTGGTTATTCATGCACTACTATTTTCATAGTAGATTTAAAGCTAATATTACTTACGAAGATAAAAGGTTTGGAGGGAGGTATTTGGGTATATTCTGGGAGGATTAATGTTTCAATAATGACTGTCTTCATACTGTTTCGTAGTAGGTAGAGCAAGAATGGAAAAAAAAGATTTAGTAACATTAATTCAAATCAGTCTTTGAAGCTGATCATAGGAAGAATGTGTACTGAGTATTTTAAATTTTTTTACATATATCTTTTCTAATCTGGGGAGGGGAAGGACATTTTCTATACATGATAAGATGGTTGCATTCTAATTATGAGAAACATGCAGGGGGAGAAAGGGTTAAATACTCTTGTTCATATCACAGCTAAAAAGAAGACACTTTCTCAAGCACTTAACCTGATTAATTTATATTTCCAGTGCTATTAGGCTTGAATTTTATGGGCACAAACTGAAGTGGCTACTCATTCCTTCAGACTTACTGTAATGTGATACTCTGATTTAAATACATGTTATTGAGCATTCCACATAAGCACACTTTGCAGCTTGTCACTTGGTTTTGTTCAAGGAAGATATCTTTTTTGCAAAGTACACATTTCAGGAACACACACCTGTACACAGTTTCCCTATAATATTTGTATTATTACATAGTATTAGAAAGTAAAAGAATGGCTTGCTTTTCTTTTACTAGTTTAAACACAGGATTACCAGGTTGCAAGTTTGGATTTATTGCTAAAGAGGATTTAGAATTCATCCCTTTGATTTTATGATGAATGTATTTTGCTGCATAATGTCCAACACAAAAACATGAGACTCATTTTCTAGAAACATTCTTGTAGAGTTTCAGATCCAAAAGCATGGCTTTTTGGTCACAGCTACTCCCATCTGCAGACTCTGTTACAGCGTAAGGTTCTTTGGCCATTTTACATGGCTGTAAAGAATACTTTTATCTAATCATCACCAATTATAAGCTGTTACCTGTTTGGTTTTAGCTATAACAAAGACACAAAAGAGAAATGAGAGTTGATTCTTTCCTTAAGACTCATGTCAAGCACCAGTTATGTTTCCATAAAGAAGCTGATAGAGACTGCCCGAATCATCAAAAACTGCACTGGCATAAGCTGAAGAGTAAATTAATCACTTGCTGGAAGTCTTGATGTTAGTATTAGATAACTTTCTAAATTAAGCGTTCCAGTGAAATCACAGGATCTTGGGATCCGGGGTTAGGCAGTAAGGAGAAAAAAATCCTTAGGCAGAAATTACTGGACAACTGTTCAGAAATCTTTGGACCTCTTAGTGCAGGAGGGAGACTTGTTAACAGTCTTCCAATTGTGGCAGAACTGGTATAGGTAAAAGGGAAAGCAGTCTGTCAGCTGTTGAGTCTGTTCATCTGAAGAAACGCAGTGCTGGCAAGAACAGTTATTAACAGCTGTATGTTACTTATTTTATAAAGCATTACCTATTTTTCCATTTTCCAGGGCTTTTCTCTTTTTTTTTCTTTTTTTTTTTTTTTAATGTAGAGCTTTCCAGTGAACATTAGCATAAAGGGAAGACAAGCAATTATGTTCTGTCTTTGATAAACACTAACTGATATTTAATAACAAGATGATACTGACTTCTGCTGGGGGGCTACAGAAATTATTCTCCTGAGAAGTAAGTATCAACTTTTGCAAAGGGAAGTCAGTATTTAATTCAAAGGACAATACCTGGCCGTTCTCTGAACTCCAAAGTTGTTATCTGATTGTTATAAGAGTTCTAAATATCTTTATTAAAGCATATTGTTACCTCTGTATTTATAATTGAGCTTCTGAAATTAGAGGTACAGAAAAGAACTGTTATTTGCTTTTTACAGGGGGAAATAGCTGGACATTTTGACCTTGATGAAAATTAACATGTTTTCATTATACCTTTAGTATCTGAGAAGCTAAACAATAGGAATTAACCCAGCACTTTTTGGGCAAACTGAGACAGAACTTCTCACGTATATACCAGCAGCAATTTCAGCTTATTTTAATGTTTAACGTGCAGTTTTTTAATTTGCACAGCTAGATTGTAGTCATTTTAATAGTTAATTAAAAAATATATGATAGTTTTTCTGCAGATCTTACTCAGCTGAAACACCCATTTACATCTCAACAATGCCAAAACATTTTGATTGCCCTTGTTTTCAGGAGTGCACTTTCTTTAAAGAGGAGTTTTATATATGTCAAGGGAGAAAGGTTAGGAACAGTGAAACTGGTTTTTGCCCAGACTTGAAAATTACTATTCCTGTGCTATATTGGTGTAACATTATTGGAGATTTTCAAGTCTGTCAGACTCCATTTTCCATCTTTAAAAAACATGGAACTGAGACAGAATGATCAAATCCTCATGCTGAAATGCAATTATGCAGAACCATAGAAACATTTCAACAATAACCAACCCTTACACAATTATCGATCCTATGGTAAGAATTTATGTAAATTAAAGTCTGCTATATAAACAAGAGTATCCTATGTAAGTATAGACCCATGTGATAGTTTTAACACATTCACACAAATAGTGTATGCTGCCATGTAGGAATTGGGTCACTGCTTATATTTTTGACAGTGTAGATTTAAATAGCTATCAGATGAATATGAAAACTAATATACAGATTATATCTAATATTTATTGCTTTGATACAGAATATTATAGAAATATAGAATACTACTGTAGACAGTTTGCTCTTCAGCAATCAGTGTAGGCCAGCACCTTCCTTCGGGGAAGTGAAATGTTAAGTTAGCCGGGCCAAATTCTGCTGACACCTACGATGCTTTTATTGATACACAGCTGTGTGTACTGATGTGCAGCTCAATGCAGAGTTTTCCTTGCTCTTTATATTAAGATAGAAGTTGTTTAAGTTTTAGGTCAGTCCTGGGTTTATTTATAATGACTTCCAATGATGAAATAGATCCAAATCAATGGACTTAGCCCAGGTAAGAGATGAACAGTCACTGGGGGGAGGCCAGTTTCTCTGCTGGTCCCAGAGGGAGCCTCTGGTCTGGAGGCTGCTGTCTCAGTGCTTTGGCTAGTTCCTAAAGCCAGGTGGTACGAATCCAAGCCAGTGCCTTAAGATCTCAGGGGTGTATTTGGATCACATCCACCAGACTGAGGCGCTTGCTGTCATGCCCTGTCCCATGAAGGCCCACAGGGAGCTGAGTCCGCTGAAAACCATCAGATTATTAGCCTGCCTTGAGTAACAAACAGTAAGCATTTCTGCTGCTTTATGAAACTGCCAAAAGAACAGAGTTTTCTGTGCTTCTCTGACTTCTAATCCGTCCATTGCATCCAGCAATATGGTGTCCAGATTTGTTTTGTGGTTGGAGATAGGCATCCTTTCCCTGTTGATGGATCCTGGCATGCATTGTCAACCACAAAAAACTTACTTTTTTCAAAGAGGAGCTACAAATTCTTAAATAATTACCCAAAATCCTAACATCTTGAGGTCAACTCCTTTCAAATTCCTTTCCCAGCGAACTGGCATTTAGTTGCCATAAAGAACAGGCTCTAGAAAAAAGGTATTGAAGGAATCTCTGCATAATTTTACTTGAGACAAACACATCAAGTCCAGGATTGTATTACTTTGTATTTCCAGTGGAGTACAGATGCACTAAGTTTCTTATTAAATGAGCTGACTGCAGAATATCTAGTTCTTGGCATTTCTTAGTAGATATCTCCTGTTATAGGGGGGCAGCAGCCCTTGCAGCTACGTAGTTCAGGAATTCAGGTGGACGAGCGAGTTCTGGGTAAGGTCCTGATCTGCTTCCACGGACTGTGGACCAAGTTGCTGATTAGCATGTCTCCATGTAAACCAGTGGCATTAAATCAACAGGGCATTTGGTCCATTCTGTTTTACAGAGGGTTACAGTACTTGGGGAGGTTCTACATGCAGGTTTTTTGATTGAGGTAAATGCTACTTGGTTGACTTTTGTTCTTAATTATTTTCTTAAAGTATGTTTTTAAATTCATGTTTCAGATTAATTTAGCGGACACCTTACTGCAATCCACAGTGTTGTAAAGCAGAATGGCTTTGAAAAGTAGTGGATTTTATTTCATTAGAGAAAGGTATATATGATATTTAATATACTAGATACTAGCTTTAGGTCTAGTTTTTGTTATTCTTGTCTTCCTATCAAAACAGCCTTCATGAATGGCCTCTGTGTGTGCCAGGCACCCAAAGAGAAAACAGTGCCTTGAAGATCACTTGCAAGATTTTCTACCCTGTTCCCTAATAGTCCTTTGTCATTTTCCTATAAGAATTAGTGTGGGCTTTCTCTTTACAGTTAAAGTATAATCAAAGGCTGAAGAAATCCTTTGTAGAAAGTTACAATGAATTTAAAGTAAGATATTTTGTTTTGATGCATCACATGAAAAATTGAGATAGCACCACCAAAATTATGCATACCTCAGCATCCACAGATTTTCCAAGGAGGTTTTGAGTCATTTAATGTTTACTAGGGCTGATTTTATGTATTTTGACAATATTTTCCATGTAACTGTTTCTTTTTGCAATAATGAGATTTTCTTTTCTAACAGTTTAATAATACACACTCTGCAACAATGTTAGTATCACTGAAATATTTGGTTCTCAATTTCAGTATCAAACTAACTGAGAAAAAAGAATATTTGCAAAATTTGCTTCTTAATGTGTGTATCTGAGAAGAATTGTTTAAATTAAACTGCATTGACTTCAACTGCAGAGTTAGTAGCTTTCACAGAATATACTTTATGTACTCTGTAAGAGACACTCTGTTGCTGATTTTTTTCCTGTGCTTTTTCTGAAACCTTTGTTATGAACCACAATAAAATCTGCACCTGAAAATCAACACTGTATGTTGCTGTCGGGTCAAAGTATGAGATGTATAACAAAAAATTAGGAAGGCTAAATGGTTTGTTTTCTCGGAGCTTCCAGACCTCGCTATGCATCTAGCCCATTTTCAGTTACCTCTTTGTGGGTGTACTAGGTGTTTATTATTGTTTTCTGTGGGGGCTGGTAACAGCTGAAAGTGGGTTGGCAAAAACAGCCGTGTAAACATCTGCTTGAAATGATTAAGAACAGCAGGTCAGGAAAATGCCACATTTGACTCAAAACAGCAAAGTATACCTTTGCTTTAATATTACTGAGCTGAACACTTTAGTGTTGATATTGCAGCTGGGTATAATGCAATTTTCTGCACAGTAATTTTGTTAATTTGAAATTTAACAAAATGTTAGTGAAATGTTAAGATGAGTGAAATTAAACTGTCCATTTCAGAAAATAACTGCATTTAGGAAAATTTTGAAATCTATTTTTTTATAAACTTGTTTTTTTTGTGACCCTTTAATGCAGGAACTTCAGTGCAGAACTTGGAACCAGTCAAAAATATAGGCATCTAAAGTGCTACAGATGGACATTTTTAGCTACTGAATTACTGGAATTAATCCAGAAGCAGGTGCTTGATCTTTAGGTCTGCTTGTAAAGCTGAAACCACCAAGCAGATCTGCCTAATCAACAGGGAACACTAAGGACAGGGTGAGTTTTAATGCCATTCTTCAATCCCAGCCTATTACTCAGGGCTGGAAAGAAGTACTTCTCTCTGCTTAGGACCCACAGTCTTAAGCCCCGTCATATATACTTATGGGTTTTGTCCTGAATTTCAAGGATTTTGTCCTGAAGAGCAAGCAGACTTGCTCTTCTTCAAACGTTGCAGTACAACAAAATGGTCATGGTCTGGCTACCTCAATTTCTTTGATGCTTTTCACTCAGAAAGTAAAAGATCTGGGTTTAATGCCCTCCTGCACCTGTGGGAATTATTTCTCCTCCTTAGAAGAGTGCTGTAACCTGCAGTATGAATTTAAGGTGATATGCTTTTTTTAGGTTTTTTTTTTTGAGGGGCACTGTTGGTTCATAGGCTGAAGTTGCAACTCTGTGTATAAAGTAATTCCACATTAACCAACAAAGAGAGCAGAAGAGGGAGCATAACTGGTGGTTAGGTTGCTGTAAAGGTGGAAAAGGATTTGGGTGAAGGACCTGTCTTCTGGCCCTCCTGTAAGGCCTGCTTATGTATTTTAGTTAATCAAAGGGTGCTAAAATACACAAACGTGTTTTGAAGAGGAACCAGGATAATGTCACCTCTATTTCAATGCAAAGCTCCTGCTGAGCTTTGGTCACTGTCACTTCTCTCTTCCAGGGCTCTGCTGTCAAATCAGCCCCAAGAGAAGGTATTCCTACCCCGCACAGCCTGCAGCCTGAGTTAGGTTTGCATTTCCTCAGGCAAAGCAAGTACCAGTTTCAGCCCCTGCTTCCTACCTGCCCTCTCACCAATCTATGAGCTGTGTTTTAGGGACATGGCAGGCACGACGGCCTTCCGTCTGTAAAGCCAGTTGAGGTTTCTTGGGCATTCTCTGAACACAAGTGCTGGGCTGAGTGCTACAGCTGACTTTTGGATCCCAGCTGGGTTAAAACTAGAACTGCTGAGTCCCGCATTGAGACTGGGTCAGCTTCGAACATGTGCAGGCATAAAATTCTGGGGATTTTTCAATTGAAAATCAAAAAATTCAGATGGCTTCAGGGGGAGGTGGTGCTCCAACAGTTTTTCCAGGATTTCGACCTTGGTGCCTATATGCTGTGTGAAAAGCAGAAAATCTTCCTGGGGCTATGCCCCTCACTTGGGCTGGGGAGGGAAACCAGGAAGAGCATCTTCTGCTTCCCTTCAGAGATCTCCGTGTTGTGGCAGACTGCACAGACTGTTTCCTACTTGGCCCAGCTTAATTTTATTGGGAATAACCCTGAAAACATGCTTTAACTATTCTTCCCTCTCCTGGATGTTTGCACTGTACCAGTTAGGTGAAAATTACTACTAAACTAGCATGTTGAGGCTCTAAAGCCTTCAGCTGTGACTAATCAGCACCATCCACTGCTTAGGGCTTTTGATGCTGGGAGGAATGAATGGTGCTGACTTGCAGTCATGTCTCTGAATGATTAGTCCATTGGATCACATGCCAAATTTATAACTGTTATATTAGATGAACAGATGAGAGTTATTAAATTACATGCAGGGGGGTGGGGGGAAATTGCGGCAACCAGAACTTACTTTTTTTTTTTTTTTTTTTTTTGTGGTGGTGGCAACACTTAGGTAAGGAGAGAGTACTTATATTCCTGTGCACAGTCTGAAACCTGCAGGGTGCTGAGGACTTCAGCTTTGATTCAGCAAAATACTGAATTAACTTTAAATATGTGAGGAAAGTACTTGCGGTTTCTTTGAGTCTGTTTTACCTAGAAATTGATAAATATTTGTATCGCCGTGGGAAGCCTCAGTCACATTTACGGAGGCTTGCGTTGTGTTGTTTTCACATCCTAGCACAACCCTATGTAATTACACCCACAAACCCATTACTTTTAAGGCATGCTTTCCTCAAAGGATCCCTTATAGCTGCTTTGTAAATTAGCTCATAAAGATACAAGCTTCTTGTCCACTCTTGGATCCATTAGGAGTTTCACCTGCATGACAGTTGAAAAACCAGGATAATTTATGTCTTCTCTTGTGAGGCCCTTGGAGATCAGATAACTAAATTAACTGCAGAGTAGCAGAATGCTGCTGCCTGCTTTTAACCTTGGCACTAAGTTTTAGGCAGATACAACTCAGGTGTGCTTATTATTGCTGTTTGGTTTCTATCCATGCCTACAGGGTTTGTTGTACCAGCAGTTCCATGAGTGCATGCTATGATACAGTCCTGGTCTTGAAAGGCTCGTAGTTTTGCAGGAATGTGGGAGGAGGAAAGCTGTAGGTGAACTTCTCCAACTTTACACAGATGATCGTGATAGGTAGGTATGGATTAGGAGCCAAGTTCCCCTTTCCGTCCCCTATCTATGCCTTTAAGTTGTGGTGTAAAACAGGGAACTAGAAAGTTACCAGTGAGGCTTGTGAGGAATACCAGTCCCCAAGGGAAGAGGCACCAGGGGAATTACAAAGGCTGTTAGTTTAAAAGATTACCATGTGTCCTGTGGTAAAGATGTAGGTGCTCAACATCAGGCCACGGAGGCAACTGAGTGTGTGGGTTGGTTAGGTCGCTTGGGGAGGAATTTTTCCCATCAAAGTGCTACAGGGCCATCGGCTATTAGGAAATTGTCAGCACTGCAAGTTACATGCACGTGATTTAGACTTTTCCTCTGTGCAACAGTAGCTTAAACAGACTTTCATGTGCATATTGTTACAATAATAAAGAGTACTGAAGGTGTCAGTCCTGGATTTCTAAGCCTTCTGTACCTCCAGATCTTTCTGAACTGTTTGTAACAGCACCTAAATAGGCAGAAAGGACATCATTAGAGCAGATCTGTATTCTTAATTGCATAAAAAACTTGTACATCTACTGTTTGAAACCAGCACTCGGTTCAAACAGTGTCATAACCTCTAGCTTCTTTTTTTCTATGTTATCGGGACAAATTAACCCATTAGCTGCACAGGCTTCATTGTGAGTCAGAGGTATATGACTCATATGAATAGAACACATTTCTGTTCTGGTTTTAATTAACTTGGCCTCCACCCAAATCCTCCTTACAAATGAAAGACACTAGATTAACTGAAGTCTACAATACATTTTTATGGCTTGTGCTAAACTTACATGTGTATTTTTATGAGAATGATGAAGAAAAAAAAAAGATTCCCATGAATGCACTAGCTTAAAAAGTAAGCAACAAAACTGCCTTATTTGACAGACTGTTGAAGTATGGTAATTAATCTTGTTTGGTTGTTTGCCTTGCAAGCTATAAGAGAACAAAAAAAGAAATGCACAATTCTAACATACTGGGAAATTGGTCCTGGTCTTGATAAGTGGAAATCAAGTTTGTGGTGGTAACATTTTTCAATAGAAATACAGTCTTAGGTGGCAACTGCCTTTGTGATTTTCATAATTTTGCTATCTGGGAACTTAAAAAAAAAAGTCAAGGTGGAATTAGTCAGGATCCATATCAGTATTTCTAATTGGGTCACTGTGCTTTCTCTTAACGAAGCAATACCAAAATCAAATAAAGTCCTCAAATATAAATTGCAGAGAGGGTAATCTGAGCCACTACTGAGTGTAGCCTGTCAAAACGGAAGCAATACTAATTGTGTTTACACAATTTAAAAAAAAACGGAAGAAAACAAAACCACCCCTTTCTGACCCTCACAGAAATCAAGGCCTGAATCTTACTTAACACTAAACTTTCTTCATGGCACCTTAGGGACTCTTAATGCAAATGAGAAGCAGACATACAGATGCTTGGTGGAGCCTTCCCACAGCACCCTGGTCTCCAAAGAAGCAAGCACAGAATAAAAGCGGAGGGTGAGGGGAAGAGAGAGAAATGTATCTTTGTGTGAACACTTTATAGTTTGCAACATGCTCATGTAACACAATGAGGGTGGGCCAGCTGGCTGTAAAATAACCTAGACTGATAAATTAATCAGGAGTAGGCTCTGTGTGCCACCAACTGTCCTGTGACTAATAAGTTAGTTTTCTACTTTGGCAGGTTCCATGAGTTTACTTGTAGCATGAAGAGGAGAGCAGGAGGAAAAAGGTCAGGTTTTAAAAGGGGCTTAGTTTGAGGGGCTCTGAAATGAAAACTGGTGTGTGGACCACTACTTCCCAGACTCTGCAGTCGCACAGTTTAATTCCAGTTGCTTAGAGCACTTAATCGAGATCTGCCTCCAACTCTGCCTGCCACCAGTTAGTCCTGATAAAGCCCTAACTCGCCTTCTCATTGCCTAAGTGGTGACATTACGGCTTTCATCAAAGCAAAGAAATTAGAGGCACGTAGCAGACTCAGTTTCATTTAGCCGGAGCTCTGTGTCCAGGTTCAGAGATTTTTCTGTCTTGGAGGGACATTGTCCTCCCACGCAAGAAAGATAGTCTGGCAATGTATTTGCTGCAGTATGCGCTTCCCAGTCACTGTGGAAAGTTACCAAGTTGGTAGGAAGCAGACTTAGGGCATGGATTTATCTACGGATATTGTGAACGGTTACACTGCTTTTCAGGAACATACGTGTTCCTCAGTTGGAAGTTTTGAGTGTTGATTTCTGAAATTCCATTGTTGATAACTAGACCTTGCTTTTCATTTTTTATTAGCCACAGTAGATTTTCTACGCCTACATTGTTTGAGGTTAGATTACCAAAACCGTCTGGATTCCTGTTTTATGCTTACAATAATGTCCCTCCATTGAACAGAGCTCCTTTATATAATCCACGATGTACGGTGTTCTGCACCAGGGTGCAGAACGTGATGTGGAGGTAGGATAAAATGGGCAAATTTCTCTGAGTCAGCTCTGCCTCCTATTGGGATGCAAGTACAAGGAAACCTGCAGCAGACCTCAGGGTGCCCGTAAAGATCCAAGGCTCTCCTTCACTTTGTGGTTAAGGAAGTCGTGTGTAGTTGTACTATTAGAAGGGGGAAGAAGCAGTTGTACTCTGATGTGAGATAGAGGATGGCAGCACAGTCCCGGCACTTTATTAATCTCTTTCCTAGCAGAGCTGTAACTTGCTTTTTGAGCACTTTCAGGAAATAAGCTGAACTATCTTGTGTTGCTGGGTCTTTTGCACGTACGTTAACACTGTAACCCCGAAGTCTTGTGATCTTCTGTTCCCTCCTCTAGTATGACACAACCTTGCCCAGTAATTTTGGTATCAATACTGTAACTTCTGCTGCTTCTAAGACCTCTTTTCCAATGGCTCAGTTACCCAGGCAGACCTCTGGGATAAGGAATTAAACAGCGGTGAGTAACACCAACAGAAAACTGCTGCTGTCTTAAGTCAGGCAAAATTTTCCACTAGGTGAATTCCCCTGATTAAAAATCAGAAGATTTGTTCCAGGGAATCAAGACATGCCTGTTATTTAAATGCAATTACTCTTTTATTACTGGCATATTAAAACTTAACTTTCTCTATTAATCAGCGTTTCTTAATTAACATAAAATTCCCAGGGTCTGGTACAATTCCACCACCCACAATCCAGTGCTATCCTGTTAGTTTCTATTTAGACTACATATTGCTAGAGTATGTAGGATTATGTTGCACGCTGCAATTATTTTCAGGGAGGACTGTGACACTTGGCCTTGATACACTTGTCTTTCTGTAGTACAGAGTACTGTAAGTATCCTGTATTTATTTATAACTTGTTGGGGGGAACAACAGAGGCTGTCTGACACTATGCGCTCTCTTTCTCTTTACACTGCAATTCTCAGATGGGGCTCTCGGGAATTTCAGGGAGGAGAGCTTTGCCATTTGGAAAAAAGGTCTTACAATTTAATCAGAATACAATTTTAGCCAACCAGCTAGTTCAATCAGCCAGTCCAATTATGGTGTGGGTTGAGCAAGTCTCTGTGTTCAGGGTTCCCTTGAGTTGCTTTTAGTTATGAAATAGAAATAAGAAATTAGGTCAGTTATACTCTATTGACTTCTTCTAATCATACAGCTTCCAAGAGTATATAGCAGCATAGCTTTGCCTAAATTAATATTTGGCATCTCACTGCTATGACTAGGCTTTGCCACCAGTTGAAAGCTAAATTGGGAATGCTCATTCCAAATGGCAAATTACATATGTGTTGTCTCTGCACTGCTTTTAACCCTTGCAACACTGCAGGTGAGTATTCTCATTCCAGTGCTAAAAGAGCTACATCAGCTCTCCCATCACCATCCAAGAACAACAGATACTTTTCTGGGTGTCTTGCCCCCTCCATTGGTTATTTCCTCCTTTTCCTACTTACTTTAATTGAATAAAAACTCCTGGCTCCCAAACCCCCCCTTCATCGGATCATACTTTATGACCCACCTCATCTTCTAGGAGTCTGTTGATCAACCCAACATCCAATCAATCAAAATCATGCAGCTGATCATGCCGTTGTCTCACCAAAACCCTGTTTTTTTGCCAACCGGTCTTAAGCACTATGTCATTCCTGTTCCTTTTCTCCAAGCAACATTAAAAGCTTTGACCGGTTTCTTTATTATCGTGCTGCACATAACAACTGATAGAGCTTCTTATTTCTATCATCAGCCTCTCACGTTCTATGGACACACTCATAACACTTCTGCACTCATCCCCCTGCTATAATTTTAAAAGGTAGGACTGAAAGAGCATCTATCAATTAGGTTTTGCCACAGTCCAGCACATTCTGCAGCGTAATTTGCAATACCTTCTTCTTCTCCCCTAAGGATTATTCTAAGAAAGAAAGACAAGTTCTGCCCCGGCAAACAGCCTGTGGCCACTGCTTCTTGCATGGTTTGTCAAGTATGTGTCTGTTCACCCAGACTGCAATTTAGCAACTGCACAATATGAAGAGTATGGCTGCTTGTCTCTGCCCATTACATTGCAGAACAATATTAAGCCAGAAAAGTGCTGCTAAAACAAAAGTACCTGAGTTTGGATGCATCCCAAATGTTTTGGTTTCTTGTGTGCACTTTACAGAAGTCAGAGAGAAAACAGAAAGGCCTATAAATGTGCTATTGTTCATTCCCCTCCCTTTAATTCTCTGATCTTGTCTTTTTAAATGACTGCAGTTTTTATTCACTCTTTACTCTCCATTTCATCCCTCAGTTGCAGATGCATACCACTTTGCCTGTAGTGCCATGGAAGAATATTGTTGAAAACAGTCACATTGTTGCAAAGTGAAAATGTGATTTGAGGAATTAACTGAACTCCATAGATTAGTTACAAAAAACCCACGGAGCTGACACATAGGAAGGTTATTCCTTGCAATACCGCAAACTTAGAAAATGAAGATGTTACACTTCTCACATGAAGCTGAGTTTGCATCTGCATGTCTCTCTATTGTTATACTGTTGGGTTTTAAGCCTATATCAGATTGAGTGATAAAACCTGCTTCTATACTGTTAGTGTTATAGGCACCCAAGGACAGCTTTATCTACTGATACCACTCTGAAGCTTCCCATTTTTTATGACGTGAGTTGTATATCTGTCTATCTAAAATTAAGTCCTCCCTGGTCTGCAGAGGATGAAGTTGCTTTTCTCTAAATTATTTCCCTTCTCTCTAGCAAGTTGTGTGTGCTTTCAAAGCTTTGCATGCAAAGACACTTATTTATTGCATATTTATTGCAAAGCCAGTAATAGTTTTTTCTCATCATCATCGGACATGGGTCAGGCCAGACTTCCAGAACACAGAAACAGTATTTTCTGTTAAGTTATCCTCTGAAGTAGGTAGATTATATGGTATGGTCCGAATTAATAAAGAAGTCAGAGATCATTGTGTAATGTGTTGAAATAATACTCCATCTAAGGATGTATTTTGCTAAGTATAAGTTAGATCTTAACATTTGAGAATGATTTGGGGTTTAGGATAGCATGAGAATTAATTCCAGAAACAAGATATAATCAGTTTACCTTTCCTGGCACTGTATCTTGCTAAATGTAGAAAAAATGCATTTCACTTACTATATAATTATCCTCGTGTATTCTTGAATGAAAGCATAGCAAAGATCACATTTCTGGCACATTTGGGAGCAAAACAGTTAAATTGCTAACAAATAATGTTTTGTAGTTTGTATGAGAGCCAAGAAGATTAATGAAATGTTCATGAGAGAGTCTGGCAAGTGGCCACATTCCTATGGGAACATTGCTGCAGTGAGGTTTAACAGAGCATGAGGGACATTAAGAAACAAATGTGTGGGAGTTTTAGGGTGAACTGTAAATGATAAGAATCTAGTAAAACTCGATATCATGTATTTTGCCTTTGAGGCTTTCCAGTGCATCTCTGTAACATTTCTCATCCTTATCTAAAGTCTGTGAGGAAGATGAGCAAAGTGCATCCTCCTTGGTTTTTTAAGAGCAGCTGTCAAGCACTTGAGCTCTACTGACTTCTTTGAATGTTACAGCAGATGTAAATTCATTAAACAAATGGTTACAAGAAATGTCTTTTAGCCTGACCAGAGTTTTTGTGTAGAAGCTCCTCAATTTAATGCATAATCTGACAGCCTGCCTGAAACATGCATATGCTTTTAATTGCAAAAAGCTGGGTTAATTTCATTCTTTTAGACAAGCCAAGGAGAAGCTGCATTACTACAGCATTATTTCTATTTCTGCTGTACCACCACCTCCCCTTTCACAGCAGTTGTCTCTGAAATACATTCTTATTGACCATGTGTACCCGCTAACACGCTCTATTTCAATTAAGTTAGTGAATGTTATATTTAATCAAAGATAAGGGACCAAGCTAAGCTTCCTCTGTTTCCAAAGAAACACTCTATCAGTAAGATTGTTAACAGCAGTCAAACACTTCTTTTTACCCTACCAAAAGATGAAATAAACAGGAAGCTATCGATTTCCCTGAGAGCAGGGCAGGCATCGAGAGCTGTAGGGGCTTTACTGTATGCTTTCCAGAGTTTTTTTGAAATTAGCTAAAATAATAATCAGTGATCATTGTGGATGTGAAGGAAACCTGTGTTCTTACTTACCTTTCCACTAGATGGCAATGGTACATGGTACTTCACGTGTACTTTAGTAGAGGAAATCTTTAAAAACGAAAATTTTATTAGAGGGTTGAATAGCTCTTTAAATGAGAACAGTTGTACTATTAACATATGCTGAAACTCAGCTGTCTCAGCAGTCCCTATCTCAAATAGTAAAACTAATTTTCTCTCTTTGCGTAACAAATGCAATATCCAGATTTAGAAGAAACACAGATACAGATAATAACCCTATTCAACAGCAAAGACAGTGCTGTGATGACCGGGCTGTCTAACACACCAAAGTGTGTATTAAGTTTCTACTTTTATGCTGGATGAAGCATTTTCTGGTATCAAAATCAAGAGGCAAACTAATTCTTGGAGTAATTTTGTTGACTTTAGTAAAGTTATGTTAGGGATGGATTTGGTTCAGGGCTTTTGTGTTACAAAATCAATGGTGCACACTGCTGTGTGAGGAGGGGAGAGGACTGTTCTTTCTGCGGTGAGTCAGAACAGCATCCGAAATGGGAATCCTTTGTAAAAGCTGCCCCAAAGCCATTTGGGGGCATTACATCCTAAAGGAGGTGATGTTGGAGGAGGAGGGTGAGAGGGGGAAGAGAGGCAGCAAAAATTACTTTTTTTTTTTTTATGTACCCAGAGATCTGAAGAAATGCAATAGACATTTGGACAGATGGGGTATCTGAATCAGGCTACCGGTGAGTTGGCATCTGTGGAGACCATTTGAGCCTTGTCTGTAATTCAGAATACACCATGGTGGAACTGCTTTTTCTTAAATTGTGACAATGTGCTGTGAATGAAGTGTTTTGCTGTGAAGTAGCCAAGAGTGGTCTACCTGACCCCACAGAACCTGCTTCCCAGTGGCTAGATAGAGTATATGTGGGTATTAAAGTGTCTTGATTTAAGGAAAATCTTCGATGTGATCACAAATGCCTATCAACATAGAACATTTGTCCTATGCTAATCCTGCTCTTCGGACTGGAAGTTTTTTTCATAGATACCACCTACAGAACTTTCAAATTTATTCTGTAACAAAACAAGATCAAAATCAAAATACAGAAGTTTAACTGCTTCCGAGCCAGAACATTAACCCAGCAAGATTAATAACCAAACCTGCATTGCTAAACAGAGTTCTGTGTTTAATTACTGTTGTAACTTTATTTTATACCATCAGTTCATCATATTATTATACTTATTTAGATCTGCTTCTGGTTGCAGCATCGAACCAGCCAGTTACATCATTAGCAGTGAAATATTTTGAGAAGAGTTTGATTGGTTTAGTTCTTCAGTTAGGACTGCTTGTGAATTCTGAAATTAAGTACAGTACAGTGGTTTAGGCATTGAACCGCATCTCTGGCAATAAGATGATTTCATTTCCTTACTCTGCTGCCCTGTTTTCACCATGACTGTGGCTAATTTACTTAGATTTGTCATATATGTCCACCTCACTGCCAATGTCAAGCATCCCTTACTGTCTGGCTCCAAGGCTTAGTCAACCAGGAGCTTGAAGACCTAGGACTGTGGTGGGCACTGATCTAAATAAATCCGAACTGCTACCCTATATCCTTAAGGGCCTGCTAATACAGATAGATGCCCCAATATTGTGGAGAATGAGGCTTTCAGTCCTTCGTAGCCCTCTATAGATTGTCACTTTAGCATCTTTGGAGGTCAAACGCTATGAATAGCCATACTTTCAAACATACAACTCCTCAGATGTTTCACGGGCTATGCAGCGAAAGCCTTGCCCTTTCATCACCCTCCCAGCTGTACCCGTCTTCGTCTGGCTAATGCACACGTGGAGACCCAGGGGCTGCCAGCCGTCCGCCAGCCGGCACAGCTAGCCTGCGCCACAGCAGCCTCCTGACAACAGCATATCTGTCAAGGAGAGGGGCTGCCCTCTTCCTTGATACAGAGGCGTTCAGCAGCAAGGTTCAAAGATCCCAGGTGTGCTCCCACAGCAGTAAACTCGGAGCCATCCACGTGATCTATCGCGAACGTGCAACCAGAGCAAAACATGCCCCATTTTCACTGGTGCTGGCTCTTGCAGGGACAGCCCTGTGATGTGGTGTTTCTGACATCACACTGATGGATGTCGTTTTGCTGTGTGCAGGTGTATTAGTATAGGGTCTACTTCGCAGCCTTTTCAGACCAGCTCTGATACCTTGGGGGAAGGTAAAATGCTGCACTGGAATCTTCCGGACCTGGAGCTAGCACAGATGGTGGTGTATCTCCCAGACTTGTATGGTCTCTCAGGTCCTGGTTTCTCCATCCCCAACATGCTCAGGATTAGTTTGTTGGGCCAGGCAAGCTACAGGTGGGTAGCTACTGTACCCACCAGGAGCAGAAGAGTCACTCCATGATTGACTGTTAGCTTTGTGGGCTGTTCTTACTCCCCTTCCTTATGCCCTACACAGAGCAGCAGATAGGTCATCTCCTAGAATCACTGTTACTGACTCCCACTCCAGACTGATTGACTCTTGATCTCTTCAGGTTTGTCGTGAGATAGAAAGGGAGATAGGCCATGAGTGTCATATGTTTCCCTAACATATGCTGCCAGGGTGTGAGGAATGAAACAACTGTGAGATACCATTAGCTCTAAAAAGAATCTGGAACTGAGACCCTTCTCCCTGGTATCTGTTGCATGGACTTCAGGAAGGACCAAGATGACTGGCTATTCATTGTAGTCTTCATGGACACTCATGGAAATACGGCTAAGGAACAAGCTTTGAAGACCTGCCCAGCAATATCCCTAAAGCCACCTCTCCCACAGGCTCAGTCTTTCTCTCCCCATGGCTGTTCCAAAGCAGTGCTGAAGCAAGACGAGGGCGAAGACTCTTTTGTTGGGCAAGTGGGATATGTATAGCATCTACGCCTGGCGCTCCAGCCTGTGCTCGCTCTGCAGATGTTGTCACTGCTGTGCACTGTTAAAGAAAGGGAATAACTCCTGCCTCCTTCTCTGTGGTTCCCACCGTCACCATCCCAGAGCCAGCACTTCTATTCAGGAACAGAATTGCTCTGAAGCTGTCACAGATTCCTTTTTGCCTCGTGTGGTGGTTTTAGTCCTAAGAGAGAAATCTGGACATAGAGTGCCGGTCTCAAAGTGTCAGGGAGGCTTGCAAGAGTCCCAGAGGTCCCATTGTGCTTTTCAGAAGCCTCATGGTTGCAGCTGTATTAAATCAATCCCTATAGCTGATGAAAAGTCATGTTCTCAGTTGGCGTACATGGCAGCACATCCTATTCTGCTACATTTTTTAAAAGATAGGATTTTTTTTTTTTTACAGCTCAGCTCTAGTTGAGGGCTCTTTGCAAAAGTCCTGAAATATTGTCAAACAGAATTAATATTATTAATATTGTCAATTCAGAGACCATTTTGGAGGACAGAACTTCTTCAGGAAAGAGAAACAAGCAATAAAATCATATGATCGGGTCCCGTTTTGTCACAGAGAAGTGGATTTCATTACCTGCTGTAACAGGCGCAACTGCTCTTGTCTAAGGGGGAGCTCTGACAGTGCTTTAGGAATTAAGTTGTTGGGTACTTTTCATTCTTCTGTTGTTTTATTTTTTGCACCTATTGACTTGTGACAGCAAGTGAAAGATGCTGGTTGGGCATGAGGAAACGACGATTCCCACCGTGTTACCCTGGCATTACCTAGATGGGTGCATATGGTTCTGCACAAAAAAAGACACACTTCTCAGCGTGTTACTAATGACTGGACACTTAGGCAAAGGAAGAAGTCCTTCTTTCTTCAGTAACTGCAGAGTGGAAGTTATGCCTCAAAACATGGGTTTTTTTCCCTAGAATACTTTTCTCTCTCAGCAGAAATATTAACGCCTCTTGCAGGATCTGTGTTCTCTTCTTACGTCTGAGCATTACTCTGACATCCCCAGTTATCCCAGAAAACCATAGAGAAACGCTTAGAGCTACAGCTTTCCAAGGAAGTCAGAAGACCTTTTGCAGCCTCACGGCTCAACAAAGCAACTGAGGGGGCTGTCTGTAGTGCAGCCGCTCCAGCTGAGCTCAGCTGGTGGGCAGCGGTGCTGAGGAACAAGAAAAAACCCTTTCTCCCTTTGCTGGGAAGTTCATTTCAGTTTGGTCTCATGCTCTTTCATGAAGCCTGGTTTTCTGCATCACACCCTGACAGTTTTACATACTGGACTAGAAAAATACTCCAGCATATCAACTGTAGGAAATGCAGTGGCCAGGCTGTATTCTTGGACCCGCGTAAGGAATTCTGAAAACAGTCTTGTGTATAAAAAAAATGAAATCACAAATGTAAGCCAACATAATGGATTTTTAAAGTCTGAGTCATTTTTTTGTATACATGTCAACAACAATCCTGCTTTTGATTTAGTGAGGACTGTAGATTCACATCCCTGGGTTTGATTTTGCCTTGTCTCAGCCTTACTGGAAATTGTTTCAAGCATCAATACCTCAGTGTATTGATGGTGTAATGCTTAGTGAAACATAGTACCACACATAGTGATAGTCCCTGGTTTCTTCTTAAACTTCGTAGCTGAACAAACTCTGGAAGTAAGCTTTTAATGTTTGCATGATTCAGGCATGTTCTGTTTATTTACTATGTGTGTATCTACAAATTTACTTAAGTTTAAGGAAAGAAACTTATATGCTTTTGGAGAAATATTTGGCCAATTAATTCTCAGCACAGACTGGCTGGCTGGCCACAGAATGGAGAAGGAAGGACATGAAACGGATTCCGTCATCATGGCTGGCCTTTTCCAGCTCGTATTCCTGTCACTTCCAGAAGCTGGGGCACAGGTATATTCCCTGCCCTCGACTGGTAGGTAAGCGGAGCGCTCGCTCAGTTTTCCCTAAAGGCTAGTTGGAGGAATGACTCCAGAACAGGGTTACGCTTGGTCAGTCCCCCTTTGCAGCAGCCCTTAGGTACTGTAGTAATGAAGTCGGGAAGAGTGTGCCTGTGAGGGGGTAACAGGTTTGCTCCTGGCATGCGGGCGACCCTGAGGTGCCGTGTGGAGGCTGCAGCCGCAGCGCTTCACTCCGCGAGGGTCCGGGGCTGGTGCCACAGAGCTGCTCGCCAGCTGCGCTTGGGTGTCGAGCGATAGCGCACGCCAGTTATTAATCCCCACTGTGAAGAATAGGTGAGTGATACTTCTACAATGAAGGTTTCCCAAAGCCATTTTTACTAATTAGTCAAGAAAATGAGTAAGAAAGATGTTCCTTCCCTTCTAAGGCTCTAATCCCACTTGACTGAGCAGTATTAAGCAATCCTATAAAAGAGAATGTATTTTTTAAGCAGTCCTTGGGGCAAAATTAGAGCTTCAAGACTAAGAAATAATGAGACATGTAGGGGGGAGAGGCTTTTTTTATATTTGGAACAAATATTAAAGAAGAGCCTTTGCTCCTGAGTCAAGTTCCCATGCTTTTTCATTATGTTCCTTGGCTGAAGTGGTCTTCAGATAACAAATGTGTCAAGCTGTTCTGTCTCACTAAGTTAGAATTAGGTTATGTCTGTGCAGAAGAAAGTTTTGGAATAGCTGCAAAAACAATTACAACGCTGCTTGATTCACTGATGATGTTAATTGTAAATCCATATTAATCTAGGGCTGGGCGGGAGTTGCCAGAAGGATTCATTTTCTATGCACCATGACAGATGCTTGTCTCCCTTTCCTTTTTTCTGTTGCCTTAGACCTTGGATATCTCTAGTATTTTCTGAAAGCGTAAACAGTAGCCTTAAGCAAAGTTACAGTTGATAGGAAGGTTGCAATAGCCTATATAAATCTTACATGACTTCATCTCTCACAAAAGCAGGTCATAATATTTTAATCATATTCTGGAAATCCTTGAATGCTAACACATAGGAAATAGTGTACCAACAGCTAGTTTCTTATAGAGGAAACTTTAAGGTGAGCGTTTGGTGTTTTTTTTATGTGATTCTTAACAAGGGACAGGTACAAAATGCAATCTGGGAGAGAGAGTCAAGAATGGAAGATAAAAATGGTTTTTTACTCCATTTTGAATTTAAGATAGAAAGCTCTTCTTTCCAGTCAGATGCCATGTCTCTTTCTGTTTGCAAGAGTTTTGAAACTGTGTCTGCTGCTGAGCTACGGAAGGCTATTTATATGGGAAGTTTTTCTGTGTTTGGGGCTGCGCATTTCTGAAAGCTTGTCAGATTCCTATGCCCTAGTGTGCAACTCTTTCAAGTTGCTCAGTGTTTACAAGTTGTCCTAGTGATGAGGAGAGCAGGAAAAAATACAACATACTGGTTGATTTTGCTACTTATAGATAGATGGTTTGGCAGTTTGTGACATGATAATACCAATTTACAAGCAAGCTTCAAGATACAGAAGCATGGTGTGGGTGCCGGGAGATGTAACTTTGGTGTGGGTGCAGGTTCCTGGTGTCACTTCAGTGTGGCCACACTGCCAGGGCCTGAGCCAGAGGTGAGTTATACAGCTGCCCAACTGAATGGGGAGGGTGGGAGTGATGTACCATAATCCCACAGATTTCCTGCTTGTAGGAAGAGCGCTGAGATAGAAACAGCTGCTGAGGGATTCCAGCAGAATATAGAACAAAGTGAAATGCCCTGTGTCTATGGCAAAGCCCACATGAAAAATTCAATTAATTTTAATATATTGTTGTAAAGTTACCAGGCTGCAAGTTACCAGTGAAGCTACTGATCAATATAAATAGGGCAGTTCATATTCACGAGCATCTTACTAGGCTCCCCACAAACTCTGGGTGATCTTGCCATCTCAAAATATGTTTGAAACACATTTTCTCCACAGCCATAAGAGCTAAAAAGTTGGGGGAGGGGAGGGAAGTGGTTAATGAATAGCAAAAATGGGTGCAAATTCATGTCACAGAAGTTGAATAGAGATCACAGATCTTCCAGGCCCTTCTGTAGCTGGCACAAACAAAGGAATCACTAAATTGTTCCTGCAAGAGACTGCACAGCCCGTGAAAGGGTCCTATTAAGTGTGCTTTTACCCAGAACGTTTATGACTATAATTGCTGATGCAAGTTATTTGGCACAGCAACCGACAGTTCATTCATAACTTGGTGGTTTCTCTGTTAATGTTACCCCCTAATTAGTTCCTCTGAAGGTACTTTATGAAATGATAAAGTCATATTCTTGTAACTTCTCCAGTATGACATCTGCCCCATGCTAGCCACAAAGGACTGGAACTCACCAGTCTGCTGAGCTGTAGTTGGAAGATGACTGGAGATGAGTGAGGAAGATGTCAACTGCTCTCTGTGCTTCTCAGTCCTAAAATTAAGGGCTGAATCAGGAGCAGCATCAACTAGGATGCTTAGGCCCCTCCAGCATCCAGTTGGTT
The DNA here is from genome assembly GCF_963210335.1 of Falco punctatus. Classification (NCBI taxonomy): domain Eukaryota; kingdom Metazoa; phylum Chordata; class Aves; order Falconiformes; family Falconidae; genus Falco; species Falco punctatus. Next base: position 28,087,937 of record NC_137590.1, on the reverse strand, counting down.
GGTTGGAACATTAAATACAGTGACACTGTCCTCATTGGACACATTTTTTCCCTAGAATACTTTTCTCTCTCAGCAGAAATATTAACAAGACAAGATCCTCATTGTAGAGGTCCAAGGATCTGACCATGATTTCTTTTGGTGGCTTATGTTTCCCTCTAGTTCTCCTTAAGGAAATCAAATGCATTTTCTATAGGTAATCCAAGGATAGACTGGCCTTCCTTTTTGCTGTGCTTCCTCAACCCGCTTTTCAATAGTCGAACTATTAACAGACTATCGCTACCATTCCTTTGTTTTGCGTTGTTTAAATGAATTTCCAAGTCTATGACCTTCTGCATCAGCAGTACCATCTGCCTGAGAGTGACATTTTCTTCATCTTGGCAGCCAAAGACCTAGAGTTACAGCCCTTTATGCTGCCTATTACTGTGCAGCAAAAAGAACCTTTTGCGGTAGAAGAAAAGAAAAAGAAAGATCATACTTTTACTTTATTTTGTAATTTGTCTTGATGCATACTTGTACAAGTATAGGGTACTATCCTCCAGTACTAACTCACCTTTCAGATTAAATTCAGAGCTGATCGTTATCTGCACTGAGACCACTTAAGTAGGATATCATCCTACAGGGGCTACACAATTTGAGTTTAATTTAATCTTAACACCAGGCATTTTGCACGGGTGTTTTTCTTTCTCTAGAGTTAGTGGTCCGAACTTCAAATCCAGGTAGGTCTGAAGTTATCTAAAGGGTCACCTCTGGCACACCAAGTCCATAGGAGAAATTTTGAAGCTGGGGTGGGTATATTGTTAGTAAAGGTCTCTCATCTCTGTAAAATGTAACTAAGTGACAGCATAAGGCTGGAAATCTTTTGGCTAGATCTTTTTCTTAGTCTCAGTCCCGAACTTCCAGGAAATGCAGTTTTCTAATGCTTTTTAGCTAAAGGTCCCATTTAAGCCAAGTACTTTGTACCTGAATATTTCTGTAATGACTAACTTGAACAGATGTAGTACTACTACAGCTAGGTCTCCATTAGTTAACCCAAGTTTCCTGCTGTTACGTTATTTATTAAGGCGATTATTTCTTGAATTGAAATTTGAGATACCTGTTAACACATGTTACAAGCTGAACAGATGGCTATATATTTCTAACTCTGAAAAATATGTTATGCAGCCAATACAGCTGTCCTGCCATCCAGAGGAGTCATAAAAATTAAAATAAACTAAACTTTACCTAACATATTTATTTTTTTTTCTTAAATATTTATTCAGAAGTTTCTAAAATGCGAATTTTATTGTGCTGGAAAAATGCTTAGTTTCATACTACTTCAGATGCTAGGAAAGATCATCCCAAGGTAAGAAATAACTGCAGATCGAATCTAATGGCTGACCTACAGAACAGCAGTTTAAAAATTAGGATCTCAGCTTACAAAATGGCTTTCCCCAAATGATCAGATGTGGCCATTTCATGGACAGAAGGTGGGGACAGCCATGTCACTGCTGGGTTTTCTGTGGCCCACAGCATGAAGTCATGGCAAAGAGTAAAGCGTCTTTTTCCTTATCAAGTGCAATTTCTGAACTGGAGTCGAGCAGCACAGCCCAGAGCCACTTTTAAAGCTACTGAAGTAGCTTCAGTTGAGAGTGGAAGAAGGGTCTGCTGAGGGATTTTTCCTGGAAGGTGTGTGTTGAGGGGGTGTAGGGACCCAGTGGAGCCTGGCCAGAGTGGCCTAAGCCTCTCGGTGCGTGGAAGGAACGTTAGTAGTTTTGCTTTCTGTGACACTGCCATGTGACACTGTGACAAGTCATGCCAACTTGGCGCTTAGTATCAAAGTAATTTTTCCGTAGTGTTAAATGTTTTTATTATTTTTTACAACATCAGGTTTTATGGGATTTCTGTCAACTGACTGCAACCATAACAACAATAAAAAGACATGTTTGTTTAGAGTGCTGGTAAAGGTCTTGTATTGGCTGCCATTGGAGCTGAAGCTCTCCAGTTATCCAGGGAACAGGTGCTGGAGGTCAGCAGCAGGACAGGCTTACCCAGCCTGGTTCCCAGAATGTACTCAGCCCATGCCAGCACGTGGCAGCAGCACGGAGGGGGTGAGCACCCCTCTTCTACAGCTGAGGGTAAGTGAAAGCTGATGGGTTAAAAGACTTGTTTGAAATCAGCCCTCCAGCGGGTCACAAAGCCAGGAATAAAGCCCACGTTTCCGCAGGTTCCACCAGCGTATTTCACAATTAGGCTATCTGAGCTTTTTTCTAATATCAGCCGCTAAGAAATGCACTAAGACCTATTTGTGTGTGATTTCAATAAACCAGCCCTGCGACTCCTCAGGGAGGAAACGCACAGTGCAAAATTATGGGCTGCAGAACCTCGTTACTCCGGTCTCCCAGACCGCAGCGCTAACCGAGGGATGCTTCATTGACTCCAGGGAAGGGAAATTCTCCAGGGAACTCCCTAGACTCCAGGGAAGCTCTAGTCCGATTCCTTTGGGGCTGTTGTCTCTAGCATGAACGTGAGGCTACAAAGGGCTCACATTAACGTGTATGCAAACTGAAGTTTCGTGTTCATCGTTGAAACTTGGGAGCCGGGCTGCGCTGGCACTGCAGAGGTACCTGGTGTTGCAGGGGGTGACAGAGCCTGTTGGAGTACCACGGGTAGCCCAGCCACAACAACCCAAAACACCACACAGGCTCGTTACCCTGTGAAGCAGCTTCATGGGACGGCAGCGAGGTGACTCTTGTTACCCAAGCCCTATCGCTTTTCTGGCTTGCTCTGCTGTGCGGTGGGCATTCCCATGCCTCTTCTGTGGGGCAGCGTGAGGAAATCTGAACAGCTTTGGTTTGAAACTGGCCACTTCCGTGGAGAAGGGACAGGAGAGCTGTGGATGTACACTTGATATGAACGTTCATTTTGGTCCTAGATGTTATAACTGTAAAATCTGGGGTTTCACTGAGAGGCATCATGAAGGTCCCTTCCCAACAGTCGCTGCTGTGAAACAAATAGGGGCGTGAAATGAATAGGGGCTGCTGTGCTCAGAAACAAATGTCTCCTTTTAGAATAGACGTATTTTGAGAAAAAAAAGGGTCTTCCATCTAGACAGAGCAAGACTTGAAGAAGTTTTAGGGAATTTATAGATGAAACGGGGAAATTTTAATTACTTTTTTAAAAAGCACAGAAGCTGGATGTTCTTAGAATCACAGTTCACAATTCAGCTGGGCTGGACAGTTTGGGGGGAACAAGAAGGGAATATATGTTTACACTGTAGCAAATACAAAAGAAGCGATCTTAACTAAATTATGTGTGATACCTTTTCTGTTTGCTTTTCTTTGGTATGTTGTTAGGAAATGGGCCAATTTCAGGAATGTAGTTTTTAATTTTCAGTCCAACGGTGGGTAAACTGATAGCCTTTGCAAAAATATGGAGTAATGTTCTGGGGATAAGACCAGACCACACTGACTGACACACAAAGGAATTGTCTCTTTAGGAAACATAAACCTTTAGAACTGCAGAACTGTGAGGCATTTCAGAAAATCACTCAGTCTAGCCCTGCACTGAGACAGGATCAAATACTCCCAGACCACCCTGGCACGTGCACATCCTAAATTCTCAAAACCTTCCCATGAAGGATGCTCATCTGGCTCCCCGGTTGGTATGCTGTGGTGTCTCACCATTATATTGCAATATAACAGAGATTCAGAACATGGCTGTGTTATGTTTATAGTAGGGACAAATTTGTACTGCCATGACAATGGAAAGGATTGCTAAAGAGAGTTTCACGTTTAGGTTTAACTTAGCTTTAGGACCTCTTCATATTGCCAGAGCAATATGAAGGGCCCACCAATGTGTGAAAGCAAGGCTCTCAGTTTCTGATTATCCTTCTGTGGCTGTAGCCTGGGAAAACTCTCTAGGACAATGATGGTATTGGCTGCCTAAAGAAAAGTATACTTCTCTCTTTGATAGTGTTGTACAGTGCCAAAATTTGAATTGTCTGGAAGCAATAAAAAGAACTGCATTGATAACAAGAGAGGATGCAAGATTCTGGAACCATCTATCACATATTTTAACATGTATACAACAGACTTCTGATGTAATGTAGTAGTTTTTCCCCATGCTTTGTGTATTCCATCTTCTTTAGTTTAACGTCAAAGGAGAGCTTTCTGATACACCTATGTCACTGCTTTGTATGGTATGTCCCTTGTCCAGGTGAAGCTGTACATGATACCCCACAAGGTAAGCCTGCAACTCACATCATCTGCATTTCTTGCCTACCCTGTCAAAAAGAGCAAAGCTCTGCAGGAGGCAACAGATTGCATTCCCTCTCTCTGTTGCCAAAAACAGTACAGCTCTTTTCCATTTCTTTCCCTACTTGAAATCACCTGTTGATCTCCAGCCCTGCATGTCACACATTTGCAGAGCAGCCCTGCAGCTTCCCCTCCTCCATGACCCCATATGCTGGAAGCAGCTGGTCGGTCTGATCTGTGATCTATTAACCAGCTGCACTTGGCACACAGAGTTAGGGAGGAAAGGAGGGAGGCTGCAGGTGAGGGTGTAGCCCGGAGTGGAAAGACAGGCATGCTCTTCAGCTGCAGCACAATAGTGGGTGGCTTCTGCCTGCACGTGACCTGCACGCAGTGTCTCACTCCAGGCAGCAGCAAAAGCTGAGGGGCCTGAAAATCTGTTTTGTTGCATGGTGTGCCATAATTGACAGCAAGGTATCTGGTTGTCTTTGAGAATGCCTATTTTTAAGGATGTTTTCTCGCTCTGTGAATTGAATAAACCAGTTCTGCAATCTGCTATGGGCCCCACCCTACCTAAGCCTGGCTAGTTAACCTGTAACAGATTGCAAAACTGGTTTGAGTCACACAGTGAAGAAAGAGACATAAATTAGGTTTTTTAATAGTATAACTCTCCTCCTCACCAATAACATAAGCCATCAGTCGTTAATAGTGGTGCCATAGAAGAAGCACAACATGTGTCACCCAGTCATTCATTTGCCACACTGTCATGGCTCCGTTCATGGTTTTGGAGATTGAAAACTACGTAGGCAGGAGTAAAAGTTGCTTCCCAGTGCTGCAGCCTGGATGCCTAATTCACATTCTGTATGTAGGATTCACATACATGCCATGAAGAGCTCTGACATAACTGAGCAGCCATAGTTCAGCTGATACGCATTGCCTGGCTAAGCCATTGTAACGGGCTTGTGTGTCTGAGCCAATGCTGAAATGGAATGTAGGTAAATATCTCACCCCCTTCAAACCTGGGCAGCTGAACAAACCCCTGTCCAAAACAGGTTTTACTTACTATTTTCTGCTGGCCTGAATTCATGAGACACCTACAGGTTCAACGTCAGTCACCTAGAGAAAAGAAAACTGAACGGAAAAGGTGTGGACAATGTTTTGTCATGTAGGATGTTGATACTGACACGTTACTAAACCAACTTGATTCCACCAAGTTCATTTTCCCCGTTGTTTTGCTAGAATGCACAATCAGAAGGAGCCTGCACGCTGAGCCTACTGATACAAAATGTAAAGTCAATGAATGCTCCTTCCAAGCAGTTGGCCCTTCCAACTGGCTTTAGATTTCCCATTTCCTCTGGCCCATTTTCAACCTTCAATTCTTTTACTGCAAAAGGGAGCAGAGTGAGAGGGAGTTATACAGCAGAGATACCTTAATGCCTAATTTCAGCCCAGATGCAGCCAACAAGTAAATTTTGCCCAGGCTACACCAAGGCCACAAAACCGGTGAAGCCCACTTACCTGTTTGAGAAGGTGTACTGGTGGCCATGCTCCTGGGTCTCCTGGAAAGGACCATGTGCCAGTTTGGTTTCCAGTTTGGAGGGCTACATCCACTGATGGATTGCCCAGAAAATCTGGAACAGACCCACGTTCTTCTGCAAGGAGCACAGTAAAATGCCATGAATAGTTGTGAAGGAGAACCTACCATTCTGCAAGAGAGCTGCCTCCTGCTAGACAGCGCTTTCTGCGTGGGCTTGGAGGAATGTATTTATCTCAGGTGGAGAAGGGCATTAACCTTAAGTTTCCTTCAGTCCTGAGTGGACCAAAGCTTACCTACTTTGCTGCCAGGGAAGGACAAAGAGTGGTAGTAATGTTGCCACCCTCCTCTCATTGCTGCAAAGCGCAGAGGACAGCTGCCAGTTTCAAAAGCAAGAGCAGAGACACCCACTCTCAGCAGAGGCAGCTAGGGTCTGCGTTGCAAGCGGAGAACACCTTCTGCTACGCCAGGCAAAGTGTCTTTATGCTGACAGAGGCCAGGCCTCTAACTGCTTTCCTAAGGATTTCCCTTTTAGCTAGTTCTAGGTACCTCTAACTAACTTACCTGTGGTGATCCTTTTTCTCAGGCACCTGGCTTTTCCCATGCATTGTCCGCTGCATCTAACGCGAAAGCAAACCTGTAAGTCATGAATTGCAACACCGAATGTTGGGGAGGTTTATCCTTAAGAGCATCAGGTCTGAGGTCACCTATGGCAATATGGGGAAAACATTTTTAAAAGGAAGGAAGGAAGGAAGGAAAAGACTACATTAAACAAAAGCTCTTGTGCTGTGTTTCTGTTCAGATAATTTTTTGTGCGAATGGTATGACTCAAATGAGTGGAGGGCTCACAGAGCCTTTCTGTGCTGAGGGGCTGGCACGTGGGGCAGAGTTCAGCCATGTACCACCACTCTTTGCTAGTACGGACAAGATTAGATGAAGAAACACTGCCCAAGGAAAGGCTTGGAGGCTTCTAATTTTGTTTAACTGCTACCCAGTGTTTCTTCTTTACTTGCCTTCAGTGCTTCAAAGTGACTCAAAAACCTTCACCTGCCTATAACTGTGTATGTAAGGCCATTATTATTAATAAATCAAACTACTTCTCTTTGTAGTTGCTTGGAAGGAGTTTAACATTGCTGAATGCTCTACTGCAGCTAAGAACACAGCCGTTCTGAGTTTCAGTTCTTTCCAGCAGTTACTGTTGTCAGTTCTGAAATAGCTCTGTTTTACAAGCCATTTAATTGCTTACTTAAAAAATTCACCAAAGCTCAGCTGGGGCCCAATTTTCAGTGAACCTCAGTTCTGTACCCACAAAGAATTTAGATGACTCTGTGACCTCATATTAAGTGAATAAATTAAAAAGATGACTTTTTAAAGCTATTGATTGTACCCAACAGACATTTGGGATACAATATCTTAAGGCACAAAAGTTGTACACATTTGTTTTTTGAGTGTTTTGGAAGTTGACTTGTGGACAAGTTGGGAGCTTGGCTCTTCAACTACACCAGAGACCAAAAAGTTGCAAGAACTAGCAGAGCTGGGGAGAGGATTTTTTATATGTAAATAAGAAAGAAAAAAGAACTACCGGAGGGCAGTGTTGTAGATGTATTTGCATTAGGAAAGTGTGATGTACTAGATGCGTAAAGAGCAGGTAAAAAATTGGATGGTACTGAGTTATACTGCTACCTTAGCTACTGTGAGGATTGCATTGACTTTCCATAACAATTTCCAGTCGGTAAAAAGGAAGTACTAATGCTTAGAGCACAGGGGTGGTGTGAGGATCAACTGCTTAGTGTTTATAAAGTGCTTTGAAAATGATAAATGTTATGTAAATCAGGAAATGCTGACAGGCATCATCCATCTGGGACTGAATGTGAAAAATAACAAATTAACTAATTTCTTCAGGATCTAGAGGGTAAAAGCAGCACATAAAACATACAAGGCTGTGCAGGTGGTAGAGTAACTGCACTTGTGAGGTCACCTAAGATGAAATCATATGTGAAATGAGGTCAGGATTCTCTATGTTTATGATAAGCATTTGTCCATTACATCATCTCATTGTTTGACACACTTCTACCCAACTATTTAATGACCATTTACAGGACCTGTGATTCACAGCTCCTTATGTGTCCCACTTACCTGTGATACCCGCTGTGGGCAGAGCACTTTGCCCCATGTGCTGTGTGGCTCACAGCCCCGAGCCATGAACGCTGACTTAGTCAAGCATGACTTGCAGTCATCCCTGTCTTCCTACTGCCAAAACTGTTCATTAAGACTGTACAGCTATTCTGCCACCTTTGGGAGATACTCGTTTGCAGGATACTCGTTTCTGCGGACTGCTTCAAACGCTGTGTGTCCTGACTGGCTGTCTACGGGATGGAACACATCATGGGCATATAAGCAGAAAAGCCAGAACAAAGAGAGCATTTGCAACCAGGATTAAGCTTCACAGCAGCCAGTCCATCCACTGGAGCTTGCAAAGCTGCAAACCTCTGAATTTTAAGAGCATTAAACAGTTGTTTTGATTTCAAGTAAGTAACACCATCAATTTGGTTACTGTTTGTCATTACTGGAACATGACAGAGAAAAAGCAGTGAGAGGAGAGACAGTCCAATATTAAAAGTAAAGGTAGGGATCCTATTCTGATAGACTAGTGCACCAGCTAGCCTCAGTGGCTCCTACATCTTCAGATGACTTTGCTTTCTCCTGTTTCCAAAATTATCTTCCTAAATGCAGGCTAGATGAAAAGTATTTGTGGTTCCCCCTGGGAAGGATAAGAAAAGGTCGGGATTTACATAGTGATATTTACTACTACAAATTCTGTAATGGCCATTACAGAAACTTGAGTCAGTAGTTCTCATCCCCGTGAACTAAGTCCATCTAACTACGTACACTCATACACCATTATGATTTCCCAGCAGCTTTAGCTAATTTTTTCTTCTTTCATTACCCAACCAACTGGAAATTACTCTTTGTAATTTTCCTACCAAAAAGCCACGTAAGCCTGGCCCTCAAGGATTAGTTGTGGTAAGGAATGCGTTACCTCTCCCTAGATTTCCTCTTATACTCATTTGAACATCCAAATAGTCGAGTTTAACAGGAAAGAGCAATACATTCTTCTACGAGTCCCTTTCCTTTGCCTCTCCTCTCCCACTCCCCCCCCTTCAAAAGTAGAAAGGAAGAATCCTGTTAAGTTTGAATTGCCTCAGAAATAGTGCTGCGCTCTCTCAGCTCCCCAGTCCTGTCCTGAACAAACCCTGAGCTTTGCAGGTGGCTGGAACTATTTTTTATATTATACCAGAAGAGCATGCACTGAGAAAATAATGAGGCAAGAGGAACTTGGGTACTTTTGCAGGTCTTATTATGCAGATGACATAGAAGAGAGTGTGACAAGAGGACATATCTCTTCTGACTTTTTTCTTCCTTTGCAACATCACCCTTTACACCTCTGCAGAGCTCAGACTTTCCTACTTTGTTTTTCTCCCAATTTTATTTACAATGTGTGATTCAACCTGCATTATGAATGGAGAAATGGAAAAATCAGTGTAAAATAAGGGTAACGAGATTCTAGTTGGGCCTTCAGGGTGCAATCTGTCCTCCCTGCCTCAGTCATATATCGGGTATCCTGCCTGCTGCAGGTGAAGTCTGGGTTTGTATTTATCAGAATTTCCAATGACACTGTATGGATATGGAACGTCAAACAATTCTTCCTCGGAGGGGACAGTTGTTTTCAGTTTAGACGCTGTCACTCATGATTCACTGATTTTGGTAGCCTTTCCCAATATCCGACAATTTCTCCCTTAGCATGCAGCTTTGTAGGGATTTGGTGAAGCAGCAGCCAGGGGAGCCTGTGTGTGCCCTTGGTGTGATGGGGGAAGCGGCCGTTCTGCTCCTGACCTGGGGTGAGGAGCCTCAGCAGGAGGGGCAATCCAGATGTTTGCCAGCTGCTCCGTGTCACCTGGGTGCCAGCTTGTGCCCAAAGTTGTCTATAAACAGGTAGGTCCAAGCGCTGCCCTGATTTACACCTTCTGCAGTCTCAGCAAAGTCAATTGTGGAAGTGGGATTTGTCTTATTGCAGGAGTCGCTATCTCTCAGGAGGCTGCCTGGCACTTTCTCTAGCAAAGTATCTTCCATTTCTTGTGTTGAGATGGTATAATGACTCCCGGGTTTGCTGCTGCTTTTTGGAATTTACTTGGTGAATGACCTTACCATCCCACAACATGCTTCTCTCTATCCAAATGGTGCGGATGGATGCCTGGGTCCAGGCCTAGCAGGGAGCTGGCTCTGTGGGACCCACTGCCTTTGTGGTGGTGGCGAGGTGGCCACAGGCTAATTAGGAAGCAGCATCATTACAGGGGAAACAGGCAAGGCCTGCCGGTGGAGGGACACACTGCAGCCTGCAAGGCAGAGGCAGACGGTGGAGAGCCAGCTGGGCTGCCCAGCGGCGTGCTGGGACGGACTGGCACCAGGAATGGTGTTTGTGTGTCCTTCTCACCTGAAAAGGCCTACTCAAAAATGAATCACTTTGGAAAGGAGAAAGTCTGGCCGCTGCCTCTCCCTGTAGAGGTCACCTGTGGAGTCATTTTGGTGAGATAAATGAATACTTGTGAATGACCTTGTACGACAGATCTCACTGCAGGTGGTGCTTCTAAGCGCTTTACAATATTTCTTGGGTGTAGATTTTGAGCGTGATCCAAAGCAAGCCTCTAACCATACTTAGGTGATTAAGATAAACATTAAGGTGTCTTTATTGTTATTTTTATTGCTATTACTATTATTATTCAGGTGTCTAGATAAGTATTGAGATTTTCTAGAATAGGTACCTACCTAAAACCCATTGAAATCAAAGGAATTAGGCACTTAAGCACTGAAAAGGATTAAAAATACCTACACCTAACTCCAAGTATCTAAATACCATTGGAAATCTGGGGCAAAGTGAAGGGAGGGAACAAAACATGCCATTTGCATACTAAGCAGGCAGAGAAGTGCTCAGAAACCTGAAATTTTTATGAATCAAAGAAAAGAGATTCTTTGGGAATTTGTATAGGGATTTTTTTTCTCCTTCCCGCCCCCCCCCCGCCCCGCTCCCCCCCCAACAGGAAATGATGCTAATATAAACAAAATTTGTAGTGCAAAATGTTTTTTAAAAGCTCAGCCACCCAAGTGGTTTTCACAGCAATTTGTTTCAATCAGCGGTGCTAAGAATTATTGCTATCAGTAGAGGGAATAGGCTGCTGTGCTTATATTGTTTGCTCTAAAGCAGGACAAGAGCCACACCATTTTGATGTCAGTGATTTCATCAATGGGAGAAATACAGAGCCTTGGACTCTGGTCGTGTAATTTTAAAAAGCTCTCGGTTCACCTTTAGAAATAAGCAACCAGAATTGTCTGAAATTATATATTTCCACTCTGTGTACTATTTTAACTCAGTTGAGCTCTGAGGCCATGGTTCATGTCCTGGCTTCCTCTCGACTCAATTATTGTAATTCATTATTAAACTGTTATTTGTTTTCATTCTTTACACTGTCTGCTGCTTTGCAAAGCTCAGCAGCTAGATTTATAATGTCGAGAGCTCTGTTCCATTACATTACAGCTTCCCTGTAGTTTTTTTCATTGGCATGTTCAACAGCGCGTTGATTTGGGTATTTAATTCTTTGCACACTATAGATTAACCCTAATCTACATACTGCTTTTAAGCATTTCCTTAGATTAGTGGTTTTCCTAATCTGAACTGCAATCCAAATACAAAGTTTTAAAATTCTTTCAGTCTTTGTAATGAAAATGCTGTGTCCAAGCATTGTTGAGCTTTGAGGTTCAAGTCCAAAAATGGGCTCTGCATCTAGAATTTGCGAAGTCCATCTTGTTTTCATCTGCCAATTCTCTCTAGGCAGATGAGACTTTACTTATTCCTGGAGTAAACTAGGCATTCTGTTAACCCTGTGTCTGGGTACTGTTTCATCTCTTGGAGACTTAAAGGCATCATCTGTTTTTGGGTGGCTGTGGTGAAACATGTAAATTGTGTGCCCTGTACCTGGAATAGCTAACGGTGAAAGGGAAGGGAACTACAGCTCTTCTGTTAGGCTGCCTAATGCCCCCTGCTATCTATCAGCGGTCTCATTAATGAAGATAAAAGAGGTTCCTATATGTAAACCACAATCCAGGCTCTACCTTACCCCTAAGTGTGTTCCCACTTGCCCCTGCCCAAGCTTCAATAGGACTTGAACTCAAAACAGTATTTCACTGACAAATGCAAGGCTTGATAGTACTACAGACATTTTTCTCTAATCATATATTCTTTCGCTTGTTCTTTCTAGCCTTCCTTCCCTTATCCCTTTCATTGTTAAGCTCATTCCCTTTCCTCGCTGCCATCTCCTGTTGCTACTGCTTCTTATTTTTCTTCTCCTCAACTACAGTCTCCCTGGCTTTCCCAGCTGGTTTCCCCTCAAGTGTTCTTTCTGTCCCATTGATTCGTTTTCTTTATCAGGTTTCCCTTTCTCCATTTTTGTCCCCCTTTTTAAACATTCTTTTTATTCTTCCTGCCCTCTTTCTATAGTCACAAATATTTTCTTCACTTTCCCTTCTCTCCTCTTTCCTGTGTCTCTTCTTTTTTGCCAGTCTCTCCCCAAAGTCTTTTAAATGGTGTCCATCTCTTGAACCTCATTCTTTCTTAATATATTCTCCCATATTCCCCACTTGTTTGTCTCCTTTCTAGCTGAGATAAGCATTTGTCCCCAGGAAACGCCCCTGTCTGGGCTTGTCCCAATGTCCCTTTGTTTTCTTCAGCTTTTGTAATTCTCAGCACACCTGTGTGCTTGAAGAAGCTGTTCATCAGTGAACACAGGGGAGGCTGTTCATCAGAGAAAGTTCTGTGTGTATGAATGTGCCTCCAGCGCACCTTCCCTCTTCATCCACAGGGACTCCAAAGAAGCCTACCCTCACGTGAAGGCAGTGGCAAGACCATCAGGCTGGGTGATACTGATGCTCTCTTTCCTCACCCTCACCTTCTGTCAAAGCACACAGACCTCTGTCACCCCAGTGCACAATATTTTTTTTTGGTCAGAAATTCATTGGATTCCAGGTATGCACTTTGTGAAGTGACTGCCAATATGGTATGGTATGCCGTGCCATGCCATGGCATGACATGACAGCCTACAGGATATATGACCCAAAAGGCAAGAAAGATCAATAACTTGACAGTTTCCCTACCGTGGTGGTTAGAGGCTGTTGGTTTTGTCTGGAGCTCACCGGCCCATAGACCTGTGCTCAGCAAGTGCCATGATTTAGTCACTGTACTAGTTTGCTGTTCATCTTGGCCTCAGTTTTGGCAGTTTAATTGGTATCGTTGCCTGTGAGCAAGATATTGTCAGGACTCAGCCGTGAGCTGGAAACTGGGGATTGCGAATGAACTTTTCCATTGTGCTAATGGAAGACCTCGTCAGAGAATCACAGAATGGTCAGGGTTGGTGGGGACCTTTGCAGATCATCCAATCCCCCTGCTAAAGCAGGTTCCCCTAGAGCAGGTTGCACAGGATTGTGCCCAGGTGGGGTTTGAATGCCTCCAGAGAAGGAGACTGCACAGCCTCTCTGGGCAGCCTGTGCCAGTGCATGTGTTTTTGAGACCTCAGTGCCTGTGACAAACGCTAATGTACAAATTTTCAGAACCTGAGAAATAATCAGAGTTCTGTGATCTTTCCCTGCTGGTCTTGGTTAACAGCAAAGTGCACAGGCATCAGGTAAATTCTTGTTGGAAGAGTTCTGAATGGCAGAAGAGCTACTGAACAGTGTCTGCAGATACGGGCAAACAGTTACAACCCGGTCTGTGTTTGATTCGTGTTCATCCACAACCACGGGTGTGGAAACAACCCACTTTTTTACTTTTCCACTAGGAGACCATAATCCTGCAAATTTTTCATCACTATTGTTTGTAAGAACTGCTGTAGGTAAAAAGTTTTCAAACTCTATTTATCGATTGTCTGAAAATGTGCTATTTCCCCTCCATGTGTACAGAGATATGGGATCTTTTGGGGGCCCTTCACAAAGCTGGAGAAGTTAAAGAGTATTTTCTCTGCAAGTGTTATGGGGGGAAAAAAAAAAGACATTAATGTAAAGACATTTCACATTTCTGTGCATGCAGTGAACACAGTGGACTGAGCTTTAGCCTAGTGACTAAAAAAATCTGCGCTACAGGTGTTAGGGGGCAACGTTTTTTTCCCATTTTCCCGTTCCAGCTTTGGAAAAGACTCGGTAAACTTTGGGTACCCTCAAGAGACTATGGCTTTTGTACAGACATCTGCAAAGTGAATTTTACAAATCGTGCAGGCTCTCAGGCACTTATTAGACAGTATGACTAATAAGTATGACTATTTGGAAAGGAGGAAGGGAAAAGAAATTCTGTGTGTTTGTGAGGGAGTTCTTTGTAGCCTACTTTGGGGAAGAAATTTTTCAGCCAGCGTGGTGTGGGGAAAAAAATATCCTAAAATATGTTCATTATTGCATTCGCCTACTCCTTTGACAAATACCTGCTCAAACTTCGGCTTCATTTGATATTGCTGCTCGTTGCGTGCCGTTTCTGTAGGGCTAGGTTTTAGCAGATTTCAGTCAGTATCAATTGTGTGATCCGTGGGAACGTTGCACCTTCTGCTTGCGCTGCCTATCATACATGCTCTGTGCGTGGTCCGCAGAGGTGAAAAGCAGTCACAGCCTCTGTGTAAACTGCAACGTGAGCATTAAGTGACTCGTTTTCAGGAGGCTCCTGGGTCAGTCACCTGCTAAACCGGTGGCTGTCAGCATGGCTGTCTTACAGGGTTGGTACTGGGAAAGCACCAGATCAAGTGTGTTTCTGGTATTTGCAGAGAGATCTTTTCTTAATGTCACACACAAGTGATATACAGGGCATTTATTGTGAATTCCACCAGCGTGTCATGAACTTACATGCGACAGGAGGATGTTAGTGCTGTCTGCTGACACCAGCATGGGGTTCCTCTGTGGCATCTCCAAAAGTGGTAGCCCTGCTGGGCAGACTTTCAAAGGTGGATAGAAATGTATGCTTGCACATCAAAATAGGCAATTTATTTCACAAACAGGCACGAAGGTGTCCAGTTATCCATTTTCCTGATGCAAATACAAATTTTCACCCGTGCAACAGCTGTGCCTGCCCTGCGGTTCTGCCATGAGGTGGCAGATACGTAGCCGGCAGGGAGACCTGCCTCACCGTGATGCTTGGGGGCATTTCTGGAGGAGGGCTTAGGGCCAGTGCAACACGGGTGAAGATGGCGCTGGCGGTGGCGCCAAAACTCGCATGGTGAAAGCTGAAGCTGGGGCCAGTTTGGCGTCAGGGGTGGTGACCTGGATGGAGGGGGATGGCTGCGAGCCCCGGGCCCTGCGCGCCCGCCTCGGCTCGGGTGCGACGCGCACCGGCCTTCCCGCCCCCGCTGCAGGGCCTGGGCACCGGCGGGGCTTGCTTTGCGCAGGGCTGCGCGGTGCGCCCCGGCAGAGCCTCCTTGCAGACCCCTGGGCTTGCCAGGGGAGGCTGCCCGCCCGCCCAGCAGACCCTCCGTGCAGACCGCAGCCCCCTGTTGCAGACCCTCCGTGCAGATCGCAGACCCTCCGTGCAGATCGCAGACCCTCCTTGCAACCCCGTACTTTGCAACTCCGCTGCACACCCGCGCCGCCACGGGCTGCTGCCCCCGCCGCGGGACCCCGCTGTGGCGCGCCGCAGCCACCGGCCGAGTGGCCGCCGTGCCCCGGGCTCCCCCCGGCCGCCCCCCCGGCGGGCCCCCTCCCGCGGGCTCCCCTATGAGGTCAGCGCGGCGCGGAGGCCCCGCCCGCCGCCCCGCCCGCGCGCCCGCCCGCCCGCGGCCGCAGGGGGCGGCGGGCCGCGCTCCGCCCCGCGGCCGCCCCGCTCCCGCGTTCATTTCATTCCTCCCCTCATTCCGCGCATTCCTCGCATCGCTGGCGCCGCGCAGCCCGGCCGGGAGCCCGGCCCGCCCCGCCGCCGGCCGGGCAGCAACTCATCCTCCGAGGGCTCCGGCCGCCGGCCCGCGGCAACCTACCGCCGCGGTATAAATAGCCGAGCGGCGGATTAAAAATAGGCGCGGGGCCATAAATAGCCGGGGCGGCCCGGGGGCGGCGGGCGAAGTTTGCCGTCGGAGCGCGGCGCGCTGGCGGTGCGCGGAGGGGGGCCGCGGCGCGGAGGTAAGAGGGGCCCGCGGGCGCGCACGGCCGCGCCGCCGGCGCTTTGTGCGGCGGGGCGGGGGGTCGGTCCCGGCCGGGGGCGGCCCGGGGGGGCCAGGCGCCCCCCGCAGGTGCCGGGGCCGGCGGGAGAGGGGCCGCGGCGGGGGGAGAAGTTGTTTCCCGCGGAGTTGGCGGCGCGGCGGGGCCGCGGCCGGAGCTGCAACAGGCGGCCGCTGCCCGCCCGCCCCGCTCCCCGCGCCGCCGCCGCCGCACTTAGTTGCCTGAGTCACCGCTCGGCAGCCGGGCGCGCACCCCGTGCGCGCACACACACGCACACACACACACACACACACACACACACACACACGCGCTCTCAGTCGCTCCCCCCATCCCCCCTCACACACGCGGCGCGCACCGATCCTCGGCATTTTTCACATTTTTTTCCACGGGGAAGCAAGAAGTTGGGAGCAGCCCCGGGCCGGCCGCAGCCGCTCGCAGCCCTCAGCCCCAGCCCCGGCCGTGCGGGCTGCGAGCGGCACGGCCCCGGTCTGCCCGCCGCGCCGGGCTGCCTTCCCCGCCGGCTGCCCTCCGAAAGATGCAAGAAGGAATGTCCTTTTTCGCTGCTTCTTCTCCTTCTCCAGAGCTGCTGCTGCCGCTGCTGCTGGTTAATTGCACATTCAAGTGGAAAATTTTCGGGAGTCAGCAAAAACGTTGTATCCAAAAAAGACAAAGTCGCAGTTACACCACCACCGAGGAGCTTGTCCCTGGAAAACTTCCTTTCGGTAGGAACCATAGGTTGTTTTTTTTTTTTGTTTTGTTTTTAAATATTTTTTTATTTATTTATCCGTAAGGTTTTACAGAGATCTATTCCACAGATGTCCGCTGATGCGGAGGGCCAGTGGCAGCCTTTGTTCGCTGAAGGAGCGTTTCAAAGGAAGTACACTTCTGAGGGGGAGGGAAAAAGTTATACAGTACGGCTTTTGTCACAAAATTAAGACAAAGCTGTGCCCTCCGAACAGCTGAACAAAACCGAGGAGGAGAAATGAAGCCAGAGGGGCAAAAAAAACCCCAGCTCTTGTTTTTAATCAAGTGAAAAAGTTTGCGCTCCTGCCTGGGTGGAACGTAATCTTAGTCGTGATTTTTCTCCTCTTGAAATCTGTTTTAAGTTGAACGGTGTTACAGTATAAAAATATTTATGAAACAATGAAATACCAGCCACCCACGTTTCTCGGGAGAGTTGTTAACTTATTAGAAACAAGTGCCGGCCTTTGATAGGAAGAAATGAAAAGTGACCTCTAGAAGTGTTGGAAAGTTAGGGAGCAGCTCTCTTCTAGCTTGCTGAATGTAAATGGCTCCCGGTATTTTTTAACTGTTCGTTGTTGAACACCATCTGGGAAAGAAAGGCCAAGAAACGTCAGATCGTACTGGCGCTTTCTGACGTAAAATACTATATGTGAGAAATGTAAGCTGAAATGGCAGAGCCTCAGGGGGAAAGAAAAAAAACAAAGTACCAATACAGCTGTATTCCTGTCTAACAGAAGCGTATTTGCTTTTTCTCAGCGCTGATAAAGTTTAGAAACACAGTATTGCCAGTTAGCGGTTTTATGGAAATATCTGACCTAGACAATGGCAAAGTTTGGAGCCGCATGGACAAACCTCTGTTTTCTCTAGCTGAATGTTCAGTTATTGTGCAGTACGTCTGGTGTGGAAATCTCTGTGGGAATTCCTGTTACAGGAAAATCCATGCAAATAACTAAGTGCTACCTGCAATTGAATATGAAAACAAAAATTATTATAATTACATTAGGACTTAATTTAAAATTACGTAGGATTCTTCTTATAACCCTAGATTGGGAATGTGTGTCTGTAATGTATAATGTATTTTGTCTCTATAAATAGTTGGGGAATACCATTACAGGGATATTAGATTGTACTGATGGTAAGATGGTGCTATTAAAAATGACACAGACCTGTATATTAAATTACTTCTAGGAGTGGGAGGGAAGCTTGCATGTGTGTGTATGTATATATATATATATATTTATAGATACACACACATATGCATACTTTATTTGGGAATAGAAATACAGGAATTAACACAGTGCATGTTCTTAAAACACAAAAATGAAGATTTTATATTTGGGTCACGTCTTGAACTTGCAAGTTTTTAAAATCAACTTTTTGAAATTATTTTCATTAAGGGTGAACTTTCTTGAGGTGCATTTTTTTTTTCACCTTCATGGTAAAACTTGGCTTTTCACACTGCACTGGTTTTTAATTAGGTCATAAGGCTTTTTCTGTACCAGTAGGGGTAATTCTGCATTTTGCCTGCTGCAGGTTTATCAGCTGACCAAGCAGAAATTTTGGATGCAAAGGATTTATTTCCATTTTTCTTCTAGTGATCTAGAAATACCTTTGGAAAGTGCTTTATTCTTGAACATGTTATGTGCATTTTGAGCATCAATTTTACATACGCTGCTTTGGTGAAGTAAATATTATTAGCCTTTGCACCCAGGAGAGTGTAACAACAGCTCTTGAGGTTCAAATTACGGTTTTATATTCTGTACAGTTTCTTAGTCAGTGCTGAGTGGGATGTATGCAAGCAGTGAAGCAGAGGAAAAATTTTGATTTGACAGGAGTCTGGGTAAAGATAGCCTCTGCTTAAAGGAGTTTTAATTAAAAAGCCAAAAAAAGAACAACAGAAACTTAATTATGAGCTAGACCTGCCGTGAGTTTCCAGCTGAGAAATGATAACGTATTGTGATACGTGGAGATGTGGGAGTATGTGTATAACATGTTTGGTATAATTTGTAACCAGTGTTTTTTTTGTTGTTGTTGTTGCTGGACAGTGTAGTGGTTTTAGATATCGTTAAAGTGGTTTTTAGGCTTTGTTTGTCCATGCCTGGAAAAGTTAAGCTCGGCTAAGTCACATGCAGAGGAAAAAGGATTTCTTTCTCCTTTCTTTTTAGCTACCTTTGTACATCGCTTTGTAAGCAAACTTTCAAGCTGCAGTGCAGGCAAAAGTGTAATGAAGACTTATGGAGCTGCAAAGAAGTTCTGGTGTCTTTCACTTAAAAAAAAAAAAGTGAAAGATAAAAATATGTAATTGTATTTTGATATAGCTGTCAGTTTTCAGTCTGTAAAGTAGGACAGTTACACTGTTGGAACAACTTCACTAGAAGTAATCTTACTGGAAGGTGCCTAAGACCGTTTCCCAAACGGGAAGATTTTGTGTACAGTTCTGAATGTGTGTGTTTGGGAGAAGATTGCCTTCAACCGTTACGTTTTGAACACATGGTTTCTGACTGTATATACACGCACGCACACATCACTCCTTTTATCTGGTATTTCATTGTGACATTAATATTAATGCTATAATCTTTCCAGAGATGGTTTAAAAACTGTCTTTCTGAAGTGATTCCATTTATTGAAGAGGAAAAGGTTTGCTAGATCCAATCCTTACTCAGGTTAAAGTGACTGGTATGACTCATAGGAATAAACATTTGCTGGATCAAATACTAAGATATTTACAGCATATGCTGTATGTACATGGTTAGTATGATACTTGATGTCTAAAGAAGGACATGGTGCTATTCTGTTTCTTCGATTAAAAAGAATATCAGATTTGACACAGATGCTTTTTCAAATTTTTGTACGGGGCTTGTGTTCTGCTTTGCTTGTAATCTGTTTAAAACTTGCAGGCAAATGTCTGTTAAAAGTTGATTGCTCATTCCATTTGTGCTCTTATTCATAGCACCTGCAAATATGAGGCGAGGGCTGACTTTTTAAAAAGCTGGTCTAAGTTCAGGTTAATTCCATCAGCTTCATCTGGCCTGTTGCTGCTTTACATTGGCTGTAACGAGGGTGCAAATTGGCTCTTTAAAAATTACTTTGAAATCCCCAGTTCATCAGCAGGACCTGCTTCTGCATGAGAGAAATAGTAGTTACTTATTTCTGGGATTTGAGATTTAATGACTGTTTTGTCACCATGCTGCAGTCTACTTGAGGCAAGCACTAATGGCAGGAATGTTTTATATCCCTAAACTACAGTCATTTACTATTAAAAAAAAAAATACCTTAAGTGAGACTCAACAAAATTTTAGAACCTTCAAGAGGTAAATAATCTCCCTGAAAGAAATGGCTGTTGGAGGTTCTGTGGCAGTTTATGCAAGTACCGTATAATTTAAATTGTATCCTGTGATACATGAACAGATTAATGGCATTATTTATTGTAAAGCCAACCAACTCTAAGCCACACTGAAGACACATTTTTAGAATAAAAATCTCTGCAATAAATTCCCATTTTATGACCGTATCTTGGTCTCTGTTCTTGCACAAAACTCCTTTTGACTTCTGCAAGTGGAACAAGGATGGAATAATATTTCCTGGAATAATTTTGTGTTTGGTTTTAATGATTGCTCATTTCCAAAACATAAGAGAGTGAAAAGTTGCAGCCTTCAATCTTTTGAGGCACCAACTTAAAATCTGCTCCTTGGATGTGTCACATAAAATTAAACTAGGAGTTTTGTAATTTAATACCCCGTACCCCTCTTGGGTTTTGTATGAAATCCTGATCCCACTGCAGTCACTGTGAGTTTTATCTTGTTGTTGGTAAAGCCAAAATTTCTCTCTGATCCAGTTTCCGAAACTTTTAGACTGTATCAAGTTATTAAAGTTCCACCAGGACTATATGAATTTTAAAATAACAGGGATTGAAGAAGTGGGGGGAAGAGAAAAAAAGGCAATGAGTCTATGTCAAAACCTGGCTCTTAACAACTAATTTGAGATACTCTACACAGGAAGTCAACAAATGTCTCAAAGAGTAACCCGTCATGTGCTACATGCCCTCATTTGTTAGATGAATTTTTGTACATATGTCAGGAACGCGATGAAAATCCGCAGAGTGTGCTGGGGGTTTATAGACGCTGGGCCGGTTGGTGCGGGGCTGCAACCCCCTTTCCTGGTCCCCCCAGCTCCTGCCTCAGAGCAACAAAAGGATGCCAACCCCTTTTTAGTTTGGCTCCTGTCCAGTCGGAGGTATCACCTACAACTTTTTGTTCTTTGTCTTCTAGTCATTGTTGACTGGAACAACGTGATTATTCCCTCTGCATCCTGTCGTGCCTCTCCAAATGGCCTTCTTGGATTTCTAGCTCTTATTAGCTCTTCACTAAACTTTAGAATCGCAGGCACCCGTGCAGCGGCAGAAGCACATGAGCACAAAATAGAAGTGTATTTGTTAGCAGGTCAGAAGGTAGAACGTGAAATCTGTGTGCTGGGAGGGGGAAGGGAAGGAGAGTTTAGGATTATGTGTAAAACTATTAAAACACTATTGACTGGGAATCTAAAACAATGACGAGTGCTGTTGTTTTTACAGATACATGAACTGAAAACTGCTGCTAATGATGGGAAATGTTAATTATGTGAGAACATATTGAACTTATATTCTCTGGCATGAACTTTTTTAAATGCATCAACTGTGCTGCCTTTTATGCGCACAGCTTTCTAATTATCATAATTCAGTACAGCTCTGGCTTTTGGAAAGAGTTCAAGTGCAATCTCAACTTAACATGAAAGGAGTTGTTTTTTTGTTGTTTTTTTTTTTTTTCTTCTTTAAACCGAGAATGTTCAAGAACAATTTGAAAAGATAATCTAAAAATGCTACATACTTAGCTGCGTATAAGTCAGAAAATAAATGTTCCCATAACTGCCTATCAAAGCAGAACAGATTATTAGAACAGAAAGTTATCTATTTTTCTCATTATGTCTTTCACATTCCTACAGAACAGAACTAAAAGCACATTTTCATAACTGAATACCATAGACAGATCGACTATATATTGATTGACAGTAGTTTTTATTTTGCCAGTTTTTGAAACGATTGAGTGGATTACTGGGTTGTTATTAAAAGATTTTTTTCCCCCTCAAATAGTATGTTAATAACAAAGATTTTATTTTCTTAAATAAAGCAAGAAGACAACTTTCATGATTTTTGGTATTAACTGATAGTGTTTCTGTAACATATTAAAGTCCCATTGTAAGTCTTGCTTATCGGTCAGTATTCACACTTCATCTTCCTGGAGCTTGAGGGAGTTGTAAATACCAGGTCTTTCTAAAGCTTTCAAAAGTGTTGGGGCTTTTTTTTTGGTTGGGTTTTTTTTTTTTCTTTTAATAAGGGGAAAATAAATTTCATTTAACTTGCACTCAAATTATCCTCTCACTTTTTTTTTTAATTGGTATGTGATCAAATTGTTAGTTTCCACCCCCTAGCTTCTAGCTGAAAAAGAATCAGATTTTTTTTCTTTTTCATACTTGTCTTTTCCTTTACTACAGTACATGCTACATTTCTAAAATGCAAAGAAAGCCCCAGTGAAACAAAATGACTTCATTTGAGCTGGCACTTAAGAGCAGAATTCACTTCCATAGTGCTGAAATAAAAGAAGCCAAGTGTTTTAAATAGCCACTCCCCTAGGCCAGAGTGTTTTTAGAAAAGCTCATTGTCTAGATTTGAGCTGTAGCAGTATGCCTGCCTCTGTTAAATCTCCTGATCCAGACAGCTCGATTTCTAAAGTTGACATCTGGTTTACTCTTTGTTCACCTGTTTAAAAAAAATGCAAATAGGCGAGTGTGCCATTGCCCTAGAGCTCTGTAAAAAAATAAAAATGCTGTTGACAGTTTGTCAAATAGTGCTTCCAGTCTAAGACTGCAGTAGCCTATTGTTATGCCCGCAACAGAAGTTGTGGCACCATATGGCTAGTATATGCTTCAGATAAGCTATCTGTTAATTTAGTTTATCAGTAGCGTTTTGATATGCTTCATGTTTGAATCACCAGCCAGCATGGCCTTGGGTATTTTTGGTGCCAAATTATTCCTTAACATTATAGACATCACAGTTATTCCCTTGGTGGAATCTCTTGCCATTCATTCACCTCATGGTGCCGTGAACAATGGTGCTTATTTTTGGAATTAGCTGGCATATTTTTTTACGTGGCTGTTTCTGTTGGAAGATTATAATTCAGGAATGACATTTCGGTTTTGAGGGGAGAAAATGTCAGTACAGACTTTGGAAGAAAAGGTAAATTCATAGAGGTTTAGTGGATTAAAGCCTCTGTTTTGTGTATCTCAATTAAAAAAATATTTTTTTGAGACATTAATTAATGGGAGAAAGGAAATTTTATTCATATTTAATCTACCACCACCATGCATGCTCACTTTTTGTCCTAAAGCTGGTTTACAGTTTAAAGTAAAAGGGAGAACTCTGTAAGCAGCTTCTTTTCTCCATTCCTGATTTTACCTTTGTTCTTTGAAGAAAATTAACATTTTAAAACAATAGTGTTCCTATATCTGCTGTCAGCTGATCTTTGAAGATTTTTTTTATTTCTCCTTTTTTCCACAATCAACAGAAAGCCTTGTAGAAGACTTGATGATTCAATGAAAGTTCCTTCATCTTCCCCCTACCCCCTGCCTTTTTTTGGCTGTAACTATTTTGTTGCAGGAAAAGTCTCCAACCATAAATACAGTCTTCCATTCAGTGCCGCCGTGATGTCCTTAGGGTTGGATCTGTCCGGGTTGCTCTCTGACCTTGCAGCACATTCCTCTGTGTCTTCTGCCCTACAGGCTCCGTCTCGCTGTTCCGTACAGGGCACCGCATCGGTCTGTGTTCGCCTGGACCCTCCTTTTTCCTTGGGTTTGCACTTAACTTGTCTTGGGCAGGGATCAATCAGGTTGTCCTTGCTTTGGATCTTGGTGGCTTCCCCCCTGCCTTTTGCTATCCATCTTGCCAGGTCCTCCTTACCCTACCTCTTCTGCTGCTGCTCACAGACGTGGTTTCTTGTTGTTGAGTCCTTTTGCCCATCCCAGTTGCTGTGGTGCTTCTACTCCTTCCTTGTCCAGGCTATTGGAAAGAAAGGACTGCTTGTGCTTATACAATGCCTTTCGTGTCCAGGATCCTTAATGACTGATAAAAGGACCAGATTCTTTCTCAAAGAAATTTACAGTGATGTTCTAAATCTGTTTGCTGATGCCACTTTTTTAGTAATGAAAGAAAGTCAAAGAGAAGAAAACTTTTCTGTGACAGTCTGGAACAGTGGCCATTCTTTAATGCCCCACTGAAGTCCACCCAGATGAACTGCATGGAAAAATGCAGGAGCTGTCAGAGAGCACCTGGAGGCCAACAAGGTGGGCAGCGAAGCGAGAGGGCATGCTCCCTCTCAACGTAGACACCTGCAGAAAATGAGAAAGGATTCCTGCCCTCGGCTTGGCACCTAAGGCTGCTAACAGAGGCTTGTAGTTTCTCTGCGGGGCCATGAAATGCTAGCATCTGTTTACACAGAGCTGGTTTGGGGGTGTCACTTCAAATTTTAAATCTGTTTTATATTCAGAGTTCAGGTCTGTGGTGTGACTCATGTGGTTGGGTGATAATGGCATTTTTTGTCTTCTGGCTCCTTGTAGATGAGACCGGTGATCTCTTGTTCTAATGTGATTTGGGGGAAGATAAGTGAAGAGGCTGAGAAAGGAGAGGGATTGAGACTTCCAGTTCTGTGAGGCATGTGTGCATCTCCCCTATAAGTAATTTCTAAGTGCTTAACTGCGAGAGGCAATTTTCAGTCCACTAGTGTATCTAGTTACTACCTCTAATGAGTATCGTTGTCTTTGGGCTGATAAGTCCATCAAAACATAACAGATCTGTATTTATTTAGTGCAATAACATGCTTCTCTCATATGGTTGCAGGGTTTGTGTTGTTTGTTGGGGTTTTTTGTTAAACTTTAGAGCCTGTGAGCTTTTAGTTGATTTGATATCTGATTGTCTTGGGTTTACTAGTGTTTCATTGCTTCCAGTCATTGTTTTGTGATAGGGAGTCTATAGCTCCAATTAATGTGTATTTTGCCTTTTAAATTGACTAGTATTTATGCATAGTCATTTCTTGCTCTGCTTCTTGGTGTATTTACAATATATATGCTTGCTGAAAAGTTAGAGGCACATTTGAAAGAATTTTAAATATGCAGCTTCCTATACCAATTCACTTTAGCCTCTCGCGTCAGTAATATTTTTTTGTCAGTGAAACAATGACCCATAAATAACTTTTATCTTCCAAAGCCTCTAAAAAACATACAAAGAAGTCCAAAGGGTAGTAGAATTATCATAGTTCTTGGTTGCTCAGAAAATTAACTAATATTCTGGCCTCTGAGATTTCAGAAACAAATTAAAGAACCCTTTTTTAGGTAGCAGGCTGCTTTTAATGGTTCTTCTGTATTAAGGAAAGTACAGTATTGTAGGTTATTTATTTCTGGGCATGCAGTACAGGGTGAAGAGCCTGCAATTCAGCTAGCAATGCCTCTGTGCCCTGAGGTAAACTCTATTTCACAAAGGGAATTTTGATTATGGTCTACTGCTCTGTAGCATAGTGGAGGCTTCAAGAGGCAAGTGGTAAATGCTACCAAAGAAAAGCTGGATTGGAGCCACTGACGTCATCTAAGTAAATCTGCTGTAGGACTATAGCCATAAAATGACTGCCAGCCACTGAGCGCACTTTGGCCTTTTCTTGTCAACTGTTTTAACTGCTGGTTTGTGTTTTTTTTTTTTTTTTTTTTCCTCCTCTCCCCCTCCAAGCAACATGCATTATTTTTTTTTGTGCTAGTTGTGCACATGGTGAAATATAGAAATGCTAACATCCCCCTCTCCCTCCCCACGACACTGTACATAGCATGTGAGTAGCTGCAGCCTGCAGTTCAAAAATTAAAAAGTAAACCAGTACTTTTCCATACATGAGCCTAGCAGAATTAAGCTTCCATCACAAGCTATTTTTTTAGGTGCAAGAGCCTGGCAGTTCAAGTTACAGCATACTGATGAGATTTGTGTTGTGGGCAAAAAGCATTTTGATGCACTGGAGGGCATGCTTCTCTCTGGGAGAACCAAATGCGTAAAAATGGCTGGGTTTGAATTCTGAATTAGCACAAAGTGCATGTGTTTGTGAGTGCTTAAGATCCAGTGTTAGTCTTTGCTTTTAATATTGACCTCTACAGCTCCAGTCTCCTGAAACAAAACTTTCCTGTTGTTTCAAACACCCGAATGTGTTGTTACCAGCTGATCTTTTGATGATACTCTTTTATACACAGCTAAAGAAACCACCTGCATTAACAGTAGTAGCTCTAGGATTCATTGATTAATATGTGGCAGTAGATAGATGTGTACCTAAGGGTATATCTAAAAATGCAATTGATATCCTACCTGTCCTCCACTTGAATTTCAGCAACAAAAGCACTCGGGTTATTGACAGTGGATTTTAAATTCATTGTCAACATTCTCTTGAAATGATTTCCTAGGAAGTTTAACATACTATTTTTTTTAAAAAGAGTGCACTGTGAAACACATCTAGAATTATTAGCCCGTTTGTCCCATGACAAGATTTGTTTACTTGATTTATGTACTTTTTTTTTTACTTTAAAATAAAAATTAAGCATCACTGTTTCTGAAGTTTGAGTCTTATGATCAGAAATATATTAAAACCAGTATCATATCCATGAATCATTAGATGAGTCAGTTCCTGAAACCACTACAAGCCTCACAGTTCTTGGCTACGACTGAAAGCAGGAAATCCAGGCTTCAATAACTTCCTTTCCCAGTACTGGCTATAGCAGCGTTAGTGGTTAGTATATGCTGCTTTTGTACGCAATAGGAAGATGTATGTCTGAGGAACAAAGGCACTCAAGTCAATTTGCTGAAACTGTTTATAATTTGTGGTCTTGATTTGAATGTCAGGATATATTGGCATATACTACATTCTGTGCTGCAGTACATTTTCCAGCAGCGATATTCAGAACATGAAATAGAGGGAACACGTTATGGCACAGTTCTTGGACAAAACCCATGTAATCAGTTTACCAGACAACAGGGAGATATTTTAGTGTTATCATCCAACTCCTGAAGAGTAGTGGGAATGAGAACTTAACACACAGGAGTAAATCTAAAATGTTTATTTAGCAGTTACTTTGTTTTATCCTTGTGCAACAAACTATTTTTACTCTGATTCAGTGCTCCAAAAGGGCTTGGAAAAAAAAACCAACCCAAACTTGGATCTTGTAAAATAAAAACACATGATTTGTTTTTCAGTCTCCTTTTTTGTAGTGAAAACTGTTTGTCGCCTCATAATTGGGGACACATTGATTATCTCTATGTCAATGAAGCGCTGGTGGCTGCAGAATCTGTTTCTTTAAATGTGGGGTGCCTGTACGCTACGGCCCGTCTGCAAGAGGATGCGCTGTTTACCTTTTTGAGCTAACTGGGACAGATTCAGCTTTGGTACAAGGTTGGTCTTAATGTGTTTACACCTGGAAAGTATTCAACCCTTCAGGTTTTTCGTAAATATTATGAAAGATAGTTTGGTATCTTGTACTTATTATTTGGTTAATTTAACTAATTAATTAGCAGCACATAAAAGCCAGACCTACCTTCTGTAATTATTCTTTTTGTTCTTCCCTCCAGAAAATCATTTGTTCATGAGAAACTGGGAAGAACGCAAGCATTGAGAGCAATAAACTAGTGAGACACTGCATATAAAGCTACTTTTGACAGCATTGGTTAAACTGTATATGCAGTATTGATTAAAAACAAATACTGAGCTCTTAGTTTAAACAGGCAGAATGGTTATTGCACGTCAGGCAACAACATCTGTTGTGTTAGATAATATGTGAAATTGTTTTAATAAAGCAATTTACAAGTTGGATTCTTTCTTAGCTGGTGCAGTTCAGTGTTGGTAGGTGGACCTCAGTGTAGCGGCCAGGTGGCTGACACAAGTGATCCCATACTGGTGTCCAGGGTGGTGCTTCTCGAGCCTTGTGTGTGTCAGGCGGTACGGTACGGAGGAGGACTGGGCTGGGGGAGGAGGAGGGAACGCAGACCAGCTTGAAGGCAGCTGGGACCCGAGAGCCTTTTCATGTGGAGACCTGATCTGTAACAGAGACTTTTCCCACCTCTTCCCTCTGCCTGCACAACTCCGTGCCCATGAGAAAGGCTTGGAGAAGGTCGATCCCTTGCTCAGACAAGGACACTGGAGCCTTTGAGGGACTGTTTTGAGTTGTGGGTGAGGTTGCCCTTGAGGGAGAGTAAGAGACTCTTCTCTCCCAATGGACAGGTTTGCGTCAGCACAGTTTTTGTGGGCGCTTTTCCAGTGGCCCATGACAACTGCTGCTCTTCCCCACAGTGAAGCTGGTAGCACCCATCCAGGGACAGGCCACTGAATGTGTTCAGTTACGATGGAGCTGGGCCTGAGGTGGGTTGCTGGGACTCTCAGCACAGCAGAGGGCACCCAAGCAAGCGGCTTTTTCAGCTGGTGGGGGGGAAATCTGCATTTCTCTTAGAATATTTAATGGGATGCTATTGAACCATGAAGGTGCAGATAGTATTTAAAAAAATGTGAACAGGTAACTGGTCCATAACTGCAATTCTCAAAGCACCAACTCCTCTGGTACAAGAAGTTTGTAGAGATCTCATTTCTTGGTACTAAATTTCTCCAAGTACCTGCTGCTCTGCTTCTGGAGGCAAGTCCGTATCAGGTGGGGGAGCTCAGTACAGAGTCGTGTCCCAGACAAGCAGAAATCTGTGCCGTGGAAGCTTGTGCAGTGCAGAACATCATGTGAGCAGAGTGCCTTGGGCTTAGGACGGTGTATAAACAGCTGGACTGTTATGGAGGCAAGCTGGCTTGTCTCACCCTTCCTTCTCCGTCATGTTTTAAGAAAAAGGAGTGGGCTTTGAAAGAAGGGCTAGATGCTTACATCGAGGAATGAGGCTCCTGGGGAGGCATGGATCATTTCTTCCTTTCTGTTGGTTGTTTTAATTGGTGCGTTATCCACAGGTGCTGGGCTAGAACACCAGCTGGTTGTGTACATAGGAGAAGCAGCCTCACTCAGGTGTGTCCCCTCTGCTATGGGGAGGTGATGCTTTAAGGACTGCCATGTTCAGCATCACACCACCTACTGTGGATTTAACTTACTGCATTGTAATTAACTTCTTGTAATAACAATAATTATATTAATTAACTTACTGAAATAACAAGGATGTTCTTCACGCTGCTTCTGCATGCTGCTTTTGGATAGAAATTTTGCTTATTTTCTGTTTAAGGGAAAATTTAAGCACTTTAGCAGCAGAGAACAGCAGTGAATTTTCACAGGATCAAAGCATCCGTAAAAGGCATTTTTCATGTTTGTGACCATATGAAGTGCAATTTTCTATTAATTAATGTTAAACAACTGATTGTTTAAGAACAAAGAAAAAACTTTCAAGTGGAATAAGCATCTAAAAGTTTAGAAGCTGGTTATAGTTCTGCTTGATTTCATTTATTTCACTTGCAAAGAAATGTAAATGATTTAATATTGTTTTCCTAGTTGAACAGTCCTGAATATGGGAATTGTAATGCCTAAGATCTGGAGATACATTTTGATTGAGTTCATACCCTTCAAATGTGTATGAACTGAACATCTTTGTGTTACTATCGATCAGAGAGATGTCCTGTTGCTCTAATGTGGATTTTGGTTTGGGATTAGAGGCCTGGGGCTTTGGATTGCTTGCTGTCTGTAGACCAAGTCATCAGCGGCTAGTGATTGATTCATTAATTAAAATCAATTTAAATGGATTTGTAAGCCTCATGTAACAGATTATCTTATTAACAACATGAGAAAGGCACTGTGATCTGCAAGGAATGTGTCGCTTTAGACAAAATACAGCACGATTTTTATGGGAGAATTTAATGAATTGCTGTTGCTGTAAGTGATCTATGCAAATGAGAGAGCCTTGCTTAAATCCTACGTTAAACAGACTCTTCCTGTTGAACATGTTTTTTGTTTGTTTGGTTTTTGGTTTTTTTTGTGAGCCTTCTCCAGAAGACTTGACTTTAATCTTAATGTGTGTGTGCATGCACGTGTGTGTGCTTGTGTACATATTCATGGTCACAGAGACACGTTAAGCGTTGTCGAGCTTCTGATATATTCTGGTCTTGGAGATTCTTACTTTTTCTGTAACATCTCCCTCACCCCAGTTAAAAATATCTACAACAAGAAAAATAATTTTCTAAATTACCGAAAACAAAATGACAGAAAGAACATCTAATACTGTTTAATCCACGCCCCGCCTGCTCAGCAGTGCTGTCTGGAAGAGACACTTTGGACAGCTGGAGGGGCCAAGCGGGTAGAGGGGAGTTCTGGCAGAAGTGAAAGTGTTGAAGAGATGGCAATAAAAGCTTTCCTGGCTGGGAGAGAGGAGGCTCATCTGTCATCTTTGCATTTGCTTCGTAACTTCTTTTTACATCAAGATGTATAGCAAGTCACTCCAGGCATTTATGTACACACGTTATTATGCCCTGTGATCAGACCTCGAGAATATCTAAGCCAAGGTGTCAGCAAAATCAAAGGGAATTTTGTGTTTAGTTTCAAACAGAGCAGGGTTGTTTCCTCCAAATCACAGCCTTGCCCACAACTTTTCCATAATCTCAATAATGTGTGTACTCAGTAATCTCAATAATGTGTGTACTCTCCATTCTGATTTGTAACTCACGCTTCTACAGGAAACGAGATTTTCAATTGTGCATGCTACGTTGTAGCATCACTTTACATATTTCTTCCTTGGTTTGTGCTCTCTGTGCATTTGTGATTAGGGAGCAAAGTGAATTTAATTATGAGATCCCTTTTTCATTACAATGAACCCAGTTTTACTTCGCACTTCCTCTGCTGTATTGTAGAAATGGAAGAATCTGTGAAAACAGGCAGTAATAAAATGCTGATATTGACTGAAATTTTTTATGAACTTTAAAAAAAAAAAAAAAAAAAAAAACAAAAACAAAAACCAAAAACTAAACCCACAAAACAAAACCACTACAGTCATATAGCTCTGAATTGCCTTGGACACATCATCCATTCAATGTGCAGGCAAGTCTTCAAAGCCAAGTGCTGCTGCTGAGTTTTGTTTGTTAGATATCTTGCTGTTGTTGGCACTATAGGTTTCAAATATTTAACCAAAAAAAGTTTGAAACCGGATTGACATGGTAGACCCAGTTGTAACTGGGTTTTGGTGAAATCAAATGCGTTGCCTGAGATGTGTGGTATTTGCCATGGCAGAAAGCTTTTTCCTTGCTTGTGAAAAACTGAACAAGGTGTTTGGGAGATGCAGTATTTTAAAATAAGTATAATACCTTGCTCATTTGATTTGCAAGAAAGCTTGGTGGTGACCTCCAGTTTACTCCATAGTTATCCCTTGATATTCTTTGGCTTACGACTTTGAGAGGTGGGTGATTCGCCTCACCATGTATGTTGCCAGCCCACTGCCTACTAATGGCTCCAGTAAGAAATTCGGGTGACTTAAAAGTGCGCAAGGACAGTGCAGACTATCAAAACAGCAGCTCTTGGGACTCCTCGGTGCAATGTGCACCTTCCAAAAGGTCTATGCTGCCTGCCGCACCAGTCCCTTTCCTTCTAGGAGTCTGTGGCTGTGCAGATGTGTTAGTGTGGAGGTTTGTGGCTGTGTCCTGTTGGGTCGCTTGAGTCTGGGAACTTGGAAGGTAGCATGGAAATCCTGGGCGTGACAAGTTATTTCATTCTGGACACAGCCCTTGGACCCAGGGAGAAAGTCTTCTTGCCCTTACTTACATTAGCTTTTATGTTAGCATTCCAATTTGTAATTAGAGTAGTCATACAATAATTATTTATTTTGTGAACCATTTGGTTTGGAAAGAAGAAGGGAGACTCTTGAAACGTGCTGAGTGGTAGCATTATCCTAAAAACAAGAGGAGAGAGTGAGGCAGGGCATGAGCAGGATGGAGCCCCCTCAAAGTGGCAAACTTGCAGAGGTACATCCAAGGCAGAAGACGAAGGGCATGCAAGCTAGTCCTCTCTTCTAGTGCCGGATAGTGTATCGAAGTGTAGTCCTGTCCTTCAGCTGTTCCATCTTACGCATCCAATTCCTCAGCTGTAGAAGCACAATTTCAATTAATTGACTTTCTTCAGTTGAATTTTTACCATAGGGTACTGGCTAAAAGGGAAAGGACGTTGGTGAATAGCTTTTAAATAGCATACTGCATAGCCCTGCCATTGTGACTTCAGGGAATATTTTCCATTCCGCTTTTGTCTATAATGTAAATCTTAGTAACATTTGTCTTGTATTAAGGCTGCAAAATTTTTTGTATGTATGTTGCAAACCTTGTGAAATACTTTTTATTCTTGCAAATTATAAGTAGTTCAGTTGGCTCAACTATCCCTTTTGTATGCACGTTATTTTTTTATAATAAGACATAGTTATGGGGCAGTGTTGTACGAAATGCAATTGAGTTGTACAGTAATAAAATTGCCATGGTGTTCTGCGAAGGTCAGTGGTATGCAATTAATTGCTGGACTGATGATGGGTGCTGGGTAGGAAGTGTTGCTGCCCTAGACATTAAATATAATAATTAAGCTCAGGGGTTAGTATTAAAAGCATGGAAAATACATGACTGTTATTAACACAGAACTTATGCTGATACTAGTTTTAATGATACTATGGTAGATGTAGGCTGATGCTTTAATGTTACGCTTGTCATTTATAGTCTGCATCTTCAAGGAAAGTGTCTGTTCTGAAGCTTTGTTGCTAAATTTTTGAGGCTTGGTAAGCCACTCCTAGAAAGTTCCTAGTTCTCTGTATGTTCAGAGGAGAGAGCTGTGTGCCTTTGAAGGCTTCCAGAGGGAGATCCTGGCCATGCACCCTCTGTGCCTAAATGGAGGTGGATGGCATCCCCCTTGTCTGAATAGGGGAATTACCCGGGTCGGGGTGAAGCTGTCATTAGGTATGGAAACTCAGGCATAGATTTGAGCATCTCACTCCTTTGAATGCCTAGGTTATCTCTCCCTGTTTTAGACTGTAGCTGCCTTTTCCTGGATTAATGGAAACATGGAAGTACCACCGGGCAAAGAAAGGAAAGCTTTGCAGAATAAGGAAGAATGAGTTTGAAAGGTGCCTAATTTAACTGCACCTGCAAACTCTGGCTTTTCAGTCTCAGCAAAGTATTTCTGTTTTACTTAAGAGTGTTCAGAAAAATGCTAAGAGTCAAAATGCAAGTGTTTATTTTTCCCCTTTTTACGATGCAGTCCTGTGAATGCAGCCTGCCAGATCCCATTGTGTTTAATTCTTCTGCCGTGCCATGAGGCTGACTTAGACAACTGGAGCTCATTTAAAATACACTGCGTGGTAGATTCCGGCGCATGAAATCTCGTAGCACACTTGTTATGGTGTGATGCAAACAAGGCATAATTGCGAGACGTGCAGACTGGATATTCTGCTGGAATAGGCCAGATTGAACACAAAATGTCATAACTGTGAAGACTGGGGGGAAATCTCGGCTCCAAAGAAGTCAAAGTCATGAGTGAATGGAGTCTCCTCCACTTACATTTACAGCTTTATTCACAAGGAGTCTTTTAAAGCAGCATTCATTTGCTGGCAGAGTGAAGAGATTAAGGAAAATTCGGATTATTTTTCAGTTCAGTGTCTTTCCCCAATTTTAATCAAGCCGATTTACTTGAACTCATACCCTCTTCAGACAAACTGCCAAAGATGGTAATTGCTCTTGTTTCTCCCCTGATTTTAAATCTGTGCATTTTATGGGAGGACCAGTTGGTATTAATAAAAAAAGGCCAGTTTGCCTTGGCTTAGTCCATCTTTGTAAGAGCCATGATTTGGAAATAGGAGAATGGTTCCCTGAGGAATTCTGCTGCTGATGAAGGCATTGAAACGTGCTGTGAATCCCGGTGTCTTAAGTGCTGTAGGAAATCATGAATTAGTGTTTCGACGTGGGGTGCGGAAGCGTTCGTAGATACTTGAGCAGAACAAAAACTTTTAAAGCAATGTTAATTGCTGTAGATTCAAAATAAATAGAAAGTTTAAAAATATTTTGCAACACATCTATATCTATATCTATATCTGTCTCATGTGCCATTTATTACTGACTCATGTTTCAAGTCATTGGATTACAGCTTTTTTAATCTGGTGATTTTAACATGCCTGGGGATTTTTTTACTGCTTCTGGGAAGAAAGGTGGTCATGTGATTAAGGCACAAGTCAGGGGGCAGAGATTTGCATTTGGTTTCTGGGGCAGAGTTGAGTGAGGAAGCTGGGAGAAGTGTTCATTGCTCAGACCAGTCGTGTAGGCACAGCTGGGGAAAAACCAGAAAAATCCATCCCTTTGCATTGGGTGCGTGAGTTAATATTGGCAAAGAGTTTTTTTATACCTATGTGGAAAGTGCTGTGAGTGTAAGTGATTGTCTCTGATATAGAGATTTCCCTACTTCTTTGCTTTACACAATTTTCTGTAATTGACTTGGAGTGGTGAGATTGAGTGTAATTAAGTCTCATAATTAATTAATATGAGAAAGCCTACACAAAAGCAGAATAAGTATTTCAGATTTCATGATTTGCTCCCTTCTGTAAAATTAGAGTAATAATACCTTGTTACTTAATGCTGCAAGCAATAATTGGGTAATAGCTATAAAGTGCTTTATTATGAAAATGTATGTAAAGAACCGTTTTTAAGCGGTGAAACTGGTGCATAGGCCTCAGTCCTTGCAGAAAAGCTGATTCTCCTCTGAAGTAACATGATGAAACTGGTGTATCCCAGGACCAGAAGAAACATCAAGTCAGTATTTAAGGCTGCTCTCAGAATGATCACAGCTTTTTGCACGCAATGATCACAGCTCTTTGAAATATTCTTGCTGAGGACTTGTCTTTTTTTTTTCTTTTTCCCTTTTTAATTTAAATAATAGTTAAAGGTGCCAGGTGTAGCCTTGGTTAGAGGTGTAGTAACAGTGATTTGGACTTCCCACTACGCCAACAGTCACCAAACAGGCAAAACAATCATATACATAATTTAGGACGCAAAATCTCCAAGCATGTTTTATGATGAACTGTTAATAGACCGCTTTCATCGCGTGCAGCAGTTCCAGATCCATAAGGATAAGGCAAGTTGCAGAGCCCGCTGGATCCCCTTCTGAGAATGTCCTTCCAGCGGCTTTTCTTTCTTCGTAAGCATTTGTAAAATTAAGCGCAGGTGTTGACTCAGGCATTCATCCCCCCAGTGAGACACCAAACGTGAACTGAGGGCGGTGTGCGAATGAATGTCTGTCCAGCCACCTGTGTGGGGGACAAATCACCTGGGCTGCCTCTTTGGCAGACGTGTCCACAGGTGAACAAAATGAGGAATGAGTCAAACCCAGCTGCCCCGGTGGCACGGAGGGCAGCAGGCAAAGGTCAGTGGGTCTCCGCTGGCTGGTGCATTTCTGGGAATAATGTT
Source organism: Falco punctatus (assembly GCF_963210335.1). NCBI lineage: Eukaryota > Metazoa > Chordata > Aves > Falconiformes > Falconidae > Falco > Falco punctatus. The sequence goes on along the minus strand of NC_137590.1, from coordinate 28,052,709 downwards.
TGGACTAGGGATGGGCCATCAAAAAGCACATTCTGATTGCTCCCTGGAAAGGTACCGAAAGCCGTGAAACTTGGCCAGAACAGTCAGAGCTGAAGGTTTTCAGTGCAACCGCAAATGATATGGCTGCTAAGCCAAGAAAAGGCAAGCAGTTCAAAGCCATGCCCAGACCGTAGTTTTATCAACTCTTTGGCTTTACTGTACCAGCTTTGCAAAGCTGAAGAAGTGCGAGGAACGACCCCAGAGGAGGAAGGACAAACCTGAAGTAATTAGCCTTCCAGCGGCACAGCAAACAGTATTTGTGCCTGGCAGGAGGCCAGGCCATCAATACTAGGGGTGAGGGTCTGGTGAACGAAGCCTGCTTTGAGCAGGCTGTGACAGCCCTGCCGAGTGGCTCTTGGAGGTGTTCCCTGACAGGTTGCTCATGGGGCTGCTCGGACGGTGAAGCGGTTCTCTTGGTAGCTCCCGGCACTCTGCTGGTGTCCTGAGTCAAGTCAGGTGGCGGCGACACGTTTGCCTATTACTAACCTCTAAAAGAAGCCTCCAGAACTGACTGACAACGGGGAGTACAGGCAAGGTATTTCGGAACATGCCTCCTGTAGCTGTAAGACTAGCAGTATTGAAGCAGTAGAAATGTAAGTTTTGGAAACGCATAATCTTGTATGATAAAAGTTTGGCAGAAAAATGCAGTATTCTCTTTTATTGTTAGCTACATCCTTTTCCTGTGAAAGCTTATGAGAATGTTTTCGTACTTAACATGCTTCCTTTCCTCACTATGGTTCATCTGCCAATCTGACCCTCCCAAGGAAAGTAAGCTGTCTCTGATCATCAGATAGATGAGGGGAGTGTCATCAGGAAAAGAGCAGGAAAATTTTAAGGTCTAACCCTTTCTACAGAACTGGGTTTGGCTCTGGGTGATGCAGAAGGTGAGAGTCGAAGGCCATCTGTGTATCTCCACACCACTGTAACAGGCGTCAGATAAAGACACTGTCCCTTTTGTAAACTTCTTAAGAGAACTTCGGAGCGTGCTGTTGTTTGTAATGAACCAGTGGCAGCTGCTGCGTAGCTAAATCTGCAATTGAATTGCCGTGGTATACGAGCCTCTTGCTGTGCCCCTTGTAAAACTGCCCTGAAAGAAAGTCATATTTATATATCTCAAAAGTGGCAGGCTTGGCATGATGCCCTGGTAACTTTTTTTTCTAGCAAACCTGACGTGAAACTAGCTCACCCTAACTCCACTAGATTTGAGTTCGCCTAACCTCCTTTTAAGAGAGGCTGAAAAAAAGAAGGGGTGGGGGAGAGAGGATTACATACAGTTTTTTAGATTTCCCTGGCACATTTCCACTACCCCACATGAAAGATCTTTTTAAAATCACAGTGAAGTCTGAAATATATTTAATAATTAAATTAAGATTGTTCCTATTCAGTTTTGGCTTTGCTGAGTTTAATGCAGGAGTCGACTACTGGAGACATAAGAAAAACAAATGCTTGGCACTTTTCCCTACAAGGCTGAATGTGAGTCAGTATCTAAGAAGGCTTCTCAATGGAAAATGAGAAAATAATCTTAATAAAAAATTCAAATTATTTAGATGAGCTGCTTGTAAATTACACACATTAATGTAGTAGTTGCCACAATGAGAAACTTCTCTAACACTTTTTGGCAGACATTAACTTGAAAATAAAGACTGAGAGATAATTACTATTATTATTCTTATTACTACTACTACTGTCATTTTGGTTTGTGCTGCATTAGCATTAAGAGGCCCAAATGAGCATCCAAAATCCACTGTTCCGGACTCTGCTCTACTGTAAAGACATACTCACAGCTCAGGAAAACTTAGTTTTAAATGTACGAGGCCAGGCACAAGATAGGGTCTCAGGCGAGCAAAGTTAGGAGTCTTGCTCTAGCCCAACAGGGACTTGTAGCAAGCCTGGGGTTTAATCCTGATCTGCTAAATTCCAGTCCACCCTTCTAACCAAAAACTGCGCCCCTCATGTCAGCCTTTTGATTTCCTCTAACAGGATGAGGCTTTAAATTTCTGCAATATCAAGATAAGGCATTTACACCTCTCTTAGGAAGGTTACACTGGCCTCCAATTGCGTAGATCTTCAGGAGGAGGTAATGGGGCATCAACATGCTTCATGATTTTTTTTCAACCACTTTTTGTTTTTTCAATAACATCCACTGGTTTAATTTTTATTTCCTTTTCCGAGAGGCTGCATCTATCTCCCTCTCACAACTTGTCACACATCGTGGAGTGTGGAGGTGCAGCATCCAGAACCAAAAGAGGAAATGTGCTGATTTTGGCAGTTGACCAAAATGACCTCATTTCTTTGCTATTGGAAGTTTGTGCACTTTTCTGGCAGGCAGCACAGTTGAAAATATGATTGCCTAGTTCATAGCGTGTCTTCATTGAAGAAAATGCTTGCCAGACACTTAAATGCTTTATTCAAATCCCTGTAGTAGCAGAACATACCTGATAGGCATAGGCAGCTGGACAGCCTGGTCAGAGGGAGCAAGCATGGGACAATAGAATTTAGAGGGTAGAGGAAATGGAGCAAACTTTCCACGTGTTGTGGATGAAGTCTGGTGCTTTTAGGACTCCACAGGTGCATGTGAGAGAGGAGCAACATAATGGAACACCTGTGACTTTGGACCTGGGGCTCGTGTGCCATCTTCTGTGCTTGCCAGGCTGCAGAAATGTTCTGGTGTGTGGCTGGGCTGCTGGTGAGCCGTTGCCTAACATGAAACTCTGCGAGGAATTGTCTTTCATCAGAGCACTGCTGCCTCCCTCTCCCCGAATGAAGCCTGAGACCGTGGAAACTTCTGGTGAGTGATGCAGGTGTATCACTAAAGGAGATTATTGTAGGAATGTGTCTTGGCTTTGGCTTGCCCAGAGGCTCTGGTGGGAATGAAACCTGCCAGTGCAAAAGGACGCAGCAACCTGATAGACTGATTTAAAGCTGGCCTGCAAGAAAAATGGGAATTATTCAGAATTCTAATTGAAGAGTCAGGTGAAGATTAAGTCTTCAGTTCTTGAGTCCTGGAAGTGGTTAATTTTCTAGGAAGAGAAAATAACAAAAATCTGCATGGAAAAATAGCTATCTAGATTTGAATGGTGATTATGTGATTGTATCAGAGGTACAGATGTACATGTGCGTTATAGTCTCCTAGAAATATGTAATCTTCCCAGAATAACCTGACTGCAAATCACAGAAATCTTCTTTTACTACTTTCCACTCCTCTTGAAAATGTTTCGGGTGTGTCTTGTACATTAGAAGGGGATGAGATTGTTTTTTGAAGGTTTGGCCTCAGAGAATGTCAGGGCCCCTGGAATAGTTTGGTAAAGGAATTGAGCAACAGCAAACGGCCTATTTCCCTTCACCAGGTTAATTGTGTAAGAGCTTTCTTTTGCCCGGCGTGATTGATTCTTGTTTTGATTTATTTCGTGAGGAGACAACTTTTGGCAACTCACTATCTATTTTTATTACATTTGGAGACTGAAAATAAAGTGACAAAAGCAAATCTGCTGCAAACCTGCAGATATATTGATGGACCATTATCTTGCAAGGAGCTCTTTGTGGGTAGACTCCCAGAATCTACTTGAAATACTTGAGAACTCCTGCATCCCATTGAACAAGTAGCCTGTAATTAAATTACATCAGGCTGTTCCTGCTAAAGACACTGCAATAAGACGTGGCTGGTTTTGGTACATGAAACAGCTTTGCCATCGTATTTGTTCCACTGTAGATGCAAAGCTTTGAATTCCAGTAACAGGTTCTTAAAGGTTGGTTAGATTAGATGCTAGCTGTTTAATCGTACAGTTTTAGGCGTGACTGTAAATAGACAAAAAACCTTAGCTAGGGACGTGGACATTTGAAATAACAGACGAAAAAACACCCTGCTCAAAACTGCTTTCAGGTTAACGGAGAGTGACCATGGATTTGTAAGCTATACAGAAGCACCACATTTAAATAAGTTATTTATCATATTGCATGTGCCATATGATATAGCTATGCGATGTTTTTAAAAGACAAAAATCAGATTATCTTTGCCTGTGTCAACAGATGGTGTGTAATGGGCAATAGAATTACGGATTATGAGACATAACTTTCACTCCTAGGTAACCAGACCGACAAAACCTTTGTGCCTTAGAAAAACAAGATACTCGGGGACTGAGTGGATGGCAGAATGATTTTTTCCTACCCGCAAAAATTCCCTTTGACCAGGAAACAAGTTCATGCGTGTAGTCAGAGAAAGAACCATGCAATCAAATGAAAATATTTCTACCTCACTCTTATTACTGTTTGCATTTTTTTAATGTTAAAACAAGAATTGTTTTCAAAAAGGCTCTCTCCCTATTAATAGAGTTAAATTTCATTAATTGCTGTAACTTGAACCTTGCTGGTGATCTTTGTATAAATATACATAGAAATAAATCTGAAAAAAAAATATTGTAATCTTAAAAATGGAAAGCCAAGCTGTAAGGAATTTCAAAAAGTCTCTGGTTACCTGCACATACTGGTGTAAATTTTGATTTAGCAGAAGTGCTTGCAAGAAAGGCATGAGCTACAGTCCGTGCTCCGGGAACAGGGAAGCGAAGCGGAAGGGCTAGAGCAGCCGGTGGTGGTTCCTCCTCCTGCGGGTCCGCTCACAGGGTGGCCGGGAGCTCCTTCGGAGTCCGGAGGGTCCCCAGCAGCGAGGGGCTGAAATGCCCATGTGCTGCGTCTCCCTCTCCACATCTGGCTGGGAGAGCCGGCCAGCCCCTACCTGCCTGGCACCCAGGTGAGGGTGCAGGACCGTGGGTTCCGTGGTGGCCATGGGAAAGGCAGGAGCAGGTCTTTGTTTTTTCTGGCAGCCGGGAGGCCCAGGGAATAGGCGCATTTTTGAAATGCATGCAAATTTAAATTCTGAAGAGGCACATTTGGTCGCCAGAGAAGAGCCGCCTGCCTGGAGCGCTGGCAGCACTGTGCCTTTAAATTGATGCATTCACATTAAAGGGAGACATTTAAATAATGCAAAGGGGTAAACTAGCTTGAGTTATGTGTGGTTTTAGCTGGGTGACTCTTAACTGCCTTTTATGGAGATCTCTCATCTAAAGTCCTGCACAATTATCCCCAAGGGCAAGTATTAACCCCACAGAAGAAAGGATATCTACAGCTACACATCAGACGTGACGTATCTGTGCGATGGCTGCGGTTGGCTTTGGCCGAAGATGGTGCTTTATTAGAGCCGGTGCTGGTAGCTGGATAACGGGAAGCTGGGCTGGCGTCCTTTATTCATGAAAGAGAGGGAAACTTCAGGCAGAGTGATTAACTCGTAGCGTTAATTAAGCACTCGCATAATTCTGTAATAACGAGGCACCGTTCATAGAGGAAGGAAATAAAAAATAAAAAAAGGACTTATAGCAGCCTCGTGGGCTCTACAGCTCCGGTGGGGCTTGGTGAGGCTCCGCACATCTGGGGCAGAGTAGGGGCTTGGCTCCGTGAGCGGCATCCCCAGCACACCGGCACTGCTAGGGGTGGGGGCAGAGCTGGGGGGGCCTCTGGGGCTTGCTGATGAGGACACACCACTTAAACCGATGGGTAGCACAGCGGGCTGGCGAGGAAGTTGTTTATTGAAGGAGACGCAGTATGGAGCGGTGAGCTCGCGCTGCCCTGTTGCCGTCCTGCAGGCTGGCTGCCTGTAGCCAGAGCTGCCAAACCTTCCTTGGATTTATTAATCAGGTGATGTCACGAGTCTGGGCCAGTGAGTCTGCACTGGCCTGGGTGCTTGTCAAAACCGATCTCTGGAAAAATACCAACAGCATGTGCAATGGGAGCAGTGAGGCACGGCGCTGTAAGGTGCGCATCCGTGTCTTTGGGCGTGCCGTGTCACCCCTCCGGAGCAGTGCTGGCCTCACAGAGGTGGTCTGGAGCTTGTTTGGGAGCTGCTGGGGCTGTGTCCGCATGTGTAATAATACCGCCTAACAGCTGCTAACTTCGGAGAGCAGCAGTGTGCTTTCCTGAGGTAGGAAGAGAAGAAAAATATTGTCTCTGGTTGAAGATGCAAAATGAAACTTAAGGAGGGACGAAGCTGGAAGGAAGCCCTGCCTGAGAGCTAGCCAGAACATCGCAGCCCTGGTGAAGCCCTTGCTGCACCTGGGAAAGGACCTTAACAACTGCCTGACCAAAACAGAGGGCAAAATTCTCTACGGGGATCACTGTGGCTTCGGGCAGGTGGGAGCTGCTGGCCTTTGGGGATCAGCAGTACCTGGCCTCCAGAGGAGTCGGTGCCTTGCTTTTCTTTCTGGCTTTTCCCAGCCCTGGGGTTAGAGGCCAGAAAGGTAGAACAGCAGTAACACAGGCTGAAGATAGTTTTGAACCCTTGTATTTTATGTTAACTCGCTCTCCGTTCTCATTAAGAAGTTGCTTTCTGTGATAGATCAATCACAATCTCTCTCTGCCATTCTTTCTTCTGTCTTCTTTCTTTACAACTTTTCATTTTTCAGGAGGTAAAAACCGGAGAGAAATATGTAATTATAAAAAAAAAATAAATCTTTGAACTTATAAAATGCAGGTTGCTTAAATTATGCAGTTAAAGGATAAAGAAAATCACAGAGCAATTTTAACAAATTGCCCTTAACTGGATTGCACAAACAAACCTCTCATAAGAAATCTTAGAAAGGTGTGTTTGAGGGTGTAATCTTAGCTTGTGGCTAAGTAGAGTTAAACTTGTTTTTCAAGTTGGTTGTGTATAACTTTCTCATGCTAAAGATTGTGAGCATTCCAGAAGGAAAACAGTTCGTAGCAGAGGTTTGATGGCAAATGTTGATTATTTCCAGTAATTCTGGCCCCAAGTCTATGTGCAGTACTTCATACAGTGACTTTCCTTTTAAACAGTATCCTCACTGGCTGACTTGTAAAATACATGTGTGTATGTATTTTTATGAAATAGCCTTGATGTTTGCAAGTAGTGAAGTTTTCAAATGAACCTGAATATACCAGACCAGACGCCGTCCACTCACACTTCCAAATACACTTGCCTTTCTTGCCAGATGCAGAAGAATTTGTCAATTTTGCATGTGTGGAAGTGTCATACCCAAAATACCCTTTTAGTAAACATCACTGCCCCAGTCTTGCCTTCCAAAAAACCTGTGCAGTTTCTGAATTGTTTTGTAGGGTGGCCAACAGGCTTACTCCAACACTTGCAATTTTTTCACCAGCAATATACCATTTTTGTTGGTATTTATGTAGTGTATGCAAAGTAATTCAAATATTAGAAGAATTACAGTGTATGCGCGTCAGAAAGCGTGATACCTGCAAAACCTTTCTGTATAACCACCAAGTTTTATGTACATAAGAGAACTGTTGATGCTCTATTACAGTTTAATTTGTTAATGAAACAAGATGGACTGAGCTCCTACTACACCTCTTTGGATGTTTGAGGCTAGGCACAATTAATTTATTTGTACTGTCTGTGTAGGCGTATGCCAGCTAATGTACTGTAAGAGCTTTTATCTTTATGTTCATAATGAAGAGGGGCAGGTTTTTGGCAACTAGACAAGGATTTTCTGATGACTCATCCTCTCTGGATTGTAAAACACTTCTTGTAAAATCAAAAAAGAAAAGTAGTTCCTATTAGAAGTGGGCTCAACCAGAGTAGCTTGTCCTTCACAATCAAGCTGCGAAACAGAAAGAAGACTTACCTCCTTTCATTTATTTTAATTGTGTTTGGACCTCTGCTGAAAAACACATCAATTATTTGAGAGGATGTTCTCATATAAGGTATTAAAGTCCCCTTGGAGTAAATATGCCGTAGGTTGCATTGTCAAGTACCTTAGTTTATGCTTCATTGTCATTATACTGGTATTTTGATCATCTTGGCAATGCATTAGACTTTTAGCTAAGTTGGAGTAGATCTCCTTCAACAGTAAGATGTGCTATTTACCTCCCTGCTATCTAGGAAGAAATGTAGATTCCGGGATTTGGTAGAAGCTGGAACAGGAGCTGGGTGTGAGTATTTGAGTGCAGAGCTAGATACACTTCAATATAATATTTAGTATTGCTTTCTATTTAAATGACACATTAGTTAATACCAGTATCAGGTACACAGGGAGTACGCTCCTTGTTCCTGCTAACGGGGGAGAAGTATGAACACAGACTATTCTTCTAGGGACGCTAGTAGTAAAAGGAAGAATAGCTGGAATGCATGAGCAATCTACTTTATTTCAGTTTGAGGAGAGAAGTCCTGCTTTTAATGCAAAATTATCATCCTTTTTTTACCTCGTACCTGTGCATGCTTTTATGCATGCACACTGCTGTAAACACTTCCTCCCACTCATGCGTTTGCTTTCTCCGTCTGTGGGAGAAACCGGAGAGTTTGGGCAGCAGAGGGATATCCATTAATGAACTTACTCGGTCCTTTGCGCTCTGTCACAATGCTTTTCCTGAATGACTTCTTGGGTGATGAAGCTACTGCTGCCTCTTAATAAGGTGATGTTTATGCAATCCAGAGTGGATTAATTTAAATCCCTGATTTTAATCACAATTTAAATCAACAAGCAGAGCACTTTGATTTAAATAATTAAGTGTAATCTTGTTTTGCATTTTTGCTTTCCAGTTACTTTCCTAAACAAAGGCTCAGTTTTATTGGTCAATATAATTTGCTAACCAGAGCTATTTGTTGTACACAATTGGGTTTCTCTAAATACACGTGTACTGCTTACATACATTTACTCATATGCTGAATTTTTATGTTCCTCTTATGCTAGAAAATAGTGAATCACATTTCTTAATAGAAAGAATAGATCTTTTTAATCGTATGTGATTCATGTTTAGCAAAATATTGTAGTTTGAATTCAATTAGAATACGCAAAAGTGACATTTCAAGACTGCTTTAGTGGTTTAACTATGCTTGATGTTCTGGCACACAAGGCAGAAATTTATATTGGAACATGCTGTGCTTTTAAAACTGATCTGCTACACTAGTATCTACAGCTCCTGCGTTGTGTGATTGTATCTGGACACCAAATAGTTCAAGTTTTTGAGCTACTTAAATAGTCTCATCATTGCACATCTCAATTTTATTCTTGAATGGAAAGAGGAAAGCAGAATTTCCTGCTTTCTGAATTCCTAAGTGTTTTCCTAATTTGCAACGAACTAATTATAATGAGGAAAACTGTTGCTGTAACTTGCAGAAAAAAAACGCTGTTGGGGAAAAAAACCCAACCAGGGTAGAGCTTCAGCATACTGTTTTAGATGCCTAGGCAGTGAAAGCTATGCATTCAATGGTTTAGCTTTCTCCAGAAAAATGAAAATTAACAGGCTGAATAGTGACACACATACAGCTTCAATATAAAATAAAATCATGTGAACATTTAAAAAAAAAGTTTAGAATAAGGTAAAACATAATATAGAGTATCATAACTTAATGGTTTTATTTAAAAAGACAAAAAATGCACTCACTAGAAGGATCTGTATTTTAATAATATATATTTAAACTTCTTTTTCATATGGGCTTTTGTATTCATGCTGGAACAGTCCTCATCTGTCACTGAAAAATTAACGATTCCTGTTGTACGTACCTTCACACCTATCCAACTTTCATAACACTTTTGGCAATTTAATTCTTAAATTAGCGCCAGGGAGTTGTAGGTGGAGTCACAGAACAAAAGACTAAGTGATTATATATTTTTAGCCACTATATTGGAGCACATAATTAGTGGGTCATAGCTACCACATAGATGCTAACACCTCCATTGACCGAGTAAAAAGGGTGATTTAAGGGTTTGAAGCAAAGTATTTAAATTGTAAATTTAGATTCATTTTGCTCCACATGAGAGAACAACAGCCAAATCTAGATAATATGCTCTCCAAAAGATTATTTAAATGTTCGCTTCCACTGATTCCTTTTAAGAGGACTGTTAAGGCAGCGAGTCTGTAATGCTGCAGGTGGGAGTTGCAGTATTTAGTGTCATCAGGGAAGCTGCAGAGCAGAGATGGGAGCTTGGTCAGTTTAAGATGCTTGAATTTCCTTCTGTTTCGTTCCTAATTGTAGATTTTGCTCCTCTGATAGCGTAGCTAGGGAGTGGGAGGCTGATTAAATTTAATTCTGATTTATCTGGGTTCAGTCATGTTATCTCTTAAAATGTGTCTCCAAAGGTTAACAGTCCTTTGGCATTTTCATCTTTGCTTTCTTACCCCGAAGGAAAACTTAGTGGCTTGCATGTCTAGGAAGTCGAAGATAGCTGGTTGTATTTTTCCATATCTACAAAGTGATATTATATCTGGATTCATATCTGCTCTTGGAAAATTTTTTAGACTTAATGTTTAATTTCCATATGCTTAAAAGGGAAAGTTGCTAAATCCCAAGGGTTTCATTTTGCTTTGCCTCCAGGCAACATATCAGTCAAGGAAGGGTCCAAAGTGCTGCACAGCCCCGTTTTGTGTTTTGCTTCCTGCCCCACGCAGTGTGGAATAAAAGCTCATGACAAAAGAGAGCGTTGCGGTGCATGTGGTGCCTTTGTCGCGAGGCTGAGGGGGATGGCGAGGGATGCACGTGGGGATGCTGACGCTGCCTGCGCAAGGTCCCCGCTGTGGCTCTGCCTGGGGTGTGCTGGACAAAGTCTCCTTATGTGACACTCTGCTGCAGTCAAGGGCTAGGCCTTAGTAGCCCCACCAACTGTGAGCTTCCAGTAAGTAAATTTAACCACTGAAATACTATCTGGGACTTTTGATACTCCAGCATCTTTATCAGAGGCAACCTAGGGCTTCACTGTGTAGTGAACCATGCATTTGTCAGTTTTGCAGAAATACCAGACACCTGTAACATATTTTGAATAGATTTTTACCTGTAAGGGGCTTTTCTTTTCTTTGAAAAGAAAGAAAAGGCAAAGGAACTGAGTTTGGGGGTTGGTTATTTTCTGTCCCAGATGGGAGGATCTGGTTTCTTTCATGATGATTTTTTTAAGTAGAATTCCAGCAGTCTTCTATAAGAAGACAAAATATTTCTGGAATGCAACACCTGCACAAAGAAAATGAATTGCCATGTGCCAAAATCATTCAGTAAATGCTGTGTTGTGTGGGTAACTTGACAAAAGTTTTGCAGCAAAGCATAAACATCTGTAAAACATTTGAAAATCTGGCGCGGACTTGGGGCTGCTTGAATTCTATGGCGTTTGTAATAATTTACTGTTCCACAGTATGTAATTATTTGTGTGCACCTTAGGACTAATTTTCTTGGCAAGAGTAGAAAAAGGTCTGTTTTATTAAAGATGTTAGAATGACTGATATTCTTTACCTGTACAGCTCCAGAACTCATGAGTTTATCTTTTAGTTCTGGAATGCATTTACTTGTCCCTATACACTTGACTATGTGGCATGGTTGGAAGTGGGAAAGGGGCAGCAAGTCCAATCCGAACTGTAGACATGGGTTGGTTTGGTTTTTTGTTTTTTTTTTCCTTGGGGAAGCACTGAGAGGATTGAAGTCATTCAGCTAGCTTTGTTCAGCTGAGCTGAACTTTGAAAAAAACCCCACACCATGTGTGCTTTTAGTGAACTCTGGGCCTAATCCTAAATCTTTTTGAGTTCAGTGACAGGTTAGAGTGTCCAAGAAGTGAATCATCGGCTGTACGCTCGCCGCAGCTATGACGCTGTGTGGGGCATCGTCCTCCCTGGCCTGCTGGTGTGAATCGGTCACTCCAGTCCCAGGCAGGAGCTTGGGCTCGGGCAGGCTCAGCCACGCACGGTGCAAAAAGACGAGACGAGCTGACGCTTTTCTACCGGGGACAGCACGCAGATAGGTGGTTCCAGCATGCAGTCCTTGCCCTGGCTTCCCGAAATGCCCAGTGTCTGTGCTCCTCGCCAGATTTCTAAAGACTTCAGCTTCCTGGAAGGCACCTAAATAAGGGTCGGAGTTTGAAAGGAGCTTAGCACCCAGCCTGCCCAGCTTTTCAGAAAATTTGGCACGAGTGTTGGTGCTGAGGCTCTGTGAGATGCTGGGAAGAACGCTGCCTTCCCACACGCCGCGCTGGGACGGTGCTGTTGGCTTTACAGGGCTCGCGGAACATTGTTAAAGAGAACAAATAGCAACAGGGAAAAGAACCCCCCCTCCCAACTCTGTTTTAACAGATCCTGCGGGAGGAGGGTCCTTTCCCTTTTTAAAGATCAGTTCAAGCATTGTCAAAAGAAATAAATAAAGCAACATCATTTAAAAGCTTTTGGAACAATAGTCTCTTCCACTTCCCTCCCTCATCCTGGAGCCCTGGGCCCAGCTTTTGTTTATTTTGTGCTGCCAGGCTCATGGTGCCTCATGGGTTGGTGTCTGATTTCATTCCTATGGGTGATGTCAAAAGCTGACCCAGAAGTTCTCGGCAAGTTTGCTTTTAGCTTTTAGTTGTTGTTTTTGTGTGTGTATCCGTGTGCTCAAGAGTACTTTTTGGTCCTAGGAGGATTCTGTTACAGGCTGAATATTATTCAGCTGCAAAACTAATAAGGAATAATATTTGTGTCAGGAACTGCCGGGCTTGTTTCCTACAAATACTAGGAACAGCAAGCAATTCAGGCACCGTGAAATTATGGAAGTTGTAATTAATATTAATTATAGCTCTAGTATTACCGTAAGACATAAAAGGAAATTCAGAATCTGTATGAGAATTTCATACACTTAACTGAAGATTGGATGATTAGTTAAAAGGACTGATTTCACATTCATATGTAACACTACTACTGATTTTATTAGAACTGTAATGCTAATCTTTATTTAATACCATTTTTATTGGTTGTCAGGCTGACAATTTAAGTATCAGGTTCTCACAGAGGTGTGGATACCATTGACAATGATATTGGGTGTTTATTTTTATAGAAAAATAAGCAGGTATTTAAGGTTTTTTTGTGTGCTCCGTCTGCAAATACGCCTATCTTTGTTAAACTTTGTTTTCCATTTCTCCGGCCTTAACACTTGGGTATTTTTCCTTCAGCAGCCTCTGACCCTCTCCTGTGTTTCTTTTTGTTAGATAAGTAAAAGATGAGCGTTACTTTATAAGGACATAGTTTCATACCCTTGTCCTCTGTTAGAGTACAGTCAAGTTGCTTGTATAAACACGAACAGTTTTGCTTACTTTTCAGTTTATTCAAATGCCAATGTAAGGTTCTTGAGCTGTGTGTGTGCCTCCCCGCCCCAGAGTCTTTTCACCTCTTCGGCTCCTTGCCTCTAGGGAACTATGTTGTACAACATCTTACACACATGTGGTAGGGAGTGTGCAACTGGTTCCATAGGGAGGCTATATTGATGATTCGTATTGCACAAGGTGTTTTTAACCTCTCCCATTACAGTAAATCCTATGTTATGGTCTGGAAAAACATTGTAAAATTACCTTCTCTGTCTCTCTGTATATACGTGCACTTTGGCAAAGGTTTGTTGCTGTATCAGATTTCGCAGCAAAATACTGTTGATCAGAATTTTATTTAAAGAAAATGAAACATCCCTCTAGCTCTGCAATTCTACATCCAGCAAAACATCCCTCGCTTGCCTGCCCATGGTGGGTTTTTTTGAATTGTTAAGACAAACAGAATTCTTGCCTGAGTTTCCTTGGAAGTAGGAGACTTGGAGAAATTTGAATGCTTCAACAATAGTCCAATATAAAGAAGAAATGCAAGGCTTAAGTGCTTCTCAGCTAAAGACAACTAATTGCACAGATTCAATCACATTATTTCAGTGTCTGTAGCTTCTGTTTATGTTCGTACAGGATGCCATTCATTTAGGAAAGTCTCTACACAGCCCACCAAAGTGTCCAAGGGCTGAGACTCCAGAAGCTGGCCGGTGGTTCATGCCGTGTAGCTGTTCGGTCTCCTTCCCCCGCAGTGGGACCTGGGGCTGGCCTTGCTGCTTGACCACCGTGGTGCCTGCCCAGCCCAGCTCCAGCTGTGTCCCAGCTTCACCTCCCGGGTGCTCTGGTGGTTTATGAGTGGCTACGTTTAGGGACGGCCTCTGTCCTCTCCCCTGGCTGAAGGCAAATACTGCGGTACAAGTGACATAAGCTTTACAAAGAATTTGTTAGCTGATGGTGCCCCCAGCTCTGGTGGATATGCTGGGAAGGAAAAATGATTTTATCTGCATTCTGAATCTGTTTTAAATACTGTGCTTTTTTATGATTTCCATATGATTCTTGGGGATTTTAACATCAAAAGACCCAGCTTATCCTAATTGGTCTAAGAGGTTGGAAAGGTTTTCTTCATGCTGGACTTAAATAGGGTTCCTGCTTGGCTGCTTTTGCATTGGCTTAGTCCTTTTGTGACATGAAAGCCAGTTGCAGTTAAGCAGATTGCCCCCCCCCCCCCTTTTTTTTTTTGCTTAATAAACTGAAATAACTATACTGTTAAGTATTAAAATGCAGAAACATCACGCATTTTTAAAGCTTCCAGAAATAGCCTACAATGCATTGCATAAATTAGTGAAGCCATACTTGTAATGCAAAACATTTGGTAATGGACTCTGGATCAGTTAGTAGGCTGATTTACTGCCTGTCTTGTGTTTTCCCTCCTCTCCATAAACTATCACTTACAGATAGGAACAGTGAGGATTTTTTGGAAACTTTTTTGAGGAGAGAGGAAAACCCCCTTGGTGGAAAAGCGCGGTGAATAGCTTTGTACAGATTTGCTCCCAGTGATTACTTTCCCTGTTTAGCAGAAAGCCACCCTTTATCTGGAGGGTAGTTTTCCTGCAGAGAAAGATCGCGCCTGGGTCGCTGCTGGGGTACAACGGGCGTATCTTCGCTGCACAGATGGCTGGGCTCGGGTTGGTACCTGGCCTGGGCTCAGCCACCACCTGGTGCCTGGAGCGGTCCCACAGCAAACCCCTGCCAGCCTCTCGCCCCCTCCCTGGGGCTGCGCGCCAGGTGCTGGAGGTGTACCCGGTGCTGTGGGATGTGCTGCGCTGGCAGAACGTCCCCCCCTGCTTTGGGGCAGACCAAAGTAGCCAGAAAAGAGTCCGGATCTGCTGCGTCTCTCCGTCTTTTGGCTCTGTGGCTTTCAGCCTTGAACAATGACTGCCTGCTTCTCTATGAAACAGATTAGAAATCTCCCCTCCCTCTGATAGCTTGATGTCTGAACAGAAATATCCACATGAGAGGTCATAATTTCTATTTAATTCCTGATGAATTATTGGGTAAACACTTGAGGTGAAAGTATGTTCTGCTGTTTCAGCAGTTGCTAAGAGTCCAAAATATGGATTTTTCCCCTTACTCCTTTTTTTACACTCCGCCGTACTTGCTGAAGGCAGTTTGAGTAAGCTGTGCTTAGCCTGCTTGCTACTAGCAACATCCTCTTGAAAAACTTGAGGCACCTGAACTTGTTTTGGGGCTGAAAACATTGCTTTGCTCCCGATGTATGTCTTAGTGGTTTTGAATAAAATTGCAAGCAAAAGAATAGAACAAAAAAAAGATGGGGGGAGTCGAGATAAGATGGGCATCTGTGCACACAGGTCAGGTTTTCAGCATTTAAATAACTACCTGTTTTGTTGTGCTGTAGCTTCTAAGCTGTCTCTGTAAAACATTTACGTGTTTGGCTTTAATCGCACCCTTCACTAAATGTTTGCTTTGCACATGAAACAAAGCCCTCCTTAAGACTGTAATGAAACCATTAGTTAGTGTTCATTTAAAAAAAAAAAAAGCCAAAATTAAGTTAAATATTCAATCATCCATCGAGAATGAAAATAATAGCAGTTTTCTAATGTGGAGATCTCGGTGCAAATCTTAAATAGAATCTACAGTGTTCTCTGCAGGTTTTAACCGATTTTGGCTTCTGTGACCACAGGTCTGGAGGTCATAGCAGCCTCATGATATGTCTAACAAGAGATAGTTTGTTATCTGCATACTGTTCTTTTTATTTATGATTTCTGTGTCGTGGTGCATTGTTACTGGCCTCTTCCTGCAGTTATCTAGTTATTTACTGACATGTGTAAAACTTGCTTTCCTCCTTCACAGGAAAGTAAATCATTGAAAGGAAAAAGAGTACCAGATAGAAATAGATAATTTATATAGCAGAAAAATAAACATAAAATAAAAAAAATCCTACAGTCCTTTATGAAACAACCATCTTCAAGAATGGAAAAAAAAGTGGAGTGGAAAAGCAATTGGAATTCATGTGAAACTCTCAGTGGGCTCATAGATACAGATAAAGATTCAGTGCTAAATGCCTGGAAAGAGCATTTCCTAATTTTTGCCCAAGGAATAGTTGTTTGCAAAACTTACAACGTTAAAACTGTGGGAGAAAGACACTGGAAAGATGAGAAGGGAGAAGATACAGGGATACAGGTACTCTTATTTGGGCATTTTTTTTGTAGAAAAGGTTTTCACTTAATAGCAAAATACTGTGCACACAGTTCCAAATCCCTGGGAAAGAAATCCTAAAGTTTTACTGTGAGACAGAAAAGACTGACACAATTTCAGCAGTCTTGGTGAGCTTATAAAGCATGCCTGGGAAAGTCCCTCATGCAAATCATTCATGATCATGTCCGTCCAATTGTAAAAGCCAAACTCCCTGAAAATCAGAGCAACTTTGTTGGAATTGGATGTAGACATTAAATATCCTGTGCTCCACAGTAAGTATGAAATAACTAACAAGATCTGACACTTTTTTCACTTCGCAGGATTAAAATCATAATTTTTTCCAGCTGTGCATGAATGTGTGTATGTATTTGTTTTTTCCTTTGTTCCTTAATATTCCTGTGAAATCGGTCCACATATTAAGGAAGACCTTTACGCGTTGCCAGCGCCGTGTGCCTCGATAGCTGTCTCGTGGGCTGAGTAGAGCTGTGGTGTGTCCGACACTCGGGCTGTTTGGAGGGGGATTGTGTGTCTCTTGGGCCGGTGTACCAGCTGTAGAATTCACACTGAAACTGGCAGGGTTCATTCAGGATCGACACTCTCTGACCCACGGTGCCTAGTAACGGGCATGTCATGTCCAAATTCTTCTGCTGTTAGCCCTGGCTCACTGTGTATAGTCCTCCAGAAGCTCCATTACCTGAGTGAGAAGAGAGATGTGGCCAGGCATGTGATACTGCAAGCCAAGGTGCCCTTCCCCTACTTGGAGTGTGCTGAAAGCCCGAGGAAGCCGGAGGGGAAGGATTTTTGCCAGCTCCTCACTGATGTAGCAGAGGGTGCAGGGCAACGAGATGTGGCTTCTTTCATCTGCATTACCAGGTCCCACTGTGCAGCTCTGCTTTACGCTTTCGGTGAGAAGTCCCTCTTAGCTCACAGCTGCTGAAGCGAAGTTACGCTGCCTCTGCATCGGTCCTGGCGATGAGCTGGGCTGCCACTGCCGCCCAGAAAGTCGAGTTTATAAATACAGCGTGGGCGATAGAAACACCCTTCTTGTCTTCAAGATGTCACCCTCTGTTTCTGGTGCTGATTTGCTGTGCAGCCAACTCTGTCTGGTGTCACCAGCACCCACGTACTCACTGCCCTCTCCCTTGGCCTACCAGTGTATCTGAAATCATTTGAAGAAAGGAGTAGACTATTTATGGGTGGCTCAAGGATTTTTTCAAAATTTGACATGAATTTACTGTAGTAAAACCTCAAGCCATTCTCAGATCTTCTGCTTCTGTTTTCTGCATCAGTTGTCTAACCCTGATGTTGCCGGGGAGGAGGGACCTATAATTTTCAAATTATTATTCTGTCTTTGAAGGGTATGAACTCTTATTCTCTGCATTGGATCTGGGAAGGCGTGTAATCCAGACATTCAGCTGTCTCCTCCTCAGATTTCTTCTTCAGCTGATCCATGGTGGTTACTTTGAGGGGGGAATCACCAGGATACTCAGACGTTTGGAGTTTCTGCAGTCCCTGTGTGCCATTCTGGTGAGCCTGACTGGGACAGAAGTCCTTCTGTCAAGGACATTTTTTTTTGAGGAAGGGGAAGCCTGAAATGCAGTGCGTTTTTCTCTGAGTTATCATTTTTTGTGGCTCTAGAGTAAAGAAGGTTGCAGAATGTCTGTCAGAGACTATTTTTTGGCTAAACTGAATCCTAAAAGATTAATTGTTCAATTCTGCTGTAAGTCAATCTTGTATTATTTTTTTTTTCAGTGGCAAAATGGTTTTCTGACCTCTTTGTGCTGTGAAGCGTGTCCCCTGTTTGTACTGTTACTCCAGAACAATAGCTCGATGCCCTGTCTGGACTTCATGGCTACAAGCCTGCGCATGAGGGCCAGCCCCCCCTGCCCACGGGAGCCCGGGATGTGCTGGTGGGAGGCAGGGATCGGGTGGGCAGGGACTTCGGGAGTCAGCGCACAGCTTCCCGTGTGAACCTTTGTCTGTCTGAGAGCATGACGGAGTGAAACACAGAAAGAATCTGGTCCTTGTGGGATCCGTAGCTGGCATAGGTGTGTAGTAGCTGTGTCTGAGCTGGAGAAAGAGTTCTCTCCCGGCAAGGTGCCACATACAGTGCTGTCATTGCATAGCGAAGGGTCGGAGTAGCCTGAGGTGTCTTAGCTGTGGGAAGTGGGCAAAGGTAGCCTGGGGAAGGCCTTGGAAATAAGGGAACCGTAAAAACCTTTGCTCCTGTTCTATGAGTTGTTTGTGCGTTTAACTAGTGGGAACATAATGAATCTTAAGCCCAGGACTCAGCTGATGCAGTCATCCCCACAGCGTGGTGCAATAGATAACCCTTCTTCTACATGGACGTGGCTGGTGGTCAGTAGCTTGCTAGGTACTCCTGGCTTCCTAAACCAGCTGCGTGTGCTTGCGGGAATTACGAACTTCACGTGCCCATTTTCTGTCAAATCCGGGAAGCAGTGCCTGTGGTTCTGTACCCCACATTAGCCAATTCCGTTCTTGTCCTT
Organism: Falco punctatus; assembly: GCF_963210335.1. Taxonomy (NCBI): domain Eukaryota; kingdom Metazoa; phylum Chordata; class Aves; order Falconiformes; family Falconidae; genus Falco; species Falco punctatus. Next base: position 28,033,898 of record NC_137590.1, on the reverse strand, counting down.
GTGGGGTGGCAAGTCCCCTGTGACACTAGTTGGCTTCAGTGGATCATGTGGTGCTTGGCAGCTCCCGCGCTGGTGGGGCGGCTGTTTGCAACAAGGGTGAGCGCGAGGTTCTGCGCAAGCGGCTCTCCCAGGGCCCCAGGAAGGGCGCAGCCAGCCTCTGGTCCTGCAGGGCGTCTGTGAGTCAGAGCCCAGATCTTGTAAAGCAGCAGGAAATGCAGCAGATGAAGTCTCAGCATGACGTTGATCTTCTATACCTAAAGCACAGCTTGTAAGTCCCTGGTGCTCTTTGGTGCTGAGGTCCGGCCACCGAGAGGGCTGGGCGCAGCCATCCTGCTCCGGTCACCCCAGTGAGGTGAGCGCTGTGTTTGCCACCTGGGAAGCAAGATCAGCTGCAGCCTGGGAGGCACAAGGGTCCTTTTTCACTTGAGTCCACCTCTCAGCTACAGCCACAAGGGCCTCTCTGTACTGTAGAGAGATTGCTGCAGAAGCCTCTCTCCATTCCCACCTTTGGGCTTCCCGTGGGAGCCATTCCCCCACGAGCGGCTGCTATCCAGCTCAGCCCCTCAGCCCCCAGTGCTTTCCTCCGTGATGGCTGTAGGGGTCTGCACGTGGCAGCGTGCAGCTCGTACCCAGCTGCACAGAGCCTGGTGCCTCTCGTGCAGTCTGCAGGCTGTGCCACCGCCGCAGGGGTGGGTGCCAGTTTTCAACGCATGTAAAACAGGTACAGCCAGTTTCCCAGTGAATGACCAGTATGGTCCTCGGGTGGGCAAGCTTTATCAGTTATGTCTTCAAAATCCTTTTTTTTGGAGATCTGTGACAGTCACCTGTGACTTCTGTGACCTCCCAGCAGGATTAATATGAAGTTACAGAGGCAGCTAATTTATGGTGGACTTTGGAATGACACCTAGAAATGTGAGGAAGTGCAAAATGCCATCAGACACTCATGCTGGGCTTACTTATTAAGCCCTCTGGTGAACAGACATGAGTTTAAATGCACACTTACATGTAAGTGTGAGTGCGACTTAAACAAAGCTAAATTCCTCTTTTGCAAAATCTCCGTACAGGTGGTCATCTTGATCTTCTGGGACCTGGTTGTCTGTTTTGGAAGTGGCCGCTGCCACCACAGTGTGTGCGATTGACTAGGGTATGCCTGCAGCCTAGCCTGTGGTACATGATTTAATGTGTAATTGTTTCTTTCAGGTTAAAAATTGTTACCTGAGTTGAATTTCCTGTTGAAAAGCAGAACTGCTCATAATGTTTACCCTCCATCTGCTGTCATTTATAATTAGACTGTAAACTCCTCAGAGCAAGAACTTGCTGTCCTTCTGTACACCTACAGTGCCAAACACACTGGGGTCTTGATATTAGTTGAGTTGCCATTAATAATAAATAGAGAGTAAAAGGAGAATGTGTAAATGCATTCAAACGTGTAGTAACACTTTTAAGTATAATTGTTATCACTGCAGATCTCTGCATGGTTGGCAGCTGGGCTGCACTAGAAGTGCAGAATCCCTGTAATTGAAATTTGCACGTTTTACTGGGCTGTCAGAGCCTGCCTTTGATGGGCAGTGTCTAGAGTACTTACAAAGACCCAGGGGCAGGGCTACTTGGAAGTAAAGACAAGCCAGACGGTTTGCCTTCAGCTCCCTTTCCGAGAGACTTAAGAACGCCCAAGCTCATTACATTAGGATATGGCTCAAGGTTAAGTAACTTTTCAGTAATTAATATGTAAACACAGGGCTACAGTTTCATCCTGGGCTGTGCCTTTTTGAATCCCTGTAACTATAGAGGGGAAGCTCTGCTGGCTGGGGCACAGGGCTGAGCAAGCCGCAGGGTTCCAGTGTGCCCTATGCCTTGCACCCAGATGTCCTTCACATCTGTGCTCCATGGAGAGGTCTTACAGGGAAAGGAGCCGAGAGCAGGCTCCCTCGGTTTGCTTCGTTATTTTACCTACCGATTTCATTTTGTCAGCCCTCGGTGTTTGCTTGTTCTCTGCTTCTGTTGTGATCTGGTTTTCGTTATTTGTTTGGATCAGTTTGTATTTTGGATCACATTTGTGCTACTAAGGTTTTCTGGTGCCAGTTTTAACAGCAGCAATACTGATTTTGAGAGCGGGATTTTTGGGGCTTCTGACTATATTTATGTAACTCAAGCAATTACTACTGACGGTGGTTAGTGCTGTAAATAGCGGAGATGAATAAATTCCATAGCATCTGTGGGAGATGGGAGAGTTATTGGTGTGCTGTAGTGACTACTGATGGTGGAATCTAAACTGAGAATTTTTAAACTTCTAAATTTGATCCTCTGGCCTTCAGGTTTTGTGTATTTTTTTCTTGTCTGTCTGTCCATGTGTCATTGTCATCCCCCTTCCCCAGTAAATTGTTCCCTTCAGTTCTGGGCATTGTATTCTTGCTGTGAGAGTTCTTTAATTTCACGTTCCCAGAAAAATTGTGTTTTAGTTTGGATCAGCTGCAGGAAGAGGTGGAAAAGTGTGGAGAGTAAGAATCATTTTGTAGGCGCAGCTGTGAAAGAGAAATAAATCAAGATGGCAGAAAGGTGAGCTAGAGAGGGAAAGAAAATTGTTGAGTTTGTTACTGTAAATCCACGTGGTTAGTAAGTCCAACTATTGAATTGCAGCTGCAGTGTCAGAAAATCTGAATTACGTTCCGTTTTAAAAAGAAAAGTGTCTTAGTAAAACAGCGTGTAATACAACATCTTCCATGCATAGCAGAAATAAAACCACTTTTGAGCTCTGACTACAAATATATTAATTGTAAAAGTAACATTCTTGTTGATGTAAACCTTGTACACTTATCTGCTATCACATCTATCAGTGGTGCAGTGACATTGAGCCAGAAAATGCTGTTAAAAAAATAATTCAAATGTGAAAAATAAATGTCCTTGGCTCTAAGTCATGTTTCTCTACCAAGAGCCAAGCTTACTTCTATTGTAATGTTCATCAACATTTTTTTTTTTTAATACTTTCAAATAAACTTAAGCCAATGTCATTTGAGGAAACCAACTGCTAGTCTGAGGAAGAAAGCCAAAATACCTTCTTTTCTCTGGGTCATTTCCTGGCTCATTCCCTTTCTGAGTCATTCTTTTTTTCCTGGGTCACTCTCTCCTTCTTCATATTCATTTAATAATAACAAAAATACTCAAATGAAATACTTTTGCCTAGGATTTCCAAGGATTTAACTGGCAGTAAGTAGAAAAAGGCTTACTTGGTTTTGAAAGCACTGGATCGCAGCCTGACCGAGCTTCTCAGCAAAGAGGATATGGCAAGTGGTAAAGCACAGGAAGGTTTAAAGAATCATATAGCAAGTCAGTGGCTAAGTAGGAGAAGAATCATGGGCACTCTAATCCTTTTCTTGAAGTGTTAGATTTGCTAGAAACACCACTAGATAGTTCAAGATCTCCCAGAGACCTGCCGTTTTGACATCTGCTTACCCTGCAAGTCCAGAAGTTGTTGTAGCTTAAAGAGAGGTCAGTTCTTCAAGGACTGGAAAGTCTGCAACTTGAGTTTAAAAAGAAAAAACGTGCAGGGCTCTAATGATGTTTTGTGGTGGTGAATTAAATTGTGAAATTTGATGTCTCAGCTATCATCAACATGAAACCACCCTTAGCCTCTAATTTGAAAGATGCTGGAGAAGCCACGCTACAAGTGTTCTGTTTTCCCTACAAGAAAAGCATCCACTGAGTTAAAGGAATTTTTGTGTATAGACAACATTATGAAAAACAGAGGTAATTTTGAAGAATGAGTATGATTTAACGTAATTTAGAAGTATAAATAATTGAGTCTATTTGTCTTTTTCTCAGCTTGGCAAAACATTTTAGTATAGGACTATGTGCATGCATGAGCATTAACTGTTCTTCATAAACAGATTTTGATACTGTCTAACCTGCAGATAGATACTAAATAATGCTTGTATTAGGGGGGTTGTGTTTATACTAGACAGTACAACTGTCATCTGGTTTTAGCAAGATATTCTTGACCAGTGTGGTCAGCGACACTATTCTTTTGTCATTGAAGATGCTATTGGCACTTTATTACATACTTCTTTCCCCCTGGGGAATCTGTAGAATTTAACATCTTTTCATACTACTACAAAACTATCTCCTGAAGACCCCAATTAGGACGGTAAAACTATATCCAAAACATTGAGAAACCACCTTCTATCTCCTTCAGAGACCTTGCAGTCTGAGTAACAGCATTGTTCTGGGAAGGTTTTTCTGCCCTCGTTAGCCAGAGAACCAAGCTGGATGCTGCAGTGCTTGTGCCGTTTCGGGAGCAGCATGTGCAACGTGGAGCCAATGCAACCACTTCGGGTCTTCTTGAACCCAATCACAGCCTTTTGGAGAAAATGTACAGTAAAATTAGTTACAGTAGGCTGTTTACATCACCCTGGTGACAGCACTGGGTGTCATCCTCTAGCTTATGTGTGCCCGTGGATCCTCCGTGAGCCCCTGGCAGGTGCAGGAGCGGGTGTCGAGGGGACGAGCTGGGTGTGCTGTGGCCATGGGAGCCTGACTAGGCACGTGGCCATCACAAGTGAGTGGCACAGGAGCAGCTCTGGCTCTGGAAAAAGGAGAAAATGTGTTGTTGAAACAGAAAACTATTGGGGTGATTGCCCATGTGGAGAGTGCTAAAATGAGCCTTGCAAGGGAACGCATCCCTTTTATGTCCCTCCTGCCAAACGGAGGGCTGACAGACAGAGAGAGATGGAAGATCCCAAGTGAAGAGCACTAAGGGACAACACATGTCCATGCATTTCCTTTCTATTTCTCTAATACACTCTGTGAGTTTCATTTCTTTGGATAGCCTCCCTTCTGCAAGGCTTTCTGTTTGTGCTCATTTCCCACCCCTCTCTCCCACATGTGGCAGGGACAGACATCAGTGCCAGGCATGAGGGAGCAGACAGCAGTGAAAATCCCCAGCACAGACCTCCGCGTGGGGTTGGATGAGTCCAGCATTCCCTTTCCAAGAAACAGCTCCAGCTGCAGTGTGGCAGAAGGGTGACTCAGGTGGGGGAAAATGTCAGGGGTCTGCTAAGCTGAAGCATGGACCTGCTTCCATACACCCTGCTAGCTCAGGGACATGCTGGTGTTATGGTCTCTGCCTCACCAGGAGGCATACACGTGCCTTTACCTTTAGCAGGGTGGCTTGTGAGAGGTTGGAAATAAGAAGCCAGGTCTTGGACAGGCAAGCCGTGCTTCAGGCAGAGTGAGAGGCAGGTGGTGATGGCCCTGAAACTGTGAATGTTGAGCGCAGGGGCGGAAGGGGTGCTGTGGCAGTGATGACAGTGCGCCATGAAATTGGTATTTCTGTTAAATTCGAGATTTTTTAAAGTCCAGTAGAATGATGAGGATTAGTTCCTAGGCTTGTACTTTTTGTTTGTTTTTTTATATACTTTTTATTTTCTGCTGCCTGGACCATGCCATCTCTTTTTTAACTCTGCTGGCGTCCAATGAATTCACAATTCTCATGGTTGCCAGCAAAGTTATTTTTGCAGAAAATCGACAGCTCCTGAAGCAGGATTAAACGGCAGCAAACAAGGAGCTGAAATAGACTGGAAACGTAAGTCGGAGCTTAAGACAGAAATTGCTTCCACAACAGGTGATAACTACAAGAGAAGTGCAGAATAACTACATAACTATTATGCTGAATTTTCAAAATGTTATAGCTAGTCATTGTAGGTTTTACTTATGTTTAGCAATTAAAGATTGCTACAGTTTGTGATTGTTTCAGTATCTCAGCAGGGGAGTGTTTTCTACTCCTTTGTGGAAGATGTAAGTCCTGCTGCATAAAAGCATCCTTCCTTCTCAGGAGAATCTTACTTGAGATGTCAGAAGTAAATTTTCCATTATGGACAAAATGTGATCTATAGATCTGTCATTACCTAGATGCAACAGTCACACTGACAAAGTAAAGCTGATGCCTCCAACACCTATCCTTCCACAGGTGGTGAGTGCATTGGCAAGTGTGAGATGGAAGAAGGCAGTTGGAGTGTCCAAGGGCTGTATTAGTAAAGCTCATTTCCTTACATAGGAGGCTTCCTTTCTACTACATAGATAAATAACTCAGGCTTAAAATTTAATTTGGCAGGTAATTTGTCCATAACACTACTGCTAGCAGTTGGAAAACAAAATGAGTTTAGATGTTTTTATTTGACAGCTACTGCATTTGCAAACAAAATTGTTGCTTTGATTTTTCTCTATACACAAAAACACAAGGTAGAGTTTCCACTGTTGGCTTGTGATGAAGACAAGCCACTAGACGTGTTGTGACTACTTGACATGGACCCCAAGTCCTATCTGATCTCACATGCTGGTTTCTGAAATCTTTCTGTTTAGAGTCGGTGAGAACAAGACCAGAAACCTGGGATTAAATCCCAGCTCTGCTGAAGGCCGTGATGCTGTGATTTCACCCCTTCCTTTTTTTTTTCTTTTTTTTTTTTCTTTGCGATTCTGTGTCCTATCACCAGAAAACCACAGCCTTTCCCAAAGTGAGCCTCCCAGTATTATCACTCCTCCGTTTCCAGGCTCCTCCAGGGCTGATAGGCCGGGCCTTTTTCCAGCCAAAACAATTGCTAATGGAGATGTGAGGAGCTTCATTAAACTTGGAGTGATTATTCATATGTATAAAATGGCTCTGTGTTGGCAGAATCAGAGCCCGGGGCACCAGCTCAAGTAGTAACACCAAAGCAGAATAAAACTGTGTTCTCCTGGTTTTGCATGCTAAAAAATCAGCACATTCAGGTCAGCGTGAGGCATTCACAACCTCCTGTAGCAGCTTTAGAGGGACAGAGCTTGTAGATGGGGGTTGGCAGAGTTTGTTACCTTGTAAAACGAATTTTAGCTAAAATTTAGCTCTTTCAACAAATGCTTGAGAAAGCGCGTGTGTGTATGTGTTTGCACTTAACGCAAAGGAGTGTTTGTATAACATCTGCAAAGCGGAGGACAAGCGGGCTTGAAGGATAAAAGGTGCCAGTGCTGGATTCTGGGGTGGCTTTGGCCAAATGGATGTTGCTGCTGTTATCCCAAAACTTGCCTTTCTCCCCCTTCATAAAAGAAGGGTCCTTCTTCAGCTTGGAGTAGGGAAAGGGTTAATCTTGTGGCTATTTCTTATTTAAACAAATGCACCTGAGTAAATGAATGAACCTTTTACTTTACTGTGCCTTTTTTGTACCTTTTTAACAGAATACTTAAATCATTATATAAAATATTTTTTATATAGATGAAAGTTTTATGTTACATATGAACCAGTCAGACATTGGACCACCCTTCAAATAGCATTGGTTTTCCCTTTCCTGACCAAACTTACATAAAGTTGTTCAAGCAGGTGGTTTTCTGTCCCTTTCCCCACCTCACTCAAGAGCTGTTAAAGTGAACACTCATGTTTTTGCAGGCATTGTGGAAAAAACCCTTTCATCCTGAAAACAAGTTATTTAAAATTAAAGAAAAAAGAGAGAATTCTAATGTTGAAGTAGAAAACTAGTTAGTCATATACTAGGACTAGAATGAGAAACCTATGAATGTGAAGGTTTGATTCTGGTTTTGCAAATGTTTCTGTGACATGGGAACTCCAATAGAACCAAGGAGGCTTAGGGAATCAGGGGAACAAACTGTTTCAGGGCTACATCTAGAGAGAACGACTTGCTGCCAGGTCTGTCATATGTGTGAGCAGTGGATCATATCTGGTCCCAGCAGGAAGCTAGTAACAAACCAGAGACCAAGGATGTACTTAATTCCAATATTTATAATACTTGGTATGTGGTATTAATAGTTCTAGTTTGGCTTTTGGGGTACCAATTAACCAGTCACGCTCAGTGATGCTGTGGGAAGGCAGCTGCAACAAGCTAGTTACTACAAAAGACGAGATTGCCTGTTTGCACACGTGAAAACCACTGACTGTGTTTACATCATTCACATACTCCCAGGCAGATGGGACTGAAATAGCGGCAAAACCACCATTAGGTGCACGAGGTGGCTTGCTCTGATGGTATTCAGGGTGTTTGTGTCAGTAGCCAGGTCAGGCTGCCAAAGTTATGCGTGTGGAGGGGTAGGGAGAGGTGACCACTGGAGCTGAAGGAGAGCCAGTGTCTTGTTTTCTTCTAGCTTTTAATACTGTAATTCTTAATTTGTGGAGTCGCTGGGAAGGCCCAGAACCTCTGTGCAGACTGAACCCCTGCCTTAGCCTCAACTGGGTGACTGAAAAGCCGTTGAAAGAATGGACAGTTGTTGCATGTAAGCAAGGAACTGTGTCAATTTTTGTTTCCCTTTTTCCAGTCTTGTATGTAAAAAAAAAAACAAGAAAAGAAAAAAAAGGAGCGCATTTTCTTGATGGCTACATATACTAGTTTTTATTTTCTGTTTACTTGTGTTGGCAGCAGAGTGAATTACAGCGAGCTGCCAAACACATGCTCCATAAACATGCCCCAAGCAAAGCAGTGGTTGCTGACCTTGCCCTGAGGGACTATACTATGGCCTTTACTTACGGGTCTTAGGGCTGGGGAGCATTTCTTCCAGGCCACAGTGTGGTAGTTTGGAGACCGGTATTTTCAGTGCCAGAGAATTGTCCTCCAGCCAGCCCAAGCTGTTTCACATGCCCTAGGAGCGGAGAGCCCCCCCCCCCCCCCCCCCCCCCGAGGTATGAACAGACCCACCTTGGTCACAGAGCATTCTTCAAAAAGCTGAATAATTGGCAAATGGGTGAAATTATTAATAATCTCCACTTCACAATATAGCAGCTCTTGCCATAGAAAAAAGTCACAGCTGGGGTAAGCACGCCACGGTGTTACACTGGTAATAGATGTTGCCGTTCACAAGCCATCCCTGATGGGTGACGGTAGGTGCACCGTCAGCTCCCGCTGCAGAGCACAGCAGCTGGGTTGTTGCACAGTCGCCTCCTGCAGTTGCAGGAAGAATGGCTTCTCCTTCTGAGAGCTGGTAAATATTTTATCCTTTCCCTTGCTTCATGTTGGTAATTAGCAAAAGCAAGTGAGACGTGATGCTCGCTATTCTTCATTCTGCTGGGTGCCAAGTCATATTTAGAATAATCTTTGTTGGTTACCACCACAATGCAGTATTTGAGCTGGGTTAAATCCCAGGAACACCCTTATAATTGAAACCAGCTGGGCGTAAATGAGCGCAAGCACCTAGGATGAATGTGGCTGCTTCAGTATCACATGAGGAAGGAATTGTTTCTCAAACAGCTGTGACCGTAATGAGATAGGGATTCACAACGGGCATGTTAAGATTCACCTACCCGGTAATAACTTGGTAATCAGTGCAGACCATGGACCACGAGTAATACATAGCCCCTTACAAAGCGCTTTGCACGCTGGATTGCTGGGCACTAGCTAAATGTTCTGGATGGTTTGAAGCTGTAGCTGCTTGCAGAAGGTGTCCTGGTGAGCCAGCACAAAGCTGACAGAGCCCGCAAATGTGGTGTAGTTACAGGCAGAATCCAGTTGTTTCCCCACTGAGAGGATGAACCATTTTATTAATTGTATGAAATTAAAACTAATGGAAAAGAAAATTGGGCTGGAGTCAATGACTCAGCATCCTTACAACAATAATTATATATCAACAAAAGCAGCTTTTGGGGAAAAAAAAATAAATTAGGCCCTAAGAGGGGTATGAAATACTCTTTTCAGTTGCATAAAGAGTGCAGAGAGACGAAAGCCGTTTTGCAAAGTGAAGAATTCCCATATATTATTATCAGCCCACTCTTTGCTGAGTAATCAGTTTCTATAAGCAAAAAAATGAGCAATTCAAGGAGAATGCATTGTTTCTTTTTAGAAATAGTTCATATAAGCCTAATTTCACATTTAGGCCTATATGCTGCCTACTCTCGGGGATCTAAGTCATTCTTTGTTCTGTACATTTCCTCAGTTTGTGAAAATACACATGTAAATCTTCTCAGATGAGTGGGACACAGAGTTACAGTTGAAGGAAACTATCATTTACAGATGTTAAGTTACATGTTTTTGTATTTTACACGCTGGCATGGTACTGTCTGTCTTCCTGCTACTTTTATACATACCCTGAGTGCAGTAGTTGAGGGGAAGAAAGTAATGCCTGAATTCGCTCACTGCACAATTCACTCACTCCAGAAAAAAAACATTGTGCTGCTTTTCACAGGTACTCTGTGTTATTCCTCCACAGATCCCAAAGACAAATCTGAAGTAGGTAGCTTGCAGTTAGCAAATAGGTTGAATCCCAAGTGAGAAATGCCAACTTCAGTCATGTGACAACAGAACTATTTTATATGAATGATAGGAAGTACATGAAAGCATCATTACATGCAACTATTTGATCACCAAAAAAGTACAGCATCGGAATTTCTCCCCAAAGTGTTCATGCAGTCAGAGGAAAAACTTTTTATGTCGTTTCAATGGTAAAAGTGAATGGCTGAACTAGTCTGGCTGAGTTTTAAAGCAGTACTTTATTCTAGAAATGGGCTGCTTCTCTCTCCTGATGCTCTTTCTTAGAGGGAGTAATTGCTGATAAGTAGATAGACCTTGTAACAAAAATACAATATAAAGTAATTTTAAGCTAATGACTTCACCATTGGATGCTCTGTAAATGATTTAAGATTTACATTTTTGTTCTTTGTACTGTGTTATAGCCTTTCCTCATAAAACTAAATCATACATAAAATGGCTTGAATATATGTATATATATCTAGTGTTTTCCTGAAAGTGATGACATTTGAATGCCTCAGAGAATCGGAAAGATCCATACATACTTACGCGTCACAGCTACAAAATCCAGGATATGAGTTTGTTTTTAAATAAAAAAAGTTATATTTTTTTTAAGGCTTGAGCATATTGCTTGACTTGCATAAACAGTGCAAAGGTACTTCTACTGGTAAAGTAGAATCACAAACTCCTAGCAGATTTCAAACTTGCCACCAATTCCACATTTACTTTAATCAGTGCAGAAAGAGCTTGAGAAATCCAGATGTGATATGGGAGACTGGCTAGTTCGACAGATACCTAGAAGGAGAATGGGGCAGCTGGGGATGAGGCAACCTCATCTCCCAAAACTTCCATGAAGAGCACCAGCAGAAGGAGCCCTCTTCTCCCCAGCCTGGTGGTTTACTCTCCCTCCCCGTCCTGCCTGTCTTGATAAGCTACTTCACAGGTGGCTTTTGCCAGTGATGTTCTGCCCAGCAGCCGTGCAAGGACAATGGTGAAGTGTGAAGGAGCATGTAGCTCCACAGGCATCAGTGGTGGGAAGCTTGGTTTCCCCTGGGTTTCTGTCCTGTCAGGTTACTAGGACATCTATGAAGTCTCATCTGTGAATCATCTGGGTTCCCTCATGCCTAGTCAAGGATGTGCTCCCACTGCAGGTTTCCCTCTGTTGGTGTGTTTTACATTCTGTCTTGGCTGCTGAGTCTCATGGCATCATCTAGTTCATTCTTCTACCTCAGACAGGGCTAAAGCATGGCTGCATCATTCCTGAGAAACATTTGTGTCATCTGTTCTTAGCAACCTTTGTCCCCTCAGCAGTTCCCCAGTACCCCAGGCTGATAGCTTCTGGTGGGTGACTTGGTAGAATCAGAACAGTCTTCCAGATGCCTAACTTATGGTTGTCTTGCTGCAGCTTAAGTTCTTTGCTTCTTGTCCTACCCTCGGTAGAAATTACCAAGAGCTGCTTCTCTGCTTTGCTGTTACCTTTTCCTTATTTGAAAGTGGTTATCTTCTCACATCAGTCTTCTCTAAATTTAAACAAACCTAATTCCTTTCCTGGTAGGTCATGTTTTCTAGATCTGATAACTTTCTTCCTCTGGATTCTCTCCAGAGCCTTAGCACTCCAGCTGTGGATTTGTACTGCTGAACAAAGCAGAAGGAAAATCCCATGGGGCTGTAACTTTTAAAGCTTTGAGAGAAAATTTGCCATCTGCAAATTTAGAATTAGTTGGGTTTTGCCTGTCTGCTCATTATCATCTTGATGTTTGTCAAAAGCTTGTTGGATTCCTGGTCCCATTGTTTTTATGTAACTGAAGCTAAGATGAAGTTCTTCATAATCTAAAAATAAAATGTTTTCTTAAAAGTGCAGTTTACCACTTCAGCGTTTGAAATCTTTATCTCGAGAATTAAGATTTTCTTTCTGGAAGAACTGTTTTAGAAATATTAGGCTGGTTGTTAGAATTATTTGGTAGCCTTCTGCAGCCATTTATAGCCAGAAGATCAGTGTGGATAACAACACTGGTGCTTTCTCAGCTGCATATTCTTGCAGGTGCCATTGCAGATTATCTCAAAAATATCTGCACTTGATCCCCTTCAAGCACAGACAATTTAGAAGATCGGGGAGACGGAATGATTTTTTCTCAGAATCTCTCAGAATCAAGGCATGTTTTCAGTCTTTTCATGTTCCTGCACCAATACCTGCAGAATGCTAATCCTTTTCCAGTGGTTATGCAATACCTCAGTGAAGGCACCATTTGGCACCTGTACGCTGAAATTCAAGAAAGTAAATTAATTGAATAGACAGACAAAATGGCTTAACTTTTGCAAGACGTTGTAAAGTAAGATTCGGCTCCAGTGGCCTTTGAAAGACAGTGTTTCCGTGTTTCATTGTGCAAGTATTGAAGGATGTGAAACTTATCAAGGCCTTAAATCTGCGCTTGTCCTACACTTCTGTGAAGAGCTATTGATCTCAGTTATGGGTCTGCAAGCAGCAGCTCTCTGGGCAAGTCCAGGTTTGCATTGCTAATAAATTGAAGGCATAAGAGAATGTTTTATGCAAGCAAAGAAGTCGTTCCCTAGGTAAGATATTGCAGATCATCATTTGGTTTTAGTTAAATCCATTGGCTTGATCAGTTCTGACACTGGCTATCCTTGTTCCTCTGAGTTTTTAAAATAACTTTTCTAGTTATTCTAACGAGTGAGCATAATAAGTTATATCTTGTACCTTCTGAAGTTGTATTGAATGGATTGTCTGTAAAACATATTTATAAAATCCAGTATTAACTCTTAAGAGTTTCTCCATTGCTAAGTGTAGCATTACCTTATTTGAGAGGGCAACATACCTCCATCATGCATAGAGGAAATGCAAACCCCAGATATACTTAGAATTGCCTTAACTGGAAAGATCAGAAAGCGATTGCAAGAAAGATGCGTTTAGGTTTGCAACTAAAAGAGCTTTATGTGCAGGGAAAGCTGTCTTGAAATATGTACAAGAGAGAGACAGGTGTTAAAAGGGAAACTTGAAGAGAGACCTCCTGACATGCAGCTTGCTTTAAGCAATCTTAGAAAGTACAAAAAGGTTACCCAAAACCGGGTTTGGGCTTTTGGGGCTTTTTTGGTTGGTTTTCTGGGTAGTGTCAAGGTGTTTAATTTTGTTAAAGTACAAGTACAAAACGGGTTCTCTAAAAGTTAACGTGATAAAAAGCAAATACAGAACTCTTCAACTTAATCTGTCATGTGTGCAAGCTCTGCTTTTGGGGAGGGGAGGGGTGGGGTCTGTTGCCTCCAGGAGATTAACTCTTCCTTCACCAAAAGTTTGTATTTTAAGATTTGGAGTTTGCTAATATAAGGAAAGCTTACTTTTTATAAATTTTTATAACTTTAAACTGGACTGTAAATCCACATTTTTCACAAGAGATTTATCACTCGTTAGAAATGTGCAACAAAGCTTGTCTATTGATGGCTTGTATTATTTTTGGTAATCACATTGAACTCCAGCATAACAGGTCTGAAATTCTTCATCACAGTTGGGTCCTTACAATTCAAGCTAAGAAGGAGGTGGAATTGCCTTTTGATACGTAGAGCTGAGCTGGAAGTGATTAACTGAGTGGCTCATTATTTTCCTGGAATAAGAAGGAGCTGTTTAGTGGTTGTAATACAAGGTTTTTTTGCTCCTTGGTCCTCTAAACTTGATCTGCAATGTCAGCATTCACCAAAATGGAAATCACTACCTTTAGCATGAGAGGGATTTTTTTCCAGCAGGTTGCTCCCCACTGCTATTGTACAGATGTTCTGGAAAAATACTTGGTTGTCTTACATTTTCGGGGCTGGAATAGTAGCTGCTAATGCCTCAAAATGATATCCAAGTAGGTAAAATGGAATGGGAAGGGAGATAGCACGTTAGTGAAAATTCACCGGTAAACACAATGCAAGATCTGACTTGAATATCAAGTAACATTAATTACTTTAGAGCCTCTCTGTTTTCCTCGTGTGCATTTTAATTATTATTTCAGCATAATGTAATAACAAGAGCTGGTTTATAGGACGATAATAAGACTTGAGGCTATGACTGTGGCAGATTTGTAAGCAGAGGGTGGTTGGGCTGAGTGAAAGGTGCCCATGGCTGTGTGTTGCATGCTGTCGTGCCTGGGATCGGGGAGGGGAAGGATTTCCTTCCCTGAGTCACCTTTGGGGAGCTGACCCAGTAACCAGTCCCACTCGGCGCTGTCTTCTGGCGAAATGCTAAACCATGGTCTTGATGATGTGAGGCCAATAAAATCTCCAGTAGCCATTTTCCCCTGCACTATGGCAGTAAAACTGAAACCCCCCTAATTATCCCAGTCAACATCCAGTTATCTCTTATTTACCTAAAATTCCTCCTGTATGTGAAGGCTTAAGTGGACATGATTATTTTTGTCAGTTTTTTCCCAGTATTGCTATGATTATGCTTAGGCTAAATCTTGCATATAAGGTTCAAATCTTGCAGAGGTTGAATCAGTCCTTCAGCCTCTGAGAATTCTGAAGGATGCTGTTTCACTGTTTTACAAAGGTTTACATCTCCTTCTGTGTCATTCTTCAAAATGTACAAACTTCATTTTGTACGTTTTGGATTTCCCAGACAATAAGTGGTATGTTTGGCCAGGCTTCCCACTCACTTACCATTTGTATGTGGTTCCCTGTGAATCCATCTGTTCCCTCATTATCAGTTATTAAAAGGCGTTTGAGACACTTGAGGTGGCTGGTGGGTGGACACCAACATTTTCATAAACTGTGCTGAAATGTTCAAACCAATGTGAAGTTAAGAAATGCCTCTTTGTAGAAACAGGCATGCAAGTAAAGAAAAGAACATTCCTGGGAGTCCATTTGGCATGCACTGATTCCTCCCAGCTCCAGTTAGAGCCTGGAGAATTGGAAATACCCCGTACGTTGGATGTCAGACTGGTAATGTTGGTTAGCAAGACTGAGACCACTCCCTGTTTCCCCAGTTCCAGCTCTGCTTTTTTGCAAGGCACCAGGCTGTCAGGTTTGGGTTATCTCCAGCAGCTGGTTGATAGCCTGGTTTGGGTGAGGGCTGCTGTGAATATTCCTTCTTTCGGGGAGTTCTCCAGCCCAGAGGCGTTTGGTCAGAGCTGTCACGGCCACTGACGTACAGCCTCCCCTTCTTTCTCTGGGGGGTGAATGCCCTTCTGCCGCTTTTCACCTGTTATTTTACGATGCGCCAAGACCCTGCTGGGCGGGAGGCTATCAGCGTGAGGATGGAGGGGTGCAGGAGGGGAAGCCCCTCTCTTCTGTGTGCGGAGAGATAGTGCTTGCATCTCCCCCAGCAGAATAAAAATGTTGTCGTTTAGGGTTTTTTTGAGTGTTTAGCCAACTAACTGGATTTTTAAGTGCGTGTGCAGCTCATGCATGCATGTTTGAACACTCCCATCCACTTAGATCAGTTAGAGTCACCAAACTTCTTCGTTTTTCAAAATAAAACTGCATTATGCCTAGACATGTTGAGCCAAATCTGTTCCTGGTGTTATTTCACTGACTTCCCAAAGAATTACACCAGAGGTGAATTTGGTCTGGTGGAGCAGCTTTTTTGCCTGGAGCAAGTCTTTACAGAAGAGTTGCATTTCTCTCAAAAATATAAAAGGAACACTGACAGATCTGCAGCTCTGGTGGTGTGAGCAGGTGCAGCTATATTAAATTATTTCTTATTAAATTGATTCAGCAACTTGAAGCTTGTAATTTTTGTTCTGCTATGGTTCTGTGACAGAGACCTTTTAAAATAGGCAAAGCATACACCATTTCTTGTCATTCCTTTCTCTGGTATGATCATTGTAAAGATTTCTGTTTGTATGTAGCTCGGATTCTGATTGTATCATTTATTTGGGTAAGATCTGAAAATTACAGCCTTTTCCAGTTAATCACATTGAGCTGTGTCATCGCTAGTGTAATTCCATTTACTCCACTGACATCCGGATGAATGTGAACAATAGTTTTTGCTTTTGTTTTTAGGTTTAAGTGGTTTTAGGCTCTGGTGGTTGCTGTGGCATAAATTGGTGTGTTTCCCTTCCAGCCAGTGGAAGTATGCTGATTTACACCCGCCTGAGGATCTGGCTTAATATTTTAAGGGTGCCAGTCTTCAGCCAGATGAGATGTGTCATGTGCTGCAGAGTTTTCCCCAGTATTAAGACCCACTTGGACTATCTGTGAAAAATAACCTGATGCTCTATGCCTTCACGTAATTGCACACAGAAATGTGGTAAAGAGTTCTCCTTCTGGCAGCCTTATCACTTCACCTCTGCTGATTTGAGATAGAAGAGCTGTTAATTTCTCACTTTTCCTGGGTGCTTCCCATGCCTGTGTTACTGCCATTACTGCTCAGCTGCTGTTAACTTAGTGTCAGAAGTAGACAGAAATGTTTGCCTGGAGTTCCATGTCTTTAATGCCTTTTGGGGTTGTTTGTTTGTTTGTTTTGTAGGTTTATTTCCTTTAAGACTCCAGGCTTAGGCTTGGAGACCCCAGCCATCATCATTGAGCCCAGCAGCTGGAGCGGCAGCGAGAGTCCTGCCGAAGATATTGAAAGAATGAGTGATTCTGCAGATAAACCTATTGACAATGATGCAGAAGGTGTCTGGAGCCCTGACATTGAACAGAGCTTTCAGGAGGCTCTAGCTATCTATCCACCATGTGGGAGGAGGAAAATCATCTTATCAGATGAAGGCAAAATGTATGGTAAGTGGTACACATTTAGTCTTTGGAAATAATTATCCTGATGGGGACTGCAAAGCGCACCTTGTTTTTACACAAAATCCCTGGCTCTGCTTTGAGTACTTTTGGAGTGAATCTGGAAGAGCTGTGTGAAGTTGAGGGGGCTCAGCTGGGCTGATGCGTGGTGCAGGGCTGCCCCAACCCCTGCCGCTGGCGCTGGGAAGCGATGCTGATGCGGAATTGTCTTGAATGAATGCTATGCTGCGGCTGAGCCGGGGCTGTTCAAAAGAAGTTTTTAAATGTGTCATTCCTTGAGTGTAAACAAAAGTAAGCATTTTTTTTTCATTATTATTTTTCAAGAAATTATGAAGGAAGGGAAATGAGAAATACAGTCTGCGTGATCGCGTGGCAGCATATGCAATACTAAATTGCAAAGCGGTAAAGTCCTTGTTGTGTTCAGAAGCCTCTCGATTAAAGAGGCAAGTTAGGGGTGCTTTTGTGCCTTTCTTTTTTTTCCTTTTTCCCTCCCTTTCCCCTTCCCTCTGCACAAAGTGCTATCGATCAGGTGCCGCGCTGACAGCATTCCATAAGTACAGGCTCCGCGGAGGGGTACCGACGTCTGCATGGCCGGCGCGGGGCTGGGCAGCCTTCTCTCCGCCGCCCCGGGACCCCCCCGCTGTTGCTGCGCCCCCCCGGCCTTGCCCCTACCTGGCCGGGCCGCCCCGCGGCAGGGGCGGGGGCGCAGGCCCGAGCAGATGGTGCTGCAGCTGCCACCAGCTGTGCCCCCGCTGCCCCGCCCGGGGTCACGGGCGGCGGGGGCAGGACCCGGCCCCCCCGGCAGGACCCGGCCCCCTCCGCAGCTGCCGTGTGAGCCGGGCCGGGCCGCCCTGCAGCATCGCGGCTGGCCCGGGCGCCGAGGTGCCGCCCCCCGGCAGCACTGTGTCCCCCCCGCAGGACTGTGTCGTCGTCGTCCCCCCGCGCAGCAGTGTGTCCCCCCCGGCAGCAGTGTGTCCCCCGTAGGGCAGTGTCCCCCGCACAGCAGTGTCGCTTCCCTCGCCCACTCCTCGCCCGTCTCCGCCTGTTTGGATTGCATTTCGGTGTTGTTATTTTCCCTTGGAAAGGGGAGATGATTTGCTTAATTAGAAGGTTGGGCGCATTCTAGGCGGACACAAGAACGTATGTACAAACAAGCGCATTGTGTCTGTGCGCTCAAAAGCTCCACTGAGGCTTGAATCGTCCGCCAGCAGAAGGGTGTCTGCGTTTTTTTTATATCGGGATCCCTACAACTGCAGTAATCACCCCTGAAATCTGGGGTTTGGTGTTTTGAAGCATTCTTTGTGCCGTTGTATAAATTAAAGAAATTAACATATTTATCCATTCTTGGCGTCGATCGCTGGTTTAATTTAATGGTTCTCTAATCCTGAATGTTAACATTTGTTAGATTATATACATATAAAACTATTTACGCATCTCTAACTGCTGATTATTACTGCTAGCTTGTAATACCATATGCACATTTCATATATTTATGCTCATCCTAAATCAAACACTGTTTATTTTCAATCAAAAAAAGAAGGTATGCGTGTTCGATGCCGCAAACCTGACTTAAAAGTGTTGCCCAGATTGGGAAGGAAAAACTGTGTTAGGAAGCGCTGGGTCCTGTATGAGCAGAGTTTGCATCCTGACTTTGCAGTGGATGAACTCATGTTTTCATTCTTCAAGCTGAGTAACTGCTTTGTAGTGTTTGAGGATTTATTGAAACCATGCTAGGTTTCTGAGGACTTTCTAATAGAGTCTTATGGCCCTGAGAGCATAATTGTTCTCCAAGGATTTTGAAATCAAAACAGTATAAGTGTTACAGATTCAGTGTGGCATAATGAAAATAATTTAATGCCTTTTAGTGGCATACCAAGTTTATTTCACTTACAAGAGAGACGTTGCAGTATCTCTAAGCTTCCATAGTGTTGGCGGATATTGTAATGTGTCAGTAATTCATGAACCATGTAAGACAAAAGGTCGAGAGAGCACAATTTCATTTTCTAACTGGAATTACCTTTAGATATAGGCACTAGAACAAATATGATCTTTACGGAGGCAAATACAATGATCACTCTGTGTGGATTAAGTTAAGCAGTTGTCATTTTTTATCTTTGGAGAGAGACTTTGAGAAGAGCAGAGATTTTGCTTGAAGAAATGTTTTGAGTCTCTGCCTTTGATTTAATGGGAGCTTCGCGACATGCATGTAATCAGAAGCCAGTTTCATCGCTGTTCCTTTATGGTGGTCTAAAATTGTCCTTCAAAGTGGCGTTTCTAAGAGGGCTGCGTACAGGCTCCTGGTCAGCTGGCTCAGGGGGAGCTGGCCAATTGCTCGGGCAGAACTGGGTGGTGTGGGGGGAGTGGCTGAGGAGTGCCTGCCTGCGGTGCCACCTGAGCAGCAGCAGCGTGGCTTGTGCTGGCAGAGCAGCCCCAGTGGTACCGAGGGACATCTGTGACCTCTCCGGGCAGCCTGAACCGCTTCAGCTGTTCCTCTACAGCTGTGGTCTTGGACAAGAAGGGGAGGGGAGGGTGTTTTCCTCTCCCCTTGCCTTCCCAAAAAAGTAACTTAGGCACCAGAGGACCACGAGACCAAAAGACTTCTGATCCTACCCCCACAAAAAAGGGTTGCAGGGCCCCGTGGCTGGGAAGGGGAAGAGGATGTCTTGGGGTGGTTTTTTTTGGCCCTGAGGCATCCTTGGGCTGTAAGGACGAAGTCATGACCTGTGCAAAACTGAGAGCTTTTTTCTGGCTGCCGCTGACCCTGCCACCAGTACAGGGTTACGGCTCCTTGAAGAAACCCTTAGAAAACCAAATAAAAACTTAATGAAACTCTTGTTTTTAAATTTATAGAAAATGATTGGGTAAGAAGCAAAGACGCTTGTTTTGGTTCAGAGGGGCAGATTCCAGGAACCGTAGTTTGGAAATTCTTGAGAGAAAGGGAGTGTGCTCTAAGGTCAAGGGACCAGTGATAACGTTTCTGCAGGAAAACACTATCTGTCACTCCTTTTCCCCCTCCCTGTGTGTGTGTGCTTGTGTGGTTGTGATGGTCTTACGGTTATGGGGTTGCTCCTAGTAGAGTATTGACTAGTAGCAGTAAATAAAATAACAAGGTGAGGAGGGGATAAATACGAAAACTTGAAGGAGGAATAGAAGAGCACATCTTTAAACTGATGCTCACACTCTTTGTGAAAGCACTTGAGTGTAGCCCATGCAGGACTCATCCATTAGACCCATTTTCATTTGTCTTGCAAGGTGCTGGTAAGAATTTGATTTCACCCGTACTGTTTTAAAAGAAGCATTGATAAAACACAAATATCATCCACTAGTGCAAAGCGGGATACCCTAATTTGCCGCCTCTCCCAGAGATCAGTGCCGATGAGTTTCTGTGCCCTTTTATGCAGCACATAGTAAAACTCCAGCCCGTTAGAGGGCATTGGCTGTCCTGTGTTTGTACTTTGTTCGGATTGTTGGTCTTTTACTGCTGACAGTTTAGTTACTTGTAGCAATGCCTGTGAACTCACTTATTGGCAGGATATTTGCCTGTGCTTGTCTTTGCTCCTGGGAGAGTGTTTTGGAAAAGATTACAGGAATGAAAGCTGCTGTGAAATGCAGCCCTACTTTTATCCCCTCTGTAACACTGAAGTCACTGGAGTTACCACGGGAATGGATTTGGCCCTGTGTGCGTGTTTTCATCTTTTTCTTGAAATTTAGGTATAGAGAGACATAGCTTTAGTGCAGCTCTAGGGTCAATGCCAAAGGAACATAAGTTGCTAGCAAGTGTAATAACGCCTGCAGTCACGTTACTATCAGCGTTGCTAACAAAAGCGGCTTTTGCCTTTAAGACAAGAAAATAGTTTGCACTTATTTTTGGGGACCTGTAAACAGCTCTTCAATTATGAATGGAATCAGTTATGATTTGAGTTGGAGGTATTCATCTCTGCAACAAAACTACTTAAGAGTGTATTAATGATTATTTTACAAGGAAGTTTTGTAGCATGTTTATTTGTTTTACAGAGAAGAATGAGCACTAATTAATGTGAGAAGGTGCATAGCAGCCTTTCAAGACTGTTGTATATGTTTATTAGGTCATGCATAAAATCTCTTTGCCTGCATTACCATGACAGTAAAAGGGAAAATGATACTTTCATAAAAATTTCTGCTCAGATGATAGAATTTTTGCACGATGAGTAATAATAGTCTTCATTTCCAAAGCATCTTGTATAAATGCAATATTAAAATTGAACTTTGAACCAGTACGTTGGCAAAAGAAATCCTATTCTGTATGCTTGTGTGATTCTGTAGCTAGTTGCTATTGTTAGGTGTCTTTCTGGGTTTCTATTAGGAAACTGCGAGCTAACTAGCTTTATGAAGAATACAGTAACATGTTACAAATTATTTTTACTGTTGCTTTTAATTTTAAAAGTTCCATGCAAGTTACTGCCTCTATAAAGACATCACTACCTTATAAAATTTCCACAGTATTAAGTATATTTGAATGTGAATAAGGTACTTGGAGTGATGAAATACCAGATGTGAAGTATCAGGTTGCATGTTTATTCATCTGTTATTGCAATCATTGTACAAAGATACACTCTTGTTGGGTTGTTGGTTGTGGGGGTTTTTAGGTTTTTTGTTTGTTTTTGTTGTTTTTTTTGTTGGTTTTGTTTGTTGGGGTGTTTTTTTTTTGTCTCAGCAATATACACAAAATGCACTGGAGGTAGGACTGCTATTATGAAAGTTAATGTTTGGGTTTCTTAGATTGTAAACAAATCTGTCTAGAAACATTCTTGCAATCCTGTGATTGCTGGCTGTATTACGTCATGGCACAGTGCATGCATTAAGGCAGGCTGCAAACCTGTGCTGAGCAATCAGTTAAAAGTGAAGAAAATGAAGGTCCGAAGATACAGTGTCTGTTTGAAAAGTTACTACTTAAATTACTCATATTATAAACAATCTGTTTATAAACGTTTTTGCAATCTGGTGATGTTCTTGCAACATCAGCATGCTTGCTTGCGAGAAGGCAATCTGGTTTTGTCAGTGAGCAATAGGCGCTGCCGTCATTAGAAATGAAGGATGTTGGGCTTACTTGTTGTCGAGGATTTCTGCAATGTGGGGGAACAGGGTTTAATCTTTCGATCTGGGCTTTCAAAAGTAATGGTTCGGGATAAAGTGGCAGAGTCTTCACGGGACAGAGAATCTTCATGAGACAGAGAGTCTTCATGAGATAGAGAATCTTTTCTTTTTCCTCTCTGCCATAAGCTTCTATCCTCAAGAGAAAATCTAAGTGGGACTGTAAGAGTTGTGCATGTTCTTTTGGCTGTGTTGGGTCAGGAAAATGATGTATTCCAAAGGAAATGGGAAGTTTTGCTGAAAAGTTGTGCATCAGAAAGATCAGGACGTTCTTTGGAAGTGCTTTTTAGCACTTTGGGTTTTGTCCTCTCTCTGCTAAGTATATTCTCTTTAGTCATCCCTGTAAAGAACTCCTCGCAGAAAGTTGTCTATAGCCTGTTTGTGGGAAACAGTGTCAAACTGCAGGGCTGTTGCCCAAGTCTTCCAGTGTTTAGCAGGTACCCTTGTATTAGAGGAGCTACTAGCAACATTAGTTCTTGCCTGGAACTAAGTGGAAGCTACAAGGGCAGGTTCAGGTTAGGCATTTGACCACTTAAGAGTCATTTAATGGCTAGTCCTATTCAAATGGCTATACTAAACCGAGTAAGAGGATGATTTTCCTTTATTACGTTGCTCCTTTAGTAAAACCCTTGTTTAGAAATGGCACATGTTAGCATGAGAGCACTGAAGTGATGCAACCTCACTAGAACATCCAGGATACATTTAGGTGATTGTCTAGTATGATTTATATTAGGTCATTTACCTTCCAGCAGTGATTTCACAAGCTGAACTTGTGATCTTGTAATTGCAGAAGGCATCGTTTTGCAGCCTTAAGAAATAGGGTTGTCGCACTAGGAGGTAGTTAAAACAGCCTTGATCAGGCTGATGTAGTGGGTTAGTTGGTTGCACAGTAATGAGAGCTCAAGGTAATTGAAAATCATGTACCCATTTGTTTGGTCTCATTCCTTGTAGAACTGGGTTTCCTCCTAAAAGCATGTTAGGGTGAACACCTTTTGGTTCAAACAACCTGGAGACAACTTCGGTTTGACAAGTAAGGCCCGCATGCTCTTGGGGTTTATGATGGGCTGTCAAGTTTGGATTCCTTTTCATGAGCCCAGTATGAGATTATGGTAGAAGTTGTCTTGTTTTCTTACCAGCTTCAAATAACCAGCTGAATTATCTCACACGATCATAGCAGCAGCCCGTGGACCCACATGACCATTAAAGGGCTTATGTGGCAATGTGGAAGGTGGGTTATATTCATGTTAGACAACCCAGGCAACCCTTTCTGAGCATCCTCCTGGAAGCAGAAGAGGTAAGAAAATGTAGAAACTGTTGTTTTATAAAGAAAGAGACTGGGACAGTGCAGAGCATGACTTACATAACCAGTAACAGAAAAGAATTGACCAAAACCTAACTCTTTAACTGCCAGCAGCAATAGCACCACCACAGTCAGCACCATTGCCGTGGCTTGCACCAGCATTCAAGAGCTGCTGGAACCGGAGACTCCCAGCCAGCTGTTCAAGCCAGGTGGAGTTGGGGCCAGTGAGACGGGTGGTGAAAGCCAGGCATCTGAACCATGCTGGGAGCGAAACTTCATCCTAATGTTCCCCCTCTCCCCTAGTGGGTTTGTTCTGTGTGGGTGTGATCACAAATAACACTACAGGGAACAAGGAGCAGTGGCAACACCTTTGGTTTTCTGGGGCCATGCATTTTCCCAAGAAGTAGGTTTATATCCCACCCCACACCTCACAGGAGTGAGCCTGGGCTGACTGTTGGAGAGTAAATGCTGTGGTTGTTGTGACACGAGTCTTACACAATTCCCTGAGGGTCATGCTATTCAAAATTAGTATGTATCATAGCTGTGTCTTACAGGGATTTCCTCACAGATGCATGCAGAATATCTTTTTTTTTTTTTTTTTTCTTTCTTTCTTTTGTGATGCCCTTGAGAAATGGTAGTCATACCATTGTATGAATATTTTCCTATCCTACAAACAGTTTAATGTGGGACACTTGGTCTGGAACATCAGAGGGAAACACTTCAGAGTCTGGGCTTCCAGATGATTTTAGCCTGGCTGTATAGTTTAAGGAATTAGACACTAATGGATTAACAGTTTACAGACTTTCAGTAGAAGTAATGATTTAGCTGATAGAAAAAGATTCCTCTGAAGCTTTTCTGGTTTTGTTCTAGGCATACTACAATTTCTACATTGGATGACTAAAGGATGTATTTTTGTAAGCAAAAATAATATGAATTGGGGAAGGGGAAGAAAGATGAACATAAATGTGCTAATTCCATCTCATGAATGCTCTTTTAAACATCGGGAAGTAGCATGGCTTGTTAGGCCTGTTGTGAAAGGGACAACAATGCATCCCAAATTCACAGGGAAATTGAAACCCTGAGAAAGTACTGCACACCATGGGAGTTGCTGGGATGTCAGTCAAACACCATTACAATTTTACCTACAGAGGACTCAAATAAGCACTGTTAATAGAAACTGTGGTCAACATGTGCGTTCTCTGGTGTGAGAAGTCAGCGTCACTATCGCAACTGCTTAATTACAGCCTTCCTACAACAGCCATCTCCAACTAGGTCAAGTTGCCTGAGGATTTTCCTGGATGTAGGCAGATTTTGTCCTGTTATTGAGAGCTCCTTTTTGTCTTGTTGGGTTGGTTTTCTTTGTTTTTGTTCTTTTTTAAAAAAAGAGGCGGGGGGGAGGTGGAGAGAGAGGTATCCAGATATCAGACTGTCTTGCACCCACACGATCTGATAGCATTTAGCAGCTTTGCACAGAATTAGCACAAATTCTGGCCTGCCTTTGTAAGGGGGCAGTAAGGTTGGCAGAGGTTACTATGTGTATGACCCATCAAAAAAGATCAGATCGTCAATGCAATTCCTTGTTGGGTTGTCGTCCTTGGAGAGGGGATAGACAGGGGACCTGACAGGCAACAATGGATTCGGCTTGGACTGAATCTTTGTGTGTCTGTAGGCAACAGTATCAGACTTGATGTCTGATACTTTTGGGGGCAGCAACACAAAATATATGCCTGGGAGTGATAGGGAGCGTATTCCAGTGATCTGTGTGGAAGTAGGTGAGGTAGACCATACTATGCTTGCAGATAAGGGGCGAAATGCTTTTTCAGCATGCCTAATCATTGCAGCAAAGCTAAAACATTCCAAGTTTATTTGCCTAAAGCTGCTTCACTTTTGCTTACTCATACCTTAACATCAACTGGTTAGCCTGAAAAATAAAAGCATTACTTAAACAGAAATCATAGTTTAAATTGCCTTTTATGTCATATTAGCCATGCAAGTGAGTAGGCAACACAGATGAAAAAAGCATCTTCAGTCACTTGGATTCAACATCAGTCTTACCCCTAAACTAACAGGTAATACTACTGTCTTAGATATTGAGAAGAAGAAAATATTAACCCAGAGGTTTCAGCTGCAGGTGGTTGGGAACAGCAGGCTTACTGTTGTTTGTGGGTATTGTTGACAGCTGTAGATAAGTACTAAAATAATTTTCCAGAGTGAAAGTACTCGTTGAATCATTTTAAGAGGTCCTTTTATGTGATCTGATAGCTTCAGCATTGAATTCTTTGAACAAGAATTGCGTTTTTGTTTGTTTAGTTCTTCCTTGGATAGCCTGTCAGCAATAAACCGCCTAGTACAATTAATGGTGAAGTAAGTACTTACTAATAGCCACATACATATATGCACACACATACATGTGCAGGTGTGTGTGTGTGTGAATATAATGCGTTCCCTTCCAGCCAATTAAAATGAATTTAAGAGACCTCAACAAGGAGGTCTACACACAACAAATTGGCTACCTCTTGGCGGGGACCTTCCTTCTTGCTTTGGTGACTGAATGCAACCTACTGTGAGAGCTATTTGCAAAGAAAGATTATGATTCATATTTGCAGTAGTTATTAGATAGGTATTTAGGCATATATTTAGATAGCTGAGGTATGCAGGCATATATTGTCTGTTACATATTTAGATTTCATCTGTATTTTTAGCTGTAGGAGGTCTAATCACCAGGGCCCGTGAAAGTGCTGAGGAGAATTACTGTAAGGGATGGCGTATGGAGGAGCCACCTCCAGAATTTTCCATTCCGCAAGGCAGTGAAAAAAGACTGTTGGACCTATATAGCTGGGTTGCCAGGGGAGTGTCATTAGCAGGTGGGACAGTTCAAAAAAACCCTTTGGCCTGTCCTGGCTGCCCCAAAGGCTATTGATCTCTCTCAGTCCCCATTTTCAGCAGTTGTCCCAAGTTACAGCCTCCCGCTGACCTCTGCGAGTGTGACATGCAGAGCTGGTGAGGGCGGTGTGGACTCTGGCACATGAGGTTAGCAAAGTGGGAAGAATAGGAAAGATGCACTAGAACTGGTAATACTAAGCAAAGATAAAAATGAGGCAAAATAACCATGAAAACCCCACTTCTATTAAAAGTATGGGACAGGAAGTTTTACAAGCTGCCTTTACCCCAGTGAAGAGAAGCCACCTAGAAAGATGAAGTAACTTTTCTGATGTCATCAAGAGCTTTATAGCAGAGCTGGGAGTTGAGCCCTCTTCCCCCCAGTGCCATCTCTGTTTTAATGCTGAAGGGGCCCCTTTCAGAGTTTATCCAGTGACCCCTGGGGAGCTTAGGGCTACTGTGGCAAAACCATATTTCCTGTACCACATCCTGTGCCCTGGGAGAGCAGGCTGCGTCTTCTGAAAAGTACAATCTCTGCGTAATGTGACCACAGGATGCCTTGCACCTCTAATAATAAAGCGGCATTTAGCCAGCTCCCTTATTATTAGACATTTGCTTAATATAGTAGTTCCTTGAAACCAAACAAGAAAAGGTCATTGAGGTGCTCTATACTGTGTACAAAT
Organism: Falco punctatus; assembly: GCF_963210335.1. Classification (NCBI taxonomy): domain Eukaryota; kingdom Metazoa; phylum Chordata; class Aves; order Falconiformes; family Falconidae; genus Falco; species Falco punctatus. The sequence goes on along the minus strand of NC_137590.1, from coordinate 28,006,971 downwards.
AATGGACAGCTATAAAGAGTCTAACATTTAAATGGAGAAGAGAGAGAGAAAGTGGATGGGAAAATGAGGCAATATTTAGCCCCATGTTGATGCTCCATGAGATGATGTGGTCCTTCCACGGAGTAATACAGAGGCTGGTGAAAATAAGATGATATAATTTGTTCATAACATCATTATTCAAGGGACAAAAATGTATGTAGTCTTATCCAAAGACATAATTTAAGATGTCTTTACTCTGTTCCAAGCTGAAATTCTGCTATTTAATTACCGATTTAGAAAATATCTTGGGCTCAATTTCCTCCTCAGTTGCACTGTTATAAATCTAATGGAGTTGTTAAAGATTTATGGCAGTGTAACTGAAGGCAGAATTGGGTCCCTTATGTTTAAAACTCAGTTTGCCACATAAGTAATAATTTCTGTTTTCTAGGCAAGAGTTTAAGAATCTTGTAGACCTCTGTTTCTGTAAAAGAAATATGAACTACAGTAGTGTGGGTGAGTGATTAATGCTGGAGGGGATGTCTAGGGGCAATCTGAATTGGCTGGTGTGGAAAATCCATGTGCAATTCAGATTTAGGATCTGTTTGCAGATGCCTCATAATTTAAAATGTCAAAAAGCCCCAAACCTAAGGCCTTCGTGTAGTAAATTAATATGCTGCTTGTTCAGTGTGCAGCAAGCTTTGCTGAAGTAATACCGTCACATGAGGTGTGAACTCATCCTGTTCTCCTTACTAAGGACTTAAGTTCAAAATTGAGTGTGACCCTTTAAATCGTAACAGTATAGAAATAATTTTTTAAAAAAGTATCCCTACTTTGTTTTTATTTAAATCATTTATGTAATGACTTAAAAAGGAAAAATGTTGCCTTATTTATCCAGACTTAAAGAAATCTTGTGCTAGCACATATGTATTTTATCCGTTGGCTTTTCGTCTCTAGCAGAAGGGGCTTTCTAATAAGCAGCTGGCTCTTTACTGGTTTTCTCAGCTTTCACTTGGGAAAAGAGGTCAACTTTTGAAGTCTTCGTCTGAAAAGTGAGTTAGTATCTGCCCGTATAGCTCCGCGCGGAGGTGCCTGGTCTGGCCCGAGCACAGCCTGCGCGAGGCTCATCGGGTCCGGGAGGCGCCTGGCGCTGGGGTTTGCAGGGGGGCTGTGCACGTGGGTGGTTTCCCCAGTGGCACTGGGGACTCCATAAGCTGGAACTGTGCTCTTGTGGGATTTATGTCACCTCTGACAAGTTTATGTTTAGAAGTCCTGAAGGCCTACAGTGCATTGTGGAAATAGTGAAGAATCATAATACGTAGCTATCCCAAAATATAAGTCCTTTAAAGTAATGTAACTCACTGTCTGTTCAGAATAGCCCGTTTTAATGTAAATAACAGTATTTTAGGTCTAAGGTATATTTCAAAGAACTTCATTTAGGAAGGAATTGAAGAATTGATTATTTTAAGCTTTCCAAGCACTGTAATTTTTAAGATGTAAGAGAGAATAATAGACAAGGTACATTATATTCTCTTAGAAGTGGATTTTTTTTCAATGGCATTTTTATTATCTGTGTGGTAGGTTGACCCTGGCAGGGCACCAGGTGCCCACCAGGCTGCTCTATCGCTGCCCTCCTCAGCTGGACAAGGGAGAGAAGATACGACGAAAGGCTTGTGGGGTGAGATAGGGACAGGGAGAGATCACTCACCAATTACCATCATGGGCAAAATAGACTTGACTTGGGGAAATGAATTTATTACCAATGAAATCAGAGTAGGATAATGAGAAATAAAATCAAATCTTAAAACACCTTCCCTTCACCCTTCCCTCCTTTCTGGGCTTAACTTCAGGCATTATTTCTCTGCCTCCTCCCCCACCCCCCACCCCACCCCCCGAGCAGTGCAGGGTGATGGGGAATGGGGGTTGCAGTCAGTCCATCACACATCTCTGCTGCTCCTTCCTCCTCAGGGGGAGGACTCATTACACTCTTATCCTGCTCCAGCCTGTGGTCCCTCCCACAGGTGACAGTTCTCCATGAACTTCTCCAACATGAGTCCTTCCCACGGGCTGCAGTTCTTCACACCCTGCCCCAGCGTGGGTCCCTCCCAGGGGGTGCCAGCCTCCAGGCACAGCCTGCCCCAGCCTGGGTCCCCCGCAGGGTCACACGTCCTGCCAGCAAACCTGCTCCAGCCTGGGCTCCTCTCCCCATGGGGCCACAGGTCCTGCCTGGAGCTGCTCCAGCACAGGCTGCCCACGGGGTCACAGCCTCCTTTGGGCACCCACCTGCTCCAGCGGGGGGTCTCCATGAGCTGCAGATGGGGATCTGCCCCACATTAACCTCCGTGGGCTGAGGGCACAGCCTGCCTCACCGTGGGCTTCACCATGGGCTGTCGGGGAATCTCTGCTCCGGTGCCTGGAGCCCCTCCTGCCCCTCCTTCCGCACTGACCTGGGGGGCTGCAGGGTTGTGTTTCTCACATATTCTCACTCTTCTCTCTGCCTGCAGTTGCTGTTGGGCTGTTTCCCCCTGCCTCCTTCTGAAATACGCTATCCCGGCAGTGCTGCCACCATTGTTGATGGGCTCTGCCTTGGCCAGCGGTGGGTCCATCTTGGAGAGGGCTGATATTGGCTCTGTCTGGCATGGGGACAGCTTCTGGCAGCTTCTCACAGAAGCTACCCCTGTAGTACCCCCTGCTACCAAAACCTTGCCACACAAACCTAGTACATTGTGAAAGTAGTAACTCTGAACAAACATAAATAATTTCATTGTTTAATACAGTACGGGTTCGATGCATTGATTTGCGATACCTGTGACTTCTAAGTATGGATTTTTAAAATATTTTTTTTTAAATACTGATAAATCATTAATTACCTAAAAATTAGTTCAAATTTAAAGGAACAAACCACCCTGTTGTCATTTCCTGAGCTATTTTGCAACCTAAGCAAAGACTCAGGTATTCCAGATATGATAGATGTCCAGATTGCATAAGACGTTATGCATTGCTCACTCTAAGATACAGAGTCCTGTCTGCCCTTAAACCCTTTGTTCTCTTGGCTGAATGCAGTTAATTAGCAACCGTCTCCATAGCAACTGCCTCATAGTCCAAAAACATTGTCTCGTTTTTGCAGTTTAGCTTATCACACTGTTTACCTGAAGGGCTTTTCACTGCGTTGAGTCTCATTTGAGTTGGCTGCATGCCTGCTCACGGAAGTGAATTGTCAAGATAGAAAAACACCATGGCAGCAAGATGCTGAACAGGGCCCTGTGTGTGAAAGCAAAAACATTTAAAAAGTTCTGTGGAAACAAAAGTTGAAGTTTGCAATGATTTACATCCAGTTTTAAAGCATGTGACTTGCCAGGAATACTGTGCATTTTAAAATCCCGCGTTACTTCTGGGCCTTTTTTACAGTGCCTTGCAGCCTACCCCATGTGGTGTTCCCTTGCCTGTAGCACGTTTTGAGCCCATGAGCCTCACAGGCACAGACCTTTGTCTAAATCCATGAGGAATCTTACCTCCCTGCAAATCCAGGCTGTTTCAGACAGCTCCAGCTTGTTCATTAGGAGGACGTTGCTGTACGTTGGTCAACTGTGTTGAACGTTGTAGTCCTGTTGGTTTTTCTTTATATCAGCATTGTTTCAAGGGAAGTCTGGTTCCATATGACAAATTAATTAGCTGTTGTGGTCGTATACATCAAAGTACGCTGGAGATTTAGGCTTATTTATATTAGCCATTAAAGTGGTGTTAAAATACCTGCCGTGTACTCATATGACTCAGAAAATTACAATAGGCATGGATTTGTACTAATACGTTGATGTAGGATGACATACTTAAATCATGTTTGAATTTTATACAGAGGTGTATCCACATATACACCCATCTCTACAGAGGCTTACTTGAAGGTGTGAATGTGTCATTGAAATGACAGTGAAATCTTACTGGTGTCTTGATCTGACACTTATGTCTGGCCTGAAACCAAGATGCTCCTGGCATGAGAGGCTATGTGCAAGTACCATTTTCTTGTTTTCTGGACATTTTGCTTATTAATGCTTGGATTGTGGGGGTTTTGTTTTGTTTGTTTGTTTGTTTGTTTTCTTGGTGGGCACTACAATGGATGGGAGGCTGATTTGACTGGAGTAATTCTCATTCTGTCCTAGGCAGATCAGAATCCAGAGCTTGTCATTCAGCCATGCCAGTACACACTGGCCTCCCTCCCCTTTTGCATTGACGGTTTCAACTGGCAAAGGTCATTCTCCTTTTTAGCCTCAAATGGGACGTGGGGCTGCTGCATCTTGTTAAAAAGGCTTCACTCAATATGATGGTTTGAAACAGTCTTTCCATTAGACTTGAGAAGGTGTTTGGGGCCCTTTCAGGATAAAAAGCAGGATGCGTGCAAACCCTGCCAGCATTGCTGGTGTACTCCATTATTCCTATAGAGCTGCTGGTTGATAGAGGGTTATTCTCTGCTCATGTTAATGTCTTGCTTGTACTATTCTACATTCGCTATCATTATTAGTAGTATTTGAATTATAGCAGTGCTGAAAGTCTGCAGGCAGGATAAAGGCTCCATTGTAGTAGGTCTTGTGCACACAAGATGAGACAATCTCTGCTCTGGCTGTTTACAGTCTGTTTTAAGACCAGTAGCGTAAGTGGGTTTATCATATGAATAGCAGAGAGGGAAAGAAAATGCTACAAATGATAGGAAATCCATGGTTACATGGAGTAACTGCTCATTTAGTTATCTCCAAGACATTCGATTTTTATTACAGTTGTAACTATAGAGTAGAAGGTAAATACAATGCTTTTCTTTTTGCCAGCAGGCAGCTGGTGATGCTCATCTCTGCAGCCGGCGCCGCAGCTGTAGGGTGCTGGGAGGAAGCTGGAGAGCGTGGGGTGGGAAGAGGCTTGTGGGTAGGGCAGCTCATGGAGGCGCTGGACCAAGGGGTAGGCAAGGTTGGCAACGTGAGGTCTGTTGAAGCAGGGGAACAATTCAACGTGATAAATAGCCTCACTCTTTATCAGGAGCAAGCTGGCTGCACCCTTCAGTCTATTGCAGGGCATTACGGAGGTTTGTTTCCCGTACTATCTGACTTAGTGACGGACGACACAGTTGAAACAACAGATGGTTGAAGGCGATCCCTCAGTAACTCCAAGTGTGTAAGATTGTTTGCTGATGTTCACAGATCTTACACAAACTCACTTTGGATGGAAACCACAGAGAGTGTCCAAACAGCCAGGACATTTTCTGGCTTTTAAGAAGGTGTTCAGCATTGTTAGCGCCTTTGAATCTATGGCTCGGTTCTCCTGAAGCCAGACTTGCTAGGTACCTTTAGGGTTCCAGAAGTGGAAAACTCTAATGGCCTGAAAATGCCTGCTAGGACTTGATGTTATTTAATTAGCTTAAAGTAGAGCTTGGCAGATGGCTAAACAGTGGAAAGGACCTCCCTTTTTAAAAATATGGGCCACATCCTCAGGTTGTATGAACTGGCAGAGCTCCACTGAAATAGATGTTCTATCAGTGGGGAAGAGGAAAACTTCTGAAAACAGGAAAAACAGTTATAAGGCCACATAAATTATTGGTGGGGTTCAGGTAGAGAAATTGTTTTTAACATTTGAAAGACTGATCCGTTTCCAAAGTAACTGTATCCTTTACAGTCTTGTTTTCATTGATGTGCAATTTCAAGAAAGAATTTGGCTTGCTTTCCCAGAGCTGCATTAAGTCTGCAGAGCTTGCAGCAGTGAAACGTGCTGTACGCTGGTTTTTGCAAGTCATTCACTTATGAAAGTAAGACATCAATAATTCATTTTAGTAAAGCTAGTCTCTAAACTTGTGTAAATTCACCTATTATGTGATAACCTTAACCAACCTCAACTAGGTTTTTTAGAAATAGAGAGATCCTTGATTGAAAGTTGTGAGCTCACCTCAATCTTTTCCAGGGGAAATTCTTGCTCAGATGAAACCTTCCATATGTTTAAAAGCTGTTGCATTCTTACATTTTAATGTTTCCCATTAATTGCTTGGGGTTTTTTGTGTTTAATTGGAAACATGAATACAAAGCCTGAACAACAAAGCTGACTGCTCACTTATCCCATTGCAATGGTATCAAGCTGATAGATTCATTAAATCTATAAAAATATTAGATCAGAATTGGAAGTGAATTGAACTTACTGAAAGCAACACAGTGTTTACAATCTGCTTTCAGTCTGGCTTTTCTGTACCTGCTCATTTTTCTTTGAATTAAACCACATGTGTAATTTAAGGAGATACTGCAGGTTAACCCCATACTGTAGCGTCTTGTAACGCTTCAGAATTCATTTGCTCCAAGCTGCAGATTGACTGCAGAAATAAAAGCAGTAAGAAGTAAAGCTCACTTTAAGTACAGCAGTAAGAGGGATTTGAGATATTGTTACAGATTGCTAAACTTGGGCCGTGCAAACAGTTGTGAAGTCACATTTCTAGGGCAGGTGCTGAGCTATGCATGGACTGCCTGCCTCCGCTCCCACCCACCGGGGCACGCAGTGATTTAGCCAGTAGGTGAGGGAGGAGAAAGTGGGAGAGAAATTCTGTCTGGTGATGGGAGACAGCCAGCCATCACTGCGTGGGTACGGCCAGGCCAGATCGCTCTGTGGTCTGGCGGAGCTGGGTGGCTGCCTTTTTACTTTTATGATTTATTTATGATTTCATAGAATTACATGACGTTTCATAAATTCTTTGCATTCCATAAATCATGTGATTTATGATCTGTTATGATTTTTGTTATTTATGATGCCGCCACCTGCAGCATCGTTGCTGCCAAGGGCACCTGGGCACCCTGTCCCGGCAGGTGGGGTGAGGTGCCACCTCCCAGTTTCTGGCAGGATCAGGGGCTTGCTGCCCTGCCACGATGACTCATGCCCCAGCCATTCCTGCAGTCACTGCCCCATCCTGCCATGTGGACCAAATTTGTGCTCCAGAAGTTATTTTCTAAGCAGCAGACACGTGCGAGGTGTGCGGTGGCCAGTCTGCTCGTCAGGACCTACTGACAAGTGTCCTAACCCTGGCACAGGGTCGGAGTGGGTGGCCGTGGGTGGCAGCTTTCTAGCCTGTGCCAGCATTTGACTCCAGGATAGCTGGGCAAGGGTCCTTTCTCGTGTGGGACTGAGGGGGAAAGGGAGGACACCCCTCTCCTCGCCTGCCTGTGACAGAAGTCACCAGGAGCAGAGTGCAGCTCTGTGCCTCCGGTGGGCCAAGCTGACCCAGGTTTCTTCTGTCTTTCCCTTCAAGGGATATTCATATATCCCCTATTAATAAAATACGAAGCTTAGTAAATGACCTGAGAGCACTGTTCAGTGGCTGGAGGGCTCTGCTATTTATAAAGCCATCCATTAAAAATAATGTATTTTGCTTATGCATCCTGTGAATTAGGGAGGCTTGGATGACAGCCTGAGAGTCGGCATGTGTGCAAGCCGGGAGACAGGCACGTGACATTTTTGTGATAAGAGTAATATGACAAGTTGGCCTATAGTATGCCTGTTATTGAAACATCTAAATTACCTGAAAATTCATGGTTAAATGAGGAGACTTGCAATGCTGTGTGTAATTCCAGGTCTCATTATTTTTGCAGCACTAGACTTCATAACATGCAGTGCGAAATACTCGCAATTGTCAAATTGCTTGTGAGAATTGGAAGTTGTACTGGACAATCGAATGAATTGATGGGCTGGCTACCACAGGCAAAACTTGATTTCTAAGCTTGTGTAGATTAAACTATAAAAGATAACCTAAGGTCATAGACATAAAGCCTAATAAGAGCTTTCTTTGAAGAAAATTGTCTTGCAGGTTGTTAAGAGGAATGATGCTAAAATACAGAACAAAATTCTCTGGACAAAAATGCGATAGCAGGTTACACATAAAAAGCCAGATTCACCCATGCAGTTCCACTGGAGTTTCTTCAGCACAGATGAGGCAAGATTCTGGCCTGAAAACCAGCTCCTCTGGGAAATTGCATCATGAAAAATCTGGCCCATAGCCACGACAGTCGGGAGAGTGCTTACGAGGATGTTTTTGCATATATTCTTAATGTTTCATTTTGGGATGTCACAAGCCAGGATTTCACGTTGTGAAAATTGGCAGGGTGGTTATTTTATTTCACATATGGAATACAAGTAAAAGACTGCTCTCAGGCAAAACTGTGTGGCAATGGAAGGTTGAACTGAGTTCATGGGTTATTTTTAATGGCATTTCCTCCAAATTAGAGTTGTGGATGTGAAGGTGCTGCATGCATGAGAAACCAGCCCACTCTGCACAGTTTGCCCAGTGATTGCATTGTCTGGGTAGCTGCTGCTGTGCTGGAGGTCCCTTCAGGCAGCTGGGGCTGAACACCTGTGCCATGCATGGTTTAGTTTGAATACCCCTGGAGAACCCATACAAAAACAGTAACTTGTTGAAAATGGAGGCTTAAATTAATTTCTTGCCAAAGGAGTAATTGTTTAATATATGAGTTAAAAATTCTGTTCGGGGCTCTGATATACAACCTTAAATATAAAGCCACTATGCCTAATAAATAGGAGCGTGCATGCATGTGTGTCTGTATGTGCCCGACTACTTTGTGTGTATTTTAACATAATGGGGTTTATTAGGAGCTCTGGGAGAAATCAGCAAGGAAGAGGCATGTGACCGGCGAGTTTATTTTACAGCATTGCCCTCTTGATTCCTTACGTAAGACACAAGACACTGGCAGCGGCTGAAGTGCAATGATGTGGTGAGACAAAAAGCGAATCCACAGGTCTGTGGGCATGGAGGCTGGGACAGGAGGGGCTGGTGCCCGGCAGGAGAAATGAAAGCCTAGGGAGAGACGTAGGTTTTGTGTCTGGGTTTCCTGCACTGGTGCCTCAGAGGGAAATGCAAGTTATGTGTAGGAACAGAGCAAGGCTGTCTATCATTTAGTACAGGTCCAGTTAACACTTGTAATATGAAGTACCCGAGTTCTCCATGGCGTGGGCAGCTTCGCAGATTCCTGGGTCATCAGTGGGTTTTTAGGCTTTGTGATGGTTTTCTGAAAGGGTGTTCGAAGGGAAGATTTTGTTCCTTTGCGACAACGTGGTCTTCCTCAACTTCCTGGCGTACACGTAGCAGCAGGCAGGCCATTTCTTTCCATGGTGGACATCCCTTCTGGGCAGCTTGGTACAGCAAGATAACACAGGTGCCTGCAGAAAGCCCCATGACAGCTGACTGCTCACATCTCTCACTTAAAACCAGTGAGGAGCAGTGAGAGCAAAGGCTTGCAAAGTTTGGATGGCAGGGCTTTAACAGAAGTGGTCGGGGCGGGTTAAACAAGAATGGCTGATTTGTCAGGTGTGGAACAAGCTCAAAACATCCACTGCAGAAATAAAGAAATGGGGAACCAGAGGGGGAAATTCCAGAAGCTGAGGTGAATTTGGATTTTGGCTTTGTTTCTGTGCCCTAAGTAGAAGACAGGGAGTGAAATGGCCATAAGAGAAATGTAAAGCATTTGAGGCTTAAGCAATGGAAATTTGGTGTTAAGGTTCTTGACTCTAGGTTGGTACTAAACAGACAGAGGGAGAGATGCCTATAATGCACAACGTTACTAGGTAGGGAAACAGAAGTGTATTTGTAAGCAGTAGAGCCCTTCATACACAAAACCTAAGATATAATCAGATCTTTTATGTGCTATATTTCGTAACGCTTTGTCACAGTGAGTATTTGTGATAACAGCCAGACTCAGACCCGGAAGGCAAAATATACAAAACTGCTTGCTTAAATCTAGACCTCTAAATTCATAAACAGGACCTGCCTGTCAGAGATGCTCACAGTGAGTTGCTGTGCCATCTCAGCAACCAGAGCTTTACAAATAATTGTTGCATACTAGGTTGTAACTGAGGACACTTCCCATCCCAAAAGCCAGCCAGAAAACTTCCAAGCAACTAATACTAGACATGTTCTTGCGTGCTTGGCTGCACTGCAGTCTATCAAAATTAAACGGTGTTGGTGAGCTTCTGGTTTCATTGAAGTCTGTGGACTTTGAAGGATGTTTCTTGTGTATGTGTGAAAACTGAGTGATGGTTTGGTGTGTGCTTGAAGGGTGACGCGAGATGGGGGCTTGCTTTTGTAGCTGAGAGCAGTGGACACTCATCAGCGTCTTCAGCGGGACGTGAGCTTCTCTGGCCCCTCTGGACCCCACCTGAATCAATGCAAAAACTTCTTGTGACTTCTGAAGGTGTAAATGGTGGTCCTCATAGCAAGCTTTGGAAAATTTAGGGTAATATACTCTTCACTCTTATTTGCGTTAAGGTAGCATGTAAGAAACACAGAGTAGAGTAGGAAGCTTGAGAGAATTTGCCATGCAAGTCTCTTCAGCTCAATTGTCTGTTGGATGGCAGCGGTGTGGCGGAGGCGTGGGGAGCCGTGCTCAGGCCAGGCTTCCCTTCCATGGGAGCTGCACAGGGACTCACGTGAACAAGGGAATTTTTGCTCATCTTGGGAAAGGAAAGCAAGCAGCTTTGTTAGAGCTGAAATGTTTGTTCTGAAGATAATAGGTTTATATAATTACTTTGTTGCACAGGTGTTGTGTTTTTTTTTTCTTTTCAAAACCCTCAACTGTAGTTTCTATAATTACGACTCTGAAGTTCAGTCAAGTTACTTTTGAATAGCTGCTCTCAAAGAAAATAAGTCTACTGCTGCTAGTGATGTTGACGAGGTAAAGTGTTCTATCACTTCACACATTTTTATTAAGCAGTGGGTTGAAAGGCAGCATTAATTTGAAAGCCCTGTCATATCTTTGATAAATGCTTTCTAACATTGCTGTGTTTTGCCCAGGTATGACAGGACCCATTAGAATGACATATATTTCAGCTGTCATTGGTTTGGATCTGCATACGCTCCAGGAAAAAAGTGTTTCCTCAAGGAAAAGACCTGTGCTGGGGCAGGGGGGAAAGACCCTTCAGTACAGGCTTTGGGTGGTGGGCCACAACACACCTCGACAGGGTTTTTTCTCCTTGTTTTTAGGTGTGGGCTTTTTTGTTCTGTAGCTGTGGCAGAAGTAGGAGACAATTAGCCCTGTTGCCCCTGCCGATTGGACCTGCTGCAGTGTATTTATTAATTTATTTATTCATTTTTTTTATCTAGCGCAGTGAGGTTCTGCTCTTGGATTTGAAAGGGAGGGTGCTACTCTATGAATAGTAGTCAGATAGGTATGTAACAGGTTTCTTAATGCTAACATTCAGTTTAATGCAGCATTTTTTATGAATTACTGCTACAGCTCCTCTCCCTAGGAGAATGAATGCACCAGGTTTCTTTTGATAAATATAAAAGTGACTGAATTTAAATATGGACATTGCTTGAAAGTATAGTGCCAGCTGCTAGACCCTGTGTTGCATCTACTCCTGTGTAAAAAGTATAATGGTAGTTAAAAGAACATTATTTTCCTCTCAAAATTATTAATTTCAAAATTCCTAATAATATCTATTTATCACTTTCAGGGAAGACAGACAGAAACCCCACTGTTTCTCCCCTGTGTAGTCTATTTCTTATGGCAAAGAGCTTTTTACATAAGAAGAAACAAATTCAGATACACTTAGAAATAACACTAGGGCAAGCTTAAAGTCTAAAACTAATTATTATCAGAAACTGCATTTATTAAATGAAACTGGTTGCTTAAAAATAAAATAGATTTTGCCCCTTTAATTATAAGCAAAAAACCACAGTGGTAAATGCCATCGTAACTAGAGCTGACAGTAAATTCAGCTCTGGATCAGACCTCACATCGCTTGAAGTAAAACAGAGATATTACTCTGACTAATTTTACATTGTAATAATTATTTAATGCTCACAATGAAGCCTTGTCCTTAGGGTTTTATGCTTTAGCTATTTCTTACCCACGCCTTGTAGTTATTAAGTACAGACAAAGCTGCCATTTTTTCAAATGACATAATGTATATCAGTGTGTGACAATGAAAAACATCAAAAATAGGCATTTTATGGTATAATACATTAACTGTATGAAATCTGGAACAGTTTCTTCCATCTTTGGAAGTTTCTTAAAGCAGTGCATAAACCATAAATAGATTTCTTTAAGTATCAGTGGCTGTCATTTCAAAATTTGACAGATCTTAATTTTTAGAGAAGTAGAATTGCCCCCTGTTTGTGTTCTGTCATATGCTTTCAGTTAATGCCAAACTCCCTCTTCTCATATTTAGCACACTCCTTTCATCCTGTTGATCAGCAAGCACTTTTGAACAATTGGCTTGGTTTTATTAAACTACTGAAAATGTGTACATTTTGCTTTTCAGTACAGAAGAGTTTGCTTGCTGCTATGATGTTTGGTTTTAAACACCTTTTATAAGTCTGTAACGAAGGGCTTAATGCAGTGTTGCAACTGAATTTTGGGTGGTTGGGGTTTTTTTTAATGTCAAGGCTGCAGGATTAGACCTAAACAGTGTGTGTATCCTGGTGATAGTGTAACCGGGGTAAATAGCAAGACTGGTCTCAATACATGTGTGAAAATTCAGAAGTCCCAATGCTGGAAGTTAGACACTGATGGTACAAAAGTAGTGCTCTGGGCCCTAGCCGGGGGCCTGAACATTTCATGGCCAAGGTAATTTCGGTTTGGATAATTTTATTTGAAGTCGAGGTCAGAATCTTTCCTTCCCAAGGATGGGAGAAGCCACGTGGGAGTTACCCAGTAATAATGCAGGGAAAATCATGTGCCCATGTGAAATAACGTCATGGGCTGTTTCTTGCCCTTGGGCGGCAAGTCCTTACCCTTGGAAAAGAGCCAGATGCTCGCATCATGTAAATCAGCGTGATTTTCACTGGCATACATGAGTGCGTGCTCATCTATGCCACACGAGGATGTAAGATCTTTTTTTCCTCAAGCTCCTTCTAGTTGTGTTTCTTGACATATACTTAGATATCATCTAAGTGCCGACACTGTCAAATATTGTATTGAATATCAAAAGGCTCCTCCATCTCAGATGGCAACTGTGAGACTGAGTGAGAGTAGTGTGAAATTGTCCTTAGGCTGTTGAAAGCCCTGTGTGTGGATGCAATTTGTACATGCAGAACAAATACTTATGACCTTTCCCGTACCAACTTCTTATAATTTGAAAGCTGTGTGATTCAGGAAGTTTAGCACTGTGTTTGGCCAGTATTTAATAACTGAATTATGGATGATCAAGCAAAAGAAACACAAATTTGAGGAAAACCTTTTCACAAATATATGTAAGGTAGCCCTAATATGAAAAAAAAACCAACAAAAAACCAACAAAAAACTCAGTAAACTGGGCTGAAAGAGGAAAAACTGCAGATGATAGTTAAAAACACCCGTTATAAGGATTTATATGTTGCATGTTTTCATGAAGTTCACAAAAGAAGCCCATTCGTTGGCCACTTCCCTGGGAGTCACCGTTCTGCATGTTCTGCTTAAAATGTTTCCATGTACTTATATCACACTCACCATTTTCAGTGTAATATCACCATGGAGGTGAGTCCTTAATTTTTTAACTCTTCAATTTTTGCATCAGATTAGCTATCCTTAGCTAATTATAAGGGCCCTGTACTACTTTTCTGCACAAGGAACTCCTAATAGGAATGGCTGCTCTGACAGATGGTCATTAATCTGTCAATAATGAGATTTTTCCATTTTATGCTTAGATGTAAGCTCTTTGGGGAAAGGATCAGCTCTTTGCTCTGTATTTGTACAGTGCTTAGCACAGTGGGGTTTTGGTCCACGATGGGGCCCCTTGGTCTCCCTGTCATACGTACCACTCCTATAAATAACCGTGTTTGATGTGGAGTAAGATGAGAGGGGTTCTTTGTGTTGGGAAGATAGTTCTTTAAAACCTAAACAGCCAGCTGAAATGCTGGAATTTTTTCTCCCTGAGGGGACCGGACTTTTCTCCCGGCAGCATACAGCTGGCACAGAGGGACACGGCAGAGCCCCGTGTGCTGTGAGTGTGGCCAGCCCTGTGCGATCACTGCTCCTCAGCAGGCACGGGGAGCTGGGCACCAGCCGGCAGCCCTGGCAGCGGGGTGATTTTCAGGGCCAGGGTGGCATTGGTTGACTCCCTTCCTCAGCATGCCATACCAGCAAAGTTCATAGCATTTACGCAGATTTCTCTGGCCGGTGGACGCCCGCCCGGGAGGTTGATCGATCGCTCTGCCCAGGCAGCTGTTCCCCCGCGCCCCCGCACGTGTTTCAGTGCTGCCAGCGCAGACCCGCTCCCGCAGCGACGTGCTGGAAAGCTGAGAATGGTATGGCCTCCCACAGCCCCAGGAACTTGAAGATGCCTATGAAAAAGCAGCCACACTTAAATGAGGTAGAGCCCTGTTTCTGAGTCCACGAAGACAGGGGCGTTGAAGGGAGCTGGCTGTCATATACAGAGCTGTGACTTTGGCCCAGCCCGGGAGCACCGTGAGGTTCCAGAGGTTCTGAGAGCACTCGTTGAAATGGGGAGAGCTGACAGCTGGCGTTAGGAAGCCATTAAGAGCCAGCATTATGTCATGTCTGCGCTACTGCTGCCAGGACAGGTTGCTGTTAGAAAGTAACTTAGAAGTTTAGAAAAGTAAAACCCAAAACAAAAATAAAAAACCACAAAGAAAACCCCCAACAGTTGGGCTCATTTGCAATCACAGAGAAAGATGTATTTGCTTTAAATTGCTCAAAGATTAAAAGCACTGATAATGGAACAAGTCTTACCTATGGCACTTTCAGTTAACTGAGAAAGGTGCAGCCAGCGATTAAACTGCTGAGAGGGAGGAGAGCACAGATTGCATTTCAAAGGAAAATTCAAGCAATGCACTAACGATTATTAATGTGTGTTATTGTTAAAATAATCATATTTATTATGGTCTAGCCTAGGGAGAACCAGCAAAAATGGAAGCCTTGTTCCGGACACTGTAGGAACATGCACACAGTAGGTGGTCCCCAGCCTGAAAAGCCTGCAGTCTAAATAGTTGTAGATGGAGCGGGTAAAGCGGGTAAAGCACCAGCCCAGTTAAGGAAAGAACGGCGAGAAACGCAGTTGGTTTGCATCTGCTGTGCAAGGGCGTGGATGGTATTTGTTGCCCGGTCTTCCTTCCAGTGTTTGCTATAGATATGTGAGGGCTTCTGTATGATCCTGATTTAAAAACAAACAAACATGCAGATGTGAAGAGTAGTTACTGATTTCTTGCTGGTATTGGCTCTCATAGACGTAGTGGAGGCCAAGGATGGGAGACGGGTTAACGTGATTGCCATTGCAGCGTGAGCCACAGGCTTGGTTCCCCACTGCTTTGCCTTAATAACAGAAGAATTTTACACCCACTTGCACAGATATAAACATCACCCATGATTAAAAGCAGCAGTTGTTTAGTTGCCACTTAAGTATTTTTAATTGTGTTCTGCCTATTTTAATCAGCCTACTCTGCTTGGACGCTTTTGTCCATGAATGCTCCCTGTAGTTAAAGGGTTACACATTTCATCAGTGATACCAGTTTCCTAGGTGGAATAGTAAGTATAGTGTTTTGAAAAGCAACCAGACAAAACCAAATCCAACTGGTATTAGGGCAGTCTTCCCTGTGCATCTGTCCATGCCTGCCATTACAAGCAGCTGGTTTTTCCTTGTCTTACAAATTGATGTTTCTGAGTGTGTATTGCCCGTGTTCTTTCTGTTAAGCAGTCACAATCAGTGACCCCTAATAAAGAATAAATTTGGTGGAAGGTGTTTTGAAAAGCTTGGGCTGGAGGTGTATCCCTGTGACTTTCGGGCTTGTGTACCCTAGGAGAGGCTTGCTAGAACAGCTGTGGTGATGAGCCCTCCACGGGAGACTGCAGGTTGTTCTGGCAAAAAAAAGCATTTGCCACGCCTGTTCTTTAGACGAGATTTATCTGCTGTAGAGCTTTCTTTGCTGGATAGTTATGGCTTCACTAGATCCAATCTTGGCTCCAGTTTAGTTATGCAATGCTGAGGTTTCTCCCTCCTCTCCTGCCGTGGCCCCTTCCCCAGCCACAGCTGGGGCTTCACAGCGCTGGCCATTCAAACCTGGAAATCAAGATGATGCATCAGCATGGCACAAAAATTATAATATTTATAAGCAGGGAGCTCCTTGCTCCAGTCTGTGCTCCTGTGGCAGCTCAGTTCCAGCAGGCTGTTTGGGTTGCCTTGTGAGCATGAAGCCAAGTGCACAGCTAGTGTCGGTGCCTAATGCAACCGTACAGAAAAAGTGCAGCAGCGAGGTCTGGTCAGTCCTGTGTGAGGAATGAACGCCAGCCACACACGCTCAGAGAGAGCTGTGCCTTAGGAAATCCTGTTCTTCCTTTTGCTTTGGTGATAAGGAGCCGCCTTTACCTGCAGAGGGACATAGGTGTGCTGGCTGCAGCATTGCGCAAGAAAATTAGGAGGATCATCCACCCTCCCCACTTGGTGAGTAGGGGAGGAAAGCCAGCCCTGTAGCTCCTGCTTTCTCCGTTGTGCTGCAATTGCACTATAGATAGCAGAGGCCCCTCATCCTGCCTCTGTCTTCTTTGACTTACAATTCAGCCAGCTCTAATTATTAAAAAATAAACAAGCCTGTAACTGCCTAAGAGCTTTAAATCCCCTAAATGACAGGGAAATAGCCCCTGAACACCACCGAAATAGTCTCTTCTATGTCTGCCTATCCTGGCAGCAGATACAAATCATCATTAGTGGGTCACTCTGACACAGATCCCTTAATGTAAGTGCTACATTACATTAACAAGCAAGTCAACAATAATATTAGCAATAAATGAGAAATTAAATTCCTAGTCATTCATCCCTCTGGGTTTCCCAGTGTGTCTCTTGTGTTTTTCTTGTTTTGATCCTAAGCATTTTGAAACAAGAAGTGTCTTTATTTTGTGTCTTGTGGCGTGATCCCAGCCCATTAAAATGGATGACAGTACTGCTGTTGACTTCAGTTAGCAATTATTGTAGGAAAGAGCACATGGTGTGATTCAGAAATTAATAATAACTATGTACGCTGATTTTAAAGAGGGGATGTAAAATTGAACTTTCCTTCTGAACTGATTTTAATTCAAACTGATTTTTCCAAGTTTTTCTAACAAAACAGATAAAAAGCTAATTTGCATTAAATTGGAATGCTTTTACTTTTCTAGACCAAGACTGGTAGTGGGGGAGTCACCACTGCTAAGCAACAATAAAAGATGATGTTTTATTTACACTAAGAAAAATCTAAATGTGAGGGCTCCAAAGCACTCTCCAGTTTTTGGCTGCTAATTTTAATGGAAGATGTGGCCAGACCCTCAAATGGCTCAACATCCAAAATACTTGTTTTGCCTGTTGATATATGTAGACTGGAACATTGTTTTGTTTGGGTTTTTTTTCAGATTACAGCAATAGCTTAGTTCCAGTATGTGCTGGAAAATTGCTTATTGGACTCTCCTGATCAGAAATCACTGATTATGGGGTATTGTCTGTAGTGCTTTTATGATGAAGACTATTAAAGACTGAACTGAAACCACAACCTCATTCCTTTCGGAATTAATGCTCAGAGTAAACCTGTCTTGTTCCTGAAAGGTTAGTCTCCAGTGCACTAATCCCTTGTTTCTGTTTTGCCAAATGTATTCACTGAATTGCACTGGTGGCCTAGTGTTTCTAATTTTACTGCCCCTACCTCCAAAGTGAATCTGCAGTACCTTGTAGCTACAGCTGGTACAGATTGCATGTAATCAATTATGGAACATTAAATATTGCAACTATAACAAGGCAAGAGAGGGGGAAACTCAATGCCGAGTTCTCTCCTGGTTCATGTCTGTAATTAAACATGCATAAACCTTCCTGAAAGGGGGACTGGTGTGGTGCTCAGTCCTCCAGTGGAGGCTGGTGTCAGGTATGCTGGTGGAGACCTCTACTGCTACTGGAGCATAGGCTGGGTACTCCTGCTTTCTGCACCTCCAGGATTTGGCTTGCTGGGAACAAGTGGGCCGCGGTTCCCTTTTCACCCTCCTCTGCATACATCCCAGAGCTCATGAGGATGGTTCTATCCCCCAGCCCCCAGAGACAATTCTGATGCTAGTGTTTAAATAATTGTCATTTGGGATGGCTACTTTTCTTCCTGGATGCGTCTGTGTTCTCATTGATTTGAAATATCATCCCTATTTACAGCTTGATGGTTGTTGGTGTGCTTTCAGAATAAAGCACCTGCAGTGGTGATGCTGTCTGGCTTCCTGGGGTAGGAAGTCTTGATAGTGTCCTTGCCACCCCCTGCAGTGCTCTGGAGGTGGACTAAAGGGTGTTCAGGCACCACTGAGCACCTTCACCCATTTTCTCTTCTTGTGCCTCTGCGACAGACAGAACAGAATAGCTCGAAGCAACCCCAGGGAATTTAATGTGTGAAGTTACGTAAAGGGAGTGTGGGGGGAAAGAAGCAGGAATTGCTTTTAATTGCCACCAGGTCAGTAAAACTGGATTTGTAGGTGCAAAATGGAACTGTAGAATGGAGTGCCTGGGTCATTAATGAAAACAAGTCACATGTGCACATAAATATTGGGGAGGGGGAATGACTTTCAGACTTAGCTGCTGAACTGTGGAGCTGGAAGGAAGCAGATTTTCTTTAAAAAGGATCCAGTGGTAAACCTGGGAAATGCAGGTCCTTCAGTACTATTACTCTGTACCATGTGAGATGCAAGGGAAGATCAGCTATTTACGTGGACAGTAAGAACGTGCAATTATGTTAGAGGAAATAAACGTTTTGTAAGGAATATAAACTTATATTCTTCATGTTACAAACTGGGAATAAGCTGTGGGCCAAGTTATTCTGTCATGGTTTTGAACCTTTTTTGGAACATCTAAAGCTTGTAACTGGCAGAAACAGGATATTAAACTAGGTGAGCTGCTGATTGAGGGATAATAGGAGTTCTTATGTTTCCAGTGGACTACATGATATCAAATGCTAAAAATGTTGCCATGTTCCTCCGCTGTAGAGTTTTGGGGATTTTGTTTGGATTTTTTTCTTTCACCAGACTTTCTCTCAGTATAAACTTACTCTTTGTGGCTTCCTTAGATCTACCCACAAGTCTAAATAATATAAAATAAATATCTATAATCTTTAGATATGTAGATTGTAGGTATCATATTTAGTCTCTGCAACCTTTCTCCCAAGGAGCTGTTATCCCCTGTATTTTTCCACAACATATGGACTCAATAATTTTCTTTTCCACAACTCCCAACATTTACGTTTGAGTATCATACCAGTTTTTCAGCTAGTTGAATCCATCTATATGCCATTGCTAAAGTACTGATAACCCTGTGTCTTCTAAGTTTTAGTATTGCTCTTGCAGTAAGATCAGCATAACATTTTCCCTGTAGGTCATAGCTTGTTGACCAGCGTGGAAATTTACGAATTGCTGGAATTGTGATGCCCGTTAATAATAAATTCAAGCAGATGTGAAGTTTTCATTCTTTCAATCAGAATTTTTCCAGTTTATGATCTACAAAGTCAGGGGTAGTTAGAAGCAATAAAATGGTTATATCCATGGGAATATGTTGACTTTGTCTCTCCTCTAGTGAGTCTGTCTTCATGGGTGATCCTTTGCAACAGCAGCCTCAAGCCTTCCCTTATGGGCATCTCATGCAATTTATCACTCGGATTTCTAACTTTTTGTTTCAGTACAATTGCTGATCCACTCTGGTCTTGCTTAAATTTACTGACTGTTTCTTACAGCTGCTCCAAGTTTTCAATGAGTCATAAAAATTTGTGCTTAGGTAAGCTACTGTGAGAAAATGGTTAATGTTTGTTAGTATTTGCCCTAAAAACACAGGCACAATCTCTTTCACAGGGTTTTGACCATATTCTTCATACTGTGTCTGGGGGTTCATAGCTAGTTCAGCTATGAACCCCTGTGGTTCTTGGGTTTACCTCCATATTAAGACGCATCCTCACAAGCAAGCGTTAATCTCTTGTGCCTCAGGTCCAAAACAGTGAACCACACTCAAGCGTACACGTGTGAATTTATAGCATGGGAAATGAGCATCAGATTATGTGTAAGTGGTTTTGAATATATACAGAAAATTCCTGAGCAGTTAGTTGTACCATAGAGGGCAGTTTGAGTCAAACTTGTTTTGTCCCCTTAACTCCCGTTTGGCTGTTTGCTAAAGCACTGAACAGCAGTGTTACTCAGCATGTGGTCTGTGGATGTCTGGATGTCCATAAAACATCAAAAGATCTTGTGAGTGGAGTACACATTTCAAAAACTGAAAAAATCCAGTTCGTGCTAATGTTCCCATACTTGCAAGTAAGCAAAAAAATGCAAGGAAATAAAAGTGGCAAGTGATTATTTGATTTTTAGCCTTAGATTTTATTAGGTGATATAAGTGAGAATCTTTGTGGCAGCACTGCACAAAGCGCTCCAGGATTTTTTTTTTTGAGAAGTCTGGCTTTTCCTTGGTGCTGCAGGATTGAGAAAATTTGCTGTGTCTGGAAGCCAGGGCAGCCTTGCATAGTCGGTGCACTTTGGTTCCTCCTCTCAGGAAGGAGAACACCAGATCTGGATAAGATTCAAAGTGGGTAACGAGGAGGATTAAAGAATTTCCCTGTGAACAGCTTCAACACAAGCAGTGGCTCAGTGGACTGTACCTCTGCAGTCCAGAAGCAGTGACTCACGGGGGATAGGGTTGAAGTCTGTAAAATCCAGTTGCATAGAGAAGGTGAGTGAGTAGCAGCTGCTCACTGCTTCTTCTGCAGCAATTTAAAGTTTAGGTGAGAGGGTCAAAAAAACCCAAAAGGTGATAAACTCTTGATACAAGATCTGGGTCAGCCATGAAACTCTTTGGAAGATACAGTGGAAGCTAAATGCTTATGTAGGGTCAGAAAGCAAATGGACAAGAGAAAAATCCCATATTATATCCAGAAGCACTCACTGCTTCTGGCTCAGGGCACTTTAGCTGCAAGTTATTTGAATTTGGGAGAACTCTCTTGAGCTGTCCCCACATTCACTCTCCTTTACTCAGGGGTGGGACACTAGCCTTACTGGGCTTTGGCCAGGGGTGCCACCCCAGTCTCATGCATCTGAGACCATACTGCTCTTCAGTGTTTTTTCTTGTACAACCAGTGGTCTCCTTGCTGTTGGGCTCCTGATCGCCCACCTGTTTGTCTTTCCTCAGGATCCTCGTGCATCTTGGAGCTTTCCTCCCAGCCCAGACTTACTCTGTTTGTTACAGATTAGGGAGGGTGATGCTGGGGCACGTTCCCTGTTCTTGGAGGTTGTGCGGTGTTTTAGAGGAAATTCATTTTTTTGTAGAGAAGCACACTGTATAGACGTCAACAGGGCTCTGGCAGCGTTTGAATTGCTTTGATTTGCCTGCCCCTACGTGTGCCAAAATTTATTTGAAGAGAGGAAAATACTGGTGACTTTATCTGGCACAGCTATCAGGCTATTCTTACCCCTCTGCTGTGCCTTTCGCCTGCCCATTACATCTACCTGTTGTCTCTGATTTTCTGTGCTAAGCAAGCTCTTTGAGAAACTGCTTTTAAACAGCCAGGACCATGGAACTGAGACCTCACAGTAACTGCAAATACTGCAAATAATAAATAATGTTATAGCTATGTAATTATAATGCAATACTAATTCCTTTTAAGAGTGCCTTTGTGTCAACCTGAGAGTGTGCTGTGATTAGAGCAGTTAATTCTGCAACTGCTGTGTCATCAAGAGCTTTTAAGATGTTTACAATAAAAGGAAACAGAACTGTGAAACAAACTGGCAATTATTGTATATGCTAATTTTTGCCTTCTATTTACAGTAGACTGACTGCAGTATTGATCTTAGCATTTGCAAACGATTTGTTTTGGGCTCAGTTTTCCTTTTTTTGCCCAGAGTACCCTCAAGACCATGCATATGAATGACGGTATATGCGACCAAAGCAGAATTACACCAGGGGCCTGTGAAGAGAGATGCTGTATGTTGCATGGTCTGATGGCTTGTTACCTAGCTGAAGCACTGAAAATATGATTGTCCTACAGTACTCTAAGCTTTATTTTTCATTATACTAGCCACTGCATGGTCACAGGGAGGAGGTGGTCTCCACCTGAAAGAACTCACTGTTGCAGAAAAGGGAACGGGGTTGGTATTACAGAAAAGATAAAGGACTCCAGAAGGGTTTGATGATCCAGAATCGCAGCACAGCAGCCGCCTTCCTGTTCTGAGGGGCTGTTATTCAGCAGAGATCCCGCAGAGCTGGATTGACACTACAGCCTCCCCAGCTCAGCAGTGGAAGGGGAACGGTGGCAAAGTTATGTTGCTGGAGTGAGTGCCTGAAGAAAGACTACTTCAGTCTCTGCTGCTGGTCTGTTAGAGTAAGCACAGCAATTATGGTCTGGAGCAGGACCTCTTAGGAGCTATTTTGGGATTTCACCTATGTTTCTATAAGTGGAAGTTCAGTTTTGCCCCCATAAATTCATGAAGAGGCTTTTGAGAACTGGCCTGCTGCATTTCTGGGGCAAGAAAGGACGATGGTATTGCTGCTTCCTTGAAAGGGTGGCTGCTGCTTAGCAGAGGCTCAGCAAGATAAAACCAGCCTTAGC
This sequence comes from Falco punctatus, assembly GCF_963210335.1. Lineage (NCBI taxonomy): Eukaryota > Metazoa > Chordata > Aves > Falconiformes > Falconidae > Falco > Falco punctatus. The sequence continues at coordinate 27,984,464 of NC_137590.1, read as the reverse complement.
AAATCAAAGATCTGCAGGGAACATCTCTGCACACACAGTCATAAAATTTGCTGTAATGTGGTGCTTGGAAAACATGCTTGTCTGGTTTATCTTACTTTTCACCTGATGTTGGCTCTCACAGCAGCTGAGAGGTGACAAAATTTCATCTGTCTTGAAAATTAGAATGTGCTTTGCTGTGACTTGCAATTGATCCGATTAGCTAAGTACGTTTAGAGTTTATAATTAAATTTGAAAAGCTGTGTTCTTCAGTGAATGATATTGCACCTATAATTATGGATGGGTTTTTTTTTCCCTAGGGATTTAACTTAGGCAAAGTTCAGTTTAAGCAAGAAGTCACCTCTTCTGTATAAACATAAGATCTGTGTGAATCCAAAAGTGATTGGACATATTTATGTGAATAAGTCTAGGAAGACAACTTCATTGCCTTAGACTTAGAATAGATTTCACCAATTTACTCAGATCTAACATAAAAATATATTTAATATGCTAAGCCAAAATCATGCAGGCTATACACATCTATTCTGCAGAACATCATCAACATGATAGAGCAATTCAACACCTTCATCAGCATCATGGAATAATTTGCAACTTATTTTTTAAAATCTGACACTGTGTTGTGAATAAAGTAAGTATTCACTAGCATTTGTATACTGAGTGCCTTTGTTCAGTATATCTGCTCGAACAAAACTATGCAGGAGCATGAGTAACAACTCCTCAACTAATTTCAAAACTACAGAGGCTCCTTTTCTTTCTTTAAGCAGAGTTTAGGATGCACGAGGTTCCGTTTTGCCCTTGCACGCTAGATTTGAATTGTAAATAATCAGGTACATTTTTGTGATTCTTGTAATTAAATGTATAACATAAAATCGGTCACAAAGTGACACATGGCATTTGGCTTGGTAGTGTTATTTAGTTGCAATGGTTTTCCTGGTTCTGGTGTCTTTCCTGGAGTGAAGATCAGTCAGGGTTATTGCGGCCCTCCGTTTTGGCTAGTCACAGCACTGCATCCCAGCAAAATACTAACAGGTTGTGGTAAAATGCTGTTCTCCTCTTCACAGCATTATGGGAGAGAAATTCTAGTCGAAAAAAGAATGTACAGAGTTGTGATTCTGCTTTTCAAAGCACATAATTCTGGAAAGAAAAGATGGGTATCTTGTTGAGAATACTTTTTACGTGGCAGAAATATGCTGGTAACACAATGGAAACAACAGGAATCATAATAAATATGGGAAATAATAGATGTGTAGCAACAGACTTGAGAATCTTGCCTTTATTTTCCCTGTAGATGTTATTTGGGGTGTTAACGTGGAGACCTATTTGCTGGTTGTGGTGGTGAGGGGAGCTGCCCCTCAGTTCACCTGAGGGGAGAGGGGCGCTCACCTCGTCCTCTTTTGGCGGGAAACCCTGCTTCCTGCCCTCTCTGTCCCCTGGGCTGCTTATTCCGTAAACACCCTACTAAGGTGGTGTAGCAAGGTCAGGGTGGATCATATTGGTGTCAGAGGAGCTGAAAGAAGTCAGTCTGCACGGCTGGTTGACAAGGAGGAATCATTACAGGTGTTCTGACTCATCACAAGAGTTATGGAGTCGTAAAATGGGGGGTGAGGGGAGAGTCAGACTCAGGTATGTTGAAAATCAGCAAACACTACAGACAAATAAAGGACAAGAGCATTGATAGCAGATCAGATTCAGGTTCTTGTATTGAGTATGGCTGACTATGGGTCATTGTTTTTCATTAGCGTAGGGATTGGGGCTTGAGCAAGGAGGTAAGGAAAGGAAAAACACAGGGTCACTTTTTTTGTGAGCAAATTGTCCCCAAGTCCTTTGAATTCGGTGAACTCAAACCCATGTGAAATGAGATGCAACATGTGAATACTTCCTCCTGTGATGTGATCCTCAAACCCTGCCTTTATTCCAGAAAGAATTTGTCTGAATTTAATCATGTGCAAGAATTTGACTGAATTTAATTGTGGCATTGCTGGCAACTTCAGCAGAAGTCACTCGTTTGCGGGGAAGGGACAACCGAAACCCTGAGGTAAAATCCTGTCATGAAGTCCATGGGGACACCTGGCAGATGCTGCTTCTTGTTGGTTTTGTCAGAAAGCTGAGGGCATGATGTTCATGGGCTCGCTAATTTGTTATCATCTTTCTGCTTTGCTCAGTCTATCTAGACAAGACCTGGAAATCAGTTTCTACCTTGACCAAAATTGTAGCCCCTGTTTACCTGGTGGAGAACTGCTGGTTCTCCATTAACTTGCATTCGTGGGGACTGTAAGTTGTGTATCTAAAATCTGTGGAATCTGATAAATACTTCAGAGCTGATTCTCCTCAGACAGACCCCACTTTTACATCAGTTTGACTTTGTTGCCCTGTTTGGTGAAATTACTCTGTATTTAAACCAGAAGAACCGATACGAGAAGCTCAGTGACTGTGTGGAAACTTTCTTAGAATTATTTTTCTGCTGTATGGTTTTTCCTAGATATTCAGAACTTTCAATACGTTTTTTCATACAGAAAGTATGTATTTTAAATATGTTTTCATATCATGATTTCCAGAGAGAAAATAACATTTTAAATATATCATGAGCCTTTTAGACCTATTTAATATCAAGATTTATACAGCTTGTTCTTAATTAATAGAGAGTTCTGTTATGTTTGAGATCCAAGAGCATTGTTTGAATTCAAGTTTGCAGAATGGGCTCTGGCATAAAATTTCTCCCTTTCGTCATTAGTGGAATTGATTGATGCCTTTGCTTAGCAGAAATATTGCCACATGAATACAAAGACAGCACATTTCTTACTCTGCTTGAAATGTATGTCATGCCATTTTGCTTTTAAGCATATAGTTCAGAAGAATTGAAATGGTAGAGCCTTTACGTCCATCACCTTGGGCCCAGTACAGCTGAGGTATTCTCCTTATGTTTCTGTGGCAGACAACCCTGCCCTTGCATCGCCGGGAACTTTGATAAAGATCCATTGTCAGAGGTTCCCTCCAGCCTGGTGAGTTTTACTGGGTCAGAACCAGAAAGTCTGTGAAATAATACATGCTGTAAAAGAAATCAAATGGAGTTACTGATTGGTATATCAGTTTCAGTCTGAAAAGATTGGTTTTGTTTTCTCTGGTTTCTGACCGACTGCAGTAACTCCAACTCAAAGGTTGTTACAGAGAAAGTTAAAGAATATAAATTCTAGATGGAACAAAACGGCCACTTTTTGAAGATGAAAATCTATTGCTGTGCAGGGGGAGAGGTGACATTCTGGCAGGTGTGTGAGCTGGTGATGGAGGGTGGACCGGCCCCGCTTCTATACTGTCTTGGTAACTCCATAGATGGTAGAGAAAAATGTTAACAATAGCTGAACTTACAGCTGGTTGGCCATTCTGCTGCCAACATATCCTACTGTTGGACACACAAGTACTGAAATTGTGCATTCTTGGTCCTGCGGCGTCTGGCTGGAACAATTGCGGCACTTGTTCTGTGATGGGCACAGCGTTAGACAGCAGAGTCTTTTAATGCAGTCAGCTGAGCTGTATGTCCGCACTGTTCTCCATGCACTTTATTTTATAGTTGCGCATACAGAAGACGATTGAATCAATTAGCTCCTTGTCTGGCGAGCTGGGCACAGCTTTCCAGAAGAGCTGCAAGGGTGTGTCTGAGAGTGAGACAAGCTGGAGATTTCTCTTGGGCAGTGCGTGGGCTGGTTTCAAGTTACTCCGTATTTTATTGTCTCCTATTTGCTGAACCTTGGTTTCAAATGATTGCGCTGGTGCACTGTGCTTCTTAAAGGTGTAGGTTCTCCCAAGCTCCCCCAGTCCCACACAAGGAAGTGCATGTATGCTGTATCCTCCATAAAGCCAGCTAATGGTTTTCGCCTGAGGGTGCGTACAGGATGCCAAAAACACGTTGTTACTGATACACAGTGCACAGACAGAGGGGTTAGGCAAGAAAAAAATATCTATTGGCTGTGTGCGTTGGATTAAAGGGCTTATCTTCCCTGCATTATTCTTCAAAGAATAACTATATCATTACTATAATGAGTTCTTTCTCTTATTTTTCTAATTAATAAGGGCTGATCTAGTAGGAAGTTCTGCGACATTTTGCATTCCCATAGTTCTATCGTACTTGTCTCACGCTGATAGCGTATCTGCGTGCTTTGGACCTGATGCTCCGTGGTGTGGAGCACCCTCCATATGGTGTTAAATGTACATGGAGAAAAAGATCTTCTTGAGAAACATGTTGTGCAAATCAGACAAAGCTGCAGCAAGGTAGACATTGATAGTGGATTAGCTGGGCCAACCCTGAAATAGGGAAATCTGATGATTTTGTTGTTGTTTCATTTGGCTCAGCACCCTGGTTTTCCCATGAAAAGCCTGAGAAAGAGGAAATATCTCCTACTTCATCTGCAGCACCTAATGTAAAGCTTTAAAAGGGTTTGCAGTTTCTTGGCATTCAAGTGCTCTTTATTCTTTTGGCCTGTATCAGTGAAAGCTGCAACTATTATTTAAAAACAGCAGCTAGAGAGGTGTTGCTAATAACTTAGTGTAGCAGTGAATTCACAGGTTGACCATATGCTGAGTGAGAGATCATTTCCCTGCTCTGGTGCTGAGAGTGTTCAGAGATCCTTTGGATGAAAGGCACTCCAGTCAGATGAACCATTTTTTCAATACTATAATTATTGTTATCTGCACAATTAAAGAACAGCCAAAAAAAAAGCATTTAAAACAGTGTTTCTGTCCCTGGCAATTATGAAAGAGGAGCTTCACCTACCTCTTCACTTGTCTGTGCCCATGAGTTGAAGTCCAAACACTGACGATGATACAAAGAATTCCTACACCAGCCAAACATACAAAGAAATGTATTCATGTTTGAAGCATAGGTGCTTCTTTTAAGCAGATGTGTTTCAAAACTGTGTTTTGTAGTTTTTCTTCTTTTTAGCTACTTTCTTTTTGTTTTCCTAATAAAAATTGCCTTAGTTCTATAACATGAAAAATGGCTCAAGGTTTTGGTCTGTTTGAAATAATGGGCTTAAAGAGTTGGGTGTGCGTCATGGAAATAGCTTTTCCTGTCATCACCTGTTTTTTCCCAGGTACAATAATGTTACTTGCCAGTTTTCTGCTTCCAAGTCCCAGAGATTTGGCTGTGCCCTAAAGTGTCATTGTAAGGGTATGTTTCTCTAACTCAATTTTAAGTGTATTATCCAAACCCTGATTGTCAGGTTAGCTGGAGACTTGTTTTTGTAAAACAATAATAAGGGTGCATTTGATACCTTTGTGTTAAAACTAAAGGATATTAAGCCAGTGCTTTAGGTCCTCCTATAGGCATCTTTAAACCCAGCAGTTATAAGTGAAATCAATTGGTAAGGTCACTTTTTTTCTTTCTTATTTAATTGGTAAAGGATCACTTAATGTTCCTAAGGTTCTTCCATAAAACAGAATAAATGTGAAGTTGTACCAAAGATGTCAAGCTCCATTCCTGGTGAACTTCCCTAAAGCGATCAAGGTTTCTTATGCTTCTTGCACTAATCATTAATAACTATGCTGTTGTCACAGCTCGAAAACTTTCCTATTGACACTTCAATCATTTTTAAAGATCTTGAATGTGTGGCATGTATTAAAGTAACCTTTTGCACTCTATTAAAATTTAAGAACTGCTAGACTTCTAGTGAATGCCCAAGCAACTGGATCATGAAAGCATTACCTTGTGCCAAGGGCATGATGCAGAGCGCTGATTCCTTTTTAACAAATAATAAGAAGTTTGACTTTTCATTTACACATTCTGCCAATTGCTAACAAGTTTCCATCTTGTTCAAACACTGGATTGATCCTAAGAAATTGAAAATATTGATTTAACCCTCTGCCTGATTTGTGCTGTGGGCACCTGCTAGTACAGTCTTAGCACATTACAATTGCTTGGCCGTAATTCCTCAGGGGACCACTAATAACTACCACATTTGTCTTTTCATCTTCTGAAATTATGCTAGCAGTTGTCCAAGTCAATTGTGATTCATTTGATACTGCTCTCCTTCAAGACATATTGCAACCAAATAGACTTGCTCACCAGTAATATATCTGATGACATAGTTAGTTCTAGTTAATTGACAGAATGATTCAGGCTTTTATGGATGGCATTAATTGGTCCCTGGTGTCCATGCAATAATTGACCAGACAGTGTAGGCTACATTAGCTTCTCATCCAGTCAGAACAGTGGTAAGATGAGGTAAATGTGGTACAAATGATAAAATGGCTATATTTTAAATCAAACATTTATAAACTATAGAAGTGGGAGATTGTGGCATCAAGAGGGTCTGAATAATGGGAATACATAAATGTCCACATTCAAGGGTTGTATTTTCTTTTTTTTTATTCCCACCCAATTAACTCATGTGGTAAGTCACATTTAGATGCCTTAATGGACTGTGTTTGTATCATCGTTTAATGTGTAAAGCAAAGTAGATGGAAGGGCTGCTTGTGGTGTTTCAGCTTCTGTGTGTTTATATGGTACAATTTTAACTGGTGTTAAGTGTTAAAAGGAAGTCAAAGGTGGGGACAGTTCATTGCATTTACAGCAGGTCCTTATTTTATTTTATTTTATTTTATATTTATTCTATTTTATGTTATTTCATTTTCCCCTCATATAAAAAGAGATGACCTGTGGAAGTATTTTGGCATATTCTGTGTGTGCAAGAAATGCAGAGTCTGTGCTTAAATAAAAAGTGCGATTTGTTAGAAAAAGTGAGATAAACAAGAGAAATTATGTCAATACGTAAGTTGCCGCAGCCATTCTTGAAGAGGAATCATCCAGTGATTTATCACCTCCTACTTTTCTTACTCTGTTTGGTGTAAGAAAACCAGAAAAGTAAGCAAGGAGTGTGTGTGGCTATTAAACTCTCAAGTTTAGAGGAATGTAACTGAGAAGAGTCATAGAACATCTTGGATTGGAAGGGACCCATAAGGATCATCGAGTCCAGCTCCCTGCTTCTCACAGGACTACCTAAAACTAAACTAGATGAGTCGAACTAAATAACAGTACTGGTACCACAGGGGTTTTGAGTTTGGGCTGGGTCAGGGTCATTTGTGTTGCAAGCCTATTGCATGGTTTATGGTGTGCCTATGACCTGGTGTTCTGTCATAGGTATAGGTTTTTAGGTCATACAGAAAGAAAATATTAAATAAATATCTATTGGGGGGGAAAATGATGGGAGGTTCCTCCTCTCAGTATATTTTCTAGTGCATTGCCTAATTTAGTTTTTACTGCCTTAACATGGGACATTCTTTGGAGCCTGTTCTAGATCTGGAAGGTATTTTCTCACTTAATATTTAAACTTCACTTTGTTAAGATCATCCCTCTGTGTATATTCTCACATACCAAGTCAAAAGAAATCTCTTTCTGCTTCTCTCGTGTCTTTATGCAGCTCATGTGTCTTCCTCCATGCTGCAGACTGCAGTGCTCTTGCTTGTGCCCACAAAGCAGCCCCTGGCCCCCTGTCCTGGTCTCCCCATCTCCGTTTATCAACCCCTTTCACTCGCACCTGCAGTGCATGCATCCTGCTGTGCGTTCCCCCCATGAGTGCCGTGCAGTGCTGGAGCTGGCCCACAAATCTCTCCACATACAATACCCACTGCCCTCTGGATTACAGCCTTCTGAAGCACGGGAGAAGCCCTTTTACCGTATTTGTAGGAAATGAGTATGTCAATAACAGGTAGGTTGAGCTGCTTTGGAAATAGTCTCTACCCATAACACAGAGATTGCTGTATTAATAGAGAATGCCAGCCATCATCAGCTTTGATCACTTTATTCACTTGTTACACCCCTTTTCACTACTCTATCCCTTTTGCTTAGATCTTTCTAAATTGCAGAGTTGTCACAACATAGATCATGCATTCCTCCAGCGTCTAGCTCTTAGAGGGTACTGCCAAGAACAAACAATAAAAATGGTTGTTGCCCTGCTTTAATTTTTATGAATTGTTGAATGTCCTGAGCTCCCACTGATTTCGGTCTGCTAGTGGGAATTGAGGGCATTCAGAGATTGCTGGGAGACTTGGCCTTTACACCATGTACATGCTGATTGCAATGTCTCCACTTTGTTGTAAGTTCCTCACAAATCAATCTTTCCAATCTACTAGTAATTTACTGCTCTCCCAGATGCCTTCAGCGTGCTGGTATGTTTTTTTGGAACTGAAACCTGCATTTGTGTTGCAGGTTGAGTGGCACGATAAAGGGAAAATGGGAAAATCTTGACCAAAGAAAGTCTTCTGGCAATGTGTCCACTTGTTGTGAAATGGGTCCGTTTCTCTGTTCTTACAGACTGAACTACATTTGGATGAGACTCTCCTAGACAAAGCGGCATAGTTTCTTTGCTCCTGAAAAAAGTGTGAGGTGTTTATATTTGAGGCTTGTTCCTACATGGCTCAGTAGGTATTTCTGCCTTGCTGGATGTAAGCGTGTACCATCCTTTGGTTTAGTGTACTCTTCTTGGGGATACAAGAGGTGTTATATTTCCATAGGTCACTTTAAGATTGTGATCCTTCAAAATACAAATTTTGTGAAAATAGATATTATTTCTGGATAAAGAACCCTGCCGACTGGTTAGGTCAAATTTAATGTAATCTGTTATTGGATGTATTGGATTTTAGGTTGAAGAAAGGAATGTTGAACTTTTGGGCCAATTATTTCTACAGAGCCCAGTACTGAATGCTAGATGGTTTTACTTCCCACATTTTAGGAAAAAGGAAAGACATTACATGAAAGAAAAGAGAATTTTTCTAGTGTGTTTTATTTTATGACAGCAATTAAAATACACTGTATTTAATTTAAAACCAAGCTTTTCTTTATATACACACCTTAAGATGCCACTGACATGAAGGTTCAATGAAACCTTTCAAATTCCAAGGAACACGACTGACCTTAAGGGGTCTTAAGCACAGGGATTAAGTTTGCCTAATTTATATAATTTGCTCTAGTTTTAAGCTTCTCAAATTAGAATAAATTATAACAGTTAATGTAACTTAGTGCAGTTTACTCATTCCTAAAGCCAAATAAACATTTATTTAACATTATAAGGTCAACAGTTTTACTGTCTCAATCTCTTCATCCATAAACCTTTTGGCATTGTAAAATATTAATAACTTCTACTTAATCCTAAACTATTTTAAACCCATGTTTAGTGAGAGATTTGTGTTAAGTGAACCATCAGCTATACAAAAGACCAGATGCAGGAACTGAGATTGAATTTGTTGCTTTTGCCCACTGATGTCTCCAGCATAAAGAGCTTTATCCCAGTTTTCTGTTACCATCTCTGCTCAAGCACAGCCATGAAACTACAAGTTTAGAAGAGAAAAATCTTTTTGAAGAGGAAAACCACTTGGTCCGATTTGGTCTCTGTTGTTCTTTTCCTGTGCTCTTTAGTGCTTGCTACAAGGATAGAGGATCTAGATGGCTCACATGAGTTCTTCACCCACAGTTTGCAATCATGTTTAAATGTCCGGAGCAGCTGAGCTTTACATGCAGATTTGAATACAACAGTGAAACAGAACTCTCTCTCAAACCTTTTGTTCCTGGCTCCAAAGGAGCCCACAAATGTCTGCCTGTCAGTTCTCCCCAGTCACTTCTGCAAACCCTTTGCTCAATGTTAACTGAATTGGAGAGGTGATGCTCTTTAGGAAACGTCTTTTGAAGCTTCTTGAAAACTGGAAGGTGGGTAGATGGGAGAGAGATCCTATGAATGCCTTGCTCGGGAAGGGCTGAACATAGCCCTTTGGAGGTAAGGCAGCAGGATCCATGCAAAACCTTGGTGTTGGCACCCAGAGCCATAGGAAACCAGGCCTTCTTGGTTCTGCTGCCTGCAGAAGTACTTGTTCAGACCTACTTGTTGGCAGCAACACAAGGACAACTTTTAATTTAAGTGATAACGCTGGCAGGGTGGACTATGGGCAGAGTAACAATTGGCAGCTCTTCAGCAAAGGCAGGGACAAAGAAAAGGCGTTTTCAAGTGAGAGACCTTGATCCTGTCACCACACGATCCTGTGCCTCCCCTGTACAGCATGGGTATGTACACCACCAAGCGCCTGCCTGGTAGACGTACATGAGTCTGACTGCATGCTCTCTTGTACAAATACCTGAATATTTACACCTCTCTCTTGACAGGCAGGGAGGAGCCTTTGGGGGTCTTGCTTGGGAAGGAACAGAAATAAGATGGACTGAGATCTGATTTCTGTGGAGATTCACTTTCTCAGATGCGCAAGTCAAAGTATTTCCAGTGTTCAGAGAATCAACAAATAATTCAGCCATAAAAGTTTGTGAATCAATTTTGAGAGCTGCTGAGGCTGTTCAGCTCATATTCACCCTTGAAAGACCTTACTTATGCACATAGAAGTGTCTGACATCTTCACTTTTCTTTTATCTGGAGAATAAAAGAGAGCCTTTCGGCCAGGTAAGAATAGGAGAAGCTGCAAACAAAAGCCTGCCATAATGGCAGATGTTACAATAGAAAATAAATACTAGGATGGAAAGATCTGATTTACTGAATTTTAAGAACTTTTATAAATTGGCTTACATTTTAATTGAAGTCTGTAATTAATCTAGTGGAAATGAAAAGATGAAGGAGAAGCCAGAGTGATCGTTTTAAAAGCACTGTAATGATACTTTTGTTTTCAATGTATTAACTTGGGTTTTTAACAATACTGGAGTATCAAGCACTGACAGGTGCAGTCGGCACTCTGGATGAGTTTATGTAGCCAGAAGTGAGGACTGTGAAGACTCAGGGGGTTCAGCTTCAATCGTGATGCTACAGCAAGGTAATGATTTTTCCCTGTATAGATTTGAAGAGGGGTTTGTCTATAATTACTTGTCTTAAGTTTATGGCAATAATTGCATCGGCTGTTTTCTGTTTCGTCAAACATGCACGTTCTGCACTTGAGTCTTCAGCTATTTGCAGCAGTTGCTGTGGCACAGATTCAATTATCTTCTGAAGTATTAATGTGAAGCATGAGAGTTTCTGAGGAACTATTTTTGTTACTTAGATCTAAGTTTCTTTTAGAAAATGCTATAGCATAATGGCAAGCCAAGTGTCTGATGTGATTAAGAAAACAGTTTCAGGGATTTGCTTTAGTGCTTCTAAGAGTGTCCTTTTGATATCTGAGGCTTACATTGTATATACTGTCTTTGGGAGTACCATAAGAAAGATTTGAATACAAGGAAACAGTTTTTGAGATAATGGACAAAAGCTTATGAGATAAAACTGGCATACAATCATTTAGGCTGGCGTTGGCACGATGCTGTCCTCAGCCTTCATTCTGCTAAGTGTACCTCAGAAATGGATGCCACTCTGTGCCTGTGGCCCTGTAGAAGTGGGGAAGATCTCCAGCTGGACTGAGGGGTGCTGACATGTCCCTGTTTCCTTAACCGACTTTGTTTCATTCTGGATTTTGAGCAAAACTTGTTTTTCTTGCTCCCATTCAGGATCTTGTTGGTGGTGTGCTTCCAGAAGGGACAGCCCTGCTTTAGACTCAAAATCTCCCATTTAGTTTTTAGCCTCAGCAAAAGATTCAACTCAGCATCATTTAACAAAACACCTGCTTTGAGGCGGCGGCTTTCACTGTAAATAAAAAAAATATATCAGTGGGGACTGTACAGCATCAGCCTTCTGATAGTTCATCTCTATCTTCTTTTCAGCACCGTTGTGTTGAACGTTTGCATAAATTCTGTGTTTCCTTTTTTTGAAACAAATCCGGCTGGGAACAAAAGTTCACCCATAAGATTTTCTAGCTTTTATTTCTGCTATTCTCCTAGAGTCAGAACGGTCATTAGTTGCAAGGCATTCTTTTGCACCCATTCCCACCTGAAAGCCTCACGCCTGAGCGTACAGCAATCCCAGACAGCCACAGAGAGATCGTTCCTACTTCAGGCTTGCAGAAGCTGTCCTGGAGGGGGTCTTTGCCTTTGAATGTCCTTTTGGCACTGGGTTGCCATCTCTGTGAACACGCTGCTAGATGTGAGGGTGGTCTCCTGCGCAGGAGGCTGTCCCTGCTGCTCACTGGTGTCTGTACAGCAGGACAGGTCCCTCAGCTGTCTGCTGGTGCAGCAGCCTGTATTTACAGGTACAGGTGTGACTTGAACATGTTCTTCTTTTTATCTCCCGTGTTCTTTTAAATCTCACAGCTGTCCTGAGAAATGTCATGGCAGCAATTCTTCCACTCCTTTGACTTTCTACAAGCAAAATGTTGCTGTTTGGGAGAGCCAGGTTTTCTCACTGACAGGGTGCAGTGTGCAATAGGGATGCAGCCCCAAGTATTACTGTCGATATCAGCATGATCAGTATTAGGCCCCTGAGGATGGCTGCAGTACAGTCTCCCTTAAAAAGAGAGGAAAAGAAAAAATCCAGATCTCTTTAAGTCCAGGCAAGGGGGCCACACATGTTTTAATGACAGATACATTTTAAAGCTTGTTTGCGTTTGGGTGATAATGTACTTTAGTATAACAGGGGAAATGAGAAACTTCACACATGGCATCTGGAAATCCTTGTGGCTCACTACCCTCCTTGACAGCAATAATGTTGCTAAAATTTCCCCCAACAGAAAACACATAACTGCATCAGCCATACCAGAAACAACCTTTCATTTTCTTTTAAATGAATGTGTTGTTTTAAATCTCAGCTTTTTAATAGCTTCATATAAACATTTGTGAGTCTCTGAGGTAAGTAAGTATATTTTTACTTCTTGTTCTTATGTCATAGAATCATAGAGTCATTTAAGTTGGAAAAGATCCTTAAGATCCTCGAGTCCAACCGTTAACCTAATACTACCAAGGCCACCAGTTCTTACGGAAAATCAGCCTATGGCTCAATTCACTGTCTGGAGGGGTGAGTGCTGATGTACTCATACACATCTCACAAAAGATGAAAGGGATGTTACTCTTGCAAGCACTCTTGATAAGTCTCTGCAGCACCAATTTAATCTCTTCCTGCACATATTATAGCTGTGCCTGATGTCAGATGGAATTTCTGTGTCTGACCCAATGACCATTTCTTCATGTCTTTTAATAGGAAAAACCTGGAGTGTGCTAAAATGTTGATACTGGTGTGATTGCCAGGTTCAGGATGGATTTGCCAGTTGCCTCAGTGAAAATGCCTTCATGACCAATACATATACTGTAAAATGATGAAAATATAGTGGAGTGCTTGGAGGTTTGTAAAGCTAAGAAATATGGTGCCAGGTGGACTTGGCAGAAGTTTAGGTACAGTAGAGTGCTCTATGCGCTGCTTGTGTTTTAGCAAAGCATGGGATGACTATTCCTGTGCTTGCATAGGCAGAAATTTGTGCATTAGGAACGGGGATGCCGGTAGCATTGCCACTGATCTGAAATACCCTTTTGCCAAGGGACTTACCTGAATTCCTATCAGTGTCAGAAGGTTGAAACCAATTTAATACTTTAAAACCCTTTTTCATTTGGCGGTCTTAGCTGCACACTAGTGAAGCTCAAGACCACTCTCTCACGCAATACTGCAGTTCTCCATGTGTCAAGATGCATCCACCTGGCCACTGGCCAAGTCAGAAGTAAGATGCAGGAGTCTTGTTCAGGGCTTTGCCCATTAGGAAGTGATGCCTGCAAAATAGCCTTCCCGTGGTGTGTGACAGCCTGTGCATTCGTGAGGTTGGAGTCTGTATGGTATGGGCTGGGTAGACGGGCAGTGATCTTTAAAGTTGAACCATTATGGGATGGAGAGTTATCCTGGAAACAACTGAGGAAGGGGAAGGATTGGTATTACTTGTCCTTATGGTTTAAGAAGAGAGGAGGGGGGGTGGGGTGGGGAGGTGGGGGAGAGAGAGCATTGAGAGAAGGGAGAGAAAACTTCATGAAGAGCCATCATTCAAAAGAAAAATTAAATCCTTTTATGCACCGGAGACTACAGATTACCAGATCAGCAAGTTAGACTAAACAGATGATAAAGTCACATTTGCAAACTGAGAGCTTGGTAGTGGTAGAAGTCACTAAGTGACATTAATAAATATTGAATGCAGTTCCAGATCTGTGTGTATTTAAACTTTCCTTCTTTGCTGCATGAGGCTGCCATGCTCACAGCTCCTGCCTGTGCACCCGTCATGGGTCTAGTGATGTTAGCTGTGAAGGACTGCTCTGGGACATGTCCCCCATGTCCTTGTCCTAACGCCAGCCGTGGGCCAGCAGCCCCCAGCAAGGCATGTTGGAGCTGAGAAGCAAAGTCTTTCTGCTCCTAGTGAAATGTCCGTGCTGCTGTCAGAATTAGAAGCCACTGGCAGCTGAGGCTGTTCAGTATGATACCTGTGCTGGCATGGACATGGGTAGAGGGGAGGCGTATCGGGTAGAAAGTGGGATTCTTGAGCTTTCACGCACCTTTTTCACGATGATTTTGAGAGAGCTAACCTATATAACAGGCAAAAACTGTGAAGAGAGTATAGGGACTGAACAAGGAAACTCGGCAGAGCTGCAGCTGGAAGCCCAGTTTCTTCTGCCAGTCCAACGTCAACAGTACTCAGCTAGAAAACTACCTGACTGTAAAGTTTCTCTCCTACTGCATCAGGCCTAAAGAAAGTGGGGTTAAGAATTACGCGTAAAACTGTGTCTGCACTTCATTACTCATCCAAAACAAAGAAAAGGTTTCCAAATGTATGCTTTTTGGATAAATGCTAAGTAAAGGCATGAGCTGGGAAGCAAAAGCAATGATTTACTATAGAAACAACTAAGTGGTAAGAAGTTTACAAATAACTGTAATTTTCTTGGGGTTCTCTGGCATGTCCTACCCCTTAAAAATTATTTTTAAAAAAGCCCTCTCGACATCCAAAACAATCCTTTTAAGTAAAATAATTTGTAACAAAAACTAGAAATGTTAGGACTCATGCATTTGGCAGATACACAAAGCAAAACTCTTATGATTCTCCAAGGTAATCCTGCAGATTTTGAAAGGCGCATGTGGGTGTTTTCAATGACAATGAAATCAGCAACACGGTATTTACATGCTTGGGATGTACTGTAGACTGCTAGAGTCACTAGAGGCCATGGAGCCTGGGGCGAGGGGCAGGAAGAGTCAGGTAGGCATTTTTCACTCTGATGAATGAGTAGGTTACGGGGAACGCTTCCAAATTTAAACAAAATACATTATGGTGTGGTATTCTTTGATTACTCAGCTCTTCATTGCTGTATCTTGTAGCTAAAATTCAAAATAAGCAGTGGTATCTTCTGTTCTTGAGCAGCCTGTTGTGTTCTCATACCCGAGTTCAGGCTGATATTAGGTTTCTTTTTCTCCACTTGGACTGGTGTCATTGGAATCCTTGAGATGTGCAGGTGTATTGTTCTCCTCCACCTTCGCTTGAGCATCAGTGACCCAGATGGGATCAGCAGGAAGGCAGGAATGGGTGACTGATCTGGACAGGTTCATATCACATCTGGAAGTATGGACAGGTCTTTCTTTAGACTAAAAAAAAAAAAAAAAAAAAAAAAAAGTGTTAAAGGAGTCCCAATTTTAAGCATGTTTTGAGACTGGGTTTGCAAGAAATTACTTACTCTGTAGCTCAAGTATGTTGTGGGTCTCTCTTGTGGGTTCATAATTGGAGCAAAATATTTATTGTACTGTAGCTAGAACGACAATGTTAGCTATAAAATCTCCACAAAATATTACTTCGTGCTTGTGAAATAACTTGGAAACCAAGGTTAGTGTTGGATGTATCCCAAGCTCTTTCATATGCCGGTCAAATGTTTCTCCACTTGGCCCATCTGCTGTCAGAAGCTGTCATCTAACACAAACTGGGTCCAAATACCCTGGACATAATGCAAATTTAAATACCTCTTTGCACCTGCTGTGAAAATAAAGCATCTTAACTGCATGGAACGCAGACACCAAATAATTCATAAGCTAAATAAACAGGTTTTGCAAAGAGCTGCATGAAATGCCAGTGCAGGGTCTGTGGAGCTGAAAATGAAGGCAGCTTTCAGGGTCCTCCCTCACCTGCAGATGATTGCCCCCTCCCCGGGAGCCGTATGGTGGGACCCCAGCCCTGACCGTGGGCTCTGGCATTGACGTGTTTCAGACAGCCTCTGGATCTGGCCAGATCCCCCAGCACTGAGCAAGAGAAGTGACCTGCTCTCTTAAAATCTCATTACAGCTAATGCTGAGTTGAGAAATCATGTCACAGCTTTTCCCGTTTGTAATGTCATCAGTGGCAGAAGTTTACCTCCTTAGTGCCTCAGCTTTGCTTTCTGTTAATGCTGCTGTAGGGCATAGTGGAATATATCACCCGTCTGACCACAGCGCACCGTTAAAATGGGTGAGGAGTTCAGAAATGTATTTGGCAGTACACAAAAGTGTTTTTTTTAAAAAATGTATGGACTTTATGTTTGCAGATTGGATTTGTGTGTGCCTTGCAAAGAAGGGGACCTCTGTTAATTTTACAACTTTTGTTTGACAGACAATCTTGGTTGCTGTCTGTAAGAGTGAGGGGAGATGGCCCATGGATGTTTCCGCAGTTTCTCTATCTGTTTGCCTACTTGGGTACACTGACTTGTTCATATAGCTTTCTTTCAAATCTATAATGTGTAAACAATATAATGCTATTCTGTAAGGCAAGTCTTTCATGATGTTACTTTGTGCAGCCATTTCTGAGTCTTTTAAGTACCATCATCGTGTGCAATGTGAATCTAGTCAAAAGAAACATGCAGTATTTCAAGCATCTGTCTCTAACAGTTCTTGAGTCACAAGCTCGTGCTCAGAACCTCAGCGAAGCATCGATACACAATTTAAAGTAATTTTTTGGTCTTTTTGATCATCTCTCTGAACTCAAAACACTTTTTTGGGTATATGCAGCTTAGAAACATGTAAGCGTTAAGATACACATACAGTTTGAGGTGATTAGAAGATTGTAGTTGTGTAATGCTTTAATATTAAACATGGGGGGAAAAAGATACTGTTGTAGTGATAGTTAAAGTGGATTTCTTGAAGAATAAACAACAGAAAGCAAACCAGCATCCGAAATTTCTCCTCTGCAAATGAGCGTTACTTAAACAATCATAATTCCTTTAAAAATGAACTTCATTTTGCCTAAGAGAACAAACAGAACTGAAGCCACCTACTGAGAAATTCTATTTTGCTAATTTTTATCTATTCTAATGCAAATCGTTGTTTTAATCCCCTTAACTCATCCATCATGCATGACAGGTCAGCCAGCCCATTGTCTGTGTATTTGAAGGATTCCTGTCCAAATCAGACTTTCTGTCAGTAGCACTGGGCAGGAGTCTTCTCCTTTCTGATCTGCTCATGTCACTGAAAAATTGCAGCTACCTTGGAAAATAACACAGCAATTACATATGTACATGAAAGTCGCACGGGGTCTTCACAAAATATGTTACTAGGAGTTCCTATCATAGCAGGGGCAAAAAAAAAAGGATGTCAGATTAAGGACATCTAGGTTTTTGTATAATCTACTAAACATCTGTAGCTGATCCAGAGAAATGGCAAAGGTCAAGTTTGAGGATTTTTTTTTTCCTATGGGGATTTCTTTGTATATTCTGAAGCCTAAAAATTGCTGTTTGTTTTGAAATGCATTTTTGGTTACAGTAAAATACAGTTTAGAGTAAGCAGAAAATAATATAATTACAAGAGAGCAAAAAAAATCCATGTATTTTTGTAATATTTAAATTTTAATTAAATGGGGTTTAGAGTAAGTCATAAAACCTTCTTTTGTTGAGACAACTGACACTGACAAAATACTAATTAATGAATATTCAGAGACATCTCTGGATCTCTCCTCTTTGAAATATGTTCTGTCTGTGTTTTTAAAAACTCAAAAGAAGAAAATTAATAAACACGGCTTATGTGGAATATTTCCCAGTATTAAGACCTGCCAAACAGGATCCAATGCATTGCTTTAGTGTCAATGAAGACTTTTGAACCAGATGTGTCTATGGGTCTTTTTCATTCTTTTCTTTAAAAGTGAAGCCAGGATAAAAACCAAAAGGTTAAGACTTGATACGAGGAGAATATCTTTCCATGGTACTATTAGGTCATTTCCCTTTTGCTGTATAAATCAAATTGTGCTATTGCTTCAATCTGGGATTATTTTATTGTTGGTGGTTTAAATGCAATACACGAAAAAATTTCTTTTCTTTGGAAGTATCATTGTGATATAACTTCAATGAGTCATTGTAATTGTTTGCTCATTAGCATCCGTAGGGATTATTTCAGTTATTTTGTTTCTTGAATCTTTTCCCTGTCTTCTTGGGCAACCTAGTTACCGTACACTTTGCAGGCAGTTCATTTGTGTATAATAATACTTAAGTGGCTTATTGTAATCTTGTGTGTCTGCATACACACACCCCACTCGGGCAGCCCCTATAACCCATTTTAGGAACGCTGCGGTCTTTGTCTCCTCTCGGTCCTGCCCTGGGATGGCTGCTTTTGTGCATGGTCCCTACCTAGAGCCAGAGCCAGAGCTTTGGCTTTTGAAGGACTCGGTGCAGAGTTGAGCAACAAGCTCCAGCAGGTTTAAGACTCTCGATTATTTTTTTTGCCCCCCCCCCCCCCCCCCCCCGCCCCCTCCCATTGCCTGGGGAACTGTGAGGACCTGCCCATGTCCTTGGCTGCTGGCAACCCCAGCACCCAGACAAGTGCCGGTGCAGAGAGATGGAAATCCTGTGCTTGATGCAGGTTTGAGGCTGATTATTTTCGCTACAAAGCGAGTGAAAAATAGCTCCCATTCTCTTTCACAGGGCTGGAAGAGTTACCTCCTGCTTTACATGCCCATTATTAGAGGGTGCCTCAACTGAGAGGTCCCACAGATCTGCAGATTTGGGCTAGGGAATAGTAAATTCCCTAGCTAGGGTCTCCCATCTGTACTTTAAGGCATTACATATACTGCTGCTTAAAGACGAAAAAAAGAAAAAGAAAAAAAAAGTGGAGGGGGATCAAGGGAGCGTTTGCATTGGCTCACTTGGCAATTAAAAATGCATAAGTGAAAGAATTGCCACGAACTTGCCCAAAGGGCTATAATAAGTAACATCCTGTATAACTAGTACATAAAGTGTGCTCTATTGTTTTGAATGAAATGATTGTGTTTGTTTTTAGGGTTGTTGGTTGGGGTTTTTTTCAGAATTGTAACAGTTGGAATACAAATAGTCTCATGTTTTTCTAATTGCGGTAAACATATTTTAAAAATCGCTGTTTGATCAACTGTAAATATTACCAGTTCAGAGGTTAAATGCTGTTGTTGAAGTCATTCAGGGAAATCCAGCAGAAGTGTAAATACGGCAGAAAAAGCTAAACAATATGGCAAAGGAATATTTGCTGACTTAAGAGTGCAGGATCAACACCAATATTTTTCCAGTGATGCTAAACCTCTTGTAACTGCTAAATTGGATTTGTAGTTGAATGAAGTATCAGCTGCTGTTGGACAAGCCCATAAAGGCCGGACGGCTGGCCTTTTGTAGGCAGGGCTTAGAGGACGATTGATATGTTTTAGCACTTTTGGGATTATTGTGATTAGGAGGAAGCCATTCTGAATGATAGAGAAAAGGGTGTAAAAAACACAGTCCACAGCTGGTAAGCAGCATGTATTTGCTATAAGGAGAGGTCACAACTAGTTGATCCTGCTGGTTCTGGCATTGATTGACAGCCAAGAAAACTTGATATTATGAAGCAGAGCCTTCTTTTTTCTCCCTCCCTGCCCCTTTTTTTTTTTTTTTTTCCTTAAAGAAATGATGCTTCTGTTGTGTAAAGCCAAAGTATTTTCAAAATCTGGAACACTCACTGGTTGCAAGCTAAATGTCCAGAGACACAGCTGCAAATCTGGAGTTGTTAAAATATCAGCTAGAAATGAGTATTCAACCCGTATTTGTGAGAACAGTAAACAGGAGTTACAGAATTAGCTCTGATGCTTCTGTGTTTGCCTTTTTCATATGTGTTAGTCTGAACTAAAACCCTGTTTGCCATATAGTAGCAAATTTATGCTAAGTATGGGGAAATTTCAAGTTTGCTGAACTTGTTAACTGTTATGCCTCTGGTATATCTGCGATACTTCGCAAGGAATAATAGATGTAAAAAAATATTTTACCATCCAGAAAACAGTTTTATCATCTTATTTCTATTAAGCACCTGCCTCAGAAAACATGTAGGCTATTTCATCTTATCTCCGCTACCCACTTGGAAACATAGTACCTTTTTTTTTTCTTTCCTTTTTTTTTTTTTTTTTTTTCTTGTGAGCAGCCATCCGAAAGCTCGCAAATGCACATTTAAATAGTTGGATCTCTGACTCTTTTTAGTGGGGCCGTACCTCTTTCAAAATTTGAGTTTAGCATACCACACAGGAAAGAACACAAGCTTGCCAACTCCCGCTGAGCGTTTTTTCAAGCCTCTGAAAAGAATGAATTATTCAGCAGTAAGCATGCTTACAGCTGGCCATTTGGGAGCTTTGATGTGCGAATCAGGCGGTTGCATGAATGCCCTTATTGTCATGTTATGTGTACACAGTGTGTGAATTATTGAAAATAGTGAGGCCTGAGCCTCATCTGGTAGAGATTACAGTGCAGGCATGCTGGGTGAAGGTCTGTAATTGAAAATCCCCAGATGCTGTTTATTTGGCCTATGTCACGTGGCCTTCTGCAGAAAGCTTGTCTGAACAAAATGCTGCCTGCCTGGGAAGCGCCGCCCAGCCCCCTCCGAAGCCCTCGCAAAACCCAGTGTGCGGACGACTTAAACACCTGCCCATAATATTTTTAAAAGCTTAAATTAGATTTGCCTATAACGTTTAAATAGAGGATGCCTTACTTAGGGGTTTAAACTGCTTAGCCAGTTGTTGACTTGCAGAGCTCTTTTATCTACAAGAGGCTTTTTGTTAGCCAATTTAGCTTTAAAGCGTCTTCAGAAAGCGGCACTGGCAAATTTTAGGTAAGCTCTCCCAAAGCCAGATATTCTGCCGGCGAAACGGAGCAGAAAAGCAACGAGGCTGGGCACCGCAGCACGTGGCAGGGCAGCTCTTTCTCCATGGGCTACCAGCCTGGCCGCCCAATGTCCCTGTGGCCACCTTCTGATGGAGGAAAGCCTTCAAACCAGCCTGTCCCTGCTGATGATGTCCACGCACGGACCCCTGCCATGTCGGGTGGTATCAGGATCTGGCCCACGCTCAGCAGCCAGACAAAGGGCTCGGTGCTGCTCGCAGAGGCTGTCCCAGGAGGACGCTTGCCTGAGGAGCCGTGAGCTGGGCAGCAGGCTCCTCATCGAGCAAAAACCCTGGTAACTCTCCAGATTTGACCCCTGGGCACAAGCGCATCACTTTTGAGATCATCAGGCTGCATAGCAGCTTGGAGGAGAGGTGACCAGAAATAGTTTACCAAAACCAGCTGAAAAGCTTTGCCATGGTGAAAATACGGCCATGAGCGTGACTTAGGAGATGAAATGTTTGTGCAGGTCTGTCCCCAGACTTTGCACTCAGCATGTGAAGTGGCTGTTTTGAGCCACAGTCTCACAGAATTTGGAGAAATTCATAGTATGTCCTTATCTGAAAAGAACAGGCCATTTGGTCATTTCTTGAATTGTTTTGCTGAGTATGAAAACTTTTTAAAATTAGCTGTTCATTTTCAAATTGCTAACCCACTTGATTTCCCACACTTGCCTATTTTTATCACATTCGGATGGTGCCAGTTACTGGGAGGGAGAAGGTTTAATTTGTGTCATTAATGTTCTAAATAAAGATGCCTGCCTGCCATGTGGCCGGCAGCTCTGCAGGGATGTGATGCACCGGCTTGCTGCCCCATTGCTGGCGGGAACTGGCTTTGAGCAGTGATGCCTGTGGCC
Organism: Falco punctatus; assembly: GCF_963210335.1. Lineage (NCBI taxonomy): Eukaryota > Metazoa > Chordata > Aves > Falconiformes > Falconidae > Falco > Falco punctatus. Next base: position 27,962,658 of record NC_137590.1, on the reverse strand, counting down.
GGGACTGGGGAAAGGGACACAGCATGGCTGGGGGCATGTCAGCTGCTCACGTAGGTCCTGGTACAGCCTGTGGTGACCCCTGTACAGAGGTGGTGGTGCTGATTTTGGGCAATAAAGGGGTTGCCAGTTACACCCTCCTCACCCAGGGGGTGATTTTCACCATTGGGGGCCTTGCCCATGCTGGGCGAGTGGGGCCGAACCCCCCCTCAGCACCAAGGGTGGCACCTGGGAGCCTCACGGAGACCTTTGTGGGGGCTGATGCTTGGCTGCTTTAGGCTGGTTTTGAAATCACGTTAGTGGGGGAGGCTTCCCTGCACAAGGGCCCTCTGTTAGAGCAACAACTGCCTCCCACAGGGAGAGGCGGGTGGGAGCCTCCCCACTTTGCAGCTGCTTCTACTTATTTTGAACAAGAAGAGCAGAAATGTCAGTCGTCCATGCTGCCTGTGAGGTGTCTGGGATCGCCGCACGCTCCCTGGTTTGGGGTGCTGCTCCTCAGGGACGGGGCAGTACTTGGGAAGGTGGAGGGGAGCCCATGCCTGCTGGCAGGAATGGGGCTGCCCTGGGGGCCACGGTGAGGCTTTGGCACCCCGCAAAGCCTCGCAGGTTTTCTAGCATCTGCGCTGTTTTCTAGCTGAACCTCCTTTATACTTTCTGCCATGACTAAAAAAGATGTTCTGTTGTGTAAAATGCCTCTTCCTCAGGGGAAGTCCAGGGAGAATTATAGTTTGCAATTGTACTGACAGTACAGAAGGGCATGACAGATAAAGCCTGAATTTAAAAGGGAAAAAAAAAAAAAAAAACACAAGAAGAAGCCTAAATAAAATGTTGGTTGTGGTCCTTTCCTGATCCTTTCAAGTTCCTTGGAAAATATTTCTGTGCTATGAAGATGTTTTATCTGACCGGGCACCTCCCCACACCTCTTTTTTATACCTGAACTAAAGCATTCAGAGGAGGAGACTGTCACAGCAGATGACAAGAAGAAGGAGCTGAACATTTACAGTTCATAATCCTGACCTCTTCTCAACTGCCAGGCAATTTCCTAGATATATATGACAGGGAGAGAGAGGGAAGGCGTGTATGGAAAGTATTTCCACAGCTGAGCTCTTCTTAGAGAAAAACAGTTCTATTTATTAATGAGTATTTTTCACCCTAAGTTTTCTAATGGCCAATTAAAGAAGTTCCTTGAGCTTTCTTTGGTTTCAGAGTCTTCTCATTCCCAAGAACAGGAAAGGGTTTTTTTAGGATTATTAAGCCTTCCTTACTTTAAAAATCCTCTCTGGGCCTTAGCTGACCAGGAGATAAGGTCTTTGCTGTTAATATCTGTCAGAGTTGGTAAAGAAGAGCCACCAGTGTTTGGTAGATAACATAATGGCTGTAAACTTTTAGTTGGGGATGTCTATCTGTATATGTCAGGCAGTGCTTATATTTGTGTTTGTGGCTTTTTGATAGTCCAAAAAAGAATTTATGACTTTTCTCAGATCATTTTGCCTGGGCAGAAGGTATTTAGCGAGCCTCATGAGGCTACAGTATCTCCTGCTCTGGTTAAATCTGATGCATATTTATTTGCCGTGTGGAAAATATGGCTGTAAGGAAAACCTAAGGCTGTTTCCTCAGACACTTTGCATGGTTCCTTGTAGAGTTCCTCCTCCATCTAAGTTAAGCAAATTATTTCACCCTGTTGACTCTTCTCAAGCTAGGCTCCTGTTAGACTTCACCTTAAGGGGAAGCAACCACTTCACAAAACCACAGTCTTGTTAGTCATAACCCTGCTGTGCTAAGGTGGTGGCTAGAGAAACCCCTCCTTGGTTCAGGCCACTTCGTTGAGGGACTGGGGCTCAACTGGAGGCAGCACTTGACTGGTATTTTGAATAATACAGTCTAGACTTTCAGTACTTGGTGTTTTTTATGAAGCTGCTTTTCCTGTCAAGTGGCTGCCTGGGAATCTGAGCTTTCCTTTAAAAATAGGTTTTTAACGCTCTTGCCTGGGAAGAAAACTGTGAAACTGTGAGAAGGTTTAACTCTTCCTTCCTCAGCTACGGCCGAGGGCTGCACAGGGCTGCACTAACGGGCAAGGGGTGGCTGTGCTGTAACTCGTGCAGTGGCCATGTATCTGAAGCATCTTCAGTACAGGCTGAGGGACCAGAGATGACAACACATCCTTTAACCCCCCTTTTAGAGTCGCTGACCTTGCAGAATTGCCAGTTGCTGATAAGGACAATCTGACAAAGCTTTTTGCACCAAAAAAACTAGTCTGTGTGCTTAATGTATGCACGTACCTGAAGATGTGCAAAGAAGGTAGTTTCTGGAAGGGGGGCATTCCCCAATTAAATGAAAATGTGCGTTTAGAGATATGGAAGTGTTTATACCACCTGTCTTACTGGTGATTGCAGGAATGCGGTGATTTCTGAAACTCACCAGACTGCAGGGGGCTGCTCTTGCAGGCTACCATCCCTTTGGGCTCTCTGTTGGCAGGCGGTGAAGTGCTTCTTCCTGGTTTTCTTTTAATTTTTGTGCACCTCTTTGCTGTCTGCTAGCCTAGTACTCACTAAAGGGACACTTCAGAGGTATAAAAAGTACCAAGCAAGAAGGTTTTTGAAAACTCTTGTCCAAAGCACGTTTAGTATGATGTGCCATCGCTGTATACCTTTTCTGCTCCCTTCTCATTGCCATGGCCTCAGGCTCTTGACCTCTGTCAGTTTGTTTTCCCAAACCATATGATATTTTTCCATTGTATAACTTTTCCATCTAATATTAACAAAGAGTAGAGCAGCTTCGTTTCGGTCCATGCCCAGCACCTGCAAGTGAATTCGCAGTTCTGTCACTGTGAGGTAGCTGCTGTTACAGCACAAGGACATAGGGGAAGAGCACCAGTATGAAAACTTATTCTCCAAATTTGAAGTGAACAGTTCACTTCAGGAAGAACATGAGAAAAAACATGAGAACAGAGAGATACAGAGATCAAGCGTTCCTTAGTTTCACCCCACGAACACAAAGGCTCCTGTTCACTGCAAATGGCAGGTACCTTGTGGGCACGACAGGCTGCAGAACTTCTGTCCAGCCAAAAGACAGTGGCTTTGCATGAAATTAGTTAACTAACTGCTCCTCTGTTTGCATATGGAAATCCCTCATTTGTGTGCAAGAAGTGCTGCTTGTCTGTGCAACTGTTTGCTCATGCAAAATTTACCTCTTGGAAGTTTGTCCTGAAGAGACCTGCTGAAGAGTTACAAACCTCTCGTCACCGTTACAGTGGTGCGTTGCAGGAAACCTGGCACACAGTCCGGACCAAAACAAAAAAGGAAACAAAGCTCTACTCTGAAGCATGTTGATATTTCATATTCTAGTACCCATTTAGCAAACAAACCACGGAAGAGACAGGAACCATGAGGCATTTGATACAAAGGGTGTAAAATAAGGCTCAGAGGGAGAGACAGAAATAAGAAGGAAAATGAAGGTCTAGTTTGACTAATTGTGTTCAGTCTTCCAGTCAACAAAATGCCCTTCAGATATAGGCAGGCTACTTCCAAACTTCCCTGTCTCTACCCCACAACATCAAACTGAAAGAGTTTGAGCCTGGTTGATATAATAACTTTCTGCATTCCCCAGCTATGTACTCATCCACTTTAAAATAACTTTGTGGGTGACAAGTTATGTTCTTAACCTCCCCATTTTCAGCTTGCTGCTAAATAATTTTTCTCATTTTCTACACATGGGCTGCTTATCCCCTGTGCTGAATGCAAATAACTCCATAACTTAGGACTTGTTGAACAAGTGTATTTAAGTTCTTACAACTTGTGGAGAAGTAACATAGTAAGCAGTGAAAATAAACAGGGCACCACATAAAACTGTGTTATCTTCTGTGTCAGCAATATTTAGGAAGGAAATTATTTGGAAAGAAAACGTTAGTTTGTATTAGGTAGCATAATGTGTGACTGAAGAAGAGTCAAACAGCCATTTTAGAAACTTGGAAATACTATAAATTTCTGAGAGAAACAGAGCTGTGAATAACAAACCACCACGTTGATCGGCTCCGCTGCAGCAGGAACGTAGGCACCGCAGGGTGACAACTCTGGTGCGTTGAATTAAGGGTGTGATTGACAACCTGCTGAACTGTCAGTCCAGGAGGCAGAGTGCTTCCTGGCAGGGAGGATGGATTTTGCTGTCCTCCTTGTAGCATGAAAACTTGGGGAAAAGCTGATGCAAAACTGTGACATCTGGGTGATTGGTGCTTTGGTTTGGGTGGCACATGACCTTCTCAAGAGCAGCTGCTCCTCCCAGCAGGTCTCTAGGTGGGTTGAGGGGCAAACATCACCCAGCACAGTCGGAAGCAAAACCAGAGGAGCCTGGACCTTGTGTCAGCCCCCAATATGGGGGATTCTCCAGTTAGAGATCATCCTGGGCACCACTGCTGGCCGAGGTGTGCCTCTGCCTGCAAACAGATGCAGGACTTTGGTGGGAAGATGCTGAACCGCATAGCCCTCTGTGTAGTTCGCGTAGCACATACAATGTCTGTTAAGGAGAGGGAAGAGAAATACTGATGAACAAGAAGAAATACTGATAAATATTTTGCAAAGGGGAGTAGGTGTAAGAAAACATAAGCCTCATCTGCATGGAGCTCATGTGTTTAAGTATGGTATTTTAATGGTGTTTATGGATGTGATGCTGCTTGTCCCTTATCATGAATTTTTCTTTGTTTCAGGTAGGAATGAATTGATAGCCAGATACATCAAACTTAGAACAGGGAAGACACGGACCAGGAAGCAGGTAAAATAACCCAGTGGGGAAGTATGCATGTCAGTGAATGACAAAACATAGCATTTTTGGCTGCAGTGGCTGTCTGTGCTTGAGCTCTGATGAGATGATATATTGACTTCACTCTTCAGATTAAATACATGCTGTTTAGAAAATATTTTAAACTCCAGGTTTTTATGTTGTGCATCATTTCAGTTGCGGTTTGAGGATGCATTTTTTTATTAACCTATGTGTACATGAAGCCATTATCCCCTGTATTCGGGGGAAAAAAATTCAGAAGTTGAAGCAGAACCATAAAACATTGTGTCTTATTTCTCTTTAAGGACAGTTACAGAATATAATAATTATTTTGAGATGGTGGATAATGGAACTTCTAGAAGTCCAGACCATTTGCCTATGTAACATAGGTTATGAACCTTGGATATGTGCAGTAAATAAATAAAAACAATCTAGCAGGACTGATTGTAATCACAGCTTCAGCTCATGGGCAGTACTTGCTACAGGATGAAAAAAATAATTAAAAGATTTCCCGAAGAGTCTTTAGGCTCCGGGTCTGTGACCACAGTAAGATTTCATTCATCAAAAGAGTCAGAATAAACATCCAACCAGTCTTAAGTCTTTTTCATATGATTATCACATAACCACTAACTTATCTCATATGACTAAATCCTTTAATGTATAGTATCCACAGTGATCAGCAGCCTCATAGAAGGCACATGCTCTGTGTAGTTTATGCAGTGGTTACTAAACCCTTGCACTGTTTCAAAATGCTTCGCAAATCGCAGAGTCCCCTTGCTTTCTCTAACACCAAGTGCGAGATTCCCCTTCTCCCCACCCACGTGCGTGACAGAGGAGGAGGCAGAGGCTCGTACACTTGCATGCTAGGCGTGTTTCGTAGCGCAGGGTAAGGTGACGCTCAGTCAGCACACAAAGATGGCCTGCTGCCAGCGCTTGGGTTTAAAGCACTTTGAACTGGGTGATTTTTTATTTTTTTTTTCCCTGGGTGGTGTCCTTTGTCAGTTAGGAAGAAAATGTATGTACGAGGGATGAAAAAAGATACGAGACGGAGAAAAGCCACAGTGCGTGGAGAAGGAGCAAACAAAAGATGGGCAAAGAAATCTAAAACAAAAGACCAAGTCCCAAGTTCTGCCCTGCTATGCCCACGCAAGCTCCAAGAGTCAGGGAATATGCTGGGATCTTAAAGTTGCATCAGGAGTCAAAATGCAGACCTTGGGGCTAGATCCTTGGCTAGCATGTGCTGGCAGAGCTGCAGTGAAACCAAGAAGGCTGTGATGGCTGACATATGGCCATGTTCTGCCTCTGTACTTGTACATCCCTCTATAGTGATTCATAAACCACTTTAGATTCAGTGTTCAGAAAAGTTTGATTTGCGTTACTTTTGAGTTTCAACTGAGCAATTAAACGTTACAATTATGCTTCTTGTATAACCTTTAACAGTACTAATATCCCACTGAAAGCAAAACAAATGAACACGTGTGAAAACTTGGTCTACGTGTTTGACTACAAAATTGCTTAGTAAGCAATAGTGTAACTAAATTACTGCAAACTGGTTCCTGAGTGGCTTCCTGGACAAGTCTCTGAAGGTGGCCTTCAGGGGCTGTGCTCATTTATATATTACTGTTTGCTTCCCTACTAAAAATACAGGCTTTTTGGTACTGTCGTCATGGAGTAGTCCTATAGAGGCAGGAAATCCAGCTTTGTTTCTCCTTTTCATTTGCTTTGTTCTTCCCAGATAGGAATTGTAACTAACTTAGGAAAAATGTTGCAACACCTGATATGGTATGCCCTGGGTCAAACAAGCGTGGGATATTTCTCTGTAGTGGTTTTTACCAGCGTTGCAAGTTTTAAACCTTCTCACAGAGGGCTGTAGGATGCTGAGCACTACCGAGTGATGCTGGGCAGCATCATTAAACCCTCATCATCAATAGCATGGATTTCAGTACATGCCTGAACAAACAGGCCCTTTACTGCACAGGCAACAACTTCAGACCAGTAACTGGTCTGGTGTGGGACTGGGTTTACACATCTTACTAAAATATAATGACGATAAGCCAAACCTGGACATCAGTCATGCTGATGTCAAGTTACCGGTCCTCACTTACATCAGTGCTTTGTGGACTGGATGCTGAGATTGTCGAGGAAGCCAGCACAGGTTCAGGGACCTATGTTGTGCCAGTATTTTATCATCCGTGCCAGAATTCAAAGTGTTTCAGTGAGGTCAAAATGCAGCCTCAGGCTCCTCAGCAGAGCTGCAGAACACAATAAATAATGGATAAAACTTATCAGTGCCAAGCTATGTCTCGAGCCTAGTGGCAAATGGTCCGACTGGGCGTCTGCATCCCTGGCAAATGGGGTAGAAATCCTGCTGGCTCCCCGCACAAGAGCGCAGGGCCTGGCCATGGATGGGATCAGTACCAAAGCACGCGGGCTGCGTCCAACTGCGAACTCTGTCTTCTATCTTATAGCTGAATGCACAACCTGGTGGGTTACACTTTTTTTTTTTTCTTTTTTTTCCCCCCTTAATCAAGTCACTGCAGTGATGACCTGTATTGTTAAGCTAAGAGCTTGGTATCTGGCTGGGAATGTGGTATCTTTAACAGCAGAGCTTACTGAAGATGCAAATAACTTCCTCCCCTCAGAAAAGTTATTTTTTTAAAAAAGAAAAAAATAGACATTTTAAATTTGATTTGCTTTTTGTTTTTCTTTTGTTTGTTTGTTGTTTTTTTTTCCCTATAAACCTGAACAATGTAGGTCTCTAGTCACATACAGGTCTTAGCAAGAAAGAAAGTTCGAGAAATTCAAGCCGCCATTAAGGTACGTTTGGCTTGCCCAGTTGTAGGGGGCTTTTCATCTCCATGGTTACAGGCTTTTCCTTTGTTTCCTCCCTTCCCCTACCCTGCAGGTGTCTAGTCACATTCAGGTTCTTGCCAGAAGGAAATCTCGTGATTTTCATTCCAAGCTGAAGGTATGCGCTTTTCTGCTTTTGGGCTTGTGGTTGCTATGCCTGTCCCTTCCTCCTCCCCGCGGTGATGGGCGAGCGCCTGGTGCTGCCGTGCCTGTAACCTCGTTTTCCTGCATGTGGTAGCTGTCTGCGTCTCTTTGTGTTTAATCTCTAGTTTCTGCACTAGCATCCACATTAAAAACGTTGTTTTAACACTGTCCAAATGCAAAGTGAACTACTCTTTGTAACAGCTCAGCACCTAAACCTGATTTTTAACCCGTTAGCCTTTTTTTTTTTTTTTTTTTTTTTTAATATTTAAGTGCTAGAAGTGTATTTAAATACACAGGGGTTTTATGCACTTGTGTAGATGCTTTTTCTTTTTTGCTTTTTCTAGAGGGGTAATTGGGGTAATTGTTTTCCATTCCCAAATGTTTTTTGTCTGTGCTTTTGAAATGCTATCAAGAATACTTAAAATACATTGTTTATTCCAAGTGCCAGAGAGCACAGCTTATCAAGATTTCTCTAACTATATAAGGTGTTTCTAGAGTACAATCTAGCATCACCTCAAGTTACGTACTATTTACAAGATTCCCTGAAATTTAATTTTTTTAAGTAAAATATTGACTTTTAATCTTTGGAGAGCCTCAGTCAGAGTCTGTTCAGGGAATATTAAGTATGTTTGCTTAATCTGATGTGATGAATTGTATATGTCCCCATTTTCCCTGCTTTCCATAAAATATATTCTAAGGCTAAAAAGAAACTCTTGGAAATGCTTAATAGGGGTTTCTTGGCTTGCTTGTTTTTTTCAAGTTTTCCAGTGGAGATCTTGGGACCCTTTTTTTGTGTTTTTTTCACATTACTTAAAAATGGAAGAGGGGGGTTGGCAGTTTTTGCAGTTGATTTTTTCTTTTTAATAAAAAGTGAAGGAACTTGTAAATCTTTTACTTCCCTCCTTTTTTTCTTTTTGTCGATCCCCCCCCCGCCGCCCCCCCCCCCCCCCCCACCACCACTAGATGAGAACAAATCATGGTTTTGTTCTAGCTGAAAAGCAAAATGTTTCAGAAAGTAATTTCACAATACTAGGGGGTGAGCACTGCAGATGCTTACCACAATCCTGAAACTGCAGCGTAAGAATAACAGCCTGGCTTTGTAACAGGCCCCCTTGACAGAAGCACTGGGTTTTTTCTTCCACAGTGGGCAGCATGCTGGCAAGCTTGTATGGCTGTTGGTGGCTGGCTTTTTAGCTGCACTGGCTGAGCAGTTGGGGTTCATAAAGAACAACTAAGACAACTTAAACATACTGCTTTTTAACCGAGGGTGCAATAATACAGAGATATGTAGCATTTTAAGCTTAAAATGTCAATCCTTGATGCCTAAAATTAAGTACGTAAATAGGTGGCCTTACTTTCAGAGGCGCTTGGCACCAGCGGTTCCTGGGGAGTTTTGCAGGGCTGGTGAGCATTCAGGGCTACAAGAATCAGGAAGCCCACTTAGATACCAAAATACAGGCCTAGGAGCCTAACAAAAATATTGGATTTACTGTTCTAAAATATTTCCCTTTCTGAATGTCCAAAATAGTTTAAAATATGAGGACACTTATAAAGCAAAACATATTTTTAAGTACTGCACCTGCTGTCTGGTTTTTATTAAAGCCTTCCAAAGAAGGCAGAAGCTAGCTAAACCCTTATAATATTTGAGACCTCTAGTCTAGATGCTGTTTGCAGTAAATAGAATTCTCCGTTTCAAGGAGTTGCCTGAAGAAGGGAAGATCTGTTAGGGCAACAAAATATTTTGTAAGGGCTTCAGACCTTGCTGCCCCTTCCCACCTCCAAGGGGGCTGCAGCTCCCCCAGCACTGAGTAGAAAGTGGGGGAGCTGCCATTTCAGTGCAAGGAATTAATTGCTTCAGGAAGTCCCCCACCTCCATGCTCCCAGCATGCTGCAGGGGCATTTGCTTCAACTCTTTATGACTACGTGGCGAGGACAGGGTGCACAGTGGTGACGAAGATGTGCTGGCCCCTGGCCTTGCTGCCCTCCAGGCGTCACTGTCAGCAAAAGCTGCCCTAGCCCTTCCCCAGTGAGTCTTGCTGGCCGGTGGGTCCCAGGCTGCTCCTCCAGCCCCTCTCCTGGGCACTCATGCTGCCCCAGGATTTAGCTCCCCAGGAGCCCTGGCACAGCTCCGGTGACTCCTGCATGGCCCCCAGCCTGAGGAGTACTCAGAAAGGGCGGAGGAGCCAGGCTCTCCCCATCTCCCTCCTCTTTTTCTTGCCATTTTTGGTCTCAGTGAACTAGGTGCCATGGCACAGCATCTGCCCTCTTGCACAAGCCCCTTCCAGGGAAGTTGCAGCCTCCCACAGACCCCTTTTTCCCTGCAAGGAAGAGATGAAACTTTGATTGAAGAAGGTGCTGTAAGGAAGATGCCTTTATGAGAAAGAGAGCCCTCCTTGTTTCTCCAGGGAGCTGCAATTACCCTCTGGAAGCAGGACAAGATGCCAGTTTTGGATCTCAGATAAAACCTCTTTCCTCCAGACGAGTCAGTAGTGCTACCGCCCATTTTGATTTCTGTGTTGAACCACCTGTATGGTCCAGTGTCCTTTGAAAACTGCCTGAGAAGGACATCACTGATGTGAAAGGAAGACAAGATTATACATTTTGGCATCTAGAAGTGATAATTGTTTCGACGGGGGCCGTTCTGCCAGCAGCCTGGACCACCCCATCAACTTCCTCAGGAAGATGATGGACTCTCATTCTCCTGGAGCAAGTGCTGCCTGCGTTTGCTGGTGAAGGGGTGACCAAGAAGAAAATGGCCAAGGGAAGCACTGCTGCTGACCTGGGCCGATCTTGCCCTTTTAACAATGAGCAGCCATCTGCAATTACACTGTTAAACCTGTGATTGGTGGCATCTAGGGGAGCAGTCACTACTTAAAAGAACCACATGCATCTGATGTCAAGTTTCCCACCTACAGCATGAGGGAAAAGCGCTCTGTGGACTGATGCAGAGGTCCTTCATGCCAGTCCATAGCTATGAGCTCAGTCAGCTCTGACCCGCGGCCATCTCTGATGTTTCTTCCTCTTTGCCACCAGACATCCTCTTTGAGCACCTCCCATGCATGCATGAGGCAGAGTGTTGCAGAGATACTGGTCGTTCCCTGTGTGCCAGCGCTGCTTTAGCTGAAATAGTCACGGGCAGGCTCTTGAGGATTGCAGGGGCATGGGGCAGAGGCTCTTTCCCCTAGCTGACACCCATTGCTAATGGTTTTCTTCATAATTTCCTATCAGTCTTTCAGGATGTGGCCAATCTGTCCTGTTGACCTCAGTTGCTGGTCTCTTGCTTTGATGAAGGAAGGATATAACAAATAACTCTTGTTCCCCAAGTACCTGCTGAGTTTATTTTATACTGAGACATGTTTCTGTCTCACCTTGGTCTGAATCCTGCTTATGGTGAGGAGAGGACTCAGCCGAATCCTTCTGTGTTTATCTTCTGCAAAAATCAAAATGGATGGAAGGATTTCAGAGCCATCTGCACCCACAGCATTGGATGGAGTATTATTGAAGCTTACATAGTAGATTGAAACCTCACCTGTGTGCCATAAAGTCTGCTTAGTCCAGCAAAGTCCCTTTGCTTTGATGATAAGTGCCTACAGTCACTCTGGATGGATGGATCCTTAGCCTGCAAGAAAGAGAAGGTTTGAGTGTAAATGCTGTTGCTGCGTTTCACCACCAGTAGAGAATGTGTGGTGGTTTAACCCCAGCCACGCAGCCGCCCACTCACTCCCCCCTCATCAAGAGGGATGGGGAGGAGAATCAGAAAGGAGTGTAAAACTGGAGGATTCAGACAAGAACAATTTAATAGGCAAAGCAAAAGCCACGCATGCAAGCAAAGCAAAACAAGGAATTCCTACACCACTCCCCACAGGCAGGCAGGTGTTCAGCCATCCCCAGGACAGCAGGGCTCCATCACGCATAATGGTTACTTGGGAAGACAAACACCATAATGCCAAATGTGTCCCGCCCTTCCTTCTTTTTCCCCTAGTCTATATATATATAGCATGACGTCCCATGGTATGGAATACACCTGCCCTGGCCGTGTCCCCTCCCAATGTCCCGTGCCCCTCCAGGCCCCTCACTGGCAGGGCCCAAGGAACCGAAAAGTCCTTGATTCAGTGTAAACATCACCCAACAACAACCAAAAACATCAGTGTCCTATCAACATTGTTCTTATACCAAATCCAAAACAGCACTGCACCAGCTATTAAGAAGAAAATTAACTCTATCCCAGCTGAAACTAGGACAGTATGGCGCTTGAGCCTTTCCAGGGTTGTTGTGCATTTTAATTCTTTTTACAGCAGGAAAATACTCCTATGTTAGACATGTTAATCATGATTTCTTGAGGTAATTAAAATCTTCCTGAAGTTAGAGACATTTCTTCTCATGAAAATGGAAAAAGTGACTGAGATAAAGCTGTCCTTGGAGACAGATCTGAAAGGCAGCTCCTCTTCATGACATCTCCTCTCATGCGGGGACTGGAGGAGGCAAAGCAGAATTTTTAAGACTAATGTTGTATTTCCGTGTCAAATACACCAGCCCATAGTGTTAGGCTGCAGCATTTCCCACCTTTGCACTGATAGGTTACCCAAGTCACCTCTGTCCATTCAGGGGAAAAGTTGGATTTGAAGTTGTGCATAAAATAGAGAGTAAAGGTCTTCACAGCAGGATATACATCTGTCTTAGACTTTCATTTCACATATTTTTTCATAGTGCAAGATTAATTAGACAGAGACAAAAAGAAACATTAAAATGCCTATAGTTCACATGTATTACATGTTTTAAAATCCATTATTCTACATACCGCATTGAAGGATAAAAAGAAAATATTGTTGTCAATTATAAAATGCTAAAGATAGCTCTATACTTTTTAAATGAACAATGATAAAAGCCTTGAAAAATTCCCTTTGATGTGAATGGAGTCTTCAGCATTTTGAAATACAATAAGATGAATTAATTGCTACTCATTAGGCAGCAAGTTGGGACAGCTTTGAATGCGCATTCTCTTCTTGGCATTAGCTATTGCCTGGCTGAAATAGCCAGCTTTTGTATTTACTCCTGTCTTCTCTAATAATAAGCAAATTGGAGATCAGGGCTAGAAACACTGAAGTGCTCTCTATCTTTTGTCCAGAACAATTGTATATTGTCATGATTTGTTTATCTTTTTTGAGCTACAGCTAATTATTGCAAAGGTTATTTGAATCAATGCAAGATCTGAGCAGAAATAACATCTGCAAAATTGCTTATTAGGAATCTATTTTATGTTAGTGTTACTGTAATACCCATTTTGTGAGCAAATTGTTGTTTCTTCTCTTATGTCTTTTTTTTTTCCCTTACAAGAAAAGTTTTGTATTTTAAATATTGGTACGGGTTTTAAGTCTTCTTGAGTTAATACTGTGTTCTGTTGTGCTTACTTTTCCTCATACTGTCTTGATTGTTTTTCCCAGAGTCATAGATAACATGGTATTCAAAGCCCCATTTATCATTCTACATTCTAGGCTAACAGTTTTTATTTTTTGCTGTAGAACTCGTTTGAACTGATTGATTGAATTATTCTTCTGTTTATGTTGGATTAAAAGAAAGTCAAGCACAAATCCTTCTGTGCTTGTCATGTAGAACTCATTTCATGTGGGGCTTTTATGGATATTAAGATTCATAATTGGATGATACTGGGGAATTGTTATTATCTAATTTAACTATGTATTTTGCATTCCAAAAATAATGGGTGAAAAGTAAACCTCAAGGGCCTGATTCATTAAAAGTTACGTAGTCTCCTTGCATTATATTCTTAGCACTTACACCTTCCAAAACCAAAGTGTTAGCAACTGCAGCCAGAAGCAGTCAGCTAAAACAGGAGGCAGATCCTGATCTCCATTACAGTGATGATATTTTAGGGGTTTAGTGGAACTAGACCAGATTTTCACTGTACTGTAAATTCACGTTGGTAACAGTCACTACTAATTACGTACCACAGCAGAGAGGACTTTTATACGGGGAGGGGAAGGCAGCGATCTCAGAGTGCAGTCTGTTACTTAGTACAGTGTCATTCCTGGGCAGCAGCAATCCCATCAGAGCTCATAAATTAAGTAGGGTCAAGCCAGGTCAGGGCCAGATGGGACTACCCAAGGAATACCTTAAGCTCTGGCAGGATTTAATGATTCGGTAGGAGATACTGTGCCTCCAAGCCTCTGCCGAACCTCAGCACGGGACTCTGCAGCACGCTGGCCCAAACTTTTATTTTACATACGTCAGTGTAAACCTCATTGACCCGAAAGGATTTATTCCGGCTTTACACAGCAGCACAAGTGAGAGCAAAAGCAAAGCCCTTCTGTCTCAGACAAGATAGGAAATCAAAGTCTTAACTATTTGAGGTCATTAAAAATCCCACAATGTTCTTGTTTAGAGTAGGGGTGTTAACCCATTTGTCCTGGCCAAATTCCAACCTGGGTGATTACCGTAATCTGCCTGTTTAAATTACCCCTGCCGTTTTAATTGGATATATTACTTCTCTTGCTGCCTAAACTGTGATGTAATACTATTGTGTGTTATTAATCAGTTACCAAGTTTCATCCCAGAAGCAACCACAGTGCAATGATAGGAAGAAAGAGTTACTCCCTCCTTGTTACGAGTGCTCTCCATTATGGCATAAAACCCCCCTAACATATACTTGTTTGTTTAAGTGGCAGACAAGCTAATATTTCAGTTTAAATAAACAGCTTTAAAATGTGGATTTCCTATTTGTTTTTGAAGATTATGAAGTGTGCCTGATTATACAAGCATAGGCCACCACGTTGCAGCTCTCCAAAACATTCCTGGAGCTGAAGGTACCCTTTTGCCAATGGAAGTCAGATTCACTTATGTATTTTTATTTGACTTTGAGTTTGATTTCTTTGATGTTTGAATGTGAAGTAACAGTTACTTTGAGAAAAACTGATCTTCCAACTATGCAGGGGTTCCTAAGCCTACAAAAGGTGAAACTTCCCATTGATGTGTGTTGGCTTGAGTCTGCTGATTTCCAGTGGAGCTGGCAGATTTGTCACCGTTGGGAAACTTTGTAGGAGTCATTGAAACTCCTCAAGACTAGCCCTGTTGCAAGGGCTGTATTTCTGGCTGTCATGCTAAACATTTTTGCTTTCTCTCCATCCTCCTGAAAATATAATCGGTCAAAGAGGATGAGATGAATTGCCACCACAAAATGCGGAACATTCTAGGGTGAAAAGCAGCAACTGACAAGAAGGAGGGCACATCTCTTCTCACATTGTGATACAAAAGATGTTTTCTCCCTCCAAAAATTACTGTTGCTGTTCCTAATATTCAGGATCATCAGGCTCACTGCTAATGGCAGCCAAGAGCTCCACAGGACAGTCTAAGTGTCCTTCCTTTTGTGAACAGAAGGTCTTAAATGAAGTGTAAATCTTTGAAAATTTTTCTTGGTTCATCTATTATGGTGGGATTTACCTGCCGTAGCTGGTGCCGTGTAGAAGCTGGGTGTCCAGGCTCTTTCCTCTTCTAGTCCTTGGACAGCAATAATTACAGAAAGTAATGCACTCCCGATGGTTTCAATGCCTGGTGAGGATGAAATACATTGTCCCCTGTAGGTGCTTACTGCACTGACAATAGCAGGGGGTTAGCCAGCTGCCTTAGACTGGAGACTTCAGATGGCTGAAGTGAGGCATGGTGAACTATGGCACAGATACATAATTTACCCTGGGCTCAGGCAACTCCCAGCTATGGACTTGTGTATCTCTAACAAAGCTTTTGCTTTTAAATTCTACTTCAGTTCAGTTCCTTCTAATGGTAAGGGCATTATAGCAGCAGAACGGTATGAGTTTGGGAACTTGGCAGGAGCACAGGCACCGGCTGCACCTTCACGTGGTGGCACAGCGTAGCTGCCTGCAGCTGTGAGGCGTTGCAGGAGAGGAGGCTGTAGTGCCACAGCAGTTCTGGGGAATAGCAAGATAGTCACGAAAGCAGTGCTCGTGTAGTTTGGAGGTTAGTAGGACCCAGAGCACGTTTCTCAAATCATGCATTTCACACACAGGGTATCAATCCCCTGTTCATTTGGTTTTGTTACGATTCAGCAGACCGCGGGTAAGACTCACACGGTTTGGCATTTCCAAGCCCGCTCACCTAACAAAAAAAAGGGCGAAGAACAGAAAAGTTCGGTGGGACTAACATCTCAATATTGCTTAAGGACATTTCCTCGTTTTCATGGTAAGAGCGAGTGTCCTTACTGTGCAGCAGGTCAGCTTTCTGGAGAACTGCGTGAATCATGGGGTACTGCCACCTCTTTAACACCCACCAAAGCGTTTTTTAGCCCCGTGGTCTGCAGATATCCAAAGGATGCCAGTAAAACATGCCATGAGCAAACCTGCTGTGGGCACCCTCCTACCCCTGGGGCAGGCAGAGGTGAGTGAGAGGTGACATCCAGCTCTTACCCAGTGTATTGGTTGTGGTTCTATGGGAAAGCTACAAGTCGGAGAAACGGCCGAGGTTTGTTCACACACCGATGGGTGCCGTGTCCTCCCACCCACTGCACAGAAGCTGCTCTGTGGGTGCACGGTCAGCAGTCCCCGAGGCTCGGGCCGCTCAGAAAGCAGTGTCCGGTGCCACTGCGCAGGAGGCAGCGCGCTGAGCCCGCAGGTGTCGGTGCTGCTGCAGGCAGCGCCACAGCCATTGCGCTTCAGGCTGGCACCCTGCGAGGTGCGGAGCAGGGATGCTGCTGGAGCAGCTACTCCCCTGCTCCACCTGCTGCTCTCCCGGGCTGCATCCCGCAGGGGCTCCTCGCGTGGCTCAGGGAAACAAGCTCAGAGACAATCCCCTTCATTCAGTATCTGCAGCTTTCACTCAGGGAGGTGAGGGTTATCCCTCTATCCCTCCCCTGTGTTTTGTTGTTAGCCTCCCCCCCCCCCCCCCCCGCCCCCGCCTTCCTTTTAATGAATCAGTCCCTAGGTGAAAATAATGCATTCGTTTAAAGCTGATATTAATGCTGAGCAAACTGCTCTTCCTTTGTCTCTTACTATTTTGTTCATATTTTGCTAAGAATCTGCTATTCTACACAAGTATTTTAATAAACTGTTTGTTGTTGTATCCAGGTAACAAGCATGGTAAGTATTTTAACTAAACCAAGTATTATGTACCTTAGCTGTGCTTGGCAGAGATTTTGGCTAGCTTTTCCTGTACTTTCAGCCTGTGCTGTTTCTAAAGGAGCTATTCAAAGGAAGAAAGTGCTCACCTATAGTACTACTACATACAAGCTTTAGAGGGAGCATATGTGCAAAGGCATATATCGTATATAAGAGCATGCATCTCTTGCCAGCATGCTTGCTACTTTGCTTGTAAAAATAAAACCAGAAAAAAAATCCCCCAAACTCCTTGCCTAATACTGCTTGTGTTCCTTCATTCTAAGTCACATACCTAAATATTAGCACTTATTAATACAGTACTTCTGGATGAGGAACCCCACTTTACCAGATAGTAACGGTCCATTGTTACTTAATTTACCTGACCTAAGATACCCACTTAGTTAACACTGTTGCATTAAGAGGCTTTCCTTTTCTATTCTGTGATCATACGTGATTGGCAGTGACTAGGACTCCCAGCGCTGCTCTAATACAAGTAATCGATAACAACCCGTCTTTTCCTAAACTTGTTCCTGTATGCTTGAAAACAGCAGAAATTTTATGGCTGATTGTTTTCTTTGGGAACACTGTAAATCAGTAAAATACCAGAATTGGAAGTTTAAAATGTTATTTATATTTTTGTGATTTAACTTCTAAAATACTTATCGTAAAACAGAATCCAAATTGTTTCTAAACCTGTAAGCATGAAGAAAAATCTGTCATTGTTTGTGAGTCAGTCGCAGTTCCGTGTTCTCATCTTACAGCATAATACGAAAGGCAAACTTCTCTTGGATCTAAATGATAGAGCTCAAATCTCCGTGCTCCCTGTCTTGCCAGCAGAGCCTTAGCAGCACACTGTGTTTAGTCCAGCCTGATTTAAAATCAGCAGAATTTGCCCAGATAAACAAGTGGGCAGTAGTTTGCTCTCCCAGAGCTTCCTGCGTGTTGGCAGAGCAGACTGTGAGAATTCAGGTCTACCATGTATGTCTGAGAGGAGGTTTTGCCTTGAGGTAGCTTGAGTGTTAGACTCCGTGCTGTATTTTTTTTTTTCCCTGCATGGTTTGCTATTTTTTGCATTTTCTGTGTGGCTTTTTAAGTTTTTAGTTATGTGCTTGTAGCTGCAGTTATTTAACATCATTTGTTGTGCCAAATGTTTTAAGACTCCGTGTAATTGTCATATTAAAGGATCAGACAGCAAAGGACAAAGCACTCCAGCACATGGCAGCAATGTCATCAGCTCAGATAGTCTCAGCTACTGCTATTCACAACAAGCTGGGCCTGCCAGGAATTCCCCGTCCTACATTTCCTGGGGCACCTGGGGTAAGTTGTTAGCCGAGTCCCAAAAAAAACCCTGTATTCTCTAACAGCGTTCAGTGGAAAACTAAGGCTGAATGAATGGATTAATGCTTTCACTTGTGTTTGCAAAAGGAATCATGCTTGTTCAGAAATATCCAAAATCTTTCGACAAAGAAAACAATTGTCGGTCTGTTTGTTTGCTTTTCCTCTTGCAGTTTTGGCCGGGCATGATTCAAACGGGGCAGCCTGGATCCTCGCAAGAGTAAGTCTGAAAATTAAAGTGTGCTTCTATATGCAGTGTGGGGCTGGCTTGTGCACTTTGCTGCCAGAAGCTATCAATGAGGCAAGAACTTGCACATTTTTCCAAGAAAGAGGAAAAGATAGTTGTAGGGAAAGGAAGAGCCTTTACAGGGATGTGAACTCACATTCAAAAAGTTGTAAGGGATTCCAAACCTCAAAGCTGAGGCTGAGTACCTAATGGGTACACTCTTTTCTCTCATTGCATGGTGAGATGCAATGATAATGCCAGGGAAACAACTTGGGAGGTTTTGCTTGTGAATAAGTTTCCAGTACAAATACTTCCATCCTCTTTTAGATACGTGAGCAATGTATTTGGAAGCAAGGGGAATTTATTTAAGGTATTTAAGGAAGCCTTTGCCCCTCTGGTCAAAGGTCCATGGGAGTCTTTGTACCCCTGTAGTGCAGTGTCCTCTGGATTTATTTGGAATCAAAGCAGTCACCATCCCTGTTTGCTGCGACAGTTGCAACGGGTGGGTCAGGTTTCTTGCTGCATGACAGCACAGATGAGCTTCTGCCTTTAAGATGATGGGTGTAATTCTCATCTCACCCTTTCTTTATTACTTCTTTACTGTCTGTCTGTTAAATATGCTATGCAAGGAAGAGAGGTGTGTGTGGGTAAAGGTCATTAACCGTGTCTTTTCTTATACTATGTGGCTCTAATGGAATTTACTGTGAATGGCATGGTGTATGATTTTTGTGTAACTCTTTATTCCAGCGTAAAGCCATTTGTTCAGCAGGCCTATCCCATACAGCCATCAGTCACAGCTCCCATTTCAGGTAATTCTTACATTTATACTTTGGAAAGACTTGAATTGTGTATTGAATGTGATGTATTAATTCCTGAGATGGACAGAGCCACTACTCCATGTCTAACACTTCCTGTAGCTAAACCAAACACCAGTCTCAATGTCCTATTTTCTGATTATACTTGAGGGAAAATCATTGGGTTTGGGTTTTTTGGTTGGTTGTTTTTTGGTTGGGTTTGTTTTTTTTTTTGCATTTTAGGTAGGAAGCACCAATACATATGCAAGAAATTGTGATGTGATCTCCAGTCGGCATTCCAAATTGCTGTAATGAGAATAAGCCTTAACTTACTTTAAACTGAGACTAAAAACTCTTCCAAAACCATATATGCTTAGCCTTAAGTATAAAACATCTCTGTGTATCTGGTTATTGATAACTCTTCCCTCTCCTGAAGGTCCTGCTCTGCCTGGTACCACTTTGATAAGTACCTAATGTTTATTCTGACTTCACTTGCTCAAATTGATCAAGCCCTTCCCATGGCTACTTCCCTACTCCTTTTCCCAAGTTTGTTTCATGGCTAGTTTCAGGAAAGATCATGATTTCTTTACAGATGGTAAATAATTTTACATCTCCCTTACCAAATGACACCATGCTTCTGACTCTGAACTGGAGTTTTCTGACTCTTACCCATTTTTTATGATTTCCTAACTTGCTGCTATTTAATGCTTAAAACTAAGACTGTCTTTCTGCATCCCTGATTATTTCCTTTTTCTTGATATCCCTAATTGATAACATTGTTTTCTAAGGCAGACATTTTGAATAGCCTTTTTTTATTCTTCCATGTTTTCTCTCAGAATAGGATTATTAGCATTTCTGAATCAGTCAAAACTCATGCATGAGTTTTTGCTTCATTAGAATTGCTGTTCATTCTAACCAGTCACGTTTGTAATTCCCTATTTCATGCAAGCCTTACACCTTCATTGCCTAAATTTGAGGGTTGGAGACAGGTACCATACTCCCATTACGGGATATGGACACATGCTACCTGTGACCTCTCCCTCCTTCTCAACCTAGTTCAGGATTACCTTTGTTTTCTAACCTTTGGTGCCTCTCCCCTGCCTTCCTTGTGCCTGTGTCTCTCCCCTGATCAGTTTTGCCTTCGAGCTGCTGCTGCCTTTCCCTTCTTCCTTTACAGTCTTGTTTCCTTCTCGTCTAATTTTCCATGATGAGGAGCAAGAGATAGCATTTATTTCTTCTCTTGAGGTGAATTAGAGATGGTGGTTAACATCCCTTCTCTCTCTAGATCATGTCATTCCCTCTTTATTATCAATTTAAAACCTTATTTTTCTTTTCAGGGTATGATTTGGCTCTCTACAATAATTATTTTTTATTATCTGTAATATAATGCTGCCTAAAAGCTCCAGAAGAAGTCAAAGACTCAATGTGCAAATAGATAGTAAGAGACAGTCCCTGCCTTGGAAGCCTTATACTCTAAATAGGAGAGGGGAATTGAGAGTAGCAGGAAAATAGGCAAGAAGAGGTGATTTACTTGTAACATGTGGCACATTAGGAGCCAGAAATAGGGGCCAGTTCTTGACTCCCAAGGCAGTAATATCTCGTGTGAGTCTTGCTGCCAGTTTCTGAGGAAGGGTCAGGTATAAGTCTGTGTGAACTCTCTATAAATCTCTATAATCTAGTATATAATTTAAACAAAAATTCTACAGTGAGTTACAGCCCCAAGGAAACAAAGAAGTCAGTCTTTTATTTGCACCATTATTAGCTTGCTGGGTTGCGACCTCTTTTCCTACGTATTGTTCTGTGGTTTTCCAATTTTAACTCATTCTGAATTCATTATTTGCTAAAATTAATACAAACATCCAAGGGCTGCATGCATAATTCCCGATTATATTTAACTCAGAGAACATAAACTGAGGAATTGTCAACTTCTGCATGAAAATGGTTCCTTTCTTTTAGGATTTGAGCCTACGTCAGCTCCAGCTCCCTCAGTGCCTGCATGGCAGGGCCGATCGATTGGTACGACCAAGCTCAGGCTGGTGGAGTTTTCAGCTTTCCTTGAACAGCAGAGGGATCCCGAATCAGTAAGTGTTGCCCTTGTGTCCGCTAATCTTCAGCTTTTCTTTGTTGCTCCCTACATTCTGAGGATGCTTTCCAGGGTTAAGCCTGATGGAATACACATGGTATTTCTGCATTCGCTACTGCTCAGTGTAATATTCCTTTTACTGTAGTACTGTGTTTTCCTTTCTTGCCCTCTTTTTGCCCATTTGCAGAAGTGAGAGGCCTCTCTGAAAGCAGGCGTGCTTTGATATGGCACCTGTCTCACTGTTGACCTAGTTTAGCAGTTGTACCAAATCACATTGTCTTTTTGGCAGTAATTCAGTACTTTACATTTAAATTAAAGCCTAATCTGTTTCCTAGCAGAAACAAAATTAAAGACGTGCATAGAAACTGTGCACATTATTTTCAGTACCTGACATTTGGGATAGCCTCTGAGTATCAGGATTATCCCTTTTGGTTCCATCTTCCCAAGCATGTACCATTTAAGTGTATCAACATTATTTTTATTTTTGATTGAGGTTATGTATCTAGATGTCCAATCATTCAGTCTTCCTTGATCTTTAATTGTGTCTTAGGGTCCAATCCAAGGTTTGGATTTTTTAGGGATTTTTTTTTTTAGGAAGCATTTGTTTTTGTTTTGCTTTTTAGTCTGCATTCTATACCTGCAAGGGTAGTTTATGAAGTTGGCTTTAATATTTCATTTAGTCCAATAAGCCTTGAACCGTGATATTAATCATCATATATTTACCAAGAACATTTGTTAGTAGCCTAGCACTCTTTCTACTGCATCACAAATAAATAAAAAGAGCTTCTTTCCGCTTGAACCTGAGAATTTTTAATGAGAGAATTTCTGAAAAGCAAATACTGTCATGAATGGGTGATACAGATGGGCCATTCTTGTTCAGATTCCTGGTAAAATACAGCAGCTTGAGGCAGAGAGAAGCTATCACTTGCTCCTTATAATGCAGCACTGGAAACCATAGCATTTATGGGCTTTGGCCAGGGGTGTTATCCAGGGAGTGTTTACCCTGCATAATGGAGATGGGAGACATAGCCCAGAAACCTTACAACAGAGGAATGCTCCTGGCGAAGAAACATCCCTATGAAAATACACCATATCTCAGCTATTCATACACTAAATATGTGGCAGCGTGTTGGTTTGCTAAATGTCACCTTTTGCCAGGTTAAATTAACTTTGAGGGAGGAAGTGTTCGGCAGCAGGTACGGTTATCTCTGTGCTTACCTGACTGTTGGATGCCGCATGGTTTCCCTGCAATCCCTCTGTCTTCCCACGGCCCTGATTCCCACACTTTCCCGGCAATCCTGCCTCTGGTGGGCTAAAGCTTCACCGTAGTGTCCTCCAGACTAATTCACAGCTGGAATGCCTTTTCCATCCCCAGCCCTGACTCAATCCAGACAGCAGCGTGTATTTCTGTTGCAGAAACACATCATCCAGGTTTTCTCGTCAGGTAGCCTTTTTGATAGGCAGCTTTTGGAGTCCTTGGCTCGCTGAACCCGTGTAACGTATCCCGCTGATCCATAGGCTCTGCCATGCCCAGATTGCCGTGTACCAGGGTGTTAGGTGTGTGCCTCGAGTTTATCGGGAAAACAGGATGCGGCCATGTAATGCTCAGCATTATGGTGCTGTATGTGAATGAACTGGCATTTCAGTGTATTATGAGTTACTATTTTGCTAGTATACTACCTAATTATCCTTTTGCTATTGGTGTTCATAATGCAAAACTATTTACAAACCCATGGGCTTATATGGTGTAGACACCTCTGTGCATTTGTGTGGCTTCACATAAAAGGGAGTGAATGAGAGATCACAACTAAATAACTTTTATGTCTTTCCCTCTAAGAAATATCTCCCTCCAGCCAAGTGTACTCTTAACAGATAACACGTGGTTGCCCGTCACACCACTGGTGTCTGCGCTGTGAAACCAGCTGAGTGACGTGAATATATTCGCAATGTGATTGACAGACCAACAATGAGAAGGTGCTGCTTTGGCAGGGAAGGAGCCGTGGGTCCCGTGCTGCCCTGGTGGCACGGCTCGGAGCCAGCTGTGCTCGCAGTGGGGGGGTGGGCGGGCGGCCTGGGGACACGTTGGGGCTCTCACTTTCCAGGCAGGTGCAGGCTCTGGGGAATGCAGCACATCCACTGGCACTGCAGAGAAAGAATGGAGGCCTGAGTGGAAATACGGTTACCCAGGATGGCCCCGTAAATACTGTAAAGCCTTTTTTGGAGTAAATTGATATTATTTGGAATTCCTGAGGGTGCAGTGAGGCCGACTGGAGCTTGTCCCAGCTTGCGAGCATACTGCTGAGAAACCCACCTTTTAAATGCAGAGCATTTATGCAGGAGGTTTGCTAGACAAGCAAGAGCGTCAAACTACCCAGACTTGTTTTTAAAAAACTGTGCTGTAACAGTGCAAAAATGAGACACGAAGAAAAGTCAATTCCTAGTCATGCATTAATCCCAATTTAGATGATTCTTTACGCCTACACTGCAAGAGCAGTGGGACAGTGTTGTGCAAGGGCTGCGTGGGGACAACCTGGAGTGTGGGGGCCAAGGGATGAGCTTCCATGGGCAGCATGTCACCACCACTGCCCAGGAAAGGGGAGTCAGGAGAAGGGGAGGCATTGTTTAGATCAAATTAAATAAATTTGATTATTTGAATCTTAAACAAGAGCATAGAAAAACAAAAAAACCCAAGACAGTGTGACTAGTTTCCAGGGCAAATGCAGAAGGACATTTGCTGCAGAGGCAGTCGTGCATGCCTGTCTGCAGGGATAGCACTGAGGGGCGCTGCCTCCTACCAGCCCTCCCCGTCTCCAATGCACAGGCTTTTCCAGCAAGCCTCAAAAGTCATTTTTGGAGGAGGCGAGAGCCAACCCCCAGCTTCATTGAAGAAAATGTGAATTCTGCCTGTGGTTTTGTACATCTTTCTTTGTGTTGGTGCTACATTTTATTGCAGATATGGTTTGCATAGCGTAGCAAGAATGGGGTTTTATTACTTTTTAATAACAAAATCAGCAAGCAAGGCAAGATGTGTATTTTGCACAACGTGCATATGAAGTCGTTTAGGCATGTGCTGTGGTTGCAGCATCTCCTGTATGCCTTTGTGCCTTTGCTGACCTCAGAAATGTATATATGTATATGCTGCTGTGTGAGAGTTCTCATGTATCTTCCGAAAAAAAGATAGTTACGTGTTCATTACACTTCTGACTTTTTACAGAAAATGACGTAATACATTATTTTGATTAGATGCATTTCCAACATTTTATTAAAACAAGATGACCCTTCCTCCCTCTCTCCCCCATCCCAAAAGCAGGTGAGAAAGCCTTATAGTAGTGGGGGAGGACAGACCAATTCCACCTTAAAATGTAACCTGGAAGGTTATTGATAAAAGTTTATTTGACGTGGCACCTGGAGCCAGGACTCGATGATCCTGAGCAGCCCCTTGCAGTCTGTATTCCTGTACAGCAATTAGAAATGTAGGTCTGTCTGCCCGAGGTGACACCCAGCAACTTCAGTGGGGCTGTGTATGG
This sequence comes from Falco punctatus, assembly GCF_963210335.1. Lineage (NCBI taxonomy): Eukaryota > Metazoa > Chordata > Aves > Falconiformes > Falconidae > Falco > Falco punctatus. The sequence goes on along the minus strand of NC_137590.1, from coordinate 27,937,813 downwards.
CCACAAAGGTCCACCCACAGGGAGCTCATTGTAGGAGTGGGGCCTTAAACATTGCTGGGGTTCTACCAATGGCAATTGGTGTTTAAAAGTACAAAAGCCCTGCAATGTCAGTTGTGTTAATTTAGAGTGGGCATTCTGGTGGGTCGGAAATGTGCTCTGTGGAGTCCTGTCACTTGTGGAGGGCTGTTGACTTTTTTCCCTTCCCTAGCCACAAAATTGTTCCATTTACAAAAGAAAAAAATATGGAAACAATAAGCAACCCTCGCTGTAACTCTGCATGGCAGAAGATAAGTCTGTGGGAAATAAGATGGCACAGTTACAAAATCTTGGAATACTGACTCTGCAGTTAGATGGGTAAAATTACTCCTCCTTTTACACGAAAATCAATTAGGTTTCCAAACGTCAGGCTGTACTTTCCTTTTGTGGTATTTTGTGCTCAAGTATAATTCCTAAATGGTGCATAGAAGCTGCCCTTGTGGGTCCAAGCACCAGCCTTTTAGTTACCTTTAATTATTGCCTACCCTATGTAACTGTATTCTCAACAGATTAACAAGTTTATGTACCCATCTGCTGCTTTCATGACAGGTTTTCCTTAATGGGGACTTTCCATTTTTACTGCAGTGGTTCTGTGAAAGTTCAGGACAAATGCTTAAACCAAGTAATCCCATGTTCCCTAACAAATATAAACTGAGTATGCAAGCAGATTAGAAGAGATCTAAGCAACTGACTGTTACACAGGGGCTATAAAATTGAAAGACTATAACACTGAAATTATAATAATTCTGGTTTTTTTTTATATATATATATTCAAGCTTGCTTTCCAATCAGGAAAAATACCCTGCCACCACCCAACAAAAACTCCCCTTTCTTCTCTTCCTCTTTGAGGTTTCTCACCCTTGCTGCCACATTTGTTTCGACTGTGAGAGCTTCAGACAGCTTTACATCTAAAATACCTATATAGGGCTGTAAAGAACATGGGTGATGGGTGTTTTCAGTATTAATCCACCTATCCAAACTGTCAGATTGTGTTAGGTCCAAATTTCAAAATGTATTTTAAAGTGTGGTGAAGAAATAAAATATTCTTTATGTTTTAATTCAAGTTTTATTATTGTTGTAAAAGGGCTTTGTGAGCCCAGGGAGAATTGTGCCTGAGAACGAGAAAGTGAAAGCAATTGCTCAAGGGCCATAAAAACAGCCTGCCATCATTAGCCAAATGCAGTAAAATTCAGCAAAGTTAATCAAACCACCTAAGTGATGAAAAATAAATGAGGTCTTTTCAAAAGAAGCCCTCCATCTTTGAACAATATCCATTGTTACAGGCATTGTTTATCCTTTCTGTATTCCCTGTAAAACGTATAAAAAGCAGTTCAGCATTTCAGTCATAACGAAGTTCTCGGTGTAGCGTTTTTGTGATATGAAAGGATGGGAGCGAACCACATTAGGATAAATGTCTTGGAGTAGCAGACTCAGGATTTGGGGTCGTTTTAATCTGAAATCAGACAAAGTTTAACAAAACGCAAGGGTCATTTCTTTTGCAGTGCTGGAGAGCTACGTGTTGGCCCTGGGAAGCGAATGTCATGCTCTGTAAAATGTTCATATTCAGGTGTCTGTAGTTAGAAGTGCCAAGAAACCACTTTAAGGGGGTCCAGTATTGGCGCAGGCTCCAATCTTGAAACCGCGGCATCGCAGCAGGCCTGGCTGGCGGCATTCCCGGGGGACCCCGCGGAGATGCGGCAGGAGGCCTGGGCCAGCTCCCCCAGCCCAGCTGTAGCGTCAGGACATGGGCTCTTCAAGGGAGCGCGGGTGGAGGGACCGAGCGCAGTCTGTTCCTCGCAGTCAGCCCGCACTAGGCGCTGAGGACGGGTGGGAAGACTGCGGGGGCCGGAGCGCGCTCTCGCCGCTGCCTTCACACGCGCTCTCCCGTTTCCCAAAGCCCACTGCTGCTGCCGGAAATTTCCCAGCAAATGTAAAAGCGCTGCTTTCGCGTAGCTGGGTCGGAGCGCTGCGGCAGCCATGGCAGCTCCCTCTGCCGGGCCCGCACCGCGGCCGTGCCCCAGCCCTGCCATCGCACAAAGCCCCGGCGCTGGAAATCGCTGCCGGGCATCGCACAGGGCACCGGCTCTGCCCAGGGAAATGTGAGATCGGCGAGGAGGGAAGGAGCGAGCGAGTGGGGCTGTGGGGTAGCTGGAGCGGAGCCCGGGCACACAGCTCCTGCGATGAGCCCAGGAGAGCCGTAAAATCAGGGGGGTCATCGCAGTGGGGGGCCCTCTGCCTCCCACAGCCTTGCACAGCGCTGCACTGTTCTCACGGGGAGGAGGAGTGGGGGGACGCGTGAGTTGGGCTGGCGTTGGCAGCGTGGTGGGTTGTGGCTGTGCGTCTCCCCCGCGGTGCCTGCCCTGCCTGCGTGCTGAACCCCAAGTGATGTGAAAGGACAAGGGAGCAAACCCACATTAGGATAAATGTCTTGGAGTAGCAGACTCAGGATCTGGGATCATTTTAATCTGAAATCAAAGTTTAATAAAACGCAAGGGTCATTTCTTTTACGATGCTGGAGAGCTACATGTTAGCCCTGGGAAGCGAGTGTCATGCTCTGTAAAATATTCATATTCAAGCGCCTGTAGTTAGAAGTGCTCGCGCTCGTCCCGAGGGACTTTGCACCTGGCTGTGCCTCTGCCCGGAGGTCTCCCCGTCTCGTTCCACTGCAGCTTCCCACACCCCTACACCCACCCCAAAACTGCTTAGCTGGGCTGCAAAGTCAGGCTCTCAGAAGTTGGGAAATGTCCTCGTATGTCTGCTCTACAATGCAGCAGTTAATTACATGCTCACATGTTTGTTTGTTCCTGCTTCATTCAGTGTAGATGTAGATGGCCCTTCTTTTGATAAGCAACTATTCAGTAGTTTGTTTTCTTCTGTTGTTGAAATGCGTGGCCCTGTGCCCTGCTTGCTGCGTGCTGTCTAACCTCTCCTTCAAACAGAATTAATAATTCCCTCATTTGCATTTCACAGATGTATTAGTGCAGTCATTTTTTAGATGAAGGAGCATTATTACTCACATTTGACAAACGCAAGAAGTTCAGGTGCAAAAGAATGAATGGGCCACTGATTTTGAGGGTCCCCTTTGATTTGTCATGAGCCTGATTTTGCAGAATACTTAGCATTATTGAGAGCTTCCTATTTTCAGGCATAATTTTCCCATCTGAGCACTCAGCACTTCTGGAACTGGGACCTCAGGGTCTCAAATCAGACAGGCCAGAACTGCAGGATGTGTCTTCACTGCCACAGGAAAGCTGATGAAAATGTGTGAGCACCTTGCCCAGCCAGCAAGTCCCAGTTTCACACTGGGACTCCTGTGGCAGTAGCTGGGAAGCGCTGGGCAGCACTGATGTGTCAGGGCTGGGAACCACTCTCATTCGTCACCTACCTCTCTATTTCTGCAACCATAAAGTAGCCGAAGATCTCCTTTTACTTCACATTCCAGATTCAATTCCTGAGTGGATCCAGGCAGGTGTGAACACGTGGAGGTCCCTGAAAGACTAGGTTGACCGTGCAGTTGTATCATAGCATACAAACAAAAAAAGTTCAATTAACATTTCACATGAAAGTGTTAAAAACCTTAGTAACAGGAGTTGGTACAGACTCCAATTATAGCATTAAAATGTTATAAATATAACTCCCAATCTGCTTCAGTGGAGGACAACAGCAACAGGAATGAAATACTCAGTTACTGGTGTTTTGGTAGAAATAAGAAAAACTGTTGGCAGACCAAGTGATTTTCTTGCATCGGCAGGAAATTAAAGAGTGTCAGATTTACAAGATACAGCAAGACAGCAGAGCTGAGGCTGGGCAGGGCACAGGTTAGAGCCACACACAGACTGCTGATATACTAGTGATTGTTTTTCCATCAGTCTACCCCACCTGGCTCCTTTTTCCTCCAGAAGTGCAGCTTGGACCAGTCTGTGGAGTTGCCAGGCACTTGAGCAGTGCTGGTTTCTCTCATTTTGGTGACAGTCCCACCTGCCTTCCACTCACCTGTCCCTCTGAGCTGTGGCAGGAGTCCTTGTAACCTCCAGTGCAGAATATATTCAGTGCAAAGAGAGCCGAGGGTCTGTCCCTCTGTCGGGAAGAGGGAAGACCTGCAACATGAGCCTTTTTAATGTCCTTCTTTGGGTGGTGGAGTCTCTTTGGGCACATGATCTGTTCAAGTTGCCAGCCTCTCCCCGTGGTATTTTCTCACAGGGGCTTGTTGCTGCAAGTGATAATATAGATGGCGTCACCCTCGTGGTTGTTAGGCTTGAAATTTGCAGGAACCTACAGCTGTGACGGAGCAGCCCAGCTGGTGAGGGGCTGTCATTAGGCTGTGCAGGGCAGACGAGGCAGCGGAGTGCTGCCACCTGTATCCTGCTCAACCCTCCTGTGGGTGTGCGAGGTCAGCAAGGCACCAGCTCGCTGTGCCACTGCAGGCCAGGGGTGTCTGCAGAGGAGCTTACACCGGCCGTGCCCTGCGGGGGTGACTCCCAGGCGTGTGAGCGTGGTTTGGGGGGAGTTCAGTCACAGCTGTGCCTCTGGGTGCAACGGGAGGGTGCAGCGCCCTTGCAGTCAGGGTGCTGTGCCCACGAGCGAGGTCATTTAACAGCTGGACCTGATGAACTGAAACATCTTTTCCAACCTAAATGATTCTATGATCCTCTGATTGTATCCCCAGAGAAGCACCTGCCAAGGGCCCTCTCTCAGGCCGCTTGCCTTCCATTTTGCTCCGCATCCCTGTCACCCAGCCTCGGCAGGGCCTGGGGAGCTGCTCGCCCCCACGTGCTGCTCAGCATGGCGTTGTAGGGTCGTGCAGCCCCGGTGGACAGGAGCAGTGACAGAGCAGGTACCCCAGCAGATCGGCATGCCCAGCTCACCTGCACTGGGAGCTTGAGAGGGTTAGCTTCACTGCCATCTGTATCTTGGACGCTACTGTTTAATTAAAAACTTGGTCCTATACAGGCTTGTCAAGGCTTGGCTTTAGCTCCACAGGTATGGGAAAGCATGGGGATGTGACAGAGAGAGCTGTAGCAACTTGCAAACATGCGTTTCATGGACCAGAAAGGCTTTGCCTTAGAATACAAGTGCAAAATTGGTGAGGAGAGGTTACAAATATATATGCTGGCTGATAAAACAAATGTAGGTGGTTTGTCTTTGTTCTGCACTAGCTTAAATGCTTGCATCCCCTGCCATTGGCAATTTGTCTTGGTTCTTCTAAATTCCTAAGTGGATTATAATTTTTCTCGTGGTATTATTTGACAACAGTCATATTTCATGGCTTTACTGCATTCTTTGGATAGTTAAAATTTTCTTAAGAAAACGAACTCAGTAAGAGGCGGCCATCTCCAGGGCATGTCATGTAATGCAGATGCTTCAGACATAGCCGAAGATGTTCTTTGTATTTTCATATAGTTTTTATTCTCAGAAAATACAGGATTTGACCTATGATGGTTACAGCATCTAAAGCACATTATTACCCCAATGCCAGATGAAAATCCTTTAAATGTTGTCACATGGGTAAATTCCTCAGCATCTAATATACTTCAATGGCTCTGGAATACTTAGTCTAAAATAACAGTGAATTCTCAATATAATGAGCATGTTTGTAAGCTGTTCAGACACTAATGGGCTCAAAAATACAGGCATAAAATTTAGGTTCTTTGCTTTCATCTACACATAAATTCCTGTCATGCAGTATGTTTGTATAAAAATGATAGGGATCAGTTCAGTATCCATTTACCCTCCTGCTCCGAGTATTATATTGTTTGTTAGTTTGTAGAAATATGCCATATCTAATTAGGTTAGTAATGATTGTACTTAGCATAGGAATTGCAGCAACATAAGGAGAAAATAATCACATATTGCAATATCAAAATAAACATTTCGGTCCTAAGAATGTTGTCAGGTGATGTCATACCATCTGTCCTACTGTACCCCCTCGGAAATTTTGCTGCAGCAGCATCTGGTACTTTGGCAAGCTCTGCAGACAACTGTGGTAGCTTTACAGCTGCCTTTAACTTTGCTTTTATATTTAAACAGTATTGAGACTTGATGCTCTGTGGTCCTATAAATGTCTTTGATTTTACTAATGTTTGGATACTGAGCATTTTGTATTTTTTCCTGGTTTGCAGAACAAGGCACAGTGTTTGAATTGCCTTGGGAATTTGCAGTGGCCAAACTGTAAAATACAGCTCTCCCTTCCTCCTTCCCTCCACAGCCACTTTTGAGCCTGGGAGAGAGACACCCTTTTGGGAAGGTCACTTTCCTGGGTGCAGGAGAACCTGGCAGTTCCCAGGTATATGGGGCACTGATACGTTGTACTGAGATCGAAGTTTTTCACTAGGCAGCAAGATACATCAGAAATGTTCAGCATGACTTTTAGTTATTTGCTTAGTGCTACAAGACAAATATGTGATGATGTTGTCAAAAAAACAGAAGTCAGAGCCATGGTACTTTCTCGTGTTCCTTGGCATTTTTTGGTTTTGTTTCGTTTGTCACATTGAAACGTCTCCTTAGTCCACTTGTGCCACTGCTGAGTAACATGCTAAATCTGACCGTGGACGGTGTTATGGTAGGCACTCCTGGTTGCCAACCAGTACAGATTTCCTGTATCATGCGTGAATGACCAGTGTGCAAGCTAAACCAGTGCTGGGCGAGGGCTAGCTGGCACACGTTCCTGGGCACACTCACTCCTGCATGCATGCATTCAGCTCTCCGTCGCCCATTTATTTCTCTGCCATGCCTGTTTTCATCTTCAAGGTAGAAGCAATTTCTTTGGATCAGCTCTGCCCCTTTTGGACTCCACATGCACTAACTAAAGTCTGGCCAAGATTTCCACGCGTGCACGGGAAAAGCTGAGATAGCATTGTTTTGAAAGAAAGCTGCAAGGAAAATCTGTGAAACCGGTGCTCTCAGGCTTGGACTTGTTTGTGCAAACACCTTAATAAGTGTTACACTTTCCTTTTTCCTTCCGCAAAAATAAAAAAGTAATACAACCCTGTGAAAAGCACAGACGGTATCTCATTTTTGGCCCCATACACAGATGAGTGTTCTCTGATTCTAAATTCAGATTTCACTGTGCTAGATGATTTTTAAATAGATTTCAATTTAATTTCGTAAGTGCAGAAATCTAGCCAGTCCATTTCCTTTTCCCCAGAGTTTTGGACATCTGCTAGGGAAGACACTGCTTACACCAAAGGAAGGCTCTGAGTGGCTGTCCAATTAATTTAGATTTGTCATTTCAATTTGTTCATTCGGCAGGTATATTGTAAACAAAATACCTTAAATGAGGTCTGCTTTGGGCTTTTAAATATTTTATTTGTGCTTAGCTTTTGGGAATTGCCCCTTATATACAGCATCTGTTCAATATGACAGGGGTTCCTAGTGTTTGTTGACTGCGTATCAGCTTTCCTTCAGTAGAGTTAGAAAAATGTTTTGTGATCTGTATGGTTAAACCCGCCAATGTTTAATCCTGCCGCTCTCAAGCTCCTTCACTCTGCCTGCGTGACACTGAGCTGCTGGCTGACTGGCGGAAGGTCTTTGGGGTTCATCCTCCTGCTTTCATTTCAGGTGCTGAAAGGTGCTGTCATCTGGGAGAAATGGCAGCCCCTAAAAGGCTGTGTTGGCCTCAGTAGGGGACTTCTCTGGGCCAAGGATTTCCCCCAGGCAGGAAGGGGGTTCCCATGATTATAATGAGGTGCAATGGGATGAAGTTAAGAAACAGGAAATTGAAGCTGAATGTGTTTTGGCAGAGATGGTCGTCTATAGAGCTAGTTCTCGAGGGAAGTGGGAAAAGTTTGGCCCTTTAATATTAAATGGGTCAAAATACTGGAGGACATACAACGAGGACCACTTCTATAGTAACAGCAGCACAGAGTAACTGGCCTTCTTGTTGTCATTCTGGAGTTAGAAGAACATCCCTTCCGTCTCTTTTGGTTGAGTGGCATTAGCATGTGCTGTAGACAGAGGTTTGGGGTTTTTTGAATAGACAGGCAGGAGGTGTGTATGTGTGGGCTCTGTGGCGCTAGTAGAAGTGCAGGCTCGGAGGACATGGACATTAAAATGCATGGTTTAAAGAGGCAGAAGGAGGCTTTCCTCGTGAGTGTATTCATCTTACTATGCTCTGCAAAGGGCTCTATCACTGCTGCCGCTGGGTCTTCCAGTATAAATTACTCCCTTGAAGATGACCACGTTTTGTAGTTTGCAGTAGGGACACAGGTTTTTTTGATGTTGACCCTTGTTCATAGGGGGCTACAACATAATCACTGAAGTTGTTCATGGAAATCATGCTGCAGAAAATCATAGTCCCAGGAGTAATGTGCAAGTCATTTAATCCATCAAAGCGCGCTACCCTCCGCAGGAGCACATGCAGACCCATGCCGCGATAAACCTCTGTTTTGTACAGCACTGATTTTCCTGTTTCTTTCTTGCAGTACAATAAACACCTCTTCGTACACATTGGACACGCTAACCATTCTTACAGTGACCCGTTGCTTGAATCGGTGGACATTCGTCAGATTTATGACAAATTTCCTGAAAAGAAGGGCGGTCTAAAGGAACTGTTTGGGAAGGGGCCCCAAAATGCTTTCTTCCTCGTAAAATTCTGGGTGAGTAAGACATGATGTGGAGAACCTCTCTTGCAATAAGGCTTGTGTTTAGTATTTAGCACCCTTCGGGGCGCTTGTGGAAATGTCTTCTGTTGTCATGTGAAAGTGCAAAGCTGTATATCCTTCAGGTAGGACGCTGGCCCAGAGCCACTCTTGTTGACAGCCCCACCAGAAGTCTGTGTTGCAGACGAGATGCAAAGGCAGATGCGTGCCTCAACTGTGCTTGACACAGCTGCTGGGCAGGAGCACACAGGTAACGGAGCCCTGGTTCGGACGTGGGGAACTGCCATCTAGTGGTCCGAGAAGCTGCAGGGGAAGCTGCAGGGATGGGGAACGCGCTTCAGCGTTTCCTATGTTAACTCTTGCCGATTGCAAAAGTCAGAGTAGCAGTCCTGCCATCGTCCACACGCAGACAGGGCCAAGCAGGGTTTGAACTGAGTGTGCAGCAGGACGACTGTGAGCCTGGGAGGGTGCCAGGGGTTTTCCTAAACGTTTTTTCGTTGCTAGAGCACATGTGCTTTCCCCTTGCCTTTCTGTTAGTCAGCCATGGGACTCTGCTCCAGAAGTTGTTTATACCAGTGGTGAGCAAGAGTGAAAAAAGAATTTGAATGGAAGGCTGAGATGTTGTGTATTGATCTAGTTATGATAAATTTCAGTGGTAGATCAGATTTTTCTTACTGTATTCACAAAATTTCATGTTAGCGATGCTAAAGGTTTGTCCAAAAGGATTGTCAAATCTCCAGGTTGGAGCTTATTGCTTATACTAAAGCTTTTTCTACTCTTCAACTTTTTGGGGTATTTTTTTGTGGTATACTCCTTTCCATAGCAACAGTTACCACCTAAACATTTGAATTTGTCTTTTAAAACCTCAGTGAAAGGGGCATATTTAGGTTTTAATTACAGGGTGGACAGGTTTAGGCTGAAACCAGAAAAGGTTGATCCGGAATCACTGCTTATGATGAGATTTCCTGGTGTTTAGTGCTTTCTGTGTGACCTGAAACACACTCCACCTTGTACATACCCCAGACTTCGTACCTTGCCAAGGGTTTCTGTGGCACCAGATTTGGAACCAGAAACTAGGAATGAGGGAGACTCTCTTTTCTCAAATCTGGGTGTAGAAGGGATAAACCACTGAGCAGAACCTGTTCTGAACTTCAAAAGAAATCCATTGAGGAACTCATGGGGCTTAAAAACTGGGCATGGGAGCTGTAGACCAAGCATTTGAGGGCTGGCTGAGCGATGAGGCCGGGAACAGGAGGCAGCAGAGAACTGGAAGCTGAAACACAGCAGGGACAAGGAGCCTGGAAAAGGCAGGTGAGAATGTCGGGTCAAAAAGAGGGAGGCAGTGGGAAGAGGGAGCATTTGAGATAAGGAGCCTGCAGGGAAACATAGGGATGAAGGCATACGGCAGAAACAGGTATGTGAAAGGTTGGGAACAGGCCAAGGAGAAGGGCAGAAGAAATCTGGCTGCAGAGGAATAGAGCTTGGAGGTTAAGGGTCTGTAACCACTAAATACATTTCCTTGCAAAACCTGGGCTTAAACTGAGGACCATCAGCTCACCAGGTCACTTTGCATAACAAATACTTGCGAAACCCACTGGCAAAAATGCCTGTCACCTCACTTGCCTGTTCTCAGTTCCCAGAGAGCATGACAAGCCTCAGACTTTATATTAGATGTGGCAGCAGCAGAGGTTTGTGATAGAGTCATTGATGTATTGTATGTTCTGCTTTTTCTCAATGTGGAAACTGATTTTCAGGCATGCTGAATGGTCAGAGATATATCTAAAGCCATTAGAGATCTTCTTTGAATCATTGAGGTCTGTGTGGTACTCATGGCATCGAAAATTCAGGTGCCAGCCTTCTCTGCTTGATCTCCTACAGGCAGCGCACACCTTTAACGCTCTTGCCTCAGTTCCCCATCTGTAATTTGGGGGTGATAACGTCCCTTCAGGTCAGATGGTCACTGAGAAGTCAAACTCACAGCTGTTTATAAAGACTCAAGATAATGCCGTGAAGAAAACCTTTATAAAATTAATAATTCTGTGTTCAGCACAGGTTTTGAGTAATGTGCAGGAAATAGGGACTGGGCCACACTGAATAATGAAGACAAGGAAATATTGTATAGATGCTGAGAGGGCGAGCATGCACTCGTGTAGCTAAAGGCTGTATCATGATGCAGTTCAGCAGTCAGGATGTGCAGGCAACTTCAATCCAACATCTCCTAACCTCACTGTGCCTTCCAACATAATGGTCTTTTAATACAATTTTGTGTTGTATTAACGTAAGAGATTAAAAACCGTACAGTGCTAACATCCTTCTGAGTTATACATTAAAATGTGGTGAGAATGCCTTTCTGAGCTGTGACCTTAAAACAGGCCAGTGGATTTTCTCTCTGATTGAGGCAGAGGGAAGGTGTCAGGGGCAGTGTTTGGGTGCAGCAAGAGTCACGATAAACTTTCTAGGAATAAACTTCACACCGGTGCTCCCCATCTAGAAATATGTCGAGGAAAACCAGAAGATTGCTGTGTAATTAGTCATGAGAATTAGATCCTAAACAGTCAGCTCACTGTCCTTCATTTCTTTCACCCCAGTAGGGCATTTCTTCAGAAAAAAGGACGCTGTTCCCATTTTTATGGGGAGTGCTGAGAAACTGTTCTGAACAGTCATATATTACCAGTGTAATGCTGGCGAAGGTTGCTGACAACGTTTTTTGACCCTATTAGTAACTTCAGGTTTATTAATATGAAAATAGATTTTTATGTTCTCATCCTTTTCTTGTGAATTAAGATTCACTTCTGAATCAGCATCCACTCTCTCCTTATCATGCGCTAGCTCTTCCTACTCTGAAAGTTTAACTTCTCCCGGGTTCTGTTCATGTTGTGTGGTTACCGCTGACTCACAGTGCGCTCTCTCGCTCTTTATTTAACCATTTCCCCTTTCCCACCCTTCCTGTTCTCTTCTCCCTTCATTATCATTAAACCATCGATAGTTTGCTCGGCGCTGTAAGCTGGTGGATCCTAGCATCGGTGTCCAGGCACAACCTGCATTTGGTGGAATTTGATTGTAACGTGAGTAAAAGAGGAACATGAATTTGTGTAGTGAAAGTAGGTACAGGTGAGAAAGCACTGTCAGGAGAATCAACAAAAGAAAATGAGAGACTATGAATGAAAGAAGTCAAGGGAAACCAGAGAAGGAAAGCAGGCGGGTGTCATGGCATGTCGAAGCTTGAAAGCGAAGGTAAGGATTTGATGCCAGAAGGGATGGTGAGCCTGTAAACGGATTTAAAGAGAAGTCAGCAGGTTGCTGGAGGAAGCACAAAGGGTATTTTGTTCAGACATTAAATCTAGTGTGGAAAGGAAAGACGGGAAGCAGGAAGATCAGAGAGGAGCACTTGCGTTGAGGATGACTAAGGCAGAAAGCGGCTTAGCTCTGGTAACCGGAAAGAGTACTCCTCTTTCCCATTTAGTTCTGCTTCAGGCTTCTCAGCAGCATGGTTTTCCCTGTGCTAAAGGTAATAAGGCTGGAATACAAAGAAGTGGGAGGGAAAGGTCTGGGATCTTGCAAGAAGACATTTGGCAGTTGTGGTGTAGACTTTGCAAAGCATGACAGGTACAGAGTACAAAGCAACGTGTTGTTTTGCTCTGCAGAGGTTTATTGGTTCATATAGATTGTATCTCCTGTGAGAGACAACCTGATGCTGGGAACAGATGAGTTCTGGCCTCAGTCCTGGTGACACATCTGGATGTCACACGTTTGGGCCTCTTCCTACCTAACAGCACAGGAGGTGTAAAAGGAAAAGGCCTCTCCTTTTCCACCACCTCAACCACCCAGCCTTCCCGCCCTGCAAAGCAGTTTCCTGATCCTTGTCTTGCACCTTGAACACGGTCACTTTTCTTCTGTTTATCCCAGGTAGTCACTGGGAACCAGAGAGTTCAGGGGAGTCACCCCAGGGACAGGCTTGTACAGTAATACATGGAAGGAACTTTACTTGCTACGTTGTGTGCTCAGTGCAATGAGCAAGTGAGGAACAACGTACTAGTGATGTGTGACAGTGATAGGAAACCAGAGATTACAGGGACATAAAATGAAAACAAAAATAAATTTTCTTAAATAATTGTAAAAATAATTTCCTAGAACAGTGATGCGGAGTTCAGACAAGGCTGCAGAATATCAGCAGATGAACCCTTTCCCTGGATGCAGGTTGAGTGCACAATCCTGCCTGTGTTACCTCAGTCACTAGCAGGATAACCCCCATCTATGTAAAACAATGAGGTATGACCCACGCCATCTAATCTTATTCTGAGCGACGTCAGCATACCTGTCGGTTAGTTTGTACTTCAACTGGGTTTGTGACTTGAGAAAGGACCTCAGTAACCTACAGTCTTGTGCAGTGGGTGCGTGCCTGCGTCGGGATCCTTTGTGCTGGGGTGAGCACACCTTGGGTAACGTGGCCACGGGTCTTGTGTCTCTGACACTGCCAATGCAGATACAGGAACAGATACAGGGAGCAAATACATCTGAAAGGAGGAGGGCTGTTTTCTAATTAGTGACACAGGAAAAAAAAACCAGCTGATATAACTCAACATTGGGCTGTTGGGCTTTCTCCTGGTCTGATCCATTGGCTTAATTTTTAATGTCTGCAGTAGCTTGAACTACCCTTCAAACTGAGGAAAGCTTAGTCACAGCCCAGTGTAACTCTGAAATAAAGACCCAAACTCATCTGAAGATGCATGGACAATATTAATTGATGTTTAAAATGAATGCCTCTATTTGCAGGAATCTGCAATGCAAACTAGGAGTTTTAGAAAGTAATGCATATTATAATTAGGGCAAGCTTTTAAAGATGCTTTGAAGTCCTAAACATTTTTGAAATTCAAATGTGGGATGGAAATAAAGGAATCTACACAATAAAGGGGCATTAAATTATGTCCCCCAAAATTTCACTGTTTTATAGATGTAAATATATGCCATAATTAGTGGTAAGTAACATGAGGAGGATAGTTAAGTTTATTCCTATTCTTATTCAAAACAGCTGTGGCATGAAAAATAATGCTCCTTCTCTTTGTGATGCACTGGAACAAACAATTTACCCATGTAATCAGTGTTCAGAAATGGCTTGCGCCTGTGGTCTCCTCCCACCCCCTCCTGAATTTATCCCCAAGTGCCTCCAACCATCTTAAAAGGTCCAGAGATTCTTTGTGCCCTTCACTCACACACGCACAATTGTGGCTACTGCCTTTTTTTTTTTTCCTTTCTATTTTTACGTGTCATTTATATTGCATAATCTAGAATCTTGGATTTCCCTCCACACACACACACGCACTCTTGCCAGCTCTGACTGGCAAATCATCTGCAGCTCACAAACGGGATCTGTAGTGTGAATGGGTCTATGGCCAGCATGCAAATGCATGCAAAACAAATTAGATATGGAAGAAAGCAGACATCCATTTTCTTTTCCCCATCACAACCCTCTTGGCACTGGGAGCTCACGTGGTGCCCGTGGAGGACCCCTCCGCAAACTGATGCGGGGGCATTAGCGCTGGAGGCAGGCTAATGAGTGGAAGGGGCCGAGCAGCTGGGCAGCCGGAGCAGCTTGGCCTGTCCATCACAAGCCCAACCATGTGGCAGACCTGGGCGCAATTCCTGAGCTGCACTGTAACGCGCGGCGAAACGTGCCAACAATCCAGATGCTCCTGTTGGAAAAAATTGCTTCACAATTTGGAATCTCTGCTCTTTGATCGCTCTTTGGAGAGGAGGAGGGGAGGTACGATGCGGTCATATGAGTAACACACCTCCCTGCAGTCAGCAGTTGTTAAAACCTATATGTCGTTAATAAGTGACCTTATGTGCTTAATGTTAACTACTGAATGCCAGTGTAAATTGTTCCGGCCCTCCCCAAATCCCACTGTTTCCAGTAGGTGCTGTTTTCCTTCTACTCAGCAGGAAGAATTTAGACTCTTCTCAGCAATTTTTGCTGGAGTTGCTTTTTTGTTAGCCAAAGCTGTTATTATTACACAAGCGCTTTACCCTCTGCCCCCTGCCTTTAACACAGAGCCTGAGAGCTCTGCTGAAGTGAATGTGGAGATATTTTTATTTGGTTTTTTACTCTTCATTTTGGTTGCAGCCAGCTCTGTTTTGGTGCTTGCTCTGGCACACTGGCAGAGGCTTCTCCATGCAGCATGTTGAACGCTTGGTGCTTTTAATATGTAATTTTTCAGCGCTACCCATTAACAAGCTATGCTTTATTAATGAATTAATCAGGCTGTTACACAACCACTGTAGACAGGGTGCCAGAAAGCTGAGTGCCTCTCCCGCCCTCAAATGCATTCAGCTAATATAAATCTCAGCTTTTAGAAATAAAGCCAAATTAGAGTTTTACTCTTGAAAGTAATATATATATATATATTCCACTTGTGGTTTTAAGTTGTTGAGGTTCTTTTTCCTAAATTGCATTGATCTTGTATTTTCAAATTCAGTGAGTAAATGGACGCCTGTTCATCACATGTGAGCATACCATAATATTTGAAATGCCATAGTATTTGAAATCATGCCAATATGTTTGAAATCATCATTCAAAAGGTTATTTGTCTGCACATGCTACAATTGCGCTCACCACCCCTAATTCCTGGAGCCACGGGTCAGAGCGTAGTCACATGGGAAGCTGTACAGGAGGGAAAGCTGGTTTACAGCCCAGGAGGGCTTGCAGGCTCTGTCTGAAGCGCAAGAGAAGAGCCAGAGACAGAGAACCGAGGAAATAATGAGACAAAGCTGGCTGCAGTGCGAGAGGCTGTGAGCACAGCGCTCCAGAAGCCTGACTATTGTCATGCTTTTCACAGGGATCATTGAAAAGGGAAATTATAAGGAAGAGGTTAATGAAGGTTAATAAGATACATTCCTATATTTCAATTTTGTTATTACTATATTTATCTAGTCCTGCCTCTTCTGTAATGTAGGCAGTGAACCTTACTAAGTGATGTCTGCCTCCGGACAATAAGCCTACTTGACTGGGAGCATCCCTGTTGGTTAGCTAGCTAGCGTGGTTAAAAAAGACCCCGAGTAATGGTGATTCTACCACATCTGAAAGTTATGCCGGCGTTTCGTTGCCATCAGGGTTACCGGCCTCTGCCTTGTAGCATTTAATCTTGCCATTTAGCTTTTGTGTAGCTTTAGCTTTCTGTCTTTTAATGTCCGTTTCTGCAAGATTTAATCTATCAGAAGACTCTTCCCCATGTAGCAACTTGTAGGCTATGACAAAGTCGTGGAAAAACTTCCCTTGGAAAAAGTAAGTAGATGGAGTTTCATTAGTCATTCACTACAAAGGATGTTTTCCAGACCTGAAATCATTCTTGTAACTCTTTTCTGAACGCTTTCCAATTTTCCAACATCCTTTCTAAAATGTAGACACAAAAACTGGAATCAATACTGTAGTAAGGAGCCTGCTAAAACTGAGTGCTGGGCTAACACATCACCTGAGTCCTGCTCAGAGCTACAGCTAACAGCTCTCACAGCCGCAGCAGTGCCCATCACTAGCACAGCCTTTTGGGGTTTTCTTGGTAGTCTCATAACCTTTCTTTTGGGGGGGGAACCACCTGAATTTTAATTGTGGCCTGCTTTGGTCAGTTCAAGAAATATAATTTTGCTTTCGGGTGTATGTGATTAGGCAAACCTCTTACTATGTAAGCTTTAACAAAATAATTAGCAAGTATATTAGCAATATAATAATCTGACATTTGAGTGATAATTTCAAGTGTTCCTCATTCAGACGTCAGGGCCCCAGCCCGTATTTTTTGTGTACACAGGACTCCTGGTGTTTTCAGCAAGAGCTGGAAGAGCTGTGGGAGTGATCAACAGGGCGCCAGATGGCCACATGTGTTACTTTTCCAGGTTAAATGTCAGCATGTAAATACAACAATTTGATAGGTTTTTTTCAGCAGGCTTCAAAATCAGAAGGCAGCAAATAAAAAGTTGGGGGGTTTAACTCTATAAACAGTTGTTTAGAGTTGCAGCTTGAAATGTAAGGTCTATGCGATTGACTCTTGAAAACATGAAAGTGTGAGGAGAGTTTTAGTTATGATTTCTAAAATACTTTGCTCGTAACTGAAAGGAAAAAAAGAAAATGTTTTGACAGTCAAACTGTAGTTGTAGTAGCGGCAGGAACAAGCACTTTTTAAGAGGTTACTACTACTATTATTGTTACTGTTATTTACGACAATGGAATTGTTTTATCAGAAGTCCATATTCTTGAGAAATTCCGGTGAAGCAGCTGTAGCATGGCTGATGGCTGCTACAGTTTGCCATGTTTCGCCATTTGTCATGTTTTGATTGCAAGCCAGCTGCGGTGGCAAATTGCATATTTACTATTAGCTTGGAACAATTTCTTTTAGCTCACTGTGAACACACTGCTTTAGATGTACATTAAACATTAACTGCTGACTTCATGCAAAACACGTGCAAGAAACAAGGTGTAATAGCGATAGGATTTCTTTCTGTTATGCAAAATACGTGACTATAGGGCTGTTTGTGTTACTGTGTGTAAACCTCAGGAGACTTCTCCGCTGATTAATTTACCAAAGCCAACCCGAAGTAATCTTAGACCTGTGTCTTCTTCATACCACAGACTAGCTCAGTATGTGCTATTATCAGCATATTGCCTCAGAATGTTGTACCGCAAATAAGGACTGTAGACACCAAGTAGAATTAATGAGTTGTTGCCTAGTTAAAAATTAAATAGCAGTTACAAATGGCCTGAACTATAGCGAAGGCAGGATTATAAACGTTCCACGCTAACTAGTAAATAAAGGTACCTGTAAACTGGCTTTTTTTAAAAGTCTCAAGGTAGGCACAAAGGTATCTGTCAAAATTTTTGTGTTACATTTCTGTATCAGCACTAAAAGCAAGCAGAGCTAGACTTGCAAGTACAACAGCTGCAAAAGTGCATTTCCCAGCTAAAATGCTCATCTCGGAGCAAGTTAAAAATTCAGGCGATTCTTAGACGTTACACTGCAGTAGCTGATCAGCTATTTCCACATAAAAAGAAAACCCTGCCCACTTTCTTCTTGGGCACCGAAGATGTCAGCAGAGCTAATGCCTGAATCAACAAATCCAGCTGTGGCTATCCCTAGACTCTGCCCATGTCCATATTGGTGCTCTTTTAAGTTGAGGGCTTTTGAAAATGGATTCATGATGACAAAGAGCACAGTGGCAGAACAGCTTCGGTGCCGCGGCAGCCCTGGGGAGGCCGCATTCAGCATGTGACCTGTGCTGTTGCTTTGTAGACAAATTAATCCTGCTGTGCGCAGGACTTGGCTTGGGATATAAATAATTAAAGGTAGCACCGTTCCTCACTTGATCCTGCAAGTCTCAGTCTCTGTTGCTAGATATCAAAGGCAGCTGGATCGTGGTTCAGGCTGCAGAGAAACACTGAAAGAAATCACATACCGCCAGTAGGATTTTATTGGTGGGGCAGGCAGGGCTCCGCGCGCAGCCCAGGGGAGGCCGCTGAGTTGCATCACACAGCTCCTGAAGTCAAGTATTTTGCTGAACCAGGACCATACGGCTTGTCAGAATCTTGTTGGTGATCGATTCCTGTGTTGCTCAGCTGTTGCCCTGTCCCATGAGGATTTCATTGCTGTAAGAAAGGAAAAGGAGAAAGTGAACTATGGTCCCTCGGGAGCAGGATTTGAGGCCACAGGGCAGGTTCCCTCCAGAGGAGTCAGCTCTGGAGCAAGGCTTCTCGCAGGTGCTCACTCCCCTTGCTCCAGGGACATCGTCAGCTATTTGCCAGACAAGAACGTCACCTGTAGCCCAGGGAAATACTGGGTTGTCTTCTGTTTTGTAAAGTTTGAAGGAATTGCCACTTCCCTAAGGTTTTTACTGCAACAATTAGGCAGGTACTTTCCTGACAGGCTTTTTCCACTGTCGCTGAAAAGAACGGTGAGCTAATTATAGCTTGTGCTACTGACATTGTCAAATGAAAAATAAAATCTTCAGCATCTATTACTTTTTCCCAACAGGCTGACTTAAACTGCAACATTCAAGATGATACAGGAGCATTTTATGGAGTCACTAGTCAGTACGAGAGCTCAGAAAACATGACAATCACCTGTTCCACCAAAGTCTGCTCATTTGGAAAGCAAGTAGTAGAAAAAGTAGAGGTGGGTGTTGTGATAGGATGTGTAAGATGATGCTCTGGTTCCCTTTCATGTTACTTAGGCTTTTCTCTCGCTCTCGTCTTTACTTTGCTCTTGTCTGGCTTTTCCGTCCTTCCTCTAAGCCTTCCTGAAAGAGTATTTTCCCTCCCAGCAGTGTTTGGGTCCATTTTAAATCACGGTGTGCATGGTGACACTACAGTTCCCTGCTCTTTGCAGACCCCCCGCTACCCCACCTGTGGCACCCTTTGGTGGGGAGCCTGCAGCTGACGCTGGTGCCGCCTCCTCCTCCATCACCTGGCAGAAAAGAGCTGAAGCAAAAAATGCTTTTGTTCCCATTTCCAACCACCTGGCCAGCCATGTAGCCTGTTTGGAACCACACTACAGTGCCAAGCTACTCTCTGTCATCTAGATTTTTAAACATTTTATAGCAATGGATGGTGTGCTACGCTTCATCTGTCCCCATGCTTATTTTATCTTTACGCAAAGGCCAGCATGCTTTCTCCAGTCACCAGCAGCTTTTGGATACAAAGTTGTGTATTGTTTTAACACACAAGGGCTGTGACTTATTTTTCACCTTTTCTTTTCAAAGCACAGGGTTGTATGGCATGCTCAGGTAGCTGGTTGGCCTTTTGTACAATGGTATGGCAGCTATTCGACTTGTCTTCGGTGTCCTAAGCCCTACGCCCACATCTTTTACCTGCAGTACAGTTTCTGTATGGGAATTTTAGCCGAGAGCTGCAGGCTGAGCCCTTTATGGATGTCCTGCTCACTGTTTTTGTTCTTCTTATACTAAATATGTTTTCTGTGCATAGTGACCATAAATTTTTTTCCATAATTTCCATTTTTTCAAGCTGAGAGAAAGCTAAAAAAAAAACCCACAAGCCGCTGAGAAGCTCATCTGACCAATTGGTAGCTGGGCAGCAGGAGTCCAAAGTCACAGCCTTACCCTCCTTCAGCCCCTCTGAGACCCTGCAATCTAAATCAGACTGGGTTTCTTCCAGCTGCAGTCTTGCATCTTTCTGTAATTCATAAATTGCCTGTTAAATCATGCAATAATGTAGCTATGTTTATGTGTGTATTTATGCATAAACATACAAGCTTATTTTTGCTGTTTCCTTTGCAGACAGTTGCCCTGAAATGATGTACAATCATCTTACCACAAAGCTTTCAGCTTAAGTCACTTTTACTTGACTTGGACTTACCTTTATGTAATCCTCATTTGTTCAGTTTTTTTAATTCATAAGTTAGTGAACAAGTAATGATATTATAACTTAATAATTAAGGATCCTTGAATATTTAGCAAGGCACTGCATAGCTCAGGCAGGGAGTTAGCAAGTAGGCCTGCCTGTGTGTCTGAGAGCCACTTTCTCTTTTTTCTGTCTACACAAAGGAAGAAAAAAAACCCCAGATTTATTATTCACTTTTTTGCTATTTTTGAATTGTAAATGCTCTTTTTTTTTTTTTTTTATTAGACTGAATATGCAAGGTTTGAAAACGGCCGATTCGTGTACAGAATAAATCGCTCTCCAATGTGTGAATATATGATCAACTTCATACACAAGCTGAAGCATTTACCAGAGAAATACATGATGAACAGCGTGTTGGAAAATTTTACAATTTTATTGGTATGGACTCACTTTTTATTTTTCCATTTCTAAAATACTCTCAGGCTTTGTATGGCTTGCTTAACTTGCAATATTTAGAAGCAGTTTCAGAGTCCTTTAGTCACGTTGCTTACTAAATAAATCACCTCACTGACTTCAGAGTAATACTCTTGGAATTGTGCACTACAGGCGCTAAGGATGAAAAGGCTAAGCTGGCTGAGAACATGAACAAACGTCTTTGTTACTCTCCAGAAATTCAGCTTACTTCTCTCTTTTTTTCATACAAGTCTCTATTTGGTGTTTGTCGAGAGCCTGAGGCAGTAACTTTGAACCATCCCATTCATCTAATGTGTTCTTACTGAGATGTCAGTTATAATACTGCAGATGTCAGTGGTGTTAATTAGTTCTTGGGCCAGGAAAGCAGGCTGTAATGGTGACGCCCCACAGGTGATATAAAGCATGAAGAATGGTGCACATGGTGGCCTTTAAGCCAGTTTCATCCAGTTGCCCAACTTGTTTTCACTGGGGCTTTGCGGTGACACCTCAGCCAAGCCTGTGGAGCCGTGCGCTGCTGCCACCGTAGGATTCGGGCAGGCCCAAGGGGTGGTGGCATGGGGAAGAGGCAGGGCCACCAGCACAGAGCCACGCGCTCCCTGCTCAGCTGCCACTCGGCCAGCCAGCACAAGGTGACAGGGGCGTGCCGGTTTCTCTCTGCGGCAGCGGGCTCAGGCTGGGGAAGGCTGAGCCCGGACCACGCGATGGAGGCTCCTGGCCGAGCAGCCGCGGTGGGCGGTGGGCTGCATCCTGGTGCCCTCCGCGGGGAGCCTGCGCCCGCAGCTCAGCCCCAGAGCGCAGCGTGTGAGCGTGGTGGTTGCGGAGAGCATTTACATTGCCAACGAGAGGGCACGCAGACACGCATCCCAAATGGCCACTTCTAAAGGTTGTCCAAATTAAGCCAGTTATTTCTTGCTTTGGCCCTGGTGTTTCCACGTTTGTAATGTATTGTTTAACTCTTCCTTCCCCTGAAACAGGTTGTAACAAACAGGGATACGCAAGAAACCCTGCTCTGCATGGCTTGTGTATTTGAAGTGTCGAACAGCGAACATGGAGCACAGCATCATATCTACAGGCTTGTAAAGGACTGAGCAGTTATTTATATATACACTTCATTTCACTTCTTTATCAAAACACAGACTGTAAACCTCAACACTAAGTGGCAGTGCCTCTGGCCCAACTTTCACCCACATTTTTCTAAATCCTGTTTTAGTGAAGTCATTTTTAATGTGTTCATATATAATTGTAGCTGTGAAATTCTGGTACAGTTGTAAAAATTATTTCTAAAACTAAGTGTTCTTCAAATTTGTAAACCACAGTTCTTTGGGAAGACTGTATTTAAGAACCTAATGCCTCTGTCTGTGGAGGCCTATTTTTAATTCTGATAGAAAAATGTATGACAGAGCATTTGCCATGGGGAAAAACTGACAGCATTTATAAGAATTTATTTTGGGTTTTTTTCCAACATGAAATACTTGTTTTACAATGCAAGTGAAATTGAAATGAATCTTTAGCTATAACTGTAAATGAGTACACAAAGTTAATAATCTTTATAGAATTATCTTTGTAACTAATTAGGGTGGAAGATATGGACGAATGTAATTCACTAAATTATTTTTTAAAATGAAACGTTTTTCTGTTTGAAACCAAATGAAAAATATAGCCTTAAGAAATGCCTGATAGAAACAGACAGGTCCTAAAATTAGGCAAATTTTGTATTTTTTTCTCAACGCTAAAACTAATCTTCTAATCCATTAAACTTTCAAACAGGTATTGCAGAGAAAGAAAACATCATCCCTTATCCCTAACATATCTAGTGTATTTTAAAAGAGTATAAAGTTGTATTGTACTAATATGAAAATTTGATTATTTAATGAAAAAGATGGCTCATTTTGCAATAAGTAGGTAAATACTGAAGATTTAGACTTGCATTATATGTAGTCTTGTGTGTGCAGTTATATTTTATATGGACAACTATGTTTTCTAGTAAGTTGAGCGAAAAACTTGCAACTCTGAAATTAACAGATGAATGGAAACAACTGACATTGCGACAGCATCGAGTAATTCGTAAACTGAAAGCAAAACACTAATGTGGTTGAAAGAAGAACACGTACACACCTGAAAGGATCAGCAGCTTTAATATCTATGAGACGCTAGAAAATCAGAACCACCATCAGGCAAAGAAGATTGGAAAGTGGAGATATTTTTTTTCTCCTTTTCCTCTTTATCATGGTGCTCTTAAACCTCTCCCAGTTGTCTCTCCAGTTCTGACTGTCAAAGACCTTATACGAAACAGACACGTACGTACCACGTGGGGTCTGATGTCGTTTTGCATCTGGATGTGGTAGTATATTCATCCTTCTAATATATTCAGGGACGACTCCAGGAAGTGAAGTACAGCTGGAGACATTTTAATGCCGTAAGGATTCGAACCATGGATGTGGGTGTGAGCGACTGAGGTACGCACATGTGAGAGAAATAGTCTCATTCCTCCTGGCTACACCAGAGAGTGTCGCTCAGTTTCTTTCCTTCTGCTGCACCCCAGCACTGCCCCTCAGTTGCCCGAGCAGCAGTTGTTTCAGCAATTGCTGGGCCAGCAGCGGGTTCTCATGCAAAACGCTTGTCTGAAAGGCTGAGGGCTGCCCGGCCAAGCACAAGCCACCTTAAGGATCAGCCACGAAGTATGAGCAGAGAGCGTTCTTGGGAAGGTCTTTGGCAGTCCTGAGTCAAAGTTAACAGTTAGCAGGCCCCTCCTCCCGGCCCTTGACCCGGAAGCGCCCATGCACAATTTAAGTCTAGAATTTACTCCCAGGCACAGCGCTCTAGTCTTCAAAAAAGCCAGTCTTATTTTTTTATATTCTGTATCTGCGTAACACTTTGTTAGAATTGCCCATTGCGGAGTTATCTAGAACAGAATTCGCCTAGGTGAGGTAGCGGGTCGCTGTACACCTGCGTCAGACCACGGTCACACTTAACACTGGTGAGGACCCGGGTTAGGGGACAATACCAACATCACCCAGGTGAAGGGTGGCTGCTTAAACTCCTTAGTTTGCCTCTGATCTAACCCTAGTAGGCGGATAATTGCTGTGATGTCTAGCTGTTACCGGCTCGTGGATGTTAGGGCTGATGATCTTTTGGTTTATATTCCGTTGAACTGAACTGAAAAATATGTCCATGGTAAGGTCTCTTTTAACACTCATTTTTAACACTAACAATCACATCAGGAAAAGCACTGCATTGTAACAGCCTAATGGTAGCCCTTTGTTCTAAGCACTTGGTGTTACAAGTCAAAAACTACTTTTTTTGTTCTAAAGTTGTCTTTTATTTAGGGTTTGAATTGTGGTTTTGGTGATTTTTTTTTTTTTTTAATAACAAGCAAACTCTTTGAGGCATATAAAGTATGTAAGTCAATTTGCAAGACCAGGTACAGGTTTTTTTAATAGAATCTGGCACACTACATATGCCATAACTATAGGGTATAAAAAGTCACAATGTTTATTGGTGTTCACATATGTAATATTAGGGAAACTACTTCCATCGTCTTTTCTTTACACTTCTGTAAATGAATCCATACCCTGTATATGTTAATTCTTAAAAGCCTTAATCCTTCAACTGTTCGGTGTGGGGTGTGTAGTCCAACAGGCTGCCTGTAAACTGTGAGCTCTTTTGTAAGCTGGAAGTACTTATCTTGTTACTGTTACTTTTTTGTAGGAACCTTTTAATTGAGAGCTGCCAAAGCATTACAATATGCAGTGCCTTAGCATTACATTAGAAGTACCTTTAGCCTCTTAACATAAATTTTATATATTGTTTTATTAATTGGTTCCATTTTTAAAAATACCTGTATTTTCTCCCACAGAACCCGTTTTTGACTGCTTGATCTAAACCAACCTTCCGTACAAGTCAGTCCCACGAGTGCGCAGTTAAATGCCTATACCAAAAGGAAAGGTTACAGATTCTTAGCTCTCCGTGAAAAGTGAATTGTATTACTAAATGCTGCCTTTTTAAATTTCATGACCAAATAATTAATTGTGACTCTTCTGCACTCTAGCATGAAAGTGCCTTTGGTTTGAAATTCCAGCTTAGAAAAGTGCTGCCATAATAATGACAATTTGTAGAGAGACCAAAAATATTTAGTTATCACCGTAATGCCTTTGGTTTATTGGAATAAGTTGAATCTACAGGCCTCCATTCACAAAAGAGCACCATTTATAGCAAAGTAATTTTGCTAATGATCAACCTGCTGAAGAATAATCTACTGTTTTGCCATTTCTGACAGCATTGCAAACCAGCAACTGATTGGTCTGTGATACAAAAATTAAAATTATTCACATTTATATTCTCTTCATCCAGTTGTGCATCTGCATAATGAGAGAACCATATACTGCAGAATTTCAGACAGTGGACAAATGTGACTTTATTGTTCTCCTCAATAATATTTTGGTATCTGCGAAGATTTTTTTATTTAGACAGAAGATTTTGTTTACAAAGTTGTGCGTGCTGAAAGTCAGATGCCTAAAACATGGGGAACAGAGAATAGCTAGGGTAAATGCAATTGTGTGTTATTAAGCATTGAAATGTTGAGTGTGAGGGTTGTGGATGAAGGTGCTGTTAGAGAAACTCTGGCCAGCACGATTCAAAACACAGGGTTGTTTTGTTTTGGTTTTCTCCCAGATGATTTCTTGGAAAAAATAAAAAAAGCTCCTCTTGATAATGCATCTGTATTTGATACCTTCTGTGAACGGGGGCCATACTGTACACGATAACTAAAATTGATGGGAAGAGGAGCAAGATTTTAAGAAAACAATGTTAGAACAAATATCAGCAAAACCAAAAGCTGTCAGAGGGATTATATAGTTGTGAATACAATTTTAACTTGATTTTTAAAGTATTTGATGAAAACTAAGATGAACTTTTTATATATAGAAATATTGTGACACTGTGTGGTAAATATTGTGATAATTCAAGTTCCCCGTCTCTAAAATATTATTTTTGTTATTCCTTCGAGGTCTAAATCTCACTTACCTCTCTAAGACAAGTAATCCTGTTGAACTCAATGAGACTGAGGTAGGGCAAAGACACTTTCGCCCCACAGGTAGAGCATATATTTTCAGTTATTACCAAACGTTTCAGCTGTACTAGTCAATATTTGTGATCAACTACACTTCTGTCTCATTAAAATAAGCATAATGGTACCATCCGGGGCTGTTAAATATTACTGCTAACAAATGTAGTTGTACTTACTTGAATTCCAAAATGATTTTATTTAGGTACTGCACCACTATTTTGAAGGAATTGCAGATAACACGCCTGTTTCTCACTTTCCCTTTCTACCGCAGCTACAGCTTGTTAAGTTTGGCAGTAGCTTCTTCCGTTAAAACCTCCACGGTATAGGCTATTTGAAATAATGAAGGGTGTACATTAATGTTGAATGTAAGTAACTGGCCAGTTCAAGGCAGATACAACATTTGATGTACTAATCCATAGCTATTTATTTTTCCACTGCAAGTCCTAGGGCACACTTGCTTTCCCAAGCAGTTGCCCTTACACTCTTCCTGGATTACTCAATCAGTCATACTGAGAAACCTTTCGACTACCCTTTACTCGACCCGTACGGATACACGTGCCCGCTCACACAGCAGATGTGTATAATAGGGTCCGGGTTTGTACTTTTCTCAGGATGATCTCTTTTTCCCCCTCTTATCTTTCATAACGAGATCTTTAGCCCCCTAAAAAACACTGAGGCTGGATAAGTCAAAGTACAAGAAATACTTTGGACATCTTCACCTTTTAACTTTTCAGGTCATTCTTGCTGAGATCATGTAATTAGTTTTAGTGTGTAAATTAAATCTTAAATGCACTCAGTTGACTAAAAGGAGATGGATCCCTGTTACCTCCTTACAGAATATGTGTTTTTGTTTTCGTTTTGTTTTGTTTTATGGGCCTCTGATTCAGGCTCATGACTGCAGACAAAAAATACAATATGTGCCTGAAAAAAAAAAAAAAAAAAGACAAAAGAATTTTATAACATTGAAAACCTGAATAGCCTTTAATTCTTCAGTACATTTTATGTAAAACAGGTTGGGTTTTTGTTTTGTTTTGGGGTTTTTTTGCCATGTGCATTTGTTCACATTTGTAAATGACTTAATGGAATTCTCACTTTATGTTTATTTGTGTAATGTGTATAAAATGGGTTTGTGACTTAAGCATATTCATATATGGTCAGTGGTTACTTTAATATTGTACTGCTGCTGGTAACTTTTGATGTAGAACTTGCCTTTTGATGATAAAGTACCTCTAGGTTAGACAGTGAGGGAAGGCTCTTTGAAAAAAAGTGAATGTTCTCCAATGTTTTCTTAACATATTTGCAGAAGCTTTCAAAAGGAGTTTCAGTCAAACCTCTTGGCAGTACAGTATTCTTGTATTTGTTATTGTCTGTGTGTAGGTACTGGTACCTTTTTTTGTTTAAAATGTTTTAAGTGTTGGCTTTAAAGTGAATTTATCTTTAGTATGATAGTAATATGAAAATTATAGGTTTTGTGTGCAGAGAATTTTTTTATAAAGTGCTTTGTAAAAAAAAAAAAACGTATTCTAGCTTTCGCGGTACATATGTGTGATAACTTTAATATCCATGACAGTTAAGTGCAATTATTTCATCACTCTAAAAATGCTATTTTTGTGTCGGTTACTGCAGGTGTTTTCATGTCTTTGCAAAGTGACACATTTTGATGCCTTCTTGATAAAGTGGTAGAATTTTTGTAGCTTTCTAGAAACTTTGTATTCATACAGTATCGATTGAAAATAAAGAAAATGAAAGTGTTTTGTGCATTTATCTTAATCTCTTCCATCAATCTCTTTTTAATGTTGGGTGCAACTTTCAAAAGCATTTTCCAAAGTAGCACAAGGCCGGCCTTGCAGCAATACTCTGCACCTACCTGAAGGTGCAGTGGACATCTGGCAGGACGTAGAAAACCTCTAGGGCTGGCACTCAAGGCTGGCACACCTGGAAACCACGTTCAACAGCGAGTCCATATGCACTATCACCAAGAAAGATGCCTACCTCTAGTTTATGTGTCTTCCTAAAGAAACAGGGGTGGATTTTTTTTGAAACATCATGTAAACCATACTGTTTTAATGGGAAAAGCCACCCATCCCCCTTTATTCCAGAAGCATGAATGACCTAATCAAAATTGTACTTAATAAATGGCATCATATACATCACTGACTTGGCAACTAGAACTGACTGAGGAACACGTTAGTTGTCTGACGCTGAGGCGTTTCTTCCAGAAGGAAACTGAGCTCTGCGGGAACGGAGGTCCTAAGAAATGTAACATTTTTCAAGAGATTTCTTGTTTTTCTTAAACCACTTGCCCCTCAGCTAGCAGCTGTACCTAGTATGATGAGAGGACGAAACAGGATCAGCTTGCCTGCCGCATTCATTAAGCGAAACCACCTAGCCAGGGACGGGGAAAAGAAAGTAAAGAAAAAGAGAATAAGAGCGATATCCTGGATCAACTGAAATCAATGGAAACATGACCAGGACTTGGCAGAGGAAAAAAAAAAAGGTACATCTGGCTCATCTTCTGCTTCAAAAGGGGAGCAGTGGCTTTTGAATAAACCACATGGCCCTCTCACACCCCCCAATTCTCCTTTTGGGTGGCAGATGTTCCACTGCCATTTTTAAAATGCCAGCAGAGCACCCCCCATGTGGAAGATGAATGGGTTGAGAACAAGGCACAGATATGGTCTGTTTTGACCGTTTTCTTTTCTTTGTTCCCCATTAAGTATACAGCTCTGGCCCTTTGAAGCGGGTTAGCTGTTTCAGAAGCAACCTGCTTCTTAATTAAGGTTCTGCTTCTTGATTAATTCAGGTTAAAAACCATAAAATTTCCACCTTTGGGGAAAAACGTCACACCGCGTTTCAGGTTGGGAGTCCCCATGTAACATCACACCATTAGTTTATTAACGAGCTGCCTTCAGCAGAAGCAACAGCCTCTCCCTGACTAAGCACCCTGGTTTACACGAACACAGCAGCACGGGCAGGGAACAAAGAAGACAGACCAGTTACTCCGTGCCATTTTGTGTGAAGCATGGAATGATGAGCTCTACGTGATCCATGGATTTTTCTGTGAACTTTTTTTCCAAAAAAAAATACTGGTTTGAAGATACAGCCTATCTGACACAAAAGCAGAAGACGTGTAATGCTCACAAACCCGAGAGTAAAAGGAGGGTTCGGAGCTAAGCAGTGTGTCAGCAGATGCCTATAGTTTGACACGCAGCTGTAGCTGTTCATCCCAACCCTGACCTTTTGCAGCCTTACTATTGTTATCTGGGGCCCTTTCCGCAGAAACAGCTGAACAATCTGTTACGCCAAACAGCAGTAGCTTAGCAATGTTCATGAACAGTTACCTACCTTGTAGAGAGGTGTGACACTTAAGTGGTTAATGGCTGTAAATTGTTACATGATTGCTGCAGTTTTGTGAGAGCTAGAGCTGTGCTGGAGACACTAGAAACTTGGTAAAGGTAGAGGGGCTGTACTAGGAGTGGAGGGAAGAAGAAATTGTAGAAACCTGGAATGCAAGTGACTGAAAAAAATGAGCAGCAGGGTGTTGCTTTTCAAAGAAAATGAAAAGCTGATGACAGGAGAAAATAGGAAGAAAGGAGGAAAAGGATCATTTGAAGACCAACAACAACATCCACCAGTAGAAGGAGGGAGAAGTAAAATAAGAAAAAGGCTACAACAAAACAAACATTCAGCTTTCAAGTCAGTGAAAAAAATGGTTTGGTGTTGGGGTATTTTTCCTGCTGCATTGTTTCTTATAACCCTTTCCAGTTTGGGGACATACCCTCTCTAAGCTTAAGGAAAGGGCTGCTGTAGACCTCTGTTCTTGTGTGCCTCACTGTGCAGTATCAATAAAGCCCAAAAGATCTCAGCAGAAAGGCACCCTGTAGCCTCCTTGATAGGTGAAGAGCTGTCAGCTTGGTTTTGTTGGAAAATTGCTGGGGGGGGGAGGGTACAGGGAGAGCCAGGAGAGTACCTGAAAGTCAGCTGAGCAAAAACACTTGACTGCAAGTGACTGGTCTCAATTTACTCAGCACTGGTGATTTCTCAAGCCACTTTCCTTCCATAGATGTGTGGGTTAGGGTGCATGTGCAGAGTCAGAGTCCATTATGGGTTTAGACTGATGAATTTTAAAATTGTTTCTTTCCATGCCCCTCACTCTGTCCTAGAGGTGAGAGCATGAACAGGTAACCTCGATGTTATTAAATAGGAGCAGAATGCCAAGAAAAAAAAAAAAGCTTGTTGTGAGTATGCTTCAAACATGTTTATCAGCTGTGCGAGATGTCCACAGACAGGGAGCAGTCTCGGAGCCTTTGGCATTATAGCTTTTCTCTAACTCCAGTAAATTCAATGTCCCACTAAGGATGCTGGTTGGGGCCATCAGAGCAAATGGTGCAGAGCCGCGATTAATATGTACATGTCCCTTTTCGTTCCTCTTATTTATACAGCTCGAAGAGGGGATTCGTTCAGTACCCTCACTTACCTTGCAATGCACCGTAATGCTTTGCTTTCTGGACCTCCAGCAAAGACAGAATATGGCAGCAGCTTCCAGACTTACTCTGTCTGAACAGAGCACTGAGCTGTATGTGCAGCTGCCTTTGCAAGTGGATTAACAAACTACAGACTGATTATTCTTTTTCTCCTGCCCCAAGCATGTAAAGTTATTAGCTATATTTAAAGACACTTCTCAATTATTTTTTTTTTGTTGGCAGAGCCCAAAGAATAAGGGTTTTTTCCAGACTTTTAAACATTCCTTTCTGCTAAGATCGTATGTTCTCTATAGTGTTATCAGAGAATTTACTTTTTTCCAAGATACTTGTCTTTTCTTATCCTTTCACCTGTGATGCTGAACTTCCTAGTGAGCATTATACTTGGCAAAAAGTACAAGATCAGCATGCAGGTTATAACCGTTCCCTTCAGTACGCTATGAGAACACTCCCTTTTTGATGCAGCTCTGCATTAATGGAAGGGGATAGAGGGGGAATACTTGTGTCTTCGTGTTGTTTGGCTTTTCTATTAGTTTTAAACTGAACCTACATATGACAAACTCAGACAGCAAAGTACTATATTTAACCACATTGCACACATATTACACCATTCCACAGCACAGACAGTTTGATGGCTTCATTATAAAATATACTTATTGGTTTTACTATGACTATATTGTATTTTCAGTAGGATTTAATGTAAGCTTTATCATCAGAACACCACGATGGGCAGGAACTCGATGGAGCAGTTCACCTCCACAGTTTACGGCAATAATGTGGGAGACAGAACACTAGTCTCAGCAGGGTTCACGCTCCCCTATCTCCTCCAATGATCTCCTGTTCTGAGGGAGGTGGTGGTGAGTAATGTTTGGGAGGTGCCCCAAGACTCTACAGCGATAGGCTCTGGATAAGGCAAAGGAGCAGGTAGATGTGGCGCAGTAACAAGCAAACTCCAAAACTTTTGGCTTTCCTGCCCACTTTCACACGTGTCTCAGCCAACAAAAGGACACAATGCCATGTGGGCAGTGAACTAACATGTGAACGGGGGGGTCTCGAGATCTGACACACACCCCCCCACTCCCCATTTTTTCAGAGTTTTTCTCTAACTGCTCCCTTCTCTGAAAGGCAATTACTTGAGAGGCTCACAAATCCTCTTCACTCTGGGTAAGGCACCGCAGGGCATGCAGAGCACTCAGACACAACTATGGCATCAGCTTAGCATTTTTTTCCATGCAAATAAAACATCTTCCCATTTAGAACATCAGTGCTGGAAGCTGTACAAAGGTAACAGCCACTCTGAGAGAGCATGTCTAAGGGCTCAAGAGCCACCGAGAGGAGACAGACAGGGCAGCCACGGGCAGGCAGGCAGGCTGGCGCTCTCCATGTGCCCTGCTCTAGGCCAGCGTGGTTTCTGAGCTCAGGAGGAGGTGGGAAGAGAATTGTCCACCCCTGCAAACTGTAGCACTAAGAGAATAGGTACAAGCACAGTTGAGAAAGTTAGCTTGAAGGTTCCTGAATACTAACAGAAAGGAAGCATTAGCCATGGGGATTAGCCATGATTAGAAGATGAAGCAGGAGATAGGGTAAAGGCTGTTTCAGAGAACTGCAGAGGAGAAGACTTCTCCACTACCTCTGGTGAGACACTTAAAAGAACAGAGACAAAAGTCGGTGGTAATCAACTGGAGGCAGCTGGGAAAGTATTAGAGAAAGAGAAATGAACCCAGAGGACCAGCCTCAGGAAAGTATATGGGGTGCTTATTAATATGAATTAATATGAATATGGCCAGTAACCTGGCAGGGAACCACTGGGTGGTGGAAGGGGAGAAGAACATCAGGCAGTCCCTGAAGCACTGCAAGAACGGGTGCAGAGCTCAGTGTGCTCAGGTGGCTGGATAGCTGCGAGTGACTGCTGTCAGCGTCAGAAGGTACCGCGCAAATTAGACTTTCTTAGGTGTGCCTGTGAGAAGCATGGAAAAGCTGTGGACTCAGCAGTAGACAGATTTACAGATAGGAAAGATCTGGGAGGGGGT
The DNA here is from genome assembly GCF_963210335.1 of Falco punctatus. Taxonomy (NCBI): domain Eukaryota; kingdom Metazoa; phylum Chordata; class Aves; order Falconiformes; family Falconidae; genus Falco; species Falco punctatus. The sequence goes on along the minus strand of NC_137590.1, from coordinate 27,905,795 downwards.
GGAGAGTTCAAGATCAGGGCTGCCCACAGGATTCTTGTGATGGAGGCAGATGGGAGGTCGAGGGGAACAAGGAGATAAAAGCCATGAAGATAGAGCCGCACAGTGTGGACCTGTGAAGCGGTCTGTCAGCTCCAGCAACCAGCTCTTCCTTACTAGAAGAGTGTGTGGTGGTAGGAGGCAGCATGGTGTGCTTGTATCTGAGAAACAGGGGGAACAGGGAAGTGGTGAGACTAACTGCTCTCCAAATACATACTCATGGCTGAAAAAGTACCACATCATCTGGAGCTTGTTTTCAGCTGCCTGTTGACAAGACAGGCAAGTATTTATACGCAAGAGATGGTCACGATTACAGAGGAGATCTACGGATGCTGATACCTGCACAAAATAATTTAGAAATTCGTGCAGTGTGGATGGTTTGTTACCCTCATACTCACCAAGCAACAGGCATATAACCATGTAATGGGGGATTCCGGTTTCTTTAATGAACAGCAAAAGAGGAATTCTGTATAATATTTAAGCTTTCTGTTCAAAGGTTAAACTCAAAGACGCTGTTCAGCCATTAGAAAAGTACCTGATGAGCAGCTGGGGCTCTGGGCTCAGAGCATGTGCTGGTCAGCTCTGCTGCAAACTAGGAAGTGGCCTCGATGCTGAGAATGTGCACAGCCCCCCATTACATAGAAATGCCAGGCATACAGAGAGACAGTGGTAAGAAGCAAAAAAGCAGAAACTTCTCTGCCAGCAAGTGAACAAAATAGCTTGAAAGTCTGACCAAGATACAACCCGAAACATCTTTAAAAGAAATAGTCATTCTTACTCCCTTTCATTTCAAGAGCGTATCTATCCCTACAATAACTGGATTTAAAGCCCCATATGACAACGAAGTTGGGGTTTTTGCTTATACGAAGTACCACTTTGTGATCTAACATCTGACAAAGTGCCTCAGCCAGGAGCCCAGGAGGCTCATGCACTTTCCAAATTTTCTCCTCAGGCTCTCCACCAAAGCGACCCAGATCTTTGGGGATGCCTAAGACAAGGATATGGCCCTAAGACAACAGCCAGATCTTGAAGGATTCTGGTGCTTGCTGCTGTAACACGCTTTAAGGTGGAGCATGGGGTGGCAGTGAGTCTCATCAGGCTTTGCTGCAGTCATTTCATGACTGCAGCATGTCTCAATCTGTTTACCTGCAAGTACTAGACATAACCAGGTTAGATAAGACCATTACCACGGTATGTAACCTTTGGACTTTGGCTCGAGGCTTCTACTTTCCCTTCTGGAGAGAGCACGTTGTATTTCACTGTCTATTTTATGTCTTTCTCCTTTATTACAGTTGCGCTCAGTACTCTACACAGATTGATTTTCCTGGAGGCACAAACAAGCAGATAGAATCTAGAGGATGTTTAAATAAAGGGAATCATTGTAAATGGTCTTTGAATTATACATATATATTAAGACAAATAAGAAAGAGACATATAGGACATATAGGTGGTAGTACTAACAAATCTGTCCAGTGTGCTCTGGTTATGTGTACATTCACTGCTAGAATATCCTGGAAAGCAATAGGCTTTTCTGTTCTTCATCTTTCTGGACACACTTGTGATCCCAGCTGGGACACAGGAAATTTTCCACGCTCTCAGGTGAGTGAAGGATGGATCCCTAGATAATATACTGTGCCTAATAGGAAGAGTTTTCCCTAAAAGAATACCTAAAAGGCACAGTCTACCTTCTTGACTAACTGAATTTAAGCTGACAGAATATGCGCTTCCACTGTAGCCCCTACTAATTAGCAAAAGAGAAAAGAACTACCAATTTAAAGACACTGGTGACCTGCAGGCAGAGGAGGTCACATGTTTTTTTATCAGAAACTTCCTTCCCTTCCCCCTTCTTCCCCCCTCCCATATTCCTGCCAGCCACTGACCCTCCTTTGCTCTGCTGTAAATCCTGAAGTTTGTCTCCCTTCTACTTTCTGGATCTGCATTCCGAAAGGGCAGCTGCAGCATTCACAATGAATAACTCTGAGCAGCAACTCCTTCTGAGTCTCCTTGGAAGATGGGCTGATGCCTTCCTGCCTGATTAACAGAATATTGAATGGGGCTCTCAGCACAAGGTGAGCAGGGGTTGGTAAGATATTTGGTTTTCTCAGTCTTCTGTAGCACACAGTCTGAATACATAATGTAGAAATTTATCCATCAACATAGATTAGTCACCGAGTTGGAAAGATTTAATCCACGTGAACAACTACTACCAAAAAACACCTGTTCATCCTCCTCCCCTTTCTCACTATGGTCTGGTTCAGCAACACTGTTTGGTACTTGGGAATAGCTTGTATCTGCTACCTCAGCTACATGTATTTTTAGGGAAGTACTAGTGTATACGCAACTGTAATACATTGTCCTTTCCATTCTCTTCCGAAGCTCTCCCTGCATCAGCAGCATCCTACCTGTCACTTTCAGCTGCTAAATCAATTAAACATTCAGCTCAGCTGAAGAGAAGGAAGACTGTACCAGTTACCATAACAAACTGGCTTCTGCTGAGACAGCAAAGTTAACATTTAAAAAAAAAAATAAAAAAAAAAATCTAATTTTTAGTTCTGTTTCAGGTCAGTTGCTTATTCCTCTGTACTTCTTTGCATCACTTCCAATACAGTAAACCAGGTATTCTCCTGGCTTAGATCCAGATTCGCTATCACCTGGCCTATGTAACACACTATGTCACAAGACACACAAAATAACAGAGGTCCTGTATCTCCTGGAGATGTCTACGTACCTCTAGTGTAGTACAAACAGAAATTTAAAGCAGCAATTTACTTCCAGCCTTGCTTCAAACTACTGTTGAAGGTAGGTCACTGGAAGAGACCGACTTGGATTTTAGTCAGAGTATCGCTGTATCCCTCCAGAGAAGATCAAGGCCAAACACTGCAGAACCTGGCCTTGCAAGAGATGCTCTGTGGCTTTGCCATTCCAGGCATCCAGCTGCGCTGTGACACATTGGCATGATACAGTTTAAAAGCCAAGTAAAGCACCTCAATTGAACTACACAGTTCAAGAGAAATGAAGGCTACTAAGCATATAGAAACCATCTGACTCTCCGCAGAAAACGTATTACTCAAAAGGCTTTTGTGCTTACCAAATAATCTGATCTCTGGTTACTGCAAAATGGTTTTCCTTCTCTCTTTGAACTGAATTTCAATGTGTCCCTGCATGAAGAGCATAATGAAGTACATGCCTACGGCAAGTGCTGTTTAAAGCACTGTCCTTTACTCCTAGAGACATTTCCAGGAAACACGAAGCTGCAGTATAAAGCACCTCTGGCTTTATCACAGGCTTCTTCTGCGTCACTTTTTGCTCAGGGGATGACACTTGGCTAGACAGGATTTAGCACAAACACAACCCAGCAGATCTCCCCCTCTCTCAGCCAGCCAGGTGGAAGGCAGACATGACGGGGCCTGTAACCTGAAGGCAGCGCACAGCATTTTAGGAGAACTGTGAGGCACAAATCCAAAGATCAACTCCTTCACCTCCCAAAGGTGTGCCTTTGCACAGGCAAAGATAAACACCAGAGACAGATCCCACTGCTGGTGTCAATGCTGTAGAAATATCATTGTCCAAGTTATACCACAAAAGCTGAAGGGGATTTGTATTCCTGTTCAAAAACCCCACCCTCAGGGAAGTGGGACATTTGGAAGTGATTATCAGGCACACAGTTCATTCTTGGCAGCGGGTGACTTGCGCTGGGCATTTCTTCTACAGCCTGAACATAGCCCTACAAGCAAAATATAAAGTAGCATTTTTGTCTCTTTCTGAAGTGCTGGCCAGGAAGGGCCCCTCCTGTTACACACCTTTCAAATTACTGACCGGTTCAATACAGAACGCTTTTGCGGTACGAGGCCACTCAAGACAGGGTGGCAGCAGCATGGGGCAGCTTGGCTAAGGGGCCAGACTCTCATTAGCATCTCTTAGTCACGCGTGTGAGCTCTCTCTGCCGCTCCACCCTGAGGCCCAGGGACGCATCGCTATTTTTCCAGCTCTGCCTTTACTGAATAACTCAGCTAATAGCATCAGATGAAGTAGTGATTTTCTGATGTTTGGCCAAGCTGTTAACATTGTCATTCTAGCACAGTTTAACAAGTACAGACAGGTCTGGGCATTAGTCATATTTCCACAGGCAGGGTTTTTTTTCTTTGTCTCTTTGTTTCTTTTCTATCTTATCCATTTTACTGGGGTTCAAAGCCCTAGGTGGAAACAGATGTGTGAATGTTATTACATTGCTAAATCAGGGCTTTTTTCTGACTTTATGCAAATTAGATGTCAAAAGACACTACAGGCAGGACAGCCAACTGTTCTGCATCGAGAAAAGCTATAATAAGGAATTAGAGTCTGGGAACCAAGCACCTAGTCTTAGGGCACGCCTAAATTAAAACTGTCCTCCCAGTCCTAAATTAGGTTCCATGTATATATACATTATTCTACAGAGTACAAACTCCAAATGGATGCTAGTGGGTTTAGTGGTACAGCTGAAAGCACAAGATTTTCAATACTTATCACATCTTCACTGGTCAACAGGTGGCCCTAGCATCATGAACTGTATCCTGGGGAAAACCTTTATGATACAGGACTACTTCAGAAGCAGGTACTTATTTTCCTGGAGTTCCTCTGAGCAGACGTTCAGCCTGCAGTCCTCAGCAAGGCTGTATCACTCGAAGGTTTGTTTCAGTGAAGTTCATAGTGCAAAGGCCTTGTATGTCTCCTCAACTTGAATTAAAGGGTGATATACAAAGAGTTTCTGAAGAGTCTTGCAGCGAGCTCTGTTTCTTAGCAAAGTATTGGGGCATTACTCTACCCTGCCTATATCAGCTGTTTGTGTAAGAAGTGCTTCAAGTAATGTAAGAAACTACCCCATTCCTTTCCTTTGTGCAAGTCAGGCTGACTTGCGGTCTGGGGTGTGCTTGTTATGCATGAAGCAAATACAAATAAAAATCATTAAGGAATGGGAATGATTAGTTATGGACAATAGAGTTGTGAAGCTTGTTACCAGCACCTGTCATTCCTGCTACGTGACTGATTCTTACTGAGCAGCCCAGACATCGTACAGGGGCTGTGCAGCTCTGAGACGGCAGCTGAGCAGAGAGCGTGTCCCTGCCCGCAGCCCGCCTGCTCCTTTGTGGCCCAACAGGCTGCAGCAAACGTGACAGCAGGGCTTGCACTCGGCAGAGCAACAGATTGCAAAGCATCCGGCAATACCGGGGCCACGCTTATGTGGCAAAATGTGCTACGATACGAAGAGGCAAGCTGCCTGCTGCACTATGGCAAAGCAGATTGCATAGCATTAGCACTGGTGACAACAGGGCACTCATTGTGTGGGACAACAAGTCACACAGAGAATGTGCAAATGCGATTGGTTGGGCCCACTTAACATATGCACAGCAGAGTGACATATGGCAATTGGTGACTTTCCTGCCACAGATGCTGAAAGGCTTTGTTTCGGTACAGTGCGTGGTGCAGACCCAGTACAGCGTTCCCCTGCTTGGTGGGGAGCAGTCCAAGTACCAGCAGCGCTCTCCCTTACCTCCAGGCACTGAGGATTCCTGGTGCTGTGAGCACTTCTAGCTGTGCTGAGCAGACTTTCTGTTACTGAAACCCTACCCGTCAGCCAAAGCCTGGGACGTACTGAGAAATAAGTTTAATTTAAAAACATGACAGAGATGGACTCCCATTTCAACTCCTTGTGCCATTGGCATTTGGGTTTCTATTCACATAAATACAATACCACGGCCTGAAACAAACTGTTTCTAAAACTGTTTACTTTTTCATTAGAACCTTTTTTTCAATAGTTTCTCTCTATTAATGATATAAACAGATGATTAATTATGATAAATAATGACAAATTATTCTTCTAACTCTGTTAAGCAAAAGTTTAAATGGAGGTTAAAAGGGACAAAGTGAAATTACGTTTTCCTGGCCATGGGACTGAAACGAAATGAAAAAGAGGTTCTATGAGCTTGCTCATACAGGAATAATATGGAGGAAGATTTTGAAATCCCAGCATGGGTTGTAGCTGTGCTCATATGTGCAGATCCATGAGACAATCAGAGTCTGGTAACTACAGCACCAGACCAGGGCTAAGATACAGAGATCTACTTCCATCTCTGCCACTGATCACCTCTGTGACCACTGGTAAATCACCTCAGCTCAACGTGCCTCAGAAATAAAGACATGCCTTGTGATTGCCTGCTGGCTACAGAGCAGAAGACAAAGTGGGAGCTGACCCTGCAACACTGAATCATTTCACATGGGCCACAGAAAACTCATCAAACAGTAACAGCATCCACGGGGTTCAAAATCTTTGCATCTTACTCCCTATTGCTGGCATGATCTGTCTTTGCTCACTTGTCATTTTTTGTGTTTCCATGGTGAAGAGGAATCCAAATCCACACAGATTTAAAACACTTTGTATACAGACACACAGTCAGGGGCCAAGCAACCAAAGCCAGATAAAAACTAAGTGTTAACTCCTGCCATGGTACAGGAGTTGATACAGACTCTGTCCTCCCCAGATTTCTGCTTGACCAGACCACGAGATGCAGAACCAGACTAGGACATGGAGTTGGCAACCACCATCACCTCCCATAATAGAGCAGCTTGAGAGCTGCGCATCTGAAAGCACTTTTCTTCACTTTATGCTCCTTTTATCTTTTAAGAGCTAGAGAAGGAAACATGTCACTTCAAACTGGGGCTGTGGGGTAGCCATGTTGTAAGTCAAGGGATGTACTACTGTGTTGCAAGAACAGGAGGCAAAGTAACAACCATGAGTGTTGAGAGCACTTTGCAAATCTCAGCCGTACCCAGGCTGCCCAGAGATCACCAGAGGGTTGAGCTATGCTGGCTCTAGTCCTTAAACTTATTTGTCACTGGGGTCCTCAATGGATCCCTGAGTCACTGTATTTCTGTATAGAAATACAAGCATGTGTGGTAAATCTGACTAGGTTCTGTCTACGTTGTGTTTACCTCTGCAAGCGCCGACCACCTGTGCAGCAACCTTCCAACACATCAAAGGCTGCATCAGACCCTCTGACCCGTACTGTGGTGCTGGTGTACACATTTGCAGGGCTTGGCCAATACCTCTGGCTGACTGGCTCATCACTCAAAACTACCCTTTAACCCATTCTGTTGTAACAAAATCCCAAGCAAACAGTTTCAATCCTCGAACTTGGCCTGGAAAACAGTCATATTGGGGAACACCACAAGATGCATGCGGGGAAAACTGGATTTTCAGTACTCCTATCTCTGCAGCATTGAGAACAAACTGAAGGGATAACATCAACTGACAGGGAAAGGGCACGCGGAGAAAGAGTTTTACCTTGAGACTAGCTCCCTCTGCAGCCTGATTTTCAGCACCCGGAACACTGCACATCTTTTTAGACAAACTGCTACTCACAGCGGGAAAAATCTTCTGGGAATGAATGGAGTCAGCCTGGGAAATCTGTTGCTCCCCGTCCTCATCATTGTCTCAGGCTTTCCAGCATCACAGGGATGGCGGATAACTACCCCAGTGGCCCAGACCGAAAAGCAGTCGGACCTTCAACTCAAAGTTATGTCACTGGATGAAGTGTCACATCAAAAGCTTCTGATAAGGCGATAAACAAAGAGGTAATTTCTGGATTTCCTGGGATGACGGGGACCAGGCTCTGGCCCAACAAACTGGCCAGACGAACTCCCTGCGGCGCTCCACCTGCGTGCCCTCGGGCGGGCAGAACGCGCCCCCGGGGCCCCGGCAGCCTGCCCGCCCCGCCGCAGCGCAGCTCGCCGCTCCCGCACCTCCGCGGCCCCGCAGCGACACCCTGCGGCTGCCGGGGGCGTCCCGCAGGGGCTCGGGACGAAGGGGGCCGCGCACCCCGCCCGGCCCCGGCCCGCCGCGGCACCCTCCGGCAGGGCCCGCACGGGAGCTGCCTCCGCGGGAAATGCTTGAACCGCAGCCGGACCCCTCTCCGATGTACATGTTCTCATTGACACACAGGGTGAGCACGGAGCAGGAATTAGGCCAGGGAGATTCCACGATTTGTATTATACAGGAAATCAGATTAGATTATCGCTGCGGGTCCTACAGGCTTTAAACCTGCGAATCTGCTGGCAGGTTAATAGCTTCTCTCTCCCCTCACGAGAGTCAAAAGCTCCCTGCGTGGCTGGAAGACCTGTTTTTAAGTGCTCGCTAGCTTTATTACACAAGACACCATACCCGCTGGCCACCTTTCCGAGCTCCCATCTGCCTGGCACCTGGTACAAATTACACTGCTTGAGAAGCAGTTAACAAACTCCCCAGGAGCTTGGTTGTGCTTCATCAGCCAGGTCAACAGGCAGGAGGGATCTCCCTGTGTCAGTGCTCTTCTGCCCCAAAAGCCGCCGCAGCCAGCAGCATCGTCTGTGTTGAGCATAAGCCACAGCCGATAAGCGATCAGGTTAGCACAAGCCGTTTGCTGAGCTGGCGAGCAGAAAACACCATGAAGTAACATTGTGCTGCTAAACCTGTGATGCATCAGCACAATGGAGCGCAGAGCTACAGGCACTGCCAAGGCAGGCTCCGACTTTACCACGGTTTCACTGAAAACAGATGAATGTGGCGCTGTCGACTTCAGCCAGCCAGAAACTATGTCATGCACCCAAAAATTGTGTGACAGAATTTTAAAAAAGACCAATTTCAAGGAAAATTTTGCTTTTACCTCTCCGTGTTTCCAATCCACCTTGCGATGAAAACATCTCTTTTTACATTTATATTCCTAAGACCTACCTCTACACATCTCACACAGTTCCCCAGGTCTGGCTCTTATGCCAGCACTAAATACTGAGATATATCATAAAACTGTGGGAATTGTCAGCACTGAATAGAGCCCACATTTACAGAGACAAATAACCCCATGCAGGCAGACACAAATAACCCCCTTTCTTTGCTGGACAGCAGCCAGTTTGTTGGTGAGTGCCTCTCTCAAGCTCCAGACTCAGCGCTGAGAGCCAGAGCAAGCATCAGCCCAGAGCAGTAGTCACAGTATAGTATGTCAATGCAATCAATACAGCTAGAGCATTTAAAAGGAGATAGTACATCTACTCGGCTGTGTGCAGAGTTCAGGACTCACATATGCATACAATATAGAAAGCTTATTTTTCCTTGTTTACTCTCTTCAGGATTTGTGCCTGGCTATTTCAACAGCCATGGCTGGAGGGGTGGATTGATATTATATATAGAAACCTTTAGCTAGCTAAGAGTCAGAAAAAAGCCTGAGTAATTGCTCTGAATGTTCAAAACACCTAGTGAAAAGGCTGCATCATGTCTCCCACAAAAAGAAAAACTATCTGGTAGCATAAATTTCTTGTCTGCTGTAGAAAAATAAAATTCAAACTCGTATAATACAAAGACTCCTCCTGAACATGACATCTCTTTATCTGCTGCCAGCTATCAATATTGTAAATTGGTCAAGCAACCACACCTCATTCTCTCACACAGATCTCATCTGTTTCATCTTGTAGATGCACTTACCAAAGCTAGATGAAAACACACCTTTCAGTGCCTCGCAACGGAGTAAAAGCTCATTAACAACACCCTGACAACACCAGTTTGCACAGACTACCTTTTCCAGGCATGGAAGAAGGTTGACAACCAGGTAAGGCAAACAGTTATCCTGGGGTAACCACTGGCTACACACCAAGCTGAACTTGGCCACCAAGCTGCAGATTGGTACAAGCAAACTAAAAGTAGCCTGTCCAAGTTTGGCACTTAAAACCCACAAATGACAGTTAAGAGTTTCTGGTATAGGCTTCTTATGTTGCAACTACTTGCCAGGAGACCCCATTCTCCTACAGTTGACCCTCAAATGACAGCTGGAAGGAGGTCTGACCATCTGGAGAAATTGTTCATGATGTTCTGTGACACTGAAAAGCAAAGCAAGCAGCCTGGCAAAATATTAGCCTGCTATCATGCTAATTCCCATTTCTTTTCCCTTTGGTCTCTTGTGGAGCTGCATATAAGCCTCCATAAACTTAGGGATAAAGCTTCAAGTTTGGATCCTCCAGATGGGCCATCTCCAGCTACAGGTGGCCAGCTGGGAATTCTCAGCCACCTGGCTTCATTGCTTGATTTGCTTCAAGGACAAGCCCATCTGCTGGCTTTGGTGGCCAGCCTTCTCCTGCCACGACTGCCTCATCTCTAGCACAGAGAAAACACGCACCTGGGCTGGCAGCACATTTGTGAATCCTCAGGCAGTGTGCTACCATGCAGCTCTGCCATACGGCAGGAGGCACGTAACTGACATGTGTGGATATGGTGCGAAGCAGCAATTAAACTTCTTGGACCTCCAATACTGTGTATGTAACAGGGCTGAGATGTTGGGCGGTCCAAGCAGCTTAATTGTGTGTCTTTGACAATAACAACTATCCACTGTCAGTATTAACAGCCGTGGCCTCTCCTGCAGACTGATAAACTTCACATGGGAAAACACCTGCAATGCTCTTAGCACTCACTTCCAGCTTCCCATTCCTACTTCTATCATTTTTCTTTTCTCCCAGCTATCATCATTCTATGCAACACAAAATAGGAGACTAATAAATCACAAGCCTAAGTATATTGGGGTCTAAACTGAAAGGTGTTGCTAGAAGATTGAACAGCAAATTTGTAAGCAACAACTATCTACCACTTTAATGCTTTTGCAAGACTTCCATGACATTATGGTATCATCTCAGGTAAGGGTCTTACCATGTAGATGGCAGAATTCAGACCAGCTTACGGTAAAAGATTGGTTTTCAAAGAAAGCATCCTGTTCATGATGTGTTTCAAGTGAATTGTAGACTTAGGTCCCTCCTTGTTTACAGGTCAGCATATGATTATGTTTCTGTTAACATGGATCTGAATCTGTTAATACTTTGGTGTGCATCCATGAAATAGAAAAAGAATTATATCCAGAAGATGCAGTGACCAGTTTTCAGGTCCCTTGATATTCTCCTTGTTTCCTACCTCTTCTTTGTCATCCCTGCCTCATTCTTTGATGTTCATGTTATCTTCTATTGCTTGTGAACCTTTTGAGGGGATCCTTCTGTTCTGCAAAGAGTTTATCTTCATGCAGACAGAGGAACAGATCACAGAGTATGTATGCTTGTTCTTCTAAACACATTGGTAATTATTTTGCTATTTTAACAGAGATAGATTCAAATAAAACCATTAGGTTTGGGCTTTGAATCTGCATCACAGCTCCATTGTCCTCAAAAACTGGCTAAATGCAGACATGGATACAAACATCCAAATAATCTTACATTTTGGGTCTGAAGTTTGATATTTCTATTTCAGGTGTGGTTTGATTTAGAGCTTTGTTGTGCTTCAGAATAAAACTGAACTGCTGGCTGAAAAATGCTCTAAAACAAAACAGAAGATTAGACAATCCCCTGAATAAACTTCACAAGTCAATCCTAAATGTATTTTTAGGAACTGCTCCGCTGCTTGCAGCCATGCCTAGCAGCATACCGTGATCAAGCATGATCACAAGGATTTTTCCCTCCATATTCCGAAGAATGTACTACAAAACAGGCAAAGGATTCAGCAAGTATGACTTCAGGCTGCTACCTGAATGCAAATTTGTATTTCCAAATCAGTTATGTTTCCTGCCAGGTCCTACTAAATCAAAATAGACCTGACAGAGTAGAGCAGTGGTAAATGGAAAGGACACTCAGCACTTGAATGGAAAATGCAAAAGAGCTTCAAAAGAAAAAGGAAGGAAAAGTAGGGCATCAATCTCTTGCCTTTCCCTAGGGCTTCTTGGCATCTCCTTATTTTATTGACACTATCATCTCTTTCTGTATTCTTAAAGCTCAGCTGTGGTGTGAGGCAGGTTCAGCAGTAATGTCAATCCAGTGAACTAAACTAAGCAGTTCTAGCAGGATTGGCCTGGGGCCACTGATTTCAATGGGAGCTGCTGGATGCTCAGCATGACTGACAGTTAGGCTCTTTGTGGATCAAAAATCAGAATAATTTTGTTCCATCTGGTATTTTCCATGATCCCCACTGTGCCCAATATTACAGTCACACAAACTCAATTTTTAAAAATCACCCCTCAGCTAAAGACATAAAAATTTAACAAGCACTTGCACAAGTAAAATGGTAGTGACAACAAAATTCTTGCATATTACAATTCTTTGGTAATTGGATAGAGACTCCTTAAACAAACCTACTTTTTCAGGCAGTGAATACTCCAACTTCTCTTTGAGATACTTCATTCTTAGACCCCCAAATCATTGGTAACTAGAAAATGTAGATGGATGTCATCCAGCTAAAGTCTTTTCTACGTCTCAAGGTAAAAGATCTGCTGGAGGTCAAACAAGTTAATCTCTGAAGGTGACCTACAGAAAGCAGAAAACAGCAGAAGTAGTAAAGGCAGCAAAAAACATGGCTTGATAGATGGAAAAACTGAAGAGCAATAGAAATGGCAGGAAACAAAGAGAAAAGAAGCTAAGTTGAAGGAAATGAAGCTTTAGACTAGAAACATAAGAACTGCTGGACTTCACAGCAGGGTACAGCCCAGTATTCTGTCTCAACAGTGCTGAATGGCAGATGGAAGAGAAAGAGAATGGTGGAAGTGTATAGCACTTTTCCCCCGACAAACACTTTCAGCTTTCAGAGGTACACAGGGTAATAGTTTCCGGAACCAGAGATGGTAACATTTGTGTTTAATAGCTTTTGTTGAAGCGTACTTCTGCAAATGGGTGTAGTCTGAATACAGGTAAACCTGGCATGGACAACAACCTCTGGCAGTAAGGCTCACAGTGTACCTACATTGTGTTTGAAGAAGTATCTCTTTCAGATTTGCCACCTACTTCTTGAACAATGAGAAATGGTAAGTGATACTTTGCTGTTACATTCTCTACTCCCTGAGTGATTTTTATACTTTTCTACCTTATCCCCCTCAGCTGCCTTTTGCTAAGCTAAAAGCCTCATGTGATGCTTAACAAAACCTCACATCATGCTCAACACAGAAGGTGGTCCATATCTTTTACTATTCTAATCTGCCTTTATCTTTTCTAGCTCTAATATTTTTCTTTGGAGGTATAATCATAAAACTACACAGTGGTAAAGGTAAAGGACCCTGGATTTATTACTGAAAATTCCTTTGAATGCTTCTGAAAGCAACTCCTTGAAAGCAAATGGCAAAAGATGTAGTAAATCTCTGTGCTTTTATGTTTCTAGAAGTGTTTTCAGAAGCGTGATGACCTCATCCCCATACTGCATACTAACTGAGAGAGCTTAGTATAAGAATCGGGTCCCAAGAATGTATAAGCAAAAGCATGGATGTTAACATAGAAATGACTTATTGTGGGCTCTGTGTCTTATTGCATATAAGTATTGTACAATGCAGTAAGCACTGTGGAATGATCATTGCACAAACACTGTACTGTGTGAAGTTAGCCTTCATATTAGCTCTGAATTATTCGGGGCAAACAACGAGCTTTGTCAAGGTAAGTGTGTGGTTAAAAAAAAGGTGCAAATTGAAGATATTTCCAAGTTAGAAGGAAAATGCTGATAATTCAGAAATAGACAAAAATGGGAAGAGTCTGGAAAAAGAAAATGATCTCCAGATGGAGGACAGGGGAATGCCAAAAGTCTTGAAGACGTTTTATTTTAATCCTGATTCCCTAAACATTAGATGTTGTTTATAATACAAAATTGCTTGTATTGTTTGTATGTTACTGCTTGATTTCTAAAGCGATGAAACAAGCTGTGGAAGCCACAGCAGGGTTCCCTTTTAAACATTAAATCAATGCACTACATCTGTTGAAATCCTGGAAAGCCCAAGGCAGCAACGCCAAATTCCAGAGTCTGTACTCAGCAGGAGCCATGTGGTAAATGTCTGCATTTGGGTTCAAAGTTTGGCTTATTAGCTGTCATCCTCTGAAAACTCTTTGGAGGCTCTTCAGTCAAAGCGATGGAACTGAAAGTTCTCCCCCCCCCCCCCCCCCCACCTCCAGCAACATTTCTGATACAGTAGAGTCCATGAAAAGCGTTGAACCATACAGGGGAGGACAGTGAGGGGAACTCAAATGAACCCTGTGGTTACTTTGGGACTTGATGAAGGCACCAGACCAAGATGGTGTTTTAATGTTTTTTCAGAGAAAAGTTTTCCACCTTTTTCTCTGCTGACCAAAACATACTAACACAGTAAACTTCAACAGAGTTAAGTTGTCATGAAAAGCTCCCAACACCCACATACAGATACGCCTACTGTTCAAAATAACAAAACCAAAAAAGTTAAGAATTTACTTTACTAAACTTGCCAAATGCCTGAGGTCCGTCTGTCCTCCCACTGTTTATGCACACAGGAATCAACCAAGTTGGGAACAGAAAGTCCGCTAAAATACCATCAAAGATCTGCGTAACACTATGTTCATTCCTGTGTGACTCAGTCTGCTCCTTCTCACTCAGACCTCTCCCAGCAACACACGTCAGCATATTCATTTTGTAGTCTGCTCAGGTGCAATTAAATCCTCAGATTTGGACCTCATGGTAAATTACTTTGTCCCCTCTGCAAATTGTCTGGGGGAGCACATAAAGAGAAAAGTTCAAAGGACATTCCTGGTTTCTAACCCTGAGATGCTGCAGGTTTTCAGTGGGTGACATCCTTTGACATGCTGCAGCCTGCTTATCTACCTCAGTGTCTCTGTTTCTAAAATGGAAATGATTCCTGCTTGTTGAGTGGGTGCGCTGAAAGAAAGTATTACCTAGTCATGCTCTGTTCCTGGAATTAATAATAAAAAAACATGTCAGAAGGAGTTCTTGCTTAATGACTGACGCAGTGCTATTTTTTTCTGAGGTAGTAACGATGACACTCAACAGCAGAAGCAGCGAGCACAACATGCACGCTCCTCACACTGGGCCCTCTGTTTAAAATGACTGTACGGTCCACTTTATGGTTTGCCAGACATCTCATATGATATTGCATTTTCTTATTCTAATGTGAAATCTTAAATCTGACCTGAAATGTCAAACAGGACACATTCTTTCGTATTCATAGCAACTGCCTGCTTTTCTGAATATTCAGTTTCCTGGCTTGCTGGGCACCTGGCAAAGCAGCCACTGCAAACACACTTATGCAGGGAAAAAGTTCACAGATGGACTGGTCAGATGATGTCTGTCTTGGCTTTTTGGCTTATCTGAACAGCTCTGCACAGGTGACCTGTTCATGAGTGATTTGCTTGCCTGGGACTGTAGAGGCGCTGCACCTAGAGCTTCCAAAAACTTTACAGTCAGCATGCCCGAGGTATTACACACTAAAATTTGACTCAGAGTTAAATCTACCTTAACCTTAGGCATTGGAAGATGGCTGTACCACCCAAGACTTTTACTGGTTGAGTCCAAGTGTTACAGACAGAAGATTTCATTCTGAAAAGCAGTGACATTGAAAATGACTTGATGTGTGATGGGCATTTAGTTAAATACAAGCTGTTACAGTGGGGCAAAAGAGTGAATGCAATGCTTGGACGCTGAAATGGTGGAACCCTGCCTAGGTTTTTTTAATACCAACACATTTGGTATTACTACAGCAACTGTATGGTACCTAGTTCCAGTTCTAAGAAGTGAAGAAAGATCACCTGATACACTGAAGCAAAGACAGTGAAGAGCTGTGAGAATGATTAAAAGGGCTGAGAAAAAATGTTTTAGTTTCTCATATGAAGATAACAAAAAATATTAAGAGGTGCAATGATGAAAACCAAAACCCTACAATATTCACACTAGAAATATAGTACGTTTTTCAAAAGGAAGTATAAAACCTTGGAAAACCATACAAAGATTAATGATGGATTTTGCTTTATTACAGATTTTATATTCAAAATTGATTGCATTTTCTAAAATAAGTGCTTTAGTTCAAAGAAACTAAGATACTGAACTCTGATGATCTGCTTAAATGGGAAACTGAAATCTATGGTTAGAATTGTCTTTTCTGGTTTGAACAATGAACACAGCCTTTTCCGTAAACTGGGTTGGTTTTGAACCCTCTGTTCCTAATTCTACTGTGTTTTCCAGAGGTGAACAAGGCAAATCTCCAGATTTGCAGCTGAAACCATTGAGATTTTGCTTAAAAAACCCATCACCCCCCAAAAAACCCACCCCAAAACACAAAGCCCACAAACCATTCATTTCTGCCAATATTCACCTCCTAAGGAAGAAAAGTAAATTTCAAAATAGCACAGAGATTACTACTGGTATCTCTGCCAAAAAAATAACAGTACTCACTTCTGGAGAGGATATGCTTTAATCCCCTTGTCAGCCTCATTCAATAATTAGCAGCTAGCTAATCTCTTCCCTAATTTACTCAGGACTGTCCAACTGGATCGATCCCACCGGTTTGATTCCTCAGGATAGAAGACTGTACCACAGGGAGATCGGGTATCTATCAGGTTGTCTGTATCTCAAGAGAAAGGGAAAAAACGTGATTTGCCCAGATAAATTCAATGTCCTATCAGCAAGCAGCAAATGCTGGCAGGCGCGAAATAAAGATCTGGTAAGAAGCTGAATGGTTGTAGGGTGGCTGGTGGTGGAGCAGAGGCTGCTCATGCAAAGGGCAAAGATGCCTCCTCACTCTGGAGCCCCCACCCCATACCTTGAAGGCAGCTGCAAGACAGAGCTCTGAACTCCAGAGCTGGTTTAGTAACTGCCCACTTCTGCTGCTCTTGCTTACCTAAGTCACTTCTGAAGGGTCCAGATGATGCTGAAACCTGGACAGCCTCTTCAGAACACTTTGCTGGCTGGATGGTTTTGAATGAAGGGATGAAAGGATCATGTCCTTCATGGCTTTTCACATGTACATACAGGAAACAGCTGAAAGAACAACTGAAATTCCTTCTTCCCTTCTAGCAGGCTCTCAGCCTTAGCCCTGCTCTGGATCTTATGGAGATGCTGCGTGCTGCCCCTCAGGACACAGCTAAAGCACAATTGCCATTGCTCTATTTGACTCCTTGCTAGTGGGAAAAGCCACATGCCTGCCACTGCTGGGTTTTGCAACAAGACTTGCACAAAGACCAGTTGAACACTGTGCACTGCTGTCCAGAAGGTTTAAATGACACAAAATCACCCTGCTGTCAAACATTTACTTAACATATTGGCACTGCATGGCAGGTGAGGGGGGCGGCTGTCTTATCTATTTCAGTCTTGACACTGAGTTGCCTCTGTCTCGCACAGTACAGGTGATGACCATAATACAGCAGCCAGCTGCTCACATTTTAGACATCCAAATGATTCCTCACATACAGGGAGCCTCATACAAAAATATCACTACATTATTGGGCTTGAAATTGTGATTTTCAAAGGGGTTTTAGGCAGAGCTGATTAAGAATGCTCTATTTTAAGGCAAACGTTTGCACTGTGAAAAAGTTAGTTTGTTTGACCTTGGCGAGGAAAAAAGAAAAAGAATTCTGAAATATTCCAGTCAGAAAACATTTCCATTGCATCTCACAGCAATGGTGCTCCCACTCTTTTCCTTAACCTGCACCACCCAGGTGCCCGCTCACAATGCACAGAAGCAGTTGCATTGCAGGCATCCCTAGCTATGACATACTGTTGTTGGTGTTATCTCACAGAGAGCAGAGAGAGCAGGAAACAGGAATCCAATTCCAGCTCTGATAAGATACAATGTCAGAACAAACATAGGAAAGATTTTTCCTTTAGGACAGTTAGCTTTTTTTGTGACAAACACCGACAGGTTGTTTGAAGAAAGAAAAAGCTATTGCTATGCAATTCAATATATGCTATTCAATGCCAAATTTCTACTTTAAAAGAAAAGGGAATAATTCTACACTGTTGTGCAGCAGTTGGAATTCAGCCACAATGAAACTGCATCTGCCTTAAGACACAACCTGAGCCATTCACCTGCATGGAATTATGATTGCCCACACAAAAGCAGAATTTGGTTCTCAAGTTAACATTTCATTGCATTTAGGGTTTTTTTTTTTAATGCAAAATAAAGCTTAATCTAATTCTGTTTTCTATAGTATGATTTACTCAGTGTGATCATATGTTGTTGCATAGTAAAAAATACACACACACACGCTGCAGAGCACTATTTAGTTCTTAGTATCCTGCTATGTTCTATATGCTGGTATTCTTACCTAGTGCAATGCCTGCATTTAATGGGAGCCTGTAAACAAGCACTACGCTGAGACGGAGGATGCCCAGTGCGTACCCAGAAGCTGCAGCCTCAGCTCGTGATCCTCCTCCTGCTGGTCATAATGCTGCCCCTGATTATCTGAATTGAAACCAAAGATATGACTTCTTTGAAAGGGGAAGATCTGCCTTTGTATAACCTGCCACAGGGAACTGAAGACATGATGCATGTGTATTTCGTACAGGTGTATTTGATCGACATGGGGATAGAATATACTCAGAATATCAAAGTCTTCCCAAAACAAACACCCTAATCAATAAAATTAATCAATCTAACAGAAGACAAACAGACCTTTACAAGATGCCTCTTGTGTGTGCTCCTGACTGATATATTTTTCACCATTTTAAAATATGTACACACAAATGGCAGCTGCAACTTCCAAAACTCACGCTGAAATTTTTTGCTTGTGGCTGAAGATCGACAACCTGCCCTCAAGGGCTGTGCTTATTAGACTTCTCTCCAGAGACAGCCAATGTAACTTACACTCAGTCTTGTAACCTTTGTGCCTTGAATACCAAAAAAAAGGGTGGGTGGCTTTTTTGGCAGAGCAGATTGGTAAATCTGTGATGCAAATATTTTGACTGCTTAGTCACTCCAGCTCTAATTCTAGTGAAGGGTCTAGAGACTGATCTGTCTCCTTGGTGGGTGGAGAGAAGAAGGGTTGGGAATAGGAAAAACATTAGATTGCTTACAAGTAATAGGAATTAATTAGTTAATGTTTATAAAGTGCTTTGAGATGAAAAGCAGTACAGGAGCCTAAATACTATTAAATAATTGAAATTCTCCAAGGTGGGGTGGGGGTGGGGAACATGGTATAACAGCAGGCGTTCTTGTTGTCTGTGTGTCTGCTAAGCTTGTATCTGACCATTTGTGACATAAGAATGAAAAAACACCCAACAGAGTAACCAACAAAACCAGTGAATCAGAACTGCTGATGAGACCGTAGGCACAACAGCGTGGGAGTTCTGCCTCAAATACAAAGCTCTTTCAGGTCAAATATACTGTAAAATACACAGAAATAAACACTCATGCACCACAGGAAATGAAATGCTGACCTCACATTAATGTCAGTCCATAAAAGCTCTACCAGCCCTGAAGTACATCACTGTGAATCTCATTGGAATATTCACTAAAAATTCCCGGCACTGCAGTATGTGCCACAGAGGAATAAAGCAAGTACAGCACCAGTAGTGCTTGCAATTACTTTGGACACCTGTAAAATATCAACAGTCTCTAGAGCCCAAATTTACAAATTGTCCAGCAAAAACTGCAGCTCTGAGCAACGAACAATGTGCATTTGCAAAGAAATCTTGTTGCACAAACTGCACTGCTATTGGATTGAAAAATTAGTGGATGCAAAGAGTACAACAGGCTTTTGCTGTGAGGATTTTATTAAGGCATTTGTTACAGCAGGTCCCTGTCACACTCGGTTCAAGCTGTCTCAGACATAAGCAGTCACAGGATGGAAAATTGGCAGAAGCTCTATAAACAAATAACGATCAGCAGCAAAGTGTTAGGGGAGGTGAAAAAGCCTCATGGAGCAGGCAGGGACTGCTAGTGCCTGTCTCATTTAGAAAATCTAAATGAAATGAATAGAAGTACAAAGCAGTAAGAGGGCCAGTTAAAGAAACGCGCACTCCCTGAGCACGTGGAGTACTACACCTAAATACTTACCACAAAATTTCTGTGTTTCTTCACAGCATATGAAATATGTGAAGTCAATTTTAATTGTCTGTGAGTCCACTGGTTAAGTGTTAAATACTGCCACAAAATGACATGGATTTAGAGAGAGATAAAAGTCTATGTGCCTGAAGGAAATAATCTACATTATAGATAATGTATGTGAGAGAAAAATGCCAGTATTTGGGAGGGGTACCGAAGTACAAGTCTTTGATTGCAAACCATAAGTAATTTGATAATTTTTTGCAGGTCTCAATACATGTAGTTTTCCGAGTTAAGACATTAAATAGGGGTATTTTGAAAGTTGCATTTGATTTGAAGGAGGAAGGAATGGTGGATGCCACCCCCACCCCCCCTCCACCAGCCTCCTTTTGTCCAAGACTAAACGATCCCAGCTCCTTGTAAGACTTGTTCTTCAAACCCTTCACCAGATTCATTGCCCTTCTTTGGACATGCTCCAGCACCTCAATGTCTTTCTTGTAGTGAGGGGCCCAAAACTGAACACAGTATTCAAGGTGCGGCTGCAGATGGAGGGGAGAAAACCAAAGAGTGGGAGGCTGCTTGTACAAAACCCACTAAGTGCAAATACTACTGTGAAAGCCACTTTCTCAACCCTTTGTCCACGCCATATGAATACCTCTTTAGGCACTCCTTTCCAAAACATGAGTGTTGACTGCAAGAGGACTCTTATCATCTAGCTCCTGGCACAAACTATTTTGATCGCTAATGCAGGAAAATGATCATGCCACCTTCAGAATTAAGAGATGTTATTAGGAGAGTAAAATCGCTTCCTTTAACCATCATAAGCTACAAGATGCATAGAGTTCAGTTTCAACATACAGAAAATGCCCACTGATACTGAACATTCCTGTCAAAATATTTGATCACATCCTTAATTTTAAATATGTAAATCACTAATTTCAAGAAACTACTTTGATTTAAAGGTGACACCTTGCTAAATGAGAGTTTACCATCAAAACAGTCTGCAACTGAACTTAGTATCCTCACAGCAAAATGCAAGGTAAATTACTGTAAATGAGAAATGAATTTGCCTCATTTCTCTACTTTCATGAATGAAATCTCTCTGGCAGTCTTATTTACCACACTTAATTAGTTTTCCTCTTTTTACATTCCATTTAATTTCATTTCATTACCAGTAAAATTTATGCAAACCTACCCACTGCCAGCGTGTGACGTGTATCGTGGAGGTGTGGGAACCTGCAGCAGATTTGCTGGGGGGGGGTGGAACTTGGTGCTGAGACCTGGCAGAGCTGGACTCCGGTGCTGTAATGGCTGTCTTGACCTTTCCTTGTTACATGCAGCCTCATAGCCAGTTACTCATCTTTACAAAGTCTCAAAATAAACTTTTTGATAAAGAGGTAAGAATTCAGATCAAAATGTGCAGACTATGCTGTTTTAGTTAACGCTCGTGCTAGATTACCAAACTATTATCCAACACCAGAAGATGATGTGGTTTGTGCTAAAGGTTTCTTGTCAGTAATCTGAAGATATACCGAAGAAAAAAAACCAACATAGCTTTCGACTACTCTAGCTTTCTCCAGGCTGGGTTACAGAGAAAGACTGTACAGTAACAAAGAGCTTCCCAAGCAGGCATGACTCCTGCTGGGGCCCGGCGGTGGGAATGGCTCTGGAATTCTTCTGCAGCCTCACAGCACAAGCAGGAGCCCTTCTTGTCCGGCCAGGCCCTCCTCGGCTATCAGCTGATCCTCTGCCCTTCCCAGCCCCTGAAAACAAAGCCAAGGACCCAGCGTCCTGAGAAGGTTTGGGGGATCTGTTAAAAAACCCTATTCTGAGGGGAAAATATCACATCAGGAAACTGCTTTTCCTGTTGATTTCTTTTGCACAACATGTAGTTGCAGAGGTCCAGGCTGCCAGGGCCGCAGCTAACGCAAACCACCCTGAGGTAACAACTGCGGCCCGGGCCGGGTTTCAGCTGTGCAGGGGGCTCTCCTGCGGGCACCCTGCAACGGGGCACCCCGCTTCTGAGGAGAAGGCCGGCCGCTTTCCGTCCGAGTGAAGGGGGGAGCCACGCAGAAGCACTGCTGAAGGCCAAGGCGCTTTCGGGCCACCAAGGGCATCCCCGCCGGAGCCCGAACCCCATCAACGCAGAACCGCTCCCGCCGGCTGCTTCAGCAAGGCCGTGTTTCGCTCAGGAAAGCGCACGGGAAGCCCGGAGGGCGCTTCAGCAAGGCCACATTTCCCTCAGTAAAGAGCTGGGAAAGCCCGGAGGACGCTTCTGCCCGCCCGCCCGCCACCGAGCCTGAGGCGGCACCGAGCCCGCTCCCTCCCAGCCCGCCGGCTCCCCCGCGGGCCGCCAGGGGGCGCCACAGACCGACAGCAGCGGCCCAGCCGGTGGCAGAAATGCGCTTTATGCCGCGCAGCGCTCGCGCGGGGCAGCGAAGGGGCAGGTCGCGACAGGGCCCTGTCGCGCCGCGTGGAAACGGGCGGGTCCCTGACGGGGGGAGAGCACAGACTGACCCAGGACGTCGGACAGCGGGCGCGCACGCCGCCACTTAGCCAGCGCATTACAGCTTCCACGCTGTGGCGGCCGCCGGGAGGGCTGGCGGTCCCCTTGGTGGCCGCTGCGGGGGGTCCCTGCGGGCCCTGGGGACAGAGCCCGGGGTCCGGGAGGCGGCGGCGCGGCCAGCGGTGACAGAGCTAAAGCTGTGCGGGGCCCTGCGCCCCCAGGTGCTGCCGCACCCCCCGGCAGGGAGGGGGATCCCGGCACGGAGGGGGACGCCCGGCGAGGCTGACACCACCTAGAAGTCATGGAGCGGCATCATTCCCTCAGACACTGCCTGAAGTTGTTTTGACACATGAAATGGAGCAGATTGCTGTCTATTTTAACCCATGCTAAGGCAATGAGGGGCAAAAAAGAAAAAAAATTAAAAAAATCAGTAAGACAACAGCAGGTGCGTTGGCAGAACAGAGTGAGGTGGGATGAAGGTGCCAGGTGCCGGTGGCAGGCAGGAAGGGTTTCCAGTATTTGTTGGGAAGAAATCCTACTACTTCACTGTGGGCCTACATCTCAGCCCAACAATGTACATAGCTTTTCAGAACGAGCTCGTAACGATGGGAAAGACTTGCAGAAAAATTACTTCTACACAGAAGAGGGTGGTAGTGGAGGTAATGATGGAATGTGAAATAAGACAAATGAGCAGTGGGCTTTTCTTTCCAGGAGGGAGGACTGGTAAGTTACATTGCCACATTTTATCGCTGGAGAGGTATTTGGGCAAATCCAACTGGAAAGATCAAATAAACGATGCAAAACTAGTTAAACAACAGTGCACACACCCCACTCAGCAAAAGATCATGGTCTGAATGCCCAAGGAGCAGTGTTAGTAGTGATATCCCTTTCTTTTCCAGGTTTTTGTTTTTCTTTTCTTTTTCTTTGTGGACCACTCACTTTTATGCTTATACCAAAACCGCAGAAACAGCACCACGTTGTGCTGAGCAGACAGCAAATTGTTCATTCCCGGCACAGCCATCTCTTTCACACACAGGACTCCTCCAAGCTCTGTCATATTGCTCTTGATACAGCCAGCTCTGTGACCTCAGCCTCTCCCGCTGCAGCACCAGGCAAGCCCAGAGCGGAGCACGCTGCCAAGTACAGACAGGTAAGGGAAGCAGAGGGAGTTTCTCAGAACAGAAAAATAAGGCAGAATAGCAAACATGTTCTGTGCCCCATTTGATCACTGTTGCTCCCTGCTATGGTAATCTAGAGAGGTTTCCACCAGTTTAAGGAAATTCTGGAGGACTCAAAATGACAGTGCTTTAAGATTGGCCATAGTCCTGCAGATTTATACTACACAGAGCCAATAAGATCTTCCTAAGTACCAAATATCAGTAAAGTCTTAGCTAAAAGCTGTGACTGCCTAAAATGTTCTCAGGCACTTGATCCCCAAAAATGCACCAAATGAGCCAGAAGACCAGGGCTTCAAATACCAGACTGCAATTATTTGGTCTACAACAGATGTCAGCTCAAGATGCAGACTCTCAAGACTGGAAAGCACAACAGCAGAGTCACCACAAAAGAAGTATTTTTTCTCAATTACTCCTGATAGGAAGTAACGATAAATGAAAACAAATAATGACATGTTTTATTCCAGTGGTCTGCTGGTGGGCCATGCTTTTGATGGATACAAATAAAGCTGCTGCTCCATGACTGTCCCATCACATATCCTCTGCTATCTACCAGTTAACACAACTGCTGCTCCCTGCGCACTACCTTCCCACATTCTTACTTCTTACCTCATGCTACACACCAAGATCCTTGTGCTTCTCACCTAATATTTGAAACCAATACAAAAGTTTGTACTGCCCACGTTACTCCCAGCCCATTTCACTCGTTCCCAAATAACTCTGGTGCATTCATGCCCTGCATTCCCACCTGGAAATGCAGGTCCTACCATTGTGTTGGACACTGTAGACCATGGAAGCTGTGAACTGCTGCTTCACACAGGAACAAATCAGTGCATGTTAGCTGCTCCTCAGTAACAGGAGGTGGCTAACCTTTCTGTGGAAGAGGGATTACCTGGGGTTTGCCACAACACACCATGTGGATAGATACTACTGCACAGCTGGTCCTACAGTTTGTCATAGCTGTAATTTTGCCTATTTTTAGTTTAAATAAAACATTGAAGAAATCTCATTTCTTACCAAAACTGAAATTGTAAGAAGCAACATCATATATGCATAGTTATGACATACTTTTCACCTTGACTACAGCCTATCAAAACTGTCTGTGGGACTTCATCACTTTCAGCATTCTCCAACCTACTGGGAAACAGGAGTGTTCACCAGCCCAAACACATGATACAAGATCAGATCTTTGACAGGAAAATGCTGCAATCATGCAGGCAGGATCTCTTCAAGAATTCTCCCTTCAAACGGGGTGTGTGTGTGTGTGTGTTCTCTCTCCGAGAGTGAAATACTGGTGAAGGGGAAATGACTGAAGAGGTTCCTGTGTTTGAGACCCGCTTCTTGCCTTTACTATGTCCCTCAGTCCTATGGGGAGAGTCACTAAATCTGCATCAACTTCCCAGTTCCTGTAGTCTGTAAATCAGCCAGAACTCCCCTTGACCTTGGTGGGAGGTTTGCATGAATAAAGCCAGCAGGAGAGAGACAGGAATGAAAAATCACATACAAGAGCCTTTTTTTTTTTTTTTTTTTTTTTTTTAAAGAAAAAAAGTATTTCTAGCAATGAGAAATCTTTTCTGCTCCTAAGGGCAAACTTTGAAAGTGAAATAACAGTTACATGCGTATAGCCTATTATTTGTTAACAGGTTTCACACAAGTAACTTGCTCAAATCACTTTGAAAACATTTCCTTTAATATAGGAACACAGGAGATAGATTAAAAGAACGTAAGTCTCCTGCTGAATGCCAGAGGCTCTGGAACACTGAACTCAGCACTTTGTAAAATTATCTCCCTTCAAAAGAATTTTCTACTGTACTGATTGAAAAGAAAGGCAGGAGCCAAAGAACACTAGAGAGATTTAAAGTCAATTCCATTACACATCCATATTCATCCTCAAACCAACTCGGGTTTCAAACAGAGCCAGCCACACCTGGCTGCGGGCTGGACAACTGCGGCGCATCAGCTATAGGAGATGCTGCACTGCTGTGGGAATAGGCCACTGAAGGACAACAGACCCCAAAGGAATAGCTGTGGGAGCTACTGCCTCTTGAGCTGGCCTGCGCCAGCTTGCTGTGGCCGGTACTGGGGGCAGCAGTAGAGCAGAGGATGGCACCTCTGGCCTCAGGGCACCATGCTGACCCTCTGTGCCCTAGGCTGGGGCTGCCAGATCAACTCCCCCCAACTCAGGCAAGTCCACCGCTTACAAGGTGGCTTTCAAAGTAAGACTTAGAAATCCAGAGCCAGTACATTTTCAAACTTGCCTGGTCTGTTTCTGCATCCTCGTTCTCTCTAAAACAGAAGTCTAGCTGCTCTCATCCCCCAGCATACCTTTAGCTAGTCCCACTCCTGAGAGTATACACCTTTACCTATGTGCCTATACAGTAACCAGCCTGACAGCACCCTGGCCCTGGCTGTGACCTTTGTAGAACTCTATTTACCCAAAGGCCTCCACCCATCATTTGGTAACCACAATTAGCCCTACGAATACAGAAAACTATATATAACAGAAAGTTTGGGGAAATTGCTCAACGAATTCTTCACTCAGGTTTCATTTCAATCCTTGGACTAAAAGTTTTCATACCAGTCCACTCTCATTCAAGATGGTGACTGGCTTTGTGACTATCTAGGCATTTCTATCACATCGATCATTGTGTTATGCACAGGTTATGACCAAGCTGCAGGTAGGCTCCAGTTCTCAGGATTTCGTCTGATGTATTTTAAGAACCTTACTGTCAAACACCCCGATACAGGATTTTGGCGTCCTTTCAACTTTCAGCCAAAAGGCTGCATATCGTAATTTGGGCTGCAGTATGAGTAAGCATGTATTCTAATAAGGGAAAGATGAGACCTAAACTTCTCCTAGGCTATGAAGATTGGAGAATTGTGCCATATAGCTCTGGGCATCTCCAGCTTTCCTTGAAGCCTGTGGCAGCAACCCAAGATCTCTCTGGATCAAGCCTTCACTCATTCAGAAAGCAATTCTCCTGGGATTTTCAATAAGGTCGATTTTTCACCCCTGACACTACTTCTACGCTACTAATGTTAGGATTTCTGCCAAAATATGTCAAACTTCCCTTGTTGTCCTCTTTTTCTCCTTTTTTTTTCTTGAAAAAACCCACCACCACAGTGATGGGTTCAGTTGTGAGTTTTTTTGTTTGGGCTTGTGGGTTTTTTTTATAATTGGTTGGTTGGCTTTGCTGTTTTTATATAGCACCTTTCATAGCCCAGAGTCGGAGTGGTTCAGTGGAGCTAGATCACATACAGCAGCAGCCAAGAAGCATGTTAGAACGCTGCATACCCAAAGCACAGAGCAATAAGCAGTAAGCAACGTGACAAGTCTGAGGATATGTCTATGAGTTCCTTGTCATTGACAAGTTCCTTAGGAAAAACAGACCTCACGCTGTCAAGAGTGCTAAAACTCCAGGATGGAGAAAAGGCACTGAACTTCTCCTCCTCAAAGGTTGTATTTCCTTCCTCATATCTGTGTTAAGAAACACTGCCAAAACCAATGACTGATGCTGGTACAAGCAGGATAGAAACGAAATGGAGAAGAATA
Source organism: Falco punctatus (assembly GCF_963210335.1). Classification (NCBI taxonomy): domain Eukaryota; kingdom Metazoa; phylum Chordata; class Aves; order Falconiformes; family Falconidae; genus Falco; species Falco punctatus. Next base: position 27,878,717 of record NC_137590.1, on the reverse strand, counting down.
GAGGACTTGCAATGTGAGATTTCAAATCTGCAGTTAAGATATTTTTCAGTTCAAATAGTATCAGTTTACACTTCTTAAAAACAGCACCGCCTTCTTAAGAACAAGTAGTTGGCAAAGTTTTAGAGTTAAAAGTGCGTCTTATCATGGTAAATGAAATCAAGTTAAGTAAGTTTCCTTGCTAAAACAAAGTAAACAGGATTCAACGGTTGCCACGAATTACATCAACAAGAAACTGTAGGAAATACAGCTTCAAAAAAGAGTCTGGACCAAACCTTAAGCTGACATAAGTCATCGTAGCTTTAAGAAGTTAATTTACTTTAAGCTACTAAAAATCTGATTTATGATGAATATTCCTAGTAGAAGTAATAGACTTATTTGTTTTCTGCATATAAAACCCACCCAAATTAACTTTATTTATTATTATATGTGCTAATTAGTGATACATAAGTCTCAAGCCCTCACTAGATGCAAAATACATATGCTCCATTACAACAGCAGCCTTTTCAGTCGGTAAATATTAAACCATTAAAAAATTATGACTCTTCAGTCATTAACGGCCAGTCAACAGGAAACACTAAATGAGGCCTGCTGGTGTTGTTTTTCTCACTGAATAGTCTGCTTTTGACAACTGACTTTACAAGCGCTCAGTAGAAATGCATGCAAGGCATCCTGCCAGCAGCAGCCAGCAGAATCTACACCCACCTCAGTAGCCCCATGAGACTCCCTGAGAATTGTTCATGAAGTAAAGGGTAAGACTGGATGCTCTTTACAATTACAATGAGAATTACAATGCAGTGGCCCACTGCAGCACAAGGAACTGATGATGGATGGAGTACCATTCTTTCCTGAGCGACAAGTAAATGAGGCAGATACAATCTCACTTCTAATACGGCTGTCAATTTGTAAGCTAACCTGAAAAATCTTGTGTGAAAGTCATAGCATTATAAAGAAGAGCAGGCACATTAATAATCAGTCTTTCCACTTGTTGCATGTAATACCTGCATGGCTTTGCAAGGATTTAGGCCTTCTAAAAACTTGGTTGCCACTACACAGATGCAGCCTCTAGATATGGTCCCCATTTCTGCCAGGATCATTCATTATATTTTACAGTGCTGTGTCAATTCTTGTTTTTATCAATGTTGCTGTCACTTCCTTTAAAACAAAACTCTAGAAACTGCCAGATTCAACTGATTGTCTTGACATCCCCTGAATTTTTCTTTTCTCATTTTCCTTGCACTGCACTTGCTGTTGTCTCTCCATTGTTTTCATTACGATATCATACTTACAGCTTAGCTAGGGAACATGCTGTCTTATTAAGCTGAGGAAAAGGATAAAGCAAAACCATTTTTATTATAGCAATATAACAAGCGTTAAACAATTCAGGTTTTCTACAATATTACTTGTCAGGCCCGTGCTGGGCCATCCTGAGGAAAACTGACCATTGCCTTACATCACACCATGTTCCTGGGACTCTCAGGAAAGCCACGCTTCAACAAATAACACACCTTATTTCCCTGCTGCATACACCCAACTCCAAGGCTTTTTCCACATTACTATAACCTAGGTTCCTTTCTCATATTGCGTATCATCACTCAACTTTTTCCACCAGCTTAAGCTACATCTCATTTTATTTTCTGTCTGTGGAACCCATCCAAGACATAATCCGCTCTAGGGAAAGAACAGCATCATTGAAATCATCTTGCTTTCTAAAGAAACTTCTGGCCTCTGGACCTAATCCAGTTGCCACTGTTGATGTCAGAATGGGATTTGGGGCCACAGGAATATAGAGAGTCTATATCCAACTTCATTTTCTCTTTAAGTCCTTTTGCACTATCCTTTGTCGAAATAATTTCTAAAGCATCCATATTTACCCATCTGTGAATTTTATTTTCTCACTTGAGGTACTCAGAAAGGCTTGGTTCAAGTTAGGCTAATATTATGATGAACTACCAAGAATACAAAAGAAAAATGTTTAGAAATGCGTTAAAGATACAAATAAATGTCTTAAGGTAATAATACAAAAGTTCAGAAGTAAAGCTTTGGGAATGTTTTCTGCAGAGAGTTAGATCTCCACTGGACAGAAGAAGCTGGAGAACATAACAATTTCACAGCTTCAGTTCAGTAAGGATTTCATTATACTTGAAGAGTTAATTACACTTCTTATATATAGATTCATAGCCACATATTTAAACCCTTATCTGAATACGTCTGTGTTGTAAAAGCTGAAACTAACTACTGATGCTACAAACAGGACAGGTAAAATGGATTGCCTGTTCAGCACGTTTATAGGACAGACTTCAAAATCAAACAATTTCATGGTAATACTGGAAATGCTGAAAGTTCTGTTGATTCCAAGGCTGAGAATTCCTTTGTCCTCATTCTAATCTGCCAAAACATCTTACTGCAATAATACATCCTGATTTTACCATCTTTCACTTCAGGGTGGTTTCTGACACTTTTAGAAAGCTCCCTGCAATGTATTTCCCTGGAGAAAAGGATGTCACTATATCTAAACACAGAAAAGTTTCATACACAATATACAGACAATGATGTTTGCACACTAATCTTTTGATTCTTAGAAATTTCGGAGTGAATGTGTTTGTAAGGCAGTAGAATGAGACACTTCATACTCACAGACAGGAATGTACGTCACTAACTGTTCTCCAGCTCAAATAATATATCATTAAATTCAACCCCTCTCTTTGTACCTGCAAGAATTGCCCTACAGAAGTGGAGTGCATAAGTATACCTGTGAGCACATGTGAGACAGACATGCTTGCCAAAACGTAACGCCAGGGTTGGTCTCTTTCTTCACGGCAGTTACGTTGAGGAACCATGTTACTCACATTGCCAGCATGAAAACAGACGTTTGCTTCATGCCTAACTAATGTTTCCAGCTATCGGCACTCTAGAGCCAGCTCCCAGTGAAACCTGTCAGGAGTTTTTTCATCGATCCCAGTAGACAAAGCAGCTCCTCTACCTGGCCTGTACAGAACAAACAGCAGGAGAACATTTCACTAACCATCACCCCCATTAAGGCCAGAAAGCTCAAGTCACTTCCGTACCTATAAAACTGATCTGAAAAAGGACATCTGAGTGCCTATATGGGAAACCGTATCACCACGCTGCTTACTTACTCAGAAGGAAGGTATATTCTAATGGATATTCACAAATTGGTAGGAGGGGAGGAAAACCAGCAGGAATATTTTGGCCCTGAAGTAGTTAAAAGCCTTCCTGATAAATCTCAACAAGATAATGAATGACCCAGTACATCTGCTTTGAGCTTAATGGTCAAAACTGAAGAAACAATTACTGTGAGAGCCTCAAACATTTTCTCAAGGGTAAAAGAACTGTTTAATGTGAAAGCAAAGAAGCTACAAGTGCTAAATATTTAAGTGTCATATTTGCATTGAGCATCATAGAATGGTTTGGGTTTGAAGGGGCCTTAAAGATCACCTAGTTCCAAATGCTGCTGCCATGGGCAGGGACACCTTCCACTAGGCCAGGCTGCTCGAAGCTCCATCCAACCTGGCCTTGAACACTGCCAGGGCAACCTGCTCTAGTGCCTCACCACCCCCATAGAGAAGAATTTCTTCCAAATACCTAAATCTACCCTCTTTCAGCACAAAGCCATTCCCCTTTGTCCTATTACTACATGACCTCATAAAAAGTCCCTCTCCAGCTTTCTTGGAAGGCCCTTTAGGTGCTGGAAGGCTGCTATAAGGGTTACAAGGAGCCTTCTCTTCTCCAGGCTGAACAATGCCAGCTCCCCCAGCCCATCTTCACAGGAGAGGTGCTCCAGCCCTCTGGTCATCTTCATAGCCCTCCTCTGGACTCACTCCAACAGGTCTATGTCATTCTTATGCTGGGAGCCCAGAGCTGAATGCAGTACTCCAGGGTGGGTCTCACAAGAGCAGAGGGGGAGAGTCATCTCCTTTGACCTGCTGGTCACACTTCTTTTGATGCAGCCCAGGACAGGGCTGGCTTTTGGGGCTGCCATCACACATTGCTGGGACATGTTGAGATTCTCATCCACCAACAGCCTCAAGTCCTTCTCCTCAGGGCTGCTCTCAATCCATTCTCTGCCCAGCCTGTGTTTGTGCTTGGGATTGCCCTGACCCGCATGCAGGACCTTGCACTTGGCCCTGCTGAACTCAATGAGGTTTGTATGGGCCCACCTCTCCAGCCTGTCAATGTCCCTGTGGATGACATCCCTTCCCTCTGGCATATCAACTGCGCCACACAGCTTGGTGTCATTGGCAAACCTGCCGAGGGTGCACTCAACCCCAGTGTCCACGTCAGCAACAGAGATGTTAGACAGCCTCAGCCCCAGTATGGACCCCTGAGGAACACCGCCCATCAACACTCTCTACTTGGACATCGAGGAGCTAACCGCAACTCTTTGAGTGCAACCGTCCAGTCAATTCCTTATCCACTGAGTGGTCCACCTGTCTAATCCATGTGTCTCCAGTTTAGAGGCAAGGATGTCATGTGAGGCAGGGTCAAATGCTTTGCACAAGTCCAGGTAGATGGCATCAGCTGCAACTCCCTCATCCACCAACACTGTAACACTGTTGTAGAAGGCCACCAAATTTGTCAGGCACGATTTGCCCTCAGTGAAGCCATGCTGGCTGTCACCAATCACCTCCTCGTTTTCCATGTGCTTTAGCATAGTTTCCAGGAGGATCTGCTCCATGATCTTGCTGGGCACAGAGGTAGAGTTAAGGCTGACCACCCTGTAGTTCTCCAGGTCTTCTTTATTTTCCTTTTTAAAAATGGGATCTATGTTTCCCCTTTTCCAGTCTGTTGGAATTCATCAAACTGCCACAGCTTCTCAAATATGATGGATAGTGGCTTAGCAACTTCATCCGCCAGTCCCTCAGGACCTGTGGATGTACCTCGTCAGGTCCCATGGACTTGTGCACCTTCAGGTTCCTTAGATGATCTCGAACCTGATCCTCTCCTAGAGCAGGCGGTTCTTTATTCTCCGAGTCCCTGCCTTTGCCTTCTGTGACTTGAGTGGCGTGGCTGGAGCACTTGCCAGTGAAGACTGAGGCAAAACAAGTCACTGAATACCTCAGCCTTCTCCATCTCCCGGGTGACTGGGTCTCCTGTTTCCTTCTGGAGAGGGCCCACATTTCCCCTAGTCTTCCTTTTATCACCAATGTACCTATAGAAGCTTTTATTTTTGCCCTTGATGTCCCTGGACAGATTTAATTCTATCAGGGCTTTAGCTTTCCTAACCTGATCCCTGGCTGCTTGGACAACTTCTCTGTATCCCTTTTTGATAATTTTTGATCAATGAAGACTAAGTATTCAAGCTAAGACTAAGCTATTAGGAATAGTTCAAAACCATTTTCAAAATACATTTAACTTTTTTTGGAGAAGGAGGGTTATAGCCATCATTTGAATCTAATCTTTCTCATGTTTTCCCCCAAAGCATACTAGTGCATCTCCACTGACTGACTTAGAATCAAAGCTTTGTATCTCTTTTATGCACATTATAAGGAAAAAAGTTGTTTTCTGCTCTGCTCAATTATTTTTGTTCTCCTTCATTTATACTAAACATCATTCAGTAAGAAAAGAAAATCTGAGGTGTAAGGTGTAGAGGCAGAGGCATTCTTTTCCATCCTAAGAATCGTAGGCACATAACAAACAAAAGCAATTTGTTAAAGACTTGGGTCAAAGATGAGAAGCTGGAAATCTGTATTCTTAGTACTGATCTTTGCTGTGCCCCTAACTTGCTGCATGGCATTGGTTAAGCCTTCAAGGCAGGGATAGTCTCTTCCCATGCATTTGCATCACATCTAGCACATCAAGACTTCCAGGTTGTACTGTAATACAAATATACATCATTATAATTTTCTTTAATGGTAGTCTATAGGTGTACCTGCATTTTCAAAGCACTGCAGAAGTTTTTACCCATGTAGCCCCCACTGACTTCACGGGAAGAGTTTCTTCCTGACATACCTGTTTGTAGTTTGGGTGTGTGCACGTTAAAAAGAAGTAGTTGGATAAAGTAATCAAAGCAGTATAACACAGCGTTGGCAGCTATTATCCAAGCAGACCACACCACAGTCTTCCCAAATGGATCACACTAGCATGTAAGTGTCACCAGTGATGCGAAGCAAATAATTACTCCAAATTTTGTACTGGTTGCACAGGTGACATTCAGAAGCAAGACAGTACATGTCAGATGCAAGAATACTGAAGGAAGCGGATCAAGAGTTTGCAGACCTTATAGCTCACACAAGTAGATCAAGAGTTCATTACCCTTCTCTTAGAAGTCATCTTTATCAAAAGTGCCGGTTCCTTCAGCGGCTTCAACAGAAAACCAGAAAGTAAGCTTTCTCTCATGTCTAAAGCTGTTCAGATACAAACTGAACAACCTTCTTTCAAATGAAAGTCTCAAGCCTACAAACTGTTTTGACTAAAGCCTGGATACTCCTGCTAATAGAGAGGTAGTTTTTCAAGTGCTTCATTCTGTGCATGCTAACTAGGGATGATTTGGTTATTCACAACATGATTTGTTTATTCAGCTTTATACTTTCAGGAAAAACTAGGCACAAAAGACAAAAGAACCCATGAGAGACCTGTAAGCTCAAGTAGCCCCTTCCACTGTTCATATATCTGTAAAGGCAGGCTAGCGCTGCAGAAGTCTGTTAACATTACCAGTCCAATTATGTTCTAGGATTTCATCAATGTCGAGGCAAAATGTTAGAAAGCAACAAGTTTATGGGACCAACAGCCAAACCTCACAAAAATAAGGTTAACAGAAACACAGGAAGAGAAGCCGGGAAAGCAGCATTGCTGTTCTGCATCACAACAAAGAATAACTTCTCCAGACAGGGATGGCTCAATAGATTACCAGTTGCAGCCTGCCTTTACTCATCTCACTTAGACTGTGTTCTTTTGAAATGTAACCTCAGGAAAAATAAGTAAATTGTTTTGAGCGTGATCTAAAAAGTAAAAGCAACTTCACTGTGGAAAAAAAGAAAAATATCCTGAATCTGAATCCTACACTTTTTTCCACTTAAATGCCTTTGAAAGAAATTAATTCTGTCTCTCAAATACAGTTTTCTAACTATATTTCTAACTGTATTTTCCTGCTATAGGAATTGTGGAAGCAGGAAATATATTTTTATTTATTTGTTTTAGATTCAAAGTATTCAAGATAAAGTCTTACACCATTTTATTTATTAAAAATATCAGGGCTGCAATTTCATCCTGTTAGCTCAGCTCAAAATAAAAACAGATTAAAAAAAGAAACAGGTGCAACACTATCCAACCCTGCAATGGGAAATGCTGTTCTTATCATGAAAGATATGGTAATTTACTTGCACATCTCAACAAAAAGGAAGGAAGAGAAAGAACTTCATGGGAAATACCAGAACACAGCTGATTTCCCATCATTTGTAATTCTACTGCAATGGTAAAAATAAACTGTTCTATACCTGGGCTTGGACTTTTCAACACAGCCTGAAATGTTAAGCTCATAAATCTCCTTTAGGCAGTTAGGTGGCTGTTAAGAGTATATTCAGCTTTGAATTTTTGCAACTCATAAAAGAAATCAAAGAAATATATGCCATGAAGTGATGTTCTAGACAGCATTCTGTCAAGGAGTACTGTGTTTCAGAAACAGAGCCTGTTGACAGCTCTGCATTGATAGAGCAGTATAGGAACAGCCTCTGGATTACAGCAGATCATGTTTATTACATTTTTAAGCTTTAAATCGTGCAACATGCTTGACTCAGAAATTACAGCAGACCTCATATATCACTGTTCTGCGGGGAAGAGAATGAAGAGAGCTGTCTTTCCCTCCAATTTGATATTTTAATGACACAGCCTTTCTGCACGTCACTGCTGAGGCTTGCAGGTTTGCAGGCACAGTCAAGTGAAGTAGAAGATTTGACTTCACCAGGCAGGAGATGTCTGAAGTAGCCTGTATGCCACTGTCGTCTGTTGCCTCACCCGAGATACAGAATATATTGACTGTTGAGTTTGCACTTTCATTTCATCACTGCCTGGAGTCGTTGAACTAAAGCATTCCTCATCTCCCTTTCTCATGGAATAATTAAAAGAAGGAGAGAAGGAGAGGAAGGAGGCAGAGCACTAGGCAGTCAAGTTCAGTAACTAATGGCACCAGAGTGAAGGAACCTGATTTGCTTCATGACACTGCTATGGCCTTGCTATATAACCTTAGGTGAGGCACTTGACTCCTTAATGTCATAGCATTCTCATCTGTAAAAATGAGATAATAACATTGCCTTCCTCTGTAGGATGCTTTAAGATCCTTGGAGGAAAGGCAAAGAATTGCCCACATTCAGTCACCTTTTGGGATTCAGCCTTGCAGGGCCCAAACTTTGCTTCAGATAGGTGTTTACGTGCTTAAGCTTGTGAACTTTTGATGCTTTGGTGGCAGTTTCCTGAGTCTGCAGACAGCCTGAAACAAAATTCCTGAGAGTTAAACTTGGGATCTAACAATGTAAATTTCTAACGCCAGCGTTTTAACCATGGATTATATATACACACTCATCCGATAGGCTTATCCTACCAAAGTCAGGTACCTGGTTGCCTCCTTAATCTTACTGCCTCCAAATTGCCAACATCTTTGTCCTCTCTCCGGCAACACTGCCTTGGGGGCTCCACTGGGGAGGCAGAGCCACTTTTCCGTACACAGAGATGTGGTCAAGGAAAGACAGAACCATCACCTGCCAATTTCATCGCACAAAGCCAGGCTGGGATGCTGGATAGATACAGGCAGTCAGACAAGTTGGAGCAGCCTGACCTGTGGGGAGCATAAGATGTCTCTTCACATCACACCCTGCTCTTTCTGTATTGTTTTTGCCAGAACAAAGTAGGTACAGACATTCCCATAGGAAATACATGTAAAATGAGATCAAAACTAAATGGGAAAGGCAAGGAACCACCATAAAGGAATCAGACAATTTCTCACTGCCTCATTAACCCCTTTGCTGCACCTGATTCTGCAGAAGACAACAAGGAATGGTCTTTCTTGCCAAGTTTCTGCCAGCCTGATGAGAGCAATGAAACTTTTCTTTGCCTGCTCTCGTGGAGTGTTCGGGGTATTTTTCATCTTGAACCTTTCAGAGGCAAAGCTGAACTGTACAGTCCCATTTCACATGCCATTCCTGTCCAACACCTTACCACGCTGCCAGGGCAGTGCGAGCTGTTGGGTTTGTCCCAGAGTCCTTACGACGCCCTTTGTTAAGGCCATTTTGTTCTCTCACAGGACTGCTGTCACTGGACCCACCGGCCTCTGCCCTGGGGTGAACGATGCTTTTAGGTATAATCCTTGCACTGAACAAAAAGACTGCATCTCGGAAATAACCTTGTATCAGGAAACGCTTCACTCTATACCAAAAAAAGCAGAGCGATCTAGCACTTCTGATACATTGTGAGAGCAAAACGGCTTGCCCCTGAAATGGGCAGCGACAGACTTTACCATTGGACAGGAATAGGCAACTTCAATGTAAGGCAGCTGGGGTGAGGAAGCCAAATTCAGTCTGTTACCAACACCCCTGTCTTGTGTGCCCTTATTGCAACATGCAGTGGCTACCTCAGTTTGGAATCATTTAACCTGCAGTAATACAGGAAAGGGGCATTAACAGCAGGCACATGATCCGCGTGATCTCTGGCTCCAGGAATGCTGGTGTTCGGTGGTCCCTCAGCCCACTTCCTCACCAGCCAGGAGGCCGCACGGCAGAAACCACCGTCGCAATTAGCTGCCTTACGCAGCCAGAGCAGAAGGCAGGCTGCCTTCCCCAGAACTAGTCCTTCCACGTAAATACGGGAGAAGCTAGCGCAGCAGCTGCCCACACTGAGCCCGTGTACTTTAGGGGAAAAGGGGGTGTTGGGCTGCATAATTGTCAACCCGCTACTGTGCGTGCCCCAGCTTCATTGTTTTGAACAGCAGTATGACAGCGGTCAGGCTACAACACTGCAACTCCGTTCTGTTCCACTGGCTGGAACACAAACCTTATTCACGCAAAAGTCCTCTCCGCACGGTGTGCCAGTTTTGTTGGCTCCAAAAATCCCCTGGAAGGTGCAGCTCTGCCCTCAGGTTTTAGAGGGTGCACCCCTTTACCCACTGTAGTACCTCCTAGCCACGCAGCAAAGCAGAGGTCTGTGAACCCCGCAATGCAATCACGCTGTGAAAATCAGTGCCGCAACCCTGCGTTTTATTACCCTTTTTTTTACACCTCCTCCTCGTTTTAATCCGCGCTCGGAGACCAATCCTGTTCCCATCAAAGCGCACGGCAAGCTCCCATTAAAATCTGGCTCAGCTAGTATTTTAATAACACTTAGACGTTCCCGTCCTTTGCATATTTCATCTGCGAAGTGCTTTACAAACATGAACTTCCTAATTACAGGCAGGCGATGGACTAAAACTGGAAATTCCTCACTAGTCCTGGCTTTTGCTTTGAAGCTCCAGGATTTGCTCCTGTCCCTCGGCACTTTGGAAGATCCCTCGACGCCGCTCCTTCACGGCGGAGGCAGGGCGGGGAGAAGGACACCGCGGCGACGGCGACCTGCCTTGAAGTTTCCGCGCCGGCGGAGTGCGGCGCGGAGCTGCCCGGGGGCCGGCGGCCGCCGCCGGGGCGTGAGCCGCGGGGGGCGCCCACGTGGTGGGAGAGGAAAACCCGGCGGCGGCGGCGGCGCGGCCCGGCAGAGCGCGGGCGGCGGGGAGCGGGGCGCCGCAGCGGGCCGGGCCCCTCCCGGCGGACCGGCGCACCGGGCAGGAAGGGGTGGGGCGGCCGGCGGAGCGCACGGGCGGGGTGCCGCGGGCGGGCGTCCCGGCCATGCTGAAGCCGGGCGGGCAGGCGGCGCCGCGCCTCAGCTGAGCGCTCCCCATGGAGCAGCTGCCCCGCCAGCCCTGAGCCGGCGGCCCCGGCCGGCCGCCCGCAGCCGCCCCCGATGGAGCCCGAGGAGCGGAAGATCTCGGTGTGGATCTGCCAGGAGGAGAAGCTGATCTCCGGGCTCTCCCGGCGGACCACCTGTTCGGACGTGGTGCGGGTGCTGCTGGAGGACAGCCACCACCGGCGGCAGCGGCCGGCGCTGCCCGAGCCCGGCGGCGGGATGCTGTCGGGGCCGCCGCACTCCTACTGCATCGTGGAGAAGTGGCGCGGCTTCGAGCGGATCCTGCCCAACAAGACGAAGATCCTGCGGCTCTGGGTGGCGTGGGGGGACGAGCAGGACAACGTGCGCTTCGTGCTGGTGCGCAGCGAGGCCTCGCTGCCCAACGCGGGGCCGCGCAGCGCCGAGGCGCGGGTGGTGCTCAGCAAGGAGCGCCCCGGCCACGGCCTGGGGGCGGCCCGCGCCAGCCTGGCGCTCACGCAGGAGCGGCAGCGGCGGGTGGTGAGGAAAGCCTTCCGCAAGCTGGCCAAGATCAACAAGAAGCGGCAGCAGCCGCTGGCCCGGGAGGCCTCGTCGGCGGAGAGGATGGAGACGCTGGTGCACCTGGTGCTCTCGCAGGACCACACCATCCGGCAGCAGATCCAGCGGCTCCGCGAGCTGGACCGCGAGATCGACAGGTACGAGGCCAAGATCCACCTGGACCGCATGAAGCGGCACGGCGTCAACTACGTGCAGGACACCTACCTGGTGGGGGCGGCCGGCGGCGGGGAGCCGGAGCCGGTCCGGGAGGCACAGCCCGCCGCCGGCCGCCCCGAGGAGGACTACGCCAGGAAGTGCGAGGAGGTGCTGCAGCTGCAGGAGCAGCGGGCGCAGCAGGAGGAGTTGCTGGAGCACCTGGCCGCCGAGATCCAGGAGGAGCTCAACGAGCGCTGGATGAAGCGGCGGCGGGAGGAGCTGGAGCTGGCGGCGGGGCCCGGCCTGGCCGAGACGGACTGCGACACCACGGAGCTGAGCGGCGGCGGCGAGGGCGAGCTGCACCTGGAGCACGAGCGGGTGAAGACCCAGCTGAGCACCAGCCTCTACATCGGCCTCAAGCTGAGCACGGACCTGGAGGCCGTCAAAACCGACCTGGACTACACGCAGCGGGCGTGGGAGGACAAGGAGCGGGAGCTGCAGCGCCTGCTGGAGACGCTGGGCACCCTGGACGTGGCGGCCGAGGCGCCGGCGGAGCCGCGGGGGGCGGCGGGCGGGGGGCGGCCGGCGGCGGGGGGCAGCGCGGCCGGCTGGGTGGAGCAGGCGCGGGCGCTGCGCAAGGATCGCGCCGACAACGACGAGGACTCGGACACGGGGCTGAGCTCCATGCACAGCCAGGACTCGGACTCGCTGCCTGTCTGCGAGTCCCTCGTCTAGCGCCCGGGCTGCGGGCGGGCGGGCGCCCCGGGAGCCGGTGCGGGGCTGGGGGCGGGCGGGCCGGCCGCCGCGGGAGGCAGGCACACGGAGGAGCCGTCTGCCTTGCAGCTCGGGAGCTGAAACTTGTTCTGACTCGCCCTCCGGGGGCAGCGCTTAGGCTGGCTCGCCGGTGCTTTTATCTAAGGAAGAGAAACCCGCAGCATGTTTGTGTTTCATTCACGTCTGGCACCGCTCGCGCCTCAAACCCCGCCGCCTGCTGCCCGCCGGTTCTCCTGCCGGGCCTGTTCATCCTTGGGGCTGCCCAGCACCTGCCCGCCGCAGCGCAGGCTGCCCCCCGGCCAGCGCCGGGCGAGCGGGCGGCCGGCACAGGGGCCAGCAGTTATCGCCCTCACAGCTTCTCAGCGAAGTCAGGTGGCGGGTCATAGTGCCTGTCACTTACAGATACACCCGGCGCCTTCACGGGCAAAAAGTTACTGAGACTAAAGCTGCTGATCTTTTAAACGCTACGGAAGAAAAGAGGGGTCACAGTACCCCTGAAACGACACTGGGCTCGCCCAGGGCGCAAGCTTTCAGCAGGTACTGCAGTTCCTTTTTGGCAATGAAAAGGGGTGATAAATCACTTTTTTTAAAAGAAAAAAAAAAAGAACAAACTAAAACTACAGATTAACATGTATTTGCTGTGCGTAGTGCTTTTTCTTATGCATAGATAAGAGTGCTTTGTTTAAAGGCATACTAAGAAATCTATTAGTGTCCATGTTTGTTTGACAGGCACTGAAAGTAATTAGTGCCTCTATGTACACAGCCTTCACCTACAGCTTTTTCACTAGGCTAGCTGATATTTGGCTGAGCTTGGTTGTAGATAAACAAAGTACAGAATCGGCTTGAGCTACCGTTTTTAATAGCACAGTTCGTATCAGGCCAAGAGATGCAACGATAAAAGCATGACTCAAGCCCTACCTGCACTACAGCTTGATCTTTTCAGTTATTCCAATAAAAAAATATGGCATCAGCTGTAACATGCATTTCACTTAACTGCCAAACCTTCCTCTGCAGCTTAACTTACTGAAAAACCCGCTCTTACAATAAGAGATGTTAAGGATTCTTGTATTCCAGAAAAATTGCAGAAACAGCTTAAGCAGTGAGAGACCAGAGAATGTTGAGTCAGGTCTGACTGATGGTGTGAACTTTTTAAAACTTCTGAGATTATTATTTATGTAAGGCTATTTATGAAAGTTTTCATTTAACAATAAGAAAGTATAAAGAAGGGGTACACCAGTAGACCAGTTCTTTATTTTCAACTAAAACCCTTGCAGCTTCCTCACCTAAAGACCAGGTTCCACTCTTTCATAGTGTTCTTGCTGGTAGGAATTCTGTTGGAGAACGGAAGGCTATGCTCTGCAGCTGGTCAGTTTGAAAGCAATCAGAGAAATACTGTCTGTGGATTTATTGAGGCTGTGCAATTCCCTATATGCTATCATTCTTGATAAATGTTATTCCACTGAATGGGTCTCAGTTATAACAAACTGGTTTATTTTAAACACTGATTATATAATTGTTTTTCATATTTTAGTCAACGTTGGGAAATATTTAAGAACCTATTTTTAGAGCCAATAAAACTCTTAATAAGACTAAATAAGTGTTCCCAATTGAGTGCGATTAAAACCAAAATACATATATACCAGGTCTGGGATTTTGTTGTGTTATTTTGTGGTGTCATTTACGCTCTTGCAGAGTGAGTAGAAAGATCCACCAAGTCAGACTTCTGCAGTCTGTCTCATGACAGCTTATCCCCTCACCTGATGGCACGAGGGGTTCCCTCCGGTACAAGTAAGAGAGTGCACACTCCTCAGACCTAGTCACTGCAGGGGCAGTGTATTGGCATTTAGAAGTGCTGGCACATGTCCAGAATGAGGAATTTCACCCCACTCTGCAATTAAAAATACTTGCATGGAAGTAGACCTGAAGGATAAGTTAGGGGGTAGGGGAGTGATGTCGTTGCCCTGCATCATACTAACCAATGTGGATGTAATGGGTGGGTGATGCAAGTATCTGTTGATAGCTTCTCTGGTGAGTGATGTAAGCAATAAACCTGAAATTGCTTTACGTAAGTTCTCCCATTAGCCACACCAAGCAAATAAAAAGCAAGCATGTTGTAGAAATAAGCTGCAACAGGCCGTACATCATTACACTATTGATATAGGCGTCAGGTATTTTGTGATGTGTGAGGTGAAGGATGCCAGGAAATGCAAAGTTGCAAAGCAGAGTCTGCTTACCCATCCTCAGCTAGGAAAAACCTTAAAACCAGGGAAAAAAACCCAAACACTTTTGCTCTAGGTCTCCGAGGGACAGCATTTGCAGGGCACCCGTGCAGTGCTTGCTCTTGGCCTCTCAGCACCCCAGACGTGATGCGGTAGATCATGACCCTGCTGAGCTGCTGGCCTCTGTCCCACAAGGACAGGGATGAGAACACTGCAGGTGGCACTGTAGTCCCAAGGTTTTTCTGGGAGCTGCAGTGACTTCCTACCAGCATGTATTTGAACGTGTTCCTATATTGTGCAGGTGAAACTGGGTATATTTACTTGATACTGAAACAGTTACAAATGCAATTGCAATGGGCTCAGTTTCAGTTCCTGCACACAGACTGAATTCAAACATCTTCACAGATCCCTCTCTCTCCCAAACCATTATTAAAACATTAGTATACAAGAGGAAATCACTGTTTGCATTGGACCAGGTATTTTTCCCTTCCCATCTTCCCCTGGACTTGTATATCCTCACTTACATAATAGAGACAAGCCACAGGATGCTTGGCTTTGACAGGGAACTTGGCTCTGGGGTTTGGCTGGGCACATAGCCAAGGGTTAGGAGAGCTGATTCAGAATCACAGGTAGAACAGCAGGATTTTTACCTCCTTTTCCCATTCTGAGAGGATGGTAGGCACAGATAGCAGCAGAAAAAATCCCAACCAACATCATGACAGAAGTCTACTGTCCAACACCTCCAAGAGAGAGGTAAAAGCTCCAATCAACACCTGTTTGGGTTTTTTTATTGTTTAGGGGATTTTTGTTGGTTGGTTTTTTTGTTTGGTTGGGTTTTCTAATACCATTCTATCTTCCAGAGTCAAGTCCAGTGTAGTATCCTTCTCATCCTAAGACCAGACAAGCAGATACAGATAGCCACGAATTAAGTATAAAACCTAACAGCATCATGATCCATTTCAGATAAATCTGTGTATAGTACCACACTGCCCTATTTATTCACACCCTATCTGCTTCTCAAAGGAACTGCCAAAGACTGAGGCTGCCAGGCCTTTCTCAGACACAATACCTACAAGAAATCAAAGGGAATTTTGTCTGGGAGACATAATCAGAGTAGAAACAGGCCTTAGTTTCAGGCACCCTTTAAACAAGCATTATCAAGCACTACTACACAAGTCCTGTCTGTTTGCTGCCCTTGGCCACATTTTTTCTGACCCTACATGGCATTTTCTTTTGTGCCTATACAAGAGTTTGTGGGACCAGATAGTGAACCAGATCAGAAAAAAATGGATGAGCTTTAATTTAGATGAGTGCCTGATGTAGCTCAATACACAGTCACACAAACGTTTCTGCTGATGACAAAGTACAGTGGTAAAAATGAGAAATTGAAGGCACTTGGAAAGGTAGAACAGATTCTTTCAGCAATGGGCACTGACTTATGCTGACTTGCATGTTGGCAAAAGCCTAGTTCAGACTAAATATCCCCACCCCCCTCACCCCTCACAGTCTAAAGAGGTTTCTGGTAGAAGGCTATGGCTGGATCTGAAGTTTCGTTGACATCAATTAGTCACCTATAGTAAACCCCAAATAAGTCCAGCTTTCAGCCTTGACCTTGTTTCAGAAATCCACTATTAAGCAATATTATCAGAATGAAAACTGTGTGTCAAATTTGATATATTTCTAGCCCTTAACACATGTAAGAGCCAGTTTGAATAAGCACTTTGTAGGGATATCATTTGATGCCTTAAACGGGGAGGGAAGCGGGGAGGCAAATATATTTACTGTAATGAACACCACTGACATGCAAAATGAATGACCTATTAATTATTGCCACTTATTCTAAAGCCGCATGTAGCCAGCCAAATCACAGTCTGGTTGATTTACAGTGACAGATCCTTTTCTGACATGAGACAAGTACACAGACACACACACACACACCCCCCATACACATCCCAATTCTATGTTACTTTGGGCATTTTTTTGCCCCCCCTTTCATTTGCATTGAGCTGGGACTGTAGCTCAATACATGAAAAGAGCAGCACAGGCCTTGAAATAAAATAACAGGTCTGGTGAGCTATGCTGGTTACTGGGTTGAAATACAAGCCATTACGGATTGTTGGAAGCAGTTGTCCTTTGAAGTCACTTGATATTATTGCTCCTAAGCTAGCATACAGAGTTTAAAGAAATGAGCATTGCAAAGCGCAGGGAGTCTACACAGATGTTAGCTCTTTTATACAAACTCACATTGCTAAATGAACTTGGAAGCTTAACAGAAAGGAAAAAATTAATAATCTCAAAGGGAAAATGGGCTCTATATGCCAATTAGCCAAATATCTTCAAGCAGAATTATCAAATAGTATTTAAAAAACACTGCTTGCATAATTTAATACATTATTTGTGTAAATGCATCAGAGCAGAACCTTCCATGCAGAGTGGATTGTCACACCCTTTCACGTGCTGAAAAACATTACTGAGTTGACCACCAGTTTCTAGGAGTGTACAGGACTAAAACTACCAGGGCATTAGAATATAACCTTAAAATATAACTTCTTCAGGCTTTAGACACTACCTACATACCAGCTTGTTTACACGTTAGGTTTTATTTGGCCATTTTTGTTAAATCCCCTTCTCTCAGTTTTGAAAGTGTTCCAGAAACCCACTGAAAAACAGTTCCCTTCCCAATGACTTTTTTTTGCTCCTTCCTGCCTACCTGCTCCTCCTCTACTCATCAGCATCTGCTCTGAATGCCATACATAGTCTCATTCAAATTGGTGGGACTCCGCGGATTCAGTATTAGGATCCTACTTGGTAAGAAACCTGAAGTAAGTTTCTTTCTATGTCTTGGCAAAAACTCATTATTTGTGTAGTACGTAGCAATCTCAGCAGTATTTTTGTAGCTCTTTATGTAATAACATGTCAGAGGGATTAAGGACATACTCTCGCCAGCTGTTGTATGCCACTGTTGCTCAACTCCTTTGCCTGCTCCCCCCACTTTGTTTTTTTCTTTTTTCTTTTTTTCTTTTTTTTTTTTCTTTAAACATATTTTCAAGTAACTTTCTGAATTTTTCCCTTCTCCTAATTTGAGGCAAGTACTTCTTACACCAGGAAGAAGCACATCTCCTCGGATGGTATTTTGGGGGGAATGTTACTGTGGAGCATTGGGGTAGAGAGATACAGTTTCTATTCCTGGTTTGAAGAATAACTTGAGTAAATGAGTGGTACTTATTTCCCTTGAAGCAAAAGCTTTTGATGAAGATACTGTGTGATTGTACGCTGTCTGGCAGAAGGAGGCCTGATCTACTCAAGGCCTTCTAGGTACTGTTATAATGAGAAACAATTTCACTGTTCTGTGCCTCACAGTTCCCCTAACGTTGAAGTGTACGTGCTTCCCTTTATCTGAATGGTTTTGAATCATTCCCATTTAAGAGCCCAGTGAAACCACTGCAGAGTGATCTCAGAACACAATCCTGCTAAGTCAGTCTTGGGATTTTATAGCTTATTGGGAAAAAAACCAAACCAAAACCAACCAAAAACACACACACACACAAAATATCTGTGACTCATAAAAAGAGCTCTTACATATCTGAAACATACTATCATCAGCTTACTAGCACTGCACATGGCTTAATTATGTGATTATTTCGTCTATTATCTCTAAAAGAAATACTTTTCAGCAGTCAAATTGTGCTCATAAGCAGGTCTTTGGAAAATGTGTTAAAAGCCTTTAGGAAAAATATTTAATCCCTGTTTCAATGTAATGTAATCCCCTTGTTTTAATCTCTTAGAGTGTATTTTTCTTAACATGTAATCAGGCTATTAGTTTATGCATTTAATTATCAGTGTAACCTAATAATTTTTTTTCCTGCCTTCCACTGAATCTCCACTTGATAGACATATCTTAAGAACAGACGGGAAATGACTTTGAAAATTGAGACACGGATCACCTTTTGAAAACATTGGCGCTTGTTCTTCCTACCACTAGCACAGAAGCAAACAATTTGCTTTCAGCTGCAAACTTCTAGCTTTTTTTATATTTCCCTTTTTTTCCCACTGTTGCTCCTCACTTTCTCACAGTAAGGTCTCTCTGTAAATCTACTACAGGTTTCCTTTTCAGAGTGACCGGATGACTCATGAATCACCAGCAGGTTAAAAGCTTAAAGCCAGGCTTGTCATCTTCTTTTATAATCCTGTCCCTGCACATTTTCTGTGTTTCTATTCTCTGCTTGGCCTTAGAAAAAAAAATTACTCTGACCAGATAAGAGAGGGTCAGGCATTCTAATTTTGCCATCCTTCAAAGATACAGTGTGCACAGCTCCAGGTGTCCTGCATCTGTAACACACAGAACAGTACATACAGCTGTCCACCATCCACAAGGGAGCTGATTAGAAGTCTTTCCTAGGCTAATACAGGAAGAGGCAGGTCTGAAGCCAGTATATTGTAAATTATTCCTAACCCTCTCAGAGCTGACTAATGACCTTCAGTAGGTGATTCCAATGTGAAACAGAAGAATCTGATTCTTTTGAATTAGTTTTCACATGTTTACTGATTTCAGGGTGTGGGTTTTTAAAAAGAGTATCCCCTGCTCCCTACCTGTCAGGTGTACAGTTAGGTAAGAAAATGGCTCAGAGGGATTTATAAACGAGGCAGGGTAGTAATGAGCACGGAGCTTGCTGCTTTCTGTTCTGGTGAGGAAGGAAAACTTTCCTGCCTCTGCACTGCCTAAGTAGGGACAGACAGGGACAAGAGTGTGGAGAATGAAACAGTGTCAGAACAGTGTGGCACCGAGCCCAGGAAACCCAAACTGGAGAGGAGGTAGCTGAAGGCGACCAACAAACAAGAAAGGACAAAAACCAGCAAGAAGCCTGGACTGTAGGAGAGTAGCAGGCAGATACTCCCGCGTTCTAACACGGGACAAAACTCCGAGCCTGTGACAACCGCAGTGCATCTTGTGCTTCAAGCTGTTTCACTACAACCACCTAACAAAGAGCAGCCTGGGAGGGACCCGAGTCCATGTGGCAGCATCTTCACAATGCATCAACACTGCAGCCAGGTAAACTCTAGGAAAACCCCATCAACGACAATCTTGTGATTTTCCTACACAGGCCAGTGACTGCAGAATTTGCAATAGGCTAGTGTGCTGAAAATTTGAAAATGAAGTGTCACACTCAAGTTGGTTTTTTCCTTCACTTTTAACTTATACTTGGTAAATATGGAGGAATAAATATTTCCCTAGATGATACACAGTTTATATCATCAGAGTTTCTCTGCAACACACTCCTTTCCTAGATCATTAAGCCTTAGCTGATGTTTTATGATCTGGGATGTTGTCATGTTGCTCTAAGTGTTTACCTACATGATTTGCCAAAAAACAGTGGCACAAAGTAAACGGGGTATTTCGCTTAATTTAATAGGCAAGCTTAAGGTAAAAGCAAATCCAGACCTATTACTCCAGTTTACACAAGCCAGCTTGCAAAGCATGAGCAATGGCATTTCTAAGTATGTTTTGGAAACTAGTTTGTGTAAAACAAGCCAACTGAGCCAGATTTAAATTTCAGTTGTTTAAAGTCTGTCGTCATGTGTCACTGAAGTGATTCACATGTGTTCATTAACTAGATTAAGTGATCTACAATTACCATGTTTTGACAATATTAATTGGACCTGTACTTACGCTCCTTTCTGCATTTCACCTTCATAACCACCTCCATAATTATCAACTCCTATGGGTTTAGTATGCCTAAAGGAATAGTTTACCTTTATAGAACATATATTTAGTTATTAACGTCTCGCTCATTGCCCCTCCCCTCCAATATTTTTCCCCACAGAATTTCCAACCCTTTTTCTTTTCCTCCAGTCATTAGCAATTGGGCTTCATCTTTGCAAATAACAGGGGTGTGAGATACCTGCCCGCTCAGAAGTCATCTGCCACACACTTTCCACTCAAGGCTTACAACTGCTAAGTCACAAGCATTCCAGCCAGGTTGCTTTCACACCAGTATCCTAGGGTTTCTTTTACTTATAAAACTGAAGAACAGACATTTTCCTAGTTCAAAGACGGGTAACCAGACATCCAGCTTACACAAAAGAGCACAAGGTCCACTGCTTTGCCCAGGATATCAGAATCTGCTTGTAGAAGGAGACAAGTTAGAAGCCCTGAAAGATGGATGTATCCAGTTAACCCAATGATTAATTCGTACATTTTCAGCTACAACTAAATAATACCATTCTTATTAGCATTTGTACAGGAATAGGACTGCACAGGATAGAAAGTTGTTACACCATGTATTTTTAACAGACACAGGACAAGGCAGCCCTTGCTCCGATGAGACCACTGTACAGCCAGACAAGCCAGACAATTGAGATGACAGGCACAGGAGCTGCAGTGACTTGAACTGCGTGCACGGCAGGTCAGTAACAAGGATGGGATCAGAAGCCAACTCTCCCAACTCCCAATCCATTTCCCCCTCTGCTAGACCCACGCTTCCAGGCTGTGATGTGGTACAGGCAAGGTATAAATCCATCTCCACCCCTTACTGCCACGGGAGCCATATACCAGGTAACATGTGCAGACTTATTCAGGCTATTGAAGAAATACAGGAGGTCAAAGAGTACGAGGAAAGCATTGTACTAGACTATTGTATTTCATAACCCAGTTTCTTAATAGTCTCAAGCCTATAATTTTATACTCTGAGAATTTATGGTTTGAGGAAGATTTTTGATTCATTTACATGTTAGTGGCATAAATAGCTGCTATTTCTATAAACACATTTCATTCTCCTTCTCCTGGATATCTGTATCTGTAACAAGAAAAACCACACATACTGTAAAGATCTGTCCCGGAGTATCAATTTCCAACTAAATTTTTTCAGTATTGTTAGCAGTATATACTTAGCAAACCTATAGCTTTGGGACTCAATAAAAAATAAGTTTTGCTTATGTTTCACTTAGGGACCCAGCTCTATCATTCATCTTTTTCTCTAGGTACTACTGTTACATATTTATGTTATACGCTACTCAAAATCATGAGTCTGGAGAGTTCTCTCAGATTTCTTGATCGCGAAAGTCCAAACTTTGTCAGCAGTTCAAATGACACCAAATGATTTTGAGTAGCTCCATGGAAACAAAAACAGAAGTTTGGCCTAAAGTTTGCGATAGTTATCACAGGATACCAGAAATCGGGACACTCACATTGTTCATCAAAACAGCCAAGTATCAGTGCACTAAAACATGCCTTAGTGAAAAGCCAATTGGTTTTCACATGATGTACAGTGGAGAACAGTGTTGGTTGGGAAAGTTCAGACAAGGCTTTTGTATTGTGATATGTCAATCTAGCAAAAGCAAAACCCTTTGTGCAGACTCTGACAAAGGTGGTTCACCTAGTGCCAGGCATCCCTACGAAGCCTGCCTGGGCTCCTCTCAGATGAGCTCCAACATGAAAGTTTCTCCTTTTCCATCACCCATACCTGGCAATTTCAGGTGAAGAGGATAACAGAATTGGTAGCTATGGCACCTAAGGCAAGATTATTTCCTTTAGACAGACTATGGCCAGTGCAGCCATTTGAACTGAGCTCAGTCCCAAGGTTCTCATCTTTACTTAAAAAACCCTCAACATACAAATGGAATATTTTAAAGTTACTGAAAGGCACTGCTATGGAGATCTGTATTGCCACAAAAGGCTTTATTACACAAATATTCAATACTAAGAAAGATCGCATCTTTCACTAGGGCTCAAAAGGAACAACTCCAAACATTTTATCATATATCTTTTGATCTGTCTAGATGAAAGCCTTCATTATTATATAATACAAGTGAACATTATGGCTGGCTTTGTTGTCTAGGAGCCCACTGTGATTAGCGCTCTACAAGTTCCAAACAGGCTGGTTCCTCACCAAAAGCTTGTATGTGGGAAGGCAGCCATGATACATAGTTTATAATTAACCTGAGAAATTTACATTTTTATTCAAACTGCTAATGAACAAAATATCAAACACAAGAATGGAAAGTACCAAACCTACTAAGTCTGCAAGCATTTTAGATATTGAATTATGAGCTTTAATAACAGCAGGCCATGAATAGTTACTTACTAGATGGAAAAAATGCAAGAAAAGAAGTAATGGCAAAACAATGCAATTGGAAGTTGCTTTCAACATTCCATATGGCTTCACATAGATTTAGTGTATGACATGCATATGCTCTTTTCCTATTGTTTTCTGATTGGATTGTATCTCCTCTTATGGCAGTCAGAGACACTAACCAAACCAGATTAGAGTATTGCAAAATATGTCTTAAAAATGAACTGCAAATAGAAGAAATGCATTTGAACATGGATTAAGTGAATGTCATGATTACTATATACAGTTATATTAACGATAATACAGTCAATTATTGAACAAAATAACTAAAATCCTGCTCAATTATGAGCGATGAGAGGACTTAATAAAGATCTTATTCCTGTCCTTTGCTTTAAAGTTGACAGGTAGTCAAGATTTCTTTAGAAGTAAAGAAATTCTGTGCATGTTAACATACACTTCAAATAGAAGAGAGAGGCTTCAAAAGTACCTCACAATCCCCAAGGAATTCTTCCAATAGCATAAAGTTTATAAAAATTCAGAACTCATGTTCATAAGCTACTTGGTTAAACACAAGATGACTAAGGTTGATTTAATTTTTCCTCCTGATCCCCTATATAAAGTATGAATACCATTTCGACATCACTAGATAAAAAGTATGTCAATGAAGGACAAGTACAAATTCAAATTACTAAGGAGAAAAATTAAGTTAATTTCAGCGTGGAATGTTTGTAAGCAGTGTGTAATCAGTCTTCAGTTTAAATGACTCTTAATTAAATAATCTATTATTATGTTCACTGGCAAATCGAGCCTAAACATGTACAAGTGCAAAAGCTAAAAGATTCAGCTACATTCAGCATTCAAATATAAAGAACTTCTAGTATATTAACATTGGCCAAAAATGTAGTTTTGTCTCTGATTTTTTTTTGTGTGTGTGGTTTTTTTTTGTTGTTTGGTGTATGGTTTTGGTTTGGTTGGGTTTTTTTAAATCCTTAAGGGTATGAAATGCAGCTAAACAATCCACTGCATGTTTTGCTAGGAGTAATAAGGGTCAAATTCCAGCCCAAAGTACAAATGTTAAAATTTCCATGGCATTCATGAGTGTCATACATTCACATGAGTGCAGTCTATCCATAAACAAATACAAGCCTACAACAAGACATTCATCAAATCATGCTGTTTGAAAGGTCTGCTACTCACTTGTCACTTGGGCACACCCATGTGTAATTTTCTTTTCAGCAAATAGCATTATCCTCTATTCCGCTACCCCCCCCCCCCCCCCCCCCCCCCCCCCAGCAATTACTGTTTCAAAAAATAATAGAACAGTAGTCCCCAAGCAACTGCATTCAACCATCTTTCTTGATGCTAAGCAAACATCACGCCATTTGGAGCATCATGCAAAAGCTTGGCCCTGTTTCTGAAAAAGGATTAGCACAAGCCAACCAGTCTGGCAGGACTGACAGTCATTGACTTCAAATCAAACACCATCTCCACCCCAGAGTATGCCCACAGGGGCTTCCTTTGCTGAAGGGAGAGAGCATGTGGATAAGACACCAAAAGTCACCTCTCTACTTTGGAAACCAAGTCCCGCTTTCAGAAGAGGTACAGGTTTAAGTGTCTTTGACTCCTAGTGAGACCTGTCCTCCAAAAGGTTGTTGCTTTTGAAAATCACATGTGAAAACAGTCCAAAATCACTTACTTTTCTTGAAAATTGTAGCCCTGCTACATAATTCAAACATTATGCTTTTGATAGTTAAAGCTGTAAATTAATAAGAAGGGAAACATACTGGTTTAGACAAGAAGAAAACTTCTGTAGTGAGAATTTTTGCAATTTCATACATTAAAACCTGTCTACAGTTACTACTGGTGACCTTTTTGCCATTCCAAAGAATTGTGTCCTGTTCTTATTGAAATACAGACTGACAACAGACATGCAAATATTTAGGATCGTTCCTAAGCACACCTTTTCTAGGTCATAGTAATATATGGGTTGGAAGTGAATTAAATCAGCATTGCCCCACTGAACTAGTTTTTAAAAGCTCACATTCATACACCATAGTATGATGTTGAGCACACACATCTCAGTGCCACATCTGAGCAGGTCCACAGAGCAACTGAGCAACATAATCACAACGGTTTATTTTGAATGCCTAGATTTCCACAAATCCAACTGCCTGACTTAGCTGATGCTCAGCTGATGTCGAATTTGCAAAAAGGAAAAAAAAAAAACATTTGTCACAACTCCTGACTTCTTTCTAAGAAGTGCTCCTGCATCCAATTTGCTTTCACAGAATGAAATCCAAGTCAAATCCTACCGCTACTAAAGGTATACGATTAGTTCTACTATTCCACTAGGATACTAAGAATACAAGACATCCAAAGGTAGCTGGCAGAAACAACACTGTATGCAAATGCTTGATCCCTGGTTGCCTGGCTTTGGAAACCTATCAATACCTTTGATCAAGGAAAAAACCTCAGCACTGCAATCTTGCATTCAGGATTGGCAGAGGTTTGACCTACTGTAATTAATATTACAGACGCCAGTGCTGATAACAGAAGTGCTTTGGCAGCATCGACAGATCCATCCACCTCAAACAAGTGAGGTGCCCACAAGAGCCCCACTTTGCTGACAGGTGGAGGGGCAGAGCATGCAAGCTGGGCTACCACCCAAGTTCATATGCTCCTGACACTAACTCAGAGATCCACTGCCAGGGGACCCCAGAATTCCCATTCAACAGGCTAACATGGGTTGCTGTTCTGCTGTCCAGCCCAGTCTCTTCCTAGTGGTGTAAACCAACCAAGTGTGCTTTCACTGAATAAAACCAATCCATCAGTATGTGTAACACAGGCTAAACCAAACTCATATCTGAGGTTCATACTTCAACTACTGGCCAAGGGAGTGAATAATAATTAAGTATTTATTATTTTGTCCTATAAGCCTACCCAGTGAAAGGCCTAGAACCAGTAACTCCATCCACTTCAGGAGGTTTAATATTCCTGCCCGTGAGGAAAGATGCGTCCACACAAAGAGTGAACATGAACAGTAATCTGACTTCGGAGAATCATGCCATGAAATGTGCCATTTTTTCCTCTGTCATCATTCTGTTCCTGACTTTACTACACAGCACAGAAGCAGGAAGAGGAGAGGTACATGCAGGTCCCCAAGATGTGCTGCGCTGATAGTTTTGAGATGTTTATGGAGCAAAATTGCTTGAAAACAGATGTTTATGGAAAGCTTTAATGTTAATCTTGTGCTAGTAAAGCAATCTAGAGGGAAGAAATCCACTTGCACACAAATGTAAGGCATTGATATAAATCCCCCCTTTTTTCCTCCCTATCATTTGGCAAAGGGAAGAAAAGAACCAATCATTACTGTTGGGTGGACTTCTAGCCAAAACTCATTGCTAGAAGCATTAAAAAAACCCTCTTAGCCCAGTAAATATTTCATGGAAGAAAAAAATCTGCCAAAAGTTCATGTCAGCAAGTTAGAAGATGCAAGGCCGTATCACCACACATACATATAAAAAAATCTATTTAATTTTATATATACAGAAAATTCATACATCTTCATCTTCACCATGAGCAGCAAACATTTATAGCCTGAAAACAAACATTCAGGGAGTGTCCAGACTAGCCTTTCTAAAGAGCAAACAATTACCTCAAGGTGAAACTATACTGCAGACATGCCCGAATCCAGACTGTGTTTCATTCCCTCTGGCTGAGAGGAGAATCGAGGCTGAGCGTAGGAATAACTTTTTTTGAGGGAAGCAAGCAGAAGCCCCATTTCTCTGAAGAAAAGCCATGAGAGGAGAAATGGGTTTCCGTAGCAGCAAAGCAAGAAGTAGCCAAGAGCTGACTGTGACACTGCCTTCTTCCCATGCAACTGCATGACAGCATGCGAGGAAAGAAATGTGGGGAAGGAGCATTACAGAGTGGGGTTTGCAGCGGTTTTAACATGTTTCAAAATATTCTTCCTTGCTAGACACCTCATCAACTAATTGTTCCAGTGCTTGAAAAAAGTCCTGGCTTTTCTAAGGAGAGCTGCAGCTAACTCGCATCCAACACAGCTTGCCCAAGGACTTTGCCTCCTCCCTCCCCACACAGAGCAGCTGAACAGGCCAAACATTTCCTCGTGAGTATCGTAGTGACAGTCACCCTCCTTCTCGCCTTGGTTCAGTAGGGAAGCCAAAGGAAGACATAGAGGAGCTGCAGTGTCTTGGAAAGGGCCCTTATTAGGCAAACAAACTATATTAATCTTTTATACAAATCATCTGCTGTGTTGCAGGCAATTTTGACTTGTTTTAGGAGTCGTGAGAATTGCTACAAGATATAATCTATACTTAACAACTCAATCCGCTCATCCAGTATCCACGCCAGCAGCGATAACATCTGCTGTCTTCACATGGCTGCATCTTCTCTAAATTCTCTCTCCCTGCTACGTAAATCCTCCTTCTCCCTTTGCCCCCTGCTTTTTCGGGCCTTAATACAAGGCACCAGTCCCCTCGGTGTGCCTCTTGCTCAGGCTCCACGGGGCGCCAGTGACCTCAGGGGACTGGGAGCAGGGGAAAGGAGGCAACCAGCTCCTGGGAGAAGGCAAGCAGTAGGAGGGGCGACTCCTCTGGCCAAAACACCACGCTTCCTCAGGAATTCGAGGTCTTGGAGCAGCACAGTGCAAGCCCCATAATACTTCTGAACAGAGACTCTCCCTCTAGGAGATCTCACATTTATGGGAAAATGTTAATTATTCACTCAGACGCTTTTTAGCTCCACTTTGTTGCTGTTAAACCAGGAACAGAACCATGTAACTGAGCAACTTACCAGGCACTTCACTGAGCTACAGACCTGGAGTAGCCTGCAACTTAGTCTCATGACTTCATTCCTACAAGGGCTGAGAGAGAAACCACAGGAAACTACAAGGATGATATATTATGCCTCGGTGAGCATTTCTCAAATACACCTCCTCGGGAAAAGCAAGGCTTTGGAGTATTATTGAATATTCTAATGATTCCAGATGTTCCAATTAGTGTATTAGCAAAAGGAACCAAACCAAAACAAAACACCAAAAAATATTTCCCCCTGTAGAATTATGAACCTTTCTTGCATATGATAAACAATGGTGGCTTACTATAACACATGATACAAAGGTGGCAGCTCTTAAAACAATCATGAAGATTCTCCTAAAAAAAGAACTCCATAGCAAAGTGCTGTTACTCTCAATCTCTAGGATGTATCTGAGATAGAATTTATGGTGCATAAAACCAATCTATAATTTTAAGTTGGTTTGATTTCAGAGTAGCTTAAAATTAAATATTTATGTAGCTTTAAAGCGGCAAGTGGTTGGATATTGAATTGCTATCTTTGGGGCACACTACTTTGTGACCTATGAAAAGTAGAGTTGAAAAAGCCCCAGGTAGACATGCAAGTCAGTTGCGCTGGTTACAACGTTTTCACAGTAGTCCAGCCTGATACACTTTTAGCAATTCACTTCAAGAAATCTTTTTATCCCTTTTTCATGCTTAAGAGTATCAATAAACTCAGCTCTATGGAAGATGCAACAGCTTCTTCCTCCCCTACACGGTTTTCTACAGAAACAAGCCCTGCCTTTCTCTTCTCTGGCCATATGCCGGGAATCAGCCCCTGACCACTAGGTGAGATGTATGTGACAGTAAGTTTGCATATCAGCTACTTCAGTTGCTCTACTCCAGACACACTTTGATCTTATGATCAAAACCTATTTACATTTTGAACATTTGCATCCATGCTATACACATATGAGCTCTAGTCATGAAAACAGGCTGTGCTTACAAGACTATGCAAAGCGTCACAGCTTTTTATACAGTAGTTTCTAGGAGCAGAGAGAAGCAACAGCAAGAAGAGCTCAAGAAGTCAAAACAACTCGTTTTATTAAGCAGTTTATTGTGTTACTCTGCACTCCCACAACCTTGGGGAAAAGGCTGGGATACATGTTCATAGATTTAGTAGAGAATTAGATGCAACTTGTATGAAAAATATGTGGCTTTTGCCAATACAAATCAGACAAGAGTATTCCACAATTAACTGCTAACACCTGATTTTTACAAGGATGGTTGTGAAGGAAGAAAAGCCTTTCCCTAAGTGTCTGTCTTTTGTACATTTAATTCTTTCAATATAAACAAAACCAGAACTTTGCTAGGGTATCATTAAAGTTGGATGTTCAAAGCTACTTGCTAGAGAAAATCTACCTTATTGCTTTTATTTCTTATAAAGCTGCAACTGGAAGTTTCTCAGGACATAGGAAAGTTCAAATAAATTACTGTTTGTATAACATTCTTAGATCTCCAGATGAAAAGCTTATTAAGTATATAATATCAGCCAGAACAGCTGTAACATGATGCATAAATGCCGAGTTAAATGTCATGGCTTAGCAAATTGTACTGGCATAACTTTTCATTCAGTGTCCTGTCCAAAACATTCAATACTGAAGTCCTACGTTAACTTTGTGATCAGAACAGCAAAATCCTAGATGCCTTTTCTTTCTCATACTGGCATTAATTAGCCTTAGATTGTAGGGTTCCACTTGAAAAATAAGGAATGCAGAGTAATCAAAGTCACATCCATATGAGTATAAATATGCCGAAAGGCTTTGCATAGATGCTTCCCAACAAATGTTTAGTCTTCTGAAACTTGGGGGTGGAGAAGTTCCGTTTTTTTTCACATCCTTCTCAATGCAAAAAATATGCTTGAAGGACCCCCTCCAATGTTGTGCTGCTAGTAGAAAGTTGGGTATTTTTTCCCCCGTGTGTATGTGCCCAGCTGCCACGCTACATCTCCTCCCAGCCTGGTACCCCGCTTGCTCAGGCCAGCTTTAACCACATCCATTACAGCAGGGAATGGTCAGCCTACAACAAGGAACGGGTGCACAAGGCAGCTTCTGGTGCTCACTGAAGGTATTGGAAGAAGGGGAAGGTCAGGATGCTTTTGCAAGGACCTCGTGTGGGCACAGCTTCAGCAGAGAGGGCGGAGATAACTGCCACCCAAGAGCGGCCCCTAGCACAAAGATGAAGGAGCTCCAGAAGGAGGTGGGAGCAGTGGGTTTGGATCCCCTTAGGCAAAGGAGGGGCCTAAACCTGGGTAACCTGCTTTCTGGATGAGACTTCAAAGCTGGGACTACTCCTCCTCTCCCACTCACACGCCCTGAGGTGTGGTTTTACACACACCCCTGGCGCAGTGCTTCCTAATGGCTTTCTCCAGTGCTGTGCACACTGACTGATCAGCGGGATGGCTTCTTATACCAAGCTCCGGGTCCCCTCACACACTCCGCTGCCCACGAGGAGCTGCCCTCAGGATTCTGCAACTCACCTCATCAGCCCTTTCTTTGTGCCTCAGTTCCTCTCTAGTAAAATCAAAGTAAATCGCGCTTCACTAACTCAATGTTTTCTGAAGATAACGTACCTTAAAAACTGAGCACTCTGAGCATGAAGACAAATAATATTTGTAAGACCGATGGACTGAAACACACAAGCATCTCAAGTGCCTCATATGCCACCTCTACACCATGCTGGCTCTGAGCAGAGGTCCCAGAAGAGATTTGCCCACATGCTAGAGAAGCCTTGAACTCCCATCCTCAGAGGGCCCAGAGCCCATGGAGTTAATTGCATTAAGTCTTACATAGGTCCTGTAGGGAGAAAAGCATCTCTCAGGTTACTTAGAGGTTGCTGTGAGCACCTCTGAGGGCACTGAATTGCACAGGCTGATTATTCTCTGTGCCAATAAGCTTTGCTGAATGTAAAATTAAGACAGCTAATTAGTATAAGTTCAGTGTTACATTAGCCATCATCTGTTTAAGCAATACGACTGCAACAAGGAAGCCCACAAACTGCTCAGAACAAGAAAGTGTTCTGCTTAAAACAAAAAAAGCTTTCATTTGGATACACCGCATTTCTTTAATTTGTTTTGAAA
This sequence comes from Falco punctatus, assembly GCF_963210335.1. Classification (NCBI taxonomy): domain Eukaryota; kingdom Metazoa; phylum Chordata; class Aves; order Falconiformes; family Falconidae; genus Falco; species Falco punctatus. The sequence goes on along the minus strand of NC_137590.1, from coordinate 27,848,167 downwards.
TATTCTGGTGAAGGATTAAGTACCACTAATGGATTTAGTGTTCATCCTTTAGCTCTGCTTAACAGCCATAATAAAATATACATATTTTGAGACAGTAATTTTTTAAGCTTTTGATAACTTCAGAAATACATTTCACTCACTGAACTTCTTTTAGTTTAGCAACACCATGAAATCTGCGTAACTGCTCTCATATTGACTGGTACTAATCTGTTCCCACTGAAGTCAATGGCAAAAACTTCATTGTTTTTACTGAGTACAGGTTCAGGCCCATAAGAATATAAAAAGATACACCATCACCCCAAAAAAAAGAATTAAAAAAAACAATCACATTTTGAATAAGATAAATCTCATTCTCAATATAACCCAATTTCTTGCAGTAGCTTCAGTGCTTTTCCTTACAAGGATTTGTATTCTGGAAGTTTAGAAGGGTTTTGGTTTTTTATACTTTTTAGCACTTTAAAAATACCCATAAACAAATATGTTAACAGGCTCAGAGGATTTATTAGTCAGTCTTAGAGTGACACAGTCAGTAGATGAACTCTCTAGCAAGCTTCTTTCTTGCTATACTTAAAAGATTAGTAACAGAGGAGAAAACAGAAAAACTGAACTGCAAGAGCTTAGTACGTTCCACCAGCTGACAAAAGAAAGAGGATGAATCCCTTAGCTCCCATCCAGGGAACAGATATTTCATTGTTCCTCTGTGTGGTGACTGTCCGCAACTTGTCTGAATACCTTTCATTTGGTAATGGCCAGGAACTGTAATCTTACCATCTGACACGGCAGGAGGACAAGATGATTCTGAATAGAGGAGGAGTGGAAAGGATTTTAAACAGACAACCATCCTTTCAACTACTACAATAAAACAGGTACAGAGACACAGAAAATGTCTTGCACAGGACACTAAGCTGGTATTCAATTCCTAGAACAGTCTGTATAATAAAGGAGCAGCATAATAAAGATCAGCTTCCAGTAGCTAGCATTCAAAAGCAGAATAGTTTAGACCTGCTTGAAAAAATTGCTTCTAGAAGAGATATGAAGCATTAACAGACAATTTATTCCCCGCCCCCCCAGCTCCATTTTAAAAGCTTACGAAACCAGGAGCATGAAATAACTCTCATCTAGAAACCAATGTTTTGTCATAGTGTGCTTGATTTTATCTTGCTTTAAAACTGCTTTGATTAATTATATCATTGAGCATTAAATTACAAAGCATTTTCGATGTTACACATCCAGATTTAATGTACCTACTTTTCCAAAACACAGCAAATTGTATGGGAGAGTTTCCAAAATATAAAGCAAATCTTTCAAAACACTCTTAAGCACTAGGCTCCCTTTCAGAATGGGGCAAGAATTCACATCCACATCCAGATGCACAGCAGCCTGTGTGCATACAGACATCCATGCTCCCCGTTGTACAACCCCTTTTTGCCAGCCTTGCCATATAAACGCTGTGTTACGTGTAACCAGAATGTCAGGGGAAAAGGTGTAGGGTATCCTGAAGGGGCAAGATGAAAGCATCTACATATAAGCTCTCCTCTGAACCTGAAGGATGTATTTATTTGCACTTACATCTTTGTCACAAAATCGCTCATTTGTAATGCTTCAGAAGTCATCGACACAAACACACGGATGTTGCAGTATTTTAAGTCCATTCACATCAGATCACTTTCAAACAATATCTCCTACTTATTTTATTGTATTTTTCATCTATTTAAGATTCTTGCAGGGAAAAGACAAACCTTGTAAAAAGCAAAGTAGAGGATGCAAGAAGTTAATGAAATCCAATCATAATTTAGCTTCTTGAATGAGCAGGGAGCTGCCAATACGGAGAACTGAATGAAGAACAGAGATGAGTGTCTGCTGAGATAATTTAAGACCAGCAGACAGTGTCCCAGATTCCTTACTGGATCCATAGGTTTTTTCCTCATTATGCAGTCTTGCTGTGGTTATAGGAAAACAACAACAGATATTTCTTCTGCATAATGAATGAACCCTTTCACACCCAGGAATTGAATATCTTCCCACAAAATCATTTCCAGGCCAGTTAAAAAAAAAAAAAGCGCTTTCTTCTAGGTGTTTACATCTGCAGCACTAGAAGGTATGTGAAATCAATGTTCTCCCAATAAAGCATTCTATATTAAGAAAAAAAATAATCATTACAAACTGAAAATGAGCTCCACTAGAATGATTTAGACTTTCTTCCAGAAAAATGCTGCAAGTGAGCTGATAGTCTGGTACAAATAGCACAGTGTTCAAACTGTGTGATTGGACGGAAAGACTCAAACAAGTCCCCAACACTTTAATGTGGGGAGAGTGAAGACAAAGGTTCCTAATTTAAGGAAAAACATTAAGACACATGGTACACTCTCAGACAAAGAACTCCCAGCCTGCTACTCTTAAAGAATGCTACTTGTCAGCCACCAGAAAGAAAAAAAATTTAAAGGAAGCTGACTAGATCCCAGGGAAACATTCCCCAAGAGCATCCCCAAGTTTCAGCACAAGACTCCTAAAAACTCCCTTCAACTGCAGCATTTTAACACTACAGCATCCAGCAGAAAGCAGAAAACCTCGTTTTCACCTTGAGTGTAAGAAAAATGGACATATAGGAATAAATGCTTGTACATGTCGTTAGAAAAAAAGTGATATATAACATTTTGGCCTAGAATATCTGCAGATTCTGGAAATAAACAGGTGGCCAATGGCTGCAACTGTAATGAAAGAAACTGGAAAAAACAAAAGGAATGAAATAGAGAGAGAATGCCAAGTTACATGCAAAAGAAACAAAAAGCCTGTTATATGCAAGGCATGAATGCAAATTCTGAAATATTCACCCTGCTAATTTTGCAAAGTCTGATAAAAATATTCTATTTGAAAAGTAACACAAGAAAACAGCTTGACAAAGTGTTTGGGGTTTATTTTGGGGTGTGTGTATGGTTGGTTGGGTGGTTGGATTTTGTTGGTTTTTTTTTTTCCTTAAAGAACTTCTACACTAAAAGGGTTCTATAAGAAGTTTCTTGTTAAAAAAGAAATTGTTATTTATTATCATGGTAGAAAACAGCTACTTTTAACCCTTTGGACATAATGAAATGTACAATATTACAAAGGCCTCTTTCATTGAACTGTAAGACCACAGTATGTATATTGTTCTTCTGCTGCCCTAATTATTATAAAAGATCCACTTTATACCGAGTGCCTCTAGGCATACCACAAACGTGACACTAGTGGACTTGATGGTGCTAAGAATCACATAGATAAAGTCTGCTTTAGCTATTCCGTTATGGCAAACGTCCCAAATTCTTGCCTGAGGTTAAATGGAAATAGTGACAGAGATGTCACAGTTGGAGATGTCATGAGGGTCATGACTGTGTGAAATGAAGTAGGAAGTCATTTAATTAGGTCATGATTAATTTTAATTGCTGAAATAGTTTCAAGACTTGTCCTGAGCATTTTGCTTAAATACTCAAAGAATGAGTATTTTCTACAGATAGTCATATTCTTTGAATTTCAGCAGCTATAAAGAAGGTTGATAAAGCTTCAATTTGTTTATGGATTGACTCCTGAGAAATAGTAATAAAACCAGAAATAGTGGCTGATTTTGATATTTTAATCTTACTGGTTCTGTGTGAGATAAACCCTATGAATCCAGAGGAGCATGGAAAAAGCCAATAAGCAAGAACTCCAAGGAACATGTGCAAGCACCCCAAGACCTGAAAACGAGGTAGAATGACACTTTTCATTACTATTGTTTGAAATTTTTCTTGCTAAACTTGGTGTTCTCTTAGGTATCACTTGAACACAGAAGGCAATAGATGTAATCTAGAAGTCAGAAGCATCACATACAACTGGTAAACAAACAAACAAAAAAGGCAGGAAATGCCTGGTTTCAGTGAATGGGCTCTGGATGCTACTGTGAATGATTTGTATTATTGGATGATTTTGGTATTTTAATATTGCTCAACGGAGCATTAAGTGGCATACATGAATACAAAGACGTATCAGAAGCTCAGCATGAAACAGGAAACTGAATTTTAGGCAGTAACAATATTAACTACATAATTTATGCATCATTTTTACACATTAAAGAACCTTCTTTAATGTATGTAAGAGAAACTAAGAGATAAACCTGGTGTTTGCATCAACTTCACTAACAGGTTAAGATTTCAGTAGCACCATGAATGGCATTTTAAGTTTAATATTTGCTAAAATTTATATATTTTTTTGTGGCTCAAACTATAAATTGATCACATCGTTTACTGCAGTTGGTGCACCATTGTTTAGCAGTTGTATACAAGGGATGGTCATACAAATGGGAGTGAAAGCCTTCCTCTGTCAGGCTAGCCATGACTAACTGAAGAGAGTGAATAGCATGTTTGTTGTAGACCAATGAGGATTTAATAAACAGTAGTATGAAGTGATGTTGACTACCTAAGGAAGGGCACAATGTGTCACAATTGATCATCTGCAAGCAAACATTAGTTTAAAAAAACCCACACCATACTTCAGACTATTCAGTATTTCTGTAGCAAATAATACCTTCTTTTCACCTCTGTGTGTTACTAGGTGGCAAGTTTCACGTTGTATAATCTGTGGAATCAAGCCCTGATGGGAAGCTGTTGCACATCTTTGCATGCAGATCAATAATGAATTGGCACAGAGATTCTGTCAATTATAACAAAGGATTACTGGCAGTATCCTTCATAACTTATCAGCAGGGATCAGAAAAGAGAAAAAAATCTCTGCCACAAACTTTTCAAAGTCAGACAGAAAAACCATGAAATAATAGTAATAGAAACCAATAGGTGTTATTGTACTTTTCCTTATTAGTCTATGGAAGAGAATGCTTGCAGCTTAATATACCAGTGTTAAAGCTAGTCATTTTAAACGACACATCAGAATGAAGATAACCAGATACAATTTCATGCAGATTTTTTAAGCCTTTATATTTTAGCAATTTTTCTTGGTAACACTGCAGAGAGCAGCTACACGATGCCCTACCTACGGCTTTACAGTAGGTAAGGGCCCTGCAGTCCTACCGCTGAAGGAAGAGCTAGGGAAATGCACTTCAGAGGAGCAGAATTTTAATGGAAAAGTAGTAGGTCTGTATTTCTCCATAGTGCATCTACTTGCAGCCTGCCTCTGCCCAACATTGCTAACCTGCGAAGGCCACCCCCCTGCCACTGCCTATGCTTGCTTGTGGAGGGAGAACAGCATCATCTGCTCCCCTACCTTGTGAAGGACAAAGCTGACAACCACCACACAGCCAGCTGGATGAAAGGGGGTTAATTTCCGATTTACTCCTCTGTGTGCTCATGTACAGAGAGGATAATAGTTACCTCACAGCAGTATTGTTCAATTTCTGAATATATTATGGTACCTTAGTACCCATAATGTCATGTGGATATACTACTCCAAGACACTCCTCAGTGCTGTTCACAGATGAACATCAAATGCATTCCTGCCCAAAAGTAATTAAAATAATGACTAATGATTCTTCTCAGTTCCTCTCAGCACAACATAGACAGATTTTGCCAGTGTCAGATACTTCCTCCCTTTTTTGTCACTGAAAGCAGCGGGACAGAGAGGTACCTAGCATTGTTTGTGAGCTCCTTAGCCCAGCATCTCAGGCTGCACTGACTGCAGATGCTCCAGAGGGAACAGATCCCATTTACCTCCTGATGAGACTGACCACTTGAAACCCAGCTGAAGAATTGGAGGAGACCAAAAATGAGTTTCCTTTGGTGACCCCTCCCCCTCAGCTGCAAGTACTTACAATAACTTCTAAGAAGCTGCAAGACAAAAGACTCCGAAGGCAAGTATGTAGGAGTGAGGATGGGTTAGCTTTTATCATTCTAACAGTACATGAATAACATGGTGGTGATGAACTAACAGCCTACTTGAAGAGATTGCTTTTAAGATATGCATAGGCTCTATCTGACACTCCTGGTACGCCACCCAGAACACCACCCAGTGAACACACACTGCACCTTCTACAAAGGAGAAACAAGAAACGGAGGCATGTTTGTTTGCTAGGTCCTGCCTGGGTTGCTATAACTGTGCCAGTTTCTGATGATGATGATGTCTTGATGCTACACGGCACTTACACAGTCAGGCAATAAGCAACAGTCCCAAGCCAAGCTTTACAGTGGGATATTGATCCTAGTTTTTAAAAAGCCAGATTTGAAATTACAGTAACAGCCAAAGTTTAAAAAAAGTGAACTGTTTTAAAATTGACTCATACCTCTTAGAATGTGAAGAATATATTAATTTATTTCATCTGATTGAAACAGAGGCTTGCGTAATTTACAAAGCTTTTCAGGTCATACCGTGTTTTCTCTACTGTAATTAAAAAAAAAAAAAAAAAAAAAAAAAAAGTCCAAAGTGGTGACAGAAGTCACACATCAGGCCTCCAATCAAATAAATCTCACAGCATAAGGATTCCTGTTCTTAATTCAAAGACATGAAAAATGGGAATGCTTTGGATGGAGAGGACTTATCTACTCAGGTATAAAGAGACGGAGTTTTCATAAACTCCAAAATTACTGTTCATGTATGCTATACACGTCAAATGCAGTTAGAAATACACATCTTCCTCTTTAGAGCTAAGGCCAGCGGTCTGGTCTTCCATTCTTAGCTTAAAAACACCCCAAAATAATTATATTATCTTCACTAGAAGTAACTCAAAGCACTTAATCAAAGCAATGACTACCTATCTAATTCTATTTTCTATTTTTTTGCATGAAAGAGTTCTATAAATAAATTATTTGCAGTTGGAGAAGTATAATTAGTAATATACTAAAGACCTCGGTTTCTGGAAAGATATTTAAACAGCTGAACTAATTGGAGAAAAGACAACAAATCAGTGCACATAAGCTTTGCATGCAAGTAGGAGAATGAATCTTTTTTTTGTTTTTGTTTTTTGTATAGCCATGCTTTAAACACTGATCAAAATTCTACAGTCCTTACACAGATAAAACTGACTCTGAAACCTTGACCTGGAAATGCACAGTCTGGCCAGAGACATATTTTCCACAAGTCCACAAAACAAACCTTACATTTATTTTTATGTGAGAAAGAGAACAAATTGAAGTTGGTAATTCTTTCCTGAAATTAATGGCAATTGTTTTCCAAGACACAGAAGCAAACAAGGTGATGAAAATGATGTTTTGAGTCTTCTCACTCAGAACATGTTATTCTGAATAGAGTCAAATCAGAACCATAGCTGTATAATAGCATTTTCAATATTTTCTTTTATCATTAACATGGTTTTATCAAAATGAAAATACTTAAAGACTCTTCCATTTTCCATACTCTCATTGCTTACTTACTGTCTAAACAGAATGAAGGACAAGAGACAAGCATTTTCATTTTCCCGCTTGCATCTAGATCAAAGCTACAAAGTGCTAGCTTCTGTGAGATATTTTACAGACACCAAATCTTTTCTACCTTCATCACAAACTTATGAAAAATACTACGAACGTTAAGGTTGGAGGGTGAGGGTGGGGGAAGGGAAATAATCAGCACCCCTAAAATATGCAAAATACCTTTAATTCTAAGGTGTAGAATATGCTTTTAAGACATGTAGATAATTTTTTGTATGATTCCTTTAAGTTAATTAAAATAGATTCAGTGATTCCAAAGCCTAATTTACAACAGGTAGCATCCAACACACACATACATGTGTCCACCTATGTGCAGAGTGTTTTTCTGGACTGATGTTTCTGCCATTTTACCTCTCCATCCTCTCAACTGCTGGGGCTTCCAGGTCTCTCTCAGAGGGTGGCAGGCCAGCCAGCGCTTCCTGATGGAGCACATGCACAATGGCAGGAGGGGGACGCCTTTGTCTGCCTGTCACTGAGAAGCTGTGAAGCTACAGAAGATCATTCCAGATGCACTGGAATGCTTTCACACATTCTTTTGCTTTTTGTTTCCTTAAAAGTCATGTAATAAGATAACAAAGCCTGCACACTCACAAGGGCAAAAGCCTAGTGATGTTATTTTTTAAGTGGCCACCTAATGCTTAAATGAGGGCACAGAGCAACACCCCACTGTGTAACCAGCTGCAAAGCCTTCCTGTCCTGAATCAGGGTTTTCAAGTGTCACACACTTCTGCTTTTAGTGTGTTTTCAGACCACAACAGTCAGCACTCGATCATCCCTCTTCAGTTTACTTCTTTCAATATACATTCACCTACAAGTAAACTTTGAGCAAGTAGAATTTACTACCTTGTCTTTACTACTTGCGGCTCCTTAGGAATTAAGGCATTAAAGGAATTGCTATCCATAAACATGCAATGACGGCTAGGTAAGTTACAGCTCTGTGCAAGTGTCATCCTCCAACCTTATTTGCCAATCATCAAGAAAGAAATACAGCTCAGCTATAATACATGAGCCATAAAAATGCCCACAGCCATTCAGGAGAAAAATACAGGCTTTGATCAGACCTAGTCTTCAAAAGTAATGGAGGAAGAAGGAACTTACATTTGCAACTACATCTGTTGAAGCGATTCATCCTTAGAGTTCAACCACAACATATTTTTGCTTATTTCTCTTTTAAGGGCGATCTTCACAGCCTTCCAGGTCAATCCAGTCAGACTTAAAGGACTGACAGCTCTTCAAGGCCTCCAACAGAGAAGACTCAACCCGTCAGATGTAAAGGGCATCTGAATCAGCCCTTGCAACATCTCCAAGTTTTAAAGAAAAGTTGTTTTCATTCCGTTTGGTCCTGCAAGCCTGGCTTTAACAGCAAAAACCAGATCCACACCAACAATAATTTATTCCCTTTTCAAAAAGGTAAAATTATGCTGTAAATGTATGTGTAAAAGCCTATGTTTAGCTGGATGGAAAACACCAGCTTAATTCCTTCTAAAATAGAACGAGAATGGAAAGAAACCAGGACCTCTGCCAAGTTTTCTCCACAGTCCTGTAGCAGCTTAATCATTCACAGCAATATAGCTCAACATCATCGATTTGATACACTGCTGACTCAAGGAAAGGATGCTAGAGAAACCAACTGAAACTTGATTTTAACATTCAGGTGTTCAGTTTCTGTTAACAAGGAAAGGTCAGCAAACCAAACCCATTTTGTCTCTTGGAGGCAAAGCACAGCTTTCTTGAAGCTTATGAAACGTCTTCCACAGCTTCTAGATGAAGCGTGTTCAAGTCATTTAAACCATACCATCTTGAAAGAGAAATCCCTGCATATGGTGGAAATAGAAGAGATGAAAGCAGTACGATTTCACCTAACATCAGAGCACCTGACATCCAACAGCCTTTGAAGATCAAGGGTCAGTCACTGCGGAAGCACAGTGAACAAAGAAATACAGACAATTAATAATCTGCAGTTCTTCAAGCTACCGCAAAATATCAGGCAACTAATATAACAGTGTGACTGAACAAGTGCATTTTGCTCCTCCCCACCCCCCCAAACTCTGACATCCCTTCTAGATTTCAGTATTTCTGGCTTGGTCCTGATGGCTCTGTTGCTGAAGTTTGCATTGCCTATTTAGGAGGACAATATGCCTTTTAAAGCATAAAGCACTATCCCAGAATCCTTAAGGAAGTGTAAAGCCTTGCCACTTTTGTATTTCCAAATAGGAAGGTTGCATCCATCGTGGCTTTTTAGTTGCTGCAGTTATAATTAAGATGTTTGACATCAGATGCAAGGAAACCCCTAGATCTATAGTATTCTGTTTTCATTCTCAGCTATACAAGTCAGAGGACCTAAGGCCTGCTAAATGCCTTTTCACAAGGTTTAAAGGGGCCATACAAGTATACAGGTGTTACATATGGAACATCTTCACATAGATTACCAGTAACTTCTGTGTTTTTCTGCAGTACTTCAGCTTGTCCTTCCCTTCATTGAAAACGAGTGCTGACAAAGATGTGAGAGGGAGAAGCATCTCCACTAGGACCATAGCAGGTACATACTAGGATCCAAGGTCATCCTTAGACCTAGGATCCGAGTCCCTCAGCTTACAGCCATACTGATTCTGCTTGAGCACAGAATGAATTAAATGATGATAAAAGTCTCAAGCCACACAACAGAATATATGTGCTCGCTGGGATCCAAACACAGGAGGAGGCATGGCTGTAGGGGTGGCCACAGTCTTGTCCTGCTGGAACACCGATCACCCCACCATGACAGCTGTACCTGAAGGACTTAGTGTTGCTGACAGCTGAGGGGGCTGTGTGAAGCTTAGCTTTGATCCAGCATGTGAGAGCGCGTAAGTTGATTTCTTGGATTTCCTGTCCACCCCCCAGCCAGCAGACTTAGGAACTACTAACTTTCATTCAAAGGTCACCTAGGGGCTACAGTACCCAGCAGTCTAAGCACCCCATCAGAAAGGGGATTCACACCTCTTCTCAGAGTAAGCACACATGAGATTCTCCAAATAAAAATCCCATCTGTCAGACATGGGGCACATGTTTTTCAGTGGAGGCCTCAGCAATCAAGACCTTCCACCAACCCAGCGATCTGCCTTCAAAGCCTGCAAATCTTTCATCTTCTCTCAGAGAGCTTTTTTCCGAAGTGATACACTTTTCCAGATGCAAGAAAGGCAATATTGGAAATCCGGAGGTGTCAATACTGTAGAGTATCAAATAAAACACCCTAGGGCTCAATGAAAAATAAAATTCCTTCCCACTTAGAAGAAAACGAGCTTTGTCATCATCCATTCCCCACCCCACTTACACCGACTCCATTAATTAACAAGTATATAAGTTATTTATATGTAAACAGCTGGAGCAAGAACAACTTCAGCTTCAGGCAACATGGGGAAGATTCAACTGGCAGCACTGGTCATGAGAAGAAAGGTCAGGGTGGAGCCCTGCCACCCTTCGGGCAGAGAGGGCTGTACGTGCTGCCCTTGCAAGGGCTACTCCATACATCCCCAGTTCAGAGGCATCTGGCACACAAGCTATCGCAGCCAGCAGTGGAACACACATGCAAGAATACTCAAAGATGGACTCTTTGTAAAGAGAACTATAACTAACTTGTGACATGCATTACTCCATCAAAAGAGAACTGGAATTATCTCAGGAAAGGAAGGAACACAGCCTATAGGTAGTTGCAGTGTTTAGCCTACCTATGTATTATAGAAGGGCAGAATTAGTCCAACATGTTACATTACTGGATGTGCAATAGATAGTTTCTGAAAGTTTGCTCTAAGTAAATGATCAGCTATTGTTTTTCTGCTCTTCAAAACAGTCATGACTAGCAGTTATGTGTTGTCTACACAAGGACACCACTAGTCTTTGCTTAGTCAAAAAGTAAAGGAAGCTCTAACTGACATACTTATCTGCTTGCTCTGCACCACAATACAATCTTATAGTTTATTATTTTCTAAACAGTATTCAATATTTGTCTTATAAATAAAATAATAATTGTATAACAATGTGTTACATATACTGAGGCTGCACTCGCAGCAGCCTGTCACGGAGTCCAGCTGAAGAGCAGCAAAGAAACCCACCAGCACCTCATGAGCTAGCATCACTTGCTTGCAATTGTGGTGTCCTCTAAGACACACTAACTAGATGACAGTAAGAATCTGATTCCTAATCACTTTTAATGAAATTTGAGACAAAATAACTTGGCTTTGAAAGGCTGCTTTCTTCCCCTCTCTCCAGAGAAAACATTAGTCACTAGGGCAGAATCAGCCTTCATTTATGGGTTAAATTACACTTTTAAATATGGCCTCACCAAGGGGTACATTTCTTTGTGCTTGAAGGCAGAGAAAGTCATGCACAGAAGGCAACACGAACACCACTGGCTGAGCTGTAAGAGAGTCACAGCTTTGCTCCTCTGCCCCGGTTTGCCCAGGGACTGGGGGAAGCACATAACGTGTCTGATGCAGTTATGCAAGAGCTAGAGAAACATTGTATTCATCCTTTTCCCTGTGCTTCTCAGCCACACTCAAAGACATCAGCCTGTTTGCACAAGTTCAGTCCTGCCACTTTTTACAGAGAGTTGAAAATCTGAAAGAGGTGGTAGGGGAAAAATCAAATTTAGGGTGCTATTTTTCAGCTATTTTATACTACCAGTTCTGCAGGTCATTCAGCTGAAGTGGAGGCGAGTTCTGTAGTGGGTGCTTTTATCTAGACAGTGGGATTTTAAAGATCTTTATATGACTTGGATGCATTACTGTTATGAATTGTAAAGGTCAAAACGCACACTTTATAAGAATGTTCCCAACAGAAAAGATGTTGCATTTCTGGCCTAGAGAAACAGTTGTAAAACATACACCATAGAGCCTACAAATGGCAAAACCATGACTAATAAAACTTGGTCTGAAAAACAAAAGTTTGTTTTAATTTCTATCCCATATCAAAACCCTTTCTAAAATGTAATAATTATCAGACATTGTCTGGGTACTAGTACAGTCAAAAGGAAGATTCTGTAAAACAAATGGAAGTTTTTCTGGTTTTGGCTGTTTTGTCTTGGTGGTTGGTTTGGCTTTTTTTTTTTTTTTTTTTTTTTTTTTGGGGGTAGGGTTTTGGGTTTTTATTTTTTTTGTCTGTTGTAGTGTTGTGCTTTTGGGGGGCAGGGGTGTGTGTGTGTTGATTTTGTTTTGTTTTTAAAACAGGTTTCAAATCAGAGCTAGAGGTTTTAAAACCTAACCTTCAATTTTGGTTATCCAGTAAATGCTGTACATGGCCATTAGCAAACCACCTGAATTGCCTGCCTCAGTTTCCCTGTATTTAAAAGAGATATAATTAAAACATTTCTGAACGATACTGCAAGAATCACTTAATGAAGCTTAATTTAGCTGATGAATTCATCAGGAATCACATAATGAAGCATAATTGATAGTTAAGCAGCTTCTTGATATTTGAAAATGTCTTTGCTAGCATACGGTATTGTTAATTTAATTGTTAATGATAATTTCTCTGGGGCAGTTTGGTAAAAACTATTCAGCCAAATTAACTACTAGTTGGAAAGTCACCAGTATTTCTGCAGTGCAGACTTTCTGGTATGTTACCTCAGTGGTTACTTAAACCATGCAGCAGTCCACTCTAAACACACATTGTAGCGTGGTTTAATACTGTATTTGAATTACATTTGCCTGGAATCTCAAGTTATCTTTCACAACTGAAAAAAACCTAACAATTGTAAAAAAACCCCAAACGTTGGCTAGGTGCCTTCATTGCTGGGGGAGAGGGGAGAGACTGAATGGTGGTGCTTTTCAAGCTGACATGCTGTCCTTTCTCAGTACGACAAGAATACCAGCCTACACCCATCTACTGTTGTGTTTTACTTAAAATACTAGGCAAGGAGAGAGACTTTTGTGTCATAGAAAACTATTTTGGAATATTCTACACCACCACCAGTGCCCACTTTTGTAGGGCAGAAACATGTTGTTCTCATGCCCCAAACATCAAAAGCATAGAAATGGGACATACAACATCCAAATTACACTATCAGTGTCAGCGTCTAATCAGGGTAAAAGAAAACCCACCAGAAATGCAGAACAAATGGTATAACAGAGGTCCCAACATCAGAGATTTTGCTTCAGAGCTCTTCCAAGCCCCACCTCTCATAAATTATGTTCCTCTTACAGCAGTCATTAGCAGCACACTCTCAGTATAAGGTAATAGTTTAACCCCCTGAGTATATTACTTCACCAGCATAGCTATAACACTTGTGGCTTCAGACTTGCTTAATCTCAAAAATGTTTCTTCTATCCAGCTCCTCACTGCTGCTCTCTATGTAAATATTCATAAAAATGTGCCTATTCACTCAACCAAAGTTTTGCTTGGATAGGTCATGTCCAAAACCCATGACCAGAACCATCTCATTTTGAATATTTTAAAAAAACAAATTAAAAAAAATCCACAAGTATTTGCTTTGAAAGTTACATTCCTTGATCTAGAAGTTTTTCCTGGCCAAATGAGAAAGAGATAAAAGTAGCTCAAAAAACCACCACATCTGTCAACTTTCAGTGGTTTTCTTCCCCATTAGAAATTAACCACATAGGAAGTGACATAAGGCTCTTGTGTTTTGTACTCCTTAATAGGCCTCAATAAACTATGAAAGGTTTCTTCACTGATTTTCCCCTGCTTGGCTTTTCTTTGGCTTTCTGTACTGGAACCTGAGGCTACCACTGCACTGTGCCAAGTATAACCACAGGATCCCACAGCCCCACACAGCTCTGCAGCGCCCTGTCATCTCGTGGGAGAACATACTAAATTCAATCACAAGCAAGAACACTCTCAGGCCTAGATTTCTGGCCCCACACAAGCATCCCTTTCTATTATGAGATCACAGACTGCAGACAGGCAGCAGGAGAAGGTGACAGCTATGATTGTTCCTCCTACCATCACCATTTATATGTGCCAGAGATCACAGGAACCATTACAGGCTGTAACAAGCGAGCACCATCAGAACACTGATCCAACACACTACCAAATTCAAAAATCTTCAAGTCATGTAATGAAAATAAAAGGGAAACAGTCCAGTGGTTTAGAAATATTTTGCAAATAGAACTGAAGCATGATTTAAGCAATTAGGTTTTGGTTTATCTTTTGCTGAAGAGCTGCATATCAATTGCATTTCTACTTTTGCTAGAGGTGGGAATGTCTGGCCTTACATAGCAGTCCGTTACAGTTTCAGTTAGTAAAATTCAAGCTGACCATACTGGTACAAGTATTTAATTTTATACCTCAACTCAAGCTTCTAATTAATCATTTAAATCCTAGGAAATGGTGTCATCCTAAGCTTCCTAACAACTGACATAATGCAATAAAGTATTACCTTATGTAACCTGAATGAAAGCAGTCCAAAGGTCTGCTTTCTTCAGGTCATATCTATGCACTTTTTTTTTTTCTTTGGTTGGAACTCAACATGTATCAGCATGCTTGCAGGTAATTCTCAGGGGATAAGCAGTTCTTTGGAAACAATGGCAATAAAATAATCTATAATTCATGGCCGGGATTATAGAGGAGGTTGGGAGAATACAGTAGAGACCCAAACTGGTTCATGTACTCCACCTAAAAACCTGACACACAGCTAGAGAATTCTTGGCTTCTTATTAAACAGTTTCTCAGCAGTTGCCTTTCACTGGCACAAACCAGAGCTCTAGAGACACAGTTCAGCTATCATCCAACCAGTTTTTCACATTTTGGCCTTCCTTGTATTCTCTACAAGGATCTTTGTTTGAATTCCTTGGTTGACCCTAGAGATGTCATGTGAAAATATCACAAAAGTTTCCCACTGTTGAAATAGCAATTTGAAATTACATATGTTTCCCAGGATGATCTAGATCATTCAGGAGGCATGGAATTACAGTTTAAAGCTACCACTTACTTGACCGTATTTGTTCAAATACCTGGAAATGTACACTTGAGACTGCAAAAAGGTATGAGAACTTCCTTTCCCTTTCCACAGGAATCAGACACAAAACTATCCCCTCAAAAATAATAAATAATAGTTATCTGGAACAGATTTCACTGTATTAAGAAAATCCCAACTTTAGGCTTGATTTTGGTTCACCTCCAACTTCTCCCAAACAAACATCACAACCTAGCAAAGCTGCGATTGTCAATGAACCAGAGCCACGAAGGAGCCCCTTAGCAAGTTCTTAGATGTAACACAACCTATAAATGAACTCAGTGTACCATAACGAACTGAGCCATGTATTAAAATACATCTGGCTTGTAAAATTCAGAGCAAGTGCTGTCCAAGGCATGTAGTTATTCCATTCCTCAAAAGATTCTCAGGCAACATTACTGAATGGAAGTGTCAAAACATCAGTGCCTTCTGGCAGTGTGTGCAGAATTCTCACTTTACATCCCACTAAAATCACAAATCTCTGGGCTAAGCACGCACAATGGATAAGGGAATTCAAAAGCAGGGTTTTCATATGCATATATGAATGATATGCAGAAAACGGGTCCAAAAAGAGGTTTAAGGTTTTCATTGGGCTGCCCACACCCTTTCTTTTCAGGTGCAGTCAACTCACACCTAACTAATGAAGAGGTAATGAGTTCCTGAAGATCTTCAATGGAAGCTCCCCAACTGAGCAATCATTCCAGTACTACACTACTTTTAAAGTTAACAAAACCTTTCCTGATGTTTAACCTGTTACTCTTTTAGCCACTTAAGGCTAATAACAGAAAAAAGTATTTCAGATGAAACTGTAGGAACATTTAATGGAGCAGAGGATTACTTTACATCAGCTGCAGATGACACATCTACTTAAACATCCCCATTTGTCTTTTTTTTTTTTTTTTTTCCCTCCAAAAAGATGACATTGACCACTATTTGCATCACAGTCCACCAGAAGCCCCAGCCATTTTTAATGCATTTTTTCCTATGGAATGACCATCTAACTATTCCTTTCTAATCTGCATAATCTGATAATTGTTCTTAATTAATTTTCTTTTATTTTCCTCAATATTGTTTTAGTACACAGCTTTCAAAGCTATCGCCATTTTTCAAATTGATTGTAGCGTAGCATCACCTGCCAATACAATATGCTCCCTTTTTATTTTACCATCCCTATCAGCAAGGAAAGCATGAAATTGTACTCAACCCAAAAGTGCAAACCCTACATAAATGCCATTAAAACAACTTTCTCTTTTGACAGAGGATCACTGACAGCAGTTTCTTGAACACGCTTTACCAGCCAACTAGTACATGCATTTCAGAATTGTCTCAGCAAGTCCATATAACAAATGAGATGCTGCCTGATAAGCATGCAGGATGATATGAAAAACCTTACATGGTACCAGCCAGACCTTCGTTATCCATGCCACCTGTAATATTTTCCCAGAGGAAGTAAAGTTGGTTTCAAATGATTAGTTTTGGACAAGTCTGTCTGGATAATTACAGATCTTCTTACCCTACAGCTGCTGTCAAATCTTTTGAGAAACTAGTATTTGTCGAACCAATTTAGACTGGGCAATGCAAAACACCCTGTCACGTATGTCAGGCAACAAGAGTTCATGAAATGCTCACCTCTCAACACTTGCTTCTCCTGATGACCCTGCTCTCTTCTTCATCTTCTTGTCCTGATCTGGAATTCCCGAATGCCAACAGAATGACTGCCCTGGAAACGACAAAGCAAAACAGAAAATAAAACAATTTTATTCTTGCAAATACATCTGCATTTTATATCAACCTACTGCCTGCAGACCTTGTTATCTTGCCCATGGTTTGTCAGCCTGTCTTTCAGTTTTAAGCTCCTCAAGGCCAAACACAGCCCGCCTTATCCTGTGTTTACTCACAATAATGTACTATGCCTCCTGTAATGGCTTGACCACTAATTGAAGCTGTAGTTCCTGTTGTCACAGAGGTAATAGAGTGCAATCCTTCTAAATCCAAATTGCTTTCAATTGCTACACATGGTGCAAACATAGACATTACAAATGGTAGCCCATACAGAAGCTAGACTCCCTGTGACTTTAAAACTTTAATGTTTTAAAGCCCAATTTTGTAAGGCGATTGGCAACACTTTTCTCGTTAACTAGCACACAAAGGCAATCATAGAGAATACATGTTTTACAACCATGTTTTAATAATCTGTATCAGCAACCCTTTCCCCATGCACACAACATTTGTATTTAGCAAAGATGAAATAAATTTAATCCTCTTTTTGCTGATGTAATGACTTTGACTTTGTCTTATGTTATGCTTTGACCAAAATAATGTTTAAATGACCATTTTGTTAAATGTATTTTTTCCACTTCAGCAGAATATTTCATGGAGGAAAAGAAACCAAACCAAAACACCACCCTACTCTGATTTTTTTTTACTATTATTATCTTAGAGACCCCCAAATCCTGATTTTCCTAGTAGGGCTGTTGCATTGCATTAAAACTACCGTCCCTTAAATTACACCTCAGGCTTGATTCATCACTTCAGTAATGGTTTCAGGTGCAGAAAGTCAGTCTTGCTATCCAAATCTCTCTGAATACCAAGCCTCAAAAAAACGTTTGCCACATGTCCCACCCACTGATTTGTTCTGCTTTTGTCAGTTCATGCTGCTTCTGACAGACATATGTCCTGATTTGTTTGTTAGTGCTCCCAAGATGAGCAAAAAAGATAGAAAATTATTACACATAATTAACTAACAAATATTTTGCCTAAGGGGGGAAATTAAGTAAAACCTGCACTCATACCACACCTTAAAAAGCTTGTGACAGCAATGAATTAGATTCAGACTTTGTCATAAACCAACTGTGAGCTGACAAAAAAAATATTTAATATTATCCTAAATATATTTTATAATAATAATACACTGTACAGATGTATGAGTTCATATTTAATTATTTAAAACTGTAAATTAAACACTGCTCTGGCCTTTGAAAGCCAAAACCACCTACTCTTGACACAGCAAGAGAACGCAGGATCTTTCACTGCATAACTGTGCTGGGGTATTGGAAAACTTTGTAGTCTAGCTGAATAATTCAGTGTATTTTCAAGCTTCCATAGTATCCCTTTTCTGAGACTCTCAAGCAAATCAAATGTCTGCTAACTAAAGTTCTTGGCTCATTCTGAAATCAGCATTTTATCCAGTGTGAATGGGGCAAAACAAACAGCAGAGGTTTTCTGGCTTGCCCAGGATCACAGAGAGTTAATGGCAGAGCTGGTGCAGTCAGAGTTCCTGTCCTACTTGTACTCTCCTGTTCTAACCACAGGACCACACACCCACATTACCCGATAAACCTGCTGCACTCACAGCAAAGAAACATGACTTTAATGAAAACATATTTTCAGGATAAGCTTACGTCTCCTCTATACAACCAATACCATGGCTCAGAACAACCGTGTAACACCACTAAACTTTTGCTTTCAGATTTAGAGTCATCACTAGGATTTTTAACCTCTTTGCATTGCTGTTAAAGATATAACAATTGAAAACTGACGTTTCCACCTAGATTGTTCATGAACAATTATACAAATACACAGCCAATAGAGGGATCAAAGCAAGCGAGCTGGGGTGGCAAGATTCCTCAGCTTTGTTTTTTGGTGTTTGGGTTTGTTGGCTTTTTTTTTTTTTTTGGTGTGTTTTTTTTGTTCTTGTTGTTTTTGTGGTTTTTTTTTTCCCCTAAACAGCTTTGATTTCACTATATCTGCTACAGCAGATTTAAATTTACTTTGCCTTTTGCTTGCATGAGTGTTTCACAAGTGGCAATGTTAAAACCAAAGAATAAAACACCTCCCAAAGAATTATTTCAAAATGAAACAAAACATTTTAAAATTAACTAAGAGTATAGGGAGTCACAAGGACTAGTCAGAGAATATGCAGAGCTAGTAATATCCACTGGTTAAGACCCTAAGCTAGGTCACTTATCCATTTGAGTTCCTTTGTTTTTTTAATTAAGTGGAAAGAATTAATCAAAGAATATACAGTTAGGATTTCACAAAAGGTTATCCCATCAGTGGCTCTGAAATCTTGTTACATATGGCTTGATGAAATTGCTAAATGTTATGTTCCTAGTAACCTATAGGATCATTTTTTCCCTCTCTACAAAGAGCATATACTAGACATCATTTAAATCCTACTTAAGACATTAAAACAGGATTTAAGTGGGATTTTAAAGAGGAAAAAAACCCCTCAAGTAGGTCTTTTAAACCAGGATAAATTTAATCTGTAGCTCCTAGCAGCATATGAGGACAAACACACCACAATTTTTCTACGCTTGCCCTATGAGTACAGAATACAAAATGCACACCAAGTAAAAACCTCTGTGATTTCCACAACTATTATTTCAGTCACTGCCCAGACAACTAGGCAATGTGGTTATTTCCAGTCTGCTTCAGCACATTCATGAAATAAAGAGGAAAAAAAAAAACCAAGCCAAAAAGCACCAGGACCCTAGCCTCAAACTACAGAGCCCTGGCAGAACAAGCTGTAATATCAACAATTATTTTAAGGTAAATACATTCAATTCCTAATACAATTTATACCTATTAAAATTAGCTTTGTGTCCAAAAAAAAAAGGGGGAGCACTCACAATGTTATGGTTTTCATGTTTGTTCACCCAAACCGTATGCTTCTGGTATCTATTAACTATTTTCTGTAAAGGTTACCAGGAACCAATAAAAATCCTATTGGGTGAGGTTTGTACACAGACAGTAGTAAGTACATTCAATTATAATAGTTTTTTAATAAACTGAACAATAAAACATGGTCATTAAGTGAGTTTCTATCTTAAGATATTTATAGAAAAAGTACACAGCTACTCTTCCTCCTTGTTTTGCTGTTCATACATTAAAAAGCTAAGTGCAAAAAAAAAAAAGAAATTACAACTGAGAGTAATTTCCGTCTCATGTTGACTCAGGAAATATGGAGCCCAACTCATACAAATTTATTCTCAAATCATTATGTAAGAGTGAAGTAATCTGTTCTTAGGTATTCTTGCACTGACTGAGGGTCAGTTTTATTTTTAATTTAACTACCCACCCTGGCTATATAATAAATCTTACATAAACAAACCCAGACAGTAGGATTAAAGGATAAACATAACTAATGCTCAGATCCAGAATCTGTGATGAATGAGGAAAAAAAAAAGCCACACAAAAACCTAAAACATGCACCATACACACACACTGCCTTTAATTTTGCAACCTGTCTAAAATTTATCATTTTCCTTCTAAAAACTGACCCGTCTCTAAATACACTTCAGCTGATTTTGAGCTTGTTGTTTGGGGTTTTTTTCCATTATCACCTAATAGGATATTTTATTTTTTTTTTTTCAAAATACAGGAGAACATTAACAGTAAATGGATTGCTATGAGAATTCTTGAGTTTATAGCTTCTGTGTTCAAGACTATCTGCAGGGAAAATCATTCCTAGGTTTGCTAATCACAACGAAAGGACCAATTACATTGCAAAGCACTTGGAAAACATATAGATGATATTTTCTGTAATTCCAATATAGAAAATTATATTTCAGATTGCACTACAGCAGTCGGTTTGGGAAAAACGCTTAATATTTGGGAATGCTAAACAGAGAAAATAGTGAGAAATTCTAAACCCAGAAAAGTACACAGAAGAAGAGTATGAAGCAAGCAACACAATCTTGATTGCTTTCAAACCATTGAGATTGGAATCATTACGGAAAAAAGTTATCTTTCTTAAAGAACACGTTAGTAATTCATCCATCTCACCTTCACAAATGAAATAAATATGGAAGGACTTTCTGATATTTAGGTGATGTTATTCAGAAATCTGAATAGAAATGATTGACTTCAATTTGTATTTTATGATCAGTTGCATTTGCAATTCAATGCATTTGACTGTCGTATTGATTATCTTATTACCAAAATTCTGTGTTTGTTTATGCTGATGGGAGATGCTTTTGTCACTGGAGTCTCATTTCAATCTCCTTTCAAGTCCCTACTTGATCTTTCTTCTTAAAGTAGTATGAGTAACTTAGGGAAAGCACTTGTATTACAGAACCGACAAGTTCCACAAGGGAAATGAAGTCATTCATTCTTCACTTTCAAAAAAAAAATCATATCAAAGATGGGGTGAATTTTCTCAGTTATGAATTTATGGATCCCTTATTTTCCCATGCACTGACAAACACCAGACACTGTGATCTGAATGCCTATACAGATATAAATTTACTATTTGAGAACTAAATCTGTTTTTTTAAGAAACTATCCAAACTATTCACAGCCTCCAGGGAAAAAGATGGTGGTGAACCAACCTCACCTTAAAAATATATAAAGAGAGTAGGGTAAAATATTTCTATGTATAAGAAATAGAAAAACTTTTCTGTGAACAAGTCAAAGCTGTACCATGAGAACAATCATAGGGTTCTTCCAACCAGGACAGTACCAGCTTCCACAGACTGCCTTCCAATATTTCACAAAAGAAAATCTACAGATTCAAATGAGTTTTTTTTTATCCCCTCAGCTACCAGAATTTTTGAAATATCAAGTGACTTCTTACTCACTGAAAGAAAATCTAATGCCTATTCCAGATTTGATCTGAAGCATTAACTCTGGAAAAGCATTTTCTTGGGAGATTAATAAATAGAAAACATTTTGAGCAATAGGACAGTGACTTCAGACGGGGAATCACAGATGCAATCTGAAGCATTGAACCTGCAGATTCACGTTAGCATTCCCTTCTCTTTCCTTTAAATCTCTTGATATTTACTCCAGAGCAAAGGAATTGGGAGTGGGCTTTTTTCACATCCCTTTTTAGAATACCAGATTGACATTCAGATTGCATGCATGTTTATTGAAATTACTTCTGTGAAGACACCCAAAACCTACGTAGCCCTGTGAACAAGAATGTGTCTGCAGGGACGGCTCTCCCATGACTCCATACCTCGTATACAGTGGGAAGTCATCAGTTACCCAAAAGCAAGCAAATTTACAGAGCACTGCTTCACACCACCTATCTTTAAAACCATGCCATTTGTTTGAATATAACTCATTCACTTGATGCAAGAAAAACGGCTTTGTTGCCAAAAATTCACAGTTGCTTCAGACATGCAAGCCATACATTTGTCTGTTGGAGAATAACCATCCCAAGGGCACAGCATGAATATGGCTGGGAATACAACAAAAAGGATTCAAAAACCACTCTCATGAAAAAAAATATTTTATGTTGTAGTAGTTACTACCATAGTATAACACCCTTTCAGAGCTATAAAAACTATCTTCTCTCTCTCTGCACAATGATAGTGTCCAAGTCTGCTAGTACAAGGCTGAAACAGAATTACCAGATAAGAGAGCACTCTCTTCTACTTGCTGTTAACTACTTTTCACCTCCTCATAACACAAGGTTTTAGAGGTGTCTGATAAACAGCAGGTGTTTTTGTTTAAATTCACTTTGCTTCTGTAAGTTTAATGCCATGATTCATTTTAACATCAACAGATAGAAGCACTTTTGTCTGTGGGATACAAACAATAAGATAGTGCAGGTAGTGCTTCATCTTGTTGTACCCGACATATATATTTTTTAATAGTAATCGTAGCCAGTGATTTAATCCTTCTATACTTTGTATACATCCTCAACCTGAAAGAAAACACTTATTTATCTCTAATGTAAGCATTATGACATAAATACCTGACTCATGTAGCATGAAGTTGTTGACATTTGTCTCAAATGACTGGGTACAATCATCCTTCTGTGTACCTCCCTCTTTCCCCCTGAACTTTTAAGATATTTTTTGCCCTTCAAGGCAATGCTGAATCACACCAAGCACTTTAGTGAATATGTTCTTTGAAAAGTTTTGGGTTTTTTTCCCTGTGGTTCCTGTTACATATAGTTCAAATGACAACAAAAAAGAAACCCCCAAGAGATTGCCTTGCATGGTTTCTTATACAGTATATTGTTTAAAAGTGCCAGAACCCATATTGATTTCAGCTTACCAAGGGCTACTGAAATAGCATACATAGAAATTCTTATATACTGTACAGAGACAAGGTTATTGACCTGAAACTAGAATTCTCAGGGAATGTTACATCTACAGTTCTGCACAATTGCAGCTATACATTGCACAGCTCAAAAAAACAGCCGAAATCTAAGCGGGCTAACACGCTTTAACTGTACTCATCTAAGTGATAAGGGTAATTTTTTAATTCAGTGGATACTGAGCACACTTTAAGCTGCTCCTCCTTTTCCCAACCATCTGCCCTATACAAAACATGCAAGATGAGCAGGAACAAAAAGTGAAAGGAAGCTACTGTTTTAACTCAGGGAATGGTAACTTGGCATTTATAGTTCATGGCTGTCTGAAGATAACTGGCCAAAAAGCGTACTCCACAACCCACAAGAAGAGTAGGGACTTGTAGAAAAGGCAAAGCTACTTTGCTACTAAATGACATTGACCGAACTCTGCTTTCAGAATGTATGCTGAAAAAAAGAACAAGGTAACCTTTCGGGTGTTCTCTCACTATAATTTCATTATATAAAGCCAAACCCAGGTAAATCAGCTTGTTAATACCTTTGCATTTATTTAGAAGTCTATTATAAAAATTACATCTTACAACTTTTTCATTTACTTAAGAATTTTTGCCCCCTCAAAATCAAATAAATAAGAAATTCACCAAAATTCTTTTTAGGAATGAAGACCTTTCATATCCAAGTTCTCCATGTTGCAGGGAGAAAAATAATTCTCAATGATACAGATGTAATGGAAATTCTAAAATAATTTCAGCTTTGTGACTAGGGCTGAAGGAGCAGCATCTTCTAATTTTGAGATTTTGGAAAGTAAGGCCTGATATTCTGCCTTAAGACTGATACAGGTATTTGTGTGTGATGTGATATGCACGCACAGACACTTCCTTGAATAGGTCAG
The DNA here is from genome assembly GCF_963210335.1 of Falco punctatus. Lineage (NCBI taxonomy): Eukaryota > Metazoa > Chordata > Aves > Falconiformes > Falconidae > Falco > Falco punctatus. The sequence goes on along the minus strand of NC_137590.1, from coordinate 27,823,904 downwards.
AATAGCAAACTGTATTTCGCTCAAAATGAAACTAAGACCACCCAGATGGAAAAGAATCTTACTGGGGGATGAAATTAAGTAGATCTTAAAAAATCCCCATACACACAAAAAACCCACCCCCACACAACAAAACTACAAGAAAGTTCGTATCATCTCTCCAAAAAATCCTTAAAATATGCAGTAATAAGAAAAGTTTCTTCAAAACATCTATGATCAAAATGAACTGAAAAACAGCTCTAGCCAACAGACAGTTACAAGTTGAAGCCATTTCCCCATCAGTATTCATTTGCATATCCCCAGTCGTTTGGAGCACATCTGAAACCTGGCATTTTTATTAATTCTAGCCAGTTTTTTTCCCCCAATAGTCAGGGGAATAAAACATATGCTTTCTTTTCTACTCTAATGACCCTTTAACAGTCACATAAAGATACTGAGTATGTGTTTGTGGGAGCAGGGAGAAAGAACAATAAATAATTTTAATTAAATACATTTAGTCACAAGTGTGAAATTATCTCAGGATTCAATTTCTCACGGACAGCTCTCTCATACATGTGTACAAACAGCCCCAGAATGAGGACAAGCTAAAACATCTACTTTCCCTCTTCTAATTTTCTCTCCCTTTAACAACCTTTCAGACAAGGTCTCCCCACATTTACACAATAGTCACCTGGATCTGCTTTCCTTCCAACAAGTTGCTACTGGTAAAGCTTTCACAGGTGAGCAGCTTTGTCAAGGCCTGAAAGGTGCTGGAAGCCTTTCTTAAAAGGCCTTATAACTCCAGAAGGTCTTGTCCTTATCACTTGTGTAACCTCTGCTGTGCACACTATAGCCTGGTATCACGATATCCATTGACACGGCTGTAAAAATCCTCCCAAAAAGACAACAGTGAGGCTTTAGCAACCAGCTCCGTTAGCATTTGGCTTGTAAACAGCAACCAATTCAAATGCAAAACTAACACTGGCACGTTTCTGAAACCAGCAAGCTCTCAGCACTCTGCGAGCTTATGAGAAATGCAGAGCAAATTAAGTATGAGATCAAACCCAATAATACTTCCAAAGAGAAATGAATCATTGAAAAACCTCAGAGTAGGAAGGAGAACAACACTTTTTTCATCAGAGCGACTAGCTGAAGGAAGTTTTAATAGTGTACCAACTTTGATAGCAAGAAATGTTAACTCATTTTAAAAGAATCCACTAAATAAATAGCTGTATGTTGAAGCAGCAAAGATATTTGTCTAGAAACAACAAAAAAAAAGATGGTCTGAAAGAGGAGGATAAGTATGATTGCCAAGAAAAATACTACGAGATCTACTATTGGAAAATAAGCAGATTTGGTTTATGTACACCCCTCAGCATCCTTCCATAATATTTAGTAACAAATGGCCACAGCAGTGTTCTGCACTACACAAAATGTTGGGTTATTGCTCTTGTTTTATTATAAGAGCATGGAGGATTTTTTGGTTTTCAGCTCCTCATAGATCTAACTTGTTCTTTTCCTTGAGTATAAGATAGATGCATATAAACAGATTTGTTTCCTGGAAAATCTTCAGAAAGCGGGGCAATTGAGAAGAGCTTGCTTAAGTCCAAGGTTTCACTACAGGCAATTGCAGGAAATTGTAGCTGATCATTCAGTCCATCATAAAAATATATTAAAACAGTCAGCCCAACCTCTTATTGAAACATCATGTAAGAAAATCTATAAAATAATGTCACATGGAAATATCCTTACTGGTGGCAGTACTGCATGATGCTATCTATAGACCAGGGAGGTTGTATGTTGTAGTTCATCACTGACTGACATGGCGCTGACTGCATGCTCTGCGAGGCTGCTCGCCTGTTGTGGTTTAACCCCAGCCAGCAGCTAAGCACCACACAGCTGCTCGCTCACCCCCCACGCAGAGGGATGGGGAGGAGATTTGGGAGAAAGGGTAAAACCCATGGGTTGAGATAAAAACAATTTAATAATTAAAATCTAATAATAATGACAACAACAACTGTAATCAGGAGAGAGAGAGGCAGAGGGGAATAAAACCCAAAAGGAAAAAAAAATCCCCCAGTGATGCACAATACAATCGCTCCCCACCTGCTGACTGACGCCCAGCCGGCCCCCAGGCAGCTATCGTCAGGCCCCAGCCAACACCCCCAGCTTTATATACTGAACACGATGTCCCATGGATGGAATATCCCTTTGGCCAGTTCAGGTCAGCTGTCCTGGCTGTGTCCCCTCCCAATTTCTCATGCCTGCACAGCCTTCTCACTGGCAGGGGCTGAGAAACTGGAAAGTCCTTAATTTAGTACGAACATCACTTAGCAACAACTAGAAACATCGGTGTGTTATCTATGTTATTCTCATGCTAAATCCAAAACACAGCACTGCACCAGCTACTCTACCCCAGCCAAAACCCAGACATCACCCCAGCAGCAGGACTCCTCTAGCACTGAAGAGGAGGAAAGGCAAAAGGATGGTTCCCACACACCGGCTGTATCACCCTGGGCTGAACCGAAAGCTCACCCAGTTTTCCTGCTCACTCATTCAGTTCCTACAGCTCCCAGCTATGTTATTTTCACAAGGTGATGTCCGCTGTGAAGCAATCACTGCCTCTGAGGAAGCAGAAAGGTCAGTAACTCAATTCACATAAACCACTGAGCAACCAACACAAACAGCATCGGCTCAGGGCTCCTCTGCAGCAAAGCAAGCCTGCGTGAGAATATGGGACCAGGGCCAGCCAGATCTTCTGGCAGGAACGGGAAAAGGAAAGGGAATCGAGAACAACACTGAGCCAGCTGAAGAGGTACAATGGTGGGAAGGGTTGGGCACCAAGCATGGCTTTTGGGTGGCTCTGCCTCCCCAGCAGTAGCTACCCCCGGCTAGGTGCTGCCCCCCTCCCAGCAGCAGCTAGCTTTCCCAGACCCTGGCACAGGCAAAGCACCAGGACCACAACGCTTCTGCTATGGCAAAACGGTTTGCTTCCCTATGGAACTGTTTTGCTTAAGCAGAGGAAGCCTTTTCACATCAAAACCAAATCAAGATATCACAAAAGAAAACTAGATTAGAGATATTGTGATGTCCTGAACTGATCTTCTAGTCCTTGTGACTTGAATGGTACACTCTATATCCTTAAAGCAAATCTTAGATCTTTAAATATTATTATTTTGCAGGAAATAGACTCTGTGACAGAAATAAGCCCTTAGTTTCTGCGAATTCTACATTACTTTAGCAACAATTCTAGAAGCGAAATTAGAAACAGGGAGTGAAAAGTGAAAAAGAAAGATTGAGGGAGAAAGAATTGGGCAGAAAAAGTTGGAGTGACATTGAAATGAAGAAACAAGAAAGGAAAAAGGGCAATGAAAAAGGAGGAAAGAAAATAAATACACAAAGGACAGTATGAATTAGAAAACGCATTGTGCTACAAGCAACTCCAGCGAGTCTGTGAAAATGAAAGTTGTATGTGCCCATGTCATCACAATGACAAGTCTGACTTCTCTAAGCTGCTGTAGTAAATTGTCATTATTCTCCTGTACTTCCAAGTTTTGACCAGTTTCCATCACTCTTGGATAGATTTTGGCAAAAGCATCTTTATATCCTGTTTATAAATATAATTTTGTGGAATTTAGTATGTAAAAGAACTACATTGAAATGTTAGTAAGCTACTAAATCTGTATTTGTTACTTCTACTAGCAATGTATTTACTGGGTTTAAATTTGGATGTTTCCAGCCTTTCAGGACTGTAAGACATGAACAAGAGGGACTGACAAGTACATATATGTATATACATCTATTTATATGTATTAACCCTGCTGAAAAACAATGTCCTGAAAGGTGGATAGATTAGTTAGTTGTTTCTGTTATTCTTACAACAGCCACAGTGCTTCATGCCAAGTAGAGAAACTATCTGTATCATGGTGGGTCCTTACAAGAAAGGTGTTGAAGGGGTTAAAAGCGTTATCATCAGCTCCATACAAACAGAGCTAGCCCTTGAAATCAAAGACACTTACCTTTTCCTCACAAGGTGTGCAAGCCAATATTTTACGTCAACAAACGCAACCATGGGACCAAACACATACAGAGCTATCACCACTCAAATTGCTACACAAAATAGAACTTGTCACACAGGAACAGAATAGGTGAAGTAAGAGTTTACACAGGACTTGACAAAACATTTATAATCATACGCCTGCCAACTACTGAGAATTTACCTTGAAATCTTTCCCCTTCACTGTGTCTAAAAAAACAAACTAACACACACACACACACACACACACACACCCCCCAACCACCAAATCAAAAGCAAAATAAACCCCACAAACCCTGCTCCCAAGTAGTACTAACATTATTATGTACTACATTAGTGTGACATTGCCCACTGGTCAGTAGGTAACTACAAAATGATGTAACGGAATTAAATAAAAGCTACGCACAAAGCCAGGCTTAAGCACAGTGACTAAAACCTGTGAGCTGTGTAATTAAAATGTTGACAGAGACCTGAATCGCACTAACACTTTTTCTTTTCCCATATCACTCTTCAAGAGAAAACACGTCTTCTAATCATCAAAAAGCTTTCAGTGTTAAGACTTCAGCTGTCATTTTAAAAGTTAAGTCTTTTCGATTTACTTCCTAACGTCAGAGGTATTCCAACATAAACATGAAATGCAACAAATGGCAAGTGTAATCTCTTCACAAAACACACAGATTAATCCTTGTTCCTACAACTGTTTCACTGCCAAATAAAAAACACTTATCAAGAGTACAAGTGCATTAAATTATCTGAAAGGTCCTCATTGAACTTAATACTGACATTCTAGATACACATATCCAGTTATTTAAGAAAACTGATTTTTTACATGAAGTTTTGAGGCTGAAAAGTGTGAGGCCCTTCTTCGCTTAGTCAGTCAGCTCAACAACTAGCATTTTATGTCACTGAAATGTTTATATTATCAAGAAGGCAAAAGAATGCTATTGTGATGTACTGTTGTACATCAACATACATATTGTATGTACTGTTGTACATACAATATACTTAATTTTGGCAAATATACCACAGATATACTTCATTTTCACACATCTCTTTCAGGCGTAGTTTCTTCTACACAGATTCTGCTGCAAAGGCTGTTAGAGGGGAAAATAATAACACAGGAAACCTATTGCTATTACCTTTAAGGCTAGCCCACTGAAGCACTCTTCAGTACTTCATACGAAAACTTCCCGATTGATTTTTGCATGTCTGATTTTCAGTACCTGGCTCTAAAATCCAGAACATGGGAATTTCTTCCATTTCTCACCACCCACAGCGTGTGCGGTGGAGCTCCAAGCCTTGCCTGAAAAACCTCAGAAGCAGGAAGGACTTCAGAGGCCTGATCCAGCATCCACTGTGCTTAAAACGTGTTTGCACGGCTGCACCGGTCTTTGAATCAGATCTGCTTTCCTTCTAACGTTTTTGTCAAGTATATGTCAACCTGTTAAGCCCAGGTTTTCTAAAGCAGAACATTTCTACACATCCACTCCAGCATAAGATTGCTCCTTACAGCATCACAGTTTGCCCAAAGGTTTAGGTGAATCTTTACAAAATAATGGCTCTGTACTACCAGATGTACTGCACTTACTGTAGGAGCAGGTTGCTGTTGCCAGAGTTTCAGTAGCTTTGCTGGTCTTAGAAGCTGAGCTCTGCTGCAGAGAGCTCTGGGAGGTGAATGAGACTGAGAATGTGTCCACTAATAACCTCCAAAATAGCCTTTACACAGCAGAAAATACACAAGATAAAAGGCAGAAGAGCAGATTTAAAATGGAATTCGTTACTTCCCAGAGCACACTAGCTGCTGTGTAATAGGTACCATTTTCTATTGTGAGCTAATGCTGGCTCTAGTTAATTAACATATCAGCTATTCTGATTTAGTGCAGCACTGAGTATCATTACAACAATGTGCTAGAATACTTTTGGAAATACTGTGTAAACTAGGAGTTACTCAGTTTGCAGCTGAGTAGCAAATGTGTACACACAGTAGTTCCTGAACATTAAGGAAAAACAGTTCCTGTTCTTAAAAGAAACTGGTTCCAACATACACAGACAATGAACATGATGAAACAATCCAGCTCTTAGCTTTTACACTGGACTTGCCATGCAGCCAGACCCCAGCTTTGCAGATAACATCCACAAAGCAAATTTCACAATGGTATCTGAACTGCTTAGGAAGAAAGTGCTACTTAGTGCCATGTTTGCAGAATCACCCTTTGGAGCATGGATAGCCTAAGTACTCATATATGTGGAGACTCCTGTTCCTAAGAGGACGAGTATCTGACAGACGCTGATGGATGGTTTATGGTTTCAGATTTTTGTATTACAATCTTCACATGAACTAGCAAAAAATACAAATAGCCTCCAATTAGGGATATAGAAACTGCGATATTTCCAACATTATAGAAAATTGCTGTTGCTGTCCACTTATCTTTTGAGGCCAAAATGCGTAATTTTTTTTTTAGTATTCCCAAAAGGTATTATACCTGGCACAGGACCATACCAGAGTGGAAATTTCCCGACATACTAGATTGTATCAACACAATTTGTCATTGAGCAATAATTATTCACATGCAAATATCTGGATAGACTCCAATAAAAACTGTGTAAAATGCTAAACTACAAACATTTCAGCCTTGCAGACTGATGTGGAATGTTTGACTCCTGGCCTAGGCCTCCCTCTTCAGCACGCGCATTGCAACCAGTTTTCCTTTTAGCATGTCACATTTATTATTGTTGTAAAGACAAAAAAAACCCCAACAAACGAAAGCTTTTATTAAAATCTGCTTGTCTAAAAGGAATAATAATAACAAAAAACAAGGCAAAACCACCATCCAAAACAACAAAACAAATGAAAACAACAAGCCAGAAATACTACTTCAAGTTTTCACAGTCACAGTCCTAAATGTATGGCAAATCCACAGCCATTGAATAATTCTAGTATTCTCTCCAGCTGAACATGTGTTTCCACTCTGAATTTTAAATATTTTTTTTTCTTTACAGCTGTAAAATAATACTTTCTAGTCAGAAGATAGTAGTAGACAAGGTATTCTATTTTTAAGTCTGCAGACACTCTGGGAAAGTGAATTGGCTCAGTCATCTGAGAGGACTGCCAGTGGTGCAATCCAAGATGATAACTTCAGCGTCAAAGTGTAAAAATGCTCACAATAACATTTAGCTAATAATCTAGTTTATGCCATGATCTCAATTTTTTTCAGATGCCAGAACATCAACCATGACAACTTATTATTTACAAAACATTAAAAACTCCATAAGTGTGGGACCATCATCAAGAAAAATGTTTCTAGCTAATACAGAATTACTGCATCGATTGATTGCCTTATTTACCACTGCACCTTCTCATTAAGATCCTTCACATAAAACTACTGCATAGATGTCTTCATCTGAAGCCCTGAAAATCTGCAATTCCTTGCCTGTGAGCTGAGGACTAGTCCTCTAGGGAGACTTTCTCCAGCAGCTTTTAAACAAGAACGTTAACTTCATCGTCACTGAATGATAGCAATATCGAAGCTAAGCTGAGGTGTATTCTGCTACACCTGGCACTGACTCACATTAATACAGACAGAATTTAATTTTGCAGCCTAAACTAGGGGTGGCAAAATGCACTATTGCACTACCAGCCATAGGAAGCAGAGCAGGCACAGGCAGCATCATGTGATGAACATGGGGATGTTGTAAAACAGTAAGCGAAAGGACTCTCACCAGGCTTTTGGAGATCTGTAGGAAAGAAAAGAGGTGGAAGTGGTAACGGAACACTTCTTGTGCATGACAACAAGGACAGACATGACTGAAAATCCCAGTATGTATGTAGGTGGGGAAGGCATCTGGGTGAAAGTGGGAGAAGGCTCCTAACACAAAGGAGTTAGAAAGAAGAGCTGAGAGGGAAGAAAAAGCTCTTTTCCTCTAGCCTACTGGTTCTTGCGACACTCTCATAACTAAAGTAAGAAAAAAAAAAAGACCAAATGAAACTATTAAATGCTTCCCCAATATACACTTTCTTATACCACTGAAGTGTGTATATTCATCAGCCAGAAGTTAAATATCACATTCTTTAATATTCAAACTGATAAACATTTACAGTATTCACTACAGAGAAGATGAACATTAATCAAAACTAACAACTAATTTTAAAAAATACCTGAAGTATATGTTTAAGTCACGGGGGTTTCCCCCTCTCATGTTCATCACCTTATGTGGAAGCCCAAAGCCTTCCCGGGAAGAAAGCAAAATACCCACAAAACCCATTCTCTTTCTCCAGTTGAGAACTTCCTACGATAAAACACATATTGCTTTTTTCCCCAATACATACACACAAATTCCATTTTCTCCTCCTAGAAAAAAAACCCACATTTCAAGTAAGCATTACTCCACACCAGCATACACCCACCCCTTGCTGTGCCCTCTCTGAGCTGTGCAAACACTCCTGACGGTGCCCAACACTGAAATGGCTGCGTGACAGATGGTATGTCTGGCAGTTTATATGTCGCCAAGTCTGGCGGGCAGAAATACCTGATAAAGAACAGCATTTTGTCTTTTGGGAGTATTTTTGTTATAGATTTCCAGAGACCGCAGAGTTTCTGAAGGGTTGCGGTTTGGGGTTTTTGTTTTCTTTTATTTTTAAAATATATCTGTATTTATTTAAGCATAAGCTCTAAATTGCTTGCTTCACCCCCTCTCCTCCTCTTTTTAGTGTGTCTCTAGGGGCAACAAGCCAAAACAGAACGATTGTTAACTGTGCAACACTGTCATGTCTTAACATGCTTCCCAGTATTTTACAGTTTAACCAGTAGTTCTCTGGCCTACATTTCAAAATCAGCCTTTCCTGTGTCAAACCAAAGAAAGAAAGAAAAAATGATTTTTAAAAAAAGTTTTATTTTAAAATTTGAACTCATATTTTAAACACCTGCTCAGAAATTTTATTAGATTCTGCTTTATCAAAGAAAAAAAATACAGGAACACAGGTACTTCACTTACATAATCTTGTAGGGCAAAATTTGTAAAATACTTTGCTCCCATTTTCAAGTGAACAGCCACAGGGGCAATAAAAAAACATAAGGACTAACTTCCTTGTCACTTTATTTTAAAAGACAAAAGAGCTATTCTGAACACAACTCAATGAGAATCTAAGCAGCAACACTCAATGTGTTATTATGGCCAGATTCAGAATTTGAAACCTCCAGGTTTCTGTCCACAATCATCTCCATTATTTTGGATTTCTTGCATTAAAATAAACGTAATTTCCCCATAGGGAGTCTAACAATTTCCATGGTGAAACTTCAATATTTTGTTTGAGGATGGATCTTTTAAAAGGAGACAATTTCTTATAATATCATGTCACTCAGTCTTACCCACCTAGTTTAAACTAATTACCTAGGCGCTCTCCAGTACTCCTTCACAGGGCATCAAGCAAGCTGTCCAAGCAAAGAGAATGCCAAAAAAATCAGTTTTCCAACACTGCAGCCTTGCAGATCTCCAGGACTGGAAAGCTCTCAAAGCTGGCAGAAGACATTGCTTGCATGCTGACAAAATATGCCTTGATAATTGGATGAAGGGACTTGCCAGCCAACTGATGGCAAGCAAAACTGTACTGCGTGACCCTCTTAGGGAAGCTTGGTGACGTATGAGTTGGCCAGACATGGTCATACAGCTTAGTAGGAAACACCTGATTTTGCTGAAATGCTAATGCAATGAAGTCCTCAAGATACCAAAGATTTATAGTTCCCCCCCCCATCAAGTTTTATATACTAAGATTACTGTAATTGGTTCTGATTAGTCACAGTGTCATTACCAAAAGGAATTTAATGAGTAACAGGACCCTCAAACTAAAAACCCAGAAAGCATTACCTTTTGCAGAAAATCCCAACAAAACAAGCTCCCCCCAAAAAGCCCAAACAAAACAAAAAGTGTGCCATGTTTTAGCTGCCTACACTTCTCATGGCAAACTGTCAGCTTTCTTTAGTCACAGCAAGCCACAGGAAGACAAGGTAATGGCTCTCAAAGCTACTTCATGACAACAAAATTATATTTACACACATAATTAGGGAAGATCAAATAATGTTTCAGATAGTCTTAGCACACAGAAAAGGAAGCTTTTAGCATGGCAAGATACAAACTCCTCCTAAGAAAGCAGCTATTTGAACGGTCCTCTCCTAATTGATATATTTGAAACGAACACAAGGAAGCATCAGACTTAACTATGCAAAGCAAGTATACAACTGCTTGTTACTTATTTCTGAGAAAAAGTATTTTGCTTAAAGCCTAGAATACAAAGCTTCTTTTGGGTTTACAGGCATCACGTCATGATTTCACCAACAGTCTGTTTCTGGTGATGTCAATGCTCTTGTAAGTGCTTATTAAGCAGGTTTTATCAATGGATTAAGAAACAGCTCCAAGAGCAGCAAAATAAAGTTTAGATCAAAGCATATAATCAACAGACATAACAGATGACTAAGTACCACCTGTCAGCATATTGTTCTATGACACAGAAGGGGTATGTATATAAAAACACTGGTGCAGAGGTGACACACTTCCCCACCACCCCCTTTTTTTTGAGTAATATGATCAGCTAGTGTCAGAGTTGAGTACGTGCCAGATAAATTAAACCAGCCAGGGGCTAATACGCAATACAGGCCAAGTTTTGCAGAATTTTCTTTTAAAAGATTGGCATTCATGAATTGGTATAGTTTTTCTCATTACATGGTGATGCTGACTTTTTTTTGAAATCTCCTGGTTTTGGCTTGTGCTGAATGAATTGCTATTCCACCCTAAGTCAGTCAGTCTGATTATTACAAATGCCAAGTTGTTCTCCTTCATTTAAACTAGCGAGAGAAGAACACATCACTATGTTTTCCAAAATAAATAACATGAAAAAAGTGCAGAATTTCAGGCTTAAGTGATAAAGATATCTCACTCAACACACTAACATTTAACATTAAAAATCATAACATCCTAGAGTTGCATAAAATCTTCAATTCATCTTACCTTGTAGATTTGAAATTAAAATATCTTTAATATGAAAAACAATAATAAATGTGAATTTTAATCTTGTGAGAAGCACAAACTCTGCTCTTTCTCTTACAAAGTTTTTCCCAACATGATTTTCAGCAATATCAGCCCTTAAACTCCACATTGAACCATCAGCTCTCTGGACTGGACAAGACTCCAATGCAATTCCATCTCTGAAAGCCCTCAACCTTACCCCAGAGCAATGCACAGTGCTTGCCTAGCCCCAGATATGTGTTGACCTACAGCCTCACACTTTCCAGACGGAGCAGGACTCTAGCAGAAATCCTGCTCAGAAACCTTGCCTCCCGAACCCAAAACCTAGACTGAAGCACAGAAAGGTGAGCCCAACTGCAAGAATACACTGAGCATCCTGAGCTCAGCCCACGTCCTAGCTTCCCCAGCTGAGCAGGGCTGCAGAGGAACTCCAGCTCTGAAGACTCTCACCTCTGTAACCTTCCCTTAAGCATTAAATTCCCAAATTCATTATAGTTTGTATGCATTTCCACTTACCTACAACTGCACATTAGGTTATATACATAGGCTCATTGCCTCTGAAATAACTACAGTAGGTTTGTTCTACAACTTTGAGGAGTATGATCCAATTCTTGATCCAGATGCGTGACCTAACTGCCTTGCAAGTCAGCATAAGACAGACATACAACACACATCAGCTATTCCTTCCCCATGCTCTGCTTCACAGATACAGGTAGTAGCTGCGTCCTAACCCCATGCAGGAGACTTGGCATGTTCTAAGCAGAAACACCTCAAAAAATGAGGGGACCAGATTCTAAAGCATGTCATGGCATATATCCTAAAGGCAAGTCTAGACTTGGGCAACAGGAACAAAAACCCAAGATCACACTTGATGAAATGCTCAAACAAGAAAATTTAAGTCCAAGTTTAACACAGCAAAATGTTACATTCCAAATGACAACCTACAAAAAGGACAATTAAACAAGAAAAAGCAGTATTAGATCATATTTTTCAGCAAGATCCTTTGTTCCTTCAGAAACTAGTTTAGCCTAAGCTCTTGGCTATCTAGCTCCATCCATGAGGATTCTTCTGAACCAATTACCCTCTCTGTCCTTTTGCGCAAGATGAGACTCTTCTTCCTCACCCTCCTCTCCATCTTAACATTCAAAGCCAGCGTCCTGTTCTGTTGGTATTCTTATTAATTTGTTTGGAACATCATTTGATGACACAGAGATCTTCATTAGAAGTAGCTGCCATCATCACACCTCCATATCCATTCCCATCTCCCACACCCTTCCACATTCTGTGAAGTTAAATGCTTTTCCCATTCCCCTTCCAACACACCAAAGCTGTCGGTGCCTACTGTAATGATACATCCATGGCTATCTGGTGAACAGATGTTTGTAACACTTTCAGTTCTGTTGCAGTACTTTGTCATACAGGTTGAGAACTATTCATACTAGGAACATGCTATCATGTCCCCTACTTTGAGATCACACAGCAAGTCTTAATAAGACAGAGTACAGGCACGTGAGCTCAAGGGTTTTCTCCAAATTACCTTTCATCAATTTTCTTTTGTCACTACAGGCTCCTGGCATTACAGTCAATGGTGGGCATAATTTCGTCAAGGCACATGAAGGAGGGTTTTACAGAAGGATATGTTCATGTCAAAAAAGGCTCCTGAAGTTTGTGTGGGAAGACAAAGACTGAGAGACTTTCAGTCCACAGGGGAAAGCTGTCAGAATTCCCTTTGCTTACACGACGGCTGCTCCTTAATAGCTTCGCTTTCTGCTTTTGTGGGGAGGAAGGAGGACAGTGAAAAGAATGAAAATGGCAGTAGGAGTTTCATGGTTTTATGACAGAAAATAATCATAGAAAAGTCAAAGAGCCTCTTAGAAACACTGGCAAGGATTGAGAACTAAATATCCCCATCAAAATGCAAGGCAGTCGTAACAGGAAGACTGGGGGAAGCTGCCTGCTCAAAATGTAAAACAATTGCTGTTAATTTACACAGCTCAGACCAGTCCAAAAAAAAAAAAAAAAAAATCTTTTCCCTGTGACTGGTCACTTACTCTGGTTGATGTGATAATACACATTATTATCTCAATGAGATTATTTTATTCAAAGATATAAAAAAAACCCTTATGGAAATTTTATTTCCAGAAAATTTAAAATCTTCAGAAACTGGCATGAAGTTTACTAATACACTTGCAGATTAGTTTGCAACACTCACTTTACAATTAGCAGGATATTCTGCTCATTATAGATATTACCCCTCCCCCCAAAAGTTCCTTTTAAAAAGTGAACCTATTTTTCAAGCTGAAATAGCAATTGTAAGAAAATAAAAATAATTTTAGATTTTTCAAATTCACTTTTGGTCTATTTAGAAATCTTGATTATCAAAAGTTGGAAAACTCAAACTCCTGGCTCTGGCAGTAAACATAGCAAGTCAAGTAATTTATATTTCTTACAGTCTATACTAATCTAAGATGATCTATGATATTTTTCACTCCATATCCAACCAGGCTACTGATCTACTACAGAAGATTACAATCTAAAAGTCCAGACTGCAAAATCAAAAAGCAGATTTCATATCCATAAATTAACTCCCACTCTTACAAATCAGCTATCTACCCCATTCACAAGCACTTTAAACTGGTCCCTCCTCAGGCATGGGGGATATTTTAAACTTCAAAGTTAATCCGCTCTTGATCTGGATTAATTGCTGTAGGAGCTTGCAAGTCTTTCTGAGCACTCTTGGCCAGCTGTTAAAACCCAACAGTTTCCTTTATTTATTCCTTAAAATTAAAAATGCATTCCTGTCGTGAATTAACCCTTTCCCTACTAAAACACATACCATCAGCTGAGAGTTTTCACTACAGCATTATAGCCTACATTCTGGTTGTATGCTTCATATGGGTATTGCTAAGGGGACAAGTAGATGTTGGCATACAGTCATGATGTTACTTACATCAAGTTAACAGTAAACTGAGGTTTATGTGTATGCAAACTAGGAATTTTAGATGGAAAGAGGCCTGAGTAACATATAAAATAAGAGTCAAATCTAGGAAATGGTCATATTGAAACTGGTTGAAACACTGAATAAGTCCAGATGTCTAATGTTACCCATCTTCCTTTGAATCAACATTACACCATAAAGAACTCAGCATTTCTGTTTCTGAAGGAGTTTTCATGATCATTTGGGACTACTTAAAATTAACATCTCAGGACACCTCACTTGTCCAACTTATGAAAATTCAAACATGCATGACTAGCCTATAGGCTCAAGCTGCAAGCACGTGTCTTCTCTTGGCTCCAGACCACTGCTGGTGCTGAAAAGATCATTGTCTGTTAGGTTGTCCTTCACCATTCCCCACTGTTTTAAGCGGGATTATGCCTTCTCCTCCCATCCTCCAGTCGGTATAAGTTACTTAATAAAAAAAGGAAGCATTAAAACTACCAAATTAAGTGAGATGAATTTAAAAGATACTGTTGTGTTCTCTTCCATCACACTGAGGTTCCTTCCAGGTAACAGAAGTCTCAATTATGTTAGATGAAAGCCAATTTGTTGTTCAATTAATGTCTGTACTTTGTTCAAATCTTTTTGAAAACACTATCTACACAATAACAGAGCTGTCAGCAAGTTGAGGATCTGGCATGGACAGTTACAGAGCAACTGCACTGTAGCCTGATCACAGCTACTCTCAGCAGCATCAGCGTGCACAACAGCCACAAGCCATCTGGCCAAAATTACAAAGAGTTTCAAAACCAGATCTGGAGCTGGACTCAGCTTCACATAATCAGTACCATTCCTGAGAAGCAGCGAGGAGATACAAACAATGGTAGAGGAAACCAGAACAAAGTTATTTTGTAATATTACAAAAGATCAAACAGATCAGAAACTTAATTCTTGATTTCTCTACCTCCTCCCCCTGAATAGCACAGAGGGACAGGGAATGGGGGTTACAGCCAGTTCATCACACACTCTTTCTGCTGCTCCTTCCTCCTCACACTCTTCCCTTGCTGCAGCATGGGACCCTCCCCAAGCTGCAGGTGGGGATCTGCCCCACATTAACCTCCGTGGGCTGAGGGCACAGCCTGCCTCACCGTGGGCTTCACCATGGGCTGTCGGGGAATCTCTGCTCCGGTGCCTGGAGCCCCTCCTGCCCCTCCTTCTGCACTGACCTGGGGGGCTGCAGGGTTGTGTTTCTCACATATTCTCACTCCTCTCTTCCACTGGCACAGCTGTTTCTCCCCCCCGACTTCTTAATATGCTATCCCAGCGGTTCCCCCCCGACTTCTTAATATGCTATCCCAGCGGTGCTACCACCACTGCCGATGGGCTCGGCCTTGGCCAGCAGTGGGTCCATCTTGGAGCCAGCTGGCATTGGCTCTGTTGGACATGGGGGAAGCTTCTGGCAGCTTCTCACAGAAGCCACCCCTGTAGCCTCCCCCCCAAAAAAAACAACCCCGAACTTTGCCATGCAAACCTAACACAAGCTCAAAGTTTCAGAAAGCTGAACTTGTCTGTTCCGTTCTAATCAAAGAGAAGTCAGTAGCTACAAACAACTTCTTCACACAAAAGCAATAACCATTAATGAAAATCAGATATCCTTGCTGTAATTTCAAATTTCTGGAGGCACTGTGGGCATCCCTCTGCTCTCACAAGCAATCCATTTGTACTGGGTGCCAACCACAAGAGAATCTGCAGTTTTCAAGCTAGTGAGGGTGAAGACGTACAAGTGCTCTTGTGACCACTTTTCCCAGCTTTTCATTTCTTGGGAACATGCCTACTTTATAACATGCAGTGGTCAACAACTGGGTAAGCAAGTAAAGATCTGTGACTAATTTTTTTATAGAAACACTTCCTGCAGACACTTTTATATGCTAGTAGATAGAAGGTTTGCCTGGACAAAATATGTTAACAATAGGGGAACGTTTTGATATTTTTAAAAATTAAGTCTACCATCTATTACAGAGTCGTGTCTTACTATGCTTCAAATTCTTAAGAAATAATACCTTAGTAATAACTAATAAAGAGGACATTGTAATTTTCTTGAAGAGTCACATGGTTTTTTTCAGCAGAAACTCTCAGACCTAAAGGAGCCAAAATAAGATTTTCAGAAATTATGTTCAAAAAGAATCTCTCTATACCAAGATTCAGCCTAGATGTTTGCACGTTTATGTTTTGATGATAATACATCTAGTTCATTTCTCTGTCACTCACATCTTCCATCATGAACTCAAAAGCAGATGGACTAGCTAAACACTACACTTAAAAAAGTTAAGATTCTGAGTCCACGCTGCCTTAGACCTTTGATTCTATCTATCAGAGTCTCTCAGAAGCTTTATAGCCATAAATACTGGGTTTGTTTTTTAAAAATTAAAATAACAGCCATTAACAAAAGCCAAACTCACTTCCCTCAGCTTATAACCTGGGAAACCCAAATACTTGTCAGAGGTACCTGTTTTCCAGGATTTGTACGCACACGTGACAATTCTCCCACCATTTCCAAGCTTGGATTTTGTTCAGCTGCTTCCGTTTATTAAAAACATCCCAGGCAGCATACAGAATAATTGCAAGGCACTTACAGGACTTTCTGGTGATGTAAATATAACTTTTAAAAAAAGAAAGCATTATTTTTTAAAAAACAAGTAAGATAATTAATTATAGAAATCAATCTCCAAATGCCAATATTTTAAGTGCTCACTTCTGTTGGATTTTCAGAGCTTGTATTGCAAACTGTTACTTACTTCTACACCAGATAGCTTCTTTGTGAGATTTGTTTGCCTAGATGGTACAGTGCCTACAGCTACTGTGTCATGGAACAGTTTCTTTAAACAAGAAATATGCAAGATCTCACATAGCCTTTTTGATCTTGCAACTGTCAGACTTCAGGGCTGTTTGTTGTATCATCCTACGATTATAATTTATTTGAGGTTTTCATATTACTTATCAGTTATACAACAGAAAACTGATCATAATTATGTTCTTAGCAATAGTATCTAGACATTGTGTTGTTCTAACTACTGCTTTCATTGTCTGTAAAACCGCAATTCTTCCAAAAATTTGTAACATCGTTTGCCAGCTTCCTTAACTGGAAAACAACAAATGTACCGGCTCCAAGTATTTTCAATTCCTACTTCCATTAAAGCCAGGAAGCATTCTAAGTACATCTGCACAGCCTTAATTTAGCCAAGAAATGGACACCGCTTCAGCAATAATTATAAAAATACAAAGCTTATAAAGTTTTAAGCAGACAACTTTATTGTAAGAGAGGCCAGAAAGAAAAACTGTTAACAAAAGTCAGTACACTTTGTTATTTAGCCTGCAAGCTGAATTTCATGTATTCCCTATTTCTGTTCTCATTTAGCACTATAGTGAATGCTAGTCCATAAGTCAGAAGATACTGTCCAAAAATAAGTAGACTGGAGAACAGCCTATCCTGTGTTCTTGGCAGTGCTGGCCCCAAGGATATGCTTTAACTGCAGAGTTACCCTAGGCTCCAATTTCTCAGCCACAAATAAAAAAATTCTCTTCCTTTCATATTTAAAAAGACTGTAAGCCTAAGGCTAAACATTGTTACTTGACCTCCCACGTAATTTCCCCAATGAACTTACAAGGACACAAACTTTCCCCACAATTCATTGTGAAAAAACCATAAGGTAGCTTTGATTTTTATTCCTGTACAGAAAGAGCTACGTTTTCAGAAGCTCCAATGATTCACACAGGATCACCACTGAGGACACAGTAATTCAAATAAATCTCTGCAACATGATGATTAAGATATAGGATTGGGCTATCCTGGCAATTAATTCTGCACAGCACAGCTCCACACACCTCCCTGCAGGTGGAGGAGCCAGCTTAGAGCACCCTGGTGTCTTACCATACCTTTTTGCACCACAACCTGCCTCTGAAGTTCTCCACTCCCCCCCTCCCTGGGCACCACAGCTTGCACTTGTCAGGCGATAATTATTACACTAGTCCAGCTTACAAGGCCGCTTCAGAAAACAGGTGGAGAACTGATGGGGAAGCAAAAAGCAACATATTTGCAGGAAGAAGTAATAAACTTTTAGTCTGCATTCACCACCAAAAAGACCTGACCCCAAACTTACGGCAGGTTGTATCTCAGATCAAGCGTGCAGTGTAAACATACTGGCAGATACTGACACCAACAGTAGCACAAAATATCTCTCCCCGGTTCTTCAAGCTTTTATCTATTTTTCAGTTGAAAATTCAGACTAAGCACCAGTGAGAAATAAGAAGCAACAGGTTATAGAAATGCATAGCATGATGGATGACAGAAAAATTTTATATATGGGAAAGCTTCCTCCAGTCCCGAGCGCTGACTGAGGCAAGTTGCTCCCCACCAGCAGCAGTAAAGTGAAAGAGCTGGGTTCAGGTCCTGTGATCCAGAATCTGGACTTTCTTTTATAGATGATAGGCTCAGCCCCTCTACTCTTATTCACACTGAGCACTGCCCTTATTCTTCCAGGGATTATTTGTAAATCAAGGACAAAGGAATTAAAAGAGTGACTAGATGGCACAGACGCAAAAGCTAGGTTTCAAAATGTGGATTGTCTATGGGTTAATAAATTCAAGCACAAGGATTATTGCCTCAAAGACTGTCCAGACAATAGCTTTGGTAATTATTAATTGCATCTTTCATGTGGAAGCGAACTCTGAAAACTAAACAGCAATTTAAATGTAAAAATTAAGTATTCTGCTCTAGATAAGATCTTACTAGAGGGGGGTTGGTTGACTTCTCACTATAAATTTTTTTCCTGTTTAAATAAGCCAGCCAAAACCCCCTTAGTGTTTCCACTGTTGCATTTTACAAAAATAAAACAGGCTTTTATCAGCACAGCAATGCTCCCAAAACAAATCACACCACTAATCATCTTAGTTATGCCAGGAAAACTTCCTGCTGTAGACATACAATTAATCAGATCAGAAGTCCTAGCCAATCTGCAATGAAAGGTATTTCATCTGTGGTTACCCTGTGCAGTGCAGCACCGGCACTTACCCACAGGGCAGTGTCCGAGGAGTTAGGGCTAAAACTAGAAGCATGTGCCTTAACATGGTGCTCTGCCCCAGATAATTAGCCCTTCTGAAACCATCTCCCTCTGCAGGACGTTCACACTCTTCAGAAAGGGGTCTGAACAAGGGAATTAACAGGGTTTAAAAGCCCTGGTATGAAACGGGTCTCACATACGCAGCAGGGTCAGGGGGGTAAATGAAAAGAAAACCTCTTATTCTCCTTGATATCTTGTTAAGGATTATTTCCTTCCACAATAAAAAAAGACTTGATTTACTACACAGAATAGCTTCTAACATTATAAGTGACCGGGGTGGGTTTTTTTGCCTTAACAGCTTTGGTCTTGGAATAATATTCAGCACTACAACGTTTGAAAATTTACAAATTTCTGCAAAGCGTCTAAGGAGCTTTCATTTTGTTCAATGAGAGATCCCAAACTGTAAAAAATATGCCGTTTCTCCAAAGTAGATCTGCTCTCTAGCACTTAAAAGAAGTAATTTTTCAGGTTCTTCAGTTCCAGTCCAGAAACAAATCATAAAGAATGCATATTTATTTTGGACTTTCTGCATTCTAAGAGCTAAGTACACACACTAACTTCTCAACATACCTTGCAAGCACCCTAACAATTCTTATTTTCTGCTCTTGGCAGAATACACAGTGATCTTTCTGAGTGACTGTTGTAACTTGCTCTCTAATTTTGTGCCAAAACCAGAAACATGGTAATGACATTGAATAGGTAATTAGTAACTATTAAAACAGTATACAAACTAGGGCGTAGTCAAGGTGCTAGCATCTGTCTAAGCCACCTGGAGGGATTTGGCTTCCTAACAAAGCATCAAAGATGGAGGTGCCTCTGTAAAAGTTTTTATAAATCACTCAGACGGGCTATCAAAGGGTAAAACAAACCAGAATTTCATGTTAAATCCTATCACATGAGAAATGTGAAGTAGGAGAAAAATTGTATAGCTTTACTGACCCTTAAAAAAACACCAACAAAGCCACACAACAAAACATAACACAATTCATTATGGACAGAGTTTCAAGGAAAATGGGTTTGGTCTTGTTTTGATTTTTTAAATGTCAGGCATTTGAGATACTCTACAAACTTCTCTGGTTTCAAGTGACATGGGAGGACTGGTAAATGTAGTATTCGTGCATGTCCCACAGAACACACAAAGCTTTGCTTTCCCGCAGCCAGCCTAGCCTGAGAGTCCCCACCTTTTTTTCACTCCCTGCTACCTGCAGCTGCTGCAAGAGCAGGAATTCCACTTTATTCCTCCTCCTCAAAAGCTAATGGCAATTTTCTTTGCTCCTCCCCTACTCAAACAGTGAAGGGGAAAAGGGAGAGACGATAAACCCTTGTGAACATATTCAACATTTATGCAATGTTAAAAGTGATAATTGTCATGTTGCAAAAGGATTAGAAGGATATTGGCAATTTGATGAACTTCACCATTGGTTAAGTCTTGTACCAAACATCACTGGAAAAATGCATTTTTTCCACCACCATAACCCCTGCACTACATTAAAGCAAGATGAAGTAAACCAGCAATTCAGGCCTTCCCAGTTGTAAGTAGGTCTCAATCCAAAGGACATAAACAATTGAGTAGGGAGCTTTATGTGGACGTACTACAAGGGGAGGTCATCCCTCCAGAAAACAGTGCTGTTTCCAAAGCCTAGCACTAAGGCTGTTAGTTATGAAGCAAAGCTCTAACACCAACACAAAGAGGTCCACAGATTCTAGCTACCACTGCAAAGAGAAACATAAAAAAAGCTAAGAATAAATTAAAACACATAGAGAAAGCTGAAGAGACTGAAGTGGTATAGCAATCTAAGCAGGTAATGTCTCCAGCGTTTTATACTTCAATGACATATAAACAAAACCCTGCAGAAATCTCTGAAATTAAGTCAGGACTTTTTACCCCGTATAAACATTTTCACACCACTGTTTCCAGCACAGCAACTTTTAGAGTTTGTTTTGAACTCATTAGAGCCTAATTTACCTGATCACCGCTTTGCTACAGATCAGCTACTGGTCTCTCATGAACTGTTTCATTTTCTAGCCCATTCCTTATTTTAATATAGTGTAATTATTCCAAAGAGTATCTAATACAGGTAACCTGAAGAGACCAATCAATCCATTAACAGATAACACAGCAGCATGTCTGTGCTTGTACTTAAGCTACCACAGCCTACAGCAATAAGAAGGCCATTTTAATAGAGCAAAGTGAGCTACACCAACACAGATATTAAGGACTAGCTCTAAAATGCCTCAGCACATCCTAGAGATACTGAATATCTTCAGGTGTTCTCAAGGGCAGACAGAACTGAAAACATTGAACAACCTTGAAAGATTGAATATATGTACTTAAGATACCAAAAGTATCTGCTTATCAACTCATACTTAGAAAATGCAAAAACCTACCACTTTTAATTGCTTCCAGCTGCATTATCTCCCTATTAACTAAAAAAAAGGACAAGAGCACAGTCAGTCTTACCTAACAAGCTCTGCTCTAATGTTGTCTCTGTAAAGTCCAATAAATGTCCATATTTTTGTACAGCTAACATTGGAGGTCAGTCACTATACAGAAAGACACCAGCCCAAATTTCCACATGGGCTAAAAGAGAAGCAGCTTCCCCTAGACACCCACCTGCTTTGCATTGAGTATCAGCTGCAATTATCAGCCTCAGCTGTGAGAGCAAGTGAGGGGCTTTCTCTGACCTCATCCTGGGAGCCACGAGGGCCCACAGCTGGAAGGGAAGAACAGCAGAAATGGTGTTACTGAGTTGTTTACTGGATTGTTTGCACTAAAGACAAGAAGTCTTTGGTAATAGTAGCATTAAAGCACTACAGACAAGAGGTCTTTGGTAATAGTAGCATTAAAGCCTGTACAATGTGAGATGCCTGTTCTAAATAGGAATTCCACTTACCATTCATCCACCTTCCTCCAGGTGTTCTTCCTCTCTCTACCACATAATACTCTATGCCAGAGCTATCAAAGGCAGCTACTGAGAATTTAATGTATGATAAAACCACGAAAATGTATTGATGCCCCTGTCAAAACTACAGCTACTGTAAATCTGATATGGCTGTTAAATGGTTAGTGAATACCTTTTACATGAAGTTTTCTGATAAAAACAGAGCATAATTAGTGACAGTAAAACTATTGGCTGTGGAAAAGCAAATAAAGCAAGTCTTAGGTACTTGCAGGATTATGTTCTGAAGGGAAACAGCCTTTGCTGTATCAGAACTTAAAACCCAGGTGAAAAATAGATGCAAATTTTTCTCTTATAAGTCAATAACATAAATCAACTTCTGACTTTCAAATAACAGTACCCCTTGTAGAGATTATGTACTTATTAAACACAATACATGGAGAAGAAGCAGAGCACAGTCAGTTTGACAAGAAAACTTCAGGAATGCTGAGACTGAAACTAGTAGCTACATCCAGCTTACATTCTACTCATCATAGATAAGCCTAATTCTATCAGGAGTAAGAGATTTCTTCTGAAGATCAGTCTGCATGAGGTACTACAGTGCTGGATAACCACAATCTTAGTTACCTGTAATGGGTGGAGGGAGTTTTACAGAAAAACCCTAAATCAGAACATCAGAAAAAACCTGACTCTCAGAATGATGATTTTCCACCTCACTCTTCTTTATGCAAGTTCCTTCTTCAGTCCAGCTGAGAGAAAAACAAGCAACACAAATGAGGTTTGGGTGTGCAGTAAGGTGAAGGGATAGTCTGACTTGAGAAGCTAGCATAATGCTTTTATTCTGTGCCAAATCCTTAAGGGCTTCTTTAAAATTCACCAACAGACAAAAAGCTACAAAAAGAAGGGTGACATGAGTTCACACTACAAAAGCTCCCTCCGCTATCTCCACAGAGATATTTTCTTCTCCCTGCCAAATACGTTATCATTCAAGATAACCACATGGCATTAAGTGCACCATAACGCCACAGCAAGAAGCAAGTGTGCATTTGCTTCAGACAACTCCTTTGGCGTCTTTCACTTGGGTTACAGAGCTTAATGAGCTACAAAGAGATATCATCAGTGCTAGATGAAAAATCTCAAAGCCTTTAACTGCAGACTAAATACTAGCCAGTATAAAGCAATTCACTGCTCTCTGCAAACTTCTGTGGGAAAGCATTGCTGCATGAGGGAAAAAGGACTGTTAAAATGGTTATTGGAGAGTCCGCTTAGAAGGCAGTGGCCAAAGTTTTGTTTCACTCCCTGCTAGCTTGTAGAGCTCAGCAATACTGACTGACTGTAAAAGCAGCCTGAGGATCACAGTCAGCTTTGTTGTTAATTATGATAGGAACTAAAGGATAAGCAGGAATATCATCAAGATCCCCTTCTTCCCTTATCATAAATGAGGCTTGATTTATTTTAAAGTTTAAAAGATGCAGTTGAATTTTTCTACAAGAGCATTATTTTAGTTCATAGGCAGTTTTTCATCAGAGTATGTTTTAAAGTCATGTAGCTTTTTCTTTTTTTTTTTTTTCACCAGAAAAGTGACAGAACAGTACAAAATGGTTCTGAGTACACAATGTCAGAAGCCAGTGGGCCAGACAGCCTACTTCCATGGGGAAAGCCATTTTCCCAGGGTTGCACAAAACACCGTCAGAGTCAGGATCTGTTTCCTGCCCTGTCTGCAAGGTTTGCTGCCTACAATATTAATAAGAGATGCCAGTTACAAAATACATTATCCTCTTTGGCAGATGGCAGATGTACAGGGATCTTCCTCTAACCAGCTGCAATTTAAACTTCTTCAATGTTGTTTCAAATGGGCATTATACTTCAACAGTCCAGATGTCTGGGCAAATATACTTGATTTCTGAGTATGTTGACAGGTATAAAATGAGATGTGTTGAGTCTGTTGATATGTAAGACTTATGTTTTTTTCCTAAAGTCACAGTAGGTGGGATCCCATACAGTAGAGTCTATATAAGACACAAAAGTACCTGCCAAGATACACTGACCCAATGAAATGCCAGCAGCTAAGCTGTCACCTATTACAAACTTGTGAGAAAAATAAACTGTGATCCTGTTTTTCCCTAACTGTTCTTAGACCACGAAGCAATGCTCTCCACCAGAAAAAGAATTCCATGCCAATTCAGCTAATAGTCAGAAACTGTCTTCTTAATATAAAAAATGGTATTACAGCCTTAGTGTATTTCCCATGCTCTGCAGCCATGACACATGGAAAGTAAATGATTTAGCATAAACTAAGGATGACATGCTTAGACAGTGACAAGTAATGTCACAAGGAAGCAAGCTCTCCTCCTTTAAATGTGGCTCCCAGTAAAGCCTAGCAGATTTTTCTCTCCCCTTCTTAAACAGGAAAATGTCCTCTTGTTGCAGCCCCCACACTTAGGAGTAGAATTACTAGGACTGGAGGGATTCAGGAGACTTAAGGCCCCTGTTGGTATTGACTCATGCTGTATGTACAAAAAAATCATCTTCTAGGGAATACCTGTACCTCTGCTTTGCCTTTCCCCTGCCCTCTCCTTTTGTAAGATTCTTCCTACCTCTACTCATATTCCGTCAGGTATATTTCAAACCAGAAAATTTTTCATTCTTAATTAAACTAATAAGACTAAAATGAAAGCGTAGTCAGAGAAGTGTTTCTATAAAAATAGTACATTCCTATTTTAAACTTCTGCTTTCCATGCATTTAGTTTTATCTTTTTACATGGCTTCTTTGCCTCACGTATCATTAACAGAAGTTAATTAGTGTGCCAAGTCTGCAAGCTGTGTGTAGCAATTTCTGTGACTGGTACCTACATTCTGCCTGATGTATCTTTACTACTGAAGGTTGCACAACCTTGACTTCAAGTAACCAGAACAAGTCTGCAGAGCTGGTAGTTAAAGAACTTTTACATGAAAAATGTAATCTGAAATCAACATGCCACGTTTTAAAAAAATCATTTTTATGAAACAGAAGCGACAAAATGAAAAGGAATGCTTCACTGGGAACTTACCCTAGTACTGCAAAAGGTGTATACATACAGCTATCTGCTGTTTTTATTGCATGGCCTGCATAACAATGATTATACTCAACAAATTGAGGGGCTTTTGTAGGTGTTCATAGAACTACTTTACTTGCTATCTCTTCTGAAGTATTTCAAACTTAAACTTATGACCAGAATTGTAGTTTTTGCCTTAATATTTAAAAGAACACATCACAGTTTTACTGGTTACCTATGCTTTTTCAGAATGTCAAGAATGCATAGCAACACCTATTCTGTAATCTATTTACATCTTCTTTAAAAGGTAATTTATCTATGTCTTGGAAAACATTTCCAGACTATAAAGTATATGACAGTTAGAAGTTCTTAAACATCAGAGCAGATGTGTCCTTCTCAGTATGTAGGACTGCAAACCAGGTCTCACTTGTTTTTCTGTCTCTAACACAAAGAAAAGAGTCCCGTAGCGGAACAGCACATGATACAAATATATGCTTTAGAGTAATACAAAGCATACAACTGCCTCTATCCACATCAGCAGATGATTTATTGTTGACTGAAAGGAAACACAATCCAGACCATATTGATGTTCCACGAACAATGTGCTGTCCCAAAACATCGTTTCATATTGCTTTCAAGTTTCTCACCTTTCAACTCAGTAATTTAATATGAGGCACAAGTCAAGGTGATCAACGAAAGAAGGAACGAAAAAGGGCAGTTGGATATGGCATATTGGCCAGCAATTATTTAGAGGGGAAAGAAATAAGGGAGATTGCTTTGCAATGGACAAGGAACTAGCAGCAAGAATATGTTCCTGATGATAGGAAGACAGATGGACAGAGACAGACAAAAAGTTAAGACAGAAAGAAGGGGGCAGGAGAGGGATCCATGGAAGCAGAAAAGCAAGTGAAAAAGTGTGAGAATATCAAAGCAGCCTTAGACTCAAGCCAAGAGTAGGAGTGAAATTTTGCAAATAGATGACAAAGGAACACTGAAGTCAGCCCAGAAGCTGTGCATTAATGTGAAGCTGGAGCTGTACTGGGACTCAAAGCTGGGCAGAAACCTCGAGCTGAAGACCCAGCAGGGCAGTTAGAGAGTCACAATCAGTAAGCTAATGTAAAAGTAAAGCTAATCAAAGCATTAGACTAGCCAGCAGAAAAGGCTAAGCAACAGAAAAAACATCAGCTACTGATAGTGTGGAGGTGGTAAAAGATTTAGCGAAGATGTGGTGAGTGTGCGGTGCTGATAGGAGTAAGGACAACCACCAAGACTCTGGAGAAGCAATGCTTCACTAAACTAGGGGTGAAGAGAAACTTCTATGGCTAATGAAAAAGGAGATCCTCTGTGTTGATTGACCAAATGCAAAAGTACCACTGGAGTCATTAACAAAATGAACCAGAACAAAGGCAAAAAGTTGGAAAGAGGACAAATAATACTTTGTTTAGAGACATGAAAGATAAGATGCAGCCTTTTTCTGTTAAGCATGGGCATCTGTTTTCCTTTCCCTGAGACTCACAAACACCGATGTAGTGACTAAACTAGACCCTGCTGTACATCTGGTGTGTCTTATGAAGTGAATCTATGCTACTCCATTTAAGGTTAAACGGCGCACAAGGAAACATCCAGTAAAATAAATGACCTTTACTATTGGTCTGGCTAACTATTGCTGGTCCAGTGTTTAGTAATAAAACGTGACCAGAAGAAATAAGTACAATAAGTACTTAAGGGTAGAACCACAGTACCAATCACTGAAATACTACACAAACAATTAGAAATCAATATGGGCATTTCCTCAAAGCGATATGTACATTCATAAATGTGCATGTGTGTATATTGTTACTTTGCATCTCTAACAGCTACAAACAGCAGCATAGTTCAAAAATTCACTTTTCTGGCAAGCAAACAAAAGTTCATGTTTCAACATGCAGAATTCCACCTTTCAGAAAATAAATTTATGATTAATCTGAAAATACATGCACAAGATATACATCTATATTAAATAAGCTATGCTTATATTAGAAGGATTTACCTTAACAATTTAATTAAAATGCTGATTTATATGGAATTTCCCCCAAAATCAGTCAATAGGAATGAAAAACATCCAAAGTAGTAGTTCCTGTTCACTTAGACTTCTGAGATCACTGCATTAAGGCAGCACAGAAGTGGAATGGCTACTCTCTATATCAACTTTATTTTTTTCTATATAACTCATGGTAGAACATACCTTTGGTTTATGCTTTTATTTTCTATGCCTGCCTGTATTTCAGATGCGCTTCTACTTAAATGACAAAAACATCCAGGCCCATCTAACTATTAATATATTTGACTGTTTAAAAAAAATGCAGAAGGACCAGGACTGTCTCTTCCTCCATGATTAGAAAGGAGCATTTTGAGTCTTATTACCCTGCCTAAGGACCATATAGAACAATAGGCAAATTAGCATGCTACCTAAGTAAACAAGGTGGCTTAAAGATATAAGCAGTCTAGTACTTTCTCTGGTCCAAAATAAACACTGCCTGATGTTCACATGCTTCCAGTTGCCCTTGCTCCATAAAGGAAGGCAAGCCAGGCATTGAGGGTGATAGCACAGCAAGCAGGGCAGTGACCTCACTGACAAAGTACACCGTTCCCCAACCACTCAAACAAGAAAAGCAAAGCAGGTCCAGTGATGGCAATGGTCTTGGGCAAGAGTCCAGATTGCCAGACAAGTCTGTAGCAATGAGGCAGGTGCCAGGCCAAGCCAGGAAGCCAAGGCATTGATTTTAAATGCAACTCGTGAGTCAGTGGGTAGAGGTGTAAGGCTGGAGGCCCCAGTGAGGCTTCTTACAGCTCTTTCTCACAGTCTAGTTGCTTCCACTTCTCACAGCTCTTTCTCACAACTTGACTGTTTCACAGCAGTCTGATGAAAAGTTACAATGCTGCACCAGAGCTGACTTCAAACACAGGCATCTAAATGCTTGGGATGGCAAAAAGAGGTTGCAGAAGAAAATTAAAGAGATAGATGGTTACTGGCTGGTTAGGGCAATCGGAGTCAGTTCGCTGACAGAGCGTAACTGAATAACTGCTCTCAGAGTATAACTTGAGGGACATGAGAACTTGGAAGGGCTATGCCCAACATCTTAAGAGTTGTACATCCAGTTCAGATAAATGTCTATGAAACAAACAGCAGTCTGGGGGATAGAAACAGAAGAGATAAAAATTTAAGATCCACTATGCTTTGTTTTTCTTCTGTGATAGACACTCAAAAAAATAAAACCAAAATACAATCACTACCCTGGATGTCATTTATGCCGGGGCCCAAACACCAAACTACTGCACTTGTAACTCTCTGAGTCCTGCACTCTACTCTGTAACACAATCAGGAATAATGCCCCATATCTGTACATAAAGAGCAGTTCGTACCATGTGCACCCCTAACAGAACCATTTTATTCCTCAGGCATGTCTTACTCGTCTTTTCTGCTCACAGATTAGCTTTCAAAACCAATAATTTGTACTTAATTGTCAAAGTTTCTCAAAAACTTCCACTCTAAAAAAATTTCCAGTATGGTATTATTCCCATTCCACTGATCAGGAAGCTGAAGAGGAAGTCCACAGATTTTATGTTCACTGAGCAGCAAAAAAAAGTGCCTGATCCTGATCTTCTGCTTAAATTCTAAATCAATTCAAAATTTATTTAGATCAAATATCTCAAAAATGTAAAAGGAAAGAATATAGCATGAAACTCCTAATCATTGTCAGTTATGTCACTGAATGTCATCAAGAAACTTTTTCTTCCAGTGCTACTTTTAATAAAACTGTAATTCGACATTTAGTTTGATTAAAAATTCGTTTAGTGTTATCTTTAATAAATTTTAGAGGAATTAGGAAGTCATTAATATAGCCCCAAGCAGGACTCAAATTACTGCATGGAAATTTTTCAGTTATTTTGAAGGCAGAATGCTGCCTTGGGCAGCCTTCAATGTCTTTCAGATGCTTACTATAGCACTGAATATTAGCACTAAATTGCTGTAGTGCAATACATTGTATTTTACCTTTTCTTCCATCATGGCAAGTTGTTAGCCTTTGCTAACACCAGCTTCAATGATACCTAGGAAATAATGTTGTTTGAAATTGAATTAAAATGCACATAACATTCATATAAGGATTTTCCTGCTAATTCTTTGACATGATTGTAGCTTTTCCCCAAATCAGACTTGAAAACTCAGTATATTCCTATAGAATCAACAACTTCTAAAATAGGCGCATCTCTCACATGTTTATTACAGTATAAAAATCTTGTCTACTTGCAATGGTATAGTATATAAAACTGAGGATTAATATTATCTTCTCTCTTAAAATACCTCATCTTGGCAGAAGTATCTCGAACAGATAGGAGATGTTAAACAGTGAATTCATCTCTAATTTCAGAAAAAACTGTTAGAGCAAAATTATATATAGTATTTGATAAAAAGGTAATCAAATATTGCAACAAAAAACTGCAAAGAAGTTCAAAATTATTCTTTGTGTTAAAGATTTCAGTTGTTAAAAAGTATTTTAGGGATTTAATGATTCAGCCAGCCATCTACAGTACATTAGACTTCAAGCTGTTCTTTAAGATTCCTTTCTTTGGAAAGAAAAATAGCCTTCATAAAGGGACAAAAAAAAAAAAAAAAAATTAATATGCAGAACCATGAGGCTTAGGAAAAAAAGACCTAAGTGAGTAAAAAGGAATAAGAAGGGAGGAAGGGGTAAGGAGCATCAAAAGTTTGATGATTTTGAATATATATACTCTCTCTTGATTTACATTGAGAGACATTATCATATTTTATTGATTTAAAATATATTTGAAAAGATCAACAGAAAGAAAATTATACCAATATTTTTACTTTCATTTTCTACAACGCAGGAGTTAGTTATAAATGCAGAAATTTAGTTACAAAAAGTAAATTTTGACGGTAGCTTCTTAAATGTTTGCCTCATTTTATCCATAACCTTTTCTGTGTTTAAAATATTTCTTTTCAGTTTTAAAATTAGCTCTAGCCAGTCCTACTACAAGCTTTCTATGGACGTTCCGGTTCAAATAAACGAGTAAAATGACTATGAAGCAAGAATACTTTCACTACCTTTAGATATCTTACATTGCAAAAAAGTTCTAAGGAAAGTATTTCGCGTACTTCACTCTAAATAAAGTACAATTCAGTGCACTTTTATGTGCTGTATGATCACATGCTTGGCAGATATTGCACAAGATTTCCTAAGCTAATATAATGTTTCCAGCTCTGGACAGCCAGGGTAATTTTATTATCCTTGGTTCAACCTGCTGTCAAAAAATGTTGCTGGTTACTCCTAGAGTACTTTAACTCTAAGGTGCTCAAAAAGAAAGCATAGAAAACAATATTATTAGTAAATATTTTAATATTACAAATATGTTACATTTGTTTGCAGGAAAGTAGTTTGGAGCCCAATGAAAGGACAAGCTATCAGGGCCTAAAAGACACAACAGCACTGCAGCTTTACACTTTCTGTAAACATCTTCTTAGGTGACATATGTGAATAAAAGTTAATAAGCCTATATCCTTATCTTCTGTTATTCTTTCCACATAATTTATATTTTCTTTACATACAGTTCTAAAGCACTGTTTCCCAATGGACAAAATTTTCTGCTAGCTTCTGTTTAACTCTTATTTCATCTAGTGTTTGCTCTACATCTTAATATCCATTGCATAAAGTGAATTTATATCATTAAATGCATTGAACATAATAGCTTTACAAATATTCAAAGATTAAAAACTTACTGAGCTTTATAACGAGTTTTTTTAAAAAAACATCTGTAACAGATTATACACAGAAAGCCTCTCATCAGGGAATCCAGAAGAGGCCCTGTGGTGTTTCCACACCCAGACAATTAAAGGATTACTACTATTAAAAAACAAGTCTTTCTTTGGGACTATAGGTTTAAGCGCATTATCTGAAATTGGTAGGGATCATCTTTGCTTGTAAAATGCCAGTAGGCTCACTGACATCAAATTTTGAGTCAGGCATCTTTGAGACCAACACAAAAAATCTGAGAGGCTTCTACGATAACACATACCAGATCTTATACCAGTTTCTATTAGTGCAGAAATGTAGTTCCTGTATTTTAAGTTCTCTTTTGACAGGACCACTTATCAGCAAATCCCTTCCATTTTCTCTTCAGTGACTAAGAACTTGTGTCCAAACTGAAAAATATATCTCATTTGTTGTGTCTAAGACAATTGTTCCTAAAGAAAAGGACTCAATGGGATATCAATACTATGTAGCACAGCACAAATTATGTTTGCTTTTGCACTTTTAGTTTTACATAGATCCAGTACTGACACTAATTAAATGCCAACGAAGTGTTCACTGTTTTTATATTATGGACTCTTGTAAGTGCTTTGGTAGACTGAGGCCCATAGGTTGATATAAAATAAATCAGGCATGTTAAGAATAGAAGAAATACTGTGTGTATTACACAGTATGTATTAATGCCTGCATAGTTGTTATCATCACTGAGGACTGCAGAAAGGCAGAAAATAGGTGAATATATTAGGGCAGACTTTTATATAGTAAAAATGTAAAAGACAAAGAACAGAGATACATGCATATACATACTTTAGGTCTAGCCTCTGACCTTAGTGACATCAACCTAATCCACAAGAACGCTTTCGGATTCAGTTTGACTACTGTGGCTCATCGATCTGCCAACCACAAACCAAAATTGCTATGAAAGATGGTGCAATTTCTGTATACAGCCACCTCTGGATTAAGTGCTGTTTTAAAGCTCTCACAAACTTCATTTACTTAAGCAGTATTGCAAAAGGTAACAAATATAGCTGGCATTTGGCCTTTAACTGTCATCTACCGTTCATTATTTCCTCACAAAGGTCAGAAATGAGGCTTTATACCTAAAAACAGCTTCAAGCAAAACATCTGGGGTGGAAAAAGCTTCAGAGACTAGCTCTGCAAACTTTGTCTGAATGAATGTGTCTCCTGCACTGCCTCTTGATTCACTAACTCAAGCGGAGACACTGCAATAGGTTGTCCTAAAGTTACTCCCATGGTATCAAGGAGGTAAGAGAAACTCAAAACAAAACAAACCATACTAAAATAAAGAGATACACTTTGGCCAATGAAATCGAATTTCAAGCGTTATTCATGCAACGTACCTCCCTCTCTGTTACACATGAATGATAGCTGACAGGATCAAAAATAGCTGTGGTCTGGATGTCCCTGTATTTTGAAAAGAAAACAACAACAACTAAAAAAGAGCAGATGGATGCAATAAAGTACTTAAGCAGCTTACTTTACGGTAATACTAAATTTTTTCACTTGACTAGCAAATACTGGATTAGTTATGAGTCTTGCCACGGCAGGTGGCACCTTTAGTTTTGACTATCATAGCAAAAAAAAATTAACTAGATCTAGAAAGCTTAGATAAAATAAAGAAGCCAATTACAAAGACTGGGAGGTATTTAGAGCCATCCTTGAAATAATTACAACTACATAAATACAAAAATTTGATATATGCAGGCTTAACAGTATTAAGTAGAATGATGTGATCAGAAGGCTGCTGGTTTTATATTCAGAGCTTAAACACATATCTCAATGTTTATTATCATACTTAGCTCCTTGTAGAATATATTTTCTATTCCTATATCCCATGACAGGGTCCTTCTACTTGTTCTTTTTAAGACCTTTTATCTTAATTAGAGAATATATAACTACACAGCAAGCTCACCACTACAGGAATACACAATATTAATGTAAGCTAAGCAGTTAAACATCTTTAGTAAAGCTTACTGAAGAGAAGGGGAGATAAGTCAAGTAAGAGGTGGGATTTAAATTTTTTCAATCACACACATAGTCCTAATACCGTTAATTTTCCTGATCACCTCCAGACAGACAAGATCTAAATAACATTTCAGGAGAGTTACTGGTACTGATCATGTTGATACAGCTGCTCACACACAATACACAGAATCAAAGATTTCTCTGCAGACTATTCTCTGCTATTTAGGGGTTTAAACAGTATTTAAAAAATGTTTTGACTTTGAAGCATACCTCCTAGGTATTAGATAGCTGGCTATTGAATAAATTAGGTCTATATTGCAGAAGATCAACAATTCTTTAACAGGTACTGTAACGAGAAATTCTTCTAACTTTACTAATAGGACAATTTTGCAAGTTTTTCATCTATAAATCAAAGTTTTTCATCTACAAATCAAACTCTTATTACATAACTTATCAATCTGCACAGGCAAAGTTCAGCAGTTGAAAAAGCACCTACAGCACCACACTATTACCTTCATCTAATCTAGGCTAATCTCTAAGCAAATGTCTCAATTTTTCTCAGCTGCCTCGTTTGTGTAGCCAGAGCTACAAAGCAGGTCATGACCATACACTGTTATAGTAACTATGACCAGGCCATGTGAAGCAATCTAATCACCATTCAACCTTACTTCCTAATTAGTTCTCTATGGAGTTACACAATCTTTTTTTCTTGGTTAAGGGATTTGTTTACAAGAAACTGAAAACTTACCTGTAAAAAAATTAGCAAAACAGACTTTATCTTCCTCCGTTAGTACAAACAATCAAGAATAAGTTTTTAGTGGAAAACAGTCTCCAGTTAAGTAAAGCTACCTCTGCTCCATCACATGAAACTCATTATCCCATGCACACTAATATAAGCTCTGGGACAAAATGAAGCTTAGTGCATATGGTCACTACTAGATTTTAGAAATCAGGTAAGATTTCTCAGGGTAGGAATTACATTTCCCGCAACATCGCTTGAAGCATTTGCAGAAACCAGGTGGAATGCAATGTCACCATCTAGAAAGAATGTATTTATAACCTTGCGTTTAACTGACCTACAAGCATTGTTTCCACTGCTTTTATCTAACTTGTTCATATTCCTGGCAAAAATTCAATCTAAAATGATTTCCAACTTCTTTACTTCACCCTTTGAGAAGTACGGTACCCACTTTATCTGAAAAATTAGCTTACCATTAGATCTGTGGCAAATTCCATCACAGATGGTCTGTCTTTATCTTTTCAATGCCTTAATTGGATTTTTATTTTGCAGTGATCAAGCTTAATAAAGGTCCATTCCAAAATACATCCTTCTTGCATTTATTACATTGTCTACAAATGTAATTTTCAATCCCAAATACTCTTTAAGGAATGTTTCTTTAAATATGCTAAATTTATACCTAAACACTTTCTAATGCAGTTATGCATAGTCTGGGAATACAAAAAAACCTTTGCAGACTACTCACAGATTGCATTTATTAATGATTACAGACATAGGAATCCTTATAGACAGCCATTATCCCACCATTTTTTATTGCCATGTTTTTCTTACCTTCTACTTTTACAATCCTACACTAATTCTTGGTCTGATACTTATCTGCATATTTAAATTTCAGGTGACTTTCCACGAGGCCTTTTCACAATTAAAAGTTATCAGAAATCACTGCCATACAGTACTGTTATACATTTGCAAATGAAACACATTAAAATTTGCTGACTTAAAAGTTCTACTTTTTCTTCCCCTCTGCCACAGTAGTGATTAATCATGATATTGTAAACTTAGTTTCTATGATTATCTTGTCCAGGCTAAACAGAAATCTCAACTAAATTGCCAAGAGAAGTTCAATACAATTCACTCTTCAAAATTAAATCAGAAGTGAAAGAGAAGATTTACTGCACATGGGAAACAGTGTCTTGGATCATGCTATCATTGGTTAGAAAGAAGTACTTAGGAAGTTGCCATTGCCCTATTTGTGAAATTTACTTACAGTAGTCTGATACATTACTATTTTGTGGCTGCTTATAGTATATTTCCTTCTAACAAAATAATGCAAATCTCCTTCGTGATCCCTAAGAGTCTTCAACCATGGTTTCCCTCTCCCAGCTTGGAACAAAGATAATAAGAAATCTTTCATAGCAGTCTATGGCTACAAACTAGTTCCTTCCAGAAGCCTCTCATATTATCACTTCCAAAGCTGTATAACATTCTAAATACTAATAGGATTAACTTGGTATCAACTGTAACATGAACTAATGAACGTGTAATGAAGTAGTTCAAAGCCACTGTGATACATAAGTAGATAACTGTAGATAAGTTTCCCTTCCACTTGCTCATCCCCCAAATATTTCACCTCTTACAAAATCGTGGGATTTCACAGGCAGACAGAAACTGGAGAGAGGAACCTAGAAAATTATGACATTAGCAAATTATGTAAAAAAAAATATAAACTGCTTATACTTATTCGGAAACACTATTAGTTAATTATCTTCACCATTAGACAACTCTAGATTCTTGTGAATATGATCTTAATTCTCATTCTCAGAAAA
The DNA here is from genome assembly GCF_963210335.1 of Falco punctatus. Taxonomy (NCBI): domain Eukaryota; kingdom Metazoa; phylum Chordata; class Aves; order Falconiformes; family Falconidae; genus Falco; species Falco punctatus. The sequence goes on along the minus strand of NC_137590.1, from coordinate 27,788,527 downwards.
TATTTATGCCATAATCCACAAAGGGGCTTCAATATTGTTCCATTCAACACTGCAATGCCTAATTTTAAGTGTTGTAAGGTAATGGAAAGCAGCACTCTAAGTCAGGCACCCAGGACCTGTACAAAATGCCGGGGCAAAGCAAGGCACCTTACAAAGAGATCACCAAGGACAGAAAGTAAAGTGAAGATGCTACCTCTGCCAGTCATTACAGAAAATATAGGAGAAGATCACTTGACAGTTCATATCCATCTCCGTGCCTAGTTTACCTGTGTCTGAAATGAAAATCCTCTCTTGGCACCAGGAACCTGAGCCAAGTCAATCTTTTCCTTACAGTTACAAAACTCAAAGCAAAACCCAATGAGAGCAAGGATGTCAACCTCAAAATTCACCATCGCCTGTGCTAGCAGAGAGAACTCTATCAGGAGGGAGGGAGACAGGTGAACACTGTGTTAAAACCTGTAAGGGGTTAGCTACCGAGCTGCATGTCGGCATGGTGCACAGCAGCAGATTGTGCACGGCAAACTTTGTAGCTAGCTAAGAATAGATAATATGATGGGAATCTGGGTGTCTGTTGTTTTTAAGCTGTTGGTAAAGAGCAGTTTTGAGGATGTCAGAAGAATATAATGTTAGCCTGAGGTATCTAACTAAGAGATGCTTATGCTCTACTGGCATGCATAAGGAAAAGAACTGTCAAGAAAAGTACATTAGATGGACTGATATGGATGAGACATTCAGTTACAACATTCTCCCGGTAAGTTTTAATACGAGTAATATTGTAATGGATAAACTGTACTTAAGGCACATGAATACTGTGTATTTAGTAAGAGTCATGTTGTCTTTAGTCAAATTTAGTCCCAGAGCTGCATTTGGTAGTAGCCAAGAATTCCCACATGCTTTGTAAATTATGATAGGTTAGTACTATTATTATATAGTCAAACTGCAGTAGAATTTAGAGATCCCAGTTCGGAAAGTATAAAAGGACAATGAAATAGCACGGAAGATTTTTACTTAATTACACACATTAAATCACATAGGGGGAAATTTAAAGATACTTGTTGGAAACACTTATAAAGGCAATAAAGGCTGGCATTGCAGATGCTATACAGTCAGCAGCTCAAGCGTATAAGAGATTGTAAGGTGCGGTCTAAAAAGTTAAAACAAATAATTCCACAGTACAAGACAGGGAACAATGGAACACCAAAATAACAAGAAGAAAAATATTTAAAAACATACACATGTTGCAAGTCAGTATTTGTTGAGACTAGAATGAAGATGACTGGAGTTGTCAAGACATGAAATGATAAGGGCCTGAGTGAGCGTTCTGGTCATGTGAATGGAGAACAAAATGGAGAAGAAAAGCTGAATCAGACTGAGGTTGAGTAGGAAGAAGTAAATCTACCATGTTAGCAAGAGGGGAAAAAAAAAGTAAGTCAAAGGCAATGAAGTGAAGTCTAGTGTGGAATAACTTGTATGATCATGTACATACCGCCCTGATAGCATGGCATTTAAGGTAACAGCATTTTAGACTGGGTTCTCATTTTGCTTGTACTTTCATCTTCCTAACTATATACCTTTGGTAAAGCCAGGCTGAGAATACAAATGATGTGCTGTAAGGAGGCTGTGCTGCTGGTTCTGCAGACACAAGACATACATCCTCAGGTGCTTCCTAAGAAAGTACTTTGATGTCACATTCCTGGTAGAAACATAATCTTCAAATTTTCCTTTTCTTTCTTGAAGTCCTTGCGTTGCTGACGAAAATCACCATTATGTTGATGGAGACTTCCAGTGGTATATTGTAATCTTCCTTTCCAAGTTCTGACAAAGCCATGACTTGGCATTTTGTTCAGGAAAGAATACATCAATATTGTCTCATGTTAGAACCATTTTGTAAAAACTTGCCATGATTTTGGAATGAAAGACAGTCCTTCTAACAAAATATTAAGTGCAGTAGACCTCAGAGAACATCATGCATTCCCACCTACTCAACAGTCATTTCAGAAGTATCAGTTAACACAAAGGCAAGAAAAATGGTCTGAAGATGACTGTACTGCAGTAAATAAAATACTTCATTTACTGTAAATCTTTCTAATGCCAGCACACAAGATACCTGGTATGATATGCATCTTTTCAATCAATTTTAAGAAGAAAAAAAATTGTAAGTTTTTTTTCCTTCAGTAACTAGTTTCATATTCTGTGCAACTCAAAAAGCTTAATCCTTCAATTTTTAAAATATTAAAGATTAGTAGAAAACAATTAACCTGCATTTAATTTTCAAAAGTCTATTCTATCTCCTTTTCTGACTAGAAAATAGTGTGCAGTTCAAAGAAAGTACCTTCGTTCGTGACCCACTCTTAAAATGACTCAGTGTTGTCCCATCGATTAACTGCTTCACAAGAACATGTTAAAACTTGGAGGAATTTAGATCTTAATGTTAAAAACCAACTCACTCCAAAGGCTGTCTGGTCATTAAAGACTACACTGTTCTGAAAGGAGTGATCTTTGGCATTTTTCATAAATAAAACGATCATAGTTCAGGAGCATTTGTAAAATCTGACTGAAGCTGAATGAATCAGGGTCAACTTTTCACCAGACCTCCCTGCATCAAGAAATGTGAAGGTAAGTCCATATTCTCTTTGCATCTTTCCCGAATATGACCCCAAACCCAAGTTTCGAGATTACTTTCACATATAACATCATTACAGAAAGTATGCAAAGATTATATTGAGTAATGTGATAATGTGCTGGTCTTTGAAAGATTGGTGGGATAAGGTTGGCAATCATAAAGCATACTGTTAATGAGAAATTAGAGGTTGTGAAATTTTAAAGAAGATGATGAGCCCCAAACTTATTCATCAGCTACACCAGTTGGACAGTCAACAGTGAGATAAAATTTTTAAGTAAAAAAGCAGGCTGCAGCACATTCTGAGTCAAGCATTTCTGGAACAGTTGCACAATTCAGTTATACAATAAACAACCATGAGAAAATAAAAACAGAATACATACATACATAAACCCACTTCAGCAGAAACTGACTAGCTCTTTAATTTTATGTTTAAATGTTTTTTGCCTGAAACGAATAGATCTATACTCTCCACATATGAAAATGTAATGCACAAAAGTAAAAGGAAGAAGGCATAACTTAATCAAACTAGTCAAGATTATTTTATGCCAATTTATCTACTTAAAAAAAATAATCTTAATCTTACTCGTTCCTCAAAACTTTGAACAAAAATAAAACCCAAATTTCAAATTGCCGTACACTGGGACAGTGGGAATTTAGAAGTCGCAGCATAAAACACAGCTACTGGCAGTAGCTACCATGGATAAAATACATTGGTGTGATACTAGCAGACTAAGCTATTTTTTTTCATTATGAAACACAATAGAATTATCGTGTTGAACACACAAAATCCCCGGTACTTTCATCGAATCACTGAGAGACTGGCTCCCAAGGACTGCAACATTTTCCAGCAGCTCCCTCTTACTAACAGGAACAAGTGTGTAAACTGAGAAGTGGGTCTGATACAATTCAGATACACTGTATGAGAACAGGCATTTAATTTAATCTGCAGACAATTACTGGTAAAGCTGCTTTGTGTGTTGGGTTTAATTCCTGGGCTGTGAAGTCATGAAATGGTGCTCAGCAGAGCAGAAAGGTGACCGGCATCCTGTTAAGTGAAAGCAAAGAGGCCATTTTACGTATGGCTCTATAAGCTGACTAAAGCGGGGGCCTGTGTCTCAAACAAAGAACACTGCTTCACAGCCACATTCCCACCCAACTAACCAAAATCACAAGCTGTAAAGTAACTTGCCACGAATAATGGTTAAGCCTCTGACTTGTGGCTTGAAGCAAATTTTTTGTCAGGCTCTAGCTGGACATAATTAGCCGCTTGCCAGAGAATTTCTTGGCACAGCTGATAGCCTAACACTTTTTAAAACAGCATGTATTTCTACCCATTGGGAGAGGGGTTCCAAAATAGTTTACTGTCAGAGGCCATTAAATTAAGGGTATAATTGATTGAAGAGAAAGTGTTGCTTGAAGGTATGAGGAACCCACTGGATACATGCCATTTCTGGGATGCTCACATGGGAGTTACTTCTAAAAAACAAAAAGAGGAAATAGAACTGTTAGCTATTTACATGTACATAACACACCAGTTATCAGGATTGCTCTAAGCCCTAAATTTGCATAACGATGTGGTGGCACTGAGCCATGCCTGGTACCTGGAAAACCCTAGTGACTTTTCTTAGTTTACAGAAACAGAAAAAGGGGTCCTCTGATTGCAACAAGTATGTTTGGAACTGAAGTACAAGTCAAGCCACCCTTTTGAATGCCAGGCTTGTGTATACATATAACCTAAGAATGTGACAAAACATACTGCAACAATTTCAAGGACATTAGTGATCAAAGTTTTGGCCAGCACAGGGGCTGGGCAGAGGGGAGTTTTGCCACAGATGATGCTGCAGTGAGCCCTATGCCATTCACAGGGATAGAATGGCAGATCCGTGCTGCTCTCGTTTTTATGACTCAGCCTGCTGAAACAAACTTCCCATAGAAGTCACCTAAACCCCCACCAGTTATTGTGAAATAAGACCACACCAGAGACTCCAGGCTGGTGGCAGAGCCTGCATTTCACTTTAGAACCATGTACTTAATAATCACACACGTAAACTGGTGTACAGCTGAAGACGTTGCACAGGTGTTTTGCTTGTTCAATAGGCCATCGAAGTGTCATGCCAGTTATACCCATGCGATACAGTAAAATTTAGTGACCATACCAGTAGCTGATAAATACATCCAAAAGAAAAGGGGGAAACCCCTGGAGATACTGAAGATAGTAAATGGTGGAGAAAAATAAGACATGAACAGATTTTAAAACTTAAATGATTTTATGATAATTCGTATTTTTAACTTTCTGTAAAAATCAATCTGGAACAATACCTTTTCCAGTGCGATGTTTTAAAATAATTTCAAATAAGTATTTTTCAATAAATATTACATTGGGAATATGTGTGCCATATTCAAGATCTGACTAATTCTCTTTTCCTGACACTACAGCAGTATATTTGATAGTAATAGTACTAAGTTTTAGACTTAGCAAATCTGCTACCTTTAAAAGGACTGCATCTGGCAGTGAAGTCAGATGTAAGGGCCAACTATGAAACTCCTGATTTCACAAACCCAGTGAAGAAGCTTCTATTAAAAATTTGCACATGCAAACATAGACCCTTCAGCTTAATGAAGTTTCATATAAAATGCTTACATTCAGAAAATATTAAAAGCAATTGAAGGTATCCCTCCAATCATCAGACTAGAAAGACTTAACCATCCCCAAAGAGTTAAAAAATTTCATTATTATTCTGATTATCACAGATGACAATCTTTCAAGATCAAATATAAAAATTTATATATCAAAATCAAATTTTAAAAATAAAAATTGTCAGAAAGCAAAACCAAGGTTATTAATTCTCCAACCATATTTGAATGAGTAAAACTGAAGACAAGAAACATCTTCAGCAGTTTGGAATCCAGCACCCACACGACACACAAGCTGTAGTAAAAACGATTACATTTGGCTTTTTTAAAAGCCAGTTGTCAATTGGAATAAAAATGCTAGCTACACAGATAAAATGTGAATTATGAAAAACAGAATTATTTATCTTTATAATAACATTAAATTCAGAAAAGTTATTTCCTATTTATATTTATAGGATAAATGGTTTATATATTATGTAGTGTATATACTATATAATTGAATTCCAGGTTTTCTTTTCTTCGTAGCTTTCAATAGTATGCTTTCTTCATAGCTTTCAATAGTATGCTTAAATATTACAGTAAATATGAACTGTTTAAATCATAGGGAATCATCTAAATAACTAAAAAATAATATGTAACTATTTGTAAGCTTTGGCAATCCCCAATCCGATGATAACACAATCTGATTCTATCATTTTACTCTTAGTTTGAATGCCTGTACTTTCAAAGATTAAGAATTGCCTCAATGAACTTATCTTAAAATACAGAAAACAACTTGAAGGCAGTTACATGAAACAAATTCTTCAAATGCTAGTAGGTGGAATTTTCAGAGCAAACTGAGAGCAGAAATCTCTACCATTAATGAAGTTAGATTTGAAGGATATAAAATTTCTATAAAACTTCAGATGATTCTACAATACTGTTTCACACAACTCATATGTGAAATTAAATTCTAACTTCCTGTCTCTGTGTAAAATATAAAGATCACATTTTATTTCAGTTTATCAGTCTGAAAACAGATTCTACCATCAAGACAATGAAGCTGGACAAGTTTCGAAGTACTATATTTTTTTCCTAGTAAAGGCAGTGTTTATGTATGTAAAGTATGTACACATACACAAGCCAAGGGGTAGTTTGCATTAAAAAGAAACAGAAAAAGTTAATCACTGTAATGTAACAGTAAAAAAATGAGAAGACTGAAAGGAAATGAAGAGGGGAAAAATTATTCAGCACTGGAGAAATTAATATACTATCCTATAGTGCCAATTACAGATAGATTTCAGCGTTGCTACGCAGTGTTTGATAACAAAAGTTACGGGTCAGTATTCAGGTGGACAGAGGCCAAAATAAGACATACTGCTAGAAAACAGCTAGCATAAATATTAATCACAGAAACAACTAGATTAAAAACAGAGTTAGCACCTGTCTGTTGCTTACAAAAAGAGAAACAGTTTATGGTTTTTAAAAATTGAAATCAGCATTTCATTTAGAAGTATTTAGATGCTGTTCTAAATTAAGCCCATTAACCAGATTGCAAAGGTCTAAGTTATTTCTTCAGTGAATAAACAACAGGGTTAGTCAAGGTGCCAGTCCTCTTCCCTAAAGCAGGAATATCTCATATAAGGCAACATTCTCTCCTTTCATTTATCTCATGCAAAGTTCATTTTGTCATTATGCATTTTGTTGTCTGGCTTCACGCAGCATCCCCAACATGCTGAAGCAACAGCAGAAAAGATAATGTCAAAGTAGAATTGACCAACTTCAGTTTCACCTTGTTTTCCAGGAATTAATAGAAAGTGCGTCTTGACAGAATTGGTCCGGTTTAGGTTGACATTTCATCCATCAGCTCTAGCACAGAGGAAACTGCTGGACTTGCCCAGAAAATGACAAATACTACAAAACAGAGGAGAGGGTACTTGCAAACAGTGAGAAAGGGGGAGTCAGCAAAAATGGAGAAAGCTGAAGCAAAGGCTAAATGAGGAAGGAAACAGAGTGAACTACCTTCCTGTACCTCTGCAGAGCAACAGAATTCTCCACCACGGACTTCACCTTCTTAATGCAAATTAACTTGGAAACTCCAAAAACTTCTTGATTTTTTTTTTCATCTGGTAAAGCATTGCCAGTTGGGCACAATCCTTCTGTCATGTTTCGTAACAAATATCATGGTATCATTTCCTACAAAAGTGTTATATTAATTCCTGAACATACATGAAACTAGAGCTGCTCTAATACAGCAAACCTCTAAGCAACTTACCACTCAAAAATGGACCCTGTGAATACTATCTCAAGCTGAAAACAATGCCAACTTGGGAAGCAGAACATCTGATCTCAAATAGAAAGAAGGTGTGGCTGAGTAGAAACTGTGTGAGATGATACTTCAGTAGGCAGAATTACAGTCACAATGAAAGGATGACGGAAAGTGATATTCTGAAGCATCTAAGGGTTTTCTAGTTCATTTAGACTTTTAAATGAACTTTTCAAAGTTCATTTTAAAAAGCGATTTTCTTGTATACCGCATCAGACATCATGCCTTTCAAAAGGCAAGGCTAAGTAGTGTCCACAAAATTAAGATGAAAATAATCTCCCATTTCATGCCAAAATCATAAGACTTGAAGAAGCAAAATACAACATCACATAGATTCCACAGCTTCAGAACTCCAACTCAAGTGAAAGCTAACCAGCCAACAACAAAAAAATCTCTTAGAGGAAACTTTTCTAGGTACAGTAAATACACATTCTTTATTTAGAAACAGAATAAAACAAATATGTTCCATAACCTCAAGGGAATAAACTATTGTTTTTAGAAATAGTAGAAATATGCAGGTAGAATTCTGATCTGTCTTAAACATGCTAGAAGTTCTAAAAAAGGCAGATGCAATCATAATGATCTCTAGCAGTTGGACATCTGTTTTGAAGATACAAGAGTAAAGACTTTATTATAGAAACACTCTCATCTTCCAAAAGAAGAAAATAATTGAAATTTTCATATGACAAAGGACTAACCCAGCTACTGTCTATTGTTCAAGTCTTTAAACCAACTCTTTAGAAGTCACTGTTGGAAATTCAAGAAGAAAAATACACTCTAAACACAACTTGTATGAGGTTTGATGCAGAATACAACACAATCACTGTATTCGAGAATAGACTATGCAATTTGCACTCATTCAAGAAGCATTTCCAGGTTAAATTAATTTGAAGAAGTGACTGAAAATTGACTAGGGCATTAACAGTGGTTAGTAATGAAGATTTTACCCTGGTGAAGAGACTAATGAATTTTATTGTAGCACAAATCTTGGGAACTGTGAAAAAAACAAGGTCTCAGCAAGCTAATTTCTCTAAAGTTCATTAGTTTATATGGCAATTTATCTGACAGAGAAGGAGAACATGAGAGGAAATGCTTGAGGCTGTTCATAAGTTTTTAAATTCCAAACAGGTAATATAAAATATGCCAGATTACAGGTGAAAGTAAGTTGAATAAATCAACCATAATTATTCATGGCTTCAAACATTATTCATTCATTAACAATTTATATTAGAACATTTTGAATTAGAAGTCATGAACAAAAAAAAGATTTACATAGGGATATCTTATTATGCTACTAAAATTATAGTCAGACTGGAGGTGGCAAACTAAAAAGCAAAGAGAAGCTCATATCTCGTGATTTTCTCACTAAGGAAAGCAAACCTGCTTCTGCTGAAGTAGGATATGAATCACGACCATCTAGTCTGAAATAACAACTTGTCACTGTCACCAAATATTTGAGACTCAGAAACAAGGTAAGAAAGCTAGTTATGGAAAAAGTACTCTTATCAGATAGATCTACACTGGATCCACAGGAGATCCAGTAAAAGCAGAAATGATCTTGTTTCTCTGAAGAAGCCAAAGCTCCTAGGAAGCCACCAGTGCCTCCAGGGGTACTAAGGTTTGCTCTACTCTGCTCACTTCCTTACTATCATTCTGATAATATTGACCACATCTATCATGAGATATGATCACATAATAACTATATAGTCACTTAAGAAGTTTGTGGCACCTCATATACAAGGAGTAACAGATTCTGAGAGCAGATAAACCTGAGCAGAAATCATTACTCAATAATTTTTCTATATATATTACCTGATATGAAACCATCATTTCTGTAAATCTATGTTCTGTTTCACCATTTAGATGACTTGCAAAATAAGCCATGATTTTAATTGAGGGGGAAAATGCAAGCCTTCATAATTGCCAGTTATGGTATGTTTTACTGTCTTTCAAGCAAACACATGTCACAGAAACAGCAACCATATTCCTCTGGTATTAAGAGCATCCAGCAATGTGACTGAAATATAAGCATTCACTTTTGGGGTTTCATAATACTAATTTCAGCAATTTTTTCACTTCAGAAATTTTAATAGTGCACTTTGTATCTAAACCTGTTAAGATCCTTGCAATGAATACATAAAAAAATACCAAATACTGTTCTAGGTCTGTAGAAGAAAAGGCTTTAAAAAAAATATCAGATTCAATTCTCAAAATGTTTTCAGAGAATTACAACCTTGCCTTCATCTGTTTGTCTGAATCATCCAGCAAGTTTACACTGATGAGTAAAGCTTGTGTTTATTTGCATTTCAAACAACTAAAAATTAGCTCAAGATGCTATATTTATTTGGCTCCCTGCGTACAGATTTTAGTACAGCGCTATTCTGGCCTTCAGAATATAACTTCCTGTTGAAAAGGTGAAATGGGAAGTTGGAAGTTATGAAGTTAATATTAGAAGCATTTTTAGACTTTAGCTGGGTGCTTTTGCTAAAGTGATTTGAAGTGAAAATGAGTATGTGTGTAGGAATAGTCAGGTCTGGGATGCCAAGTTCACATGCTGAGAACCAAAGGAGGGTGCCCTTTCAAAACATTTGGCTTGCGAAAGCAGGAACACACATTGAATCAGTTTACACTCAGTTCAGATTTTCAAGATTTGTCCTTCCACATAACAACACTGTTTAAATGACCAGTTGGACCCTGATGCATGGTTCTACAGGAAAATGTGTATTCTGTGCTTGCAATATATTACAGATCCTAATTGCTTCACAGCCAATAGGTACTGGGTTTTGTGTCTCACAAATACAGATCATCTGTAATGGGGCTGGTATCAAAATACTACACAACTATATTAGTTTATCATTGAATTTCAAGAACTGAGGTCTCAGCTTATAAAAAGTCATTTGCTATTAGAAGAATACAAGTCACGATGCTTGCAACATTTTTATTGCTCATGAAAAAAAGTAACTTACAAGGAATTATGGCAGTCCATATTCATTCTGAATTAGTAGATGGTATCTAGTAAAACAGCAATGCAGTCAAAATTGCTCATACAGATGACATAATACTGGTCCAATAAGCCCAAATGCAAGGATTTAAACTGTCAACTTTTGGAAGAGAGATTCTGGTAAACCAAACTATCTTCCAGCTTGCTGAAGAGACAGCTGTTAGGTTTAGACAGCTTCCATATGATCTGCAAATCTTGTTTCATATCAAAGTTTGCATTCCTGATCCACAATTTCAAACAAAACCCAAATAATTCTCTCTTAGTTTAGACAGACGTCAATATTGACTATTTATAATTCCTAAAATAGTACTTATGCAACATAGCGTAAAATTGGTATTATTTACCATCAAAAGGCTGTTTTGCTATTACTGTGAGTGATTTAAATATCTCCAGAATCCTTCTGCCTACTCTGCCTCCAGACTATGATAATGACACCATTTTAGCCATTTCATTTTGATAACATATTCAGCCAGCTATGTTACTCTGTAGATCTCAAGAACTTGCTTAAGCACATTCTTGCCATTTTTTAAAAATAGTCACCAAAAGGCTCAAAACCAATACTTGCAGTTTTCTTGCAAAATATTTACTACAGCAGAAGCTACTTACCATTAGCATGAATAATTTTTATTGGAGCATAAATATTAGCGTTCTTTGATTATATGTTTCAATCTAATTCCCAGGAAGAAAAGCAGTAGACTCTATTGCTAGAAAGAGCCTACAACAATGAAAAAATACAGTATCAAATCAAACAGTGAATCTTACGGTCTCCTCAGTTGTCCTTCACCCACTCATTCCCCTCTGCCCCAAGACCTGCTCTGTGACTGTTGTCCCTGCTCTTTACCCAAGCTACAAACTGTTTGGGAAGAAGCTTGGCCTTGTTCTGAAAAAATCACTGTATCAACAGCCAAATTTACCCAAAGTGCATTGATTGATTTAAACCACTGAGTTAATGGCCTTTAAATCAGATTCTCTACAGAAAATACAAATAGCTGTTGCATTCCATTCCATTAATGTTTTCAAGAGAAATGCTGATTTTAATTTAAATTTTAATTTAAAAAGCTAATATTTTCCTATATATTAAAAACAAGTACTTTTTTATTCTAAACCTGAAAAGGCACCCACCACCATCATATTAATTCCTTTAGAAACCATAAAAGCAGCCAGACTATAGTTAGAAGCAAAAACAAACCAGATTCATAGTAACCTTCAGTAGTGAAAATGACAACTCTGTTTCAAGTGTACACTGAATAATCCAGTTAAATGCTTGAGTTGCCCTAGTAGTGCTCTTAAAAACCAGAAAGCATTTCCTTCAGAAATGTTCACTGATAGAAGAGCAGCAATGAAAGATCTATGTGGAAAATACATATAAGTAGTTTCTGAATATCTAAGAAATTGATTTTAGGGGAACATTAAACTACAATTATCACCAAATCTCTTCATAGATTCGTTTTCCATTTATTTTCATTTAACTACACAATATAGATGCCTGTCAGGCCCATGGAAGTGACTACAGTTAGGCAGTCCTGCCCTCTCCTGGTCTATCCAACATATGCAAAAGACATCACAAACGGTACCTTCGAGCACAGCAACCAGAAAAGAGCCAGACTGACCACAGGCTAATTTGCTGGAGGTTACAGGGCACTGAATTGTGTTACAATCACTCCTCTAGATCCTGATCTATCACTCATTAAGTGTTTATGGATAGAAAATAATCTTCTAATCACAAGAGAAACACAATTACATATTTCTGCAACAAAACTAAATTGCAGTTATGTTTTTGCTGTTGCTTTCTTTGTAGAAAGATCTTTATTAATACTCCACTTTATATTTGCTATAAATAAGGGTTTTTTTTCCTAATCTGATCTAATTTTCACTGTGTAACCTCAATAAACACCTAGGTAATGACAGTTTTGAGAGACAACCATATACTCTGATATCTGAGTGGTATCTCCTGCTTCAGTGAGTGAAAAATCTGAAGTTTCACTTCTCTATGACACTGCCTTCCAATGTCTATTCCTTTAAGATGCTTCTTGTATGTATTTAACAAACTCTAGGCTTGTTACCTAAAAGTGCAAACTTATAAAAATGTCCCTCACGAGTCAGAAACCTTAATAAAATTTGTTACAACCCTCCCTCCTGGCTTCCATGGCAGCCTTTTCACCTTCACCACCAGAACTAAACTTCATGAACAAGGAAGTCTTGCATATTGCTTTGCACAATGGGGTCCTAGCAACTTCAGAATCTCCTTTAGCAAAAAAAAAAAAGCCACAGTGAAACTCTAGGCTAAGCACTGCTAAGGTATACAAACAACACGGAAAGTTGTCTGCTTTAAGTGTTTTTAAGTTTTGTGCAGAGTGAACAATGATAATGGAAACGTGTGAAAATATTGTAGAATAACATGAAAACTCTTACTTATTAAATTTTTCTACAACAAAAAAGATTTCCTGAAAACGACCCTGCAAAGGGGTCATCTTTGGGTCTTGGCCCCTCATGGCAATCAGAGGGTTGCAGCTGAGTTTAGAACCTTAGTAAGTTCATGACAAAATAAACAGCTAAACCCCAAAAGTTTGCTTTCCAAACACAGAATAGCTGGACAAGTGAGGACAGGTTAGGCCAAACAAATGTTCTTGTGGGCACAAAAGAACAAAATTCTTCCAACTTGAAATGTAAATATTTCAGTAAAAGGCTTACAAACCACTACTATTCATATAGCCATATTTACAGTATGATCAGGAATTATGCCAAAGAAGGACTCACCCCAACCTGTAAGCAGCCAGAAACTCCATGCCTCATTGCCACCTGAAGCACTCAGCAAAGGATCAGCTCTAACCTCCCATCCCTAACAGCAATATCTGTCTTTGCTTTTAAAGAAAAGTCTTTGTCTTACCCTTGTCAGGACTTCTGCTAGCATAGGCTATGATGGAAATAAAGACAGGTATTGCCTCTTTTATCTCCTGGAAAATTACATTTGTAGAAAATGCTTTTTGCAATATAGAGAGGCCAAAGATCTTTTCCAGGCAAATAGCAAAGCTACTGTTCTGAGGGGGAAAATTTATACATATACATATAGATTCACAAGCTACTCATAAATTCTACTGCAGTCAGATGTAGGACTGAACAATACTAAGAAGTTTAGAAGCACTTCACACTGATGTAATGAAATATTAGAAAGTAACAATATTTTAAGCAAATATTAGCATATTCTGATTTCCTGCAGAGTAAGTTTAGAATTAATTAACTTCCAAGATCCATTTCAATTCCAAACACACTATTTTCCCACTCTGGAAACAGAAGAATTAGTTTGACTATACTCTATTATAATTTGAGTTTATCATGCTGATTTACAGGATTCCAGAAGGACTCCACACTAACTAATTACACATCTACCAAATACTTTCCTTTTCTAACCATTTTATCTAGGCAGTTTCTGACTGCAACATTTTGAGTATCCTGCACTGCTGTTCTTACAGATATACTCACAAGAAGTTTGAAACAGATTGCTCTGATTTCAATAAAAATACAGTCACAGAAATGTGGGGGAACTTTTTCATCTCTCTGTAAGTGCACTACTAGGAGAAAACTCTATGATGAAGGGAGTAGTAGCCCCCAACTTTAAGACATATAACCCTTACTTAAAAAACACTCAAACGATTCTTGGGAGCAAACTAATACATCCACAGTGTTAAGAACTTTGAACCTGGCAGGGAGAAAATCCCAAGATCCAATAGATTCCATTTCTTGGCATCCAGTTCAGCAGAACTAGCCATTAAAGTCACCGGTGGATCTGAAACAGGCTGTTAAAAAGTCATGTCAGCAAACTCTGCTCTTTGCTATGATTATGCTCCCTTTCTAGATGCTTGGTGGCTCTGGTGGCATTCTGCCCCAAACTAGTCAGTCAGGTTCAGATTCACACATCTCCCTGCCTGGGCTCACACTTGACCTGACTGTCAGATTGGAAGAACGGTCTTAACACTTGCTATACATAATTATTATTGCTCCATACGTAAGAAATCATCATTGCCACCTAAATCATGAGAGACATGCACACGTTATCTGACAATCTAACATCTGAAGTATATAAGTTACACCCTTGACCAATGGGAAGTAGCCAGCGCAGTTATCACACTAGAGATGTTCCAGTTTGGGTTATCTTTATTATTGTTCCATTTTTCAGTAATTGTTCACATGTGTAATTGGACTATGTTTCTGCTCAGAAGTGTTTAGATACACTGCATAATAATACATTTCTTATCTCTCATACATTATATCTGAATATACCCAGGGTGCTCACACATTCCACTGCAACTCTGAACATCCATCAACATTCGTAATACACTTTGAGGGTTAAAGAATATTGTGTCATTACTACTGTCTATCTTTCAAATTAATATATAGCATATGATACATGCTTTCTGGCTCATTTGTCCCGTTAACACACTTCTTTCTCCTATAGCTGTACTATTTAAACAAGTTCTTTTACAGTGTTACTAGTTATTTTAACATAGAAGCAGCTTATTCCTCTACGATTTCGTGACTCAGCAAACTTACTGTCTCCAGTTAAAAAGAAAACCAAAAACAAAGCAGAAGCGGGAGTTTTCTCCTTTTCAATTAGGAAGATTCTAACACTTTTCCTTATGCATTGAGGCACTAATTCTATATAGGTGATGACAGAAAGTCTCATTCTCTTTCCCTGGCAGAGCTCTGTTCCACTATTTAGCAGGGTTACTTTCTGCAATTTCGGTCAACACTTCTTTCTTTTCCTATTAGACACTTTTCTCCATCTTTCTTCTAACTCTCCCTCTCACCTCTCTGCCCTCAGTAACTCACTACCTGTTCTGTCCAGTGAAGATCCAGAAACCTCTCTTTGATTCAGAGCTCTCCATCATAAGAGACTATAACAAATCACAGCTATGTCAGTCTATTCTTTATCAAAATCCTCAAACCTGCTATTGCTTTAATCTGATCTAAAGAAAGCCTCTCAGAAAAAAAGAGCTCCTTCCAGCTGCCTTCTCCTATTAAGGGTCTATAACATCTCTTATCCAGTCATAGAAGGTGCAAATCTCTGCACTTAATTTATTGGGAAGGATCTAGGCTTTGACCAGAGATGAGATCTGAAAGTCAGAAAGGGCTTCCTGTCAGCCTCTTGTTAGAAAGAAATACAGCATTTTGAGATCTGAAATTGTCAGTCTGACTTGGATGTGTCTACATCTGTGTTCTTGGGCAAGTTAGCATGCGGCTCCATTTTTTCTATCTTTAAAAACAAGCAATAGTACACATGCTAACGATTAATGTTAATCGGTGATTATTTAATTATAGGATAGGTCTGAACCTGCACTGTTTGCCTTAAATCCACTGCCTTCAAACTTGCAGATTTCAGTCAAGATTAAAAGTGAAAGAAAAAATGATCCCCCATTTTTTTGAATAGAAACTCATCTTTACAAAAAATGTGACATAGTCATAATGGTGGCAAAAGACTTGAATGCTTTTTGAGTGAATGAAAATTAACTTTACAAGTTTTTATTGTAATGTTCAGAATAATCTTTTCATTATATATATAGAGTCTATTTTGTTAATTTTATGCTTTTTACAGTAAAAAAAGACATAATCACTCTGCCTTTGGGGGTTAACAGAACCCTTGTGACTACTTGTAACCATGGAAATATAAAGAGCTAGTGAGAGCCCGACATCAAACTAACAGAGGTGCTGAGAGACAGAAAATAGATATGTGATGAATTTGCTACACATGAAAGCTAGCTGAATCTGTACCAACTGCATTAACAACACAGAAAGCAAAGTCCACAAAGCCTTTTGAATGCTTAAAAGCATATAGCATTTACTGTGGCTTCTTACTGAAAATAAAGAGAAATGCCTTTAAAGGTTTGTTTTTAAAGCACTGAGTGCATCTGAACTAGTTTAAAAGCAGAGACAAAATGAGGTAAAAATGGTTACTATGTGAATAGGAACAGTAACAATATGCATTAAAAGCCTAAAGGGCCCTGTTGAAGAAGAAGGGTTTCCTTAGACTAAGATTGTAGTTATGGAGATTATGCAACCAACGGCCAGCGACATCGGAGTTAGCCTGTTCCAAGCATCAAGAATGTTTTCTCACCATGTGGAGAGAGCCCCAAATTTAACAGATACAGAAATGCTTAAGACACTCAGCTGATGATTTACTGACCAAACTATCTGCCTTAAAATAATAAGGCATGTGCATATTTAACTGCCTCCTCTGTGACAGGCCAAACCCACAAAACATTGTTTAACCAACCATAATTGCAATCCTTAAACACAGTCACCCTCAGAGACACCTTTGGAAAAAAGGAAAACATGTATTTCTTGCTGTAATAAGCAAGCTATGACCAACAGCAGAAGAAAAATCTCCTCAGGAATACATCTCAATAAATTATATCTACTTGAGAAATAAAATTATGAATATACACACCCAAAAAATACAACATATGTGCACATTACTTACATTACACAGGTGTGCAGTGACTCAAAAGAGCCAAAATGTGTCAGCATGATCAAACGGATACTCTCTTAGTCTTATAGCATTAGCATCATTAGACAAATTGATCAGACCTCTTTTCTTCTTTCCTTTAGCCCAGTGGTTACTACAGAATCAGAACTCTCCTCTGGTTCCCCTCCTGGCTTCAAAGGCCAAGCTCACCTCCAAGCCAGCAGTATTTCTAAGGCACACTTGTTTATATGCCCAGATGATCCAAATGACAACACCACACTTCCTAAAATGAGCTCACCACAAACTTGTATACAAACTTCAAAATCGTGCAATGAGGCCATATGGATCCACAAGGCTTAATATCCTTAGAGGAAAACCTGGTTTGCCCTTTCTTTTCTGTAGGTTCCCAGGATCCTGTGTATCATGCGAGATATGTCAGCTTTACTTTCCCGGGGACAAGAAAAAAAAGATAAATTAATTCTGCAAGCTTTTATGATAAACATAATTTTTCTTGTATTCTTTGTCCATATGTCTATTTGTTTTTTACGGAAGCAAAGCACAGACCCTTAGGTCATAAATATATTGCAGATTTCTGTCAGCATGGCTGTGCTGACCAGGGTTATAAATAACTGAAATATCATTCTGGTAGTTGTACTAGTAAAAAAAAAAAAAAGAAATATGCCCTAGATAAGATGCTAGGAAACCCAGACGCTGAGTTATAACGAATTGTATGCCAAAACCAAAGACATCTTCTGGGCCTATGTTAGCTGAATGAAATACACATTCACTGTTCCTCACATGCATGATGTGTTTCACCATACTACCATCTGTTTTCCCTATTTACCACAATTGTTTTTCAAATCTACACAAAATTTTAAATTTAAGATCAGATTAATGCCACAAAAAGTGAAGATACTGTCTGCACAATGTTTTCTTGCAATTTCTTTCTCATCTTACTGGAATCTTCAGTTTCAGAGCTACCTTGTATATATCTGCAGATATGCTTAGTTAAGGCCACATTAATCATTAATTATTTTAAATTTCATTATTGTGTTCATGGAAATAACCAAATCCTACACTTAAACTGTAACATTTTAACCAGGATGAAATTTGAAGAAATTCCATTTTTCCATTCTTGAAATAATTATGTAGATAAGATACCGTGCCTTATGGGCTTTCATTAAAACAGCAATTTCCAAGTGTCTACACAGTTTCTTTTTAATTGGAACAGGTTCCTGTGCTGCTTAAACACTTGCAAAAATACCACCTCTCTGTTTTGCTGGTATGGTTTCTGGCATACTAGAACCCACTCCTAATGAGAGTTACTACTGCACTATACTAATTGCTGCAATACCACTAATATATTAGAAATGTTACACAAAAATACGGTTTGTTAAAAAATCCAAATGGATTCCATAGGGTTACAAGAGACGTAACTTATAGCAGAATGCATTTCTAGTGTTCTAAGAGAATCCTGGCTACAATTCATTTTCCATTTTGTGTGTGATTAATTTTTTTTTTGAGTTGTATTTCAGAACTCACTAATTCAATATTCATGAGAAATACCAAATGTAATAAGTAAAAATATTTGAACAGAGGCCAAGTAATAGAAGTCTGTTTTTTTCATTAGTGGCAAAACCTTCATATTGGCTAATTAATATAATTACTGATTATCTTAACTTATTATTTGTGGCATCTTAGCCTTTTATCCTCTGAACCTCAAGCTAGTACCTAATACCACAAACAAAAAGCCAACATGAAAAAAGAATTAGGTGTACCACAACAGAACACTAGCAAAAAGAGCATGACAATGATTTGCATTTTTATCTTGTATCTCAGTGGATAATCTTGAGAGACTTTAAAAATATTAAAAAGGATGCTTTGAAGCAATACCCAAAGTAAATTAATATTATCCCCATTCAACTACAAATAAACAAAAGGTCAGAGACCCATATTCAGAAATGTTTAAGCAAATAATTCACTTTGAAAACAAAGGATTTGGTCTGAAGTAACTTTACGAGTCTGTGGATCTCTTCTGTGTCCTAGGCATGAGATCTCCTTATAACTTTTAGCATGGGTAGCAAATATATGTTTACTAAATGGGTAGGTACTACTAAAAGACAAAAGGAACTTAATTGGGCATTGATAAGCTAGGAACACTGGCAATATTTCAGCCTTTTTTGTGGACTGCATTTCATTACTCACTAATAATTTGGTCTGCATACTTACAGATACTGTCCTTGGCTTGAACAACAGCTTTGCATCCAGTTCCCAATACAACACATAAAAACCTGAAAGAAACACACAAGAACATTTTCTTCTTTCAGTGAAGACCTGATACAAAGATCACTTAGGGGAGTCTTTCAACTGACTTACTGAGATGTAGATCAGATTTCTAAAGAGCAGACATTCAATTCATTATTTCAGCAAAGTGTATGCTGTAATGAGTATATTTATCCATCTTTACTAATCCTTTCATGCTTGGCATTTATACATGCAGTATATCTTCTTTTTTTGTTGTTTTTTTTTATTCCCTACATTTTCTAGTCATGTAACCAGTAGTAGATATTAAACTGCAAACAAAACATTAGAGAATATTCATTAGAATCTGGAGTAGAAGGAGCCTGATGAAACTGTACTTATATTATAGTATATTTTAGTAAAATTATACTAGGGATGATACAAGTCTTATTTATGACAGGCTTAGTATTTTCCAAAACAAAATTAAAAGAATTATGTAGGGAAAACTGTACACTACCTCATGCCATCAACATAATTAAGTATGACACAACATAAGGATTATGAGAGCAAACCCAAGGAATTTGAAAATAATTGGCTACCCCAAGCTTCTACTTTCAACTTGGGAGTGTGAAATAATTAAAAGATAAAGTCTAAAACAACAGTAGAAAACCACATACCTAAAAGGATGATTACTCTCCTAAAAAGTCAGAAAAGATTTTTAGCATAGAATTTCTTTTCACAGATGAAAAAGAGTTCTAAGTATCATGCCAACTTTGATATGGAGGCAGGCTCAGCCACCTGGTTCAGCTCTCTGACGGAGACAGCCTGCAGGAGGAGCATGTGAAGAACCACCGAATAGGATTTTATTTTGTTGGGTGTTGCAAGTTTGTCTGTCATTAAGTTTTTAAGACTCCTCTGTAATCTCATGGGTTGCTTCTCCATCTCTGGTTCATATGTTGATCCATAGGACACCTAAAGATGATACAAAACTTTTAAATAAATATAGACAACTTCCCACACATCCAAGCAAGCAAAGAAATGTCAGGGGAAATAAACATAGTAAATGAATCTTAAATTATTAAGAGTAAGTAAGTATCTTAAATTTCATTAGCTTTACATGAAAATCATTGAAGTAATACTGCACAAGAAGTGCAACTGACCATTGGCATTTTTTTGATTAAAAAATGAAAGGGTTTTGTTTGTTTATTAAAGTGTATTGATTAACTATCCTCCAGAAATCTGTAGCACCACCTGCACCGCCCTGGGCCCATGAGGCAGCCTCCCAACTCCTTATTTATCTGGCAACACTAAACTTTGTAGTCATACTGCCTACACTCACTCCGACTGCATGTTCAAGCTGCAATATCACACTTTTAAGAAACTTCAATAGGATTGACTTAAGAACAGTGTAAATATTATCCAGACCAGTCCTCCTGTTCTCTTCTTTGCTTGTCTCCAAACCCATGTTCATGGATGAGTGCGTAGGTCTATGCTTTGTCTAAGACGAATACTGTAACAGGTCACTTTCATGCTCTTTCTGATCCCACAATGTTAAAGAGTATCTTTTGGCTCCTCATGCTGTCTGAGAACTAGTGTTTTTTTCAGAAGTTAAAAGACAAAAAAATTGCTTGCAAATAGGAAAATAATTTATAATAGTATCAACCATTCTATGAAGGCCCTAACTTTCAGGTTTGTGGCCACACACAGAAATATAAACATCAGATGGCTATCAAAGAAGTGCAATATACAATAATAGTTAATATTTATGCCACTCCCAGTGACATACGCAAAATTAATAATCAGATTTCTGAAGTCAATGAAGTGGGTGTGGAGAGGGTGGGACCTGTATCAGATGTGGTAGCTTTGCTTTAAGTACAAATCTGCTGCAACGCAATAAGGTCAAGACTCACAGCAAACTTCATTTCATGTGACTCGCAGACTCAGGAGCACATTACACACAGTAAAAAACAGACTGGAACTCTGCGCTCCCTCTTCAAGATCAGTCAGTCCAGATCATTCTGGGTTGTTTGGCCAACTACAGGAGAAACGAGCAGCCGATGCAAGTCCAGCGTGAAAGTGAAGCTGATTGACTGTGTGAACACACTGTGAGTCATAGGATGCAGAACCTCCTGGCTACCATCAATGATGAAGAAGTGGAATTTAAAGTCCCCTTGTTTTCCTTCATTAAATCCATCCCACCAAAATCCAAAAGACTGTAGCAACAGTCCTGGTGAGAATCCTCCGTATGACATTGGTGCTTAAGATTTCAACAACCAAGGTCAGCTGGACATACAAAACCCAATGGATGCCAGTTCACTCATGCATGAAATAAAATATGCAAAGAAAAGCAGCTTTCTACCTTTCTTAGACAAGTTTTACTGCTGAGAAAAGAGTGAAATTACCCTTACAGCACCTGAACTCATCAGTGTGACATTCTGGTACTCCCAGCTTCAGTTCCCACTCCTCACATACTCCTGAGCATGCAAGGCAAGTGACTACATCAGAGCTCAGGGCTGGTGGGGCCCAAATATGGTCTGTGAAGATGTGGGAAGATAAAGAAAAGCATTGCAAGGTGGCTGGACAGGTAGCTCCATTTCAAATTGTGTACAATGGTCCAACGCCAGCCTCAACAGTGCCCATATTTCATCCTTTCTTCTCATCAGTCTTTTTCCCAAGCATCTTCAGGAACAGGTGTCTTTAGCTTCTGTTGTGACTATTTTGTCATTTATTTAGAGCTGACTGGGATTTAAAATCCACAAAGATAGAAAAGACTTCCCTCTGCATGAACAGATATATAAAGTCCTAGGACTTCATGACAATAGGCAAACTACTTGATAATTGCTAGATTTTGGAAGTAGGTTGTAACTTGGCATCCATTTTATACTTCTGCAATGTAAACATCTCCGAGTGAATGTAAGTCATGTATGTAGTTTGTCTTTGTATATAATTAATTAACACATACTGTCTTTTCTGTTATTTGTGCTAGTCGCTGGAATTTATCCCCAACATATGTTACTATGGATTCCTTTTTGTTGCCTTTTTCAGTCACTGAAATGGCACATCCATTTTATGGCATATGCTGTATATATATATTTTGATCACATCTCAGCAAAACATTACAGTGGACTAACTTTAATACAGTTGATACACTGACATTATTTTTAACATGAAATGGACAGAAAATGTACATGGGAAAAGACAACACACTAAGATGGAATATGAGTGACTGAGCAGAACTATGAGAATAGATTTTACAGGATTATGTTAAGTATCCTTTAGATTGTAAAGATGTCAGCTAATGTAAAACTCTAATGTACCAGCTGCTGTCCAAATAGATCACAAAATGAAAGTCCTCATGCTGAGCAGGGCTTAAAATAGAGCAGATGATGAGTAAGATGGTATCTCTTATATAAACTTCAGATTTCATGCACTAAGACTTTCCATTGCCAAATATTCCTGGGGTTGTTATTTTCCATTAAAAATCTGCAGCAGAACAAAAGCACCAAATTGTTTGACTTTTCAGGCTTTAAAATGCACTTGTTATTTTCATGCCACAGAGAAACTCCCTTCTAGTCTGCTTTGTGATTCATGTGTTTGGCTGAATAACTTTCCTGGAACTCAGAACAAGAGGGAAACCTTCCCTAAGTACTTCCTGTCTTTCTGCATGTACTAATAACAAGACGGAGTCCTCCCGCCTTTCCCATTTACAACACACCAGGCACACCTACTGGTTGATATGCCCATAAGCCTCAGAAATAGTCTGCTTTTCCTCCGTTTTTAAATCGGCATGCATTTTCTCTGGCAACAAAAATGTTGTTTGCCTAATGTTAATATATATCAAAGCAATATTAATAGACTACTTCAGTAATTGTCTGTAGACAATGGAGAAATCATAGCTCATGCTGAACATAAAGATGCATTGCTCTTTCTCTTGAGAAGATGGTTGCTGTAGACAGCCAACCACTTCTTTGAAAGCATGTTACCCTAAACCACTGTCAAGAATACAGAAACACGTGATGTTAAGGCGAAGTACAACCTATGCCGTGTGCTTAACCTTGCAGGCCTTACTCCAAATGCCTGATGGAATCAGTAGGAAATCAACGCAGAATTTTAACTGTGTAAGAATTAAGTAAAAACTTCAGAATAAGGTCTAGTATATTTACAAGATGAAATGCTAAAAAATAAAATCACAGTCCCATTGTCATATTATAGCCTGGCAATCTGGGAATCCTAAAGGAATGGATCCAAATTGTACTATCCTCTAATAAAACCATGGACTGTTAAGCTTTTATTAGTTATCTGCACTAACTGAAAACAGAATCAAGCCCCTAATGTTTAAATATCTCATAGCTTCTTTTCAGAGTATGTGTCCTAAGCATCGTGTTTTCCTTGCATTTGGAAAACAACTAAAATGTTTTGTGTAACTGATACGAAAAAATAACCAGAGGTGCTGAGTGGCTTACCAGATTCTTTAGAAGGCTGCCAGGAGGTACTCCAGTTTTAATTGTGGCTTTGTGTCTGACTTCCTGTCTGGGTGTAACCCTGGCCAACTCATTTAATCTCCAGGCCTGTTCTTCCAATCTGTAAAAGGGGGGATAATATACTTATTTAATTAATACAGTCTGTGGCTATTAATTGTTAAAAAAAAAGTTACTCTTCAAATATTTAAATAATATTTGGAGTTCCAGCTTTCCCTTTCTGTTCAACTGATTCTGCCTCTTATTTACCCCTTAAAACAAGCAAATCCAGAACACGCTGAAAAGCTTTCTCTGTTCATTTCCTTATCAAATGGAAAAGCCTTCTTGCTGCTTTTTTTCTCACTGATACTTAGCATCATTTCAAGTCAAAGCTGCGTAAGTACTGCCTTGTTCTGGCTACTCAGTAAAATTTAGCTTACCGATTTGATGGATTTTGCAATTCTTAAACAAAGCTTTATTCCAATAATAAATTAAGCTTTACCCTACCATAGTGGAGTGTTGTTACTTTCCTGAAATGCATCAACTAATGCCTAACAGACCTTTTTTTCAGTATTCTAAGAGAAAGATTATCTTTCTCATACCACTTTTCAAGTGAAGCTGCCACTACTCTTATAAGAATGCAAGACAGATACAAAAAAGAAAAAAAAGGAAAAAAAGAAAAAAAAAAAGCTATAAAGGCTATATCTTTCCTTGCTAGTAAGAAACAGATTAATGCTATTCAAAGATGCAGTTACCAATGGACCATAGAAAATTGTAACACCCCCTACCAAAAAAATGCAGTAAAACTCTATTGTGAATCTTAGTGTCCTCAACAAATCTTGAAGAAATGCAGCCAGAAATTGCAAGAGTGTCTTTGTTCTAAATCTTTTTTAACAAAATGGCTTCTAGAATTTGTAATTATTTTTTTTTTTGTGGGGAGGCAAGAATCTCACACCACCTAACTTCAGGTTTATAAATGATGTGTAAAAAAAAAAAAAAAAAGTAATATGGTGTTGAATCAAAATTACTCCAGGAATGGATACAGGTATTTTTTTTCTCAACAAAAATGGTAAATATAACTTCAGTAAACATTCTAATAAAATTTTAGAAAATGAAAAAATAAACCAACAATGTAGGAAGACAAGTCCCTAATGGAAAAAATGTTATTTGCAAAGGCTGCAGCCTTTGAGACTTTTGAACTATTTTATTCACCAAAATTTTATTAACATATTTAATATTTACCATGTCTACTTCAAATTCAGACTTCCAGTCTCTAAAAAACTCATTAAATTCCATGTATTTTTTAATGAAGTAAAAACTCTGAAAGTGCTTTGACCTCCATTGAGTTTGAATCCAGATAAAGGTAGAAATTCTTTTTCCTGAGCCTTCCTTAAAGATTGAAAAAATATTGCAGAGAAGTACTTAGAATTTCTTAACTCCCTGGCTTTAGCCTCATTTTCCTCATTACATTCTTCTTCCTGTTCTTGTTATGCTGCCAGATATTGGATTGCCAACTCTTGTGAGTTCCTATTGAGTCTCAGAATATTAATCGGTGTTCTTAGAGACCCAGACCCCAAGGCTGAAATCATGGATTGTTTAAGAATCTTCTCCTTTTGTCTGAAACAACCATCTAGCCCTTGAAATTACAACCAGGGCTGGGAAAGTGAAGGATGGATTTTAAAAAGCTCAGAAGAAAGCAGGCACATGAAAAAGTCAACATGTATTGCCTTATATTTAGAATTTTTAATGCTCAGATTTGGAAATACTGTGTTAGGAGGTACACTCTTTAAAGTAACAAGTGTTTACATGAACAAAAGCAGAAAACCCAAGATTCACCTGGCTTAGGTGTTGTAATAACTCAAGAATTTAAAGAACCATGAAAAGAATGAGTAAGCAATAGCTCATTAAGACAAAACTTTTGTTTTGAAGAGGTTTGAGCCAGCCACATGAGCCATGACAGACCATGGTAAATAGACCACCACTATGAGTTTTTTTGCATCACTCTGCAAACAGTCCAAGCCATAGTTTCCAGTTTCTTCTGTAACTGGGTTGAAGCATGGCACAAGCTTTGTGTAACAGGGTGAGAAATACGGCTCAGTATGTCTGTTTTTTTGAAGTATAGACAGAACAAGAAATCCAGGTATTCAAGTTGTTAAGTCTTGCTAATTTTCTATGAGCCATAACTTCTCCTGCTGCAGGTAAGATCATAGCTTGTTTGTCAAGTGTCAAATGGAGAAAGAGATTGGATAAAAGGATAAGACTGGCAAGTTAATACTGCATGTCTGAAACCCTATAAATAAAAAGCAGCTGTTTAAAATGCTGTAAAGCAGCTGGATTCGGAGTTAGGTGCTAAAATATCTAACACATCTTGGGCATATTTGGGAAGACATTAAAAAATAAACACAGAAAATATTATCTCCAAACTCTATTACAAAAACTTGTGCTTCAAAGATGCAGAGAATGTGTCCCTCCATATCTGTAATCAGGGTCATGAACAACGTTTCAGAGAAAACACAACTAAAACATCAAAGGACTAATTTGGCTGGTTACTTCTGAACATCTGTTGTTGTTCCAGAGATATATCAGGGACTCTTTGAAGGCAACCCCTGCCCAAAAAAACCAAACAAAAAAACGTATCAGTTTTTGGGTTATCGTTTGAGAAACTAGTTCCTTTTTGTGCATGTAATTAGATAACTTGATTAAAAAAATTAATGAAATATTGCAGATTCTAAACACCACTGACACATAGCCTTATTATGTCTTAGACTGCATTTAATGACGATCGTATCTACTCTTCTTGACACAAAGTCAAAATCCTAAGACCAGGAAAGTGGTTACTGTAACGCTTAAAAGTGAATACAGTAAAGAAAATCATTTAGTTGGAATATAGGCTAGTTGTTCCAAAATTCTATTAATAAGACACATTTTTCAGTACATATAGGCTAGTTGTTCCAAAATTCTATTAATAAGACACATTTTTCAGTACAATCAGCACATAGCATACTCTCTTTCTGCTTTTAAATCATAATTTTAAGCCAGTAATGAGTCTGAATTCTGATGTTTAAATATGGTGTAACTATTAACACATTAACATAGTTAAGGAGGCAGCTCAATTTCTCCTTAAGACCTAATTTACTACCTGCTTTTAAAGAAGCATAAAATCTGAAATTAATCAAGTGAGATTTGACTGGATGAGGAAATGCTTTTGTTGTATCAGACACACCTGTGCACAGCGCCCTGAGCAGAGCACACAACTGAGCTGGTCTTTCTAGTAGCTTCCACATTTTGTGCCATGATCTCAGTTTCAAGTGCTTCTTCAAGTAATATTCTTCATGGAGAAAGTATTCTATCGCTGCTCAAGCCTAACCTCTTCTATTTGCTTTTTGTGTTTAGAAATGCATGGTAGAATGGTGATGCAAACACTCTTCTGGCAACAGTAGCTGAACTCAGGTCTTGTTAAACTGCAAACTGTCATTTCTTAGCTCCTCATTGATAAACTTTGCACCCTTAAAATTTTAAAGCATCATAATCACCCATAACATGCTTATTAACCTACAGAAAGAAATTCCCTGCACTGAACTTAAAGAGAAAATCTATTGTACAGAAAGGTGCAGAACAGTATTGATACATGTCATCATACGCTGAAAACTGGAGTTTGACTAACCAGATGCTGTTACTTTCTTTAATATCTCATGAATAGAAACTACAGCATAAAAACAACTCAAAACAATCATTTACTGGGAAATATGACATATGGCCTGTTAAGCTGCTTTCCTACAGAAATAGCTAAAGATCATTACTCTTGGCATCATTCCCTACAACAGCCACTGGGCTCATTAAAACAGACTGTATGCGATTGAGTCCATAAGGAACATTATTTCTACAGGTGGGTAGAAATAATGATGAAAACTACAAAGACTTGTGAGAAAGAAGTAGTCAAGGAGACTTCTCCACCTCCATAACTTCTGTGCACTTAAAACAAATCAAAGCAACACCACTAAAACAGTTGCTGCGGGGGAAAAAAAGGCATTTTCTCTTTTTCCTTTATGGTATACATTTCCATCTTGCTAATGTATGGTATTTCATTTAACCTGTGCTGCTGGAGGGTTTTTCCTTGAGTAGGAATATCCTGATGTGAACAGGAAGTTTGCATCCAGCAGGGGCCACTTGTTGCTTTTGTAGCCCCAATTTAATTAGGTAGAAACCAAATTCCGCTGCTGTCATAGGATGACTTCATGCTCTGCAATAGTGGACTGGAATAACCACAATCACACTGCAATGTGATAATGCTGCAACCCAAGCTTCTCCAGTGATGTTATACTAGTGAATGTAAACCAAACATTTGTGCTGTGGCAAAACAGGACAGGAAATGTTAAGGCAATTATAATGTGGCAATGATAATCTGATGTAGCAATAATACTATCACATTTAGCAAATGCTTGCATCTGAAAGCAGCTATGCTGTGATTATGTTCTTGCAACACATCCCCTTCACATTCCACACTGCTGTGTGGATTATCTAAATTTAGACTGTAACATGGTACAGTAGATGGCTTTACTATGTTCCATCACTAGCCTTTTTCACATGCTGGGTAAAATTACTGCTGTGTCCAATCACCCCCATTATATGATCGCACTGGGAGACAATGGAGCTTTTATGGTAACAAAACTAATCGCAGCGTTATAAACAGGCTTCTGAAATACCTGATGGGTGCTGTGAGGCTATTGTGCGAGGACTCACAAAGCTTGCGGTGCAACATCGATTTACGGGCACGACACTGCATACGGGTCTGCATGTGCAGACGTGAGGCAGGCACAGGTCGGGACCTACCAAGGCAGGTTGCCAACACCAGGAGTGATGCCGCGGCCTATGGACACAGCTGAGGCAGCGGCGGGCTAAAAGGCACGTGCCCCCACAAGGCGACGGCGGTGACTCCGCACCAGGGAAGCACAGGGGCGGAGAGCCCGCGCCAACAGGCCAAAGCCGGGCAGCAGTGCCTCCTGCCCGGCTGCCAGCAACGCCTGGCTCCCTCAGGCCCCCAGGGAGCGAACTGGCCCCCGCGCCGCTGTCACTGAGGGAGGCGAGGCCTAGGTAGAGGCGGCACCTCCCGCCAGAGGCAGCGGCGCCGCGGCCGCCGTGTGACCTTAACACCTCCAGAGGTAACGTCACGGCCAGGCCAACGTCACACGACTGACGCAGAACCACGGGCAAGCCCCAGGGGCGGGGAAGGGAGCGAGACGCGGCTGCCCACAGCACTCGCCCGGCTGAGGGAACCCGCGACCACACGGCCGCCGCGCCCGCCACATCCGGGTCCCCCGCAGCTCTACCGGGCACCCCCCCCCCCAACCCATCACCGCGCACGCGCCCCTCCCTCCGCCCACCAACTCCGCCCTCGGCTGGGGGCGGGATCAAAACTACCAGCCGCCTTTCTGATTGGCTCCCACTCCAGGGGCGCCCGGGGATTAGCTGCCGTTCAGGAGGGCGGGCGTTGCCTGCTTGCTAGTCGGCCATTGGGCAAGGCTGCCGGGGAGCCGCTCTCTCGTTGGCGGGTGGGCGCGTCCGGTCTGGGGCCGGAGGAGGGTGCCATTGGCTGGAAAGTAGGTTAGTGGTGCGCCGTTGGGTGGCAAGCCAGGCGGAAAGTAGGTCAGGGACGGGGGCTGCCTGCGCCGGGCGCCGCTGCGGGCGTGCAGTGCGTTGCCGAGGGACGGCGACCACCCCACCCCCCCCTTCTCCTCCTTCCCCGGGGCGCGGCGCGGTGAAGGGGCTCACGGAGCTGGCGGTGAGCCGCTGACGGGCGGGGGGCGAGCGCCGGGAGGGCGGCGGCGGCGGCGGGTCCGGCCCGCGCCCCCGCCTGAGGAGACCGCGTCCCTCTGCAGCGTGGCGGGAGGCCGGTGCGCGGCCGCCCCGCGCCGCCACCTCGGCGGAGCCGCCGGCTCCGGCAGGCCGTTGGGAGCTACCTGCCCCGGGAGGGGCTGGGGGCTGCGGCTCGCCGGGTGGGAGGGGGCCGGGCCGGCGCGGGGGTCGGTGGGTCCCCCGGCGGCGGCGCTGCGCGGTGTCCCCGGGAGCGGGGCGGGGGCCGCCCGGGCGGTGTGGCGGGACCCGGAGGTGACGGGGCGGACGCCAGCGGGGCCGTTTGCGGACGGCCCGGGGCTCGCGGCCGCTCGCCCGGAGCCCGACGGCAGAGCGGGGGCCGGGGGCACCGCTGGCGGGCGGCCCCGGCGGGGCGGAGCGGGGGGAGAAGGGCAGACCCGGCGGGCCGGGGGCTCGGCGGAGGCAGCGCCGGGCTCCTGCCGGGTTGGAGTCCCCCCCTCAGGGCCACGGAGGCTGGGGCAACTCGTTGGGCAGAGCCGCTGGCGCCCCTTCCCCTGCAACAGGCGGGGCTCCCTGCGCCTCTGCCCCGCAACCCGCCCCGCGGCTCTCGGTACGTCGGGTGCCGTGCCCTGCCTTGCCATGGAGCTAGCCCGCGGCCAGGCCCCGCACCGGGGTGGCGGTCGGGGCTGGCTGTGGGTCCTGGCCTTGCTGCACGGTGGCTGGTCCCGCCGTGTGGGGCGCGGGGGTTCCTCGCCCTGTGGCTCGGTGGCCCCCTGAGGCTTCGCGGCCACCCGCGCGTCCTGGCGCTGCTCGGGCTCCTTCTGGTAGGTGCGTCCCTGCTGTCAAAGGGGGAACGAGCGGTTTTCCTCAACGTGAGTGCAGGGCACTGGGAATGTTGCGGTGGCTGCCCCGGACCAGGGCTTTGCACCGGGGCAGGCAGGGGAATCGCTTTGCCTTTCTAATTGCTGAGGTTTCTGTTGCTCCGGTGCCTCAATTATAACAGTTTTGGAAAGATTTTTAGTACTTGAAAATAACGGTGAAGAAGCAAGTCGGTGTTTTTCCTTGCTTTTGAAGCAAATAGGCTTGCAAGGGTTTTTATTTTCTTAGTGTCTGAGGGATAAAGGGTCAATCACAGAAATTGATCATCTTTTTAAGCAATTTCCAATTTAGAATCTAATTTCAATCTAATCTCTTTTCAGAATTCATTCAGTCTCTAAGTAGAATTGTTTTCAAAATGCTGGGCCCGGAACATTAAAAATGAAACTACATTTTCTCTTTTTTTTAGTAGGTTAATATTAAAATACATGCCCTGTCTGTTTAGTCTGTCTTCTATCAAAAAGACTTTTTAAATGGGAGCAACTGGTAGTACACAGGCTGCAGCTAAGTTTGTAGGGGAAAGAAGAAAGGTTGGTTGTTTTAATTAACTATTAATGCTGGCAGACTGCCTCTGTGCATGGTCTTGCAGAAGGCTGAGGTTAATCGCTGCCCTGGAAAGAATGTATGTTTTGTATGCTCTAGGAATATGCAAATTTAAATAGCTATTCAGTGTGTCAGAAACTAGCCCTCTCATCTGAATAAACAGCAGTTGCCTATTAAGGGAGAGTCTTCACTACTTCTGAAGTTTTGTGAGTTTCTATTTCTTACGACCATTCATGGCTTTTTTTTGTGCCTGCTTGTAGCAATGAAATGTGTAAATAACCCCGTAAAGTATGGTGGTTATAGGTTAATGTGCTGTTTTATCCTGTGTTCTCTTCCACACTGATTTTCCACTGCCTGTCTGCATGACAGTTGTGTGCGGCACTTATATAGGCTCAAGGGCTGTAAGGGAAGTACGCTGGGAGACTGCTTAGACGAGAAAGTACTGCAAAAAACCTCAGGATAGCTGTTTTGTTCTGCCCTAGGAGGCCCTTTGGGCAGACACGGGGGTGTTGGTAAACTACCTTGGCTGTAAGTGGGATTCCACAAAGCCAGAGCTGAAGTTAGAGCCTGCTACCACACCACTGTCACCACCTGCTATGAAGAAGCTTGCTGTCTTTGGGGACTATTGCTAAGGATGTATTAGGAGGTGATGTTTGTAGGGGTTTACTGGAGACTTACTTTTTTTTTTTTTTTTTTTTCTTCAAATACCTGGTCTCAAAGATTCTTTTGGGGAAACCAAGAATAGGAACAAGTGAACGTTAGTTGGATTTATTTGGCAAAGCTTAAAGTCACACAGAGTTCCTTAATGCTATGCAAGACTATGATGACAAAGCTGAGACGCGGTGTGATAGCTACAGCCTGTGTACTGCAGATGGGTAAGACTGTTTTTCAAAGTGAATTGATATCAAGCATGCTGGGAGTACCAAGAGACGTGTAGGTTAATTTGTTTAGATGACTGCAGAAGTGCTGTTTTCATGCTAAAATTCAGTATTTTAAGCTGGTTTTAGCTCGGAGTCAGTTGTGTGTATGGTTACACTTCGACAGGAGGTATAGGAAGACATGAAGGAATATATTGTTGGTAAGTTAAACAGCAGATTTGGTGCATCCTTTAGCGACTTCCTTTTTTTTAGTACTGTAACTTGTATGCTTTTCATTTTTAACCGTTATCACATCAGTTTTGTACATAGTTCTGTTTCTGAAAGAGGGCAGAAAAGCAGTAAAATGCAGCTACCTGTATCCCCAGGTATTAGGAAGTTCTCTGAAGTTAGTTGTTCTCAATAAAAGATGTGTAAAGGCATATAATATGCAAATGACTGCAAAAAGAAGCCCAAAATAAATATATATTTTTAGGCTTACATAGCTTCATTGTTCCCAGTAAGTTTACAGAATGCTTAATATTTCTTGATACTAAACCTTCATACTCAAGGTTTCTCTATTTAATACATTAAATAATGTTTGAAACCTTTGGTTTTGGCTGTCATCATACTTGGAAAATATCAGACTAAACCAGTAGATTTTGATAAATGTAGTTGCTGAGATGATACTGGCTGGAACGCAGCATCAACTTTTGTGCTTAGCTGTTGAAAGCTCTGCTTGACAAGCCGATAGAAATTAGGAGTTTATTTTTTGGAGGTGCTTGAAGATGCAAATAAGGTGTTTTATGGCATTTTCAAAAGCATCGAAAGAGCTTTTGATCTGGTCTTTCAGTCTTTTTAAGAGTTGCTATAGATAGATTTTTAGAGAGCAGACTAAACTAAAGCAGAAGTATGCTCTGCCTGATGTGTGTCTGTGTATTATGTATGTGCATATATATATGTATGTATGTGGTAGTTCTGCATTGTAGTAGTAAACATGTTCCAGGTTTAGATAAAGCGCAGACTGGTGACTTTTGCCTGCTCCTGTGGTGTTACATGGGTGAAACTCAAGACGCTGGAACATAACACAAATTGATGCTCTTAAAAAGAGAAGTATCTTCATTTTATCAGAGTTAGTATATTGAGTTATATAGAAAGCCTATTTAAGTTTTGTTGGGTTTGGGGTTTGTTGGGTTTTTTTTTTGTGGGAGGACAAGATCCCAGCTGTAATTGTCAAATTGTTTGTATCTGTATTTAATCAGTTTGAATACTGTCAGATAACCTGTGGTGTATACTTAATTGAACTTTACATTGAATGAGGTGGGTATTAAATTGAATAGCTTGCTGGCATGAAGTGCGTATTCCACCTGCCTTTTTTACCTCAGTTCGTTGGAAAAATGCAGCAAGGCTACTTATCCAAGGCCCAGACTTCATCTCCTTGGAAACCTGATCTTTCACCAGATGTTGAGAAATGTAATTTCTTTTTTAATCCATTCTGCAGCAGAACACTGATCAAAACAGCATCTTCAGGCTTTGTTATTCTGGAATATTCATTAATTAAAAAAAACAGTCTGACATTTCAATCTTTGTCCCAAAGAATATAGATAGTTTCTGTTGCATTTGATATTACTTCAAATCTATTTTAACTGTTAATAAAATTCCTGTAGTGCATGTATAGTTTAACTCAATTCAAGAGCTGGCTCATAATGTCTTCATCATTTGTACAGTGCAGGATTGTGTGTGTTCCCTGCCCCTTCCTTGCCTGTGAGGATTCATCTTTCTTCTCTATGTTCAGGTCATCTTTTCTCCTTTGCAGCTGCAAAAAGATAATTCTTAGCCAACGCATACAGAATTTGTAACCTTTTCAGTCTCCTGCCATTTGAGAAGCTGTTATTCAATGTCTCTGATGTCAGACACACTTCTAGATCAGCTGCTGGTGTTAGAACAACTTGTGACCCTGAGCTGAAGCCATGCTGTAGTTTAGTAGGTTGGTCTTCTGTAAGGAATGGTGCCAGTAGGCTACTTATAGAGCAAGAAATATCGTTGGCAGGCTTTTAGAATGGTGAAATAACAAGCCGCTTTTCTAGTGGTCTAAGGTGTTGATGGTCTCTAATTTTACAGAAGCTCATTCATATACATATGAGCAGGTAAGGAAGAAGGTTGTAGTTTTCATGTTTGTTTTGACATATTTTGCTTGCAAATGTTAGCAGGCCCTATTTCCCACAGGTACAGGCAGTTTAGTGGCACCTTGTGTAAAGGAAGCACCAAACATACTGCTAAATCCTTAACAGTCCTTACTTGGTGCAGCTGTGATGGAAATACATCTTCCAACGTGCGGTTGCTGTAACGCTGGAAGGCAGTTTGAACATGTCTGGCAGTTCTCAAGCAAGAGTGTATTGGCATCATGTCCCTCAAATCACTTTGATAGGAAGGCATTATACAGTAAGTCGTATGTGCTTTTCAGTTGCAGCCGTTTGCCTTGATTCCTTATTGTGTCAGCTAAAAATAAGTTAATGGAATCCGTGTGTTCTAAAGATTGGATGTGGTCTTGACTGACTTTCCAAGACTACTTGGAAAACTCTGAAGTTAGTCTTAGCCATTTGGGATTGATACAGGTTTTGGAGGGAGAATGAAATAAGACTATCGGAGAACTCAGAAATGAGTGTTGTTCTTGATCTGAGGTTCTTTTTATCTCACAAGCTTCCTTAAGGTAGCTTTGTGTTTTCTAGTCTGTCTTAACAAAAAAGGACAAGATCAGAAAGACTTTGGTAGGAATTGCCAAATAATGGTGTGCTGCAGAATATTAATGGAGTGAAGTGAGAAGGAAAAGTTATTTTCCTAGAAAAAACAGAAGAAAATAAAACTAGTAACTTGCATTCTAAATTTTTTTGAAAAATGTTTTTACCGTCTTTTATAGGTGTTAGTTTTATAGTTTCCTTGAATTAGTTTGGTTGGGTTTTTTTCTTGTTATGAATGGATTTCTCTGTTATTTATGGATTTTTCTTAGAGCGTTGGGAAGTTTAGGACTTCTGTCCCAATTTGAAATGAAATTATATATTAAAGGGGAAAAGCTTTATTACTTTTTATGTTGCATGTATCCATTGTGCTTGTGTTGAGACTGACAGCAAAATGGCTTTTGTTTGAATTGTGCTTTTATTTTTACCTTTCGCTCAAGGACCTCTGATAATTGTATTTTAAATCCCCCTGAGATTTGGACTTTATGATGCAGTTTGGCCACTGGCATGTTAGTTTTAGTGTAACCTTTTAAAATAGTATTTGTTTTGCTCATAGACTTGAATGGCCTAGTCATTTTTCGGAGAGAAATCCTGTGGTCTAGAATATGTTGCAAAAAAATCAGCTGTTAGGCTTTGAGGTTTATGTTAGAATGTGTTTTCTGACCTTGTCTTGACCATGTTGGGTTTTCCAGTTTGCAGTTCTAGAACTGTTGACTGAGAAACAGGATGCCTATTTATTCCTCTGCTCCCTTTCCCAGTATGTTTTGTTGCCAAGTCATGTCATGTAATTTTTGAATTTGAGTTTGCAAATTGGTTTGTTACAGAACATACAAATTCAGTGTGTTAATGAAAAAAGTCAGCATTAACACTGTGCTGCCAACATACTTTAGAATATTTTTGTGTTACACTTGAGATATGGCCCAAACTCATAAATCCAGAAATTTAAACTTGAGTTTGACCTTAGAAGGCTCTGTTATCTAGGTTTTTTTTTTCTTAATGTTCTGAGGTTCTATCAGATCATTATGCAAACTTACTGTTCTAGAGTAACGTTATACTGTAGTTTTAATATATATCCAGTTTATTATGGCTTTGTGAGTTTTGAAAATCTTCATCACCTTAATTTTTAAAATCTAGGTAAAGTTTTATGATGCTGGATGCTGTCAGAATTTACAGAACTTTTATTTAGAGTAACATGTTTTACATAGTATTTTAGTGATCTTTTGTGAAATCAGGAAATTTTAAATTATGTATGTTACAGCCCTTCATTCTCACAGTGCCGTTTTTAGTGAAAAATCGTGTGAAGTATGTATGCTAGAAGTTGTGCATTAGCTTGGAAATTTTTTATTACAAATAGTGTTGTGGGTGTTTTGGGTTTTTCTAAGGGTTTCTCCTGTTTCTCTATTTTGAAAAAAATATTTTGCTGCAATGATCAAACTAGCCTTTAAATATTACAGTTTATTTTAGAAACCTGTCAGTTAAGTGATTTCTTAGAGGGACTTGACACATAGAAACATTGGAGTTGCTTGAAGTGCTCTGATAGTTGATGAATAATCTGTTCAAAGTGTTAAGTGCTTGCTATGCCATTGGGGTGCAAATTCTAGAAGTTCTGGAAGTTATTTGTGTTTTAGAAATACAAGGCCAGCAACTAGATATTCCTGTTTCCAATAGGAAGAGAGAAATCAGATCAATGAGTTTATGGTAGTTTGCATTTATGCTGGAATTTTCTGTTTCACCTCTGTTAGAAATTCTAGGGCTTTTATATATATATATATATTTATATAATTTTTTTTTCCACATCAGAGACATGTACATCTTGGTCAGCTTGTCTGGCTGAGGAACAGTCTGAAGAAAGATGGATATTTCACTATTAGAGCATTTAAAAATGTAGTTCAGTCTGTTAAAGATATCCCAGCTAGCAATAAAGAGATCTCAATTACTGTACTTGCATTATTTGTTAAACTAGGACAGGGGTTACTTCATTCATCTGATCTGACCATGAGACTCTTCCATAGCAAATGCCTGCTTTTTCTTAGCTGGAGTAACTCTTTATTTGTCTTTCTCTAATGCTTTTGTCATCATCAAGAATAAGGTAATGGGGGGAGAGGGGTGGAAGAGAGAACGTTACAGCAGTTGGCTGTTATAGACACTGATGTTTCTACATTCCTGATCCCAGAAGAGATTGTAGTCTAACCAGCTTGGAGCAAATTTTAACAATTGTATATGGCTGTTGCCACTGGGTGAGTTTGGCTGCGTCCTTTGTCTTCCTCCCAAGAATTCCAGTCTGACGGTTGAATTTTTGCAGACTTTCAGGGACCTGTGTGGTAAATGCCGTGGCTCAGGGCAGTATTACCAAAGCTGTGCTCAGGTGCTTGGGCAGGGCAAAAAGCAAAAACCCATGACCAAAAAGAATCCTCTGGTTTTGGTGCCCAGCAGTTGTCCTGTAGTAACGTGAATCCTTTGCGACATTCATTGAAAGCGGGATGAATTTGGACAGTAGTTTTGGTGATCATCTGAACTGGATTGCTATGGGCAATCCATCAACGCTCCAACTCCTTCCTGGCAAACGATTTCTATTTGTGTATCCTATCCTGCTGCTCCAGGGTGGCACGTGTGTTTGGGCAAATGTACTGCACTGGGGAATCTGCTGCAGCTCAAGGATAATTTTTTTTCAACCAGAGATTGATTTGAGATCGCTCAGTTCACTGATACCATACAACTTGTGGCTTCATAAATGTTTCTGCTTTTGTAGGTTAGGCAATGACACAACTCCTGAAATGAGTAGCCCTGAAGAGTTGGAGAGGCAGTACTCATGAAGAGTGCTGTTTGAAATATGTTACACTGCAACCTTGATGTAGAAGAGGATTTTTACAGGAGGATATTTTTTGATTAAGTTGTGTTGGATCATTTCTTTCATAAGTCTACATAAAAATTTGATTAAAAAAATCTGGTTTTGATACTAATACCCAGAAGCAAGAAAAATAAGCAACTTTTTGCTTTCATCTGTGGAGCTGTACAACGGAACTCTTTGATATTTATTGTGCCATTAAAAAAAAAAATCATAACAAGAGAGAGTAACTCAGCTAGACCCCTGACTTCTTTCCCTTTTCCCTTACTGGCCCATGTGCTTCTGGGTTTCCAGATGAACAGATACAGAAGCATTTCAGAAAAGCACATCTCTCAGTAGCTTATTTACCACGATCACCTGACTCTGCCAGCTGAAAACTTATGCATCCAGGTTGTTGTCAAGCTGATAATTTATGTAAAAATGGGAGAGACTCGGCAGCATCTCCAGTTAGGCTTGCCAGGAAATCTGAGGGACGTGGAATATATGACGAAGACTGGAAGGAAGAACGTTTTTGTTTCCACTAAGACACTACATGGGTTAGACTTAGTACACTAATTGTGCATACCTCTGCTCTGTTCTCAGAGAGGATCTGTCTGTTTAGAAAAATAATAATCTTGGGTTGCTGTTTAAGAATGATTCTCTAACTTGGTGTGGATCTCATCTTGCTGTCAGTTTGTTTACATATTCTGTTTTCTGGAAGCAAAGCACTCTCAAACCTACTAGGGCTTCCCTTTAGTGAAATATTGGCACCTTAGTTTGTTCATGATGTTCTTATCAAATAGCCGTTAAGGAGAATTGTCCTTGTGTTCAGTGAAGTGAAAATCTGTTTTCTGTATGGCTGTGATACACACTTTTAAAAAGGTTTACTGAAACTTTTGAACTTACTTTGGAATATAAACAGAAAGTAAGAAATGGTTTAAGTCAGCAGACAACAGAAGAACCCATGCCTTCTACTTAAAATGAATTAATGACTACCTTTTTTCATAGACCGTACAAACACTAGTAAGGGCCAAATAGTTGCACATCTTGGAAAGAAGCAGGAAAAAAAATCCTCAGTGTAACAAAAGAAAAGGGAAAAGTGCCTACTGGTATATCTTTAGAGATCTAGATAGTGTTGTAGCATATTAATCATCTTTTGTGTCTAGGTGAACTGATAATTATTCAACTTTACAAGACTTTTGAGGCAAAACTTTTCATTAGAGGCAAAATTAATGTGTTTTTAGAACAGGATTTGCTTAGGCAAGTAGTAAAAGTTCCATGGATTCATTCATGGTGTGCTGCAAAAATTGTGTAATCTACTTACTTTGGCACAGCTTTCAGATGCATACTTATTTTTTAGAACAAATATTTTGTAGGTCATCTGACTTGTCCTCTAGTTTTAGGATATTTCTGTGGCTTGCAAGCTCCCTGTAGCCCTAAACATATTGGAATGATGGTGTCCCTTGACAGACCTGGAAAAATACTGGTTTCTTTTATTTGTCAATGAAACTCATTTTTCTGCTGAATTTTTTTTTTGTGACTTCGGAAAAAGTGGTAACTGCTCTCAGACTTTATTTACACACACACCCAAAAAAAGATTTTTCTTCCCCTTACACTTGCCTGTGTTGGCTTTTTATTATCCTTTTGCCTGAGTTCTGTGAGTGCTTTGCTTTTGTGTGTGTGTGTGTTTGTGGCGATGGCAGTGTTTGGGAATGGTGCTGTGTTGGCAACCAGGTCAGAGAATAGTATTGGTGCAGGTTCTCAGGTTTGTCTGTTCGAGCAGCTGGTGAGTGGATTTCAGAGGCTTTCAGGGAGCAGGAAAAGGAATTTTCCTGGCCTTTGAACACCTGGAAGAATCTTGGTGGACTAGCAGGTTTTTACTTAAAGAAGAAACATTAGGGATAACTTTAACTAGGGCTAACAGTTAACTTTAATTGCCCTTTCTAGCAAGCCTAACTGCATGTTGTAGTGAAGTACCATAGTTTTCCACTTCTAAATACAACACAGCGTATCCCCTTTGACACCTCCCTGTGATGTAATTTGGCTGAGTCTTTGTTTGGCAACAGCATGTAAGTTTCTTTTCAGCCTTTCTTTATGGTGTAGTTCTGTATTTTCCACACATCCTTCCAAAAATATACTCATCCAGATAATTTCCACATGTGAGCTAATCATTGTCTTCCACTCTTAAAAGGGGTGGTCAGTTAAGTCCTGCTGGCTTCCTGTGGTGGTCTTTGCTGCTCATCTTCATAGTTTTC
This sequence comes from Falco punctatus, assembly GCF_963210335.1. Lineage (NCBI taxonomy): Eukaryota > Metazoa > Chordata > Aves > Falconiformes > Falconidae > Falco > Falco punctatus. Next base: position 27,748,908 of record NC_137590.1, on the reverse strand, counting down.
ACATTACTGCTTTTCAGTCTGTAAACATGAGTCATATCAGTACAATTGTATTTTGATGGCATTTATGTGCCATTCTAATACAGAATGATGTTTCTTAAACCTAACTTACCTGGATGTTGAAGAGCATTCATGAAGACTTTTTTCCTAATTGTGGTCCTGTGTATTGGAGACTGCTTTAACTCAGGTGTTGATAAAAGAGCCTTCTATAAAAGGAGTAAATTTATACCAAGTGGCAGCTTGCAGACAAAATAAATACCACTTCTCAGACTGTTTCTTGAATACTTTTATTACACTGGAAGCTTTGTAGGCTTATTCTTTCTATAATATCTCTATAGAAGTTAACCTGTGTGTTCTCATGTTCAGGTATGTGTTTGCTAGATAAGTTACATGTACACTTACTGTTGAGTTCATCATCTCTCCCCCTCCTTTGTACAATACTGGTACTTGTTTGACTCCCTGAATCACCTTACTGAGATCTACTCAGACTTGGAGCTTTTTTAAAAATTATGTTTTGGCAGGATTAGTTTTAATCCGTTTTGGATCTTGTGACAGTTCACAGTGGGGTAACTGAAGTGCCAGTGCTGCACGGGAGTACACAGTTGAAAGGTGAAGCTTGGAGGTTAACAACTCTTGCAGTCACACTTCAGTTACAAACAGTTCAGTGTTTAGATTTGCAACGTCTCATGTAATAAAAAAGTGTAAGAATTCTGTCACATGAATCTCCCCAAGACGTAGCCGTATATTAAATGAAGTAGCTAACTGATGCATACAGTTACTGTTTGTGATCTAAGCAAGGATTAGTCAGTAGCATTGTTTCTGGCAATTTCCACTTGGCTTTGTCCCTGATGTTACACTAGTCGGGATCCGTATCAATTGTATGATGATGGAAGAGACTCTTACCGATGAGACCGCCAAGTGGTGCAGGTTGGTCTGTTTAGTTCTCGCTCCAACAGTCTATGTTGCTGTATAAGATCTTGCTTAAGAAATATACATGCCATTTCTAGCTAGCTGACAAACAGTCATATATCTGTATATCATAGGAGATGAGGGTTTGAAGTGACTGAGGGTGGGAGGACTTTATTGACTGGGTGTTCCCAGTGCAGTGTTAGAGAGGTGGGCAAATGAATTTTTGGCTTGGTAAACAAGGATATCAAGCTGGATCCAAAGGCGGTTTGATCTATATATGATGTTGATTATGTCATAACTTTAATACTTTCCTGGATTTCATGAAGTGTTAGTAGACAACTGAAAATAGTTCAAGGAATGAACTGCGTTTGCAAACATAACCCCACCATGTGGGATCAAAGGAATGCAACTAAACTTAGTTAAGGGAGGAAAAAGCAATTCACTGGATTCATCTTTCAATTAATGACCGATGAGGTTACCTGGTAGAAGATTAGATGAGGTTTAGTAGCTGATAGGTGACTTACTCAAATTCAGACTAGGAAAGTTGGGAGTTTCGAGTAAGTGGAACTAAGCTTTGGAACAGAAAAGATAGGAGGAAGGTAATAGATTCTTGCAACATCCCAGTTCATCCAGGCTATCTTTCTAAAACAAACTTTGGCCTGATTTACAGCATATCAGTTTGTTGCAAAAAATAGTAGATGGGGTTGCCTCCTCTTACAGAGGAGATCAGAATATATGATTGTACGAGGGAACAAATGGGAATGAATCTGATATTTGTATTAAGATAAAACTTAGGAACTTAGCTCTATGCTGCTATGTACTTGAGTAGAAGGAAGCTGAAGGGCCTACAGCTTTAACTGGTCTGTGAAGGAGAAGCAGGGCCAGAAAAGCTTGTAGTAGAAAGGAAGGGAGTATCTATACAGGCTCTTTCAACCTTTCTTCAAAACAAAACTTAAAAGGTTAAACACATTACTGGGGTTTCTCATATTGTTGTTCTGTAAGGCATAGATAAAATGTAACACCTAAGAATTTTGTTCAGCAATCCTAGTAAGAAAAGCTCGCTTTTGGTTTGTCATCTTGATGACTAAAGGGAGCAAAATGCAATGCTGCTCTATTTTTGAGGTAATACAAAGTTTTAATACCAACCCTTTGTATAGTAACAAAATTTCAAGTACTGATACTCCATGGAGGCAAAAGGGGGAGAGAAACCTGAGAAGCTGATACTCATACTAGGAAAAGATTTAACATGAAGATAATTAAAATATACTTATATTTGTCAGTTAAGGTCAATATTGTCTGTTTAGTCAGTTACTTCAGAATTTATTGACTGTAAACTTAAGCTTGTATCTCTAGGGACAAAGAATAAATTCAACACATATGGAAGAGGAGACAGAACTGTTGAAGACAGCTGAAGGGGCTTTAGCAGATATCCCTAAAAACCAGTTGAGCACTAGTTGAATGACTGAGGCGAAAGCTCATACAAAAAGGGTATGTATTTCTCAGTTAGGGCAAAACAGTGCATGAGAATCTAGATCGATTCAAAGGGAGCATTGCAGAAAAACAGGACTCTGAAAAAAGGCAGAAGTATTTATATCTAGTGATTAGTGTGTGATCCCCTGAAATACAGGATTCTCTCTGTTGTAAGCTTTTTTGTCTGGTTGGGATTTCCCGTGTGTTATCAGTAACAGTTTCCCTCCTTTGCTGGCTTCTTTGGCCTCTTTAAGAGAATTGTGAGCTCTAGACAATTTGAAATGTAATTTCGTACTGTAGGTAAGACTTTAGGTGAGAGAACAGGGTGTATTAACTGAAGTGCTTAGCAAGGTGAAGCATGGGACTGCTGTTCTGAGTGTTCTGGGTGGTTTGTGCCTGCTGTTACATGGTTCCCCACTCAGTGCTGCTGTTTCTAGGTGCTGCATAGGAATTTAGTTGTTTAAACTGGGTTTGAAATTCCACTCATGAAAGCTGATACCAAACATGTACATCTTGTTTTCTATGTTAGACTATTTTTTTCTGATGAGCAAAGCTTTTACATTTGCCATGCTAAACTCAGTGTAATGTGTACTGACTGAATTCAAATCTTCCACCTGATGTTAAGTGATATTATGGTGATAACATATGGCAAGTTAGTTGACGTAAACCAGAGGTAACCTAGAAAGGGTTTTGGAGCATGTTCTATACTTCACACTTTAACTATGGGTATTCTATGTATGTCATACTTGTAAGTAGACGTTTTCCTTGAATACTTACAAATTGAGATAATGTTCTTTTGCTAATTCTGAAAGAAGGTAAGAGTTACCATTGCACACTGCAACAAAGACCTAGTCTTACCTCTCTTTGGAAACCACATGAACTTCTAGCCTTCCTATTTTTTGGCAGAGAGTTTCCATAGCCTACTGCCTCATGTGCAAAGAGCTGGGTTGTTTTTAACCTACCGAACAAAGCTTGGTTGAAGTCCCTGTGATATCTGATAATTTTTTAGACCTTGGTGCTGTCACTAGCTTACTTCATGATTCTTTTCAAGACTCATTGCCTGTCTTCTTTCACTCAGTGAAACTATAAAGTTTTTCCATTTTTTAATAAATTTAATTGCTGTGGATTTTTTGGGTGATATCCAAGTCGTCCCCCATACTGTTCAGGAGCTGTAAATAATTATGAGCATTTGTAAGTGGTAATTAAGGCACTGTATTATTAATATTTGGCACAAGTCTGCTACTTGTGGAAATAAGATCATCTAAACCTACTTAAACTTTTTGTGGAGGAATGTGAACTGTCTAGTGATTCTTCCTAGGCCCTTTGGGATCGGACTGCGTAGGTTGTGGAATGTTCTCTTTTGGAACAAAACAATGGGTTGGAAAAACTTCCTCTTGCAACTGTTAGTCAGATGTCCATTTGCTCTGTATTGTATCCCCTCTTGGTTTGGAGGGGGAGGTGGTTGTTGCATGGGTGGATCTTTGATCCAAGCAAAAGCAATTGTTAAAAAAAAAAAACACCAAAAAAACTCAGCCTTCAGTTTGATCAAGAGTCCTTTGGTGTTTTGTGTGGCTGGGTTTTCTTGTGTTTTTTTTTCTGAAGAAGTTTTCTTTCTCTTACCCATGTTTGGTCTTGGCAGGATTTTTTATCTTGTGTGTGTGTGTGTGTGTGTATGACACACTGTTCTTCCCCACTTGCTGGTTTTTTTGGTATTTCTTTTGTGTTTTTTTTTTCTTTTCTTTGTAACAGAAGAGATGTCTGCATAGCATAAGGACTCTTGGTGTTAAGTGAATTGCTGGTGTTCCCTGATGATTCTTCTGTCTCTGTCATGATTTGGTAATGTGAGTCTTTGTTCTAAATACAGCAATTTTAAAATACTTTTTCAGTTTCAGTTATAATGTAAAAGTATATATTCAAACTTGAATGTGAGTTTAAATCAGAAATTGTAGATTTTAAAGCCCGTCTTGAGACTTGCATCCGGATGTATCTCTGGCAGCTGAATGTCACAGGTTTGGAAATTTGGTGGTTCTTAACATCAGCATTAATGTATAGGTGTACAAAAAATAAGTGTGTTTTATCAGCCATTTCTGTAAAGGGCTTTGCTATTGCTTTAGGCCTTTCACAAGAAAATGAAGGTTATACTCCCACTGAAGCAATGAACACAGAGTGGATAGGAATACTCTTCTATTGTGCCTATATATTCATACTTGTCATTCACAAAAGAGTGAACTCCTGAACAGAGAAAATGTCACAGTGCAGGTGTGGATCCAGTAAAAAGGTTTCAGCATACCTTTCTGTGCTCAAACTATGCAGGGATTTGCATGTTGAAAACGAATCCCGCAGGAGTGCTGTGAATAAGCTGAAAGTGCATTTAAGGGATGTAACAGATATTTTGACCTTTTATTGCTGTTGAAAAGGACAGTTCTGGCCCTTCCCCTGTTCTGGCATGTCTCACCCCTTGCTTTGTGCTGGTTCTAAGTATCATCTGACTTTTCAGTAAGATGATTGAGCTTGCTAACCCCCCAGAAGACTCTGCTTTCTGTCAGGTTATTATTACTCAGCCTGATGAATTCGACACGCTGTACAGACAGGCTCTGGAGACTATATAAAGTCTGTGTTGGAGTACTGGAAGAGAATATGGGGGAAGGGTGAGAAGAGAAGAAAAAAGGGAGTGAAGCCATCCCTTTGATGGCACCAAGATGTTATATCAGCTGTTTTGTGGAACTTTTCTATGAAGTTTTCAACAGTATCTCGTGCTTATCCTGTGCTAGACAAGTACAGGTTTTTCCAAGCCATATAGCTGTTATTGAGGTACTTACCATTCTGGATGTTAATGTAAAAGATGAGATATATTCTGCGTGGTTTCTCCCTAAATTCTCACTTGACTTGCTCCACTAAGTCTACTTTGAATGCTGTGATTTAAAAGCCTCAGGAGCAAAAATTTCCCATATGCTGGCTTTAGTGAAATGCACATTGTAGGGTGTTCAGGGCTCAGCGTGAAGATATGTCATGTTGCACATTCAGGTTATCCAAGTAAGAGAGAAGGAAACATTAAACGTAGCTAGTGCTGTGGCGGAAGAAAACCCGAGTATGTCACTGATGCATTCAGTGTATTGTATGATGATGCATCTAACTTTACTTTTCATGTTCTGTTAAAGGACTTATTTTAGTTTTGCTCTGGTTTCTTAATCACTTGAAGCTAGTGAAAGAATGATGTGAGACTGGAAGAAGCTGTCCTGCAGTCATGCTTGCCTTGTAGCAGTACCAAGCGCTGTTGGTTGGGCGGTGGATGGGTACTCTTCAGCTATAGCGATGCTGCTCATAACGCCCTGTATCAATATTACTGCTGGCCCTGTGTGTGTGTGTGTGGGGGGGGGGGGGGGGGGGGGGGATGGGTACTCGCCCTGCTTCTCAGTGTTCACTATTGCTGCAGTTCCTGACTGCTTTATCTGAATCTCTCTGAAGAGCAGTGTCGGATAATGCCACAGTATGAGCTGTCATAGTGCTGAAATGCTGCCTTTCTCAGTGGTAGCAGTAGATCACTTATTTGAAAAACAGGATTTCAGTAATGGGGGAGGTTATTATTTCTGAAACATTGAACAAGACTGAAAATGGCATAGATATCCTTTTTTGATGTTTGTGGCTTTGCATGTTTTATGGGAAACATGCAAGTGCTAAATTGTCACAGTGTCTCAGTTTTCACTAATTTTAATTTGGATTTAACTGGCAAATAGTGTAGCTTCAGGGAACCAAACTGCTGAGCTTATTTATGTTAGTGTTTATTGTTCCTCTGCATATATCAAAGGGACTCCAGGTGCAGATGGGTAGCTGAGGCTGTTTGCTTGAGTGTGTGGGGTGAGGAGTTATTTTCTTAAAACTGGAAATTTGTAAATAATTCAAAGTTGTAAATGTCTCCATTTCCACAGAAACTTTTAACACATACAGTAGCTATGCCATCATTGTGCATTCATCTGCAGCTTTTTTTTTTTTTAGCAGACAGCCTACTCGTATACTTAATAAAAAGCTGTGATTTCTTCCCATCCAAACCCCAGTGGTATAGTGGGTGAACAGAAATTAAATTGAGCCTCTAATATAGTACTGAGATGGTCTGGAGGAAGAAATATTGATGTTCATATGGATGTGATGCATACGTGTTTGACAGCTGATCTTGGGTAAAGTTAAGTCAAAAAGAGCTTTTAAGAAACAAGAAGGGGAAAACGAACCTGTCAGGTTCACATGTGTTAGAGGAAACAGTAGCGAAGCAGCCGAGTGGGGAATACCCCAGCTTGGTCCCAGGCAGGTTGAGAATATTTTCATTTTCCCAAGGCTTACTTTAGGATTGAAGGGAAACTGACAGCCTGTTGACTTTTCTTTGTTTGGCTGGCAGAGTGCCGACAGCAGGGTTGGCTTCTCCCAGCCAGAGATGGAATTTAGCAGGACCAGAGGGAGCGTGCAAAAACTGGGAATGAAAGTAAAAGGTATAAATACAACCACCTGTGTCTACACTCCTTTTTGTGATGTTTTTTTCCCCTTTTGTTGCTATGCTTTGTTCCCTGCAGATATGAAGGCATTAGTTGTTTGGTGATAGCTCTCTGCATGAAAGGTCTCTCACATGCCAAAGGCGTTTGAGTTTGTTTGTAGTAATAATGTGACTGGAAAACAGAATCAGCTGTATGCAGTATGTCTAACAGTATTTGGACGGAGTGATTTAACCCAAAAGAAAATGTGTGAAATTAGCTTTGTCACCTTAATAAATGCACTTCAAAGACTAAAAGTAGTGGCTCAACCTGTGAAACTGAAAAATGGCCAGGATCTCCGAATGTATAAACTTTAAAAAGTCAAGTGAGGTATTGTTACTTGGGTGGTATTAGTCATGCCAGAGCTTTGGTGCCTAGGATGCTCTAGGATGAGGAGGGAAAAAGAAAATGAAAACCTGACAAAAGCACAGAAGGATTTGGTGACTGGATGCTGGAGTAACTAATGGAGTACTAACATAGTGCTTTGCCAGTGGGAAAAGTGGATTGACTTACAGCTTGTTCTCACTTGAAACCTTTAAATCAAGACATCCTATTGCAAGTTATATTAAAGCACAAGCAGTAGCTGTAAGCTTGAGGAAGAAATCCTAGAATGGGATAAGTACCACACATTCATGTGACGTACAGCTTCTGCCTTTGAGGTAAATGAGGAAGTGTTTTGGAGGCTGGTATTTCATACTGATGCCTTTTAGAAGATGCATTTCTTAGAACTTCTTGTGAGAGGATTTTACCTTCCTGCCACTGAAAGACAACCTTGTGGAGATCATGAACTACAGAAAGAACATTTGCTAAATTGTGAGGATACAGGAGCTTCCCTTAGCAACAGTAAGAAAATTAAGCTTGCCCAGAGCATATCACAGTTGTAATAATACTTACAATGAACAGTTGGGGTTTGGGGCATTTATTTGTAAGCCCCAAATTATAAGATGCATATTTAAATGCATGAAGCTTAGCTTGTTCAGTATGGATAATTGAAGGGTTAAGATATCCTTAAAACTTGTATCTAAAGCATCCATCTGCTATAAACTAGTGCTGATATTTAGGAGTCAGGTGAAATCTTGAAACAGAAAGCTGCATCTTTTAGACTGCAAGTGCACAAGGTAGGCATTCCCAGTTGTGAGTTAAAGATGCAGCGATGTGTAAATTCCCACTGTTTGTGTAAACATGAGAAGTGAATTAAGTAGCTTACCTACTTGTTATCTTGTATGCTTCTCCTGCTCTGGAAATGTCAGTCCAGGTTGTGTACAGTCCTCTTAGGGATAAATTTCTAGTTTTCTAAAAATTTTTGCTTTGAAGTTGACTCTGAAGTGCAGTACAAGGTAAGACATTTTACTTTGTTGACAGAAGTGTTGTGTACAACCTGGGATGCTTCACAGAACCACTGCCTCCTCAATTGAGAGGGTTTTTGTTGTTTTGTGGGGTTCTTGTGGTTTTTGTGGTTTTTTAAGGTCTCTGATCAAAGCATGCTGGAAATATATAAGCTACTAAAGAAGTCAACAGTACCTTTGATTAAGCTTTTACTTAAAACGTGTTAATGCTGGATAATTGATTTACCCATATGGCAGGATGGATTTCCCTCTTTCACATACACACACCCTACACCCCCCCCACCCCTGATCCTTTGGATGGCTTAGGATTGATGAACAAGGATAGCAGTCAGTGGTTGTGGAACAGTACATCCTTCAAAAGTTGGAGGCTGGACCTGCCTTGGAAACTCGGTTTGAGAACTTCAACTAAGTTTGTTTCAGTAATTGAGGGAGTAGACTTTCTTGTTGTTGTTTTCCACTTTAACTGTGTATGGGTCTGTCATTGCTAAGAGTAATTGATTTTGGAGTTAAATGAGTAGAATTATAGTTCTGGCCCAAAGGACTTAAAAGTTTCTGTTGTCTGTTAATTTTTAAGTCTTCCTACCCTCCCCAGTGTTGAAAATATAATACCTGGTTCCTTCCCACACATGCAAAGTGTCTTCTGAGAGACTGGAATAAATGAATATTAAATACTACATGGTAACATAGTTTTTGTGAACTTACTTTACCTGCTTTTAGCATTGGTGGACCCTATTTTTAAATGTAAAATACAATTGTTTTGTTCTGTAACTTCCACTGCACAAATTCTGAGGTGCTGTGCTCAACGAAATGTCTGTAGCGCTGTCTTTAAGTTGTTTTGAATTTTGGGGTATTTTGGTTGCTTTGTTTGGTGTTTTTTTTAATAATTAAAACACTTGTGATATTCAGCTTAGTCCTTTTCTTATGAGCAGTTCTTCTCAGAGTAACTGATTTTTATTCCATTTCAGCTGTATTCATTTCCAGTGAAATAAAACTGGATGGTTTTGATCAGCAGGACCTGTTAAAATAAGGGATCCAGAGGCACAAGGAGTGTGCTCATTGAATTCTTAGTTTAATTTGTCTAATCTTTGTAGGAGATCAGCTGTTATTTTACAGATTTTGTATTACAGCAATACTTTTTTGTAAAAGCCTCCTTAAAATATCCATCTTGACATTTGAGAGGAAATCCAAAAATGTCTTCCTAGAATACTTGTGGAGATCTCTGTGTGTCTGTAAAATGTTATAAGGCACCCAGTAAAATGTTTGCAGCACTCTGAAGCCGAATTCACTGGTTCCTGCTCAAAGCAGAGGTGCCTGAACTGGTTAATCTCATTCTGGCCACTGTGGCTGAGTATAGGAATTCCTTCGGCACCGGTACAGTTATACTCTGTCTAGTGATGTGAGGACCAGTACTTGTTGTTTCCAGGAGGCTGTAGTTTGCTTCATGTGTAGGCAATAGCCATGTTTTGTAGGTGTGCTGCAGCAATCCCTTGAAACCTGGTCTTCCAAGAAAGGCAGGTCCATTTTGTTTTCTTTGTGGAGGCAGTTTCTGGAAACCTAAGGAGTACATGTGCTGGAGGATTGATTATTGAAGCAGGGCAAGTTCCTTCGGTAACAGCAGTGTGTTAGCGCTCATTTCCAAGAGCGTGCATCGCCACCTTTTTACAAGGGCTTGGTTAGTTCCCTTGTGACGTTTCCTTTTGATGGTTGTCCAAAATGAAATATTTGAACAGGCCAACATAAGCTTACTTCAAAGAATAAGAGCTCAAAGAGTCTAATCTTGGCTGATGAGAAGCTTATACTAGATCAAGCTTTCAGTAATGGTTGCAAACTAGCAAGCTTTGTTGAAAAGACTTTTTAACTGGGATTTGCTGTATAGGTAGAGGGGTGTGAGAGGAAACAAAAATCTGTGTTTGAAGGTCAACTGATTAGTCAGGATGCTGCTGATGATGATATGGTCTCCAGACCCAGTGTATGTATGCTAGACTTTAGACTGTATCAGTAGGGCTCTGTACCAGTCCCCTACTAGGGAGGGAAATACTTCATGCATAGCACAGACTTTCAGTATAAATAGGTTTGATTCCTGGAAGTGGGATGGGTTGACTTTGCTTTTGTTCCAGTTTTCATTCTTTGCTGTGAAGATGGTCCATACCTCTGTCCATGAGGCCTTGTCATGGGACTACACCAGCCTTGAAACAGGCATTTTTCTGCTTCACTGAGAGAAGAACATGAGATTGGGTTTTTGGGGTGGGTTAAATGTGTTTGGCTCTCCTTCAAGAACCAACCTCTTTTCCTATCTTACCATGCTGTCTGAAGCTTCATACCTGGAGATGCAGACAATGCAAAACAGGGAGGGAGTGATGGATAGACCATGTACGGGTGTGCTGCCAGTCACAGGGATCTCTACAGGCCAGAGAAAACTCTCAACAAGAACCTCATGAAGAGCCTTACGAAATTCAGCAAAGGGAAATGCCAAGTCCTGCACCTGGAGAGGAAACACCCCATGCCCCGGTACAGACTAGGGGCTGACCAGCTGGAAAACAGCTTGGCAGAAAAGATGTTGGGGGTCCCTGAGCCAGCAGTGCTGCCCTTGCAGCAAAGACAACCAGCAGCCTCCTGGGTTGCATTAGGAGCAGTGTTGCCAGCAGGCTGAGGACAAAGATCCTTCCCCTTCCCTGAGCACTGGTCAGGCACTTCTGTGCTCCTGGGTCTAGTTCGGAGCTCCCCACTGCAAGAGAAAGTTATTTTAGCTACCACTTATTCTGGGTTTTGGAGCAACGGAGAAGTCCTTTGTTAAAATAGCCAGAAGTAAAAGTTTTAAGTGTTTCCCCTTTGAAGCAAGGAGAGATGGGATCTGAGGCCCTGAACTGGAAGTCTTGAGTGATCTGTGAACAGGATGAAATTCAGAATATTGTCCTGTGGCTCGATTATTGCTATGACAGTCTGGAAAACTCCTGTGAGGTGATGCCAGGATATGACTTGTTCTGTCTTTTCTCAGAGATGCTAGCAATGAACAGAATTGGGTTTGCTGGCGGAGTGTGTGTGGACAGTATATTGATCTATTGAGAAAATGCCTTTAACTTCCTGGAGCTGAAGGGTGTTCTGTGTGCATGTGGAGTTTTTCTTCTGTTTATTGGAGAATTTCCCTCCTCCCCCCCCCCCCCCCCCCCCCCCCATGTCAAAATGGTTCATCTTGTAGCTTTGTGGCTGGTTTCAATTCATGGGCTGCTTCCCTCCAGCCGGCTGCTTTTTCCTTAGGAAGGCTGGGGAGCACTTCTGGGATGGTCAGTCGCTTGAGCAGCCGAAGGCTGTGTCTCTGCCTTCCCCAGGGCAGGGGGATGCTTGTGCCCTGTTGCGAGGGGCTGGGTGGCCGCAGCCGCCGAGATGAGAGGTGCAGGAAGCTGTTGGGTCGCTGCTGCTCTTTGTGTGTGGTTAAGGACGGGATCAAAACACGAGCTACTGATCTTGCTAAGAGCTTGGGTCTGGAAGAGTTCCAAACCCAGATGTGGGTCGCAGGCTGCCAGAGGTTGGCGAACATGCGGATGGTGAGTGGTAAAAGGATGACCTCAACAAGCAAACCAGGGTAAAAGCACTTCTTTGTTCCAGAGGGTGCGGTGAGATGCATCTGCATGTACGAGAGCCACAGGGCTTTCTATCTTCTGGCAGTACAGAGAGTTCTTACAAATAGCGTTACGGACTTCAAGGAACAGAGAGGTGCCATTAAAACAAAACGGCGTCCATATATCAGGGAAATATGAAGCATTCTGACAGCTGCTCATTAAGTACTGAAGGAAAAGGAAAATACCACTGCTTTAATTCTGAGATCTTCCTTTGACTCCTACAGAGAATTTCATACTGAAGGTTCTGATGTAGGATCTGCTTGTTACTTCCAGCAGCCATGCCCGTGTGTGCCAGTACCCATCTTGAAATCATCACAGGGATGCCAGCAGCCTTTGAGCAGAAAACTCTCACCATTACTGAGTGTGCACACGTCCAGAGCCACACATCTACACCACCTTGTGAAGATACACAGGGAGCAAAGAGAAATAATCCTTCTGTTTCCTGCTAGTTTGTGTACTGTGGTAGTTAACTTTGGAGATGGAGTACTGCTGCGAAGGGAAGCAGATGATTTCCTTTTTTTAGCTGTTTTTGGTTCAGTCATTACACAGAGGGACAATGAGTGTCTTTTCAATTGCTACTTGAGGAAACCACACCACTGTTTTCCTCTGTCATTGCAAAATAGTGCTTTTACGATACGAGACGCTTGTGTGATTCATGAAGTTACGAATTGTACTTCTTTTAGAATAAATATGTATGTATCTTGCAGAGAGTTGACTCTTGCCTAGAGGTAACTGAAACTGGTGGTGCTTGTGTAAAGAGGTCTTGACTTCCAGATGGGTGCTTGGCAGACGTAGTTGACCTACTTTAGCTGTGACCTTGATTTGCTCAGAGGTGTTTATGTACTCGTGATCAGCTTTGCTGCATGATTAAGCTAGTCACATGTCATCTAACTTTTTTTTTTTGAAGGGATGAACAGTAAGATTTGTTTTTACTGTCTCAGTAGCCTTGTTACAGGGGTTGGAGAAAGATTGGGTGCAAAGGAGGGGAATCCTGAAGGAAGGAGTCCCAAACAGGCTGTGGACAGACACTGTCATGTGATACAATGACAACATATCATTTGATTCTCATCTACAGGAGAAGTTAATCAGGAAGTAGGCTACACGGCATTTTTTTCAAGTAGGTCCTTGGGGCACTTTGGCAACAGCCTGGGCATCGTAAATGGAAGATTTGAACTTTGCTTATATAAATGGGTAACTTTTGTGTTCCTTCTCGTAGAGGACTTTTTTGAGCTGCTGAACAGCTAATAGCTGGAGGCTGAAAAAATAGTTAAATACTCAATTTTTCAGAAGTTTAAGAAAGCCTTGCAAAAAACCATGTTTCTAAACTGGTCACTGTTTATTGTAGCAGGGCATGCTGATTTTTGCTCTGATCATTGGGTTGACATTTTCTTAACTTTAAACCTGATTTCAAGAGACATGAGTGATTCTTAACTCCTGTAATGCTAAAATGTAGGGCTATGGTGGTTAGGATTGGGCTGAGCATTTGGGACACGGTAGAAAAAGGGCTGACGTGAAATATTGACAATATTTGACAAAAAAACCAATATTGAGAATTCTGTTTATGTAATTTTGTTCTGCTTAAATGGTCAAGACACTTAAAATAGCTGCTTTGAATCTATCAAATGTAGATGCTTGGTTATAACTTAAAGTAGCAGCACAGTTGAATGGATACTTGATTTGAAATGTTTTTGCTGTAAAACTGCTTTGGAGTTTTTGTGTTAATATGAACAACAAAGCAATTTTTATTTTTATTTTCATTGAAGCATACTAGTGACTTATGCAGTGTTCTGCTTATTAAGCTAAAATGCTGACTGTGGCAGGCATTCTTAAAGGGAAAGGACTGTTAAACTTACAAACCCCTGTGTGGGTTTTTCCCCCTTTTTTCTTTTTTTTTTTTTCAGTTGCAGCTCATCACAACTTTCCATCTGAAGTCATTGTAAGTGATCTATGAAATTATATTAAGTAGTAAAATGCAAGTTCAACAATTATGGTCACATATAGAGGTGTTCAGGAACTTCTGAAGTTAATTGTAGGTGGTTGGACCATAAATTTTAAAAATTACTTGTTTCTAGTATGTGCATTATACGGTGCTTGGGTTTTATATTGGGTTCCAAGACTGAATCATGGATGCGGAGTAATTGGGCAGTATAAAAAAAGAGGCATTGTAGGTAGGTTGATGTGACAGAATTTTTATCACTGAACTTATAGGGCTTAGCCACTGGCCACATGAAGTTCAGCTGTAACTAACTTCTGCACATCAACTGAGACTGAAGATAATGGTTTTGGATCTGAACCAAGCACAAAGAAACGGTCAGTGACTGTGGTTTAATTGGTGCTTTGTAAATTAAGCTGCAGTAATTTCATAAACCACAGTAACATTATCGAGTTTATAGTTGTTGGATTATTTTGAGTAAGAGGGAGAAAGCAGCCAACTAGGAAAAGGCTGATATAGGAAGAAACTAAGGCTTGATCTACAAGTAACTGTATTAGTGTGAATGAAAGCCTTGTAAAAAAATTGTCATTATGGATTTAATGGCAGTTTATAATTTGACTTAAATTTGTACTGATTTAGCTTTTGCCAGCGACCATTTGGTGTCAGCTGGCCTCATAACTTACTTGTACCGGTGTGTCCACACATTCGCAGGTAACCCAACTGCCTTTTAATTTTTGGAAAAGGACCATAGAGAAGTTGTCGGCTAATATGGATGGTGAGCCCTCAGCGCAATTTGGAAGCACTGCTTCTAGAACAACAATGATCCTCTGTTCAAAAGTTGGTGGTATTAAGGCACTGACTTGCCTGATCTTAAATCTAAGAGCTGTTGATCCTGACTCTTATTACTGTAACAAGATCAGTAATTTAGGTAACTTAAACTTTTGAAAGTTTATACTTTCTGAATATTCTGGCAGAGCTGAATAAAATTATACCATTGATTTAGAGTTTTGTGAGGTTTCTGTAGCTTACAACTCCTCGCATGTCCATGTATGTGGTTCACTGGAATCAGTTGTGTGTTCGTGTTGACACAATACTGGTTGATTGACTTCTGAGTGTGACAGGAGCTTGCCGATCTGTGTAATTGGGAAGTTCTGCTGTCACAGGTTGGAAAGGTTGTCGTGATGTCACAGATGCATTAACCAGAAAACAGTGTATCCAAAAGACTTTCAAAGGGTTTTTGCACGAGGCAGGCTTAAAACTGTAAGTCTAGCATAGTAAGTTTGGCTGGAAAAGTTGTTTTGTGACAGAAGTCTGGAAGGGAAGGACATCCACCTGCAGAGCACCACTAAGTTTACAGCGTAGCTGTGAGGCATAGTTGAGGACTTGAGTTACAGTATGGGGTGTGGATTTTATTTAAAAACTTGAAGCCTGCAGAACAGAACAATGTTTAACTGCCTTTCCTTTGAAAATACCAACTGTTGCAAGGGTAACTAAAATAGTAAGCCAAGCACAAATGTCTTACTGCTAGGGCCACCTTAATAGTGAGGCAGCAGCAAATGAAGGGATAAAGCAAATGAAGATTTGTCCTTTGCACTGTAACAGCGGTTTGACTCGTTCTGGTAACATCTGACAACAAATGTGTTAAGATCTGATCTTTGTTTGTGAGCGGAGTGATTTTGTTCAAGACCAAAGAGTGAAATGTAGGGCCAGAAGGTCGTGATGCTGAAGAGATTCCTTCTGTTCCAAAGCTTGGGCTGTTGGAGATGCACATCCCAATATCTAAGCCTTTTGGTGATGGATAAAGCTTCTGTGCTTTATGAGGAAACTAAAATTCAGTCCTTGAGTAGAAAATGACCATTTGCTGTTTTAAACTGTGCCTAAAACAGTTGTGCTAAACAAACTTGTTTCGAAAGTGTTTTTTAACCTTGCTGGGTTTTTTCCCATTCAGGTTTTTGAAAGTACTTGACTAAGAGAATATGAGGCATGGAAGAGTTTTAAGGTGATCAGCTGCTTCAGGCTGAGCATCATCATCTTTCCCCAGGTGGACCTAGGCTTCCAAGACAGGCTTTCAGGTAAAAGCTCTTCTGTGTCACAGCTAATGCCATTTAGTTATGAATGGCCTTTTCACAGGGTTTCTTTCAACAGTATAATTATTTGGCAGTCTAGAGGATTAAGATGTGTATGTTTTAGATGAAAAAGCTAATTAAATTAGTTTGTACCTTTAACTAGTCTTCTTTGACCATCGAGTGATTAGTTTTTTATTTGTCATCTGCTGTGGATAGGGGTGTGTTTAACCTGATTTTCTATGGAAAACTTCTGATTTCTGTTCTATGAAATTCAGTGGAATTGGAACTCTCAAAGCTTATGAACTTCGATAGTGTAATCTTCAAATGGAGAGACACACTAGAACTCGTGTTCCCACTCAGCGAAAGACAGACAGAACTTACCCTTTTGTTTACGTTAGGTATGTTCATTGGCTGGCCAGTTAACGTAAGTGTAAACCTGGTTTTGATAAAGATAATGTTGACAATTCCTGAAAAACAGTTGTGTTCAGTAGCATATTTTGAGAATGGTCATGGTTTGTGTGCAAGATTCAATACACCAGTAACTGGAAAAGGAGAAATTGCCTTTTATCTGCTTTACAGCAAAAGGAAATAATAGAATTGTGATTCTGGCAGTTTTAAAGAACACTATGTTGGAGATCTGATCTTTTTGTTGTTTTTGTTATGATCAAAAATATGTATGTTTCTGCTTCTATTAATGCAATGTTTTTTGGGTTGATGGGGAGGTTTTTCAATATTTTTTTCCCCCCTAATGTTAGACAATCCAATGGCAGACCAAAGGATGGACATATCTTCTACAATTAGTGACTTTATGTCACCAGACCCTGCTGACTTGATTTCCAGTTCCCTTAGCACTTCGGGAATGGATTGTAATAGGAAACGAAAGGGAAGCTCTACAGATTATCAGTAAGTTGGATTTCTCTTAATTTAACATTGCTAAAAGAGGTTGTAACACAACAATACAGTGGGGGAGATGATAGAAATACTTCTAGCAATTTCTAAATAACCTTTTCTTGACAACCTGTTGTCAAGATTTTAATAAAGAAAAAAGCTACTATGCACTAAAAGGAAAGTTCATTACTAAATAATAAAAAGAAAGCCTTCATCGATGTGCAGCTAGAATTGAGGGCTATCAGATGGGGGGAGGCTGAGCAAAGAAACCTTTGGCTGGTAAGGGGGGGAAATTAATACTGTTGAAATGTACGGTGTGAAGGTTGATTATATTGACCATTTACATAGGAAAAAGTGTCAGCTGGCAGGAGGGAAGATAATAAATGCATTAAAAAGCAGAAGCAAAACTGGGAATAGTTCCTTTTCTTCACCTTTTTTTTTTTGCCTTTTTAGTCACTTCCTGTCAGTGTGCTGCCAACCTTTGCTTGACAATGCTATTTTGGTCTCCCAGTTGAGTGTGGATCTGAATAGTCTCAGGTTTCAGGCAGTAGATCTGCCTTTGATTTCATCAACTGATTCAGTCTTGTATTGGTCCTCGATTAGGAATAACAGGCTGTTATTCCTGACAAAATAAAAATCCGGTTTCTTCTGAATTGCTGGTAGAATGTGGCTTTGTTCAAGAAAGCTGCTTCTCTTTAAGGGAAGCTGGCTAATAAGTGCTCAGAAGCACTATCCCAGCCACAGCTTCTCTCTCCTGAGACAGGTATTTGAAATAGAAAAAAAAAATCACATCAACTCAACTTTAGATTAGTGAAGGTTGTAGTAAAGTTTACTAGATTTCCAAATGTGTAATAACCTCTGCACTAGGTACACCAAGATCAACCTACTTGTTCTTAAGTCCTTGTGCAAACCTCAAGTGTATTGCAATGTTACAAAGCCTAGTAGCTGCAGGTTAACTTGGGAATGGGTCCCATCGTTGTTAATACAGCTACATAGTCCATTTTTATGTAACTCGGCATGATTTTTATTGTTGTGGGCCTTTGGATCGTTGGTAGTTCTTGCAGGGAGGGGTAGAATTTGTAACGCATGCTGAGCATGACAAGAATTAGGTTCCCTGTGCGTAGGATGTATTTCTAGGAGAACTTAGACATAAAACTTTAAGTACTGTTTAAAGACTATGGACATACTGCATATGTACCCCCTCTAGTAGGCGTTTAGTCTTCCTGAGAAGTATGAGTCCCTCTAGTTGAATTGACGACTACAAAATTCAGCGAACAGTCTCAATCTTGCCAACTTCCTCTTCTCTAGAAAGGATTTCTCCATCTTTATTCTTCTGGGTAGGAAGCATTGCTCAAGTCCTCTTTTTCAAAAGGCGGCTTGCTCTTGTAAGTTATAATTCTGCCCTTTAGGTTGTGCTTTTTTAAAAAATATGTATAACACTGTTTCCTTGAATACCAAGTAAAGTAAGTTTACAACAGCTGTCGTCATACCACAGTTCATGTTGTGTTGCAGAGGAAACGGTGGCTAGTAAATATTCCTATTTTAAAACAGAACTTGAGGTAGACTTCCTTGATCCCTCCTTATGTACATACGTATTGATAAATGTTCAGAAATGCTACTGTTCAGCTTTTGCTGCCTGATAACAATTTTTTTTTATATAAATTGTCAGTGTCCAGCTTCATTTACCCATGAAGGCAGGGAATAAGGAAGGCAGAGCCTGGCTGTTTCTTTGTTCTTTGTGTTCTGTGTTCTTTGTTCACCACGTGTACAAGCAGGCATGTGGATCAGCTGTGCTTTCAGCTCTCCACACCAGCTTCTTGTCAGTTCTTTCTCCTGCCACTTTTCCCGGAAAATTCCTGTCAACCTATCGCTGTCACTTCAGCGAAGGTTGTCCATTTGCCACTACAGGCTGTTTTAGTCAAATGCCAGAATCCCAGATTTCATGCACAGGTCTATAAACAGTTAATTTTTTTCTTGGGAGTAGTGTTTTCAGTTGAAATAATGTAAGATAAGAAAGTGAACTATCCTGAAGCGTTTATAACTTACCTTATACCTCTTCTAGAATTTTTTTTACTTTCAGGGTTTTTCTAAGGCTGAAATGAATTTTGTTACAAGCATCCCGTAGCTAAAGGTGGCATCACAAGTGGGAAACCGATGCCTCGTTTCTGTTTCCAAGTCCTGTTACAGATCTGCGTGCTCTTTCTTTGTGAGCATCAGAAGTGCGTTGAGCTATTGCCTAAGACACTAACTCAAAATGTGCAAATTGAGAGATGAAGAAAACCTTTGAGTTATTCAAGCTTCTTTTAAAAACCAATTGCAAAGATAATTGATATAGAAGTGCCATGAATAATATATGAAAGACTACCATGTTTATTTTTGGGAAAGCTAATGTCTCACGTTGAACAGGAATAACTGGTATGTTAATGGCTAATATGAGAAGACTTTTCCTAAGGCTTTTATAAAACACCCTCTTAACAAAGCTCAGTGGTATTTCAGGTCACTTTACAGTCTTGAAGTGATGCCAACAATTAGCTTGCGTGTAGAAATTCTGCATAATTTTCTTTATGATATGATAAAGTCTGTATAAAGTTCAGAATTAGGACTTTAATACTGACTAAAAGAAAATGTTTATCTGTCCTGCTGGGCAGAATCAAAGACTGAGAAACATGAGATACTTCATTTTATTTTTATTTTTATTTCTGACCTTAGAGTCCTCTGAAATCCCATTTATCTAACCACAAGGGCAACATGCATAAAGCACAGATCTTTCATTTCTGAAGATGAAACAATATCTCAGTGATTTGCATAACATAATTTAGGTTAGTTGTTTTACTAGTTTTTCACATTAAGTGTAATGAACTATGCTATCTTTTCTTAAAAAGCAGAATTATTCTTTCAGAAAGCAGATGAATTTGAACAAGTTTGTTTCCTCAGAATGTGTTCACTGCTATTGTCTTGTTTTCATTGTGCTTTTTTATTTCAAATAAGAATATAAATTAGCTTGAGAACTTCAGCAGAAAATGCAAGATGTTCTTATTTTCTATATATGGTATACTTTATTTTTCTTTTTTTTTTTTTTCAGACTTGATGGCTTTCCTTTTGAGTAAGTATAAATATTTTAATAATTGATTTCACTTGAAAAAGATGCTTGGTGTTTTCCCTCCCACTTACTTAAAATTTCCAGGTAGGAATTAAACCAGAATAAGCTAGGCCTAAAGGTGGCTGTTTAAACACAGTTGTACAGATTTGTGTATATCAAAACATTTTCTTCCTGTTATTTACCAGCGCTGTAGTCTTAGGCATTCAACTTTTTTTGCCAGATATGGCTGTGAAGACTTGTAATTTCCTCTCCTTATTTCTGTACCTATGGTTACAGTATTAAAATGTAAGGGGGGGGAGGGATCCTTTCTATTCTTTATGCCTCCTTTTTTTTTTTTTTTTTTTTTTTGTCATGTTGAGACAAAAGCCATGTATCTACACTGGTAGTTTACGCTAATTTCAAATGTGCTTGTCATAGTCTTTCCTTCTGTCCATGCATTTGGTCATCTTAATGTTTTGTTGGTCTAAATTTATTACCATCTCCTACTCCAAAACTGGCTGGCTGCCATAAGGCAACCTAAGTGTAGAGCACACAGGCATCTGCACGAAGTAATTAGGACAATTTATGAATTATATGCTAGGCACTTTAACTGCCTGTGGTTGACGTTTTAACTCTAGTAAACGCAAGTTAGTAGCCCTGTTTCTGATGAAGGCATGAAAAAATATCTACATTGATACGTCTTCCCCCCCATCCCAGTTAACTAAAAACATTTTTATAACAGATGATAGCTTTGAACTGCAGCATGTTTTACTGTCAAACACTTCGAACTGTGAAGTTTTATTAGCTCCGAAGGAGAGACAACTAATTTAAGAAAATGTTTTAATAGCAAAACCCACACAAATTCTTTAGTCCTTCCAGGTTCTCACTTTTATATTCCTATTTTTGTGTTTATGATTTAAAGATGACAGGAATGCTTTATTCTAATTTTACGATAATCTGATAAATTTTGCTAATCCTGCTTAATTCATGATATATTGCTTTATTCTGTTTCTGCAGGGAAGGTATGGATACAGATAAAGATGACCAACATGGAAGGTACTGTTGATGTCGCTAAAGTGTTAGTTCCACAGTACTGACATAGGATCCTGTGTGTAGAGACGTGTTTTCAGTGTCACTGTAGTCATGTGTCCCAAATTGTTTCTTTGCTGGGACAAAGGCTTAAGATTGTTGAACAAATTAAAACAGACAAACAAAAAAAAACCCCAATACTTTGAGCCACGATATTATAAATAATTATCTTCTCTGAGGAAAGGTTAAATAAATGTTCAAATTAACCCCCCCCCCCCGATTTTTGTGAGGATCAATAGTATGTAAGATACATTAAAATAATTGGGTTTAGTGGTTTCCACACTAACTTTGCGATACTGTTTCTCAACAGATTGGAGTATACAGACCAACAAGGCAGAATAAAAAATGCAAGGTAATACTCTAAAACAAGTATACTGAAAAGAATTATCTCTTGCCTTTTTGCCTATGTGAAATATTTACATATTTACGTATTTCTTATCCTGAGAATCATTTTTTCCAGCTTTGACCTTCTCTTACTTTTCTATATATTTGCACTGTTAACCTTTTGCCTGTATAAACTGCATAGTTTTGTGCAGATACCAATTGGTAGGTAGCTTGGTTTTAGTCACTTCGTTAGTGTTGAAATTGAAGTCTCTATGTTTCTGATAATGTTATATTCTTCATTTTGTTTATTTCAAACTCAGTAGTGGGCTGTGAAACTGTTAACAGTGACTCTTTGATACAGGGAAAATATAAAACAAAACTTAAATTATTTAGTGTTCATCATTGTTTTTCCTGATGAGGAAGACTTTAGTTCAGAGGTATCTCAAATACTTCAAGTGGAAAGCTGTAGGATGAGTAGGAGGCTTACATTGCCACAGCAAAAGGTAGTTTTAAATATTTAGTAAATTCATATAGTATACTGATCACAAATTCTTAATTGAATGCTTTATTCAGTGTTTACATAAATACTGGAATTTGCTTATCCGTGACCTTTCTGATTCCAGTTAGGTTTCAGTGTATATTCTAAGAACAAAAGTGGTGTACAACAGTAGAAATCTCAAGATAATTTTGTACTGTTTAGTGGATTGTTTTGGAACTGAGGATTCAGTGTACTGTATGGCCCACACTGTATGTGTGTTCTGCTAAATCAGAACCATGTGCTGCAGCTTTGCCTATTGTTTGTGTTACTCATCCAAATAATGAACATAAAATGATTGAAGAATTCTGTATGTAGATGTAGTTTTCACAAGGATAAAAGGGTAACTTAATTATCATGAGGTTATATTTGTGGGTTTTAATGCAATTTATTTTCTCATGCCTCTCCCTTTTTCCGTACCGCCTTACTCTTTTAGGGAGGCTCATAGTCAAATTGAAAAAAGGCGTAGAGATAAAATGAACAGTTTTATAGATGAACTGGCATCTTTGGTACCAACGTGCAACGCGATGTCTCGAAAACTAGATAAACTCACTGTCTTGAGAATGGCTGTCCAGCACATGAAAACACTACGTGGTAAGTTGACTGGGGGTGGGGGTGGGGTGGGTGGAGGGGGGGGGGGGGGGGGCGGCAGGACTGTAGGAGAGTGGCAGAATGGGATTTCCCCAAAGCCATACTTCTTCTCTCCTTTTCTTGCCCTTTTGCCAAAAGAGTAAGTTAATACACTTTGAGAGGACTTCTCTCCTTTTCTTAGCAATGATGCAGCATATTTGGTTATAGCTTACTGGTTCGTGGTGTAATATCCTGATCTGACTGGGAAAACTTGTGGGCGAGAAAAGAATAATATGACATCCTCTGACATGATTGAGCACCGTTGCTAGATGCAATGATAGAAAGGCAGTGGAGGCTGGAGGAGGGAGGGAGCAAAGGGCTGGAGTGGCTGGATCGGCTGTAGCACCAAGCAGTGTTCTTGGGCAGTGCTCTTAAGCAGGCAGTGTGTAAAACCTGTTGGACAGAGAGGTTAGATTTTAGGTGTAAGTAATATTCCTACAGGACTTCTCAGGTTTTGTGTTCATACCTTTAGCTCTGTGTGAAAGGAGGGAGAGTACTTTGAAAATTTAATTCTAGTCTCTTAACAAGTTTCTGTTGAAGAACCTAAAGGGAAGCATGCAGGTTTGGAAGATTTTGGGTTGTTGCAAATTCCTGTATGTCCTAAAGCTTCACAAAAGAGTGCATCAGTGCTTGGGCACAATCAGTGATGAAAGCTTAAGCCTTCAAGAAATACGCCCCTGAGAAAAGATAGTGATGCAGCTAATTTAAGGAGTCACAGTTCTAGTTTCTAGGAGAACTGGTGTCTTCCGATCATTTATCCTAGCGTTTTGAAAGGTTTCACTTTTTCTGCCACTTGCATTTGATCAAGTTAGTACTTCATAGCACTTCAGTGGTTCCTAATTTGACTTTTGCCTTTATGAAGAGAATAGAATGAGAAGAATTACTCTTTAGTAAGCAGCTGCCTCATTTGTTAGTAATTTTGGGCTTTTGACATTGCGAGATGATGTTCTGATGCTGTTTTTTGACTTTGGCATGGAATGAGAGAACTGATTCGTGAAGTTCCTAAGTGACTGTTTATGTGACCTTGTCACATTATAATTTATAAAGAGAAGAAATAGTTTGAAGGTTTTTATTCTTTAATATCTTTTTTTAATCCACACCCCAATTCTGAGGCAGGACCATAAATTAAGGACACCATTTGCGTTAAAAAATATGTCAAGGAACACTTAGATCTCAGAAGGCATTCCATTTGCATTACTACATAACACAGTATTTGTGCTTAAGCAAAAAAGCTTCGTCCTTTTTTAAGTTAATACCAACAGAGCTCATGTTAAATCAAAACCAGAAAACAACTTTCATTTTCAAGATCACCTGCAGTGAGTAACAGTGTAAGAAGGAGCCAAAGGAAAATTGCTAGTTCTAAGTATGTATTGTTAAGTTTGTGACATGGGTATTGTTTGGTGGTGTTTTGGTTTCTTTTCTTTAGGTGCTGCAAACCCATATACAGAAGCAAACTATAAGCCTGCTTTTCTATCAGATGATGAATTAAAACACCTTATTCTCAGGGTACGTTTCAGTTTTTAAGAGTTATCAATGGCTGTGAATATAACTCTCCCAAAGCAAAACACCAGGTTTTTTCTGCCTTGTATCTCAGCTTGAGAATGTTCTGAATATGGAGGATAACAAAGAAATCTGCAAGCCTACTGCATAAAGTCAGTGGGTTTTAATGATGACTAGTGTCTCTTAATTTAAGCGGAAAAATTTGAGAGATCTGAGGAAACTGGTATTTTGATGGTAACCACCAGACTACTAAATTTATTTCATGGAATTTACCAAAATCACATAAATTATTTTCTTACAGACTTCCTGCTGTGGCCTACCTTGACATGATTTTCAGCGTACAGCGATATAACGAACACCTTTTTTTTTGAGGTCACTGATGTAACGTGACTTACTATGTTTGGCTGCTTGCTGTATACTTCTTTTATAGCATGGAGAGCCTGTATCATTTGTCAATAGTTAAGCTTTTCTTGTAGGTTGTGTAATTTCTGAAGCACTGCAGTGTCCAGATGCAGCATATGCAGAATTCAATTTCTGCAGCATTGTGACTCTAAAGCTATAAAATTAGGGCCTAATCCTGCATGCTTTTACGTGACTGAAAAAGAGTACCATTGACATGGGAATTACTTCCCTACAGACACATGAATAAATACCCAGGTTATATCCGGTTTCTAGCAGAGAAGCTATGGAATAAGTACAGTTAAAATATTATTTTAATTTGAAGGCATTATTAAACATAATCATAATTCTATTGGACAAGACATAGATTCCTTTTCCTCATAGAAATAGTTTTACATTCTTGGCCTGATGCCCAGAAAGATGCCAAAAATGTTTGCAGATGCAAAAACGCTTCATTGTAATTTCATATCTTGCCTGTTGACTCAGTTATCTCTAAATGTTAAGACAGCTCTCCTAGTGTAAAAACACTTCACATACAGTAGAATTTCTAAAGGTTATAATGATGGAATGAGGATGTTTAACTCGGTAGTTTATTTATTTTTTTTATCCCCTCCCCTAATTAGGCAGCAGATGGATTTCTTTTTGTTGTGGGTTGTGACAGAGGGAAGATACTGTTTGTTTCAGAATCTGTCTTCAAGATCCTCAACTACAGTCAGGTATTATTTTCCATTTTAAGTAGTGTTAGGCCTTAAAAGATTTGAAGGGTGTGGGGTTTTTCTATGATTATGCTTTTATATGGAGGGGTATTTATGTGAACAGCTTGTCGGGAAAGCTGAGGTTTGTTGCGAAGAAAGAGCTTTTCTCTGCCATGTCATTAGAGAAGATTTGTTTCTGTTCTCTGCTCAAACTAGGGAGGTGAAAAGGAACTAAATTTTCTTCATTGATTGATTGTTGCATTCTGATCAGGGATTTACCCTCAGGCTTGCAAAAGCATTATCTAATTGGGATGTAAGCAAATATTGAAAAATAAGCGTGAGGTTCTTCCGGTAGCTTCACGTGAATTTTTTTGACTTTGTTGTCTTCCTGTCCGCTCTGGTTTTTCTAGCATACTTAACTGACGAAAACTGGGAAGCAATTATACCAAAGCCAGGTTTTTAATATATGCTTAACGTGAGGCTTAACTTGCAGCATATATTGTATAAATAATTTATATTTACGTACTTATATACAATAAGTTGTATAAATAATCTTTTCCACTGTTTCTGTCACCTGCCCTCCTCAATAAATTTAAAAACTGAAGTAGCTTCAGAAGTTTACTTCAGCCAGCCTTTAGTTAGGTGTATACTACCTACTTACTCATTATCTAAATATCGAGAGAGAACATTTGCAGTTAGGACTTCTTCCTTCAAATGTGTGGCATATGAAGTGAGACTGGAGAGAAACCAGAATATTTGGTGGTGGTGGACTGAGCATGCTATTCCTGCAAAATTCATGCTAACACTTATGAAATTACTATGTAATGTAGTAATAACTTAAATATACATAGAAAGCATGCTTTCTGTTAACTCCTGGATCTCAGATGTGTGATGTTCCTTGGTTAGGCCTATATGTAAGAGGATTGTTTATAATGATGGCTAAAATTGAGAAAATGTACTGAACAATGTATTTTCGTTTTTGACTGATTATTCAATCTCTACAGAATGATTTGATTGGTCAAAGTTTATTTGATTACCTTCATCCTAAAGACATTGCCAAAGTGAAGGAGCAGCTCTCTTCTTCTGACACTGCGCCTCGAGAAAGGCTTATAGATGCAAAAAGTGAGTGAAAAACTAGCATGTAGTCAGCTGCACTGCTGCTAAATATTTGCAATGTCAAAAGTGAGTGTGTGTGGGGGTGCGGTTTGGATTGCAGGACAATACCCAAAAAACAGTCTGAAACAGACACCTGAGTGTAGAAGCTGGTTGGTTTGGTGTGCACTGCAGTATAGATCTATTAGTTTTACTGGCTTCACCTGTGAGGTATCCTCTTTTCCAGGCAACACAAGTTTAATTTTTCCCATTAAAACATATGAAGCATTTGTTCTAAGTCATTGTTCTTAATGGTCAGGGTACACTTGGTATTAATTTGGTAATCCTTAGCTGTCAGTCAAGTTAGAGGATTCTTTTTATTTATTTATATTGTCACTTCCATCAATGACCTAACCTTTCTCTTAGCAAGGTTTTTGGCCTGATTCTTGGAATCATTTCCTACTATGTCTCTTAGCTCTGTTCTGCTCTGGTATTTTAAAGCAGTTCTGTATCTCTGCCGCTTGTGAGGCGAGTAGGTGTTTAATTCACTCTCTTAACAGGCATCTGCATTGCTTAAGTAGAAGGTGGTATGTTACAACTGCAGATTTCCAGGTCATTAAGTCTCATGCTTGTCAGGAGCAGAGATCTCTAGGATCTCATCTCGAAGAAGCCACCAGCTCAACTTCAGAAACTGAAGCTGGGAGAGATCATTCCAGGGCATTGAGCCTAGAGGCTCCAGCTGGATCAGCTGAAGTTTTTTCTGGCTCCTGGTTTTGTCTGGTTGTCACGCATGTATATCCAATGCTAGCTCCTTTTTTTTGCATGCCTCTGACAAAGTTAGGCAAAAATAAATACTATGAATTACAGTCTTCCCATCTGCTATGATAGACTGATTGGTAGAATTTCAAGAACTCATATTCTTAAAGAGTACTAGTATGTATGTATTTATTTTTATGTTGGCATGAGTGACTCGGGCACAGCTTGTACTTTCACCGCTGAACAGCAGTTTAGAGTGCGTGTGGTACAGGACAGTCTGACCTCCTTGAGGTGACCTCACTCAATTCTAATTTTAAGGGAGGCACACTTTACACTAGAACATTGGGATCGTCGTTTTCCTCCTTGTGATAAAAGCCTACAGGGCCTTAAAAGTTTTTGTACGTGTTTTATAGCTGTTTGTTTATACATGTCCCCATGCAGAAATGATTGAAGTGGATAGCAAGCTGTGGAAAAGTTGGTATGCGATTTAAATCCTCCACCAGCTCTTGGAGCACTGTCCCCTGCAGCTCCAGCTGCATCCCTGGTGTTGCTAATACCTGTGCTCCTGATGCACGCCAGGCATCTTCCCGGAGCTGTGTTTGTACCGGTGCTCTGCTCTTGGCTCCCAGGATTGATAGGTGTTTCGGTACTGTGTTTCTCCAGTTGCTTTCCACAGAAAAGAATCTTAAGAGTCTCCTGCAAGAATATGGTCAAGGTCAGGGCTTACCATTAGGGTATGTTCATACGCACATATTTCTGTGAGGCTAGAGAGGCTTCTTGCACGTAACTGGAGGTCTTGGGGATTTGCGATCTCTGTGTAGGTCACTGCTGCCTTTTTTTCCTCCTTCCGTCAGAACAGTGAAAAAATCTGATGTCTAGAAACAGCAGTTGAGATGGACCTGGAATGGCACTGGGCCTTTTTTGCTCTGTACATACATATGTGCCGTCTGGGTGGGTGTAGTGGTAGATAAGACTTCCAGTCTGAAGGGTCCTATCGAGTGTGTGAAGTACTTGCACCATGTTTGAAGTACTGCACTAGTTATGGATAAATAATCTATTTTTAATCACTTGATTAGTGGTCAAAGAAATCACGGTGTTTATTGCAAAACTTGTGTGGATTTGTACAATCTTTTGCTATTTTTTGCATTTAGACCCTGTGCTCTCAAGCATACATCGGTGTTTTCACACTAGAAGGTGTAATCAGAAATTGTGATGTTGATGTGGTCAGTTGAGTCCTGCACATATTCACTTACATGAAAATCTCCAAAAAGGACTTCTGCTTCAGAGGAAGGGTGTAAAAGTCCCAGCAAAGCTGAAACACTGTACAATCGGGTTATAGGATGTAAGCGTTTGTGTGGTTTAACTTTTTACCTGACAAAGAAGGATTCCTCACTTCCTCTGTTTGCTACAGCTGGACTCCCAGTTAAGACTGATATAACACCTGGGCCATCACGACTATGCTCTGGAGCAAGACGGTCCTTCTTTTGTAGGATGAAGTGCAATAGACCTTCAGTGAAAGTAGAAGACAAGGATTTTCCTTCAACCTGTTCAAAGAAGAAAGGTAACAATTACACATTTTATTGCCAAATGTAATGGCTGTCAGGTTTGGGTTTTTAATACAGTTTCTCGCTTGCAGTGGCTGATTTATTTTTTCTTTACACTTACTGAACCCTGTCAACGTTTCTTACTAAGATATTGAACTATGTCTAGGCCTGTTATTCATACTACACACATAAATCCCGCCCCTAGCTCTTATACAGTGTGTTAGCATATAAAGCCAAAATCTCTTCTCTGCTTTCTTGAAATCTTTGCAGGCAGTTCGTGCTGACAGCTGTGGTGTCATTATTGCATCTTCTTTAGACATTGATCATATAACATTCAGTCTTGACCTTCTAGGCAGTGTCTCCAACAAAGGGGAGCTGTTACCCATTCTATCTCTCTGCTCCATGTTTGACAAGTGGTATTTGGAGGGATATCCACCTTGAAAAATTAGTTTATTCTGAGTTCATCTGTGGTTCTTGTACATTCTGATTACTGGAAACATAGTATTTTTATACCAGAAATATTTGATCGTAACATTATCAAAGTTGGTAATACTTTTTTCCTCTGTAGGGTGTTACTCTAGATGTGTTGGAATATGTATTTAGTCCAAATTCAGAAATTTATTCTTTGATAATATTATTTTTTCCTAATACATTGGATATACTTTTGGTGTTAAAGTGGAAAGTGTCAACTAGAGAACCGAAGGCAGTTTCAGTGTGTTGTCTCTGGATGTGGCAGCTGTCCCAAGTAGTTCCTGCTAGATTCAGACGCGGCTTCAACCTGGGATGATGCTTTAAAGTGCTCATTCGTGAGGAAGCCGGTTTGTGCAGTTGAGCATAAGCCTTTTACCCGACCTCTCTGTGAAAGTCTTCCTTGCAGTTTAAAGGCTTGCTCAGTGCTGAGGAATAGTTCTCCTTTCCAACACTGACTGCATTACCTGTCATTGTGCACCTTCATCCTCGCCCCTGTGTACAGCTATCCCCTGTACACCTCAAACAGGGTATATTCGGCCAAACAAATTGTTCCTGGTTTTTGTAGGAGCCTCATGCTGAATTGAAAAAAAAAATGCATCTGTTAATTAATATACTAATTCCTTCAACAATCCTTTAGATTATTTGCATCCTTTGCTGAACCAATAAAATGGGATGCAGTTCCTACTTAATCAAAAGTGACCTTGCGCTGAACTATGTGATGCTTCAGTATAAACAGTGGTTTTGCAGAGATAAATTGCTTATTGAATTACCTCAAATTAGCTGCATAGAAGCAGGTGCGCTGGAAATCCCTGGGTGAACAGATTCCCAAATTCCCTGCATAATAGAGGAGATGCGTTATTAGCAGAACTGAGATGAAGTTCTCCAAAGCACTATCCATGATCTAACTGCTGGTTTTGGTTTTTGTTCTTTTCTTTTTACAGCAGACCGCAAAAGCTTTTGCACTATTCATAGTACAGGATATTTAAAAAGCTGGCCGCCAACAAAAATGGGACTAGATGAAGATAATGAACCAGATAACGAGGGTTGTAATTTAAGCTGTCTTGTTGCAATTGGACGGCTGCATCCTCATGTAGTGCCACAGCCAGTCAACGGGGAGATCAGGGTGAAACCTACAGAATATGTTTCTCGACATGCAATAGATGGGAAATTTGTTTTTGTAGATCAGAGGTAAGAATACTTGTAGTAACTTCCACAGTAAGTCACTGTTCAGTACTGCTTTGCTGACAGCTTTACTTAAAGCAGTGTAAATATTACTGACAAAAGAAATGACTGTTTTCAGCTTTTTACTGAATCCTGAATGCATGTGGTTTTGGTTTTTGAGACAGAGCTCAAAGGTATTGTTCATTGCTAATGATTAAATTTAAAACCCCAAACCCCTCCAGTAATATGGCTTACTAGATGGAATAATCCAGGGATAATTTCTGCCATTATTAAGGGAATGTATATATGTAATCCTCAGAAGAATATGCTGTCCTGTTTTGAAAATGGAATCTGTAATTACTACCTCTTTGTTGTTAGAAGACTTTTGCAAAGACTATGTAGTTAAGTTATTGCACAGGCTGCTTTAGGCTTTGATAGTGTATACATTTATTTTCGGACACATTCTGCTGAATTAATACTTCTGTATGTGTAATCTTTTGTACGTATAAGAACAAGCTTTTCATAAGCTTTACTTCTTGGAAAAGGTTTGAGAACTTGTACCAGTGTGGTATCTTCTTTCAGATATCAGGTTTATTTATTATCCAGAAAGCTAATTCTTATCTTTTTCAAAGTTGCTTAAATTTTATGAAGTAACAGAGAGACATGACCTGGGTCTTCCTTCAGAATAACTGGCATCGTCAAGGGAAGAAATGATGGGTGAAGGATGTTAGTGGAGGGGTTACATTGGGCTGGTTGGAGAGGGATTGTTTGGTTCCCTCCCTTGCCAAGATGGATTGGTGCTGCCCAGGTGAGGCTGTTTCAGGTTGCCTGGGGCTTAGGCTCGTTTGTTTGCAATGTATGAAACCCCGGGCTCCAAAATCTGACAGAATCTGCCTGCTGGAATTTGTTTCAGGGGTGCCACGGTGTGTCAGCTGAATTCTAGTGGACTTGAGAGCTGATAGTCTGGAGGGGAAGTGCAATAAAGATAATTTTTTTGTTAATGTTATCTATCTGGTTGGAGTGGTTGGATTGTTTGGGTTTGCAGGTTTTGCTTGGATTCTTTGGGTTTGTTTTTTTTTGTTTTTAATTTAATAGAAAGCTTTTTAAAGTATCAGCTCTTCAGCAGCAGTGACTGGTGCAGATGATCACTCTGGGAGCTATGAGAACATTCATAGCCTTTCTGCTGCTCAGCAGGTGTGCCATTCTGTTAGGCCAAGGCATGAATGAGCTTTATTTTCAAAAGATCAGACGTATTCCCCTGATGGAGAATTTTGAAGTATTTCTAAAATAATAAGACTCAGAAAACACTGGCCCACTGGATTTAAACACATATGCTTTTATTCACTTGTTTTCCAGCTGTTGTTTACAGTCCTTGGAATGTGTATACTCCTTCAAAGGGCTCTTTGGGGAATATTTTATTTATTTTTTTTTTTTTTTTTTTAGAAGAAAGCCTCATCTGTAGGCTTAAACTTGGCATCCTACGATCTGTGCTTCCACTGGAGAATATTTAGGCACCTGTAAAAGTTGAAAATTATTAATATATTTCTATGTTGGGATTTTTTGTTCATATAGACTTGCACTGTAACTTCATCATTTGTCCAAGGGAATCTGGGAAAGATGCTTAAAACTCTCTGTGACCCTAACTTTTTGTCCTGCTGGATTGCATGGTCCTTGGAGAAGAGCTGCTGTAGATTAGGTACGAGCTAGCTGGGCTACCGCAGAGTAGCCCAAACTCGACAGTTACTGTCCAAATGGCAGTTTACACTGGAGAGAGTTCTAAAGAGAACCATCCCACCTCTTACTCCTTCACTACTCTTAATGAATCTGGATGGTGAATTTGAAAGTAAAATTAAGTTACATGTGCAGATGACGTAGTATACAGCTTCAGAATTCAAAGCTGCCTTGTTAAGTTGGGAGAAGCAACCTATGGAGAAAAAGTAAAGAAAGGATGAGATTCAAGGACGAGAACGATTTCCTTCCTTGCTTAATAGAATATGGTCAGATACTGAATTCAGCAAGTCTTTTGACATCTGCTGTGATTTCGTGCATCTTCTCAAAAAGCCTGTTTATTCTTCTATGACAGTAAATGTAGAGGTTTTACAGTTACTTGGTGGGTGCCCATAGTGGTTGTTATCCATCACTGTCAGGTTTCCCACCACTGCAGTATTGTTAAAAGGCTTGGTTACTAAAGTTCTTAGAAAAATAGTGGAATAAGGTTGACTTAGTTCCTAGCTCTTCCTTTTTAAAGACAGACTCTACGTTTTGTGGCTTTGAGGTTCTCCACAGGCTCTCAGATAATTCATCAAAGCAGTCTTGGAGGTGTCAGCAGTTTCAGTGTCCTGGGATAACATTCACCAGACAAAAGCCAGTTTGAAAATTTCTGTCGCATGAATACTTGTGATGGTTCCTTCTCCAAGGCCGAGGTCATAGAGCGCCCTGTCAATGAGGGCATCAGGTGTAAGCCACCCGACGGGTGCTGAATGCTTTTAGTGTGCCTGGGGAAAATACAAAAACGCCCTGCATTTAAATACCATGGGGTTTGTGCTTCAGTGCTTTTCCTGCTGTTCTTAGTCATAGTTATTAATATGTACTGATTTCTGCATTGGGCTTTTTTGAGACTGCTAAAGAGGTGATGATCTACCTAGGCTTGTTCCTTACTACCCTTCCTATTTAATTTGCATTGGAGTAGCTTGGAATTGTGACTTTTACTCTGATTTCTTCAAGGAACTATCATTTTTTACTTCAGTAATTTTTTTCCCCAAGGAAAACATACAAAATCAAAGTTTGCTGTAGTTCATACTTTTGTTTGCTTCCTGTTCTTCTAGGGAGCATCTCAGACTCTTACCTGGAGTCATTCAGCCATGGTACTTTCTGCTCTGATGTTCTTGAGGAGTTTCACATGGGCTCCTGCAGATTTGATTGTGACCATGTTCTGTCTTCTGAATTCAATGGTGTGTGTTTCAGGATCTTTCTGGACCTGGATGGCTTGTCCTGCTTTGTTCCTTTCTCAACTGTTTCTTCCTGCACCAGGAAGTCTTAGAGTGAATTCCTTGGGTGGTGGCTGTGTTCTGTGCACCGTGGTAGCAATAATGTGCTGTCCCTTCCCAGATAAGCCATACTTTTGAGGGTATGTGATCTTTTGAGGGCAGAAGGCAAATGTAAAGATCCCTAATGTACAAGGTGACAGCAACTCTCTTCTCTTCCCCCGCCTCCCCATCTGTTTTGTTTTTCATGTTGGTATTCTGGGTTAGGTGAGCAACCCTAGTGAAGTTGTTACACCTTCTGAACCAGTAACAAGTCAATAAATATTTCTTGTAGTCTTGTTTTAACATGCATATCTCTGGGTGTTGAGCATACTGGCCACAGTAGCTTTTTCCTTGTCGAGAACGACCCTTTCGCCTTGTGTTGGGCTGTTGTATGGCTCACTGTCACTTACTGCCGTGTTATGTTGCGTTTTCCTCTCGGACTTAGTTTAAAGCTTGGGCTACCATGTTGATGTACAAAGGTTTTTTTTCCTAGATGTCCTCCATCCTTGCCAGCAGCTCCTTGAACACTACTGAGTCAGATCAGGAATCCATGTCTTTCCCAGGTGTATGTCATTGTAAAGTTTTCTGAGGAGGAAGAAAATGAGTTGACTTTGTGGCTGGTTCTGATGAAACAATAAGTTGGTTTATTTGCTTCATGATCGTGTTCGATTGAAAATGGAGAGGCATAGTAGGTCTCTTAGTGCTTACTCAGGAAACTTCTATTTGTTAACCTTTCTTTTTTATGGGTGTGGGTGCAGGGTTTGGTGGGGTGGGTTTTTTTGTCCCACTCTTAAGGCTTAGGATTTGAGGGGAGAAAATGCTCCTGAAACACTCATTATGCTATAATTTGGCCTCTGTGCAGCAGCTGCACCATGGGTACATGGGGAACGTGGCAGTTCTTCAAACCTTTGTCTGTTTTTCGATGGTATTTTATGCAGAACACCTTGTATTATCTTCTGACTGTGACAAGGCAGCTTGATTTAGGTTTAAATTCTGAAAATTACAATATATCTCCAAAGCTTTTGAAAGTCTTACATCCCTTCCAGTGGCAATAGGTCAAATATAATAGCTGTTGGTGTTATGTACTTTTTTTTAATTACCTGAGAATTAAAACCAATATTCTTAATCATTTATTTTTTTTACCTTACCCAGCTTCAGTGTGAGTTTTAGTAATCTGTCACTAATACTTCAATTTAAAAGAAATTTTCTACTTCTGCCCCACCCCCCACCCCCCTTTCCCAAGGGCGACAGCCATTCTGGCATACTTACCCCAGGAACTTCTAGGTACTTCGTGTTACGAATATTTTCATCAAGATGATATAGGACACCTTGCAGAATGTCATAGACAAGGTACGATTATTATCAATTTATTAAAGAAATTTTCTAAAAAATATTGGGAACAATTGTGTATTAAAAACAACCCCAAAAACTGGAGACGATTTGGATACCTCTTTGTTTGCAAATGCTTCAGTCAAGAACATTGTGCTGCGTGTGCCAAACAATATGATTATCTTAGACTTCCATGGATTTTTAGTGAATATTTGAGGTTCAGGTTGGGTGGGGGGGATAACTGCAGAGGTAACATTTTCCTTCAGGGTTGAAGGGGAGGGGTTGACTGATAAGGGCTCTGCTTATGCAGTAGTGGTGCCCATTTGACAGAGGGTAACTTGCTTTCTGCCTGTCATTAGTTTTGCAGACAAGAGAAAAAATTACGACTAACTGCTACAAGTTTAAAATAAAAGATGGCTCTTTTATTACGTTGCGGAGTCGCTGGTTCAGTTTCATGAACCCTTGGACCAAAGAAGTAGAATACATTGTCTCAACAAATACAGTCGTTTCGTAAGTATTTTTCTCTTGGCAGATGCATGTAAATACTGATGGCTTTGCCCTGTTTTCAGATGAGATTTGACCCAAATATGTGCACATCTTCTCTGTGACAATAGGTGTCTTCCTCTGGTAACACCCAGAACTGCATGCCTGGGGAGAAGGAAATTAGTTTAATTTCAGTAGTTTAATATCTGCTTGTTAAAGCCTATACAATATAAATAAATATTAAAATATAGATATTTTCTTTCTTTGGGAAAAACTGCAGTCCCAGTCTTTGTAGGACTTAGAGGAGATGCACTTCTTTGCTTTGGGAGGGGCTGATCCTCCACTTTTCCATAAGGGTTCTGTACAGGTGCAGTGACTTTGCAGTAGAATAACTGCTGTAGAGGAATTTTTCTTCTGAGAAGCTGCTCGGGTTCTGCATTGTCCACTTTGAGTTGTAACATGGTTTATTTTTGTTGTTCGTCTAGCCTTGGTGTCAATCACAGTGCTTCTTTCACAGAGGCGATAGTGGCTCACAAACTACTTAAATCCTGAAGCATTCCATTCTGATGCACTGGCAGAGTAGCTGTTTTGCAGGTTTTTCTATCACTGATTCTTCCAATTCTTGAAATCCGCAGCGCCAACGTACTTGAGAGTGGAGACGCAGCCTTCCCACAGCTTGCAGCTTCTCCACACAGCATGGACAGTGTGCTTCAGGCTGGAGAAGGTAACTGCTGTACTGCGGGAATTACTGGCAGTCATGCCTTGTTATAGCAGCTAATCCTGCATGTACAAATCTGCTGCCCTTTTGCATCGAAAATTTGTTAATATCCTGAAGAAAAATAAGTTTTAGGGCAAAAAAAGTGCTAATGCAGTTCATGCTCTGTTTGAACTTAAATACCAGCTCTGGATGGAAGGTGGTCAAAGAGAAGTGAATGAGCCAGTTAAGAAACAAATGCAAACAGGGTTGGAGGAGTGACGTGGGGGAGAAACAAGGGGTTTGCCTCCATGGATGGTGCTATTTGAACATTGTCCAAGAGTGACTTCAAGCTTTGTGGTCAGTGTGGATGACTGCTTGGAGGGCAAATGGATTGTATAGTTTGGCCATTTGGCTTAATGCCCTTCACGTGCCCTTGATGTGACTTCTTGTCAAGACTTGAAAACTGACCTCTAGTAATCATCGTGGGCTTGTTAGGAATGCTGCAGATCACCAAACCATCTTTTATGACAGGTGGTGTGCAGCATAATGCACAGCAGAGCTGGATTTAATAACAGAGCAGGGTGGAAGTGCGGTAGAATAGAAGGATGCAGTGGCAGCCTGTGGATGAAAGATGGGGATAGAAAGCTGGTGATAATACTGAGATTCTTTCCAAAGAGTTGGGAGCCACTGCTTTTAGAGGCCCTATTTACTAGATGCTACTTTTATCAGCTATGCCTTTATAACTTCTGTCAGCTCTGCTTCTATAGCTGTTGAGCAAGGATATCAATGTCTGGAATTACTTTGTAAGCTGTACACAATGCACTTAGCAGAACAGTGCAAGGCTTCAGCAAAGCTGGGCTTTTCAGTTATCTCTGTGAAAAATGAGTTTCAGTAAGTGAAGCTGGAGGGGGAAGGGTGGCAACACATGGGACAGCTGACGGGTAGGAATGGAAGCTGCCACGTAGGCGTGATGGTTAGTAATTGAAGGTGGAGTAATGGCAGTCACGTGGTGACTTGGGCCTTCTGAGAGTGGAAAAAAATATAGAACAAACTATTACATAGAAATAAGGTAAGCTTATTCTTGCCACAAAACAGCCTTTGGAAAGAAACCGTATGTATGATGTCGTCATACGGACAGTTCTTGTTCCCTGATGAAAAGAAAGTTGAGTGGAGTTTTAATTTCCAGTGGTTCTGGCTCTGCTAAGGATTTGATGACCTTTTAGGTGAACCTTCTCATCTCCTGAGGGTCTGAGCCACAGGTGCTGAGGGTTGCTATTGCTAAGTACAAATTACTAAAAGGCAGCAATTATCCATTATGGATAAGCAATGCTAAGGGTTCTCTTGCCCTTTCAGTACATGATCTTTTCTTTGCTGTGCCTTGGAGTGTGTCGAGCTCCTTCCTGGCCACCTCTCAAGTGTTGTGCAAGTGACAAATCACATTAAAGTAACAGTGAGTTTCTAACTGTTCGGCCCTCACTTCTTCCTCCGTTTTTAGGTACTTGCAGTTACTTACAGGGGGGTTATTTATATTCATCGGGTGGCTTGGGCTTATCCTGTATTGAATGGAATATGCGCTAGCAAGGTCTTGATACAAAGAAAAGAACAAGCATGTTTGGAGATAAACCTCTTCAGGCACAGGATAAAGCAAGTCTGACAAGTTATTCTGTGCCAGCTCAGGAGAAGAGGCACCACCAGATGCTTGGAACAGCCAGTGTCTGATAAGGGTCAGGGTATGCTGTGTACCTTGTTCTGGACCTGCCGGTGCAGCAGCGTGTCCAAGAGACACAGCATAGCTCAGTGCGAGTCACAGCTTTCCGTACATTTGAAAGTACTTGCCAGCTGGTAGAATTGTAAATAAATAGGGGAAAATCCTGCAGCTTGTCAAAGCGTGCCTAAATACAAATGCTTTTTAGAAATGGTTTGGGAGCTTTTATCTGACCTTAATGTTTCATTTCAGGTGGCCCAAAGAGGACCCATCCTACTGTGCCTGGAATTCCAGGTGGAACAAGAGCTGGGGCGGGTAAAATAGGAAGGATGATTGCTGAAGAAATCATGGAGATTCACAGGTGAGAAAATGGTATGAAGTTAGAGGAAAATTGGTATTGTTCTTTAAGAGGATATTAAGGAAGTCTTTCTTCAAGCTGAATATGGAATGATACAGTTGTGTTTTATAAGTAGACAGCTACAGGTGCCTATTCAGAACGCTTCAGGCAGTCAAAAGCCCATGGTGAAAGAATGAGAAAGTTACAGCCTTTCAGCTTTCTACTGTAAAAGGCTAATATTGAAACTTTTTTGTAATGGTGATAGTATTATCTGTTTACCAGAAACTAGTTAAAAAGAACTGCTAACTAGAAACAAATTCCTTTCCAAGACCATTCTTTTCCCAATGACTTAAGGGTGTGAGTGGCACAACCTCCAAATGGCAAAGCTATTGACTGTATGCCAATAAAAAAAGAAGAAAAGGTTTGTTCTGATGTGATCCATTGTGCTCAGGTGCTTTTAAAGTTGCTAGATATGTAAGTTCAGCTTTTGTAGTTCTCCCTCCCACAGCTCTTTGATGTGGGACACAATGATGAAGCTCTGCCTTCCCAGGGCAGCCTGTCTCAGAGATGGACGTCTCTGGGTGGGACAAGTTTTGCAGCACCCTTCAGTAAGGGACTGTAGCGATACACGGCTGTATCTCAGAGCAGCAGTCTCATCTCTCACCTCTGTGAGCAGCTACTTTCAGTGGTTGTCACTTGATTTCTATTGGCCAACAATCCCAGTTCTTCATGAATTTCCTCTTGGGAATTACTCCCTTTCCTATAAAAGTGGTTTCATCCAGCAGATGTTTAGTGGCAGTAAAACATTCAGTCTGTTTCCCGTAGTTTTGTTTCTGCTGCAAGCCAGGGACTACTTACAGTATTGTTTAAGGGAGCAACAGACCTATCGCATATAGCTTCTTTCCTGTCCGTAAGAATAGGAAGAAGGAGAAAAAAAAGAAAGAAAGAAAAAAAAAAGGCACACCAAGACTGAACCTACACTTAGAAACTTTAACCGTCCCTTTTAGTACTTGTAAAACACTTAATTAGCCTCAGTGAGTGTAGTAGTATATCTTTACTGCTTATGTTTTCATTTCATTTCAAGACCCTGGGTTAGTTCCAGTCCTTTTTCAGCAGCTGTTACTATTTTCCAAGCTGCCTTCTGTTCAGCTTTCCCAGGGGAGCTAGCTCTGCCAAGGATAAGGTTCCCATTTCCATTACTTTTCTCTGTAACTACCCCTCCTCCCTTTGGTCTACAGGTTTGTTGGTTCTAGTTAGTACGTGATTCATTAATAAAAAAATATTTGATCAAGCTATGGAAAATTGAAGTGATAAGTGCTGCTTTGGCCAGTTTGTAAAAAAAAAAAAAAATAAAATTAAAAAAATAGTAACTTTATCGAATGTTCAATGTATTTGTGTAGCTCTGTGGCAGTAGCTCATTTAAGGACTTTAGGTTATTGGGACTGAGGCAGCTCAAATTCTTAGCTGGTCTAAATTGAAGTAAAAAAACAAAAAATGAGGCTTTCCTGGGTACCCAGTACACCTTCCTTCTGACACTGTGAAGGCTATGCAGGGGAGGAGGAGGAAGAGCTTGCAGGCTGAGCGAGCTGGACAATTTACATAACTGTTTATCAGCTGCAAATAAAAATGTAGCTGCTGCTGATTTGAGTAACGCTGAAGGGTGAGGAAGTTACTAAAATGAAGTTCATGCTTGTTAACACCTTATGCTTGTTGATAATAAAGCCAGCATTTGAAACTCCAAGTCTCCGGTACCTGAGTCTCAAAGTTGCTGGTAAATTAATTCCTTATTTTATCAATATTCTAGGATAAGAGGATCATCACCTTCTAGCTGCAGTTCAAGTCCCCTGAATATTACCAGCACACCACCACCTGATACGTCCTCCCCAGGAGGCAAGAAGGTAAGAACTGGCTTTCCAAACACTCGTGTAGCAGTAGTGGCAAATAATGTGAGATGATGCTTATAGAATTACTGGTGATGTTGAACTCCTGGCTGCTTGACTGGAAAAATCAAAGTATTCTGGTGGCTGAAATCTCTTAACAGTGCAGAGACCAGTAGTTTTTAAACACTGGCAGCTTTTGAAATCCACCTGCTCTTTAGGTACATAAATTATTTTTTTTTTTAACAGAGCTGCAAGGAACAGCTCTTGTCCCATCTCTTGATGCTCCAAAAACTCTTTAGCACCCCGTACTGGTGGGCGCTGGAAGTGCTGCCGTTTGACCATCACGGTGCTGGGGGGGAACGGGCAGGGGACGGGGCCAGGCGCATCCCAGCTGTGCCCAGCGACAGGGCAAGGGGCAACGGGCACAAACTGCAACACAGGAGCTTCCATCTGAATATAAGGAAAAAATTCTGTACTTTGAGGGTGACAGAGCACAGGGACAGGCTGCCCTGAGAGGCTGTGGAGGCTTCTTCTCCGGAGACATTTAGAACCCACCAGGACATGGCTCTGCAGCCTGCCCTAGGTGACCCTGCTTTAGCAGGGGGTTGGACCAGATGATGCCCAGAGGTCCCTTCCAACCCTGACCGTTCTGTGAATCACAGCAATTCTACTGTACTGCTGTAGCACGAAATACGACAATTAGATGCTTTACTGCGCACTGACAGTTTAGTTTATAACCAATACCATGGACCATGCCTTGTGCTAAGACAGCTTGAGTAGCACTTACATACCATTACCAGCACTTAACCACCTGAACACACTTGTACTGGCTGCATTTAAGTTGTCTAGTGGATTGCTGCTTATGGTAATTCTGTTCAAAGCAAGAAGAGCGCTTATCTAAATCCTTCTGTGCATTTGAACACTGCCTCAGACTGACTTTGTTTCCCCCCAGAAATCATGATGACTATACATAAGAATTGCTTGTGCTAGAGCATGTAGCTGTCAGTAAATATTTCTGTTCTATTCCTGACTCTCTGTTCTTGAAATAAAACTTGAAGCTGGAACA
This sequence comes from Falco punctatus, assembly GCF_963210335.1. Classification (NCBI taxonomy): domain Eukaryota; kingdom Metazoa; phylum Chordata; class Aves; order Falconiformes; family Falconidae; genus Falco; species Falco punctatus. The sequence goes on along the minus strand of NC_137590.1, from coordinate 27,708,367 downwards.
AACTGAGCTGTAATTCTAGGAATAGTTATTCTTGCTCCTTCTGCCCTACAATAATTCCGCACCTACATATAGCAGGAGCTACTGTAATGTAATAAAGGAAAATACACATGGAGAGTTGTGTGTTTATAATAGGGTTACCCCCTCAGCATTTCTCCTTCGTTGGAAGGTTATGTTTGTTAGAGGTATCACAAGTTTCAGTGGATGCTGCCCTCAGAAGGGAGCTCACAAGTGCTTATGTTCCAGTGCAGACATGTCTGAGCAGTTGAAAACTATGGTTCCAGTTCAGTTATTCCCTTGCTACTAAGAATCGCAGGGAAGGTTCTTCTGTTCCTGGTGAGCTCTGGTGTACGCAGTGCTGCTGTGCTGCTCCACACCAAAAGATGGTTGGACTTACGATCCAGGAGCAATGCTGAGCCCATGCAGTCTCTCTACCTGGGATGATTCTCCTTTTAAAGTTAAGGATCTTGGTTGACAATACTTTACTGTATTTGTAAATTCAGAAGTATTCTGTAGTTAGCTGTAATTACTATCACTTGCAGATGGAATACTTACAAAGCTGACCCACAGAAATCACCTCAGGACTTTTCCCAGTAGCTTTTCTCAAGTTTAGCATGTAGCACTGATTTGATCTCTTCCTTTTAGATGGATAGCATATCGCCACCAGACACCTGCTTGATGGGAGTAATACAGAGGGTAGTAGCTGCTAGTTTACAGCTAGTCTGATTAGCTAGCTTCTCTTTGGGAAAGTCCATCTTCCCAATATTAAAAATCCCCATACAGGGATATATTTGAGATGTAACGCAAGATTTCATGCTGTTTCATGGCTTCTATTTTTTTCTTTCAAGATATTAAATGGTGGCACTCCAGACATTTCTTCAGCTGGGTTACTGTCTGGGCAAATCCAAGACAGTTCTGGTTACCCGTACTCTGACAACTCCTCTATTCTCGGTAAGTGAAGGCACACGCCAATATCGCTCAATACCAGCTACATGCAGACGACTGTAACGAGGTGGTGGGTTTTAGCAATAACTCGCTTTTACTGTCCGCAGGCTATAGCCGAAGCGTAAAGCCCATAACCTGCTGCTCTGTTTGCCTGAAGAGCAGTCTGGCAGTCTATTTTGCTGGCTTGCTTTATACTGTAATTTTTTTAGTTCCAAGTGAAGCCTTTCTTCTCTTGCTGAATCTGTGACTTAACTGAACTCCTCACCTGCTTTTTGTGAATGCTTTTAAACAACTGAAGACAAGCAAAAAGGCTAGGCTGGCTCTTAGATGTTGATCTAGACTTATTTTTGAAGTATAGCACGTAGGATCATTTTTAGGAGGCACAGTGGTTTTTCCCTGAGGAGTGACCTAACCTTTGTCCTCTGCCCAGGTAGTGGTGGTACCGCTGAAACAGGCAGCCTGGGACTCGGACAGATTCATACTCCCAAAATGGTTCAGCCTGTTCAGACATTCTACCTCAGGTCACAGGGCCAGTGCCCACAGCGAGTTGCATCAGCAGAACACCGTGAACTCCTGGTAACTTACTGTATTTATGCTTACAGGGGAGAACTCTCACATAGGCATTGACATGATTGACAATGATCAAGGATCAAGCAGCCCCAGCAACGATGAGGCAGCCATGGCAGTGATAATGAGCCTTCTTGAAGCAGATGCAGGTCTTGGTGGCCCTGTAGACTTCAGTGACTTGCCGTGGCCCTTGTAAATGATGCACCTGGCTTCAACATCCGAGTATCAAAGTGCATTTACTGGTGGAGTTCTGCAGTCTGTGAAACATGTTGGACTGAGAAGCTTTTATGTACAAATTACATGAAAGCTGTATCAGAAAGCAACTCATCCTACCATGTGTAACTTCAGACAATGTGGAATAACCTGCTACAGTGTTCTGTGTTGATTTGTTTAGCTGTGTATAGCTTGCAATACTTGTATATTTTGGATTTTGTTGTTTGAAATTTTTTTTAAAAATCACTGTGCAACTCACTGGCATCAGTGGTAGCTTTTATATGCAAATGACCATTTCAGATGTATGGTGTGTTTTTACACTGCAAAACAGTCCCCATGTGGATCTTTCTTATACTAATTGTACCATAAAGCTGTTTATTCTTTCTTGTAAGAATCCTTTACTATAAATATTGTTAAAGTGTAATGTATTAGACAGTTAAATATTTTTAAAATAAATGTTTCCCTTGTTCTAAGATGGAGCATTTACTTTGATAAAAACCCTGCTGAAAGGTGCATGCTACACGCTGTTGGTGTTTACCATTTCTTCACCCTTAGGGGGAAAAGGGGATTACATAACACTGCCTTACATACATGTACAGGACCTTGCCCCTACAGTAAATTACTAAGTACTAACAGCTTCTCTAGCACTTACTCTTAGCATAACATTGAAGCTGAGAACAACAGTAAAGTCTGACACTACTACCTTTCTCTTGAATACCTGGGTTTTCACTTCAATATTAACCATCTTTCCCTGAGGAAAGAAAAGTAACTACTTCCAAAACTTATCCGCAGAGTCTCATGCACAGATAACACCAACCCATTAAAATAATGGAAACTTTATTTGCATGAAAAACTTGTTTACAATCATTAATAAATGAAGAATGAACCATTTGCATTTTCCTATTTTATGACACTTATGAAAAATGTATTAAATAAATATTTGTGAACAGATTAAGGTAAGGCAAGATTTAAGATAAAGCCCCTCTCGGTCGTTCACAACTTTTGAACATGGCTCATGCTGCAAACAAGTGAAAAAATTCACTGAAGAACTTAGAGTTTAACAAGATGTTACATGGGTAATTGAATCATGTCCTCAATCCAAAAACCCAGTAGTAAGTAGTTTTGTGCTCAACCATGTAGAACAACTTGAAAAGGGTCAATCTATTCAGAGCAAAACTATTTACAGTTAATACTTTTGATAGAAGCACTTTGTTAGTATTGTGCAATACATTTATAAAAAATGGCTTCAAATTCCATTTATCAACCATTTGTAAAGTGCTACTATCAATTCCAACTCTGCGTTCTAACGCCAGTGTAACACCACCGCTGTACACCAACCACCAGCATCCCATGGGTTTGGATGGGCTTGAGAGTGAGGACAGTCCAGCATACAAATCACCAATGTCACAAACCTACCAGTAAACACGTACATGTATGTAACGGTAACCCCAGGGCGTTTGATCTGTACTCTTCCAAAAACAAGCGGGCGCTTCCTTTGGTCTTGTCAAAGGTCTGTACTGCAATATCCTAAACACCGTTACACAATGGGAAAAACTGGCATTGCAGCATAGTATGAGTTGAGTACAGAGTCACTTCAAAGTAAGTAGCATGCTTTTGTTTTAGTAAGAGTCGAGATCAGAGCGGTGGGTTTTGTCCCTCGGTATCCATCTCACTGTTACTAGGTGGAGGATGAATAGGCAGAATATCCAGCTCATCTACCTGGGGGGTGGGATGCATTACTACAAGCTGGTCCTGGGGTATATCTGCCGCCGCTGCCGCCAAATTTGTAATAGATTTGCTTTTCACACACTGGAAGTCAACATGGCGACTCTTTCCTTCCTCCTTCTCCCATGACATCCGAATAAATGGTCTTTGGACGTAGTTGTAGATCACCTCCGGCCTTCCGCCCGGCCGCTTTTTCACTTTCTCTTTGTATGTCGGGTAACCTAAGAAACAGAGCACAGCAGCAGGTCACCTTTTCTGTACTGTGTAGTTCGGGGCTTTCTATTACAAGACAGCAGTGTGTAGGCGCACAGTAAAGATCAGCAGTTGTCACAGTCGGCACCCTGAATGGGAACAGGTGCCATCATGGTGTTCTTAATGTTATCTGTGCAACAGCAGCTTAGCTAGCAAGCGGGTTGTAAGGAGAGGGACTACAGTGCTATCGGCAGAACGTATTGCCACCAGACCCCGCTTCCAGGCTTCACAGGCACAGCTAGTGGCTCCTTCCCTGAGCCAGAGCAGCCAGCTGTTTCTCAGGCACTGTGTCCTGGAAAGTGGGAAAGGAGACCTCAGCAGCAGAGAACAGCATCGCTCTGGGCTCTGGTTTCAGCTCTCAAGTGGAATCCTCACACATTCCTCCCAGCTCTCCCAAATGATAAAAATACACTCGTTTAGACCAATTCTCAATTCTGCTTATGTTGTGTTAAGTCATCTCTGCCCACTGCCTAAGCAATAGTTTTCATTACTAGGAAGTTCCATATTATCACAGGGCACTAGCATTTAGTCAAACAGTCGTTCTTCACCTAAAACACAAAGTGCCAGCAGAAATAATCTGGAACAAGCCAGCATTATGCACAAAACCGGTTCTTGTGTAGTTGAAGGACATGCCAGTCTGAAGGCTCGCACCTTTTTCAGCTGAACTCGCTTATTTTAGAGATCACAAACACTTAAAAGCATTTCCTTTTGGTTTGCAAATTACAAACGTAGTAACAACAACTTGGTGAGTGAATGATGGAAATCCTGCAAATTATAAAGGCTGGATTTTTCAATATTTGGGGCCAATGATCAGAAGGGAAATGAAGTGTAAATAAACCCAGTTGTTGCATTCACAATAAAAATCTGACTAGTTAATGTAGATCTCTTTTGCAAAGCCAGAGCTGGGATTTTACAGATCAGCCTCCTAACTTATGAGGTTTATTTCAGATTAACATTTCTTTGCATTTCAACAATCCATTTAATAGTTTTGTAAACTTTTTGAAAGTATTTACTTGCCACAATTTTTTTCATTTCAAGTCCTGAAAAGGACACCAGACCAAGAACAGAATATACAAAGCTGTAAGAATGCAAATACAAATGTAAAGCAGAGAAGTGCAGCAGACCTTCCCAGAAGAGTGAGTGTGCAAGCCATGCCATGCTTCTCTTACCTTCAATGCCCAGTCGGATCTTCTTGAGCCCCCTTTCCTTCAGAACTGATTTGGCCACATCTCTATTTTCAATGTATTTGAAGAATCTGTACAACTTCGTGCTGTAAATTACTAAAAATACATTTTAATGAGGAAAAATTGTACTGAAAGATTAAACTTTTAGTCTTAAAACACAAGAGAGTTATCCTTTTCCCTGTTTTGCTTTACTCTAGTATTTCTATTTCAGAACAGGGGGAGAGACTCAAGAACTCTTGAGAAAACCGGCTTAAGGCGCTGTGAGTTGGGCTGCTTGCACATGTCTTTTCTCCCTATCGATTTAGTCTGGCTTATCCAATTAGGGTTTTTTTTGTTGGATTTAGGAATGCAATAGAACAAATCTCAGAGTAAACCTCCCAACTCCACCTGCACCAAAATAAAATAACAAAAAAAAACAAAAAAAACCCAACAAAAAAAGACACCTCAATTTTTTCACTTTTTGATGGAATTCCTGCAGACAAAAGAAAAATAAAATCTTCCCATCTTGTTGCCATTATGCAAGAGAGATCTGCAAATCAGTTTCAAAACCCCCAGATTTGTGAAGCTGAAGGAGGAGGACACCTTTGAAATTTAGATGACAGCACCTTAAAAGAAGGGACTGGGGCCATCAACCCCGTACAGCTGCAGAGATCCAAATCTACTGTTCATGAAAAGTGGAAAAGGCAGGGGTGTGCTTAACTAATTGCTTAGGGTAGGGGGTATTTTTAATTGACATCTTTGAGACATGAAGGTTCTAGAAACCCAAGCCAATTGCGTTACTACACTAGAACACTTACTAGTCACAATTGTTCTCTACTTCCATCAAACCACCCTTCTTTAGGAGAGGCTGCAGGTTTGGGGGGTTTTTGGGGCGATACTGGTGTTTTTAATTTAAAAAATCCAAACAGAAACTGTAATACCTTCAAGAGACTTCTAAGAAGTTTTTATACTACTGGAGTACAAAGTATCTCCAGCTCCCACCTGCCCCCACAAACCCCTGAATTTCAATTTTCACACTGAAGGAACATTTTCAGCTACAAGGACAGCACTGACAGAGGGCAGGGCACGTCACTCAGAAGTGCTTTACCTCATCTATACACCAAACTGTTATACTTCCAAAATACTGACAGACTTCCCCCCAAAAAAAAAAAACCCAAAACCCCACCCTCTAGTTCTTCTCCAACAGTAAACAAGACTCCTATCCATTTTTCTCGTCAAGCTCTTTCTGAAAAAGTATTTCCTTCTCCCTCGTTGACTGACAATACCTTAATAATAAAAACTAGCTCCTCTCATGATTTGAATGTAACATGCAACAGAGACTTCTGTGAAGCAAAATACAAAAGCAGAGCTACCAAAAGTAAGGCTGTTTTTATGAGACATTAAGGATGTTGAAAAGGCTTTGCTGCCAGCACTTACGTACAAAATACTTAAATCAGCACATTCACTGCTACCCCTACCCTAGCGTGGGTTGGTGGAAACAATGAAAATAAACTTACTTTGTGAATACTCCTCTCCCATTTGTGGGGGATACTCTTCATCCCAGTCAACAACGTCATCATCTGTCAGCACAACAATGTGGCACTCCCTCTCACCACTTTGGGCACTGGCTACCATTAATGGGAGAATCATTTCTTCTAGATAAAACTCAAATTGCTTGCGAGCACCATCATTTGACAATTCATGCATGAGAGCACCTGGAGCAAAGTTTTAAGCATAGGCACATTTGGAAGTTTGTTAAAAAAATGAAGGCAGGAATAAGAAACAGCAGTTCTGTTTATTTTGTAGTATTTACTGCAGACACCCGTAAAGACACTTATCTATTGGTTTGTATAAGATCAGAACATTTTCAAATGTTTACCAGAAGTTCAAACTAATAGGACTGTCCTGCAGATATTGACATAACATTGGGCAGGCAGAGGAGTGACCTTGAGGAGATGTCCTTCATCTTTTACTACCACTAAACATTTGGTAATTGTGTATAAGACTTCTCTCAGGCTTCCCAAAAGACATGTTTTCTAAGCCAGCTGCTGAAAGAGTACAGCACGCAACCCACTTTTCATAAGCAGTAGCTTAAAACCCAAAGCCTCTCAAAACCCTCACAGCATGAGCTGCTAAATCCTCCTGCTAAGGACAAAGTGCACCGAGAGCGTGACTCAGCAGGCAACACGCCGCGAGGGCACGGCGCTGCCGGTGACGGCACAGGTGCCCCACACAGATCTCCCAGCTGGAACGCCACCGCTTGGCCCTGCGCCGGGCTCTGCACAAACACCACGAGACCAAAGGAAGCAGAGGCACAGGCCAGGTCACGTAAACACTGGCCATAACTCTGGCTGTGCTCAGGGAAGGAATGAGCTGAAGAGACACCACACGCTGGGAACCACGAGGCACCCTACACCACCAGCAAAGCTGAGCTACTTTTGCTAGCAACACAGCTTAATTCTCTTCAGCAAGAAGTTAAACAAATCATCCTCCCTGTCCTCTGCAAATAAAGATGCCACTTGAAGTTACTGTATCTGTACTGCAAATGCATCAGTAGTACTTCACAGAGCTGGCCACAGAAGAAAAACATGACTATCAGACACCAAAGTATCAGAAACAATGTTTTCCAAAAAGTGTACATCCATCCTCTTTGAGACTTTATTCCGTAAAGAGATAAAAAGGGATGGATTTTGCTCACGTAGTGTCAGCCACGTTATTTACCTCAACAAAAGATACAATTTGGAATTACTCCCCCCTATATATTTGCTTAAGTTAGTCTTCATAATTCAAATCATTTTAATAAATTCTGCACTTACTAAGATCTCTGCATTTAATAGTACTATACTCGAAGGAGATACAGAGATAATCACACGCTTCTCTCAGTTCAGGAATAGATATCCCATCAGGGCAGCGTATCACTCCAGTCTTGTAGTAATCCTACAGTAACAGAGCAAACAAAAACCACAATGCACTTCAACATTAACCGACAGAAACATTTCAAAATTTCAGTTATGATTCTTTCTCCACAAGCAAGCCCCCTAAAATGTATAAAAGGAACAGATATTAAACGTTCATACATCTGAGGACAAAAAAACTCACAATTTTCTGAGCTGCTTTCAGAGCAGAGCACTGATTAAAATTGTTATTTAGGTGCCAGTTATTAATACTGATTATTGCGGTGTGTGTATACTGTATTTCATCTATACTTCACTCAGCTTTTGCTATTCCGATTCTGCTGACCAAGCAGTATGGCAGCTCTGCTTTGTGTAGCTCTGAAACATGTAAGGGGCCATTTTCTTCTCAGACTGAAGTTTCTTTTCTCCTGTTAGCTGCATTAAGTTAACTTCAGTACTCTGTTTCATCTAATAAGCACAAGAGGGGTTGAATATATCTGAACTAGGGTGAACTAGATGCATAGAAGGTGGTCAAAAAATTTCTAGCAGGCAGTAGCTGCTCAGTTCATTTCATGCGTGCTTCCTCTCTCTCTTGCTGTCACATGTACATGTCTAGAAAACCTAGGCGTGTTTTCATATCAAGCATTTTTTGCCCCTCTAGAGAACAATATAGAAGAACGGTATTTATTCCATCCACGCAGTCCAGATATGCAGGTAAGGCTAAATCAAGACGTTTCGCCTCTTAATACTCACAGTGCTTGTTCTAACAGTACTTGCCCCTGAAAACTCACCAAAATAGCACGAAACACAGTGGAACCAATTCCTTCAGCAACTTCATACTCTCCTTTGTCATTAGGGCGTGTAAAGTTATGTTCTCTGCCTGATCCAAACATCCTGCTCAAGAACAGAAGTAATTTGGTTAGAATCCCTTACTGTGACTACTTTTTTTTTTTTTTTGGTAAATCTGAAAACTAAGATGTCAAAAATTGTGCTGAAACGGTAGGGAAAAAACAACAAAAAAACTACCCAGCCTATTCCGTCTCGTTCAGTTTGATTTATGTTTAGCAAGACTACTAGAAAATAGAAAGCAGGCCTGTGTAACTTGGGAAAGTCTAGTTTTATTTTTCCATCTTAACTTGCCAATATCCTTTGATCTAAACAGAAGTTAGACCAGGCCATTTCCTGCCAGTGCCAAAAGTGGGGGAATCCTAAAACAAGTCTGCTTGTGGGATACTTGTAGGGTAATGTGGCAGAACAGGTTTTATTGCAGAATTCTCATTATTTAAAGACATTTAAGGTAGTTAAGGAAACTGAACTTGTGTTCAAGTACGTGCAACTTGCCTCAATTTCACTTAAAGGATTTAGTTAATTCAAACTTTAACATTCTGATAGAAGATACCCATACTTAAGGGTAGCATGTACATTTCTTCCCTCACAGATGCAAGGAAAGTTAGACCAAGGAGAAAACTGCAAGTCCCAAACAGTATCTGACTTTTTAAAACACACCTCTGATACAGAATTACACCCTAACCTTCCAAAAATTATTACCAATCTGCTCTTCATTTTACTTACAAACATACCCCGATGGCAAAGCTCTGCTTTCGTATGTACAACCCAGGGAAACAGAGCTGGCGTACCCTGGGCATTTATAATGGGGAAAGGAGTAACTTTTTTCACTTAATGATTTGACATGTGTTTTCTGACCACTCTTCAAGACAAGAACGAACATTTAGGAAAGAGCTATAGGCTTAAGGCAAATAATACATTCTTATTACAGTTATTTTTGCCTCCCAGAACCCTAGCAAAGCTGTTCCTATTAGGCTGGGACATTCAAGCTAGGACACTACAGTGAAGTGTCCTGTGAACTGACTTTGGGGGAAAGCAGGTTTATAAATAACTTGTGTTTTAGAGCAGTATTTCCGTATCTTTATTAACCTACTTTTGAATTACCAGAAGATAAAATAAGCTTGTTCCTTGAATCAATCCCAAAGGGAGAATAACTCAGCAGCACACACGCGCACACAGAAGTGTGGCGCGTTAGGCAGCACCGCTTCGGGGCTGGGCATGGAAAAGGGAACTCTCACCCCGTAACTTCATGCTGATACACTCCCAGTTTATTGGTCTGGATATTTACATGTATATATGTATGCACGTATTAGACATACACAAGTGTCTTACATCATTGATTTAATTCTGTTAATTATTTACCTTTACAGTTTATATAAAGAAACATTTTTTGCTTTCTCTGTAACTCTTCCCTGACTTTTCACAAAACAGGGAACTGAGGTACTCTTTATCCCACACAGTGGTGACTTAAAGCAGAAATTGTTTGATCACGTTTATTAGCTGTACTTTGGCAAATAGCTTTTTACATATACCTATATATCTTAAATAAGATTATACCTTATGGGCTGAGAAACAGCCACATTTTAACGAAAAAAGCCAAATCCAAAGTGACATGGACATAACCCTTCATCTCTTCCTTGCTGCAACTTTGTAAACAGTGCTCTCTACATGTGGACAAAGCAAAACCAGCCAGTAATTGAGTAAAGCACAGAATCTTTTCCCACCAAGTAAGCACGTTAATTGCGTTGCTCATTACAGTTTCTGCAGAGAATAGTACATGCATTGACCATTTTGCATGTAGGTCTCTGCTGAGAGGATCTGATCCATTATACTATTTGACATGCCCCTGTCCAAAAAGCATTTCAGAAGATAAGTGTTGAGCTTCAGTGTTGTCAGGGTAGGTACATCAAGCAAAATAAATTCCTTCAAGGTTTTCCTCCTTACTGTTTTGAAAAGCTATCTATACTCACTAATTTCATGAAGCGATAGCTTTAAAAATCAAGAGATGGAATGCATCAGACTGAACACAGAAGCAATGCCCAGCAAGATAAAAGGAAATGAGTACATCATGAAATGTTAATTTACTTACAAACTCTTTCGCCTCTAGGAAATCTGCTGGCATCTCTGCCAGATATAGAGAAGAACTTACATCATTTTTTACTTAAACACCTTTGCAAACTGATAATATTAAACGTTAGCAGATCAGCTGTAACAATATGAGTTCAAGAGCTATTTAAACAATTTTAATATCTACAAAGCATTTATGGCTCTCTTCTACAGCTAGTTATTAAGGCAACAACAACAACAACAAAAAAAGATACCAACCTGCCCAACATTGTATTAGGTTGTGCCGTAAAGATAGAAGGATCTACAACGAATCGGGTGTTATCCACTATGAGTGTTACTCGTTCAGAAGTTCTTACATTCCGAGCTCCCTCTTTTCCATTTTCATATACAAATACCATTTCGCCACCAGCCTTGCAGCTCCCATCTGAACTTGACTGGCTACTGTTCCTGCTGCTGTTGCCCATGCTAACAACAGAACCGTTAGGGGAAGTCTTCTGAGGACGAGGACTGCTTGGTCGAGATGAACTATGATCCTTCTCACGATCTTAAGTGAGGATGAGGTAGAAGGAGAAGAAACAGGAAATTTAAGTTATAGATTTACATGAACTCTATGCAGTTTATGTCTTTCCAGGCACAAAACATTGCAAATTGTTAAGCACAAACTCTTTCAATTAAATCTATACTAATTAAAGGAACCTTCAGAAATGACTGTCCATATATGAGATCCTTAGGTCTCTATCACTGCCAAAGCCACCTCACCTCCCCAAAGCCGTTACAAGAGAAATTCAGCTTTCTAGTACTGAAAAAGCAACTCAACATAACAGAAGCAATGCATCACAGTTGGTGTTCAGTGCTGTAGTTCAAAGAAACAAACCAAGTTGTCACTTAAGAGAGAAGTGTTCCCTGTATTTCTAAATACCTAAACCCTACCAAGTAAAGGGGAAGTGTTTAGTTAATTACCATCTTAGATGAATTAGACCATTCTTGTGATTTGAACTAAGTAAGAGCTAAGTAGGAATACACACTGCAGACTGAAGAAAAAAGTTACGACCTATCAAAAAAAGGGGTACCTGCAGCCCAGGGCACACGTAAAGAATCCATATGTTGTATCATCAACAACTAATGCTTTTTATTATATTCTTTTAACAAAACAGTAATGAAGAATTTTAATCCTTGAAATGCTACAGATCTGCACACACCAGAATGATACTGTCTTGTTGGTGAAGTGACATTCCTGATGCATGGAGTGAGCTGAGATTCTGCTCTCTCATGGGATGAGTCACGAGATCTGTCACTTGATCTGCGTCTGTCCCTTGATCTCTCATGTCCACCACTTGCGCCATGGAGGCTCATTTTTGTGTAGTCTATTCCTTTAGCAATACGAGATGAGGTGCTGAAAACAGAAATAAGAGAAACATACAGCATTTCAAAGTTTCAGAAACACGCACTCAAATTTTAAAGGCATTCACACTCCATGTACCTGCTTTGAAGATTAGTATTATCCCCCTCCACTTTGATTGTTGTACCCACATTTACGTTTACAAACACAAGTAATGATCTGGAACATTAAGTAGACAGCAAGAATTACCTGTTTGTTGCTGTGTGATCTACAGAGACACTGCATGAGCAGCTGAGCCTGCCTGTGAACCTGTATTCATAGAAATCCCTTCCAGACAGGTAAGTCAAACCCAACTGAGAATTCTATTTTGGGTCTTACTGTTAAATTAAACATTCTAGTCAAACCATGAAATTAAAAGTTAGGGGTCATTTTTTTTCTCCTGTGGAACCTGTTTTGGAAAACCCCTCTTGGAACACAGGCTTTTAATACTGACTTTTACTTTGTTTTGCAGCTTGCCCTTTAGAAAGGTGGTCAGCCTTAAACTAGTTGATACACCAAGCCACGGCATACTAGCCAAGAGTTTATTTCTGCACATTCTTTCCTCTTAGGAGGAACAATAGTAAGCCACCACAACCCAGACAGCAAATATGTATCTTGTCTTTAATATAGTCCATATATATTAAAGCACTGTCAGTAACAACTAGGACATCTAAAGTAACAAATCTTGATGTAACAGTTTAAGATTTTTTTTAGACTGTGATTAAGTTGTTATATTCCTTAATTTAAGATACTGATTACATTTCACAATCAATCATTTAATTGCAACAAAACCAGTCAGTTTCAAGTTCCAGTACTCTCAGAAACTACCTAAAAAATTAAATATCAACTTGCAACAGCTACTGCTGGATTTTACTAAAAAATACTTATGCCTTTTAGCTGTACTCTTTAAATAAGAAGTTTCTATATCAGGACAGCAAGGACATACCTGTGTCCTCGCACCCCACTGGAATTCCTAAATCAGTTCCTTTGCTATTTGCCTTTCAAGCGTGGGCCTGACAACACTCCTTACTTATGGGTTTAAATGAAGAACTTTCCAAAAGCCTCAGGTACTGGATAACAGAGACAGAAGTCTGCACAACTACAAGGTCTGACAAAGAAGGGTCATAATTTCCCACAGGAGCATCAATGCCCCACTTAAAGCCTGCAGATCCCACAACTTTTACCAAGAGACCTTAAATACGACTGCTAGGAATACTGTAGGATTCAAGAACACAAAGAGATAAAAATAACCACCTGGCTACAAAAAGCACAATGAATTTTAAAAGCAAGAACTGTACAAGTAAGTTGAGCAGAACATCCTCTTTTTGAGTTGCTTAGAAGTAATGACCAAAAAAAAAAAAAAATCAAGACTATTTGAAAAAGTGAATATCCAGCATGACGTATTTCAGCTTTCAGTGACCGGTAAGAGAAGCTTACATCGGAACAAAAAGGCTATGATAGAGCTTATGGAGTTTACATTGGCACAGAGTGAGTATTAGCACAACGCACAGAATAAGAAATTTGCCTCTCAACTAAGGAACACAAGCTTCTCCCCACCCCACCCGAGTGAGGGAAGGATCCTGTATCCAATAAAGCAGAAGTTTGGTGCAGCGAGATTCTACTGCAATACTGTTTCCTGCCAAGCTTAAAATATGCTGCAGTAAGACATGCATCTTTAGGATGTGAAGTCAGCCAGAGGTCTATTGAATAAGCTAAAAGAACTGCAAGCCCTGCTTATGGCTGGAAACACTCAGTCCAAGAATAAAGATGATCCAACCTATTTTAATGAAAGGAAATAGAATTTTCCTCAGGACTTCCAAAGCAGTGCAATGCAAAATGTATTAAGATATATAGCGTTTCAGCATGGCTGCCATGTCTCCTTACTTGTTTTACTTCTCTATTAGAGAACGGTAAATTCTGGAATTACGGAAGTGAAATGTACCTAAGTTTGCCACAGTGAGATCTACAAACCTCCCTTTCAAGAGCATCAACAATTTCGGAAAACCTTTGCACCTTCTCTTCCATATATAGATAGATAGATAGATAGATAGATGCATGCATGCATACAATACTATATATATATGCATGCATGCATACAATACATAACCAGTTTAATAGCTACAAAATGTATCCACAAGTTACCAGAAATGCTGACTGAAGCCTAAAATTAAAACCTAACTTGAAACTCAAGTCTGACCCCTGTTTATACATGATGATATTCATTACTACTACAGCTTAACTTCCCAAGAAATGGTCAAACTTTTTTTTAAAAAAAACAAAACAAGAAAACAACCACCAAACCTCTGTATCTCATCTGTGCATTTATATTTGCACATCATGGCACAACCAGCTATCCCAGGAAGAGGGAGGCGGGGTGGGGGGCTCTGTGCATGTGGAGTACTCAAACACATACATAGCAGTCCTGTGACAAAATATCTCAGCAAATCCTAATAAAGCCCCATGTGATTAGGCCTTTGTTAAAGCAGTGCTTTGATCCCAGCCCTGACAATATTTCTAACCATGCTGTGAGAAACCAGAGTTTTGCAGGTGCCACGTTTTATGGTATCAAAATGTATGACTCACTATTTCTCAATAGCTAAAGCACTCTAGTTGCTTTAAATAAGGGAAACACACTAGAAAATGAAACTGAACCACTGTAAGGATATGCAGGCTTATCACGCATTTCGGCAGAGCAAATATGAATTACCCTTTAACAGAGAAGGCAATTAAAATGTGATTCTTAATCCAGAAAACCATCGAAAGCCACATTACCCTCTAACCAGTGATTCAGAGTTCACACTGAAGTAGGGCGAACCCTAGTTAATAATCTCTTTACAGGAGTTGAGAAAAACAGGTGCTACAGGAAATAACATTGACTCAGCGAGCATCATACTTCCTCCTTAGTCACGTCTGAATGAAGGACTAAACACACCAGGCACGACTGTTTCAGCTATACCTTCCGAGTACTGGAACTGGGCTACCTCTGCCTCGGTACGTATAGCCAGCAAGCCTGGGAAGAGAGGGGCAGCGTGCACTGAGTAACGTGCCTCCCGCTGCCAGCTCCGTCCATCCCTTCAGAGCACAGACACCAGCCACCAATTCAGCACACCACACTTCAAAAGAGGCGGAGGCCGCCAGCTGGAGGAGGACAGGATCCTTAAATGTTAAATCGTTTCTGAAAGAGATAGATTAGGAAATAATTTCAAAGAGCTGTTCCAATTGTAGCTGGCCACACCATTCATTTGCTTGCTTCTGTGCGGTATTTTCCTCCCTTTAACGTACAGATTAATGCTGTGAGACTGGCACATTATCTATGAGCCAGAAGATGCAAGATGGAAGCTAAAATTGCAAGATTTCAGAGAATTCAAACAGTTTGGCTTGAGACATCACCATCTGAATCATGAAACTTCACTCATCTTACTAACAGCTGTCTAAAATGTCAATCTTAAATCTCATCACAGTTGAGTCACAATATGCAAAAAAAATATAAAACTTAATCTATTGGATATATACCAAAAAAAAATCTGAAGTTCCATTTGCTTGACAGTATGTGTACTCAGGTAAGAGCTACCACTGAAATACAACTTTGCTCTGCAATAAACAAGACAACTAAAGTGAGTTTAAATCTGAAGAAAGAGAAAATAAAGAGGTAGAATATAGCACGTCAGAAGAGATGGTCACCGGCTTTACCCTGCAATATTTGACTAGGAAAACTGTCTCACTGAGCTACTCCACCAGTCTGAAAAAGGAGCTACATCTGTGGCTAGTACATATGAAAGAAGACCTGTGCCTTCGAATTCCTGTACAGAGGCTTTTAGAAGAAGCTGCAAGTGTTCAAAAGAATTAATACGTCAAGAGTACCAAATAATTTCAATTTTTTTTCACTGAAGGACTTGTTAATATTGTTTTTTCTCCTCTAACAAAGCCACTGGGGACAGCAGGCTGTTGCTGCAGGGAAACAAAACCCCTTCGCTCTATGCCAGCAATGTGTAGACCTTTAAATCACAAACCTGTCCCCAGCGATGGGGGCAAGACAAACAACGTTCACTATGGAGTTCCACAGTTGTGTCGACACAGCTATCTACCTACACCAACAGAAAAGTGACTGACAAAAGCAGAGCTGCCCCATTTGCAAGAACAGGCAAACTATTCAGAAGTATTGTGGTTCACAGAAGCATTATACAGACCAGATAAAACAGCACTACTTCTCACACAGCAGTGAACTGCAGGTAATTAAAAGTGCTAGGAAGCCATTAGTCTCATGCAGCACCTGGCTACCATACTATATTAATCTGTAATTTCAGCCTACACCAGTCAGTGGTGTTCTGCACGGTGCATTATATCAAGTCGCCAAGAAAGTCATTATAGTTTCAGATCTCTATCTCCCTCTGAAAAGAAGTATTTGCAGTGTCAACTTTCAATTAATTTCCCAGCTGATGACCACCAGCTGCACACTGTGCTGTAGAAGCCACAGGCAATGACTAAAGCACAACACCAGCCTATAAGCAAAATGTTCTCCTGTACACTTAATAACATACTGCATTTAATTTAAAACTGCAAGAGAGAAAAGAACCCCCAATATTTTAAATGCACAGCCTCATTTCCTCATTCACTAGAACTGGAAAAAGCCCCACACATGCAGCCCATCTAATACCAAAAAAGAAAGGTAAGAGAATCTTGCTTTACCAATTACTTCCCTACAGGTTAAAAAAAAAAAACAAACAAAAAACCAAACAAAAAAAACCAACCAAACCACAAAAACGCAACACCACAAAACCAGCTCTATGAATACGTATCTATTTAGACAATCTTCAAAAATTCAATACAGTTTTCCCTGGCTCCAAAGGAACGCTGGGACAGTAGCACTGCACCCATTCAAGAACTTTAAGCTGGTGACAGAATTTATTTTCCCCCTCAGTCAAGGATCAAGGAAGCTCTGCCTTAGTAAAGGGAAAAGGCATTTTCTTTAAAAGCAGCCACCTCACAAAGAAAACAAAGTAAGTTCAAGACTTTATTTAAGCAAACCTATTTAATATGATATAAAGAAGGAAAAACGGTACCGTCAAAACCAGCACACTTGTCATACTGATATGCTTCCTATTTTTGCAGTAAGGGAAGAGCTGTTTTTAAAAAATGTAAATGCTCTTCAATTTAATGATGCTTTGGAGTCATCTGTGGAAGGAGATCTTCAGCTTGTCTTTATACATAACAACATATTGCTCTGAATACATTACTAATGATTAAAAGAAGTCATTAAACTGAGTTAATTCTACTGCCAAAACAATCAGCATGCATTCCAACACCCAAACTTCATGTGCATCCTACTAAATGCTGCCAACAAACATACTTATTCTATAAAACTGCCTCTTGTCTACACAGAATTATGGTGTTAAACCAATAAACTTGTTACCCCCCAAACCACCCTAAAACCTTATTTAAATGAAAGGGACACAGCAGTGTAATATTAACCAAGATTTCCCCCTTTTTTTCTCCCTTATTGTCTAAAGCTTACATTTTAATAAAAGTTAATATAAACTTAGATCCCATCCCTTCCTAGGACAATTCACAGAAGCAGCACTTGTAGAACAGGGATATACAGCTTTATTCATACGCTGTTATGGATACAGTGCTATAAGGCTTTAGAAGAAATCTGTCCTGCTCGTATTGCTAGAACTTACACAATGACAGTGCTTATGCCCCTCTTCCTCCCCCTGAAGTCTGTTCTTTGTCAGCAGACATTTCAATTGACCAGTGCACACAAAGGACAGCACTTTTCCTTTTCCTCATTCTTCTCCTGAATGAATAATGCCCACAGATTATTCCTGTTAACAGATACGCACCTTCCTTTTGCATCTATCAGGGAGGAAACACAAAAGCATGGAAATAATTTTGAGATCAGAGGACAAAGGAATTCTGTTCCTTCCAAGAAGGCAGCTTTGCAAGCCAGATCAGCATCCTTTGGCATTACTTGTTAAGTTCAGCATATTTGCTATTTCCATCATTCTTCAGTAGTTCACCGCACCAGCAGTGAGCCTTACTTTTTCCTCCATCATCTTCACCTCAAGCACAGGAGATCACAGCTATACAGTCCATTAAGTGTTCAAAGACGCAAACCCCTCTAGATATTAATTCAATTCCATTTCTCACAGTCACCGACTCAGCCATGCGTAGTGCAATCCTGACGTCTGACCTCGCAGCCTCCTGTGAGCTGAATCCATACTTGCCGTTTTCCCATCCCTACGCAGCCATTGGGCACCGCGACTGACAGGCAGGGAGGCGAGCGTGCCAGCGGCGAGCTGCTCCGTACCCTGCCAAGTACCATCTGCGAAGCTATTTCTAGTCCTGCCAGCTTGTCGGGTTTCAGCACACAAACCCCACATCTGAAAAAGGTTATTGCTAACTTTCTCTCGTCACAGCTCTCATCTGTGTTCACGATCACTTAAGATCGACAAATCCATGCAAGTTTCAGGGGACAGTTAATTTGTTCCTGTAAAGTCTGCCTGGATTGATATTTAAAGGGAATTCACCTTTCGCTGAGTTCATAAGCAGGTACAGCAACACCCTTTTGAGAACAAGGCAGCACAGCCTCCATTTCTTGTTGGGAAAGGGATGTTTGTAGTTAAGTCTAAGCCAGGAAAATCTAAGCTTTGTGACAATCTAAATATTAGATATATAGTTACAGGAATCAGTATGTTCACCAATCAGAAATCGGTTCACCAAGTCCTGCTGCAGCGCATCTTCACATCAATAAGTCAACCAAATGCTTGACAAGTCGAGCCCACCAAGCACAAAAACCAAGGAAGCAGACTAATATACATGTCAGGATAAAATTTTCTAAGGGTTTTTTCTTTGGGGGAAGATAAGAATTATGCTACAGCTTTTTCTTTGTTGTTTTTTTTTTTTTTTTTTAATTATTCTTTTCAGAATGTCTGTAGGCTGTTTTAAGGAGCTGCTATGCACTGGAGGAATAGTTTAAAAGCAAGTCTTACAATAAATAAAAATCTAGATGTCATAAGCAGTAGAGTAGAAAATAAAATATGATGAAAGCTGAAGGAACAAGGGGGATTGTTGAGCAAAAGACTGCTGTTATAAAGAGGACGTAACAAAAACAAGAGACTTGTGATTAGGAAGGCAGGAAAGCACTAGCATTCTTGACTAAGAGTCAGCTCTAGACACGGAAGGAAAATTTCTGCTCACACAGTTTCAGTTACCTGAGCCCATGAATTTTCTTCTGGGTTTAGGGTCTTGTAAGGGTTCACACAACCACCCTTCCCATGCCCCAGGGCAGAATAACCCCCAGTCTTGCAAGCCTTTCTTCTTCCCTTCGAAAAAAGCGATGGACGACGTGGTTGTAACAAGCTATACAGAATACACGCTGGAAAAACCTTCTTTCAGGCATTTTTTTTTGCCTCTAACAGCTCCACAGCAAGAAAAAGTACAAGTGCACCCAGTTTTTTTCAGCACTGGTTCCCTACACAAGGTCTTTTATCCACAGCAGAATTAGTATGTTTTGTTCGCCTTTACTCCTAATTTCAGGTAGAAAGAACATGCCATGGACAGATTAGCTCCCGATTCCCACAAAACTACCCCTCAGTCCAGGACACACATCCATGAAAACCTTGTAGATGCACAGCCCAGCAGTCACACTTAACTTGGGTTTCAACCCACTAAGGAAGTTCTCAGAAAGAATTCTCTCTGCTTAATGTGGGGAGCGCTATAAGATCGTCCCTTATCTCAACACAACAACTCCATGAACACTTCCCTGCTCCAAAATTCTTAAATATTCAGATAATTTTGGTCTTCAGTGGGTCTGTCAACTGTAATACATTTCTTAGTAACTCCGTTCCATTTCAGGAAGAAAACAACAAAAAATTCCCGTGAGTGTGCAGTTACTAATGGGATTTTTCATACAGCAAGTAAGTTACCTTTAGGTAGGTATACATTCACACTGTATGACTTCTGTCAAGCTACCCAAATACACGACCCTCCATAGAGGAATATGGGCTGCCTTTATTTATGCGCCAATTCCTACTCCATTTTCAAAATGGGATGTTAGGTAAAAATCAAGGTTTAAAGAAACTCAGAAGCATGTTCGCCTTCTTGGAACTGTAAAGTACCTCTATCTACTAAAAACTAGCTTTAGACGTCCAAATTCAAAAAGACTGAGTGTAAACACTTACTGAACCTCTATCTAGACGTTATAGTTTCTACTCTCAGAGCAGAATGGAGCAGACAACAATGCAGAAGAGCTGTCCGTAAAAACTCGAGTTCTGAGCTTAACTGCTTCACCTTGGATGTGCTTTGTGTTTTAATAAAAAAAAAATCAGGGTCTCATCAAGTTTTACATGATGCCAAAGTCCATCACAAAAAAACATATGACGATATTTGGAAAAGGTCATTTGTGTGCTGGAGAATTTCAAGAGGATTTAGTGTGTGCTTTTGCACAGAAAGTCACTAAACTTTCTTTCTCAGCAGTGTTCACAAGCTCCCAAAAACCCAACAAAAACAACTGGTTAAGATCACTCACTATACCTTAGATGCCTTACAGAAGATGGGTAGACTGATATTTTTGAAAGCCATTACTGAGTGCAGCCCATTTTTCTAGATTCCAAGATCATCTCTTCCCAGCCCATCTCAGTTTCTTCTGAGGGTTTTATATCCTGGTGCCAACAAAAGCTAGATGAAGAGGAGATCTTGATCTGCCAATACCAGTTTGCAATTAAAAGCGAGCATGTTTGCAGTTAAAGCAAATGATGCACATTCATTCATTCATTCATTTGCACCCATGGCAAAAGCAGGCCTAAATTATTTTCATGTCATACATGGCGTAGGCCTGGCCCATGCTCTAAAATGTTCAACTGCAGAAATCCAAATTTCATGAAGAAAAATAAAGCCCATCCTGCAGTAGAAAACAGATTATACATTCTGATATCAATCCAGAGATGAGAAAAGGACTCTTCTGGGGATGCTTCGTGTACTTACAAAATGCTGAGGCAAGTG
This sequence comes from Falco punctatus, assembly GCF_963210335.1. Lineage (NCBI taxonomy): Eukaryota > Metazoa > Chordata > Aves > Falconiformes > Falconidae > Falco > Falco punctatus. The sequence goes on along the minus strand of NC_137590.1, from coordinate 27,687,320 downwards.
GCAGTTCCATTCACAACTCATGAATGCATCCTCCCAGCATGCAAAAATAATATTAGGGAAAAAAAATCTCAGCATTCAGCATCTGCACCATAACTTGTCATCTCTGGAAAATTTTTCAAAGAAGTTGAAGCTTTTGAAAGACTCGAGAGGTTCAAGAATGAAGACAACAGAATCACACCACAGCCACATTTTGTTCATTAATGCAGTAGGGCAGGCAAGAGTTTTAACACTATCAACAGAATGAACAAACAAGGAATTATCAAATGGGCCTAAACCAGAAGCAAATTTAGAAAGTTAAATCCTGGACAATTGTTAAGAAAGAGGCAAATTTAAGCCACAGATTTTTCACAACTCCAGCGAAAGCACTTAGCACAACAGAATTAAGGTTTTCCAACAAGTATGAGAGCATTACAGAGAAGTTACATGTGGGAAGCTAGTAATCAGTTAAAAATAAAATAGAAAATACAGATCAGCAATATCTAATAATGAAAATATGAATTCAGAGACCATTGACTTGAACCTAAGCTACCATTTAGTCAACATATGGTTTCTGAAAGTTTTGTTCCATCTTGTTCAGGTACTTAAATAAAAAGAATCTCAAAGATTTTTTGTAATGGCTTGGACCAACAAGACTTTATCATTAATTAGTCAGCTTTAATACCATATAATTTCATCCCGTCAGGCTCTTTAAGTTTATACCAAGGATCACTTCCATCATATTTTTGATCCTTATTTTCTGAATGTCTCCAGAGTTTTCTGTTACATTGCCCATCTCAGAACAAGTAAGAAAAAGGAAGAGAAGAAAACAGTGCAAGTCGCCAGAGGCTTAAAAAATTGGAAACTTGCCAGACCAGAAAGAAAAAGATATCATGTTAATCTGTGTAACTGTTTAATACATACACCCCCTTAGACAGTTTTGCCACACGTCCTTTGCCTCACACAGGCGGCACAGTTAAGGGAGCCAAGTCCCATGGCTATCCTTGCTGCCACATAATCCTTACATGCAGAGGGACAGCTCACAGTCCTAGATTATATTTTCTATGAGTCTAGAAAATAATCTAAGCTATTTTAAGAATGTTAAGGCTAGAGGATTAAACACTCCAAAGCACCAAAAAGTGACAAGCTAAGCATCCATCTTAAACATTACTCCCTTGTTGAGATTTATTCTAAAGTTCTTACTTCACCATTACACTTCTCAAACCCCAGGCAGTTTTTTTCTTATTTTGTACAAGGCATATTTTTGAAGTGCAAGACAAATAAGACTGCAGTACTCAAACCTTTTAACAAAGCGGTTCTGTTCAAGTTGTATCATTAAAACATATGTCTCCAAAAGCAGTCTGAGGGGAAAAAAAGCATTTTTTGCACAGATTTTAATTTGTCTGGAGAAAAAGTGTCAATGAAGTCAGAAATGATAGTAGTATGTCTATATTCAGCCACCCAAAATCCAATTATTTTGTTCAGGCTTTTGAATAAAGTACACCATTTCCCAATAATTGAATTCTCTGAAGTAATCAAGTATCTCAACGGAACAAGGTAACAAAATATTTCTCCTTAATTTATTCCTTACTCTATTATGACCTCAAAATATTAGCTGGATTCTCAAAGATTTCCAAAACAAGCTTACATTATTTGGTGGGGAAAAAAAATATCAGATGTTAGCTTGATTACTATATCCCTATCATACATACTAAAAGCTTCCATAAAACACTGGCTGTTCAACATCTTAATGGAAACACAAATTGTGTTTTGTCAGAAATATGTCCAACTTAGAAGGCATAAAATCTATGCCTATAAATAATTGCAGCTGATGCGTGAACCTTGAATTCAGACCGTACCAAATGATCAACAGCAACCCTTCTGAAAGGCATAGGCCATAGACTTCCTTGAGTTAACTCCTATCTGCATCTAATAATCTTTTCCAAAAGCTGCACAGCTTTTTACTTAAAATTTTTTCCCAAAATAGATAATCCACAACAGACCACATACATTAAGACATGTACACTGCTCCTCTGGACTGGATTTCCCTAGCTTCAGCTTCCAGCTACGACATGTTATTACAAATTTACCTACTGACTACAGCTCATCATCACAATGCCGTTTCTGCGAGGATCTGATTCAGATGTCATTACTGAACCTTTGAGTTTCCCCGTCTCAAAAAATACCTAGTAACTTCTGTGTCTCAGAACCCCTCTAATCAATATCTTCCCAGAACTGCTGATACCAGACTTCCAATAACTCCACTATACATCCAACAGCTCCATTAGTCCTTTTGACCAGACTCAGGTCTTGCAGACTTCAGTTCAGTTGACTACCCATTGAGTCTGTATTCTTTACGGTGCCAATACCACTGATGATTGTGAGTTGATACAGCCTACAAAAATGGCCTACATTCTTTTTTCCTATACGTTTAAGTTCAGTATTTAGTCATATGAAGAATGCACAGTTATTTTCACCCAGTTTATCAAACCGCTCTGATCACATGCTATTAATGAGTTCTTTTCATTATTTAGCGCTCCCCATCATGGGTCATCTGCATCAATATCAGTTTTAGGTTTTATTCCAGATCACCAGTCATGGGAGGTAGCACGGGATCAGAGATGAACTCCATGAACCGGACTCAGCAATGAATCATCCGTTTACAATCACACTCCGAGACCTGACAGCGAACAGTCCTCAACTTGCATACAATGCCCTATTATACCTATATTGTTCATTTGCTGATACTGCGCCACATTTCGATCCTAAATAAGAAACACAGCTCAACCACTTGCCAGACACCGTCATCTTAATAAAAACATCAACCGTACAAAGCTATATTCGATAAGCCTATACTAACCGGTAGCACCAGCCACCCTCCTTGGTTTCACGTTAACCATTCCATTATTCGCTTCACAGACAGGCCTATAATTACGTGGGTCTCCCTGTGAGCCTTTTAATTACTGGTGCATTCTTTATTCCTGCCCTCTTGGATGTCTCACAATTATCCAAGATTTAATGACAGAAAAATAACCCACAATCTTAATTGTCCATAGAATACTTTGGGCAATGCTTGAGTCCAATTTATCTGAACCTATGAAATAAAAATGTGAATTAAGTTGCTGTTACTGAATGTGCTCCTTAGCTCTTTCCCTATCATCTTGGGAGTGTGAAAGCTTAAATTGTGAACATTTTTAGCTAGCTATCAGAGATGTTTTAGTTATATTTAGTACTTCTAAAAGGGCAATGTACTTGGAAGATACACATTTATCTGGATGCTTATATATATTTCCAGCAACATGCTTTTTCACATACATTTGTTAGGTGACTAACTGCTTTGCTTAGTTCATTTTTGAGCACTATATGCTGGGAAGACATTAATTAACTTCATTATGTCTTCAAATCAAGAAGCATTTTAAAAACATTCTTACAGTGAGGGATGCAGGCAACAGCAAGATCTGACATACAGCTTTACAAAGAAAGTACTAGAGCGCGACACTTGCATGCAAGCAACTAAACTATCAGTTATCGCCATGAACAAGTTGCACATATTTTAAGTATGCTACTTCACAGAGTACCAACAACTAAAAAATGATGAAGAGAAGTAACTCCCAGCAAGCACCCCAAGAAAACTCATATATTTAGTCACTCAACTGGTGTCTTGATATACACGCAAAGCATTTAGGTTTTTTTAAAAAGACTAAATCCCACCCACAGCAAAACAAATCTAAGCATGGATTAGGGAAGCTGACACATCAGTTAGGTTAGAAAATATATTTTAAAGGATTTAGTGTCTCTTTCAAGAAGAAGACAGGACTTGCCACAACCAGATACAGTAGCCTTTAGAATGGACTTTTATTATGGTTTTTGAGATGCAATAGATGGTACATAGCACCTACCTTGAATGTTTACAAAGTTTACGAGGTCTATTATGCAATTTCCGATCCCAATTCTCTGGATCACTGGAGTTACTATCATAAGGATGAGGCCGTCCTGCCATTCCACTGCCAGCTTCCTCACACTACTGCTCTGAAAAGCATACATGCAGCACCCACAACCTACATTAAGAGAGTAGTGTTTACCTTTAAATGCCACACACAAAAAAAATTATAGACATGCAGAATTCTGTGTTGTTAGGCTTTGTTTTTTTAAATAAAGATTGCAGAAAGAAAGATATACAGAAGCACAACTTCTAAATTGCATGACAATAACATTCTATATGTTTTGCTGATACTTGCACTGAAGATTTTGTTATAAGAAATACAGTTCTGTAAGTGTTGGCAGACAACTTCAATTTTGCCACAATTAATTTCACTGTGTCCAGAGAAGTCACTGGTCATAAAACACAAGGCAAACACATCATAATTTTCTTTCAAATGTGTGGTTAATGCAAAGAATGATCCCAACTGTAGAAGAGAGATCAAGTTTTATAATTTGAATGGCTGCCCAAGAGGAAAACAGGAATAAGATTAACAAATAGCAATCCTTAGAAACACTCAATGTAGTCCAGTTTCACTGACTCTTGCAGAAAAGTCACAAAAATTTAATAGAAAACCAGACATTATAAGCCTACCCTTCCTTGACTGGGCTCCAGTATTATGCTCAACTCACCAGAATTCACTCATAGATAAAACAACTTTGTGACTGTCAATGAAGACAGCCAATCTTCAATGACTGGTGTTCAAGTCATACCTATAAGTGACACTTGTGTCAAGACTTGAGTTATATAGTTCCGAATGATCTGATTACAAAAATGAAAAAGTAGCCACAAGTGAAGAGCTGATGATTGTACAGCATCTGTAAAAAAAAATTAAAATTACAGACAGATAAGCCTACTATGTTTCTCTGAAGTTTTAAGCTAAATATTTCAGAAACATTGTATGTCCAGCCCACACCCCTTTATTGCATTTCTATTGCAATCAATGAAACTGATTCTTTTTTTTTTTTTTTAAAGTGAGTCCCAAAGGAATTGCGACTTCTTTGAAACAAGGTAGCTTCTCAAATAAAATGTCCCTCTAATCGTGGAAAATAAAAGAGCCCTTCTGACAAATTTGATTCTTTTAGCTAAATCCAAACTCAATTTTTTATTGCAAGAGAACAGTAGAGAACAAGCTTCTTAAAAATGTCAGTTGTATATGACTTTTTCCTTCATGTTCAGTTCTAACAAAGAAAACAGATTTTATACCAAGTATACAATCTCCACCACAGGGTTATGGTCGTCCCCCCCCCGCCATTACAGCTTCTATAATTAAAAACACTTGGATTGGAAGACTCATATGGTCAGGTGTCCATATAGAGTCTGGAAAGGAAAAAACATTTTATTTACAATTATAGAAAATACTCAACTTTCTCATTAAAAAAAAAAAAAAAAAAAAGGCAAAAAGCTCTGATAAGCATTTCATTGTGTATTACCTGGAAATTCAGGTTATCAAAACACAGTCAACGCGTGACAATACTACACAAACACAGAAGGTTATAGGAGTTACACACATTTATCAGGTGTGTTTAGATCCTTAACATGGAGAAACCTACAACCTATTTCAGAATGGAAAAAGTATTATTAAGTAGGAAGGGGGAAGGAAGGCTGGTTTATAAATCCAGTCCCAAGTTACTTGACCAGCTGTCATTCAGAACTTAGGTGCAACATGATGTTAACATTTTCATACACAAGCAATACAAAAATAAAGGCACCTTGTATCCTGAATTGAAACAATTTGTGTTCGCTAGATCGAGTCACTCGAGCAAGGTATACAGTGAGTCTTACTACTCACACTAACAGTGTTGGTTAGAAAAAGAAGTGAAGACCAGCATTATCCTAGCAGAACACCACAACTCCCATTCTGGAATCACTCCCTGCTACCAATTGCCACAGGAGCACAGGGCCCTGCTCCGACAAGCACCACAGTGATGGGCTCATTTAGCACCACCCGTTTCTTTTCAAGTTTTCATTTTTCTCTCTTCTCTTTAAAGCCAGCTAATAGACTTATAAACACCTCATCCTCTCAGGTATGGACCAAAGCAGGTGCCTTATCAGAAACCAGTTGTCATCCAGCAGCTACTTCTTACTAATTTCACTGAAGCAAGATGTCAATATTTGAATTTCACACTGAAAAGACATGTAAAAGCAGCTGTTTTCATGAGAACTGCAGCTGAAAGGAAAACTTCAAATCACTTTCTTAAATTCTCTCACTTTTTCTGCCTCCTCCCCATCTTTCATTTAACAAAAGCAATAGATTCAACAGGAGGATATAGGTTCACAAGGAAAAAGATGGTTTTAAGTAGGATCAGTTCCTCAATCTGCTTTGCTATACAGCTACACGCTTAAGCCAAAGGACACAGAAGAACAGAAACAAATGGGACTGCTCCTCGCGAACAACAGCGTTCCCTTTTCCCAACTTAAAGCATATGAGGAACCCCAGCAGCGTCACCGATCAAGTACCTGACTGGCACACAACTTGGAACTAGAACACAGTTAAAAGATAAACAATCTGAAATCATCCAAAGCCACATCTTTGTGGAATTTCTAATACAGTTAAAGCATGTCACACTATGAGCTTGTAAACAAGAAACAGTCTTCCCTCCATCCTTCACTCAGCAGGATCTTAACAAATAACACTTCTATCAGAAACAATTTGCTGTAGCACAGCTGGGTTTTTTTCTTGACCATTGTTGATAGCATTTGTGTGGATTATAAGCAAACGCATTTATCAGTTTTTATTTCAAGTTTTAACAAACCTGTAAGACAATAAATAAGGAAACTTTTTTTATGCTTTTCTCTATTGAAAATAGAAATTTTTCAATTAACAAATGCCATATAAATTCTGTAAACTAACTAACTAGTCCTCCTGATAAATTTTTGAACACCAACAAATCCACTTTTTCCTGCAACAGAAAAGTATGTTTCAACTGTGGTTCAAATGTTTGGTTTTGGGGTTTTTTTGTTAGTTTTGGGTTGGTTTTTTTCAATTCACATTGTGGGCCACAAAGAAAATATTTTTTGCTGAACATTCTGGTCTTGCATGCAAAACAAAAAAACAGCAAGAGTACATCGCCACAAGTACTATTCAATGCCTCCCATGAAATCAAGGAACTGATCTGAAATGTTTGTAAAGGCAAAAAGGCACTGGGAGTACATGAAATAAAATTTAAAAAAATTAATCAAATCCAAATATCCTTTGTAGATCACAAAACACTATCATACTGGCCAAACTGATTGCCATTCTGATTAGCTAATAAGCAATTCTCTAGGCTTAAAGAATGATTTCTTACCCATCTGCAGAAAGCTAATACTCTGGAGAATTATTACACAGAATAACTGTGTAAAATAGGTAAATCAGGAAGTAGACTAACTTCCAAAGCTGTCAACACAGACAGCTAGAACACTTCAACTTGCTAACATCAACTTGAAGCCAGAATCCTCACTCATTTCTCAAAGTTGTAGACTACTGGAACACAAAGGAATTGTCAAGACAGACACCCAGTGGGTTTGTGGAAGCTAATAGTTGATGCGGTAGAGCCACCCTAGGCATTGCAAAATACAGTAATTAATGTGTTTACACCACTACTTGAAGAGCTCACGAAAGGATGTATCATACACTAACTTGTGATAGCTGTAGAATATATTATTATATTAATAACACTTAAAGCATATTCAGTTTTGTGCCATGACAAAATAAAATGCACCAAAGATGCACAGCAGATTAAGCAAGATTTAGGCAATATCAGACGCTGGAGAGAAGTGGACATACATTTTTGTGAGATGCAGGACTTTCACTCTTCAAGGTACTGCAAGTGAGCGGGGGGAAAGTGTGCTTTGGAAGTCTTTCAGGAAAGAAGTAAAGCTAATCTCAACTAATTATCAGTACATTTCAAGACAGCCAGCCACACTACATTTATTGAGAAAACTTGTAAGGCAGCAAAGCTTTGGGGTCTTACTGAAGAACACTATTAAAATGGCCTGAAGTTTTGAGACAGAGACCCAGGATGTCATCTTCCGGATGCCAGCTCATCAGATGGAACAAAGAACTGATTGCCCCAGCTGTCAGTATAGAGGACAACATTCAGATAACTAACATGTAATACTTCAGGCAGCTACTCAGCTTTACACCTTGGTCAGAAGCATTTCCTAAAGTAGGACAGGTTTCAGAAGCTCATCTGCTCTAACCTGCTCCATCAATGAAATACACCATAAGGGTGAACCAGGATGATCTGGAAGATCCAGTAGACATGTAACCAGCTAGGACAAAACCTGGCATCAGTTGTGACACTGAAACTCCCAAGATTCAGATTATGTAGACTTCCTGTAAGGGGTGACAGTCTGCTGTTTGCTGCTTCTAGTCATCAAAGCACAAGAGCAGCAATAACAAAAACTAACTTACAAGTAAGATTTACAGGGAATGCAAGCACAGTGACATTACATCCTAATTAAGAAATACAGTTCAAAGCACACATGCTTATAATGCAGACACCATATATAATGGAGATCCATACCTGCCAAGTGAGTTTCTTGCAAACTAGTGCAGACATCAGCCATATAAAGTAGATTTTATAAATTATCATCATCAAAATGTTATCAAACCAACACTGATCAAAGCATAGCTAAGAGACATCCTCCGCGATAGTTTCAAGATTAACATAGCAGGTCAGGATTGAAGTGTCTCTTGATAAATAAGAAGGAAAAAAAATAATAATTGAGCAGTCATGGGATGCTGATGATATTCCTATTTCTACAGCACCATGAGCAACAGACAGCCTGTGACTATCTTGTCAGCTTTAACTTTGTAATTCTTAAAAGGAACTCGACTATAAAACACCTATCTGATATCGGAAGCCTAAAAAGCAAGAGGCAGATGATTCCCAATGCCTCCTCTGTATTAAGATTCATTGTGTAAACACAACCTAGGTAAACCTGTAAAAAGCGCAGTGGATTTAGCAACTTCTCCCACACAAAAGCAAAATTGTGCTTATCACTGCAGGAAAAAGGCACAAACCCTAACTTCTTGCCACAACTACTAGCCCTATCACCTGTGGCCCACCAATACAAAAACAGAAGGCAGACAAGACAGAGGGCTTGGTAACACTCGGCATCAGTAACAAAATGAATAGCATGAAACAATTTATCAGTTACATTTCTTGAAACAAGGAAGGTCTACACCCATGGTGGTACCCAGCAGTGACAATACATCTCAAATGAACAAGAAAATCCCAGATGATTTTTCATATCTTAAATGAATTCTAAATTAGCTTTTGATTCCATATGTGTTTTAAAGAGATACGTACTTTTATTGATAAACAACAACCAGGCCAAGATTTAAGCAACAGTGCTAAAGGAAAGCTGTGCTGAAAGAAATTAGCATATGAGGGTTTGGTTTTTGCATATGCACACAGGACAAAACAGCCCCAGCCTCAAGCATACAACCTACGAAAGCATACAGTTTATAACAAAGTGACAGAAAAACCAGTGGTGACTATACTTGTGACTAATTTAATAAGCAGTGTCATCCACACATCAGCTGTTCACCATTTTCAAATGCAATTGCACCTAAAAGGAAAACTGGGATTCAAGAACGAATTTAATGTGCAATATGACAGCTGCTTTAACTTGTCTTCCTCAACCCCCAGTTTCCCTGGCATTAACACACTGGGCAAAAGCATAAATACAAACATGTGCTGAAAAAACCTGTAAGAACAGTCTTAAACAGCAACATCAGTAGACGGCAATGATGATCACAGGCAGCATGTAGTAGACTATATGAGTTTTTGAGACAGAAACAGTACAAATCAAGAGATAATATGCAAAGGCTTTTGGCAGAAGATTTGTGCATCTTAACAGAAAAAAATTATCTCTGATGCTTTGCAAGAAAGAGACCTAGTCAAAGACAAATCCACACTGACAGACCTGCAAAACAAATACAATGGAACAATCTGCCTTAACTACAGAGAAATGGTTCAAAAAAAAAAAAAAAAATAAAAGAAAAATCAGCCAGTTCCTTTTGACTGTACTTGTTTTCAAGCTATAGGGATTCAAGGTAACCTACACAAGATGATGCAGTGACAATTTTTTTTTTTTTCAGTTCAGATAAAAGAAAGTAAGTGTGAGCTATCAAGTCACGAACTGTGATTAATGTGAAGTTGATAATTCATGTTTCTGGATCATCTAATTCAATAGCAATTGCAGAGAGAAAGAGAGGGTCTTCCAGGAAAAGGATCACCAAAGCTGAAGCAACAACAGAAATAAGTACTCTTTAAATGAATCATTACACATGATTCATGAAGGAAAAAGGCAAACAAAAAGGAGAACAGAGATGACAGTCAAAAGGCTACCAAGGAGCCAGGTATTAATCATGTACTCGAATTCGTAAGAGGCAGCCATGAGTAAAGAACAAAAAGATACAATGTTCAACCACTTCTCTGGGCAAAGAAGCCAGACAACCCACAGACACAAACCTGGAAAAGGTCTTATGATGGAGCTGGATCCAAATTCTGAAAGAGAGGAGTTCTGAAGTGACACATTCGATGGGATCAGAGATAAGAAGGAAAGAGATGCAGAAGCAATAGCTAGAAACAAAAGTGAATTTAAAGAAAAAAAAAAAAAGGTAATGATAAGCAACTGCAACAAATAATTGTGCTATGACAGATCTGTCATACAAGCAACTGGTATTTTCTGCAAATAAAAGACAGTTACGTGGAAAAAAGTTTTATAAAGACATCGAACTCATTACGAAGACAGCTTGAGTAGGCAAATCGATCCTTAAGGATTATGTAAAATAAGGATGCTCAGGAATCAGACGATCGCTGCCAAGCAGCCCTCAGCAGTAACAGTGCGTCTGTACTGCCCAGGCAGCAACTGCAGGTTTTACCAACAAACATTATACGATTAAGACTGGTAAATTAAGCAGTGTTCAGCCTGCTCGTGACACCGCACGTCCCAGCGGTACCGCGGCACAGCCCCCGGCCAAAGGCGCCCCTGCCATGCCCTGAAAGCGCAGAGGCTCCAGCACAGGGCCGGGGAAAGCCGGGGCAGGCCGGCGGGCAGGTGCCACGCTCGGGCGGCCGGCCGGGGCACTCCGAGCCGCCTCCGGGCGGCTACAGCACCGCGCCGCTCCCTCACGGGCCGGGGCCGGCAGAGCCACGGACGGGCGGGCCTCCCGCCAGCCCCGAGGGGGCCCAGCGCCGGGCCGGAGGGGCACGTCGCCCGCCCCCTCCGCCACAGCAGCAACGGCCCCGGGCGCGGGGGAAGCGGCCCGGCGGCGCCGGCACACAGCTCCCGCCCAGCGCTGTGCCGCGCAGCCCCCCCCCCACAGCCCCCGCCGCGCCGCCTCCGCCCGCCACTCACCGCCCGGCCGAGCCACCGCCACCCGCCGCCACCGGCCGCTGCGCCCAGGCCCGGCAGCCGCCGCCGCCGCCGCCAGGTCTCGCGAGAGCTGTCCGGCGCGCAGAGGAGAAGTAGGCGGTAGCGCCCAGGTCTCACGAGACTTGAGGAGCAGGGGGCGGGGCGAGGCGACGCCGTTGCTAGGGGCGGGCCGGCGCTGTGAGGCGGCGGGCGCTGCGGTGTCTGTGGGGCGGCGGCGGGCCGAGCCCGGGGCTGCCCGAGGGGCCGCTGCCTCTCCGGGGCCCGTACCGCGATTCCGCCAGGGCGCCGCAGCAGGGTGTGCGGCCGAACAAGCGGGGCCCCGCCGAATGTGGAGGCTGCCGGCCCGCGGGCCGGTGAGGCGGTGGCGGTGAGGCGGTGCCGGAGAGCGAGCGCCGCCCGCCGGCGGGAAGAGCCGCTCCTCGTCTCCCGCCTGCGGCCGCGGGAAGACGGTGAGGAGAGATGAGACGGGTGAGCCACGCTTTCCCCTGCAGCGATGCACGGGGGGGCGGTAACTGGGCGGCTGCCGTTGTGCCGGGGCTCGTCGGTGCCTGCACACGGGTGTCGTGAGGAGCCACCGTTACTGGTTCTGCACGGCGGCACGTACCGAGCACCCGGACCTCACTCCAACCCCGTGGTACTCTGGCACCATCGTCTGTCTGTCCCTGCCTGGCACAGAAAAAAATAAAACCAAAGGAGCCTATAATGCAGTTCAGCTAGACGAGCTGACATCTCTTTTGTCTCAGCCTTCATCCTAAAACCCGTTCCTGACTTACATTACAACAATAATTTTTAGGCCTGTCCGGCCCTATAGGTTACATAGAGTCTGTGTAACCTTGCAGCCTATCTAAAAATACAGTTAGCAGATGTGGCTTTCATTCCATAATACCCTAGCAGAATTATCATGTCCCACACTGTAAGCAACTTCAGTGTACTGAAGTGTCACAGTTGTTGAGGTGACACTAAGCCCTTTGCACTCCTCGCAGAGGCAGAATAAGCCAATACCAAGACCCAACTGTATTCATATCTAAAGACAACATTTGTCTCTTTTTTTTTCTAAGATATTCTCTATAACATCATTATTAAATACAAGCAGAGCTTGACTTCTGTATCAGGTGAAAGGACTGTAGGACTCTAGACAATAAGTATATGGAAGCAAATTTGAATTGGCAGACAGTTTGGGAGGAGGAATAGAAGGAGCAAATCTCTGCCCAAACCTTTGAATGTTTATCTGTTCTCCCTTGTGCACTCTGGGGAGCCAGTCGGGTTGCACAGTGGATATTTTGGGGCAGCCCCACTGTGAAGATCAACCACCATGTATGGGGTCTTCTCAGAGTCTCATAAAATGTCATTTCTAAGCCACTCTTGGGCCAAACTTCCCAGGGAAAACATGCAGGTAAGAGGCAACGTGAATTGATATCCTGCTGGTGAGTGTATTCACCTTGAGCAGGGGTTGTGATTTAACCTCTGGTGCAGGAAACCGACAAATTTACTGTCAGGTTTCAGAGACAGCAAATGCCTCTTGTGTGCTTCTTCTATATCTTACAGAGCACCTTACCCTTTCAGGGGCACCTAAGCATTAAACTGCAGATTAAGTGAATGTACACATCTGTACTTGCCTGATGCATTAGCAGATCTGACTGCTTCAGGCAGGAAATATTAGACAAGTTATACACCTTATGTACAGTAAGGAGAGGAGGGAAAGAGGGGCAAGAGAGCAAAGATTTTTGCCTTTGCTATACCAGAGTGCCCCATAAAAGACAGAAGCTTTGCTACAATATACAGCAAAACATGAATCTGTTAAATTAATTGTCTTTTCCATCCTTTAACAATAGCCACAGAGATAAACTACACAGTTCTAGAAATCCACCCGTAGAACAGTGACGGCCAAGCAACTTGCACAAAAGCTGTTAGAATGTGCTAACTAGGGGAGGAGTCAGATGTTACCTGCCGTTTAACAGTGAGCTGAGCAATATTAAACAGCAGTATTATTTACAGCAGAAAAACTGAGAAGCAGCTAAGAAAGCCAAATCACTAGCAGCTAAATCACCAGCAGTAGGTTTTACTTACAATTTATCTAGTTTTTATTAGAGTCCTTGTGATTTTGGCTTTGTTAATTTTTTATGGATTTGGGTTTCTTTCACATGCGACTGTTTTACTTCCCATAAGGGTGGATATTGATATTAGTGCTTTTTGTTTCAATGAGTCATGAGTGAAAGATACAATTATATTTCATTTCACTAAAAATTTTATAAAAACCAGGTGTGTACAGTAGATACCCATCTGCACAGGTTAAGTCTTCGAGGACACAGGTCTTGGCAAAAAGCCCACGTCAGATCATAAAGCAAGGTTTTCTGCCTTGAAAGGAAGTATGTGCATAGAAACCACGTTCCTCAGGGAGGACAGAGGCCTTCAAGAGGAAGACTTCCAAAGACCCTATCTTTGGAAGGCTGATCCTGTGGATGTGAAGAGATGTGGACCTAATACTTTTCTAACTGAATCTCACTATAACAGGGGACATAGGAAGTCACATGAATCTGGCAGTCGCGTGCATATCTGAGTGTTGTGAAGTGCGGGCTCACTTAGTATTTACATTGTTTATATGCAAGTACACACCCTGGCATAGACTTATGGCATGTTCCAGTGCATGCGTGGGAAAACAACACAAGCATCCCCAAGAGTCATGCCATGCCACTGTCTCCTTCAGTGACCATTGGCTGGAGATGAAATTTTGGCTCATGCTAGCTAAAAACTCCACATTCATCCATGTGCAAGCTCAATTTTCCACTTCTCTTTTTTTTTTTCTTAGAAAGATAGATGGGCAATACCATTTATCTCTCTGTACTGTTAATTCGTCATATCTTTATCATGCCTCTTTTTATTTATTTCTTTTCTGACTGCTGTTGTCACCATTTATTATCATACGTAGGTGTTTCGGTGGCCCTATTATTTTTCACCATCATTTTCCTAGTCCTCTTCATGTATGAAAGCAAGATGACGAAAATTACACATTAGTCCAGGTGAAGATGAATCTTTGCAATGTATCATGGTATTAAAATATTTTTTGCAACATTCTCTGCCCCACTCTGAATATTTTTCTCTTTTGACTGCTGCTACACTGATCAGAAGTTTGAGCTGAAAAGCCATAACAAGTCTGTTTTCTAGATAATTGCCATTACTAAGTATTAGAATTCAAATTAGTTCTTTTTTCTAATGGGCATTAGCTAGCACTAATTCACCTGCCACTGTGCTGGTTTTAGCCTTTCTGAAGAGTCATACTGTATGTGGGCAAAGCAAACATGACTTCAGCCATAAACGAGACAATGCTAAGCATAGTTTGGCTGTGGCCATGTTTCTAGCTAAATAATGGTCAGTGGTGCATCACCTCTCCAAACCTGAAGCCCTTTATAAGCAACAAGTATTTTTTGAAATGTACAGAAAGTTTAAATATTTGTGTAAGCATCTTTCATCTACTGGGTAACTGAAGTTTAGGAAGAACAAGTTGTTTAGAAAATAATATTATTTGTTTAGATCAAAATGAAACAGTTTCTGAATTTGGCATTTGAAGATTATATAGTTTCTGCATGTGTCATTATTGTAAGGGTACATAAATAGCTTTGTCCTAGGTAAACACCTTTTGTTTAACAATCAATATAATTTTGTGCACAGGAAATAACAAAGGAAAAAATGCTTTCATGATTTTTGTATTTATATTGATGTAATACTTAAAAATCTTGCCCCAAATGCTAAATTGTACAGGTCAGCCAGTTGTTATGCTTTAAAAGAATGTCCAAGAGCTTTTGGTCCACTTTATTTAGTAATACATAAGTGAGACATAGTTAAAAAATGCAATTTTATTTAAATTAGCTCAGAGGTCTGTTAAAAGAATAAATAGAAAGTGCTCTTTAAGGCCTTGATTCTACAAATAGGCAAGTGGCATGGAACCCCTGCCTGTGTGTGGGGTGCACCGATGTGCACAGACATACCACCTGCTTGCAGCATCAGAGCCTTTACATTACTGAAAGTATAGCCCAGATCATGAACTACAGTTCACTAGTTACAAGTACCTTTCTAGCCTTCAGCAGATTGAGTTTATATTTGCAATGATTTATAAGTTTTTTGCTAGGTTCCCCAAAGTAAGCTAGACATCAAACAAACAAATAAGAAGTGATACGGGAACATACATTGAGACACTTCGGCTTAGAGCAGCAATTCATCTAGATTTGAGCTCATATAATGGCAAATTTGAGGGCAACCACCATTATTCCTACTGAGAAAACTTTCTTATTAGTCAGAAATGATTGAGGGTTTTAAGCACATATGTGCATATACCATTCATAATAATTTTAATTTGCTGCTTTTAAAAATTATTATCATAATTCCTTTTTTTCCCCATCATATTATGTCTGATTTTTTTTGAGTCCTGCTTAGACTTTAAATGTATTACAGCTAATGGTTCCTCTCCCAGGTTGATTTCTGCATGTTCTTATTTTGAGGATCTGAAAGTGAGATCCCAATTCTACAAAAAAGTGCATGTGAAAAGGAGTAATTTTATTTATGAGAGCCACTACTCTCACAAATAAAAAATACTTACACATGAGGCCTAACACAACATGCAGAAATTCAGAGATAGACAGTTTACAGAGAAAATGAGGGACAAAAAATATATATTGCAAGATTTTTGTTTCAGTTATAATTGCCTTGTATAGAATCATTTCCCAGTGTTATAGTTAGGGCCCTGTTTTGATAAGTGCTACCATCTCTGCTCCCAAGCTTTCTGCAGTTGATTATAGGTTATCATCTATTGGAGGAGGGGAAGGTAATTAAATTTTCCCTTCATTTCAGTATTTTGCAAAATTTCATTTTTCTATTTCATACGGTTGTGGGTTTTTTTATTTTATCCTATTGTACTTTAAGATTAAGCTTTGCCTTTAATTTTTTGTCTTTTTTTTTTTTTTTGCCTTTAATTTTTTGATTGCACTTTCTAATCCTAAATTAATATCATGCAGCTTTTGCTATGTAATAAATGTTCATCTGATTTTAGGCCTTCTTCTGAAAATAAATGTGGATTTAAGTTTACATATTTTCATTAGTACAAAGTTGAACAAAATTTAGCCCTAGGCAAAATGGTGCCTTACTCTGGAGACAAGTTCTACTGCATTTAGTCATTTTTGGTTAACAGTGCAAGCAGAACTAGTGATTACTACAACTGCTGTCTATGTAAAAGTAGTAGAACTGGTCTTAAATGATTTTTCAACTTTCTTACTGTTTTGTTTTGTTTTTTTTTTTTATGCTGGAAATTTCTAAGATACTTTAGCTGTTTAAAAGTTAATCAGCAGAAATTAGCAGCAATGGCCACAGGTGGACTGTAAATGCATTTTATCATTTATTATTTGGTTGTGAAGTGTCTAACTCAATAGGACTACAATCTTGCAATCTTGTGTGCAGCCTTTAATCCTTATTGCAGTTTGAATAAATAATAATAAAATGCCCTACTTGATCAATGATATACAGACACATGCTTACTTGGACAGACACAATGCTCTGTTTTTTTCACTATGGCTTTGTTTTAAAGAGTACATCCATGTAAGCTTTGCCCAGATCGATGGATTTCTTCTGCATTGCTGCCTGCAAATGCTCAGGGAGCAGCCTCCGACTTCTTATCTCACCCAGGACAATATCATCCTTGTTTCGAGGCCTCTGGGTCCTAGCATCCTCAAGGGCGCTGTGCACATCCTGCAGTTTCATCTGAAGCCAGTCCTGTCTCTCCACCGTGTGTCGATGCTCTCCAAGATTATGCATTAATTGCATCTCACTCACTGATCTTTTCCTGCATGAAAGAAAAGCAAAGAAAGAGACAAATAATGGCCCTTCTTGAATTCTAGATCTTCACTCAGAAACCCAGATTTGGGAACTTTCGTGAGGTATCACAATACAGAGCTGCAGAACATAACTTTCTAATTTGTAAGGGATAGAATGACATCCGGAGAAGAGATGGAGGTTGGATGGTGATTTTTGTTAATAATGGATATGTTAGTGAGAAGGCATGAAAAATGGGTAGTCCAGTTTTATAACTGTATTGTTTGACTATATATTCATCATTTATTTTGGCTTTTGTAGATGAACTTGGGGCTTATATGATAATAGGAAATTTATTAATAGAACTATAGTATTTATGCAGTGGTAGTTTTCCGTGAACACTAGAGCCAAGGAAGCATGATTTCCTGTGGATTTGTGTCTCAGTGCTGATTGATGTTATCTGAGTTCCAGCTAGATTCTCGCATGGTAAAAAAGATGTTATCCTGTGTAGACCCCCCGCTAAGCGTCTAATAAGAGATGCAGTTTACCCAATGATATTCCTAAGAGAACACTTACCTGATTTTTCATCCTCTACTCAGCTGCCTATTTTCCAAAAATGTGTAAGAACACAGAGTATTTGAGATCTCTACAGCTGTATCTAGAGGACAGAATTTGGCCAGCTTGGCCAAAGTCTTCAAAAGCAGAGACAGAAAAACTCTCATACACATAACTTAGGTACAGACAAACCAGTCATATTCTCAAGAACAGCTAAAGTCATCCTCCAAACTTTGGAAGTGTATAAAAATGTACTTACATCATCGGTCTTCCATCAGAGTTTGTAAAAAAGCATATGGCATATAAAATGATTGCAGTCCTGGCCAGATTTTTTATAGAGGTCATTTTGTCTATAAAGATAGAAATGAATACAGGCATAAATCTGTATTTCAAGTAATTTCTGTTAATTCCAAAGAAAATTAGTTTAGAAAAAAGTTGAAGACAGACATCAGAAAAGTGATTTTGAAAAATTTTGAGTTTGTGAAATGGGTTAGAGCAAGGAATGCAAATGAAGGATTTAGTTCTAATACTAATTTTGTGAGCAACTTAATGTTACTTCACAGGCAAGTCTACAGACTTTTGTCAGCCTTAGTTGCCCTGCATCATCATCACTGTATAGGTGCCCATCTGTTGGATAATTGGGAGAAAAACACCATGTTCTTCCATCATTATTATTATCATTATTATTATTGTCATCATCATCTACTTTATATGCTCCAAGTATGTTGAAATACTTTTATATAGCTATGGAAGCTGACAGTTTTGTTCTTTTTTCTACTTCTTTTGTATATCCTTTAGAATGAAGAGGTTGACACTTTCCTTGGCAATTTTGCATAGAGGCATAAGTCTACTCAGTTATGTCATTCCCCTTTAATTGCATAAAAGAAATCAGAACTGAGCCCCTCATCTTTTCAGTGATAAACCTGCATTGCCAGTATGAATTCCACTCTGCTTTGTGCATCATCAGCAAAACTGCCACTTCGATATATTTGAAAAATATTTATTATTGGTGATACTACAACAGGCAGTAATGACACCGTCCAAATATCAGTTTCCAGCTTGGGTTTTCACTATTGGCAGCCTGAAAAGGCATCTTTTTGTTATAACTGAAGACATTTGATACAGAGTAACTGAAACTTAAGAAATGTAAATATATAAGAAATATAAATATAGAACTCCACCATGTCATTTTTGCAATTATTTTCTGCAGCTTTACTCTAGGTCAGAAAAGCATTTATTACATGGTATCTTACATGATAGTATGAATGTGGTCCTAGCAGTCCATCTAACCCAATATTATAAATTCAGGACTTAGATTCAAGATATTTCTAACTCACTGTCTCAGATTTTTTCATTTCACAAATTTGATTCAGATAATAAACCAGTTTGATCTCACTAATATTAACTTTTTTTTAAATACTGTCTGAAAAAAAGCTAATATAAAAATTAATAAAGAATCAATGGTAGAATTTTCTAAATAAGTCTTCTAGAGCACTTGGAAGTAAAATAGAATATACTTACCAGATCGTGTCTTAAACAGATTTCTGGTTTGGGTATGTCGGCAGATGACTGTCTCTTGATGTCAAGTATATTTAAAGACTACTGAATTGGTTTAGTGGACCCCTTAAATGTAACTTTAAAATAGAGCTTCTAAGTAACTTAGAAGCCCTTTTATTGTCTCAGTTGATGTCACTCTCAACACACACCCTCCTGACCCTCATGTACCCACCCTCGGATGCTTTTGTTAATTTGGCATTTACAGGGAAAAGAAAGGTCTCAGCAAAAAATTAAGTATCCTGGGTAGCTGTGAAGAAGTTTGACTTTTAAATTCAGATTCCCTATTACTCATAGATTTGTGTGCAAGATAACATGATCTCTGAAGCTGTTGGAAGGATTTGCAAAGAAAACTTTGTGTTGTTAAATGCAGGCAGGTAAAACTTACATTAGACAGTGAGGTTAGTCATCTACAAATGCAAAATTAAAACAAAATATTGAAAAGTTGACTTCTGTAATACCTGTGGGAAATAAGAATTGTCACTTCAGGTCAGATACTAGGTTTCTTTGTGAAAGAATATACTGGAGAGGAGCAGAAACCAGAAGATGATAGAGGATTGTGGTTTTAATGAGAAACTGATGGTACTGAAAAGTTGTTAAAATACAGTGTTAGACTCTCCCTGTTCCATTATACCTATACCTATTAATATCCCTGAATCTCTCAAATGCACTAGATAAAATGGAGGCATTTGAAGAGGCTGCAATATGAATTAGTACTTTATAAATTTTAGAAAAGAAATATAGAACCCTTTGCCTACATTCTAAGAAGTGAAATGTGTAAATCAGCAATACTTTCCCATATGTATGAAGAAAGATTATTTTTAGCTGCAAGGTATTTTTCCTACATTAGTTGCTTTTTCTGAGTTCCAGCATATTTCTCCAGGAAAAAAAAAAGTTTACATCTGCACATTTTAACACACCATTTGGAAGCTATTACTGCTTTTACCATGACTGTTTTTTCAGTTATGCTATATACCTCTTGTATTTCACAAAAAGGTAAAAAAGATATTTTATAATATTGATTTACATAGATGGTATTCTCATGGGGAAAGGAAAGGAAGAACCAGAAAATCCACAAAGCTTTAAAGAGATCTGATGGTTCCCTCAGTAAATAGTAACCTGAAAAATAAAGAAATAGTCCACTTAAACAAGTTCAAGGAAACAAGGTAGAGATGGCATCCAACATTATATTGTCGGTTGTCACTATCTTTCCACCTACACAAATGGGTTTATGGGGATGATATGTTTTGTTCAGAGATTTCTATTGCAGATGTGACTACTAGGGTTAGTAACATGAAGGCTGTAGTGACTAAAAGTGCACAATGGACATGGCATACCAGGAAAGGATTTGAAAAATTTCTACACAGTTGATAATGAAAGGCTCAGGTTTTTAGATTTTACCATAACAAACTCACAAAACCTTTAACACAAAGCCTCAAGACAGTATTTTTACAGAGGCCTGGCATTCATACGGAACCTCTAGCATATAACAGCAACGACTTAACTAAAGGACAAGCGTTAGAAAATTTAGTGTCCATACACAAAAAAATCATACTTTCATAGAAACTGGCTGCAACTGATAGTGAAAACAGGCAATAAACCATTAGTAACAATTACAAAATGTGTGTCGGCAGACTTCAGTTGCCAATGTTATTCTTTTAGTTACAGCTGTATCCCTTACAACACAAACGTAAATCTGGAAGAGATCCCAGGCTGGAGTTCTGAATAAAAGTGGGACTGAGAAAACACCAGAGTATGATGTTGTAAATGAAAATACTTGATTAACTTTGGACAGCTTATAGTATGTTAGTGCAGATATGCTTAAACAAGATGTAATTTTAGTTGGCTTATTTGCTGCTTACCTAGTCTTTAAAACAACTCTGAAATAGGATGTCTGTCATTTTTATTCACTGTCATTTTTATTCAAAGGTACTCGATAGGTTGTACCTAAAATCTCAAACAAAGATGACTAAACTTGATGCTTTAGAAATATTCACATGTGAAAAAATACACAAGACAAATTAGAATTGCACTGTTTGCCTCAGATGAGTGAAGATACAAAAATAATAAAAATATGAAATATAAACCCCACTATTTGTGAATAACCAGAGCTTGTGATGGTAATTAATGAAACTTTAAATTGCAGTTCAAAATTGGCATAGCTTTATCTGTTTATGTAGAAAAAATAACTTACTTGGTTTGGATTATTGCCCCTGATATCCAGAAGTTAGATTACTTGAAAATACAGCTGCTAATAGCTTATCCCATGTCCTCTACATCTAAACTTAGCGTCTCAAATGTGGGAATGACAGATAATAGCCTAAGTGAATGTAGTTCTTTTACAAAATACTCTAATTGTGTATATTTTTGTGTGGATACAGCATATCCACTGTGTAATGATGAGCTAGCTGAAAATGGTATTGAGCTCTTTTAATGTTTCAGGAAGATGGAGGTTCACATTCAGATTCAAATTTTTCTTTCTTAAGCATCTCTTTAAAAAATTCAGATCTCTTTTGGGCACTAATTAACAGAAAAGTCCAACCCAGTAAATCAGGGTTACACCTGCAGAAATTCTGTTTAGTAGGAGGCTTAAGATTACCCACATTTACAGACAATACAGTAAAAAAGAGGTAGATAAACTCTTATGACAGAAAGAAAATCAAATACTGTCTCCTCAATGAAAAGGCATTTCATGATCTTTTGCAGGTATAAGGCTAAGTGTATAAATACAATGGTAAAATATGGGTGAAAATGCCCCAAGTTTCTTAGGAAATTACCTTCTACTAGTGAGGATACATGTCAACTGCCTACAAATGAGGACTGATCTACAGGAGAAATTTTTTGCTTCTTTTGGGATAAGAGGAGGGAAAACACAGTGGAATCTGAATCTCCTTTGTATTCTGAACACAGCAGACTATGAATGAGCCAATGCATGAGACAGTGGGCACAGCTGAATAGAGCAGTCAAGAAACTATAAAGCATTAAATGTTTCGGGTGTCTGCCAGACAAAGGCAACCGATTCAGAAATTGATTGCAAACTATTGGTGCATATGTTGCACTATCAATACTGAATTTTTTTTTCCTTTGGAAGAGAAAGAAGTGAGAGCGGGTAACTTCTGAGGCTTAGGCTGAAATACAATAATGCTTAGAACATTGTAGTTCAAATTTGTGATTATTTATTCATGTATGGCAGCAAACTGTCTCAGACTAGATCTAAGTGTGAACTGAGTGTTCTCTTCTATCATCATCTAAACCCATAGAATGTTATACTGGAAATGAGAAAATATGGCTATATACTCCAGAGTTTATTACAGTAATGGCTTCTTTGTGCCATGAGGCTTTACAGTCATCAAACAAGGGCATGGCATTACTGAAAATGAGGGAGAGGACTGAAGAACTGAAGATGTTGGAATGACAGTATGGGAGGGAAGAGCTGACCACAGCCTTTTCCTCTGACAAGACTTCTTCTTGATCAGTCACATAACTACCTTTCCCTGACCTTCCCTTATAGATTGTACAGATACTTGAAAACAACTGTGCATGAAAAAATCTCTGTGTTGCTTTGTTTGCAGGTGGTGTGCGACTTAACGTTGAATTTGTGCCATTGGATGTAATCAGACTCCAGGGTTGAAAACAAGCAGAAAGCAATTAGACAGACTTTACAGCTAGGTAGGAGAACAACTGTCATATTCTAAAACTTCTGAATTCTGTATAATCTACTTCATATATTCTATTCATTTTGTCAGGGAAAAATACTATATGCATCTTGAAATTAAACACATCCTGAGGTACATTACTGAATATGGCTAAAGGACAAAGTGTTCTAGAATTATACTCTTAAGTGACTAAAGCATATTTTCACAAATGGAACCTGGTGTATTAATATTCCTACAGAATTCTTCATCCTCTAGATTTAAGGCTTAAATACTGCAGTCAGGTTATTCCTGTGCTATGTACAAAAGCAGGTTTTGTCAACTTTGTGTGTTCCAGTGGGTAGTTCCAGATAAAATGCTTTTTAACTGCCACTATGGCTAAGAGAATAGAGCAAGGAAACAAAGTAATTGGTGACACACTGGATGATTGGTGAGGCAACCTTTCTAAATGTGTCGAAGGAATGCTTCTGTCTTGACACAATGAAGAGCCAAAGTGACAGTCACTAAACTCTTCAGAACTTCATTTGATTGACAAGATTTGTGGCTTTTCAAATACCACAGCAGTGTGTTTGGTAATTTATGTAAGCAATGTTGGGCATCTTCAGGTGGGTTTTGGGTTCTTGCAGCTAGATGAAACTTCGACTGCATGCCAGTTTCCAATTAGAGAAAAAACAGCACAGAGACTTATGTGAAAATCAAAAGATGGCCTGTCACAGTTTTAATTTGTGTCCAATCTGCTTCACACAATGTGTTTTTAGCAGCTACTGGCAAATATGAATTTAGAAATAATTGCTTGCCAGTATATTTTTTCTCCAGTTGCACAAAATCTTTCATCTGAAAACCACAATGTTCCTGAATCTCCCTGATTTCTTTCTGAGGAAAGCATATACTGATGGTATTTGTTTCTAGGTTATGGACATTCAGGCAAAGACAAATTAAATACAAGCACAACTGAGAAAAAGATAAGAGAGAAAACAGAAGCTGGTAGATTCCAGCCACAGTCACCAGACTTTAAGTACCTGTGCTTACCTAGGGAGATAAATGGCCACTGTAATGTTGATAGTGATCCAGATAATTTGTAGAGTTTTCACTGATTAAGTGAAACATACACAGTGTCTGAATGGACACCCCATTTTGATCTCAATGCACTTTAGCCATGGT
Source organism: Falco punctatus (assembly GCF_963210335.1). Taxonomy (NCBI): domain Eukaryota; kingdom Metazoa; phylum Chordata; class Aves; order Falconiformes; family Falconidae; genus Falco; species Falco punctatus. The sequence continues at coordinate 27,663,272 of NC_137590.1, read as the reverse complement.
GTCTAATAGAGCTATCCAATTTATCATGGATAAATTTCTCTATTGACCTATCATGGACACGCCAGGCTTTGATGATATGATCATGGATGTATGAGTGTTTGCTCTCAGCATGCCACCCTATACCATGGCTGCATAGCATTTCACATAGCATTACATGGCTGTTTCGAAGCCTAAATGGAGACCCCTGCTTACCTCATCTCTCTCTCATGAGAAGAAGCTGAAGCTTGATGAGGCAGCCCAGAGCAGCCTGGAGGAATGTTAAAATGTGTGTTAAGGAAAGTTATGAAGATGAGGTACCTCTTAGTCTCTACAGAGACATAGTTCAGTGGTCAGTAACGAAAATGTTATTGTGCATCATGAACAATAAGAATCTGTGGTTTTGAAACATACATATTGGCACATTTTTAAAGTACTGTTAGTGAATTGTAAACTAAATATGCAAGTATTTATAGAATCATGTGTGCAAGTATAGGTTTTGCTCTGGATTTAAATGCTCTGATGAATTATTTTACAGTCAGTAGTTACTTAGTGGGATATCAGCCTTCGTAACACTGAAATGCTGTGCTGTCAATGCTTTGCTGAATTCCTTGCTATAATGAATGATACAGTACTTTATAACATTTTCCAGTAGGTAGGAAGCTGGCACAGTACTCAAAACTGCTCTTGGATCATCAGATTTTTGGGATCAATACCATATATGCACACATATATAGGCCAGAGTGTTTATTGAGCTATTACTAGCTCTAAATACTTTGTGCGGGCTTGAGTTCCCTTTTAATGACATGCAATGTGGTTGGAGCTCTGATGAGGGGCTCATGCTGATTTTTCTCATCCTTGAAACCGACATGGCATCCCTGACAAGCCACACAAGGATACCAATTTTGAGAGTATAAGTTATCTCAGAGGGAAATACATGTAACATTAAAACAGGGGTGAGCCTACAATCCATGCCTACGCCTTTTCCAGTCTGAAGCACCTCACTCAAGACTTCAGGATTCAGGAACCCTCTCTTCAGCATATTTCTGCTCACACAGGCACATACATGCACATTGTAGAAAATCATAATTTTAAAAGCAATTAAGGCATCTACTAAAAATGGTTTGAGTAATCAAGACTTCAGGATTCAGGAACCCTCTCTTCAGCATATTTCTGCTCACACAGGCACATACATGCACATTGTGAAAAATCGTAATTTTAAAAGCAATTAAGGCATCTACTAAAAAAGGTTTGAGTAATTAAATATTAGTGTCCACTTGATCCTGAAATTGGGAGGTAGGGAGCAGAAGATATCTACAGGTATCAGGTTTGACCTAACAAACCTGTTTTAAGAATGAATGTGCTAGCTCTGCATAAAATAACCTTGAAAACTCAGGATGATACAGGATGGAACAACGAAGGTCTGCATTTTTATGCAGGTAGCCACATATTTTTCTATCCTTTCTACTGAAAAGACATTTCAAGTTCATATTCCCATATTTTTTGCAGTCACTGCAGATGAGCAGATAGCATCCAAGTAAGTAATCTGGAGCTTGATGAAATCTCATGGAATGACGAGTACAATTTACAAATGAATAATGACATTTCAGACCTTTCCTTTAATCCAGTGCATGTCCTGAAAAAAATCTTAGCACATAGTCAGCTGAAAAACTTGAAAACAGAGAGAACTGGCAAAGTTCATTGGTTTGTTTGGGTTTTGAAAGAAAATACCGTGCTAGGTGCTATGCAAACATGCAAGAAGATGAAGACCCTTTAATAATGCTGCTACTAAGGATGAAAAATGTGTTTTATTTTATACAAAGTTTTTATTATAACAAATAAAATGTTTTAAGTTATGGATTAAAGATCTTGTCCCAGAAATAAAGTCCTTTAAATGAAAACTTCTAGGAACAAGACATTGAATATTAACTCAGTAGTTAAATATTTCAACCTGAAGTATCATCAATATATTATCTTAATACACTTGTACATATATTTATACTGTTTCTGAAGTGATAATACTTTTCCTGTATTTTCCCTGCTTTGTTTACTCAATCCTTTTCTCTAAATTATTAGCCAGATTATTAATAGTTGTCATAATCAAGTTCTTGAATTAATAATTTTCATTTACAGAAGTCAAGACATTTTAAATACATGCATTTTATTTGCATTATAGGTATATTTTTTAATCCTTCTATATTGATCAGTAATTTTCGCAAAACTAATTTTTCTTTTTAGACCTCCCTGAAATGTCAGTACTAACATGAAATTCTTATAGGAATTCTCATAATCTACTTCATCAAGAAGTCTAACACCTTATATGCATTTTGAGCATCAGTCACTTCCTGTTCTGCTTTTTACTTCAGTCTTTTCTCGGTTAGATTTGACAATGTGGTCTATGAGAAAATACACTTTATGGTAAGATCATGGGTCTCAGGGCTTAACAGTTATTTGCTTTTTGTTTCTTTGTTTCTCTACATTTCAGTCCCGCTGTTGAGCCAGTGAGATTCAAAAGAAGAAACAATTGGAGTTTGGCTTTATAGAACATCACTCTGGCCTTTTTGACTACAGTCTTCAATAGAGGAGAGCATCATTATTAACTGTAGTGGTAGTTTCAGTGAATTACATAGTCTATACTAGTCACTGTGTCTCTTTAGATCTTCCTGACATGCATATTTCTCCTCTCTCACAAAGCTATGCAGAGTATCTCAATTTAAATTTTTTCTTGTTAAATTTCAGTTCTCTGCTTAGACTCTGCTGAGATCTATTCCTAGGCTGTCTCTTCTTCCATATGAAATTCAGACTATCTTATTTTTCTGGGCTTTTTGTAAAAGGCCTATGTTCCCACTTCTGTGCACTGCACACTCATTTTAATCTACGCAGTTTGGGCTAGGATGCAAACAAATAAAAATTTGCTTAGCTTGCACTGTGCACAAATGGCAATATAGGATGCTGAGTAGTAAAGGACATAACCCTGTATTTCTGCCCTCATTTTTTGCTATCCTTTGTTTTAAATTGTGCTCTCCCTATCTCACAGAATAGGTTAGTGAAGGTAAGAATTAACCAATGCTGCCTAAGCAAGTCACTTCATTTTCCATGCTTCATAATCCTTAAAATGGTCATCCCTATAGAATCCTGTCCCTAACTTGATTTTTTTCTGTGATAATGCCTGTTAGGAACAAGCTTTTCTCCAGGTAAATTTCCTCTTCTTGTCTCTCTTGCCCTCTTCTTACTGTCCACTACCAAAACAGCTGTTTTTCAATATGTAAGAAAAAATAACAATGACTGTATATAGACAAATATTTATATATAAAAAAGCAGAATCTGTAAGAAGCAACCCAAACTTACACTATTCTGCTACAAGCTGTTTCTTCCCTTCCTGTAAGTTGTACAGTTCTGCATAACCTCAAGATTGTACACTCCTGAGTATGGATTGCATTGTTCCATTAACTCTTCTGTAGTCATCATCCTGTAGCAGTAAAAAAGGGCTTTGTAGTTTTACAGTGATCCTACAATGCATCTTAGAATCATGTAAAGGAAGGATTCTGAGTCATCATTCCTTGGAGCCTTGTGAAATGAAACATCAGAATAATTTAGGCAATTACTGCATGAATTTTCCCAAGATTAGTGCCCCTTCTCCTCTCTCATGCACTGGGAAACTCCTTTAAAAGGAGTCTGCATCTCTCTGTAGTACAAATGGCCTGAAAAGCAAAGGCATTGTCAAAAGCTAATAGGAAATAGGGCGTACTAATGTGCAAACAGATGCTGAGGCAACAATAGCATCCTAGACCCCCAAATCACTTTTATTCTGAGAGGCCTATAAACATTTGTGAGAGTATAAATTTATGAAGGTGCACAGAGGAGATGGCTTGAACTAACCGTTTGTTTTTGTTCCATGCTAGCATCTGTGCTGTAACTATAAGAACAGACTCTATAAATAGCCCAACCCAGTTACCTTTTTCAGAACTTCAGGAATGGCTAATCCCCAAAATAGATGAATTACATAACTCTGTTCTCTAAACATACTCGTTCACTCTTCAAATTGGGTTCTTTGCGCACCAGTGTAAAATTAGAGCATCCCTCTAGCTTACAGTCAATACTCACAGTTGTTCGGTTGACATAGTTGTATTAACTCAAAGGAGCAATGTTAATTTTCAGCATCTGAGGATTTGGACTTTGGCTGCAGATAAAGTGCATTTAAAAAGAAGAGCAGATTTGAAATATCAGACTGTAACACTGATTCTAAAGTTAAATTAGGTAGGCTCAAAAGGGCATATTTTTGACGCACAAGGCTGAATGCACATGGCTGAGTTATATGAGGGGGAGCAAATATTCAAAATGAATCATGCACATTTGCAAGACTGTCCTTGAACTTAAGGTTACAACAGAAGCTGGAGAATTGTTTTTTCCTCTGGAAAATGGTAGTATTTAAGAAGCACTGTATACTAAAGGAAAGGTCTCAGTCTGGAGTTCTGAAACCTATCCTTAAAGGAGCAACTGTACACAAATCTGGACCCAGTGTATTGTAAATGGAAATGCCATTCTTGGATCAAATGCTAAGTCTCTGACACTCTAAGGCTGTATTGAAGTATGAAGCTGTGTATTGGAAGTATCTGGAAACAGAATACCACAGGAGTCCTTAATGCATACAATTTTATGGTCTGTTACTGCCTTCTCAAGCTGAGCAATCATGTATGTCACTGCTACAGTGGCCTAGCAGCCTAATAATGTAAACAGAAGACATTGCATTCGTATGGGCAGTTCTGAAGTCACACATGCTTAAATATGACCTCATCACATTAAGGATATACTTAGAGGAATAATATCCTTTCAGGAAAGAGTGTTCTAGACCTGTACTATCACTAAGGCCTGAACAGGTCTCTTGTTCATGGTAATTCTCATACAGTCTTTGAGGGAAGAGTTACCTTGTGCATTTTACAGATGAGCAAACAGAAATAGGAAAAACTATGTCCACAAATCTCAAAGCTGAAATCTACTTAGAATGATCGGAAGTATAACCTGTACCACTGAGTTTAAGTGGAGATACTTTCCCATAAAAGTGGTCCACACTGCGTAACATGGCTGCAGAGACCAAAAGCTGAACTTGCTTGGTATGTGAAGTCCTTCATTCCAGTCAGCAGTGCAGACCACAGAGCTATGAGTCTAATACTGCTCAATTATGTAATGTTTACAAGCTCTTTGCCACAAGTGATCTAACACCTGCAAGAGGGACATATTTCCCACTCTGCTAGGGCTGCAATCTGATCTTGTCTTCCCTGTATTGATCTTCACAGAGGAATTACACAAAATCTGCAGACTGTTTTTTTGAGGCTTCTTGGATGTTACCAGATTTTCACTCTATGTGTGTCTTATGTTTTGTGCTCTAGAGACATACTTACTTTCTTTCCACCAGCCTTCACTATTTTATTCATCTCTGTTGTGGTTCTCTACTGGGTTTTTATTCCTAATTTATAATCAGTCATATGGCACACTATGTACCATATTTCTGAAGAAATATGAATACATATTGTTCTGCTTAATTTATAGCTCTGCTCTTTTGAAGCATGAAGTAAAAGCTCTTTGCAAAAATATGAACACCGAATGGAATTATTGTCATTTTTTGGATTTCTGGGGAGCCTCGTACTGACAGCTGTTATTGCTGATGCCAATCCCACTTCCATGTAATAAAACACTTCTCTGTGTTACCTCACTGCACAAGTATGATAAATACTTCGTTACAGGCATTTACTTCCATCCTAGTCCTTCCGTGATGGTGAAACACAGGTGTTAACAAGTCATTCAGCTTCTGTGGCTGCATTGTAAATAGCATTAGAGTACCCAGGTGATGATATCACATCAATATTTTGCATTTCCAAAGAAATATCTTGCATCTTTATTTTTTTTAGTACAGACCATGAAACAATACAAAGGGCTTTTCAAATTTCTCAATACTCAGAAAAGACTACTGTCCATGTAACATTTTTAAAAGAAGAGGTTTTAAACTATCTCCTGTTTCACAGAATCATTTAGATGCTCAGCAATCCTGCAGTTCAACTGGCTGCTCAAAGCAGGGTCAACAATGAATTCAGACCAAGTTCCTCAGGGCTTTATCCAGTTGGATCTTGAAAATCTGCAAAGACAAAGATCTCAGAAGCTCTCTGGGAAACCTGTTTCAGTGTTTAATTGCCTTTAAGGGGAACCTTTTTTTCCTTAGTCAGAATCTCATATATTTCAATTTGTGGCTATTGTCTCTCATTCTCTCACAATGCACCTTGGTAAAAAGCCTGGCTCTGTGTATTCTTGGCAACCTCCTCTCAGGTACAGAAAGGCTGTTACTAGGCCCTCCTAAGCCTTTTCCAGGCTGAATAAGCTTTTCTAATCTCCTTTTCATAGGGCACGTGATTCAAGCCCCCCACCATTGTGGTGGTCCTTTGCTGGATTTGCTCAGTTTGATCATCTTTTCTCTAGTGGGGGCCCCAAAACTGAACACAGTATTCCAGGTGCAGCCTAGTGTGCTGAGTAACAGGGGATGGTCCCTTCTCCCAGTCTGCTGGCTGTGCTGCTGTTGATAGAGCCCAGCATGCTCTTAGCCTTCATTGCTGCCAGGGCATACTTCTGAATCATGTTTAGCTCACTGTCCACCAGGACCCAGAGGTCCTTTTTGGCAGTGTTTGCTGTAGCCAGTCAGTCCCCAGCCTTTACTATTGCAAGGTATTAGCCCATCTCAGGTGCAGGACTTCGCATTTGTCTCTACTGAATTTGATGGGGTTCCTTTAAGCCCATTCCTCTAATCTAATGCCATGTCCTTCTGAATGGCAAGCCTGTCTTTGAGCTGTCAGCTGCACACACACACACCGCCCCCCGAGGCTGGTGCCACTCACAGGTTTGCAGAAGACACATTCTGTTCTCATCCTCTGGGTCACTGATAAAGTTACGAAAAAAGATCGGTCCCAGAGTAGACCCTTGAGGAACTCCACTTGTAATTGGCCCCTGGGTGAAGTACAAACCATTAACCACTGTTTTTTAGGCTTGCTGATCCAGGCAGGTTTTCACCCATCTAGTAGTCCATCTGTCTAGACTGAATCCCATCTTGGTACAAGAATACAGTGGAAGATTGTGTCAAAAGCTTTGCTAAACTCAAAGCAGACAATATCCCCTGTTCTCATCTCACAGTCATTTCAGGCCAGTCAATGCCATGATGGGTATTCCCTGTCACTTTTCTCCTTATGTGCCCAGAAATGGCTCCCAAGTCTCATGCTGTGATTGTACAGGAACAAAAGTGAGGCTGATTGACCTGTAATTCCCAGGATCATGCTTATTAAAGGAAAGGAAAAATATGCAAGACATGCAGACAAGTTAGATCATGGTTTCCACCACATCTCTGCAGCAATTTTTTTTTTTTTAAAAAAAAGGATTCCAGGCTGAGGTAGTTACATTGAAGTTTTGTATGCAAAATAAAAAGCAAGAGGGGAAAAAGGATGTTTCATTTAAAGATATATATGAAGAGATGTTGACTGAAAATAAAGAAGATTTAGCTGTACAAAGGAAGCTGAACTAGGCATCTCAAATGCCATTAATATGCAAGGAAAGTGGTATTGTAATTACAGAAATAAGTTATGTAAGGTACTTAAAGGATCTTCAGTATTTAGTTTTGTTTACACTAAGCAAAGCATTCAGCAGAAATAGCCTCTGTTCTGGAGGACAGTGAACCAGTTGTATCAGTCTTTGGAAAAGGCTCTTGGGGGTCATATGGTGTCTTATATGATAGTAAGCTTTATTTAGGTACATGGGTTGCCCTAAGAATTAAAATGGAATAACAAAAACCGGAAAGATTAACCAAAATAAATAAAGAAGATCCAGCTTCACTTCTCTCTCAAAATTATTTGAATATGCTAATAAAGTAGATAAAGAAGACAAACAGGAGTATGACCTGATTCAGTAATCTTTGTATTCCTAAGAATATCTCATGTCAAGAGATATCATCCACTGGAGCATGAGTTTCCCACAAGGATTTTGTCCCCTCACTTTCTGTTTTCATCAGAAAAAGAAGCCAGTTACTGGAAAACTATTTATCTGAAAAGAAAGAAAACTTGTGCATTTTTTTTAAATCAATGTGTTTTACCTCATTTTATATTTTTATCATGCAATATTTTGGCTACAAGTTGGCTTTGCCAAGTTTCACAGAAAATTTTTGCCTCTCAAGGGGTTCCAGCAAGCACTGCAAAACATTCAAACACAAAAGCTTTTGAAAATCTGGTGCATTTGCAGCATCTCAACAATAAGTGTTCCATTATAATTAAAACTATACTATTAGTCATGTATTTGTAATGAGGGGTGGATCTGCTGAGATGGTTGTATCACAAAGGTCATTCTTTGCATAGCATGCATTTTACTTGGCTCATGTTATAATTACATCTGTACAGCTAATTGATTTCTTCAGGTATCTTTCTTAGAACCAGAAAAACAAATCAAAACTACAAAATATTATGTGGGAGGAGGTGTAATTTGAACTTATCATACTGTCTAAATCACACATGCAGCAAGGCGAAGTAGCACTTTATAATGCTTTTCTGTTCATTTACCGTATATTATACAGATTATTTATACATGTATTCAATATTTTTGTTTTCTGACCCAAGAGCTCTGACAACACCTTCAAGGGTTCAATGGCAGTGACTTCCTTCGGTGTAAATTAGAGAGATCAGGTTTTCTTAAGTGTCTTGAAACCAGACTGCCAGGATTTTGGGGGTTTTTATTTGTAGTTTCACAAGCATTGAACCTCATGTAAGTTTCCTCAGAGACCACTGCTCTTACAAGCCTAAGGTTCTCACTAGGGAATCTCCCTTCACTTGTGCCAGTGGTCCCAAAAGGAGAATTTGGCCTATAGATCAAATTCCCTAGCTCCCAGCTTTCTGTTCTGAGAGGCAACTAGGCATTCATTAGCAAAACCAGTTCTTTTACCATTGTAAAGGTAAGGATGCACAACAGGAAGCCTACCCTCAGTGAAGTCAATTTTGTATTAAATTTTGATATATGATGTCAGTTTAGTGATGTCATCAATGGACTTAAGTTTTATTCAAAACCATGAAAGTTTAAATTAAAAAAAGGTCTGTAAATTGTGCCCCTGCAGAGCTGGTGAAATTTTAGGGAGGCCATGGGTTTCTAAGTGACTCCTTCCAACACCTAGAATAGGGATAAGTTCTGGAACTTAGGGTTTGACTGATGTTTGACCTGGAGACCTTCTCTTCTACAGCTGTTTCCTTTGATGACATCCACAATAAAAGATTCAAGTGTCCCATGTACCACCAGACAGGATAGGGGTTTACTTGCTGGGGAAATGATTTAAAATGGTAAGAAGCCTGGGGGTAAATTGCTTATAAACTTTACATGGATATTCTTCAATTCTTGCATATTAGAAAGCTGAGCAAGGTCACTTTGTTTGTATATCAGGGCCTAATTATGCTATCAAACATGTTTTTTTCCAGATTTTAGTGCTAGAGGATCGTGATAGGTTGGAAAATACCTATAAAAAGAAAACATTTCCCTCTGTATTTTATTTTAAAGACGTTTCTCTATTACACACACTGAAGTTGCGGAACAAACACCTACTGAAGGACAGCTAAGAAAGCATCTGGGTGAAGGCATCTGAGTATGCAGTTAGCAATGCAGCCCTCTCGTGGAGGGAAGGGAAAGGGTTTCTTTAACATAAGTGTATGGCCATCTAATTATCAGCAACACTGTGAATAGGTTTGCTCTGGCTAGTGAAACCAAAAATATGGGATGCCTCACTCTTATTAGTGAGAAGCAAATCTCTCACATGTGCAAGAAGAAAACAGCTGAAAGGCCTACTCCTAAGAAAAAATATCTGAACAATTTGCCATGCAAATAATACAGAATATGACAGAATCTTTCCACAGTCACTCCTGTGTTAACAAGGAGAAGCTGGGCCAAGATAACCCTGCAGTAATTCTGATGAAGTCAATGAACTGTGGATGCATAAAAGCTGAATCCAGACTGTGTTGTAGCTAATTTTTGTGTTCAGTTTAAGTGTTGACAGGTGAACTCTTACAGATTTAGAAAGAATGCTTTAGGAAGTTACTGCCTTACCTGTTGACTCCCCCTCCCAGCTGGGTTTCATTGCCACAAATATTGAGCTGCATGAATTAGGCATCTGATCATTTCTAATCAGCTGCACGGACTGTCAGATTTCTACCCAGAATAAACCAACAGGAACTAGGCCTATATGAACAAAATTTGTAGATACTTGAGATAAATCAGGTATAAGTAACAAGTACCTGTAGTAATAGTGATTCACACAATAGCCCTTATATCAGTACTCTGCTGCAGCAATACAATCGTAACCTCCAAAATCATGTATCTCCAAGATCTGTTCATTACAAAAAGCCACCGTATTAAACTGTTAGTTATTCATAACCATCACATGATTTTCATGGAATTAGAACTTGAAATACTTAAAAACCATGTAATTAAGAAGCTTTTGAAAATGTTTATCTTTCACTTTTTTAGGACTTGGGCTGTATCATGTGATCCAACGTATAATAATTGAGAACCACTGATCTATGTTAAAATAACTTTCCCACTATCCACTTAGTTCCTCCAGTACAAAAAAAAAAATACCCCCAAACCCAAAAAATACAGAAACAAAATACCTTGACAGTTTCTTATTTTCCAATGAGAATAAAATTATACTTTTGTATCTTTCATGTTGTTTTCCCTGGGGACATTTACATATATCCTGTAGGATGTAATTTTATCCTCAGAATATCCTCAGTTTCAGTTATATTCTGGTATCTGTATATAGATATATACAGTATAGTCCTGTATCTATCTATCTATCTATCTATCTATCTATCTATCTAAGTATAGACCTGAAATTATCCTTCAAATAGATTTCAACTGCAATTCCAGGAAAATCTTAACTCTCCTTCAACATTTAAAGCTGACTTTGCCTTCTGCTAGACTTACAAGGAATGGACACAACTGTATTTTGTGACATTTTGTCAAGTGATGTTTGTTCCTAGCACAGGAATCTAAATCAAAGCAAGCTCCAGAGAACAGATGCTACACATTCAACCCTCTGCAGGTGCTTTGTGCAGGCCACATGATTTCCAGACATAAACCTAAAAGAAAAAAACAATTCCTTACCTCTTAGATTTTATTCTCCTCAGCAAACACTAAGGAAGGCTAAAAATACAAAGTAAACCCCAGTATTTTCATAATAAAATTTAGACCTTACCTATCCTAGGAAACTTCATGATGACAGAAAAGGAGGTAGTGACATCCCAGAGAAAGAAAGTAAGAGGGTGAATAATTTAAATAATTTTTTCACTAAAAGGTCATTAATATAATATTTTATTTCTTTTTTTAGCTCCTGGTTAACCACTGCAACCAGTGAGTCAATTGGAGAAGGAAACAGTTGTTTGAGATTTGTCATCTCACTGCCCACATCTATGGTGCATGATCAAGCAAAGGGGACACGTCTTTTTCCAGGAAGAGATTGAGCAAAACCTGACAAGGTAGGTAAAATTAAGTGAGGGGAGAGGGAGGAACGTGGGAGGAGAAAGACCCTCTTTCACTTAGAAAAAAACAAAACCCTTTTGTTTTTCCTTTAGCCAATGTAAATAAACAGAAAAGAATAATTAAGAGTTTTTAGAAAGTCCCTTGCTGGCCACTTTTAACTGTCCCTTACAGTAATTTACCCCTGATTAAGTATGGAGAAAAGTAGAAGGGAATAGAGCTATGGGAAGAGAAAGAACAAGAAGTGGAAAGTAAAAGGGCTACAGGACCAGGGACCTCTGTGACCCTGGTTTAGAGGAATCCTCATAACCACTGAGTATTGCTGTGGTATCAGTAGGACTACACTGAATTTATAAGGTATACTGTAATGCCATAAAATATCTATCTAAGGCGTATCTGCACAGCTAGGTGAAGTTGCAGAAGTGATGCGAACAGACACATTCAGGCTCTTTATAATCCAGCTACTTAATATAGCAAGCATAATGAAGACCTGGCAGCACGAGCTTCACCATGGTGTGGAGCCCAAAACCAAGCTGTCTGAAGATATTCTGTTGATGCTAGTGTAGTCTGAGCTAACGGTAACATAGCTGATGTCGATGTACCTATCCGGCTAAATGGTGGAGTACTCTAGTACTCTGGTATGGACTGTTGCTTGAAGAAATCCTTACGTTAACACCTGTCTCAGACAGGGAAACACAAATATCATATGTTTCAGCATGTAGAACAACTGTAATCATGCTTCCAGAGAACTGGAAGAAAGACTGCATCATTCTTCAACCATGGATGTCATGAAATGATTTATACTTTTTTGAACGTTGACTTCTCTCATCCTTCTCTCTGAAAAGAGAGATCAATTCAATAATAAACAATGTAGGGGAAAAAATAACCCCTAATACAGAGAAATTTTCGATTATTTTCTCAAAGCATTCTCCATATTCAAAAGCAGTTTGTCAGTTTATTGCCAGTTTGGGCACACTTAGGCTGGTACTGGACATGTTACTTGCCTCTAGATGGTGCTCTCACGTTGAGGTTAAAGACTTCCATTAGCTTTTTCATTACAACTTTCACAATTGTCTCAAAATCAATATAAACCCTCTCAAAAGAACAAGGAAAAAAACTTGCTAGCATGCATACGCATATACCATATGTTTGTTTCAGATAACTGATATCCCCCAGATTGTATAAGGAAGTGATTTTAATTCTAGGAAAATAAGCGCTGAAACCACAGAATACTCCAATATAAAGGTGCAAATTCTATAAAACTTTAAACCATGTAATAAGCATTACTTAAATAATACTTTCATGGTTAAATAATGTCAGTTCCAAACAGGTAATAGTCCAGCACTACAAACTGGGAAACAAAGGCAAAGAGGTTTCTTGTTTTGCTCAAAGTCTTGAAAATTGTGCTCAGAGTGTGTGTGTGTAGGAGTGATTTAACATTTGCTTTTTTAAATAGAGACCACAGCTATTGATTTCCATGTGGCTAAGGTGTCCTTTCTTGACGCCTTTCTAGAGAGGAAGTATGACTAGGCAGACTTTGTAGCAGAGAATAAGCATAGTGTAAGAGCACAGCAAAAGGCCTTCCAGCTGAAAGGTTGTATTTTTCCTGGGGAAGTAGGAGAGTTACACACTGCCACAGCAATACCAACTTGTACAGCTGTGTGAGTGTTCACATTTCACTCTCTTTGTATCTACAACTGCTCTGATGTTGGAATTGCTCCCTCACAATTACCACCACTCCTGGCAAGTGCGACCTTTGAGGGTCTCAAAACTAGTACAGGACTTAGGTCATAATGGACATTTTAGCAATGAAGGTCAATACTTTCTTCTAAGAACAATATTCACTGTTGGGTGTGTGGTTTGTGTGGATCTGTAAGTGCTTATTTCTAGTCAGCATTCTCCTTCACATTGGTGCAAATATGGCAGAAGGTAGAGGTGATTCACGTGTCTCAGACACTTCTGACAAGGTCCATTGTCTTTGAGCAGGAGGCAAGTTTTTACATCATTTATAAATACTGTGCATTCTTTTGGGTTCTTTTTTATTTTGAGCAAGCAACTCATCTTACTCTTGCATGGTCCTTCCCAGAGAGAGCTCTGACTGAGGTGTCATTCACCAGTATAAGGCTCTCTCGGTCCCGCCATTCACTTCCTATTTCTTCTGCCACTTGCAGCAGTGACACACAGGAACATTTGCATTGATAATGAAACAAATGAAGATTTTGGAGGCCAGTACTATCTTGCTGATAAGTCTGAAATTTAGGTTTACCCTTAGGGAATGAGTGGCTTTGCCTACTTTTTGTAGTAACTTAATATCCATCCTAAACTTTTTTTCTGTTCTCTCTCCCCTGTAGTGACAACTATGCATCTTGTTCCTTTCATTCTAGACTCACATTAGAGTAAGCCCTATTGTGACATATCATTCTTTATCCCTTCCCTTCCTTCCCTTGACGTTAAGTTTCTGTTCATACAAGTTGTTCCAGTTCGAGGTAAAGCTGAACGCCCAATTGTTCGTGGTGATCATCAGGATGTCAAATTCTTTTTTAGCAGAGTCAGACATAAAGAGCCAACATGTAAAGAGTCTATTTCCTTACAGATAGCACAAGATCGCAGCTGTAAATTACCTAAAACTGGCCTTTAGTGTACCCAAATGCATTGAACAAAAGCAACTGAGACTCTAGTTTGTGCTAACCATGGTTAGAATACAAAAGAAAAGAAAGTTGAAACTTGGGAGACTGCAACGTGAAAGATTCTAGAAAATACTGTATGAAGCATTGTTTCATGACAGGAATGACTCAACAGCTGCTTTTCTAACCTTAATGTGACACTGTTAGTGAATAAAGCTATACAGAGAGAATGCTCAAGAATATTTGTTCACTGTGGCTCTTGCATTGGGTTTTTTTTTCCTGTAAGACCTGATATTAGGAGTAACTTAGCTTCTGTTCTCTAGAATCTGCTCCACTAGCCATTTTTAAAACAGATCACTTCTGCTTTAAGTTTTTCTGCCTGCATATGATTTAAAACACTAAATAATTTAAACAGTAAAATTGTAAAAGCATTCCCAGCAAAGTCCCACACAGTTACTGGTGCATTAAAAAGTGTTTGCTACTTATGAGCATGATAGACATGTCCTTAACTGAACACACACAAATCTTTTTCATCTTTCAGGATTCAAACATGTCAGGAAATCAGTGCACATAGAATTGTGAAAGTGCATGCTGCAGTATTAATATTTTCTCCAGTAATGACTTTGGTGTCAGGGGAGCTTTTGAAAAGAAAAATCAATCGGAAGTACAAATCTATTGAAGTATTCTCACCTGTCATATTTTTATCTGTAGAATTACAGATTTAATTAACCAAAAAGTAGTTTTTAGAAAACTTGATTAAGAGTAAGGGGCATGGGTTAGATTATTTTTAACATTAATACCATCAGCATGACATCTATTGCAGTATCCTCCATAACAGCAATTTTATTAATAAACTTTCAGAAACACTTTCATAGTTTTCTCTATATTAAAAACTAAGGTGGCAGGTACCACTTATATGACTGAAATGCTGATGCTACATCCTCACCATGCAGCTTTCCAGATTTGCCTCTGAACTGCTCCTCAGAATATTATTCCAGGGTATCTACTGGCATAGCTGTTCTTGTGTTCCAGGCTGGAGTTTGTCCAACATTATGCCTTCTCTGACAGTGGTTTCTGTTTTATTAACCCCACTATTTTCTCTGTCCTCTCTGTCCTCCTAGCTGCAGCAGAGAATTACACAGATGTCATGGGGTGAAAGGGTTAAATTGCGGTCACATATATCTAATCTAGTGAGTAGACTGTGTGCAGAGGGAGCAAGTAGGAAGAAAGGGAGTAGAGGTGAGAAGTGAAATGACACTAGAAGACTGACTGTGTACAGCTGCACTTGTACTCACCATCAGAACTGGTAGATGGGAGCCCATCATACAGCAGCTCTAATCCATTTCCCTAGCTGGGAAAAAGAGCACAGGTCTGAGGCAAGTATAAAAGCTCATACATACAAGCCAGATAGACAGAGGCAAATTAATGACTTAAAGGTTTAAATTACAGTAGACCACAGACTCCTTGCATGTCTCTACCCACATACGGACACAACCCATTAATGCATAAACTTCATGCTAAAGTTGCTCCCCTAGCTTCTTGCCTTAAGGTATCATATCACACTGTGCAAAGCATATACATTTATCTAGGTAAAGGTAGTGTGGTTCATGTTGTCAGTGGCAGTTCTTGCAGTCACCTGCTGTTAGGGTAACAAGATGATTTAAAGTCAGTGGGAAAGCAGGAGCTAAGGCCTGTAAACCATATTGAGAGTTGCATGAACATGCTTTATGAAATGCATAGCCATCTTCTGAGTCATCTTTGTGAATGGAAAGATGTTTCTTTTCTCCCTTCTAAGAATGAGGTTCATAATTCCCTTGAGAAAGATAACATCAGTACTCAGTATTTAGCATGACTCATACGTTATACAGGTACCCATTTCACTGGATTCTATTTTCCTATGATCAGTACAGAGCACCATTTATTATCATGAGTATTGAGTTTTGTCATCAGTAACAATCCACAACATAGTTTGCTCTACTTGTGACTAGCCCATTCATGAATATGACTTACATAATTTGCATCAGCAAATGACATAATTGCAAGTGGATGGCTCTATCAGGTATATAACTTCTTACCAATAATAAATTGGATGGAGGAAAATTAATTAAAGAAAACTGACATTTCAGCTACTTTTCTGTGCTCTGGACAAAATTTGCCCAGCACCCTCTCTGTTTGCTGGAAGAAAGCAAATGTTTTCAAAAAGAATGACATTTCAGACTGAGCTAAACAAAAGAATACATCTTGTGTGAGAGGACATGCAGAGTCAGTTTTGGACACACAGAGCAGAACCAGCTCAGATGCTGCATCATCTCTACAGAAGGGTCCTTAGATTTAAAGTCATCCTATTAAAATACTTAAATGTGCACTCAGCACACATAAGTTCAGTGTGACAAAGATATTCAGTTACGTTACTGCACTTCATGTTAATCTTTATCTTGTATAACTGTAGAGGTAGGTATGATCAAAAAATTAAGGTTTAAAGCTATCACTGCAGATGCATCCATTTTGCTTGCAGAGCTCCTGTAATGTAACCTGGGCTACTTCTGGGCCATGTGCTAACTCCAAATACGGGGGAACTAAGGTAAAAGTAAAGCAAACAATCTACTCACAATCCCAGTTGTGCATCAGGAGAAATATAACTGAAAATATAAACCAATATTTCAATAGCACATGGACATCTGCAGGGCACAACAGAATGCACAATGCTCAGGGTCACTCTATCTGAGAAGAGTCATAAATATGCTATTTCTTCTACATATATCTTCTCTCCAAGGCTGTAGAACTTTCAACAGCAGCCTTTCCATGTACTCAGCTTTTCAGTAGTCATGGCTACATTTGCTGAAGCCATTAGATAAACATAATGCTATAATATTTTGATATGTATGTAGGGAAGAGCTGGATGCAGTTTGGCTTAGAAAGTAGAGCAGCAACTGTGGACTTAGGAGGTTGAATCTTATTCTTAACCTTGGCAGGCTGTTTAGCCTTCAGCAAGTCAGTTAACCTTTCCATGCCTCGGTTTCACTATCAATAAAACTAAAATAGTGATCTAATTTCTTTTTAAGTGTTGTTGAGTCCAAGGAACCAAATATACTGTAGAAAGGATAAATATTTGCAAGCAGATATATCCTGGCCATTGGAATGAAGTGCCCTTCTCAGAATGTGACCTTGTCTGAGGCTTGTGGAGTGCAACCCGTTTGCACAGCAACTGGGTCAGCTCTGCTTTCTGTCTATAATGTAGAATCATTGGAGAGAGAACCATAAAACCACTACAAGAGCCTGTGGTTTTACAAGCCCAAATAATTATCCCATACCTAGAGTACAGAGTCTCACTGAGACTACAGTCACTGCATGCTATTTATTTTCATGCGGAATGGATGAATTCAAGGAATACGCTTTATAGCCTTCTTTATGTGTCATTCTTTTGTAACACCATTTCCCCAAGTTCTTTTTTTTTATTAATGCCTAGAATAAACATTTCATCCTTGTATAAACATCCACAATGAAATCAGTTGTTTAGATATCCACAATGAAACCAATTATTTGCAATGTGTGCAAACCAACACACTCTAAAGAGGGATCTCATGCTTTTTCTCATATGTACTATTTAATGACTAGAGATGGCAAGTGTGATTATACATGACACAAACACGCACATGTATCTGTGACTGTGGCCTTGGTTTGTATTAGCAAGCACCATGGCCCAGCAGGAATGGATCTGTAAAGTAAAGCAGCTGATTCTTTGGGCCTGATTTCACTCTATATGTGTCTTGGGAAAGGGTTACTCCAGTGCTCAGGGATACTACTCCAATGCTATCAAGTGAATTAGTTGTTGGGGTACATTAGGAGGGCTCCCAGGGTAAATTTCTAGTTTCAGGTTGTTCCATTGCATGAACCAAAGCATGATCACTGGAGAGGATCAGGAGATTTACTTTGGAAGTGCATGCCTAATATGAAGTAAAAGGCTTATGCAGCTGCACCCTAAATGAACACAACTCCTACTGCTTCTAAATGATCATCTGAAGGTTGAGCTGAACAAGATTTGTTTTGATCATAGAATCATAAACTCATTTAGGCTGGGAAAGACCTTTAAGAGCATCAGGTCCAACCATTAACCCAGGACTGCCAAGTCCACCACTAAACCATGTCCCTAAGCACTGCATCTACAAGTTTTTTAGCACCTCCAGGGATGGTGATTCTACCACACCCCTGGGCAGCCTGTTCCAATGCTTGACCACCATTTCAGCAAAGAAAGTTTTCCTAATATGCAATCTAAACCTCACCTTGCATAACTTGAGGCTGTTTCCTCTTGTCCTGTCACTTGTTAACTGGAGAAGAGTCCTATGCCCACATGCTTTGGGTATGGCACGTAGGATCCTTTCTGAATCAATTCTGGTATTTATTTTTTATCCTCCTGGCTGAAGTAGTCAGCTTACTCATATTTTCTTACATTCTAAGCCTTCCAGGAAAAACAAGAATTTAGGTCCTCCCTAACTTTGCCACTTCCTCCATCACAGAAGGATTTAAGCAACTTTAGCTTCAGCGGCAACATTCTGTGAACCAAACCCCTCTTTATCCTTGTGCAACAACTTGAAAACCTAAGAAAATAACAAGTTCCAGGAACTTTCTAGTCTCTTTCATTGTTTAGAGTTTCCTGTATCAATTGTCCTTCCCAGGGTACTCTGTGCCAAAGTTACATGTGTATACCTTCCTTTTGTGCCTGGCAACACTTGAGAATTTCTCCGTGAGGGGGGAAGTTTTCTTCCTTTCACCTAGAATCAGCCTTAACTTCTTTAGACTTCCCTCAGTGTGGACTATTACAAGAAAATTAGAGCAAATGTTTCATTGAGCCATTTTTTTGTTAAGAATTACTAGAAAAAGGTTTTCCTTCTAGAGAACTCCATTCAGCAGTGATGAAACTTTTTCTTTGTTTTATGAGGTGTTTCTATAAACAATTACCAGTTTCACCCAACATTATGTCTTTTTAATTTACCAAAGGTGTGGCAAGCAACAGCTTTCTGAGAGATTTGTCACAGTCAAAGAACAATATCCTCTCTTTCAAGGGAGAAGTGCTTGATTTAACATGAACAGCCATCTGAAGTATTTCAACAGTACTCACATATTTTCAAAACAAATGATCATTATCACCGTCATTTTCAAAACACAGCACTTTCTGTTGTCGTTTTTGTTTCATACAGGTCAGCCATCATTACGAAAGTTTTAAATGAAGCCATCAGATTAAATAAAATCCAAATGTGAGTTTTCTAAACATAAGCTTTAACAAATGGAAAAATGAGTATAAATGCTTCTTTAATGGGTTTTAGAATGTCAGTGGGAACAAATGAATATTTTATTACTTGAAAGACGAACTCTCCAGCATTCAGCTGGGATTACATAACTTCAAATTGCATCTGGGCACAAGTCTTCCACTGCTCTCCAGGCAGTAGAAATAGCCTGACTTGGGAATAAAAAAGACAGTCCCTGAATCCCAGAAACACTGTATTCCCTGTCAGAAGGAAACCACAATCAGAAAGAGCTCAGGAGCTGCAAATGAAGTGGCTTTATAAACAATGAAGTATTCTGGAGAAAGCTCCAGGGCATGGTAAATGTGTCTAAAGAACTAGAGGAGTATGTCTGGAATAATCAGCCTACAGCACTTCTTCAAAAAAGTATGTAGGAAACTATGAAATGTCAATAGAAAGACACAAGTCCTAAATAATAAATATCCCAGAGAAATGGAAGATAGCAGCTCAGGAAAGAAAATAGGATGCTGATGTGTATGGCAAGATTCCTCCAGAAACTAGGGTAAACGAAGGCGTAAGGGTTGGTCATAAGTGAGGCTGACCCTCTACTAAAGGATATGGCTGAACAAATCAAATATGGTAGCCTTGACTACTCTGAGAACTGCAGTATAAAAAGCTAGCCACAAATGCACCAGGGACTACGAAAAATGATTATTACAGCTAGGACAGTCAGTCCTTGTAAAATGAATGCCCTGCTGTGGGATAAATACTTGCAGCACCCTAAAACCAAATGCATTTGATGAAGAATTAGGATATGGCTCCAGACATAAATTATAAGCAAGATTAGCCTGCCAAAAAGTAACATAAAACCAACAAGCAGTAGCACCTTTGACTGGAGGGAAACAAAGAACACTCATGAAGAAATACTGTGATGGCTGGGGCAAAGAGTAACTGCAAGTTGGCCCAAAAGAAGATTAAAAGAGGTAGATGAAAGATAAGATGTGAAACATAAGGGTGAAACCGTATGTTGCATGATATGTGAAAGGCAAAATGAAAAAAAAAAAAAAAAAAACAACACAAAAAACCCCCCAACTGTTTCCCAGCCTGGAAAAGCTGAAGCCTTGTAATAGACACTCAAAGTCTTCCGCATTAGATTAGGGATTAAAACAAGTTCTTTCATGTTGAAGGGATGATCCCACATGTACAAACAAGGGAAGAAGAATAAAAACAGATTTTCCATTTACATATTTGGACAACTTTTGGGTGCACAAAGACTGGAAATAGTATTTCACAACTTTTTTGGAAAACTGGAAATTAGTAAAAAACTCTAGAAAGGAGCTTCTCTGTAGGAAGAAAAACTTTAAAAGAAATGTGAGGTAAAAGCCACAGAGACTGTTTCAGAAGACTATATTGAACTGTGCACTGGGGTGGACCTCAGAGTCCCTGTCCCCTGACTGCACAGATAAAGAAGTTAATGAGCACTCCAGCCTCTTTCTAAACACAGCCCCCGATTTTATTCTCATGTAAACCAAGACATGAGAGAAAAGGACAGAAATGATGATGGATAGTCAAGTCACACCCCAATGTGGAATCAGGATAGGGCTAGAGCTCACATCTGTATTCGTGAGCCCAAAGGCATTCCCAGACCACCAATCTACACTCAGGTAGAAAAGACTGGGAATCAGCCAAACCTTCGGTATGTCCCTAAGGCAGCAAGTTTGATCAGTGGAGAAAACCTAGCACTGTTTCTTAGTTCCAGGACAACTAAACAGCTAACTCTGTCATCTATTTTTTTCTAGATTCTGTCATTTTGAAAAGAGTGACTTTGTCCAAAGCATAGGCTTTTGGGAATATGACTCTTGATTATTTCTGCTGCAGCATTTACAGTTAAAAGATGACCAAAAGTGTTTGTTTTCAGACTTTCAGATAAAGAATGCTCCTCTGACTGAGTTAAAAATTGTGAAAGGAAATAGTTAGGCTACCATCCCTTACAAAGGTAAACTATATGTGTGTTTTTTCCAGATTACTGAGATATCAGATAGCCCAGCTGGCTGTGCTGACCCCAGAACTGGAATCAGTATCACTGCATCCTCACGGCACTGCACTCAAACTAATTAGCTGGGAGATGAGAGGTAAGGCTTTTTCAGCTTGCGATGTGGTTTATAATATATTATAGCTTAAGTTAAATGTCTCCACTGGGCTTGCTTCTGGGACATATGTCTCTGCTAGCCCGCTGGGACTTTGCTTAGGGGTCTTTGCATGCTTTGCACTCCTGTGGGGTGCATCCAGGCCCTGAGCAAACAACCCTAAATGATTGGGTAGGGCCTTGGAATGGAAAAAGGCCTCTAAGAGGGGGTGCAAGACGAGCAAAAGCTCCATTTAATGACATTTCTGAGGGGAAGAAGTAGATATCGATCTGCCTGTAGCTCTCAGCATAGCTGGCTACTACTCTCCTAACTCACTGACAAGCATGTAATCCTGTTTAAAAAGCCACTGGGTCAGTGCTATTGCTATGCTTTGAGAACTGTCTGCATCCTTGTATTCCCCCTTCCAGTGATATAACAGCCAAGCAGAGGCATTTCATGCTATTACATGAAATTTAACTGAAGATCACAAACCCTAAAATACCTTTACCTGCCACTCCCATAATTTCTGTCTGGTATCACCACTGAGTGCCAGAGATGTGTTGCTCTGTCAAACATAGTTTGTTTTTCTTTTCAAGGTAACCTTTGTTCTGAAATTTCTTGTCTTTCAATACTTGGATTGAGTATTAATTTCAAGAGTGTATTTACATCTCTGGAGTGTATTTAGTCCTAAATTACTGCTGGGTGCATTTACCTGCATTATAGTTTAGGGTTTGGGAAGTACAGAGCCCTACAGTGGTGTGGTTGTACATGACCCTTTGTTCACAGATGCACAGCAGAACTCACCACCTACATGCTATGGCAAAGAACAAAATGAAACACCCAAGCACTATGCTTGTAGTGTGTCTAGGTTAATTCCAAAACAACTACAGCTCCTTTATCATGCTTAAGCATTTACAGAAAAAATAGAGATGAGATCAGTATAGAGTAACAGAAGGAGGGGGCTTTGCAGCCAGGGCAGACAGATTTATCTTTGATCTTGTTCAGGCCTTGGAGTTGGTTCTGCTTTGAGTCAGGGGTCAGACCATATGAGGTCTCCTCCAACTAAAATTTTTCTGTGATTCTAAGAGATTCCATGAGATTGGAGCATCCAGTCTAGTAGGAGAAGATAAGGGCGTGAGGAAATAAGAATGGGAAGCAGAGGAAATTGAAGAAAAGTTTAGTCTCTTTAAGGCAATATGAAGGCTTGATTTATTTCAAATTCTATCTACCAAATCGATTGCTTTACTTCAGGCATAATTAATGGAACCAAGTGCTACAGTTTTCATTCCCATGAAATACCAAAGAATGTGAAGGCATTTAATTAATGGAAATAGTTAAGCTAAATGCAATTGATATAATACCAGGGAAAACAGTATTTGACAGAACAGTCTCACAGTACAAAATAATATTTTATGCCATAATATTTTTGGCCAAAATTATCCTGCATTAAGGAGGAGGAAAAAAGAAAACAAGACTTAAATTCCAACTGCACCCCGAATGTCATATCCAGAGTATGGCCAAAGACTGGAGATTCTGACCCATTGTCAAATAGGAGCAGCTATTAAAATGGCTCACAGAAGGAAAATAGTCAGTTTGATTTCTTCTACTCTTTAGCCTTAAATTTCACCACATCAATCCGAATAAGGTTTTCAAGGTGTTTGACTTTTTAAGCATCTGATTGCTTCAGCCCCTGATTGGAAACCCTGGCTCTCTAGGCAATGCCTTCATGTCTAATCCTGCTAGCTGGGCCTGCCAAGAACAGAGACAAATGTAATTTACACCCCAAATGACAGAAAGCTGCTTCTCTCCTTAGGACAATGGTATCCATTTCCTCCCTTAGGAGGAGAAATTAATCAGTTAGATTTTTCCAATCCACATTCTGTCTCTCATCCACATCCCTGTTCTGAAGAATATATTATATAAAGCAAAACAGTACAAGTAAGATATTACAGAAGATTGGCACCCAGGTTGTATGGCAGCCTGCTGTCAAGGTCACTCTCAAGGACCATGGGAGAAAGAATTAACACAAGTTACTAACCAAGCAGAATGAGCACTGAAATCAGGTCTGTCAATACAAATGTGGGTACCTTAATTGCCAGATTACTGGATCTTTAGACTTCTCCAAAATGAAATCACAGTTCAGATATACTTCTGAGTCGTTATGGTGGAGTAAGGACTATTGCATTTAGACAGATATTCTTAGGTTGGGGCTCTTTAGTCTCTGCCTGGATAGAAGTATATACCCATCTATTTAGCACATAAACAGTGAGCCTAACACATCGAGGCTGCAGTAGACCACCTCTACATATTCTTCATGAGAAAACAAAGCCTTTTCTCTAACTCAAACACAGACACAGAGTTTGCTGGGTGTATTGTCCATTTGCAAACCATTGCTACAGCACATGCACATTAGCTCTGAATCTTCTGGGAACTGCCCTAACTAGTGTGTGTTTGTTACAGTGTTTGGCATTTCTGAACATTCTGCTGTCTGCTTAGAACTGAAATCCTTGACAAATGTCCAGTATCCTTAAGTTCTGCCCATTCAAAATATCTGTAGAATCTTCTGCAAAAAATGGCTGTATCCTTGGAAACCTGAAGACCTGATTACTCTGCTTTAAAAGTCAAGTCCTGTTTGAGGTTGCAGCAATATTGTAGCAATATCACAGCTGCAATTAAAACTTAAACCATAGACACACCCAAATTCAAGTGTCTTAAAAAGAAATAGTGTCATGGCAACAGGTGTTACAACAGTGCATTTGGTGGAGTTTCCAAGATCATAATATTATGGCCTAATATGGCTAATGTTAACATGAAGATTCAACAGCTTTCTAGTATGTGGCTCAACTTACTGTAACTTATCTGAGCAAAGCATTTTTCAGTGTTAAAATTCATATTGTTCACTGCTTGATGAGAAATTAATCTTATCAGAGGTGTCTCAGCATCAGTGGCATCATGCATCATAAACTTAGGTTACATTTCTCATTTGCTGTAAATCTGCTCAGCAGGTATCAGTGAAGATAATAGCTGCTAAACCGAGCCAATATTCTCTTTTCTCAATGCTGCCCTAAGTATGGCCAGCAGCAGACGCTTAAGGAAACAGTGTACACTTGCTGGGCAGGGCATGCAGTGGCGGTGATAGAAAGTTCTGTGACTGAGCACTAGTTTGAGGTGGAGAGGGGATTCCGTAGTCAGGGAAACCCTAGCAAGAGCCGAAAACCCCGCCAGGAGCCAGCAGCTCTTGCAGCCGAGGTTAATGTGGCTTGGGAATTGCCAGGAGCAATTGTGGGAAATTTAAACGGTCCGAAGGAGCGCTGCAACCAGGAGTGCTGCCAACAGGGCATGGCATGGCAATTCATGCAGGGAGGGCCTGCTTTGCAGATGCCTCTTATCATTCTGCATTGCCTGCTATAGGCAGCCACAGGAGACTTCACAGGAGACACAGGCTCTTAGGCCACCATGCTGCAATGGCATCAAGGTAACTGATCACTGTTGGGTGGATCATCATCTTCAGAACTCAACTTCACCCATCCCTGTCATCAGATAGTCAAGGCATAAATAGCTCTGTCCCAGTTCTTCCAATACTGAAACCTGTTCTTGAGAACATGGGCACTGTTCTCTGCATAGGCTTTGATGAAGAGCAGCCTCAGGACTGATTGCTTCAGTCTTCGGATCTGCCCCTGTTGTGCCAAGTTGCAACGAATATAACACAACATTATCAATTAAAGGATAAAAGAGCCAATAAACACCATCAAAGTGCAAACATTGGAAACAGTGATTATATGACTGCTGAAGTGGTACTATTTTCTTTCACAACTGAAAGCATGAAATGGCTTATTTTGGAAAGCATAAACTTGGGAAACACATTAACTATTTCAAACCTACAAAATCAGAAACACTAACCTATAAAGAAATCACTCTGGAGAAAATACCACTGAGACAGGATGTTCTGCTTATATTAAAGGCTATTATTAAACTGCTTAATAGAACACCATCAAAAATTATGAAGTAATCATAAATGAGTACTTACATAGTTTATATAATTATACAGATAGAGAAATTACTATTCCTGTTTATGTGAGCTAAAAGCTGACTGTGTGTAACCAGTCCTTAAGAACAAATTATGAAGCTTATGCAAGAAAAAGATAACTAAAAGAAAAACAGAAGGGAGAAATGACTGTGAGTTCGAAGGTATCAAATCTCAGGGTACGTTATATAATTACTAAGCAAAAAAAGTATGCAGATTTCAACATTTTGATATGGAAAACTAATAAATAAAGAGGAAAAGTGAAGCATGAAATGAGCTGGCACAAAATGAAATTGCTACAAATAATGTTGACATAGATATATGCTAACAAAATTCACTAATAAAGTGAAGAAACATCATCAACACAGATAATTAATGATTTCCAATTAGAATTAATACTGAAAGAGCCTATAGCCTAGAGTAATAGAAATGAGAAAATTTCCATTGATATAGAAATGTGTAGTTTTGTGCTTGGGAACAAATAACAGCACTATGTGCTAGAACCTCAACCGTTTGACATGACAGAAGAGGAAATCGAAATACTCTCGTCAAAGTCACACTTTTAATGAACTGCTGACATGAGGTAGTTATGAGAAAAAACAAGTATAAGCCTAAGCTTCCATCAAATGATCTTCTTTCAGTAGAGGTATGAAAATATTTTTGCTGTGTAAGATCTCAGCAAAACTTCATCTGGAATATTGTATAAAATTTTGAATTGAATCAGAAAATGATATGAAGATGGGCTCCTGGAATGATTAAGAGATTCTCTACACAACAGAAAGTTATAGGACATGGCTATTCTAGCCTGATAAAATGAAAGCCGAAATGGGATAAGATTGCTCTCTACAAATGTAACTGTGGCAATGGATTATTGGATTAAAAGGCAAGTGCTGGCAGAGAAATAAAGGTGTATATTGGTAAATGCATTTAGGCTGCAAATTAAAAGAAGGTTAGAAGAAGCGAAGTACAACTGTGTTGAAAATGGAACACAATCATTTCACAAAGGGACTTGTGTGACCCAGTGCCTGTGATAGTGGGCACCAGATTAGGCTCCCTTTAATCCTATGTTTGTAACAGGGCTACCTGTCTCACAACTTTTTTCAGCCACTCTTCTGCTTCTAATTGAGCAAAAACTTTCACATCTTTAATACATGGTTCCTTTCAACAAGTCTATCCTATAACAAATTTGTCCTTTACTGAACTGTTTTATTTTAGTCATATGATCCAGACAGCCACATTTCTTAAATGGTGTGATGACCTAAGCCTCACACGATCAAGTCGTAAGTAAGCCTCCGTCCTTCCTCTTAAAGGATCAGTTCACCTTACAGCACTCCTCAGAGACATCAGTCATTCCTAGCAACTGTTCCTATCACCCACAGGTTTATCAGTATAGTCAATGTACTAAAATGCAATTAAATGTATTGATATGCCAAAATGCAATTACATCAGAAATTTTCAATAACAAAGAAGAGAGAAAATATCAAACACAAATATCACTAATATCAAGCTGACAGGACTCGGCATGGTAGCCGGTACAGTTAAAAGGTGTTTTAATCAGTTTTTTTCAAAGTAAAGAGTATGAAATTGTTTAATACTTTCAATCTCATGATGGTTATTTCTGCTGCTTTTAAGTAACACAGCAAGAATGCAAAAGGAGAAATGGTGGTTGTGTGTAGTCATGCAGCAAGAGATAAGAATCAGCTGACAGGAACCTTAAAAAGTTCAACAAAGGGAAATGCAAAGCCCTGCGCTAGGAAGGAAAAACCTAATGCACCAGCACAGACTGAGGACCAACCAGGTAGAAAGCAGCTTTGTAGAAAAGGCCTGGGGGATCCAGCTGGACAGGACATTGCCCATGAGCCAACAATGTGCCCCCATGGCCAAGGCAGCCAACAGCCTCCTGGACTGCATCAGAAAAAGCAGTGCCAGCAGGTTGAGAGAGTTAATCCTTTCCTTCTCCTCAGCACTGCTGAGTCATTTCTACAGTCCCAGTACAAGAAAGACCAGAACACACTGGAATGACTCCAGTGAAGGGCCATGAAGGTGATCAAGTGGCTGGAGCGTCTGTCATGTGAGGCCAGGCTGAGAGAGCCGGACCTGGTCAGCCTGGAAAAGAGAAAGCTCAGGGGATCTTATCAGTATGTGTAAGTACCTGGTTGAGGGAGTGAAGATGAAGCCAGATTCTTCTCAGTAATATCCAGCGATAGGACAAGAGGCTACAAACAGAAATACAGGAAAATCTATTTAAACAAAAGAAAAAAAAACTTCACTTTTTTTATTGCGAGGCTGGTCAAACACTGGCATGAGTTGCCCGGAAAGGGTGTAAGTCACTGTCCTTGGATACTCAAAATCTAGCTAGACACAGCCCTGATGAACCTGCTCTACATGGCCCTCCTTTCAGCAGGGGCCTGGACTAGACAATTTCCAGAGGTCTCTTCCATTCCGTAATTTAGCAATTGAGTAATCTTTACTGAACATACTTTGTAATCCTAACAGTCACTTCCGAATACCGAAGTGTTAGCACATTAGCATGAAAAACATACAGAAGGTAGCAGAATGCATTCAATTGCAAACAATACATGTTACCCATTCAGTTTGTACACTGATACCTAATATGTGTTAAATACATTCAGAAGTAAATTTAAAAGCCTCTCACAACACTAAATAAGTATGTTCAATCAGTTGATTTATTAGTAAAAGACAAAAGCAGCACTCGATGAAAAACTCTATCAGTTCTTTGAAAAGTAAAATTTTAAGTTTCCTCTCATGAGGTGTTTACTGTTTTGAATCCAAAGATATCTTTAAATATTCTAACTAGCTTTTATACACAGCTGAAAATAAGCTCCTGAACTTTTCCTAAACTGGTTTAACTAGTTCTGATCAGACCCTTAACTTCGAACCATAGTACCTCAAATTAGAAAAGAAATAGTTTTAACTGTGTTAGTTACTGCTCATACAAAGCCCCTGGGTTTTCTGTAAAACTGTATCTTTTGTACCACATCACGTACAAAGGTATGCTTGCAAATTTTAGCTTATATAACTGTGAGTTGAATGCACTGCAGCTCAAGAATAAGAGCTATTAATGTTCATAATGTCCTAAATACACCCTTTATAAATACCTTCTTTATGTATGACTGTAAACTCCTATCAGCATGAGCACAACTGAAATATTACGAGAGTGTAAGTTTGCTGAACAGAAACTGCCTGTGTGCATACTTCTGGTAGCACAGAAAGTAAAATTTTTGTTGACTCCCTTTTCATTAAATGGGTTACCTTTAGCAAGAAATAGAAGTGAGCATCCATATAGTCCTCACAAGTAGCTAGCTTGTGTAAGTAGATGATTTAGTTTATGTAAGAAAACCCCAACCTTCATAACATGTCTGCAGCTGACTGAAATAAACATACATGACTCTCGTTTGCCTAAAACCAGTTCTGTTTCAGAGGTATGTCGTGATGAAGCTATGCACACAGAAACAAAGCTTCTATATGAACAGTGTTCCCGTAGCATGGTTCTCATTTCTAGTGATACTTCATGGTTTTGGCCTGACACTTGCCCTCTCGCGCTTCTGCCAGTGACAGTTTTCTCAGTTTTCAAAGCAGGGAAACTGGGGAACCTAGTCCAGGCAGTGGATGCAAAATTTAAGTTTCCTATCAGTCAGTCAATACAAGGCACAGAGTTCTTACAGCTGTTGGCCTTGCTTTAAATTAGAGAGATGCAGTGAAGTATAATCTCTGGAAGATTCCTGTGAACTAAACTTGCTAGTATTGCTTAGAAATGTGGCATGAACTGGATCTCTCTGTTTTCTTTTGTTTCCTTTTTTTGTTTTCTTTTCTGATTGTATGTAGGCATTTGTTTTGTGCTCTCATAGATACCAAACCATGATTTAGCTTTGCAGACACTTGTATTTATTTATTTACAGATTTCTATAACCTTGCGTCATGCTCCTTCTTTGTGTTGAGTAAAAGAGTTTCAAATACCTTTTTTTACTATTAGTTCATGCAAGTCTATGTTTGATTTTTTTTTATAATTTATTCAGCATTCCCAGACTAGAGCATGTTTGTGTTGGTATCTTCTCATTTTTTTCCTGTGATGAAAAATTCACAATGGTACTTTGAATAACCAGTTTGGTAGGTTCTTTGAGTAGCAAACTTATGTTGCTACATTAAAATGCAAATGCATCGTGATACTATGTCACTATATATTTTCCTGCTGATAAATAATTTAGGAGGGATAAATTAATTGTGACTTTGAAAGAGTTATCTGGAAAAAAATCAGACCGTTATGATTCACAGTATTCCCACAATTTCTGAGGCTCTTGAGATCCTGAAGAAATTTTACAGCCTTGGTAACTCGCACTGTATCTTTGTGATAAGTCTGCTTTATCGAGACATTTTGTCCTAGTGCAGTACAAGACTAATTCAGACAGATAATACTACATTGCAACGTATTGCTATTTTGAGTTCACTGGACAGAATAGTATACTGCACAGATGATCAACACAGACAAGTGTGCTTTGAATGCTCTATATTTATTTTATGTTCTGATGGCATCTGAAATAATTTTCTAATACTGCGCTCTGCTGTGCTGTCATTAAAGTCAGCTTGTGGTAATGGCATATGGTGGATGATGATGGCATGAGACCTTTCCATCAGAAGTATGGAGGTCATAGAACGCACAAAAATTAAGAAAATCTGTGCCTTTCACACTGCGCTTTGCCATTTGGTTAGAGACCACTCTTTTCAGTCTACAGAATACATGCTTGCTAACTTCTGCATGTATTTTTCTGGTTTTCCCCTATTCTGAAAGAAATGGGGTTTAAAATTCTGATACAAAATTTGCTTAGTTATTATTACAAGCAGCAGTTTATATTGAATGCATCAGTGTTGTGGTTTACCCCAGCCAGCAACTAAGTACCATGAAGCCGCTCACTCACTTCCCTCCCCAGCCCTGCAGCAGGATGCGGAGGAGAATCAGGAAAAAAACAAAAGTAAACCCTGAGGGTTGAGATAATAAAAAGTCATAATTGAAATAAAATAAAATGATCATGACAATGACGATGATGATGACGATGATGATGATGATGATAATAATAATAATGAAGAAAAGGAGAGGGAAGGGGAGAGGAATAAAATCCAAAGGGAAGGGGAAAAAACCCTCAAGTGATGCACAACACCATTGCTCACCACATGCTGACCGGTGCCCGGCCAGTCCCTGAGCAGCGATCAGCCCCCTCTGGCCAGCTGCCCCCAGTTTATATACTGACATTCCACTGTATGGAATATCCCTTTGGCCAGTTCAGGTCAGCTGCCCTGGCTGTGTCCCCTCCCCATGTCTCATGCCCCTCCAGCCCTCTCTCTGGCAGGGCCTGATAACCTGAAAAGTCCTTGACTTAGTACAAATACTACTTAGCAACAACTGAAAACATCAGTGTGTTATCAACATTGTTCTCATACTGAATCCAAAACACAGCACTGCACCAGCTACTGAGAAGAAGAAAATTAACTATATCCCAGCCGAAACCAGGGCAATCACTTGGTGCACTGTTATTGCATTATAACTTATCATTAATGACCTACAGCGATTATCAGTTCATACGGTACTTATTATAGACAAGGTTTAAAGCCCCACTATTTTTTAGCTGTTTTCAAAAATGAGACTGGACAAAATACACTGCTGTACTCACACTGAAATATTATTGTCTTCCCCATTACTTCCATTTGGTGTCACAGATACATTTCACAAAGTGATTTTGCAAAATGCACCCAAAATTAACTTCTGTAATAATCTGAGAAACTTTAATTTGCATATACTGAATAGAGATTTTTTAAAAATACATTTTCTTCTATGTGCACTAACTGCAATTATGCATCTGCATATCTCTGCTGCAATGGACTCCTCCATACTGGGGAAGCTGAAACAAAAAAGCTTCATCATCTCTACAATCAGTAAGGCTGCCTACCACATGTCAGGGTTTCACTACAAAAAAAAAAAAAAAAAAAAAAGAAAACATCGGTGCTGTAATAGCGCAGAACAAAATAGTAAAACCTTTCATCAGGATGGTGGGAGATTTGGACTCACACCTTGGAGTGTCTGAGTTGGTTTTTCTATATGGCAGATGATCAGATCATGCTTCAGCTTCAATAAGCGTGTATTTTCTGAGAAATAGTGTCTTTGAAAAATGGTGCACTAACAGTTATGATAAAGACTTTAGAGTTATGTGATTCTAAGTAGGCTGTCAATAAGTACTTAGGTACTAGGTTTAAATAGTATGGAGTAGATAAATCATGAGTACACATCTAACAATAAGGATGAAATCATGTCACTCCAGTCTTCAAAAAGGGCAAGAAGGAGGACTCAGAAAACTACAGGCCCGTCACCCTCATCTCCATCCTGGAAAGGTGATGGAACAGCTCATCCTGGAGGTCATCTCTAAGCTTGGGGAGGAAAAGAATGTTATCAGGAGTAGGAAATCATGCTTGACTAATCTGATCGCCTTCTATGATGGAGTGACTGGCTGGCTAGATCAGGGGAGAGCAGTGGATGTTGTCTACCTCGACCTCTAAAGGTTTTGACTGTCTCTCCCACAACACCCTCACAGGTAAGCTCAGGCAGCGTGGGTTAGATGAGCAGACAGTGAGGTGGATTGAGTACTGGCCGAATGGCAGAGCTCAGAGGGCTGTGATCAGCGGGCAGAGCCTGGCTGGAGGCCTGTAGGTCGCGGTGCCCCCCAGGGTCAGTGCTGGGTCCAGGCCTGTTCCACTTGCTCATCATGACCTGGGTGAAGGGGCAGAGCGTGCCCGCAGCGAGTTTGCTGATGATCCAGACCTGGGGGGAGCGGCTGGTTCCCCAGAGGCTGCGCTGCCATTCAGCGGGACCGGGACAGGCTGGAGAGCTGGGCGGAGAGGGACCTCATGAGGTTCAGCAAAGGCAGGGTAAGGGCCTGCACCGAGGGAGGGACGACCCCGGGCACCAGCACGGGCCGGGGCTTGACCTGCTGGAGGCAGCTCTGCCGAGAAGGCCCCGGCAGTCCCGGTGGGCAGCAAGTTGCCCCGAGCCAGCGGCGTGCCCTCGTGGCCAGGAGGGCCAGCGGGACCCCGGGGTGCACGAGGAGGCGCGTGGCCGGCAGGTCGAGGGGGGTGATCCTGCCCCTCTGCTCTGCCCTGGTGAGGCCGCACCTGGAGTGCCGTGTCCAGTGCTGGGCTCCCCAGTTCCGGAGAGATGGGGAACCGCTGGAGAGGGGCCGGCGGAGGGCGGAGAAGATGATGAGGGCACTGGAGCCTCTCCCTGATGAGGAAGGGCTGAGGGAGCCGGGCCTGTTCAGCCTGCAGAAGAGAAGGCTGAGGGGGATCTTATGGGTGTCTACAAATATCTGAGGGGCGAGAGTCAAGAGGACGGGGCCAGGCTCTTCTCAGAGGTGCCCAGCGACAGGACAAGGGGCAACGGGCACAAACTGCAACACAGGAAGTTTCTTCAGAATACGAGGAAAATCTTTACCATGAGGGTGACAGAGCCCTGGCACAGGCTGTCCCAGGAGGCTGTGCACTCTCCTTCTCTGGAGACGTTCAAAACCCACCTGGACATGGCTCTGCAGCCTGCTCTAGGTGACCCTGCTTTAGCAGGGGGTTGGACCAGATGATCCCCAGAGGTCCCTTTCAACCTTGACCATTCTGTGATTACTCATTTGCTGCAGATTATGTGAACACAGCTCCTATTCTCATGGCCTGGATTAAGGAGAAGCCATTTGGAAAAAGTAACATGCGGTTGCATAAGCAAAGACTGTTTACAACAATTCTCATAATACTTTATATGCACTGTAATCTGAATTAATATGAGCTGTGCAAGCTTATGTAGGATGTTTCCTAAGTTTTGGATGTTTGATTATTTTTTTTTTTTAAGCTGATGCATGTCCATCTGTGCAATATTTAGATGTGAAAGAAACAGCATACAGGGACAGGGCACAGCATAACGGAGTGTTGCTCTGTAGCCTTTTTGGCAACAAATGGTGGGGTAAGCGGGGTCGGAGCACAGATAGCCCGTGTACCAGCTGCACGCTGAGCACACCTGCGCACCGGGGCCCGGGGCAGCTGGCCGCGGGTGCGAGCTGCTCAGCGCTCCTTCGGCCTGGCTACTGAGGGAATGCCGGCTTCGCGGAGCGGCCCACCTCTGCCCCGGGATTCTCCGGCTCCCGTGGAGCCCGAGGTCGCTCCCATGGAGGCCGTGGTTGCTTTCTGCCGCCTCGGGGGGGGTTTGGACCATTTGGCTGCCTCCGGCCAGGACGGACCTAGCGTCTCGGCACTCCGAGTTTTAGAAGGCGGCAGCCGACGCGCTGCGGGGTCTGTCTCGGTTGCCGGCCGTACAAAGCAGCCCGCGGTCCCCGGGCCGGGCCCCCGCTTTGCCGGCGCGGCGAGGCGCGGCACAGCCCCCGCGGGCAGGGCGGGCCCCCGCGGCGCGCCCCCGCGCTGCGCTCAGGCAGCTCGGCCGGCCGGCTGCCCGCCCGTGCGGCGGCGGGCCGGGCCGGGGGGCAGCGGGGTGCGGTCCCACGGCGCCGCGGGGATGCGGGTCCTGGCGGGCAGGCGGCATGGCGGCGGCTGCGCCCCTGAGCGGAGGCGCGCGCCCAACGGCCGCGGGCGGGGGGGGGTCGGGAGCGCGCGCGCGGGCCCGGGGCGGCGGCGCGAACCGCAACCCCGCCGGAGCCCGCCGCGCGCGCCCATCCGCGGCACTGGGTGGGGCCGCTGGGAGCCGCCAACCCCCGGCGTCCTCGTCCCTCCGAGCGGCGGAGCCGGGAGCCAATGGGCGGGCGGGTAGCGAGTGCGCAGCGGCCAACGGGAGCGGCTCGTTCAGGGCCGCTGTCCAAGCCCCTCAGGGCGGCGGGGAACGGCGCGGCGAGCGGGGCAGCGGGGCGCGGCGGGGGACGTCGCCCGGAGCAGGTTAGCGGTCGCCCGGGCTGCGGCGGGGAGTCGTAGGCGAGCCGGTGCGGCTGGGGGCCGCGGGCTTGAGCCGCTCCAGCCGCCCCTGCGGTCCGTGAGGGGGGCGCCGAGGGAGCCGGCCGCCGCCGTGCGTTTCCGGGAGGCTGGCGGGGAGGGGGAGCGCTGAGGCGCGTCGTGGCGGCGGCCAGGCCGGGGGCGCGTTGCGAACGGGGGAGCTCGGCTGCCGGGATCGATGCTTAGAAAAGGGGGGGAAACCCCAGGCGCCTCATCGAGCCCGCGCTCCCGCGGGGGCAGGGCCAAAAGCCCCGGGCTCGGCGGCGGCCCGCTCCACCTGCCGCTGGGCCCGGGGCCGGGGGGCACCACCCGTCGCCCCGTGCTCTTCCTCTGCCCTTCCGCCGCAGGGTGGGCCTCTTGCGAGCGGCGCCGCGCCTGCCCTGCCTGCGAGGCGGCCCCGGCTGCCCCCGGCCCCGGCCGCGCTGCCGCGGCGGTTCCCCTTTCTCCGAGCCCCTTGGTTGCGGCTGGTGCAGAGAGCGGGCGTACAGGAAAAGGCCGCAACTTTCCCTCCCGCCTAGTAGGGGAACGTTACGGGGAAGAGAACCGAATCGGACAGTTTCTTCAAGCAGAAGTCCTGGTTCAGGGGCTCCACGCATCAGGAACTAGTAGGAAGAGGGCTGTGGTAGCTCTTGGTGTGTGCAGCAGCCCCTGGCTCTGGGTAGAGGCTCGGAGCCCTTGTGGAGCAGGAGCCACGTGTGTCTACAGAAAGGCTTTATGGAGTGAAGCTTAAAGTGTGGCTAACTGCGGAGATATATTGATCAGTAGCGAACATGTAATTGAAACCGGCTTGAATCCCATGGAAATAGAAACCTTTAATTTCATTTAACCTACTTAGAAGTTTTAGCAACTGGAAGCTTTTGATATTTTAAGAACTATTTCAATATTAATTAAGCCAGAAATGGAGCATGTGGGAGTTCTACTATCTGTGATATCCATCTGTATTCTGGTAGGCTACAGTTCCTTGACCCTCGATTTGTGTGTTATGTCTGAGCCTCATAACTGACATACATAATCTCCAAACTGCTGGAATTATGGTATTAGGTATATATTTCTAGGATCTTTACTCTTTAGCTTTTCTACTCTGTTTTTGTACCATCCCCTCAAATATGGTTGACTCACAAATTAGCTATTTCCCCCACCCAAACCTGCCCACAACTGGATATGAAAGATTGACTTTACAGGTTGTTGGGTGGGTTTTTTTTCCCTTCCTAGCTGTTGCAGAACTATAAAGTTCTGTGCAAATCTAGATCTGTAACTTTTCACTGCAAGTACTTAGTCTTTATTTATTTGCCTTATGCTGGACTGCAGATCTAATGAAGCTTTACTAGAGACAGTTTTAGCAGTAAAAGCACAGTGGGGTAATTCTCTTCGATTAAGTGTGACTGTCTAATGTAGAGGTATGTTTTGTACGTGATAAATATTTTTCCTTCTTACAGTTACAAAAAACCCAAACCTGGTGACATCTCAGTCATCCTAGGCAGCTGATACCTGTCAATAAAAAGCTGGCACTGAAGCAAAACTAACTTTTGTAACGGCAACAGATTTCTCCTCATTCAGTATTTAGTGTTCCTTTGGACTTTGAAAATGTTCAGGATATCTACTGGCCAGATGTGAGCAGAGAGCATCGCTGTCAGTTTTATAGTACGACTCCTGATGGTGTGCCATGATTCTGCTTAGAAGAGTCATCTTTGAAAGCGGGAGCAATAGATGTCTTGAAATACCTGTACTAGCACTTCTCCTGCAAATGGAGAATCTGTAGAATCTCTTAGCTCCTGAGAGGCCAAACTGAATCTCCTTCTGACTACTGTAAAGGGTGCTTTGTCATCTTCCTGTTTCTGAGTTCTAGCTCTTGTAGGAACTCACAGTTCCTCACAAGCACCATGTTTCCAGTGCTTGGAAGGGATATATAACAAACTAAAATTGTTATACAGCAATTTGGAAAGTTTAAGCAAGTGCTAGAAAACATGCTAGTTGCTGAAGATATATGGCTGTACCATTGCAGTGATTTCCGGTTCGGTTAGCTTCTGCAACCAGAAATTGTGTGTGTTGGGTGTGTGCTTGGTTTTTTGTGACAAAATGTTCAGTGTTTGAGAGGGGTCTGTGTTCAGTACAGTACGCCTGTTACTTGTCTGCAGGAAGCAGAGCCACTGAGTAACTTAAAGCAAACAAAAAACTTCTGTACAGGAACCAGTATCATCAAAACTTGTGTTGGTTAGTTTGGTATTTTGTAGGTGGAGGACTTATCTTGTGTAATTGTTCTATGGTTGGGCATAGTTAGTACCTTCATGTGCATCCATAGTGTTTGTCCCAGTTGCTAATTCTGAGCCTTGCAGTAATGCAGTCCTCCAGCTATGCTTTGTTTAGCCTCAGTACTGCGAACCATCCTAACAAATAGACCAGGTATTCCTATTTGCTTTTTTTCCCCCTCTTCTTTCTGGGTGTCACCAACCCAGGGTTTCTAGTGAGGTCCTTCCTATACAACTGTCATTCTTTGCCTTTGTTAAGCTTTATCCATTCTCAAAGAATGTGTGACTCCATTGACGTACCCTATTACTTTCTTCCTTTGGGTGTGGTTAGAAAAAATATGCTTAGTAGATCTTGTCAAGCTGCCATTTGATGTTGCTAGCTGTATATTCACTACATCATGCCAACCTTTCCGTGACATTGTTCAGCTTGATGTTTGTAAATTTGTAGTGCTTCTTGAGCAATAAGCATAATTGATAGATCCAAATAACACATCTATTAGTGTCAACGTAAGGTTGGAGCCCCTGGCATCTACGTGATTGGTATCAGCAGGTAGCTGTCCTTCAGAGAAGAAAGAGAGAGGCTTCATGCATCCTGTTTAATTTGGGTTCACTTTTATTTGTCCTTTTTGTAGGACAGGTAGGCAATCTGTTAGTAGAACTTGCTTTAGCTATGTATGTGTTCAACCTCATTTTAAAGGTAAGAAAGCTGTGAAAATGGGCTTTTATTTTTTGATGGGATTTTGTTCTATGTGTATTTGAAAAAAACCCACCCACCCACACAAGTTTACCTTTCCTTTTTTTTTCAAGAAGGTGATTAGCCTGCAAATACAACTTGATAGAGCAGTTGTCAGATAAGTTAGTTATATTTAGGTTTCAGAAGAATTATTGGGAATTTCTGCAGGAATATAATGGAAGAGGAAATATCTGTTTATTTGCATTGGGAAGTCATTGCATTGCATCGTGTTAAGACCTTATATTGTTGACTGCAGTTTTACATGAAGAATTCTGAAATGGCTCACCTAAACATTAAGGATTTAAGTTCTTGGTTACAGTTATGTATAACTTGATTGTAATTTTAACAAAGAGTTTTAAAATCTTAACTCTTTGCAGCTGTTAAACAGTTAGCTCGCCAGCTATGAGTGCTTACTTTGGGTGTCCTTTACTACAGAGGCACTGGAAGTTGGGGTCTGGCGGAACATGGTCAAGGTCATTTGAGGAATTTCTTACGGAAGTATGGTTAGTGAATTCGTACTAAACATCCACATGTAGCTCTGACATAATGTATTATGGGTTTTGTTTTGGTCACACCCTGCCTTAAGTCTTTCTTAAACTACCTCAGACTCTCCAGTTGAGATGAGCTGAGAGGATCGGCAAGGTTGATCACTGGATTATTATTTTTTTTTAATTGTAAAAGGTATGGAAGGAGTCTAGAGTTGTTGATTCCTAGGGTTTCAAATTCATTATGTGGTATCTGCTGTGAAATGTGACTCAAGCCTTCTAATTCCACAATAATATATCTAGTTTAACGCAAGGGGGGAATAAGAGTCGGCTTTTTTGTCCTTGATGAAGTATTGTGATTGTAAATACTTTGTTAATAAATGTAATCATATATGCCAAGGCAGTTCTAGTAAAAGACTAGCTCAGATGGATTATCTTGTCCTTTTGATGTTTTGCACAGAACATAATTGTAGGTACAGGTTTTGGGTAGTTACTTTTGTCCTGTCTGATCAACATGAGGGATGTGAATCTGGGTTTTTATTCACCTAGATTGTCTGGTTTCACTGTTAAGAGACTAAACTGATGAGCCACTTGAGTGTTGTTTCTTCCTTCTCCTGCCCCGTTCCCTATACTTG
The DNA here is from genome assembly GCF_963210335.1 of Falco punctatus. NCBI lineage: Eukaryota > Metazoa > Chordata > Aves > Falconiformes > Falconidae > Falco > Falco punctatus. The sequence goes on along the minus strand of NC_137590.1, from coordinate 27,624,663 downwards.
TTTTTTGGCTTTCCGATCCCAGCAAAACGACAGTATTATAGTAACAACTGAGCAATAATCCTGCTGCTAACACTTTTTCTAGTGATAATCTGGACTGGATATCAACATACTCCTATGAAGGCGAAATTGATGAATTTGGCTTATTTTCTTAATGCAGTGAATAGAAATTGGGTGATTTTGTAGCTTTAGCAGTTTCTGTAGTAGTCGAGTGTGTATGTTGGTCTGTTCATTATGTTGTAGGTAGGCTCTTCTGATGGGTTTTGTTCCCCTTTCAGGGTTAACTCTTAATTGCATAAATCATGACTCTAGAGCCATGATTTATGCAACTACCTTGATAAACAGTGAGGCTTTATCTTGTAATCCTTTCGTAACCAAAAGCACAAGTGAGATTTCTAATGCAGGTTTCTAACTAACAGAGCAGCAAATCTTCAATCTCCCTGCCTCGTGTTTTCTTAAATCTTGTTTGAAAGCTCTCTGGATATGTGTTAAACATGTTTGTACATGAACTGGAGATGGATTATAGTAAATGTTCTTATATGATATGTGCTTTACTGTAATAGCTTAATTTCTGAGCTGATCTATGCCTTCTGTGCAACTTGGAGAAATTAGGTTAATTATATTAAAAGAGATTTTTATTTTTTTCTTTCAACATGCACTTGAAGATTAAGCTCAAATGGTAAATGATTCAGAAAAACATCAAGTTATAACCTAATAATGAAATGATAGTAAAAAACTTTTACTTTGTATTAATAAATCTTTAGAGGGACTTACTATAAAAGAACTGATATTACAGGAAAGCAAGGGACCTTTGTGAACAGAGTACATGCGACTCAAAGGTAGCTTCAAAGTTGTCTGGTACAGAATCCCTCTAAACAAAAGCATAAGCAAATGGAAACTTGTAGTAGAATCAGAATTTTGTCTGCAAGAAGGTGTGTGAGCACACAGATAAGTATCTGTATAACCATGTGCATCAAATACTGCTAATGACAAAGTTCTGCTGAGACCAACTCAAGAGTGGCCCATGTTGAAGTCTGGTTCCCCTCAGTAAGACTAAAGGATTAGAAGAAATTAAAGACCTCATGATTTCAGGCACAGCCCTGATTTGAAAGTATCGTACTTTCACAAGGGTGACTTCAAATGGCAAATGAAATAGTTTGTAAGTTGGGCTAAATTCTGCCAATAAATTATTGGGTGGACATGGGTTAGTGCGTCCAAATTCACTGTGTTCCTTAAGCCATGGAGTAGTGTACTTGGGTTTTGTCATTGTTGTCTTAAAGGAGGTTACAGAACTACTTCAATGTTGGGTATCAATCTCAGTTTTGGTATCAAAAAGCTGTGGTGCTGTTAAATAGGTCATATGCAGTATTAAGTCTTACCTAAATCAATTTAGTAATGCTTCTTACCATTAATATATATACTGCCAGAGGTAGTATTATGTCCAGGAGGAATGTAACTTGAGGAGCATGCAGTCCAGGAAAAACTTTCAGCATCCGGCATGTTTCTGTGGTTAAGAATAGTGAGAAGTGTTGTTTTTAAAAAGCAACTCTACTTTATTGTGAACATAAAGCTATGCACTTAGTTATGTAAACTTTGACCTAACTAAACTAGTTACTGTAATTGGTATTGTGTTTCAATAGATAAATGATTTGAAGTGGACAAATCTCTTCCTTGGTAGTAGATTACTCTCTTTGAACATCTTCAAGATCGGAGAATATAACTAGTTTGAAATGTCTATTGCTATTTCTCAGAAATTCTCTAATATACCAAGTGTTGGCCACATGTTTACCATATTCCACATGCAGCTTTGGGTCTTCTGGTGGCATTTATACTGCAGTTGTGATGATTTAGGTGTAATCTTTCAGATTGTTTTAGTTTTGTTGTGTTTCTGTACCTCTTTGTAGAGATTGTCAATAAAGACATTGTTGGTAGACATCAGAGAACTTACTATTAGCCTGAATCCACTCCAGTTACTTGTCTGGAAAGTGTGTAGTGAGATACTTACCATCTGGCATACTACCAGGCATAAGCCAGACTGGCTAGCTAATATGAAGTTAGTGGACCCATTTTGATAGTTCCTCAAAACTTAGTTGCTTTAATTAGCTTCCAAACCTGGCAATGTGTTTTTCAGCTCCTGGAGATGTGCTAAGTTCTCTTGGCAGATTTATCCTGCAGGGGACTGGCTTACGGCTAGTGAAGAAAATGACCTTGCAGAGAGTAGATAAGAATGTTGATGAAGTCTAAAACATGGATAAGCTTGTCTTTCTGCTAGCTGTGGGAAGAATCCCAAATCTTCCACGTGATTGTGAAGTTTGGAATAGGTATGCTTTAAGGTTAACTTATACCAAAAGCAGCTTACAACAGGAAATACTCTTATCGTTTCAGTCTCTACTCATCTTCTAAAACAGTATCTTTCACAGATAAGGTTACTCAATGGATATAACCTTGGACCGTGAAGACAAACAAACTATCATCCTTTGGTGATATGTTGGATAGGTATTGTCCAAATAGGGCAGATCATTGACCCTTGTTGAAAAATCTGGACATTCTGCTGATAGTATTCTTTTACTTACTTTTGTGGAAACAAGGCATCAAATGAAATGAGACGTGATATCATGGTATGACCCAGGGTTGTCTTTCTGGCAGTAACCTTGTTTAGATGAGTTAAATATTACTTCCTTGGTTGCCTGAATCTCTAATCTCTCCAGTTCTTAGATTTTTATTGGTTTTTGGCTTGCTGTAGTGTCATTGCAATGTGGCAATTGAAGCTTTAGATGAGGGACTTCTGTAATGATTTTTTTTTTTTTTTTTTTTTTTTTGTCTGGGGTGGATGGATGTATCTGTGCGCTTCAAAAAAACCACAACTCTGTGCATTCAGGTTTGATGTCTAAATGACTTCATCTCCTGAATATATATCTGAACAAAATGTTTCCTCTATGTTACTTTTAGACCTCTCTCTGTTGTACTGCTGCTAGTATTAGTTGAAGCTGTTGAAGGGAAAGGGGGAAAACTAGTTTCAGGCTGCATTTTTGCAGAACTCTGTGGCTTGTTGCTGATGCTTCAGACGTTGGGAAATACATACTTTCTTTTTTTTTGTGTGTATGATAATCTCAATATGATATAATTTTGAGGGAGCATGTTGTTCACCTAACTAATGTTTGTTGGTGATAAATTAGAAAACAGACTGTGTAATCTCTAACAAGCACGTATTTACGCATTCTTTTTAGCTGCTGGATTTCGCATTAAAACTTTCACTGGAGCCGCAGCAGGCTTTCCTGGCACTTGGAAAGCAGATCTTTTAAGCATCTTGATCTGTGTTTGGACAAATCTGAGAACCGATCTTTTTCCTGTTAAAAACAGAACTGTCCTTGTTTTGAAAGTCAGAGACCTCTGTTTTGAAGCAATGAGTTAAATATTGCTGCAGTAGCTATGAAGGCAAACAGAGCTGCTGTTGTTAGCTCCATAATAGCACTTGTTCAGCCTTGGACACTAGAATTTTTTACAAGATGGGGAATGTTGTTGGCTAGGATCCTGGAGTATGGTCGTTGTTGTTTGGTTTTTGTTTTTTTTAACTGAAGTGCTTAGGGGCCCTTGATTTATCAAAGGACAGCACCCTTCAAATAAGCAGTACCTTCAAAGTGTCACCATTGGTTTAGTTCTGAACACGTGAATTCAGAAGTATCCTAGCATCAGTTTCTGTGTAGTAGCTTAACAGAAGCTTCCTGTACCAAAGGCCCTGTATCCCTAAAAGTCATCTGGTAATTTTGATCATCCCTGTTCAAGAGCAAGAATCCTTTACAGAAGTTCTGTAAATCCTTTTTGCTGTCATATTTCTTTTTTTTTTTTTCTTTTTTCTTGACTGTTACTACTTATTAGCTCAAAGTAGCTATGATATAGTGATTCAGATACTCCAAGGTGTGATTTAGACAACTTTGTGTTTAACAGGAGTTATCTGTCTGGGTTTTAGAAGAGGTAGTTGTTAACAAGTCATAGGATAACTAGTGAAAATATGTATTGCTGGTTGATAGCTACAATTCAGCTATTGCAAACATGCAACAAGTTGCATGCTAAACCAAGATAAAATGACTGCTGACACTTAAATATCAACTTTGAAATGCTGAATTTGATTTTTGTCATGTTGTCTTGCGAGGTAGGATTTTCTTCCTGGACCTGTTCCAGTCTGTTGCATGTTAGAGGCCCAACTAAATTTCTGCTGGGAACAACATTTATTTCTTAACTGTTTGGTTGGGTTCTCTTTTTTTTAGGAAAAAAACGTCACAGTTATGGTGTAGTTACTGAATAATTTGCTGCTGTAAAGAACTTTAAAAGGTAACACAGATAATATTACACTTGTGGGATAAATTCCTTCTGGGCTTGAAATTAGGAGTTGCCAGCAATGTTATGCTAACTGGCATGTGGAGGTGCATTCTCAGAGAAGGCAGGGAAAGGTAGGTGGAGAAGGGGAACATGCCCTTTCCTGCAGTTGAGATAACCTTTCTTTCTAGTAGGGCAAAATGTATGCTGCTCATCTTGGACTTCATTTGCACCTTGGTTCCAACATGGTTTTTACCCTTAATTCAGATTTGGTCGTTCTAGCCAATTCTCTCACAATCCCAGTAGTATTGGTGTAACAATTGTAATTGGCAGCAACATGTACTTCTGAAAAGGTCACCAATTCTGTTTTCTAGTTGGAATCTTCTAGAAGAATGGAAGAAGATGACAAACTTAGTGTGGAAAATTGCTATGAAGAAAGCCTATCAGAGACTAGGTGTCAGAGAGCAGGGTAGAGGGAAATAGTGTTGATGGTTTCTTAAATGAAACATTTCTGTTAATCCTTAAAAAAAGAAAAAATGAATTAGCTTCAGACATACATGTAGGTGTTGAATGTGTTGAATTCAGTCTCAGGGGTGAACGTATGTGTTCATGTTTGTTTGTTTTTTTTTTTAACTGAACCCATTTCATCATTGTACTTAAGCATAGCTTTGGATCTTGTAGGTCTGTTATTCTGTAAGAGTTTCATGAGAATAATGTAATTTTTTTTTTGCTCTAATATTAACCTCATACTCAAAGGATTATGGTCAGAAATAACTGAGGCAGGACACTTCCCAATCTCTTCTGGTTTCCAGTTTTCTTCACATCATATCACCCTAAATCTTGTCAAATTTTTTGGTTAGCTAAAAAACTGGACCATAGCAACACAGATATTTCCACTGGAAGCAGAACTCTTTTCACTGTTTTAGCTTTTAGAAACAGATGTTGGACTGTAGCCCACGTCTGGGTACAAGTACAAGCAAGGTTCCTGTGTTTGCATAGCCAAGGACTGCCTCTGCCCTTGTGAACAGGTTTGCAGACTGAGGATACAGCATTTTTTCAGAAGCAGTATTAAGCCTTCCTTTGGGGATGGGCAAGTGAACTGATGGTATTAAAGTACCATCATAGAGTCTTAAGGGGTAAAAAAATATTAATTATGGCTAGGCAGGTAAATTAGTAATAAGATTATGTAGGTACCATAACAAAAATGAATCTTGGTGACAACATTGGTACTGTAAATGATTGCATGAGATTTTCTCTTCCCTCTTTGAGGGAACAGAAGTTTTATCCTATGCGTGGGAGCAAGCATGCAGATTTTTAGGAGGAAATAGAGTTAAATGTTGTATGTATTCAAAGACCAGGGAAATAAAAGTTATGAGGAGGGCATACTTAAACCAGAGAGCATTAATTGTGACTTCCAGAGCAACGGTGAAGACAATAGGCCCATATCTTACATTGAATAGGAAAAAATGACTCATAAGCATGCTTTATCTTGCTTTATTGTGTGAGATGTGCTTTGAAATTTGCGTTAAAGTCTCTTAAGTATGTGGCAAAAGTGATTTCATGTAAATAACTTTTTCCCTCCATCGACATCTTTTATTCTTACTAACCTTCAAAGAAACAATTTTGGATGATGTACTGTAGCCAACGGAAACAGTAGTGATTGTTCAGGTCTAAACTTGCTACTGTATGCCATTATCACTTTCTGGATGCTTCACTAATAAATGCAGGAGCTAACCTTGTTGAAGAAGGGGATCAAAATAAAATTTGGAATGTTGGACCAGAAAATATAAGACTCTGTATCCAGACTCCTGAAACTGGGTCTTATGCAGGTGATGACTTGCTTCTGGCAAGTAATCGTTTAGAACTTGTTCAGAGGCTTCGTTGTGATAGAAGCACATGAAAAGCACAGCACAGTTGCGTTAATATGACAGGTACCTGAGATGTAGACCACTGTTCCAAAAACATTTAAGTTTCAGGCAAAAAGTGCAAATTAAGCCTATCGTTGTTCTCTGCTAACATACATCTCATGTATATTCATTCCTGCTTGCAGTGCCTGCTGTTTCAAAAGAACTAAGCATGTTTAGAAGTTGCATTCCTTTATTCTTGAGTGGTAGGTGAAGAAAGGCTCTCATCTTGTTTGGGTATTCAGTGTTGTAATTCTTGCTTAAGAAACGCTCCGTGTTTAAGGAGACTCATTTTCCATGGTTTTTTTTTTTTTAGTATCGTGGCTTTATGGAATCTGTCCCTTTTCAGTAGTGTTTGGTTGTAATGGTTTGTGTATCTGCTATAGGAGACTATAATTAGACTTTCACTATATCAGCGTATTTTAAGTGTAATTAGAAAGATTGGTAAAACGTGGTGGAAGTGTATCCATATGCTCCAGTCTTCTACAGTAAAAGTTGTTCAAAGGTTACAATAAAGATGTTGGTATATAGGACTTAACAAAATGTTTTGAAGTTAGCCGGAGGCACAGGTTTGAGTCATAAAGGTCATGGTCCAAAGATGACATTAGCGTAAGAAATAGCAGTATATTTGTCATGAAAGTCTTTCAGTTTCCAGTAGAATTTGACATAATTTCCAAGTAATTGAGGGGAAGGAAATAGTAATTCTCACAGTTAACTTCTTAACTGAAGCAAAACCTACAATGCCTTTGAGCTTTGCTGGATTTTGGCAACAATTCCTTGCCCTTCATTTTGTTAGGAGGTGTATTTGTGGATAACTCAAATCTTTAGTTTGTGTGAGAATTCTAATTGCTTATTGGGGTGTGGGGGATGGGGGAGGAAATCCAACAGACCTAACTGATGAGAAGGTTGGCAACCTGTATCCTCTGTAGAACTGCTGTGGTTTAACCCCAGTTGGCAACTGAAGTACCATGTAGCCACTTGCTTGCTCCCCTACCACCCCTTCAGTAGGATGGGGAGGAAAGTCTGGAAAAACAGGTAAAACTTGAGGGTTGGGGTAAGAATTTAATAATTGACATAAAATAATAATGAAAAGGAGAAAGAAGGGAGGAGGAATAAAATCCCAAGTGGAGCAGAAAAAAACCCAAATCAAACAACAAGTGATGCATAACACAATTGCTCACCACATGCTGACCAATGCCCAGCCGGTCCCTGAGCAGCGATGAGCAGGCCCCAGCCAGCTCCCCGCAGTTTATATACTGACATTCCACGGTGTGGAATATCCCTCTGGCCAGTTCAGGTCAGCTGCCCTGGCTGTGTCCCCTCCCCTTGTCTTGTGCCCCTCCAGCCCTCCCCCTGGCAGGGCCTGAGAAACTGGGAAGCCCTTGACTGAGTATAAACATCACTTAGCAACAACTAAAAACATCAGTGTGTTATCTGCATGACTCTCACACCAAATCCAAAACACAGCATTGTACCAGCTACTGAGAAGAAAAAAATAACTTAATCCCAACCAAAACCAGAACAGGAACTTCGTGGGGGTTTTTTGCAATTAATATAAACCCGGCAGATCTCGTACCAAGCAACTAACTATACCTTCTCTCTGGCCTAGCATAATTTGTAGGAAGGCTCAGCCTGACGGGGACTTTGCTGACACAGGCAAAATACCGGAGCCAGCAGTTGGTGGGTGCCTGGCTCCCTGTCTTCTGCCAGTGTATTTGAAGTATCTACTTGTGATTACATTTTAATGATATGACCTTTAGTTTACATGGAACAGTCACTTGAGGTGGTAAAGGACCATGCACACAGAGGTAAAAATAGTTGTGCTATTCTCTTAGGCTGGGTAGGGGTCTAATTCCTTAAAACACTGTTAATGAGGGCAGTTTGCATGAAGATCCTAGGTCTTTCTGGAAAGTGTTGAAAAATACATCTTTTAAATACTGGTTATAGGTGGGGAAAAATGACTGTTAAGCATTTCTTTCAGGTATGATATTGAATGTTTGCATCTGTGTTTATCTTCTGCAAATCCGAACTCCTAGAAGTTCTTTCATATACTTCTGTTTTTAACTTTTGTTAAGGTCATAATGGTTTCCATCCCTGAATATTATGAAGGAAAGAACGTCCTGCTAACAGGAGCTACAGGCTTCATGGGAAAAGTGCTTCTGGAAAAGCTGCTCAGATCTTGTCCTAAAGTGAAAGCAGTGTATGTATTGGTAAGACACAAAGCAGGGCAGACACCTGAAGCACGAATAGAAGAAATTACCAGCTGTAAGGTATGTGTCATATGCTCACAAAGTGTGTTTCTGACCTTCTTTACAGTGTTCCAGTCTCATTTGGAGAACAATTTCGGTTTGTCTAAAGCAAAATACTGTTGCTGAGTGGGTTTTTTTTTTGTTCTAACAGAAATATAAAATCCAAGACCTGGCAGTGCCTTCTATGGTTGATTTTCAAGCTGTTAGTCTTTAGCAAAGCCAGTAGTGGAAAATGATCCTGTATTTAATTCAGGGGGATGTTCAGCTGTAATGCAGAATTGAGAAGTAAACCACCTAAATTGAAACTTAAGAGAATATATAATCAAGTGAAAGAGGTGATGTGGACAGGGAGTTGTAAGATGTTATTGAGACCCTTCTTTAGATCTTGAGCAAGTTAATTTTCTCCCTGTGCCTTATTTTCTGTTATGTATGATGAGGCTTAGTGCTTCCTTTGTTTTGGATGCACTGTTGGATCTACAGTAAGCAAGAACAGGTTGTTTAAATAGCTTATGTTTGTAAACAGAACAGAAATGTTTGTCTTAATAGATTCTGTTACGGATTTCTGTTAGTCATACTAACTACTATAAAACTGTAATGACAAAGGAAAGGCACTGAAACTGCTGTGGAATTATCAAAGTGACTATCTAAATAATTTTATATGCATGCTGGGTGGGATACTTTCCTCCTGAATAGTAGCAGTGTTCTACAGGTGCTTGAATGTTCTGTTTCTTGAAGAGTTTAAAATCTAAACAGGTAAATGTGATGATTAAAAAAAGAGCTGCAAATAGCCAAAAAAATGTTGAGGCTTCTACTTCCTTTGGACTTTGGATATGTAATTCCTCTGTTAATTTGCCATGTGTATTACATGTCCTCTAGGTGTCTGTTGCTCCCCTTTGTACTGGTGTCAGTGGTAGTATGAGGTATGTAGGAATGTATGGCTGTGGATGTGAAAAGGGGCAGAACAGATACAATGTAAATACTGGAAGTATCAAACTGGTTCTTTAAGTGCTTATCCATGGAACTGCTTTTCTATTATAATGCATGCCGTGCATTAATACGGTTAAAAGGTGGTTGCTTCAGTTCCCTGGAGGCAGGCACCATAATTCCAACTAAAAACATAGCAGACTTGTTTTCAAAATAACAAAAGGCTTCCTGCTCTTAGGTAAGCATGGTTTGCTGTACCTCTAAGAATTGCAGAGGCTTTATTAAATGCTGTCTTGGCAGGTTTGTCCTTTAAAGTGAAGCTTCCTGTTTGGGAAATCAAGTCAGGATCTCTATTTCACTACAGCATTACCACTACTACTTTACATGGCCACACAGTGAGCTGCGAAAATGTCTACCAAAAGAAGTGTTTTTCAGCTGGGCCCACAAGCTAGTGTGCTTATAGAGCCAGCAGGCTAGTTGCGGTTGCCAGTGCAGGGGAAGCAACGTAAAAACAGAGAAGTTAAGAGAAGGACCAGTCTGTTTGGTAGCAGTAGAAACTTCTATGGCCTTAAGAGTTACAAAGCTGCAACTTTAGATGACTTACATTTCCTTACAGAATGAAGAAAAGTTAATTCATTTTCAATTATAATTTATTTTAGCTGTTTGTATTTAGTATAACTGTATGCTTGGCGTTGCAGGAGGTACTGCTGTAACTTTAATATGTTCTAATCAACTTGTGTTGAAGCAGTTGCTAAGGTGTTGGCCCCTGTACAATTAAGAAGAAGGGTCTGTTCTAGCAAAAGTTTCAAGTGAGCTTTATTCCCACAGTACTATTTTGCTTAGGAAGGCTTGCATACTAGTGAGTGTAGGTGACGAGGCAAGAATTTTTATCTGTGTGTGTTAAGCCATGTGGTTAGAGTGTAGTTAATTATGAGGAGAATATATGATGGAATATAATAGGGGTGAGATTTTTTTCAGTGACAATAGTTTGGTAAGATTTGATCAGATGTTCTAACACGGTATGCAGCCTTTAACCCTACCTTTTTTTCTTTTAACTAGCCAGGGAAACAAATTTTTTTTTTAACCTGGAACTTCCCTAAAACTGGCACAATTCCAGGATAGCATTTCTTAAATGGCTGGAAATTTTTTAAAGCTTGATAAAAGCTTTCTAAACCTAAAAACCAGCATGACTTGTGCAAGCCTATAAGAATTTTAATTGTTATTGTCAAGCTTGGGAAGTGGGCAGACTTTTCCCTTCTGTTGAAAGAAAAGAGTTTACAGTATTTAGATTACTACTAAAGATTTCTGTGTTCCTGTGTCTGTTGGACACCATTCCTTCTTTCTTCTGATATTGGTAAAGAGCTGGTTTTAAGGCTAGGAATGAGTATTAAAATTTAAGTGCAAATTGAAGTCTTGCTATCTTTTATATAACACATGTAATACTGCTTTCACTGTGTGGGATAAAGTGTGCACAACTTTGTTACTGAATGTGTTCATGGGAACTCAGTGATGTAATGTTCCTAACACCCTTTTTTACCTTACTGGTAATCTTGAGAAATAAGGAGGTATAACTGTATACACAGAAAATGTGGGTGTGTTTTTCATCACTTAAATGAAATGTGTATCTCTTATCTTCACTGGCTATGAGTTTGAATCTTCACTCCTGGTTTTTTTGACAGCTCTTTGACAGGTTGAGAGATGAGCAACCAGACTTCAGAGCAAAAATAATAGTAATTACAAGTGAACTTACACAACCTGAACTGGACCTTAGTGAACCAATCAAGGAAGAACTTATAGAATGCATTAATATTATATTTCATTGTGCTGCTACAGTCAGATTTAATGAAACACTAAGGTGAGTCTAAAATTCTGTATACTCTGCTCTGGTAAACCAGTGGAACTCAAAGGGAAGGGGGTTCAATCCTGTGTCTGCACAATCTTGCAAGTACTCAGCCAGTCCAGCTACTTCATGTACTCTGGTATTTGTGTGCTTGGTCCATTTCATGATTCTCCTTAAGGTAGTAATCTTTTCTTTCAAGTGTGTCTTAAGCTGCTGGGTTTTCATTTGGTCGTCTTAGGAGGATATTATTTAGAGCTGCTTTGCCAGAGGTTAGAATTACACCATTCAACATGGAAAAGTTACTGTCTTTTTAAAGCTTTAGGCAAAAGGACAAATTATTATTAGCACTTGGAAATCCATTATTCTTGTAGTTTTGCTATAGGCTGCTCAGGTTTTGTGTGTGTGTGGTGGTTTTTTTTTGTGGGTTTGTTTGGGTGGTATTTGGTGTGTATAGTTTCTTGTTTTTTTTTTCTAAAGCCCTGTGCCTGAATTTCAAAGTCTTTCTGAAGGGAAGCTGTTGAAGGAGACTGGGGAACATGTTGCTTTTCTGAGTCTTCCTAACATGATGTGTTGCTCTGATCTCTGGGATGGCTAGAAAACATACAAATAAGCTGTAGCTGTATGTCCTGTGCTCCCTAGTAACATCAGACGTTTTTTTCCTTGTGTGTAAAAGGGAACACAAACTATTCCTTTAGCCTGTCTTGTTAGAAGGGAATGCATGCTTTCAGAGGATAACTTTTTTGCAAAACTGTGTGTGAAGTTCTTGCACTTGCTTTCTACCTGATAAACAAGTAGATTGAATGCTGCTCAGTTTTCTCCATGTTTTCAGAAAGTCCTTCATTAAGAAGAATAGAGGTTTGTGTTGGAGGGGAGTAGAGAGAAGTAGATTTATAGGGAGAAATATGAAAACTGAAAGCTGGAAACTTCCATGTTGTACAGAAAATCTATTAAGAAAATACTAGAGAAGCAAGATAAGATTGTTTTGATTTTTGGCAAAAACAATGACTTGATTTCGCGTTGAAATGCTGGAATATCCAGTTTGGGTAGATGACCCCAATTTTTATTGGGGGGAGTAAATCAACTTGGAGGTAAAACACTTCAGACTTTCTTTGAGTTGTTACAAAGGCTGGCACTGCCTCTCAAGAATGCTATACTGTATGCTGAAACATCATAAGGTAGCCCATGTTTATCACTTTTTTTTAATGGCCTTGAAATGTTAAGGACCTGCCAACCTGACAGAAGCCCAGAGGGACTTCAAAACAGTTAGAAAGGCTGGTGGAATGGGGTCTTGGTACAAAAAGCCTCTGGTAGTTCCTGCTTCCTTGGCAGGGCCCAGTATGTTTTCTAGCAAAACAGAAAATGTGTTCCTTAAATGCTCTGGCCTCAACTCTTTCCTAACAGATGTGCTGGAATCATTAGAGGAACCTTACAAATATGAAGACTGCTTAGAGGGGCCTTCATCAGATATTTAACAGGAATAACTAACATAAAGTTCAAAATACTTGGCTTGGGCCAGTGGTAGGAATAAAGTCAAGAAAGTAAAATGCTTGGGCTTGTTTTGGAACTTCTCCTGATATGTACTTGCGATACACTTCTGTATCTTAGTGGTGCACACAGCTTTGATTATGAACTTTTATTTTCTCGAATGAGGCAGTAAAGTGTGAGAACAATACTTCTATCTAAAAACCCCCAAGCTAATAATGTATTCAGAAGTAAAATTTTTCATTGATGTTAATTGCTCTAGGATATCAGTCCCCCTCTTTTGTGCCCCTAATGCTTCAGCAATGTGTCATAAAGCAGTCTTAAACTTAGTAGTTGTTTGGGGGAGCGGAAGATTTTCTGTTGTTGTTGCTAATGTAATACTTTTGCAAAGACTTCGATAAAGCTTTATTTAGCTGTATTCTTGAAACTTAGATTGATTAGTACATGGTGTACAAGAAAACTAGTGCCCATAGTAAGTTTTATAGGCTGGAGAGAATATCTGAATTATATAAAATAGTCATAGCTGGTCATTAAGCTGTATTATGCTGGGAACTGTAGAGATATACCCACTTTCCTACAGTGATCTTAAGGATTCTGTCTTAATGAGAAGCAGTGAAGTTCAAGGATGGAAGTGGCATCCTTGGTGGTTTTCCTCCTGGCCTCTCCCCTTCCTCTAATCCTCTTGTGCTGTCCTGCAAGAAGATGCCAGGCTCCAACTTGCTAGCCCTCTAAGCCTTCCTTCTGAGTTGTTGACCTAACTCTGCTTGAACTAGGAGGTTCGGAAATGCATCTTGTGTGGCAGCTAGGTGTTGCGTTTTACATTATTTCTTTCTCACGTTTTATGAAAAATGTAGGATTGGGATTTAGCTTGGGGAGGTCAAAGGTATACTGACTTTCCCACTCTAGTAATGGAGCATGAGGATTCCAGTAAGAACAGGGTAAAACGTAGGAAGTTTATCTTGAAGATTGAGAGATCATCTGTGTGAAGTCTGTGGGATATTGCTCTAAGCAGAAAGTCAGGGCACTGTCCATTCTGCTTTTTTGGGAGGGTGGAGTGTTAGGAATACTTTATATACGTATCACGGAGGCAGTGAATTGGAATTCATGGAGGAGTGAACTGACTAGTTACTTCTTTTTGCTTGTTTTCTGCTAATCAAATTTCTGTTTAATCATCAACAGAGATGCTGTTCAGTTAAATGTGACTGCCACACAACAGCTCCTCTTCTTGGCACAGCAAATGAAGAATCTGGAAGTGTTCATGCACGTTTCGACCGCCTATGCATACTGCAATCGAAAACAGATTGAGGAAGTAGTTTATCCACCTCCTGTTGATCCCAAGAAACTGATAGATTCTCTTGAGTATGTGTTATGTTTAATGAAGCTACTTCAGTAATCTGTAACCTAGGAACAAAGTACCAAAGAACGGTTAGGAACCTGAAACATGAAGAAGTTGGCTTATGCTGTCCTGTGAGCCTGACAGCATGGCTGACACTTTCCTTTTTTCTGTAAAGGTGATGGGTTACAGTTTTATGGTCACTTGAAACTGAGCTAAGTATGAAGTGGTACCAAAGGAGTGCTCATATCTACTCATGATGCCTCCTATGTGCTGAGGGTGACAGTTTTTCAGCTGCATGATGAGTCGAATCAGGAGCTATTAAAAACAAAGCTGTACTGTTACGAGTGCGCTAGCACTGGTATTGGAAAGGAAAGGGGTAAAACCAAGAGAGTCCCTTTTAACAGCAGCCTCTACTACATGCACCTAAATGCCATTGCAAAATCAGACTGAGGTACTGAAACATTACTTAGCTGCTTAAACACAACTGGAGAAATAGTTCTGTTGGGTATTCAGAGAACACAGACATAAAAAAAAATCTGTCTTCTGTAGCTTTTTAGTCTTGAATTGGGCATTACTGGGGGGGGGGGGGGGGGAATCATGCATTCTGTATTATTTTCTGTGTATATTAGCTGCCCTAAGGTCTTATTTAGTAACTGTCAAACCTGAACTTGAACAGGTGGCATAATGGGATAAGTGAAGTGTAATGCAATAAATAATAATCTCAACTCTAAATCGCTCTCCCTTCTCCCCTGTCATACAAAATACCACGCCTTGTAGTGGAACTATGGAACTAAAAAAAGAAGTAGTAAAATACCTTCTTCAACTTGTTATTATAGAAGGAAGAACACTAACATTAAAAACAATGGAGTTACTTTCTACCTAGAATGCACATGGAGCCAAACTTTTAAAAATAATTTTGACTTCAAATTAGATATTCGGAAATAGTCATATTTTGGTCTGTCTTTTCTTTTCACAAGCAGATTAAGTATAACTTAAATTGCTTGGTTTGGGCATGGACCAGCTCTCTGTGTTTCAGAATTCATGGCAATGAGAGAAGGCTTTTGTAAATTTTTACAAGTCATCTCTTTAGCCAACAGCTGACAGACATAGAAACAGATTTGTGCCCTTTTCTGGGCTTTAGTACTCCTCTTCCTGCCCTGGGTAATTTCATGAAGGGCATCTGATGCATGTTAGCTTTGATTGAACAGAACATTGGTAAAGAACGACGTTGGCTAAATTCTATTTGTGTGGCTAAGATGTTGCGTGACTGAACCAAATAAAATCCAAGTCGTGTTTTGAAGTGGAGAACACTAAAATAGCAATAGTTGGAGGCACGTCCCTGTTGTGCCTGGCTGCTGTGACTGAAGGTTATTATCATTTTGAACACAAACTGCTGAATGAATCGAGATGCAAGGTGAAGTTGCAGAACTTAATTAAAGGAGAGAAACTGGTCACCAGCTTGCTGCAGAGGTGGTGTGTGATTGCTTAACACCACAAAGGTGGAGGTGATGCTTGTAATGCGGCTGGGACTCCTTTGCAGTAGCACCATTTTCCATATGACAGTGCTAACTGAGAAGTGGTGTGTCTGTGTTAAAAAAGACTAACTTGCTGTGTCTGCACTTCGTTTCAGAACTTAGTTGATACATTCCTTTACAACAATCCTAATTTTATCACTAGCTGTGTAGTTAGTGTGTAATAAATACCAGTATCCTTCTTTTCAGTGGACACTGAACATAAAATCCTCTCTTTTACTGAGAAACTGGTTTTCATTTCAGTCTGTATCCCATTTCCTTTAAAGGGGGGGAAAAAATCATTCCTCCCCTCCCCCTCCAACCCAGTGAAGCAGCATGCAGTAATTTACACTTGCCTTTTATTTTGTTTCTTTAGGTGGATGGATGATGGCCTAGTGAATGATATTACTCCTAAACTGATAGGCGACAGACCTAATACTTACACATATACAAAAGCCTTAGCCGAATATGTAGTACAACAAGAAGGTGCAAAATTAAACACGGCTATTATAAGGCCATCTATTGTTGGTGCTAGCTGGAAGGAGCCTTTTCCTGTAAGTTACTGTGTTTTCACTGACCATCTTGCCTGTAAACTGTAGTATATACTGACAACCTTTTTATCTAGTGACCTTTGTAGAGGAAAACCTTTTAGACTATGAAGTTGTGGCTTGGTTGCTGCTGAATAACAACAGATACAAAAGTTATCAAATGTGGTATTCTTTGTGTGAAGTTTAGGGGTAAACTATTTCTAATTGCAGAATAAGACACTTATCACAATGGGAGATACTGTTTCACACACAAAATAATTAGCTTTTTACTTCATGGTTCTGTGTATCTTCATCTGTTTTTCCCTCTTCAAGATGCTTTGTTATGTCAGTAACTGCAAAGGGTGACTAAGAAAACTGGGAACTGCAGGACGTGAAGTTGTTTTGGCTTCACTGGTAGTCTAACCCTGTAAGCTTTGCAGAGGATGCCATAGGTTCCATGTGCTGTATACTGTATGCTTCCTATATGGGAGATTGGTGTCAGAATAGCTTCTCCAGTTCAAGACTGAATATCCCTCAAGCTCTTAAAATCCATGTAATTGACTTTGCGTACCTTTTTAGTATGTATAATGTACATGTCAAGCCATAAGTATATGGTGTCTAAATACTGTCATTAAAGTCGAGCAAGAACGTCTTCAGTTTGAAAAATGAAAGAATAATCGATGGCAAAGCTGCTAACCTGTCGTCTGCAAGTTGCTAGAAGCTAGTCTAAAAATACTTGTGAACTTGAATACTGATTATAAAAGTGTATAAATGTGTATAAACTTATACAGAAAATGCTCTGCAGTTTATTCACCAAGAAATAAGCAACCTAGCATCTCACTGGAAAGACCAGTGAATCTATAGGTAGATCTCATCTGAATCATAGCAGCTTGTTACATCACTAGATTTTGATATGGAAGAACTTAATTTAGAGGCTTGGGAATTTAATATATTTTTCTTTATTCTCTTTTCCCTCTACTCCTTACACTTGTAGAAACTTGAAATTTTCACTTGAAAATGCCAACTTCAGTATATTCTAACCAAATCTTTTCCCTCCCCCCTGTTCGTAATAGGGATGGATTGATAACTTCAATGGACCTAGTGGTCTCTTCATTGCTGTAAGTAATAAATACACTTTTATTTTTTTTAGCTCCTTCAGAAGGCAGCAAAGCTTTGTATGTTTCACTGGTGGCTCTTCTGTCTTTTTTTTTTTCTGTTTTTTAAGGCAGGAAAAGGAATTCTTCGAACAATGAGAGCTTCCAACAATGCAGTAGCAGATCTTGTTCCAGTAGATGTTGTTGTCAATACGACGCTGGCTGCAGCCTGGTATTCTGGAGTTAATAGGTATAACAGGTGACAATAGAGAGTACGAAGTATTTTGAAATTTTATTGTGTATTTTAATAAGTTAGTCTTCTATTGAATTTCTAATCGGTGTCCTGCTATTCCCCCAGGACAAAGGAATTCAAAGTTTCAACAGTGTTAGTCCCTCACAGTAACTTCCTTATGCCAAAGAGGAAGACATCACCTACTGATACTGTTGTAGAAGCTATGCCTGAAAATTCCTTCCTGGGTCTTGTAATGAATACAATCTACGATTATGTAGGTGATGCCTTCTCTGGAAGAACAGAAATATAATAGTTAAAGAAGGAGAAAAAGACTGGAAGGTAGCATAGAAAGCAAGAAATCTGACATGAGATTGATGCTTTCTGCTTTATGTAAATGATGCTGTTGAGGGAAAGAATAAGTTTGGGTATTTTGTCTGTTTTTAAAAGGTTGTTTTCTAACTTGCTCTTTGGTCTTTTCTCCCCTGCCCAGACCAAGAAATGTCATGGTATATAACTGTACAACAGGTGGCACCAATCCTTTCCATTGGGGTGAAGTTGGTATGCCATGTTTCTTTTTTTTTATAGACTTTAATAGGAAAATAAGGTCCAATAATAAAAGGACAGGGTATAATCAATCAGTAGATCATGTTGTGTTTCCATTGTTGAAACTAGCATAATAGCCATACCTCTCAATTTTGCAGTGTATTGTGCTTTTTCATTAACTTCCATTGCTAGTTTTCTCCCCTTGTAGCATTTTCACAGTTTCATTTTGTTCTGCATGTTGTTTTTTTAAATTCCATTATAACTTTATGGGAGAACTGATTTTTCTGTTTGCTGCCATGACCTAATCTGCAGAGTTTGGGTAGTGTGCGGAGAAAAGCATTGCTCAGAGGAGCGGTAGTCATGTTGGGTTTAATGCCAACTAATTACTAAATACATATGGATAAATAGCCCACAATTAGATGTTTTGTACATCTGCATAACTGAGAGGTATGGTAATAGTTTTGCTTTATGTTTGGCTTAAGTTAATTGTTGGTTGAGGTTACGCTCATAATCTTCAGATAGCTAAATGAGACTTCAACTATTCATGTACAGGGAAAAGTAATCTTTAAAAAAGTATGGCCATCTACTTTCAACTCCTAGGTATGCTGACTAGATAGCATGTAACCCACATGCCAAAAGCTTTGTAATAGTGTTTGTTATAAACAGCAATACAAACTGGCTGGTGTGGTGAAACTGTTTCATTTGCCTTCAATTTTTTAGAAATAGAATCCTTAAACTCAGATTATGTTTTTTCTCTGTTAACTTTAATATTTAAATCTATTATATTTTTTTTCATGCTTTTTATTTCCCTTTGCCTATTTTATATGTATCTGAATTTATAAACCTTTTTGCTTCAGCCAAACTTGGAAAATTGCTGACTTTATTAATATTCTAGTGCAAATTGGATATTTAAATACTGTCTATAAACAGCATAAAATTATGAGAGATTATTAAAAGGAGAGGTGAATTTATATGTAACTTTTTAAGACACTGATTTTGCATAACTGTTGTGTACAGCATTTTCAGGTGTTAGCAGGAGTCCCATCCTAATAGCTTTTTTCATAATGCTTAAATATGGATAAGTTGTTTAAAAATGTAATTTGAAATGCACTTCAGATGCTTGTGGAATCCTCAGTCAATTCTTAAATTATTCCTCACACAAGAGATCAGAATAGCATTCTTCATGAAATATAGATGACTATTTAAATAGCTTTACACGCTGTATAAACTGAAGTTGCTGTGAATTTTTGAAACCAACAATTTCTAAGGGAGGGAAGAGGAACAGAAAGAGAGAAGCTACAATAAAATGTGATACTGAAGGGGAAGGCATGAAAGACATCTTAATTATAATAACCAGTTTAACAGTATTCTAGGTTAAAAGCTTATGACTTTGTTTTAGTTTCTGTGGATTGTAGAAAAGTTAGGGTGGATATTTAAATAACATACTGTATGCTGTAATGTATTTTGAAAACCATTAAATCTTACATGGTTATTATCAAAGCTGTTACGCAACTTCTCTTTCTCAGAATACCATGTAATTTCTACTTTCAAGAGGAATCCTCTCGAACAGGCCTTCAGACGGCCCAATGTAAATCTAACTTCCAATCACCTTTTATATCATTACTGGATTGCTGTAAGCCATAAGGCCCCAGCATTCCTGTATGATATCTACCTCAGGATTACTGGAAGAAGCCCAAGGTAATGGTGACTAGCTCTGTCTTGCCTGTTCCTCTGACTTTTAAACAAAGCTATGCTTACACTATGATATATATATTGATTATTTCAAATTTTTTTTCTTCCCCTGAATGCTTTATGACTAAAACTCAGCTTGCTTTTTTCCCTGAGAGCAGGTCCTTGAATTCAGAGTGACTTTGAACTTTCTAGCAGAAGTGGGGATGTTTTTGTTAGATAGTTTGGGTGTTTGAGTAGTCAAGGTAAACAGAATTACAAGGTCTAGCAAGTGATGTTTGTTCTTGAATGATAAATACTCAATATATTGATCCTTATTTTTTCCTACAAGACACCTCGTTAATTTGTATATTAAGATAAATCCATTAAAAAGTGCAGTAAGGCACCCTAACTGTAGTTTACAGTCCAGCCCCCTCTTATGTCAATATGGGACTGCAGTCAGCCCTACAATGCCTGCATTTTTTTGCATGATCTTTTGCTTAGATTGACAGGTCAAAAACCATAATAGAGGAGGACAGGGCTAAAGGATAAACATAAAAAGGAGGACAGGGCTAAAAATACCTTGCTGGTGAGGTGGTGGAGACTTATGAAGAAGACATGGTATGGGCATTACCTAGATGTACTAACTATAAGCAGTAACAACCCAGTGGCTACATTTTGAAGAGATTAATGACTGGCTCAATGCTGCTGTACAGGATATGTCTCTGATCAGAATCCTAGTTGGTCATTAAACTCTAGGAAGTGGCTTGCATTAAGATTATTGTTGCCATTATAAATTGAAAGTGGAATGGGAGATGGAGTTAATAATTGTGGGTTATTCTGTAGATGATACAAACCAACATATCAGATCAAGTTGTATCACCTCAACATTCCATTCAGTTTATAATATTTACACTAGTATCTTGTTAACTTCTTAAGTGGTGAAAATGGCATAGCTCTGCTAAATAGGCTAAACTCAATTATGTAGAAGTAAAAGACATCACTTCAATTTTTCAGATTTACCAAGCCATATGGTCTTAACTCATTGCATGTATTAGATTTTTGAAAGTATTTGTGTTTAGGCTCTATAAAATCTCCACTGTGGCGACAGTGTATTAAGACAAGTGTCCTGTAGTCTAGGTCTGTCTTACCAGGAGGGGAAGAGTTCTGTAACAGACTTGGCACTGCATCAGTAGAAGGAAGCCATGTGAGTGGTTTGTAGGAGAAAAGTTCTGAACTACCTTGGGTTCAGTTATTCAGTAGTGTAATACAGCAACAGTAGTGGCAGGAGACTGTGCCTGTGGGGTAATCTTTCCACATTAAAAATGTAAGCTCTTCAGATCAAAAGAAGGTATTGAGTACGTTCCTAGCTTTTATGTTCTTTTGCAATGTTAAGTTATTAATAAAAATTGGTAGAAATTCCCTGACAGATGTGAAGATTTCATCACTCACTAAAAATGGTTATACTATAAATGCCAACCTGCTGTCTTTCAAATGGTTAGGGAGTTGTGCTGCCAGAATCTTGTCAGTCTTTAAAAGTTGTCTAGTCTTTTAAGAATTTGACCAGTGGGTGTAAAACAACACTGTGAATAATCATGTTGTTTAGAAGACTCTTAGCAGTTTTATATTATACAATTGGGAATGTTGAATCCTGTGTTTGCTTTTCCTGGACTTTCTTGATGTCTGAAGATGGAATTTAGAACTTTAATCAGTACTAGTACAGTTGGTGATGTTAAATATGTATTTTTCTAGCCTGTGAAGTATTACTGATACAAGTATTCCTAATTAGTCTACTATAACAGTGGGTGGGTGAGTTTCCTATCGTGCACAAGATTTCTACTTTGGAGGAAAGATGGGAGATGGAACTAAAATTAGCAATTGTTCAGTCACCAAGGTTACTCAAATGCACTGGAAAGAAAAGCTTTTAAGTTTGATACCCAGCCCACTTATAGGAATATAACTTTCATTATATAGTGCTCTTTTTTTTTTTAAGCATTTAAAAAGTGGGAGCCTGCAATAGGAGCAGTAGAAGCAAATAAATATATAGATGCAAGCAAGGCATGCAGTGTTAAATCCTATATGTGCTTCATGTGTTGTTTAATAATAGAAGAAACTTGAGACAGACTTTTACTCTGCCACTTCTCTGGTCTTCTGGTTCAAAGTACTTTGAAAGCTGCTTTAACGGATGGACTGAAGACAGTCATGGTATAGGAATGCACTGCTATTGCTGTTGCCATTCTGTCCAGTTGACAGGATGGTTGTAATTACCAGGCAGCATGTACTAGGAAACTTCTAAAGCCTTGGAAACTTTATTGGAAATTATTAAACTCAATATAATGCTGTTCTGAGTGAAGAAGGGATGGCTTAATCTAAAATGTGACCTTTCCCACCACGATTTAGCAGAAAAAAACTTGAGCATTATAGTAAAACCAGCACAAGAAAATTCAAATACTGTGCTAATTCGACTACACGTAGTCAATAGCCTGGCCACTCTGTGCTGAGTCTGAATACACTTCTGAGGTCTTTATTGCATACAATGTAGGAAAAACTATTGAGCAATTGAACCTACACAGAAATGTAACTTCACTCATGTTACATGTCATAGTGTCAGGATATTGCACTGCGACTGAATGAGACATTTTTAGCAAGTGGAAGAAATAGATCAGGCCTATGACCCTTCAGAATTAAAGGATTATGTTTACAATAATAATTTAAAAAAATACCTTCCTGTTCAGGAATTTTCTGGAAACTTACCTGCTGACATTTTCCTGCAATATGAAATCATTTGCATCTCGCTTGCGGAAGCAATGTTTTTACTGAGATGGAAATCTTTTTGCTGGTTTTGCATCTAGCTTAAGGTTCTTGAATTGAACAGGTTTTTGATAACATTAACAGTTAAAGTAAGCAATAATGTATATAATATGTCTTCCAGATTTTATAGAGCATGTACAAGAAAGATTGACATAATGAAGATTTAATATTTTATACTGAATACTTAAGACTATTACAGCATTGTGTAACTACATAAATAGCGGTGGTAATCTTTAGCATCTGAGTTTAAGGATAGCGTTGTCAGTAACTTGCCATATATAGTTAGTTGTGTAACAAAGCTTATTAATTGTCTAACTTTCATATAAGGCATAGTTCTCTCTTGTAACTTAGCACAACAGAACCATACATTATTTAGAAAGAATTCAGTGTATTTGAAATCTTAAAGCCTTTTAAAATACAAACCCAGCAGGTCTTTCCGATTACAGAATGTGACATGACATATTTCAAGTAGTAATTCAGGGTTTTCTCCAGCAATTAATTTTCTGTTACTGCTTCTTATAAAGTTAAAGGGAAGGTGTGGTTGGTGTATGTAGGGAGGATGTAAAGGACATAATTTCATATCTATCACTTGAATTTAAAGCTGCTTAAAACTTAATATAAAGCACCTTTCATGTAGTTCCTCTCTTACAAACCAGAAATGAGTAGAGAGTACAGTACATTTTTGTTGAATAGATTAATGTGAGTTTTCCTCTTGGAAGCACTTGTAAGTTGTGCACAGAGATGCTGGAAAGATAAGAATACCAGTAGTATGTCTTACACTTCAAAATTTACAGCCAAAATGAAAACCTGAACAAAGACAAATCTGAAAGCTTGTTCTATGTGTTTTAGAGGAATCTTTAAAAAAGTATGTAATTAACTATATCTAATGCTTATGCAGACACTTGCAGATTGGCAGCCCATAGATCCACTGAAGGATCAGTCTGTATTTAGCATCAGAACTGTTTTTAGCTTGGAGACAATAGTTGTGTGTAAGACTTCTTAAAAATGCAGTCACAGCCTTAAGCCAGGTCACTTCCAATTGTCTGCTATGGAAACATGCCCACCAAACTTACAGATAATTAAATTAACTCTTGCTTAAAATTTTTGATTCCTGTCATGTGTTTCCCAAACTGTTGTAATATATTTTGTGTTATAGTGGCAGTAAGGATGGCCTAGTAGAAGCAAAATTCTGCTTGGTATCTAGGTGAAAGTCTTGCATGCTGTCACACTGATTTGGTGACTGTTCAGTTGTTTATGATGATCAGCAGGTCTGACTTCTTTTCTGTCTTCAGCTTATGAAGAAGGTCTGATGCGATACTTGATATACTGAATGATTATATATGGCTTTGGTATTTATGACTTGTAACCAATGGCTATCTGTGGAACAACCTATGAAGTATATATTTCAAAACTTCAGGTTGAGAGATAAAGTTCCATTATGTGTATTCATGATCTTTTTTGAGTCACGGGCGTATTCCCATTTGCTGGATCTTAGTCTGCCAGAGCTGCACAAGTGTCTACTAAATGACACTCATTGCTGACTTGTCTGAGAGGCTGTCAGCATACCTTTTCTTCTTAAAAAAAAAAAAAAAAAGTAGTTTCAGGTTGATTTAGTGCAAACTGACAAGCTGTCACCAAGAAAGTTGGTAGTCTTCTGCAAACTTTAATGAATCTAGCAATTGAGAGGATGTGAAGACAATTATTTTGGCTGATACATAAGAAACTAGCCCTACAAAGAAAAAAACCAACTGATGAGTGATGAATTTAATCAGGTGGTTCTGTGGTCAGTCACTAAATCCAATTTTGAGTTGGAGGGAGGGGAAAAAGTCTGGAGCTGAGGTAGAACAACTCTTTTCAGCCACTTGATTTATTTTTTTAATTAGCTTAGCTATGCTTTAAAATCATATCTGCAAGTAGAGACAGCAAGATCCCCAGCAGAGGTTAGTCTACATTAGTGTTACCCCAAATTGGGATAACATTAGTTTAAATGTAGTTTCGTGTTTCATTAGAGAGAAGAGTGAAAACTAATGTCAGTAGCCAGCAATAAGCTCAAAGTCTATACTTGTCAATTCAGATATTCATTTGCATCGTTTAGTATTTTGCAGGGGCTCAAGTTTTCGTAAACTGTAGCAGTCTAAGCACCCTAACTAAAACTCAGCTGCTGTCCCAGCTTAGTGTAAGAATGTGAACTGAGTAGGCACAAAAGGGCAAGTCAACTACGTTAAATAATCTTAAGACATCAATAGACAGGCCTCTGCAAAAAGTCTTAAGTACTTAGCCACCGTGTTCTGTTTGGCACTATTTTTTATCCAGACCGTTTTGCTATGAGGCCTTTGTGGCTTATCTGACCAGTGAGATCTTTGTTTTCCAAGTTTCAAGTTCTTTCCTGATTTTTATTTTTTATTTTTTTTTCACTGAAATGATACTGGGGTTTGTGTTCAGTTCAGTCCTGTTAGCACAGGATGTGTTTGGATGCATGGTCTGCATTCCTATTTGTGAATCAGAGGGACTGTGGCAACAGTGGGAGCTGACCTGAACCACCTTGCCCAACTGGTGAAACTTATAAACAGGTGTTTGAAAGCATCTAGAAACATCTATTGGTGGTCTAAGATTGGAATACAACTCTGAATTACTCAGCAGATAGGTTCCTGTGGGGTTCAAGGAAAAATATTTGTGCTTTTTGTGCTTTAGAGATACTCTTACTTTTTCAATGGTGTCTGCAATTTGTATTACTCCATTTCATGAGGTGAAAGAGGCAATTTTGGTATTTCCTTAGCTACTGAGATGGCAGCCATTAATGACACTAATGTGGTGCAAAATACTTTCTTTAGAAGAGTTTCTGGGACAATATGCTGTATCCCTTTTACAAGTAGGAATGCATCTAAAGCAGCTTTCAGAGAAAAATCAGTGTTTTTTATTGCTTCTATGAACTTCATTGAACATAACTGACTGTCAGAACCATTTCCAGTTAGCACTGGGTTGTTCTGCTCCTCCCTCTACTTAAAATGATCAGTGTGGGCTGCTATAAGGATTAATTTGGAAGCAGTTCTGAAAGATGGAAATACCTTGAGCACCCAAAGCAGAAATTTAACATTAGGTTATGTGGTACTAGTTACTACTTAATAATATTGGGTGTTACAGTGCTAGCAGTAGTAATTTGAAACAATTTTCTTGTCATGAATGTGGGAACTTTGATTCTGGATAACTTGCATTTTTTTGGGGTCCACTTCAGATAGTCTGGGAGAGAAACTTGCCCAAATTGATCCTTATAACATAGTTTCTCCATACTCCGGGTTATGGTGTTGTAGATTTGCTTCCTTGGCGTATTAAGGGATGATGGAAGGTTATTTCTGCATATTTGGAAGTAGCATGGAACTAATCACTTAACTTGGCAGGATCTACGATGGTCTTTCTATGCCCTTAAATATTTTCCTGCCCTTTGCAAAAGCAGTAGGGATAATGGGCTAAGCCATGTTTCTGGTGGTTTTAAGCCTTGATCTTTTAGTCACCATAGTAAACCAGTTTTATTACAGAGATCTGGTGTCTTGCACAGTGTGCAGGAAGATCAGGGGAACTTACTCCCTTGCTTAAAGTTGTTGCGTGTGTATGTTCTGCACTGTGCAATTTGACACTCTTGTCAAGTTGTGTTGTTCAGAACAGCTAGATACTCCAGTATGTGGAAAAGTGTTCTGTGTTTGTCCTGAACAAAGAGTTACCAACAGAAGACAATGGTTTTTTTTCACTAAAAAAGATAAGAGATTATAACTTATGGTTGCACTGAGAAGTAGGATTAGGAAAAAAGGACTGTCCTATAATTTCTGATTCTATATAAAGGTTGGACAGCCAAAGTCCCCTTTAATAATATGCAGAAATACCCTATTGATCTAATATAACATGCAGAGCAAGATGGGATATGTTAACATAGGGGTGTGGGGTTGAAGGGTTAAAAACCTCAAAATCTTACTGTCTGTCTTGTTTGAACTAATCTTTACCACTGTAACCTGTACATTCCATGCCTTGGACTGTAGGATGATGAAAACAATAACACGTCTTCATAAGGCCATGATGGTATTAGAATACTTTACAAGCAATTCTTGGATCTGGAATACTGAAAATATGACTATGCTAATGAACCAGCTAAACCCTGAAGACAAAAAGGCAAGTAGCTGTGTGATGTGGGCATGGGGACTGAAAGTGAAATATAAGCCCCTTTATTCAAGACTGAGTAAGGACATGAGCTGGTGATGCTGCTTACTATCATGTGGAGCTAATCCTAGTACTAACTCAGCACCAGAGATTCCTGTCGCATCCTTTCAGTTGTGCCAGGGCTGTGTTATAAGTTATAGCTCATGGATTTGATCAGACATGAGGAAGGGCAGGACCCCTTGGAAGGAGGCCTGATGTAAAAGGTGATTGTCTTCGGAGTGGCCAGATCATGTGATCCGGTGTTGGTCATAGATCAACCAAGTGGCCAAGCTGTTAGGGTTTTCCCTAAGTCATGAATAAAACAAGGATTTACTACTTGACTGGTGTCTCTTTTCTGAGGAACGGGAGGTGGATTTTTGAAAGACTTTTTTGCTTGTTTTTAAACTAGTAAGCTTTTATATACTCTTCTCATGCTCTGGTCAGTCACACATGTATGTAAAGAAATGCAAGTGTAACTTCTCTCGCTTCTTTCTGAAGTGCACTCTTGCTGTGTGACTAAAACTGCCCCATGCAGGGGGGAAAGTGTAACAGAAGCAGGATGACACAGAAGTCCTGAAGATCAGTGAGGAAGAAGGAAAAGTGTTGAGTGCAGGGTCTGAGTAAGAGTAAATGAAAGAGCTCAAAGGAAAAATCTTAGGCTTCCCACTATGTGCTGTTGACTATCCGTGAGCCTCTATTTTGGTGCTCTATTTTACCAATCCCAAACTAACAGAAATACTTGTGTGGTGGGTTGATCCTGGCTGGATGCCAGGTGCCCACTGGAGCTGCTTTATCACTCCTCTCCTCACTGGGCACGGGAGGGAAAATGTAAGTAGAGGGTCATGGATCGAGATAAGGACAGGAAGAGATCACTCGCCAATTACAGTCATCAGTAAAAGAGACTCTCTTTGGAGAAACTGATATCATTTATTACCAATTAAATCAGAGTAGGGTAATGAGAAATAAACCTAAGCCTTAAAAACTCCTTCCTCCACCTCTCCCTTCTTCCCAAGCTTAACTTCACTCATGATTTCTCTACCTCTTCCCCCAAGTGACACAGGGGGCCGGGGAGTGGGAGTTGCAGTCAGTCCATCACATGTCTCTGCTGTTCCCTCTTCCTCAGGGGGAGGGTTCCTCACTGCCCTGCTCCAGTGTGGGGTCCCACAGGACAGCTCTCCACAAACTTCTCCAACATGGGTCCTTCCCACGGGCTGCAGTTCTTCACACCCTGCCCCAGCCTGGGTCCCCTGCAGGGTCACACGTCCTGCCAGCAAACCTGCTCCAGCCTGGGCTCCTCTCCCCATGGGGCCACAGGTCCTGCCTGGAGCTGCTCCAGCACAGGCTGCCCACGGGGTCACAGCCTCCTTTGGGCACCCACCTGCTCCAGCGGGGGGTCTCCATGAGCTGCAGGTGGGGATCTGCCCCACATTAACCTCCGTGGGCTGAGGGCACAGCCTGCCTCACCGTGGGCTTCACCACGGGCTGTCGGGGAATCTCTGCTCCGGTGCCTGGAGCCCCTCCTGCCCCTCCTTCCGCACTGACCTGGGGGGCTGCAGGGTTGTTGCTCTCACATATTCACATTCCCCTCTCTGGCTGCAGTACCACAGTTTTCTTTTTTCCCTTCTTAATTACGCTATCCTAGAGACACCACCACTGTTGCTGAAGGGCTCAGCTTTGGCCAGCAGCAAGTCCATCTTGGAGCTGGCAGGCATTGGCTCTATTGGATATGGGGGGAAGCTTCTAGTAGCTTCTCAGAAGCCGCCCCTGTAGCTCCCCCTGCTACCACAGCCTTGCCACTCAAACCCAATACAACCTGGATGAGGCTAGCTGGTTTGCCCTAGTGGCTAGTATTGACCAAAGCTATCTGATTCCTGCATGGGTACCTGTGCTGCCAGATTCTCACCTCCCTGCCCCTCATGGCAGGGAAAAGTGGTGCAAATCTTACTGGATTCTTTCCAACTTACTCAAAATGTGTTTGTGCAGTAGTGAAGCTGTAATGGAACGGAGTCATTCCCCACCCCTGCGATGACTCACAGGAAGATACCTATATGTGTTAAAGTATTGCAACAGAGGTCAATCTCTGCCTTCCCCCCCCCCCCCCTTTTGTTTCTGCGATAGTTTTGCTGGTTAATATTTAGCAGAATAAAAATCACTAGTCAGTTTTAAGAGACTCAAATTCAAATTCCCTTATGCATTTGAAACAGTTTTCTGATCTTTAAGGTGTCTTTCCTATTCAAGCGTTTTGCAGAATCTAGTTCTGTAAATAAGAAAAGGCGCCCAACTTCTAAGTAAACTTTCTATAAGGAGGAAATAGAATAGCTTTCAGTGATTCTTGTGTGGAGAAGATTTCCACTCTTTCCCCCTTTTTCCCTCCCCCAGCAACCTGAATTCAGGAAAAGTTTTAAAAAACAAAACCAAAGTAACTCCAGAGCTTTGGACTGTTAGGATTTTCAAATAGCTGGATTTCCAATAAGATGTACATACAGCAATAAAGAAATAGTTGAAATTATGGTTGAAACTTTACTGTCTTTACTTTTTGCATTCTTGCTATGATGATATATTACAGAAAATAATTGAGAGATTCTAATAACTTGCCAGTACTGGAAGGCTGTTAATTGTGTATGTATTTTATATCACAACTGGAACTACACACTGACCTTTAACTTAGAAACAATGCTAAATTACAGAGGCTTGTTCTGAGGGATTGTCTTCATAACCGTAATGGCTTTAATAGGTTTATTTTTCACTGTATAACACACCTGCTATGCGGTTAAGCAGCTTATTTGGAAGCATGGACTTGGGAATTCACTGTGTGTATAACAACTTTTAAAGCTGAATACGGTTTCACTGCACGAAACTGTGTACTTGTCTCTCGTTCCTTAATGGTCCTGCTTATTCTATTACCTGAAACAAAATTGGTAAAGTTGAAAACCTAGGAAAATCTTGGTATTCATTGGGACTTAAATGGGCTGTTATTGTAGAATCTTGAGGTGAGGAAATCCTATACATCAGTGAAAACCTTGAGTTATAAATTTACTGTAGTAACTTCCTCTCCTGAGGAAGATACTCACATGGTTGTTCCTAAAATATACTGGTGCAACTATAAGCACAGCTAAAAAATCTGCATTTATTGAACAGTAAACTTGGCACAGAGTATTGTTTATTCTATAACACATTGGAATTGTTTTATTGCTTAAAAGGAAACAACATAATATAAAACCCAGTCATTGCTAGAATGGAGATCCTTACAGACAGACAAAGTGGGAAAGCAGTGCACTTGGAAGTGAGGGAAGAATGTAACTGCTGAGGAGCAAAAGTAAGGCGTGAAATAGTTGAAATTTGGAAGAGATACTATAAGAATCTGCTGGTTGAGTCAGAAAAGGAATCTAAATCTAGATCATTCTTACGTTTAAGGACAAGGTAACTTTTTTGCATAGAAGACATTTGAATTATCTGGTGTAAAGGCATTTTTTTTTCCTTTAAATTACTGTATATAGCAGGTGAATTTTTAGATGACTAACAGTGAAAGCTTTTATTTTATGCAGACCTTTAATTTTGATGTTCGACAACTACATTGGGCTGAGTACATGGAAAATTACTGCATGGGAACAAAGAAATATGTGCTGAATGAAGAAATGTCTGGCCTCCCTGCAGCTAGGAAACACTTGAATAAGTAAGCATAAGTTTTTGTTTTCCTCTGTTTAAATTTTCTGTGTTCTCCTGCCCTTGTCAAATTTTGCTTATCCATGTTATGACTTAATTGTGTTTTATAGTACCTGTTTAGGTCCTGTGCAATTGTTCAGTTCCAGTCCAGTGGTCTGAAGCATTTTCTAAAGAAGTCAGATGACATCTGTCATCTTTTATTTGTTGCTCTCAGTATTAATGGTTACAGTATTAGGTTGGGATTATGGTTGTAGCTCTGATCACTAGTGTATGCAGTAGTCCAGGTTTCTAATTTTTTTTTTTTTCTACCCAAGTATCTTTTGGAGGGTAAAAAGGTACACAGTAACACAAAGGTCAGAATGGCTTGTTTGGTTAAGGAATTTTAGTAGAACAATGGTTGTTTCTTCTGGGAATATGATCTTTTGAACCAGGCGAGTAAACAGGCATGGACTCCCCACTTCAGAACAGGAAACTTTGATGTTGGTGCTCTAATGTGACCCCTTTTTTCTGTGGCTTAACTCCTCCAATTTGAATGCACTTACTGTCCAGAATTTTACTGGCACAGTTGCCCTTGTTTTGTTATTGGCTGATCCATAAAGCTGGTTGTAGACTTTTTTACTTTAAAGTGAAGGAGAAGTGATTAATTTTGTTCTGCAATACGACTTCACCTCTGCTATCCTGATAACGCAAAGAAAAAATGTGTAGTTCACTACTTGTGTTATTCGTCTAAAGACAAGGATTTGCAGTTGTAGAGTAAATTGGTGTGATGTGTTACAATGTCAAATACACTTTTGAAAGATGATAATCTGTGATTATGGTGGGAATAGCTGAAGAGGTGTTCCCTTCTGATTTTTTTTTTTTTTTTTTTTAAATTTAGATGCTGTTAAAAAATGCATAGGAGTTATACAGTTGTTATTCTTTGTACAAAAGATTGTACAAAAAATTACATGAGAAATAGCCTTGTACTGGAACAGCATCAGGTTGACCGCAGTTCTTGTTTTCTAAGTAGATTATTTTGCAACAGGTTTAGATTCTAACATGTATTTATTTTGAGGCATGAAGTTGGTCTCTTCTGTTACCATCTAGCTCTTAACTCCGCTGCTTCAGTATTAACCAGATTTGGCAGTGTAGGGGACCTGGCTTCTCTAGGGAGCTACTGAGTGTAATTTCTGCATATTGAGATGTGGGCTTTACGTTATGTAATGGAGAAGTTTATACTGGTTTTTTCTACAAATAAGGTATGTAGAGGAAGGTCTAGCTATAGTAACACTCAGCCTTGTAAAAAAAAGATGAGGGCAGTGAGTATTTCCTTAAAAAGAGCTGCCTTTTGAAATACAAATTTTCATTCTCTACTGAACCAAAGAGATTGCTCCGTGTCTGAGAAATCTGAGCAAATTCTGGTTGCTTTTTGTCTTGATGCTTCCATCTTTACATGTGAGAGGATTGCTAGAAGTCATGGTTGCCCTGAAAGGATACTTAGTTTCTCCTAATCTTTAAATATAGTTCCCTGAGAAGGAAGGAGTTTAAAATTGCAGTGAAGACTCTGGGCACTGTGGCTGGAAAATCCTATGATTTTTTTGTTTTGTCAGAATCAGTTGGCATTCCTTCTACATATACATGAAGTTTTAAATATGTGGAGGGGAGGAGGGGAGTTGATACTGTTAAATATTTCCTTGGTTTTGGGGTGGATGGCAGCCCTCCATAGGTAAGTTACCGTGTCTATGACCTTATCTTTAAGAGGTTTTTATCAAGCAGCTATAAAGCAGAATTACATGTGGTTAGCTACAGGGCTGACTGTGTCTTAGTTTTCATGTGTTCCACTTTTCAGCAGTGAACTATGGAAAAGCCTTCTCTGTCTGGCCCTTCACTTATCAGCTGACGTCTGTCATTGACTTAATGGCATTCATAATGTATCTTGAGATGGATAGATAAATTCTACATTAGAAGTTAGTTTTTAGTGGTTTTTTTCCTGTAATCTTGGTACCTTGACTTTTAATGATTTCTTTTGTTTTCCCTTAGGTTGAGGAATATACGCTATGGCTTCAATACAGTTCTTGTGATCCTGATTTGGCGTATCTTTATTGCAAGATCACAAATGGCAAGAAATATCTGGTACTTTGTGGTTAGTCTGTGTTACAAGTTCCTCTCCTACTTCAGAGCCTCCAGTACTATGAGATACTGAAGAAGAGAATTTAGCATTAGGACATCTATGCACATGGTGGTCTAACTGCACAAAGCCTGTAACATGTAGTCATCTCACATTTTGTAAAAGCATAATTTCATCTTAAATTTGAGTGCAAAATATACAGTATGGTATATGTAATGCTAGTTGTGCATCTTCCTGGAAACAGAGAAAATAAAATGGTCAAGTGCCAGGTTGAATTGGCATTAGACAAGCATTTAAATAACTTTAATTCTTTGACCTGGGGAAAACCTTTTAGACCACTGACCAACATAACTGTGCAATTTGGAACGTGTTTGATTGAAATCTGCCTTAACATGAATTTTTTTTTTTAAGTTTTACTTCACATTGAGCGAGATAAATACTGACTTAGTAGTTGCTAGTTGCTGTAGACCTATTTATTTAAAATTCTAAATCGTAAAGGGTTTTGCAAGTTGCAAAAGTGTATAAATGATGGTGGATATCCTGAAAAAAAAAAGTTTAGGGGCTTTTGTAATTGGCCTTTACTTTTTGCCACTTCTTCCCTTATTCTCAGGGTAGAGATGCAACAGTGGTGCCTACTTTGCTTTTTAAAAAAAAAAAAAAAGAGAAAAGAACAACAGAAGAAACCCCAAAACCTAATCTTTCAACCTTCCTTAATTACTGAAAAGCCTTTTGTCTGATCTGGTCTTCAGAATGCATTTAATGATTCAGTTGTGTGCTCAAAACTGGCTGCGTTCGACTTGTGTTTGTTCAGCATGAACAGTCCGCTTCTCTGAAAGTTGAGTTGATCCTATCATTGGGTAGATAAAAGGAAATGTAACCCTGAGGGGGGCAAAAATAAAGTCACTGACTGTCTTTTTTTTTTTTTTTTTTTTTTAAATGATTTTTATTGGGAACACAGAGCCAGCACTTGCTTGTTACACTTCTGACTTCAAAAAGTAAATGTATTTGAAAGGAATTTATGATGCTTAGTTGCTGTTTTTATTACTGGTGATAGCTGGACAAACTATAGGCTTTTCATTAAGAGATACACCTGTTTTAAAATTCTAAGCAATGTTAGCAAATACTGAATTAATACGTGAATTATTTTTTTTAAATCTGAGCTATGAATTTTGATGCATGAACAACACCAATGCGTAAGCACACTTTCTCATCCCTACCCCATTAAAACCTCTCATTTTATGGGGCAAGCAGAGCAAATGCGTCAACATGAAAGTATGACATGAAAGTATGTTAACAATTCTTCCACCTATCTTTTAACTCTTGTGAAATCACTAGGTTTGAACTTGAAGTAATGTGGGTTTCATGCATGTTAATTTTTTTCACTAGGGAAAACATCTGTAACAATAGCAGGTTGTAAGAAAAGATTGAGTCCTTGTTTAAGGCTGTACATGAAGATCCCTTTAAATTTTGGTTGCACAGAGTTCTGAGAACACCTTAATGTTCCTTTAATTGATGCACTGACCACCACCCTTGCCCAGTGTTTGTTTATTAAAATCAGCTTATACTGATGAATATGTTCTTGAATCTGCTTGGAAAGGCAAATAATTACTTAATTACATAAGAGATAGATTATACTTGCCCTTGGTAGTTTTTTGTCCTATTTGAATTAAGTATGTAAAGAACTTATTTTGCTATTCTTGTGAAAACACTTTCTTTAAAGAGAACACCTTTCATACAGGTGTATATCTCATCTTGAAAAGATACTGGCTTCCTTGTCGAAGCTAAATATTCTGTAGTAAGTAGTTAAGCTGTAATTCCTTTTTAAAATTACTTGTGTATATATAAAGCTAGTGATGAAAAGCCTAAATGGTCTAGGACCACACCTTGTGTGAGAGACCTCTGACTGTGGCTGAAAATAAATTATGGCTTCTGTGATTGAAGATGTTACACTTAAACTAAGTACATTAGGTGTATTACACTTCTAGTTGCCTCCCCAAGTATCTTACTAGACCTGAAAGTATGCTTAAGCATTCCTGCATTGTAGATTTTTTTTTTTCCAGAGGTGCCTACTATCTAATGACACCCCTTGTCCCATGTTGGCATGTGGCTGAAGTTTGCAAAAGACAGGTCATATTCTGAAAATGATTCTGTGAAGGAATTCACTTATGAATTTCGGTTGTTTATAACTATACACATGATACTTCTAATGTTGATTTGTTAATACTGAGAGCTATGAAGCCAATTAACTGATGATTTCTGGTCCAAACCACTGCTTAGAAATATATTCTTTTGAATAAATAATGAAGAAAAGAATTACTTTGAACAAAAGGATATACAACCTCTACTCTTTAAACATTTGCCAATTTAGAAACCAAATTTTTTCCCCTCTTTGGAGACTGTGTTTCTGTGCACTATTGGTATCTTACACAAACGCATCGGTCATTCTATTTAACTGACAATAGATTCAGTGTCACATTTATTACATTAGTTTTGTCGCTTCCTGTGGTCAGTCTGTGAAATTCTATCTGAAACTGCTGGGGTTTTTTTCCATATCAAAACCCTGTTCTCTTTGCAGTTCTTCATACCAGTGTGTGAACGTAACAGATGTCAGTCAGAAATACGGCGGAACTGTATTTTGATACAGTAAGCTAGACTGACTGTACTGACTAGCAAGTTACAGGACATATTCCACTTAGTTACATAGGAAGAAGAGCAGTCTGAAACAACATGATCACTTAACAGCTACTGGTATTTAAATTTGGGACCAGGAAAAAAAATTACATTTTCCTGTAATGTTTTTCTCTGCTGTAGGAACAGGTGTTTGGAAACAAATGCTGAATCTGTGAGCTTTTATAAGACATAAACAGAAATATTGGGTGCCTTTGTTTGTAAACCAAAAATAAACAGATCCCTTGAAAGTGGTGTTACAGTGTTTGTTGTATTTTTGCATGTTATTAGTGTTAATTTCTGGAAAATAACTGGATAGTGCAAATGGCATCTTGGTATACGTGAACATGCTCTTTCCTCTGTGAGAAACTTTGAAAATCAAGTTTATGACTAATACTGCATTTTAAAAAGCAAAACAAAAACTTTCAGAATCAACCCCCCCCCCCAAAACAACAAACAAAACTCCCAAAACTCTATACCTTCATGGGGTGATATCAGAACACATGATGAGGTGTGCTTGGTCATGGTGACTTTCTTGTATGTCAGCTAGTTTTCTCCTTGCCTGTTCATTTGTAGCATTTGTTTCAAATTTACTTAAATAGATGGGTGCTTTTTCATGTGGTTTTGCAGTAGATTTTGGATTAACATTTTAAGGAATTGCAAGCAACTGTAGCTATTGGTAGCATCTACAATTTGTGGGGAGGATTGATATGGTAGCATTAAGTTAGTGCGTCACAAAAATGGCTTGATATTTTGTTTTTTAACCTTAATTTCTTGGAATCCTCAGATTTCATGAATTTGTCCTTTTTATTAAGAGCACACTTCTAGAGATCATGCATGAGCTGTAAGCTGTGGTTTAGGGGTCTACCAGTTTCAAAGCTTTCCTTGACTTTAAGACTTAAACTACCAAATATAGATGCGTTTTGTTGGTCTCTTTAATTGATTAAAAATTGGGAGCAAGGAACAAAAAAAAAGTTTTAAGATGTTATCCCTTCTGTGTCTTGTGCTGTTAAACATCTTGCCCTTTCTTCATAGTACAGTATTACATCGTACGTTGTTCAAAAACAAGGAACAGGTTTATAGAGGTAATCTGGATCTGAGAAGTAACCCTGTGCAGAGCTGGGAAGTATAAATTTTCATCATGTTACATATTTCACAATCTGCTGAGCAGACTTTAAACAAATGAAGAAAAGTTACCAAAGTGGTTGCTTTGGAGAAATGTAAGTAAGTGAATTGCTTTAAAGTGTATTCTTGCTGTTTGTCATTTTTTTTGTGCTGAAGTATGTGCAACTTATTTTGCCCAGCCTGGTGACATTCACTGTGTGTTTGAGTAAATCTAAAACTCTAAAATAGTTCCCGTGGAGCTGATATGAATTATGTGCTTGTGTATTTAATGTGCTGTACCATCACAAATTTAGAAGCGAAGGCTGACAGGTCTCACCACTTTAAATTCTGTTTTCTTGCTCTCTTCTAGAGTATTCTTCAGAGCTGCTTCAGACAACTGTCCTCCTTTCTGTCTGCAGATGACTGCAAGTTAAAGGTTGATTAACCAAACTGTGAGCTGCTTCTCTGCCATCTTGAACTAAATTTAACCCTGCTTCCAATTTCAAGATATTTATAAATGCTTTCCTCCCTAATGTTATCTTTGTACTTTTCTTCAGCGCAGAGTTGACATTCGCTTTGGCTTTCCCTGCTCTGCAACAAATATGACTCGTTGATAGATAATTAGTAATTACGCAACTGTCTTTTCTGGAATATGGAACAGTGACAGCTTTGAGCAGCTTTTATTCTTACTATGAGAAGCAGGAGGAACTGTGACTAATTGGTGAAAGCAAAAGTTCCAGCACACCAATTTGCGGTGAATGAAACTGGAATGCTTAGAGCCATCAGCTCTAGGTAGGGTGAATGGGACACTTTTGTTCTTGATTCAGCTATATCCATTAGCTGTAAGTGTGGTGATTATTACCAGAAGCCTTTAATTTCATTCTAATTGAATTGTTACACCTTTCAGGATGGTAATTCTGTAGCCACTGTCACTTCTGGAACATTAATATCCTGATATGTAGAAGTAAGGCCTCTTTTGCTTTTTACGAGCATATGAAGAACTTACCGTAAGATTTTTTGAAATGAAAAAATTAAAACCACTGCTTGATTGAAATTTTCTAGGATGTAGAATGAACATTCATTCTTAAAGTGCCCTTGCATTGCATGGTAGGAGTTTCCACTACGTCCTCCGTGTATGCCCTATCTCTGCTGTAGAAGCAGCAGTTTAGGCTAGTCTACCACCAGGAGTCTCAGAAAGTAGTTGTGGTATTCCTGTTTTAATCAACAAACATCTGATTTACCACTTAAGTGAAAATGATTCAGTACTTAGCCACTTTTAACTTCTATGCATCATGTCAGCCTCAATCCAGATTCAAGACAGCATCATATAGTTTTTTATCCTTGTGAAACTAAATACTACTTCCTTTCCTTCATTCCTGATGAAATTATCCTAGAACTAGATGTCTAGGGATGCAAGTAGTTGCACGTACTGTTTTAGGCACTTAACTTGGATGGAATTCAAGAATCTAAAGTTAGGAGGCTTGATTTCCTCTCTTACACAGTTTTTGCTGTATGATTCAGAATCACAAGGCAGGTGTTTAAAATAAGCAGGGACTTCTTAATAGCAGTTGCATTGTGTGGTGGGGAGAGAGACCTATGGAAATGAAAGGAAATGGCTAAATTATGGGAGTGGGCTGAATATGAATGTGCATACTAACATAAGAACAAATGTGGCATTGAGGCTATACTGACACTGTATTGTGTCACGTGGCTTATGATCTGCATTGTGTGTAAAGCTTGTGGTCCAAACACATAAATCAGGTGAGAAGTTAACTCGGATTCTAAATGAGCAAACCTGTCATCCGGCACTTCTTACTTAATGTACTTTCCTAGGACAGTGCTAATTGAACTTAAAAGATTCCGATTCAGTTTGGAGAGAGACAGCAGCTAAAGAGATGTTTGGAATATTGCTGACAGTGTATGAAAGTTTGTGGAAGATGAGAATTTTCTTTACAGTTTATAGGACAGAAATCTTCTCGCAAGTTAATTTAAATCAGTGTGTCCCACAAATACACTTTAATTGCTCCCATGAACAGACACCTAATCTGTTCAAATAGGCTTTAAAAAATCCTTGTACTTTGAAGAGGTAATCAACTTCGAATAAATTGCATAGGCTAGAACGAGAGGACTTGACAGTTACTCTTAAGTCCTTAGCAGGAAGAATGGAGATTTCCTGATCCCACTTGCTGTGCTGCACAACTTCTTGCTTCATGTTCTTTCAAGGACTTTTTAATATGCTTATTTTTTAAGTTGCAATTAAGTCAATAGTTGAGTATAATTCTCCAGTTCTGTGAAGCTGCTTTTACTTAGGGGAGGGACTAGTTGTGTTTTGTTTGCCTATATCTTTCAAATCCATCTTACCTTTCCTGTTTCATAAAGGCTTCCCAGGCTGGATCAGAGACCTGCTATTCATTGCATAAAGCACACAACGTGTACTTTCAAAATCTTGTGCCTAGTATCTAGGGTAAGGATTCAAGCCTGCTTCAGGCCAGAGCTACGCAATCCTCCTGCAGCTGTTGAGCTTTCACTGAGTAACTGAGTTAACAACATATGCTGTTCTGACTGTTCATGCAACCTTCTCCAAGCCTGCGAGTGGAAGAGCTCTCTTCCAAATATAACAGTAGAGGACCCATAAACTGTTTTCCCTCCAGCATTCTGTTTGCTTGCAGAGCTCTTGTCTATAACCACCTACTTAACATGACCTAATGTGGGACTCGTAATAATCACCTTTTTCCTCTCTATTGTGCTGCAAGCGCGACAGTCCAGTAGGCTGCTTCCGTATTTGGGTCTTAAGTTGAATCACTCCTTGCTGAAGGTGGTGGTTTTTTTGTTTCGGTTTGTTTTTTATATGTTTAGGGGGTTTTTAAGAAAAAAAAATGAAAGACCAGAGCTCTAGATTTAACTGTGCTTTGGTAAGATCTGGTATGTTGGGAGTTTTTTATGGCGGGTTAGTTTGCACTGAGCAAACAAACTCTTGAGAACCGTTGGCTTGGTTTTCTTCCCCCACCCAGGTGCTACCACTGGTTCCCCTGCTCTTGCCACCCGCTCAGCTGGCTCGAGTTGTAGTGCGAGGCCTCTTGAGACAAAAATATGCTATGCTTTCGGCCGTAAATACTTTATTAATGCTAGGCACGGTAGATATCATGGAAATTACCACTTTAGGTTTTTTAAGAATATTAAAATATTAAATTACGATTCTTGCAAACAAATGAAAGGCTTCTAATTCTCCTGTGACAACAGGTATCAGTCTAAATTGTGCACTTACAAGGTTACTTAGTGAGCAGAGCATGTGTCAAGACTTTTCAATCTATGTGTGTGGCTTTAAGCCACAACTAATCTTTCCTTGTCAATGACACCTGTGGTTTTCCTCTTAAATATTTGATTTGGAAAGAAAAACATGCAAGGTAACTTCCATTCTTTGTGACTAATTTAAAACCAAGTTATCCATTTTTAATAGGAATGTGCTACACTCAGCCTAGTAAGTCACCTTCTGGATGAATTAGCTGCTGCTGTGCTGGTTTCTGCATTTCAGAGCCAATAGGTGCTTAGCACCTATATTTGAGTTCAAAGAGCATAAAATGCAACTTGAAGTTCTACAGAACATTAGGTGGCTGAAGATATTTTAGGGACTTAACACTCCAGTAGTATTCAGTGAAGGCTTTCCTTGTAGCAGTCCTCTGACTAGAGACAGGGAACAGTGCAATTTTTTTAAAACATCAAATGATTACACTGTTGCATCAGTCTCCACTGTTACTGTAGAGAAAGAGGAAAGTACTGATGAGTTAAACCACTGGTAGGGGACACTAGTTACGTATGAATTAATGAACTAAAATATTTTTAATCGGACTTGATAGAAAGAAAGGTACTAGGAAAACTAAGAAGCAGTTACTGTTTTTCTCTAAAGGTTATGCTAATACCTATCAAATAACCTTGTTTCTAATCAGAATTTTACTGAACTTTTGTAAACAAAAAAATGCTAAGACTGGAATGCAAGTGCAAAAAAAATAATCATCAAAAAATCAGCCAGTTCTTGGCCTCTTCTTGGCACTTCTTTGTTTTAGAATTAAATGCATTCTTGTCACTTCAGTCATTCTGTTGGAAACTCTTGGGGTTTGCGCTTGTTTGTCTTTTGTTGAAGTGTCAGGAGTTGCTACCCTGGGTGCAGCAGTGATCAGTGTAGCTGGCATAGAAGCTGAATGAGGAAT
The DNA here is from genome assembly GCF_963210335.1 of Falco punctatus. Taxonomy (NCBI): domain Eukaryota; kingdom Metazoa; phylum Chordata; class Aves; order Falconiformes; family Falconidae; genus Falco; species Falco punctatus. The sequence goes on along the minus strand of NC_137590.1, from coordinate 27,584,300 downwards.
CTGGAAACAGATGCTCCCTTTGCTGATGGTAGCTTTACAGGTGTTTGGCATGTAGGTTTAGTAATTAACCAAAGTCAGGCATCTTTTAGGGTAAGGTGGATTTGTGGTAGCATGGTAAGATAGCTTGCCTGAAAGGGCCATCTCTTCAGGCACTGCTATGAGCACACACACCCCCCATCAGAAAAACCTAAATGCAAAATGCAAAGCCAATGTCACCTGCATACTTAAAGTAATACCATTTCTAAATCCTGAGGTGGTGGCGTCACCACATCAGAATGGTTTTTTTGATTTTTTGTTAGAAAGCTATTAAAACATGTCAAGTGAAGATGATGACTTGTGTCTTGATGAATGATTATAAACTTTAAAGCATGGAATCTGCTTACAGGTCATCTTTGTCTTAATTCCTCTTCCCACTTGTGAAACATTAGGTAGCTCTTATTTTAAGATCACCTGCTTAGAAATCCAAATGGGACGGTTTAGAACAGGTAGCTATTAGCATGTGGTGCTGCAAGAGGATACAGGTGTTGCACATTAACTGCTTGGGGCTTTGGAGTCGGGAGAACAAGCTCACTTGGGCATCAGGTGATGCTGAAAGAATGGGCTGCCACCACTTTAAAATGAAAGCACCTGCTGTTAATCTTCCTACTCAATTTTTCTGCAGTTCCTTTCATGGGATTTTTGGGGTTGATTGCTGCTGCATCTTCTTGATCACATTTTAGAAGCTTTTGTTTATTCTCCAGCAGCAGTTTCATAGATTTCCTTAGGAAGCTGTCGCAGATTGAGGTGGGTACAGACTTCAGGTAAAAGAAGGCACAAATGAGCAGTTTCCGTAAGGAGAGAACAGAAAGGGCTCAGAGGTTCCTCTGAATAGCGGCTTGTTTGAACTGACCCACAGTGAACTTGCTGCTCTACTTGTTCATCTCTTTTGCATCATCCATGTGCCCCTGCGTGCTGACTTGTAAACACTTGCTTCCAGAGGGGCTGCTTGCTTCCTCTGCTTCACTGCATTTAATTAAAGCATTTGTACTCAGCTGCGGGCCTCTTGCAGCTGTAGTTCTTTTCATTGCAGGCAGCAATTTTTCTTTTTTTCTATTGGAGCGTATATAGTGTGTTAACAGATGTTCAAATATGCTTCACAGCTTCTGGATTTTGTAGAACTTCTTGAATGTCTTGCTATATACACAGCGAATAGCTTCTGTTGTGTAACACTTTGTCTTCTCAGTACTTCAGTATCCTTAGCCTGGGTAGCTTGGGAGGCTAGGGCAAATTCCTAGACATAGCGCACCAGGAAAACATCGATGTGATGCGCACATAGTCAGCGCCCCAACTTGTAAGGTAAAAAAAGTGATTCTTTTTTTAAATGTAAAATGTGTGGAGTTAAAAAACTACTGTTGTTTATACTTTCCCCCCCTTCCAGCTATCTGTAATACTATGCTGTCTATTAAATTGTTGCATTTTATAGGACTTCTCAAACTATATATATAGTGCACATGGCTTCTGTTGTCCAGCCTCCTGGTTTATTGTAGTTCCTTGGAAATAGTCTTTTTTTGACAGAATCCTATTTAGAACAGGTACTTTCACAGCAAAATTGCGTCCTCATGTTTTTTTAAAGTATTACTTAGTTGAGTTAATCACTTTATGAACATACATAATCATTCACAAGCATTGTATAATTATTTGAAAACTTTCCAGTGTTTAATGTGTACATGTCTCATAATCTCCATAAGCATGTACATATGTATAAAGAACAATATATGTTGCTAGTCTTTCCTCTTTGGTCTTTGTTTGTGACTTCTGATTTACTGTTCTGTCTGTGGCTCCTTTTGGAACTGAGGGAGGAGACACTTAACCATTGCTATTTTAAAAACGTAACTGCTTTACAAGAAGGCTAAATATAGAATGCCTGTGCTAACTTGTCCTATCTGTTGGGTGCTTGGCTTGCATCAAAACTGTGCTAGACCAGTAGCTTCTGAGGTCCTTTTGCTGCGTTGGTATTGTGGTCTTCGTGTTGGCTGTATGAAAGAACACTCTTTGGTCTGAGGAGAACACATGAAGCTAGTCTGGATACGGCATTATTTGAAATTCTTTGGGGCTGTTGACGGATGCTATGCTGTAGAATTAAATACTTACAGGCTTGTGGCCGTTGGTGAGCTGCTAAAAGAGGCTATTGAAGTACACCCATGATAGATACTAAAATGTTAATAGATCTGACAAGCTTATGATTTATCATGGGGCACCAGAACGGGAGCAGGGGAGCAAGGGTTGTCACCGGTGTCTTGACATACATGTGGAAGACGGGAAGAAATGTTTCATCCTTACTGCAGAAATTCTTGAGACTTGTCTAAAGGCTGCCCTGCTGCCTTTTGAAAGCCAGAAGTACATGTGCATATAAGAAACGGGAAAGTGGTAAAGAAGTGTCAAATTTCATACAACTGGATTAAATAAAACTTGCATGGCTTCTGGTAATATTTGTACCTGTCTGAAAGAGAAGGTGAAAATGAGAGTTAAAAGGAAAGGTGGGTGTTGGGTCACTGCTCATAAAATATTTCTGCAGTTGTCCTATTCTTGAGTGGAAAGTATAACCGCCTTAGAGATTGTGTTTTGAAAGTAAACACTCGTTAAGTTACTGCAGACACTGGTTTTTGCTCCAGCAGGGATTGGTTATAGCTTACTGGTAAAACTTCTGTAGGACGATGCCTCTCAAGCTATTGACTTCTTTTCTGCCAAAATGAAGTATCTGAAGAAGGATGAAAGGTACAAAGGCTGAAACTGAAACATTGATTTTATTGCAGGTTTTGAACAACAGACTCCTTGGCCACTGTCTGGGATGTTTTGGAGCTAAAGTAGCTTGAATAGATGTGATATTAATTGGTAAGCTCTGCTTGGGTTTCACTGCACTAGTATTTTGAACTATGTGCACTAGTAAGCTTACTAGAAAAGCAATATTCAGTGTTCTGAAGAAGCGGCACGCGATTACTCTTATGTACTCAGACTGTAACATTATCATAGCAGATTTTCTGATGCTTCTGTTCTTTCACCTCTTTTTCTTTAGAGGAGAATGACTGAAAATTAGTTGTTTGTTGGAAACTAAGAAACGCACAGCCCAGATGTCTCTTACCTGGCAATTAACTTCTTTAGGAAAGAGGCTTGGCTCAGGAGACTTTGTAAGTGGTGCATGTCTACCAGTATAGCATTTTAAAAAGCACTAAAGTAAATAATCTATACAGTCAAAAACTTTTCAAATCAACTGAAATGTAACACTGTACAGACAATATGTGCTATATTGTGATGTTTAGGCACAGAGTTCTAGTTGTAATAGAATTAAACATTTTTCCATCTCATTATTGAATAGAAGAGCAAAATACTAGCCCCAACTTAAGTATTTACAAATAAAAATAGTCCTCTCTAAATTACATGATTTGCTTATTTTTTGTAAGCTCTACAATCATATATTTGTGTATATACGTGCACATATATGCACACAAATGTATGAATGGCTTTTCACTATCTGTCTTTGTAGGAAAAGATTAAATGCTTGCAGTGCAAGTTTATGAGAGGATTTTCAGCACTTTACAGAAATGAAAGGTTTATCATCTCCATTTCATCATGATAGGTATATTAAATGCAGTATGCAGTTTGGAGCCTTACAGTTCTGTTTTTCTTGTTAGGTTCTGCTCCTATAGAAGATGGTACGTGTATTGTTAAGTTCTGCTCCAGAACAATTGAGTTTTAAGTAGAAAGGATTAATGAAGAGACTGAAAAACGAAAAGCTGTCATAAGAACTATTTTTATGACTGCATTAAGATGCGTAGGCACTGATTTGTTTGCTGTTGGTTTTGAAAGCTTGATGACTGGTAAATTAACTTGCAGAGATGTGGTATCGGAGTCTTAAAAATACTGTCTGCATATGCTTGAGCAGGTAGCAATAAATGGAAAGGTGAAGAAAGAGGAGCAAGTTCAGTTGCATTCCATGAAAGGCACTTTCCTTTTGTTAATGAAAATAAATTGGGAGCTTGTGACTGTGTACATGTGAGTGGGAGGGGAAACCAATTTAGTTTTACTTTTTTTACAGCTCTGTAGGAGCTGTGTTCTAGAGTTTGGTTTTTTTTTTTTTCTGCAAACTTGAATGCACAGCTAAGCAGTGGTTGAGTGGAAGTGCTGATACACCATTAATAACAATATTGCAGATGCTGTTGCTTCAGTGGGTTTATGGACTGACAATTCATTTGAATAGAGCGAGCAAGCCAGAAGAGGAGGTTTTAGAGCGGGGATCATACAATGGACTGTTGTTGCATGCAGACTGTTAGGTAAGCAGTGATCGAGCTCATGTTGATGGGAATTACTGCGTGCTCTGTTTTTGAAAACTTAATTGTGCTTTCTGACAAATACGGCATTACTACTGCAGGGGCTGCTGTTGGCTTGTTGTCTAACTTCACTTGTGGAACAGAATTGCAGTAAGGTGTCTTTTGAGACAGATACCAAATCTTTTGTTTCAAACACCTATTTATCTCTCCTGTTACATGGCACCACTTGCGTGCTTGTCACTGTTGGCACTATGAATGCTCTGCGGGCAGAGACGGGAAATACAGGAAATTCAGAGGACCAGCTCCAAGTTGCTCACATTCCTGCAACATCACTGAGAGAGAGCCCCTGTTGTTAGGAGACTGTTGGTGTTTCCATAGTAAATTCTTGGTCTGCAAACCGAAACCCTTCGGGATGGAACTTGGCAAAGAGGCCAGGCCTGGTTTTGCTGCCCTTGATCTTGACGGCAGGAGTGCAAACTGAAAGAGCAAAGCGAGTCTTCTGGGGAGGTTTGAAGGATACTGCATCATGGATACTTTGCATGCAAAACCAACTCTTCCCAAGGATTTTTATGTACACACACAAGTAATATTTTGTTGAGGAAGAGGATTCTTCTGATTAAAGAGAATTTTCCTGAGAGGGAAAAATACCTAAACAGGCAACAAGTCCATCTCAGGTGTTGTTTGAGTTTGGCCAATTAAAGCTACACTGTAGCAGATGATTTGATACCCAACAAACTAATTCTAAAAGCAGAAATTTCTACTTCAGGAGTCATAAGCTCTATAGTAGAGAGCCTTACACTACTGAAGATGACAGTGCTTGCTGGGAAGTTTGGGTGCCAACAGCAGTCTAGCTATGGCAAAATGGAGCTTCCTCGGGTCTCAATTGTTCTGCCAAGAAGTCAAGATTATTAGTTAGCTTCAGCTGATCTCGTGGAGTTTTAGATACTGAAGTTTCTGGGTGTCCAAATGGTTAGAAATACATGTGAAAAATGCAACAGGAGAGTGGCATTTCAGGGGTTCTGCATTTATTTAGGGTTGTCCTCGTGTCCCCTCTGGGTTTTTAGGTAATTTCACCATTCTGCTATTCTGACCTTTGCAATGGCCACTCATGCAATGTTATTTGAGATATGAAATTCTGGTTTTGTTTATTTAATTTTATCAGTTAATAAATAATATAATTTTGTACAGCAAACCACATATTTCAGAGTAAGGAATGAGTGAGTGTAACTTAAACAAATCTCAGTTTTTAGAAGTGTTAAGCCAGTGTGTACCCAAATTCCATTGTCATAATTTTTCCACGTTTATGGAGTCTAGACAGTTGCTTAGTGCATGTCAGCTATTTTTAACTTAATCTAGGAAGCAGGAGAACCTTCGCTAAACATAGCTCACAAGTGATAAAGGCTGGGAAAGCACGGAAAATCAAACTTCAACCAGAAATGTCTTGTGCTCAGTGTTGAATCCTTGTCCATAGGATGGGCTTTGTGGTGCTGCAGTGTTAAACTCTAATTTATCTGGTGTTTGAAATATGACTCACACTCAACACACCTACTAAGTAACTGCTAGTTTCGTGCGTGTTTCTCTCCTGCCTGTAAAAATTATGACATTGGAGGCTACTTAAATTATTAACTCTTTATAATCCTAAATCTGGCATGCTTTCTGCAAGTTGAGAGAGGGTCTGAGGCTGCAGAATCATTTTATTTTGCTTTCCTTCTACCTGGGAACAGTTCAGGATTCCAAGGGATATATCCAAGGATACCAGACCCATGGAGAACCTCTAACACTTCAGGTAGAAATAGTGTGGTCAAAAAATGGCTCTTTTCATCTTGATGGAGAAAAACACGCAAAAGCTGCTAAACTGAAGGGCATGCCTGTTGGTAAGACCTTCTTGAATGTCAACGGCAGTGCTTCTACTGCCTGGCTTGTGGTACTAGGCCATAGTCCCCTTAGTCTGTTCTCATCACCACACATGATGTCAGCCTCTGGAAGCTTTTTTTTTTTCCTCTTTTTTTTTTTTTTCTTTTTTTCTTTTTTTTCTTGGTAGTTTGCTCTGGAGGTTAAGATGTGCCTCACTGAAGTTTGTTGTACTTGGGTAGCAGACTTATCTATCCTACCCCATTTCCTTTCATCCATCTGTCCATACACACGTAGCACTCAAGCTTTGTATGTTGGGGCTTTTTTTTTCATTACAAGATTTCAAAACCTATAGTTTACCCCTGACCTTTGCTCTAGAGAAGGTAGAGAGTTCCTAAATCGCAAATTAGTGATGCAGCTCCATGCATATTACATTAGGGCAAAGAATAGTGCAGCAAGTGATGTGTACTAATTCAATACAAACTAGCACAGAGTGGCACAAAACTACAGTATTCTGCAGTATTTGTGAACTGCAGTGTTCCAAGGGCTTGACATAGCACTTTCCTACATAAAAAGGGTTGCATTGTGCACAAAATTGTGAAAGAAATGCTGCTATTCAGTGTGTTTCAGCTGTTTTTCTGCAGGGAGTTGGTATTTGCTGTCTAGTTTGTTGTTTTTTGGTGTTTGGATTTTCTTTTTTTTTTTCAGAACTGGCCAAAGATCTTGCATGATCAGCACTATGCTGCTCATAACTATGTGGCCAACCCCCATGATGAGGTCTGAAGTCAAGCATACACAGAATTTGTAAGTGGTTTAGTTCTATCTCCTGTTTACATCAACTGAAGAATAAAGCTTGCTCGTGTTAATTTAACACTGTATTGGTTGAATTCACATTTCTTTGAGCCACAAATAAAGGTACTGACCAGTCTCCTAGTGCCACGTACCACTATTGAGAAATAACTGCCTCCTGAAGAAAGAGGGCTGTCATTACAGCTTGCCTGCTTAGCTTAGGTAGACTATTGCAGTTGTTCTGAGTGGAAAGAATTTAGTAGCTTCAACTCGTGCTGATCGTGTGGAATATCATGCATCTGCTGACGAAAGGCAAAAGCCACTTCCTGTCTTTGAGCATAATGTGGTTTCTGTAGTGTTCTGTGATGTTCATTAAAGGCCTCCCATTTCTGACTGAATTGCTGCAAGAGAATTAACCAGTGGCGCATAGTTCAGTTTTCTACCTACTGAAATTTTACATTGGCCCTGGAACGCCTTTAAATTAATTTTTCTTAAGCTAGTAAGGCTCTTCCATGATTATTTTGTTGCATGGGCTGCTTGGAGCTTGCTCTGGCCTGTCACTGCAGATGTGATAGTAGTAACCTAAACCTCAGGCTCTTGTCAACTTTGCCAAATCTTGCTGAGACAGTTGAAGTTTATCCCTTCCAAAGCTGACGTCTGATGGAATGGCTGCACGTCCATGTCTCTTCTTCACAGTATGCATGATCACATTACTTAAAACAATGTGGTTTTTTTTTTTTTTTAAGTAGCTCCATTATTTAGCTTTTTTGCTTTGGCTGTTTTTGCTTCCTCTCACCACCACAATGACTTTTGTAAAGATTTCGGTTGTGTTTGCACATTCCAAGTACTGAATATTTTGTAAGGCAGACTTCTTATTTCCTACTCAGTGTTTAGAGCTACATCTACCATTGCAGAGACGGGGATTCTCCTCAGTTTCAATAGAGAAGTTATCTACTTCCCCTTTCATCCTACTGTGTGGTATTTACTGTAACACAATGTATGTTGCATCTTTCCCTAAAGGAGTTGACTGGTAGTTTCGTTGCTGTCTGGTAATACCCAAGCAGAGAGTCCCGTGGCAGAAGATACTGCAGGTGCTTGCATTGATACAGGCTGCTTGCTAAGTCTTTGCTGCTTGGAGGCAGGAGGCTAGTTACGAAAGTGAGAAAATAGGCATATTAATTCAAGTGGAGAATTCTAGGCTAGCTAAAGCTTAAACTTAGGTGATTTTGTATCAGTGCGCATACCTGTACTAGGATGAATCCTACTTTGGTTTGCTGTGGGGCAGCAAGGGTTGCAAATTACTGTCCTTTGTGTACACAGCATTGAGAATGAGATACAAAACTGGGAAAGCCATATAAAAAGCATGCAGCAAGATCTGTGCTGACTGTGTGTCACTGTTATTCATAATGTGATTCCTTATTGTAAACAGATAACTATCCAGTTTTCTTGGTTTTCCTGAAGCCCTCACTGCAATCATGAAAACAGCTTAAAATTTATTTCTAAGAAGCCTATTAAAAGGATTATGAACTAAGCTTTCTGATATGACTGTATATATCTTACTGGATTTGAATGAGGTTTGCCTTGCAGTACAGAGGGGAAAAAACTGATTTTTCTTTTTGCAAGTACTTATGTGCCTGCATGATTACTGTACCGGGCAATATCAAACTAATAGCTAGAGATCAGCTACCTCCATGACAGAAATGATGTTGCTCTGCCATCTTATGGCAGAGCTGAAAACAGAACACACCACTTCCTGCTTCAGTTTCAATGAAGGTTACTGTATTCATATTGATGTAGGGCAGCCAGAAGAATAAATAAAAATGCAGCTGATTCTGCTATTGGATGTATTTTAATTATAAATAAAGGAAATATCCCATCATTGTTTAGTAATCCTGTGTGGCTTGGCTTTCCCCATCTCTCTGAAATTGCTTTCTTTTTGGGCTTTGGCTGACTTTGCTTGTGCTTCCTGCACACTTGCATTACTCTGGTAGGGGAAGACAGTAGGCAGAAGGCTAAGTTCTGTTTTTAACTTCATTGCGGTCTTCCTCCCTGGTTCTGTTTTTCTCTGTGTCTCCATTTCTATATTTAAAGGTGGGGACTGTGAATCTTGCATTTTTTCACATATCCAAAACCCAGTACCCAGATTTCAGCCTGGAAAGTACCCCCAAAGGTTTTCAAGTCCACCTTTCTATGATTCAGATACAATATAAATAGCTTTATGAGCATGCTACTCTGTCACTTCTCTCTCCTTTCTGGCTTGCCCTCTCAGTCTAAACCAGTAGCTGAGAGTGTGAACCTGCTCTCTGATCCTCCCTATGCTTGATTACTTTTTCATATTTCATAAATAAGTTACTTAGCCGTGGAGATCAAGCCTGGCCAAGAGCAAACAGACTGTGGTTATGTGCCAGTTTTCTCTAACAGTGGAAGCTGGTCTCTGTTGACTGATCAAGAGCAAATACATGAATTCCTTTTGAACTTCCTTCTCCTGAACTGTTAAGCTAGTTTAACAAATCATTCATCTCTGATTGCTTACCATTTGGACTCAGTACCATCTCCTTGTAAGGCAGCGGTACCCTCTGTGAAACAGGCTGTGCAAAGATGCCAAGAGCTTTGGACTTGCAGTGCTGAACTGAGCAGGCACCTGGAGTGCTGTCCTTCAATGTCCTGTTCTTGATGTGATGTGAAGTACAGGCACTGTACTGGCAGTGTAGCCATGCTACTGTAGGACATTTTTATCTTAAGTATGTTTCTGAAAAACATGCAAGAATTCATCTCACTGCTGTTTGCCTGAGATGGCGTATTTATGTATTTTGACAAGGAAGAGGTTTTATTGGCCCTTCTCCTACCTGATATTACTGTTGCATTTTATCAGTATATACCTCATTTATAGTGTCGGGTATATAAAAAAAAATGCAGTCATCCAAAAGCTATACTGAAGGTGGTTCCTTATGTTTAGGAGTTGTTTTGTGCTTCATGATAAAATGCTAAAGCCATCATAGAAATGTTTAATCAGAATGGATGTTTAGGTGTTGAAAATGTAGTGTGTCCAGTTAAGATTTCTTAGTATCAGACCCAAAAATAAGAGAAGCAGTATGCAAAGTGTGAGCCAGAGATTTATTCCTATGAGATGGTCAACAGAATTAGTCCTATCAAGAAGACGGTGAGCAGACAAATGATAAATCTTAATAGGTGTATTTTTTTTAAAAAGGGGATTAAGTAGTTACACTGGAGAGCATTCTGTTGTTTATCATTGATCATACTGAGAGAAGAAATTACATTATTGGGAAAAAAAAATCTGTCTCCTAATCTACAAAGCCTGCTTGATGAGTGCTTGTTCAGCCAAATCATGCCAGATTGCACTAGCATCATTTCCACTGTCCTTGTCAAGGTGTGGTATGGTATGAAAACGTGCACACAATACCGGTGGTGGGAGGGAGGTGGAGGAGAGAGGGAGGGATGAACTCTTTGTGCACAAGGCAGTGCAGAACAGCTGAGGCAGCTGGCAGCAGCCGAGGGCCTGTTCTCTAGTGCCTCGTATTGCACCTTGCCCAGGTGCCTGCTGAGTGAGGAGAGCCGGGACCTCACACTCAGCTCGTAGTAACTTCTCTGTTGTACAATGCCTTGTGAGCTCAGATTCAGTGCATTTCAGGCTTTATCCTTCTGGATGTGGGGATGCTAAATACAGGGTCTAGATACCTGCAGAGCAAACCCAGTAATTGTTAGTATGTTAATATAAAATAGTAGAGTTATGTGAAATTAATGTGTTAGTGTTCCTCTATTTTTTTATTTATGTTGACACTGAGGAGTTTCCACTGTGCTAAAAACTATGCATTTCATTAGCAACGAAAACATTCCTGAGGGGATGCTGTATGTTTGGGTGCTAAGCGACCAGCATGCGCCTGACTGTCGCTGATTTACTTAAAGCATAGGCCAGATTTTCCTTAGCTGAAAAAGCATTAGAATCGATCTTTACTTACAGAGCATTTTGAGATAATCAGGGCAAATACTTGAGCTAAGCACAATTTTGTTCCCTTTTTCGTCCTTCACTTGTCCTTTCCCAGTTAATCACTTACGCTGTGGATGTAAGGCTGGACTCTATCCCGGTGAAGCTTTGGCCTGTATCTGAACACGTTGTGCTCTTAGCCTGCAGTATTTTTGTATTTGTTGACATCGTTCATCTTGTTTGGTTTTGGTCTCGTGTACTTTGAAAGGTAAAACTTCTGTCCATGAGAAGACTTGGCTGCAAATGGAAAATGTACATCACAGTATTACTTATTGTAGGTGCAGGTAACTGAGCCTGTATCTGCAGTTCTTCTAGATGGGCGCGATCTGAAAGCAGGAAAAATGGAGCAGTGGTGAAAAGCAGGGAAAGGCCAGCAGGTGTTTCTTTTACTTCTTGGTTGCCAGTTAATTTTGGCTAGTATAACAGCTATTGTGCTTTGCTTTGCATAATGAAAAAGAGGTTAAGTGCGCTTTCCTCTAAAGTTGCACTCCTTTTTTTGCACAGGAGGCTCAAACAGATCTTGATGCGTATCCAAAAGCCTGAATTAAAGACCAAGTGTTCTGGGAAACAGTGTCTTGGGGGTTTCTATGGGTTTACTCCTAGTACTCTTTCGAACTTTCTTGCTATTGTACATTTTGTTCTATGCCCTGACAGGTCAACTGAAGAATTTAGGAGGATGTAGGAAGCTGAAGTAAAAACATTATCAAAAGCCAACCTTTCTTGTTTTACTGCTCCCTCTGAGTTCTTACTTTAGTTAATTAGAAGTCATAAAACATAACTAAATGTCTCTCTGTGAGGCAAGAACACTGGCCCTTTCAGTTATGCAGTGGGCTGTAATGAGAACACGGTGGTAGCGGGGGAGGAAACATTAAAAGCGCAAAGTCTCAGAAAGTAGTCTGCATCCAAGGGAATCTGATATATTAGGCTGACTAATACTTGGGAGGATGTGGAGTGGACGTAAGTTGTGCAGGGGTGGTAGCAACTTTCCTGTTTGAACTATGGAGTTACTAGGTGACGGTATCTTTTAACTTCTGCTATGCTGCTAAAAGTCCATAAAGATACTTCGCCCTTTCAGGGATCTTCACACCCTACAAAAAAGGGATTTCATAATGCACAGAGTGTGATAGTTGATACTTAAATATTGCAGAACATTTAGCCGAGACGTGTTTACTAACCAGAACCAGGCAGGAGGTTGTTAACAAAGCTTGGAACAGAACTGAAAACTCTGGGTCTGTTTCTAGGACGTTACTGTGTCTAAAACCCAGTCTGGCTGAAGTTTCATGATTGCTTTTAGATATTTTAAATGGTAAGTGGAGGCTGCAATCAAAAAGTATGGACTGGTCTGTCTAGTGCGTACATTCATTCCTCCTCCTTCACATTGGCACTGGCATTCAATTTTTGAATAGCGGCTTTGATCAAGAAACCAATCCAGATATAAAAGCAAAGCCAGCTACATAAAAAAGAGGAGCATCCAGCTCTCCACACAGCCTGACCAGAATTGAGGCTAGCACAAGGAGAATGGCAGCAACAGGCACCTTCATGGGAGATGGGGCACAGCTGCCCTCTCGGTAGCAGCTTAGACTTGGGTTGGTGTAAAGCCATCATGAACTCACAAGCACTGTGGGAACACACATCAGGTTTTTTGGATTGCTTGTGAAGCATTTGCCTTGCGTGTTTTCAGCAGTTACTGTTTGTTCTTGGTATACTAGCAATCAATTGTCAGCACTGGTTTTAGTAATAGATGGAAATTAAATGGGTTCAAACCAGTACTGGCTTAAAATTTTTGATTTTGACCTTTTTCTAAATATGTATTTACTTAATTTTCAGGCAAACATTTTGCTTCCCCAAAAATGTCCCAGTGACTGAAAAATCTTGGATATGAATCTTTCTGGAAAATGAATTCATACCATCATGAGCATTACTACTGCAAAATTTTAGTTTGCAGAACATTTTTGCTACCTTTACCCAAACCTAGCTATAATCTTAAACAATAAAACTAGGTTAACTGGGATTCATGTGGAATGTTGAGGTGAAATTCTGTAGTTTGTCTTTTGCAGGAGGTCAAGTGAATTTATCAATAATCTCTGCTGGTCTGAGGAAGTACACAAATCCCAGCTGAAGGCATACCTTGGCAGAACTCAGAGGTGAGACTATATTTATAGGGAGGGAGAGGGAAAAACATGTTTTTAAGTTAAAGAGCTATTTACTATTTTGATTCTAGGAATCGAGAATTTCAAGGAGGCAATTCCCTCGGCTTTTCAATACATTGATCTTTGAAGTAACATGAAGGCTTTGGCTGAAGAAAGTGAATGAAAAGTTATTCTCTCTCAGTGTGTGTGTGAGTGGTGATGGGTTTTATAAGCATACTAATATTGAAGTGAGTTTTGTGCTGGTGCTGTTCAGGGTCTTCTGTATGCATTGACGTCTTCTTTCATTTTGGGGAAGTGGTAGGCAATAATGGGCTTATCTTGAGAATTAAACTTGATTTTCTTGTTACATCAAACCCGGGCATAATTTGAATCAAGTAATTGGAATTACAATAGCCTAAAACTGGTGAAAAGTAAGTTTGGAAAATCAAAATTCATGCACAACTATCAAATACATTTAATCCCCATTAAAGCTAAATCTGCTTTCAGTTAAAAACTACTGAATTCATAAATGTAATACATGCATGACAAGATTTATGGATTTAAATATTTCAAGACATTATATCTTGTTTAAAATATGAAACCATTAATTTTATTGAACTAATAGGTTTTCCAGTTTTCCAGCCAGTGACCTTGCAAACTGTTTGTCTGTGATCGATGACCCTTGAAAGCACAGCTCATTGTGTTTTAAAAAAAACAACAAACCCAAACCAACCTACAAGCAAAGCCAAGAAAAACCAGTCCAATTTCAATGTGTCTTTTCTACTGATCTTCTAATGCATTAATTACTAACTGGCATTTGCTGCTTGTTTTACCCTCCCCACCTTCTGTCCTTTACTCCTCATTCCCTCTTCTCTTAAACTTCACATTGTCACTAGGTGAATGCATTTTCCATCTTTCTGCCTCTGCGGCCCGCAGGAGCAACACGAAGTAACTTTTCTAACAAGAATACAAAGTGGTTTTTTGTGTCTTGCACTCTGTCCATCTCAGTGGTCCACTAACCTTCACTGAAAAGCAGCCTGTGTTCCCTCCTACCAGCCCTTGACCTCCTTAAAAACTCCTCAAAATCAGAACAGAGCACCATTCTGGAAAGTTCTGGTGATGGATATTGTCTGTATTCTTTACTTTCTCTTGGTCTGAAACTTATTTGTATGCATGCATGTTTAATGTTTTAATAACCTTGTAGGAAGGAGCAGCTGTATACATTTCTTCAGCATCAGGCATGCTTTGATTTACAAGCATTTTATTCTCCAAGTGCACAGCAAAAGAAGGGACAGGCCAGACCGAGTAGCACTGATCAGCACCATTCTTGTGAGGGTAGGGACTGGCTCTACCTGCTAAAACATGGATCAGGCCATTTTGGACAGTCAGTGATTTAATGGCTTTGTTTTTCTTACTACAAAGGTGCAGGACACTAACAGGATACAAAGCCAGCTCTGCACTGAGATTCCAAGCAAATGCGTGGATGGAGATCAAGTTGTAAGATGTGACATTTGCCTGCCTCTGAGGAATGATGCTGGCTGCGCTGCCTGCCAAAGCTGCAGGGTTTTAGGAGCAATAGCAGCTATTCAGTAGGGGGAGTAGGTGAAGTCATTAGTGCCTCTGTCTGCACTCAAGATAAAGGTAACAGCTCCAGGAGAAAGATAAATAGGTAGCAAAGCAGAGAACAAAGAATAGTAGGACAAGAAGGCCTGCACTTCTCTTTTGCCATCCCAGATAAGGAGCAGGTTGTACAGAACGTGCCAGTCTATGCTTTTTCTTTCTGACCTCTTTGGCTGCTGCAGAGTAAGTGTTGCCTCTCTCTAACTGATTGGAAATGAGCTGATTGTTTCTCCATTTGCCAGTGAGCCGAATGTTTCTCGTTCTCATCGGTGGTAGTTTGCACAGCATCCCTTATAACTGCAGAGATTTATTCTTGTTTGTAATCGTCCTGTTGGATGGCATCATTCCCAAGGATGTTGTTATGGGGGCAATCAGAGAGCTCTACTGCACATGGAACTGATTGTGGGGGCTTGGGGTTTTGTCCCTGCAAAATACAAATGAATTAATGAAAGAAAGCAGCCTTCAAAGTTTTAAATTAGAGCTGGAATGTTATTGGTGATGCAGGTTTCAGAAGTTGCAGAATTACGGATCTCCACAGGACCAGTGGGAAAACTGCAGTCTTAAAATGTTCTGTATATTTATAACAGAAAGAACAGCTGCAACTCAGAGTTTCTAGGACAGGGTTTGTATTCAGTTGTTTGTTATGAAATTGTCTATTTAGAGTAAAAGTTGTTTTTTGTTGTCGCCTCACTGGTAGAGGAAAAGAACAACAAAAACTTAGAATTAAATAAATACATAAATGATTGTTGAAATGTTGGTGTGTTGGGGTGGGGTATTGCAAAATCCTTGGTCAAATAACAGAAAATATTCAATAGACCGGGGCTAATGAGTCAAGTATAAATTGTTTTCATTGGGAGCCTGTGCAGAATTAAAAAAAACAAAAACATAAATCTTGTCCATTGTGATGGTAACCACAAAAAGAGAAACTGTTTAATTACTGTTGCACCTTATTTTAAAAGAATATCTATTTTGCATTTACCTGTTGGCATCTTTAAAAAATGTAATTTTGATAAGTTAGGACTATGAAGGTGTTAAAGACTGAAATTTGTATTAACATGCACCTATTGTTTACATAGTGTTTCTGTCTTCAAAGTTGGATGCATTTCCCACGTGAAAATTATGGATGCTATACGAATACAGAAGGTAGAAATACTGAATTATTTTTTACAAAGACGGAGGAAGCTGAGGATCTCAACCACTTAAGCCAAGGAAAAAACAAAACCCAAAACAAACCCCCAGTGTTTTTCCCTGTCTTGTGTGTATATTTCTTTGTTCCCAACCCTTTGGTACAAATAAGACTTCTGGCTTCTGTCATTCCGAGTAAATCTATTGCTTCTTTTGACTGTGATGTTTTACTTGGTGTTTACGTATTTCATATGAATTTAACTCTGGATAATATTTTAATTGTATTTACTGCTCTGTTCAGTCACTTGCAAGTCAGGCAATACTTGCTAAAACTGGTCGAAGTTTTAAGTGGTGAATTTGCAGGTAAATTGAACTTACGCTTTTTGTTTTTTGAAAACTTTTAATTTAGCTGCTGATGTGTACCTTAGAAGGCTATTCAAATCCTAAATAAGACACTTGCACTTAAATTGCTATTAAAAGCAGAGCTGAGCCATCAAAGTGACTTGGAACTGGTGCTGCTGATTGCTGACAGATTTTTAAAAGGCTGAGCCTGGTCGTCCTTAGTTGCCTTTCAAAAAAGGGATGTAAACACTGCTCTTTTAAAAATAAATGACTCTTTGATGCAGAGAGCTACCTTTGTCTTATACAACACCGAACATGGTGCCAACATAATGATAAGCTTTTGGTATGTTTCTCAGGTCTGTAAAGCTGGGCTAAATACAAATTGTGCATGAAATAAAAAGTATTGCCTCTTCAAAAGCTGTAGAAATTGTAGGGGCAAATAGCAATTCATGTTCTGTTCATGTGTGTTCCAGTTTGATATCAACATCAGCCTGGATAAGCTGATGCTGGCAAAGCATGCAATGGTAACTTCATTTTGTCATTTTGCCTGAAAAAAACTTGTTTTGGGGAGGATTTTATCTAGTATTTTACAGCAAAGGCTTTAGTAATGGCATGTAAAAAAATCATGCTCTGTTAAATTTCAAAAACTTACTTGTGCAGGTAAGTTCTTTATGGCTGGTTTAATGAGTAACTTCTACTTCAATTAGTTGCTGTTCTGCAGTGTAGTATTTGGGTTTCTTTTTGCCTATAAAGCCTCTCTCTGTCTTTTCTCAGTCATTTAGCACCCCAGGATGTGCACGGCCCCTGGTAAGCTGCAGTTACTCCTGACAGGGATAGTTTGTATTGCAGAGTTTCATGCTGCACCATCTGCTCTTCAGAAAGGTAGGATGAAAATTTCACTTGAGCTTTAACAGTTTTCTAAGTACTAGCGGTTTTGTTCTTAGGCAGTGACAAGCATGGGAATCGGTCCTGAAATAAAGAAACTGCACTAGTTTCACCCTCTACGTTTTTGACCCTAAGAGCTTGCAGACCTAGACACAAGGTGGCATTAGTATAATCGGTCTAGTTTTCATTCTTTGCTTTTGTTCCAATCCAGGTCTGTAACTGAGTGTTATCTTTTAATGAGTAATTTTTCCAAAACTTTTGTCAGATTCCTTGGTGATTTAGAATGAATAACATTAAATAAAAATGATTTATGATTAATTAAATAAATACTTTGAGATTTGCAGCAATTTAATGAAGGTCATGGTTTAGCATGTTATCTGTGGGCTGCAAACAGAGTACAGTGAGTCTTCTCTTCCATTGTCTGACATCTTCAAATCCAGAGCATTCTTTTGTGGTTTTTTTTTGTTTTTTAGACAATTAATGACAACAGTTGTTCGTGTTTCCTTCATGAAGGTTTACTGATTTATAGTGAACAGGCATGGAAATCATGTCTTGGCTGTTTGCATAACCATTTTTCTCCCATTTTGAATTTGCAGTATTAAAAAAGGGAAGTTTACAGCTTAATTTCCAAAATTCTGCCCATCAGTTGTTTTCACTGTAAAAACTCTATTTTGGCTGTCAAAACAGGTGTGGTTTCTGGATCATCTTAATAAGGTGCTCACTTAAGCGGTCCAAAGCACAGTATTCTGTAGAATGGTTTTCACTGGCTTCAGCATCCTGCCATGTGGGTGCATGTGATGCAGTTTACATAGAAAACTCTCATCCAACTGGTGAACACATTGGTCCTGAAGCAGTCGGGAATCTCTTGGGCTTACAAATATCAAGGCACTGTAGATTTTAGCCTGTCAAAATACAGATAATATAAGTTTGGTATAATATTAATACAATTATTAACTTGCAGTTTTTAAACCAGTCTCGCATGTTAGGAGAATAGACATACTTGATGCTGAAAGAAAAAAGGTAAGTTTTAGTTTGTGAAACTCTTTTTTTAAATTTTATTTATTTTTGCCCATTTTCCCCGTACCAAATTCCTTTTGGTAAAACCTAACCCCTTTTTTTTTAAATTTTCTCTCTGTTTTCTCTTTACCATTTCCGCACTGGTTTTTTGCCCATGGGAAAAAGGTGGGTGCAGTGAGAATTAGGAAAGAATGAAAAAAATCAGATAAATGAACTGGATCATTTCTATATAAAGCCTTTTTTATTTGAAAGCTAGGGTAGCTAGCATTGTGTCAGCATTATTGTGACACTCTAATCACTTGCGTTAGCCATGCTAATCCTGAGGATGATTACAAAACCCTTTTTGCAGGTATTGTAAGCTGTATTTTATAGTTTGGAGGATTCTGTGTTTTCCAGACAGTGTATACACGTATAGGTTCTCTGAATACAGCAACCTATCTGCCAAAACAACAAAACGTTCCAGGTTTATGGATGTTAAATTTTTTCCCAATGTAGTGTTTAACAGAATTTGTAGTAAAATGTCTTAGAGATATGTTTGGCTTCAATAACTTTTCATACAGCTCTAAGAAAAAATAATAATAATTGTGTCCACTGTTGGGTTTGGGAAGTACACTACAAAAAATTCCTCTGTTACAGTGTGCTGCTTGGCAGAATTTGCATCTGTCTTTACTAAAATACTGCCAAATCAGTGGTTATCACCACAGATACTTATTTCTCTAAATAGACTCCTTTACAAACAAATATTGTCAGCTTCACTTAGCCATAGTAGATGATAATAATAGTGAGTTAAGAAGAAATAAAGTTGGTGCAGTAATAATGTTCTTGAGAAATTCAGCCACTGTTTGTTGGTCATCAGGGTCTGTATGTTGTGCATATTGACCCTGTTTGTCCAAAATATTTTAAGTACAAATGGTGGGTGTAAAGAGATTTCTGAAAGCAATAACAAAACAGTGATTTAATGCCAAAATAATTCTGAAACTTGCTTGAAAGAGAGTGTTGTCATTCAAAAAGTTAAAGTAAGCATGGAACTAACAAGAATATTAAAATACGTACATATACACACACATGCATTTGCTCAAGGAAGGTAAATTTTAGTATTTGTGATACAATTGAACCAAAAAGTGCTGGTTTGGAGAACTTCTGCAAAATAAAGTATGTTGCCTTTTTCTTAGGCCAGTTTAGCCTTGGTCTGGGCAGTTTGTGTTAGGAATTATAAGACGTGGTTCCTGTCATGGCAGAGGGACTGCACTGACCGCTGTGCCGGGCCATGCCTTCCAATTCTATGTTACCAAAAAAGCGGAAAACCTTACATCCAGACTGAATCCTTCCTTCCTTTCTCCCTTTTGCTCCTCAGATCCTAAGTGTGGGCAGAAGGTTCAAGAGGCAAAACCATGGAGTTACCTGAACCTATTCACTCGGATTGTTGGGGGAAGCCAGGTGAAACAAGGCACACATCCGTGGCAGGTTTGCACGAGCAAATGTGGCTTTATCTTCAGATATTTCTATGAAAAGTCCTGACTTTTCATAGAAATGACAAAAGCAGAAAACACTTGTACTGTGTGCTTACTGACATTTACAGTGTGTTGTTGAGTTCCACCCTGCTTCTATGAAAAGCAGCAAAGCAGATGGAGAGGACACAGAGCCTGTCCTACTCCCTAGTAAACCTTTCCTTACAATTTTTTATTTTATTTATCATCTTTTCTGAAAGAGCATCTGTAAATTAGCTTCTCATAGAGAGGCATGGGTGAAACTGCTCAAAAATAGGTCACCAGAGGAGGTAGAGCCAGCCCCTTATTGTTAGGCATCTCAGATTTGTAGTGCTCCCAGTGACCTGCAAAGGAAAAATTCTCAACTAACTAGTGACCTTTACAGCCTGCCGAGTACCTCAGTGACTTGGCATCTATTACATGTATGTTGCTTTTATGCAGGCACCAAAATCACTGCTGGAGGGAGAACAGCAGGGTTTAGGATCTCTTAGGCTCAAGGACTGTAAGAATGCCATGAAAGTGTGTTTGCTGAAAAAGCAGCATGTGCTTTAGCTACGTGAATCTTCACCAAGAGTACCTGTATGTGCTCTCCCCTTTCTTCCTCAAATGCAATCAGAGCGGATATAAAGATTTTCTTTATTTGGCATGCCTTCTTTCTATGACGCAGGTTTCCTTGAAACGAAGTCAAAAGCATTTCTGTGGAGGCACCATTGTTTCTGCTCAGTGGGTGGTCACGGCAGCTCACTGCATCTTAGACAGGTATGGATGTGATATTTCAGGAGCAGGCTGCAGGTGCAGAAAAACATTGATTGTAAATACGTGTGTGTGCTGTAGCATCTTGGTGGTGACTACTTACAGGTGCTACCCTTTTACTTGTAACCAATATTTTCCATGTTTTAACAGAAAGGGAGAAAACCCCCAAACCTTTGAACATCTCAAAAATAATTAATAAAATAAACTTGCAAGGATTGGTGTAGACTGATTTTGGAAGTGTAGGTAAAAATCTGTACTTAACTATAGTGATCAGGTGACTGCAAATTATTTTTTTAGTGGTAACATCTGGCAGAGTATATACAATTAAATGGGGAATGGGTGTAGTACTCGCCTCTTTCTTGCATGCGGATGATTTTCAGCCTTAGTGCTGAAAAAAAAAATAAAGTCTGTAAATGTTGTATGGAAGCTTTCAGTTCTGATTCTGTAGTGGCTTCACTGAGGTATAATTCCCTTATAGTTAATACTGAATATTTGTAGTAATGGTTCACCTGGAGTTACAAATTTCATCTGTATCTGGTATGTGATCACATCTTGGTCAAATTAGCCAATAACTGCAGAGTTTATATTAACTACAGAAGGACAGGCAGTATCTAAATCGGCATAAAGCCTCCTGACACAAAAGTTATTCTTCAAGTTGGGTGAATAAATTTGAAGGAAGATAAAATGTTCATAATAATCGCTTTTGTGTTTCCTTGCTACACATCTGATCTGGTACTAGAAGCCCTGGAGCAGGAGTCACTATGTTTTTAAGGTATAAACTGAGAATGCTAGAGAAGTAGTCTTTTTTTTTTTTTTTTTTTTTTTCTCTTTCCTGTGTCCAAATCTTCCCTCCTCCTTCGAAAAGTAGTGTGACTGAACATTTTTAAACATAGTAAGAGGACCTGGTTCCTTGGTGGACCACCAAGCCACAGTCAGGAGTGCAGCAAAAAGATTTTTCTTCTCAGTCCTTTTCATTTCCTGATTTTCTGCTGTGGGGCATGCTCGGCTCTTGCTGACCGTACATATTAAGTGCTCTAAAACCTGCAGATGAAAGGTACTAGGTACGAGTAGTAATAACTTCTCTGTTTAAATACAACTGATTTTTTTTTCCCTTTCATTTAAGGATTCTGTAGCTAAACTTTGGTTTTTCTGTTCTACAGAAACCTACTCCAGTACTTGAATGTCACTGCCGGAGAGCATGATCTGAGGATCAGGGAGACCGGCGAGCAGACGCTCCCTGTTAAATACGCCATTAAGCATCCCAGCTTCGACCCCAGAAGGCCGATGAACTATGACGTTGCCCTTCTGAAGCTGGATGGAGCCTTCAACTTCAGTAAGGCCATAGTTACCTGTCATCTTTGTCAGCGGTGAAGGTTAAGGCCTTTGCTTCTCCCAGGTGCTGTGAAAAGCCTTGAAACTTGGTTTAAACCCATTTCACAGCTGTCAGATTATACCACTAAAAGTCTCCGGTGTATTTTGCAACTGAAGTATTTAAAATACCAGGCGTAAGTCAGATAAATGTATCAGCTGAGTTACATGTCTTCTTCAGACTTAATACTCCCTTGAAGGAAAAGGTATTGTTCTTTGTATGTGGGCGATGAAAATTTGAGCAGATAGGTGTGTTTATTTTTTTATCTAAAGTGTAGGTGGAGATTTCTGCCTCTGGTGAGCAGTAAAGCTAGCCAAAGGCAGAGCAGAGCTCGGAGCGCACGGCAGTACTGCCTGCCCCTTGCTCACCCCCCTCTGCTGTTTGCCCTCCTTTCCTTCCCTGCAGCAGGGATTATTTTCCATGGTGGCAGCATGGTCTGTCTCCATCTCATTTCTCAGCTGTATGCTAACTTTGCCTTATGGCCAGGTTTCTGGAAGGCTATTTCACATCAGTTTTATAAAAGTGGTGCATAGGAGAGTCCACCCGACACTTTGCTCTTCCAAAGACTCCAGCTCACATCGTGAGGTTGCTTTTTCTTTGCCGCCACAAATGTGAGCGACTACTTTTTCTAATAGTGATAGCAGCTAAGTTTAAACTGGGCTGATGCTTGTGGTGCTCATGGCTTTCTTTTCCATTCCAAAACACTATGAAGTGGAGGCACAGATCAACTGTCAAATGCCAGATTAATTTTTCAGTTGCCACAAAAAAAAACAAAAACAAAAACAAAAAAACAACTGACCATGAAAGGAAGTTTTTTGTTGTTGTTCTTTCAAATAGTTATCAATAAAACTCATGTCCTTGTGTGGCAGGTTCTTCAGTTTTGCCAGCATGTCTTCCTGATCCAGGGGAAAAGTTTGAAGCAGGATACATCTGCACTGCTTGTGGTTGGGGCCGTTTAAATGAGAGTAAGCCACTCTTTGACATTCAGGTTTCTCAGTGTCTTATTTCTGAAATTTCTGAAGCTAAGAGCCTGATTGCGTAGGTCATAGGCAGACCAGAAGAAACCATCAACTGGTCGTAAGAATTGTCATCTCAAAATGGGATCTTCTAGCTAGCTTCTCTGCCTGCCTGTGAATTACTTCAGAATGGCTCACTACAATGTATAGCCCTGTGTTTCAACTTGGAAACATTTTGAAATTTATTCAGGTAAAACTGTGTTTGTATGCAAAACTGGATGTTTATCAGAACGTGCTTGTAACCATAAAATGGCTTGGAGCAAGCTTCCAACTAATTTTTTTTTGTGTATTAGCAGTAACTTTAAGTTCACCTTTCAGCATTTCTTATGAGCGTTTTTGGGTTGCTTTTTTTTTTTTTCTGGTATTTCAGATGGAGTACTCCCTCAGGTCTTATATGAAGTCAATCTACCAATCCTAAACAACAAGGAGTGCTCAAGAGCATTATCAACTTTAAAGAAACCCATCCAAGGTGACACTATAATGTGTGCTGGATTTCCAGATGGAGGAAGAGATGCCTGCCAGGTGAGCTGAACTTAGTCGTGTACTCAAGCGTGTTTCTCAGAAGCTCACACTTTGTGCCTGACTGAGTGAGCGTGTCTGTTATGGTGCGTGTGCATTCTGGCATATGAATTTTTTCAAAGGTTCTGTATGGGGCAATGCACTTAATTGCATGATTCCATTTTAATTATTGTATGAGCTATATGACAGGTACCTGAGAGCAGTTTTGGAGTGTATCCTAGTGCAATAATGCTGAGGGCTTTCTAACTTCAGAACACTTGGTAAATTGATCAGTTAATGTTGCTAAGATCCTGAGGAGGGAAGTAGAAAAGGTTACCTTGGATTACAGGAAGGAAAGGAAGTGAGATAAAGGTTAAGTGTGCCTTGTCATGGGGGATAAAAGAAAAAAAGCTCCTCACTCCCTTTTCCATGCTCAAACACAACAGATGTGCACCCATAAGGGAATAAGCTTGTCTTTCCCCTTCTTGACAATCCTGACTAAACACAACAAAAAAATAAAGCCTCTTTCTTCACAGGTGTTATAAAATTACTATCCCCCACTTTGCAGATTTGTTAGTATGGCTCAAAAGAGAACGCGGTGAACTCTGTTAGGCTTGCTCAGCGGGGTTCACGTGCGTTTGTAGGCTGTGAGTTGTGGGCTTTGGCTTGTTTTTTTACAGGGAGACTCAGGAGGCCCTCTTTTGTGTCGACGTAAGCATGGTGCCTGGACTCTGGCTGGTGTGATTTCGTGGGGCATGGGGTGTGCTCGTGGCTGGATAAGTAATGAGAAGAGGAAGCATTATGACAGAGGATCTCCGGGAATATTCACAGACCTCAGTGCGGTGCTTTCTTGGATTCAAGAGAACATGAGTGCTGGTATTAAGTCTTCACAGTAATGCGGCTCTCACTTGTCACAGCTTTTCTGTCTCATAATAATACTTAATTTAATTTTATCTTTTTCAAGATGTAACACCTATATTTTCCCACTTTTCCTAGCAAAGCACTATAGCATTTCACAGTGCCTTTAATTAGAAGCATTGCGAATGTTCGCTTCTCTTCCACATTGCCTCCTACTTGGAATATATATGTGTGTGGGCATGTATGTATTTTTTTTGTTTTAAGAATGGTCCTTTTATCCAGCTAGCCAGTTAGCCTGGTATTTTAAAGTGGAAATTCACCAGTGGAAAGTATCTGAAATTCCATACACACCTCTTCAAAGTCACTTGTCATTCTTCTCAGCTAAAATGTGTTGGATCAGACATTTGACTGCCTGGGGAAAAGCTCTCAGAAGGGCTTTTGCTTACTCTGCCCAAAAGGCTACATATGTCCTCTGTGCAGGGAAACAGCATGAAAATTATCCGTCACTTCCAAAGGCATGGAGCTGGAGATACAAATGACAGTCTGTCCACGGGTGAACTTCACTCAGAACATTAAGAAACATTTTCTTCCAGTTTGGGCTATTCTTATTAAAAGTTATCAGAGATTGTGTTAAAATTTATGCAGAGAACAGGAAAAACTGAGGAGGGGTGTTTAAGAGGCTTTGCTAGAAAAAAAACTGTGAGGGGAAAAAATTAAATCTTTCTCATTAGAAATCAGCTTCAACTGGTGATTGAAAAAAGAAATGGTCATGATGTCGGAGAAAAATGAAAAGGTTCTGAAAAATATTTTGGTTTTAAATTTTAAAAAAGAAAAGAGGGTCTTTTTATTATAAATTTGCTAGTTGGCCCATTTTATTATCAGGGAAAAATACAATTAGCTATTGCGATAATTCAAGTGTGTTGGCTCCAGTGAAAAGAAAAAGCGATTTGATAGGTAAAGTGAAAACACAGTTCTCAATTGTATTGCACTGTGTTTTGCTTGCTCGCTCTTTTATAGTCACACTGGTGCAAAAGATCTTAACCGTAATTGCTGTCAGGCTTAATGTCTCTGATATGATGCTAGCAGTTAGATTCTGCTACCCTTACCTGAAATGTGTAGTATTTACTCAGCAAGTGCATAGAAAGATAGTATGTGGCTCAGGCTGAGCGGTGGCCTATCAATGCAATGTATGGTTAATTCTAGAAGTGGCTACTCCAGAATTGTTTATTCCAAAGCCAGCATTGCCTGAACTTGAAAATTTACTAGTATATTGAAGGTACTATATCCCCAAGAAGCATTTGAATTTGCCTTAGTGCTAGCTGTATAAAATTACCATTTAACACAGATAAAAATATAGCCTACATTGTGAATACGAAACTACAGTAATTTATTCTTCTTTTTCCACCCCTTTCCCTGTCCCTCCTTCATTAGATCTGAAAATGAAAAGCTCCACAGGTGAGTACGGTGTTCTTTCAGTATCTTCTATCTGTGTTGGAGCATAAAAAGACCCTAAAATAGTCTGATATATAAACTTGAAGGAAGAAATGTGAAGAAACTTGACTCATCAAAGCACTTTTTAATGTATACTTTAAATATATACTTTTTTTCCTCCTGGTTCTGTAAAAAAAATAATTATTACTTAGGTAGGGTTGTACTGGTGATTTAAAAAAGGAATTTTCCTTAAGGCAGTTCCACATATAAAGCCATGGTTTTATTGAAATGTAAATAAATTAATGGGGAAAACGTAGAACAGAACATCAAGCAATACATGAAATCTAGTGAAGCTGATTATGTGAAAAAAATATGGATTCTAAATAGAAAGTATGAGTTAAATTAGTGGTACTTTTGTGCAGTCTATGATGAATCTGTCTACTTGTCTGGTGTCTATTTCGATGAATAAAATGCAAAAAAGTACCCCCACAGAACCCAACCCCAAATGTAACATTTTAAAATTGAAGTCTTACTTTGATTCTGCCACTTTTTTGTTCTTTTTGGATGCTCCGTTTGTTGAGGTACGAGGTCACATAAAGATACTACGAACTACTCTTGTGAAGTAGATCTTAAAATTCTACTTTTAGTAGCCTAGAGTGAGATTTCTCAGATGATAAATGAGCTTGGGCACATGGTCAGTTTGTATAGACTTGCTGTGGCCAGTGAGAATTGGGTATTTAAGTGCTGTTTTTGTCTTTTTGAAATTTTTTACTGGTCTTCCCAGGATGCTCCAGGTAAGATAATCTTCTAAGTACATGACTCCTTGAATTTGTTTGCATATACATAATTGTTGATAAATGTCTCACTGGCTTACCTTGCAAAGAGAAGAAAAGGCAAGAGGAGGTAATTTTTGTAAGTAATTGTGTTTCTAGTGACACTGATCTGGAGAGGAAAGCTTCTGCTTCTTCTATTAAAGTGTCTTTAATACCATCTTGTACTGTTGCAAAAGCCTCCTGCTGTAACATAACTAAGGATGTTATTACAAATGGGCTGCAATGAATGCTTTTCTTATGTCCTAAGGTATGTGTTTTCCCTCCCTGAAAAATATTTATACTGAAATCCTCATTTAACAAATAGTTTCTTTAATGTAAAAAGCAAGGGCTGCTATTTTGCAATAAAATATGATAGTGTGTTGGCAGTGCTTCGTTTTTGCTCCCAAATTATGCGTTTTAAAAGTGACTTACCATAATTCCAAATAAAAGAGAGCAGAGAGAAGACCCAGCATTAGTCTGCCCGCAGAAACAAGGCATGGCTAAACAATCTTGTGAGTCTCACAATATTCTCTAGACGTTTGAGCTTTTTGGTGGAACAAATGATTGCATGTGTGTCAAACCTGATTCCTTCTATTTTGTCTTAATTCTACAATGCAGCATTTTGTAGCGTTCAGGATGGCAAACTCCCTGACAGTGAAGGAGAATTACATTTTCCTGGAAGTCCCAAACAGTTCTATCAAAACCACCAGTAAGTACACAAATCACAGTCTTTTCTCAGAAACTATTCCCTATACCAGTGTAGTTGGTTTTTGTTGCAGTTTTGTGAATGGGAACTCATTTGTGATTCCAGATTGTGTGTATGGACTCTATTTGTACCCGAAGGGAATTATATATTGCTTCGGTTTTCCCACTTTGATATAGAGCCAGAAACGTTTTGTGACTATGATTCTTTATCAGTCTATTCAAAAGACAACAGACTTGTTGGTGAGTTGCACTCCCTTTATTCCTTGAAATAAGCCGTCAGTGTGCCTTTTTATTCTAACAGCAAGTACACCCCATGAGGACATGGCGGTTGATTATGTTTTACTTACGTTTTCATGATGGATACCTTGTGACATATGATCTAAAATAAAAGACAAAGAGTGTGGGAGGAGAAAAGAATGGAAAACGCCTGGTATGGAACTGTGTCAGCATAGAACTTGCTGGTGTCAATGATTCTCAGTCATTAATAGTTTGCATCTCTATGGGCTAGTGGATTAATAGGGAATGTAGAGGAATGAATAAGCAATACCCTTTTCAGCCTAAAATGTTTATAGCTAAATGGTACATGCAAGTTTTCTCAAGTGAGTAAAGACTTTAAACAGTGATTATTCTCTAATATTTCAGGGAAATTCTGCGGAGGAGATCTTCCATTACCTATTTTGGTTGGCTCCAGTAGTATAAGGCTGAAATTTGTTTCTGACAGCAAGGATTATGGAACTGGTTTTTCCATGACCTACAAAGCTCTTACACCAGATATTCTTCCTGGTAAGTCTAAGTAACACACCTGTCTGCACACTCGGGTGGTGACCTGGAAGAAAAAATTCAGGAGAAAATAAATCAGAGGAAGCTCCTATGATGTTTCTGTGTGGATGATGCTATGGCCAAGGTTAGTGTGGTTAAGCTGCCGCGTGAAATTGTGGAGAAACTGGGATGCCCGAAAGAGATAGGTGTGAGATGGCGTTTAACTTTACCTCCTCTCTCCGCTTTATGTGAGATCTCATTCCTTCCCTACTTCAGAATGCTTTAACACTCAATAACATTAGTCAGTTGAGCAGCATTTCCAGATGAAAGCTGCTTTGCTAGTCCCAGGCATGCTTTCATGGAGGGGCCCGGAGGCAGGCCACTAATGCTAACATACATGTCATGGAGAGCTGCTTTCAGTTGTGCTGCGCAGAGTGGTTCGCTCTCGTTAGGGAGCAGACCCAAGGGCCATCTGCTGAGTCTGGGCAATCTAGATACAGACAGACACCTGTGTACCTGTTCCTGCAGCTTTTCCAGCTAGTTTATTTCCTTTGCAGAGTGTAAGGGCGGAGTGTAGGGAGGAATCCTCTCTGCGGGGCCTTCCCACTGTATAGTCCATCAGGAGGACATGTCCTGTGGTTGTGTTTTACGTCTCCACTTTCCTCTCTAAAGAAAGTTGGCAAATGTTCTTGTGACATGCTGGTATCCAGCTCTTCTTTCACCCCACACAGGTGCCTGTGCCTGCAGTGCTGTGCACTGCCTGTAGTGAAAAGGGAACGCTATAGTCATGGGTTGACTTGTTCTTCTGCCTGGGAAAAGATTAAACATTTTCTTTGCATCTTTTTCAAACAGAAGGATTTGGCTTGCTGCTCTTTCTCAGCTGTGTGAAAACACCACAAGACTTTTTCTGGATTTAATTTATCTTCCTTT
The DNA here is from genome assembly GCF_963210335.1 of Falco punctatus. Classification (NCBI taxonomy): domain Eukaryota; kingdom Metazoa; phylum Chordata; class Aves; order Falconiformes; family Falconidae; genus Falco; species Falco punctatus. The sequence goes on along the minus strand of NC_137590.1, from coordinate 27,555,617 downwards.
TTTTTTTTTTCTTCTTTTTGGTTTTGTGTTGTGTTTTTTTTTTTTTTTTTTTTTTTTTGTGAATGCGTTAATAAGAAATCACGGTACCTCTATTTTTGTTTTCCTGGATTTCCAGATTCTGGCTGTGAGTCCTTAGCTGTCCTTTTTGAAGAAGGAGTGTTACAAAGTATGCACTATCCAGAGCGCTACACCAACATGGCAGACTGTCAGTGGATTATTTGTGCGCCAGAGGACCATGTCATCAAGGTATAAGATGAGTCCTTCTTGTGGCTACAGAATGGAAGTAGGCACCACTGAGGTAACAAGAAATTTTGCAGCTGAGGGCAAGCAAGATCAAGCCAAATAAGCTTGAATAATGCTGCTGGATGCAGTTAAGAGAAAGAACTTTCCATTTCAAAAGCCCAATAGGTTCTGATTTCTCCTTTAGGTTACAGTAAAACAGGATTTTCTGGTTTAAATTTCATCGTGACAGATTCTTGTAGCAAATGCACTATGTTATGTACCACCTGTGAGAAGTCTGTATGTCACAGAAACCAAACCCTGAAGGAATCGTTGAGAATACTAAAGACCCTGCTGTAGATCTTTGAAATTTTTCTGTGTGAATTTAACAACAAGGTTCACCTTTTCATTTTTTATTTAAAGCTTACATACCAGTCTTTTGAAGTAGAAGAGAGTGAAGATTGCTCTTACGATGCCGTGACTGTGTATGAAGATGTGGGGAAACAGGAAGAAATTGGTTTGACTTTTTTGATTTTTGACATACTTTGGGGATGACTTATTTCTTCTACAACTTTTACTAGCCCTGTTTTACAGTCTAAAATTATTTGCCTCAGTAGTCTTACATGATGTTAAAGGTACTAGTTTCAGTACCTTGAGAAATACTTGCTGTTATTGCTGCTTCTGTTCCATTTACAGAGGCAAAGCTACATTGAACAGAGTAGTTTTGTGTATATAAATTCTATATGAAATTCAGTTCTGAATTCATGTAAATAAAGAAAAGGGCATAACACATTATTTTTTTTTTCCTATGGTAATGGTTAGTCAGAGAAAGCACCTGTGAGGTCTCCTTTCCAGGGTCTTCACTCCAGATGAGCATTCCTGTAGTTCTTGCCACCTTGCTGGAGATTCCTCTGGCTTACGCTGAATGAGAGGAAGACCTGTCCCAATCAGCTGGTTTCAGCCCTTGCTTGATGCTGCTGCTGGGATTAGTACTAGCAGATGGTGGTGTTGAAACAGTAATACGGAGGAATCATGTTTCCAGTGTGTTCTGTATGTAATGGCAACTGATGAGCGTGAGTGCTGCAATGGACTCTTGTGAAATAATGCAAGAGTCTTGTTGTTCTTTGAGATAATTACTGAATAAGGACAGACTGTCAGGAGTAATAGAACAGTCCTTCAGCCTCAGTCTGCTTATCTTTGTTCTTCTCTTGTACAAAGTTGTGTTTTACCCTCCCGTGTGAGAGCTGGAATACACAGACTGTTGGGTACCCACTGCTGAAAAGTACGTGATAATCTGCAGCGAGACTTTGCTTTCTCATCTTTAGCTAAATCTTGTGGATTCGCCCTCCCAGCACCTGTTCTAAGCTCCTCTGCTGTGATGCTGGTTGTCTTTCACTCTGATGAAACAGAGACTTTTGGAGGATTCAGAGCTACAATCTCTTTTGTTCATGTGTCAGGTAATAAAAGTAACTTGGGAAACTGCCTCTTTGGGGCAGCACAAAGGGCCTTTCAGTGAATCTGGCCGTTCAGAATTATTTTCATCTAACAAATTGTTTCAGTGAAATAACTGTATTGTGAACTTATTGAGGCATTAAACAAAGGGTCTGTTGAGTGAGTGAAGAGAAACAATGAATCTACCCAAACCCTGAGAGTTTTATTTTGTGAAAAAGTGTTTTGGTGCATTTTAAATGGCACTTTACTACCACGTAAAGATTTAATAGCACAGATCCCTACAGTAGAAATCTATTCCTTCTACAGAAATTATAATAAAGGAAATAAAAGTGATTTTGTAATAAAAATATCACTCAAGACAACCTGATAATGCATTTGCTTTTTTTATTTGCTAGATTTAGACACTTTGGATTCTACTAGTGAAGAATTTGAAGATGTGGATATGATTGAAGAAGAAATACAGGATACAACAGGTAAGCCTAAGTTACATTTTCTTCATGGGAATAGAGAGTACCTTTTGGACTACAATTTAAATGGTGTTTTCTCCAAATATTTAATGGATGCAGTTGTCTCAGAATTTTTCATTAAGATATTTTGAGGAAATAAAAAGATGAACAGTAACACTTCTAGCTTTGGCTTTAGAATAGCAGAACCTATGTTTTTTGTGTTTCCTTCATCTTGTTAAGCCATTTTCAGCAATGTAATGACATTATTTTAGCTTGTATGTTAGTTTACACCTACTTGCTTTGAAAGTAGTTGCAAAAAGTACAGAGTGGTTGAAAATAATAACCAGGATTTTAGAACTTCCCTTACTCCCTGCCTCCCGGGTACTTGCCAGGAGAATGGCATGAGTCCATGTTCATTGTAGATTTGAGGCTAAAACTTTAGAAGGTAAGCAGTTGCTTTCATCTTGGGAAGTTCTGTTTTTGTTAAGATCATCTCCTCATGCTAGTTCTAAACATTTGGATCCTTTGTAATAAGTTAAGTTGAAAGATGTAGCAAAAAAGGGGAAGAGGGAAGCTTGAGAAGTTGTGGGATTACTCTTAAATGGACAGTTATTTGCTTCTCCAAATCTTAACCTCTAAAGACTTCTTGACACATCAGTGCTTTCTGTTTCAGATGATATTTGTGGTATGCCTTCAAATCAGCCCAGGTTCATCTTCAGTAGGATAATTGGAGGTGAAGAAGCCGTACCATACTCATGGCCTTGGCAGGTCAGTGTACAAATTTCAGATGAGCATATCTGCGGAGGAGCAGTTCTTGCCAAAGAATGGGTTGTCACAGCTGCTCACTGCTTTAATTCTAAGTAAGTACACTGGGATGAACCCTTCCTTGGGAACGTCTGTAATTGTGTGGTGCATCTCTGCAGCGTGGTGGTTCTGCCCAGGGTTGCTGGCACAATTTCGGTTACCACCTACTTACAGCTCACGTTGGCACTGGTTCTTTTGCTCCACACACGTACTAGGATCATAGTGGCTACTACGGAAGTAAGTAGCCTGCTTCTGTAGGCTTCATTTTTGTTCAGATCAGTTTTCAGAAGAGATGACAAGATACCTTGTCATCTGTCACTGACTCTAAGGTAACTTCCTAGTGTTTCAGTAATTTACAGAGCGTGTTTCGTCCAGGTGGAATCAACCTATACAAAAATTTAAAAAATGACTGAATTTGTGTAGATTTTGGAGGGCATACAGGAGGCTTTTGTGCACAGTGTTGATGCCATTCCCTTACTAAGAACGTGTCAAGCTGTTAAATCAGATTACATGGAAATTTTTCTGTCTTTATTGACAAAAGGGTAGTCTACGTGACTTTTGAATTCTTCAAAAGACTTTCTAAACTGCAATTTGTTTATTCATCTCTTAGGCTGTACCTGTTCTGAAGTTTAGATTAATCGCAGGTACATTAATTTAAAGTTCACATACACTGGGTAACTAAAATATTTTTTAAAAATCCTCCCAGGATTGCTGATAATTAGGTATTCTGGCCTGTTTTGAAATAAAGTTGTAATTACTTTAAAATGAGGGTCAGCTTTCAAACGCCCCGAATGCCAAAGATGCCTAGACGTCTGTGTTCTCTATTTCTTTGATTCAATTCTCCACCCCCACAAAACTGGGGATCTGAAATGCAAGTGCTGTTTTGAATTTTGGGCATTGGCTTCCAAGTTTCTAAATGTCAGTTTGCAAAATTCTGTGTCAGGAGCATTGGCTGATGGTACTGCTTTAAGAGCTGTTTTAAGGAGGAATTCTCTATGGCACATAGCCATCACATTAGAATTTGCATACATGGCTTAACAATTCTACGCAACTAATTTCATCAGGGAGTTATGACAGATTTTCAGGCAGTGAAGAGGGTTTGCTTAAGAAACCAAAGGATGAAATGAAATATTGCTGTTGCATTTCTTGATACCATTTGATAGGTAGTAATGTTTTGAAGATTACGCATTTTTTTATTAAGAAGATAGGGACCACCACTGTCCCTGGATGATGTAGACTGTGTAGGCCTTGTGTTCTGCATCAGGCACACCCAGTCCTTATAAAAGTGACCTTTCCCTCAGTTCACTATGTGTTTGAAAGGTCCTGTTGCCTCAGCATGAGAATATTTCATGCTCTCTAGAAGTCAGTGAGAAGATTTCCATAGATTTGCATGGGAGTATGGGCCTCAGAAGTTATTGGCCCAGGAATACGTAGGGCCCTAGTATCTGTTTTGGGTGGTGGAGGTTTGAAGATTCATAGGTTTCAAGAATAAATATTATATTATACCAACCTGAGAATATACGTTTCTTTTTTTTTTTTTTTTTTTAAGGGAACTATACACAGACTTATGGATGGTGGTAACAGGACTTCATGATCTTACGGAGCAAGAATACAGACAGGTACTATAAGTTCTGCTTAATAATAAAATATAAATCAATCTTATAAAATAGTTTTAAATGTAAATGCATCTCCAAAAATGTTGATGATGCAGCCATCTAACAGCCTGCAGGCTGACCTTAATCTGCATTTACACAACAGCATTTGTGTGACTGTCAGAGAAGTTGTCACCACAGATTTGTGCCTCCACCAGCAATGAACTCTAAAGCTCAGTATCTTGGAGAATGTGTGAATGAGGAGTGTATTGTCTTTAGATTATCTGGTGCCTATTACTAAGACAGAAATAATTGGGGCACAACCTTCCACTTTGCTCAGACTGGACAAATGTTTTTCCAAGGCCCTCTGCCTACACTTGTTGGATGGAGTTTCCTGCATGTTCCCTGATTCATGTCCAAGAAGCATAATCTTGACTTAATATAAGAAACCTGGTGGCTTCAGCAGCTGCTTTTAAACGTGTCCTCCTCTTTATTCATGCATCTTGTATTTGGCCTGAAAACTTAGGAAACCAAAGTTCCTGGCTCGGATTCCCAAGGCATTCAGAAAATGTCAATGTCCTTGCTTTCCTAGAAAAGGTCAGTCAAGCAGTATATTATACATCCAAGTTTTAACAAGACCACTATGGACTCTGATATTGCCTTACTGCAACTGGCTGAGCCCTTAGAATTCAACCATTATGTGCGCCCAGTGTGCCTCCCCGCTGCCCAGGAGGAGGCGGTTCAGCCCTCGAGGGTGTGCATTGTCACAGGATGGGGTGCGCACGAAGCAGGTAGGCACTCTTTGCTGTTTTGAAGGTTGAGCATGCTATAACTGTGTTTTAAATACTGTGTTCTGTGTTGTAACATTCATTCTGTCTATACGTTAGTTTGGGGAGAGCAAACGTTAAAAAGTTTTCACTTGCGTAAGTTCAGCTGGACATGCAGGGAAGTGGGTGGGAGGAAAGAAATCAGATAATTTGGATTGAGACCATTTGGAAAGGGGAAGAGCAAAGCGTCTTTGTGGAATCACAAATTCATGCCTCTGCTGGTTTCTGAGATGTCTTTTACTTCAAGACAGAGGAAAGGGGAAAAAACTGCATCAGCTGGAAGTCCCCATCCTGGTGCTTGATGCATGTCGGAGCTATTACATAAATCTTCCTACTAAAGTGACCCAGAAGATGATCTGTGCTGGATTCCCTCTGGAAGAAGGCAAGGACTCATGCACAGTAAGTTGCACACATCACCTTTGCCTTCTGACACTTGGGGTATGGCCATGGTGGGTTCTGAAAAGGGGTTAAAACCTCTGGAAAGTTAAAACCTCACTTAAAGCTGTTTTCTTGCAAACAGGCTGTAGGTGATTTACAGCGAAAGACTCCTTAATAATAGTAGGATTTTAATTACTCATATGGCAAAAAGTGCTACTTCCCTTGAACACAGGCTATTTCTTTCTTTGCCTTTTAAAAACAGAAACCCCCAAACGTATGAGCAGCTGGGACCTTTCGTAACTGAACTGGTATTTTAAAAGCATAAGGAATGATGTTAGCTCATAACAAGATTCCTTTGTCCTTGTGCAGGGTGATTCTGGTGGCCCATTAGTTTGTCCTTCAGAAGATAACTCGGGATTTTACACCCTTCATGGAATCACTAGCTGGGGCTTGGGATGTGGAAGGAAGAGCTACCCAGGAGTATACACAAATGTCGGTGTTTTTGTTGACTGGATCAAGCAAAGTGTTAATAGTAGTGGTATGTATAAAAAAAAATAAAATTAAATGCATCCTTTTGCTATTGCTAGACGCTTAATGTGAGGTCTTTCCCAGGGTGTCATTTTTATATTTGGGTGCCCAGCACTTTCTGAAATCTTGGCTGTTTAAACCGTCCCTAGCTAAATGCCCAGAAACAGACAAATCTAAATCAGTAGTCACTTCTGAAAATGTTATTTCTTCCACAGGTATTATTATTCCCTGCTCTGTTGCATTTTTTTATGTCATTTGATATGTTTTTCTTACTGCCGCTTTGCTGCTTTGTTTCTCGGAGTTGGGAGGAGGTAGGGAGGCATGAACTGACGCATCATGACAGCAGAGTCCACTTCGACAGATTTGCAGTCTGCCTTTGATGATCTTTGCAAAGTTTACCCTGTTTTATTTTTCTCCTGTTTGTAGATCTCCCCATTTTCACGGTGTGACTGCCAAAAGAGCAGTTCTGCTGGACCACATTGTGGAACACTTGCAAAGCACAAATGTCACTGAAAGCAGAATTTGGTGAGAGTGTGTTAGTTCATGATTGGTGAACAGATTCCGAAGTACCTGATACTTACCCTGGTGAATTTACTGCTGATTTACCCGAGTTGAGACTTTGGCTTTACATGTGTGTTCTTGGGGCAGACACAAGTTACTTGCAGGCTTCTGACACTCTGTTAATCTATCTTAGAAGGAAAGAAAGGGAAAATAAGTGACCGTGTACATTACGCCAAGCATGTCCTTGAATGTAGTACTGGAGAGCATAAAAACACTGCAGAAATGAGATTAAATAAGTGCCCGTATAAAACAACAGAAGGGGCAGTCAGTCATCCTTCCATTAAGGTCAATGAGTGTTACCTCTGACTCTGAGAGGACCTAGGCAGTGGCAGTAGTGGTGCAACCCTGAGGAGCAGAAGAACATTATCTAGTCATTAGTGGAGTGAATCAATCCAAATGCTGGGAAAAGAATATTTTTCATACGGTTGCTTTTTTAACAAATTGCATGTTGTTTATTGATTCAACAGATAGAAGTGTTTGAAAAGAGAGGTGTTACAGGCCAAGGGCCTTTGGCACCATGCAAGAACTTTGGCGAATGGCTAGAAGCTATCCTATTGAGCTGTGTTATGGAATGAATTACATGTAATGTAATTAAAGAGGTACTGTGTAATCCACATACTGCAAACAGAGCACATGTACTTGTAAATAGAGGTTTGTTTGATGCCCAAATGGCTGCTTACACAAGAAATTGGGATGATAGGCTGCAATTAGCTTTGCAGACTGTTCTGTGCAGAGTCTTAGTGTTTAGAAACTAGATCAGTATGATAGTATAAAAGTTTAATCCTTCTCACTCAATGGTCCAGAAAATAACTAGAAAGTAAGAAAGATATCTCATTTTGTTTCTGTTGATATTAATGGCAAGTCTTTCAAGATGTGTTTCCCCTACATGCATTTGATGCCAATAACCCTGCTTTTTAGATGACATTAGTTTAGAACTCAACAATTTTTTTAACAATAGAATTTAGTTCCATAGCTAGGGTAAAAAACATCTCTCTTTACCTTTATTCTCAAATGACTATGGTAAACATTTTTTCACCAGTTTCTTCTCTTCACTGTAAAGTTTTAGGCAAAATCCCACAAAATAACCTGAAGCATGAGCTTTCTGTGAAAATGTGAAAATACTTCATGGTGGAGGGACTATGGACAAATTCAGATTAAGTGCAAGGCACAGCTGTACTACGTTATTGATAGAGTGTGCGTGTTCTATCTGATAAACTCTCTGAAGAGGTCTTCAGAGAGCAATGGAGGGGGAATATCCTTTGTAATTCTGCATTATGGAAGTCTGTTAATGTTCAGTTATGGTGGAAGTTGCTATTAGCTGACTATCTCAGTTTAACTATGCTGGGAGCAGATGTGTCTAATCACTTGGTTGCTATTCTGTTTTGCGTAACAGGAACAAGATGACTTAAAATACCTGTAAAGTTTTTATCTGCTTATTAATTTAAAATAAAGATACCAGGTGGGAGTGTTTAGTGAAAAAATAAAAAGGTGGGAGGACAATGGCAAAAAGAGGTGCTTCTCTTGAACAAAGGCTGTTTCTTCCTCTGCATTTTAAAAAACAGAAACTCCCAAACATATGAGCAGCTGGGACCTTTTATAACTGCACTATAGGTGGTATCAGCTGTGCTAGCCCTATTAAACACAGTGGTTAAATGCTGATATATAGATATCTCTTACAAACAATTCCTTTCATATATTCGGAATGCTACCTTAAATTATTTGTATATGATCTGATTGTTAGGGTACGTACTTTTTACTTCACTGCATGATGTTGACCTTTTGAGTTTCTCCTAGTATGGTTTTACAAGTCTTATTTTGCTTTTGTTGTATCTTTTTAATGTATTGTAAGCTGCCAGTATCCTTTAGCAATAATGTGAAGTGTTTTGTGATGCAAATGAAATCTGATTTTAAAAAAATATTTTCAATGGAGTTCATGGAATTGTGTTTTAGTTTTTACAAAATTTATATGAACTGCGCTTTAATTCTTGACAGTTCCGTGAGGCTCTCCTGAATCCTACAGTCAAAAGGTAGGATACTAGTAGCCTGCCTGAGTACCGAGGTACGCTCAGGTTCCCTGCCTGCTTAAAATCTGCGTATAAACCACCTTCTGTTGGCGTGGTAAGTAAAAATACCGTCTTTGTAATGTGACATGAAAACAAATGAAGGCTTATTGCATTGTTCATCGGCACTGGCCTAATATTTGGAATAAAAGTCTATGTCCAAAAATATCTCGTTCTGACCTTTGGTTAACGTGAGCACCTGTAAATCTTTGTGGTTAGCTCTGAAATGGTAGTCCTGCACTGTATGTGTGCATGGGCACATGTGCTGGGAGTCCAGCTGCATTGCTGGTGATGCACTCACACAGCCTTTGCAATGGGTATTAGAGCGTTTTTGCAGCTTTTATTGGAAAGGGAAGATCTTCTGTCGTTAAAGCATGTCTGGCAATAGTACAGAAGAGGGAGGCGGTTGTGTGAAATCTGGGTTCTGGCTATATAGTTACCAACGTTAAACACATCGTTGATCTGTGACTCTGTGGCATTACCTCTGTGAATTCTTGGTTCATCATTCTTTTACTTTGCCATCTCTTCCTTTTCCAGCCGAGGGCAGCATAGTGGCTGACTGGTTTTGGTTGCTGGCCCTCCTGCGTGCTCTCAGATGAAGCCAGAGGAGCAATAGCAGGGTGGCATCCTGTCCTTCCTCAGATGTACTGTGCCTGGAGGTATGCATGCCATGCTTTTCCTGACTCTTCTTCCACAGTGGGTCTGCCCGAAAGGATCTAACGGACGTTGTATTTGGGTGTTAGTGTAGAAGAACTATATTCTCATGTGATCTTCCCAGTTTTTTTCTCTTTCCCCTAGACTTTTTTCCTTTCTATTTTTTGAGGACAAGTGGCACAAAGGCAGGTTTTTTCTTGCTTAGGAAGCCATTTGCTGTCATGTATTGGACGCACAGAAAGACCATTTTTTTTCTTCATCTTAAGCAACTAGACTTGGTTCTTTGCATGCTTTCGAAAGAGTGAATTCTAACAGTAACACCAGAGGAACTGTGTGTCTGTGTAAGACAAGTTAACAAGAGGAAAGAATTAGGCTTAGTACTTTGGAGAGGAAAAAAACTCTGGAGTTTTATGTAGACCAAACCCCTGCCTTTTGCACAAAAGAAAAGAAAATAATCAGCAAAAATGGAAGGAGTGTTAAGAATAGTTAATACAGAAAACAAGAAATACCTCTGTATGTTTCTCAGGCTCTGCAAAAGCCATTACTTTCTCTTACTGAAGGCAAAGAAGAGACCTGTTCTTGAGGGAAGACTGATGCTCCTTATCAATAGTGCAATTCAGAGAACCACTGGTAATTGCATAGCTGTGCAGTTGTTAGTCATAGCAAAGTAGACAGTGCCCTGTCTTGAAAATTAAAAACAATATATTAAATTCCTATTTTTCCTTCAGTTGTTCGTATTTATCCTTAAGGATAAAGTCTGACTGAGAAATCTGAATGTTTCTTCTCTCTGTTATTTTTTTTCTGCTTTGCTTGAGTTTCGAGCCTTTTGCCACATGGATATATGGTAGGTCCTTGATGAAAACAAAATAGGTGCAAGTTGTAAACCGTACCATTACCATATTGTGAGAAAGTAAGAAGTGACAGCACTTTGGTGGGACAATCTAGGTGCTTTAACTGTAGGGAATGAGTCATTCGGCCTGGAGGTCCTGGGCTGGGTTGTGGTACTGTGAAGGCAGTGGCTGTGTGTGACACTGAAGCAAGGAGTTAATTGACTTCAGGAACAGAGCAGCAATATGTAGCATTTTGGTAGTGGTTCTCCTGCTTTTGAACCCAATGAGGAAAGCTGGTGTTAACAAAAAGTTTAAAAAGTCTGTGGTGAGGTATTAATTCTCTGGTCTTCTATAGTCATTGCTTCAGTAGCAGAGAAGACTGAATGTCTTTTCAATCTTTTTACAAATCACATAAAATACAAGCATTCCAAAACCGAGTAAATCAGATATATTATCTTCTCCTTGTCTCACCACCACCACCTACAGTTTGGCGTACTGTGAATTATTCCTGGCGTTCCTTCCTTCCCCAGAGGTCTGATCAGTTTGTTTTCTTCCTCTGCAAAGACGTATGTGTGAGATTGGGGCATGCTTTCATTTTACATCAACTATTTCAGACTTTGTTGCATGGGCTTGGACTTCAAAGCCTTGTCCTTTCCTTTAATTGACTGACTTCTGTGTCTATCCCGAACTGTGTGCTCCTGTCCTACACTCTGTAGAGGGAATGATAGTCTCTGTTGTGTTTCGTTTTTGTGGTTGTTTTTTTTTTTTTTTTTTAAGGCCATAGATACTGAATACTTTGTTAGTGCTGATTGTGGGAAAGTCCTGTTTTGGCCCAGGGGATGGGGAAGCGATTAGCAATAACTCCCTGACCTGGTTAGTGCTGCTGAGCGGAGGCTGTTCGGGTGCCACAGCGCAAGGTGCAAGCCTGCACTGTCGGGTGGGTGGGTTGCCGGCGACTGCTGCGCAGGGGACTTGAACTTGGCTGTTTTACAGGGCGAACTGGGACCGGGCCAGAACTCCGGCATCACCATTTGCAGTTGCTGAACGTGCAGGGAACTGCGCCAGGAAAGCGCAGGGCAGGAGAAAGGGCTGCAGCGCCCCGGGCAGCGGCATTTTGCGGCCGTTCCAGCCCCTTTGATCCGTGTCAGGCGGGCCTGGCTGCTCGCAGGGGCCGGCGGCGCGCTGCCAGCCCGCCTGTGGGCGCGGGGGTCGGGGGGACCGGGACCCGGGGACGGGGACCCGGCGCCGGCTTCACCCGCGCTCGCCCCCGCGGCCGGCAGCAGTGGCGCGATGCCCCGGCCCTGCCTCCGCGCGGCCCTGCCTCCGCCCGGCCCTGCCTCCGCGCGTGCCCGCGGCGGGAAGGGGCCCAGAGGCGGGAGCCGGTCGCCGCCGCGCTGAGGGGAGCGGGGCCGCCATGGAGCCTCTGGCGGTGAGGGGCAGCCCCGCGGGGAGCCGGGCGCCCGTGAGGCGGGCTGTGCCCCTGACCGCCTGCCCTTCTCCTCACAGGGTGCCCCCGTGGCCGTCGCCGTGCTCGTGGTCGCTGCCTCGGCGCTGCTGATGCTGCTGCTGCTGAGAGGGACGGGGCGGAGGGCGAGCGGCATCGTCACCCTGCGGGACCCGCTCGCCAAGTACCCGCTGCGGCTGCTGGACAAGGAGGTGACCGAGCGTGCGGGGCGGCCTCCCGCGCCTGAGCCGCCCCCCCCCCCGCCTGCCGGCCCCTTCGCTGCCCCTGGGCCGGGGCTGAGGGGGCCGCCGGGCCGTGGGCCGGGGCTGAGGGGCAGTTGGCTACGGGCTGCCCCAGGATTGGTGGCCGGAGCGGTGCACAGAGCTGGCGTGGGGCAGCTGTGACTCCCGCAGCCACGCTGCAGTATTTCCTTAGGGTAGAGTGGGATTCGTGAAAGTATTTCTACTGACTCCATGGTGTTACAGTTCTTTCAAGAGGAAGGTAGACTTGTTTCTTTGTGTAAGTCTTAGTTGAGAGCTGTGTTTCTCCCTTGATTTCTTCCCAGTGTGCATCTATGAGAGGTAAGGCCGACAGGCCATGCTTCTGCGTGTCGTGTCTTGCCTGATCTTTGGCCCCAAATTATGAAATGTGCTTACTGGCCTTGGGCAATGAGGGTTTTGAGATTTTCTTTATATAAAGGTACTGCAGGGATTGCACAGACAGGCAGGCATCGTTTCTTGCAGAATTAAGGAAGAAAAGACAGCTTCTAAAACTTCTGATCTATGTAAACTTCATTTTTCAAAGGCATTTCTGCTTCCCTTCCTAGCATTTGGCTTGCGTGCTAACAAAGAATAGGCTTACTAAAGCATATTGTGTTGAGTTTGAAATTCAAAGCAGTGGTGATGTTGACCTCATTCTGATTTTGTTTCTTTTAGGAAATCAGTCACAATACTAAGAAATTCCGATTTGGGCTACCTTCACCAGATCATGTATTAGGGTTACCTGTAGGTAAGTACTGAAAACGTTTATTACATATGTTTCCGGTTTTACGAGTTATAGCTGTACTCCTAGTTTTTGGATTTCTGACTGTTGGGGAATTCAGTGCCCAGCAAAACAAGGAGTTAAAAGCTGCATCTGAATGCTGCTGTGTTGAGAGAAGTGTCAGATTTCCCAAAGGGTTGTATTTCTGATCTTTTGGGCGTACTTTGTTCTGCTTGTGTTAAATTGTGTGGTGTAGTTTAGAATAAGAACAGTGAGACTGAACTGAGTCTGATGGAATTGATCACGAGTCAGCATATAAGCAAGAATGGTATTTGTCAAAGCTTTTTTGTATTTCTTACTTGCATTCTACTTCCATCTGGTGCCCTCAGTTTATTGCCAACTGCCCTTATGATTATGGTTAATACAGTCACACTCGTAAATAAGAGAAGAACTCTTCTGCTTGGGAAGCTTGTAACTATCCTGTGCAGAACCAAGGGGGAAAATACATCAACTGTATATAGAAGATGCTGAAGTGTTCAGAGGCTTTTCAGTGTGTGTGCTTACCTTTGATACAGAATCATAGAATCATTTAGGTTGGAAAAAACCTTTAAGATCATCAGGTCCAACTGTTAACCCAGGAGGGCCAAAGTCCTTCACTAAACCATGTCCCTAAGCACTGCATCTATGTGTTTTTTTTGGGCATTTCCAGGGATGGTGATTCTGCTACCTCCCTGGGCAGCCTGTTCCAATGCTTGACCACCATTTCAGTGAAGTAATTTTTTGTAGTATCCAACCTGAACCTTCTCTGGCATAACTTGAGGCTGTTTCCTCTTGTCACGTGTTACCTAGGAGAAGAGTCCTATCCCCACCTGTCTATAACCTTCTTTCAGGTAGCTGTAGAGAGCAATAAGGTCTCCCCTGAGCTTCCTCTTGTCCAGACTAAACAACTCCAGTTCCCTCAGCTGCTCCTCATAGGACTTGTTCTCTAGACCCTTCACCAGCTTTACTGCCCTTCTCTGGACACGCTCCAGCACCTCAGTGTCCCCCCCTGAAGCGAGGGGCCCAAAACTGAACACATGATTCGAGGTGCGGCCTCACCAGTGTCAAGTACAGGGGACGATCACTTCCCTTGTCCTGCTGGCCACGCTGTTTCGTATACAAGCCAGCATGCTGTTGGCCTTCTTGGCCGCCTGGGCACACTGCTGGCTCATGTTCAGCCAGCTGTTGACCAGCACCCCCAGGTCCTTTTCTGCCAGGCAGCTTTCCAGCCGCTCTGCCCCAAGCCTGTAGCGCTGCGTGGGGTTGTTGTGACCCAAGTGCAGGACCCAGCACTGAGCCTTGTTGAAACACACAATTGGCCTCAGCCCATCAGTCCAGCCTGCCCAGATCCCTCTGCAGAGCCTTCCTGCCCTCAGGCAGATCAACACTCTTGCTCAACTGGGTGTCATCTGCAAACTTACTGAGGGTGTACTCGATCCCCTCGTCCAGATCATCTGTAAAGGTACCAAACTGAACTGGCCCCAGCACTGGTCCCTGGGGAACACCACTTGTGACCAGTCACCCGCTGGATGTAATTCCACCCACCACTGCACCACCATCCAGCCAGCTTTTAACCCAGCGTAGAGTACACCTGTCCCAGCCATGAGCAGCCAATTTCTCCAGGAGAATTCTGTCGAGACTGTGTCAAAGGCTTTGCTGAGGTCCAGGTTGACAACACCCACAGCCTTTCCCTCATCCACTAGGTGGGTCGTCTTGTTGTAGACCCAGATCAGGTTCATCAAGCAGGACCTGCCTTTCCCAAACCTTTGCTGGCTGGGCCTGATTGCCTGGTTGTCCTGCACATGCCATGTGATGTTGGTCAGGATGTTCTGCTCCATAACCTTCCCTGGCACCGAGGTCAGGCTGACAGGCCTGTAGTTCCCTGGATCTTCCTTCCTGCCCTTCTTGTAGATGGGCGTCACTTTGGCCAACCTCCCGTCTTCTGGGACCTCCCTGGTTAGCCAGGACTGTTGATAATTATGGAGAGTGGTTTGATGAGCTCCTCTGCCAGCTCCCTCAGTGCCCTCTGGTGGATCCCATCCAGCCCCATAGACTTGTGCGTCTCTTAAGTGGAGCACCAGGTCACTGACCATTTTCTCCTGGGCTGTGGGGACTTTGTTCTGCTCCTTGTCCCTGTCTTCCAGCTCAGGGGGCAGAGTACACAGATGGTAACTGGTCTTGCTTTTAAAGACTGAGGGAAAGAAGACATGTACATGCATACGCATACAACTTTGCCTTGCTTTCTGTAGCATGAAGTTCATTTCAGACTGGTATTGGCATAGTCTTTTTTTCCTTACCCTGCAAAACTGATGGCATTGAACTTTGGACCTTGAATTAACAGTGATCTATGCATGAAATGTCTCCCTTTCTGATCTGCAGCTGTGGCAGATATAGGCCCGTTTGTTCTGTGCTGTGTTTCGCAGTTTCTCCTGCTTTATGGCAAGTGTCAGGGTCTTCCCTGTTCCATGCTGTGAGCACATCCTTCCTGTGTGCTGCCTGTCAAGGGCAGCAGTCTCTCTCCAGGTTCTCTTCTGGCTTGTATGGGAAAGTGAAATTGAACTGTCCACATTAACTAGACAAATGATAAACGAATTGAGACATGCCCTGCAGTGCTTGTGTTTATGCAGCTTTATTCTTAAGAATTTAGGAATAAAATCCTGAAACTGTATGGGGCAGATTACTTCTTGGGAGATTCCTGCCTGCTGCTTTTTACAAAGATCATTTTGCTAAAAATAAAAGTGTTTTCTGCCAGCTCTCTTCCTGCTTTTTGTTTTTCCATACAACTCTGTAGATTAGCACTGTCTGGCTGAGGAGACTGCTCTTGGCAAGGAGTTTCAGTTCTTTTAATCAGCAGGAAGAAACGGGTGCCTGTTAAGAGTCTGCCTCTTGGAGCATCAGGTTGGGCAAAGAGTTTTTTCTGGACAGCAGTGTCCAATGCTGTGGAAGCTGCAGCATTGCGGAGGCAGGAGTTGTGGAGAAGGAACATGGCCCAAGGCTTTGTTCTTGATGTTGTGTGCAGAATCTCTGGGAAGTTTGCTCTGAGAGACTGCTGCTGTTACTGTGGTACTGTTTTTTTGCCTGTGTGAACTGCTGTATTTTTATTTCAACTTCATTAATGAGTAAGTATGAGAACAGCAGAACCCAAAATACCGAGAGCACTTAAGGAAGGAGCAACAAACTTTTTATATCACTCTTTTACTATAAATTTCCTACTTTCCACATGTCTTACCCTTGGTTCTGTAACATACCAGCTCTTCTCAGTTATCCCGTGCTTCAGAAACTCTTGCTGAAGAAAGAAGAGAGACTACATGTTTTGTACAGCATTTATATGGTAAAGATTTTCTCCATTATTGCTTGTGTTCAATGGGTTCAGGTAACAATACATGCTTTTTTCTCGTCTTGTCCTCTAGGGATGAAAAAATAAATAATCAGATAATAACTTTTTCTCCTAGGCCAACATGTTTATCTTTCTGCAAAAATCGATGGTAATCTGGTGATTCGAGCCTATACCCCCGTTTCCAGTGATGAGACAAAAGGTTATGTTGATTTAATTATAAAGGTAAGTTTTTGTTTCCTTTAATATAGGTAAGTTGCTAACTGGAAGGAAGGAAAGTAATTCATTTTAGTGAAATATAGAGTGTATTTTGATTGAACTTCTTTCAAAGAGGATGACTGCATGGCCAACAACTCATTTCACATTATCCTTGAATAGTAAGTTGTATCCTGTGTATCTGTGCTAAGTCACCGAGAGATAGGGGGATAGATGGAGAAGGAGATCACTTCCTTGGCAGTACTGCAGGAACTTCTCTGGTATCTTTTGTTTGGTGAGGCATGAATAGCGATCACCCTCAAGATGCTCATGCCTGCTACTAATGCTTGCTGCTAATAGCTGTAAGTAGAAAACAAGTCAAAAAGAACAGCCATTTTTGGTGACGCTGCAGATGTTGCTGATATATCTCTCTTAAGTGTCAGAAATTGTTGCTAATGTGTTTATGTGCTTTGAAAGATGAAAGAGCTATGATGTGGCTAAAGTCTCTGGGAAGGCCTTAAAAAGAAGAGATGCAGCAATGTTGTTTCCAGGAGCAATTACAAAAACAGGGTGACATAAGGTTCTTGCTGGAGTGATAGTGAAATGAGGGCACCAGTACATAATCTGCCTGCCACCTACTCCTATCAGCCTGGCTGTTTGTAGAGCATGTAGGAACACGTGCATGACAGCATTGTACTTATTTTGGCTGCTTCCTGTTGCAAGGCTCAACAGATAACTGAAAGTAATGAATTGTCTCAATTTCTTTCTCAGATCCTGTATTTCAACGTAGCAATACAATGCTGTGTTTTGCTGTTTGTTATATTATTTGCAGAAAAGCTAGCGGCTGATATCGTACAAATGACTGCTTTTTCAGGTGTACCACAAAAATGTGAATCCCAAGTTTCCAGAAGGTGGAAAGATGTCCCAGTACCTAGATGATATGAAGATTGGAGATATTATTGATTTCAGAGGGCCAAATGGGCTCCTTGTCTATAAGGGAGCAGGTACGCGACATGAAGGTGGGAGAGCAAAAAGGAGGAATTTGTATTGGTAATTTTCAGAGGTGTTTTACGAAACTTGACAACTTTGTACAGAATCTTTTTTTTAAAAGTGGAGAAGAGAAAATCCACCTTTCCTGGTCCTGACCAAGAGCCCATCATGGTTGATATGGTGGGAATGAGTACTTTGTGTGAGGAATAGTTGGTTATTGTCTCACTCTTGGGACCATATAATTAAATCTGAAAAAATCATTATTGCATTACATTACTGAGAAGGCTGCAGTGGAAATAATATCTCAGCTGTATATATCTGGATGGAGGTGTTCCAGATGCTTCTTAAACAACGGAGGTTGTGGCCTAAAATGCCCTCTGAGAATCTCAGCCTTGTTGCTAAACAACCTGCTGACTGAGAGCCAGCTCCATTTCGTGATTAAACCAGGTCTGAGTTGACTAGGAGAAGTAAGTTCAGAGAAGTAATCCTCTTTCACCATGCAAGTGAAAGATCCTGCACTGATCTTGACTGAGAGGGACTGTGCTCTTGCTTCAGGGGGATAAGTGCTCAGCGCTTCTCTGGATCATGACCTTTTACGATGAGTAATATACTGATGATTCTGTTATATCTCAGAGAAAACTAGTGATGCGTGTTTTACAAACCTTCCTTTCTGCTCTGCTTTGGCTGCTATCAAAAGCAGTAGCTAGGAGAGACTGGGCTATGTCAGGTGCTTTTCATGGACTTGTCATTTGGCTTGATCCTTGGAGATTAATTCAATTACAGACAGTCTGGTTTGGTGATAGTTCTGAAGTGCTGGTATACCCAGGTGTAGAGCAGCAATTAGCAAGGTCTTCTCGTCACATGATACTAGAAGGTGGTCACATAGCTGACTGCAGGTGTCATGGGGATCTCATTAACAGGAAATTAATTACAGTAGTAAAGTACTTGATACAGTATGCAAGGTTCTAACTGTCCAGATTCTGAGCTTTGCAGGGGCTCTTGCTTGATGCTGGTTTAATTACAACTCCATTGAATGTGGACACGCAAATGACTAGATCCATGGTGCAAGTGGGGATGATGAGGATGGCCTAAGAAACTGATTTCTCTGTGGTAGGGGCTGGGGTTATTTTTAGGTACCACTAACGTCCATGGTTGCCAAGTTGTGTTCTAGGCAGTGATGTGGGAACCATTGAGATTATTATAAATGACGCTGGGTAGCGGAGTAAATCAGTTGTTCAAAGCAAGGATTGGAGTTTACAGAGACAAAGAGGTTTCTACTCTTTGTGCTTAATGCTGTGGTGAGTCTATCTAGCATTTCCAGAAGACTTGTCCTAATTAATTGGTAGGTGATAGTAATTTATTCCCATGGAATTTGTATCCATGTTTGTTTGAGAGTTAATGTACCTATCGCTTTTGAATATCTCTTCTAGGTACTTTTCTTATCAAGCCTCATAAGAAGTCTGAAGCAGAGAAGAAGGTTGCAAAGCATCTTGGGATGATAGCTGGAGGAACAGGTAAAACTAGTCTCATATGGAATGTCTAGGGAATGAGGACAACTTTATGGATGCATGTGAAGGGTATCAAGCACTGTAGAGCGCTTAACACATGTATTTCTTTTCATGAGTGTTTGGCAACATGGAGGCTTTCCAGTGGCTTGAGCTCAGTCTGGGGAGCTAGCAACTTCAGAGGTTTAATCCTGATATACCTCAGAGAGTGACCTCAGAGAAGTCACTTCGTCTCTCTGAGCTTCAGTCTCAATGACAAAAAATATTTTAGGATAATGTCATGGTGGTGGAATTGCTGTATGTGATAGAGAATGATGAAGAGAAAAGACCCAGATACAAGTATTACTGTTTTGTTTTGAAACAATTTGTTATAATGGAACCCCCTAACCTCTGCATTTGGCATGGATTAGAAATTCAGAGGTATGTAGCCTTGTTCAAACTAAGCTCCCACTGAGACTGAAGGAAGGCAGCATGAATATTGAAACTGCAGCCACAGAAAGAAGGAACTGGTTTTTAACCACTTTGTTTTTTAACAGGAATAACTCCTATGTTGCAGCTGATTCGTCGTATCACAAATGATCCTAAGGACTCCACAAAATGTTACCTTCTTTTTGCTAATCAGGTGAGTATATGAGTATACGGACTCATCTGTTTGTCCTTCTTTAATGGCCTACTTGTTTTACTGGTCACTGAGCTTTTTAAACTGATGGGACATCAACCCCTGGATAAAATACTGCTGTGAAATGTCCATACTCTTCCAGTGTCTTTGTGTTTGTATTTTCACCCAACCATTTATAAGAAAATATTTTCTGAGATAGTTCATTTAAAAATGATCGGTATTGGGAGGGGCAAGAAATGGTTATGATATAAGTTGTTACTATATTGTCTTGGTTAAAATGATTTAAGAAGGAGAAACTGAATAAAAAAATTATCCATAAGGCCCTTTATAAATATTTGCATGGTCGTGTCATAGTTCCTGTAATCTCTTATTTGTTTTGAAGATGGCTCCTCATAGTTCCACTTGTACTCCCCACTTCCTGCATTAGGGAATAAATAACGTGAACAGATCCTGACCCCTCTACTCATTTTACTTTTTCATTGATTTCAAGGAAACAGGATTTTGTTCTGTTAATCTGTTTCTAAAGTTAACCTGCACCAAGCTGGTACAGGGCTTTATTTGCCAGGGTCAGAGACAAATCCAGCTAATTGTGAGTTTAGCCTGGATGAAAAAGTTGTCCAAATTGCCATCTTTAAGACAGTGTTTACGTGGCTATTAAGTCTTATAGTTTGTTGTTCTTAATCTGAATTTACAGAAGCCTGTAATGATAATAGTTATCATGTAAGGGGAAAAAACGCTCAGACTTTCTTGGTTTGAATGAGTTGTTGAATTTATCTTACTGAATGCCAGATGAGCTCACATTAGAAGGGATCTTGAGATGGTTTGGAGCTGAACAGCAGTCTCATTTTGCAGACAGAAAAAGATATATTACTGAGAGATGAGCTCGAAGACATTGCGAAGAGGCATCCTGATCAGTTCGTGCTTTGGTATACACTGGACAGACCTCCACAAGGTAGGCTGCTTGTACACACTGGAAATGCCTTTGATCGTCGCTTCACTCTAGTTCAATGGGCCATTAATATAACATCAAACCACCTTGTCTTAAACAACAAAGATGTCCCCCAGCCCCTCAGAAACAAGCCTTACCACACCACCTGTTTTGAAAAGTGTTCTAAACCCGGTGGGCCTTAGAAAGTGTGAACTAACTCCTGTTGGGTCAGACATGTTCCTCAGTGGCTCTTTTGACATACTTCAGGATGTATGGGTTTGGGGACTTTTCAGCAAAAGTTACAGCTCTGGTTTTGGCTATCTCCCAGATCAGCTTATGTAAGCATTAAATTGCTTAATACGTGTGAATAGTACAGGCACATTTTTGTTTTGCAGCAGGTCTGGCTTAGATTCTGGTAAAATAGAGCTGCCATGCATAGATTTAGGCACTAACTGTAGCCTGGTGTAGGGCTGAATGAGAAATGGAGGGAGAAGTTGAACGCTACTCAGTCTCCTGTGAAACGTGGGAATTCATGTTTGCTGATGTTGTAAGTGATCTGTGCTTTTATTTAACAGACATGAGAGCCAGACCGAGTCAGGTCAAAGTTCTGTACCTGTTGTCAGCAATAGCCCTGAGTAGATGGACAGAGAAGAGTAACCAGCAGGCCTTGGTGCTCTTCCAGTCTTTAATATTTGTTAGTTCTGAGCCAAATGTGTCTCTACAGTTGTAGTAATTCTCTGCGGACTGTTCTTGTAAGATCTTGCATGAGCATTTTGGCAGTCTGTTAGTGGGTAGCACTTCTGTGTGAGGAATGACTTCTGGTTTGCATTTGCCTCTTAATTCTTGTGCTGGAAGAGAGTGTAAATAGGTGCCTACTGACTGTCTTGACGTTGTGAATTTTACAGACATCTGTCCATCACCCTGCTGCCCCATCTTCTCTGTACTGAGGTAGCTGGGCTCCCACACACAGCAGTGATTACACACCTTTGCTCGTCCCTGTTCTCGTAGCCTTTTCCACTCTGCTGTGTGTGTCCCTTTTTGAGCTGAGCAGATCAGAACTGAACAGCAGTAGCCAAGAGGCAGGCAAACTGGGGGTCTACTTTGACATGGTGTTCCCTTTGTTGCCTTTTCCCTTCCTGATACTTCCTAACGTTTCACAGGCCTTTTGACTGCTGCCGTTTTCATAACCCCAGTGTCTTGCTTCTGATAAATGAGCTTAAAGCACATGTTTTCATAAGTGAAGGCAGGATTACTTTTCCTGTTTGGCTCGCTTTAAATGGCAGATGCATTCAATAATATTACCGCTTGAAATCATTTAGCCTTTCTTTCTTTTATTTTTCTTTTCCTCTTATCACTTAACCTACACAGCAGAACTTCTGTTGTCATCAAACTTTTGTCACCTCACCACTCAGGTTTTTTTCCCAGACTTTTTTTTTTAATAAGTTGGATGGCACTCAGTACCTCTCCCTGCACAACTGTCCCTGGGTGACCTCTCTTCACTGGAAAAGCTGATTTACTCTTCCTGTTTATTCTGTCCTGTGTCTCCTTTCTTTTAAATCTGTCATTTACGCACAGACTTTCATCTCTTCTCAACCAGATCCTTGTTGGGCCTGTGGAAGGGGACCACTAGGTTTGAGCTTAGAGATTTAACCCTCTCTTGGCTTGCAGTGATGGTGGCTAACTGCGAGTGCAACATACGCAATCTGAAAAGGCTTCAGACTCTACAGAGATTTGAATTAATATTTTCTTTGTTTCAGATTGGAAGTACAGTTCTGGCTTCATCACTGCAGACATGATTAAAAAACACCTGCCTTCCCCGGGCAGCGAGACACTCATTCTCATGTGTGGGCCACCACCTATGATTCAGTTTGCATGTCAGCCCAACCTGGACACACTCGGCTATCCCAAGAGCAGTACATTTTCTTACTGATGCTGATGTCATCTGATACCCTTTTGTAAGTACTGCATATTTTCCTACAGGAACAGATGGTGTGTAACTGTGCAGTATTTCTTTTTATTGTGTCCGTGTGTCTTTTTTAACTGCTTGGTGTTATTTCTGCGGTTCATAACTTCAGAATTACCTTTGTGTGTGTTAATACTAGGAAGCTGAGAGATTGTCGTGAGTTGTGTGGCAGTAACCTAGTCTGACCTCTTAAGTTAGTATCAAATGTTAATTCTGAGGAAAAAAAGTTAAGTGTAATTGGAGAAGCAGGATAGAGATAAAATCAGTTTTTTGTTAACGTCAGTATAGAATTTGGGAGAGGGTATAAAACTGCAGTAGGATTATTTGACTGTGCTCTGTTAATTAATTAATTTAGTGAGTCCTGGGGAAGAAGGGTACAAGCAACAGTCTTTTTTTTTTTTTTTTTTTTTTCTAAATGCTGTTTTACAGCTATTTACCAGGGACTAAGCGAGCAGTCACAGTATGCTACTGAAGAAGTGAGCAGGATTTGGGCAACACACAAATTGCTTGCAAGTGTAACAGAAATTCTCCTTAGTGACAGCTTTACCTAAACAATCACTGCCAACTATACATGCAAGTTCTGGGCTGTATATACAGATGTAACTATCCAGTGATGTTACATCATTTGAATGGTGCTTGCTCTCTTGGCAGTTCCAGAAATTTCCTTTGCTTATGAGAGAGAGAACTTCTTTCTTCCTGTAGTTGATCTTATACTCAGCTAATGCCTCATCTTAAGTGTTTTTACCACATAGCATTTAATTCTTAGTCTTCAGTGCCTGAAGTACTGCATTTCCAGGAATTAGTTTATACTACATTTGTCTTTGGGTCTGACAAATCCTTGAGCCCTTGTTTCTTCAGGTGCTAATGAATATGTTTGCTAAATATTTTCATTCATCTAAAGCAAAACAAAAGGAATCTGCTAGTTAGAAATCATCGTAGGGGTTTTGTATTTCATTATTTACATTTGTAGTATTAATGCAAAGACAGACACAGGGGTTCAAGCTGTGATTCTGTCCTTAATGAGATACCAGCCACATGTATTTGTGTTAGACACATTCCACAGTGAGCAAGAGATGGAGGAACATTCAGAATTTATTCATAACAGTCAAAAAAATAACCATTTATGCCACTTTTATGCTAATTAGGATTTCTTATTGGATATATATATTAAAATAAATCAATAATTTTGAGGACTGACTATTCACAGCTGAGTTAGCACAACACCACACCAAGTTATAAATACATCATTGAAAGAAATCTGAAAATCTGCTTTGAATATGCCAGTGATACTAAGGCTGCCACCACTGGAGCTCAGCTTATCCTGTCTGTAGAGCTGTAGTAAGTCTGCTGGCTAATTAACCTGGCAAAGTATTTCAAATGCCTGTAGTATGTGATCTGGTTACTAATGTTGATTGCATTGCGAGACTGGACATGTACTTAACCCTTCATTAAGTAAATGGTTTTAGTTTTCTGATGTGTAGACTGACTTCTTGTGCCTTTAGATTTTCCGTTACTGTTTCATTGCTCAGTGACTGAAAAATGTTTGTCTTGTTTTTACTGTTTTGGACAATAAAATGTGTTTAGCTTCTAAAATCTGACCGTACAGTGCACAGTCTGCTCATGGAGTAAGGACTAGAGAGGTGACCTTCGAAAGGTGCCACGGACAGCTCTCGAAGAGCCCTTGCTGCAAACTCTAGACAGTATTGGAGATTTCCCCTTTTTCTGGGAGGGCTGTGACTGGGAGAGACCTGCCCTCAGGTCTGGTTAGTGTGTACACTGATACCCTGCAGCCATGGAGGAGACAGTGAGGCAAAACATCCATATACGTTCTTTACAACTGAGCAGATTTCTGGCGTTTTCCTATTTACTAAGATATCTTGCTTATACCTTATTAATACATGAGAGACACATGTCAACAGATAATTGCTGCTGTAAAGGGGACACTTTGACTGTCGGAGAGCCCCTCCAGTCAGTAGTGAGAGGCTGTATTTCCCTCTGTTCCAGTGCCACAGTCCTGCCTAGCCCAGTAGAATAGCAACAGATCTGTTTTGTCAGGTGTTTTAAAGAAACAAATACTTGTTTTATTATGGTACTTGCCTGATGCTCCTTAGTCACATTTTGCACATCACAGAGCAGTAATATTAGTTTCCTATTGCTACATCAAGTATTCTATGAAAATCTCTCTGTAGCTGGAATGAAGAGAGAACTGAAAGTGAGCAGCAATATTGTTTACAACGTCACCAGTTCTCATGCAAATGTTACAAAAGTTCCTGCTGTAATCTCCAGTCCTCAGTGCTGTTTGCAGCTGCATGTTTAATTAGGTGTCACTAGGGAAAAAAATGGGCTTACCGGTCTTCCTGAGCGCCAGTGCTGTTTCAGACCGACCTGGTAGGGAGGTCAGAAAACTTTTTCTGAACCATTTTGACTGTTCAGAAGGCTTGTGACATCCTGATGCTTGCATGTGTGCATCCGTGCTAGCCATTTTAGACAGACTGTCTCTGGTGAGACTGAAGTAGGAGATGTTCAGTGAGCAATTGCCGCTACACTCACCAACATCCATCTGAATTTCTAGGTAGCTCTGATTAGTTGACATGGTACAATAAAGTGTTAATGATTCCTGCATTACAAGCTAATTACAAAAATAAAAAAAATACAAAAGATCTTTCATGTAACAGTACATGGACATTCCATGTAGAAGACAACTGAATAAAAGGGTAAAACACATTGCCAGTCCCAGCTTTCTAGACTCTGGCTATGAGTACCGCTTCTCTCTCAACACCTATTTCACATCACATTATACGCAAAAAAGTGCGGAGGAGAGTTACCTGTAACACGTTGCTATGTTGCCAATATTAAATGCTATGTGTAAGTCTCCTTGGCAGAAACGAGATAAAGCTTTTCTGCACCACAGCATCGAGCTTCTCCTGGCCACCCCTCTGGACAGGCATGAGGTACTGTTAGTGTTCTTGGTCACGCTGAACCATCATCTCCAGTCTTCAAACGTAGGTGTTAAAAACCTGCTGTCATTCAGCATTTCATCTTGGCTTAACATCGTCTGCAAAACAAGATGTGAGCGAGTAAGCACGTTCAGTCAGAGGCCTAGGGTTAAAGAAATACGGCTGTAATGAGATCAGATTCACAACAGAGGGGGTTAGAGCCACAGAAGATTAAAAGCAGTTTCTTGAATGCAGCTTTAAATAAGCTATTATTTGCCTGAGGAGATTCTCACAGATTTCGTTTGGCACGTGACTCAACTCTGTTACATAATTTTTCATTACTCCCTTCAGTCAACTTTTTCTTTTTTTTAATTTTCTTTTTTTTTTTCCCCTCAGTAATTAGCTGCTGTGGAGTCAGGAATTAGCGATTTTATTGTTTTGTTTTCCATGGAGTTTTAGCTCATGTAAATTTTTACATCTGTACCTCTTTGCTAGACTTTGCTCGGACTGAGGCGTTTGCAGTTACTTGCAAAATCTTTCAAGAGTTGTTTTCATTTAAGGGGATGAATATCTGTCACTGGGTTGAAGAGATAGCAGAGATCATGAAAACTTAAAACAGGCCTAAATGAGAGTGAATTTCTAGTATGATTTAAAAGCAGGAGTATTTTGGACTGTGGTTGTGCAGCCAGGCTATAAAGAGGTATTTATCAAAAACAGTGACCCACTTACTCTTAGCTAGTACCAGCAATGACCAACTTTCCCTGAATTCTAGCAGAATACATTTCTGACTTTAGAACAAGAGCAAAATGGGTACATACCGTAAGATGGCTTATGCCTTGAGAAAGAGCCCCTATCTGCATTACTGTTCCTTCTGAGTGTTCCATCTGCAAAAGTATTCAGGAACTAGTTCAAATCAGACAGTATGTGCAATTCTGTTCACTCTACATGCATCTTTGGGAGGTATGTGTCTGGACAAACAATGTTGTGTTTAAAAGCTCTCATTACTGCTCATTAACAAAAATGCCTCCATGATTTAAGGTACGTCAAAACACATCTAATGACAGGAAGAGTGAATCCTAATTTAGAAAGATTGAGTCCATTAAACTTGAGCAGTAATTCACACAAGAAAAGAAAAGCTTAACTGATATTATCAATGAAGGGTAGTATTTTCCAGATGGTGTAACACTTATTATACTTCTGGTAGTCTTCTTTCACAGGCAAGAAGTAAAGAGTCCTTCCCGATACAGTCCCACCTATTCTTATATGGAAAGGTTACCAGTTCCAGGGCGTTGCGATCTCACTGCATGCCCACACGTTCAGAAGTCATGCTTAATTGAAAGACCATGCTCCTAGAGACAAATCCAGTAATTTTGGAATGCTTGAACAACTGCGTAGTGTAAGCACTTGGCTCAAAATTAATGCGTTCCCTCGCAACTCTTAACTGTGCAAGCAGACATCCGTACTTATTACAGTCAGAATTTGGTACTGCCCCTGCTCAGGAGCAGGACCTTACTAAGGTGTACCTTGAAAAAGGCACTGGTTAGATAATGAACACAAATGAGATGTTAGATGCAGTAAATCATGCAAATGAAAAAAATATTCACCGTTAGTCTTCTCAATTTTTTAACCATTCTCTTATCAGGCTTAAAATGTTTTTCTCTCCCTTAAGGTCACTGGAGATGGGACAGTTTAGCCTGGCTGCTTCTGTCTGGCTCGTGTGGGGACAGAGTTCACACAAGCCTTCAGGAGCTCCATTTTTCAGGGTTTACATCCCTTTACACGACAGCAAAGCTTCATCAAATTGGATGGTTTTTAGTCTTCATCATTTGTCTGTATGATGTCTAGACAGTTTCAATCACAAGTTCACTACCACATGAATAATTCACTTTTGTTAAGTATCTGTTTATTAATAATCTTGTTAATTACTGATGCATAGTTTTCACATACTGTCTAAGCATAACTACTGCCCACTGTACATAACAAAAGAAAAATTCAGTTGGATTCTTTGATTAATATCTGTTGAAAATATACAATCCGGTTGTATTTTGATATATAACTTGATAGCTTTGTACAAATTAGTCCAAATAGATTTATTACATTAAAAACCACCCATAAAGATAATGAAAAAAGTAGTGTGCCATACTGAGATTATGAAAACTAGAAGTACAAAAGTCTTGTGTTCACAACAACCACCACCTTAATTGTCAAAATACATCAATCTTCGTAGTGTAAAGGTGTTATATTCCTGAAAAAGGGCTTGAAGATGGATGAGTTTATGATGTTGATTAAAAAAAAAATTAACCTGACATTCTTAGTGTAGAACTCTTTCCAGTGTCCATAGCCAATACTTTCTCAGTAAGTTCATGCGGATGTAACGAGTACTTTGTTATGTGCTAGGATGTGGTTATTGGCAAGCTTGTAACGCGTGGGGAGGGTGAGATGAGAATGGCATCAGCCCGTCTGGCCCACCTGATCCAGTTCCCTATCAGTCAATGGGCTCAGTCCTTTGTGTCCACCGTAGTTCTTCTGAGTACCGTTTGTAGCAGCTGGGATTGTATCCATGGGGCAAATGTAGTCTGTCGATTCATCAAATTTCTTTTTTCTTAAGTTTCCAAAATGTGAAAATCCAAGTTTCTTTGGCTAAAACAAGATGACAGTACAAGTTTTGAATAAGAAAAACAAAGTTCTCCTTTAACCGTTCAGAGTCCTCTCCTTTCTGATTTACTGCTATACTCTAGTCCTTCAGGGATGTAGATCCTGAACTAAATAAACTCGTTGTTTTCAAATTGGGAGGTACAGTTATTAAATTTGTTTAGGTAAGTGTTCCTTCTGAGAACAGAAGGAATTGCATGCTTATTTCAGAAGCTGATTTAAACACTTACAAATTAAATACTTTGGTATTTAGAATTAAGCAAGATGTAACACTCCTTCTAGAACTGACCTCTCCCTGCCCATGTCTGTCCCTTATTTTCTTTATAAGACAGGGCAGAGGAAGTCTGAAATAAATCTCCTTTCTGAAGGCAACACATACCCGAACTTTGGCGGTGGTGGTCAGAGGTGTGTATGCTGTTGACTCAGTTATTTCTCTTTTTTCTTGTTGTGCTTCTGGTCCAATTAATACGTTAAAATTGGTTGTTAGGTGGCGTCGCAGTAGGGTCTTCTGAGGTGGAATATTCAGCAGCATTGCCAGTGTGTCACCGTTGAAGCGAGGTTCGAGAATCTATTAGAAAATGGCAGAATATTTATTTTTTACGTGGTTAAATATTTGCAGTAGTAAACCATTACAGTGCTTATCAGAGGAATTTCTCATTCTTACTAAGCTGTCTACATTAGACATTCTATAATTCACAATACGATACTCACTGGGCTTTGAACAGGAAATTACATGGAAGTAGGCACTACAATGCAGAGCATAACCCGGCGAATACATATTTATATTTATCATCAAACCTTATATTTGTTTGGATTGCACAAGTTTGTTTTCAGGATTTTCTGCTGTACTCCAAGTACAAAGTTAATCTTAGCACAGTTTTTTTCTGTTTCATGTTTGCGAAAACTCTACAGCACTATAATCACAGTATTTCAGAACTCTGGCTTTACTAAGCTGTAAATAGTTCTGAGTGTTTTGAATTTTAAAAAAAAGTCATTCCTGAGCGTGGGCGAGACTGCTGCAAGTTCATGTCAGTTATTTACTGTGGCTCACAACTCTTTTAAAACCACTCAAACATCCAACGATGCCTTATCGATAAGAAACTCTTACAGTTTGCTTTTTTTTAGGTACTGCTGTTAAACACTCGTGCACAGCTCAGATTTGATGATAAACCCCCATGTTTTAGCAGTCCCTTTTTTATTTTAGTTCCTTTTGTAAAATTAAGAGGCTCTTTAGAAGGCCTGATCATACTGTCATATTGCAGATGTATTTATTTCCTCCTGCTTGACAAACACCAGATAAAAGATGGTTTATGTTACAGTCTGTCAGTTTGTAGTAGGTATGTAGTAGAATGTTGAATTCTTACAATCAGGCCGCCATGTACTCCGCTTCCTCGAAGGTTTGGGGCATATTCTGCCAGATCAACTGATCTGAGCCATTCCATCACTCTGTGATTGGACCACTGAACTACTTCAGAAGGCGAAACATTATTCTGTGGAACCAGAAAAGATGATGATGCTGTAAGCCTGCGTCATCACTGCATATTCACCATGTGTATCCTCAGTGCAGATAAAAACATCTTTCCTCCTCAAACAGCGTTTTTTTCCCTGGTTCTGTTATGCTCAAGGCCTCTTGCAAACATTCTCTGACAAGACAGCAGGCATAGTCTAGTACACATACATTGCGTCAAGTAGTGTAACAGTAGAGATTACAGATGCCAGGTGTAAAAAAGGGGGCATTTTGAGAATAGTGTCTTTAATACTAAGCGAATAAGATATGCTGACCAGGTAAGGCAGAAACCGTACAGTCTTTTGAGCATTAAAAGTTAGGACAGGCAAAGAAAAAACATTCCAAATTATTCTCTCAGAAGTTCAATTAACTTCTTTAAACTAAGCAAATAAATTATAAAGGGGAGTGCAGGAGATTCAGCCACTAAGTGGCTCAAGCACTTAAGGACTGAGTGGATATTTATTATCAGTGAGTACAGGTTACATTCCAGAGCTGGAAAGCAGCATAACTACTGCTTCAGATGCAGTTCCCTCATAGCGGTGACTCTGTTGTATCGTTGTACACTGCTAACTTTCTAACCCCTTTGGCTGGAATCAGGTAATTACTGCTTGTTTAAATTAATTTATTTAAGCATTCTTTTACCTCCTCAACTGGTCTCCTGCGTAGACAGTGGGGGTTAAAACCGTTGACATGCAGCACATGAATGGCACATTTAATACTCAGATGATGCAGCTGACTGGTGACTTTGAGGAAGAGAAGGTCATTCTGTGAAGGAGAGAGCCTTCTGAGTGGCACAGAACACATACCGAACACGTACTCTCCCCAAGAAAGGAGATTTTAAGCTTGCTATGTTCTTCTATATAAACCATGGTAACCGTGGTTTAGCTAGAAGAAAAGCTTGTATTTTAAAGAGAGGGGTTTTGTTGTTGGTTGGTTTTACACTTTTTAGAAGTGTTGCACCATAGCAGTACCTGGCTAAAAAACAAAGTAGAGCTTGTAGCCTATTAAGTAAAATCCAAGCTCAGATTTAAAATATTTGGACTCTTTCTGGTCTGGTGAAGATCCTGTTGTGGGCAGGATCACTGCAGCTAGCAACACACACAGAACCATGGGATGGCAGGGACCATGTTCCTATAACAAAGGCTCTTTAAGCAGTGTAGACAGGGCTGTACTTTCGGTAACAGCTAAAGTAGGCATTGTTTTATAGCACAGGTAACAAAACCAAATATTTATCCAAACCTGGGCAGGGAAACTGTAAGAAAACGCAGTGGCTATGTTTAGGGCATGGTTTGCTGCTGTACGAATTACTGGATTTGCTGCTTATCTTTAGTTCACTGAATATCGTTGCTAACTTGGCGTGGAGAACAAGAGAAGCTGCATGTAAAACAGGTCATGATGTGCTACACCATACTGACAGAAAGGCTTCGCAGAAGTTAGCTATAGCATATGCTGTGACTGACTTTATGTACCTTAGGAGTAGTAATCATGCACTAGACAACACAGCTGAGTTACTACCGGCACTATTTCTGTCTTGCAAAAAATCCTTTTAACTGCTCACATTCAAAGGAAAACTGTAAAATTCTTTGCTCATTCTGAAGTTAAATTTGGTTAAACTGAGGGAAAAAAAATTAGGTTACCACAGTTAAGTACTGCAACATTCTCCCATCAACTCTGGATTCATGAAACTGGTCTTTGTACTGAGGTAAACCAATGTCATCGAGCCATCCTGCAGGTACAAGAACAAGGGTGTACGTGAGAACAGAGCCCTGCCACCCCCTCCTGTCTGCGCTGGCGCCTTCCCAGGCGTTCAGGTAGCGCCTTCCACCTGTGCACCTTTCGAAAGGGCAGCCTCAACTCCATTCCCACCAACAGCTTTGTCCACAGTGCTTCTGTGATCTGCATGCAGCATGGGACTGAGCACCTAAGTTCCACAGCATCATGTAGCTCTTGCTAGACTGCCCCACCCCCCCAGTGACAGCATTCCCCTTGGAAGGTGACAGTGTATAGCTGTATAGTTGGATGTCAAGAACGACGCAAAAATCCTCATTTTACTGTGTTGAAACTTACTGCTCTTAAAAAGATGTTTAGTAACTGCTAAAATGAACATGCATCAGGCAGCCCATCCATAAGGGGGGGAAGTGGCTTTCCAAACAATTCCAGGACAGTTCTAACACTTACGTGTCACCCAGATATGATCAAGTTGTGCAGACTTCTCATCTTGTTTTGCATTTATTGATTTAATGGCCAAAACTAATTTCTTCCGGTGCAGTGGGTGCTTTATTCCCATTTCCTGCAAAAATAACCATTAACAAATAGTTTGCTTTGCCTCTGGCTCTTTTAGTCTCATTAGATAGCTATAAAAATTGATACTATGTATTTCAGAAAGGTAGCACTGCCCCGTGTTTGAAGGGGCCTGGTTGTACAGGATCAAAATGTACAGTTGCTTGAGAGAAACAGTTAAATTATTACCTTTTCCATGTCCTGAGGTGTTGCAGTTAACAGTGTATGGCCTGAAGTCACCCACTGCCGTGCAAAAATGACATACTGACCGAGGCCAAAGTCCTCGAGCCAGTTACAGACTCTTTCTGTGCTCCACTGAGCAAACGGAGCATTGTAGTCACTGAAAAGGACAAGGTTTGAAAAATCTTAAAGGAAAGAATTACAGTCATGGTCGGAAAGCTCACTGCGTGCCAGAGGCAGCGCTGCAGCGTATGCGTTAGTGTGCTGTGCTCTGTGCAGTAGCGGAATCAACAGCCCTTCTCGCAGTGCGTGCTGCAATACGGGTGCCCTGTTAACACGGCTGCCCAGCTCAACCTGCAAACAGCTGGGGGCGTGAGTAAGGATCTCCCATTTTCTGTCTGAAAAGAGGAAAATGGGAATCACTGAATCCTCATGGCTTTGTAGCCATTCCCGCAGGAAATGGTAGGTTTTCTTGTTCTTTAACAAGGTGAAATTTTTGACGCTGCAACAACCAGCCAGTGCTGCAGCCTGCAGCTGAGGGAGTGCGGGCAGGGGGGCTACTTGGGATACCTTTTGTACCAGAGAAATTCTTTCTAGTTGTTGTGGAATTCCTCGTATAACGAAGCACATTATACTGCTGCTAATTAAAAAGGGTATTTCACAAGAGGAGGGTTTGGCTGTTCACAAGGCATCCTATACTGTGCAAGGTAAAGAAGGAACCGTTACCTTTTCTGGCCTTTGGTTTCCTTTGACCTGGATAACCGAGGTCCAGCTGTTGCACGGAGACCACCTCTTCGGAACTCTGCCAAACCCAGATCGTCTGCAGGGAAGTTACCTGACTGAGTTCTTCGTATTCTTTCAAGACAAGAGTGCCATGATAGTACTATTAGCTTGCAACCGAGAACATTTGTGTTGTGGAAACTCTAGTGACAACTAGAAGCTGTATTAACCTTCCCGTAAACTACAAACACCTAATTCATTCAGGTGGTAGCTGAAGAAGTTCCAGGCAAATGCTGTCTAGACCTGACTCTGAGGGGAAAACGAAGCCCTGCTGCGCCGCCCCAGCCCATGCTGCAGGGCAGCTGTCCCAAAGCAGCTGAAGCGAGCACAGGGAACCTCAGTCCCCCCTGCTTTCCGTTTCTGTTGTTTCCTCGCATTTTTTTTACCTGATGCCTTCTGTAATGAACAACTTACTATCATTTACTTTTGCATAGCTAACGAAACCGTTGGCATTCTAAATTATTAGCATTAAGATGACAGCAGAGTGTCTTTACCCATTCCAACAGCATGATGCTGTGTACACTACCATCCATTTTTCTACACCCACATGTACCGAGAGACACTAGTACACCCACAGAGTTGGTCGCTCTCCTTTCCCTGAATTTTGCTTTATTCTCGCTATAGATAATGTAGCTTTTGCCAAGAACTGGATTAATTCTCAAGCCAAATGCTTTGATAGGGAACTAAAAAAATAAAAACGACCTTACTTTCCCCAGATTTTCTTGATCCCTTTTGGACTCTTTCTGTTTTCTGGAGACAGTGGAGACTGCGGACCTGAATCCATTCCGGAAGAAAGAGGTGAAAGGTCGTCTGAGACTACTGTACCATCCATGTTCTCTGTTTCTCCTGAGTTAAGAAAGTAATAGAGTTACATTTTATACTAATTATTAACGAAGCTATCAACTGGGAGACTAATATTTAAATGCAGAACATAATAAAAAAGAAAAGATACATATAAAAATTGTTCTTGTATTAAAAAAAAAAACCATGCTCAGAAGGTGGAAAAAAACAGTAGCTGTACATTTGATACAAAAAAGAAAATAATAAAACATTGGTTAAAATAGATTATTTCAGTCATTTTATTTAAATAATTAATTCCAGACAGAATAATTACTTCCTCAGACAGAAGCAGACTCTTGCCTTGCCTATTCTTAATACCGTAACTCCTCCATCAAAATCTGTGGGAATTTTTCTGTTGACTTCAGTGAAACCAGAGCGAAACCAGGAAAGTATTTTAGAAAGGAATCCTGTCGCTATGCCGTACAGCAAAAGCTGTTACTTCATTTCAGTACTGCACTGAAGGAATTTAATCTGGATGGCCCACTTGGTATTAGTATCTCATAGACAAAGGGAGGGAAAAAGGAAAGGAAAAGAGTAACCAGCAAAACTCATGGTAAAGTTGCATTTTGTTCAGATACAGTACCTAGCACTGGTGCACTGACACTCCTGATGCGATCTTCAGTCATCCCAAGAAGCAGAAAGCCAGATGAAGAAGCAAAGAAGATTTAAAACACCAGCAAAATAAAGTTACAGAAGAGCAAAGAAGCAAGCTAAGCATTTAAAGCAGAAACAAAAAAGAAAAGAAGCAGTTACGCTTGACATGAAAGTGAATACGCATTGTTGTGCACAAGCCCCAGGAATTCTGTACAGGTTGTTTTAAATAGATAGGGAATGATTGTCTGTTCTTTTGTTCTGTTCTTGTAAACTATTCTTTAACACATAAAGGATGTACCACTGCGCTCCACAAAGCCTGCAGAATATCTGAAATGAAGCAGTGTCTAAGATTATATCAGATTGCTCTGAAATACTGAACTGGTGGTGTAATGAGTTTACTGCACATGCAAGAAACCAACCTGCATAAAAAATTCTGTTAATTCAGTGTATTTAGGGAGTCATGGCTTGTTTCTAGAGAAAGAACATTTTCCTTTACAAGACCACCCATCCTTGGATAATCCTGCAGTTAAAGACATAATAGTATGGCTCACACATTGCCTACAATGTTGCGATCACAGAAAAACTCTAACAACTCACAGCCTATTGCAATCGCGAAACTGCAGTACCCTAGCAGCTTTTAGGACCATGTGACCTTAAAATAAGTAAAACCCCAACAAACAAAAAAAATCCCACCATGACTTTTAAAGTGTAGGAACACTTTCGAAATCACAAGGGATACTCTTGTGTCTGAGCTCCAAGCTCTTTGGCCCTTGGCAAATACCTGGTTCTGTGCCTCACTAACACTTTTTGCCAATAAATTCATGCTTAAGATGTCACTGAAAAGAAATTAATATAGGCTTCCACATACAGCTATGGTTGCAGAATAACAACATAATTGTATTTTCAAAATCCACTGATGTTTTTCTGCACCTTCTAAGTTCATTTTTGACTTGTGGGTCCCCCCCCATCAGCTACAGCAACCAACAGTGCTGACACCAGGATTTTTGCCTGAAATATACATTTTAGTGCTAGTTACATTGTAAAGTTTCACATGCTAAAATGCAGTGGGATGGCAAGGGACAATGTTTGTTTATTTAATATGCCAATCTTGCGTGCATTTTTTTGAAAGTACTGATGATACACTTGGCTGTGCATTTTTGTTTGCTTGCTTGTTTTTAAGAAAACAGATCAGCAAGCTCAAGGGAGGATTGGAAGCATGTATTGAAAAATTTCTGCTTATTCATATCATCAATACATTTGCATCTCTGAAAGTTCCCATTTTTAGTTACAGATTTGTTGACTTTCAGGATGCTTTCCCCATGGTCTCCAAAACAGGGTCTCTTCATTACTTCTGCTACCAATGATGTCAGCAAATTGTATCATCAAGTGCAACAGAAAGGATGCTCTAACTTAAACCCATCCTTTACTCTCCAGTGAACCAATGTGGAATATTTGTGGTGCACTGTTCAAAAAATAGTAGAACTTTCCTTAACTGAATCGTGTGAGCCTCATAGCCTGTTGTTTTGGCACAGCAGATTACGTACCGTGTTATGCCTCAATCCCTCCCTTTCCCTTTTTTCCCCCTGTACTAACCCTCGGAGAGGTGCGGATACGTACTCAGGCACAGGATGCTGCTGTCCTCGTCGCTCACGCCGCACCCATCTGGCAAATCGTATGTTCCCTGATCTCCGTTCTGTAAGGGTCGAGGCAGCTTTCCTGGCAAGGTTTGATACTTGCTGCCTTTCACAAGTGGCTTACTCTGTGGGGTTTTTTTAAAGAGAAAAAAATTAATACAAAATCAAATCACTCGTAGCATTTGCAATCCAGTACACAATTATTTTAGAAGTTGAGAACAAGTATTTGAAGTTCATGGTTCAAAATATGGCACCGCCCTCTCCATGTTCCTGCTTACAGATAATTCAGTTTAAATCCAGCAGTCGGCTGACAAAGTTCCCCAGCTGAGACACAGCCTTCTCTTCGCATCTGCCCCTCCCGCTTCAGCCAGACTCTGTATTACATTAAACGGTAATATATGTTGAATATTACTGCGTTTTGTCATAAGAACTTTTCTAGCTCTCTCCCTTTCCTCAAGGACCCTGGCACTCTGTAGTGATTTGGTCCTTCCATGGACGACTTTGATAGTGCCAGAAATGGACTTAGTTACTTCACAGCCCATTCTTTGCTCTCTGTTTTTCCTGTTTTCCACTGGACTATGTTTCTGCTTCACAATTGTATCTCGCTGGAAGTATTTGTGTAACTCTAATTTTGTCAAACATACTTGACCACCGCCATTAATAACATTGAAAGAATCAACAACAAAGTTATTGTACATAAATTGAACTTTTGTAAGAATTAAGATCTCTTTGTATAGATAACATTACCATGTTTTAAAAAATATATAGCTAAATATACAGTTGCCAAAAACATAGCTACAATATACTTGCCAATTCTATTATAGAACTTAAGCACAATGTATACTTTTGATATATGCTGGGGAAAAAAGCATGGATGGAGCTGTATTTTAGGGCTAGCCTGACAGGCTGCTGACTCGACTATTTTTGTCCATGTCAGGCTAAACCAACAGTCTGTACGCTTGCCTGCACATGTGGCGCACATACCCAGTGTCACTAGCATCAGTGAGATTATGCTGGGAAGACCTTCCTCCAGTCCCAGAGCTCACAAGAGGTGGTCCTCAAAGTCTCTGTATATTGTATTGAAAGGAAACTGTATGTAGCCTTTGCTAAAAATAGAGTATCTCTCAATTTTCCTCTTAATTTTTCCTGAAGAGGTTGCCCAAGGAGGCTGTGGGTGCCCCATCCCTGGCAGTGCTCAAGGCCAGGCTGGACGGGGCTGGGAGCAGCCTGGGCTGGTGGAAGGTGTCCCTGTCCATGGCAGGGGGGTGGGACTAGGTGATCTTTAAGGTCCCTTCCAGCTCAAACCATTCCATGACTCTATGATATTCCAGCCAAAGTTTGTGTTTCACAGAGGTACTTGTCTACAGTTTTGGAAACGCGATGTTGAGGCTTCTTCAGTACTGAATCCAAATGAAGAGATGAAGGAGCTGTCACTGGATAAACATGTGTATCCCACAGCTGTCAAAACTGCAGGAATACGGAGGCTTTTCCAGAGGAGCAACGAACCTGCAACTCCAATCGACTTGTGTGTTTTGGAATAAGCTCCTACTGGTAAATGTTTCAGTATCAGAAGGGAGGTTATATAGGAAAACTTTGTACTGAAAATAGCAAAACTTAGTTAGTATACAGAAACATATAGCATGCGCCTATTTAGAACCCCCACTCTAACAAAACAGTTTTAAAACACTGTCTGTGATGGGATGATACATCAAATATTTAATGAGATAACCACTGGTTTATCTATTCTTACTTCAAGGCCAAGAGGGATCTTTGTGATACTATCACTGCAGGCCACATTCCTTGGTTCCTGGAGCCCTGCTCATCTTTTGGCAACTGCAGGAGTACATCCTGACTTGTACCAAAAATTATGAGTAGAGAAACTGCTTATTACATTAGCACTGCATTTTCTGAAATTGACTGACTTCAGCTTCTAACCTCGCAGAAAAGCTTTTTACGTAAAAAAAGAGTTCCTTTTCAAATCCTTACCCCTATTCTCAGTCTATCAGTACTGGAACTATGCAAAGCTTTTAAAAAGAAAATGAATATAAAATGAATTTTTTCACACACACACCACCACAGCACATTACAACAGATGAATGTTAAGAGAGTTTACACGTAATATACCTCTTGTTCTACAACAGGCTGTACTGGTTTTCCGTCTACATACTACGGAGTTGCAGGGAGGGTAATTTCAAAGTTTTATGGAAAAAAGCAACAGAGAAATGTTAGTATTAACATACATACACAGAACATCAATGTACTCATTACTATAGTGATACTACTTAATGCATTGACAATATATTAAAAGGTCTGTTATCTCTTCATTTCATTTAAATAAAATATTTAATACCAAATGTGTTTGTTCAGACCACTAGAAAATTTGGGCCCTGTTTAGGTTCTGTTGTGATCAAAGGAATTCTTCTATTTTCAGGCTTCTGGGTGGTCCCTTTAGACTTACTTTAAGCGGAGAACACAGCAGCTGTTTAACAGTTAAAACAATATGAAAATGACTGACATAAAAAAAAGAACATATATACATATGTCATACAACACTGTATGTATCCAGCTGAAACCATAAAAAGCTGCAATAGCAATGATCAAAAAGTACCAGCACGGGTAGGTCAGAGACATCAGTGGGTTGTATTTTATTTTATTGTTGGTGGATGTAATTGGAATTTGAGTTTTGTGCAAAGTAGAATAACTCCAGTAAACAGTGCTATTAGCGCAAGTTCTCTTGACTTAAGGCAAGAAGCAAAGTCTTGCCGTGCTGAGTCAGCAAAACAGGTTCTCTTGGCCTTAGTTTTGGCTGTAACTAACCCACATTCAGCCACTCACTCATATGCATAGGGAGGTCTCAATGATTTCACTGAGAAGTTTCGTGCCTAAATTAGGGGGCACAATTTCAGCGCCTCGCCTTGCTGAACGTGGGGGTGGCTTGCTACAATTCCCATATCCTTGGTGGTTTTTTCTGCCTCTGTGGACTCTGATTTAACAGACGGAGCAGATTTACAGCCTAAATGTGTAGGTACAGCCTTGTCACATCATATCAAAGAGACAAATTAAGTTTTTGAATTTAAGACAGGAAAATAAAAGTTATGAAGAGAAAAGAGACCTTCATAAATTCCACATGGAATGAAGTGTTAGTTCTGAACTGATTTGTCACATGTATGACCACAATCAAATGAGTGCAACACAAATTTCAAACGTTCTATTTGGTCACTGTAATCTTCACAGATGAAGAAAAAATTAAGAGAAACTGAAGAATTGGAACAACCATATTACTAGTATCCGTTTTAAATGGCATTGCTGGTGTGGGTAATCTAGTATAAGCCTAATTTGAGTATAGAAAGCGTCAATAATAGTTTCACAAAGCATAATAATTACAAATGCAGAAAAATTTCAGTGTACACAATGACAAAGCAAGCCTCTGGGCCAGAATGTAATGAGACTTTGTAAATTGGAAAGTCTTTATACTGAAATGGAATTAAGCCCTTGAATTAATCACAGTGCTGCTGTTTTAACAAGGCAGCGTCACTACCATTGTCAGGAATGCCATTTATATCGGAAGTCTAAGGGAGCGACACGCATATCTGCATGCAAACACTCACAAAGGAATCCTGTGTGGAAATACCCAGTCCCAATATTTTATTACTTTGAGGATTTGCTGCCTTAACATTTTTAGCAATGTGGAAATCAAAATTATTTTTAAAACACATACCAATAAACAAAATAATACTGCAGTTCAACAAAATTACTCCTCACTATTTGTTGTATCTCAAATATTTTTTGTTCTCTTTCAGGTGAAAAGCTGAATTTGAGAATGTGTACATATGGGTCTGCCAGCTAGTTTGCTTATTATGAACTTGTCAATGAGGTAGAAAAAGAACCGGAATTGTTATCATTAGGACTTTTTTCCCCACATACAATGGTAGTGGTGGCTAGGGATACTATATGTGGGGGAAAAAAAAAAAAAAAGAAAATATTTATACTTGACCTTTATCTTTTAGTTGTGGTATTAAACACCAGGAATTGTGATTACAAATAAACCAACCTTTTCCAGGGATTCACTCTGCAAGTCTTCTAAACTACTTGACTTTTTTTTCTGTTGAACTCTTAAAATAATGACAGGAAAAAAAGCAACAGTTAATATAACACAGTATGTTTGCATATGCCACAACCATATCATATGACAGCTGTATAGATCACATAATGTCTGCATATAACAGATAATTCAGAATTAGGAGATTAATTTATCTTGTTATACTTCTAGCCTAAAACTGAGAGTATCAGAAACTGCAATAGGTGAAGTCAGAGACAGCAGCCAGACATCCTTTGACCAACAATCAAAGGCAACAAGGTGCAATGTGTGGTTTTAAACCTTGTATCTATAGATGATTTTTTTGAAGCTCTTAACAAGCAAAAGTAGATCTTAGAAGCAAAAGTAGACAGCAACAACTCTCTAAGAACAGTGTTCAACATGAAGGGATTTTACAAATGGCAAAAAGGCAGAATTATTTAAAAAAAAACATCTGGCCGTATGCTGTACATTTCAATTGAAGTTACTCATGCTTACCTATTTATGGTTTCCAAAGGTTCTTCTTGTGTAGAGGTTAAATTAGCTGAAGATACTGGAACGTTTCCACTTTAAAGCAGAATAAAATATGCTGGTTTAAGTACTACATTACGTATGTCTTCTGATACATAAAAGTGCTAACGTAGTCCTGTAATTCAAACCTAATGCAACTACATATTGCGCACTCTCATGGAAAACGCTGCTTTCACAACTATCCACAAGTTCTTGCAAAGCCACAACCAGGCAAGACAAGATGCCAACAGTTAAACAGATTAAATAATACAGGTTTAGGACAATCCAAATGAAACACGAGAAAGGTCTTGCCTGATTTCCACAGCTTTGTGTGGCACCGGAGAGAGCACAGCTGGTGACAGTTCTCCTGAAGAGGCCTGTGTGAAATAGAAGAGTTTCTAGTCCCTGACTCTGAATCATACCGAGAGCACAAAAATTCAGCCAGGGCCAAACCCTCCATCTACATTACCTTAGCTACTACAGAGAAACCAACACAAACAAACCACACGTACAGCAGAACTTGCTTCTAAAACATCTTTACCAAGTACCTCCGTTTTAAGTAATTCTCCTTGAGGATCTCTCAAAAGATTCCACTTCCTTAAAGTTGTGTCCAGTTCCTCTTCACTGCCACCAGAGACAGAAGAGCCTGTGAGCATTAGGGATTAGGAGAGAAACAGGCCAAAGAAAAATCAACATTTAGGACCGTATCGGACAGTCTAAATAATTCAGCCTCTAAATTCCCCTTCAGGCTTCATCTGCTGCATGTAGTTCACCAGCCTCTCCGCTCCCCACCCCTCCTTCAGGCTCTGGCTTACCCGCATTGCAGCAACAATTTTACCACTTCTAGTTACATGCTGTGCTCTGCTGTGAGTAGCTCAGCTGCCCGCGAGGTATTTCTGAACCGCTCTAATTCACAGTGTAATGTTCTGAGGCAAGTTCAAGTTGGTACCATTTTCTACATCACAGTCTACAGGTGGTATGCATGTTTGGCATCTGTATCATAATGCAGTGCCCCATGCTCAGTTCAAGGATGAACGTGGTAAACACGCTCCAGTTTTTTTACAGATATCCCAGATCTAAACAAAAAAAAAAAATATGCCCAGTT
This sequence comes from Falco punctatus, assembly GCF_963210335.1. Classification (NCBI taxonomy): domain Eukaryota; kingdom Metazoa; phylum Chordata; class Aves; order Falconiformes; family Falconidae; genus Falco; species Falco punctatus. The sequence continues at coordinate 27,514,175 of NC_137590.1, read as the reverse complement.
CATTATTTAGTAGGATTTTTATTCCTAAATTGTCACAGCTGCAATACTAAATCGGGATTTGAATATTTAGTGCTCAGCAAACCTCTAGAATATTTTGGATATTTTTTTTTTTCCTGGAGATCTCCTATGCATAGAGTTGCAAACAGGGTGTGGAAGGGCTGCTATGCCATGTTGAAAAAATTTAGATTGACCTTTAAGCACATTAAGAATTGCTAATTAATGTGACAGAGGTGCAGTGGCTCTAGGCAGTTACAAAACCCCACCAAATCTTCTATTTAAGTCTTGGCACTAATAGAAGGGACAGCACTTGAAAACTCATTAGACATGAGCTTTGTAATCGTGCAGTTCAGACAGAGACTGCCAACAAAGCCAGTACTGACCATGGGCCCTTCAGAATATGAAGTGAAACTGGTTCACAGCCCTTCAGCCAGCACAAGAGATCTACCTACAGTCACGTTCAGATAGCTCCTTTACATTTTACTTAATCACCAGTGGCTGTTTCAAGCAGCTGCCCTACTTCAATCCAAAACAGATTTTATTTTTTTAAATGCATGTGCTACCTAGGGTGAAGAGTCAGACATCATTTGTCAACATGATCTGTAGCTTGCCTTGAGCAAAAACAAGAAATGCTTACAATGTATTGTGTTTCTGTCAAGTAATTATTTGAAACAGTTATCACAGACAGAAGACCAAAAGCTTTTAAGCAGGGATTATACTTCAAAGAGAATCTTTAAAACACACTGTTAGAAATAAAATGAAAATGAAAACAAACAAAAAAATATCAAGAGATTTTTCTTGGCAACCTAAACATGAAACTCCCACAAACACATGGAAGGTAACAAGTTCTGTTGGGCTGTTGCAGCCATCACAGTACGTGCCCCAGTGTGGGCAATCTCAGTATACGCTCTAGTTCCGACACGTTCTGGGGTTTGTTTTTGTTGTGTTATGCTGAGCATCACTGGTTTTTTATTTACACTGTACTGAACATCTATTCTAGCGTACATTAATCACTCTCCCTGTAGTACCAACTCAATAATCCAGAGCATCATGGCTTGCTCCTCGCTCATGCACACAAACGTCCTCCAAAACCATGGAAAAATGGGGATGGTGGGCTCGTCTGTACAGCCGGGACGTGGGAGGAGTGTGGAACTGCGGGAGTTACTGCAGAGGGCACCTGCTCTCAGGGTAACAGTGGTGTAGTGATCGTGGGAGTTAACATCCATACGTCTCCAAAATTTACAACCACACCTCTGGACTGCCTTTCAGAACACTTTCAAGTGAGAGATTTATTTTTTTTTTTAATGAACATTCAAAGAGAGATTTACCTGACTCTTGTTCCCTATTCCTGTGCGTTAAATACAAGTTTCCATTCTGCCATACAGAACCTGAAAATACTGTGTTTGTTAATGTGACGATGCATGTTGAAAAACTATTTCCTTTCAGAAGGTCAACATTCTCAGACTAAATTTAGTACAGAAAACTAAGGTGGCAACTTAAAACGAGACTGCCCTAAACCCCACTCCACTTCCTGAAGCATAACTGAGAACTGGGACAAAAGAGTTTTCCCCAAATTTTGAAGTTTATTATATAATATTGTGTGCACCAAAAGCAACCACAGATTTTCAGCTGTTCCCTCCAAACCAGAACTTGCCTAGTTGGCTGTCAGGATGGTTTTTTAGTGAAAGAGAAGGGCAGCTGAACTAATTATATTCATTGCAACTCTTTTTAGCAAAAAAGAAAAAAAGCCCTCCTAACACTATCAAATTGCACCTGAGATCAGCTTTCCTTTTGTGAATGCCATATAAAACCCATGACATAAAAGGAAAATACTGTGTCATTAGCACTAGCTGGCTGGCAGCTGGTCATTACTGCCATTCCTGAATTGAACTGGGGTGTAGGAAATCTGAATACAGGATGTATTTAGTTCATTAATGTTTATAAATCACTAAAGTCTCCTGATAACATTTTACATTGTAGAAAACAGTTACTCATAACATAATGGTCACAGGAAACACTGTACAAACTTAATACCTATTTGTATACTTTATTCATCTCCTACAGATGAATTAATTTAAACAAAACTAAATTTCATTTTGATTTTGAATAACAGATTTTTGATAGTGATATAATGCAGTGATATAATTACAATAAAAATATTGTAAACTCATGCCTTTAACTAATTTGAATGAACTTTCCTAGTTGCCCCTGTGTCAACAAACTCTATGTCTGCATAACTGTCCTGCTGCTTGCTACCTCCTTTTCACCCTTTTTGCTGTAATTCCTTTTGGTCTGGCCTCTAACAACCCACATACAACTGAGGGGATGGCAACCAGCAGCAGCAGAAAGGAAGTTTGAGGCTTTGGCCATGAAGGACGTGTGTCAGGCCTGCACTTCGGAGGAGACATCAGCAAGAGGCACCGGGCTAATAACACCATGGCCCCAGCTGCCCACCCAGCCATTGCTAAGGGGTGCAGTTCTGCACCCAGAGCTCCTGCCCCACCGCAGCACGCAGCAGAGTGCTTTAAGGAGAGCAGCTGTGGAATTCAGTTTGCCTTGGCACGCAAGAATGTGCACTGCAGTGCTTCAGACCCAACTGATCAGCAGTTCACAGAGCTGTGCCACCAGAGCGGTAATCTCACCAGTCATCCTTGTCAGAATCCCTAATGACACCATCTAAACCAACCTAGAGCACCAAAAATAGGCTCCAAGGAGGGATTTACTATTAACTGATGCAGTCAAGCATGAGACTCAGTGGCAGAAGTCTTGCTGAATAGTAACATTGTGACTAAGTTTCCAGACAGATTTGACCCTGGGTTTTTTGTACTGCCTACAGCACAGGAAAGAAAAAGGAAATTTCCACAAACTACAGCCTGGTCAAGGCATACCGTGGTTCTCTCTGTATGTGAACGAGCGTATGCTCACCGTCTCATTGCACTCCAACATGATACAAATCTATGCATAATGAAATACATATCACTATACACAAATATTTAAGCAGACAACAAATAGCAGTTGTAGTGCATGCAGTTTTTAAAAGACCTGATATCAGGAAATTATTCACGAGACATTTTACCGTGAGCTGCAATCATTATCTCTTTGACCCTCCTGTACTGGCTTAGCAACAGTGTTAACTCCTCTATTCGACGGTCCTGTGAAAAGCATTAAAACCAAATCTTATTTGAGATCCCACATTTTTAACCTGCAGAAACACTGTATTACACATTCAGTTCTGTGATTTTGGCCTGCTTTCCCAGAAAGCAGGATCAAGTCTCTGTACATGCCCTGTAAGGTATATTTCTTCGCTTTTACTCGCCATGGTACATCATGTTTGCTGGAGAGTGTGATATTATGGATATAAGGAAACCAGAGGACTTTGACGTTACTAGCAAATCAGTTATTTACAGAAGCGTCACTTGGAAATCGCTTTCACTTCTAAGAGTCAAGGGAATATTCTGGAGTTGAACCTCAGCTGTCTGAAGTGGGCAGTGTTTGTTTTTTAGCTATCATCATACCTGTAATTGTAAAGTAAATCATGTTTATGTTTCATACAACTTAACAATCTAGTCGTGTTCTTTAATCCTCCCTTGTAGGATATGTTCTGCATTCCAACCTCTACTCTTTACTCCAATTTTGAACACACCTTTTTGAACTTAGGCAGTCAAACCTGTACAGAACCAAAGAAATGAGGTCTCATGAATGTCTGAAGCAGTATTTGACTCCACTCTTTCTCCAATACCCAACACTTTCCTACTATGTATGGAAAGCATCTTGATTCACGTATTCAGGGAGGGCACTTGCCTTTTGCACAGATGCAACACAGTGATGGGCAGCAATCGTTATTTGATTGGATCTGTCATTTCTCTCATTTCTGTATGAGATATTGTGTCCCCGATGATAATAAATTCTTGCTCTTGGCCACTAAGTGTGCAATCTTGCAATTTGCTCTCTTACAGTTTGTCCTGTTTCTTTGACCCAGTTCTAAACCACTCCTGTGCAATAATCTTGCCCAGTGCTGTGACTACAGAGCACCGAATACAAACCCAAGCAAGTAGTAAAGAATTAGTTTTCACAAGGTGGTGTCAGGAAAGCCCCAGAAGCAGAGAAGCAGGCACTGAGGCACAAAACCAGACCTTGACCACATTACAGAAAGGTGGATTCTGCTGATCCTCCCTTCACACCTCAGCATGTATACACAAGACAAAACAGGCCTAAAACAGATACCCCGTTATTCCAACTACAGATAAAAGCAACAGGTTTTCTTCATAGCAAAGACCTGAGACTAACATACCTAGTTTTTTTAAAAATAAGTATGTGCACCACTTGCTAGCAACTTAATTGAGCATCTTCTGTCCTAAATGACACAAGAAATATCCCAAAAGCCATGTAGAGCTATTTTCCCGAGGAATAATATTTTATTTTGCAATATTTTTGAAGGCAACAGTTCTACATTAAACATTTAAGAAGCTGTGGGTCAGCCATCAGTCCACCAGCTTAGACATTGACAGTTTCAAAGGAAATAACCTTCCTTGCCCTGTAAGTACATTCAGATATTAGGACATAAGCAAAAGTATTTTGTGTTCCCTTACAACACAAAAATCTTAGCAGACTCAGAATAATTTTGGCAAGAGATAATGCCACGTCTTTTATTTTCCAGATGTAAATTTTGGCTTTTTGATTTTTTAAGAATTGAATGTTGTTATGAGTCACATTAATGTTCTCCAGGGTTAACATTGCCCTGTCCAGATTCCCCACTTACCAAAGGAAGTTTTTAGGGATGTATGTTATTGTCTATTTGACCATATATGAGTGTGTCACCATAAAGGAAAATCCTATAGCCTGGTTTATTACCATAAAACAAGAATTACAATTTCCTGAAGAATTAATCCCCCTCCAAAAAAAAAAAAAAAAAAAGGTACAATTTATATAGTAAGTCAACGGCATCTGAAGGTAGAGATTCAACATCCTCCATGACTGAGCCCTAAACCCTGCACTTGAAATGTCTGACAGGCAAACAGCATTCAGGTGATAAGAGACAAAAAACATAGTTACCATTGAAATGCGTTTAATTTCACCCCTCTCCTTTAGTACTGCCCTTTCTCCCCTCCACCCCACCATGTGTCTTTAAAGCCTGGTCCCTTTCTCCCAAAATCTGAGTCAAGGGCTAGTTTGACTTCTAATATCACAATCTAAACTGGGGATATCTGTGCACTTCAGATTCAGTTGGAAGATGAAGAGCTGCCACAGATGAACAAACCATAGTGATCTTCTCAACAGCAGAAACCAGGAGATTCTGCTTATTGCAGCCTTGGCTTTCTACTCCCTTCTGGAATCTAATGAGTCTCCCAAGTTCTGCAGCCACGTTAGCAAGGTCATCCACACTTTCTATTTAAAAATCAACCTTCTGTCACAATCTCATGGGATAGTCCAAACATGGGCTGTGTGGCAATATTGCACTCACAGAAAATGGGTTATTGAGAATATTTCAGAGTTCATTCTTACTATGCAGAACAAAGATTATTTTCTCACCTTTTCTTCATTTGCAGCCAATAATGATTCCATTCCTATCTTCAACCGTTGAACTTCTTGATCTAAAAATGTTTTCAAAATAAGGAAAATACCCTTGCTATATTTAGTGTAAACAATATATGTTTTGTGATACTCTCCTTACATTCTTATGAGTAATCAAAACCCTGCCAGTGGCATGGCAAATGCACTATTAAACTACATTTAGCTTAGAGCTTTTCAAAAGCTGAACTATTAAAGCATTACACAACAAAACCATGCTGGTCTTGCTTATAAAAGGCTACATAATTCTATTTTATACTCTGGAGTCAAGTAATGAAAAAAGAAAGAAACACTGAAGCTTATTTTGCAATAGATGAGAGTGTGTTAGCCGTCATATATTTAAGGAAATAATTTTAAGTATGATTGAAAATTAATTATTTTCCATCTGGAAAAAAAATATTTGCCAGCTTATGAAAAGTAGTTCACAGACATTGGAAATAAAAAATAACAAGAATTAGTTTGATATGAGGAAAATTTGTGAATTTTTTTTTCTCAACACATTTCAGTATGAATAACTAAGTTAAAACCTACACCAAGAGCTAACACAGAATTGCCTTACACACGATTTAGTGTTACAAGATAGAGGATATACAGGGACATTACAGTCAAATCAGTTAAAACACACTCTCTGAAAATTTGAGGCTGCTAATCACATCATCCTAACTTTGCAGAGCCAAATCTTTCATTTCTTCTCTACATGCTATTCCTAGCAAGTCCTCCAGTACCAACCTATATTAAATTGAGTGTAGATGATAGAGACAGAACCTGAAAAAGTTTTTTTTTGTTGTAACGGCCACTAAAGGAGTTCATGCTTTGACATTAAAATAGACCCTCTTGTTTCACGAAAGACTATGAAAAACAGATGTGGCAGGCATGAAGTGAGAGAGAAGAAAGAAAATCAATACTGCTAAAAAGCATCTTCAAAAAGAAAGGTATTACAACTAAAGGTTGAACATACAATGTCATATCTAAACTATTTGCAAAAAACCGTTTAGTTTTTCTTTCAGTGATCCTGAAAAATACACACCTTGTAATGATTAAGTTATAAAACATGTAAATGAACACTACAAGCATTTCTCTTGCAAAAGAGAACACTTAGTAACACCAGACATGCACAGAGACAGCCAAATCAAAACGTAAAGCCAGCAAGCAGGAAGCATGCAATTGGAAGACTTTTTAAAAGACATTAAAAAAAAACACAACACAGTCCTACTAATCAATCTTTGTAAATATTAGACTTCAAAGAGAACTGGTGTCAAGGTATATATGGGCACATTCAAGCAAACTTTACTTACAGTATTTATAACAACATAAAGTATGGAAACACTCTTATTCAGACTTCTTTTTTTTTTTTTCCCCTCTAAATTTACTGCGCTGATTTAAAAAAAGCCCAAATCTTTCCCCTCCAAGGAAGCAGGCTTTCAAATAAAGTCATCTTTCCAGACACTATATGGGTTTTACATATGTACAAATAGAAGGTGGTAAAGCTCAAGTTTTGGGTCTGTTAACCTTGACAATGTCCCTTTGAAGTCCAACTATCTGATTTGTGAACCTCTGACTTTTTTTTTCTAAAGTGAAATCTTACTAAACAGGGCAAGTAGCTGTCTGCTTGTTGCAAGCAATGAAAGCGATGTCTCATGTATATTACAATTAGACAGCCAAATCTAAACAAACATTGAATTATTGCTGCAGAATGCATCTGAGTTATAATTTGTGTGAAAGGAACAGTGAGATAAAGCCAAAAGTGAATTGCAAGGCTTACGTTTTTCTTTTAGCCTTCTCCTATAAACTTCCTCTACGATGGCAAATGGTGAGAGTCAAATCAAGTATGTAGAAAAAGCACATATTAGATAAATTTTGCAGTTTAATTAGAATATGCATTCTAGCATACCACAAGTACATTGACATTATTTTTCAACTTTATTTGAGAAGACCACTTAAAAATCTGATAAATCAGTAATTTTTTTACAGGAGAATTATTACTGCTTCACACGCTTTCCATTCAAATATAGTCTAAGTGGTTTCCTTAAATGTACCCTAAATAATCTGTACAGGGTTTGATTCTTCTCCCCACTGGAACCAAGGATAGTTTCACCCATCTTCAGCATGAACAGGAACACACACACTACTAGAAGCTGAATGCTGCTGAACTCCTAATTTATTGTCATACCACTATCTCTCCTTTGAAATGCCAAAAATTATTTGGGAGTCTCATAGAAAATACAAAATTCTATTAGTAGAAGAATTCCTCTACAAAAAACTGTTGTTAGACAAACCAGTTTTTCTAGTTAGGCATGCAGTGCTCTACATGCACAAGCTCTGCAGCTGAGTGAAATCAGCACCAAGTATATGTTAAGTCACTTCTCTGAAATAAACAACAGTCACAATACAGAGTCTTTTAGAAAAGACACAACTGTGTTAATTCCTGTAAGGAGATTCTTGGTAAGCCCTGTGGAAGAGGTAGCACAACACTTCAAAAGTCACATCTCGACAAGGGCACTTTTTTGGAAGCATTAGTTAACACCCACAGAAGAAGTTAGTGCAGCTAAGCTGATGCACTGTGGTAAATATTCCTGCATGGGTAAGTGTCAGTATCACAGAAGAAAAAGGTCACTAATATCGTACTGCTCGCAGCCCAGCAATTGACAGAAGCTCCAGGAGTCAATACTTCAGAGAACTGTGACATGACTGGTCGAGATCAAAGGCTAAACAAACTGGTTTATTTGCCATTGACCTGCATCAACAGTGCAGATTTAAAACAGAAACCTGCAGTATCACAGAACAGCGTGGGCTGGAAGGGACCTTGAAAGACCATCTGGTCCAACCTTTCATGGGAGAGGGAGCCTAAACGAGATATAGTCCTGAAGAAAGGGAAGACGTGAATCAATAACTACATTTTAGAACGTTTGGACATTTAAACATTATGCTTAGGTACCAGTGTGATGATTTTTTTCTTCTTAAAAAATGGAAACTGTAAATGTCCTTCAAAAAAATTCTGAAGGTATAGACAAAAAAAATATACTCCCACTGAACTGCAATGACTCTTTCAATTATAAATAAAACTCCAGTAGAAAAAGTTTCAGTGTCCCTAGGACACTTACTGCAATTTGTGCTGCCTCTAGATTGGGACAGAATTTCACATAGTAAAGGCTTCTACTTTACCAGAAGACAAAATACATTTGCAACATTTTTCTCCCCCAAATAAATACTGTAAGTCCATTCTTGTACTTCCTTGCATTTCTTTGAAATACTGAGCCAAGCTGCCAGCAAGGTGAAGTTAAAGTAGGGTTTTGGATTTTTAACTTTATTTACCCTCCTCTTACCTCTTTCTGCCACTTCACTATGTGATGAGGTCCTAGACAGCTGACTTTGTAAGCGTTCTATTTCTGCATCTTTGAGAGCTAACTGCTCTTGAAGCTGGGCTATTTCAGCCTGAAAGAGAGTACAACAAAGTCAGAACAATGTCGTCACCGATCCTCTATGATTCTTTCCCATAAACTTGAAGATTTCTAAGCATTACACTTTACATTGATTCACGCCCTGTTCCCAATTCAGGACATTTCATAAACACTGTAACAACTGTACATATTTCATGGTGTTACGATCCCATTCCTTTTACAGAAGCTCACTTTTTCTAATGCAATTAGCTGTCAAAGAAAAGAGACGTACAGAAAGGTAAAATTTTCAAGGATTCATGTAGGTAAAGAAACTCTAGAAAGCCCTCGATGCTACAACGATGCTCATATAATACTCAGTATTATAGGGCAACTCCTGAGTTTTGCATGAAGATAACAAAGCATTTTTTAAAAGATACTGAGTTTTTATCCTAGCTACTACTTATTAATATAACAGAGAATCCATTAATGCTGAGCCCTCTTCTCAGCAGGGTAACAAAACTGTTCTCCCTCACATCAGATACTACAGCAAATAGGCTAGAAACAAAGCATGGCTTGGAAAGCAACCACTTAAATGCAACAAAGTGTCAGCGGTTCATTTATTTACACTTCCTGCAGTTTGTATGGCCACTAGATTGGCCTACAGTATCACGCATCGAAGATCTCAGCAATAAAGAGGGGGAAGAATTCTGTGATTGTCCACAGCTTGAAATACAGTGACTTTCCCTATTTACAAGAAAAACTGTCAAGAACATACTTTACTAAGTCGGTAGCTTCATTAAGATTTTCTTTAATAGCCTTAAAGCCTCTATATCAACATTCCGCACTTCCCCCAGCAAAAGCATACTAAACCTCCTTGCAATTAAAGAAAAAAAGGAGAAAAAAAAAGAAAAAAGGAAACAAACAAAAAAAATCACTAATGTGACCAGTTTCTCAAAATACTAAAATAAAGCAAAACACCAAATAACATTATCCAAACATGGAAAAACATGGAGTAATTTACTCCAATACACAAACACTTTCACCAGGAAGCAAGCAGCTGGACTTCAGCACAAGATCAGTGCTCTGCCTGCAGTTCCATATGGAACAGAAGAATCTGCCTTGTTGTATCTCTGAAGGGCTCCTACACTTCCCAGTGACTAATATGCTTTCTATATCCAGCCATGGAAATATTCCAATTTCTCATCTAAGAAGCTGGAGCAACAGGAAAAGAAAAGCTGCAGACCTCTTAATACCAGATTTGGATTTGCCTTCCCTAGTCTATTTGATCTCATAGCTTTTTTAAATGCCCTCTTTTTCTTTAATGTCTCATTCCTGTCATCTCTACAATATTTTTTCTACTTCCTCTCTCTTTCCCTGTACTTTCTTCTCCTTTCTAGTTCTGCATCTTCTCGCACTCAATGGGTTTTACAATTCTTCTTATGCTCATTCTGCTCCTACACTTTCCACAGTTTTTATCTGTCTTGGCAGCTGGCCACACACTGCTTGAGAAAATATTTTCCCAAAGAACTGTTCATATCCACCACGTCAGAGAAAACATCTTCATGGATTCAAGAGCTATTAACAGGAAAAAAACACACAATAGCAACATTTCAATATTCACCCAAGAATTCTCAAAAGAAACAAATGGTAATACAAATAATAGCTGTCTCTCATTTTGGGATCAAACTACCAAGTATTAAAAGAAAACTTAGCTTAATAATTTGAAATGTTTTTCCAAGATCCAACCACAACTCAAAAAAGTCAGTTATTCACATGAACAGGGACTGCAGTACTACACAAATGAAAGGAGATGTGATTACAGCACAAAAGTGTACCTCAACAGGGGAAAATAATGAGGTGCTTTTTAATCTAGTGGAAAAGGGCTAAAAAAAAAAAAAAAAAAAAAGAATCAAACTATAAATAAAGTGCAACTGTTTAACAATGAGAATATTGAACTAGAAAAATTAATTGCGGAGGAAAATGAAATATTGCAGACATCAAGTTCCTCCAGATTATGATCCAACAGTTTTCCAGGATTTAAGGTCAAAAGAAGGGTAAGTCAGCTACGCACTTCGATATGCATGGAGTCAAAGCAGATGATCTAATGGTGTATTTTAGGCTTAATGTCTATTAAAATAAATTCCATACTAAGTGAACACCCAACCAACGTTGCATGTCTCTTCTCTTCAGTCTGGAAAGCTTGTCCAGAGACTTGTCACCATTACACAAATAAAGTACAGAAAACCTTCAAAGAGGCCTTTCTTCAGAACAAGCCTTTTGTAAGTCAAAATGCCTTTGTTGTTTGGGTTTTTTTAATAAGAATTACAAAAAGGTAGAAGACTGGAAACTGCAGGGAGGGAGCAAAAGGCACAAAAAGAAGCTACAAAAACTTTAAAAGAAAATACTTATTCCAAAGATAGTTGAAGAAAACTTCACAGTAGGCCGTGAAACAAAGCAATTGTAAGAAAAGTAAATACTGATGAAAAGAAGAGCATATTCCTTTCTAGCTGAAATAAGTCTGTCATTAGTAAATGCCAGGTATTTTGCTTACTTTAGTTGCTTTTAATTTCCACTCGTATTGATTTCTTTCGTTTTCCAGTTCTTCCACTTTAAATTTGAGGTGTCTAAGTTCCTGTAGCAAACTCTGAAAAAGAAGAAAAGCAATTAAAAGTAAGATTTCTCTGGTAGATATTTATTTCTCATAGTCCTGAATTAAAAGATCATGCATGAACCACACAGTAATGAACACTGAACCACCACATCAAAAACCATGACCTAGTCTAAGATGACAAAATCTATTTCGAATTGAGAGATAAGGAATACTTTCCCAAACTCCACTTGGAATTATGAACTAATTTCTTAGTCATATTAAGGAAGATAGCTGAGCCTGGTGAAGTTGTATGCCTCTCAGTGAAAAAGAGCCAAAAAATCCACAACTGCAGTCTCATGTAACCTTAACTATTGGGTTTTTTGGGGGGCTGAGTTTTTTTTGTTTGTTTGTTTGGGTGGTTTTTTATTTTATTTTTCAGCCACCTCAGAAAGTAAGCAGAAACAGGCAGTGCTAAAAGATTACTAACTTTATTAAAGTGACAATCGTCTTCCCAAACAGGTGTTTAAGGTGCTCACCAAGAAAAGTAACACACAGACTAAATGGTATCTACCAAGTTACAGGCATTTAATAACACACACATACAGCCAAATACAACTACAAATACACTGCTTTCAGCACCCATGTTTGACAGTTTGCAAACAGAGTTGATGCAGCTCAGAGCTGCAGCCAGCCAGGGTTCCTAGCACTCTCTGCCTTTTCCTCTGACAAAGGTGTCTCTTAAATGCACCTCCTCCCTTTCCTTGATAGAATATCTTATTGTTTATTCTGAAGGACAGTATCATTAAATCCTTGATTGAGCTCTGATGAGACCAAATGTCTTAAAATGAACTGAGGAAAGGAAAAACTCGGAAGTGTAATCCAATTTTGGAACCCTGTACAGTGTATACATTAAACAGCCATACTATTATATTGGATTAAATTAATATTTGTTTTTAATGACTCACAGATTTAACTCTCATTATTTTCCCAATATGCAGCTTGCACTGTAGTCTAATAGTTCTGGACAGAGGCAAGCTCAGAAACAATAGCACTACTTTAAAAATAGGCATTGTACCCAAATGAGTTACTTTTGTAAAATAAACCCATGAGAAAAATTACTGAAAAACTCCCTCACAATATAAGCAGATTACTTATGAGTTCTCGGTATCCAGATTTTAACTAAAGAGATGTGGCAACGAAAGCAAACTGATTTAATAGCATTATTAAAATAGACTTTTTCAGGCATACCAGTATCATTCCACCTTCAGCAAATTTAAGCAGTTTATGTGACGTTTGTTTTGACATGTGACATACTTTTGATCAAATACAACTAGGATCTGTAATGTAATTTCAAAAATGCTTTTCTGGTAACTGCTAATGTCAGAGAATAAACAAAAATGCATTGGATTTGCTGCTTTTAAGGTACAAACATATTTTTATTATGGCTCTTTTTATTCACTTTAACATTATCATTAGAAAAAGAAAGGATACATTTCAGATAAGTCTTACCTGAAACTGTATTTTATGCCTGTTTTAAGCTTTTAAAATATTCAGGAATTAATAACCTGTGTTCAGAGGACTGGTTAGGATGCACCATCATGCACAGCTAGGGTTACATTGTCGTGAGGAAAATTAGCAATCTACCAAACCATGCTAGCATGCTGCATATCAAACAGGTAAATCTCAACTAAGGAAAAAAAAAACCAAACTTCAAAATAATAATAATAATAAAAACCACACCGCACCAGCACTACAAACCTACAAGTAAAAAAATCATAAAAAACCTGAAAGAGGAAACTGAGTCTTGAATATATCTGTGCTTTAGTAGGCAGACATCAATGGTCACCATATTTGTTCCAATTACCAGGGGTGGGCTGTCTGAGGTGGGGGTTTTTTTTTGGTAATTTTTATCACCACCTCATTCTTTGCTAACTAAAGCCACAAAGATCAATGCTAGCAATTCACAACATAGCTCTGGTTAGTGGAATTTAGTTTCTGCACCAAAAGAGAAAAGGCAATACGCAGGCTGCTGCTAAGTTGTACTTCTCGTACGTCACACTGAGAACAATCCTTCTGGCTGAGAGTCTCTACCACTGATCTTGGACTAGATTGAGGACCATTAGGTGTAAAGTCTGGTTTCCTATCTTGAGACTTTCTTTCTTGAATTCTACTATTAATTTCCAGCTGCAGTCTACACATCTGCTCCTGTAGCTCACTGATCAGGTTCACTACTGACTGAAAACATGGGAAGAAGGGGAAAAAAGACAAAACAAAAAAAAAAAAGGAGAGATGAGAAAGAATATGATGCAAAGAAGATAATTGTACAGTTGCAGCACAAAGAAATACATGAAACACGTCAAAGGCCAACTAAAAACCAACAGATGATGTGTTTCCCTTCTGATAAAGCATATATGAAAGGGTATAAACCTGGAATATTGCACAAAGCTAAATCTTAAATAGAAGAGAATCTATATTCCAGACTAATTAATGATTCCAATTCTAATTTGAAGATAAGAATTTGGCGACTCATTTTTGGAAACTTATAAAGTCAGCTGAAGTCAGATATTGGGAAAAATTGAAACACATTTTAATATGCTGGCTCAGAGGCATACATTTGATGAAATGGGATTTGATTACATTAATTTACCCAGCCAAATCATCCACACTAGGAAGAAATTGCCAAGTGCTCAGTTAAGGCCATAACCTACTCTTTCACAATTTATACACAGAATTTACTAGTAAAGTAATTCTGTTTCCAGGTCTATCATGGGTCAGAAAAATAACTCCATTATGTAGCTTGCTAGCTAGACAGTATCTTGACATGGGGAAAGAGTTAAGCAACATACACAGGAGAAACCAAAGAATCCCACAGAAGAAAAAGCAATGACTCTGAAGTGCATTGATTTGCTGGCCAGCTTCTTGAATTTGTGTGTATCAATGATGCACACCAAAAAATCCAGCTACAGAAAGCAAACCAAAGACAAGTATTAAAAATCTATATAACATTTCACTTAAACTCCCTAACTCATCAGCAAATAGTGCTGGGTATTTTCTCAGGTATTACAAGCTTAGAGTGCCTTTCCCTTAATTCTCATGTACATGAATATACGTTCTGTGATTTCTCAATCTTCTCAAGTGGAATACATTTGATGCACAGCAGTCTTCCCATAATCTCAACTCTGGTGAACCAATAATCTCAAAGCTAGGGAACAGCTACTGCAAGGACAGGACACTATTCTGGCCAGGTAAGTTTTAACACAACCGATTTCAAAATGCATCAGCATCCCCAGTCAACTTGAAACATTTGCAAAGATTTCCTTTCATAAATGTATGTCTCAGGTAAGAGTTTCACATTTTTCTAGCACACTGTGCTTATGATGAAATTCAGAAAAGCAGTTGCATACATTTCACTTTACACATCTTATTCTCAATCAAGATTCACAATGTCTGATGCTCATCCTCTTTCATCCAACAACACTTTAATGCACGTAAATGAGGATTAGTTCCATAAACAATCAAAAAATTTAGAAGAGTACTGGGCCCACTGCAATACCCATTTTTTTATAGGCTGACATGTTTTGCCAGGGCTGCACAGATTAAGAAAAGCCCCTCTAAGTGAAACCATATGCTTTGTATGTTCAGTGGGCACATCAGCCACTTTGCAACAGTTGGACATTGCTAAGAGTATCCCCCTAGCTAACTCATCTCCTTACCAGCGCACTGCAATGCAGAACATCCATAGTGCCAGCTGTATTTACAATTTATATACTGTCCACAACCCCTCCATCTTCCATGCTTTGATTTTGTTTCTTTTTTACCATCATCTCCACAATCTGATACTCATTGAGCAGTACCAACTGGAGACTGGAATTGTCAGAGCACAAATCCATCTCCCTTGCTTTCCTTCAAGCACCAAGGCTTTAGTCTGTGCTTGTCTTTGACAGAGAACACTGTTAACCCATACGAGGTTCTGAAGAATCACTGCTCAAAAAAGATGCAGAGACTTTTGAGCACGAACTGACAGCTGCTGCAGTTGTGGCAACATGGGAGAATTCAGAAACACTTCTGCTGCCACCTTGTAATTCTTTCTTTTTTGCCTCACAGTGAAAACAGGAATGGGAAACACTGCATCCATGCAGACTTCCCTCAGGGCAAACTAACTTTACAGAAATGGCAGAAATCTTTATCCCAGTGAAGGATAAGAGGTCTATGGAGGAGAAACAGATGAACTCCAGCTGCAATATATGTATTTGCAGTTGTTTCTACTTCCAAGGTAGAGAAGGCTCCTCATTTTTGAGATTCTTTCACAGCATGAAGGTTTACTAACACTAACATACTGTATCTTGAATTCGATTCAGGTGAGACAACATACCACACTCCCCAGTGGGAGTCATTGGCTCACTGACTCAAGTTTCTCTGAAACTGCAAGTAACTAGATATTTAATTCAGAAGTGTCCACAAGAGCCATAAAATGCTTCCCAACAACTTACAGCAAACTTCAGATCCTCAGTATGAAAAAGCAAAACCACAAAAATGGTTTTTGCTAAAGGAGAAAAACTAGAACAGAAGAAGGGCTGTTATGCAAGCTGTAATGGACAATTACTTCTGCAGTCTCCTGATAGTGACAGAAGGTCTCTTCTGTCTACGCTCAGGCAGAGCAGGCACCTGGGCTGCCATTAATCACCTGATAATGCTGCTCACTCATACCCAGCTGCATTAAGAAAACGTATCTCCAAAATTTCTAAGGCTTCTCAGATAAAAGCTACACAAACCCTCAGGTGGGATTTCAGAAACCTTCACAGCCTTGCTGCAGCAGAAGTAGAACTTTTGAATGACAAAATTATCTAAAAAACTTTTTAGAATGACAAAGCCAAGAGTGAGACTGTCTGTTTACAAGCAGCTATTCTCCTGGCCCCTGTGTTTTATATATATATATATACATATAAAAATAAATGGCACTTTAAATTTAGCATGTGCTTTTGAAGAGCCAGAGTCAAGTGGCATTCGGTTTGAAATTAATACCTTTCAGAGGATGTTAGAGATGCTTGATAAACTCTGCTGCTAACTAAAACCAAAACTAAACCACAGCTGCACAAGATAAAGTGAAACGAAACTGACACATGAAAACTTGCTCATATTTAGAAGGATATCTTAATTTGCTTTGTTTCCCCCCAACCCAACCAGAGAAATATTTCTATAGATAAATTCTATGTGACGGGAAACGGCTGCTGTATAAGAAGTCGACACAAAGAGTACAGAGCAAACATGTTTTAGCTGAATTACTCTGCAATGTCACATTTAATTTTAAACCCTTTAAAACCTGCTATTATATTTAGCAATGGGAAGGTCAGGCATGAATTAATGAACTGTTTAACTACTGGATGCAACACATGCAGCACTAGGGTGAAAACTGAGAACTATTACTTTTGATAGCAGGAAATCTATCAAATCACTGTTGTGCTCACCTCTGCCAATCCTAAACTCAGTCTTGAAAGCAGCAATTGGCCAGCTGCAGTCTGTAAGAAAGGCTCTAGCTCTGTCACCAATAGCTTTGTTCCACTTACGTAAAAATATTAACTGCAATTTCATTTGTGGCGTTATACGCTATAAAGGCATGTTGTAGTAGTCACGATATTCAGAGATACAATTACAGCAAGATTAATCTCATTCTGTCACTGTCTGTTTGGAGAACTGTCTCACTCTGAAGCCATTAGGTTACCACAACACAACTGTGTATGCAGGAACAAGAGCAAAGTAAAGGTGGACTGTGCTCATAAGAGTGGTTTATTCACTAGAAAGATGTAGTTGGGAAGTGGAGGCAAGGAGTTCAGGAAGACACCCAAACTATTACCAAATGCAAGCAGCAGTTCTAGTCTAATAGTACGAAGAAAATATACTAATAAATTTCATTCTGATGTTTGAAATTGTGTTTGTATTTAAAAATTAGTCAAATTTACAGTAAAAGGACCTGAAATAGGGCTCAAGCATTAGAATTCAAGTAAACATCCTATCTGATTGAAAACAACGCCTGTTTATCTTGACAAATTGGATTAATGCTTATTCAGGACAATCTGAAATAATTTTAACAATGGTTCAGTGAGGCAAGCAAAAATGCTGTTTATTTCCCACAGCTTTACTTACAACACCAGTTTTCCTTGCTTTGTACGTACGGGCTTGTGACTTTCAACAGGCCAGAAATCTAATCACATCTCGGGGTAGTTAATAATTCAGGGCATACTTAACACAATGATTCTCAACTTTTCCATCAGATTAGAATCCTTTTCCATCTCAGCAGGAATGTTTCCTATCACCTAGCATTACACCACAGGCTTCCAGGACCATAAAGCTCAACTTTTCCCTGCAAGGGGGCCACACACCTTGTTGCAGTGACACGAGTTTCACATAGCCTCACCCCATCACAGGGGCAACTGGGCGCTTAGAAGTCCTCTCAGTGCAAAGGCGCTCAAAAGGTTCCTTCCTTTCCAGGAGCCAGGCTGCCTGTGCAAGTCCTGCGATTATTTAGGCAGCCTTGTGTCCTGGCATCTGAGGTGTAATGGGAAGTGCCGAAGGCCTCTGAGGCGGCCGCTGCTGGGACTGGGCTGCCATCTGTAGCAACGAGGCGCTGCACAGGCCTGTTTCCATTTTCAGGTAGTACGAGGCTGTGCTTAGGCCTTCTGTACACAGACACAATTATGGGTGAAAGAGCATGAGGCGGCCACAGATGGTAAAAACAGCAGCTGGTGCCTCTCTGGCTTGCAATCTCTGCCAGCAATTGCTCTCTTTAAGCTATCTATTAATCTCTAAAGAAAACTTCAGAGGATAAATAAGTTAAGAAACAAACACACTCCAAAAGTATTATGTCACTGCAGGTAAATTACTTACGCACAGTTATCAAATACTCCACTAGCAACATAATGGAAAACAAACAGTTTTCTAACACTGCCTGAATTTCAAATTTGAAGTCAATGAAGAACATACAGTCTTTTTTCAGTCAGCAATGTGTAAATCTTGGACCTAATAATCCTCCCTTGTCAGGTAATCTTCCCCTGCTAGCTCATCCCCTCACAGGACCACCAAGTAGGACAGCACGTGGCAATTCGTATGAATTACTTTTCCACAATCCCACTCCCTCCCAGGTCCCTGCTGCCACTCACTGCTATGAAATGGGTGTTGTTTGCGTGACTCCTTGTTTCATACTCTCTTAAACAACATGGCAAAAACCAAAGCTGCTTTGATGTCCAGGACTCTCCACATCTGAAGGGGAGTACGGATTATAATTGCCTCCAATGCATGTTTTTTCTTTTTCTTTTTCTTTTTTCTTTCTTTCTTTTCCCCCCTGTTTTTTATTATGTAATGCCAAGGGGAAAGGCTCATTTGAGGAAAACGCCCTGCCCCTTGTCTTTCTCTCTCAAGTGCCAGGAATGCACCGAAATCACCAAGGGTGATCCCCCCAGTGTCTGTAGCACCCCTGATACTACTGAGCTGATGGTCTTCTCAGCCACAACAGTGAGGAAACAGAAGAGCCCTGCAGGCCTCACACGGCCACACCAGTCCAGCTCCTGTCGGAAGGAAAGGGTTAAGTAAATGCCAACTGTAATGTATGCTTCTGGAAGGCACTTTGTGCCTTGATTAAAGCCAAACAGCAGCCTCTGAAGTATAATGAGAGAGGGGAAAATAAACCACATTCCAAAAATGCATAATCATATTCCTCACTGAATTCACAGCATCAATGATAGGGACTGTGCTGTAAGCACAGAAAATCCTGTTGCACGCCAATTTCAGCTCAAAAGCTCAGATGTATAACAGCATACCATACACAGCTGATAGAAAAAAAACCCAAACCAATAAGCTAATGAAAGAAACTCACCTCAGCTTTGTTCTGTTTCTCTTCATATTCACTCTGTTCCTTTTCCATACCGACCAGCTTAATCTTCAGGTCTGAAACTTCAGCCATTAGATCTAATTTCTGAGTCTCTAGTGATGTTCGACTTAGCAACTCCTGAAAGCACAGCAGAAAATTTTCTCCAGTTATTTGTTTAAACACCTGACAGAATGCTATGTGATTTACTGGCAGACCCATACTAAAGTCTCTACCCTGCTATTTAATGTTTTCATTACAACAGCAAAATGATTCACTTCTTCAAAAGTCACACTTGCTACTGCTATACAATGACAAAATATAAAAATGCAGCAAGATACATTTGTTGTAAACATTTACTGTGGGCAGAAAAAGTAACTAAAAATAAATAATGGAGTGATTGGCAAACTCATAGGAAAGCAAAATACCTCTCCAAAACATATATACTTTGAACTGTTAGAACTGTGTGTTTCTCAAGTGCTGCAGTTATTTTCACCTAAACGTCCTCCTGCGTTAATTACTAAACCCCCTCCCTGCTTGAAGAAAATGTGTGGCAGGGTTAATCCCCAGGCAAGACATGACATCAGAAAACAATACTAAGGCTGAACAAACACAAACCTACACAATGCCACATGACACATTACAAAACAGTTGGCTACTTCCTAAAATACTTGTCAGACAAAGCTACATTTCAGTATTACAATGAAACATTTTAGAATTTCTTATCGGGTGTTATTAAGTAAAGGCAGCATTACAGAATGAGCACTCTAACCAAAATAAAGTACCAAAGACAAGCAACATTTCTGCAGTCATGCTTATAGTACTTGAAAGTTTGCACCGTGTAGTACTTGTTAACTTTTGAAGGATGTGGAGGGAACAGCAGTGAATGAAGTGTTATGCCCTAACTGGAACCCTAAAAGGCAACGTCTAAATTGAGTAACAGTGTAAAGGAGAAACAATTGGCCGCGACTCTCTGCTTGTGTGCCCTGAGTTTGCTTTTCAGATTGCAGAGAAAGGCATACTTCAGACAGAGTGATATCACTGTGTTTGGAAAACATTCAATATTCACACCTTTATTGCATCTTTTAGTTTTCAAGAAAGCCAAAGCAAAAAGTCTTCCAAAGTTTAACAGTGTGTATTAGGTATATACAATGCTTCTGTTGGCCTCCATCTTCAAAGAGAAAAAACTCCATTCAGAAGTTTAAGCCTTACTGAAAGATCCATACCTAACTTTCCAAGTGCCTAATTAATTTGTACAAAACAATGCAGGTTTCTAGACGGTTAAAAAATTTTATGTTAATTCATAACTGTTAGTTATTAGTGTTTTGATCATATGAAACACACTGAGGAATCACAGCAGATGAAGGAAGTGACTTAACTGAAGTTGCCATCTGGATCTATGCTGATGTTACTGAGTGATCAGAAACTGCCCTGCCCATCACCCTTTTCTTATCTCTTCCTCTTCCACAAACCGTACAATATTTTGTAGACCATAGCTTGGAGCTGAGGAAGCCACAAAGGTTATTTTAAAAATTATATAGTTAAAAGTTCATTTGGAACCCAAATCCGCTCTACATGTAAATTGTTTTAGTCTGGTGGGGAATACTGCCCAAATTAAAAATAGTACTAAACTTGCATCTGAATTGCAACAGCAATTATCTAAGCCACCCACTATTCCCAGTGCCATGCCCACTCCTGCTGACATTGACAATGATATTTGTGTATGGATGGGAAAACAAACAAAAATGTAGCCTCATGGTTAGCGTTTTTTTTCTCTGAATAAAATAAATCAAGCATTAATCAGGAAAAGATAATGCACTGACTTTTTTTATTGAGAAACTTGAAGGGCAGTCACCTCGTGAAATCCCAGAAGTAGCTGCTTTTTACAAAGGTGATTAAACATTACAATTGTAACTCCAAATAACTCCTCTGTCTTCCAGAAAAACACTAATCTGCACAAGTTCCAGAGGCACATTCCAGTCCAGACTGGAACAGGCTCAGTACAGCTGTTAACATAGCAGATTTCTGCAGATTAAGACGTAGCTATAAATGAGAACTTTGATATAAAATTAAGGCCACTGAACATCAAAAAGACTAGCAGGATGAGGTGACTTTTGTCCCATGGACAGACCCTATTCACTGTTGAACCAAAACAATGTTTAGACTTTTTTTTTTTTTTTTGACACTGACATGGTATATTCCATGGGATGACAGGAAGATTTCTTAGTAAGGCAAGGAGACATGGCATCTCTCTAGATGTTTAACAAAACATCTGTTCTTTGAGTGCACCATCTAGCATTACTCCCTCGTTACCCTGTAGACTCCCAAATTACACTTAAGTTATGGAATGGTGAGTAATACCGCACTCCTCTCACTCTGAGTTCAGTAGCTCCATGTGAACACTAAGGCACTAGCTGGTATAAGTGAACCTGAAGGCAGCTAATGTGTGGGGGTTTTTAAAATCAACTCAAACAAAATTTTAGTTTGCTCTAAGCTGGATAATCAGATTCTCAGCTAGTATAAACTGGCATAAAACTCTTGCCTTAAAATAGACAAAATAGCTAACTATCTCTGGTTTGTTTTCAATGGAGCTACACTGATTTAAAACAGCTGACAATTTCTCTTGCATCTAGACAGTCTAACTTTTGCTTTGGAAGAAAGTGCCGTTTAAAGTAAATGTCCCTACTCGAAATGGTAACATCTGGAAGCAATTATTTTCATCTTCAAGCAGATGCTCACAGTGAACAGCCCATTAAGAATGTGACCCATTTTGTTACAGAGAAATTATAGTGTATTTCAGTGGTATGATGCAACTTGAATTCAGCCAGAATAAATATGCAATTGTAAGAAAAGAAAATACAAATTTATGTTATTGGTTTTAAAGCAGAAAAGATAATATAAGACAGGCAAAATGGTAATTTGGGCTGTAGCAGCTTCAGGAAGACCTTAAAGAGCTGAAATACAGAACAGAAATAGAACATATCCTAGCAAATCTTGTTTATAATGAAGATACTTGTTTTTAATTTTAAAATCTACTATAATTTATCAAAGTTCTTTTTTTAAAACTAAACTTTTAATTTTAAAAATTAGGAAAAAAGCTATTTTAAAGTAGAATAATTATTAAAGATAAGTCATGCAGAAGCTGCAATATGCATGTATCAGACAGATCAATTTCCAAACTATTTCCAGACACAACTGTATTTTTAAAATTCACACTGTATATTTTTTAAATATTTCATCTTGATTTTCAATATTCCCAATGAAACTGAAGCACATGCTCTATCCTTACTTTCACATTTTGTTTTCTTGGAAATACCTAATTCTTGTAAAGCAGCTTGTAAAATCTAACAGGACAGAAAATAACTTAGAAGGAGGACTCTACACTTTTCCAGGCTGGCAGCTGCAAGCAAAGAAAATTCCAGGATATTTAGCACACCACAGAACAGAAGATACAATCCATGCCATACACTGACTGAGAAACCGTAAGTAAGATTTTAGTCAAGTTGGGGACACCCCCCCACCCCCCCAAAAAAAATCCCATTTTGCATTTGTGCACTGCAGAAAATACAACACTCAACAAATTTCATACTTTTCATCCTTACTAACGTAGTTGAGACAGACCGACCAAGCTACCTACCTGGTAAGCAAAATTCAGCAAGAACCACCGCTAATGAGGACTGCACTTTTCAAGTGCTGTGTGTCAGCTGTGGTAGAAATCAGATATTTGCTTAACTGAAAACACAGCTGAAAGCAATGTACATCTGTAATCACCATGAAATGGTGCAAGTCAGTAGTAGAGAGTGAATTACAGCCCTCCAATTCATCATTTGCCCATTATATAGTTAAGCAACAGAAAGGACAGAAATTCCCATTGCACTGCCAATTTGAACAACCCTTTGCATATGCCTGAGGAACAGATTCATGCCTACATTAACTGTAAAATAACAAAGCACTGTAATGCTCACCTGCATAGAGAGGCTGCACAACTTGAGGGCACGCTCCGAAAACCTTATGCCTCACACCAGAGCAGCACAGAGCACACTTCAAAATCTGAAACACTAAGCTAGCTGCTGGCAAGGAGTTACTGCATGCTATAAACAAGTGCTGAAATTCATCTAAGATCAGATAACTCCGGCAACTGAAAGTTGAAGGAATGATCCTTGCCAGCCAGCAAAGTTCCCGAGAAGCAAACAGATACACACCAGATTCATACCCTGCAAGCAAGATAGGATTCTGTCTCCCCTGAGTATAAGACAACTGCAAAACCAGAACAGGTACACACTAAACCGTGTCAGATTAAAGTTCTTACTCTCATACAGCTCCTCCCTGCATTCTTTTAATTCTGGTTTTTAAAAGATTCTCCATTGTGCCTCACAAAGGGCACTGCCTGGCACACTTTCCCCTGCTCCTTGCACCCAGCAGAAGCTGGCCATAAAGTGACATGAGAAACAGTTTCTACGTGTATTTTTAAGACAGAAAGAATCCTAGAGCCAAATGCTTTGTAATTTGCAGGAGAATTTATTTGATAGAAGACGCAATCATGCCTGCACAATGCAACCATCTGACAAGAGTCCCCTGAATTGCTTCTTGCAATTATGTGTCAGAAATAAGACTCGTGTCAAAAAAGAAAAAGGTGGAAACACACAGTTAAACCACATTTAGGATTTGGTCAGGTACAGGAAAGACACTGCCACAGAGACCAGCATTTTGATTGGCAACACAAACTGTGCACTGTTAAGACTTTATGCCAGAGAGCTTCAATGGGAACTAGTATCTGTTAAACAAATCAAATGCAGCACTGGCATAGCAAAGAGGTAACTAACTATTCTTACTCACGATAATTACCATAACAAATGCACTTAAAAGAGCCGTGGAGGTGAAATCTGTATGTGCAAAAAAATCACTTTTCAAAGTGATGTAACACAGCTGTCAAGATTGACAGCACAGATTCCTTAGCACCACTGTGTTTACATTATGCATGGCTGGTACTTTCTGTTATGGGACAGTTTAGGCTACTATACAGAGCAAAAATTACTTCTGCTTTCCAATTCTATTCTTCATTTGTACAGTACAAATGAAAGAGAAGTTGATAGCAAGTTGATAGGAGGTTCCCCTAAGGCTAACATAGCAGATGTTTAAGATCCCCTCTTGAAAAAACAAAACTCCTTCCTTAAAATGGACTGGAAGAAAGTACTTAGAAATGCCACATACTAACTTTGAGTAAGACATATAACACATCACTGTTCTCTAAAATTGGCTGTGATTTTACATTTTAAAGCAGCTGATAAACTGGAAATAGACTGTCACAGCATAAATTGTTTTCATAGGGTAATTCCAGGAGGGTGGGGTTTTTTTTTATTTATTTTATATCAAGACATATTCATTACAACATGCTAAGGGCAAGATCGGTAACCATTCACATAGGCTGGCCTTTCCATATCCTTTACACATTTGATGGCAAGACATAGATACCACTGGAAGGCAATTCAGTGAGACTAAACTGGTATCTTGCTCCCAGTCCTGCTCCAGAAAATTTTCTCTTAACACTTACTATCAAGGATGACCAAGGAAATGTATTTCTTGGGCCAAACCAGAATCGTACTTAAGGACTGATATAAAGTTTTGTCCTTCGCTGTCATGAGTTTTTGAAAGACCTGCTTTGTTTTAAAGAAAGAAAATGCAAACACCTTCAAGGTGAAACATGCTTATCTTGATTAGAGTCTGTAGTGGAACAAGTATCCTTACAAAAGCAAAATGTTGAGTTTGACACCGTAAGCACATCTAATGAAAACACACATGCATTATCTGTAACTGCACACCAGGGCATCTCAGGACCTGTTTCACAGGTTTGTTTCTCAAACACTGCTAAGCCGTATTTTCTTTGGCTGTGATTTCATAAACAGCTAGGTCAAGTGCACATCTCACTACTGCCCTCATGCCATGCCTTGACCTTTTCTGTGAGCTGTTTCAACACGCTAACCCAGGAGAAAAACAGCCCCTTCTTTTTAAACCCCAAGTTAGTTTTCTCCCAGTCACTGAGGAAAAAATCTGATGAGCATGAGAGCCAGTATAAAGTTAAGTTGCAGAAGCACACCATCAGGAACAGGGAGAAGGATGAAAGAATGTGGCCTTCTCTTTTTTTGTAGCTGTAGATTGGCTCAACTCATTTCTTGAATGCTCACATTTTGACTAAGGGATATTGCACTATCCTCTTAGAGTGACGAAGAATCAAGATTTTTCTGCAAAGCATCATCATCATCTGTTGCCACTATTACTTAATCAAGATGTTCACACTAACTGGTAAACAGCCTTTTTATATGATTCATATAAAGTTTATTTTAGCTGCTGTTTCAGAAGTGTTTTCATGATCACTTTGTAGCAGGGTTCAAAACAACTGTGCATAAATCATAAGCCAGAAGGATTTTAGCCAGTAACCCCACCCTGACCAAGTGGACAAGTCTCTGCTAGCATAGGTTCAGCAAAAACTATTGTGCAGGATAGCATTACATACCCTCTCTGTTGAGGAACTACCAGACACCATCATTAACTTGAAGTACATGATTTTTGTTTTCATTGTAGCATTTTGGGCACAGAATTAACTGAGTCACTTTTCTTATAGTTAAAATTAAAAAGACAGGGCTTATCCTGGACTCATGTACATGGTTTCCCAGATAAGTAAATAATATGCTTATCCATACTACAGTTAGCTTAGTTCTACTAATATACATTAAACATTTTTTAAGTTAGGGCAATTATCTTTATTGTTCCAGTTTCTATTTAGCAGAAGCAGTCAACTTAATTTCACAAAGGTGAAAATCAGTGGAGTTCAATGTGTGGTGAATAAGCAAGCAGAACCACGAAATAAAATTGGATTTACATGCATCTCAGGAAGGTAATAGTAGTCTTTCTGAAAAGCAAGAATATTTAGATAGAAACATAGAGCTAGATGATTTTTTTTCTTATTAGAAATAATCTAGTTTACTGTAAAAGTAAAGAAATACTGTCTTGAAAGACCCACTAAATAGTTTTCATGGGAAAACTCAATGACAGCCCTAGTACCTTTCATCTCTTTACTAAGCATCATGAGCACTTACTTGTGCAGGACACTGGAACTGCTGGCTGAGAAGATCTGAACCCAACACTCCCCAAAACATGATTGATCCATCAGTCTAATGAAGCCTCTGAGGCCATATACTCACTCTATTTTTGACAAATTAACCGCAGGAAGGCCTACTGACCATGTATCTTGCAGGCATGTCCTAACCATCGCATTATCAGGTCATTCTCTTCTCTCCAAATCTCAACTTATTCCCTGTAGAGGGTAATCTTTCCAACAAGATGAACTGTGAAAAGCACCATCAAAATAAATCATAGCCAATACGGCCCTCTGTGGAGGCATAATAAATGTGCAATTTCCCTGACTTGAAATTTTGAGAGATCTAACTTGGTTTTCCCATATCGCATTGTCTACTGGGATACGTAATCCATGTGAGAAAGACACCAGAACTACCATTCCCTCATCACCCTTTAGTATTTCCCCTAATTTGCTCTTCTTAATGTTCACAAAACTAAAATGTTAACATATTTTTTTCTCATTCCAATGAGGAAATAGATTTTAAATATCTCAGTTTCACACTGAGTTTGTTTTTGAATTTTGGTTCAGCCATCAAAAGTACATCACCCACACTAAAATTAAAATCCTAAGTATGTGTTTGTTTCTGTGTCTGTCTCTACGCAAAGTTCAAATGGACAAACTCATAGGGTAAAAATGAAACACAAAATTTTACCAAGTTGTCGCCTAGATAATCCTTTCTTTTGGAAAAAAAAAAACCCCAAACCAAACCCAACAAACCAAATTTGAGCTCTCATACATGCTGTAAGCATGAGAGATCTGTCACTTAGAAATTTAGCACGCTTGTCAGTATTTCTGTAAATTATGTTCAAATCTAAGATCTCAAAACAACAATACAAAACAATCAACAAATTTGAGCTTACTCCTATTTAATATGCGTAAAAGAAAGAAAATAAATCTGAAATTACTCCCCACTTGGCAAAAATTACAGGTGCGCAAAGTAATCTCAACATTTAGATTTAAGGTTTATGTTAAACATATTTGGAGATTCTCTAACTTCTTTAGCTTTAGTACAGACTTTTGTAGCTTATCACTTCAGAATCAGCTTTGTAAGCAATTTGCGTGTGTACCTAATGTCGTATGCTTTCACTGTAATAGTAATGTACACGCATTATTATATTTTGTTCTCAGATGCCTCAGTGTTCAGTTAAATCAGGCTTTAAATTCATGTTTCCTCAGAAGACCATCAAAGCAGAACATTTTAAGACAGAGAAATAATAAACAGTTGTAGCAGAAGTTACAGAGTAACTATCTAGTTTTAGATTGAAACAGGAAACTTCTACACTCTATTGTGAACGCTTTCCTGAAATTTGAAAACAGATTTTCATAATTTAAATAGTTACTGTTCTTTGAGTTTCACTTGAGATCTCACTGAAAAACTAAATGCACTCGCTATTTGCAGTTTTAAAAATGTCCCCTCATTAAAGAATGAGAATAAAACTTTTCCCAGCTAGAAGCATTTTGGGCTGCGAAAGTTCTGTGTGACCAATTCTTTTTTTGAGAAGCTTGTAGAATAATAACTTTTAAAGGTTTAGGATACAAGATTATTTATAAAAACTGCTACTGTTTACATGCATACCTACAGGAATCTTTGTCATAATTTAAAGCTATGATTAGTTCATAGAAAGACTTGTACATTTCACATAGACTAAAACAGTAAATATATAACACAACAATTTGGGTGGGGAGAGGAAGTAAGTTCATCAAGAACAATGTCTATCCTGCAGATTTCTAGCATAGATTTTGAGGGTTAGTTACAGTTTCAAATCTATTTTTGATATTTCCGTACTGTATTACCAGTAGATGATCTGCATCTGTAATACACGCAAGTTGCATCTGGAGAGTTCTTTTGCATCAACAGATCAGCCAGCTCTGCACTAACACATGAAATATCAGGTATTCAATTTATCATTTGTTCTGCTCCCTCAACATGTAACATTAAAAAGCAAAAATTAAATCACATAGCCTGAAACTGTAAATTGAAATAAAGAAAATTATGCCTTTGTATACTGATTTTCATTCAAAAATAAGGGGAAAGCTCCAAAATTAAGCAAGAAATGGTTATAGAACCAAACCTGATGCAGTAATTCATTTCAGCTTACTACCTGTTCAGCTTCACAGCCATACAAAAACAGAAGACAGTTAAATAAAGCCTAATTCTATAACTCCTACATATATTAGATACATTTAACCTGTCTAACCAGTTACTCAACCACGTCCAAATTTAGTTCGTCAGCACAGTACAAATAAGACACAATAGTTTCATTTTACATGCTGCCACGTACAGTATTATGCAACGAGCCAGTAAAATGTTTCTGCAACAGGAAAACAAAGAAACATTTATTGAAAAAAAAAATGTGAAAAGCAGCAAGAGGACAATAAAAGTGGCATTTTTTTCCTGTTTTATCTTGTTGCCAAAGGCACTCACACATGCAGACAAGCTGACCATATATGTTCAAACTTTTGTTGGAGAAGATTATACAAGACACTTTCCAATCTAGATTTTTACCTGTTGAAGCATTTCTTCTGTAGCATTCAGTTTTAACTGATGCCCCTCAAGACAGATTTCTAAGTCCCGGATTTTCTCTCCTTGAGCTTCCACCTGGTCTGTAAGTACGCTCACCTGTAATTTGAGAAGAGAAGCACAATGCTACTGAACTGACTGTAAATAAGTTTCAATTACCTTATACAATTAACATCCAAATGCACATTCTAACAGCAAGTTCTCTTTTAAAGTCCTCAATGGTCGAATATTCTTGTGCTCTGCAGCAACCTGCTCTATCAAGATAGGCAATTTTTCAGTCTCACCTATGTTTTACTTCAACTCCGCCCTCTAACACCCCCCCGCCCCCGATTATTTTATTTTAATATAAAAGAGAAGAGCATTTCTATAAGAGATGGAAGACTACCTACAGGTAGCCTCAGTCAGCTCACACGAAAGTCTGAAAAATTAGAAAGTACCAAACAAGAACACAAGATACTGAAAATATTTTGTGGTTTTGGAGCATGCATTGCCATTTCAGGTTCCATTAGCATTTCACTCCCTAAAATGGATAAACAATAAAACTGTTCATTCAGAAACCAACCAATTACCTTACTTCTTACAAGAACAGAAAACCAGCTTACCTATCAATAAAGTGTTCTGAAGTTATAAAGAATGCAATGAGTAAAAGACATGTTTTAGCAGCGGCAAAGTTCTATTCCAAGAAAAATTCCCAGGCTTTGCAAGCCAAAACATGAAAGCAAAAGAAGTGAGATACAGACAATGAATCCCAGGAAAAGAAACAATAAGCAATACTGCTAAAGAACTGTGGGAATGGTGGTACAGACCAGTGAGCGCATAGTAAAGAAAAGTCCAGCTGCCTAACTAAAAGCTGGCACAAAGCTGACAAAGCTGTACTCAGGGTAACATTAGAAAGGTGTTAATTCCTTTGTTAAGCAGTACATACACTCCATATATTCAGTTTTACTATTCACTGATATGAAAGCTTTGATTATACTGGAAAAATGCTCTCTCTCACAGAAAAAGCAACCTTAGGTGTTTAAACTCCAGTTTGAATGAAATTAGTTAAAACTTATCTATGCTGTCACATCCAACCCTGCGACACCTTTATTTAAAAAAACAAGGGGGTATAGAATGTGGAAATGAAACCTTTCAGATGTATCCCCTATGCAGCATTTCTAGAACTCAATCAATGATAACTGAGCTCACTTCAGGGAAGGTGCAGAGGGAGCGACTGAGTGATTTGTATTTGTTTCACCTACGAACTTAATGACAAGCATGCCTGGGAAAGGAACACAGAAAAAGGAAAAAAAAAAAAAAGGACTATTTTATTATTTTGCCTTTAAAGTAGTTGGGTGTAGGGTAGAGTACAGACAAACACAGGATGAGAGATGATACGAAGGAGTGGGTGGAGGCAGATGGCAGGGGGACGAATCCAAGCTGGGGCAGAGGGACAACTCCCTGTAAGGAAGTTTGCTGCTTGTCTACTTTTTTGTTTTGCTCCCACTAAATGGGTGATGGCACACAAAGGAACCCAACCCTGTGAGGTCAGAAAGCAAGAAGGAACAAACTGAATCCTCTTCTTCACTCTCATGCAGGTTCCAGAGAAAGAAAACAAGCTCTCCTTAAAGGATCAGGTTAGATTCCAACTAGCATTGTAACCTGCAAGGAAAACTCTGTATGTTAAATGTGACCTGCAAAGGAATTTAGTAAAATTTTAGCAGCTTTAGAAGCATGTGTTGGATGTTCAAGTAGTTAGGCAGAGACACACATTAGCCATTTTGAGCTCATATTTTCCCTGCTGTTCAGGATTACATCTGCCAGACTCTTCAGGGAATCAGTAGGCTGCACACAGAACGTAACCTCAGTGTATGCTACGCTGGCAAGTCCATCTTGCCTTAGCAGTGCAATACCCATGAGAGTCAGCCCATAGGTAATGTATTTTCTACAAATATCTATAGAAGTGAGGCATGCTGAACAGTTAGCTAAAAATCAAGTGGTATAAAGGTTGAAAACATCTTTGTGAAAAAACAAAAAAAACAACCACAAAAAACTAAACAGAACACCTGAAGTACATGAGCTCCTATTCGCAGGCACTGAGCTGTAAGAAGGTGTCCCAGATGCCACAGCATTTCCAGCCTCCACTACAGATTGAGCAGTGGAAGCAGCTTTCAAAGTGCACTGTTTGACTCAGCCTTGGCGAACCGAGATAGCAGGCATCGCCCATATTGCTTCTTCTTCTGCAGCAAGTCTGATACAAGACTGGAGTGCTCCCAGACTCATATTTGCTACAGATGACAGCTTATGGACCACAGTTCACTGGCACAATTCGGCATGAGCTATAGAATAGAGGTGCTCTGTTTCCCACCGCTTTCTCATCCTTCATGCCAACGGTCATACCCAGGAATCAGGTTTGTATCAGCAGACTCCCTCAGGCCAGTGTAACCTCACATGGGACGTGCCTGTATTCCTCATACTCGACTGCTATATATATACAGAACTGGTGTAAACCAGATTCTAACCCCAGCTCCATCTTGGCACTTTTTCTTTGTTGTTGTTGTTGAGGTTCACCTACCCGACCGAGGTTTTCATCTATCATATTTGCCTGGGTGTTTTGGAGTTCTATGGCAGTACTGTGCAGTTGGAGAGATAAATGCATAAATACTGCCTAAGCCTCTTGATTTGTAGGGGGTGTGATGGTATTAAAAGGCAAGACAGAAACAATTTTTACATCTGATTTCACTACATTCCTTTTGAGAAAAACTCTAGGCAGGTCTCCAAACCATGTCATAAAAACCCCTTTGCGAGTCTGGCTGGCTGCGCTCTATGGGTACCTATTTGTGTGGGTGAAGAAATACTAAAAATCAGCAGGACAAAGACAGGAAAAGTATGTAATGAGCAGTAGCCCGGAACAGTCTTCAGGAACTTGGAAGGGCTGGAGAGTAATACTCCTGGTAAATCCTCAAAATCTGATACATTTTGAACACCAAGATTCTGGCAAATCTGCACAAGCCCACCAGCATCCATGACCATCAACATCTGGCTGTATAGCATGAACCACATCCAAGACAACGGTGGTCGCTATATGCAGACAAGGATTACAGGACTATACACACATGTGATGGAACAAAGGAGGCCTTCAGGGACAAAGCCACAGGTGCATTGGTGCAACCCTCTGCTTCTGAGTAAACAGCTGGGTTTGGCCTCCTAATTGTCACTCCAATTACAAGTTGCTCATGTGTGTGTGAACTGTGCAAAAAGTTGTTTGCTAGTATTAATAGAAACAAGATGTTACAGTTAATAACCACCTGATTAATAAAAGGCGTTTTAATGAATGTCAGTTGTGATGTTACCTTCCCTGACCTGATTCCCTCTCAGAACAAAAGGAATACGCAGCACACACTTAAAACACTTAAATTCCAACCAGAAGTTTGTTTCTCGTTAAGGATTATTTTTTCCTAAATTTGGCAATAGCAATCTTAGTTTAACAATAACGAAAAGATTCAACCTAAGCTTATGCTTATGTCTCACAAACTATTTATTGTTTAACAACAGCAGTGAGAATTCTGCTCAGTAAATTAATACAAGTGTGAACAGAACATACAGGATAAAACATGCTTACAGAAACTAGTAACTGAAAGTAGGGACAACACCTATCCAGCCCGTATAGTTAGGTTTTGTTTGATATAAATACGTATGATTATAATACACTTTTCTAAGTGTAAAGAGAAAGAATATGCAAAGACCATTTAAAAAAATATCCAGCTTCAGTTTTAAAAAGCATGTAATGTACACTTAGTAATAGTGAAAATACTCAGGAAAAAAAGAGTTGTATAACGTGTGTTCTCCAGGAGGAAAACTTATATGGGACATTGGATCTGTTTGAAAAAGGCTTGGTAAACTGAGAAACAGGAAACCTGGAAGAGCTTAGGCATTCATTTTACTGTCAAATTTTCTTTTTGCCCCTTTACTTCCCCCTTAAGCTTCTTGATGATGTAAAGTGACTCTGGTACACTATACAAGCAGGAAAAATATCAGTTCTACCTACCTGCTGGTCTTCCAGTTCATTAACAATGGTGGCACACAGAATCTAGAAAAATCAACCGGTACAACCTAGCAAACCTAGAATGAGAACCACTACCACAGCATTGTCTTGGGACTCCACAGAATTATTTTTAAGTTGTTTTTTTCCTTTGTCGTTCTTCTCCCTCTGACTGCTGTTACCCCGATCCCCTTCTTTACCAAGTTAGCCCACTGTGAAATCAATGAGATGGATTATGTGAATTATAAATTAATTCCTGACTAAATATCATTTACATTTGGTGACCTGCTAACATTTGTTTAACAGAAAATACTCTGTCACTTCAGTTTTTATTCACTGAGTATCAACTATGTAGATGATGTTCTCTTTAAGACATACCTGCAGTATGAGCGACTCTTTATCACCTTCTAATCGCGCCAATCTTTCTTGATAAGTTTCATTATTAGTTGAATGATGATTCACCTGTGACTGAGGGAAAAATGTGCTATGAGAATTTTTACAGTTAAATATTAACATTTCAAGCATTAATTAATAAAAAAATGATATATTGAGGGGTTGTTGTAATACAAAAAGACATGCAAAATACGTCTACAGACCAAAACTGTTCATTTCATATGCATTAAACCTTCTGAATGTACCGTTTTTTAGCTGGACTTTGAATACTTTCTTAATTTCCAACAATCAAGAAAGATATAGGAATAGATTTTATATTTTCTAGAAAATTATCATTTCATTGGGTAATACCATCTTATCAAGACAAAAAAAGACATTTAATCTGAAATATCTGGTCTCAATAGTCTCTTGCCAAAGTTAAGGAATCTTGCTGTTTATTTTTAAATGGTAAAAGTTGCTATGTGTGTAATAGTATTCCTAGAAATTACTAAAATAAAAGTATCAATTTACTCTTAGGAATGAACAAATTATTTAAATTATCAAATTCTTAACAGGAACTACTCTAGCGACATAATCACTTAATGGATTTCTAAACGGCTCTAAGGAGCAAGACCTTCCAAAACATGGTCTGTCCCTAAGTATTATGTCCCATTTCCTATGAATTTTAATACTACAGAGAGAAACACCACAATTAAAAACAAACAAGCAAAAATATATCTGCAGATTTATTTTAAGAAGTTTAGAAGAGTCTCATAGCTTCATCCTGCATACTAAAATGTTGTGCCACTGTGGGAATGGAGCTGTTTGCTTAGAGCATGGAAAGTAATACGAGCCCTTAGCGGTTCATTTCCCAGCTCCATTGCAGGCGATGCATTTCTGCCGGGGAATACAACACTCCGGCTGGCTTTTCAGCTAACACAAGGCTCCAGCTTTACCGTGTTCCCTTCAACTACAGCGGTCTGCAGTTGAATACTCATTTATAGTTACTTGTACAATGGCACCAATATAATAATAATAGTAATCCTCCTCCCAAACCATCCTTTCTTTTTCAACTGAACATTTTTGAAAAAGATTTTAAAACAATATTAAATATAATCATAGCTTCTTGATGTACACTGAGGTCTACAGCCCCAAATATAAAACAGATGACGAAAATAAACAAGGTGCTAATTTTCTAGAAATTTTTTACACATTTGAAGACTATCCATAGATCTCTAATTAGCAGGTTTCTCTTCAGACTAAACAAACATAAGGTTTTCTGTCTTTTCCTCACAGGTTAAGTTTTCAGGATCTGTTTTGTTGCTTTCTTTTGGTTCCTCTTCACCAATTGTTCCTTGACTTCTTTTGAAATTAACTGCCTAAAAGGAGACACAGGACTCCAGCTGAAAATGGCTGGAGTGAAAAAATCCTTTCCACAGGTTTGCATGGCCTTTGGGCCATATTTCTTTTACATCAGTCATATAGCAACACTGATACACTGTCAGGCTAGGGCCCATAACTTCCAGATCCCTTTTTAATGCTCATAATTAGCTAGCATCCTGTTCTTCATTCTGTACTTACTAGTTTCTGCTTAAATGTATAACCTTGCACTCGTCTATACTGAATTGAGTCCAGTTATTTATATTGCTTTCCTATGCATCAGGCTCTTTCTATGTTTTAATTGTGTCCTTTGGCATGGCAACAAGGCTCCCAGCTAGAATCACCTATAAATTCACTAAGCTTGGTCCTTACCCCCTGTTTTACAGTGTCGACAAGAACACTGAGGAACAGCATGTGCAGAACCTTGCTCCACACCTCACTTAATCAGTCAGCATTCATTGTCAAAAAAAGAATATATTAACTCTACTCAGAACATACTTTTCTCACTGGCTTTTGACCAGTTTATGTAGGTACAACTAGGATTCAAGACCTCATAGAAACAGCTCTAAATATGCACATGTAAGCATGTAACATACACAAACAGAAGTCTCAGACAAATAAATAAGTTTTACAGTGGCATCTGGAGGAAGCTGGCCCATGCACTTAAAGGCATAGTGACTTCACTCCCTCTTCTTCTCCTAACTAGTTTTAATTTTTTAGAGTTTCTGTGTCCTAACATCTCTGTCCATCCTTCCTAACATCTTTATGTAATTTTTTCAAGCCTTCTCCTTCTATTAAGAAACACCTCCCCCCCTTTACGAAATATGCATCTTCAGTTTAACTTAGGACTTTTGTATTAAAAGTTGGTCAGTCAGTCAAGTCCGTATGGCCTTACAGTTCATTTCTTATTAACTTTTATAGTACTACAATGAAAATAAGGAATTCTCATAAGTAAACAACATGGAATTCTGTATGTCTGGCTAGATAATCCCTTTGACCTCAGCTATGCATCTTCAATCATACTACCAGCCATTCCACCTGGGGTGTTACTCCACGTAGAGAGCAAAGTCTTATACTGTACTTCAGAACACAAAATCTTTTAACCTTGATGGCTACATTTCCATTAGGGTTAAAACTCCATTACAAACCATTACATGAGTTTTCTCAATGGAGAGCCCACAGGCCTTCCCCAGTATGTCTCTGGCATATAGTACTAGAACATTAAGTACTCAGGGAAGAACAGCACACTGCTAGGCAGGGAAAGATTCTCTTAATGACAAAACCTAGTGATGAAAATTGCCAAGTCAAGTAGATTTTGCACCTTCCTCCTGCCATCACTTGCTGTTTTCCTAGACTAGAGTTAAGAAATAAACCTGTAACCACTTGTGTAACCACTCCCCCGCTGGCCTCATAGGCACAGTGAGTTACGTTACTGCCAATACACTTTTACATAACCAATCTGTCATGAATGCAAAAAAAATAATATAGAAAATACATCATTTTATATAATCAGTAATTGAGAATTAGTTCAACATCAAATCAGAAATAAGTTTTTTAATTACACTCATTTACCAAATGTATAACCTCCAATGATCTCTGCTGCACTGAGTGACTGTGAAATATCCCCTGCTGGAAATCCAACACTCATTAACTATGTAAAACCTGGTGAATCACATTCATGTGAACAGAAAAGGGGGAATAAAAATTTAAAATAATAATAAATAAAGCAACCTTGCCAACAGATCAACCAGCAAGCACTCAGATAAGTACAGGAAAGTACAGTAGACAGAAAATGACCTGCTAAATAAAAGTGGCTGATTGACACACAGCAGTTGTTTAAGACTTGGGAAATCTTTGTGGCATGCATAAAGACAAGATAAAACAACGTAATATGAACCAAGGCCATCTGTGGATGGTTGGAGTGCATTCTGCAGTTGTGAAAGTCAGTACTGAGAGGAAACTGAGCAAGTATAGTTAGGTATCACATGTATCAGCAGCAACTGAATATAGGACCTATAACGCCAAAGTCATAAGACTGTAGATTACTTGAGTTGGTGTAAGAGCTCACAAACAATAAATATTAGACCTCTGTAAGCACACGTCCAAAAGGCTGAATCACCAAGATTTTCCACAAAGATGTTATTTCAGAAGACATAGCCTTAAAGACCAAAAGTCATTACCTGGGCTCCACAAATTATAAGCTAAAGATGTTAATTATATGTCTTATAATAAAAGTATGAGAGAAATTGCATGAAACATGAAAAAGTTTATGGTAACAGACGACAAAAAACTAGAAGGAAAGATATGCTAAGGCAAGGTGGTTGAAACTATGTTGATGGTAGTACCACTGCAGATGAAAAATCAAGTGTATACCATAAATTGCCTCAGGGATCTGCAAAGCAATTTCTTGAAGAACCTGTATTATAGTCTCCATAGAGATTCTGGATATAGTTCAATGCCCATCATATTGCATCAGATATTAACATAAAATGTTTCCTGAAACAATTCCAAACCAACTGTTTTTCCTAGTTTCAGAAAAAAGAGAGAAAAGAAAAAAAGGCTTTTGCATTCCATTACCTGTTTCAGCTTCTTCTTCATCTTTAGTTTCCAAATCTCTCTCTGCAATATGCTTTTTACTCTAGCCTGGACATAATATTAGCAGCTGCTGGAAACTTGACTGTCTAAGAATCGCTTACATGATCCAGTCATTACGGAGTCCTTTTCCAAGAAAAAGGCTTAAATATTCCTCCAGAATATAAGAGAAAAAAAATTAAAAATCTGACTTCAGAGTATGATTCAACAGCTTTAATTTAAAACGGGAATAATCAGCAAAAATGGAAAAGGGTATGACAATAAAGGGAAGAAATATCTGGCCAGCTCAACTGTCTTAATTTTCAACAACCTTCTCAGAGGCTGGTAAGTGTGGAATCTTATGTTTTCTTGCATGTTACTTTAATAGGAAACAATTCAGAATGTGGCTTATTGTCAGAAAACAATGACAAACATCATAGAGCGCTTCTGTACAGATGTTCTGTTCAGAGGCTTCTGCAACAGAACTTCTAGCCGAATCTTGATAGGCTGTAGAAGTAAGTCTCTTAAAGCAAGCACGTATGCAAGATAATAAAACTGAATGCAGGCCAGTTTATGTTCTCCACATGTGCTGTTTTAGTTTCAGCTCAAAGAATCTCCAACACAGCTAATTTTAAACCAAAAAATACCAAGTTCTTAAGTTGATCAACAAGCTGTTACACAGAAATTTGTCACTAATACCATGGATCTCATATTGGGCTGTGGAGGGTGGAGGAGCTGGGAAAAGAAACCTGGCAGTCAGAATGGTGATTTGTGAGCTTTTTCAACATGTCATAACCCTCCTCTCTTAATTCAGTCACATGAACCACCTTCAGTTCCACTGATAATTGAATAAGGTGCCTGTGGCAACTATAATACTTGCATTAATGGGGAAGATGAGGGACATGCTTGATGTCTTGTCTTTCATTGCAGTTTAGAAGCTGAAAACAAGGAGTAGAGCCAGCAGAGTTCAACCAGTCAGTTTTCCCACAAACTACTAGCAGCACACAGACTGTAGTATTATATTTCAATACTAGAAAATGTACACTATAGACTATTTTCAGCCTATTTGGAATTGATAATATTTAGGAGAGCATGGACTTTCCATCTCTTTAGTACTCTCTTCAGTCAGCAGAATTATGAGTCACGGTAATTGCGACTGTGTAGTGATGAATGAGTAGCCTACACAGTAAACATTTTTATTTTGGCATTTGACTATGGATACAATACAAATTTAATCACGGCATGTTAGCACTACCTCAGATACACACCCATGTGAATATGTACATACATTCAGTGTACTTGAGGAGGAGAAGAAGGAGAAGGCTGGAACATGATTTCTGGATCTGTAATTCTTGCCTTTCATCTGAAGGCAATTAATAAATCAACAACAGGATTTTCTATTTGCTGTTGTTCCTTGCTGGTTAAGTGAAAGTGGCAGCCACTTTGAAGAAGCTAACAGCATATAGTCTGAAATTAAGTAAAACCAGAGACTGGTAAATTTCTGTAGTCCTTAAACCAAAAGGATTTTGACCAAATATTTACATTTTATCTGGATAATTTTTCCTAATACTAATACCTATTTTCTCCTCCAGACGGTTACATTACTTAAAGGAAGATATCCTTACAGAAGTCATTAAGATTCACTCTCAATATCGTGAGCTTAATGCCTTTTGCATGGGTTTGATTGCTCCACCTCTTGCTAGTACAGCCTATGAACAGCATCCAGAAGAAACGAGAGAAAAGCATAAGAATAACGTACACCTATTTCAGGTCAGCCATCAGCTCTGTGCTGCATGCACTTCAAAAGGTAAGTCTAAAGCAGCCTACAAGAGTCATCAGACACCTCCGCTTTGTATGAAGGCACCTCTCTCTCAATATAAAGATATCTTACCACTGTACAATGTTTTCCAGAGGCAACAGACCTTCCATTTTGCTGCACTCCATCCACCGCACTTCAAATAGCTCAGTTAATTTACAATGTCCTTAGAGAGCCCATAATATTGTTTGTAGTAAATATCAGCATTTATGTTTGCGATGCTTGTTAGTAACTTGTGGGTACACCTACATGCCTACATACCAAAATGCAGGTTGTGCCATTTTTATTTGGAATGGTGTGTTCCAGTTAAGGCCAGATGGAAAGATAAGAATAAAGCAACAGGACAACAAATGAAATTGTATGTGAACCTTCTAACCCAAATCCCCTGGGAGAATCAAAGAAATTTTGCTAAAGATGAGACACTTTCAACTGCAGGTAGTGGGGGGTGTCTCAGGTTCCCTAGCTTGCAACAGAAACTTTTAACAGTGACAGATTTATGCTTAGGCCCTGTAAAAGAACCCAACATCAGTTACCTGCAAAATGCTTTCCACAAACTGCCCACCAACTATGTTCTAAGAACTATGCTGCTGCCTTAGCTGTAATGATAAAAGTGCACTGTTCATATACAAGAACTTTTCCATATCCTTCTAGAAACAGACTACTGAGAGACATGCCTCCTTTAATAAATCCTGTGACCTCCTTAGATGGGCTTTGAGTCTTACTAACAAGACTGCATCATTACAAACCCTTACAACACCGCATGAAACCAGGGTGGTACTACGTGCCTGTGTCAGATACTCAGCTTCTCCTCCAGAACAGCTAACCAGGACAGTTCCAAAATTGCCATCAAAGAATCACATGCCATGAAGTATTGTGTAGGTGTACCCGTTGCAGAGTTTTGCCTTTCTGATATTAGCTAGGATATTATCAGAAAAAGCCTTTCTCTTGTGGAAATACTACTGCAGACTAATAATACTTCTTACTGGCAAAAGGCAGCAAAAGTAAAATGGAGAAAAAACAGTAAACAAAGGAAAACACATTAACTGTGCCTCATATACAACTGAGACAAGGCTAAATCATTTTTTGGCTTTGTCCATCTGCTCTTACACTTTGCTACCCACTCTGTCCATACTTGGGGTCAATCTTGGCACAGCATTTTCACAGGTCATTTTAACATCAAGGAAGTCCAATGGAAAAAGCTGAAGCATGGTGACACCTTACCTAAATATTCATCTAAATATTTATTGCTTTGTCCCTGTTGCTGCTGCGTGATACTACTATAAGCATTACGTTACTACTACTTAAAACGAGATCCTCTGTTCTAAGCATTTGAAAATAGCAGCTGTGTCTGTCATTTTGCCGGCCTGGATCTCGTGATTTCTCTATTTGTTTGCTGCCCTAACCCAGTCCAGGCTGCAGACACCACGGAAATCTAGCTTAGCCAACCACTGCAACATCAAACCCGATTCTGGTCTCTGAAGTGATTTCAGCTAATGATGAAATCTGAGCCAGCTTTGGCATACTTCACTAAGGGTTTATGGAAGTCTGTTGCAGTTATTCTCTTAGGTGCCATTTGTTACTCTGGAAGGGACTCATACTTTCATTATCAGCCAAAGAGCAACAGTTTATGATTGCAGGGCCTGAAATCTTTATTTGCTACCACAGTCAGTGCCAGACATGTGACATTAGGACTCTTGAACATGAGAATTAAATAAGTAACTTGGATTGTTTCAATTTTATTTTTTTTAAATCACTCGTCAAAGGAATTTGGGAGCAGACTGCTTAAGTTCTCCTGGGAACAATGCAAGATCATTTTCACTTCTCTTCCTTTCCCCTACATATGCTCACCCCCTTAAGGACCTTGCAAGGAAAAGCAGCAGTGTTGATAGTCTCCTTTATGTAGCCTACATAGAAGGAATTACAGGCAACAACAGTAATAGCATTAATTTCCGTAAAAGCCTGTGCTGCATTTGAACACAGTATCCTTTCTGAGCACAGTACCTGAAAATCATCCCAAAGACACCCTCTGTTAACCCCTCCAAATCTGTGAACATTTCAGTGAGACTTCACTGAAGCTGTTCCTTGAGCGCTTTCTTGTTACTGTCCTCAGTGTTTCCTGCACGCCACGCAACCTGCCAACAGTACACCTTAGCCTTTTGTTAGCAAACCTACCTTTTTAGAAATTATATTTAAACAAGGAAGGAGGGGTGACAGACGTACTGTATTCAAAACCTCATTAAAATTAAATAATAAATTAATGTATGATCTCAAAAACTACTAAAGCTCTAACTGCACAGAGCACAGGTTAAACTAATAGTATAAAGTTACCAACTGCTACTTCCTGTTGTCTCTTCTCTTTCACTACCCCATTCACCTCCCATTTAATAATCCCCCCCCATCCACACTCCAGAAGCATAAGTTTCCAGAAACTGATGTAAATATTTTGTAAATTAACTTCACGATTCTCAAGCTTTTATTAAAGACTGACATATCATGAATATTTTATATTCAAGAAACTACCCAAAGCTCCTAATCACATTTTCCTACACAAAAGCCATTTGCCTACATTTTATGTTTATACAGCTAGTAAAAAAAATAAAAAAATGAGTGTATGTGCATATGTATACATATGTTTTTAAACCAGTGCCATATAGAAGCACTAACATAAATGGCGTGCATAGAATTTGCAAGAAAATTACACACAGGTTAAAACAGATTTTAAAAGTATAACGAGAGGATGGGCTGCTTACATTACACACAATTAAATTAATATTGTAATTAAAAAAAACAGTCTACTGTGAAGGATCTATTCACATCCCATTCATGGATTATTTTCACACACTGAAAAATAAATACCTAGAAACTAACAAAATCTAAAGGCTGACAAAAACTAAGTAATTTTTCCAAGGTGACGAGACAACTGCACAGATCTTTTTTTTTTTTTCCTTTTATAGGAAGGCAAAAACAATCACATGCAGTTAATTCATGTTCAGACAGTTCATCACAAAATTAGAATTTTAATAGCACTGCCTTTTTAAAAAAACATAGTTTTATCAGAGTAACATGCACAAGAAAAAAGTACCACCATTTTTACCTAAACAAAGGCATCCTAAAAGATCTCATCTGGTTACCCTGATGAGGAATTGATTAAGTGATGAATTAGTTCAAGTATTTTTTCATTTCAAAGCACAACATGGTAAACAACACACTCTGCTTTTTTGCCATACATTCTCATGCAAGGTTTGCTTTGTTGTATCACAATCTCAGGAAAGCACGAGCACTTGCTAGAATCTATTGCCATTTGTTCAAAGTTTGATCCTAGAGTTTCGTTTTTAAAGACAAAGACAGCTGATTCTCTCCCCCCTCCCTAAGCTGCCTCCTCCTCCTACGTGAAGAAATGTCTTTAATTCATTCCTCACGAAGAAATTTACAGTATTTTATGTCTGAGACACTCGGTATATTTCCTTTCACAAAGCTGAGAATACTGACTAAGATCTGCTAACGTGCATTTACGAAGAGAAAACAAAGCCCACTTACCCTCTTTAGCCACGTGAAGTGCTTGTAAATATCAATCTCACCATCCATGCTTTGGGCCCATCTCAGCAGTCACATTCCCAGGGTTAAAAGAAACTTTTGGAAGCAAGCGCACTGCTTTGTTCTACAGGATATAACTGTGACTTCTTCCCCTTTCAACCCTCAACTTCTAAAATCTTGAATGCGTCTTCACATTTTAAGCTAAACCTGCCTCTGTCCCACAGTGTTATCCCAAATGCCTCTCACAGATGTATATATAACACACATCTGTATAAACTTCTGACTCTCCTCCAAACATCTGGTTTTCTTAAACAACAGATCGGTTAGCAACAAGAACAATGCAACTCTAAAAACGTCAAAAATATAATTTGCTAAATGATCTTTAAAAAAGGATCTTTCAAGTATAGTATAAATCTGCTGAAACTGTTCCCTTTTAATGTTGAATAACAAGCTAAAAATTACTAAGCTGTCACTGAGAAACTATTTTCAAGTAATGCTTTCTCTGGCTTTCTGTTTCAAGAGTGGCTGGAACTCATTACCAAAGACCCCCTATTTCCTGTCTCTGTTTTACTCCCTGTTTATTGTAACACTACTCAGCCTTCTCAGTTTATTTCAGGCTCAGACTAAACCTAAAAATAAGTTCTGGTCTTTGAATTACTTGCCTGTCCTCACCAAAGACATTCTAAAAGAAGAGGAATTCAAGGACGATCCTGTGGATAAGTTAATTATTCCATAAATACTGCTATTGCCAAAGAGGCAGTTTTCCATCTTAACAGAAGACGATGATACCCTTCTAAGACTTTTGTCTGTTCCTGCTGAAGCGGAAGTCTTTTAGCATGGCAACTTTTCAAACTTGCAACACCAAGATAAATGCATATGCAAAGCAATGCTCTGGCAAGAAGTTTAAAAGTGTTGCCTGTTACTGCGGTGTCCTCTAGTGCCTCCACATAGTAGTTTTGATTAAGTTCCAATTTTTCCCCATAAACTCCAGTTCCCAGTGTTTGTTTCTCCTACTAGTTAGAAGTGGCTTTGGCCTTAAACTGGGTAACTGATTGTTACACACACAAGGACAACTGCTTAGGCAATGCCTATTAAGACCAAAAAGCAGCTGTCTCCATGGAATTTTTATGATGACCTCAGAACATTTACTTATCTCTCCATTTTCTTCAGTCACTACAGCCAGACTCACTCCTGCATTTAAGGTAATTAACATTAAGGTAATTAACATTAAGGTAACGCACTCCTGCATTAAGTAAAACAGCAATTTGGAAAAGCCAGTGTCAAAGTTGTCCATCATACTAATGACACATACAAAAACCTCAAAGTCTGAAGGTCTATAATGCCCTGAAAAGCAGTTCTTACAGGGACCTGCCTTACTTAGGCATCTACCCACATTCCAAACTGTGGAAGTCACAGATACTTGAAGGAGTTTCTGCATGGGATGTGGGCTTTTATTATTTCAACCATTCTTG
Source organism: Falco punctatus (assembly GCF_963210335.1). NCBI lineage: Eukaryota > Metazoa > Chordata > Aves > Falconiformes > Falconidae > Falco > Falco punctatus. Next base: position 27,469,963 of record NC_137590.1, on the reverse strand, counting down.
ATCCTTTTGACCTGACTGACATCTTTTTAGAATATTCCATAACACAAAGAAAAACGGAAAGATTTAAACTTGGACTTCCAGGTATCTTCATCTATTTATTACCTGTTGTTACTTAAGACCATGTGACAAGAAAAGAATTGGTTTTAAAAAGTTTGTGCTACAAGTCTTCTAAAGGTGCTAGGATACCTAAAATCAGCAGTAAACGTTAAAAGATAAAAAAAACGTCCAAAAGTTTCCAAAAGTAAACCATGCTACAAGACAGGTCTGAAGAGGACTTGGGTTGCTCTGTACACAGAATGCACTTATTCTATGCTGGTTGAGTAAGTCTTTATGCTATCTTAAAGTTGATGAGAGCAGCTATTTCTTGAAAAGCTCACACCATCCAGAAAGAGCCATATACATTGTCGATGGTCCATTTAAAAAAAAACAAACCAGAAAATTATAAAAATTAAGGTGCATTTAATTTAGTACACTTCTCTATGCGTAACAGCCTCTGTTGTGGCTGACAAACTGAAGAATGAATATGGCTTCCCTGGACACTAAACATGAACTCCCTGCAAGTTCAGGCATATTCCCCCCGCCAGAAAACTAGTTACCTAACCATGGAGAACAGCAAATACATCAAACTTTATCTCAAAGTATGGCATATCCCACCACTACAGACCCTCAAGTTGTTCCACATTCCATCCATTTGAAAACATAGGCTCTAAGACTCTCATTTCAGTATTATTGAGGGAATGGGGAAACATACCTCTTAAAACACTTCACCAAACGTCATCAGTTAATGATTTTGTTTTTCATTTAAAAACCTACAGGAAAACTATATTACTCCACTTATTAGTGCCTCAGTGTAGAGTCTGTAGCTAGGTGAATACTCATTTCTCTTAGAAGTATTTAAAATTACAAACATACCTTATTTCTGCCTTGTCATTTGTGCCGGATTTCACGCAAAGGCCTCTTGATTCTGTTACAGTCATTCTTCCTGATTAAAAGGTAAACGTGTCTGAATTTTATGCATCTTATCAGCCACGAATGTTGACAACATACATTCCAGCCAGTCACATGTTCACTTTTAGCCTGTCACCTGCATGCTGAACTTTACATCCTGCTTGAGCTTTGGCCTGAAAAAGTTTCAGACGCCAGCTGAAGGCAAATCAATTGCCCCAGATTTGCTTAGAATATTTTTCTGTTTCACTGGAAAAGCAAGTTACCTTCTCTAGGCTGTGTAAAAGAAGCAAAGTATGTTGCAACCTGAGGATTCATTTATCGGGTTACCACTGTATTTTTTTTTTTCTTATTTTTAGGAAATCCATGGGTATGTGTAGTTCTTCACTGAGCACTAACTTCTATTTCATGCTTTCAGTGGATCATTAAAAAACAAACAAGCACAAATCCCCCACCATGCTCAAGTGTTACTCCATGGAGAGGGAGTGTTCTAGCTATTAATACTTCCCCCTACCAAATTGTTTATTTTCTCCAGTGTTGTCTCCAAAAATAAATGAAAATACACATTACAGCAATGTAAGTGCAATGTAGGACGCTAAAATGTTTTAAATTAACACAATTTATATAGTCCAAGCTGTATGAAAACCCATTAGGATTTCTTTGCTAATCCTGTACTTCCATAGAAAACTGCTGACTACTGCCACTGTTGACAGAACTAAAAACTCCATTTGCAGGATACCAAAGGTGCTAGCCACAGGAAGTCTGCTGATACAGAACCCCGAACAAACACTCAACTAAGCACCCCATTACTTCACTAGTCAGAATGTCAAATATTTCAAACAAGATTTTAAATCTGTTTGAAACAGTAAACAGACGCTGCAACAGCTTTTGAAACTGAAAGTAACAGAAAGCTTTAAACAATCAGTTAGGCTTCTCCTGTCCTCCATTCCAGACCTATGAAGAGGCAAGAAAACATCCACAAATCCTCTTAGAACTGCAAAGGGAAGGACAGCCTGACTGGTGGATTCCCCCTTCTCCTACCAACATTGGAGCACAGGGTTTTTTGCTTTTCTGCCACTGTCCCTCTTTCTCCAATGCAGCTGAAGCCCTGTGAACATTGTAAAACTGTATTTATTACTGTTATTTTAGAAGTCTTACTTTTTATTCAGTTAAGTTTGTGCTAAAACACAGGGTTTTGAGATCTTTCAGAGCACCACAATTGCAAACTGTCAATAGCATTCTTGTATTGGCACTGCCTTGCCTGGGAAGTCAGAAGGCAAACGAACAGGAAGCAGAGCAGTTCCCCAGCCTGCATTAGGTCCAGGTCCCTGGAGCACTGCACCTCTCTTCCTTTTCAGCAATAACTTTTAGATCATTTTGTTTTCAAAACCCATCAGCCTCTAAAATAACACTAAAAGAACATACACATAGCTTTTCAAGCCAAGAAGTGAAATGACCAACTACACCTCTTCCCAGCCTCATCAGTGGAGTCCAGTTGAGTATGGACATGCAACAAAAATTTATTCATTCCCATGAATTAGTATCAGCTTTTCCTACATCCATTACTCTCTGCTATTCCCATTCCTTGTGCTTGGGCTGCTTTGGAAACAAAGGGATTAGGACCAGAGGGGAAAATTTCCTCAGCATGCCCACTCACACACCTGTCATTCTCATGCTGCAGACGTGAAGAAAGAGAGACTGAGAATATGCCTGCACAGGAGTACTTGTGGAAAAACAAATTCAGGTCATTTGTGCAAAAGACAATGGAGGAGGAAATCCTTTTTACATGGTGAGGAATGGCTTCAGAAATCTAGATGAAGCGTTTCCAGCAAGGTAAGGCTTATCGAGACTTACTAAGACTCTTTCTCAGAAGTTTCTGATTAACAAAGTTTATATACTCCAAGCTGTATGAAAACCCATTAGGACACTTCTTTGCTAATTCTGTACTTCCATAGAAAACTGCTGACTACTGCCACTGTTAATAGAACCAAAAACTCCATTTGCAGGAGCACAGGAGAAAGAGGGACAGCGGTGAAAAAACAAACAAGAAGAGTCTTAATCACAACTAACTGATAATGCCTAAGTGACAGAGAAAGATGAAACTCTTGGAACAAAAGGAAAAAACCCTGCATTCTGTATATGAACATATTTGTTTTAGTTGTGATAATTTTAAAAGAATAAACAAGCATCCTGGGAAACAGACTAGAAATAATGTTATGTAGATACATGAACACATCATCCTTTTCCAGCATAAAATGCACTCAATCCTAGATGGCTTAAATCTTTGATTAAAACCTGTATTTCAGAAATAATCAGACTTAAATGGCCATTAGTTCCAACCAGCACAGTTAACCCTCACCCTTATTGCACGTTCAGGGGAGGGGGGAAGTAATACTTCAAACAGGTGCTGACAACTTTGGAGTCATTCCCATCTGCAGGCTGTATGGTATCACGTATCTCTAGCACTACTATATCCTTTCTGGTTACTGCTCAAATAATAACTAGCTCTCTTTGTTTGGCTTGCACCAAGAAGGTATTACCAATACTTCGATGAAGTTACTGTTTTTTAATTCATCCACAGACATTTGCACATTCTTGGCAGTTTCAAACATTCCTTGGCATATGCTGAAATACTTTTTCCAGCCCAAGTTCTAGAAGAGCTATAACTTTTTGCGTGAAACTTATTTAGATGAAAATGTAGATTGTGAGAAATGAGTACTGTTTTTGCATAAAAACTAAAAAAAAAAAAAGTTTTCTACAACAAAATCACTGTGAACACTCCCACCCCAGTTGCTATAGGCCAGAAAAGAGTACAGTGATACATGAAGATAAACATATTTATATTCTACCACAGAACATATTACAATAATGCAGGCTTATTTTTCAGTTTGAAAGGCTTCAGAGCACTGCTGAAATTACTAAATATGCAGTGAATCAGTATGTGAAACATCTGAAACAGGATATTTACCGAATTATGTGCCCATACATCAATGACATGACCAGGTAACATTTTCCCTCCCCTCAGTATGACACCCATCAGATTTTCTCTTCTAAATTCCAGAATGGAAAAAATTTGAACACACACACACACCCCGCCCCGAACAAAGCCAAAAGAAATTAAAGATGCAGATAAACCTTTACAAGGCCTTATTTCTGATAAGGAATATACAAATATTAATTTATTTTCTTCTTAAGCATTTCATTATTTCAGGGAAATAAAGCATGTTTATCTACTTATGAAGAAAAGTAGCATGCCAACATGTTGTATATGTCCTACATAAGTATAATTTATTTCCATTTTTGAAAGATCACAAAACCTGAAAACATATCTTCTTGCACTTTAACTAAACACAGGACTGTTTACCGCTATTATTAGTGTACTATTCCAAAAAAGAATGAAATAATTTTGTTGTGAATTATGTTATTGCTATGTTTGTCATAACTGATAACATTTAGCATATGAGATTGGTCAACCTACCCAAATCCTGTGAAATCTGAATTAAAGTTATATACAGAAAGTCTTCAAAACTTATGCTTTTCTTCTAACTTTCAAGTAATACCTCCTAATCAATACAGGATCTTTACAAGAGAAATTTTTGTGCTGAGCTTCTTTACGTGACCATTACTTTTATACCTTATCTATTAGCACCACTGTTTAATGAAATAATTCTCTCTTACCTATCCCTCTGTTACTTTATGGAAAACATTTTCTGATGTTTCCTCTAGCTACACTTAAAAAATCAGATACTTCACAGCACTTACACTTTAATATTAATGTTTGTTAAATTAATCCAGTGTATCATATTTAAATCAGTGAAATGCAATCCAGATGGAAATCCTAGTGAGAGATCATAATATGAAATGAAAGAGGGACACCATGCAGAACATTAGGCACAAAAGGAAAGATGAACTAACGTGGTATTCAGCCACTTACTGCAAAGGAAAGCACCGAAGCCAACAGCTGAAAGCGCCTTAGATAAAGGAAATGAATAAATGGTTTTAATGCTTTTGAAGGCTAACACACTATTTCTGTGTACAATCATGGCTGCCCACAGAGTAGTCCTCTATTTCCTCTGACAGTATCAAGGTGTGGATAGCTCACGTAGGTGACGATTGCCCCCAAGGGCTAAACATCATAGTATGTTAGTAGACTACCTTGAAATCTTGGACAACTTAACATGAAATAGCAGGGCCTGTATTTTTATATCTGGAATACCATCTTTCTTTCATGAGCACTCTAAGCCTAAGGCATAACACAATTCTGTTTAATCACTTCTGGTCATTGTAGTTTAAAGGTGGCTCTGTTAAGCATTACTGATCATTACAAGGGTGAAAGAAAATGCCAAAACCTTATCTCACCATGTCATTTTAAGAAACAGATCTAAACCAGCCCTACCCACTGCAAAGCTATTTTAAGCTTCCATTCATTCTTCATGTAGAGAAGATGTTCCTACCTCTGCTGACAGCTACTACAGTGAGCAGTCACAGTCAGAGATGACAGGGTTGTCTCCCAGACAAAGCAACCACAGAACATTAAAAAACTTGGGCCTGGTTTAGAAAAGTTCCAGGCAAGCTTTGTACACCCCCTTTCCACCTGCTCCAAGACACTCTCTAGTATTCATAAATAGCTGCACATATGAAGGACACTCGTCTGCTGTTTCTTGTGTGCTATGAATTGCTCTAACATGCTTGGAGAACTCTGAGAGCACCAGCTCTTCCAGTTCAGGCCTTCCTTGCATCATCAACTCATTGAAAGGAGCTGGAGCACAGTGGAGGACTGGGTCATACAACTTTCGACTCTGAGTACTGCTCAGAAAACCTATCCATCTAATGTTTCAAGTTGGCAAAAGTAAACACGAATGCTTACGGAATGACGGCTTTTCTACATCGTCCCAAGCAGGCTCTACTGGTCCATTTCCAATTTAACATGTGTTAATACCACTTGGCAATGGGAAGATTCAGCTATATATAGTTTTGTCGTGACCCTCAACAGTTGAGTCCCACAGTCAAATCCACCGGCAAATAAATATACTGGCTTTAACCGGCATTGCTCAGAATATATTTTCTTCCCACTCAGCTGTTGCTGAAAAATTCTATTGATATTTTTGTAAAAGCATGTTTTCAAATATACTGAAGTGCCCCGTATTGCAGTAATTTTCTGCCTCTATTCTGGACAGATAACTCTGTAAAATGAAACTTAGACAAAAAGTGAAATAAAAGAAAATTAAAGAAAAGAAAATAAAGTGAAATATGTTTCAGCACAGCACTTTAACACATTCTTAAAATAAAACTCTGAAGTACTTTCAAAACATCACAAACTCCAAGTCAGAATTCTGAAATGGCGTTTACTGTTTTAATCCAAGTTTCTGTGAAAACACTGGGGAAAAAAATTCCTTGATTTTAACACACAGTGGAAACAATCTCTTCTGAACATTAATCATTACAAAATGGCAATTGTTCCAAGACCCTAAGAAATTTATCCTATTTCTGCTAAAAGGTCTGGTTTTACACTAGAAAAACACAGAGCATGAAATAAGACAAAGCACAGCATATATCACAAAACACATTATTTTAACAAATTGCCTCTACCACACATTCCTCTACTATTTCTTCTGCTATTCTCCCCTTTCTGTTTCCTCAAATGCAGAACACTTAGAAAAATTTTTCAGAATTTGGTTTCCAAGAAAAAAACATAACCAGGAAAATACTGCTGAGTTTTCAAGAATCAGTATTTTAAGGGTCAGTTTATAAAGCTACATGGTGAAGTGACTTGCTTTAAATACAAATGTTCCACTAGAAGGAAGAACATGTTTTGCAATCCTGGAAATGAGGCTTTCATTCATGCTTAAAGTCACGTTAGGACCACTGTAAGAACAATAGGGCTCCTCTTTATTCGGAAAAGGGTTCCATGAAGAAGTACAGAATACATTAAAAAAAAGAATTAACAGTGTAGGAGTTCATTAAGAGTTATGAAATGAAACTGTAACTAGATACATTCTCTTATAGTTCAACTCAGTCAGTTGTTACAGCAGTACTTAATTTTTAATGCTGAAATTACTGCCTGTTTTGTGATATGTCATACGGTCACTAGCAATACTAAAATATTTAACAGGAAGCATTGCAACTATACGCAACATTGTTTTATATGAACTCTCCATGCTAATCCCCTGGTCTGTCCGTTCTGGTTTTAAGGCCAAAGAATTTAAAGTCATAAAACACTCCAGACATTCACTTTGAGGCAAAAAAATTTTAATACAGTTAAGTAGTTAAAAGTCTATAATTAATGATGCTTTATTCTATTTTAGCTTTGTCAAAAGATTTGCACAGCTATAGCAACTATTAAATCCTCATTCTGTAATACATATAAATAATCTTTCTAAATTCAGCGCTTTGTGAAATCTATTTCATCTATCTCAAAGCAGTGGCAGAATAGTTACCGTGACCATTTATACTGTAAACTCAGGAACATGAGATTTTCACAGATTTCAGACCGCAGAAATACAAAAAGCAGCCTTTTCAAAAAGCACACTTTTAGTTCCACAAACGGTGTACTTCTTCTCTGGAGGACTGTAGAGGATGACAATATCCAACTCCACTAAACAACTGGAACACCAAATCACCACCAATGATTCCATGAGAAAGGAATAAAGCAGATGCTTTTGAAAGAGAAAGTACGCAAGGTAGTGTCAGGTATGAAACATGATGCCTGAAGTTTTCACACTCTAGGTGTATACATTTTTTCCCACATCTTAGGTATTTCTACCTATAGCAGAGAGACCAGAGCCTAACAGCTACAGTTGTTTGAAAAGAAATATCAAAAAATAGAACAAACCACAAAAGACAACTTGGTGATACTTCATGTCTGAAAAACTCCAGTTTGGTACTACAGAATTGAAGGAAAGGAAGACTCTAGTGAGAGCAGCTGTAAGTGTCTATAATCATCACAGAAGCTTCCCGACTAATCACTAATATGGCCAATATGCCTCAAAGCTGCCTGAAAGGCTAACTCCAGTCTTACTTATTTAAACACTAGGTGTAGTTCAGTACACTTAAGAGGCAATTACGAAAACTGCAAAGCTACTTGAATTATAACGCCAAGGGGCAATTTTCTGCAGAAGTTGTTTTTCCCATTCCAGTACAACGGAGCTCTAGTTTTTAGATCATACTCCAATACAAACAACACCAAGAAAGTTCAGTCACTTTCTGTTCTCTAACCTGCAATCCCAAATACTGCTTTGTGGCACAAGCAGAACTAGCAGGAATAGCCACACTCTGCCTCAGAGGGCTTTCACAGCTGCATTAGCTTATGATGATTACTAATGCAGAAGGATCACGCAAGAAAGTAATTGGGACTTCCGTTGGATAATTCTGCTTAACCCAAATGCTAGCTGTTAAATTCTGTTGATATTATCCAGCAGGAACTAGTCTTGAGCCATCTTTCTGACTCCCCTTTCTGTGGTTTCCCATAAAAGCCAATATAGGGCAGTAGCAAAACACAAACTCAAATTATTTCCGTAAGGCACATTGTTTGTTTTCTTGATTAAGGATGGCAGCTGCAATGATTTTTAATGTAATTAAATGCATTTAAGTGAAGAAGAATCATAAAATAACATTCTTTTCTTGAATGGTGCATGCTTATCTGCTTTCAAAATAAGTGCCAGATTGTTTTTAGTATATTTAGTGTCTAATGCGTTGCTAGTCAGTATAAACTGGGAATATTTTTGACCACACCTATTCCTATATAATGTTAGAAACAAAGTAGTTGCTGTAATTCTCTAAAATCAGTGGCTTATTCAGTACATGCTAGAGCAGCTCTCCAGCTTCAAAGGAAGGTGCACAGACCCCAAAAATAAACAGATGTGGAATTAATCGTCCACAAAAGAAAATCCCCCTCTAATCCGACCTTTAATAGCTCTAAAAAAACAACACCAAAAGCTCAAAAGCATTGGTTCACCATCCACTCCAAAGTTCTTTATAGTTAACTATTGCTACTGATATCAAACATTGCTTTTTGTAACATTTCAGCTGAACACAACATACAAAATATATTCCAAATATCAAGCTATTTATTAGCCTACCCTTTAAAGGGAACGCTTAGAAGAGACCCTTTGTAGCAAATTCCATTTGAGACCATCTAGCATTTTCTATGTAATGATGTTTTATCTGATAGTGACGAGTTGCAAAAACTGGGGACTCACATCTCAGGGTGCCTGTGCACCTCATGGAGTGGTTGCTCACCAGCACATGGGTTAGCAGACCACAGGGAACTCCATGGCTGCCCACAAAAACTAAGGCACTCATGTCCATTAGGAGATGTGCGTAAATAGGGGAACCCACAGCCACAGAAGCAGCTGTTCGTGCTTGTAACCCAGTGCCAGCTGTGAGAGAGGAAATGTAACTGTGAACGCCTATGTGTGCATGTCTGTGTGACTAACATTTTGGAATTAGTTATAGAACTTAATTTAGAAATTTGTAGGGGTTCCTTAACATTTCTTAAGCATCTAGTATTCTGGTTTATCTGTTGTATTGCTGATGTTGATCCTAATATATAGGTCATTGATTTCTAGTTAATTATGTCTTCATTAAAACAGAAGACCACTCACTTTTGATGTGTTTAAACCATGGGAATTCAGAAGAGTTTTTTTGACACTCCAACATTTCATAGACTAATGATTACCAAACTTAATTCAAGGCTTCCAGTGTGAATGGATTAACTGAGCTACAGGGTCCTCATTCTCTATAGCTCACTACCCTGACTATCCTTTTTCACATATCAAGTATTATTTTTCATAGCTCTGGGACGGAATTAAGGAATTTTCAGTATGGGACATAACTATGAAATACATACACCATTTCTCTGAACTGAGGTGGATTTTATCAGATTTGTTCTCAAGTTCCAAGTGAAACTGCTGCTTGTCAGTACAGGAAGCTCTTCCAAATTTAGAGTCCATGGAAGTTTTGCACATGCTTACAAATTACTTGCATTTTTTAAAAATATAAAAAATATCTACAAATACACAGATTACTGTCCATTTTCAAATAACAGTCACAGCAACTACGCACTACCCTCCCTGTGCCTGTAAAAAAGTACTGAAATTGTCAATATGTAACAGTGCAAAATATTTTAAAAACAGTGATCTTGACATACCGCACTACAAATACTCTTGTACCACCAGCTTCCCTGTTCTGTTGGTATTGAGTCCGGGCTGCCCAATTAATTGCTTTGTCAAATGAACACCGCTCTTGATGCACTAGACCATGCTTTTAAGACATCAGTAAACTACAGCTCTAAGAGGGAACTGTGCTCCTGTTTTGGCTGGCTTCCCATGAAAAAGAAGAGAGACACATATATATATATTAATATGAGGAGTCAAAAAATTAAGTATTACCTACCTTGCAGGGCTGAAAAGCTAGTTTAACATTTCTGCAACAGAGGCGCCAAAAGCCAGACCACCAGATTCAAACTCTTCAACTTGGTGGTTCAGGGTCAACTTTACTGTGAACAACTCCGAAAATTTATGTCTTTTATGAATTAAGAATATCTTTTAACTATTGAAAAGCTTTAAAGAAGCATTTAAGGCAGGAATTCAGCAAGACCTGGCCTGAGGATATGAACTTAAAATCTAATACTGTAAATCTACATTAAAAATTGCCTCCACCTTTTGCTTTCAAAACTGGTATCAAATTCTCATTCCCTTCTCTCACATGGTCCCACATAGGACTTTTCAGCCATAGACCTGCGGGCTGTGGAGAATGCCAACAAACCAGCAGCTGATTATTTCAAACAAAAGCAGCTACCTTTCCAACAACGTTAGGTTACAACAGGCAGAAAGCAACTATAGCAGATGATAAACACTGAACGAGAAGCTGTGACACAATTACATAAAAGTAACGTGTATTGACAAAGCCAGGAGAAAATCCATTCAACTAGAAAACTTTTCTGAAGTTGAGAAAGTGATAGGTTGCTTTACTGATCAGGAAACCCCCATTCACTTGCAGTGACAGGATTGGGTTCTGACAGACCTGCTGTTTCTCTTCCTTTACATCCAATGTGTCTCTTCTTTTAAGGTCTGTCTGGTGATCTGCTCCTCACCAGGAAATCCTCAATCTTTTCCAATATAGTCAAATTTTTATTCCCCATCTATCCCAATATGTATGTCTCACATTCAGAAGCTAGACCTTTCCTCCATTTACACCACTGCCTGGTGTACAAGACACTTTGGAGATTCATAATACTGACAGTTAAGGTAAAGGAAATGTTGCGATGAAAAGGATAGGAGAATCATCCAGTTTGAATTTGTCCCTTCAACAGACAATGCCACTACATTCCAAATTGGTTGTTTAAAAGTGAAAAGTTTAATAACTAGTTATAGACTTGTTTGTTATCTCCAGTAAAGGACGTCCAAGATGAAACCAAACCACAGACAAGGTAACTTTTTTGGTAGTTTATTTTTACTATATTTTCTCTCACCAGGGTCAACGTAAGGTCTTTTACCAGCTTCTCTACATCTGCATTGCTTTAGTAATCAGCACATAAAGTGGTAATATCCTCAGCTTTTTATGATTGCTCACCACCCCCTGCAGTTCTCTAAGTATGCAGATTTCTGTTGTTATAAAAATAATTGGAAGTAGCAAAATACTTGAACCAATGCTGTTTGCAAACAAAATGGAAAAGCTGTAAATAACTACTCACCATATTCTCTTCAAACCACTCCCGTATACACACTGCTGTTGCCCCTGGAATTTGATTTCGCAATGCTTCTTTCTCTTGAGGATCTTCTAACATTTCCAATGCCATTTTTAGATCTTCCAGGAGATGCAAAATTTGAAATGTGCCCAAGTATACTGATGGAGCAGGTGACACAATATCATAACCACCATTAGAATACTCTGTGGCTGACTTTGTACCTAAAACAAGCAAAATCAGGAGAGACAATAATATTATATAATGCTTTGTAAGTGACAAATATATAGGTACTACATACTACATTTCTACTTCAGATGCTAACTGACAAGCATCAGTATTTCAGGCTTAGAAATACCAGACAGTGTCTACATATATAATCAACACTGGATAATGAGATGTGAGACGTATATACAAACATATTAAAGAATAATTTTGACCTAGAAGACATTTGCAACATCTGTTAAATTACAAACACCAAAACCTTACCAGAAATCACCTGTAATTTTCCGTGTTTACCATGAGATGTCACTAACTTCTCAGCTACATAGAAGTCCCCACACAGACCAATGTTCAGCAACGTGAGAAAGACTGATGCAGTCCTTTGACAAGAAACTTGGATGAAAATAGATCATGTTACCACAACCAGAAAGATATGTGACCTTCAGCAGGTTTAAAACCCTCCCACAGAGAACAAAAGCTGAAAGGTTCACAATAAAAATGGCTAATGAAAGTTTGCTAGCTCTCTAAATTATAAAAAGCTAACTTACACCTCTCTCCTGCCAGCCCTCCAGCAGCAATATTATTTTCTCAAGAACAATGAGTAGAAAAACGTATCTCACATGATAGAAGAATTATATAGAACACAGCTTCTAATATATCTGAGTCTTTTTGTCTTAATACCCTGTGCTTCAATGAGATGCACACTAAAATGAGCTCTCTCTTCTCAGTCCTGAATTTCAGACCTTGATTTCATTTAATATACCTTTGTTTCCTTAAGGACTAATCACATGGAAAACTTCTATTTGCTCTACTTTTTACAGTTTTTATTTACATTTAATTGCCTCATGTACATAATAGATTGTACTCATTTTATGTCTTTATTCCTGTTCTCTCAGGCGTAAGCAATCATGTTCCCCCTTTATTTGACCTCATGGGAGATTCTGTTTACTCTTCTCAGTCCTTTCATTTTGTAACTTACTTTACAGATGCATGTCGGATCCACATAGCATGCAGCATTCCTTGGAAGACTGTACCATCGATCTACACAACGGGATTATAATAATCTCCATACTATTCCGTGTTTTACTCCTGTGTTTAAACATCATTTACATCTTAGTTATGAAAGGAACAGAAATCTTCACTAGGCCTTTGAAAATTTGCTAGGTTTTTTTCCTGAGCAGATATATCTAATTTGAAGCCCAGATGTATAAGTAACTCAGATTTTCTTCTTGAATGCACACAACTTTGCATTAATCAGCATTAGTTTGCCTGCTATTGTTATTTATCTGACATGATTCGGTCATTACAAACTATGTTTGAACTCAGTGGTTCATTTTACATATATTCTGATATACAACTAATACCTAAATGCAACTCAGGAATACACTGACACTCTAGATCCTAGTACACCAAAATGCCTTCTGTACCTAGATTAGCTTTTAACTGAAATGCTATCTGATCATTTAATCCTAATATTGTTTCCCATCTCAATCAGCTTTTGATCCAAGACAGTATTTTGTCTCTTATTCTGTGAATGCTTAACTTTACTGAAAGCTTTTAGGAAAATTCTAAATAATATTAACCAGTTTTGTTTTCAACCACTGCTTTAACGACACAAAAAATTCTGTCAGATTAATTACCTTTGAAAAAAATTGTGTGGTTTGAATCCTACTGTACCATGTAAGTGGTTTTTTGTTTGAGTGTTTTAAAGAATGCAAAAACCATCCCTAGAAATTTCTAAAGCTTTGCAAGGCTCAGTAGTGGGGATTTGATTTTTTTTAAAATAACACCCTTATTTTCACTATGGAGTATTTAATATATTCTGAACCCCCTTTTAAACTCAGAATAGTCCCCATTTGGTCCTGTTGACTTCCGCTGCTCATGAGTTTATTTTAATACCTCAAGTGTGAGATCTCATCTTAACTCCTGGCTAAGACCATGTTCAAGATAAAGTTTCTTCAATATCCGGTGCTACATGAGACAACTTCACCTCGTAAATCAACCTTGTCTTGCTGAATTATTTCCTTTTGAGGAGAGGATCAACTAACTGTTTTTCTGTATTTGAGTATTCTAACCACTAAAACATATTTTCTTGTCTATTTCTATACTCTCAGATACTTATGCCAGCTTAGTTGTTTCTGTTTATGTACTTGTTAATGCAGATTGATATTAAACTGTAGCAACTAAAAATAGCTGATTTCCAAATTGTGTAACAGCCATTTGGATCATATAACCTCTTAAATATTTTAATTCACCCAGAGTGGCTCACTACTTGCTTTCCAAAAGAGAGACCTCCACAAACTGAAATCTGCCATTTTCTTCTTCAGTAGCATTGATCCCACGTTTAAAGATGTGGCTTCCTTGGTTATTGTGACATTAGGACTTTTAAACTAGTTTTCTCACTCACTGTTTTGGAAAACTCCATACTAATTTTTTCTGTCTTTTTGCTTAGCAAGTACTTTTCATACCAGAAAAGCAGATAGGATGCAAGTGATTTCATAACTCAGCTTTGGTAGCTACCCCTTCAATGAACTGACAATTTTAAATAGATATGGAATGGGAAAAAACTTAATGGAGCTTTCTGCTATAGCATTCTTCATATTATTTATATTAATATTTTTTATATACAGACAAGAGAGAAACAAAAAAAATAAATCCCACACAACTGAAACAAAACCACGCAAACTTTCAGGCCCATAACCATTGGATTTGCCTCTATCAAAATGCTAGGAAAAAACGCATATGCGCACACTTTTTAATCTTGGCAAGCAAAAGAACTGTCACCATTAAGAAATTCAGTTGTATAAAGGTAAAAATTCTCAACTGCTGGAGCACAGGCAGGGCCAGCCAGGAGCTACATGTTAGGTGATTTCCTGAGACCAGGCATGCTCCGTATGCATGCTTCAGTTACCCCAAGCTCTTCAACTGATTGTTCAGACTGAGGATGCTTAGAATTCTGCCAAAGTCTCACATTTCACACATCAGTGGAAGGCCATAATTTCTCAGAACTCTCAAGAACTAGGTCCATGTGTAACGTACGCATGCCGAGTTTCCATAGTTGTAAACTACGGTCAGTCTTGAGGACAATCCTGACCTGTGTAGGGACATTTCAAAGGTGGTAACGTGTTTTTACTGGGAAGGAACATCAGCTTGACATCAAGTGATTGTGGCAAAGTCAGTTTAAGAATTTTCAGGGTTTTATCTTATTGTTCTGTTTCCTGCCTCAAGCTTTCCTCCATTTAAGTTTACATAAAATAAGAAATAAAAAAAGAGGCCAGAAGAAGGGAATATTTTTCTATTTATTGCTAACAAAAAGAGATGCAACAAATGAAAAACAAAGACATCCTTACGGCAAACTCATGTTCGCTGAACTACCTAACAACACAGAAAAGCTGGTGTATCTTATGGCTTAGCCTATACTTATGACTGGGTATTCATTCTAAGTGTAAACAGTACAGGAGTTTTAACTGCAGAAGACAATAAAGATACTTGAAAATTTTCTTAGCTAATAACGGTAAACAGAGAGCACACTATTTGTTTACTTATATGAATAAAGAAAGATTTAAAGATCTTACATGTGAACTGTCTGTAAATTCTTATATGCACTAGTTCCATTAAACCTTAAAAGGAAAAACATCTCTTTGAATAATATCAACTAAAGTTCAATGAAGTAGAGATTGAAAGGTTCGATTTAATTCATAATTTTAGACCTTTCAACTCAGGTTATTATCCATGAAACAAATTATCAAATATACACATACCTATATATATATCAGTACTATTCAATATTTGTATTTAGGCTTCAAAAAGCAGGCACTGGTGAGAGAATAATGTACCCATGTCTGATACCATTAGAAAGACAAACAAACAAAACCCTAACCCATATCTGTACTCTTATCAAGAATATACAGCATAATTCTGAGATGTGATGAAGATTCTAGCTTTCAACAATCAAAATTCAACTAGTTTCTAGTCATTGGGATCACAGATATCAAGCAAGGACTTAAAAGTGCTTTCCGTTGCTGGACAGGGGCCAGAGTGCTCCACAAAAGTTACAAGGCCCTCCGTCCCATGCGTAACTCTCCCTGTCTGGAACAGCAGCTACCCACAGATCTCAGTGCATCCCTAAGAGAACATGACCATTCACACCTTCCCATGAAATACACGCATACACTCCTTTCAGAAATTATTTTTAAACTGGTTTGCTGTGGGTTGCTACTGTAGTACCTTTTATTCTCCTGGTTGAAATGAAAAAAGAAGAATTCCTCTGAAGTCCACAACTAATACACTTTATACTAGGTAAAGAAATGCAGAGTTCAACTCAGCATTTTAATTCAGAAAGGTTCCCGGATTACTGTTCAAATTCAAATGAATCACAAGCTTGCCTCTCTTATTTGCTTTCCATGTAGCTTCATATTAAATAGGATATATATTGGTCACCAGAAGGAAAAGAACACACCCTGAAAAACTGAAGTGAAGATGTGTAGGAGTAAATAATTATATTTTGTTGCATTAGTTTAAACCTTTACATCACCATGCACATTGTTATAGCATCAGACAGTTAAGAATTTGTTTCTCCTTGCAGATAGATGCAAAAAAAGAGATGCCATAACGCAAACAGAACACTACATGTTACCAGTATACTCTACCATTAACAGCAATTAATTTGTGTGTAGCTTTATTACAGATAGCTCAAGTGGAGAAGAATGCAGTTCTCATGTGAGAGTTTTATAGATACTCAGGAAACACGGGTGGAGTTTTGAACTCTTGCAGAAAGACTCATTTTCTAATAGCCTTGAGCATGTCACAGTCTTCCTGTGCCTCATTTTTTCAAGGGGTAAACAGGACACAGAGGAATCCATTGTCATTATGTTTATATAATACTCAACACCATGGTTTCCTAGTGTACTACTGGAACACAATTAATCATCATAAATGTCCACCTTAGAGGAGCTGAAAGAAAGAAAGGGGTAAAAAAGTATTGGAACTAAGACATTCTAAGCAGCTTAGTTCTGGCTTCCACATACAGACTGGATGAAGGAGGTTAAATGTTCCTCCACAGTGTACGTATGGTAGATAGAATAACAACAGTAATAAAAAAAAAAAGGAAAGCAACTTTTAAGTTACACATTTCCTACACCCTGACCATGCAAGCACATTTTTAGGTCAAAGTTCCAGCTTTGAAGATGAATGGCTTCAAAGAAACGTTCCTTTTGGGCAAATACATAACCTATTCAGAAAACAACACTACTGGTGGCTTGCAAAAATAAGTTAATCAGCAGACATAAAGAAAGGAGCAGAAAGCCTTGCCAGTTAAGAAATGCACTCTCCACAGCTTATATCGTATATGTTCACCCATCACCCAATTTTCATCACTCTTAGCAGTAGATTTCTGATTTCTACCTTTTCCTTGCATTTTAACTTCTGATCCCCTGCACCCATCCTCATTATCTCAGTCTTTTCACTCTGTTGACTTTTAGAAAAAATTCCATCAGTGGTTAAAAAGAGATTTTCCTAAAACTGCTAACTCCTTCACTCCAGAAAACAGCAAAAACCAACAAAAGCTCCACAACAAAACCCAAAAGCTACTTCTACGCTGGCCTAGGGATGACTTTGTAAAAAGCTCAAATATTCAAGGGTAACATTTTTCATATCTGACCAACAGTGATTAAAATAAAATTATAAACATACATTTTCTCTGGCCTTTCAGTCAATCATAACATTGCTACAGAACTTTTTTTTTTACCTGAGTCTTTACTCAATAAGCATATAGGTTGTCCAAGTTCTTCCTCTCTCCTTCAAGACTACAAAGTGTAATTTTCTTTGAAGCACAAGTCTCTTTCTCATGAAGATAGCCTTGAAAACGTGAATTTATGTAAACTAGTAGTAAGGTCTCGATGGGACATAATTCATACTCCTCGTTCCTAAAGCCTTCTGTCAAAGGAGTGAAGAGGTAACTCACACAATCCTGTCTTCTAATACTGTAATGCAAAATACATCACAAATGTGTGTTTTGAATCATAGCTCATATAGGCTTCTCCTCAAACCTTTGCTTTCAGATCTTTAACTACAGGGAACAGCAACTGTAAAGCTGGATTAGCAGGAAACCCTAGGAAAAAATTTCCAAGACTAGAAATGTTAATGACCACATTCAGATGCAAAATCAGAAGATTTTCAACTGAGCTTTATTTACAACCACACGTGGAATCCTTGAGAAAATTTTCAGGAGCTGTCTATTTCTCATGCAAATTATCTTTGTAATTACTCAACCTTTTAACTTTTATATGGTCATAGACTCTAAGCTGTGATGTGCAGCACATTAGGTACTGTATACACACCTACAACAAAAAGATCTCTCCTATCCTGAAACACAAGCTAAGCAGCCTTACAGCTGGTGGAAAAAAGATAGATTATGCAGCTATGATGGAGATTTGAGGCCAAGTCTCCATCGCACAGGAAAAACAGGATCAACATGTTTTATTAAAGACAAAGAATGAATACTTGTACCAGTTTTCTTCTTTTTTTTATTCACACACACACAAAAAATGTGTAATTAAGGCCAGTAAAACCAGTAGTCTGACTAAAACAGTGTTGAGAGACAACACATACAGCCTTTCTTAGTACAAAATTCATATTTGTTTGTAGTAAGCAGTTAGTAAGCTACTAGTAACATGAATACAGTCTCATGAAAAAAATGAATCTCAGAAAGCATAGGGAAAATAACAACATTCCATTTGTAAGGAAATAAAGGCATCTTGTGTTATAAAAATTATGCTATTCTGATTTTCAAAAAGACTCTCAAATCAAGTTAATTGACTTCAAGTAGGAAGTTGAGAAGCTATGATTCTGAATTTAAAGAAATCCCATCTGATAAAACTTTAAACTTTTAATCTTAGAAATCTGTTCACTAGCCTGTTAAACAAGTGAGTGACTCATGCACTGGAAAACAGATCACATCATATAAACCACAAAAGAACCTTTGTGCCTCAGATTTTCAGTACTATGGGGTATTACGGCCATCATGGTTTAACTGCCTTTCTCTGCTACATATCACATTTCCAGCTATTTACATTTCTGTTTCTTTTCCATAGTTTTTCAAATACCTATGATGTACAGATTTTTTTTTGCATGAACACAATGCAGCTCTGCATTTTTTGTAAGCTGATGTAGGTGTCTAGGTCATGACTGTATTTTTGTCATTTTATACTGACAGAGATTTTTTCTATAGTCAGAGATAAAGAATTTAAAGTCACATAATTCAATTGCAAATCTTAATTTTCAGTTAGTTTTAACTCTTACTTTCAAGAAAACTTAAAAGCACATGCAAGGGAAGTCGAAGACCAACTTGTCAATGTTTGACTCAGACATTCAAAGGACAATTTTGTCTCACACAGAACAATTTTAAACATCTATTTTTGTAAAAGATCATTGTTTATAGGAAACAAGTTTTCAATGCTTTCAGCTCCGTAGGATTGTGTAGTACTGTCCTGTTTTCAGAGGGAATCCATTGGTACTACAAACAAGACTCAGAGCGTCTTCACTCCGCCTTGTGCTCAGAGCCCCACTATCTGTGAGAAAATATGCTTAGGATAGTGAGAGTATGGGAGGCATGTTCTGGGACAGTAGCCCAAATAGCCATAATGACCTCTTGCAAAGTTAAGCACTCAAAATTGAGGAAATTCCAAACTTCAGGTTGCTCTGGCAACCCTGGGGAAGGAATGAGTAGACAATGCTTCACATGCACAATCAACATGCAAGTTGCCATGATCTTCACATGCTTTTAAAACACAGATCAGCACTGCACCTGAATATGCAACATCTTAACTTGAAGCCTACAGCATGTGTAAAGCCACTACAAAATATTGTGTCAAATGGCTGTAAAGGTTTCCAAGCATGCACAGTTTGTAAGGCCATGTCTTAGATGCTGTTAACAAACCTAAGAGAAAGATCACAGATAGCTGATGTGAAAAACTGTGGATTAAATAAATAGAAAGGCAGTGAACTGCTATATTTTTTAAGTTATAAAAGATTTTGAAGTGTTATAAATTTGTTATTGTTGACGGTATCTCAGGAATTAACTAATTAGCTTTTCTGAAGTTGAGTATCAAGGATCTGAAGGTAGATGTCAGAACCTAACAAGCTATAAGAACCGTTGTAAAATAAATGCTGACGTACAAATTATAAAACCTAAATATTTGTGTTAAGTTTTTGTATTGAGTATCAAGTATCTGAAGGTAGATGTCAGAACCTAACAAGCTATAAGAACTGTTGTAAAATAAATGCTGACGTACAAATTATAAAACCTAAATATTTGTGTTAAGTTTTTGTATTTTCCCTCTTTAATATACAGGATGGTTAACAGTCACCATTTTTATCCCATCCCATCCCCCCCCCCCCCCCCCCCCCCCCCATATTCTTGATACATAATTTTCTGGAACTGTTATGGCAGGAAGTTATATATTTCTCTATCAGAGACCTGACTTCAAGTAATTTATTATTTATTTTCATTTTTATTATCTCTATTTCTATAAGATCTATGTATAAACATGCCCTAGCTAATGGTTTCAAAAAGCCACTATACCATCTTGTACAGTACAACTTCACAAATGCTCCCCTTAATTAGGCATAGCAGTAGCAAGATAAACAAGTGTTGTACATATATTTCTTTGGTTCAGAAAAAAGCCTAAATTACTGATTGAAAAAGAGCAGCAAATAAAAAGGAAATACACTAATAACTGAAGCACAGCCTATTAACACAACTACAAGATTTTTAGAACATACGAGAAAACCACTGCAGCTGTTGCTGTTCAATTACTCTGATCTATAATGAAAGAAATTGCTCATTGTTTAAATTATTCTGTTTCTCTCATCATTAGTTCAACTACAGTCTGTGTCAGTTCAGTGCTCTAAAATGAAATTCTACAAAGATGTCTGTATTAGAAAGTTATACACCTTTACTATAGAAACTAAATACTGAATTTCAGAATACTGTGAACCTTGAATAGGATGTCAGTGATAAAAATATCAAGCCATCTGGAAGTATACAAATCTTAAAGAAAAAATAGAAGCTATTCTCTAGTCATTCTACACAATCACAAGAAGCTCATACTGCCCATCAGCTGCATGTCAACCAGAGTGTATTTCAAATAAAACCCACCCACCCACCCCCAACACACACCACAAAACATAGGATTAAGTGCTCTCTGTCTGGTCTGGACAATTTCAATCCCTTATAAAGCAGAACAGTTGTCTCACAGCACTTTAAGTCATGAAGATAGACTAGTTCTTACATTCTGAATTAATCCTATGATGACGTATATGACTATTCATGGGTAAAGGATAAGGTCACTAGGAAGTGTTTTGGGTTTTTATTACTTATCTAGGAACTCAGTGAAAACCATATTCCGCAAAACCTAAAAATTCATCTAAAGGGGTTCAAATGAGAGTGTTAGTATTTTTTGTCCACTCCTGCATTTTTAATCCAAGTTCTAATCACTCAACTAGAGGTGACTTAGTGATCTAACACATACAAGAACACAGCATAGCTTTGGAACTTCAACTCTAAATAGTTTTCATAGTAAAATGATGATGGGGCAGAACAATAAATGAAAGGAAAAAAAACAAAACGAAAGGAACCCACCCACCCCCAAACAGGTCCTCCTTCAAACTCTGGCAAATAGATCCCATGAGGAAAATATATTAAACTTGAATTAAAATCTTGTTCAACTCTTAATTTCCTCTAAAGGCCTTTTTTTCAACAAGGGTGTGGGAAGCAGTTGCGTTTGTAGCACACAGCTGAACACAGGGATTCTGCCACTTCAAGAGAAGGTAATTTAAACATGCATACTTCTTGGAAAACCTCTTGACAAACTTTTTTATTATTTATATTTTTTAATCTTTCGGTACTGTTACTGAAACATGTACACAGCCATGTGATAACACATTTAACTTTCTCATTATTTTTCAGTAAGCAATAATTGCAGGAGCTCTGGTTAAAAGGAAGCTCAGTAATTACACTGGTTACTTGGTGAATTTGAAAAGACTCTGGAGCTGCAGCAGACTGGAATATTGTGACAGGAGTTTTTAGATCCTGCGGTTATGGTAATTATTGACATAAGGAAACGATGGATTTCTAGACTGCTGAAATAGAGAAACAGTTTGATATAAAAGTAAAATAAAAAATATTTTAACTCATTAGGATATATTGCAAAGAAAAAATAATCAAAATCTATCCTCCTATAAAGCAACAAATTTTAATAAATGGGGTACAAGCTGAATATAAGGGAAAGTAATGACTTGGTCAAACCTCAGAGGGAAGCAATGCCAGTCATGCACACCTCAAATAAAGAATGCATACACAGATCTGACATATGGGCACTTTCTCTAAAGAAAGCCTCTGTGAGTTCAAATCATTCTAACTAATGGATAAGTCATGCTCATTGACAATTGCATTAGCCCTTTTTGCTATTTTAGTGAAATAAGGCTAATCATTTAGCATGCCTAATTTATACAGCTATGAGGGTGGGTTATCAGTACAGATGTACTGAAGCATAAAAGACTTGGGAACACTGACCTATCTGTCAAATTTGATCAAGCCCAATGAAATTCAATTTGTTAATCTTGCTTCATAATCCTACCCTCATGCACGCTGAAGACTAATACATTTTGTATTGCACTGAGTTGCACAATCTGCAGCGAGACTTTTTATTTGGATTAATCAGAATCATGTATGAGCTATGTTAACATTTGGAGTTAAGGAAGGACTGCAAATCTGTACATATTTGTAGTATTTATTTGAATGCCCAGTTCTTACCTTACCGGAAAAGACCACAATGTAGTATTTTAATAATAACTACAGCTAATAAGATAAATCAGGACTGCTTTCTCATTAAACAGGTTTTGTATACGTATATGTACACATCTACTCAAGGTTCAAAAATTAACTACTGCAAGTTACACGTCTCTCAACTTCTCACTTCTCTTAAAATAGCAATTAATGCTCATTTTGTGCCTAAAGCAAAGGTTTCTGAGGCCAAGAGAAGTGCATAGCTCTCCTAGCATCCATTCAGGCTTCATTCCAAAGGAATCATCTTTTTCATCAGCTACATAAGTTTCCAACAGTTGTGAAGTTTAGCCTTGGTCTCAAATCCAGTACTGCCTAGAGATACCCACAGAATCTGGATACTGCGAAAATAGCACAAGCTCTGAACATTTGATTTTTTGGTGTTTCCAGTCTAAAAGCAGCTGCATTTGCACAAAGGATTTCTTCGATACTTGCATATTATGGTACATACAAATTTGCAGTTGGAAGACTCTCAGTCCGGGTTTGTTTCATGATAGTACTCCAGTCCTCCTTCTGAAGGAGCTTCCTACCTTATTTGTCCTCTTGCCATACAGGCCAAGAGAATATTCTTGTTTTCCAGTCCTTGCCCAAACTGCATGCAGAAGCTTACTGGATTGAATTAGAGAGAATCAAACTCGAATAATTACTATGTTCCTCAATTTGAGAAGAAAAATTGGGTTAACAACTGTATCCAAGTATAGGCTCCAGCAGATATATTTGGTCCTTCAATCATACCAGAATATTCAATAAACAGTTCTGGAACACACAGAAAACTGGCTAGAGGAGAACAACCAAAACGGACTTAATGTCTTAAAAATGCCTATTTATAGTAATGGAAAATAACAAAAAAATATATAAATAAGATAAACAATTATCTCAGGCAGTTGAGCTTTTACTTTATGTTATAACTAAAAATAAGTAAAGGGATAAATCAATATGATTTTTTAAATTGGTACAGGTAGATACAAATCTGAAATCATATGAGAAGTATTCCGTTAACATTGAAGGAGACCTGACAGATGCATTGTCTGGGAATATTCTTTTCCCATTAGAAATCTTTATATAAGCCTGTTTTCTCTATTATAATAAATATCAGTGGGCATGAAACTTAAAAATCTAAGTAGTGAGAAGTTATAAAGTCAAGTCTCTTGAAGAGGTTGCCATTTTGCTCGTGACCTACCCGTGCACTGTGGAAACAAACCTGCCTGAACCTTTCTGTTTTAGAGCACTAATACCACTACAAAACAGCTGTGAAAGGGACGTGGAACGTGCTGCTTCACACAGAGTAAGTCTTTCATCATTTGCTTCGCTTCTCACTATCACTGTCTCCACCATCACGGCAACTACGTGAGGGAGGTAAAGCCATGCTGTTTGGAAGCCTGGAACAATTTTATTCTATTCTTTATTTATCAAGATTAAGCCCTAAAACACTATGGACACCAACAATCTGAAAAAGGAGTGGGGAAAAGGAAAAGAATATTAAAAACAAACAAACAAAAATCAACCCCAGCTTCTGACCTCAATTATTTTTCTACCATGAAACTAGAATACGTTATTTTCTTAGGCAGTCATACTTCACCATATAATCAGTTATGCCAAATACTACAAGGCTATCTTTCCATACCTTGGAAAAAATACCCAACACTAAACAACTATTGTCCTACCCAGAACTAGCCTCACGACAACCATTTTTCAGATCTTCCATTCATGGAAACACTACTGAGTAGCAATGTTATCCTCTCAGTGGAAAAAACATACAGCCTGTAAGTCTGCAAAACTTTTCAGAAGGGAATATGAAATGGCATCTTCAAGGAAAACTGGATTTTTTTCTAAACAAAACACAGCAGTGCTCAGATAAGCAAAGTGATAGATCTGTTTGTTGAATACATGGTCTTTTATTGCTCATAAGAGGAGATCCTGGACAATTTGAGATATGTTGGAAGCATGATATTATTAACAGAAAAGACTGAAGCAGATTAAATCCTATGACATACCACAAAGCTCTGACAACTCCTGGAAGAAAATTACTGTCTAATCTGAAAATCAATTTAAATAGAATATGTCTGGTTTCCTTTCTCTTAATTCTTCTGAAGAATGGAATCATCAGTGAATCCATGATATCAACAATGTGTGCTGGGCTATGTAAAATCATCACAGAACAGAGACACTGAGTTAAAATTTCCTTATGTATGCAGGTAATCCATGAGCGCAGATTCTATAGCATTATTAAAGGGACATGGGCTTCTATATTACTTTTGTTATTTTATAGCACTAGCCAGGATCATAACCCAAGTTTTGCAATGGCTAAGAAATTATTTCAGTTCCCTAGTTTATGGATTATGGTTTGTGACTTGCTTTTCTTCTCTTTTTACATATCTGAGGGAAGTCCAATGCTTCCCTGACTATTTGTTTACGTGTTTTGTAAGAGGTAAAAAAATAAAAAAGCAATTAACTCCTATTGGTTAAAATCTTGTTTGAATAAGGATTTGCATTCAGAAAAAGAAGGGAAGGAAATACATATCTAAATTTTGCTGTTTGCCTGGAACTTGTTCTGTTGGCGTGAAGAGTTATTGTTGGAGTTACATCTATCACATATTCACATTTACACTTCTGTGTATCTTGGCAGTCTGTTAAAGTTTGTACATTTAGAATAAAGCGAACACTCACATGTGGATGAGGAAAAAAATAATCTAGAGATTGCTTAAACTAAAAATCCTGGACAATGACCTCCTGCCTAATCACGGCTAGTCTGATGGTAATATTTGAAGCTCCACATTGGTCTCTGGATATAAAGTTTTACTAGCAGAGCAGGAAAAAGAGCAGGAAGAAGCACAACTGCAGCAACAAGAGGCTGATGTCATCTTCTTCATCACTTGGGAAAAAAAAAAGAAGGCACAGCATGGGTGTCACTATTTAAATTTATAAAGCTTTAGGGAATGCTTTGCTATTGTGCACAGGTGAGATCATGGCCCTACCCAGATACTTCTTTTAGGAGCTCATACTGAATGGTGTGTGAACACAAACCCCAAGGCTACTGCGTCCTAACCACAGAAATCAACTTCTCTTCTTGGATACTGTAATGTTGAGAGAAAAGCTTTTAATTGCCTTATCATGAGAACACCAAAAGACTTTAAATTCTGTCTCACATCATATGCCTTTCTAGTGGACAGCTATGTAAAAAGAAATTCATAGCTCCACTCCTGGATATAAATGCCAAGAGAAAGATACTCATTCTAATTTACGAGGCTGTGAAGATTAATAACTAAGGTATTTTAAAAAATATACATAATAAATAAAGAAAATTATGTGTATTTATATATATATATATATATATTTATATATCTCTCTCTGTGTGCACATAAAATACAGATATATACTATCCAGCTAACTGGAAGCCTAGGTGAAAAATTTTCAAAGACACGCTGATATAAAAAACTTAACACATACAATATGGAATGTTACCACATTAATTAGGGTGTGTTTAAACTACCATGTAGCATTACAGTAAAGTAAATCTTTCACTTCAGTATGCATGGCTAAGGTGGAATTGTGGGTTTTCTTCCTTTATTTTACTTTAAATTTCCTTCATATAACTGTTGAACCAGAGAAATCTGCACGTCACAAAGAACTTGAAAAATTCAGAATAATAATTAAAAAGTAAAAAACCCCCTCAAACAAATATGAAAATTGGAGGAGAGAAAAAGTTAATCTCAAAAATGTTTGGTGAAAAATAAATCATTATTATACCTGCAATGATGTCATCCATCTGCTCCAAAGCTGCTTCCAGCATATGACTAGCATCAGAAGCCATCATCTGTGATTTCTTCAGACCTTTACTCTTTCTGCTGAAAAGACAGATGAAACCACATGTATTACACTAAATCAGACCTTACAGAAAAATGTCACTGTTATATTATAAATTAAGCTACAGAAGCAAAAGTCCACACTAGCAAAAATACAGCCTAATAATATGAAAACTAACAAAATTGTTCCTATTCTTGACAGATGATTTGGGATTTCTGAGGTTTTTCATCCATTATGTATTTATTTATTTAAACATATTTTACTAAAACAAGGAAATGCAGATGGAAACAAAACCAAACAATCTCAAATACTGGAAGCTTGACATTCACCTACCCCTCAACCTTAACAATGGTTTCCTAGATTCAAAGTTCAGTGTGTTTCAACCTTTTGCACTGTGGGGAAAAAGACGATTGACTAGGTTTCAATGAAGGAATGAACACATCGTGAAAAACATTCTTAACCTATAAGCAGAATTCTGTAAGAGCTCTGCTTTTCGATTGCTGCCTTGGGAGTAAAGACAGTTCTGAATTCAGTTTTACTCCTCCTTTCTATACCACCATACAAACTTTCTACCACTTCTTTCATGACACTGAAAATACAGTTCTTTCAGTTCCAGTAACTAAAATGCCCCAAATATGCAGTTACTGCTGCCACTCTAAACCTGGATTAAAGACATCCATATTCCCATCTGACGTTAAGGACAACAAACAAAATGTTCCAAAATTAGTCTCCACTTGTGAGTTCATGTTGCTGGACTCTTAGTCAAGTCACTATTGTCAACAGATTACATTTGAAAGGGGAAAAGAATCTACGCTGTCCATTTCACTGCCAGTGAGAAAATCTCTCTGACATAAGCCCCTTTGGCCCTTTTGCACATCATTCATTGCTGAAGCATGAAACCAGTGCTCACACAGCAATGTACAGGGATTGTACTTTTGCATAATATTTGCAGTGCTCTAACATACAACTCAAAACACTGAAAAAGCCTTTAAAAAGGGTCACAGAATTTTGATTTCTCTTCCATGAAGGCTGCAATTCAGTCTTCTGACATTCGGTCTTCTGATACAGCAAGTTTTAAAATCTGTGATTCAAACTGGTTCAATTTTAACAGATTTCTAAGCAGCACAAAAGATACTTGTCTGACAATGGCTAGAGGTATCCTTCAAATGGTGGAGGCTGTAGATAAGTGTATTGGCAATGTTCATGTTTGTGTGGCTGATTATTCCAATGCCACTGAAATGTCACTAATCTGTATTTATCATGCATTTACCTATGCTAAGAATTCAATTAAATTGAATTTAAATAAATATTACAGTAATCTGTAATGGCAACTTACATTGACAAAGATATTATTGTACTATGGTTATCCAACATTGGCCACCATGATCAACTGCATGACCGACAGCTAAACCACCCACATTTACTCTCTTAGTTGGAGGCTGCCTAAACACTAGAACGTAGAATCAGCAGCCAGAAGATAAAGTCAGCTTTAAAATAAAAGTTTACTCATTTTTTGTTTCAGAGGGACCATCAGGAGAAAAAAAACCCCAACCTAAAAACACACTTAAGGCTCAGTCCAAATTACTTCATCATAAGAAATGTTCAATCTCAGTAATAGTCCAGTGCAATGGAAAATTTTTACTAACAAGTCAAAATTATTTGCTTCTATTACACACTAAGAATCCAGAGATGCGGGCTTTTCTCCATGGTGCTGGTGAAATACACACAGAGATAGCTAATTTATTAATAATCTCTGCATTATCAATAAGGTGTGTATCCTATGTACATTCTAGTCAATGTATATAACACCACTATCTAGAGGGACAGATGTAGGAATAAGAGTCAGAAACTACTACGTTCTAATTCCAGCTCTGCCATTTATAGCTTGTCATAATGGGTAAACCATTATTTAACTCCAGATCAAACTGATCTGAAGAGCAGTATCAGAACGCAATCTCAGAAAACAAAAGAAAAATCTTTAGTGTCACCCAAGGCAAAGATTAATGTAACTGAATGGTTGGGTTTGGCCTCTCCATTTTTGTCAAAACAGTAATTTATGCATGAACAATACTAAATGTAACTGAATTTCACCAAAATGCATCTGACCCAAATATTTGATGTAATAGTATGGGAAATAACAAGAATTATGCTCAGAATAATGTGGAAAGTCATTAAGTCAGCTGATATAAACCTAAAATTTCAGAACGCTTACACTTGTGAACTTTACAGACGCTCCCTCTAGTCCCTTGCGTCAGCTTGTTGGTTTTGGTAGATTTCCATTTTCTGTTGTCACATTTATCTGTAACTTAGTAGATTCACTAAGTAGTTTAGAGATACCTGATTCTCAACTGCAATGAGCCTCTTTCCTTGCAGTATTTCCCCTAGTTCAAAGCAACCATAACATAGGCAATAACTATTTGAGAGAAAGGAAACCCACCTACAGTAAACAGGTGCCGAAGAGACACCTAGGCTACCTTGCTCCTTTGGCAGATGTGGCCAGCGGCCACTCCCCCAGAAATCTATGGTCACCAGCTGTGTTGGTCAATCAGGACATTAAAGTGGCTCAAAATTAAAAGGGAGAAAAATAGTGAAACATACTAAAAACAGCACAGAGTTTCTGTTGCTAGATTGCACTGCATGCTCTTACTTGTGCTGCCAGCTGCTGCTCTGCATGCTTTAAGTGGCTACAGCAATACACAGCTCTTATTAACAAGAAACACAGGACTACCATTCTTTCTAAACATCACATATAGTATTTGACCATCTGCAGTAAAAAAGTTACAGAAAATGCTGATACATTACATTAAAAACTCAAAATTTTACTTATAGAAAAACCTTCAATCAAGACCTTGGCACAAACCACAAAGTTCTGCTGAAAAGCACCACCTGAAAGAAGTCTTTCTAGAATCTCCTCCCAGCCTCCACACTCTGCATGTTTTCTCACCTGTATCCACAGTGTATTTGCTACTTAAATGCATTAAGATAGAGTAAAACCTGCTGATGAAACGATTTATTAATAAAAGCAATGTTCTTCGCTCCAGAGCAATAATGTAATATTACTTGCTTGACATCTTTTTCTAGACAGACCTGTTGCTTGTGCTTCAGGCAAGTCTTACTTTCCCAGACACTCCCTTCTTACAGTTTGCCTGCTCTAAGCAGTATTATGAAAATAGCTTGTTAGATCTCATATGCTTTCAGTTACTATTTCTGATCTAGTTCTATAGAACGATCTGCAATTGTGGATTTTTTTTTATTATTATTAAATAACAAGACACCTGTATCAATCCCAAGGCATGTCGAGTGCCTCAAACCGGATCCATCTATTTGTTGGTATTTTAATTGCAGCTCCTTATACAGTTTTCATTCCTGAATGGTATCAACAAATGCGTAACATCATGACTTATCTACCTATATAAAAATATACATGTATTTTGAAAAATAAGTTTTTTCAGCTTTGGTAAAGACTGAACAAAAACTATTTCTAACATTACAGTACAAAATTTGATGTTAGTAAATTCTAACCTTCAGGATTTATTAGATTAATTTATATACCAGCAAAATAAAAAAACCCAATCTACTCACCTTTCCAGGTCCCTAAGAAGAAAATAATTTACTTTTTTGCCTGATCACTAAAAATTGCTCACTATTAATAGCCAAAGTTTTACTGTTAAGCAGACGCAAGTCTGAATTATTAACATCCCTTCTAAGCCACACACTCATACTAATTTAGAGCCCAGCCCACAGATAAAGATATTGCAACCCTGCTTATTATAATTACCTAAGTAATAAGATCTTCCAGGAAGTGCAGACAGAGCAAACTGGTCGGAATGCCTCAGATTTATTTTGCTCAGCTAGCTTTACCCTATATCCCAATCTAAGATTTGCATTTTAAATAAAATGAAAAATCTCTGGTAGAACTACTGTACTTAGAGCCAATATCCCTTGCAAATTTCTTAACCTATTTTCTGTATGCAAAACTCTAGCTTACTGTGTCCAAAAAGAACATAATAGTTAATAGACATATTCACTATGAGCAAGATGTTCTTCAGAATTATGAAAAGCCTTAATTAAATTTGAATCTTTCATGATGCCTTGAACCAGCAGCTGTCCAGAGATAAGAAAGTGAACATTCAGGCAACTCGTAAGTCAGATGTTTTTCCAAGGTTGCTTGTAATAATGAGGTTGCCAACTTTATCAGCTAAGGAGAGGGGTGTGGTTTTTGACAAGAACTCTTGAAATCCACATCTCGCCTTAATATCAATGCTTTGGGTGGCCTACAGATTCCTCATACATTTAGAAGTCACAGCTAATAAATAACTACCACCACCTTTTTTTCTGGAATTAATAAATGCAAGTTTGTAAACTGTTTAAAGATTCAAATTAAAGTATCACATTGTTTTGTACTTAATGGTACAATGAAATATCAAGTGGCTTAGGTAAGCCTCAGAAGTCCTCCACACTTTCTTCAGCTGCAAGAAAACTTTTGAGCTGGTATGAACAAATGTGCACAATTTCCACCCCTGACATTTCCCACCTTGCTTCTCCCCCGGCCACAAGCTGTATTGTATCCTGTCACCCCACAGGAACGCAGCTGCTGATTCATCTCTCCAACCTGGCTCCGAAGTTCTCATGACACCATCACATGCAAAAGCTACAAATACATATTTGGATCCTGGCCTTTTAGAACCTGGCATACCTCTCTAATTAAGTTAATCCTTAGTTCTAAATAACCATCCACAGCTGCTGGGAACAGAAGAATTTCCGATGATCACTAGAATGACTGCCTAAGGTACACTACTTATACAGCATCCTCCAGAACTATCCAGCCAAAAATCCTATTCATCAGATTACATCTTAAATTTGATTTATTTGTTAATACAGGCACTACTTGCTCTATTTCCCCTTCATATACTTCATTGGAATAGACAGAAGATAGTAAATAGAGTCCTTTGTTCATTGATTACCTTTATGTAATAAATGAAAACAAGACTATGGGCGTGGTGGTGGTCGTGTTTAAAAGAATAACTAGAATGGGAATTTAAAAATATATTTATTCTCAGCTAGAAACTGTAAAGGGTCCACACTACGGGGGAGGAGGAAGCTCTATAGAGAAATACAGATCAGTCAAAACTGAACAAAGACCTGATACTGAACTATCTCAGGTTGATGGCAGAACTGGTAACTGG
Organism: Falco punctatus; assembly: GCF_963210335.1. NCBI lineage: Eukaryota > Metazoa > Chordata > Aves > Falconiformes > Falconidae > Falco > Falco punctatus. Next base: position 27,438,279 of record NC_137590.1, on the reverse strand, counting down.
GAGTCCTTATGTGATGGGACATCCTTAGGTGAAGCACAGTACTAGTACAACGCTTCTATGATGAAAATGAGCTAACTAAGCTCATTAACTAAACAAGCTAAACTAACTTATGCAAGCGGCTGAGTATTACTCTGGCACTGTAAAACCACCATGTTTGTGTGCGGCTGCTAAAAGTTAGTGTGACAAGCAGTAAGAGCTATGCTGCTTTTAAACATATTATACTAAATAATTTGATTTAAAATATGAAGGGAACTGAATGTAGTTAAATTTAATGCATTATGATGGAGCAAAGTCAAAGCCAAACATCTGTTTTCAAAAATAAACCCATTAAGTTTGCTAACACAAGTCTGAATTTCAGTTTTGGGGGAAGGGAGAGGGAAGGAAAAAGTAAGTACTTAAAAAATATGGTAAATGATCTGACTGATAATTTATGATGCTTTAGGAACACAAATCACCTCATAGTAACTCCTCCACAGGACTCATGGGTATTAAGTTACAGTTGCTATTGGTACCATAACCAAATTTCCTGACTCATGTTTGTACAAAGTCTCATCCTTATATTACAAAGCTGATGCTGACAGAATGGCATGTGCAAAGTGAGGTTTCTTCAGCTCCCTGGTATAGCAGTTCTATCAACTGTACAAAACCCTCCACTCCTTCAGTGTTGTTTTAAACATTGTTCATAAAAGTGTAAAAAAGCACTTCATAACTTAAATTTTAAATTGTTATCAGATATTTTAAGTTTTCTGTTATACAGAGTATAAAGGGAAATGTAGCGTCCAAACTTGCAAGTTTTAAAACCAAAATGCCATTCATTATTTACTATTGTATTAACTGAAAAAAACCCACTCTAATTATTTTAGTTCAGCTGTCTTCTAACTAGTTCCAATTTCTAGCTAGTTAAAATTACAAAAAAACGCAATGAATAAAAGCTTTGAATTTAAACTTCAACTGAATAAAGCATTACCTGGTAGAATACTTGAAAGTTTCCAAACCAAAATGAGAACATTGCTGGTCTTAAAATAAATGCAAAGATGAATGGGATACAAAAGTCAGATTTAGTTATAAAGGTATTACACTTAAGAAGAGTTAGACCCCCAAAATTCTGACATTCAAAATAAAATATGTTTTTTCTTTCCCTTCTAATCCGAGTTATTCACTGGCCTCAAGGTCACAGCTTCAAATTTTCTTCCATGAAGGTTAACATCTAACGCCTGGGAAACTGCATCCCTTCCCCCCACCCCCTGCCCTGCTCCCCCCCCCAAAAAAAAACCCAAACCAAACAACCAACCACAACCAAACCAGCAAAAACATGCAAGAGTTTAAAAACAAGCTGCGAAATGATACAATGAATGACCCTGTGAAAGTAAATTCATGCTCTAGTAAATTGAAAGGTGGGAAATGGTAATAAAAGTAAACACAGAATTCATGCACCAATGAACTCTTTGCCCTAGAGTACAGCGGAACACAAGACCTTGACAGAATGAGAGATTAGGTATATATGATTAACAGAAGTATACAAAATTATCCTCTGTAAAAATCCTAAAAATTTAGACAAACTATACTGCTGGAAAAAATATTCTTTAAAACTCGTGAATTAGGAATAACATTTCTTATGGTTCATAAATAGTTCCCAGGCTCTTTCAAATCTCTCTGAAAAAAAGGCTTCTCAGCCTGGCCATGACAACCTACTGGATCACACCAGTCCCTTACAGAAAATTCTAGTGAATTTTTGTTCACTTTTCTGCATTTCAGGAAGTTTTTTAAATGGAAATCATTGTTCTTGCCCATTATGCTGTTACAGAACAAACTCAGCAGAACAAGCACAACTAATAACTTTATTAATCTATTAAGTACATGTATATAAATCCCACTAGGGATACTAATAGTATATATGAGTATATAGTAGTGTGTGTGTGTATACATATATATATATACACACACATACTAGAAGTATTTATGAGCACTGTGAAACAAAAGATTTTGCATTAACTTACGCAGGTACCATTTGGAGTATCAGTCTGAAAACACAGATGTTTGATTGAAAGAGGCCAGTGCTAACACAGGGCCAGAAGATTTGATATCTCAAAGAAATGTAAGGAGGTCCGATTTTCAAATCTGCTCAGTGTCCATTTTCTTTGGTTCCATGATATACACAAAGGATCTTTGTAAAAATCAGCTGCTTTGCCAACAAAAAGCAAAAACTCTTCAGCCAACTGGCTTAGTTTTTAGAACTACACAGGTTAGACTACATAGAGGAACAGTCCAACACAGACAAAATTAAAAGATATTTCTTAAGATTATTTCTCATTATGAAATGACCTACTCTTGGGTTACTCAGGTTATACAGCTCTGTCCTGAATCTGCCTTAACTTGATATTAATGTGATATGAAGACTTTTGTGAAGTCTAAACTCAGCATTAGACATAAGGCTTAAAAACAAATACTGAAAGGACAGTTTTTTTGACTTTGTAAAATTTAATTTCATATTAGTATTGTTCCCTCTTTGAAACATTTGGTGCAGCAATTTATAAATAACTGGAAACATTGCTAGGCTGATCTAATATGACCCACCCTGCATCTGTGAACACAACTAACAAGCTGAATTCACACTAACAGGAACTGACAGTATCAAGTACTTCTGTATAAATTTAACCTCCAGTACCTATTTTGAGGGAAGTGTGTGTGAAAAAGAAAGGAAAAATATACTTCTGCCAGAAACATAACTAATCTGCTTGGATTAAAAGCATTAAACCAGGAACAACAAATGGATCACTATAAAAAGCACCATATCCCACATTACTCATCACATCAATGAAAACAAATTTTAACAGCTGTGTCGGTTAATGCCCATACTTATATATAAAAAAAAATACCATTCTTATATTGATGGCTTCCTGAAGATCAACAAAAATATTTTTGGAAAAAGCTGTCTTCAAGGTTTTTCTCTTTCTCTGCCTAAAGAATAGGTATAACTAAGAGGCAAAAATTCTCCATGGCGAGTTAAATCCTGATCTAAAATGACACGTTTTGTTGATTTTGCTCCTCCATTATTTAGAATATGGGACATTTTACTCCTTGCAGAACTGGCCAACAAGTAAGGAAGTAGCTGTATCAAACATTGCGCCACAACTGATTTCTAAATCAGAGAATGATATATTTTCCTATCATATTTATTTTCCACGCTTAGTGGATTAACAGAATTTTCTAATAATGAGAAAAAAGCATTATACAGGGAGGCAATGTTGCAAGACAGACACAACAGTAACTTGATATCCAAAAGCAACATTTAATATTTTTAAGATTCACATAGGTGAGAGAAACTTGTAATATATCCCAGCTGAAGAAACATCACAGGTGGCAAGAAAAAAATGACATCTTTTATTCTTTTTTCCAGTATTGGAAAAACAACGAATACCAAGACGACTAGGGACAGATTGGGCACCCACTGAAACCAGAACCTGACATTAGAGGGAAATCGAAGCAGCCCATAATGAACATATGACTAGATACATATGTCTCCTCAATGACCCATTCTACGGAGGAGCTCACAGAAAAAATATTTACCTAGCAAAGGATCTTAACAGAATCACCACACTGAAAACCCACCCAAGCGCTCAGCTTTTCTACTTCACATTCATCTATGCATGCTACCACAACTGAAACAAGCAAGTTTCAGGTAACTATACCCAGTTTTGAGCATTTGCAAGCCTACTTTTTGTAGGCTTACGAAAGAGTTCTGCAGTGCCCACCATGCTGCTTCCATTAAGTAGATAGATCTGATGGCCCAGGATACAACAGAGATCCTGGAAGTCTACTGTTGTATGTAGCACCTTTTATTATCAACCGTGCTAGGCATTCACAGGTTCTCACCAACCACAAAGCCCATCACGCTGTGTCTGCCAACCATCTCAAAGCATTTATTCTCAGTTCAATACAAACGTAAAATGAACAAGTTGCAGTGTCAAAGCATGTTATCAAGGGTAAGTCAAATCAATTTAAGTATCTCCTTATAGAATATGCATGATATGTAGGACTAAGAGAAGAAAATGCACAGCCACAGTTCCATGTATCAGAATGTCTATTCCAATTTGCAAAACTTAAAAACTATACATAATTTCCAGGAAGTGATTAACTGCTCATTAAAACTGGTTCCATGTATGAGCCTTCAAAGCTACCATATTCCAGGTTAGTCATTTTGGCTTACAGGTTTGCTAGGACACTTAATCTAAAAAGCTTTTGGAAGTTTTGCAAATTAAAAAACATCTTTCTTAACAGAAACTGAATGCAAGAACTAGATCTAGAAACAGACCCATTCATAAACTCAGTATTCTTCTGGTTTTTATATACACATTTACATCTGATGTTCAGGATGCTGTCAGCATAATTCATCAGCTGGGTATGTATACAGGGTCACTTTTGTTCTCTTTTAATAGTGAACTCCCTTTACTTTTAGGGTATGAAAAATATAGAAGTTAAACCATTATAATGAACATACATAGGATTTCTCTAGATTTATTTCCAGATAAGTATTTTAATTAACTACCTGAACGTGAAAAATGACTCAGAAGTATTTGCCAAAAAATAAAACTGTAGCCCTAAAATTTGTACTACTGTGTTACTTCCAGTCCAAACAAAAATTCTTCCATCTGATTGAAACAAACAGAAAAATTACAGTTGTTACTGCCAGTGCTAGAGTATAATGGTACCTGAAGCAATATATAAAGTTAGTCAACTTTTGCTGGCTCTGAAATAAATGGATTAGACACCTTTGCCCTGACATAGCAGACAAATGAAACAGAATTCTCGTATTACTTTAAAGGGCCTGAATGTCTTTATAGCAAGGCCAGAAGTCCTAAAGCACAGTGTCACAGTCCCAAACAGCAATGTCACCTGAGGGGATGCAGGCTTTTACGCATCCTGCTTTACTTCAGAGTATTTCATGTTAAGACTTGGCAGCTTTTCAGAACTGTTTGAAAGGCTTACTACTCATATTTGGTCCAACTGTGAATAAATCTATGAAGGTTCCTGATGTAATAACTTAATCTTGTATTTTACTGTTTGACAACAATGCCTTTATTGGGCCTGTTTATTAAAACAATCACACAATGAAATTATTTCAGGCTAATGACTTGCAAAGTCCTCTAATCCCAACAGCTACTGGCTAATTTGTCTGTATGAAAAATAGCTCAGAACTTTCTAGCACTTCAGGCCAAGTCACAGTGCACAAAAATCAAAATAAAAACAACAGAAAAAAGACTGAGCTATTCAAATGACTGTCCATTGGATGAAATTGATCGTTTTACTTCTGTTTTAGGAGAGAAAAGGAAGTCAGAATTCACTGTCAGTTTCTTCAGTTTATTTCAGAAAATGGATCAAAGTCTGCTCCCGTATTGGTGATCATGACATCTTTATATTTCATACTAAATTTGTAAGTAAAATTTTATTTGCTATTATATATATGAGTGATTTAGTCCCCTGTGTTTCAGTGGTCCTCAAAAACTTGCAGTGGAAATATTTGAAACAGTTTTACTAATTCAAAAAAATATCCAGTCTTTTCCTACTTGAAAAGAAAAATACAATCATGTTAAACACTGAAACACTGCTCTGTCACAATGAAATTGTTTCTTCTTTATTAGTCCTTATGCATATGGGATATTTTTGCTGCGTGACAGAAACAATACTGTTTACTTTATTAGTTAAGGAAAGCAAACAAAATACATTCACTGTAAAATGATATTTACAAACATACTGCTGGGCAAACTTGGCAAGCTGCCTAGCATGGTAGTTTTTCAGTCCCAAGTAATTTCAAACCTCTGTTTCTAAGTACCCAAATCTGGGTTTCCAAAGGAACTTAGCAGCTGCTAGTCAATTCTTCACAATTAGTCCCTGGATAATCAGAAGCTTTGATTACATAGAAAACTAACAAAATGGCTGGTGAATCGAAACTATATTAATTCAAGAGCATGAATTCCCTTTGTACCAAATAATTTACTCTGTATGCAAACTCCTCTCCCCATGTTAAAAAAAAATGCACTCTTCTACAGTCTGTCCTTTTGCAAGTAGTTTATATGAAACAAGAACCTGCTGGGCTTCAAAACTTACAAATGAAACTGAGTTTGCTACCAAATTTCCTAATTAAAATGGAGACTACAATCAAAGCAAACCAGATTTGGACCACAATTCTTGCAACAGTTTTCTAATCCTTAGCCTAATCTAAAACTATTATGAAACGTTGCATGCACTGGATAATGTGTAGGTAATTAATTAATTAATTCTAATTGTAGACTTAAGTATTTTTCACAACACTACAGTATGTTCTGCAAAGCAGGCCAGAACAGATCTTTTCTTGCACAAAAGCTTGTTATAACAATTCCTTTCTTCTAGTAAGGAAAGGTTCTAATATGATTTTCATTTTGTACACGTGAAGTTTGCCAGATCAGACCATAAGGCTTTTTCCATAAAAAAAGACCATAGGGCTTTTTCCAGTTTCAGGTAAAATTACTACTATGGATACATTCAGCTTCCTACACTGAAGGATATTTTAATTCAAGAAATATTTAACTAATCATATATAATGTTTATGAGTGAGATTTTCAGGTTTAAGATAATCTGTACTAACACTAGAATATTTTGTATATATACTTTTTCATTACAGAAGACTACTTTCAAGAACACTATTCACTTGACTTTTTGATTTTTTTTCAGATGAAATGAACACATTATTTAAAAGAATTATATATCCTACTTTTGTTGATATTTTACAACCAATGTGTTTCTGGTCCATATAATTAGCCTCTGAATTTTAAGATTTGTTCTTCTTCCCTTTTTGAAACAATTATTAAAGTACGTATCATACATATCACAAAAGAGCTTACAATAAATGCTTTACTTATATATGTATACATGCTTACATAGCAATTGCATAAATGTACCTTAAATTCAGCTAGAGGAGGGTTATTTTGTTTGTTTTGGGGAGTGTTTTTTTGTTTGTTTTGTTGTTTGAATTTCTTTTTAGTAGTAAGTAGGTGTAATGGACAATCAACAAAGATAGCTGGGGTCCATGTCTGCATATCTGGGCTAAAGCTATTAGCACATTTCCTACAGTCTCACAGTTTCTGAAGTTGTTAATGCATGTCCTGAACACATCTCAAGATCCAGGCACTTGTTTTGCCATTTTTTCTCCTGGTCTGCTGGGTGATGATAAATCTGTCAGTGAAACTGTTTAGGAATTGATGGTAAGGCCGCTGAAGAAGATTCATGCTTATGTGATTTCTCAGTTGTACCCTCACTACAAAGTATATAGAGAGGTTACAATCATAAATAATCCAAAGGACAACTTCATACCTTAAGTTGGGCATTAAAGCTTGAAAAAGAGGTTTTCCACATCAAAAAAAAAAAGAATGGAATTAACGCTACATTTCAGGTAAGAGCTTTTGTTAATTCCATTGTGAAGACTTGCACTTAAACCTAATGAGAAGGGTTTCATGAAGCATATGGGAGTGTTATCACAGAATAGCTGAGGTCGGAAGGCACCTCTTTGGATCACCTACTTCCAATTCCCAAGAGCATATTTACAGTAGTATGTAGGCTAACATTGGCTGGAATGTCACCAAGGTGCTGAATGTATAGGACAAAGATGATTTAACAGAAATCTAATTATGAACTACAGAATGATAGAACATTTTAAGTAAAAGACTGAGAAGTCTTATGCAAGAAGATCTTAATACATCTTCTGTCCAATACTGCACAGAGCAAATACCATCCTGGAGAAATGCAAAAACTTTGCTTCCCAGCATGGTTTGTGCTGGTTTCCTATTTAAAATACTGGATTTACCTCATCAAGGTCTTTGCTAGATAAACTGTTTTTTCTGGAGTGAAACATCAAAATACTTCTGTTTGGGAGCTGACTGGATTACATGCATTAGTTCATCACCATCACAGAAACATATTCATAAATCTTACTGCAATGTCATTAGAATAAGATGTTCTGATTATGTGTTATTAAAGCAGATGCTACCATCTGCACTGTATTGTAGTGGAATAAAAAGTGTGATTCGCTATATTCAAGAGACACTTGGAAAATACTTTCCCCTGTCAAACTAAGACTTCTGAAATAAACTTTGGGTTGAAAATAGCGCAAACAAACAAAACAAAAAGACTTTGTACGAGCAGTACAGACAGAAACAGGAAGACATCCCCAGCTAAGTCACCTCTGAATGTGGAGACCAACCACATTTGTTTTCAGAAGACAATAAAGTAAAACAGCAGTTCCCATACTGTCAGTGCTTGAAACCCAGGTTAGAATTCAGCAGCTTAAATTTATCTTTAATAATTACTTTAACTGGCATACAATCTGTTGATCTTAAAGGGTACAAAGACATAACCAACAAGTGAATCATTCTCTATGAATATTAATACACATTACATCGTTGCTCTAGTAAAACAAGACTCACAGTCAGCATTTGATAAGCAACACTTGTAATAAAGCCAGGCTTTGGACTTGTCTGTTTTCTTCTATCCAGCATGTGTTGACTTGGAGCATTCAATCTTATTTCACTCATCCAGCCTAATTCAAGATTTTGCCAAAGCAGGATCAGGCCTGCTGATCTGTTTTCTCCAAATTCACATCTGCTTCAAAAAACCATCATCAACTTAGCACCATGTCCTTGGGTGATATGCAAAAGATCTCTCATACAATTAGCAGTTCACACTCTGTTATCGCAACTTTTGGAAGTCAGATCCATTATTTACTATTCCAGATGTGTTGTCTGCCACATACTATCTGGTCACTGTCAGGTTTCTTACCTTTTCCCCTCTCTAAACCACAAATCCCCTGTATTTAATTCTCAACTTTCATCTCCAGTTACTTCAGGTTTTACCTGGAAAATTCACCTAAACAGATGAACTCCCATTTTGATGTAGATATAAAATAAATATAAGAATATATTTTATATATCACATACAGTTGAGAAAAACACTAATGGCTCCCAGCTTGTTTGTTGATCATCTGGTAGAGAAATAATGTCCTGTCTTATTCATGTGAAGACACCAAATCTTTCCTCCTTGATACTGACTTCCAGTATGAAAAGATACAGTTCTCTCCCCTCAGCAGCTTTGGGTTACAGGTCTTCCAGAAATACTAGTAAGCTACACAATATTCTTAACAATCTTGCTTTACAGGTTATCAAATTAGAATTTAAAATCTAGGTCACACTTACAGTCCTTTAAACCACTACATTGTAACCTGGCAGATGCACGGTATAAATGTGAAACCCACAAACTGCCCTAGACCGGCAACAGTGCCATTAGGATTTACTTTATATGTTTCTTTCAGAAAGGAATTTATCTTTATAATTTCACTTCTTTGTTCTTTGCATTAATGAATTGCCAAAGAAGAGCAAAGTGCTATTGGGAAATGGTTTTATAGCAAATAAAACACATGAAGATGCAGGGAAACAGGAGGCAACTGTAATGTTACAAGGTCACAAGAAACTTGAAATAAAAACATTGTGCTAAAACATATAAGCAGAGGCATCTAGCTACAAAAAAAAAAAAAAAGTACCTTTATTTTGTTGCTTAATGTGCACCTATTTAAAAGAAGAACAACTATAAAATGCTGTAAAGGAGTGGCAGGAAGACATTCAAGCTGTCACAGTTTATCAAAGACATGTTATCACCTCAGAGCTGGTGCTCAGACAAAGTTAAAGAACAGATTACCCAAAGGCGGGAGTCTCTGTGTCTTCAGCTCTTCAAAGTAACAGGTGAGTTGATAGCACAGAATAGGCAAGAGCAAACTGGGGAAAATTTAGAGAACTAAAAATGGTTCATGGCTTAAACTTCCCAAATTTTGAGGGATCAAGTTACTGAAGCGAAATAATTTTGTATGCATCTACTCAACTCTGGTAACTGATCAAGCATGTCAAGGGCAGGCACTGCAGGCTAAACTTTATTCAGCAGCTTATGAGAACTTCAGGATTATACCTTAATAAGTTGAATTCACTGAACTCTGAAGATGCAGTGGCGAACTGAGATGATAAACACCTCCAAAGATTTGAATGATGCCAATTTCACTAACAGAAGAGCGACTTCTGAAAGTCCTTACTATTTCTACACTATTAGGTATTTCTAGAAAATGCAGAAAAGCCTTGATTTTGAATTTGATAATTCAACAGTATGTTGAATTATAACACATCTGCATCTGAGTGATCACTATCACAAAACACATTTCCTAATGCATCATTTATTTTCTTTGATAAACACTAAATCCTTTGAAACATACTATGGACATCTAAGGCAAGGAAATGGTTTCATCCTATTCCTGTAAATATCTTTTTTGAGGGGAGGAGGGAAGGTGGAGGTTTTTTTGCTAACGAGCAAAGTCCCACTGAGGCTCTGCGTCACCTGTATGAGCATAGCTCTTTGCTAATCTTACCAGGTCAAGGCTCTCATTTGTTTGAGCTGAAAGGCTGAAACAAATCCCTAGCTGTGGGGAAAGTGAACTAAGTTTCTGGTCTGTTTCTGAATAGTCTAATAAGAGTGAAAGTAGTGTCTAGGGATAAGTGCTTTACAGGTTTTTGTGGGAGTTTGTTTGTTTTGAAGAGAGAGAGACCGGAAAGAGGCAAACGGGAAACAGATTAGGTAAATGAGGGCTAGAAGCAAAGCTGCACATGGAGAAAAAAAAAAATGTGGCTATCTTTTTGTTCTTTTTCATATTCCCATGTTTTGCACTTATAGTACATTCGCACTCTGCCTTTCCCCCTTGTTTGCTGACTCTATCAAAGGATTCAAGGAAGGTGATTCTTAAGGTCTTCACTTACTCTTTTCCATCTGTTCTCTTCCCATCTTCCATTTAAATACAGTCTACCACATTAAGACACATTACACTGCCTTAGAGCCTGGCCAGACAGTCTAGCGTAACAGAGAGACTCAGTGTAACAGAAAAGTGACAGAGGAATCAGGGAAAATTGAGTCAAAACCCCAGAAAGCACTTCTCCAGTCTATGCCTGCACTGATGTATTCTCTCTTCGTTTACACACGCACCCACCCCTGATCACTTTTCCACACTGCTGGTACCACGTCAACACAGGCTAAGTGAGATCAGATACAGTAGGAGTGATGGGAAGATAGTGCTTATTATCCCATCTCTGTTTCTTCCTGCCCTCTCGGCTTCTAGCACAACCCTTATATAGATGGGGTTGCTGGAGCACTACGAAGCAAGCCGTGCCCTCTGCCACCATTCCTCTAATTCCTCAGCCTCCTGGGACAGGAGATGAAAGCAGCAAGAAAACATGGAACCAGGGAACAATGCTCCCAGCCCAATTCCTACCATGCTTCACCCACGCAGATCTCAGTTTCTGTCCCCTCCCTTTAATTCTGCACTTTCCACAGGGCAGAGTCCCAAATGTACGATAGTTAAACTGCTATAGATACTTGCCAAGACACTTGATTATTACCTGGCTTAGGTAAATAAAGCATTTAAGTTTTTAAAAGTGATGCTAACGTTAGTTGAAAACAGTTACAGGCACGTCACGTGTATCTACGACAGATACAAACATCATCAGTCAATGGAGATCAGTCCTGGGCTATCCCTCAGTTTAAGCGTTGTTACTAGGGTCTTAACATTATTTTATCAGTTACAAATTACGTTGTTTTTACATATTATTTTCCCTTCATATTCTGGTACCAAGCTATACTTGTTCTGAAGACAAACCTAAGGTTCGTTTGAGTTCTCCCTCTGCTCTGACTTTCACTGGGTGTTCTTCAGCTTCAAAGGGGCCCTTAAAATTGCTTCCATCTGGAACTATCAGCAAATGGAGGGTAAATCCGTATCATTTAAAAACAACCCATATTTACTTAGGCTTGTCCCAATTTGTCCTTTCACCCTCCTGGTACGCTGAGATCTACTCCAAGCATTTCTTTATCAGGAAGATACAAGGAAGATGAAAGATGTATTGGTTTTAGTAAATTCATACAGCAGATCCGAGTCAAACTCAGGAACACAAGCAAAGTAAATCAATAAACCTGGAAAGCTGAAATACAGCCTTCTTTCCTCTCCCCTCTTCCCGCAATTCCACACAAGTTTCAGAATGAAGCCCTTCTTCATACACCTGTCTACATATTTGTTTAAAACAAAACAAAACAAACACGAAAACCACAGAGAAGTGCCCCTCACTGTACCCCCTCCTGCCCAAACCCTGCAATTAAAACCATGAAATTGCAAAAGACCTTTATGACTCTGGAAATACGTGTTGTACATGCAAATCTCCAAAAGCACATATTGCACTTCACCTACATACAGTCAGATCTGCAGTTACCAACCTACCAAATTAATACTTAACAACCTATTTTGCCTCATGCAAAACAAAACTGAACAAATGATCATACGCAGAGAGGTGTGATTCCTTATCTTTTTGGTGAGTGTCAAGGGGGAGGTCTCTTTTCTGCAGCAGCACGACATGAGTGCTGGACGATGAAACCGGGGATCACTTGACATCACCTCATACGCTTACTGCCCTTATCTCTGCACGGGTAAAGAAGCCCCTAACGGCCAGCTGCGTCTTCCAGCTGTTCTTTGCTGAATATCCTTTTAACTATCTTATTTCCCCCACGCACCTCTTCACTGGATTAATTCCTAATTACAGGCCGGAGGCGGGGGGGAGGTACACCTCACTCCCACGGGAGAGAACCGGGATGCAACCGGCTGTCGGGGCTGGCCTCCGAGCCTCCGGACCGACTGCCCTATGTCAATAAAGCGGTTTATTTGCCCAACTGCTCGTTGAACTCAAGTTTCAAGGCTCTGCTCGCTGTGCGAATAAATATTTAACTTACAGGAGCCGCGTCTATTTAAAAGTCTTCCCAACGGTGTGGAGTCCTTAACTCTCACAGCAGGAGCAAAGTACTTAAAGAAGGAGAGGCAGCGGGTACCGTCGTCACATCCGCGCAGGGTTCGCGGGGGATCCCCCTCAGGACGCGGCCGCAGCAGCCGCCGGCAGCCTGCGCGCTCCGCCGCGCCGCCCTGCCCTGCCCTGCCCCGCCGCCCAGCCCGCACCCGGGGCACGCCCGCACCGCCCGGGAAGCGGCGCCGACCCTCCCCCGCCGGGGCAGGACCCCCCTGCCGAGCGCCCCCCCCGCAGTCCGCCCACGGGCACTGACCTGCGCAGCGGCCCCGGCGCTTCCCGGGCTCCGCGGCCAGGTGCGCCACGCGGCGGCGGGCGGGCGGCGCGCGGCCCCGCTCCCCTCGCGCCCAACTCGCCCCCCATTGGCTGCGCGCAGGGGACCGGCGGCGGCTGCCGGCCCCGCGTGAGGGCGGGCGGGACAGTGCGCGCGGCGCTCCCGCAACCCGCGCGAGGGGCGCGGGCAGGTGCGCGAGGGGCCGCGGGCGCGGCGGGAAACTGCAGCATGGGGCGCGGGTCCGACCCGCGCGGGGGGCGCCCTCCCTCTCCCCTCACAGCTCCTTAGCGCCGGTGCGCGCACCTGTGGCGGCACAGCCGCTCCCGCCGCACAGCCCGCCTGCCAGCGGCAAACGGGCTACGGAGCGCGGCCCGCTCCCCGACGAGACGGGTAGCTGAGGTAAATCCTGTGCCAAGGGCCCTGGTGGGTGCCTGGCCGGTGCCCCTGGACCTCCCCTGGTGGTGCGGTACCTCAGGTCCCGCAGCCGCGGGGTGCCCTGCGGGAGCTGGTGGGGTCTGGCTGCCCGTTGCAGCCCGCCGCACCCGCCTCCACAGAAACCCCACGGCACCTCAGCGCTGAGGGGGCGCTGGGTGTGCGCAGCCCTTCGGTGTCCTTTCAACGTAAAGGGAAGTGTTTAGACAACTCCCCCCCCCTTCCCCCCCCCCATTTCTGAGTTTTATTCTTCACATCCTTATTACTGGAAGTAGAAAATTTGAATAAAACTATGTTGTTTTAAATAGCGCTACCAGGCATGTTTTCGGTGCATATTCCTACATACCAGGGATTTTCTAGGTTAGCCAAAATGTTATTAACTGAGAAAAGTAATACTCTTTAAAAAAATAACAATTAAACTCAGGTATTTTTATATTTAAAGAACTTCTTATCTATTTTAATTCTCTTGGGGAAAATAACATCATGGGCCATTTATATTGGTGTAAGTATTTTGTGTCATATTTCTGTTGGCTGCTGTTTTGAAAACATTCTCTAATACTATGTTTATGATTGCAAAAATCTGTAGTACATGAAGCCTCCAAGGAAGCAAAAACATAAAACAAAGACTCACACTCAAAAGGTGTAGGTTCTTCTGTTTGTAATGATTCCAGGATTTCTTCTAGAAATATGAAAAATGCTGCAAGTTTTGGTCCCTGGAAGTTTACTGGTTGGTCACTTTGGGTGCCTTGCTGATCCAAAAGCTGATAAGTGCTTAGTTTTACTCAGAGAGGTCATCCCACGTGTGTAACACTGACACAACTCTTTACAGCACGTGTGCTGAGTACTTCTAATTATGTCAGTTTTCTAGGGAGCTGGCTGAACAGCAAGCGTTTAGCAGAAAGTGAGATAAAGAGTTTGCAACATTGACAATGTAATTAACACATGCAATTTTCACTGCTTGTGGAGTAGTTGTGTTTCAACCACCACAGTTTGCCGTCTTCTGTGGTGATGTTGACTTCCATCTAAATAGTCTAGGCATGCTTAATATGCATGCTGTTTTAATGTAATTCTATTACTTATAATAATTGTCCTCAGTTTTAGAATTTCCGTTTCCCTAGTGTAAGCTTGTACTATATTTGGAATGTTGGAATACTTTGTTCCCTGTTACGAACTGATGCACTCTCTGACCTTGTGAATAGTTATGTATGATTTCAGTTTTCTTTTAAACTTATGCATGAGACCAAGACTATGAATCACATACCAGATATTCCAGATACAGAATTGGACCTCACTTACAGAGCAAGCATGCCCAAGGTGGGAGAGTGAGAAAATGGAGAGTGAAGTAGAAAGCCTTTGAAACATCTCTGAACATGCTAAAGAATAATTAAGACTGGCAAGAATCCATGGGCTGTGTATTAATCTGGCTTGCTTTTGAATTTTTCCTGTCTTTCCTTTTGCCTTTAAGGTAGTCAACTTAAACAGGTCATGCAGAGGAGTGGTCAAAATTATAATGGTTGATAACATTTGCATCTTTCGTAATACTGATACCAAAAAGTAAAGTATTGCTATAGCAATGATTGTTGCAGTGTCATTAAACCATTTGTTAAAAGCTCAGTGGAATTTAGAACAGTCTGGGTAAAGCTAGGAGTCTTTCAACACCAGCCTGGTTTCCTCTCCTCTTCCCCAACAAGCCTTACTGGTGATCTAGGACAGGTGTCTGCGTGACTTTTCATGTGATGGAAGCAGGACCTGGGACCTCATTTACTCTTTTATGGCCATGTAGGGTTGTTATCTCCCTTCTTGTGTAGTCCTGACCTTGAAGAGTCAAAACCCTGCTGGTACATGCTGTACTCCAGTGTTTTGTCAGGAAAAGCAGTGTCAGCCAGTGCATGGGAAGGCAAGCATGGCCTTGCCCTGGCGCTGCAAAGGGAAAGGACCTGGAACAGGGAGGCTGTGCAACTCTTGCCACTCCCTTGAGGAGCACAGGCAAAAGCAGAGGGAGATTGAGCAGCACAGGCTAAGCATAGACAACAAACCACTGTCCTGCTGCTGCAGCTGCTGCTGCTGAAGTGTGCATGTGTAGTCCTTTTACTGTCCTGTTTCTGTATTGTTTGATATGTGGAGTGCTGATTCTACTACAATATTATTGTACCGCCGGAAAGCTGAGCAAATCCTAATTTGGGCTACCTTTAGCTTGTTGATCCTGTCAGTCCTGTTTAATATGATTTGGCTGAAGTGGATTAATTCTGCATCTCTCTTTCTCAGTGTAGCGGGTTTCAGAAGCGCTCCCTCAGCTGTCCTGGCCTCTTGGCTAATTACCATTCTAGAAGACCCCCTTCAATAAGAGTGGTTTGTTTCTTTTCTGCAGTAGTACAGACACATTACTGTCACAAAGCTGGCATTGTGTTAAGTCTTTGCCTCTCTTATATAACAATGAAGCTTATTCAGGGATAGCAGAACCATCCTTCTCAGAAAATACTTAACGAAAAAACCAAGTTAGGAACCCCAAAAGAGAATGCTGCTGGACACTGCTTTACTGACCATCTTAATTTCTTCCATCTTGAAAATCAGTGGAAAGTTATCTGTGATATCACACGTGTTGCTCTATAGCTGTTTATAACTGTTTATCTCAACTAGATGTAATGGCCAGGGTATATTTTTATTTTGTTAAGGATTACTGAGGAGAGCTGTCCGAGTTTCTCTTCCTCCGTTTCACAGTCACATTATAGGTCACGCTGACAATGTGACAAAAAGAAGCCCTTTATTTGAGTTCAGGCCATGTTCCTGATCCTGCAAACTTGCCTGAATGGTGCTTAGGCTTGCATATGTTAGTGGTTCTTTCACAGTGCATTGCTTGGTCTGTTACTGGGTTGTACAGGTACATGGCAGAATGGTTCATAGTCACCAAAGGGTAAGGACCAGAACAGACACTTAGATGAAGGCTCTAAATGGCTGTGCTCCCTGGGTAGAAGCTTATGGCTATTAAGGCAGGAAAGCCTTATCTTTACCAGAGATTTGTGGCCAGTCACATTACCGATTTCCTGTGGTAAGGTGCACAATGTTCTCGTATCCTTTGAAACCGTTTATTTTTTTAACACACGTGGGCGGTATGCTCATTTTTTAATGGGTAGGATATGGTTATATTCCACCCCCCCCACCCCCCACCCCCCATCATTATTTGGTGGAGTTAATGTTAAGTCTTCAAGATGAGAGTTTAAATAAAGATATTTTGTCTCTACGTACAGTTTCACTTGAAGTTTTCTTGAAATCTTGCAAGACAGCTACAGCTACTTGATACTAAAACAGAACTTACTATTTTTTTCTCTCTCACAGTTTAGAGCATCAAATGTTCTGTTGCAGTACACATGATATAAAAATCTCCTTTTCAGATAAATTTTACTAGGACAGACGAAATACACCTTTTAAAAAAAAATTCCTAACATATAGATAGTTTTGTCAAAAAGCACTACACTTGTTGAGCTGTTTCTTTCCCCAGTGTTCTGTTTATATTCCAGAAGCTTTCATGGACACATACAGTTCTAAAAAAAGGCTTTCAGGAACGTACAGTTACTTTTGTTCAGCATTTTTAAAGACATTTAAACAAGCCGTTGATCTTTGCTACTTGCATGTAACTAATTGGAATTGTACCCGAGACAGCTGTAATCTAAATTTAGCTAATAGTGCTACAAGGACACAGCTCCATCTAGTGCTCAGCGTTTAAGTCAGGCACAAGCGATCTTGTGAGTTTTAGGTATGAGCGCTCATTGGCTCCCAGGTAAATACTAGCTCCATATGGTGAGGCATTTTATAAACTTTTGGGTTGGCAATCCTACCATAGTAAATTAAAAGCTAATGGATGGCAGCTGCAGTATTTTCAGGCAGACACAGCTCTTTAAAATATCTGCATTTGCTCTAACCATCAGGCAAAAGCCCTGTTGGTGCAGCTTGGAAAATAGAGCTTATACTGTAAGTTACTGCGTGCTTATGTATAGAGAATACAGTACCATATACGCCGTTATTCAATCTACTTTACTGAGGCAGTTTTGAGTCATGGGACTTGTTTCAGTCAGACTGAGCTCATAACACTGGGGGATTTGGCATTTCTCTAAATTTAGTGCATTAAGAAACTGTAGAAAAAAGACATACTGGGAAGTATCGTGAATTACATAAGACATTATTAAGCTGTTTCTTGACTCAAGGGATAGCCATTTTTCTACTATCTTTTCATGAAAGCTTTTAGCCAGCGTTTAAGTTTGATTCAAGTAAGACACATTTTTAAATAAGATCTTTCTTATTTAAAAAATACACATAAAATCCTGTACCGTCAAACACAGGAGAGACTGTAACAGCAGAAAGTTCATCTTACCTTCAAGTTTTGAGCCAGAAAACAAGGGTCTCTGTCCACTCTTTTTCCCCAGACAATGCACTTGATTACTTCTGTCTGTGATTGTTATGGTTGCTGTCACACAGTTCTTTTTCTCATAATCAAACATACAGATGCAATAAGTCATGCCTTCAGCTTTGTTTCAGAGGCAGATTGTAGGCAGCTCCAGCCAATGCTGTTTGGTATTATGATTCAGTTAGTCTGATAGAACAAAATACTCCATGCTTGCCTAGCTGCAGAAACCAGCTGCAGTGTGTGACTTGTTGCAACTCTCAGGCAGTGGAGATTAGCTTAAGCCACTTTCATCTAGCCTCTACATTAGCCAGAGCAGGCAAGGTCAGTTATTGTGACTCAGCTGATAGACAGGAACTTGGTCACATGTCTGAGCTCTTGATTTGTTTACTGATCAGCTTTCTGTTGTTTTCTGTTCTTTGCTAAGATGTGACTTGATAGAGGATGAATTACCTTCTGTGGAGATTAAAGAAGAATGGGCAACTGAGTCTTTGCTGATATGCATTTTAAGATTATCTTAAAAGTCAGCCTGCAAGCAGTCATCAAGATCTGTTGTGAAAAAACCCACCAACCAACCCAACCCCAAAACCCAAACCACCAACACAAAAAATCAGCAGCTCCCTGTCTCTAATGATTTTCTTGGATCCAGTAGCTGATAACCTATATGTGTGTACCATAGCATGTATAGCTTGGAAATGATGATTAATTGACCGTGATTGACATATACAACAGAAACTCCTAGATTTACAGGTTCTCTGGCAACATGTAGCCTGTTCCTACACAATACTGGTTTCCGGTCCAAGAGCCCTTCTTGACTCCTTCTGTAGTCTGACTTTTAGCCATTTCCTTATTTCCTCTGTTCTCTCTTGCTTTCAGAGAGAAACTGTGTGGTTTTCTGAAACTTGATCTAGCACCTAAGACCTATTTTGTCTATCTGCCAGATCTGCAGGTTTTCAGCAATTCTTAACGTTATTCCCCCCCCCCCAAGGCTAATGTGTCTCTTCTCTCTGCCCTGGCTTTGAGCTGTAAACCTAATTTGTAGGTGACTGCCCACACCCTGGTCACTCTACTTCCATTATATTTTAGAAATCACCAGAAAAATGTCTCCTGATATATGTTTTTTTGGTTGTTTTTTTTTTTTTTTAATAAACTGGCACTGGGATCTAAAGTCTCACATCATAAAACCTGCCTACAGCACATGCTAAGTAATTTTCCAATGTATTGCCTATAAATTTAAAGCTAATTATCAAGAAAGAAAGTCAATATAAGATGATGAATATTAGAATTCACAGCAGATTTTATGTAAATTTGAAGGTATTACTGGGGAATTATAAATAGTATCAGGCACCTTTAAAATTCTGCTCTCTCTTGTATGGACAAAACAAATAATCTTGCCCTTTTCACTCAATTTGATATGCATGTCTAGTGTACTTTATGGTCTCTGCATAAATGCATGGATCTTACCACCAACTAAAGTCTTAGGGTGTATCTCCACAGTTGGAGGTAAACAAATCCAAATCAAAGTCTCCACTGTGAGCTGCCTGAAATACACATTTCCAGTTGGGAAATCAAGAGACATTCTTCACAAATCATGAACTTCCTGCTCCCCTCACCTTACTTGTGTCATTCTGGGAAAAGAACTGGACTATGATTTGGGGATAGATGCTGTACAGGCTTCATGTACACATTGGGAGGGGAGCTGGTAGAGAACCAGGTTAAGTACCAGCAGAAGCCCTCTCATAAGGGTTGTTTTTAGCTTGATCACAGTGCCACAGCTGCAGGAGATTTGGTTGATCCCAAGAAAACCTGTGTTTCACTGCAGATGACCTCTGAATCCTGTAGTGATTCCACACTGATTGAGCCATATAAGCCTCTAAATAAGCTTATCTCTGTTCAAAAATTAAAACCATTTCTCCTATGCTTTACCATGATTTCTGTTAGTCCAAAGAAAACCAGAATCTATCATAGAAAAAGTTACATATGAGCAATGTGATACTTGGGCAGTTAGCAAGCCTTTTTGGGTAATTTGCAGTTGAATTTTATTATATGCATTCAAACTTAGTTAAGATGTATCTGTTACTGTGTGTTATCATAACATATTATTTTATTTTCTACAGCTTCCTAATGCGAACTGTCCTTGACTTTTTATGTTAACAAATAGTTAGGAGATTATGTCTCCTAAAAAATCCTATCTGAACAGGAAATAATTACAGTCGGTCATCTTTATTGTGGTGCTGATATTTTTTTTTTTAGCAGAAATGTTCTGCTCTTGTTATGGAACTAGATTTATTTGCATATTTGTAATTGTCATGATCCTTAGTTTTTTTTTTCTAAATAAGAATTTATGTCAAACCAAAAGAAGTACCTTAGTATCAAAAACTTGCTGGTATGATGATGACTTGCAAGCTTAAGACAGTGACTTTCTGCATCTAGGCCTGAGTTGTGACACACAGGTTCAGCCTGAGAAATGCTTCACTTTTTGGTATTTTAAATTATTTTTTCCTCCCGTTAAGATCCGTTCTGTGGTTTTTAGCTGATATATTCAGAAAAAGACACACTTCTAGTCTCCTTTAAAAACCACAGCTGTATTGTTCTGTTGTAAAGTCTGGTTCACCATTCATAGAGAACCTAGAATTCTGACTTTATTCAGTACAGTTGTATACAGATTAAATTTTTGTTTCCCTGAAGCAGTGGAATGAATAAAGATTTTAATTTAGCTTCTCCTTTGTCTTGCTTGTGCATTGTCAGATATCAGGATTCTACTTCTGTGTACATACCGTATTCATAACTTGTTTATGAACATTCCTTATTGTTTCTCTTGGATAGTCATGTGATGATGTATTTCCTCACTAAACAGTCAACCAAATTCTTTTAGCATAGACACAACAAGGGTGAAATTAAAATGTGATTTTTATGAATGCTAATACTTACAGTGTGTTGTGGTTTAACACCAGCTGGCAACAAAGTGCCACACAGCCACTCACTCACTCCCCCTTCCCCTGCTGGGATGAGGAAGAGAAATGGGAAAAAAGGTAAACTCCAACCCTTCAGTTGAGGTAAGAACAGTTTAACAATTGAAATACAGTAAAATATACTGCTACTATTTGTAATGAAAAGGGAGGTAAAAGAGAGAGAGAGGAATAAAACCCAAGAAAAATAAGTGATGCACAATATGATTGCTCGCCACCTACTGACTGATGCCCAGCCAGTCCCTGAGCAGCGATCAGCCCCCTCTGGCCAACCGCCCCCAGTTTATATGCTGAGCATGACGTTCTATGGTATGGAATATATCTTTGGCTAGTTCGGGCCAGCTGTCCTGGCTGTGCTCCCTCCCAGCTTCTTGTGCACCTGGCTCACTGTGCTGTCACCTCAGCACTGTGCTTGCTGGCGGAGTATGAGAAACTGAAAAGTCCTTGACTCAGGGTAAGCACTTAGCAACAACTGAAACATCAGTGTGTTATCAACATTATTCTCATACTAAATCCAAACCACAGCACTGTACCAGCTACTAGGAAGAAAATTATCTCTATCCCAGCTGAAACCAGGACACAGTGTTGAAGTTAATTTGACATTGTGAGTAATATCAGACAAATGTCATGTTAATATAAATATTTCACCAATAAGTTTGCTTTAGCTGGAAGTATATGATAAGCAGCACCTTCCTTGTCTTACAGCTCCATTACAGGGAGTGACTAAAATCATAGCTAATAAAATCAACTGCAACTTAATTGTACCACTTGGATTTCAGTGCTGTGCTCTGTCTGATAAACATATGGAGATTTATGTTGGATGGTGGTTGCTGGGGACAACTCAAATGTTTTAATTTAAACAAATTAGATCTGCTCTTCAAGAAAAAGGAGGTGCTCTGTTTCACAATATGAAATAAGCTTAAGATAGATGGTTTTAGGGTTATGATTTCACCTGCAAAACTACAATGACATAAATTGTTTTATATTTGTACAGTTGTGTGCCCTTATTTTTACCTGTTTATGTATATTAACTTGTACATGTCAAAACATAAACATACAAATGTATGACCATTGCCAATATATTTTAAATTACTTAGAAAAAATGTAGATCCTTTATGCTTATTGGTTAGTAAATCCCACATTGTTTTCAGTACAAATTAGATCAGAAAAATAATTATTCAAAGTATATATCATATAAGTTATGGTATTAATAAATTTTGGGATTAATTATATTTATTTGACATTTAATAAGAAATTATTTGTTGGTAAGATTGACTAGGAATGTAGTTGTATCAAATGTGCAACAAGGATGGGAACACATTGTTTTTCTTATGATACTAATTCCACGAAAAGAAAAGGATGCGGGGTAGCCTGGAAGCTGTTTCAGTTTGTCTATATGAAAGTCCTGTAAACTTAGAGCAATACATTTTGACTTTACTGCTGTCATTGTTAATCCTGCAAGTTTTTGTTTGCATTTTATGGCCAAAGAATCGAATAGGAAATGCATGTTTTCTGGATGTTGTCACTAGCTTCCAAAATGGGGGAGAAAACAAGCAATTCGTAGCATTCAGCAAAATTGCTTTTGCTAAAAAGATTACTGAAATAGAATTTTATTTTAATATCTTGATAGGACAACATTTTCCACAGTGGTATGAGTTCTGCACATGCCTCAGTGCTGATTGCCTCTGGGACTGAAATATCTGATTTCAGATGGTTCCCTCAGTTTTCTGGATCCATATAAAGAAGAGTTAAGGCTTTAAATCATGTTTTGCACCTATTCTAAAGAAAACCTTTTCTGTCAAAGTTGTTTTTACTAGCTGCACATGTGGCACTGGAAAGCTGGCATTAAATCAGCTTGCATCTTGCAGACATGTTAAAATTGCTTTTGGAAAAATACAGTGTGAGCATATTTATGCTGAAGTGAATCTTTGTAGCTCTTACAGGGAGAGCCATCCATCTACATGGGACAGTATTGATTTCAAATTTATTAACTACACAGGAAATTACATTGACACTTTATCTTCTAATCCTCAGTTGAAGTAAGTAGACAGTGACAATGCAAGCAGTGTAAGACTGGGCCTTGAAAAGAGAAAGCAATTGGGCATATGTGTTGCTTAAAATAAATATTCTGATAAAGCATGTGCTGTTTAAATGAAATATTCTGATAGAACTGTATTTAAAAACTCACAAAAGCGATTAATTCTTTCTGGGTATTTGTTAATGGTTACAGATAATTTCCAGCATTACATGGATTTAGAAAAAAAAAGTACAAAATATAAAATAAGTACTGGTCCCAAAAATACCGTAAAGAGGATTACTTATCAAATAATATTTGGATAACAGATAAACATGTAAGAAGTTTATGATCTAACTCATTGCATTAGCAATAATTGTTCATGTGTTGGATTCTTTCCTTTTCCAGCTAACTAAGAATAAGAAAATTATTATTAACTTTGAGGTCACAGAACAATCTAATGTAATAATGCTGTCTTTAAATTATCTTTACTTGAACATTCTAATAAAATTATTCTTTCTAACATCGTCATCACAAACACTGGACAAGAGAATCCTGGTAAGAGTTATAAAATGATCTATTTTCAGTGGTTTTGTGCCGATCACATATTTCAGAGCAAATCAATATAACTTTAGATCACACAGACTGTTCCATGTACAAATATAGAAAAGCTGGTCCAGTCAAGTGATTTTTCTCATCTTTGGAGCTTCATCAGTTTTCAGGAGGGGAACAGATTCCTTGAAAACAAATAGACACCTGACAATATGTTCATTTTTCTCAGTTAACTTCCCAGGATGGCTTAGATAGTGCCCAGAGGCCAGTCCTCCTCTGCTGCTAACTACTGTTGTGATCTGTCATCTACTGTGGTGACCTGTCAAAATGCAAGATTACTAAAACCTGTATTGTTCCCGACAAAAGAAATTGTGAGTCTCCTGTCACTGAGAGTTTCTGAGATAAAAAGATCTTGCCAATGTTCACTAGCCTTGTAGTCAGAGAATTTTCTGATGTCTAACCTGACTGCATTTTGAATTATTTTTGTCCATCAGAGATGTGGAGGACAGTTGCTTCTCTTTGGCTTTCCAGTAGCTTTTTACATATTTCAAGCTTGGATTTTTTTGTAGTTGTGCGGTTGATCATTCCTGCCTAACTGTAGTCCTTTGCTGTTGTCCTTACTGAATTACATCCCAGGTTTTTTTGATGGTTTTCCAAACTAATTTTGGTAGAAATGAATAGGCCAAAAGTTCAGTCCTTAACAACAGCTAGAACTGGAAAGAGTTGGTTTGGCTCACAGAAAACAGCACTGAGGCAGCAGGAACTGGACATGGTGGTTGGACGGTAGGGACCTAAGGCAGCAAACAATTGGGCCTGTGCTCAGCTTGTGTCATTAGGAATCTCACTGTCCTCTTCATGAAAGTGGGTAAGAGAAGTATTTCTACAGTATGTACAGATTTCAAGTCTTTGAGCTCACAGTTTGAGAACTTACAGGCTGAAAATGACTACTCATATGGTAAAGTCATGACTGATAGTATAACTTTCTGCAGCTGTGTTTTTTGTTTTGAATTCATATTGGCATTGAAGGTAAAAATACAGTTTAAGTAGTGCTGGAAACTCCTTATGTTAAATAACCTCCCTACTGTGTGTAGGTATTTCTGGCCTTGGGTAAGGAAAGACATAGTTGATTCAAACAAATTAGATTTAATATATCTGCACAATTTCTATATTGGCTAACACTGGAACCTCTATGACATAGACAATGTAAAACCTGTGAAAATACAAAAATCAGCCATTGCATGTACCGGTAAGTAAATACATTTACTCCAGAATACCAAAGAATTTATTAAAAAAAATATACTTTGTAAAAGCACATTCTTGTAGGTTTTCCTAAAACTCCCTATAGGTCTGAACAAAAATGAGATGCCTGACTACTTGAAACAGGCCAAGATAATCTTGTGTACAAACATACATAACATATTACAAGCATTATGGAAAAACCATGACTGGTTAAATATTAGCTCTCAAGATTAAGACATTTTGTCGATTTTGGTATTTTCCACTTTTTAAACACCATATAATTTAAAGGAAATGTAGACCATAACATACTCAAATTCTGTGGGATATCATTGGCTTATTTAACAAAGGAAAACAGATGAATTAGAAGTTGTTTACTCTGAGAATAAAAAAACAACCCTAACTAAACTGCTTTTTCATTTTATGGGGACAGATACATCTGTGTACCACCTATATTTTCTCACCTACATTTTCTACTTATAGAAAGAAGTTTAAATAAGTCAGAAACAAAAAAAAATTCTTTACAGGCAGATAGAGTTCCAACACATTCTAAAACGGGTATTCCTACAGCTGTTCCCAAACACTGGATCTTTCAGACAGTCATTAGTTTGATGAAGGCAGTATAGGGAAATAAAAAAACAATTCAGTGTCAACTAGGAACTCTCAAATATTAACCACCTCCAGAAGTATTTACTTTTTGAGATACTTCTAAGGCATTTCAAATCACAAAACATCCTCCACAGATAGTTTTTTCCCTTGTTCCCCTACTCTTAAGAAGCCATTCAAAAAGGAGAAACAAAAGCCCCAGTCTTGTAATCATGGGGTAGGGATTGATTCACTGCATGGATCAATACCACTGAAAAGTCAGCTCAAAGGATGAAGGAAAAGCAGATGGTTATCTGTAATAAATATAGACACAAAGAAAGCATTTAAGAACTATTTTTTTAACCTTTTCCACAAAGATTTTACATGTTCAAAATTATTTTAAAAGGGGTTTCAAATAACAGAATAGGCATATTTTACAATAATTAACTTGAAGACAAATTAATATAATGGTTTATGCTGTCAGTGTGGACAGCAGGAAAGAACACAGTGCTCACTACATATCACCATTTTTTTTCAGACTATGCGTATGTCTATGTGTGTGTGCAGCACATATATTTATACATATAACATTGGAAAATGTTGGGAAAGTCATAAATTAAACTCGCTTCTAATACTGAGAATCCTGCCATACTGTGCATGTATGTGCACCCCCTTTATAGTTTGTATACAACCTCCAGATGACCTTATTTTCATGTCACTAAGTACAAGATTTTTTTGTTTTAAATGAACTGTTAGTTTCAATTACAAGAAAATAATTTTATGCTTTTAAGATACTAAGAAAATTAACAAAGCTCCAATATTTGGGTTTTTTTTCTAATGTGTTTCACAGTGACCCCTTGTAAGAGGTTTCTTTCTTATAGACCTTGTTTCTTAGGGAAATTCCCTGTGTGATTTGCTTTCTTGTGCAGGGTCATTTATTCAGTATTATCCCTTAAAAATGGGCAACTATTAGCAACATTTTGTTTTTCTAAATGCCCTCGGCAGTTACAGTAATGACATCATAGAATTTTATGGCATGTTTAATAGAAAAGATCAACATCTTCAACTTATAGACATTTTGATGCCCCTTTTAGTGTGAACAACCCTTTACGGGATGTACATAAAAACAAATCTGGCCTTCCTTCCAAATCCACTTTCTGAAGTATTGATGCCAATACTGCCCAATTTCTGAGGTCCAAATAAGCCCACTTTCAAACAGACAGAAAACAAAACATTAGGATTCTTCTAGAGATATGTAAGTGTGGAATTATGAGGCACAACAGAAATTAGAATCTTTTAGTTACACCAGCAGGCTTTGGATTAGACCTTGAATAGAAATAAATGGGTGAAAATGTCATCATGAAGAAATCTGCACAGAAATAAAGCTGCTTAGGGAAGAAAAAAATGGTATGGGCAGAGTTCTTACCAATATAATGCAACATAAGCAGTGACCATCGTAGTCAATTATTTAATACTGAAATGCATTACTCACTGTAAGCGATGCCAAGCAGTGTGCCAATTCTCCACCAAGAAAACTCCCTACTGTCATTCCCCAACACATACTACTGCCTTGCCTATATGCTAGAGTTCCTCCACATCTGGAAATGGAAGCTGTATGTATGTTTGGTTGGTTTTCTGTAACTGCACTTCTTGGATTTTATATTCCTTTTTCTGGGCTTAGGGTTCAATATAGTGCACATATAATAAAAAAGTATTATCATATGCAATGCAAAACCATGTAAAGTTCAAATAAAGAGCCACAGATCCCGATTTTTGCCTTCAGGAGGAGCTATTTCTTCAGTATTAGAAGAGCTGTCTCAATGGTTTTGGTTCTGCAGTTTCTTTCCTAAGTTTCCACACATGTCTTTGCAGCAGTGTCCTGTGACTGCTGACAAGCATACAGGCTGGGAAACAGCACATGGGGAAAACCATGCACTGTTACATAGCAGGATCACAGTAAGCATGTAATAGTTGCATTGCTTAGTGATAAACCCGTCTGTAATAAACATGTGTTTTTCTTATGTGGTGGCTGCTTGCATGAATGCTGAGGGGCTCTCATCCGCCAGATCCAGGCAGATAGAAAGGAAGAAGAAAAAGAGAAAGGAAGATTATTTTCTGAGAAAGAAGCATATCTCTGATGGGCACTGTAAAAATAAACCTAGTTATACTGGCATAATTGACACCATGCTCCCAGCATCAAATTCCCCTATACTAGTAAAGCACTTGCTTATAGCATACAGTCCACAGATCCTTGGCATCCACAAAGCCCAGAAAAGAAAGCCCACTGTTGTCAGAAAGCTTAAATTTATCGTACGGGTGTCAGTAAATCAGAGAGGGCTGAAAACCCTCCAGTCCATGATAATCCCAATTCCTTTAAGTGCAAATGGGACACAGTCCATGTAGATTATCTTGACCTGAGCCAGCCCTCTTCAGAAGAGCTGGCAGAAAGAGTGGCAGGTGTGGAAGACGAGGAGTATCTGTGCAATGAAACCTTGATATCTGATCTCAGTGGGGGAAGGGGCTGTCATGATTTAATGCAAGAAAAGGATGAGGTAACTGGCATCAGTGGAAAGGGACCTTTATTACAGCCAAAGCACTGAGGAGTGCTGCTGCTCTTGCAAGGATGACAGTCCTGCTGGCATAGTGGAGAGCACTGGATTCCATTCCGAAAGCTGCAGCAAAGCAGAAACCCAAGAGGACCTGTCTGTAGAGTCTGAAAATGAAAATGCAGCACAGAAGATGCAAAAAGCCAGTGATTCAGATGAAACAGACACATGGAGAAAGTGCAGCATGAAAGTACTGGAGTAATAGGGACAGCAGTAGATGTTATCTAGATGGTAAAAGTAGAGGTCATAAACTGTCACTCATGTGTTTTTTGTTCTCAATGAAGACTTCTCTCCATTCATCTCCTTGTACCTATTTCATTCCCATTAGTAACAACCAATTTGACTTGGACTGAACTGGAAGTCAATGCCCTGTTTCATGCAGTCTTGTCATGGCTTACTATGGCATTGCCAGCAGTACTTTGTGCTTTCTTTTTGGAGACTGGTATCTTGGAGCAGATTATTCCGCTCAGATATTTGTGATTCTTTCTGATTCTGACCAAACAGCCCTTGTTTTTGCCTTTTTTCATCCCAGAGTTAAGTAAATGTCTCTTCTGACTTCCTCAAAAATATCTGTTTCTGTGCTACCAGTCATGAAAATTAATCAAATCTGTATACATTTATAAAATTATCAGGAAGGTGAAGGAGAAATTATGCCTTCTTTCTCTTACCTGAATGTTAACTGATAGCAGAACAGACCATATTCACATGACTCTTTCTCAACTGTGTCGTTGCTGCTGTAAGCCCGAGAAACTGTTGTCACTACAATCCACAATATTCATATGCTCCCTCAACCCACAGCCCATTTTCCAACAAATCAATATCAGATTAACATCTGGGAATTCCAGCATTTCAAATGGTTTGATTGTTCATATACATTTTTGAAAGGAGAAGACTTGAAAATTTGCCCCTCCTTATAACTGAGCCCCATTTTTGAGATTTGTGAAAACTTTGCTATTCTATTTTCTTGTTTGAATTTCTTTTGCATTTTGTACAATATGAAATAATCTAGTCAAGTTCATCCATACAAACACTTCTCCTTTTATCAAAACTAGGCAGTACCTTTAATTAAATATGAAGTTTGGATTTCCAGAGCAGCAAGGTTCAGAGAGGACCCTGCCTGAACTTTTGAGGATTGCTCATTGAAATCTCTGTACAGAATAACATGGGCTTTCTCTGTTGTGTAATAGTGTGGCCTGTAGCATATTGCAAGAATGCCTTTTCTAAAGAGCAGACTCAACCCATATTTACATCAAAAGCCTTTATTTCTTAAGTAAATAAAACTACACATTCTTTTGCAGTAAAAGATCTCAAAGCATTCCAAAGGTGACTAATACCATTTTGTATTTCTGTGTTTGTAATTTTACACATGAGGAATAAAAGGCCAAATAGCTGAATGTGCCTTTAGACCCATGGTCACACAGGAATTTAGTGCCAGCCCACCTTACTTTCAGCCTGCGGATGTCTTTAACTGTGCTTCCTATGGCTTCTGTAACACAGAATTAAGTGCTATAGTCATTAAGGCTGCTTAGAACAATGTAGTTTCTTTTCCTAAAAGCAGAGTAGCACTGTTGCAACTCAGTAGTCCATACACTCTTAGTTGTTTACTGGAACTCCTTTTTGAAATCATTCCCTGATGTTTGGCTGTTCTGTTGAAGCTATTTTTAAACAGAACAACAGCTCTTTCAGTGTAAAGAACAAAATGAGCTTTCTCTAAAATCAGCCGAGGACTGCTTTTCAAGCACCATTTTTTATTGGGGTGGTTGTTGTTGTTATTGAACTGAAATACAGCTGTCATTAAAATCCAAAAACTACAGCCAGTACCTTTATTTCACAAGTAAAATTGTCTAGAGTTTGTTTGGATTTTTAAAATACTTTTGAAACAAAAATACTTTTGTATTGGAGTTTATGTCGTACTCTCAAAACCAGGACTGACCAGTGGCATGCCCTCATTTATACTATTGTGCTCATCAGGGCTACCTTTTCTGTACAAGTATTTTGCTGGAGTTGGAGGACAGTATGAGAAAGAACCCACTATGAGCAATAGAAATGATTTGAAGTATTGAGAAAATGCCTCACAACTAGATACTGAAAGAAGACTAATAAGAAAGGAAACAGAGTGGTATGTAAAACATTCAAAAATAGTGTATGTTACAGAACAGATCATCTAGGAACATTTATTCTGACACACAAGCAGTGATACACTGAAAAAATTGAAAAGTGGCAAATTGAAGCTGATGAAATTGAATATTTAGCTGCAGCTAGTGTATTGGCAGGATCAAAATTGGACTGTACAGCTATATGGATAACAAAAATGCAGAAATTTCATGGAAACACTCTAGAAGTTCATTGATTAGGAATAGCCTTGATGTAATGTATAAGAAGTGTATGTTAAAGATAAACCATGTTTGTGAGGATGTATACTCATATTTTGTGATATGATAAATCTCTCCTGTTAAAACTTTATAGATAATTTCTCTGGAGGTATGTGATTCTATAGTGCTTACAAGAAGGCTTCCTACAGTGAGCTTCAGCGTAGTGAAGGTTGTCAGATGATGTGTATTGGACAGTAAGGACTTCTGATTTGATTTCCATGGCGCTGAAGCAGAATACATAGTTTTGATAGAAAGAGAACGTCAAAGATGGATATATATTTTTTTAATTCACCTTAATCTTTAAGACTAATTTGTGTTTGTGTGTGTGTGGGTATACACATGTGGTATTTAGTCATCATGTAATTCATATTAATGGAGTCTTTACATACTCTTAATTGGACATTAGTTTAAGATCACTGGGGTGTGTAAGCCTAAATTTATGTAAAATAGATGAAAGTTGTAACAGATGGGAATAATGTAATTTTAATACACTTCAATGATCATATTGACATTTTACTACTAGCTTTTAAATGTATTTGAAAAGCTGCTAAACTTTCTGCTTTGTGTGTAGCTTGTAAATGATCTGGGATCCATCACCCCAAGCAAGGAGTTGCTTTTCTTTAGGATTGTAATGTATAGTGGAATGGCTACCCTGACGTTTTGGAAAATGCAATACTGGGATTTCATGAGTATTTACAGCACCGAAAACATCATAAACACATTGAATACGAGAAGTGCCTCCACTAGGATAGTTGTAGACAACATAGAGTGTGTTGCATGCCATGAAAGCTGCTTCAGCATCCTTGCTGTTGCATGATGTGTCCCAAGTGTGCTCTACCGCCATGGTTATGTGGTTGATTTTAGTAATTACGATGTTTCCTCCAGTCTCTGGTTCTGCATGGATTGCCCAGAGCCCTTGCTCATCAATGGCAAGATCTATTTTTGTAGATGGAGAAAGCTGATAGGCAGGAATCCTTCCAGCCCCTGGCAGCAGCATTTTGTCAATTATATTTCTTTTCTGAATATTGAATTTAATTATCTCATTTAAGGAGCCATATCTGTGATAGAACAGGAAACCCTGATATATGATGTGGCCAGTTCCTTCCCAGGGAAATGGCAAGGTGACTTTGCGAGCTTTTAGTGTGTGATTACTTTCCATGAATGTCATGATATTTGCAAATTCAAAAATAACATTATTTACAGAACCATTTAATAAATAAATCTTTGTATGCTTTTTGCCAGGATCTTTCATCCAAGAGCCATGCTTATCTCCAGTCTTCTTAACTATCTTTAGGGACTTAATACCTGCAAGCATGTGGTCACAACCTGCAAGAAAACACCCGAAGAAAAAAAATTAATTAGAATATCTGTGAAAGTTTTAATTTTCTTTTTTTTTAAATTACTTAGTTTCCTTTTAATCCAACTATAAGGCCAGGGTCAATGTATCAGTAAAGGTGTCAGCAGCATGGCTATGGTAAGTAGTGTTGAATCTAATTTTATATGATATATCCAGCCTCTCCTGCTAAGGAGACTAAGTATCTTCAGTTACACATAGTGTGTTCTTTTCTGTTCTATTAGGCCAGTGTTATCCAAAAGGGATTCTGTTTCTGTACCTGAGAGGAGAGCAAGAGCACAGTTAGAGATTCTGTGGTTGTTCTTGTCAGTTCTTTTACAGGGTTGTAGTTTTTACTTCAGAGAAGTGGCTTCTGTTTTAGACCAGCACAATAAAATAACCAAATTTATTTCTTATTGAAGTCATACAAATTAATATCCATTTTCCTTATATGCCATGTGTATAGTACTTTTGTTTCAGAAATTCTTTTATCCTCTGTTAGCCTCTTTTTATTTGCATT
Source organism: Falco punctatus (assembly GCF_963210335.1). Classification (NCBI taxonomy): domain Eukaryota; kingdom Metazoa; phylum Chordata; class Aves; order Falconiformes; family Falconidae; genus Falco; species Falco punctatus. The sequence continues at coordinate 27,406,091 of NC_137590.1, read as the reverse complement.
TGTAATAAGAAGATTAATAAAATTAGAACATCATAATAGAAAGCCAAAACACTGAGTTATCTTCCCGTTCCCCTTCCCAATACCTGCAGCACAAAGAACAAATATATAGATCACAGAATCAGGAATGCCCATACATTAAAGTGGTCTTTTAATGAACTGGTATGATGTCTGTGTTATCAATTCTTATGCTAGAAGCATGGCTGGTGAAATTACCTGGTTATTTACTTCACTGTAGGGATAAAACTGGCACCAGCGGAGAGCGAGTTATACTTTTGGCTTAAATTCATATTGTATGCACTTTGCACAGATGGTTAAGACCAAAAAGCACCAAGTTTGTGAAGAATCAGGCATTTAGATGCCAAGATCTCTATCAAGTACCATCCTTTCCAGGGGAAACTACTGCAAAGCATATTATCAAGCTTGATTACCAAAGGCACTCATAAATTACAACAGACACTATTTGAAACTTAAAGAATTGCCTTCAGTGAAGTGGAGCCATTTTAGTAAACAGAACAAACAAAGCCCTAAGGCAGGAAGTTCTGGCAGTAGATGAAATGGAGAAAGCAAAACCAGCCTCCCTATTTGGCCTGATATGAACCTATTGAAGTCAGTGGCAAGTTTCCAGTTGCCTGTAGAAAGCAACTTTTATGTCATTTCTGTGTACTGATACCCTCTAACCAAAGCATTTAGATAGTGCTGCTACAGCATGGATTTTTTTCTTAGAAGTCCTCATTCTGGATGCACCTTCCCTGAGCAAGCACAATAGCTTTCCCAAAAATAATGATTGTTGATTAGATAGATTCTAAAAACTTAAAACCTTTGAATCAAAATAGCTAGCCAGCCTTAGCAACATCTTGCTCTGCAGTAGAAATAACTAGGTTACTATCTGAAATCTATGAATAGCATCTTTCTTCTTGAGAGAAGATTTTTAACTCTCCTGGGTTTTCATAACAGTTTGAAGGAAGACTGAGAAACTGAGACATTCACAGTGAGCAAAAAGTTTACCAAAATTTTTCCACATTCTCCACAATGATACCTTCAAAGCCCACTGTTTCTTATCATACCCCAATATATGCAAAGATAATTTCCTGTTTCCCACCCAAAGTAAGACGAGGTATCAAACATTGGAATAGGCTGCCCAGGGAGGTGTTTAAATTACTATCCCTGGAGGTGTTTAAAAAAAATGTAGATGTGATGCTTAGGGTCACGGTATAGTGATGGACTTGGCAATCCTGGGTTAAAGGTTGGACTTGATGATCTAGTTTAAAGGTCTTTTCAAGCCTAAATGATTCTATGATTCTATCATTTACTGCATGTAAAAAAGGTGATACTACTTGTTTTTTTCAAGTCTTTGTGAACTTGAACCAAAACCAGTAACAAAGCTGGACTTAAAAAAAGCATTTTTTTGCTAGAGTTTCGGATGGACTCAGCCAATATAATCATAACTTCTGGTTAACATATGATAGCATAGAAGCAGAGCTGTTATTTGCTAGAGTTGAGGGTCTTGCTATCTTTTCGAAGTGTTGTAAAATCTACACAGGGATTAGTTTTGCTATCAACTTCAATGGGAAAAGTATCTGACTAGTATTGACTGAAGTGAGGTTGTTACAAACTGCTGCAATAAAATTTGAAGTAATATTTCCCAACAAGGGAAAATGGAAAGTAATTTTTTCCCATCTGAAACTCTGAGAAAGGTACAACTTTCGAAGTGTCCTTACCACAGTCAGTTTAAAAATCTTTGAATTTTTCTGCCTCTCAGAAAAAAATGCCTAACGTTTAAAAAATCTATGTATGAAGAAAAAGAAATCTTGATATTCAGAGATGGTGGTGTAGGATTAGAGTTTAGAAACAGAATAGGTTATTGCTTCTGTTACCATCTGCCTTAATACTCTTGCTGGAAAAGTTCAAGGAACTAATTGCAAACTTATTTGTAAAATTAAATCAGTCTAATTCTGTTGAAGTTAGTGGAATTGTGTAATTGATGATGCTAAAGGTCTTTCACCTGGCTTTTTAAAAAATGTCAGTTTATATTTCTTATTGTTTAGTTTTCATTTCTTACTAATTTTGAATGAAAAGGAACCACGTTATTTCAAATATATCTGCAATATGTAATTTACATCTATAACTCAGCTTTACCTTAAGAAAAATACTTGCAAAACTTAAGTTGTTTTAAAAAAGTATAGATTGTGTATATATCCTTCATACTAGGTACCTTAACATGTAATTTTCAAATCAGAACTGAGATTTGCTTGCAGCTAAGCCAGTATGCTCCCTTGACAAAGTACATGGAGGGGAGAGGGAGAGAAAGAAAAACAGAGGAGGACAGCAAAACAGATGCAAATTGTAGGAATGAATTAAGACTTTTATTAACTCCTGAGTTCACTTTTGAGTTGAGGTTTTGACCCTTGCCCACTGCAAAAAACAAAGACCACCATTAATTCCTTGGTACAGCTGCAATACTCAGAAATGCACTGACGTTTTTTCTGGGACTTTGGAAGAGCACACCTTCAGAGGCTTTTTATATTACAATAATAAGCAGCTTCCAAAGAATCAATTTGATAGGCAATAGAGTTTCTGCAAAATAAATGTTTGCATTATATTTTCTTCCCTTCCTCTCCTATACCTGTTTTGTAGGTTTGTTTGGTTTGGTTTGGTTTGGTTTTTGTAAGTCTGGTATTTACACAGCCAAAACAAGCAATTATCTGTGGCATTCACATAACTTGTGAAAATCTGTTATCCCTATGTCAGCATGCATGCATTGGCTAAGGGATGGCTTGTTCACATCAAAGTTCTGAAAAAGTAAACTGTTCTTACTTGCATTAAGCATGAGTTTAAGTTTCTTTTTTTCTTCTGCTTCTTCAAATAGCTGCTGTTTCACCAGGTCTTCATGTACTTCTACACATGTATTAGAATCTGTGACAGATCCAAAATAGTCAATGTCCCTTTGTGCTCGTTCAATTCTTCTTAGCAAATTCTCTACTTCACTTTTAATCTCAGCCTTATAATTGTTCAGTCCTGCCAGGCGTGACAGTGCCATCTTTGAAAAGTCTCGGAATTCTTCCACGTATTCCAGTATGTCTTGGTTGCATTTTTCCAGCCTCTTCTTGAGTTAGAACACAGGAAGAAAATACAGGGATATATGTGTATATTCTGTATAGATTACAAGCTCATTCACGATTACCTTAAACTGTGCTGTTCTCTCCTTCCTGGTCCCCCTGCCCCCCATCTGTTTTAGACTGATAATCTGTTGCTGTATATCTATGTGAAGAGGACATATGAGACTGGCACTAGCATTCACAGTTCTGGACAAAAATACACGATTTTTTTCTTGATGTAATTACTGACAACCAGATGCTTTGTTTTGCTCCTAAAGAGGGGAAAGTGCTCTGGTGGAAGCAGCCAGAGATACTTAAGGGCACGTGATCTCAGATTACTTGTTTTCCAGAAACCTTTCAGAACTCCTCCTGTAGGATCATTGGTAAAGCTGTCTCAAAATGTTTTCTGCAGGAAATCTACAAATGTGAACATTTCACATAAATACACCTCTTCTGACCAAGACAGTATCTAGTGTGGCTATTTTTTATCCATTTAAAATGAACAATGGAAATACTGATATCCTGTGTTTGAGAAGGTGTTTTTTCGGTCAAATTGTTGGCTGTATTAAAAAAAAAAACCACCCCAACAAACAAACAGATGTTTCTTTATACCTAGATTCAAATTATTAACTCTTTTAAAGGTGGGAAAAGCAATTTCTATGTGTAATGCAGCCATTTCTGTAAAGATCATACAAAGAAACCCAACTGCTGCTTTGGTAGGATAAGGAAACCAAGCCAATATTTAAGCCCAAACACACAATTGTGATCTATCAACTGCTAGATTGGGTGTTCTGATTTGGTGCTTTGAGCATAGATTAAAGGTGTTTTATTTTAAGGTGGTGTTTGACTAGGGGGTGCCTGAGTTTACTGAATAATTAGTGCAGTATGCATGTGTTCCATGTAAACTTGATGGTGGAGGTTTGTTGGTTTGTTTTGCAAGGTTTTTATGTGTGGCCTTCCCCGCCAATTTATATGTGACCTTAAGTCCCCAGGAAGCTGTGTAATTACTTTCTATAAAACCTTTATTTTAAATGTTTTCAAGTGTTCTTTTCAGTATCTGCCTCACCCTTTTCCCTGTTGTTTGTTTAGTGCCCCTTACACCAAGTGTCACAGGTGGAATTGCATCTTTTCTAATGGGTGCCAGATAAATGGAAATTACCATGTGAACTTTTTCCTATAAGGCTAAGAAAATTTAAATCTCGGTCTACACAATGGGAACAGAATATGAGGCTAATCCTTCAGTTCTTTCTGTGTTGTGAACAAGTGAGAGTTTCGTACAAAAAGGGAATGCAAGATCAAGCAAGTTAAACTTCTCTGAAAGTCAGCCAATGCAAGTCACGAGCCAAGGATATATTGATGATTTAAGATGTACTATATATGATTACAGCATATCAATACTGAAAAGGTATTTGCATTGTTTTTTACTGCAGAAAAAGAAGCAGGTATTGGTACTTTTATACAATTAATTGAAAACAGATACTGTAATGGGGTTATTTCAACTCCTAGTTAAAATGCAGATACACTGCTATTTACACAAAGGTGTCTTAAACTACTTTTCCAGGTAGATTCATCTCTATATAGGAAAAATACCTGATAAATTTCTATCTCCTTGTTAATACTTATACTGGTGGCAATATGGTTATACTACTCCCTAAGATGGACTGCAACAGTCTTATAAACATGTGCATATTTAGCTAAATTTACTGATGTCATAAAAAATACAAGTGATAACAGAATAAAATTATTATGAAATTATATCCTGCAATAAATAATGATGTGGCAATTAGGAATCATTATAGTTAAAGGTTTAGCTACAGTTCTACTTATTTAATTGAAGAAGCTCAATATTTATCTTCCTGATGTTGTTTATCATACAAGCTGTTCTGTATTCACATACACAGAAAAATATTCGTACATTTTCAAACCTCTTTGCAGTTAGGCAGTATTACAGAATGATACAGCTAGCACATACCTCTAAAGATAGGAAACGCCGGTCAATGTAGTTCATCAGTGCTGCATCTTGCATTATATATTGTGCTGGTCCCATGATGCTTGTGAGGAATGGAACTAATAAAAATTGAAGTTGCAAGACTACCATTGTTTCATAAATTTTGAAGCAAAGTAGTAGTGAGTTAATTGTGTGTGAGTGTGTGTGGAGGACAATCCCAAATGCTACTGCCAGTCCAGGCTTAAATGAAATTTAACAGTTGTCTGATGCTGCGATGTGAAAAACTAGTACTGAAATGTACTAAAAAGTTAAAAATACTGTGGCTACAAGTATTAAAAAGACTTAAAATGGCTGTTGCAGTTTATCATTAAAAAAATGAAGTTCTGGAAGAGAAACTGAATGTGTTTATTTCTAGAAGCCAGATGACTGTTTTCCAGTTTGTGATCCTATGATCAATTCCAGATGTTCCGTACTGAGTCACATAAAGCCTGTAGGCCAAATTTTATTAAATGCAAATAAAAATAATTTATTTTCCCTCCTTTCTCCTCCCATCTCCTTTCCCATGTGACCAACGCTGTCCAGTGTGTACTTGGTGTAAATCAGCAAAGATTCAAAGTCGGTGGATCCCTGGTCATTCTTTCACAGGAAGATCTAATGCATAATGTCTGTGGCTATTTCAACAATCACAGCTGTTACTGTAAAACAGTCTAAAGCAATTGTTCTCAAATCCAGCATTCAGCCTATTTAGAGTAGGACTGAAAATCATAGATAAAATTATTTACAAAAAAAATCTTTCTACTCCCCTTCTTCTCTTACAAGTACTTTTCCAGCTAAAATCAATATCCTTAACATAGTTCTGTCAATTTAATGGAGTCCTTGATGGGTATCTTCTTTCAGAATAATAATTTTACTTAGGATGACTTAAAAATTAGTTGTCATTAACTTACATGTCTATTGGATTTGAGGCAATTTTTATTTGTCTTTTTTCATAATTTCCATGACTGAATGTCTTGTCTGGAAATGGAAATGTGGCTATGCTAACATTGTATTTGCTAGGAAACCATGTGTTAGGATGTTAGAAAGCTGCCTTTGTATCTGAAGCCAAACTGGATGTCTGTGTTTCTCTTTCTCAGATTTCCCCACCTATTCACTTTTTTCTTTTCAATTTGTCTTTCTTTATAGTTTTTTCCCCCCTTACATTTACACAGCTTTCCTTTTCTTTCTGACTGCCTTGCTTGTAAGTATGTGACTTGTGACAGAATTCATGAAAATGTGTCACAGCAGGCAGATTTTTACTTCCATTTGCTTGATCTTTGAGAGGTATAGCTATGCATGCTTTACAGGCAAACTTCACATAACTGCACACATTATTTTTTCTTTTAATATTGCTTTATCCTAAGAGGCGTAAACAATTTGCTAGTTCCTATTTACAGGCAAAGTGTGATGCACAGAGAGGCTAATACTTGGTTCTCTACTCCGGTGTCATTTCACTTTACTTCAGAACCTCTGCCTGAGAGGAAAGAAAGCTTGCCTGCTTGGATCCTTGAAGGGTTATGCACTGAGAACAGACACCTCAGGAAGCATATAGCCTTCCTTGATTATGTCCTATGGAACATCTTGACAAACTGCACTATCTTCTTTTCCATAAAATAATCTGCTTCCATACTGGGGAAGAACACAGAAAAATTATCCCTTTTCTAACCTCTCAGGTGAACCTGGAATCCTTCAGAGTTATTCTCTGAGTTTAGTATGTCTGTCATAATAATCTAAGGTAATGATCAGGAGATGAAGACTATAGGATTCAATAGGTTAATTTCCTCATTTAGTGGAGGGAGAAATCATATATCTGTGTAAAACAAAATCCATCACACTTTGCCTGCAGTTTGGAACATGCTTGACTTAACTTATGACTGCAAGTCCTATCTTAAGGTAATATGAAGTAGCAGCTTAACTTTATGACTTTTAATATTCTTTTTCATTGCAGTCTGTAGTCTAGGTTGCCATCTATAATAACGCAGTAGTCTCTTAGAGAATTTTATTGGAGTATGTCACAGCATCAGTCATAGCACAACTCCTTACTGAAAGTTTTTTCCTTAGAAGGGGTATTGTAAGTAGTGTCTCTCTCTTTTTTTTTTTTTAATAATTACAGAAAATTTTAAAGTCATCACTAGATGAACAATACCATTTATCAGTTTCAGAGCAACCTTATTTCTGTTTGAATCCAGACCACCTAAGCCAATAAAATACCCTAAGCCAAATACTAAAAACTTACTATCAAGAATATAGATACATGATTCTTTCCTTCATCTTAACACAGGGACAAATTATTTACAAAGCAAAATATCTTGAACTGCTAAACATCCTGTATAAGCTTAAGGACGCTGTATAAGAAACTGGATTTTGTAAAGTTGCTCCATCATTTCTTAGAATTACCAGCAGCTGAAAGATCGGAAGGTTCCAAGGATTTATCTTAGTGAGACAGTCCTGTGGTTATTAAACTATAATATCACTGTAAATGGCAATGGTTGTTCATGTCAGATGAGTATTCTGGGAGGGCATGCTGTAACATGTGGTTATGAACTGAGCTTTGTTGTTTTGGATATTTTTTCTTCAATTATTATATATTTTCCAGTTCTGCATAGACATATACATGGATTTTTTCCAGCTACACAGTAGCTGTATATGTAATTTTTTTTTTTTTAAAGAGGATTGCTTGACCTGCCTGGGATGATATTGGTCTCAGTGCACATGATACTACACACCAACAGAGCAGAAAGATTGTTCTTATCTCAATGAACACTTTTTTTCTCTTGAGAACTACTTCTGGAATTGGTTTCCTATTAGTATATTGATTTGACAGGTAAACCTCTAAAAGGAAACAAGTAGGTTGATGTAAGTTTATATGCTTTTTCACTAGTTTGTCCTTATCTCTCTAGGTAAGATGGTATTCTTTTCTTGTCAATGCTGCTGCTTTGCTGCACTTATTCCACCTTTTTACCATTTGATGTCTTTGTTTCAAAAGCTGTTGGAGGTTTCTGAATGAAAATAGGCATTTTGAGCTCCTTATCTGTGTTTTTGGTTTTGATTTCAGATGCTGGATGGAGTATTCTGTGTTTTAGAAGTGATCTTGAAATCAGTTCAGAGTGGATACTGGGGAAAAAAATGACATTTCTTTAAGATACTATTTCACTCTTTTTCACTCACCATTTCATGCTACGTTTTGATTTTGTTGGTTTTGGTTTTTTTTTCAGTCAGTTTCTTTCTGGCATTTCAGTTGGTAGAACTAAAGCAGAGCCAGAATAAGTCAGGCTGTTTGCAGTAATTTGTGGTACTCTGTGGTACCTGCAAACTGTGTTACAGTCAAGGGGAATGTGAGTAAACTAGAAATCTACTTTGCAGAAACTCATTTCTCCATCATGCTCATAATGGAGAAATCTTACCTGTCATGAGATAGGACCAGAGCCAGAGAGACCTCAAAGTTACTGTTAAAGGCACTTCCTTGCCTTGTCTGAGATAAGTCTGTCATTTGTCACAGATCTCCAACTCTTCCACATCACTTCTGAGCTTCCTGTCCCAGGTCTTCCTCAGTTCTTTGACTTGCCTCCAGTCCCACTGGGATTTCTTGTAGGTATGCTTTACTTCTTCACAGGAATCATGAGACATGTTTGTTGTCCCATGAGAGCCATAACACATATACCACATTGTGTCATTGCTGGGTCTGCCCATGCCTGCAGCTGTGTTAGACTCCCAGTGTGCTCTGTAAACTCAGCCTGGCATATTTCTTCTTTCTGAGCTTTGGAACCATCCCTGACTCCCAAGCTTCTTCACCCTTCTTCCTTGGCTTTTACTGAGCAATGGATGCTTTCCTAATGCTGTGGCCTATGCTATTACAAACCTGAAAAAGCCCACACTCCTGTTGCTTAGATCTAAGTAATATACATACAGATACACATCAGATTTTACTCCTGAAGTCCAGAATGGCTTAAAACAGAATTGCTTATGTTTTTCATCTTTAGTTAACCTCTACATGTAAATCAATAATAGATAGATGAAAAGAAAACATCAGAGACAGTCTGATTTACAGCTTTCTACATTACTGAGTTTATACGTATACCTGCATTAGAATAACTGCTACTCAGCCTGATGCATCAGAGCTACATCACTGCATGTGTCCTTTGTGGGTTTGCATCTTGTGATCATTAATAAAATGTGTTATAGGCAAAACAAGAGGAAAAGAAATAATTATCTGAAATGTGACGATGAATCAAAATGATGTTTTATATTAATAATGTATAGTGTATCATTGTCTTCTTGTGTATTTTCTAATTTTGTTCAGACTTGGATCTACAGAATTAAGTTCCTTGTTAGTACTGGCCACTACCTGAAGAGGTTGTCTAATGCTGAGGTCTGTGAGGTTAGAAAATATTTTTGTCAGAGTGGGAAATCAACACTTAATAACAATTCTGCCTTATTTTTTTGACCACGTTCAGTTTTATATCTTAGAAATTCACATTTCTGTAAAGAAGACAAACATATGAAATCCAAATGACGTCCTTTTGTGATGTTCAGCAACAAGAACAGTGTCAGGAATGATACCAGTAAGGGATGTAATACGCTGTGATAAAAAGGAGACTTCACTGAATGTTGGGGATTCAGACAGAAGCCTCCACTAGGCGGCTCGCAAGCCTTTAAAATTGAAGAGCAAACGTCACTGAAACACACCTTTTACAAACCCTCTGAATAAGATAAAACATACAGAAGGAAGCATGGTTCAGATGGTCCAAAATGATAGACACACGAATGTAAAGCTGTTAGTAAGCCAGGTGCTAGTAGGCTTTAGCAATCGGCTGCTGCAGAAGCGTTAGGGGTCTGTGCCTTCTAAAATGGTGAAAACCAGTGCATCCTGGAATGAGCAAGAGCTCAGGATGTGCAGAACCTGCAGGTAAAACTAATCAGCTCATGAAAACTGGCTCTAAAAGTAGCAGAACGAATCCCCATTTCATTTGTACTGATTTACAGCTGGAGGTAGTGAAATTATAGATTCATAGAACGGGTTGGGTTGGAAGGGACCTTTTACAAGTCATCTAGTCCAACGTCCCTCCAATAAGCAGGGACATCTTCAACCAGATCAGGTTGCTCAGAGCCGTATCCAACCTGACCTTGAATGTTTCCAGGAATGGGGCATCTACCACTTCTCTGGGCAACCTGTTAAAGTGTTGTTTCACCACTCTCCTTGTAAAAAAATATTCCTTTTATCTGGCCTCTTGTATCTACCCTCTTTTAGTTTAAAACCATTATCCCTTGTCCTAATGCTACAGGCCCTACTAAAAAGTCTGTCTCCATCTTTCTTATAAGCCTTGTTTAATTATTGAAATAATACACAGAACTTCATCTGAACACAGATAATGAAATAGTCTCACCTAAAAATCAGCCATGTGTAATTATTTTGAATGGTCTGTTTGTTTGTTTGTTATAAACCTCAGAACTACATATTCTGTTGATCAAAGACAATTACCTGTACCTTGAAGCTTGAATTTGTATAACCCTGAAACTAAACAAACTTTGAATTTTAAAAATAGATATAAACTAATATTAAAATTTTTGCTACTTTTGATTTATTTTACAGTGTGAATTATGCTCATGAATATTCTGACTAAAATTTGGTTTGCTTGAATATTCATGTTCATTAAACCTATTCACAGGAGTACAGTAGTCAAAATGACATTGTTTTAAATTCAGAGTATTTACAGGAAAGTATTATGACAGTTGCCCAGCTCAGTTCAGTTGACAATGCCAGGTGTGGGTTTTTGGTTATATTCAGTTTTGAAAGACATCTTTTAGGTGTGACGCATCACTTCTGTTTATTAAATACCGTATTAAAGCTTACCAGGGTGAAAATCTGAAAAGGTATTTTTCAAATTTTAAATGCCTATGATAATATATTTTACTTTTTTTCCCCTCTTTTTAGTAGTAGACACTGACATTATAACATTTCATCATATTTCAGTGTTGTTTCATTTATTGTTGCACTGAAGAGATGGGTGCCTACATGTTGCAAAGGAGAGAGAAGTGATTTGTACATACCTGGGAAAGCTGTTAAAACTTACTGAGTAACTTTCCCTTTGAGATGACTAAATGTCACTAACTGGTGTAAAAAATATGTTTACTGATGATGAATAATGCATACTTTTGTAGTTCGTTGGCAGATATGAAGAGAGTTTGTAACAGCGTGATGTGCTCTGAGACTACAGCAGTGAATTCAGGACTTTTCAGTTAGTATTGTTTAAAACAAACTCTCACCCTACATCAAATTTCTAAGTGATTGCCAATGACATGTTCAGAGATTGTGGTGATAGCTGTGGTACCAGAAACTTGAGCTGAATAGAATGGAGTTGTGCTAGCAAGCATCTAATTAAATGTACCCAAAACCTAAAAGATAGGAAAATGTCTATGAACTGGGGGAACTAGGACAGAAAAGGCCCTGAAGGGGCTATGCAGAAGTTGATGAGGTTGGTTGAAATTTGTTGTGCTTTTTTTTTCACATTACCGATAAAAATGAGTCCTATGAAGAAAGAGAGGCCAAGTCCGCACTCAAGAGGCATGCTTAAAAATAAGGGGTGTATTTTTATACATTTTTTTAAAAAAATACAGAATATGATTAAATAGGAAAATATCTGTGATTATCTTTCTTGCTATTTATATCTGTTGCTATCAACTGAATCCTGGTCTTAAGGTAAGATTGATGAAGACTACTGTATTCTCAGATTTTTATACAGGAGTCTTGAGACTTCTACTTCTGGAAAAGTTAGTTGAATTTTTACACTGTTCAATCATACTTCTCTGGATGAATTCAAAATTAAGAATTGCATTCAGGAATTGAGCCAAAGGTACATACTCTGACTTTAAATGGAAATCCACAGGTACAGATTTCTTTCTCTAAACTGGTATGAAAAACAGATTTCATCACTTCAACTTTTTTTATTTCTAATTTTTATTTTTGACAAACTGTATGTGATCTCAGAATTATCCCTGATGCATACCAGAAAGCCTAAGCAAAATAAACTGTGAGTAATTCCAGTTCCAAGCAGGGGAGTCTGACCTAATCAGTACCGAATAAGTTCATAATAAGAGAGCATGTGTTTTTGATGCACGTTTATCTGAGTATTAGTTTAGAGAACTCTCCTGAGAGACAATCTCCAGGTCAGAAGAAAGCATATCAGTTAGACCTGCAGAGCAGTCAGCTGCACAACTTTTGAAATTGACATTTTTCAAAGCCCTGTCATGTCAAGACACTTTCATATTTCCATTTAATGTAAGCTTCATGTTATGCTGCACCCAATCTCTGAAATGAATATAAAAAAAAGATACTAATAAAAGTCTCCAGTTAGAAATAGTATCTTCCAAACCAAAAGAGAGTGAACACTGAGCATGACACATATGCAAGAAATTGATTTTGTGGCCTTTATTCTCTCTCTCTAAGGTTAGAGCTTTCAAATTTGAAAGTCAGTGTATCAGGTGAGGTGGTCCTAGTGCCAGTTCATGATGAATAATAAAGCACATGCAGTGTGCTGATTGAAAAGGATATGAACATGTTAAGCTGTCATGAATAATAAATAACCATATCTTTCATTCTTCTTTAGAAGTCAGCCTGTTGTTTAGCAGTGCTATCGTTGTTACACTGATGCATTCCTCAAGCTTTGTTGTATCACAAAAATTAATTATGTCCATTCAGGAAAAAGGTCACAGATACCTGTGTACAGCATACAACATTCTGCAATGTTGTATCAAGTGGGTTTGATTTGTTCCCTTTGACCTGTCAGGGCTCGGTGCACACTGAATTTGTGTGGTCTGAGATGCAAGTTTCTGCTGAAGACAATTCAGTTTTGTCATAAAAATATGCAACCCATAGAACAGGGGTCCTCAAACTTTTTAAACAGGGCGCCGGTGCTCGGATGAAGTGGCAGGCAGTCATCTGCGGCTGCTTGCTTCCCCCCCCCAACCCCCGGTGGGGGCGGGTAGCGGGGGGGTGGTGTGTCTGTAAATACCGGGGGCCAGACTGAGGACCCTGGGGGGCCGTATCCGGCCCGCGGGCTGTAGTTTGAGGACCCCTGCCATAGAGTCTTTTTTTAGGAAAACAGCAGAGTGCTTTAGAGGAAAGCCAAAAAGGACTGAATCCACTCAGTAATACACACAATATATGGCAAAATTTTCCATCTCTCTAGACCTCTGCTGGCCAGACAATCAGAAACTGTTTCTATTAACTGATTAAAATAGAAAATCATTGCCACCATTGTGGCCTTTTACTGGGTTGTAGGGAAAAAAATAAAATGCTGTTCTGCCCTGCAAGCTATCCAGCCTGGCTCTGTTTTCTCTGAGTAGATAGGGCATGACTAACTTGGCCATATGTTCAAACATAACATTTCTGCTGTTGTTCTCTGCAACAGAGGACAAGCAGCATCTGCACATAAGGGATATCTTTTTGCACTTGAATCAGTGTAGTCCTCCAATGGGATGTATTTATTCCTGACACTTGGGAGCTAGCGCACTACTGCATCTTTTAGGCATGCTGGTATAATAGCAAAATATTCCCTTTTCTGCACATGATATGTGAGTATCACATCCAACTGCTCTACCACAAACACACTGCCTGCTCTGTGCACTTCTACCTCTGGCAGAAAGATTGTACAGTCTCTGCAGAATTGTCATTGTACTGCACCCATGAACACCACTGGGATAATTTTGAGAGGAGTTGGGTAACTGCAGTCATTCCCACATGCCATGGCAGAGTTAGGCAGAGAATTTGTGTATCTTCCTATGGGCTGTGGTAGTGTTAATACATGAATGGGTGTTTTGTATATTTTAGATCCTTTGACAAAATTATCTATGTATGTCTGCCTGAAAGGTGATTTACAAAGATGTTACTGCCTGACATGGTATTGTTATAAGTGACAAATGAGACTTCGCCACTGGCTTACATTTTGTGACTTTCTTCTTCATCTTTGTTACAAGCTAGTTCCTGGTCCTCCAAACTCTTTAAGTACCTCTGTTATTTACTAATGTCACGCCAAATGAAATGGCATAGGACGTATGAAAAATCCTATGGCATGTTTCTGCAGGAACTTTACAGAAAGAGAATTCAATCTTTAATTCTGGACCTCATGTTTTCTTTTATTGGAACTCCCTCTTAAGGAAACACTATAATTTTTGTCCATGTTTGACATCAGCCAGGTATTAGAAAGTATAGACAGCTTTGTAATCTATCTTGAATGATATCCCTGTGTACTACCATTTGTAACATGTATTATTCTTAGTTCCTAAGGGCCAAAGTTGTTACACAGCTGAGGAAGTGCCGTGACCTAATTATAGATTATATGCCTTTTCTTGCCTCCACACAGGACCATGTATTTCCTGCTTGTGTATGTTTCATGCAGGGAACAGGAATAATCATCTTTAGCTGGCTTTTCTCACTAATTAGTTATTCTTTTTCTTTCTTCTTTAATTTCTTTTTCTTTAATGTAATGACAGTTTTGCAAATAGCTTTCCCTTTCAAAACAACAGAATCATGTTTGACCCCAGTTTTCTCCATGCATCTGGAAGTATTTCTACCTATTATACAGACAGGAGACAACTTGGACCTACTAGAAAGTGATGTTGATATGGGAGTTGTTTTACAGACTTGTTGGAAGCTGATGAGCTCTTCTTTCTGGTGCTAAGGATTTCTAAAACCATCTCTATGAAATAGTTTTGGCTCAAGTATCAGGTGAATGAATGTGGTACAGCATATAGGGAGAAATATATACAATAAGCTTTAGCCCCTTATTAAACCTTTACCAAAAAAATATGCCTGCGCATACTCTTAAAAAAGGCGGGGGGTGGGGTGGGGTGGGGTGGGAAATGAATCAAAAGAAAGCTATGCAAGAAGATCTGTCAGCCTAGGTAATGCATCTGTAACCCTACCATATAACAGGCCCAAAGCTGCAAACACTTTGCTTTTTGTAGAGAAACCAGATGCTGTCACTGCAAAAAGTCTCAGTTTGACATCTATGTCCAGATGGTCAAACCTGTGCCCTCCGTATACTGTTAAGCATGCAGATAATTCTGCCAAGTGTAGAAAAATATGATCCAGTGATTGTCAGCAGTTAAACAGGATTACAGCAAATTCTTGCATACACAGCCAAGGGACATCAAGTTGTTGGTGATTGTGTATGCTGCATGTGTGATCCAATAGTGAGATCTAAGCTTTGGCCTGGCAGTGGTCCTCACCTTCAGCAGCTGTTTCAGTTTAGGATGGGCAGGTAATTGTCTCAGGTGAGAGGTAACAGACACTGGACCACTAGTGTCATGCCCTCTCAGTTACTACTGGTAATGGATTTTGTTGCTTCTCTTTTGTTCTGCTGCAGTGTACAAAGAGACTGAAACCATCCACAAGTTAAGCTAACATGTTTGACTGAAATGGAGATGTGAACAGTTAATGATAGCATGTGGGGGCAGGACCTGAAAGCCCTGCTTCTTAAAACCCATTCACCACACAGAAACTTGAACTTCTGCTGAGTTTGGCATGCTGGCTGTCTCCTGAGCAAACTGTTGCAAAACCATCAATGCGCTAAGCATAGCTGCCAAGGTGGGCTGTGAGTTAGGGTACAAACCTGGACTCAAATCCAGACTAAATAAAAATGTGGATAACCCCAGTTAATTTAAATGGGGATATGCACACGGGTAAACTATCTTGAGCAGGTATGGCAGCTGTTAGAGGATGGTATGACTTGAAAGAGAGCGCTTTTGGACAATACTAGTTGACTGGTTAGTGGTAATTACAGATCCAACTATATGCTTTGTAATATGGAGGATGGTTCCAGCTCGATAGTCTGGTAAAAGCGAACTCTTAATATTTTCTTTCTTCTTGAAGTTGCCATTGACTGAAATGAGTTGAAACCCATTTTCCTTTCTCCCTCTAAACTTTACCTAGTTGCTTGGCATTATTAAGCAGTTGTTATGTTTTTCACAGTTACTGCATTTCAGTCATAAACATGATAGGTGAAGTACGCTTTGGTTGAAAGATGCCACGGACCACTGAGTGCTATTACGGGACTTGTTTCCAAAGTAGTTATTTGGAATGCAATTGTACACCTGAGAGCCTTTTTTACCTACCTAATTACCTAGTGTTTCTGTCTACAACTGGGCTAATGAACTTTAAAAGCCCTGCAAAGATTTTACAATGCTAGTGATACAAACAGAGCATTTGCCTTTATTCTTCCTGCTCAAAAGCTTCACAAGCTGTGCTATCCCAATTACCCCTTTTCAATGAACATCATCCCATGAGAAATTTCAAATCTCCTACAACCTAACTGAATGTAGGCAAAATGGAAAATGCACATGCAAAAATCAGTTTGCCCAGCAGGACTTTTGCACAGACTAATTCTTAGAGAAGAATTTTAATTTACTCCAAAACACCTAGGGTGATTCCTTTGGGTAGCAATTGCCAATTTATGCTCAATGAGAAACAGTTTCCACAACTACCTGATTAGTATGATATACTTCTTTTCTCTACAGCAGTATCCTTGATACCGTAGAATAGCTGTAAACTACCCTTTTTTTCCAGATTGTGATATATGGGTGATGGACGCTTCTTTTTATAGTATCAGATGGGGTTTACTTAGAGTAGCATTGGGGGTGGGGGGAAGTTCTGCAACCTCATAGTCAAGGTTACAATCAAGCGTGAAATGAGAATGGAATTCTAGTGTTTTGAGCATGGCATTGCAGATTACAAGAGTTAATTGGTGATTAGTTATTCAGAAAATATGGTTCTATATCATAAATGTACGTACATAGTGATTGATCTCTGGTTTGAACAGGTCACATGCATGTGGAAAGTACATCACAAAGTTGTTTAATATAGAGCAGTGTGCAGATAGTTAGTGCAGGATTTAGATCCTTATGGTAAACAATCCATGGAATTGAATTTTTAAGTAAGGAACTGTCTAAAGTTAGCAAACATTCCTAAGATGGTAAAGTATTCCCCAGAAGTCTATAGAAATGGTGACTAAATTTGGTTTTATTTACATGGATTCTATCCCATCACTATTTTTTCAGGACCAGTGTCTCATTAAATTGAAATTTACCCCTTTCCATCTTCATTCCTGCTTACACCATTGAGATAAGTGGTCATTATCTGTGGATCTATTGCTTTTTTCAGTTGTTTTTTTACCTTTTGGCTTGAGTTTAACCTTTTTAGATGGTGCAGTTTAGTCAGGACGGCTTTGATGTCTGCAGTGCTTCCCTCCTGCAGCTTTCTCCAGTCCTTTAGTATCTTGAGAACTAAGTTATGGACCTTGTGCAAACTTGCTGAGGTTTCCATCATTCACTTACTTTTGTATTCATAAAACATGGTTGATGAGAATGATGCAGCTAGAAATGGTATGGAAAAGAGTGTTGAAGGCTATGAACTTTATCATTATGCCAATATATTGGCATCATAAAAGAACTTTTTTTATATCCAAAAGCAGCAAATTTTCTTTTTCTGAATAGTATCCAATACAGAATGATGTTTCAATTGAATTTTAAAGGCCTTTTTTTGAAATGTATGCGTACCTATTTTGGAATCTCCTGATGCTTCACATGCTCTTGTTTCCTTTTTCTTCCCTTTCGTAGCTGCTTGTAATATTAACTATATACTCATAAATAAAAAATCAGCTCTCTTGCCTGAAGGAAGTTTATTGTGTGTTTGTAAAAGATTGGTTCAGGGAGTTGAATTCCACTGGACCACACACTTGAAGGAGCAGTCATAAATTTTGCAGTTGTAAGCATGGTTAAATTTTTTATTTATAAGTTAACATACTTTTTATACTGTCAGAAAATAGTGAGCAGAATGTACTTCTGGTGCATCTGTCTTAATGTCAGGAATGTCTGCCAGTTTACAATTTTCAAACAAATAGTTTGTTGTAATCTCAAACATCAGTCTTCAGTGTGAAGTCTTGGGTACAAAATTAAATAAATGGAAGCTCTGTCTTGCTACAAATAGAAGGCAAACATATTTTGATAAATTAATTTTAAAAGAACCTTAACGATATGAAAAATATTTTGGACAAAATATAAATTGTGGAGGTCTATTTAATTAAAACTAGCAAACAGAGGGACCTGGACAGATTGTGGCTTTTAATTCTAAGCACTGCCTATGGGGCTAAAGAATCTCAGTTTTCCCAGAACTGATTATAATACATCTGATGTAGCACTGCCATCTCAGAGATTTCTGAAATATGTGAATTTTGAAGTAAAACTGGAACAAAAAAGGCTATATTTGGACATAGGTCTGTGTTCTGTGTTTTTTTAACTCCATCTGCTCGGCCTGCATGCAAACACACGTATATGCACACTAATTAACTTAGAAGTAAGCTTTGTGTGTTTGAAAGCTTGCTTGTTTTTTTTCCAGATGCACCACTAGATACAATAAAAGTTATTATGTCTTCCAATAAATCTTGCCTGGCTTATATCCTTAGGCTATTGTAAATACAGCAAAGTTAGTTAATTTGCCAGCTTTTGCACATATATTGCAGCCAGGTTGTGAAGAAGTGTAAAATAAGGTGAACAGAATTTGATATATTAGGCAATCAACTACATGTTAGTATTTAGGTTATTTTTAGTCTGGCTCCTGTAAGGAGTTGGCAGCCAGGAAAGAGTAGGAATAGCTGGGGAAGCTTCACAACAGAAGCGATGAGTAGGAAGGCTACTTGTTTATTTCTTAGCAAATAAATGCACAATTTTGCAATTTAATTCTACATTCTATGCATGAAACAAATTCTAAAAAGCTGTCTCTTCATAGCTTTCTGCATTGAGTAGTTTTCAAATTATTAATTAATAGAATAGGAAATGTTTCTGGAATTCTTAATCTTAATAATAAATAAGCAGAATAATTTACTACTCAACCTTTGCTAAACACAGTCTCAACAATTTCAGTTAAAAGCTACATTCTAGTGCTGTCCAGTGAAGGCTGTATTATATGATGTTTCAACAATAAGAATTACCAGCAGGAAATTCAAAAGGCATTCAATAGCTCTGTTTTTATATTACATACAATTTATTGTTTTACTAATAGCCTTTAGAGTGAAATAACATAGAAGTCCACCCAGGTATTAGGCATAATGTCCCTGCAGACAAAGACAGAATGGAATGTAATTGTTTGCTTTCCTATATAACAATATTTATAATATTAATTCATTACTGGCTGAAGTGAGGGATACCAAATTTTGTCCAAGATGTTTCTATCCCATGAATTTAAATGCAGTTGACTGCACAGTATGGAATCAATGTACAATGACCAAATAGTGGTGTGCTTTGACAGGAATGTTTTTAAGATTTATAGGAATTAAGTAAATTTTTGCGCTACTTTCAACCCTTTTTATTTTTTTTCTTTTAATGTAATATTGAGGTAGAAGGATATGGTGTAGGATCAGCAGACACAGCCCTGAAACAACTGAACAACAGAGGAAAGATTGTGTTTGCTTTCTTAGGGCTGAATGCCTAGTTGCTTTTCTTTATTATGGCTTTGCTTTGGCTTTGCTGCATAGTTGATTATTGCAATAATCTTTATGCCATTCACCAGCATGGCCTATCTTTTCTAATTGTGCACCTGGACCTTGTTCTGGACTCTAGGCATGGGCTGCACCGTGATCTTCTGGGTCTGAGGTCTTCTTCATGGACTGCCACTCCAAGTTCTTCTGTTCATCCTCACCTGCTACCTTGTCTCCTTTGAGACAGAGTTGATGAGTCAAACTGGGCTGCCCTGTGGACTCTTTTGGCTGCCAGCTGGACCAGCCTGTTGTGTCAAAGTGTTCCACATATGAATTTACATTACTAAACAAATGTTCTTCTGCTGTTGAGCCAAGAAGAATAGCCAATTTCTTCTTTTGCTTTTTAAAGTTCTACCACAAATCTCCAATCTGTTTTCTCTTTTCTTTCATTATTCAGGAAATGCCATAGACAAAGCAGAGTGGAATATCCATCATGGGATAGACCTTGATGATCTTTTACCTCTCAGATGTCCTTCAAACTAGTTTGGACAAAAATAAACACTGGAATTTTTCTGTCCTGAGTGCTTCAGACATGATTGGTCACTGACTACCTCAAATGGGTGTTTTGTCATTTGGCTTCTTCAAGTCAGTAGGATAAAAAATGGATACTGTCAGTTGAAAGCACTCTAAATAGCTTAAAAGCCATTACCTTAGGCAATACCTTCTACTCTTCATTTTGTCTTGATTCCAAAATATGACTTTATAATTTGTTGACTACTTTTTCAGATTTGCAGTCTCAGAAGATGAAGGTGCCTTCCTGTACCCAGAATAGCTCCCACAAATCTGTCTGAAAAAGTATTTTAGAAATGCATCACTATAAATCATTAAATATTTGTAGCAGGGGGGTATATGTAATCACCCATTAAGTGAATGATACTTCTTTTCAGTGTCTGGCCTGGAAAAGATATGAATATATTGATGCTGTTAAGTGGAGTACTGATCTTTACTTTCTTTTCACTGTGATATATGCAAATATAATTAATTCCTTCAGAAGA
The DNA here is from genome assembly GCF_963210335.1 of Falco punctatus. Lineage (NCBI taxonomy): Eukaryota > Metazoa > Chordata > Aves > Falconiformes > Falconidae > Falco > Falco punctatus. The sequence goes on along the minus strand of NC_137590.1, from coordinate 27,385,489 downwards.
TGAATGCATAGCAATGTGGTTAAAAGTAGTTAGTATCAGAACATGTTCTTTTTGCAGAATCTCACGTGGTATTTAATAACCAGAATAGATTGCACATAAGTGCAAAATGTGTTTGTATATAGCCAGGGATCTCAAAATATTTTATGAACATTAATTGTGAACAATATGCAATTACACATATAGGGGAAGAAATTTTATTTTAGTTTTAATGCATCTTTCTCTGAGTTGGAAAATCCTTTTATTTTTTCACAAGCATCTGGAGGTATTAGGATCAAGTTCTAGTGGCTGAGATGTTTATTAAAATCTCTGAGGATACAAATCATCTTGGTTTTAACGTGAAAGTGTCTAAGACTTGACTGTCAAAACCCATTTTAAAAACTAGAATATAAAAACTTAATTCCTAATTTCAGGCACTTTGTCAAAGATGCCAGAGTTCAAATAATAAAATAAAATTTTATAATTGTATATTCTTAGATTTCTACTAATATTTCTTCCTTGGCAAAAAGACTGAGCATTTAAGTGGCCTTTCTGAAATGCTTCAAAATTACAGGAATTAGAGCTGCAGTTCAGTGATAGAAACTGCTTTTGAGAGACTGAAAGTGTTCTGGAAGCTGTCTTGAGCAAGGCTTTCCCATTGTAAGCTGTACTAACCATTTTTGGACATGTAAAATGCACAATCTCAGTGCTTTTCTATGACATCCTATGGAATACTGTAGAGGAACTTTCTGTGTGATTTTCATGCTGAGCTGAGTAGCTTACTACTTACCTTGGACATGCACCAAATAGAAATGGGTCCTTTTTAGTTGAAACTATAAGATGGGATGATTCACAGGTACACCTGTGTGAGCAGGCATGTGCATGCACTAACAGATGGTTGGGGTGGAAGAGCTCTGTGTGGGCATACAGGGTCATCCAAATCATCCTGTACAGAAGTGCACCTCATACAATGGTGCAGAGTGATTTTTATTGACTTACTGTGAGAACTCAGTATTTTTTCTACATACAAAAATAATAGAGCTGGTATGGCTTGCTGAAGAAAAAGAAATCAGGTTGGAGACCGAAAATCCTTGAGAGAAGGCTAGGATCAGTCAAGCTTGAAGAATATGGGGGTTTTGTTTGTTTCTTGTGGTTGTTTGAGGCAGTAGTTAGTACAGGCTTGGAAAAAGCAGTCTGTACAGAACTGGATGTGTGAATATTGTGTCCCATGCAAGCTGGGAGTTGAACTAATTTACATATGAAACCAAGAACGGGACTGGGTGCCTGTGCATCAAGCATAGAAAGCCATTTGGCTGAAAATCACCTAAAATGGATACTGTGTGCAGGAACAACAGGCACAGCAGCAGCAGTGTGCTCCATGTACATTAACTGCACTAACACCAGCGCCTTTATGATCTGTATCCTCCGTTAGAGGAGTGAGTGATTGCTTCTGTGTATGACCAGATGTTTTATTTGAAGACCATTAATCAAATTTCCCAAGGCAAAGGAAACATTAAACAATTAATTAAGATATAATACTAGTCTTGTAAGAGGGTTCTGACTACACTAATTAATCAAACCAAGTTGGAAGATTTTGCTCAAGGAGCTCTGAAACACTTTCTGATATACTTCAGGGAAAGGAGCTGTGAGTATTTCAGAGGACACCTGAACTATTCCAGACACCTATTTTGCATTCACATCTACTGCTGATATGATGGATTCTCTGTTAGAAAGTCATGGCGGTAAAGTCAAGATTATTTTTTTTTATAGTCACAAAGGCCTTTGTGATGAGCTGCGGTTGAATGAGGCAAAGAAGCCTGTCTTTCTTGCTGCTGAAATAGAAAAAAACTGCTTTCAGTTTTGAAGCTGAAGCCAGGCTAGTGTTGCAATTATTAATTTGAGGGGAGTATGGAAAGAATATACAGTAAGAGCTATATCAATGATTATGCTTATTATTTTGAATGTTTAATGCAACAGCATCTAGGATCCACAGGTTGAAGGTCTTTTCTTGTGGACATTGTACACTTTCTGATGAAGGAAATATTCCTGTGTCACTTACAGAATTTTAAAACTGCCCAAGAATCTGAAACGGGTGAAAATCGGACAGTAATAGAGCAGTAACTAGCAAAGATTACTCTCTTGAAGGACAAGCCTTACTTGGATTCCTCTGCTCTGTGTCAACAGGAACAGAGGCTTTGTATAATGAGAATCTGTTCCCACCTTGCCATATTATAAGGACATTAACTTCACGAGAAGGGAAGCATGTATCCACAGCTGTAGAGGAATGAAGGCAGTGGGTTGATTGGCATTGATAACATGCAGCTGTGGCCTTGCCTCAGAGGCAGTGGGTTGATTGACATGGACGATGTGCAGGTGTATCTCTTTCCTGCTAAGTGGTTAAATAGCCCTGAGGATAGGGGTGTGTGGTCTGTTTGTTAGACGGAGAAGAAGCAGTGTGGTCTGACCTCTGGAGGAAGGTGATACAGCACAGACAGTAGAATCTGACCAATGGTAAAGCCTTGTTGCAGTCTACTAGTTTGATTGTGCTGCAACACACAGCTGCATCATCTTGGCAGCCCTATGAAGGGGGAGAGTGCTCATGGCTGTTATAGAGCCTGTATGAACTTCCCTGTATGTATTGATAATTTAAAGTGGCTCATGTCAGTAAGTACCTGAAAATTTCAACCTCCATGATGCAGAAGGACACTATGTGTTTTCTCATGATGGGCACAGGCAGATTCTTTGAAGGCCAAAATGAGAGGTTTTTCAGGTTGATAGGAGCATGATAGCAACATTCATCTGGTGCTGAAGGTAACAAGGATAGTTCTGTTAGTTATTTTTTGTTTGAAAGCTTTTCAAATTGGCTCTAATTAGAACTCCTGTTCTGTAGTAAGCTGTCTGAAGGATCTGGACATAAAGGTTTATGAGAAGCCTCCTATGGTCAGTCATGGAGGAAATAAAGTAATTTGAAATAGAAGATCAGTTTATTTGAAGACTGTATTTAAGAAAAGTAACCGTTAGGTATGAAAATAAGTAAGAAAAGATCCCTTTTGACACATTATCAACTATAGCAGTCAGGAAAATTAATGAAATATTGTAAATTTTCAGGCTAAAAGTTAATAAACAAATGGGTGTACTTGTTTCCTTGGTTACTGGAGCGTATTTTGGTTGATATGTCAAATGACTTCCAGAAACTGTCCTGACTCTGGATAGGCATAGTCTGTAGTTCTTACCAGAGAACATACCTATGTAGGTGGCAGAGAAAAAGTTCAGTAATCAAAAATCTCTAGAGCACTTAAACATTGAAAATGGAGAGCCTGCAATTATTAAAAATTAAAGAAGTAAAAAAGCTTGAATGTCATGGAAGATCTTTGACAATTAAGGTAGCAAAAAGGACGGGGTTTTCACAGACTGAGTTAGATAAGAGGTCAGGAACTGTATTGTGTGGCTTTTATGTGATGGACTGTGGCTGTCAATGAAAAAGAAATCACTAAATCAATCAAGGTTAAGCAAATACTAATCAGAACTGAAGCAAAAATAGTGGCAGTAGCATAGTTTCTCCAAAAAAAAAATGGCTGTGAAAGCAAAATATCTTGCAATGATTAAGGGCAAGATACCAAAATAAAAAATAAATAATAATAAAATAAAAAAAAGACTGAAGGGTAACTTGACTAGCTTGGGAAACCTGCAATATGTATGTTTCCATAGAAACAAAAATGACAGATTTATTTAAATGGTTGCTCCATGGGCCAGTCTTACTGCCTAGAGATGGTTCATTGGCAATGGATAGAGCAGGCAGGTGCCAACGTGATGAAATCACTAGTTATGAAACCATTAATTGAGATGGAAATCTTGCAGGGAAGGTATTACAGTAGCTGATATATATGGAAAAATAAACAAGCTATCATGCAGTGCTCACACATCTTTTGCAGTATGTCTTTTTTAACGGTGTTAATTGGTCTAATAAAGGATATTACCTCTTCTCTCCCACAAATGTTATCTTTTTTCCATTGTTAGATTATCATGGACCAAATATTACCATTTGAAAAAAAATCTTGCTATTTAATTGTAGCTGTTATAGTTATTTATAGCACCTCTTTTTTTTCCTGAGGCCTTTCAGGAAAAAACACTGATTTTCCTTCAGAAAAGAACAAGAAAGTGCAAAAATTATGTATATGTATACACAAAGTTATATGAGGAAAAAGCTTGTATAGGTTATTGAAAAACTTAAAAATTTACACTAAATTTTGATTACACATTAAGGTGGCAGAAGGACATTTCTAGGGCTTACCAGTGTAGCATAGGATTAAAAGACTGGGCAAAATATTAAATGATATTTGGCAATTTTTTAAGGAATCACTGAGTACCAACAACACTGTATCACCTATATTGCTATCTGATGAAAATATGAAATTATTTTTAGCATTTCAAGCTTAGGGTTATGAATATTCTATGTTTTTTTTAAGGGTGTCTCTTCCACACTGGATCACCTAGTTACTTCTAGATGTGAACTTCTAGAGAATAAAACAACCTGAAAGGAAAGTGTATCGTTTGAGTCCCAGTGGCAATATGACTGTTACAAGAAGAAATTGTTTTGTTCTTCTTAATTCTTTTTCTTCTCAGGATGGATGTCTGCATAGGATTATGCTAGAAGGAGATTTTAGAGTAGTTTAGTGAGCTAGTTTACAGTAATCTTCCTGGAAAAAAAGTAAATCCTATCTGTCCAATTAATTTCTGTGTAGGTGAATTTACTTAGACAAGTGAGAAGTTTTAAAAAAACAATATTTTTTTGGTGTCTATTCATGTAGTTTTATTTACAATATATGAGATTTCTGAGATCCCATTTTGATCTCAGACACCAATGAGCAGACAAAGGAGCTGGTTCTGCAGTTACTAAGCACTTTATATATATCCTGCACCATGTTAAGGCTTTGTACCAGTATCCTCTCTTGGAAGAAAGTAGTTCACTGGAATATAATATCACTGTATCTTTTCTAAAAAGTCCATGTCTAAGGACTGCTCTGGCAGTTTAAAAGGAGTTATAAAGCAGGTATGAATTTTTGTACCCTACTGCAGTGCAACAGCTTAGTACAAAGAAAGTGAGAAAAAGAAAAAATCTCAAAAGAGAGGAAAATATTCTGAATGAAGTACCAGATAAAATTAGATACACAAGTATCTGGCCAGAATTTCACATGATACCTACTTAAAGCTAATGTAACCAGAAAAGCATGTAATATAGTAATATTATAGTGGTGGTTATTGATGACATGCCATTGCGATTTTCCTCCAGGTTCCTGTACTCTAGTGTGAATTATTTTTTTACATATATTTTTTCCAGGATCTTTCCAAAAGCTTAGCAAACTGTGTGTCATGGGTGTTCTGTTACTGTTACTGAATAAGTTGCTAATAGTGGAATGAAAATCAAAAAGAAAAAAATACTTTGGGTTGGATTTCTCCCCCCCCCCCCCCCCCCCCCCCATCCCCCCAGTAAAACTTAATCCTATTCTCTAGTAACTAAACAAAGACAGGAATTATGTGAAGTTAGTCTTGATAGGTGACTAATACTTTAGAAACTAGTATTCATGAATCAACTCAAACTGTGAACTGGCTATAGCAGGGTTGTTAGTTTATATTTTTAGGATACAATAAAAAAATCCAAACATATTTTTTACACAGAAAGACCTAATGCTACCCTTACTCAGTTTAATGTTTACCGGTTTCAGGTTTTCTAGCCTCAAGCAATTTTTTCTTACATAAATCATATAATCTCTTCGACGAATTCTGTCTAAGACTTATAGTTGATAGGGCAGATCATTTTGTGTTCATTGTTCTGATCAAATAATATTGTTTTTTTTATCATCTAGGTCTGCAGTATTCCAAACTTAGAAACATGCTTCTGCCGCATTTAAGGAAGGATTAGAACATATCACCCAATATGTGCAAGTCTGAAATGAGAGAAGATTGCATCAGGATATTGTTGGCAAGGTAATTTTTATCATAGCCTGACATTCCTGTCCATACAGCTTACTCCAATTAGTATTTATAAGTTGTTTTGTTGAAGGTCATGCATGTTGCATTCTTTTTATGATGGTAAATCCTAGATAATATGTATTCTAGGAAGCTACAGTGTTCATTATTTCACACAGAGGTATTTCTTTTTTTTTCATTTTTAATTAATCTGTATGTCACTGGAATACATCATCTCTACTCTGAATTGGAATATTTTTCAGGCTAAAAGGGCAATATTATCATATGCTTAAATAGTTTTATTTTTACACTTCAGAAATGTATACATTATTATTGGATAAAATCAACAGTCCTGTAATTCTAACTGAAGCAAAGCATCAATACGTACAGTTATTTCTTTGAAGTTAAGACATTATTGTGGGTATTATCTTTGTCTTTCTGGGGAGCTGGTGAGACTGAAGAGGAGAAAGAAAACAGGGAAAGCCAAATGTGGACTCATGAAAGTTTGCAGCAAAATTTTCATTCACATGATTGGGACCAAAGTTTCACAGAAGGTTCTAGCAACATTATTAATAGCTGAATTTTATGCCTTTTCATATTGTTTCTATGCTAAAACTACTATACCACCTTGATCCTGTAAGTTTCTGCTTTGTCTTGTCTTTGATATCGTAATGGTTTATGGAACACACTTGACTTTAAATTCATGTGCAGTCAAGTTGAATTAATTTGTTTTGCTGTAAGACTAGTAAGCTTGTCCAACATATTCTTGCAATATGAGATATTTGTGTATTTTAAATGTACACAACTAATATGAGAACATACTCAAAACCAAACAAAAATTCTGATATAAGAAAAAATTCCTATCCAGAAAAACATACAAGTATATATACCTAGGATTCACTGAATTTATAAAATTAGATCACATATTTAAATATACACTTCGTTCCCTGTTTGAATAAGGATGGACTTAGACACATCCTTAAATGTTTTCTTTAGCCAAATCCTAACAGACTGTTAATTAAATTGTGTGGGTAATAGACTTTCTAGTGCTATATCTAAATTGTGGGTCTAGGTGTTTACAGGACTCCCTGTTAAGACAAGACTCAAGTGCAAACAAGGCTCCATTTCTTGCTTTCTCTGAGAAGGAAACAGATATAAAGAACAGAGGACAGCTAAGGCACGTGTCAGCCTAGGTGGTAGAGTGTGTCAAGGAGCATATCTATCTATATTGAGGCTGTGTGAAGTAAGATTGTTCAGGTGTTCATCTATGAAAATTTATGATTAATTTACTAACCCAGAAATATCTGCATGGTTACTTTTGTGGAAACATGAAGGAAAGTATGACTTCAGAATAAAAGCTTTTTGTGAATTCCAGTGTGAACATAAAAAAATTCTGTTTTATGATGACAGATTGAGACAACCAAGCCAAAAGGACTCTGCTGCTATATATTAAGCCTCATTCAGTAAGCCTCTTCTATCGTTCTCCAGATATTTTTGTGTGGCTCTTTTCAGAGCCCTTACTTCAGTATAAATGGAAATTAGATTTAGTTATGTGAAGTTGCTTTGCTTTCATTTTCTGTGATGACACCATTTACAAAATTTATTATTTGTCTCTTGTTAATTCACAACCCTTCTCAGCTTTGCTACGGTTGAAGTAATCTAGTGCAGTAACTGACACAGAAGCTGGTATTTACAGGGTGTATTGTGCTTGCAAAGACAAGCATGCTAGCTCAGAGAATGCTAGGAGATTGAGATATGAATAGCCCAGATCCCACATTTTCTGTAGAGTCCTTCTGTCAGGCACAATCACTGGTAGTTGGATCCCTACCAGTATATTGACATATCTAGCAAGCCAAGTAATAAATCTTAATTATCTTCTTTTGTCATTAGATATGAGCTTTGTATCCTATGTAGCATGCACGTCCTTTCCAGTAGGAAGAAGCATGATGCAAGAGACATGAATCAGTATAAACCCAGGCAATTTGCATTATATTCTCAGGTTGGACACTGGCTTTCTTGTGATTTTGGCATGACATTTTATTTTGACCTCTCATCACCTTTCACAAATTTCTGTATGTATCACAGCCAGATATGAAAGCGGGAAACATATCAGGGCTTTGATTGTGAAAAGCATGTGCTTTGGTTATGGTGGATCCCTTTATAGCCTTTGATATCTAGTGTTGATGTTATGGTAGATCTCTTTACAGTCTTTGATATCTAGTGTTAACAAAGTTGTTAGTTAGTTTGGAGTAAATGAGGTATCGCTGCGCTTAATCTGTTTGTTCTGTCATTTGGTCCTTTATCATGATGACTTTTAGTTGACTTTTTGCTTTTTTCAGCCTTTATATGACTCAGAATGAAGCAGCTGAGATTTCTTGGGCCCTTTCACTAGACCAAGAAGTCCCCTTTGCTCCCTGCTGCTCTGCTGAAGCAGAGCACTGTGCCTCTGCCTTGTAGGGACCCACTTTAGTGTTTACAAGAAGCTTCCCAAGATGAGGAAACTTTGAAGTCACTCTTCATACTCTGTCATTGAAGTAAAAGGAGGTAGTGACAGCCTATGATTTGTCACAAGACAAGAAATAACCTTTGAATAATTGGTCTCATTAGGTAGAAGCTTGTTGTTATGGTAATATTATCATCCCAGTTGATGCTGAGAACTGAACAGGGTCATAAACCAGCAATTATGAGATGTGTCAGAGCGGAAGAATTGCGTAAGAAATAGTCTTTCAGGAAGTGATTGTTGGCAGGTTTCCCAGGAAGCTTCTAACCCAGAGATGCCTGTTTCACCTAATTCCTTGGTGCAGTCCACATAGCACAACAATAATTGCCTGCTTAATGAGCGAGGATCTTGAGATAAAGACCATTCACTGAATCCTGAATGCACCAGATCAAGCTAGGAGATTCTTTTCTATGCCTGTCCCATTCAGGGACAGGTTGACTTTATCCTACAGTCCCTTAGAGCTCTGATTATGAAACTGAAACCTTTAAAATATTCAAAAGTTTGTGAATGATGTGATCATACTGTGTATATGCAGTAAAATTGTTGCAGAAGGGAAGATTTTGAAGTTGGTGGTTTTGAAAAGCTCAACAGAAACAGTGAAAAGCAAGAACATTTTTAAAAAGAGGTGGAAGATTAGGACTGTTAGTATGGAAAAATCTTTTGCTGTGCTAAGATGAACTTTGTTGAATTAGAAAATTAAAAAAATCTCATTATTGAGCAAAGAGAAAGCTTAATTAAAACAAACAGCAAGATTTAACTGTGGAGAGTATAATTTAACTGTAGGATAAATATCAATGGGTTGCTTGGGTATCTATGAAGGCAAAATTTTCTCTGTCCTCTTACCTGTTATTTAGTCCATGAACTTTCTCATGTTTTTTATCCAGCTTCAAGTCATACAAAATTTAGGAGTTCTTATATATTATAGGTTCCAGGTAGTTCACCAGCTGTTTTGCTGAAGTACTGCATGGTAGGCACCCAAATTTCTGCAATGATACTGTGCAGAACCTTTCATTCACATGGAAAGAGAAAGAATAGTCCAGTGACTGGAGTTCTGTGCAAGGACTGGAGAACGTTGCCACTGACCTCTTGCAAAAATTAGACAAATCTAGGAGACTTCTGATTAGCTGCATATACAGAACTGTAATATTTGAACACTTCACATTGTCTTTCAGTCCTGAAGAGCTTGTCCTGAAAATAATTTTTGGGATTTTTTTCCTTTCTTTCTTTTTTTTTTTTTTTCCCTGATAGAGGATACTGCCTTTAAACCTTGCCTTAGTATAATCTTTAATGTGTTCATCCTTGTAGCACTGCTGTGAAATATAGAAGTACTGTTTACCCATTTTAGAGGCAAACGCAGACTTAAGAGCTATTCAGAAAGATTAATTTTAGCTAGAGAGATTTAGCTATGCAGTCTCTGGAGGCCTGCCTTTTTGGAAAGAGAGAGGCTTCTCGAGTGGTCTTTTCACAGGAAAAGCCTGGCTTAGCCACTCTCAGTCATCTTCTGGAAGGACCTGTTGACTATAGTTATTTTTGGATTCTGTGAAGTGAGAATAGGAGGACTTTCACATTTCATAGCACTGTGTTGGGAAAAAATTATTGCAATTGCATGATGCTCAAGTATTTTGTTTCAAAAGTCTTAGATGTTTCATAGAACTGCAGAACCTCTAAAACATTTGTGTGGTGAAATCACGTGCGGAACTTCATCACTTATTCATCATGGAACAGGGTCTCACTATACAGCATGCCAGTCTATAGCTGTGAAAAATCTAAAAGTCTAAACTGAAGTTTTTTGAATTGTCTTGCTTCAGACCTTTAATAAGCTGTTTTGTCTACTGTTGCAAATGGCTATAAAATAAGCAGATGTAAGTATTGTGTGGCAGTTTGGTAATGTCAAATGCACTTTTTGAAAAGGTAAAAGTGAACTAGCATTTCATCAGTTGTGATGATATTGCATAAAGCTCAGTGCATCTATGTTAGTGCTGAAATAGTGAACTGTGCAGCTGGATCCCACGCTCATGGTCAGGTTTACAGGTAGCCAAAATTAAGAAGCAGCAGTCAACAGCAGCATTCTCAGGTTTCATGGAGGGCTAAATGCTAACTAAAATGTTTTTCTGCCCTTCAGTGAACAAGAAAATGTTTCTAAAGTTTAAGACCAGGTTTTGCTCAACTTCAGAACATCCTTCTTATGCTGACAAGCCTGAAGCTCAAGATCGTTAGCACAGCCATCATACCTAGCTTCATGCCATATGTTTGATCCCATTCAAAAGACATGATGATTTGCGCTAATAGAATTGGTACAGAGGTTTTGATGCTCTTCGCTGACCACAGTTTCCTCATTTTGTTAAAAAGTAATGTAATAAAATCATTAAGACTAGCATGTGAGGAAAGTGAGGTAAGAGAACTGCTGTGTTGCCATTCTCCCTTATCTGAAACTTCATCATGAGGTAGGATGTTTAAAATTGAGCCACTTGTGCCCAAAACTGACTAGAGCTGTTCATTCCTCTGCAACTGCTATTTCATGTTAGCAAATATGTTCAGATTCCGCCATGCTTAAATATGTATAGAATAACTGGTCTTGGCATGCAAGTTACAGGTTATTTTTCTACAAAGAACTCATTTTTCAGTTCAAGAACGTTTAGGTTATGTTGATTCAAGTAAATTAAATAATGCCAGGGAACATGGGTGTGTATTGGAGCTTCATTATCTGTATTGTCACACTTCTAAAAAGTTCTCCTGCTTGATTTTGTCCTGAACTCACTGCCACTTTTGCAAACAGTAGCAAGGCATGATTGGGAGCCTTCCCGATATCCACTTTGAAAGCAGCCTGTTTTGGCAGGGAAGAGTTTAATGGTGTGGACATGAACCATCCTGTGCCAGCTGGCCTGAGGGCCAATGAACAGGCTTGTGCATATTAATTTACTAGCATAGCCAAGACCTACTTTTAGAAAAAAGTGAGTTTGTTTTTTTTGGTTTTTTTTTTTTGTAAAACTAACTGTGATGGAATTCAATTTTGAATTTTTATTTCAAAATTAAAAGTCAAGGCCCTTGGTTTAAGATGAACTATTTCAGCATTAATACACAATGGTTACTTGTTCTTTGCTGAAATGACTCAACAATTCATCTGTGTGCAAATAAACCCTCTTTTTCTTTGGAATTGTTTGTGTAAAAGTTTTTCCAGTTTTAGTGCTTAATGTTCTTTCAGAGTGTTGGGTACTCTCAGTTCCCACAGTAGTCAGATAGGATTCATGTGCTCAGCTGGTAACTGGAGGGGTATATTTTCAGATGTATGGCAATAATATATGTATGAAGGAACTGACCTGGCAAGCACAGATACTAAGGCAGGAAGTACAATAGCTGCCAGTACCAGACATAAAATAATTTTCTGTTGATTTACATGGCAGCTGGTTAGGTAGTTAGATGCATGTGTGTTCTTTTGCAATATTCTGAATGTTTAAGGATGTTACTATAACCCCCCGGTTTTTTCTTTTCTTTTTCTCTTTACAACTTGACTTTGCTGTTTAGTGCAATAATGCACGTGGAAAAAAATCTGGGTTTTCAAATAAAACAGGTACAATGTTAGTTGCAATTTAAAGAATGTGTTAATGTTTTGAATTAGCTGTTTTGAAACACAATTTATCCATTTTTCCTCTTTCTAAATAAACTATAAAAAGTATATTAACTTGAGAAGGGCAAACAGTTTTAGTTAATGGATTTACATAGTAAGTTTTATTATATTTATTTTTAAACTTTTTTACCTGTACAAACCAATGATAGCTTCTCTATTTCACCAGAGTATTATGATCATAAATATGTTAAAAGAAATTTCTCAAATCTGTGCTAAGATATATGTCTTTCTGAGAGAGCTACATACTCTCTGTCTTTTGTTGCTAACTAAAATTGCATATTATCCAGAACTCGCAGTGAATACATTTGGGGTTACAGGTGCTAATTATAATCTCTGCAAATTAAGGTACATATGTATTTGCATATAGCTACAACATGTTAGTGTCTGTAAGTAGTCATACGACAAAGAAACAATCCTTGCTGTTCATAATTTGCTCTATGGAGTGAAAAAAAGAATGCAATTCTTCTATAATTTTCTGTAACATTGATCCTTAGTAAAATGACAAATTCAGAAAGATATTAATGATCTGCTGAAATAATAGACACATTGCAGGGAAGCAGCAGAAGCTGGACTACTGAAAAATCTGAAGAACATGACAGAAATAGAGGTTGCATCTGATTAACCCAATGTCTGGGTTGGGGGGAATGATATTATAATTAATGGAATTGTGCCAATACTGCTTAGGTAGGGGACAAGAATACAGTCATTTAAGGTGGTACTTGTTGGTAACTGATGATGCTAAGTCATGACGTGAAATACAGCATCAGCATGTACACAAGTATACGCAGACATTCAGGTCTGAAATGTGACCCTGCTTTTGTCGAGTCAGAATAAAAAGCCTGTTTCTGGCCAAAACATGCTTCTTTCTATCAGGCGAGTTGACAGAAAGATGCAGATAGGTAAGGTAAGGTGAAACTCCGCTAATCTTTATTTTTACAACAAAGAACAGTGAATATCTTTGCTCTTAAAATTTTAGGATTTTTTAGTGAGCCAGGCCCTAGTGTGGCAGAACCTCCATCTCTGGGGCATAGAACAGAGTCCTAAATATAGCTCAGTCTGGAAAGTATTTGGATGGCGCTGGAGTAGGGAATGTTTTATAAAGTTTCCATCTATAAATAAAAGATGAATGCAATTAGTGCTCACCATAGGATGTTTCCTTCTATGTGACCCAAATTTATATTTTCTATGGTTTTCAGCAGGAGATGTGTCATCAAATGCTTTTTGAATATCAAACAGTTTGAATGAGCTGCCATAATCAGCTCCATAACCTTTTATAACCATGTTTATGGAGGAAAATTTTCCTTTTGAAATCCATATTGGCTATTCTCTTTCAGGTTATTACTTCAAATATGCTCTGCAACTCTCTTCTAATTAGTGATTCCATCTTTGTTGTAAGCTACAGATGTACAGTGCTATTTTGGTTTCTCCAGGTCAGGACTGCATGAACTTTATAAACACTCAGGCCTCAGCTTTGTACTTTCGGACTCTTCACACTTTATTTGTGGCAGTGATTTTTTCATGATGACTGCCACAGCCTCTGAATTTACCCTGGTCTGAATCTTGACCATCAAAATAACTTCAAGCCTGAGGCTTCCATGAAGCTTTTGGGAGTTAGATCTGCCCAGTACCTCCAATGGTCACACTTCTTTTTCTTCAGAACTCTAGAATAAGATCTTTGTTTAATACAACTTATGCAAATTAATAGTTTTGCTCCTGTTGATCATAAAATCAGTGGCATCAATATTTTTTTGGAATTGAGCCACATTCAAGCCCAATGACTTCTCTAGGAGGTAACAATTGAAGAAACACTGAGGCATAATGATGGTAATTTGGGGGGATATTCTTAAGATTGTGCTACTTTGCAATCAATTAGTTTTAATAAATTTGTCCACCATCATCCTTCCAGAAGTTTCAAGTGCCCCATTAATGCTATAGTGCACAGAGGAAAGGACACTTGTTTGCACCAGAAGGGACACTGACTTGAAAAGAGCCTGTCTTCCAATTAAATTGCAAAGCTAGTATCTTTGTTCCCTCACAATTTCTCTCTTCCTGATGCTAATTCCGTACTTGAAACCATAATTACCTGCTTCTCATATTGCTGCCACAGAAATCTGAAGTTATTATGAGGAAGAAATATATAGGCAAGGCAACTTCATATTAGGGAATAGGGTTGGGTTTTTTTTGTGGTTTTATGTTACCAAATAATATAATGGAGACAGAAATATCAAGTCAAAGTTCAAGCTATCACACAAAAAAGTAAAGCAAGATGTGAATGCTCAGGCTACGAAAATTTTGAGATCATTTTTCCAGTTGTATTGATTTTGCGTAGCAAGTTTTAGGTAGAGCAGGAGGGCTACAGGGGTGGCTTCTGTGAGAAGGTGCCAGAAGCTTCACCCATGTCTGATGGGGCCAATGCCAGCTGGCTCTGAGATGGACCCACTGCTGGCCAAGGCTGAGCCCATCAGCGACACTGGTAGCACCTTTGGTATAATGTATTTAAGAAGGGGAAAAAGAAAACTGTGCTAGTGCAGCCAGAGAGGGGAGTGGGAATATGTGAGAGCAACAGTGAGCACACTAAGAAGGGAGGAGTGGTGGTATAGTGTTTTAGTTTTTTCCTATTACCCTACTCTGATTTAATTGGTAATAAATTAAACTAATTTCCCCAAGTCAAGTCTGTTTTACCCATGTTGGTAATTGGTGAGTGATCTCTCCCTGTGCTTATCTTGACCCGCGAGCCTTTCGTGATATTTTCTCTCCCTTGTCCAGCTGAGGAGGGCGGTGATAAAGCAGCTTTGGTGGGCACCTGGCATTCTGTCAGGGTCAACCCACCACGCCAGTTTGAGTTTGGAAACAGAATTTGTAAAGTCCCTTGAGAGTATCTGTTCTATGCAGTGTTTCCAGCCTGACCAGAAGTACATTTTCTCAAAGATCTGGAGAGAAGACAATTTTTATATTTTTTTAACTCAAAAGCTACTCTTTAATCAGACAAAACCCTCTGTTTTGTAAGTAAGATTGTCCAGTCAACCAAAGTTTGCTAACTTGTGATAGGATTTTGCCCTTTTCTGGTATCAGGCAAATTTTTAATGGGTCTCAGCCCTATCCTTTCCAACAGTTGATGATTTGTCTTAGTTCTGTTAAACTTCTGAATTTTTACAGTTTGGTAAATTGAAGTTTTTGAGTATTTCCCGTTGTGCTAGAGTTTAACTGTGGTTCCTCTCAAACGCATTCAATGTGACTGCTTGATACTGTACCTCAATACAGTATTCACTAGTTTACACAACTGTCTTGTATCTTTGTAAAGGTGGCTGAGAGAATATATTTTCTAGTGGGGGCATTCTGTGTTTTCTATATCCAACAGACATATGCATACTAGTTGAACAATGCTACTCCTGGACCAACCCATAATATACAGCCAGAGTGGATGGCAAGAAAAAAATGAAAAATGTGTCATGGAAAATTTATACGTTTCCCCTTAATTTTATCTCTATATTCTTAATATTTTCTCTATAGCAGCAAAATTAAGGACAGAGATACTTGACTGAGTTACAACATGTCAGTTGACCGAGTGTAGGAGATAATGTACATACTTTTAACCTGTAGCAGTGAAAGAATTTCAAAGTGATCTATTTTACCTCACAGTGCATTACTGCAATTAACTGGGAACCTGCAATAAATCAGTCTTGTGTCTAAGCTCCAGTGCAGCTCAATGTCCTTAGTTACAAACTGAATGCTCATAGAAAAGGTGTATAAATCTCTAGTACCCATAAATAAGCACTAAACCCACCATAATCTTATGACTGAATTCTGGCAAAATAATAACCAGCTAGTTGTGATGTTACCACGTTCCTCCCCACCCCACCCCCACCCCCATCCATCAGTGTTTTGCAGTTTTGAAATTATGTATATGGAACTCTTTAAATGATACAATATTATAGCTTTACTTTTGAGGAGCTTCTGGGATAATGTAGTCAAAAACTCAGTGAGGTAAATAGGAGGCACAAAGTCATTACAGAGGGGCTGTGAATGGTTTGATAAGGTCAAAACAGACAAAAGCTTAGCCATGCTGTTTAGACATTGCAGTAAAATAAAGTTTGAATGAGAGTTTTGAAGGAAAACAATAGGATTATTTTTGAATAAATTAGAAAATACACAGGTACACTGCTGCTTGAGAGAGAACAGGTAGCAGACAAGATTACACAGATACTATCTTATTTTACACGATACAACCTAAGCTACCATGTGTATGTCACTGTATTATTTTAAGCCTAATTATATGTAGGAAGAGTACCTGGGTGCAGCTGTCCCTATGTGTGGTTTTTGAAATGCAATTATTCAGTTTTACGGAAGCAAAACACAGTTTTACAGTGTTCTTTGGCTAAGAATCAATCTTCATAGAAGTGTTACTTAGTAAGGCTATGAAGTGCAATAGAAAGCTGTTATACTGCTTCATATTTCCACTAAATGTTGTGCTGCAGCAGTGAAACAGTTCAGACTTCATGTCTGTAAATAGTATTGTCCGATTAATAATCAGGAGTTACAATCTTAAAAAAACCCTCAGGCTGACTGAAAGCCAAGCAGAAAATAATTCCTTCTGTAGTGTTGAATAAAATTGACTTTAACAGGGGTAATGAGAAAACTTTATATAAGGTAAAGTCACCATCAAGTGCAGAAAGGGTTTTCGTCACAAAGGAAAAACTTCTAAGTGCTGTACTTTTCAGTAGATTTCATACATCATGTCTTACCAGTCTTGCAATCCCTTATGTACTGATGATTAAAAACATGAATTTTTATTTGATTTTACATTTCATTACCATGCATCACATTGTATATCAGTCATAAAAAAATGTTTCTGAGTATCCACTGTGCCTTCATGTTTTTAAGAAAAGGCAACAGATTCATAGGTTGACACTGCTGAACCCAGATGAAAAATCCCAAGTATTTAGACACAGTAGAAACCAGATCAGGACATGTGTTGTGCTTTTTGTGGAAACAGAGAAGAAATGGGCTATTCGGACTATGACTTGCTGAGACGAACTACAGGAGTGCATATTGCAAAAATAAACACTGGAAAAATTTAAAAGGTGTAGTTGTAAAGTTTCGTTGGAGGTAAAATAAATGGAACTGCAAGGTGTCCTTCCGTAGTATCAGTTCTAGCTGGAAGCACTTGTAGCTGAATGTGAATTTTAACTTTCTGATAGAGCAGCACAATAATATTATCTTGATTTTTCAAAAGCAAAACTCGATTTTATGTTGAGACAGGAATTCTCAGTTGAGTGAGATTTTATCTCAGCTTTGGAGCATCAAGTGTTAACAGTTGCATATTCAGACATGGTTGTCTTCATGGAATGCTACATTATTAATTTCATATGATCTATCCAATTTATCTGCAACATCTTGAGTTATGGTCCTGTCCTAAAAAATGCTTGCAATTTTATTTTGTTTTGTTAGAATATGTTGACAACTTTTGAGGAAAGGTTTGTTCGGAGAGAAGGAAAACTCCTTTTTGTTGGCAAATGCGTTGTGGTAATACTGCCAAGCACTTCTACTTCATACTATTGTGGCTGAACTTGAAATTTTATGCAGAGGATTCTCACTGTCTTTTTTATCAGTGGAAAACATTAAATACTTGTAAGCTTATGTTTTTTTAAAATAAGCTACTGGTTCAAAATTAATTTGTAGTACCTGCTCTAGGTTCAGATTCCCCATTGGATCTGACAGAGGTTGCTTTTTCATTTGACTCTGCTTGAAGTAGCTGTGTACACTGCTGGTGAGTAATACTTTCAGTCTTTGTTGAGATGTCTGTGACTATTTTATGTCTGTGGTAGTCCTCTAAAATAACCCACAAGGCTGACCAAAACCTGTTTTCAAAGTCCTTTCCCATAGCTACTTTTTTGCTCAGGTCTTTGTAAAATAATCAAATCCAGCTATATCTAGCACTGCTGAGGGACAGAAATTCTAAGTAACTTGCCAGTCTAGTAAGAGACATTATGTATAATGTGTATAAATAATGACAGCTATTCAGTGCTGTGATACTGTGTGCTGGTTTTGGCTGGGATAGTAGCTAGTATAGGACTATGTTTTGGATTTGTGCTTGAAACAGTGTTGATAATACAGAGATGTTTTCATTCGGGCTGAGCAGTGCTTACACCCTGTCAAGGCATTTTCTGCTCCTCATCCTGCCCTACCAGTGAGCAGGCTTGGAGGGCACAAAGATTTGGGAGGGGACACGGCTGGGACAGCTGACCCCAGCTGACCCAAGGGATATGCCA
Organism: Falco punctatus; assembly: GCF_963210335.1. Classification (NCBI taxonomy): domain Eukaryota; kingdom Metazoa; phylum Chordata; class Aves; order Falconiformes; family Falconidae; genus Falco; species Falco punctatus. Next base: position 27,367,152 of record NC_137590.1, on the reverse strand, counting down.
TACCATATGGCATCATTTTCAGCATGTAAAGCTGGGGGAAGAAGGAAGGGAAAGATGTTCAGAGTTAGAGTGTCTTCCTGAGTCACTACTATGTGTGACGGAGCCCTGCTGTCCTGGGGATGGCTGAGCACCTGCCTGCCCATGGGAAGTGGTGAAGGAATTCCTTGTTTTGCTTTGCTTGTGTGTGTGGCTTTTGTTTTACTTATTAAACTGTCTTTATCTCAACCCACAAGTTTTCTCACTTTTACTCTTATGATTCTCTTCCCCATCCTGATGCGGGGGGAGTGAGCGAGTAGCTGTGTGAGGCTTAGGTGCTGGCTGGGGTTAAAAGATGACATACTGTGATATCAAGCAACTGAAAATACTTTTAGATGAAAAATACGTAGCTTGTGCTTTTTGAATTTTGGACTGAGTGAACATAATAATGTCTATTTTACAGTCATGAAATCTGTGTCATCTTTGCAGCCATTAAATTTGGTATTCCAGATAGTAGGTTTTTGATGCTTTTTCAGGACAGAATCTGTAATTTCTTTAGTGCCATTTGATAAGCAGACATCAAAGCAGGCTAAAAGATACGGTGCCATGAACTCTTTTACATTTTTCAGTACTTCCTCTAAAAATATATAGAGAATTTCACAGCTCTGAGCATCTGTGTTCTTATGTACTTCCAGTATCCCACTAAGACTTCCAGTGTAAGAACCATGAGTCTGAACGGCGTAGCTGAAATGGCATTTGATATATGTTTATTTTAATGTGCAGTAATCTGGTGCACGTCTACAAGTTTTGTTCTGCAAGAATACAAGTTTCCTTTCCTAATTTAATTCCTCTTCCATGAAAACTCCACAATCTCTTTAGAGAATAATTTTTCTGTGAGCTTTAAGAGAACTACTACGCAACACTAAACTGTAGTCCTCCTTTTACTTTAAGAAATCCCAAGAAATTAAGATATAATTCCTTCCTGCATCAGCTTTTTTCCATTCAGTCTATGGCAATTGCAAATTTATATTATTATCTATATTTATGTCACTTAAGGCTGGATTCATGTTAGTGCTGTTTTTGTCAACTGATTTTGTATTGTTTTAAGTACAGCTCACCAAGGATTGAGCATCCCTGATTTCACTTTTTTTAAAAAATTAGGGTTTTGTTTTAATTTTCCCTTCTCATTTTTTCTCTCTGTACATTAAAATTTAGAAAGGTTCATTGCTAACATTCTGAGGTTCATCGGTGCCTTGATTTTTTTTTTTTTCTAGTAGCAAGTTCCAGACTAATTATGTAGATGCTGAGAAAGTTCTATGCACAACATATCCTAAGTTTTTTTGATATAGAGTATGGCCATTCTCATTCTGGAAGGTAAGATGTTGTGCAGTTATATGGAAGCATCATGTGTTAACTGTGCCATTCACAGTCTGGAATGGCTCCAAGGGGGGCACAGTTTAGCAGCTTCTCCATCAAGGAAGAGAGTATCTTTATTTCTTCCCCAGTCAAGATGTTGATTGATTAGAAGTCTTTGTGCCGGAGCCTGTGTGCATTTGCCTGTGTTCTGTCACAAATGCCAGAGTTCTCTTCCTTCCTTCCTTCTGTCAAAGGACATCAGAGAATTTTAAGTCTCATTGAGGATCATGGAGAAAGAAATGCATGCATGAGTGCCAATATCAGAAGTTCTGATGAATGCATGCACTTTGAATATATCTAGATCTATGTGACACAGGATAGTGTGTTTCAGTGGGATTGAGTTGAGTTACAGGAAAGGATAACATGGCACTGGGGTTCCTGAGATGCATGATAAGAAAATAGTAGTCAAATGTTCTTTCTTTGTGTCTGAAGAGTGACTCAAGACTGGTCTCATTTTGTGATTGATAAGACACGAGGAGAATAATTTTGATCAATTAGCATAATTAAGAATTCCTATAGTGCGATGTGATTTGCCAGTATGGTACTATCTAGTACATCTGGTAGGTGCAGGGAAGCTTTCTAAAAATCTGGAAGAATCTTTTTTTCTACCAGTTACCAATACAGAATTTCTACCACCTGATACATACTACTGAACTTGGACTGTTAGATTTTAAAATGGAAAAAGTAAAGAATAATGAGATAAATAAACTGGTATCATATATATAACATATATCTTCAGATATATTACCAATGCACCATCTTGTCTCATCTGGCATAAATTTGTCATTGACTTTGCTTTCTTGTACTATTCCCAGTACCAACTGCAGTTAGTCTGCCTCCCGTCACCACTAGGTTCCCCCACAACACTCTTTCACTTCTCTGATAAAAAACCTGAACAGCAGAAGACCACTAAAAATTAGAAATAAAATTAATTGAAATTAATGTAAATTAAAAGGTTAGAAAGCTTCTTAACCACTTTCATCCAGGAGGCAGAAATAAATGTTTTAATCTTGGCACAGAATATCCCAAGGATTTCAGAGTCAGAGGGGCCATGATGAGAGTCTCAACAAATATTTGAGGTAGAAATTCACAGATTTGGGGGGACTAATAAATAGGTTGAAGACCAAGGGGTTATCATACCAGCTACATAAAAATTACAGACAGGTAAATTTGTCTCTCAAGTTCTTGATGACTTCATCAGACCTTACAGTATTTATATATCCATATAGCTTCTTTCTGTGCATTGCTTTTCAGCATGCAGTATATTTTGAATTTTTACTCACATTTCCCAATGAGAAAAGGTGTTTAAAAAAAAAAAAAGAAAAAAATCCCCAACCCACCCACCAGATTTTTACTCAAGAGTTTAATACAACTCAATTTAATGCCAAAAAGGGTACAATGGAGTACTAGGGAGTATGAATTAAAGCTCAAATTTGCAATGAACAGAAAAATTGAAGTGATTGGAGTCTGCATTTCACTTTTACTGAGAGCAACAAAGGAAAAAGGCAACAATTAAAGGGTTATGTGGAAAAACCAATGAACATGTGTCTGTGTGAGTTAATCTTTGCCTCTGTACATCCTTTGAGACAACCTGCCTCTGGACACAAAAAAATAGCAGCATTTGTGGCAGGGATGTGAGAAAATATTTTCCATTTAAAAATTCATCAGCAGAAAGTAGAAGGACATTATCTAATAAGATAGTCTTTAAAAATTATTGATAATTTATTTATTATTTACTTTTTTATGCTGGCTGAATTTTGTTCACTGAAGGTCTCTTAGGAATGTGTAGTTCACACTAATTTACTTCTTTGGTGGTCACAGCTGTTTTCCACATTCTTTATTTACATTTCAATGATGATGAGTAATTCACTTGTAAATATGTTCTCAGTAATGAGTTTTGCTGAAAACTGAGATATCACAGAATAATATTCTGCAATTCTGGACGACGATCTCAGCATTTTCAGAACTATTATTTCATTGTCTTTCCTTGCACAAAAGTGTTGTTATCTCTGGTTTTGTGAGATAAGGAGAAAACTAACAAACATGGAAATTAAGAGCACAAACAGAGAAACGAGCTTCCTCCCATGGGCTCTTTGTCTCAAAACCCCTTTTCCAGCTGATTTACCCAAAATTCACCTGCATCCCTAACTGTGGGGCTTTGCGATGCTCCATGTGTCATTGTATTTGTTTTCACATTATCTCACTAGAAAAAGGTGTACATTGGCAAATTTTATGTCAATCACTATAAACTTCATGGTGGCTGGGCAGGAGCCTGTGGAAAACATGCCCAGTGAGGATGCTGGCAACTGTTATGGCCATATGGGGTCTTCTGGGGAAATGAATGCAAAAGCAAGTGTGCTGTTGCAAACACTTAAAAACTGATAAGGCTAGTTTTGTGGGTGACCGGAGGAAAGCAGTGTCTCTCTGTGTGTGTTTGGCTGTGTTTTGCAGAAAATGGGGTAATTAAATTATGGTACTGTTCAGGCAAGCTGGGCTTCTAGATGAGATTGGTAGCAGATTGCTATTAGAAGACCTGCTCCTAAAATCAATTAAATTAACATGGAAGGCTGATAGTAAAGGAATGAAAGCCTTTTCTCCACAAAGCTGTGGGAAAAAAAGCTTAGGGAAAGCTATGCCTCTGCAGGCATCCATCTGGGCAAAGCTAAGGGAAATTGAATTTGGAACTGGGTCCAGGAAAGAAGGGCTGGGGTTCAACACAGTTACTTAGTATTTTGCAGAAAAGCTAACAATTGGTGGCTTTTAGAGGACTTGAGATCAGATGGAAGGTGACAACCATGACTAGGGCGGGCATGACAGGAAGCCTCTTGGGAGTTTGGGCCTGTGCACCTTCAGGGAATATCAAAATTCTTGTTCAACACATGCCAGAGAGGCCCAGGTCAGCTGTAGCTGTGATTGCAGACCTCTCCCAGAACTGGTCTGAACTCTGGCGGAGTTGCAGGAGTAGCCAAAGTAAGCCTGAGTTATGTGACACATGACAGTTTCTGCATCTGGGCAAAGTAATACTGTACTGTAGCTGAAATAATAAAGTGGGTTCCAACAGTGCTTACCATTAGATTATGAAGCCAGCATAGCCCATTCCCCCACCATGGCTGCAATACTTTTTGTACTCAAGGGAAATTTATATTAGATGAGATTTCAGACACAAGTGCTTGGATGATTTTGATTCCAAATTTAAAGAATATTTTCTGTAATTGCTAGAATTCTTATGGCCTCTGATTATTTTGAAGGCTATAAAGATGCTGGGATATTCAACTTCACAACTACAACTGAACCTGTTGAAATCAACAGTAACATTTTTGGCTTGGTGTTTGTTGCCCCTAAATCTGCTAGAAGTGAAAGTTATAATAAAATTCAAAAAACCCTGCAAGTAATATTCCTCTGAACATTTAATTTGCATTTGTTGCTGTCTTGTCTCTTGTCTATACATTTCTTTAAAAATAAATTCCTTTTATGTCAGAAAGATCTTGGGGAAAAAAAATAATCTCATAACATGGTTGAGAGTTAGTTCTACACAACGCTTTTTCCAAAGCTGTGTATTATGGAAATCAGGATCTGGGACTGGAACTCCAAAAGCAATTTGCAGCATTTAAAAATAAATCTAGTTAACAGCAGTGGCTGTCAGGCAGAGAGACCATGCAAGGGCTGGGAAGAGTAGTTTGCACAGGAACTGTGTGCCAGGAATGTTCATGTTGGTGTCTAGGTTAGTTTCCTCTTCTTATCATAGAGATATTTCTCATCACAAATAAATATCAATAGAGAAATTTTAAATATATGGGGTGAATCCTGTTAGATGCTAAAAATTTTTGTGCCAGATGAGCAAAGCACTTTGTAACGCGTACTTAGCTTCAGCAGACTGTATGAAGTTCTGCTTGCACTTTTGTGATGAATTGGATCAGAACCACAATTCAGCACCTTGCAGGATCAGTCCTTGTGTTTGCGTAAAGGATTCCTGAGCAATCCAAACAACAAAAACATTGATGTCAGCCTGTAGAAAATAAACTAAAAATACCCCAAACCCAATTCATGTGACTTCTAAAGGTTTCTGATACTATTAATGAAAAAGTGAGTAGGACAAGAAAATTAAATCCATGCTCAAATGTATGCTGCACTCATGGTGTGCTGCAGATTTTTAATGCTGCATGTCTGAGTTACTGTGGGAAAACCACTTTCAAGAAGACAGTTAGGTAATTGCAGGCTTTCAAGTTTCTGGACCTTTGAGCCTTTTCACCTCTGTGAAAGTACTTCCTTGGAAAACGACAACCATAAAAGGTTGTGAAGTGCTCAGAAACTACTGTAATAAGGATTCTCTAAGTACACCCTCTTACATGTTTTGAAACAAAACCACGTGTAATATGGGGATGATTTAGATACACACTAAACAGTTTCATCTTAGTGCAGTGCATACTGAAGTGTCTAAGTTTTGGCAGACTTAAAACTGCTGGCTGCTCTGGTCTTCTCTAGTAATTTGTGGTTTATTTACTTCAAAGCTCAAAAGATTTTTCCATCCCCTGGAGAATGGGAGCTTCAGGCTTCTTCATACATATCTCTGCTTTCTGTTGTTGAACTTAAAGAACAAAATTTATGTTTCGAAATCTGATTATGAGGAAGCATGTGGTTGAAAATAATGAGAAATTAATTAAATGGGAAGCTTATTTTAAAGATTAGGGAATACGTACCTGACTAAATATGTTCTGTAAATAATTAATCTTATATCTGTTGCATAACTAATAATGTGTATCAGGCTGAGTAGCCTGAGGGTTCTGTAAATGTTACACCATGTGTATATCCCATAGGGGCAGGAGAAACCAGCAAAGGTTTCACATTTCGTTAAACTGTATTTCTAAATTTCTAAATTATTTCCATATATATAAACTATTTCTACATTTCTAAATTTCTAAACTATATTTCTAAATTTTCTAAACTGTGTTTCATTAAATTATATCTCAGATATAAAGAAGAAATTTTTCACTGTGAGGGTGGTGAGGCATTGGACCAGGTTGCCCAGAGAAACTGTGGCTGTTCCCATCCCTGGCAGTGTTCAAAGCCAGGTTGGATGGGGCTTGGAGCAACCTGGTCTAGCAGAAGGTGTCCCTTCCCGTGGCAGTGGAATGGGGGCTAGATGATCTTTAAGGTCCCTTCCAACCCAAACCATTCCATGATTCTATGAAACCTTTAGACAATTTTGCAGATTTCAGACCTGCTCAGATAAGAGACTGGCCTTACATGACTTTCTCAGATGACATGTAGTGTAAATACCTTTCTTTGGCTACATTTTCAAAATGTTTTACACGATCCCGACTATTCATGTTTGGATGAGCAGGCAGCTGGCAACTTGTGTATACTTTGAGCAAATGAACTACAAGGCATCACATCAGCCCTTCTGTATATTGATACAGGTCAAGTGTAATAATGGTAATATTCTGAGGAAAGTAGATAAAAAAAAGTCTGTTTTGTTTGATTCTATCCATCCAAGATGCTATAGATAGTATATCCTGCATGTAGGCAGTTGTTGAAATAATTCATTCAATACAAGTGCTGAAAATCTGTCAAGCACTATAAGATCTAGAAGCTAGTGTCCTGTTTTAACTCTCTTTTCCTTACTTGTAGATGTAATCATTTATACTGATTTATACAATTTTCATTATTCTGTATTAGCAGGATCTGCCATGTTAAGAGCATCTGAACAAGATCAGTAACTCAGGATTGGTTTAGGTAATTTCTCTGATTATTTCATAAAGAAGATAGTAATCAAAGATATCTTTTTTCCCAGGAGCAATAAAAATACAGTAGCAACTCATATCAACATTTTATTTTTATAGCAGACAAATATAGAGGCAACTTTGCTACAGCTGCTTAATATGCTTGAGTTAAAATCTTTAGTTGCCTGTTTTCTATTTTTCTCTCACTCAAAGTTATGACTTGGCAGTTTCCACGTCTAAGGATGTCCACAGTGCTAATGGTATTCAGCACTGAATAAAGCTGAGAACCTCTTGATGTCTTTCTTTCATGTGGTTGTAACTGTTTTGTTAATTTTAAATAAATGGTACTGTAATTAATAAATAAATTTTAAATTCTGTTGATACACTTCTTTGGGTTCCCTACTCTTCAAAATTATAGAATTGTTCAAGAGTATTTTAAAGTGATTAGAAATATCTTCCTCTGTGTTTTAAAAGAAATGTTAATAGAGGAGTAATTGAAAATACATCCTTATATATAAGTAACACTATAGTAAATGTTACAATAGTCCTTTTAAATTCCTATCAGTGACGTACACTTTGCTTTATTGCTCTGCTCCTTCATGTATCACTTCCCTAAGCTTTCAAGATTCAGAGGGTAGAATTATGCACTAACAGTGCCCAAGGGGCCCGAGCTAGTCTTTGATTATGATCTTTTCTGGGTCAGATTAATAATTCATACAATATTTCTCTGTGAAAAGAGATACGTTGCCTGTCATCCTCTGTTGTCTTTTTAAAGGTTTCTTTCAGCCCTCTAATGGGACTGAGGCCAGATAAGTTCATCTGAGGATTAAATTTTAGGAAAAAGCTAATTACTAGGTTATGTGAACAGGCACCAAGTAAAGAGCATTCTAAACTTGGAACTGTATTCTGGATCTTCAGCTATCAGACTGTAGAGCAACTTTGCATGGGAAATGATGGAAGATCTGTTACATGAGGCACTTAAAATGCAATTGATAACTCCCGATGGGAGAAAAAAAAAATCACTGCGGGGAATAATTTTGCTCTGTGAAAGACCTATAAATACAAATAAGTTTTGCAACATTTTTGAGGGAAGTGATAGTGATACATTCATCATGCATCCTTTGGCTGGTTCCTTTAGGCCATTTCATTAGTCTTAACATCTTGTTCTTGTTTTTAGGCATACAAAAGGTATTTGATGAAGATGGTATATGTTTTACATTTTAAAAATCATTTTTGATTTAAGAAAAAATGGATTACCTCAATTTTTAACTGAGTGAGGAAATGCATCTTCAGGAGAGAGACTCAGGTATTTCAGAAACATGGGTTTAACTAACAGTTCAGAACAGAGGGTAAATGCCCAGGGATTTTTATTAGTTTTACATTATCTCACAGGTTTTTTGGTTTTGGTGGGTTCTTTTCCAGTTACACTCAGTTTGCCTGTAGTACTCAGGAAACAGGTAGTGCTGTCCTTTTGTCTGTTGCCTACTTCCAAAAGAAAAGAGGCAAAGTGTAGCTTGACAGTCTCATTAGATTCCTTATTCTTTGAAATGATGTTGAAGGAGAATTCTGGAAAGGGATGAGGAGAACCTTCCTGTGTAGACATCCATAACTTGAGTATTTCTTCCTACAGAGCTAGGGAACAGATGAAGAGAAAGGGTTGTCCAGCCCAAAACATGGCAATGCTGGTTGAAATCCTTGTCATATAACAGACTTTCTGGATGACTGTGTGTAAGTTGTCTGGCTTCCCTGCCCACTTGTAAAATGACCTAATGTGAGGAGAAATCTGTTAATGTGACATACTGTGTAGTAGATATATGTTCCTGTTCTCCTAGAACCATGCTGTGAAAAGACCCTGGCAGGGAAGGAGAAGGCTTCTGGTTCAAAAGCAGTAATGATTAATTCTTTTACTAAATAATATGGTAATTTAGCTTCACATTAAAACTCAGCATCCAACTCTAAATACTTGTGGAACACTTTACATTAAATTGATACAAATAAGTATCATCGATATTGCAGTTCCAATATAAGGTCTTGATGATCTGTTGTTTGAAAGATAAATGAGCCTATAGAAAAGTAGTAAAGTTAATATTTTCTGCACAGATTATTGATGGTAACTGTGTTTTTTCTTTCACATTCTATCAGCCTGGGAAAGATTAATTTCTAAACTATCAGCAAGGATTACATAATAAAGTAGACCAGTATAGGAGAGGCATAGTATTCCTGTCTTTTTAAATGGTATGGATATGATTAAATTGCAGGTGAGAGACTAAAACTTGTTATTATAGCAGTGCAAAAAGGTAGATGGGGTGCAATTACTCTTTGAGGCTCACGTTTCAATAACATTGCACAATCACACTGAGAGAATAGCAATATCATTTGCAAGGAAAGTATTAAGGACAAAAAAATGTATGCAGAGATTTAAAGGTCTAATCACGTATGTAAGTACTTAATCTGTGGTAAAGCTTGAGACAGCTTAAATTGCATCTGGAAGAAAAGGAAGTAGACTTTGAGATTATCTGTGTTATACTTGCTAGGTAGAACCCAGGACTTCTTTTGAACACTAAAATTATCTTAACCAGCAGCACCTGGTTAACATGGCTGGAATTAAAGGTATTCTTTCCCGCAGTGTCCAAAATATTGGCTTAGGGAGAACTGGCAGTGTTTGCTGTGTTCCCGGCTCCCATTACTTTACCCTGCTCTTAAATTCTTGCTGTAATAGAAGGGTGAGAAGTGACTGTCATGAAATTTGCCCTGTTAGTTTTGCATCTTCTGAGGCTTTCTTTAAGTCAGGAGAATTTTGTTGTTCTAAGATAGGTTTGAAAGCTTTCTGGGGGTGTTTGACTCAGACATGTTTGCCTCACACAGCAAAACCTGTGACGTACTGTGGTTGCTTGCCATCTGTCTGAACTAGCTACAAAAGGAAGGTTCATGTTTGTAACAGTAAAGGAGTCAGTAGGTCAAATCCCTAATGATTTATCAGAGTGCATATTTCTGTCTGTGGACTGGAAAAACTATGGTTTTGTTACTTCCTCTACTTGTATATAGCTGTAATTACCATCAATGTAAAGTCAACATACACGCCGGAAAATCAAAAAGCCCTCTCTACTGTTCTTGGTCCTCTCTGGTACAAATATTTTTATGGTATTTTGTATTTTCTATACATATAAATAAAGTACCTTGACATCATATAAAAGGAATGAGGTAGCTTAGACTGCAACTTTGTCCAATACATTTTATTCAAAGTAGATTATTTCAATAACATGTATGAAAACATGTACTAGAATGGTAATTCTTGTACATAAAGCAGTATTGTCAAAAAGATCTGCACTAAATAATCAATCTTAGGTGTAATGGCCTATTCACTGTTTAGAATACTGGATCCACTTCCAGAAGAGTTCTAAAGATTACTGGTATAATACAATGACACATTTCAGGAAAGAAAACCAACACACAGGATTTCTATCCTGTTGTGAATTTTTATGACTTTTCATTTATACATTTGGTATGTTTCAAGAGGATTTTACCATGTGGCTATTAATATTAATTTTTGAGTTTTACAGTCAAGTTCATGAGGATCAAACAGTAAATTCACCCCTTTTGTTATTGTAATGTAGTTTTCCAGGAAGAAGCTGCCCTGCTGTCATATTTAACAAAACCCCAAACAAACAAGCCAAAAAGAAAAAAAAGAAAAGTAATAATAAAAAATGAGAGGCTAGAGATTGTCACAGTTGTTTCACAGGAGATCTATCAATTTTCTGAGTGTAGTCACAATCATTTCCAAACCTTTCTATAAATTTATTCATTGACCAGCTCTTTAGTTTTCACAGAAGTCATTTGTGCACAACAAAGCACTGGAATCTCTGGCAGACACTGACGGATTCTTTTGAAGGTAACTAGCTATGTCATGGTGTACGTTTTCTTCACAAAATAACCTGGGATGGGGTTGGAACCTGGGGTCAACTAAATCTGTTACAAATTCGTTGTTATATGAGGAGACAGCAAGTATGTGAAGAAGCATTCAGAGGAGCGATTTGCAAGACCTTCTGAGCTGGCAGTCTGTTCTGAGAAACCTAAAGAGAAATGTGAATACCAGTAAGCTGTTTTCCAGATGATAGCTTAGAAGTACAACTGTCATTCAGTGAGAAAGATTAAAGCTTTCAGAACAGGATTTTCTCACTGATGTGTTAAGTTCCCACAGAGTGTGCAAATTCCCGTGTTTCTTCCAGGAAGCATTATCAATGCATCATCAGGAAACTTCCTATTCAGCAGAAATAGGAAGGAATAGCTTTTTGGGGCAGCTACTGATGAAGAATTAATTTGCAAAGCTCCCCATCTACATGCTATGGAGCAATTTCTTGAGCAAGTCTCTCATCTTTTATATTATTTGTCACCAGGTCTAGCAACCAGCTTTGCATGTTTTAACATCAGGCCTGTTGGTAAGTTGGCAGGCTATATAATATTTTTTTATGGTTTTAGCTATCACTTACATTGGCATCTAATTAATAATCTTATTTTAAAGATTCAGTTTTGTGAATTTTTTGGTTTTTACTTATCTGGTGGTCATTCTTAGCCAAATTAGGATAGTGGCATAGCCGGTGCCCTAGTTCAGGAGGTTTCTCTGTTTTTAAAGTTCTCTTGGTGGCAGTTAATCAACTGGTATTCTTTCTGAGAGAACACAATTTTATTTCTAATTCTAAAACGTGTCACTTAAAACCATGGCTTGTTATATTCTAAAATCTTTTATCAGGTTTCACTTCTCTGAAAATGTAAAAGTAAATGAAACTGAAGAATTATTAGTACATATTCATGGTTTGTGCTTTCATGTGCCATTTTCAGGTTTCTGATAAGCAGATGCACAACCTGGTGAATATGAAAGAGCTGGAGATACCATTGGACTCCCTGAGTCACACTGATTCATCTTATGTGTTTGTTTGAATAAGTATACCAGTTTTTGTTTCTCACCTATGCTATTTTTCTATCAAGTTTTTACTTGTAATTTTTTGTAGCTCATATATGGACAATTTCTTGGGTTTAAGTGTATTTTGAGGAGATAGTTATTACAGAGTATGCTGCCAGCTTGTTCCTGTCTAGTCGTCCTGGCATTTTAAAATCATAGCAGACCTGCTTTGTCACGGTCAGGGCTCTGATAAGATGATAATAATCCTATGATAAGATAATATGCTCTAGATCTTACTGTGCAAAAGAAGCTCTTTGTACAGATATTGTTGTTTGATAGGCACAGCATTTACAAAATTCAATTTCTTGTCCATGCTTAGCTGTTATCCACTAGACATATTATGCTGGAAGTAGCACAGTGCTGCAAGACTCCTATTCATCTCAGCACATTTTTAAGATCCCCATAGTATGTGATTGGAACTTCTAGTTCAGTTTCAGAAATAAGGTAAGGCAATTACATGTGGTAGTTCCTAAGCAGCCAACTTAGAGGAAATTTGTGGTAGTTTTTTACACACTTATTTTCTTCAGTAAGGATTCCTGAACTGAATAGGGCACATCTATTACACTTTATGTTTCAGATCTTTTATAGACTCAGAAAGGCTTGCCGGTTTGCGTTTTGTTCAGACCATTATTAGTGTTTTTATTTTAGTCTGAAATTCTGCAGTGAAATTTTGCAGTAAAGGAATGAACTGTGTGTCTGTGGTATTGCAGAATAGCAAGAGGCCTGATGGATGGCAGAATTAGTTACGCATGGACTTTCTGTGCTGTATGATATCTTGGTCAGTAAACACATGTTGCTCAAGATTAGCAGTTATTAGCCAGTCTGTAGAAGAAGCAAAACCTGAATTCCTGCCTCCCAACTATATTCTTTGATAAAATTGTTGCACATACATACACTTATACATAAAGCAGGTTTTCCTACATCCCATGATTCCACATGATCCTTGAAATTTAGGTTCTGTTTACAAATGTTGATATGATCCTACCAAAAAGATAGGTTAAGAGAATCACAGAAAAATCAAGAGGATCACAAGGAATAGATTTGGTAGATAATAGGCAGTGGTAGATGAAAAAAGAACTGCTAATTTTTTTGTAATTATTACTGTATTGTAAGAACAGGGCTGTGCTCAAAAAATAATAACTGCTAGAATTTACAGGTTTTGGATTTTATTTCAGTTCAATCAGAATGTCATTTTGTGAAATTAATTCTGTTTAATGCTTGCTTTGTATGTTCTTTTGGCACATTATTTTCTCTTTGGACTCAAATTCATTTTTCAAAATTTCACAGATGTAAATTTGGGATCAATGCTTTAACAGAGTAAGATACATGAAAATAAGATGTGAATATCATAAATCCACTTTTAAATTACCTGACACTTCATCACTGCTGGTATCATTGATGAATAGGTGTAATAACTTATTGCATATATCTTCTTTAAAAGGATTTGAAATTACTTTTTAATTGACATTCTAAGACTATTAGATACACAGTTTTCTGTTTTATGAAAATCATATTCAGATGATAATAAATTGTAAATAGGTACAAAATTTTTAATTATACTCTTTAAAACTTGCCTTAACCAATAAGGCAGACTTTATGTATTGTCATATTCCAGAATATAAGTGTTCTGTAGTTCAAGTATGGCCAATAATCTGTCTTAGAAAAAGTCAAGTCATCATGCATATATGAAATTTTAGTAGTCACAGAATCTGTCTTAAGCCGTGAAGCACACTCTGAAGAAAAATAGGAAAGATGAAAACTTGTTTCTTAAATCATAGAGTATTGCTGGATCACCCATTAAAATTACATTTCTGACCCTGTCCAACATTAGTAAAAGTTTCAGTATTTTCCAATTAAGTTCTTCTCTCTCCCCTTGTTATGCCTGCCTTTGTTGATTTTTCTAAAGACTATAAAATAAATTGAATATAAATTTAATATAAGTTAATATACTTTCATATGTTACAGGAATATGCTACAGGGTTGAATGATTGTGGGCATAGGAGAGAAAATGATCAATGTAAGAAAGATCTAATCTTTCCAGGTTCAACCTCATGAAATCTCATTACAGGACCATTGCAGTGTTGTTTTCAGGAAGTCTTTGTTTTTTAAAATGTCCTACAACTGAACTTCTGTTGTAGAGAAAAAACTTCTAATGAGTTTGATAGACTAAGGAGGAAGACAGCTCTCCTATCCATCTGCTGAGAGATTAAAAAGTCTATTTTAAAATATTTGCTATAATTTATCTTGGAATTTATCTTTTTAGTTTAGAAAAGGTGACACTTGCATTAAAAAGGATATCCAAATTGCTGTTCACAATTTTAAAAGTCACAATTCTGTTCCAATATATCCATTTAATATCTTTTGTGAATCACATTTCAAGAAATATTCTTCCCTTGTTGATGGCAAGTGTACTGGTTTATTGCTTTGCTGTCTAGGTACTTGGCTTTCTTTGATAAAATTTTTTTTGATCAGGTCTTTCCTCTCAAAAAGTAAAATACCTGGTGGACTTATACTGTGTATTTTACTAGAAGAAATAGGGGAGATGTGTCTAAGGCAAGCGTAGCTCAGTTGGCAAGCCCAGCACTTCTGCAGAGAAGTCATTCCTTTTACAGGCTTGGCCCACCTTCCTGAACGTAGCTTACATCAGTGGGGGGTTAGACAGCAACAGGGCTAAAAGCTGCTCTGCAGCAGTAGTGACTGTTAGTTACTACTGCTGTGTTACTGAATACACTGTTGTCTCTGACATTCTGTGTATGTTAGTATGGATAGGGAAGAAGCTAGTAGCAATCAAGGTATATTGTGTTATATTTTTATTGAATTTTCACAAACCCTATATTCTTCTGGGTTCCTGAGCTGTTGGTTTGCTATTTGCTAACTTACTGAAAAATTCTTCAGCTTCTGCTAGTAAGTAGAATAATGTTTAGATTGCAGATTTTGGTGTGATTGTGATTGTCAACATTGAATGCTGTGATTCAGTGCAACTATAAGAAGCTATTTGGGATATCAGGAGTGGGTTAGTCACAGCAGCACAGACTAAAGGCAGTCTGTTTGATCCATAAGTCACACCCACTCTAATGTGTGTGGTTAATTATTTGTTTTTTTAAATATTTTTTACTGTTAAATGAACAATTGCGTAGTGCCATTACTAATGGTCTTCTGAGATTATATTTGCACTTCAAAAGTAATAGCTGTAAAATTAGTGCTGTTTTACAGCATAGGATCTCAAAACATCTTGTAACATGACATTATTCCAATGTACACATGGAAAGTTTATCCGTATTTCTCCTAGTCAAAATTATTTCTGGAGACCTGTTCTTTGCATATTTGGATCAGAGCATTAGTCTTTGATATGACCTATCAGCTTGTTTTAAAGAAAAGAAGGGGAAAAGTGAGATGGAGTTGCCATTACATTGAAAACATACCAAGAAATATGTGTTTATTTATATTAAATTATATGCAAACTTGTATTGAAGCTAATTGGCTTCCTTTGAGAAATAAGTTCAGATGATTAAAGGAAGGTGTAAATTATTAAAAATATAAAGGTTTTAGGTAGATCTAACAGTCAAAACTAGCTCATTTCATCTGAAGTGTTAAAAGTACATAACAGCTTTTAGTCTGAGTGATTCATCTCTTGAGGTTTCTGTTTGGAAGCATATATTCTTTCCAAAAGACCTTGCTAATAATAATGTGTCATTAGATCTGCACCTCAACACAGAGATGTAGGTTAAAAAGTTATTAGAATTACTTCTATGTACCCCTTAATGAAAGAGAGACGCAGAGATATCCTGAAGGCTTTGGAATTCAGCTTCAGTCTGTATAATCATGAAGTGAGTACTGTCAAATCAGAAGCAGAGTGTTTATGTGCTAGAAGTATATTCTTCTCCACAAGTCATTGATTACTGTTTTCTAATGAGAGATGACTTGGGATAATGGCTGAGAAAAAATACTGTTTTCTTCACTGAAAGTTTAACTAAAAGCGGTAAATGTCTTAATTCAAATCTGTTTATGGGAGTTCTTTTTGATGCCTAACTTTTCACTACCAAGGACATTTGTGGGAGAATATGATCTTGCCATGATCTCAATGCAGATATGAACATCTGCTATTTGATGCTGGACATTTTACAAGTGCGAAGTTCACAGACATCATCTGTGGAAGGCTGAAATTAGCATGCAGAGAGCCCCTGTATGATAACAATGGAGGCAAAGTTGCCATATAAAAAAATGTCATTTAAAATCATGTGAGATTCACCTACGATCTTAGTGCTTATTCTGTGCCCACTTACTTTCCTATAATGAAAACACAGAGGTAGTCTAAAATAATTATCATATTTAAATGAATGCCATTGTTAAATCACTTCAAATGTGTATTTTTCTGATGGCTTTCTGTAAAAATGAGAGAAACTATCCCAAAGCAGGGTATTTATAAGGTGCTTTAAATGAACATAATGATTAATAAAATAAAACAGCAGGATGTTTAAGTCTATTGGTCTTTCTACACAGAAATATTACTACTGTTTATATTTGTCTGCTTTGACTTTTGTTAATGTATACCATTCTTATCTTTCACTTACATTCAGTATACTGGTGCTTTCACAATTCTTATTAACACACTGCCAACTGTACATTTCTCTTGTACCTAACATCTTTTACAGATAGTATAATTGATCAGGCTTTATAAATTAATGACTGGGTTTTTTTGGGTTGCTGACTAAATCAGGTAATGGTCTCCTCTGTGAGAATGGAAAATATGTAGGAATATGCTTGAACATAATTCTACTCTTTGTAGCACTTTATGACAAGAATGTGATGTTATGTGGTGGGTTGACATTGACTGGACACCAGGTGCCCACCAAGCTGCTCTAACACTCCCCTCCAGTAGAATGGATGGGAAGAAAATAAAGTGAAAAAAACCCTTGTGGGTCAAGATAAAGGCAGTTTAATGAAGCAATAGCAAAGGTCACAAAGGGAAACAAAAGATGTTATTCTCTACTTAACATTAGCAGGTGATGTTTGGCCTCTTCCTGGGAAGCAGGGCTTCAGTACACTTAGTGGTTGCTTCAAAGGACAAACATAAATAATGAATGCTCCTCCTTCCTCCTTTCTCTTAGCTTTTCTGTCTGAGCAGATGTCATATGGTATGGAATATCCCTTTGGTCAGTTTGGGTCAGCTGTCCTGGCTTTGTCCCCTCCCAAGATCTTGCCCGGCCCCAGCCTACTTGGCGGGGAGAGAGGGTGAAGGCTGGAGAGACAGCCCTGATGCTGTGCAAACCCTGCTCTGCCAGTAGTCAGAACACCGGTGTGTTATCACCACCTTTCTAGCTACCCATACAAGCACAGCACTATGAGGGCTGCTATGGGGCTCAGCCAGACCCCATACAGTTACTTTTTACAAGCTGTTAGTATATAGATGCAAAGGCAATTTAAACTACACATGTATGCATAAAACATGTTGTGAAGAACAGAACTCAAATGACTGTCAAAGAGTGTAGGTGTCAGGTCCTCAACAGTAGGTTTTGCTCTACAAAGCCGCTCCGACCGAGCCTTACTAATGCTATGTAGACCAAAGGTCCTGTGCTTACAAAACCCCTTTCTTCTGAAGCAGTAAATTATGAATGACATGGACCTTGGCAGAGCTGTGAGGGAATGTGGCCAGGGACAGCTTGTCATTGCCAGCCCATAATGAAAACAACCTTGATGACCCATTGTATGCTCCAAAGCCTCAGAAACTAGAAATTGTCTCTCCCTGGCTCACTCAGTTTAAAATAATGAGATGCCTGACAGTTTGGTCCATTGGTCTCCATGTACAGTGTCCTGGTGAGCTTAGCATATTGGCTTAGTTTGTGACACAAGTTAAGGTAACTCTCTCCAGCAGTCCTAGAAGTAGTGCTATTATCTCTATAGCATCTTCATCCTACTATTATTTTACAGCACCTTCATGCGTAAAGGACCTGCAAGGTGAAAGCCTCTTGTGTACCCTCAGAAATATTCCCAGCTCTTGTGCTGAAATAGCCCTCTACAGCCAGACTGAGCTTTGACGATTATAGTCCTTTTACACACCTTGCAGTGGTCAGAGTAATGGACAAGAATTTAACAGAAGATGTGACATAAACAAGATGATGGATGGGAGAATTATGTTTGAATGTTGGATGTTGCACAGAATATTAGTGAGTGTGTTCACAGATAGATTTGCAGGTGTCAGAAAACCTGATAAAAACCACATCCCTAACTGTAAAGTTAGTCTGACAATGCAGCTTGTTAGTGAGTACTGGTTTAAACTTACTCTCTATTATGTACTTCCTCTTATATGTATGTGTGCTTGTGTACTTACTGATTTTGTGTGCAGCTGATATCATGTCAGAAATCCCAACTAGATTATTTACATTGCACTCACAATCACAGAATCACTGAGGTTGGAAAGGACCTCTTGAGATCGTCTAGTCCAATCTCTTTTTTTTAAAAGAACCCACAAAGTTACTAAGTTTTATAAATACGAAAGTTGTAAATATTTCCAAAGAATAAAGTCTTTAGTACATGGAATTTACAGATACTTCTGCAGAACTCATGGTTTCTGTTGCCCTTTGTTGCATCCTGTTGAACAAGGACTGTGATTCACAGACTGAAAGTTAGCAAGCAGCAGTTTTTCAGGTAATATTTGAGTCAGTGTGGAACACCTTTCTTTTCTTTTTTTTTTTTTTTTTTTTTTTTGCTAGAAGCAACCTGTGTAAAAGAAAAATTAATTTGCATGGTTGCAAAATCAGAAAGGTTTGAAGAGAAAAAAGATTTCTGTGCTAACTAGTTGTATTTTTTAATTTAGTGTTAAAAAGTCAAAGCTGAAGGTTTCCCTTCTATAAATTCAATTTAAAATATCAGAATGAAAGCTATTCCACCATAATCATTACTTTTGAACACACGGTAATATATATTGGCTGAAAAAAAACCCCAGAGAGCACAAATAATAATTTCACCAGATCACTACATTGCTGAAACTCCAAAAGGTTTAAATTAAAGTGTTTGAAAGCCATCCTGTAGGCTAATTGTGTTTCCTCAAGCCCTAAGGCAACTCATGATGTCTCCATGGCAACTGTACTTTACTTTTTTATTTAGGAAAGTGGTTATGCTTCATACTTCAAATATTATTTGATATAAGGAAAACCTAATACTGGAGGAGTTTAACAGTCAGCAACTTTTCCTTTTGCAGTATTTCCCTTAGTGCAGATGTTACAGTTGTGATTTCTGATCTTAACTAGATTTTTATAATCAAGTGATCATTACATTTTTTTTTTGCATGCAAAATACTTATTTGAAAATAAAGAAAAGTATATAATGTTTTTTTCACATTATGGTAATGTCAATTGAGCGATTCCAACTGCCCTCCATTTGTGTGCAACTTTCATGTTAATTTAGCAGAGATATCACAGCTGATAGTAATTGACATCAATATAAAATCTGAGCATGATGAACCAGACTCTTTTTGGTTTTTCAGTCCATATCATATGATTGATACCTGTTTATTTCACTGACTATACACTGGAGCAGAATTAGGATTGATGTACTAAAATTGAAAAGGGAACCCAAGTTACTGAGAGTGGAAAGGAACCTGCAAAAGCTCTCTCCAATGTTCAGGCTGGCGTATTCAGGAGATGAACACACAGACTATATTTACCTTCCAAACAAACTTGCTAAATGACTGCAGTCAACTCATTTAATCTCTGCAACTCAGTTCCTGCATCTACGGGTGGTATTAATGATTTGTTTTTGCAAAACACTGCAACATCTGCACTTTTGAAAAGAGATGAATTATAGCTCAAAGTGTTTCTCTCTTAGTGAATGCTAACCAACTTGTTTCTGGAAATATTTTGCCATTGTCAGTTCTTGCCCATTAGTGTTTACTTACGCTAATGATACCAAGATTCTGTGGCCATTTCAGTCACCTGCACAGCCTCTGTAGTTGCAGGCATTTTAGAGAGCTGCTCAGCCATTTGAATTCTGGCTTCCTGCTCATTTTCGTCAACACACTATTTTTGCTAGGGCTACCTAAATGTATTTTTTCGTATGTGACAAAGACATTATTGAAGAGCTTTTTTGCCAGTTATTGCTACCTGTGCTTTTACCTCAGAGCTAAAATTTATGCCAACATAGCTCATATCACGTGAACTTAAAGTGATTGGGAAGGATTATATCTACTGTGTGGTCTTCTGGAAGGGGCTGTGAACTGAGTGAAGAGGGATAACCGAGAGGGACTCCTAGTCTTGTAATGGTTCTGGAGCTCATAGAAGGACTCAAGTGAATTCAATAATCAGTTTGGGGAAGCAGTGGTAGTGGGACCTGCGAGCATTTCTGGGCAAACATCTCTCAAGGATGTTTTAGACATGGTTGTTTCTCTTTTATAAATGGGGATGGGCAAGAGGTGTCTTTGACCTGTTGGGGTCCCCTCCACACCTATTTCTACATTTTTGTGGTAATTTTCAGTAAGGTTTTTGGTGGTATTTTTTTTAAAGTGTTCTCTTTTTGATTTTTTAAATTCTTGCTTTAGTGTTTACTGAGAGTTTTTTTTTCCTTCAAAGACAAGTTTAAAGTTAAGTAAAGTAAAACTCCACTTAATGACAGACTTAAATTTCAGCACTTATTTAGATGCTTTGTTGAACTGGTCTGTCCTCTCAGTGTCCCATTCTGCCTTCTTCACCCTCTCCCTGAGAAGTATGAGACCAGCATGGTGATGACTAATCCTGCTGCTATTGTTGTGGTAGTGTTTAGATGCATCAGTGAGGAATATTTTTAAGAACATTTCCTATTGTTTGAATTAATCTTTAATAAATCAGGGAACAGAAAAACTGCTGTGTGACCTTGACCAAAAATAACGCACTTCAGGTACCTAATATAGATGAAGCAGTTCCCAAGCAGCTTAGAGAGTATAAATTGTTGAACGAGAGTAATCATTCAGTAATGATCACATCTATAAAGATTTTTTAATTTGTTTTTATGGAAAATATACAAACAATGCCCTTCCCCCAACTGTGTAATAGTAATAATTCATTTTTCAGTAGCTGCTTGGTAATAGCAAACTGCCAGTCTGTATTCCAAGTAAGAAACTTCAGTCTGTTGTGCTAGTCCTAAAGAAGTACAGTGGAAAGAAGAATTAGACATGCATTGTGTATGTCTGAATGCCAGTTAATTGCAATACTTTTGCTAAAATAGCTAAACAACTTGCTTGTGGTTTTTATTTGCACATATAGCACTATTATAATTGTGTACTCTTCCATCACACCGAACACAAACTAATTATTAAACAGTTGGCAAGAGAGAAAAGTATTGTAACATGCTTATTGTAGTATTTTTTTATTGTTTTTCTAATAGCAGTAATAAGCAAGAACATGCTGTAGAGTGAACACATATCATTCATAATAGCATTGTTTTTTCTAAAACCTAGTAATATTAGTCTTGGTTGTATTTACTTAATGTTTACGTTTAATATCATCAAAGAGATGAGCTCTAGTGTTCTAGCAAAATTACAAATATATAATAAACAACAGTCTCTGCTTGAGACTTTTGGATGATCTATTTAATCTTACTGTTATTTGTTCATATGCCTTATTTATTACAAGTTACATTTCTTATATTTGACATACTGGTCTCTAAAGCCTTTCTTTAGATCAGGAGCATTCAATTCTAAGGCTTCATCTTTTGTTTAAATCAAGAAAATTAACTGTGATCTGCTTTAGGAGATTTTGGGTCTCCTAGAGAAGCCCAAAGAGAACAGGAGAACTGCACACTTTGTCAGATGAGTAATAGTAGAAATCATAATACTAACTGTACACCTACTAAAGACTCATGTCTGCAGACAGAAAACCTGGTAGAAAAAATCTGGCTGGTTTCTGGTGCCTTCTCAGTGCTCCTATGGCACAAGGTAACAATATAGAATCTGCCTGCAGAATTAATAGTAATATCCATTTTAGATATTTTTAGCGATCCTAATGGATTCTACATCTATAGAAATCCTAGGTCTTGTCCCTTATATTATACAGAAGATTTCCAAAAAGAAAGAAAAAATGAAACTGCATAAAACAAATGAGAATGAAAAGCATTCAAGAATGCATAATGCTCTCCTTACAGCAATTTTAACTCCTTTGGCAAAAGTCCAGTCTCAGAAACAAAAACATTGACTTCAGTAAGCATTTTGAGCGTGGCTCTTACATTGTGTTGAGCCCTCTAGGCTTAATTTGAAATTAATAGAAGCTGAATAGTTGGTGGAAATCTCTCTTTCTTAATATTTGTATCAGGTAGGATCTTTCAAATTAAGAATTTACATACCAATTAAAACATAAATATCAGGACACAAGGAGCAATGATCATTAACAAATAATCTAAATATGAAATGATGGGATTAGGGTTAGAGATACTGAATAAATTAGAATGATCCTAAATATGAATATAACCTCCTTTTCTCCTAAGCAAAAATTTATGTAGAACAGAAACAAACAAACAAAAAATTACTTAGCACTCATTTGGTAATATGCATGGTCCGGAGGTCTTTGTGTAACCTGCCTGCAGCCCAAGGTTAAAATTGTTAAAACTCTCAAACTCAGCTTAAAAAAAAAAAAACAAACACACAAAAACCCACCACAAAAACATGTTGTCTATAATGTCTAACACAGGTTGGTGTTCCTTTATTTTTTTGCAGAGCTTGAATACAAGAAAAAATCAGAAAGTTTTGCTGGCACAAACATCAAAATAGTAGACCTCATGCAGTATCTACCTCATCTTACGGACTAGTGATATATTGGCCCCATTTATCAGTAGAGCACTGAACTTTGGGGCAGTGCTTGTGGGAGGGTTGTGAAACATGGGAACAGAGAAAAATGCAGAAAACTGAGAACAAAGAGGTACAATATTTTTCTTCATAATTTTATTAATTTTCCATTCCTTTTGTCCATGTACTATGGACATGAGATGATTTGTATGATTCCCATTAATTGACTAATAACCTTAAAATAAAAAGACATTTTAATGTTAGATATATGAGGATATTTGTAGAAGAAACGTAATTATGTGGTAACATCTGGATGTTAGCTTGAAAACAGAACCTGTGCCAGCCCTTCATTTTTGTTGCTGCTACTCCATACATTTAATGGGTGTAGAAATACCGGGTAACATTGGGATTGCAACCAAAGATATGGAAGGAGCAGTAGGAATAGACTAACTCATGAGAAATAAAATCTAGTTTCCATAAAAAGACCTTAATTAAAAAAAAGGATAGGGAAGGGGGAGGAAAAGAAAAACAGAACTCACAGAAACAGATTGCTTTTTATGGCTGTATTTTTAGCACTTCTCATGGGTGACAATTATTGTGGAAAAAAGGCTTCTCTAATGCTTTTTTTCCCAATATTGAGTATGGTACAATGTGTGTATGAGTATGAATATGGATAGATACAGGGCTAATATTGAAAGATTTTTAGCATGACTTCAGTCATTTAGTCCATATGTTAATTCCCATTTAAACTTAATCTGATTTTGTCATTTAAAGCTGAATTTCTCTAGACAGGTAATGGAAAATAACCTCTGTTGCTTTTTCATTAGTCACAAACTTCATCTTCTAATTTAAATGTACCTGAGCTGAGGTATTCTGTACCACAAAAGCACATAAAAGCAGATGTGAATATCAGAGAAATAAGCATTCTCCTCTTGTGTAAAGAAACAAACTTATTCCTGTGCCTGAGGATGTAGTGAAGTATCAGAAGACCCAGTCAATCCCACATTCATATGATGGTACCACATCATCCTGATATAGGTCAGGGTTTAAGGGCCACAGGGGAGTCCTCCAGTATGATTTTCACTTTTCACTTCTGAAATGTTTTTCTTGGGTATTGTAGATACATTGATTACAACTGATAATATTAAGAAAACATATTCCTCGTCCTCACCAGCATGGGAAGAAGTCCCACGTATGCATGTACTCACATGTGTACACATTTACTGTATGTAGTGCAGATAAATGGAGTCATTAATCAACTTGATTGTATCCAAGGAACGTGGAAAACATAAGATTATTGTGGTTTCTTACTATCAGAGACCACGGAAGCTAGGAAATTTTTCCAGGAAAAATAGACTGGATAAGTTTTGATGGAGATTCACCTTTGGAACCAGTATGGGCTGCAGATGTGATAAACTAAAGCAGCTTTTCATAAACAACATTTTTAGTTTATTAGGCAAAGTAGTTTGATTTTGGTATTCTGAAATAACAAAGGAGATACTTCACTCTATTTCTATATATATTTCTATGGCTCTGCTTTTCTGTTTCATTTGTTTTGGAGCCTTTGGAGATCTTCTTTGACAACCCACTAAAGTTGTCAGGATTTTTTCTAGATCATTGCCTTTAATTCTAGTCCTCTCTCATTTTTTTCCATCATATTCTCCTCTCCTCTCAGTCTCTCGTGTATTTTTATTTTTCTTTCCAGCTATCTTGCTGTTGTCTTTCTTTCCAGCTCTCTTGCTGTTTTGCTTTCTGATTCATTATTTGAAGTAATTTTTTTCTCCATTTGATGAAGAATCACAGGCATGATTTACATATTTACTTTCTTCAAATACAGACATTTATTCCAAATTGTGGGCAGGAGCCTCTGAGTAATGTGGTTTAAGAGTATTTCTTGAATCCCTGGAGTTTCAGCAGAACACTGATTACTACTGTGATAATGTTGTTCAAAGTTAAAAAGACTGTCAGTAATGTAGAAAAGAAAAGATAAATGGGAAGACCATTCTGAATCTCACGTGAGGAGAAAGCACACTGGAACAAACTAAAACTCCTTAATGGCAAAGCCTTGTAGAAATAAACAAGGCTTGAAGCTGGGGGTGTATTTATTATGGCATGTGTTGCAGAAGCTCAGCACAGATATTTTTTCTCGTGGTCTCTTGAATAACTGGGAAATACATAAAACGTTTTTTGTGTATAATGTAGACAGATAGGTAGATGAAAAATGTCTTGAGCAACAGCAGCTGTTTAAAATCATGCCCGTGAATTTGTTGCACTTAGATGGGACAAGATTTTCAGAAGTGATGAGTGACCTTGAGTGTCTATGTTCTCGTGTCACAAAGTGACTTGTGCTAAGCCCTTGCTGCAAATTATATTTATCTCTTCCCCTAAGTATATTCCCAGCTAGGCATCAAAAATGGAAGCACATTGAATCAGCAAAACCTGTTAATTTTGCTTTAAAAGGAATACTGATAGGGAGAATTCTCAGCCTCCTCACCTGGGGGCCTCTGATGCAGGAAGGTCAAGAAGATAAGCATTTTATAATGAGAGAACAAGACTAGTAAGAAGAATTGTTAGCAGTATTAATCACTGGTCCTTCAGTGGTGTCCATGGAATGGCTTGGCAGGATATGAGCAAAATGTTTCCATTTAATATGTTATCAATGGGATAAATGGACAGGAAGGTTCTGCAGTATAGTCTTCATATGATTGCAGTGTAACTTGTCTGAAAGTGCAAGTTAATTATAGAATGACTGCTTAATAATATCAGAGCTGTTTTCATTAGATTGCAATGTCAGTCACATTTGCCAACTCATGAATGATAAGCCCTTTGGAAAGCCATTAATTTTTGAACACTACCATTCCAGTCTCTGATGGGCTGGGGCAACAGAAAATAGATGTTGAATGGTTAAAAATGTGAGGTGGCAGGAATTGCCTGTGGTTGATGATGGATCTGGCAGAGACTATTAATACTTTCCTTTGCTATCGTCCAGTTATTCTGCCTCTATTCTGACATGCCTGAGTGCAACATATACCTCCAAAAAGAATGGCTTGCAATTACCAAGTTAATAATACCAAGTTAATGATATCCTTAAACAAGGATTTATTTTTTATAATACTGAAGAAAAAGAAGCACTGCAGTCTTTTGTTAATGTCCTACCTCTGTCTACTCTATGTGTTCGGGTCCTTCTATTTTATATATAAAAATGAATTAACAGATGTGCACCATGTTAAACTTGTTGACTTAGTATTTTATAAACTGAAGGATATATTAGATTAGGTATTTTTTTTTCTCACTGTACTCAACGGCAAAATTCTGGGGATTTACTGAATGCAAGAATAGGTCAGAAAGCTGGTTTTGCTTGAATTAAATGAAGGTACAATAGATTATTCTTCCAAGAACTTGGATCCTATTTAAAACATTTGTGGGTTTTGGTGGTTGTGGTGGTTTTTTTTTTTGGTTTTTTTTTTTTTTTTTTTAATGAGAGAACAACGTGCAGTCATTGTTTGCATGAAAAGTGCACTAAAATGACTAAAATCTTTTAATGAGTCACTGAGGGACTGTACTAATGCCTTCATCTGTTACTTATATGCAAAATGAAAGACTTTATCATTCAAGCTCAGTGGTGTGAAACAGAATGTAAATTTCTAACAGGGACTGTTCACTGCAATTAGGAAGCGGCAACGGTCATTGGAAAGATAGAGACTCCACCTTAGTCTAGACTAAAGGCCTTCTAGCAAAGATAATAGAAATCTTCCTTCAGAAACTAGATGGAGTCAGTAGCATTTTGTGATTTTTCAGTTTCTTAGCAGATGACCAGAAGGTCTCCGCAAACTAAGGTATGAAAGAATTCTAATTCTGCCATTTCAATAGACTTGACTTGCCATTTCAAAATTACGACTGTGACAAGGTTACATCACAGCCTGAGAGCACCACGGAATCCACCGTGAGAGCTCCACACCTACCAGATACTGAAAAATATGCAAACAGAAAAGACAAAGTTTATTAGGTGGTCACAAATTCAAAAATCATAAATCATGTGAATATCATATGACAATCACTTGAAGTCTAGAAGTAACAAATGTGGATGGGTTAATTTGCTTTCTGATTTCTGAACACTTTAGATACCTTCTCAGAAACTAAGTGAAAGCTGAGATATTCATTAAGCGTCTTGGTTCTACTTCAGTTTTAAGGAAAAATACTGAACATGTAACTGATGAAAAAATTCTGGTGTTTTGTGTCACTAATGAGCAGACAAGCATGAAGTAGGCATTTGGGTGGAATTTAGGTGCCTAAATCCACCGCTGCAGTTATGAATACTTTTGCTCTGTTGAAGATATTTACATGAGTTTTGCCAAAGCATTAGATCTGTGAGATACCAAGTTTTCAATTCACTTGTCAAAATTTTATGTAGAGAATCAGTGGCTGAAGAAGACCTGAATATCCAGTTATATTTTATATGAAGAAGACAATTAACAAAATGCAGAAACAGCCTTGGACCAGACCATGGACTAGAACATGGGTTTGACTGTTCCAATTGACAGACAGAACCTTGACTGTGCCTTTTTTTTTTTACTTCTTTCACTTATTCAGCCACTCCATTTCACTCCGTATCTTCCCCGCAAACTTCAGAAAAATGGGTGATATCACCACTCTCCTTACATAACCTGTTATTACACTGTGGTATAACCTATCACCACATTATTGAGTGGCTTTATATTATTTTGGGAGGTGGCAGCTGGTATGTTTGAAACCATGAGCTAACAAAGAACTTGTACATCCCATATACATTCTTAATTTCTCTACTATCTACTCCAATTATTAAAAAGTATGGCCATTGATTCAGATCAGAAGGTCACATTTTCATAGCATCTGGCTATAGCTAGTTGATATAATTATTACAAAATCTACTTTATGCCTGGCTGGTTTGACTCATCTCTAATTAGCATCCCATTGTGAAGTGTGCATCATCGTAACTTAAAGGGGCTGTTTTCATGAAACATCGAAGGTGATCATTCATTACAACACCCTTCGTAATTGTCAAATGTTGTATTTGTCATTTGATGCCAAATAACTGCATAATTCTGAGAAGAGGCAAACAGCTATGAAATGATACGTTAAAAGATATGAAGCAGAAGAAATTTTTGTTACTTCAGAAAAATTACAGGCTCTGGTACATTTTACAATTTCATTTTAACTGTAACTTAGCTTGACTGTTTTCACATTAATTACTGAATTTATATTATGTGACTGTACACTGGCAGGCCTTCAAATCTTAAGAGCTAATTTAGGAAATAATATTAAATGACAAAACTTCTTTAATAAAACATTTTGTTTTATAAGTTTACAAGTATTTTTATGATTTCTGTTATTTCTGTCCTTTGACATTGCCCGTAATTTTGTGAAAAAATTTTAAGTTTATAATTTCTCAAATAGTTCATTATGTTTTGTAATGTTCCCTTTTCAATTTTTTTTTTTTTTTTTTAATTTAATGGTGGCTTATTTACAATTGGGAACATATAATGGTGGGCTATTAAAAATCTATCTCCATTTTATCTTAATTAGTTTCAGGAGTAATTTGGATTAATAAAGAAAAAATAACTTATTTGGATTAGTTACAGAATAAACTGTCACTCAAATACTGTAGCCCTTGCCATCAACACAGCTTGATGTATTTCACAGGTAAAAATATATATCCTTGACTTACAGAAGGGGAAATGAGGCATGGGTTGATGACATAGACTTGCGGAAACCAACATTCTTAATGAAGGAGTAAAAGCTTGTGTTCCTGTTGTATTACTGGCATTGTGTCCACTTCATCATCCTGACAGAAGCAAAACCATCTAATGGGCTTCCAGGTGAAGTTGTGGACAGCAAGTTATATCAGTGAGGCAGCACTGGGTTTGACCTCTAGTATAAATACCTAAGAACTTTCATGGATAAGCTCGCATCTGGAGCTAAGGTTAGAGACTTACATCTAACATCTGGTTTTAGTGATAGGAAGCACTAGAAACAGACTCGCAGCTGTGCCTCTTGGAAATGATCTCTTATTATTCTTAATGCCCATGGTTATGTTTAAGGCTTACAGCTTCAAACACATTCATATGAATTTGTATCAATATTCACATTTGTATGAATGAGCCATGCTAAATCCCTCCTATACAAAGGTGTTATTCTGGGGGACCTTTTACTTCTTGATGAGAAGATAAAGAAAAATGGCTGATTCTTTGAAATACATTTTGCTAGAGAAGACACAATTAGTGGAACAGATTTTGGATATACATAGGTATACATAGTAAATGAGTGTTAGTTAACTCCTGCTTTTAGGAGCAAATCTATGACTGATTTCTGTTCACTTTTCTGTTGTTGAAAGTGTGTTTTTCAAGTATCTATGCAGATTGCCAGAGAGCATTTAATGTAAGTAGTAAAATGGATCAGAATGAAATTTCTTCAAAGATAGATATGTAGCCTGGTTTCTGTTGTAGCTTTGTGGCAATAAAGCAGTTTTGCCAGCTGACAGACAACAGAAATTTAGTAACTCCAACACTGCTATCCTTTATAATTATTCTTCTCTGTAAGCTGTACAACATGGGTTAGGTAGCTGAAAACCTGGACCATCTGGCTGGCTGACTTCCCAGACTCTCTTTTTCATGCTGTTGAAAAGTAAACAAAGTAGTTAAGTTTATCTTAAGTGAATTAATAAAATGTCTGCATAGTTGATTTTTTTTTTGACAGGTTTCTTGCCACAACCTAATTGCAGCAAAATTGGAGTCAGTAGGAAGACACTAAAATAAGTGGGATAATAGTTCCCTTTCTAGGTACCTTCCTTTGACCATCAGCAAAGGGATGAAGCATTCTTTATATTGAAGAAAAAAGAAGTCTGTGTCAGAGTTGAGCTGTATTTAAGACATTGCAGCATAAGTGGGAAAAAATGAAAAAAAAAAAAAAAAAGTCTTTCACAGCTTTCCCAGCAGCTTCAAGGTACTGAGAGTGGTGTGAAAGCTTTAAAGTCCCATCAGAGAAGAATGAATGCCTCCTCCATCTACTCTGCTGTGGTGGTTCTTTCCACAAGTTCCCTAAAAGGGAACATTGAGTTCTCCACTGACTCCCTGCAGAGCATCCCTGGCATTATGCTGGTTTTAAGCTGCCACAATTGGCATAGAAATTGTGTCAGTAGGTGGAAGAAGATGAAGAGACCAAGCATATTTTTTAGGCTTCTCAAATATATACCAGTTCTTTGAGTTTGTTTTACACACTGCCCTGGGCAGCACAAAGATGATGTGTGTTTCTGCTGCCATTCTACTGGCCTGTTCTTTGGTAAGCATATCAGAATGAAGAATTGGGCTCAAAAGTTTTATGTGTCATGTGTGTGGCTAGTTGCAGAAAAAAAAGATAGACATTACTGAAGGTAGAAACTGGGAAGTCTGCAAAAATCTGGAGTGAAAAAGCTATGCTGATGGGTTGAAGTTTTGATGGAAAATGCAGCTGGGATTTGTGTGGTACCCTACAAAACTCAGCATTGCACATAAGTCTGAGTCGAATTGGCTTTAATCCCACCTACCTGCAGTGGATAAACAATACTTGATTTTACCCCTCAATTAGCAACTTGACAATTGCATGTCCTTTCACTGAGAAAAGAGATAAAAGGCTCTGTTTGCAGTCCTGATATCCATAGAAGTAGGCTTCTCTTGTCATTCAACAGATGTGGTAATTTTTCACTTGGAAACAAATTTTTGTAGGTTCAGGAATTTGGGAATCTGTGAAATGCTATTTATGAGCAGTATTAAATGGTAATGGTTTAATTGATGGTTGAACCTGCAGACACAATGTGTACAAGATCATAGAATCGTGGAATGATTTGAGTTGGAAGGGACCTTAAAGATCACCTAGTTCCAACCCCCCATGCCATGGGCATGGACACATTCCACCAGACCAAACTGCTCAAAGCCCCATGGGCAGGCACTCCTTCCACCAGACCAAACTACTCAAAGCCTGATCCAACCTGGCTTTGAACACTTGCAGGAAAGGGGTGATCTTTTCAATAATATCTTTTCATGGAGCAACAGGTTTTTGTAATTTAGGTCTCAGACAGTAATTACAAACCAGATGCTATTTCAGGCAGTCTGCAGTACACCCATAGTGCTCATTTTGAAATTCAAAGTTTCAAAAAGCACAAAAAACCTGTTGGAGCACTTAAGGCAGAACGATTATTTGAAGTCATGTAAGGTAATGTGGCATTATGCATAGATAAATTAATTGCTATAAATTGTTATAATAATCTCAATCTGGGTTCACTGCCGTGGAGCACGACAGTGGTTTTGGTGGAGTTAGTTTTTTAAAGCTTCGTGTTGAATCTTCTGGGTCAAAAAGCTCAGGTTTCATTTGCAGACTGTGTTGCGTAAAGATCACTGTGTGTTGGTATTTGGGGGCTTCGAAGAATCAGAGTGAATTCTTTGCTGCTAAAAATTAAGGCTTGCTAACATTTTAGAGGCATTCCTGTAATAGTGTGTCAAGAGTCTGGATAAAAGACATACTGCAGTTCAGGAGCAAGATCGTGTCATACTCTACCTCTGCACCCCATGCTCCTGCCATATTCAAAGCAGACTGCATTCTCTGCAATAATGAAGGATGTGTGGTGGTCAGTTGTCTATTAGACTGCTGCCTAATCTGTTGAGGCAACAGGAAGGCTATGGTATATTCAGGATGAGAATTCTCCAAAGAGAAAGGAAGGTCTCCTGGCTGAAGGTGGTAACTTGGGTGCTCTGTGCCTGCTTTTCCCAAAAAGTTCCTTGATGATGCTAAGCAAGTAATTTATGTTGCAGACCTCATGATTCATCATGCCTTGTATTATGTCCATGTCCAGAGTGCTTTCCACAGAGGGAGGATACTGACCTCTTAACATAGCAGTTGGGCTTTTGCAGAACTCTATTTTGAGGAAATAACCTGCTCCAGGACGCTTATTATTGTGAACCCACACCCTCAGTTTTTGAACTGGCACCAGAATGAATTTGTTAATATTACTTTCTCTATGCTCCTGCACTCCATATATAAAATGGAGATTATATACCAAGCTACTTTCTTCCTTCCTTTTACAGCAGCTCATTTTATACCTATTGCTTAGAGTACAGGACAAGTGAAGTGAAATCTGTGTTCTGAAGAGCCATGTAGTAGAATTCTCTCAGAATGTGCTATAAAGATTTGTGATGAACCTAAAAGGCAGATTGCTTTTGTGCTGTGGAGGCTGATCATAGAGTCAGCTCATGTGGGATTGGCTTTAAATTTCTTTCCTTCAAATGGCTTACTCTACATGGGAAAGAGTTGAGGGGAAGATAATCCAACGTGCCAGCCACTAAGGAGATAGGAAGATTTTCTTCTACTCTGTATCTTGCTTGATTGTCATCTGCTTCTCTGAATGTTGTAGAAGGAAACTACTAAGATGCATTTTTCTTTATAGTAGTATGTTTCTATCTGTAAAAAAAAGGACCGAATGACAGGAGATGTGAGAAAAGGTCTGACGCTATGTTTATATTCCTACAGAAAACCTATTTATGAAAGAAGGGCAGTGGTAGTGGCTGTAAGCTGGTTTGATGTTTCTCATATTTTACAGGAGTTATAGTTTTGTCCAGAACAAAACAGACTCCACCTTCCTGACTTGGGATTTCCCTGGCTTACTGTGTCCCTGAACGTTTCTCTGATGTACATATGGGGTATTCTCTTTGTATGGCATATGAGCATGCATATTGTACATCTGCTGTTTCCACGCATGTTTTCAAGAAGTTATTCAGAAGGATATACCTAAAAGGATGTGTGATGGAATCCTGACAGTAGAACAGGAAAAGTAAATTTTTTTAATTCTGTGAGCAGCCAGCAATCATTCGTACTCAATTCATGGTATTTTGCATTCCTCACACATTGAAGAGCTGCTGACTTGTCTTACCCCCTGAAATGTGCTTTTTACTCAAGCATCCCAAATAATGATTTGGAGATTTCAGATTTTTTATTTTGTCTCATGTTATTACCCTTTTTGAAACAGTTCATAGAAGGTGCAGGATGTGGCAAAAAAGAAAGAAAATTAATATAGAGCAGTAAATCCAAATCTTTTTTTCTTTAGAGGTCCTTTCTCTTAAGGACAGTAACATTAGAAGTTTGCTGTGTCTTTGGTTTAAATAAAACTTCCAGAAGGTATTCTCAATTAATGTTGGTATTTGGGTAGTTGGCTAGTGTAAGTTATTATGTCCGTTCACCTGAATCCTGAATCCTATGGTAATACCTTTTCTAAACACTGCTCTCTCACCTGTCCATTTGCTCTGTGTGTTCCTGAATTACTTTCAACAAGTGTCAGAATGCTCTGACATTTCAGGCTATATTATGAATTGAAACATTTTATTAATGTACTTTTCCAAACTTCACATGTATTGACAAATGTTTGATGTCTTTAGGAACAGACATGAGTAGGTATTGATTTTGTGATTTGCTGTCGCCTTGGATTTTGCAGCATTCAGCAAAGTGTTTCAGGCCTGGCTATTACTATTAACTCATTAAATTGCAATCTGGCAATTTATTCTACCATGTTCTGACATTCTGTAGCAGCCCTTACGTCCCTACACTCTTGGTCTGTTACCTGAAGACAAAATACACACCTTTCTAATGAAAATGCTATTGCTGTCACGTAATAGCAGATGAAACGTGAGTAAAGGTTGAAACGGCTTATTACCAGCCTTGTCTGTTGAACCTGGTCTCACTGGGAAACCTGCAGGAGAAATCAATGTGCTCAGGAAAGTTTTCTTATATATGAAGAAAGGAAATTATTGAAGCCATCTGTCTAGTAAAAATCACTGAGGGAAGGATGATGAAAGAATGATTTTGAGGAAAGGAGGAGAAGCAAAAGCAGATACCAGAAGGGAAAAGGAAAAGTAAAACCAGTAGACCATTAAGATGAACTTAGATGCTATTTCTGCTTGCAATGGAGTTTCCCAGGCAAAGCATCTTAGATCTTGTCTGAAAAGCTTCAGAACTTTTGAAGGTTTAGCTGAAATGTGCTGTTCTGTCATAGCAGGGCAATATCAGAAAAGGGATAGGAGAGAATGGCACTCCAGTTCTCAGACAGACTGGAGGAAATGAAAAAATGATTCAGCAGAGCCTCACTCCCAAACCTAAAGATGCTCCTGACAAAAGGAAGGCATTTCTTTTTTGAGTGAGCTCAACCTATTATTTGGCAGTGTGTGGAACAATTAATTTTAATTTTAAGTGGATTTTAAAAAAGAATAGGAGGAAATAGCTTCCTGTCCTTTCTCTCAAGGAGTTTCAGCTCCAGTGTCATACTGAGAATTCCTCCTTCTGTTTCAATCTGCTTTTAACTTTTCAAATAGGTCAAGTAGTAGAAAAAGGGAAGAAGTCTTGGGAGATTTACAAACAACTGGGTAAAGATGCAAGAAATTAATTAGTTTGGGAAAATATGACTGAAAAAATTATCTCCTCCTACCAATAGCAAGAAAACCACCCATAGTAGTAAAATGTTTGTTCCCAATGGCTGTTGCTGAAATTGTGTGGTACTGAACAGACTATAATCATCATCCCAGGTATACAGTAGGTTTCTGCTGCCTTTGACGCAGAGTACCACTTCAGGGAGTCTTTTACCATTTATGATGGCCTAAATTTATTTTATTTATTGGCCAGAAATGTACCTGTGTTTCTAATTGGTGCAGCCATAAGGCTTACAGATGTTTGCAGTTCCTATAGCTGCCAAATTCCTTTTCCATTAGATTTAAAAGATTTCATTAGATGTAAAAGATTCCATTAGATGTAAAAGCTTCCTTGAAGTAAGGAAATCCTAGTAGTATGGTGAAAAGATTGTTTTCTGAAAGATGGAATAGGTATTTTTACTAGAACAGTAAATATTGAAATTGATTTTCACTGAGATACCAGAACTAATTGATGAGTTTGAAATTGTTTTTAAAGCTATGCAATTATTTATCAAATGTTATTTGGTGATTTATTTTTTTTATTTTATGTAATGAACTCTCACCTTTTATTTTTTTAAGAAAAGTCTGAAGTCATTCAAAAGGTCCAAAACTGTCACATTTTTAAAATATGTTTTTCAAAATTTTTTTTGAGCCTTAATGTAGCAGAACTCTATTAATCCATTGTTTTAAGGATGTTTTTGTGTCATTTACCAGGATATAAATGATATGGTTGCAGTAACATTCCAGAAACAGAATTCTGCCTGCTAAGCTGAAAATTACAAAACTTTATAAAAGTTCAGTATAGATTTTTGTTGTTATTATTAAGAATGGTGTCCCTAACAAAGATATTTTTATTGACACTTTTCCTTTGCATAGGGATCTAACACTAGCTGGCTTATTGACACTTCTCACCCTGCTAAATGGTTCTGTAATATTAAAGTTGCTTTGGTTAGGCTCTTTGAACCAAACTGTTTAGGCACATCTTACGTTATCAAACATTTACTGATTTTCCTACTTGTGCTTGTATTGGAACATAGAGTCACTGAATGTTATTTGAATGTTATTAAGTGGTTTAAGGCCATGACCTTTTGGATGGTCTGGAGGACCAACTAAAGTGTGTGATTAATTAATTTGGGTATGATGAACACCGAAGTATAGTCAGCAAATTCTTTGATGCTGTTTAAATGACAATATTAGAATACTGATCAGCTCAATAAAAACAGTGGCTTGAAATAGGCTTTGTTCTTGTCACTATTAAGGAACAATTTCTGGTCTCAATTCTGAGTGTTGGAACTTCCTATTTGCACAATCCATTCAGGGGAAGAATTCAACCCTGTTCAATCTACTGATTTCTGTTTCAAGGCAGAGAGGAGTTTTTTTAAAAATTTTGTGTAGAATTTACACCACAAGCCTTATAAAAATTTGCATGTTGCTTATATTAGAAACCTCTGTT
The DNA here is from genome assembly GCF_963210335.1 of Falco punctatus. Classification (NCBI taxonomy): domain Eukaryota; kingdom Metazoa; phylum Chordata; class Aves; order Falconiformes; family Falconidae; genus Falco; species Falco punctatus. The sequence goes on along the minus strand of NC_137590.1, from coordinate 27,331,424 downwards.
AGGACTGGCCATGACAAATTTCAGTGACAGTATTGTCAGATGTGAATGGAATTAGTTGGTGGTACAGAATGATGTGATTTCCTGGAAAGGTTACTTTTGGAGTCACAAAGTTTGCCAACCTGAGTGTGCCTTTAGATGCTGAGGTTCAGCCCTGTTCTGCATCTCTGCTCCGTTCTGAGTTACTGATTTCTTACTGTGACAGCCCGTCTTCAGCTCCTCAGGGAGCCTCACTGGATAATATCTCATTAGGTATTAGCTGTGCAGAACCACTAGGCTTCTCAGGTTTAACATTATGTGGGAAGTCTTATTTGCTATTGATTGGGCTTTTTCTGTGAGGTTTCTCAACCTTTGGCTTCTCACCTTCAGTTCATTAACAGGCCATTGCAATCGGTCCTTCAGCTGTCCTGGTCTTAATGGAGTTTTGTTTCAAGCCTGTAGGTTACATATAAAGACTCAAAGGGTGTTTCTGCTGGAAAAGTGTCTTGAAAGGAGAGACATGTGGGCCTGTTTTGACAGAGGAAAAGGCTTTTCCTTGCTTTTTAACAAATAAATACAAACATGCAAAGCAGTATTTTTGAGACATGAAAACAGTTTTGAAGTTCATGCATCTCCTTAGCTGTAGTATAGTTTATGGTGGCTTATGGGACAGAGAGCGTTAATTAGCACTACGTTCATTGCCAGGGACAAAATGCCCATACATGTGTCCTTTGTTAATCTTTAATTTCTTGTTATCCTAGCACACCAGCTGTTTGGGGCACCATTTACAGGTACCTGTGTGTAATGCAGAAAAACAGGACTCTATGTAAGGCCTACAGGTGTCAGCATTACTGAGGTTAATACCATCTTCAAAACTACAGGCCAGTTCTCATTTCTTTTCCATGTGTCTGTGATGTCTGTAGTTCCAATAAGAGAACAGAGCTATATTAAATTCTTTCTTAGTTGCATGAAAGCATTGTTTTGTGCCATGTTTTATGTCAGCAGCCCTTTATTAATGTGGTATGTGCAAGTAGGCTAGATCTTCCAAATGAGGAAAGACTGAGCTTATCCCTAAAGAGACTGAGAAACTCTTGCGTAATTAGATGTCATGCACCTGTAGAAGAACGCATGCTGATGCATACGTAATTTCAGCTGGTGTGAAAAAGACAAGGAAAAGGACAAGAGTATCACCTTTTTAGGTGCAGTTTGTGTGGTCATACCTTCTCTCTTTTCCATTTGTTTCTGGGCTCTGCCAGGGCATCCCTGGGAATTTCCCTGAGTTGCATGTCAGGTGTTGACAGGTGAATTGCTAATAGCTAGCCTGCTATTCTAAATACTAATTTTGGTAATTAAACGCACTCCCGTTTGGTAGAAGCACTTCTGCAGCTTCTTGATTTTCTTCTTAAGTATATACGATATTAATCTTTGATATGTCTAAAAATCTTTTTGTAATGTTGATTGTGGCCATGGGATGAAACAAAAGGAGGTTTCAGTATCCAAACCCTCAAATTGTGTTTGAGTGCTGTAAAGTAACTGTTGTGTTACCAACTTTGTCTCTCTGGTCTCATTTATTTTATCAAAACACAACATCTATGGAGAAAAACTGAGTTAAAACATTTCCATAGTGTTTGCTGGCTTTCTGAATAATGAACTGAACTTTAATTTATTAAATACAAAACAGTAATAAATACAAGTGCACAATTTCTTACAGAGTTTTTATTAAGGTCAAAACTTATTTGTTCAGACTAGATTTATATAAATAAATCACAGTACATTTTTACTTGTGTTTAGAAGATTGTAATACATATTATAAAATTAAGAAATTTTTGTCCCTCAAACCATCACTGCGAAAGGAATCATGCATTATTTCTACTAAACAAACAAAATGCCCACCTAATTGAGAGAGCCTTGATACAGGTATGGCTCTACTCTCCAAAATTAGACATGAAACATAGAGATACCAGGACTATTTATTGAACAAGAAATAATAAATTACAGTACAATGTTCATGTGTTATTAAAAACAAAAGTATACCAAAACAACACACCTCTCTTTACACACCTTTTGCAATGGGTATTACAAATGACAGCTGGCCAGCATGCAACCGAGTAAAACATTCCAGTTTTACAATGTCTACTTTTGAGCAAAAGAAGGAGGAACTAAAAAACCCAGACAAAACAAACAAACAAACCAACTGCCCAGATGCTTACAATTCCTCATGTCATCTTCCCCTCTGTGCCATGTGCTGTGTTCATCAGCAGTTGAGGTATGTCCTGGTGATACCATTCCTGAATAGTGTCCATCACTGCCATCAGGATTAGTGCACTTGATGGACCTTCAAGGAGATGGAGGTCCTTTCAGAGAACTGCAGGACCTTGGAGAACTTCCAGCTGTAGTTCTTTGCCCAACCCACTGTATTAGAAATGAACTGTAAACACAGGTCTTGAAACTACTCAGCCATGGATATGCAGTGTCCTTACAAGATAATTCACACCTTGCACAGCTTGGGTCACATATTGTAAGGCTGTCACTTCAGAACAGAATTACGGTTGCAAGCAAGGCCTTGCACTAGTGACAGCAAGATTCAAGGTGACACTGTTACGAAGCCTGTCCTGCCATTTTTCCCAGCACAGGGGGCTTCTATTAAATTCTACGGTATTGTGGATTACTTTCTCTACATGATTTTTTCCTTCTAGGTAAGAAAGCCATTGTTTTCTCACTTGATACCGAGATGTAATCATTTGACAATGCACTGTTATAAAGGGAATAAAGCATTTAATTGATGACACTTCAGATTGAATCACCTGGTCTATGTTTTGTTCACTTCTTTCTGTTCAGACAAAATGCATTAACAGTAATTTCAGATAGATTTCTAACTGGGTAAAACAGATTTTTCAACTGAATTTCCAGTACTATTTCTCCCTTCCCATTTAGTATTTGTTACTTTTAAACTAAAAGAGAGTTTGCAGCTATTTTTTTAAATGGCAAATAGGTCCTCTCAGTGCTCAAATGTTTCCAAGTGATGAATATGTAAATATGTCTCTTGTACATCTGACTTTGGGTGCTCATGTTAATATAGCCCCATAACATGTTTGCAGTTTAAAAACACACGAATGAAACCCAACTGAACTAAAAAAACCCAACAAACCAAGAAAAAAAGTAACCAACTCCCCCCCAACAACTATCCCGTCAAGCCAAAAATGGTGGACTAAGATAACCTCTTATTTTTCATTCTTTAGCATTGCCCTTTGCTGTTATCTCACTTTGGATTGAGCCAGTGGTCCCCCCACTGGTAGTTAAATTGGACCTCTCTGTAACCTCTCTGTACTGCTTTGGTGTTTTATGGATCCGCTGGCACAGAAAGCTGAAGTGTGCATTGACTAGTAGGAATAGTGTGAGCACTGTCTGTTTTATACTACATGCTTGCTTTCTGTTCTGGTACTCCCTCCTTCCCCAGATTGAGATGCATGTGTGTTTGTCCGCTGCCAGGATTATTTACAGGGAAAAATGAAACAAAAGAGAACAGAAATACTTTTAATGTCTTGTGATTTCAGTGGAAACAAATAAATATTTGAGCTTCCAATTGCAGGAGGGTTGTGCTGTAAGTATTTTGGCATGGGAATATCACCACACAACTGCCCATTATACTCTGCGTCAGTGTCAGTAGCTTGGAAGCCTTTCCCATTGACACTCACTGCTGTTTCATAAAGCAGTGTCTGAAATGGTGGTGGCTTGTTATGGAAAACTAAAAGTAACAGTTTAATAGCACGTTGTTAATGAGTGAAGTGGGATTAAAGTCTTGCTGAGATGTGTTTCTAAGGGGTTTCCTTTTCTATTTTAGAATTATGATACTTGTCATACAGCCTAATTATGCATTCACAGAAAATAGGAAAACAAATGAGGGTTGCAGCTTTGAAATTATTCTTGTGAGCCTTCTACTAATTTACCTCTGAGAATCATAGTTCAGAAAAAAAAGACTGAACAGTGTTGGGATCATAGGTTTCTCTGGGTTTCCAGGTGATTTTGTAGCAGTATATCCTCTGTTCCTTCCAATGTACTGTTGTATTATTGTACTACAGTCCAAAGACAACAGCAGTCTTCTACTGGCCCACAAGAACCATAACATGAGAATGTTTCAGATCTAGAGAATAGCACTGGTTAAGTGGAGTATAAAGGTGAAGGGTGAAGTATTCAAATATAGAGAATAGCTATCATTCTGTATATGCACTGTTATGATAAGGCAGATATTTGTAAAAAGCACATAGTAATGCCACAGCCTGAGTAACAATTTGCAAGTTATGAGTCAGCAAGAATAAGGAGAATTTAATAAAAAATTAGGTTTTCTTCCTCATCCCTAAACCTTTGAGGTGTGCTGGATTCCAATCTTAATGCTTACTGAACAAAGATTTCAGATATTTATTTTTTTTTTAATAGATCTGTGTTCAAAATAATTCCTTGATGCCAGACCCTTCAGCATTAAATAGACTGACTATGGTAATAAAATAAATAAAATCTGGCAATTATACTGATACTACTTTTCAGTTGATGCCCCTTTGGCTTGCTAGAGACAAATCTTAGAAAGGCTTCTGCACTCTTCCATGGACACAGAATGATCCCACTGCATACGTAGTTTATTTTTTACAGAAGTTAATGTTGCTAACATGGCAGTGGGAAAGTGCAGCTGCCTGCTCTGCATTCCAGGCTTGGATGCATGCGTAACAATTTGCCCAGGAAATTGAAGAGCTCCAAAGGAAGAGGTCCTCTGTTTTTGCTCATGCCCATCTCCCCATCTTGACACCTGGGGGACAAGCCTGGGTAAAAAGTGCAGGATTTTGCCTGAAGCAAGGATCGTGCATGAACAGATAGATACAAACATTGTACTGTATCACTGGCCCGCTGATACAAAGTTCCAGTTGAAAGTGTAGTGGATAGTTTTGCCAGGGCAACTTTATATCTGTATTTTTTGTTCTTTTGGAAATGCCCAATTATGTGTCTGAATTTTTGATTGGGCAGGTTTTGTAGAGCTGTTCAGTTTGCCAGGGGTATCCTTGTATGTGGTAACTGTATTCTCCATAGCATGGCATGAGATTTTTGAAAACCACTGTACTTACAGGATTTCTGCTTTATAGCTGCAGCACACGTTTACAACACGTCCACGATTTTCTGCAAGTGCCAATCTGTGCTTAACCCAATAGCAATTCTGATTTTCTGGAAGATCCTCACTGATAGGTTATAACACTAATTTTTCAAATTTTGGATCAAAATATCATATATTATCTTCAATTTGTGCATGCATATGTGTGTTGGCAAAATCACAAATCCAAAATGCTTGGTGAGCATTCATCACATACAAGACATGAAGCAATATGGGTGCACATACACTTATCTGAACTACATATAAAGACCAGGGCTCCCTATCTGTAAGTACATAGCAGGCAACTACATTGCATAAAGTATCCATACTTCGGATTCGCATTTTTAAAATAAAAATTCCCATGTAAAATTTTGAATAAAATTCTCTCTAGAAATTTTGAAGGAAGAGAGATCTCTTTTATTTAGCGTGGCTAAATAAGTGGCAAAAATTCATCCCAGGGCCTCTTGTTCAGGGGCATAGATTTCATCATGTGAAGGAGTTCAGTGTTTTGATTTTTTCTTTTAATGGTCAGAATTTGTCTGCATTTAAAATATACCAAAATATCCCTGTTAATTCTACTACAAATAATAAAGTAAGTCTTCACAGGCACTATATATTTGGAACAGCATTTTTAAGATTACACTGTGTGTGTGTGTGCACATGCACACACATGTGTGTGCTTGTTTGTATGATAAAGCATAGCCACCTGTGATATGCTTCCAACTTTTTGCAGCATCATGGACACAACTAAGAAACATTGACTGGAAAATCATCTACAAAGGTTGAGGACTAACAGCCTCCATGTTATACAGATGGTTATCTTCTTTCTAAAAGAACACACTGTCATTACAAGTACCATATGTATCTTGTTCTCACCCAACAGAACTTTTTTTTTTTCAGTTTTTCAGATCTCAAGGATTTCTGCAAAGAACCATATTAATTTGTTTTCATGTAAGGTGAAAGGAGGCACCAACTGAGACTGAGGACACAACTTGTCATCAAAAAATAAATGTCTGATGACAATCATTCTTGAAAAAAAAAGGATTTAGAAAACTATCCATTCACAATACTCCACCTTTTTTTGCAAAGACAAGAACTGTATTTGTTGCTGCTTCCCATATTTGTTGGTTTTCATTGCTATCATGTTGCTTGTAAAACCTGGGTTATTCTAATGAACAGAAATTATGACTTGAATTTGGGTAACGCTTACGACCATACAAATAACCTATCAGTAGCAGTAGTGTCAGCTGGAGAATTAATGCTACAAGTGAATAACATTATGCTACTTATAACCAATAGCTCTTCACACAGTAGAAGACTGAGGGTCCTATTCAGCAAATATTCAGGGTCCTATGGCTGTGGCCACAGAGGTTCCAGAAGCTCTCGCTGAGTCTAATCCTGATTCAGGAACCAAAATGATATGCTGTGTATATATTTCTCTGCACAGCCTGGATGCGCTGGACACCCTCCCCCACTTGATTCCTGGGAAGGAAAAAAATATGCCTCTGTTTAGCTCAGTGACATAAAAAGCAATCCACAGTAATGAAATCTAAAGAAGTTAGCCAGGCATGTATGAAAAGAACAGGATGCCTGTGAAAAGGGAAGAGGTGTCAAAACCTAATTGTGGGCTCTGGCTGCAATAAAGTTTATCAGAGGGAGGACAGGTTGGATATAAGGATGTAGACAACTTCTACTAAGAGACACTTCTCATATTCTGAGAAATAGTAACCATTACACTATTCCTCACTTGGTGATGTGTTTTCTAAACCTAGCTCCTGAATGCCCAGGTAGGCATTTCAAGTGTAGGCATTTCACTTTAGCTAGCTTGTCACTTAGAGCACAAATATATAGGCAGAGATTCCCTACTTTTCTCAATCTTCTTTCACAGCATACTTGCACGTTGGCAGCACCCATGCTCTGAAGAGGCATGGTACATTCCCATTGCCACAGAGCCTGTGAGCCCTCGAAGATCTCCCTGCTGAAACTGTGCTGCTGTGGTCCCCAGGCACCAGTAAATATAAGTGCTTATGGACACAGGGCAAGACTACGTTTTTTTTGCCATTTTGTAGCATCTTCTTATTGCCCAACAATTATTTATGGAACAGCCTAGGGTTAGTGCTTACTAGTAGGTAAAGTCCTCACCTGCATTCTAGTAACATGGCTGCACTCTGATGCATAAAGTATACTTAGAGAGGCTGTAAACTGCCTGCCTCTCTATATTAGGTGCTTATGGCATCGTTTGTGGCTTGATATTAATACTTTAGTCTTTTCTGTCTTTCAACATTGAGGGTAACATTGTGGCTGCTCATAAACATAGCAGGTTTTTTTGACTGGGATTACTGCCTGACTTTAGCCGCGGTAGCAACAATAAAAGTAAGTCATGGTTACTCTTAGGAAGTAATTTCGTTAGGTGTTTGATGAATTTTTGTGTCTTGTGAATCAGGATTAGTATTCCCTGTACTGGGGAGAGGATTAGACAGAGGGATTAAAAGGACATCTTTACCCCACTGGACTCTGTGGAATAGCCCCTGAGGATATGGCTAAGAAAGAGTTCAACAGGAATGCCAAATTTCTGCTGAATAGGTTAAAAGGGTGAGGAAGCCTCTTCGGCAGCCATCCAAGCGCAGAAGACCTGCATAACATTTCTGCTGAATAGGGCCCTAAAGACAAAAAACAAAACAAAACAAACAAAAAAAAAAACATAGGAACCTTGAAAAGCTTTTCTGATTGTGTTGCTTCTTATCAGTGCCTCAGATCTCCAGAGACACTTAAACATTTTTTTTTCAGTGCAGTTAGGCATCCTTTGAGATGTGCTAGTGGTGTGGATGATTTATTGTTACAAGAGAAGAAATCAAATTAAGTTGTTATATATAAAAAAAATAGGTCTTGATTATTCTGTAAACAAGGTCAATTTCTTTATATCAATTATCAGTGAAAGTTACCCAAGATCTTATTTAAAAAACAAAACCAAACCCTTAATCCAGTGTATAATGTTTGGTGTTTTCATGTATATATTAAAGGCATTAATTACTTTCTGTCTCCCTAAAATTGAAAGGAGCAGACTTAACTTGTGTGTTACATTTGACTTTTAATATCATTATTAATGAGCCCTTTTCCAGGATTCAGTGCATGCATGTGGATCTTGGTTTTGGTCATAAAATTTTATCCAACCTCTAATGCCATATGGAAAAATATTCACAATTTTAGTAACAGGTCAGCAAGAAATAAAAGCCTTACCTCTGCAAGAGGATGCCAGTGAGCAATGGGTTTCCGAGGGTATGACAGCATTTCGTTCCAGTGGTCACGACCTAGACTTTCTGCATCGTTGCCTACTTGGCATACTCCAATGACCTCATTGTGACCTACACTGTGAAAATGTTCCATAATATTTTTTTCTTAAAATTTTACCTTTAAAACCATACCATTTACATATTTCATTAGAAACATCAGTCATGGATTTTCAGAATTAATTCTTGCCTGAAAAATATAATGAACTATAAAATACATAGGTTTGCTCTTTTCATTTCCCACTAATCACGATAATTTACTATTTTCCCTGTTATAGCATATACTTTGTGTCAGTATGCATTTATTTCTTATGTTTGCATGAAGAACGCAGTAAGTTATTTGCCTGTGTTCTGTAATTAGTTGCACATACAAGTAAACTCTAAGCTACAATTTAGAAATGGAGACGTGTTGAAGGGGTTAGCATAATTGTGCACAAACAAAACATCAGTGTGTGGACTGTCTGATTATATGTACAGTTATTTCAGTTCTGGTAAACATATATGTGGCTTAGTTATGTCAGTTAAGGATGCAAATCTGTATTTTAAAATTTAGAAAGGAAATTCTGCCTGACGATACAAGAAGTTTTAGTCTTCTGCCAAACTCAACAAGACATTAATTTCCCATTTATTGGGAAAAAATAGTAACTTTATTTCTAGATGCAAATCTACTGTGCAAGATTTTATAAGCCAATAGATGATGTCATTTTACAGCTACAGGTATCTCACCGGTCATAATCCATAACAGCTATCGACAAGTTAATTTGGTCAATGTTTTCTGGAGGGACGTCAAAGACTATGGCTTCATTGTAAACAGGATTAAGGGTATTCCTCTTGGTGGAAGTTTTTCTTTTCTTTAGTCGCCTTCCTTCACACATTAAAGAAACCTTCACGTAGGGATCTGTGTGAATCATAAGAACAATGTTGGTTTTCTTTTGTTGTTTTTAAGCAAACATAAATGGAAAGTGAAGGGAGCAGCCTTCTTGTATGCCCATACCTGCTTGCAGAATCAGTCACCTGGACCTGACTGGAATCTGAGCTTCTTTATTACCATGGAGTGCCTGGGAGGTAGTGGAGCTTTGAAAGCTTTAACTGGTTGACTGCTTATAATGAACAATTTAGGCTCAAGAAGCTCCTTGTTGTGTACTGACTTCTCAAAGGGTATTAAAATATCCACTGAACCGTGTTATACATGACTGTTTTATACAACAGCCTGTGTATCAGCCTATTTATAACAGACTAGTTACTTGTACAGGTTTGTAGGACAGACAGAATATGACAATATTTTACACAGTGGAATTTACTGATGTATGGTTAGATGTAATTCAAAGTGTAACAATTAGCGGCTTATATTTCTCTAGAGAATTATAATTATTTTTAAACTCCTGAACGTAGTAAAAAAAAAAAAAAAAAAAAAAAAAAAGCTATTTCTTTGTGGCTTCTTTCTTGGAGCTCTACAGCTCCCTGCTAGTATTTAAAAATCATCTATGAATGACTCTTCATTTCAATTAATTTCTGGGTTTTATCATCAAATTTTGGCAGGATTGCTGAAAGGAGTCTGGGATGATCATTGTTTTGTCCATACGCCAACAACAGCAGAATTGGCTCAGTGGCTCTCAGAGACTCTCACTGAGGGTCAGTCTTCCTCTGTACCATAACGGTAACAAATAGGCTGCTGTACAAACAAATTCCCAGTGTGAATGCAGTTCTGCCAACTCACTATTCTGAATCACATTGGCTTTAGAAATAACAGTCTTGCAATCTTTTTAAGAGCAGATTATTTAAAATTGTTGGTTGCAACTCAGCAAATTAAAATATTTATTTCTCAGAAACTCCTGTACTCAAGTAACTCAAAAGCTAGCAGTACAAGAACCCTCTTCTTGGAAATCATTCTGGCATTTGACAGTGCTGAATTCAGTGTCTCAGGAGGGAAATGGGACAGAAATCCACATAGAGCATTAAATTCATTCCTACCTGATGCTCCTGTGATATCCATTGCCTTTAAATTTCTTGCCTTTATTATTGTAATAGTTAGTCTACCAGCTGTAGGAAGGTAGCAGAGTGAAAACATCAGGTCACCAAGATCCACATTGTCCTGTTCCAAGGAAAGAGATAGAATATGAAGCGATAACAACAATTTTCTCACCCATAACAGGAGCTAAAGATAAAAATATACCTTTGGGGATCTACAGTTATGCAAGCAACAGCTGAATTCTCATTCTGAAACATATCTGAAAAAACAAGCATCCATCTGCATACAAGGTTCAGGTTGCTATGTTTGTTGCTATACCACCAAAGTTCTCAAGTGTAAATGTGGTTATAGTTTCTAGCACTCAGTCCTTGGAGATGAAACATATTTAAGTGATGAAGTACAACATGAGGCACCAGAAAACCTTTGTTCTATTTCACGTTTTCTAGTGATTCGCATGCGTCATTGACAAGCTGGAACAGACCTCTGTGCCTTTCCTGCTGGGTCTGCCAAAGGATACCCAGAGAGAGGTTCACAGAAAAAAACATTGGTTGCACAGGGCAAAGTTTTATGCAACACTCAGGCTTGCATAAACTCAGGTGTGATAGGTGTGAAGTCACTATGGGAATGGAGCAGTATCCACCTAAGGTGATGAGGACATTACTGCCTGTGCCTTGCACAGACAAGCTCCCTCAAGTTACCTTATCCACTTGTTTCATTGATAGAATGATTTGCCACCCTTTCCTGTGTCAGCAGCACTGGGGTTTCATAAAAGTAGTAGAAAATGAGCAAACCCTGTTTGCAGTTAGAAAGCATCTGTCTTTTTTTTTTTAAAGGAAATCCAACTCTTCTATAAAAAATATAGTGAGTAAAGTATTGTATTACATAGTTTCTGAGATTTGATTTGCATTTTTTTGACTGAGCAGTGAACTGTCAGTTTCATAGACCTATCTCCTGAACCTAATATTTCATTCCTGACTAAAAAAAGTTATCCTGTCTAGCAAATTCAAAGCTATGTTCTCGGTTTTACAGGGAAGTGAAATACAGCTGTTGTGGAATGTGTATATTGCCCACTTAGCTTTGTGCAATAGTTTTTCTTCTTTCCCTTTCTCAGTCACCAAAAAATGAAGGGTGGTGGATGACACAAGTGAGTGAAAGTACCTTGAAACAGCATCTAACAGGCTAGTGTTTGTCTCTGAGCTAGCTGCTGTGTAGACCAAAGCCCAGAGCCTAAACAGTCACTTTATGTAACTTCATAAGTCAGCAGGGGAGGTGTGCAGGACACAAAGAATTCCTGTCACAGAGTTGTAGAAAAATGTTATGTTGGAAGGAATTTCTAGAGGTCACTTGATCCAACCCCTTGCTCAGACAGGCATCTTCACTTCAGTTTTCAGGTCATGCAAGGAAAAAAGAAACAATGTCCATTCATTCAGAAATATGGTCTTTCCTGCTGCTGTTGTTGGAAATGCTGTCAAAGAAGGGAGAAGCTGATGTTATGGGCCCTTTGTCAGTAATAACTAGCTTTTAACCCTGACTTGACTTCATTAACTATCATCTTTTCCATTATAAAGATCAGTGTTTCATGGTAGCTAATAAAGGTTGTGAAAATATCAATATAGCTGATATGACTGTTCAGTGTCTTTTGATAGCTCATACTTGGAAGTAGACCTGCTGCAACAAACTCCCTGTCTCTGACTGACTTTGACTGTGGGAGGATCAAAGTGCTGTTTGAGAAGGTGATGCTGTAAGGAGTCGCACAGGCTAAAGTGATGTCAGCACATCCAGGAGAAATTTCTCTTGGCTAACACCTGCACTTAATGTTATAGGAAGAATAACTGATCTCTGAAATTTTCTCAGTGGTCACCTGGAGCTTGATACCTATAACCTGGGGAACAGGAAGCAAAGATTTCACTTATCCTTCCCATTGTGAGGAAGGAAAACTTCCAGCTTTTAAGTGAACTTCCCCAGCTCTGAGGTGCTGTGACTCAGCCATGGAATTCTTTCTCATGCTGCAACTCTAAGGGGAGCAGACTTTCATGAGCCATTTAAAGAAATTACTGAGTGAAGCCATGTGTTGGTAATTTGGGGAATTTGTCACTCTAGCGAATTTTGATTGAGGTTATTTTTCATGAATTGGTTACAGACTTTTAGGAGAAGATAACATTGTTGAATCATGCAGGTTTTCCCTGGCTGTAAAGAAGCCCACCAGGCATCTGTTGTTTTAACTGTTTATCTTAGTATTTTTAGATACTGTCAACCATGGCAAAGTCTTTCTGTATTCAACTCCAGTGCTCCACACAGTGACTAGGTCATTTCCCATGTGAATACTGTAAATGCTTTACTGTTCCTGCCAAATAGAAGAGTTTCCAGTCCAGACTGGATCATTCTGAATGAACATTTTAAAAAACTTTTATCAATTCTTATCAAGAAGTTCATAGGTAAATGAGTTACTATACAACCATTTTAGATACAAAATTCCAATAAAAATGTTAACCCTCTGCATAAATGAACCGGGTAGGAAAGAATGGATCATGTGTGTTGCATGCAGTGTTAGGAATTATGCTATAATATACTTATCCACAAGCTTTGCCTTATGTTTGAAAAATAATCATCACTTACACTATGATGTATATTTTAGGAAATGCTGAAATCACAATAATACTTAGTTAATGCTTTTTCAAAAATTGCACTGGGCATTGTATAGGAAAACCAGTGTTAAACTGGAAGGAGAGCCTGTAATTTCTTCAGTCCTTTCCAGTTCTAGAAGTTGTAGGTGTTGTAGCAATAGATCACAGATGATTGTGAGATTCAGTCTGTTTGTAAGCTAGTGCTAGTAGTAACTCATAGCAGAGAATATACTTGAAAGAAAGCTTACAGGCAGCAGCAGCAGAGACACATATTTTTTTGGCATACAAATCCTTCTCTGAGTCTGAAAAAGAAGCCCCACATTCTCACACTTTCATTTTGATTTGCAGGAAATTAACTACTGCTCCTTAATACCGGTTACTTGTAAATCTTTTCTTAATTTCGGAAAGACAGATATGGTAACAAAGTGAGCCTTTCCCAGTGCCCTGGCTATTCCACCCTGCTTAGCTGTATTTTCTGTAATTGAAGGGCAACATTTTTAACTGTCCCAAACATTGTAAATTTTGCTGTTGGGGCTTCAAAGTTCAACTTAATGAGGGAACATTCTTCAGAGTACCACCAGCTGTGACTGCACCACAGAGTTTGCATGTTTGTGTTCATCTGCCTGGGTAACTGCAGTGAAGTGGCAAAACGCTGACTGGAGGTGGTGTCACAGGCATGACCATTACATCCAGAAAACGCAAGTCCTTAATATAGATTCAATTTCTTGACAGAAGTAAGGTCTATGTAACAAAGCAGAGAGATTATTGCACGTGTTCACTAGTTTAAAATCACTGTGCCACATGGCTTAAGCCACAGACTGACACTAAAGGTGTACTGTGCTATCAAGAAAAGCTTTAGGAACAGGCTTAACAAGCATAGAGAGAGGGTAGGTTCTTCTGCAAGATTTATGCTTCTGTCTGAATTGAATACTTATGTGTTACTATGTATGCTTGACAAAATCTGGTGATTTAAATATTACTCTGCCAGAAACACTTTAAAATTTCTGGTTAGGAAAAGATTTCATAATATTGTACATTATCAAGTCATGCATTTTGTACATTCCAAATTTTTGTCTAACTTTATTTAGTGTGGTAGTAACACCATACTGTGCACGTTACAGTGCAACCAGGACAGTCCTAATATAACCAGACCAAAGGTTAATATTATTAATAACTTAAAAGAAAATACTCAGAGGATAATAAAATTACAGTAATAATTCATTTATAGGAGTATGGCCTATATAATTTTTGTTGGTCCTATTCAGCAGGAAGTGTATTGAAAGAACTGAATAAATATGCTGTAATAAAAATACCTAAGGTCCAAGCTCTTCTCCCATTGTCCTCAAAAACTGCCCACATTCAGAGGAATATAGCACTGCCTTAACTTTTAATCTATAACGTGCTCATTCCTGTATTCTAAAAAAAGTAGAACAACACTGGTGTCTGCTTTTCTGTTCCAGTGCCCCAGGCTTCAGCTTCAGGCTTGAGTTGATGGCTGAATGCCTTGACGTGGTTAGCTGTGCCTTACAGCAAGCCTCACAACCTGCCTGTTTCTGATTATCCTGCCTAGATTTGTTTCTGGGTCCTTGTTCTGTTAATGCAGTCCCTTATTCAACAGGGGAAGAGCATGAAGATTCTTCCTTAAAAAATTGCCCAGTGTTTCCTGGGAGAGTTAGATGTATTCAGTACAGGGTATGCAATCTGTTGGAAAGTTCAGACCAGAGGTGTAAATCACAAGGTTTGCCTGAAAACTGTATCTGCACAAAGGGAATGAATCCCTTACCAGAACCTCAAGATAAATAACACCCTTTCGTTGCTGTTTGGAGTGTGGATTTACAAACTCTCTCAGATTGTGCTTCCTCCTTCTTAATTTCTGGTGGAAATATTTCATATATCATAAAAATAATATTATTTATATAATTTTCAATGCCTTCTACTGAAAGGTTTGCTGTTCCTGCTTTTCCCAGAAAACATTACTGGTTTCTCCCCTTTAAAATTAACACAAAATTAATATATCTTTTAAAATGCTGAACTCCAATAGTAATGTTAATAGCTTGTTAGTCTATAGTTACACAGTATTTATGGATTTTAAAATTATTAATTTCAATAGAGATTAGCCTGCAGGATAAATCACTCCTCAGTACTGTGTCAACAGCTTCACGCGGGTGCTTAGGTGACTATAACTGCACATAATAAACAGGGAGATGTGTAATCTTAAAGAGGACTGCAACAATAGGCCCTTAAATGGCTTTAGCTTTGATTCCTTGGAGGCTGCATTAAGAAGCTCAGACTGTACCAAACCTTCTCAGTGAAACCTGTAAGTCACTTGGTAGTTAGGGAGTTTCTGGCAAACGGGGTTGACATTTAGGATCAGATTTCTCCTCTCCCTTTTCATAAATACATTTGGGTGCAGAGAATGGGTATGTAAAATCAAACAAAACAGGCAGCAAGGACAGAAGGAAACAAGACAGATTATAGGTTACAACTTCTGCTTTTGCCTCCGGTCTACAAGAAGATATGCTGTCCTTGACTTAGGCGCTCATAAGTTTTGTGCCCATTTCTTCTGAAACTTGCATTTTGTATTTCTGGAGCAGACAAGCTGTGATAGGCGTGTGTTATCACGCAGTGCCTGCACCACTCTAATTAAAGCATATGTCTCAATTATACCGGGTTCCTCAGCTCCACATCTATAAAAAGACAGACACTACTTTTTCACTTCTCTAGTATGTTGAAAAAATAATACTAATTATGTATTGTGAGATGCTCAGACATATCTTTATGCACCTCATCAACTTAGCATTAATGGGAGCACTTACAGGCAGTAAAGGCCTTATTTATTTTTTTTAAAGTTGCTAACTGTTGAAACAGGTTTTCAAGGCACCAGTGATTTTAGAGATTTTATAAATTCTTATTGCTATGTCAGAGCTGAACAGGTCAGGTAGCTTTGCATACTACCTCCTTTAGCAGTTTGTACCTGTCTCTGCAAAGGTCACTGGAAAACAGAAAAATAGCAGAGGTTCCATGAAATAAGATGATAACATTTGAGCTTCTGAAGCACAGAAAGGATTGATTACCAGTATTTAATTCAATTCTCTCTTTTTTCCCCCCTCCTAGCTGAGGAGCATTAGTTATATTTTAAACAAAAGAAAATCTTCCCAGTTCTTTCATAATCTTTCTGGGAATTAATGGAATTATACTTCTGTAATGCAAGACAAATTTTACTGAACATCATTCTAATATTTGATAATGTAGGGTTTTGAATTTCACAAGGATTTTTTTTAGAGGAGGTTCGCTCGCCTAAAAGAGGATAATTTAAGTATACTTGGTTATGTATTAACTCTAAATGAATTAAAAATACTTTTTAAAGTACTATCTGGTTTTTGGGATATACATTTATTGAATTGTTCATCTGTGTTGAGAAGTCTGGATTCAGATTTGAGTGAGCTAAGATATTAATTTGGTTCAGGTATGTGTCCAAGACACAAGTATTATGCAAATACCACACACAAAAAATTTGAGACTCTAATCTGTTTGGGAATGATAGTAAATCTAAAGTCCTTAAAATGATGAATTCATGAAGGTAACTCTACATTTTTTATTATTTCATCATAGAGTTATTTTGACATATCTATGAGAAATGCATATCAAGAAAAACTATTTAGAAATGTTTGATATTAATTGAATTTCCACATGACTAGAAGAGTGCCAGCTGCTTTCTTATTACACATTTTAAAATGAATAGAGAAGATACAACTGGAAAATTCTATTTTCATGACATCTTAAATCAAATAAATGAACTCTAGTAAAGCAGGTATTTATTAATGCCTCAATCAAACAATATCTACAGATATTTGATTAAAGTTTGTGGGACATGGGAATGGCCTATCTTTGACAATAATTCTTGCAATACATCAAAGTCAGGTTATATTTGATGTTTTAGGCTAATTTGCAAATTGTATTATTTTCTCAATGTGATTCTATTTTTTGCATTTCATTGCCTGTATTTCTTTTATTCACAATTTTCTTTAAAAATGAAAGCAAATAAGTAAAGAAGCTTTTAGAGCTAGGTATGCAGAAATGAGTCTGAATTAATTTACTAGGAAAGAGCATTAAAAACAGTTCTGAAGCTTGGTTTCACTACAGTGAAGAAATATAAGAAAGCTTAAGTGTTTGCATGTAATTCACTCTGGATTTTATACTGCTTTGGGTACACAATATAATTTTCATGTCACGTCATAGACTGGCTATTAGCTTTTGTGCCTATACAACTGTACAAAGTGTATATAGAGCAGCCAATCTGATGGGATGCACAAAAAGGCAGGACAAGAAAGCGTACATTTGAATTCCTAGTACACTCTTCATGGGCTTGTCTGTAGCACAGCATTTGCTACTTGGCACACATTGATAAAAATGCTGGACCTGTGAAATTCTTGCATGACTAATACAGTGAAAAGTATCATCAGCTAAAGAATTTAAGCAAAATTCCCTTACAAAGGGGAAAGGAAGCACTTAGGCTGGCCATCCAACAGAAGGTGTTTCATGTTCTAAAAAATAATCTTCTGACAGCTAAGTTTAACTTTGCTGCTTAACTAAGTATGTAGCTTGATTTTTCTCTATTGTGGTTTATATTAGTAATTCCAAGATGCTACCACAACAGAGTTTCTATTATTTTCTCTCTGAGGTATTCTGGAGCACCTTATAGTCAGACAGACACCTTGCCTGACAGACCAGTGCTGAATACACCAACTTTGTGCTGTACTTTGTAAGGACTGAAAGAAGTAGGAATATTTCCAGCAGACTGGGTTGTAGAAAGCCACCGTGATTATCAGCCAGGAAGTTTATGTTCTTATTTTAACTTACTCATAGTTTTGCCTAGCATCTTGGCAACTTCTATATAAAGACTATCAAAAGTAAAGCATCCAGCAGATAGCATATCCTCCATTTCCATTTCAGAGCCTGAAGATCTTTTCATAAGGAGGTTTTTTGTCTTTTTCTCTCCTGTTTCCATCATCTTTGTGCCATGACTACTTTTCTTTAAGGCAGATCACTGCAGTCCACATAAGGAAGATCCACCAGACATGACTTAGGTGTCTGGTCTAGTGAGTCAAGGTATCTTAAAATGTGAGTAGCTGGAGTCAAAGGATAAGCCTTTCACCTTCATATGTTTCAGAACAAATTCAGTTAATGCCTTGGAGAAGAACATACACGTAACTTGCTTGTGGCACAATGTCCTTAGTAAGTCAGGGACCGAGGCCTTTTCCTGTAGGCAGTCAATGTACTTATCTCTCTAAAGACCCAACATCTCCATTGTCATGATTTAAATCCTATAAATAGGATGGCAGTGATTAACTGAAGCTGCCATTCCAATTGGTTAGCTGCATATTGTCCTCAGTGTTCTGAATGCATTTACAAAATATATTTATTCTTACTGAATCATTTAAGACTTTATTGACAAATTATTCTGTAATAAGATCCTTACTTTAAAAAGACCTCCATTCAGTAAAAATAAACTTCATACACATACTTATTTTTAAATATATGCTTAAATCCTAAAGATTTGAATGGCTTTGGATCCTTTACATAGATTTTAAATTCCGAACAACTAAAGTGCTTTGCTGAATCTGGGCCTAAGAGTGCATCTAATGAATTATCCTGTAGCTATTGAAATAAAGATAATGTCTTAATTTGTTCCAAACTAGATTGATGAACTGGGGAGATAATCTGAATTGAGCTAATGAAAATTAGTAGAGACATGATTGAAAAAGCTGGAGTTCTTGTCCTGTTTATGTGTGTGTGGCCATGTCAGAAATTGATTTCACAGGAAAAACAGAAATGAGGCATTCTGAAAATGAAGCTTCCATAGAAAGTTAATATAAGCAGTTTTTAACTTCCTCATCAGTCATTAAGAGGAAAGAGTGTGCACTGAGTTGTTTCTGGAGGCTTGCTAGATGGCATTGCTGGTTAGAGAAAGAAGTTAACTAAAGTTTAAGTTTCTCCTTGCAAGGTAAACTGTTCCTCTGAAAACTGTTTTGTTTTCTTGAATTGTAACTTCTTTTTGCAATTCTTCTATGACTTGTTGCTTTCTACAAAATACAAAGTCCAGTATAGATTTAATAATACAAAAAAGTCTGCCCTGACTCTTTCCCAGACATTGCAGGCTTTTGTGATTCTGATTATTATGAGGAGGCAGCAGGTGCATGCATGTGTGTGGAGGATAAGGAACACTTGAGAGCTAGAGAAAATAATCTTCCTGATCTAATATTTAACAGTGAAAATGTCATAACCTGTAAGACATGGGTTTACTAGAGATGTGCTGTGGACAGATTTGCTCCTCCGTTTCTTTCAGTGTATCCCACTTCAGCATATCCCACCTTGTCAGTGTTTACAGATTGCCTCCTTTGGTATTGTGCTTCAGAAGTCTTTTGAAAGGGAAGCCTCTTGAGCGTGAGTTTGATTTCACAATGCTAAAGCTTTAGAGGAGAGTACTTAAGCATCAAACCTTTCCCTCTGCAGAGAAGGCAGTAGTGCTTTAGAAATGTTGACAAGCTTGGGAATAGCTATGAAATATAAATTGTTCTACAGAGGAATAGATGTTTGGAGGGCAATTTTTTCTCGAAAGGAAATGTAAGGGAGAGCTTCAGCTGGGAAACATAAAAGTTTTGATGGCAGGTGAAGACATTAAAAATGGAAGGACAAGTAGGTCAGGCAGACAGGGATGCCTCACAAAGGGCAGTTTCACGAAACAACCTAACAGTGCAATCTGGAAAAATGGGCAGTAGTTTCCCAAAGTAAGGACCAAAGCTTTTAATGAATGTCCATCAGTATCTGTCATGTCAAGCCCAATAATTTTTGAGCAGGCTGTATTTGATTTGGATTAGACCTCAACTTTTTGTGGAATACTGAGATTGAAAAACCAAAGAAAACCAGAGTCACTGTAGTGTGCAGTATCTTACCATACCAGCTAACCTGTCTGGGCCAGCCTTGCTGACTTAAGAGGAAATTCTTGGTGAACATCACACAGATGGAAAGATGAGAAAATAAACGCTCATGATCTCAAGGCTAAATGCTAGCTTGCTGTAAGAAGGGGAGACTAAATTACACGTCAAGTGTTCACTATCTCTAGGCAAACGTGAGCTTGTAGAAAATGCAGCAGCAAATTCATTCTAATGCATAAAAATATTTTTACCATGAATTATTTGCCAGTTCCTTACATTCTTACATTAAGTTATATATATTGTAAGTTATATATATACTTACATTAACTTACATTAAGTTCTTGCTTACATTCTGACATAAGTTGAAAGTAATGTTTAATTATCTCTATATCCCACTAATAATGAAAATCTCAAATACATCCAAGAAAAATGCAAGGGAGGAAGCTGGTTTTAAAAATAAGTTAGCTGATCAAAATATTTTAATCCAAAATGTCTTGCCTGTTAATATTTCTTCCTTCTGTGTTAAAATGAAAATGTCAATTTAAACTAATCTTTATGCAAATTAATAGATTGGCCTTTCACTCTACCTTGAGTTACAATGGCTGCACGTGACCTTACAGCTCCACTAAAATATCGAAAGATACCCTGTCTTCTAACCCCACTCAATCACCCGTTCATGTACAGGGACTGAGAGCACGCAGTGTGCCAGGGCCCAGGGCAGTAACAGGCCCTACTGGCCCTGGCCACCACAGGGCCTGCCCCCGCCTTGCCGGGGCCCAGGCCCTCCCTCCAGCACAGCACTGCCCAGCCGGGGGCTGCTGGGGGCTGCCTCAGCCACACCAGTGGGTCTGTAGCTCCCCACAGCCCAGTCCTGCCTGGCCATGGGCCCTGCTGTGCTGGGCCCTGCTGTGCTGGGCCCTGCTGTGCCAGGCCCAACCATGGACCCTGCTGTGCCGGGCTGCTCTGTGCCAGGCCTGGCCATGGGCCCTGCTGTGCTGGCCTCCGCTGTGCCAGGCCCACCTACGGGCCCCGCTGTGCCAGGCCCACCCACATGCCCCTCTGTGCCAGGACCAGCCATGGGCGCCGCTGTGCCAGGCCCACCCACAGGCCCCACTGTGCCAGGCCCAGCCATGGGCCCCACTGTGCCAGGCCTTCCCATGGGCCCAGGGCTCAGTCTGGCTCGGCCTGGCCTGGGGAGCTGGCTGATGCCCAGGGCTGCCACCTGGGCTGCCTGGCTGGGTGGGACCTGGATGGTGAGCAGCCAGCCCTTCTGCCCTGCTGACATAGCCCGAGTTACGGATAAAGCCTCTCGCAGTGTGGCCCATACTGTATTTTTTTAAAAAAAGCTGATATAGACATGGTGCTGCAGCGCGATGATATTAAAAATTCGGGCCCTCTAGCAGTCCCTCGCCTTTGCTTAGCACTGAGTGGCATTCTCAGTGAAGGCATTTTGTGTTGTGTAAAGCACAGGCCCTTTATATCATGCATTCTGAGCACATCATTCGGAAAAATGAGAGAAACTATGTACCTGGATAGTGCTGAAAAAAGATGGAGAGAGTCATAGTATCAGGGGAAAAAAAAAGAAATGTTTTTTTCAGTCTGTGTAAGCACCTGTAGTGTTTTGTGGACATGTTCATTATACTCAGGTCTTCTGTGCTGACTTCCTTGCTACTCAGGCTTAGCATAGGTCATATGAAAAATGAGTAATAAAGAAAGGCCATTTTTTATAAATCTGAATCTACTTTTAACCTAAATAAAAGTTTGCTCTACAGTTTTGGGTTTGAAGTTGATATGAAAGAGGATGGTCCAAATAGTACAGTGTGCTTGAAAAATAGAAAGCTAATGTCAAATTCTATGTTGCAGTAGCATGCCTTTCTTGCCATTCCAGAGCTTTTCTCTGGAATTTTTAATTATTTTTTTTCCCAAAACAGATTATCTCTTGTTGGATTTTGCCATGTGCTCTGTAATTCCATCCCAGGTCTAATTTCAGTAGAGAAGATATGGTGGGCTGGTATATGTGTACCTGTGTTTGTGCCCTGAGGAGGCCGGGAGGGGATCCTTCTGATCAGGGCTCTAGTGTAATGAATACACATGTGCTTTGTTCATTGTAAACAAGCAGCAAAGCAGTACTTTGGCCCTAGATTTTGACTGCTTGAATATAATGGGCTTCTTTTGCCAACCAGTAAAATAACTATTAGTGAACTGTGTATTGCCATTAATCCAAACTCTGTCTAATTATTTAAAAATTCTTGTGATATCTGGAAATCAAATCCAAGTTCAATGATGTCCCTGGTGTGTCCTTTCTCTTTCTTTCTCTTTTGGATCCTTTTTGGCTTCACACCCCACTAAAAAGTAATAAAATAATTATTACCTCTGTTAATAAGGTATACCTAAGGCAGACTTTTCAAAAGAAATGCTTTCTATGTGCAGCTCCCTTTAAGTTCAGTGCCCATTTAGCAGGTGGGGAGAGAAGCATGGCTTTATGAATCTATTTCTCCTTTTTTTCTTTTCCTTCTTTTTTCTTTTTTTTTTTTCTTTTTGTATGAGTTACACAGAGACTTTTTTCATCATGATTTAGATTAAAGTTATTGTTTCTTTCAAATAGGTATCTTTCCTGGGTTTTCTTGTGATTTTAAAGCCATGGATCAAGTATCTTTCTGCTGATGTTTCTCCATGTGTTTTGTTCCTCTAGAGCCAATTCTGTTGTGTCCTGTCATGCAACCCACTCAGGTCAGGAACCGCTGATAATACTTCATGTTTTTTTCTAGTAAAAAGTAGCTTTTTTTCTAGAGCTCCCTGATGTTCAAATACTGTTACCTTTGAAATGGGCTTAGTTACTATTACATGGTGCAACTAAATACAAAAACCTGGCTTGTGATCTGTCACCTGTATAAACAATAACACTGGTGCCCTGCCAGACTCAAATGCACCATCCACAGAAATTATCAATATAAGAAAAATGGTGCAAAGGGATCATTATGGCTTAAAAACATGTCTGAGAGCATTCCATGTAACCTTCCATTAGACTGAAAGCACAACTAAATTTCATAACATGTATTTTACCAGTAACACTTTGCTACAAAATTACCCACTTTTAACAATATAAAAGCAATTTCCATAGAAGTTTTGTTTACTTCTTAGTAATTTATTTAAATGGGTCACATAGAAAAGAAAATCACTGCAAATTTCAAAGCAAAGCAACCAAGGTAAAGAGACTACTTCACTGCGAGCAATATTCTGTTAAAAGGTATGCAGTTGTACTGCTTTGATTGTCCTTGCACAGCAATTCCATTTTAATTGGAAGTTAAGGGGAAGAATATAATCATGGACACTAAGGTTAATCCTACAAAAGCCATACATGAAATATGTCAAAATAGACAATCCCCCTAAACCTTCAATACTGCAAAATTGTCTCATTTCATACATTAGAATCTCTCTGCTATTCAAATACAAAAGGAATGAAAATAATACAGGGAAGAAAGAAGAATGAGAATGACAATGAAATTAATGATAACAAGACAGTGTCACTCCAGAAGCATGAAAACGAGGACTGCTTTCATCCTTTATTTCTCAAACCATGCTACAAAGAAAACTTCACATTTGAATCAGGAGAGAAGTTGGCGGCTTGGTGATTCTTTTTTAGGGGTGGTAGGGAAACATGAAAGAGAAGGGAGGCTCTTTGTTTCTTCCCAGGGATGCTACTTATGATTTTGTAACAGACCGCTATGTCAAGTTTGCCAACTGTAAAACGCTCTCAGGGCAAACCTCCCTGACTCACCTCCTGGATCAATGCCATGGAATCTGTGGTGATCTAGCAACAGGGGGTTACTTTTACCACTTCTTTTAGGCACTGCCAGGAACATTTCAGTGTTTCTCAGTATCTTAATTGCTGATGCTGCCCAAAAGCTCATGCAAATCCAGCTACCTTCTTTTCTTTGGAGACAGTTCTGGACTATTGCCATTAGGACACTTAGGCTATGCGGATCTGGTGAACACGAATTTATGCTGTTGCTGTGTATCTTTCACCTACCTTCCAATTAAATCGAATATTTTAATCTTGAAGCTGGTAGGAAGTGTACCAATCCAGTACTACATCTACTTAGGAGCTGTACAGAAGAAAACAGTTTTAAAATAAAACTAAAGACTGTGAGGAGCTGAAGGAATGGTAAGGAAGAAGACAGAAATCCAGTTTAGAAAATGCAGGCTCTGAAATCAAGTTTTCTCATCCAGGTGGCTACAGCATGAGCAGGAGAAGATGTGATTTTGTAAAGTGTGATAACAGTTCTTTTTCTGTAATACTTGTTCTCTATCAGATATGCTCGTGCCTCCCTATTATATTTAGACGTGTACTGCAGACAATTTTAAGACCACTTTAGTGAGTGTGTTTTCTCTTTTAAAGAATGCACAGAGGGTAGTGTAAGGTGTGAGATTAAAAAGAGCACTAAATATAGAAGTGCTTTAGTGCTTTAAGTCCATAAAAGTGAGTCAATAGAACTTCCTCCTCTTAGAAGGATTTTCTTCTAACTTGTTTTACTTTACAAATGCTACATGAGAAATGTAACTAGAGAGAAAAATTATTTTTTTCTGTGGCTTGTTTTGCTCTCCTCCTCATGTCCATTTGTGTGAGGTGAGTCTGTTGCACTGCCCAGACTGTTACCTGTTTTTTTTTAATGTTCAGAATAAATAGTATTATTAAGTACATACTAGCCTATGGATAGGAATAAAATGTAGCGTTTTTAGGAAGTCTGTGAGTGATTTAGTAAACAGGATCTCACAGTCACTTAGATGCCTTCTCAAATTTTTGGTTTAGTTGCTTATAATTTAAATAATTTTACAGTTTTGTAAGGAAATCAAAGTTGTGAGTTGACTTGGTATAAATGGTTTCACTTTAGAAGTCTTTGTTACATAGACAATGGTCAGTGATTTAGGGTACTCAGTTTGATACCTTAAAAGGGCCTGACTTTAATTTTTTTGGAAGAAAGTATGGTTTTTGAAAGAATTCTGTGTAGTTATCTTTGACCATCCTGACTCAGTTTTTGAAACAAGTCTGTCTGAAATGAAGGTTAGTATCATTTTTTGTATGTGCTGCTTTAGCACGGAAAGTTTCCTGAAATAAATGATTTTTGAGAAAAAGAGAGTGGCTCCATGGCTGTGAAGAGAATGAGCATCTACTGTTATATCTTCTGCTTTGTTTTTAAAAAATATCTATATTTTGTTCAAAAACTATTACAGTTATAGATAGGATGAAAAGCTTTTTATATGTTGTTTTATAATAAAAGTTTTGTATTGAATGAAATGTTTCTTGTGGCTTTCCCAAAAATGTTGACACTTTATATACTGAATAAAGCAAAGAATTTGGAAAAGGAGCTAGCAAATGAGAAATGCTGCAGAGCTACTGGAAGGAATAGGTCCTGACTAAATAGGGATGCTCACTGCAGAAACCTCGAGGGAAAATAATCTATTCTGTTTTCTATTTGGACTGCTACATCCAGTCAAAAGTTGAAGATGTGGATGTAGAACTCGGGTCATTTCTGATGGAAAAAAATCTATCTTGCTTTCTCCAGGCCTAAATTTGACAGCTCACACATATTTTAGCCATCAGATTTTGGGGAAGGAGGAGAAGATTCAAATCTTTGTTGAGCAGGTCATTGTCATGTATTTATATTGCAGAGAGTAATGAAAGGATGGTGATTTGCTTGTTCTGCTGTTCTAGTGAATTTTCTGTGTACATCTCCAGTTATTTGTTTACATTATCTCATATGGCTTTTTGTACTGTTTACAAGACAATATATCCAAACTATAGCAGGAGGATATGCATGAAATCTGAGCTTCAATGGGAATTCTTTCCCTGACTTTACAATAGTCATGATCTTATCCTGAGTACTACTCATTTCTACCTGCATAAAATGTTGTGGTCCCAGTGGTGAAGTTTATTGTTGGATTAGCATTTACTGTAAGATTCTGTGCTCAGTGGAGTGCAGACATTGAAAGGTTTTCATTATTTTAAAGTAATTCCTTTCTTCCTGATGATCATAAATAATTCTCTAGGGGGCTTGAAACCAAAGTCTGCTGTTTTCTTCCTATCTTTTTTGTTCGCGTTTCTTTGCTTTATTGCATACATTTTTATTTTATTGTTGGGGTTGCTTAGAGGAGTTATCGTAATATAGATCAGATGGTTGATTAAACCACAGCTGGCTTTTAAAAATATTTATAAAACCCCAGTATGCTTTTAAAAAGAAAACACACAAAGAGTTCTGTGAAAACTGAAAACAAATATACAAAATACAGTATGGAGAATTGTTCTTTTGCTCTTCCATGTAAACTTTCAGAGTGTTTGGGTAGCAGCTTCTATATGAATAGAAAATATTAAGTATTGGATGATATTGCCAATCTCCTATTCACTGCTACTTTAAAAATAATTTTACTGCAGGAAAGAGAAAAGTAAATTTTAGGTAGGAGGAGCAGTGGATTTCAGCCACTTGTACTGTGGCTGTTAGAAATTGGTTGCCTGGCAAGCAAGGTTATGTTTTCTGATGTTGTGATAAACTGCTATTTTTAAGATGCCAGATTTGACCCAAGAATGAGTGGGGAATTTTATCCCAATAGTTCATATAATTAGCTGTGAAAACCTCCAGCTGTCAGTTGTTTTTTGCTTCCCTACCCTTCACAAGCAAGATGCCATTACTAGTTGGAAATCTTCTTCCAGATGGTGTATGTAGCTTTAATTTTGAATTTGTGTGATGAAAGGAGTAGTGAATGTTAAGCACTCAATAAGGTAAGCTGTAGCTTGTGACTACTGTTTTCTTGAGTAAATAGAGCAAGGTGTTTAACCAAGCAATGAAGTGCCAGTAACATGTAGCCATACAAATCTCAAATGCCATGATACCACAGATGTAGCTAATACCATCTTGTCATTTGAGCCCGTCATGTCACCAAAGTACATTCTGTGAAATATTCATTCCAATTCTCTGCTAGGAAGCCATAGGAAAGCTCAGACACTGCAGATGACTGTATGCTTCATTTACCTCTGTGAATACATCCAGTGAGTTCAGCAAGACTAATTACAGAAGTTATTATATCCATAATTCTAGAATTTGAATGCACGTTGCAAATTGCCTTTCAGTGTTTGGGAAGACCAGTGCAGAATGCGGAGGTTTACATGTGTTTGTCATTTAATCATGGATTTTTTTCATGAAACACTATACTTTATACATTGTTCCTGATACACATATATCTTTCTGAATGTTTAGAGAAATGTGTATGTATGAGGAGAGATTAAATAAAATAGCGAGTTAAAATTAAGATCTCTGCTGTAAAAAGGTAGCAAACTTGGAACTGATAAATCTTGATGAAAAACTTTTAGTCAGGTTATAGGTCTGCAGTTTTGCCATTGTTTTGTTAGCTCTACTCTCAGAAAGACACTTACAATAAGAGAGTGATGTCTTTCTCTCCCTCTTCCCTTGGATAGCTTGGCTTCCAAGTAATATATTTTTAACAAAGTGATATAATGGAAAAACATAGCTATGTATCTTTCTGTGATAATCTGAGTTCACTACAGAGCCTTGGAAGTGGCCCTCATGCTCTGAAGGGCTGGGGATTGAGTAGAGAAGCTGCCACATACATCTCTGAGGCCTCTCAGGGACAATTAGGGCCTCTACAATATCTGGAATTATACTTGTTGATCATATAACCAAATCTTAGCAAAATATATTGTCTTTTAAAGTTGCGACTATCATTTATGTCCGTTCAGTTGTTTCATCTTTTATTTCTTTCAGACTATATGATTAGCTGCTAAGATTCTGCTAGACTAGGAGAAAAGCTAAAAAAGCTATAGATACATATATAAGACATATTGTGGGAACTTCTTCACCAGTCAGCTCAAACTTCAGCTGCGACTTCTAGTGTTTACACACACACACAAAAAGGCAGGGGGGAGGAGGTCTGGAGAGAACCTTCATGTAATTATTTAGCAAATGTTACAGCCTTATCTTGATTTTGGCAAGCTCTATAATTTAGCCTGTAAGCATAAAAACTGTGCTTCCTAAGCACTACCTACAATTATGATCCAGTAATGCCTTCCTTCTGTACAGACAAGGTTTTGTCCTCTGCAACAGGACTCTGGAAAGATCTTGGAATCCTGAATGGTTAGTGTGAGACAGGTTACATCCTCTAACAAGAGTTTGAAAGGGGACAGACAAATCTTTTGGTAAGGAGAAAAGCCTGTATATAGCGGCACTTTCTTTTCTGTTTACCTGGGGCACGGATGTACTAGAAAAGATGAAGTCAAGGCTGACCCCAGCAAGGACACATTTGAGGTTGTGTTAAACAGTCAGGTATGGTGTGCAGGAGGTGCTTCCCAAGTAGCTAGGCTATCCCCTGCACAAATATCCAGTACGTCTTGGTAAGAGTTCAGAGCATAGTTACAGTGAATCCCTAAGTAAAGAACACACAATAACAAAAAAGTGCACTTACTGCTTAAATATGAGACCATGAGAAAATAACATGAGAACTGGGTAAACAGACTGTACGCAGAGGAAAACTGTAAAACTCTGAAATACCCCGTTTGGTGGAGAAAGATGCCTGATGGCTGTGATATCTTGTGGGGATTAAAGACTAAAAATGGCTTGAGGCTTTTCACACAAGCACAGTATGTTCAGAGGGAAGAATACTTTCAAGTTTGGCTCCAAATATTGAAACTAAATTTAAAAAGTAGGATTTTTCAGAAATTTTGATGAATCCATAAGCTATTGAAATGCCCTCTGTGACCTCTTCTAGAAAAACAAACTAAGCATTCCCAAAACTGTTCAATAATTAAATGCCTGTTTGAAGTGATTTTTTTCCCCCTGCCTGGCTAAATACATGTTTAAATTGAAAGTTATATAACAATGTAGAAAAAAGGCACAGTCTAATCTTGAATTATGTGCGGAATGGTTACAGCCAAGATCACCTTAATACAGCTATTTTAGCCTTAACGCTGTGCAAGTGCTCTTTGCTCAACTTTGAGGAATGGCTGCCTATGAATTGTAATATACTAGAGCATTTTTGTGGTTTTGTTTGCAACTCCACTAATGATTTTGGATGATACAATCAAAGGACAGGGTTGGCTGACTGGGATGACATTTTGGTTTTGCTTTGTGTGCAGTCTGTATGCTATTGTGGGCTGTTTCACTGAAGGCTATCTCCAAAAGCCTTGTTTAGAGAGAGTTTTCTGGGAAAAAGAGACTTGGCAGAGGAAGATGAGAGGAAAGGAGAAGGGGGATTTGTAGAACAGGGACCGTTACAGACTCTTCCACTAAGCTGGAAAACCAGGAATTTAGGATTGGGTCTAACATTTTTTAGTGTGCAGCTAATGTGTCGAGGAAAATGTTCTTCATTCACTATTGCTGTTCTGGGGCTGTCACACCAGGGAAACATGTATGGTACAAAGACAAAATAGAGAGCTCAAGAATATGCAGCATTGATGAGCAGGGGAAGAACCAGTGTGGAAACCAGGATTTTATTCTGTTTTGAAGCATAATATCCCTCACTTGACTTGGAACATTTTGTTCTGATAAAAACCAGGAAGTTTTGTTCCCATTTCAACTTTCAGAATTTTTAAAAATGTTGCAATAGAAGTGCATTCCAAATAAGAAATCAAAACATCTTATTCTAAAATTTCAGTCTTCTCATAATACTTTTTTTTTAAAAAAAAAATCCTTAAAATTCTTTAACTGAAGTTTGTCTGCTTTATTTTTGACTTTGTTTTTGTTTGTTTGTTTGTATGTTTTTTGTAGACTGAAAAAGCTTACTTGGAAACTCTGATGTCCATACTTCTGGGTTCTGTGAACTTCAAGTGGTACATATACAAATACACAGGTCTCTGAATTACCATCTTCTTAAACTAATCCCAAAACTCCAATAAATGTTAGCTGAGGCTTCAGTGATACTGCACGATTCATCCTGTTTCTGACCATGCCTGTGGGGCACTTGCACGGAATAATCACCATGATTTTTAGAGACAAGCTTGGGGTGCTTGTACCACTAACTCAGGACCAGCCTAGCTGCACCTCAAACCATTGCTCTTCAAGGCATTTAACTTTTCTTTACTTCAGACACCACCCCAAGTTTTATTGAATATTATTCTGTATACCCAGTTGCTCCAAAGAGAATTAGGCATCTGCTGTCTTTAAGTTTTCTCAAAACATATGTCAACATTTTATCTCTATCTTATAAAATTGTACATAACTGTATCTGTCCTTTGTGTAGCCACGCTGAGTGCTGTCTCCTAATCGTTTAGATGTATTTAATTTCTGACAAACCTTCTCCTACAAAGTAATTAGCAAAATCATTAGATTAAAAAAGAAAACACAAGAAGTCAAAAGGAAAAGCCTTGTTTTGAAAATGAACCCATTTAAGTACATGGTTATTAAAAAATGTAAAACTGCAGGAAAAACACTGGCTACAGCTTGTCCTCCACTGTACGAAGACTACTATATCTGTTGAGCTGATGCTGAAGGCTTATTAATCTCTTTTGCTTCCTTATGTGGTGATCTGTAGAAATCTGAAGAACTAAAGATCTATGACTTTTCAGCATCTTTTGACTAAGAAATGGTTCATTACACATGGACTTCCATTTTTTCTGTACATTTCATTAAGAACAGTCAGAAAAATAACAAAACAGAGTGACCTTTGTGACTTAGGAGAAGATGAATATTCACTGACCAGCCTCTTGACAGCAATCATGCTTTCG
This sequence comes from Falco punctatus, assembly GCF_963210335.1. Classification (NCBI taxonomy): domain Eukaryota; kingdom Metazoa; phylum Chordata; class Aves; order Falconiformes; family Falconidae; genus Falco; species Falco punctatus. The sequence continues at coordinate 27,300,770 of NC_137590.1, read as the reverse complement.
ATATTTTTCTCAGTACTTCTGGGTTTGGTTGTGGAGTTGTGATTTTTTTGAAATTACTCTAAAATTTAAGTGAAGTGAATCTTACCTCTTGTATTTACTACCTTAATGTGTCTAGCCATGAAATAATTGTTGTTGCTCCTTAAGCTTTTGGCATGCTTTAATGTGGGCAAGACACATGGGTTTGCAAATCTATCTTTTCTAGAAAGACTTGCATTTGATTGCCTCCCTGATGCCAAAGCCTACTCATTTTAAACAAATGGAACACCAGATTATTACTGGATATTTCTGTACTACAAGGAAAAGAAAAATAAATCAGCTAATTTACTGCTACAGTCCTAAAAGTAGGCATGGCACTTCACATTGATGGTTTGGATTTGAATTCATACATAAAGCCAGGGATTTGGTTTGTTTCTGTTCCTTCTCAAACTGTTGACTCAGAAATTTTCGTTAACAATTGTAAACATTTTAGATGCTTTTCTGAGATCTCACTCAATGCCATCACTTTTCTAAACCCAGGAACTTGCCAGAACAGGAATTTTAGAAATACTAGCTAAAACATCTTGACAAGCTAAACATTTTTTAAAATTGGAGTAGGTGGACTTAGTTGACTTACTGCCAGCTACAGTATCTGTACACTGTCAAAGAAGATGAGCAGTGCTACATAGAGTGGATTAAGGCTGGTGCCAGGAATCTGCAGATTCTGGACCCAGTCTCATTTCTGCTGTTAAGTAGTGTCATGTCTGGAGCAAGTCACATCCTTTTTGTGTGAGTCTGTTCCACTGTCCATGAATTAGAAAAAGTATTTACCTACTTCTTTCAAAGCACAAGATTTAATTTTCTCAAGTTTTGAGGGTGTAAACCCTAAGGATTATGACCTGTACCTATGCATGTGTTTTTGGCACACATTAAAATGCTCACAGCCTCTTAGCAAGAATGGTCCTGAGCAATGCAACCTGTAAGGAAGTGTTTTTCAGTTTGAGGACAGAATAGTTTTGAACTGCAAAAAATCTGGTAGGTTTAGTCATTTTTCAAAATTTTAGATTTTTATTATGCATTCCATAAACAACTGACTGAAATAATTTAGTCTCTTTTTGTCTCTCTTCCACACATACTGTGGTTGGCATTAACATCCCTGAAACAGGGAACTTGAAACTTCCTTCTGGTGATGTTATGATTCCAGTTGCATCTCAGTTATACAACATAAATGCCTAAAAATACAAATTATGAAATCTTTCTTGGGCAAACTTGAGAACAGTTAGCATTTCTAGAATGCAGAATTTCAATTTTTATAACCATCCTACTTTTTAGCTGTTTCTTTGTGAAAACACTAGCATGTATACCAACATGCAACTTAAATTCATTCGTTTTTTTTAAATACAGTTTTGTTTACTGGATCTGTGCAAAAGCAAATCAGCATTTTCTGACACACTTGTATTCTTGACCACTACATATGCCCTAAAAGAGCTTGAAGATTCTTAAAAACAGGTGCAATCAATTTCTTGGGTTGGCAACTTTTAGCATATGCTAGCTCTTTCTATATGTCAAGCAACTTGATATAGAGCTTGTGTTTCTTTATAACTTTGAGCTATCCAGAACTATCTTTTGGATTTTCAGTGACCCATATACATTCTATAAAGTCTGTGACATGTTACTTCTCAAATTCTGTATGTATTACCTACATACAGAAAGGTTTTTTTTCTGTAATCTCTTCTGTCTTTCTTTCAGAAATATCTTTCTTCTATATTTTCACTTTCCTTTTGTATCCTGATATACTGGTTTTTAACTTTGGGGATGGTGCTACACTCTTCAATGCTTAGCTAGAAACAAAAGTGGAAGTACTTCAACACAGCAATTTTCAAAACAACTTTTGAATCCTTTCTAGTACTCTGATTGTTTGCAGATAAAGAATAAACCATGGTTTGGATCTGACCAACTGCTTTACCTTTTTCAGAGTTTCAGTTTACTTCACACCTTCACAGGAGGTGGATACAGCAGAGTCTCAAAGGAACCACAAGATAAGGATAAATGCTAACAGTCAATATACTGCTACAATTTGTAGAATATTAGGTGCATAATCACAGGAAACCTTGTTAATATCCTTTGAGAAAAGAATGGTCTAGAAAGATTCACAAAAACAGGTTAGTCTGGGATGTTCAGCCTCAGAGTGAGATGAGAGAAAGGTGTGAATAGGGTGTTATGAGTACAATTTTTTTTTTTAAGTGTATATATAAACTTAGACATTCTGAAAAAAAACCAGTTTTCATTCTACCATGCCTAGATCACAAGTATAACTATATCTGACAACTGAAAAGATAGCATCAGTGTCAAAAGCTATAAATACTATAAGACCAAAGTCACAAATTTGCCTCTGAAAATGAGTAGTCATTTTGGAAATGCTGGCCCAGCTAAGAATAGAAATTTACATTGTTCTTTCTTAATCCAATTATTCCTCTGCTCTAAGGGGAGGCCACTTTTAAATACTACTCTTGTCTGGAAAGATCAGCTGCTTAGCAAGTGACAAAGGCCAAGCATTTTGAGAATCCAAACAGCCAGTATGAACCAGAGCTAGATTTCCAGTTCACAGAAATCCTTCTCCATGCTCTACAGCTGCCTGGTGATATTTAGCAAGCAGTTCTTGAGAAAAGATTTTCCTTTCTGGGTGCCCAGCAAGTTGTGCAAGTGGATATGTAGCACCTTCTGAAAGGAAAAATTATCTTTTATCTGAAATGGACTAATGGACAGCTTCAGGTTCTTCACAGTTGTTTATCTTACTTTGTGACAAAGCCATGCATTTTTGCCTGATCTGAGTCTGAAGATGTCAACCAAGGAAATATTAACATCCCTTTTCTCTTCAGAACATACTATCAGTCTATGAACATTGAAAAAAACAACTCAAAAAACCCCACCCCAAACCCTGAATGTGTTTTAGAGGCTACAAAATAAATCGTACCAACTACTGAAACCCATCCTAAAAATAAAAAGCATCTTTCTTTCCTGATGAGCCAGAAACCAGTGTAATCTGTCTGGTAGATATACAAAAAGCTTATCTAGTTCATTTCATGTTCATCTAAAGTTGATCCACCTAATTATTTCTTCCATTAAACAGCCCACTGCTGCTTTTTTTCTGGTTGGAAAAAGTGTCAGTGTTACAGGACAGAGATTTTATGCTCAGAGGACCTGGGATTAGAAGAACAACAATTTTGATATTGGAGATTTGTGTTTGGAGGCAGATTGCTTTTGAGTGTGTAGAAATTTTTTATGCTGACACCCGTCTGTGTTATGAAATACTTTCAAACTCTGGGATAGGAGCAGATGTTATTGTCCAAAGAATCAAAATCGTTGGTTTTGAATAAAAAAATCTTCCAGTGTTATTAGAAAACAGAAGAAAGCACATAGCATAATAGGTCTATTTAATGGCATTGTTTGCAGTAAAGCTGACATTTCAGGCATAATCTGCAGTGCTCACTTGAAATAGGCCATTTTCCATTTTTCTGGGCAGAGAAGGATTTAATACATTCTTTTATATTAGTGTGTCAAATTGGATTAGAACATAATAAAATGGAGAATGTAAAATAACGGCCTTTGGGATCACTGGTTATACAGCATAATAAGATGCACAAGGAATTAAAATGAATGTACTCTTCAGAAGTATGACAAACTTGTCATGTGTAGTTGTGTGGAACTTCCCTTTTTCTAGTATGTTTATCCCTCGTGGCTGCACTCTTTGTTGATCTGCATTGAGTGAATTTCCTTCATAAGTGTGCCCAGCATTTGTCTGTTTTGTAATTATTACTATTTGAAACAACAGGACATTCAAAGATAAAATGAGTGAAAATTTCCTACAGCCAATACAGTTTGTTTGCAACCATAAACTGCCCAATGCTGCTCAAAACTTTGCTAACATTTATTTCAGAGATTCACTAATACTGCCTGCTGGCCTGGTTTGGAGTGCAGCCACAGGAGTATTCACTTCAGCAGCTTCACCGAGTAGCTCATAGGATTCATGTTCTGCTGTCGGTCTGTGAGATACCTAGGCTACTCAGGCAAGGAAATGTGCTGAAACTTGGCTTCTTAAATGATGCTTTGAGGGTTTCTTATAACTTTATGGAGTAAGTTCTAACCTTTGAAATTTTGGAAACATTAATTAGTAAACTGAGTACTCCACACTTTCATTTATCTGATACTCTTATCTCAGAACTCACATTAGCCAAAATTGGATTGTGTGTCTTATGTCTTATTATTCATTTGCTTTGATAAGGTCTCCGTTAGCTGAAAACTGGGTGACAAGTGTATATGGCAGGTCATGTGTTCTGTTTGGATAAACAAACTTACACTTCACACAGGAATTAATATTAGTAGGTGTTAATGAATGACTCATGTTTCAGTCCTGAATTTAATTTCAGAGATTACAGAACATCTGAATACAAACTATCTGCTGCATCACTTTTGAAATTTGGAAGGGGAAATGATTAAAAAGAAAATATCAGAGTCCATTTTTTGCCAGAATTAAAGCATGGAAAAAGGACTGGTACATATCAAAGTAATTCCGGTGTGCATGTGCATTCAATTTTCAGTTGATTGTAAAACTGAAAAGTTGAACTTGGGACACTTAATGTTGCATGAAGGCAGGCTTTCACTTGGAATGACTGTCATCTGCTCTGTCAGATTCTTACTTTTCCCTTGCAGTTGAAAAGCAATAACTTTTTCTAACATAAACCAGGTTCATCTTCCTTTGACACTGAGTGTCCATCATCCTGCTTGTACCTTGAGTGAGGGAACTGCTATTGCTGCTGCTGCAGTCAGTTCTAGTGTGGAAGGAGATTGTGCAGCGGGTGCACAAGCACGTTCTACACATGTATAGGTAACACTAAGAACACTGAGAAATCACCTTAGAACAAGGACAATGTTCAAAAAGAAATTCCAATCAAAAAAAAGGAATCAGTTTGGTCTGTAACGTGGACATGCTACCAGACCACAAAAGTATAAGATGAAGATCTGCATTCAGGAAAGTATTTGTCTCAGAACATCCTTTACTTTTCAATGGCTTCTTACACTCAGCTAAGCATACACTTAAATGCTTTCCTGAAGTCTAACAAACTTACACTTTGATCTTACTGTTAGTAATGTTTTGTTTATTTCATCTAAAATGTGTACTCCATTTGAGTATGGTTTGACATAGCAAATGAAATATTTTCTGACTCTTGGCACTAGTATCTCACCTTTGTGGATTTCTGTCATGTATCATTCTCATTGAAGGTCTGTTCTCCGTAGGATGCGCGTGATTAAATTCTAATAGCATTACAAGAAGGTTGTGTTATGCTTTGAGAAAAAAGCTCTTTCTTTACCAAAACTAATTTTTGTGATTTTGTACCTAATCACTAATTGGATCCCTGCATAGAATTTGATACCAGAGACTTTGGGATAACAGAAATGTAGAATTATTTTGTAAGATTCCTGTTTCCCTATGTAACAAAAGTGATGACAAAGAGTTAAACTAATTCAGTGTGTTTCATTGCTTTCATGGAACAGCATTGTCAAACTTCTGTTTCTCTAAATTATAGATGTAGTGTTAGCTCACTTTATAAGAATACAGTCTTTTGAAGGACTGAAGGTCATGCAAATCATGCAAAACACAGAAAGACAGGCAAAATAAGAAAAGTAGTATTTCCTTAAGTAAATTTTAGATTAAGTAAGTTTAAGAGAAAAACATTCTCCAGTTTTTCTACCCTATCAGTAGGGCAGTGACTAAACCATGATCTCCTACATAAGACATTCTTTAATATATCCAAAGAATGAGAAATGAGGACTGAAAATGTACTGTTAATTTCCTTGGATTAAGGTCAAAGCTTGAGAAATAGAGAAAATAGAGTATTTTCCTTCATAAATCTATCAGACAATTTCAGTTATAATCAGGTTAAAAAAAATCAGAAACAAAAAGATTTCAAAAAGAAAAATTATAATACTTACATTGGTGACATATTCAATATCCTTCCAAATATTACATTCCCTGGGAAAATCTGCCAAATCTAAAAAATTATCCACTATCACTTGGCCAATCAAGTCATGCCTGGAGAATCTGTCAAAGTCATACACAGAGAAATGGAGTTTCCTTGTGTTGAGATCATTGTATGGGACAGTAAATAAAAAAACTTCATCAAATACTGGATTTAGGGTCTTTCTGTGCACTTTAGTCTGGTGTTTTGTTTTCCTATCAGGAAGCAGATATATCTTCACGTATGGATCTGAAGTTCCAGAGAAGTCCTTTGCTGGCAGGTTGATGGCCTTGTGTATCTTCACTATCAGCTGCTCTAAATCACAATCGTATTTCAGAATAAAGTTCAGTTTTCCACATGCCTTGCTGTTACTCCTCCGGCCATCATCTGTGTCCACTGATCTTTGTTTATATAGCTCTGGCTTAATGCGGCCAATTCCTGTCAGTTGCTCCTGTTTCTGAACCTGCTGGATGTTGAAGTCCGGATTGGAGAGGTTGAGCTGTCTTCGGATTGAGTTATGCCTTAGGTGAAAATGAAAGAATTGAAACAGATTGTGTTGGAGAAGATAATAATCTGTGCACAGCTTTACTTGCATAAAGTGATAAAGCATGATACTCAACAGTTGTGAGAGCTCACCTTCAGCATTAGACTGCTAGTACCACATAATTTTCTGTTCCTGTGTCTTAAGCTAGTGGTATACACTCTCCAAACCTGGCTGAAGTATGTGGCAAATGCAATTTCATGGCCATTGCAAATCCAGAGGATCTGCCTTATTGGCAAGTATAATGCAACATGACTAAGAACTGTAGCTATTCTTATTGGTTATCATTTCCAACTGAATCCTTTGGATTAATGCCTATGAAATGGGTTATATTATGTAAACAGCAGTAGGATCTGGCCTATTATGCCAGCTGAACTCACTGATTTCTGGTTCTAAGGTAAAGCTGGAAAAAAGGAGGATACTTCCTGACATCTCTGTATTTTTATTACTTGTTGATCTCTACAGCTGCTCTATTAACAAGTGAGCTGTTCTGGTCTGAAATGGTCTGTTGACCACCCCAACAATTCTCTCATACCTGATGTAATAAGCTCTGTGGTATTTTGGCTGAAAAGCTACTTTAGTTTTATTACTCCAAGGAGAGAAATTTGCTTTTAGCTTCAGTCCAGTGAAATTTATTAACTGGAGTCACTCAGTTATTGTGATTGAAATTTCCACTTCATGAGATGATAACAGAAATCAAATTTGCATCCCTGTCAGAGTAGTGGGATGTGGAAGTTGTATTTGGTAAAATCCTAATCTTATATGAGTTGGATTCAACTTTTTTGTCCTATTCATATGCAGCGATCATTCAGTATATTGGCATGCCATGAGCTGTGGTTGAACACAGAAAGAGCACATGGAAAATTCTCGCACAGGATTAGTCCAAAGCTATTTATGTTGAATGTAATCAGCAATAGTTCCTCTGCTTTCATTGTTCATTCCTTCCTTGTAAATATGCGTTTACACATGCTTAAAACAGCCTCTTATATACTATCCTATTTTTTCTCTTGCTGCATAACAAATATGTAATTTTATAGCTATCCATTAGTAATTTTCATCATAAAATATTATCATGTCACAAAAAAAAAAAAAAAAAAAATATTGTTCAACCCTTAAGCTTCTCATGGCAGTGGGAAGTGCAGAATATCCTGGGGAGGAATAAAAAGGAATGCACTGGAGAGACAGCTTAGCAGGGATTGTAGTAGGGGCAGGTGCCTGGTCTCTGGCCACACAGCAAAGCCACAGCTGGCTACCCAGTTATGCCAGAAAGCAGCAGAGACAGAGATGAACAAATGAACAATGCAGTACAAGGAAGATGGGCCCCTCCTGATCGGTGAAAGAGTCTTTTGGAGAAGACCTGGGCAAAAGTAAGGGGCAATGAAAGAATAGCAAAAAGCAACACCTGTATCAGCATATGGTACAGGGTAGGGGTGAGACCTGGCCAAGCCATGCCCTTGGGTACAGAGAGCCAGTGTAACTAACACCTGCTAGAGAGGGCCAGACTGGGAACAGTTGACAGAAGAAAGATCTGCAGAGATTCACAGGAAGAAGACATTGTCCATGCACTCAGGATGCTGAGGCAAGTTCTTTACAGATTAGGATTGCTGCTGCTTCTGGTGAGATGGCTATGCAGTGGTGATACCATGCATTTATCATTTGATTAAGTATCAGAATTGCTGCCTTGTTGTAGCACTAAAAGCCTGTATCTGACTCAGTACTTTCACAATATTGAAGACACACATGAGAGCTCTTGGAGTTAGATGTCGGATGTGAATCTTCTGTTGTTAATGAATCTCATGACATGCTTATTTCCCAGCAGTTTGAAAACACAGCAGCATCAGCCCTGTACTGTACTTCTGGGCTGTTAGTCCTTGGCTGGAATTCAATCTTGTGTGTGGTAGGGCAGATACTTTGGTATCCATAATTATGGCTTTGACCTCCCCAGAAATTCCTATAATAATCTAAGCCCAAGACATTTTTATGCTAATCTACAGAGGAAGGGCACCTGGAGATTTTGCTGCACAGTATTAATAATGTTCCAGGGACCTCAAATTTTTTCTAAGATATGCTTTGCACAACTGGTTCTTACTGAACTGGCTGCTAGCTGCTGTCATCTTACCCATGTTCAGGTGTGCCTGCAGGCAAAACTTGTTCTCCCGCATGGCCAGAAAGAAGGCTAGCAAAGAGCAATTGGACTTAGTGCTGTATACCTTCTCCAGCTGAATCTGCTTTGACTCAGAAATTTACTGGCTTTTCACATGCTGATCCTTTTTCTTACTGTGTGAAACATAATTCTTTTATCACCTGCCCCTGCACATACTCTCATCTCCCTCTTTCCTCTTCCCCCCTGTACTGGTTCTCCAGTTCCCCTGGAGACCTTGCTAACTCTTGTTCAGTCACTTTTCCCCCCACAGTCATGATTGTGGCTAAAATCTATGATTTTTAATTCTATTTCCTAACTCTTGCAAGTGTTTCATTAGCTTGCCCTACTTTTCTTCTTTGGCTGTTTTAAAAATCTTTGAGGAGATATCACTGAGTGTTCAGCATCAGTGCTAAGTGCAAATTAATATGCTTTACAAGCTAAATCTAGGCTGTTCTGGTGCTTTAAGGGACACACAGTGCTTTGTCTTGTCCAGCTCCTGAGGGAGAGGCACAAATGAAACAGCAGTTGATCGAAGAGTGGAATAGCACTGTGATGCTGTTTTGCACACCTCAAAGAATAACTTGTGTGTGGTTTTGGTTGGTTTTTTTTTAAAGAATGTGGCAAGGAAATTATGCATTTTTAATAGATCAGGGCACTGGATAATCAAGCTGTGCTCTTTTGACTGCATCTGTATTCATTAATATCAGACAGAAACTGGAGTTACTGACCGAGCAGAAGAGGTTGGTTCAGTGATCTGACGATGCATTCGCACATTGTGTACACAGTTCTCCTTCGTTCCCGCCTGAGCATCTAACGGAATATCAGGGGAGGTGTGGCTGATCTTCATGGAGGACTCCGGATAGGCTGTAGGCTGACCCAGATAATCCTCGCTGTAGTCATGGTCATTGGTCTCTGTATCTGTGTAGTTCAGTGTTTCTTGTTTGTTGTCTTTGTTCCCAAATGGCAGACCACGCTCTCGCCAAGGAATCCAACAAAGCTTCCAGGATACGAATAGAGAGACACCAAACAGAGCAAGACCACAGGCTGTGACAACTAAGGAAAGCAAGCTTATTGAGATATCTGCAAACAAAAAAAACCAACAATGCATGTCACATCTTTGTAGTCTTTGGAGCTCTGCATCTCCAAGGCTTACAATATGGGAAGTAAACGCATCTGCAATGCAGACCTACAAAAATTAAATTCTGGTCCCTGCAACAGTCATATAATAGAAACATCATAAACATCCTATTCTTCCCCTCCACCCCACTCCCACCACCAACCACCCCCTCAAAAAAAAAAAAAAAAAAAAAAAATTGAACCTTGTTTGGAATTCAGTATAAGGCTTATCTTGATGGAACTTAGTTCATATTTCCCCTCCAATAGCTGTGTGGAATGAAGGCTTATTCTAAGTATGAAAAGGGCTGTTCATTTGTTCACTTGTTCACTCAACTTTATATGGAAAAAAAGAGCAATGCCTGCAGTAAATTTTGTCTTTTATTTTCCTTGTTTGCAGTGCAGTTTCCTCCACCTCCTTTACCAGATCTTACTGTTACCTCTTCCAGTGTCTGTATTATACTTAAACGCTGTGAAAATACGCACACATGCACATATGTGACATGATTTTTTATATTTTTTTGGTATTCAACTAAGCATCTTCTTTTAATTCACTTCCTTCTAATCTGAGACTCATTCTTAACTTTGCAAATTATTTTGGACTACCAATACATGGCTTGTTATTAATAATTTAGTTTAGGTACCAATATTTTTTCAAAACTGATTTTTTTCTGGTTTTTAACTCTAAAAGTTTTTTTTCCTGTTTTCAAACTTCTGGTATAAAAGGAAATGTGGAGAAGAGTTTTTTGTTGTTTTCCCCCACATTCCTAGCATTAATCCTACTCCATAATAATATCAACACAAACAAGTTACAACTGGGAGAGGCTTTTTCTCTGTTTTGCTTTAAGTTGCATGTTGGGAAAATGACTCGTTGGAACAGCTGTTTTTTATGGTTACCGTGTTTTTGAAACAAGTTTCTTAGTGGATTATACAGTACATCATGCCTTAAATACAATTAGTAGGAATTCTGTTTTACTGCCTTAAATTATAAGCACAGCCTGATCAAAGCAGTTTTTCACACTGTGTGTAGGTTCAGAATGTCAGGCTGCATCTCTTTAGCTAAAAGCTAGCCTAAATTTTCAAAGGATGGCATGAGGTTGAAATGTACTGCTCCTTCTAGGACAATTATTTAAGAATGACAATTCAGATGAAACTGCCTCAGTCAATTTGAAAAACAAAAAGAGGAATATTTTTCAAAAAGTCAATACCTTCTGCCCCTGCTGTGAGTCTCATTCTCACTGGCCAGACAGGTTAAATTTCTACAGAGAGGAGAGGGTGACACTGCAATCAGTTTCACTCAGGAGCTGTCCAGTTTATTTTGCATGCTGAAAACCAATTTTACCCATTTTTTGCCAGTATGGCCCTTTCTGTCCTTCTCCCAGTCATACGAAGACAAAACTCATTAACACTAGGGACAGCACAGCAGCTGTTTGGAATTATAGCAAAGAGTTTCAGAGCTGAAATTAATTAAACAAATTCCTCCCGTGCATAAAAGGCAATTTAAGAGAAAGTAGAATGGTGGTTCTTGATATTTTTGGAATATTTACTGGTAAACAAGTCTGGCAGTGGAGGCAGAGCACAACCTCTCAATTTGATTAAAAAACAGAGGAACTGGGGTCCAGTAGTGAAACACCTTCAGAATAAGGCAATTTGTCTTGGATTCCCTGGGGAGAAAGGAAATATGTCAGAGGTCTGCGAAAAGGTCAATTTTTTAAAAACTGATTCAAGTAAATGATCCAGCATTAAAAGAAATGTGAATCTGGGAGTTGTCAGAACCAGTCAGAATATTACAAGGTGAGAACTGGACACTGCCTGATGCCAAGGACATGTGAAGGCAAGGAACAATTTGAAAGGTAGACCAACATCCCCTACCTTGAGGATGACTTTACCAGAGGACACAGTCATCTAGAGAACTGACATCATGAGAAAAAACACATGAGAGCAATATGAACTATGTTCATTTGGAGAACTTGAAGGGCTTTTATAATATACCTCTGCATTAAGTAACATAACACTCACAGCTTACATTCAGAGAAGCTGGGTAATACACAGTTCAGGTAACTTGCCAAGTCACAGAGTAAGAAGGGATTGTTTTTCATCTTGGTTTTACTTCTTTCTGACTTCTAAGGGACAGTCATGTATCTGTCTTACTTCTATGAAAGACAGTGGGGCTAAAAGGCAGTGCTCCAAACTGTTACCTTTCATTACACACTCATTTTCATACACTGCAGAGCTGGCTGGCAGTTTTCAGCAGCTGGGCAGATCCAGTGTGAATAGCTGGGGTGAGTGCAGTCTCAAGTGAAGATATTTTTGGCTGTGTCCTGGAGCTGCTTTTACTTTAGCCGTTTGTACTGTTACATACTGTGTTTTCTGTATAACTTTTACTCCATCTTTCCAGATGTCTCAGTTTTCCTAAGCCTGTTTATCTGTATTCCCATGTGGTAGCAGTACTCATCTGATGCCAGTGATTTCCTCTGCTTTGTAATGAGAGCAGGGTAAGTCTTGTTTGTCCTTACAAAAATCAGAGATCTACAGCACAGAAAGTGTTCCTCAAAAATCCAGCTGCTTCTCAATTTACTCTGCTTTCGCAAGAATTAGAGCAACATGTTTTCCAGAGCAGTATCTGATGTAAGTCTAAACTGCAACTGTGAATCAAAGTGCAGGCAAGTCTAAGCAGTTTACAGGCAGGCATGGGCTTTGGAAGCTGTGAGGAATGGTGCTGACTGTTTCAGAAAAACCAGTTTTTTTTCAGTAGCATTGCAACATATAAATTCACTGTGTACATTTTGCCGTGTTTTTGATGATCCTCTGTGCTGACATTTAGCATTTGGCCAGTTCCATTAGTGGCTAACTAATATATCTGCTTTCTATACCTACTCTGCATTCATACAAGCTCTTTATGCTCTGCAATGGAGAATCTCATGAACACAAGGAAGGCCTCTGTGCCACACACAAGTACTTGCACTGATCTCTTCCCTGGTGCAACCACAATGCCAGCCAAATATCTTGACATGTAGCTAAGAATTCAAGTCAAAATTTCACAACTATACCTTCCTGATCATGGTTGCAACATGACTTGAGCTCCAAAATTCCAGCATGTCAATACCTGGACAGTATAATGGCATGTTGATAATGAATAATGTATTCTTTAGAAAGTAAGCCCAAATTTCTGGTTAAAAACATGTACTTTTAAAATATTAAAGGGACATTCCAGCATTGTTGTAATATACACATGGATCTATTAGGTGTTGTTTGGCTAGCAAGAAGTGAAATAAATCTTAGCAATTTAAAATCTTGCAATATATATATTCTTAGCCCAATACAAGCGATCTTTTCTGATTTAAAACCAACAAATTCCAACATTCAAGTAAAATGATAAAATTAACTCACTATGAACAATTATGCTACTAGACTTTAGGATGTATTGGGACAGACCAGTCAATCTTTGTGAATAGGATTCTGTCCAAATTCAATGGTAATTTCAAGTTGTCATTTCCTGAGAAAAAATGTTCTTCCTTTCATTAAGTTTTTGTTGCTTAGGGGGAGATTTTAAGGAATATGAAGTGGTTATACAGCTAACTTCTTGAAAAACAATGGAAACATCAGTGCCTACTGCTGAAATCCTAGCTGTGCTTTTGAAAATCTAATTGTCTTTCTTTCATGCAAATACATCTATGGAGGGTCAGCCATAATTCAGCTCTGTAATTGTGCTATAAAGTATTTTTCCAGAGAAGTGTTGTTAGGATAAGTTTTTAAAGTACTTAGTGAAGCTGTTTTAACCTAATATTGCAGTGTAGTTTCATTTGTGCTTCACAAGTTTTTCTTATTGAACATAGCTGGCACTTGTTCAAGATGAAAGGTGTCTCTTTGCAAAAGACTCTTGAGACAAAGGAATAATTCTCAGCTAATATATTCTTCTGTGAAATATTACTGAACACAGTTAATTATCCTTAACACTGTGTTTAGAAACTTTCTGGGAAATTCTTTAAAGTAAGGTAGCTGAAAACCCAAGGGAGTGAATCTCAGATTATATTATTTTTATTACACTTACATACTCCAACTCTTGTCTGTCTGACCCTGAAATTTATGAATGTGGAACAACAGAACAGGTCTAAGTGAGATCAGTGTCAGGGTTTCATATAGTAATAACATTTTCCGTGGTCTAAAAATGTACTGTAACTGGGCTTTACGAGTATTTGAGGCTGTTAGTAGCTGTTAGTGACGTTTTTTCCAAGTTGTGTGTTCTACATCTTATAGGTAGGCCTTAGGATATGAGTAGCTCTTGTGTTGGTTAAGACCCTGTTCTAATCCTCTTGCATATTTTTTTCTTCCTAAATAGTGTTATGAATTCTGGTTTATCAGTGTGTGCTTTCTCTTCAGCTGCTTTGCTTAGGTTACAAATTTGTGTAATGTTTTCTCCAAGTATTGCTTAAAATGAGATAAGTTTCATAAAAGAACTAGATCAATGAAACATAACCCTAGGATTTCACCAAGATAATTTAAAATTAGTTCAAATCTACATAAATTCCACAGCACAATTTCAATATGAAATCAGAATTACTAAAGCATCATGCAAAATATTCACCACAGAAGTGCACAAGCAATAGAGATTTGTTTGCTGAGGATATTTTTCCAGCAGCAATTGCTGTGATATAATTCAAAATTGACACAAGATTGACATCATAATTTATTGGTATAGATCACAAAATTAGAGCCTTCAGAAAAAAAAAATTGTTCATGGACTTTCATAAACAGGTAAAAAGGACTCAAAGTATAGCAAAATATTTTTTATTTTGTAGCAGCAGATTTTAGTTTTGCTTACTAAGAAGAAAAATTATGTAAACAGAATATTTTGCTAGTAATTCAGGTAAGGTGACCTCATATTGAGGTAGCTTATTAACTGCAATCAAAATTGTATGTGAGCACAACGCTTAAAAGTACACTTGCTGAAGAAAACTGATCAGTCTCTATGATAAAGCTTAACATCTGTAATCCAATAAATTAAACTTGTTCCAAGAAGAATTTCTTTTTGTTGCCACAAGTCTTTCCTCTTACTATATTTAGTCTGTGTAAATGCAAATTCCCTTGACAACTTAGCTGACATGTAATACTCTGCTAGAGTTTGTAAGTGACAAAAAATGTCTTTACTAGTCAGACAGCTGGCTGAGTGAACAGTGGTTCTCAAAGACAGGAGAGGAGTCATATGTTCAAGGGCTTGCATTTTTCTTTCTGACATCTTGCAGTGGTTATCTACTGACAAAGAATCATGTTGTTCCTCTTGTGAAAACTGAAGCTTCTGTTTCACAAGCAACATGGATACAAACAAAGCATAGTAGAAAATAATTTTTTTTGTGACTACATATACTTAACTGTAGTAAGATTCATCCAAGTTCCCATGCCTTATACTTGTTTTTTTCTGGTTGTTACCATATTCTCTTTGAATACATACTTTGCACAGCTGATTCAATATGCAAAATTACTGTATACATTTGGTCTTCGAATAGCTGGTAAAAAATACTATATACTATAATCTGGAAAACATGCATAAATAACAATATAACAGAAGAGAGGACACCAGTTAACGATACCGTGCCAGGTTGTCAAGTACTCTGTGGGTAACGTGACATGGAGATGGCCTCAGCGGCTCTGTTTCATCCTGTTAAGCAGAATCAGTTAGGGTGCTACATTTGCACGACAGGAGATGTAGCTGGAGCAAATGAATAGCAAATCTTCTAAAACCCATTTGGCATTTGAGACACGCTTGTAGCTTGTTAGCTAAAAGGAGAAGCTGGGGACATGCTGAGTGGGAAAGAAATTTTTGGGGTATACATTTCGGTGACTGTCAGGCCTGTTAGGTCCTTCATAGTGCTAAAACTGAGGAGCTGTGCTTTGCAAGAGCTACAGTTCCCATGACTGTAGTTAAGACCTGCAATACATATTTCCACCCACCCACTTTTCCAGCTACTTCTTGGGGTATATTAAATAGAATCAGATTAACTACCTGCTTAGGATAAATAATATGATACACTTAGACTTTTCTATTTCTTGCAGGATCATTCACAAAGTCAACTGAGTTGCAAACATAATTTGCAATTTTTTATCCTGGTGCTTTTTTAGGAAATGAAAAATAGTAGTTCAACAGGTTATTGAAGAATTTAACTTCTCACCTAGTTGTAGAAAGTGACTAGTCACTTCTGGCAAATACTGTGTGGCTTGCCTCATCGGAAAAATGAAAGGTTTTAATAGAGAAATGAATGATGAAGAATGAACAAAGAACAACCATTCTTTTTAGTAGAAATTTTTGGACAAATTGTGTGTGTTAAAAAGCATGAAACTTTCAAGATTTGTGAACATTTTCATGAATAAGCCATCAGAGCACACATTAATCTTGAATGTTATGACCCTATGAATAATAATGAAGAGAAATAGCCTTTTATTTCTGCAATATATAGCCAGCAGCAGGAAGTCCGCTGGTTATGGAAGAAGAGCAAGCAGCTTGCTTAAACCATGCCAGTAAGCTTTAAATTCCATTACAGTCCTTGAAAGCCCAGTAAGTTGCAATAAATAGTAAAGAAGCATTTGAGAGCACCAACAGAAATAACAGATAAGCATTTAATTTCCCACTTGTATAAAACTGTGCAGTAACATTGTACCAAAGTGCTCAAAACAATAGTTATAGAGATACGTTATGAAACATAATAATGAAGTAGCAATATTTTCTGCATATTTATAACAAATTCCTTTTAATTTTTATCCCCTTTAATGCACAATCTTTACAAGGAAAAACAAAAAAAAAAAAGTAGAAAGAAATAAATGTTTCATTGAATGACTTTCTTTTGATTGGAAAATTTGGGAATGAAATTACTTTAAAGGACATGGGAGATGTGGACAGACCATTACAGTGTTTAAAGGGCTGTTTGAGCTTTAGCAAAATTTAAGTTTCACATTCATATCTAAAGACATATGTACATATATATATATATACATATACATACACATCTATAATGCGATTAATATGATGTAATATGATGAAAAAATATTTTCACAGAACTAGCCATAATTATTTCATTGAAATTAATAGGTAGTTGCATCACTTATATAGTTCTAGAACAAATCTATATATCCTTTTCTTTCAAACTTCATTTTCTTTTCTACTGGAAGCATCCTTCTATTGGAAGTAAGCAATGTACCAATTGGCTACTTGTCCCTTTGATTCTCTGAAGCTCAGTGGAAACCATTAGCCTTTCTAATTTTGATTAAACTAAAAACATTGTCTATTTTTGAACCTTACTTTCTTCATTTTGGAATGAAGTATATGAATATATATTTATTTCATTTAGGAAATAAATACGTAAGAAATAAGAAGACAGTATTACTCTTCTGGGCAGTTTGTGCAGGTTTCTCCTTAAAAGGAGAAAGGAATGGAAATGAGGTCAATTATTTCATTAGCTTCCTTTTCAAATCCAGCTACTTTAAGTCTATATTATGAGAGTTTGGCACATCACAGTGGTTCAATATTTACAATCCTTGCTTTACATTTAAGGAAGAGCCAAAATTCATTTTCTTTCTTTATACTGGCAGATCATAAAAAGGTTACCCCAAGTGTTTAAACCTCACAAGGGACTTCAGGAAAGTAGCCTGCATAGAGTGATATGGATAAAGAGGAAATTTATTACTTATCTTGACCTGCATGAACATAATGAGATGTTTATACCTGTTTTTCAGTTTGGCTGCTCTTGCCCACACCCTTCATCCCCCCCCCTCTCCCAGAGTGGCTGCACTGTCATCCCTACATAATAATAGACTAGAAAGATAGTTTACAATATTCTCAAACTGTTCTGGTTAGGACTTCTTCATATTAACTGATTGTTCTGGACTTGTTACTCATTATTCTTCCTGAAAAGTAAACTGTCACAAACCACTAGCATCTTAAACTGATCAAATAGCCTGATATTTTCTTTTAGGAGGGAGATTGGAAAAGGAAGTAAAGACAGCTTTGAAAGCATTTATCCTTCTCAGATGAGGAGCCAGATGCACTGTAGTGCTCAGATTTTTCAAAAAAAGTATTTCAGAAAATCACCCATGGTAAATGTATTATGTATCTGTTGTTCTTTGTGAACGTAGGGTTCCCATTTTATAAATGAAGCTTTTTGGTCTGATCCATATGTAGTAGGGTGTGATGGAAGTGTTACTGACAGGGATATTTACTACTATGAAAGATAATGAATTAGTAATTTATAACCAGATCAAGTTTACTATGAATTTACTGTTAGAAAAAATATTTGGAATACATTTCTTTTCCATTCACACTCCTTTTCATTTCCAGAGAGCAAAAGAAATGAGTTCAAAGCTTCTACAGACTTACGAGTGAGTAATTCTGGAAATCCTGTCTCTAAAATACTGTCTAAAAGATAACTGTAGAACAGATATGAAAACAGAGAAACTAAGACCAGAAACTCAAGAGAAATCTAAAGTGAAGCGGCTTAAAAATGTAACAGCTAAAAAATAGAATTGAGAAACAGATTTGATAAAAAATTATCATTCAGACTGCACTTCTGCTTTTTCATTCTTAGAAAGTGATTATTTTAAACCTGAGATGCTCTTGGAAGCCTCCCTAATTTTGGCAAATCCAAATACAAAGAATTTCAACGTGCTTACTTTTGCAAACCCTGTATTAAATAATGTATGCTTTGAGTAAGAATTGAACATAACTGGATTTCTGCTTTCCCGGGTGTAATTGTAAACTCATGCAAGACATTCCTTATATTAAAGGGAATCTGTAAAAAGAACTAGTTGCAAGGACTCTTTGAAGTTTTCTTATGAGTGACATAATTTTATGTTGTACTTAGTTGTGAATGTAAAATTGAAACTGGACAGCTTGAGGGGGTTTTCTTCTTGTATTTAACTAGTTTTATGGAGAGGAAAGCTGATACACTTTAATGATGACCAACAAAGCAAATATTCAACACCCTGTAGTAGTGACAGATGCCCACCTATCCCAGATTAATGGGCCTGCCCTGATCAATATTTGTTACTGAGAGGAAAGCGGTAGAGTCTAATCCTCTTGTTCTGTGAGTGTACCCAAACTGTGCACTGGGTTTCAGAAATGAATGCATTGAAGTTTTGATAATTGAGAAAGGTGGTAATGATCTTCATGGCCAAGTTACTTTCTGAGGCTTGTCAGAATTCCTCCATATCACGCAGGAAGCATCCAAATATGTGGCTTTCCCACCCAATAGCAAACTGGCAGGCAGCTTGCTGTACTATAGTTGACTGTAAAGATAAATTCAGGGCTATACTCTCTACAGGTGCTGATCTAAGCATTTTTGTTGAGCTATAATAGATTAAAAAAAAAAAAAAAAGAAAAATTCAAGAAGATAATCAATCAGAACAGCGCATTTCAGCATCAGTGAAGTAACCATGGGATTGCTACTCTCCAAAATCTAGCTGTCAGGGTTCACAGATGTGATATAAACTGTTGCCAGTGACTGGTGATTAATGTGCCCTTAAATTCCTTGGGTAAAATTGGACAGAGTTATACCTGGAGAAACATGGCCCTACCACATGGTCAAAGGAGCATGCTCAACAAATCACTTACTGTGAAAGGTCAGGAGTTTCTGAGAACCTGTTAGATTCACAGGGCAAACAAATATTTAGGAGGAGAAAGGTGGGGGACAAGGCACAAAGAAGAAAGCTTGCTATAACCTGTTGTGCTGCTAACGACAGAATTTGCCAGTCCCTCTTGTACCTTCCTGTCAGCAGTACCCATAGCTGTGTGCTATAGAAACAATCAGATTATAATAAAACATAAATGCCAAAGAACAATATCAATAACTAGTTCATTAAGGCTAGAAATTCTGGGAACTGTTGAGACTAAGATGTTTCAGATTTTAAGGAAAACAGCTTATTTTTCCCTTGCACCTATATGTAAAAACAGAGACATTTTTTAACAAACACAACCCTTCAGAAAGGCCTGCGCAGTCAGAAGTTAATTTGTTTTTCATTCATCTTGACATAAAGGTCAAGTTACTAACACTTCAGCATTTCAGGGATTTAAGGCTGATAGTAACTTAACTGAATACATTAGCTTTGCATCTGTCTGGAAGTTTCAAAAGCTGCAAGGGGCCTCATGGTGCATTTTGCACCTAAGAAAAGCAGGAAGTGGTTTTATTTTAGATATTTAAGAAACACGATGAGCCTTTTTATGTAAATAAGGAAACATCTACTTGTGAGTATTGGAAACCCTGAGGTCAGTGGAACAATCAGAAGCTCTTACACTTCATACAAGTCATTTATAGCAATGACTGCCTGTTGAACCCTATTTACTAGTATCAACCACTGCAAAGAAGTATGTTAATTCAATGCATCTAAGATTGTCCAGCAAATACAAAATCAACAGTTAATATTTTAAAAACATCCCAAAGATTTTGATCTATTTCCCTCAATGATAAGTTCATTAAAGTTCATACATTCCATTTTTCAAACACTGCAGGCTCGGACAGATGGCTCCAGACTGATTTACATTGTTTTGTATGTTCAGAGGTTTCTGCTCTGCTTTCTGTTCTCCCTCACTTCATCCCTCCTGTCCGACACACACACTCACACATGTACATCCTAAGTCTAAAATATATCAGCATAGGTGGAAAGCTAAGATTCTGAAGTATATATTACATTGGTAGAAAATGACCACTGACATAAGCTTAATATATCATACTGCCTCTAGGGCTCTGATGTTTTAAAAAATTACTGAGCTCTGACGAGTAAAATAGATATCGAGGGGAACAACAACTCTCAGATCTGTAAGGCTGGAGCCACAGTTTACTGTAGGGACCTTGATCCCTTTTGAGTGACTGTGTGAGAAAGCATTGCCAAATGCAAGCTTCTCTCCTTGATCATACAGGTCACCATCCCTGGAGGCATTTAAGACATGTAGATGTGGTGCTTAGGGATATGGTTTAGCAGTGAACTTGGTGCTGCTGGGGTAACAGTTGGACTGGATGATCTTAAGGGACTTTTCCAACTTAAATGATTCTATTCCATGAATCTATGAAAAAGTCATCAGTTGATGACTCATCACTGTGACCCCAGAATTACAAAAATAAATCTTCTGTGCACTTATGATACTCTGATTTTTAATAGCAGCTAGATACAGGCTTAGTGTATGCCCAAGACTGTAACTATTCAGGAGTGATTAAGATAAGGGGTCGTCTGACACCTTTCTTGTCGAAGTCTTTAGACTGCCTCTCTGATGCATGATGTAGTCATCATTCCTGTCCATCAACTAGCAGTATGCCTCCCACCCTCTTGGATGATGACAAGAACGTCCAGTCAAAATAAATAGTTTCCTTCAGTAATTTCAAATATTGTATGAATGGGTAAAGAAATGTAAATCCAGATTTTTAAGAGAAAGAAGCAATTTAAAAGATTTTAAAGAGAAATTTGCAAGCTTTTTTCAGATTTTTTCTCTATTTAACAGCTTTAACCATTTATCTCAGACATAAACAACAACCTTCTGTCTTTATTTGACTAATCAGTTATGTTGCCATTGTTGATAGGATGAATAAATTATTTTTAAAAAAAAATCAAGGTTTATTCATGAAAGCATTACAGTTTTCCATGTTTTCTTTCTGAGTGTCTGGACATACACGGTTAAAACCATTGGGAGTAAATCTGGATCTGAAAAATGTTAATGGAATGTAAACAGTGCAACAAATGTGTTTAGAAACCCTAATGGATATCTGAAGAATGGTTTGTAGTTTTTTCTACCCACATTACCAAGTAGCTTGTAGAACAAAGCTGTTAAATTATCACAATGATTAAACTGTTTATCACCTAAGTAGCTTTTCCCCTCCTTCTATAAATGTCAAGGTTATTTAAATGTCTTTTTACAAATAGGCAATAGAAACCAAGATACAGCATAGTTGCTTAAGGTGAAATTGGGTAAATCTGTTGAAAAGTTAAAAATAACCTGGATCTTCTCACTTCTAATTTTGTGTATAGCAACTTTCCAGATACTTCTAGTGAAACAATATGAAATTATTAGTGAAATAAAGTAGAAAGGTGAAACTATTAATGAAACTAAATAGAAAGAATGCAGAGTTTAATAAGCATTGCTTAGCACACAAGCAAGATTTTGACCACCAACCAGATGGTATAGCTTTTTCAAATAATCTAGTCATAAATGAGTTAGTTAAATAACTGAGTTCAGAGAAAGCTGTCATCTCTCCAAATGTACCTGCTTTCTGTGAGACAGTAGGCATATTGCCAACACGTAAAGTACAACTGACACAATGAACAGACCTTTGCAGAAAGGAAGTGGTACAGACAATTGAAAAGCCATGTCACCATACTCTCCAGCATAAAGAGACTGCTAAACATCAATTCTTAGGTTGTAAAACAAAATAATCTTTTTTTTCAGAGTAGGTCCCAAAAAGCCTGAAATACCACAAAACCCAATTACAATCAACATCTGTAATAAAACCCCAAAACATAAGTTTTGATAGATATAACAGTGCTGGAAGATCTAAGCAGAAAATCCAAACAGTGGTATTTATGTACACTCTTTAATGATTCCTACAGTAAAGATTTGCAGTAGTCTTAGAATCATAGAATGATTTGGGTTGGAAGGGACCTTAAAGATCACCTAGTCTCAACCCCCTGCCATGGGCAGGGACACCTTCCACTACACCAGGCTGCTCCAAGCCCCATCCAGCCTGGCCTTGAGCACTGCCAGGGATGGGGCATCCACAGCTTCTCTAGGAAACCTGTGCCAGTGTCAAACCACCCTCACAATGGAGAATTTTTTTTTAATAACTAATCTATATCTACCTTCTTTCAGTTCAAAGCCATTCCCCCTTTTTTTATCACTACATGCCCTTCAAAAAGCCCCTCTCCAGCTTTCCTGTAGTCCCCCTTTAGGTACTGGAAGCTGCTGTAAGGTCTCCCTGGAGCCTCTTCTCCAGGCTGAACAACCCAACTCTCTCAGCCTGTCTTCATAGAAGAGGTGCTTCTGATGATCAGCCCTCTGATCACCTTTGTGGCCTCCTCTGGACTCACTCCAAAACATCCGTGTCCTTCTTATGCTGGAGGCCCCAGACCTGAGCACAGTACTCCAGGGGGCTTTCATGAGAGCAGAGTAGAGGAGCAGAATCACCTCCTTTGACCTGCTGGCTACACTTCTTTTGATGCAGCCCAGGATATGGCTGGCTTTCTGGGCTGCAAACGCACATTGCTGGGCCATGTTTAGCTTCTTGTCAGCCAACAGCTTCAAGTCCTTCTCCTCAGGGCTGCTCTCAATCCATTCTCTGCCCAGCCTGTGTTTGTGCTTGGGATTGCCCTGACCCACATGCAGGGCCTTGCACTTGGCTTTGTTGAACTTCATATGGTTTGCATGGGCCCACCTCTCCAGCCTGTCAAGGCATCCCTTCCTATCAGCATGTCAACTGCACCACACAGCTTGGTGTTGTCAGCAAACTTGCTGAGGGTGCACTCAACCCCAGTGTCCATGTTGCTGACAAAGATGTTAAACGGCACCCTTCCCCTGAGGAACGCAACTCATCACTGGTCTCCACTTGGACATTGAGCAGTTGACTGCAACTCTTCGGGTGAGACCATCCAGCCAATTCCCTATCTGTCTAATCCATGTGTCTCCAGTTTAGAGGCAAGGATGTCATGTGAGGCAGGGTCAAATGCTTTGCACAAGTCCAGGTAGATGACGTCAGTTGCTCCTCCCTCATCCACCAACACTGTAACGCTGTTGTAGAAGGCCACCAAATTTGTCAGGCACGATTTGCCCTCAGTGAAGCCATGCTGGCTGTCACCAATCACCTCCTCGTTTTCCATGTGCTTTAGCATAGTTTCCAGGAGGATCTGCTCCATGATCTTGCTGGGCACAGAGGTAGAGGTAAGGCTGACCACCTTGTAGCTCTCCAGGTCTTCTTTATTTTCCTTTTTAAAAATGGGGTCTATGTTTCCCCTTTTCCAGTCTGTTGGAATTCATCAAACTGCCACAGCTTCTCAAATATGATGGATAGTGGCTTAGCAACTTCATCCGCCAGTCCCTCAGGACCTGTGGATGTACCTCGTCAGGTCCCATGGACTTGTGCACCTTCAGGTTCCTTAGATGATCTCGAACCTGATCCTCTCCTAGAGCAGGCGGTTCTTTATTCTCCGAGTCCCTGCCTTTGCCTTCTGTGACTTGAGTGGCGTGGCTGGAGCACTTGCCAGTGAAGACTGAGGCAAAACAAGTCACTGAATACCTCAGCCTTCTCCATCTCCCGGGTGACTGGGTCTCCTGTTTCCTTCTGGAGAGGGCCCACATTTCCCCTAGTCTTCCTTTTATCGCCAATGTACCTATAGAAGCTTTTCTTGTTGCCTTTGATGTCTCTGGACAAATTTAATTCCATCAGGGCTTTAGCTTTCCTAACCTGATCCCTGGCTGCTTGGACAACTTCTCTGTACTCCTCCCAGGCCACCTGCTCTTGCTTCCACCCTCTGTAGCTTCCTTTTTGTGTCCGAGTTTGTTCAAAAGCTCCCTACACATCCATGGAGGCCTACTGGTGCTTTTCCCTCCCTGTGTGCTCTCCTGCACCAGCCACCACCCTGCGCCCTGGCTGCCCGTCCTGGTCATAGCGCTCCCATATGGGAGCTTCCATATGGGTTTTCCATACCCCATGTAATATATGCTGTCTTCTTGCAATATGTACGTGGGCATGTAATTGCTGTCACAGTTAATAGCCTCTTTTAACTCGGGATTCTGCAGATTTAAATCTTGTTATGCTTTCTTCTAAAGCAAACTCTGCAATATTTCTTTTATAATCTTTTATTATCAAAACACCATTCTACATATTATATAAGAACTTTAATCTGATAATTAATTGAATGGAGAATAGCAAAATAATTAACTGGATTAAAAGTAAGCTCTAAAATAGTTTGAATGTGCTTCAAATCAGTCCATGATATTTAGGCTTGTCTTTGCACTTGCAGTAGGTAAAATAAATTCAATCAAATAGTCTCTTGTTTTCATCCTGCATTCTGATAGAAGATATTTCTAATATTTTAGATGTACAATTATTGTAATTATTTATCATATTCAGACTGTTGGAGAGATTTTGTGCTTGCAGCAAGTAGAATCTACACTCTCATTCTACTGGATTTGCATTTTCTTTAATTAAGTTAATTTAGCTAGATCCGTATCTTATCTCCTGGAATTATTTTCTCCAGAAAAATTAGAACAGCTAGTTTCTTAATATGAGGAACTAAAGAGTATCCTCTGCTTTAACAAGTACAGCAAGGAGACATCAATAGCTGTTCCTTGAACAATCCACTATGAAATGAAAAGAGCAGGTGCTGTCAGTCTAAACTTGAAAAACAGACCTGTGCCCCAACATCCAAACCCTGGGTGATACCAGGGGACAATGTAATTTTCCATCCTTGTGAAGGAAAATTTCCTGTCCTTTATCTGTATGAAGGGCTTCACTTGTGCTGTCCTAGACTGCTGCTTGGCAAACCACTTTCTTTTATTGAGGTTTCTAGACAGTCCATGTTAATTCCAGATCTTTGGCTGTTTAAATAGAAAATATTGCCAGGCTAAACGAGCAGATGAATTCATGTGAGCAATTCAGTGCTTCTTCTACTTTGTAAACTAGAATATGCGGAGGAAACCTATTCCTTTCAAGAATTACTGGACAGTTCCATATGCAGAAAACAATTGCCCTGTCTTACAGACAGCAGAACAATTTGCTTCAGCATCTTTAGCTGGAGTCTTCCTAAATAACATAGGATGTGTCCACATTAGTGTTTTAGCATTGGAGGAGGGAGAGGGAAGGATTCTTTTTGCCACAGTTTTGCCTTGAACCTATACTTGCAGCCTGGCAGCACTCGCTTGGGTGAGACACACCGCCGGTGGCTCTGTTTGAAGTAGCTTTCCTCCTGGTGGAACCAAGGCTGAAGGAACCCCGGGGTTCAGCAATGTGGATGCAGGGTTCTCCTGCAATTAGTGCCCTAGGCTTGTCTGATGCGTGCCTTGAACGGGCTACTGGTTAAGTTAAGTTTCACTGCTGGCAGCAGCACAACAGGGACATTCAGTCCTATAACCAGAACGGTGTGCAGCAAATAACTCCTCTTGCTGTGCCACACAAGTTGGTAATTGTAGATTTACCTGTTCTGTCTTCATACACAAGTTACTCTCCCTGAAGTCAGTGAGATTTCAAGGTCAGGAGGACTATGAGTTTGGAACATGACCTACGTTAAATTTTTTTTTTTCTATGCTGAAAAAAATCCCTCACCACAATGATCCCCTTACTTTGAACTGTATTTTTGTAAGCAATTAAACTCCCCAGGTTTGAGATCCAAACAATAAAACAATAATGTATTGGGCACTTTAGAATAAATACAGTATAGCTATTACAGTTAATTGCATATGAGATTCTCAATGAGACCTAGGATAAAACAAAGGTGACAAGCAATTTACTAGACTGCATTCTCAGCGCCAACACCAATTAGGACATTCGAAATCCTGTAAACATTAATAGTAATTAGTGAGCTATGTGTCACTGTGCTTCTTTGACTGATGTCCAGCATGTACTGTCTTGTTGTGTTTAGCTACAGGGAAGACTTACTAACAAATCTTCTAAGAGACAGTCTGCAGCATATATTTATAGAGGGAGAACAAAATATCCACATATATATATATATACAAACTGCTGCTGCTGCTGCCGCCAGCACCTTGAGCATGTTTAGGCCAGCCTCTGGATGTCATTGATAGCATAAATATGGAATAATAATTAATTACTAGGCAATGCTAACTAAACCAGAATGAAGCTGCGTTTATAGCAGTGAGCTTATTCAATTTGGCTCACTATTAGATGATGTTAGCACCAGGGGATTACAAAGCCCTTCAGGGGTTATTCTGCAGTGAAATACCACCAGTTGCATAGTATCTTACTTCTTCTAAAACATAATTTCAAATGTATAAGGTTCACTCAAGCAATAAATAAGAAAAAGAGGATAAACAACCTTACCAGAGAGAGAAATTATAATCATGGTACAACATAGTTTTTTTTAAGACTAGTTCAGTTACAGTCAGTGATATACCCTCCATTGTTATACACTAGTCTCTCCAGGTGGGTGTATGTAAACAAATGGGATGTAGAGAAGGGACCATCAGCTTTGCAACGGTTTTCTTGCAGACTTACAGCTGCTTTTCCTCAGGCCTGTTCCAAGGGGAGAACAACTGCTTTCCTTACCTCCCTCTCAGAATTACAATGAGAGTGTAAAGAAGAAAATGTTGGCAGCAGCCCCTTGTTCCCAGAAACCATAATACCACAGCAGTGGGATACTTAAGAAAAGTGTGGAAACACTGAGCCACAGCTTTCATGTCTTCTCTCCTCCCCCAGGATTTGCTCAGCTGGATTGCTCTCAGATCTGGGGAATTCCTTGCGTTTTGAAGAATTCTGCTCCTTCTAAAGGAAAAAAACAGACACACACAATAGAATAAACTGATGGTAAATGTCTAGCCACTGTTTTTGCATCTTCTGGTTGCCACATTTTTTATTCTTGCCCAGAAAATAATGGAACTAAAAATAGTAAGGGGGGGTTCTTCTCAGCTTCCCAGAGACAGCTACCACCCACTTCCCTTGCTAACTGGAATGTGCTGATGGGATGTGATAATTTTTCAGCTACTTCAGATGAATGACTTTAGGATAGTTCTTTTGAACACTTGGTACTTTTTTTGTCATCCAACATTCTTAGGTAGATAAGTCACCCACCAGTTTCTACTGCTTATCCTGGTCCATTATGCCCCCCCCCCCCCCCCCCCCAAATAAATGACGAAAATGAGATTAAAAAAAAATAATCACAGTTCTGATAGTTTGACTATATTATGAAAAAATATAGCTAAAACTGTATTACCTGAACATTTTCTTAAATCTTCTCTTTAGAATCAGGTGCTCGTATACATCCTTCTCTCAGGAAATGTCTGTGATCCTGTTTCCTTTAAATTAACACTAATCCCACCATTGGGTTGACATTTAACAACCTATTATTTGCCTTACTAAGTTAGCAAAGATTACTTTTCACACTGTAAATTTCTAACTTCTGCTGACAGTGCATAGCATTGAGGAGAAAATTGATCACGTCCTTATATTTTTAAAAAAGAATCTGTTAATTCTTGTAATTATGCTTTTTATAGCATACATTTATTATTCCAGTACGGAAAAACGAAATAAATGAGATAAGGTAATTTCAAATGGATCGCTATAATACTGGGATAAGTATTTTGAACAGAAGCAGTCATTTATTATTTTATGTAACCACAAACCGTAAGGCTTGGATGTAAAAAAAATACATGAAGGGCTTATATATCCAATTCCCATTCAGCTTCAGTGGGGTACAGTAGCTTCACTCATGTGTGTTTCTTTGAAAATTTTGTTCTTAGAGGTTGAGTGAAAGTAGTACTACAGAGGTCATGAGATCACATTTAGTGGCTCTGGTTTAGCAGCTTTTAAATCTGATTGACAGCAGGATTACGCTTTGCCCCAAAATTATAGAAACTCAGATGAATATAGGAAAAAGGAATCATTTTTTGAATGACTAAAGTGTGAATGTTAAGAAAAGAGAAAATTTATCACTCGTAAGTGTAGAATTTCATTCACTTAAGAAAAAAACTGACAAAAAAAAGAAGAAAAAGGGAAGGGGAAAAGGAAGAAGAAGGGAAAAGGACCATGCACGTAATAGCTGCATGTTCTAAACTTCCAGACTTGTGCAAGTCAGGCTGTTAGTGGGTTGCTGAGTAGAGTTACCTCACTGTTGAACACTTTCTCTAGAGGACTTCGATGTATGGGGTGGGTGATTCATTTTATAAGTTTCCTAAACATGGGCAAAACATACACACTGAGGTATGCTGAAATTAATAAACAAATATACATCCTCAATATCAAGTAAATTGAGTCCGTAAAAATACAGTTTAATCCCAAGCGACTGTGTGTGTATGTGGCAAAGGGGAGAAGGGGAGCATGTTAAAAAGGCCTCTCCCTCCAAGAAACATACTTTGTATTGTGCATTGCTGCTACAACTATGTGCTCAGGATTGCCATTATCATAGTCCTTTCAGTTTCCGTCTCAAACAGTATCATGCAGAGATGTGCATTTGCAATCCAACCCAGGCTGTAAAAGCAAATGTTTGAACTCCTATGCTGAAAAAGGAGCACTAAACAGCAAAATGATGGGATACACCAAAGATAACTAGAAGTTACCCTGTTAGTACTGTTGCACAGTCAGATGCAGGCTAGAGTGTGGAGTGGGATTTACGTCTGAAAACATAAATCCAAGCTTGCAAACAGCTATCATGAATAAATTCCATGGCTAAACATTCAGATTAAGCCCAGCACAGAAATAGACATATTGAAATCTTCCTTAGGCTTTTATTTATTCCTATTTGAATGTGTATTCTATCAAATCTCTGCCTCTCAATTATGGCTTCCTTGCTGATAACAGAGGCACATTTCTATTTGCTAACCTACACAGGAGGAAAATATATTCTTTTTATTATTTATAAGAGTAAAGTGCTGAGAGGCCCCAAGAAAGCAGAGGCTCTTGTTGCCTGTTCACTATGAAAATAGAGCACGCTGTATTCAGAAAGGCTACTTTCCACTTAAGTCGTGGGCCCACTGTTTTCTCTTGGCTGCTTTTTAGGCAGTTTTCTGCTCAGTGCTTTACTGACATCACACTTGAGACGTGCCCTGCTTTCTCCACTGATTACAGACAGGGGATTAGCTAGGATTTTAACTGAATATCAGTACTGAAAAAGCAACTGAAGGAGCAGGGGAAAAGCAGCACTGAGAGATTTCTCCGAGATCACACCCCAAGTGACTGGCACAGTTAAAGAAAAGAGCCTTAGTTTTCACAGTCCCCAACTAATAATCTATTCTAGCCAACTAAACCATGCTACTGACTCTAAACACCATCCCTGCATCAAACAAGTTTGTATCAACATATTGTAGAGTAATATCTGATTCACAGGATTTACAACCAGACATCTCCTATGCCAATTTGTATGTTCACAGTCCTCCTTAGCTAGGGCTAAGTCCTCCCATTACCTTGAACCAAGTGTGTCAGCATCGTTCCTTTCACTGAATTCCTGAGTCAGGAAATGCTCTGTAAAAGCTTGCTTTTTTCCCTTTTTTTTCCCCCAAAGATTAATGGGTAAGAGAATATCCAACAGTCAGGTTGTTAAACTCAACAATATTAATAATTATCTCAGAAGTACTTAAGGACCTGGCCTCTATCTGTTGTCATTTAGTGGGAACAGTACTGCTTGAAACCTTGTAAAGGGGGTCTTCCCTTGTTAATCATGGGTAGCTATGCAACACTTCCGTATCTAACATTTTTTCTACTCCTGTCCTAAGAAAACTGGTTTTATTTATTGGTAACATCTCAGATTTAATAACCCTGCCATGTGTGTGCTATTTACAATTAATCCAAGTTCTTATGTGAATATCCACTTTGAGGTGATGTTTCTTTTAACACCAATGATGTTATGATTGCAATAAATACACTGGGAGGCTGCCAACCATGGTTCAAACTATTGGGGCTGCTACAGAAAAGTAAGGATTGCTCCTCTTTTACAGCTTAGGGTGTTTTATACTGTTGAAGTCCAAAGACTTGTGTATTTCCCAGATGCGGCTGACTGTTTTATCTGTCATGCATTCCACTACACTCCTTTACTGATTGTTTCACTGCATCTAGTTTGCTCATATATCTTTGAGATAGCATTTTAAGGCACTAATCTTACAGCTTTCTGATCCATCTTGCTTACTGAGAAAATAAAAAGGGATTTTTACATGGTAAACATACTAGGTCTTGATGCAGCAGTGATGACTGGAGAGAGGAAAACAGCAGAGAATGGAGGGACTGCACCATTTCTTTGCTCCTCCATCTCCCATACAGCATACATCATACTAGATGATGTTAACAGGGTTGGGGAGAAGAAACAGAGAACGGAGAGAGAAAAGTGAAGGGAAGGGAGAGGGCTGAACTTCTCTCTATACACTGTTAAATTTACCCTTTGCAAAAATATCGCACAAAGTCAGCAAGACCATCCAGAGAGGAAATCCATTGTGGGAAACAATTAGGGATGCTGCCCAAGAGAACAGGGCCTGGCAAAATAAAAGGCAGTACTGATTTTGGGGTTTGAATCCTCCAGTTCCCCTCCTCCCTGGTTCTCATGATTCTGAATGAAACATTAATACTGCTTCAGATGCTTCTTCCCTCCAAGGCCAATCAGCTGCTCGGCAGGGCGTGAAGCGCTTGTTCATTTGAACAGCTAACGAGGTAGTGGAAGGACAGAGCTAATTTTAAGGCTTTTCCAGCACTGCTGAAGCTCACATTTGCCTTGACACACAGGGAATGACCTGAAGAGCTGCTCTCCACTTAGGAGTAAGAGAAGTGGTGCTGTATTAAATCTGCATAAACAAGCCTGACTTGTCAAAAGAGGTAATTTTTCACAATACGACAATAAACATAGTTTTAAGATTGGACTAGACACCTCGTCCTGCTTAGTACCATGGCAACAACTACCACTGGAAATCCTCCTTATAAAGAGGGGTACAGAAAAAAAGGAGGCAGAACAGTCAAACCACAGAAAATGTCAAATCACAAGACTTCCATTTTAACAAAATTCCTGTTCCTTCCTCTCTTGGTGCACTGAGCCTTTAGGATGAGAAGTGAATTCTGAGATTGAATTTTTCTTGTTCTTGAAGGTGAAAAATTGCTTCCCTCCAATTTGGGAAGGAAAAAAAATTGAGGTGGCTGAAGGTATTGCTGGTTCTGTTGCTATTAAGGTCTGCTCTGATTTCCAGCTCCCCCCCCCCAAAAAAAAAAAAAGAAAAGAAGAAAGAAAAATACATCAGAGGAAGAAAGAGCAGTTCTTGTTCACAGTGCTGGGTCTCACTTGTACCACTACACCACAGAAGGACAGATACAGTAATTACAATCAAATTTGTCTGACAAAGCTATACCTGTGCACTGCACTGCTATTTTGGGCACTGCTTTTAGCTATTTCATCAACACTGGCTCAGCAGCAGTACGAAAGAAGTCATCTTGACTAGGCAAATCACTCCTTATAACATAACGACAACAGAACAAGAGACAGGTAAAGAATGAATAAGGTAGGGAGGAACAAGACATGAACTTAAGAATGAGAGCAGATCTAAAAGCGTTACACCTTCTGCAGTTAAGAGAAGCTGGCAGGAACAGTGATGCCGCTGCACAGGAAAGAGCCGAGGTGGCAGGTTTTCCTTATTAGATCAAGCCATGATGGCCAAGCTTTCTCCTTCCTGCTTAGCCACAGCCCTACCATCAGTGTCAAATCATGCTTTCTCAGGCAGGCTTACCAAACTCTGAACCCTCAAAACCCCCAAGAAAACCCACCCAAACCAACAAAAAAAAGCAATAAGCATCTGATGGGACCCCAAGACAGGCAGAGCATTCAGACAGATCTGCTTTTATCTTTTTTCTACGGTATACTCTCCAAAGAAGGTCAAAAGTCTTTTAAATTCAGAAAAATGCCAAATTTCAGTATAATATAAAATAGAAATATAACTTCTTGCAACAGAAGTATAACAAGATATATCCACAACTTTTCCTGTCTACTATGCCCCTGTAGGCAGGTCCTCAAAATCCCAGGTTTCCACTCAGTTAACTCAAATTTCCGAGTGACAGCAAATCTGCTTGGAGCATTTTGGTCTCTTAGGAACATGAGTGCTGTCTGCCTCTTCCAAGTCTTGGCCCCCTGTTTTGCTCCTCACATCCACCTCCTGAGCAACACAAGCAGCATGGCTGTACCATGAGGTATCACCCCTCTTTCTTTGTGGAACCGCTATAAATTTAGAACAAAAAATCAAATGAAATGAAAAAAAAAAGTTTGCCAGCTAAACCTAATTTCTGGTCTCTTTTTTCTTTGTTTTGGTTTTGTTTTTTTTTCTTTTGACTCATTAATCATCCATAGTATTTGTCAATTTAAAAAAAAAAGAGAGAGGAAAAATAAAAGTTTTAAATCAGTCTTTTGTTACTGTGGATGCCTTAGTGGCATCTGCAGAAACAGGAGCCTTTCTTGATGGCATGATCTACTGCAGAAAAGAGGACAGTTATAGAATTAAACAAAATTGGAGCTATTAGTTTAGATTTGTGTCTTATATTACCCGAAGCAAATCGGTAAAGCTTAAAAAAACAGGACTGATAACAGAATTTTCTGTTCAGAGCTTTCCATATTTTTTTAAGCAATACCAGTTCTGTTTTCTCTTGTATTTGGTTGCTAATGGACCTAAAAGCTCTTTTCAGCAGGTAAGACTTGCCGTAATGGCACTGCTAGATATCCTGCATCAGTGCTACTATGGGGAATAGAACAGCACTCAGCAAGGACCAACTCAATACCTGTTTTATTTCCCTGTAGCCAGACTCAGGAAACACTGTCTTCCTTGTGCAGAGAGACCTTAGCATAATGAATACTTGAGATCACCCTATTTATGGTAGGCTTCCCCAAAAAAGAATTACTAGGCATTAATTTTGTTCGTTAAACTTCTCTAGGGGAAAAAATAATAAAACCCCTTCTCTTTTAAATGGGTAAAACATCTGCTACAAATGGAAACACCTCATAAGACTGTTGGTCTCGTTGATCATCTTCTGATTAGCATTGTACATTCCTTTCTATATATTATAGCACAAGATATATATATTTATATAGTTACCAAATTACAAGTTGTAATTATTTACATATATTTACAATATTATAGATGTGAGAAACACCTTTTCTAATATCTTAGTGTGTATTAGTGAAACCATTAACTCCAAAGGCATGAGCCTCTTGCAAACTGCAAAATAAGTAAAAAGTTTTAAAAGGGAAATCTAAAGTGAACTTGATATAGCTGTGGCCAGATGCTCCATGAGATAATCTGTGTGTAACATGGGTCAAACATTATACATTCATTAAGCAGCAATACAATTACATTCTGAAATTACACTAAATGTGAGGAGGAAACAAACCATACTGTTGAGGTCAGAGATTTAAAATACAGATGAATTAAAAATATTAGAAATATGGGCAGTAAACAAAATGAGATGCTGCTTGAGAAACGGACTGGGAACACTCAGATGAAACAACATCTGAGACACAGGCATATACACACACAATCTAGAAAATGCATAGAGAAACCAGACACATAGTAACCTGGGCAGGATTGAAGAAGACTTGTTTACAAGAAGAAACTTTAAAAGATAAATATTTACTCTTTTGTATACACACAAAAAAGGTCCATCGCATGGGGAAAGGAAATATTTGGGGAGTTTCACAGACAATAAGATAGAATTAAGAAATTTTGAACAAACTTCCTGATGGAAACATAGCAAACTGAGAAAACTATTTCCAAGGGAAGTCAGTAAGGCTTCCTTTTTGTGTGCCTGTAAAACTAAACTGGAGAAAAAATAAGAAGTGAGAAAGTATACTAGAAGGAACGATCCTATTTCAAATTCTAATTATTACTTTACATGCCCTTTGAAAGTTTTAAGTCCAAAATCATTACTGCCTGACTTTTTTGTTAGTATGGTGGAATTACTTCAATAATCTAAAAGCTTTTTCTGACAGATTATATATTCTTGGACTCTTCCAACGTTTATCTTTGGTAGATAACACGTCAACTGTAAGTTGGCTCAAGACATACAGACACATATGCCAGTTTCAACTGCATCCACTGTATTTCTGAATTGCAACTAACCGTGGGAAGTATATAAGATAAAATCCTGTAGCATATGTGTCTGCCAGGGGAAGCCAAACTGATGTTACTTGGCTAATAAATGCCTAAAATAAAATAAAAAATGCAGCTGAACATATTGAGCAACTTAAATCACACAAGATTCAGTGTGATTACAATAGCTAATGTAACAAGTGTGCAAACCACCAGCTGTTATACATAACATTTTCTCTATGTGACAGAATTTGTTCTGTACTCTCCAAATAAATACTTAACAGTACTACAGAACACACAGAAAAGATTTATTCTGTGAAATGATGAACTTTAGGAATTACAGATTCTATAAGTTTCAACTGACCGCATTTTTTTGAAAAGTCCTTCCATCTGTAATTAACTATTCTAAATTCTTATCCCTTGAACTAAAAATTATGTTAGCAATATGAAAGGGGCATAAAGCTTTAGACCAAAATAATCTCTTTTTATCTCTGTGGTCTAAGTAAAGCCACAGAAGAGCTTAAATTAATGACAAAACATAGCAAAAGATGTACAATACAATGTTTTTAAATACAGCTTTGCACTAAATCAACAATGGTCATTATTTTCAGCGGGGGGAAAAATAAAACCTAGAAATGTGGTTTTAAACATACATACCTAAACTGCAGTTTATGTTCAGCCTCTGCTTATAACACAAGAAAGATGCTATAGTGCTACACAGCCTCAAGACTGAATTTAACTGGATCTGCTGTTATGACAGCAATAATTTTGGACTTATATTTCTAGGTCTCTGAATTGTCAGTGTAATTAAACTCTCACAAATTGGTTTGGAAAGGAAATTTCCAGAAAGCTATCTGGGGGGACATGTGGCCGATCATTTGTACTTGGGTACTAAATGTGTGGATCATACAAAATCGTAACAATTCAGAATTCTACCAGTACTGAAAAACGGCATTATTACAAGCCAGGTTCATGGGTTTTTTAGGAATTAATGACCCATAAATCCATTACAGTAACACCTCTACTTAAGTGATCAGAGCTCTGTGTCTCCAAACATAAACTGTTGCCTGAGCAAAGCTCATGGATATTTCTTTGGAAACTGTAACTAGCAAATTCTTCCCCCTGACCATCCGTCCCGTCCCCCCCTTCCCCCCCCCCCCCCCCCCCCCCCATCTAGGAGGAACGTGCAAATCCCATTGGAATAAGGGTTATGACAAAGGTAATGATAAAGTTTTAGTGGTGAGCACAGTTGTATGTACAAGGGCTAAATTTAGCCTACTGTTTTTCATGAGCAAAACTGGCATTTAAGATGAGATATTAGGTGTAAGAGAGACTGTATGCTATTTAGCTATTCTAATTTTCAAAAGGTTGATGCTTTTGTCATTACTCTTTAGGTTATTTTCAATGATACATATTTTTGTTACTCACAGTTCAAAATAACCATTTTATTTAATGTTCACCACGCATTTGGAAAAGCCTTGCATAAACTGTGGGGCAACTGTAGACTTAACTGACTTCTAATTCAATTGGTGTGCTATTCTAACTTTTGGGATTACTTCACAAATCTGCTTGCAATGACTTCAGTAAATAAGGTGTTTATATATATACACACATACAATGAGTATAGTATACGAGTAAACATACTTTTTTCATTAAAAACAAAGGGGAATAGCTGGCATCAGTCTATTTAACACAAGCATAACACAATGTTATGCTATAGTTTCAGTGCATTAGTGCATACTGTAAACAACAGACTTGGGTATAATTTGCACATAGGTGAAGAAGCAAAACCAAAATGAAAGCCCCAGAAGGCTCTTGCTTTCCAC
Organism: Falco punctatus; assembly: GCF_963210335.1. NCBI lineage: Eukaryota > Metazoa > Chordata > Aves > Falconiformes > Falconidae > Falco > Falco punctatus. The sequence goes on along the minus strand of NC_137590.1, from coordinate 27,264,418 downwards.
ACCTATACTGAATAAGGATGCAGAGGCCAAGAAGGGCTAGAAGCCACCTTCCTCTTGTCTTTTTCTTATACAGTAAAACTTGCTCTTCTCCCCCCAATGTCCAAGAGCAGCTACAGGACAGCAGTGGCACAAGTCTTGGTCAGAGGGTCTACAAAAAACCTACTCGTGTTTGTCTTGTCAAGTTAGAGGAGAGTACTACTACACTGAAGTTGCTTTGCACTACTGAAAAATATAAATTGATTTCAGTAGCGTAAGGATCTGTCCTTTCATGTTTGAATAGTATTTAATATGACATTGCTCCCAACCTGATCCAAGCTCAAGATCAGTTCTATTATAAGAATGATCTTTGTAGTCTTCCTTTTCTCTGGTTCTGAAGTGTAAATTATAACTTAAACATCTATACATCTAAACATCTAAAAATCTATTCTAAGAAAAAGCTATACGCAGCTATAGTAAAGCAAAATCTTTAATATAAATCAATTTAATTAGAGCTTCAAACTGTTAAGCACACAAGGTAGTCCCTTTTCTCTGGATAGAATTTGTTCTTTTCTATACTTTGTTATTAGTTTTGGTAACTTTGTAATAAGTTTAGTTATCAGTTTAAAACAAACTTCCCCGGAAAAAGCAATGCTAAACTAACTATGACAGCAAAATCTCTGAGAGGCTGTTTGTTTAAAGGGTATTAAACTAGCAGAGCATCTTAGAATACAAGGAACAGGAACTAATTACTTTTGCCTTCTGCAAACTTGTTCCTGCCTTTTCAAAACAGAAAAAAATTACATATTTTTAATCTAAAATACATAACATCACTGTATTTTTTACAACTCTTGAAACAGCACTTTGGTTCTTGAAACCCAAAGAACCTGAGCTTCACACTTCTTCAGTCATTTGATATCATGTCAGTGAACATGATTCATACTTGTCCTCTGTTCCTCTGTCTTGCAAAGAGTTTTGCACTAGCATGACATACAGAATACTATCAATGTGGACTGGCAGCGTTTCACATTCATTTTGCAGGAGGAACACAAAATTAAAAATACAGAAAGCAATGGCTCATAATGAGTAAAATAAAAATAAAAAACATAGTGAAAGTAATTTCACCCACTCAAATCTTTTTGTCTTCACAACTTGTAAATGTTTTTTGCATTTATCTAGATAAATCTAGATGTGCTTATCATCTTGATGAAACTGCAGCATGGTATGTCCCTGGAAGTTTGGGGTGTGTGTGTGTGTGTGTGAGAGAGACAGAGATATAAAAATTAGTAAGTCATTTGAGTTACAAAAATTAAAAAAAAAAACTCTTAAGAAACAAGACTGCTTTCTGAAGATAGGGTTTGTTTTTAAACTTGGTTCTGAACTAAAGGGAAGCTTGCTGAGATAGTATATTTAATCGTGAGTATTTGCTTCCTCAGGAGTGACCAGTCTATTGCCATGGTACTCCCCACAGAAAAACTCGGCGCTCACATTCCACCAGTGGGCTGGGAGGCCACAGTTATGCCAGTCAGGCCTGTTTTGTTTCTTTGTGCTTTTCTCTTTCCTGAAGTTGAAAGTATACATTAAAAATAAAGTACTGACTAATAAGATTCTTAAATTCTACTTCAAGGTCATTACTGCACCTTCTCATACATTGCATTTTCAATAGTCATCACATTTACATGCCCACATTTTTTAGTTTCTTGATTGTCAACTACCTTTACCTCCATAAAGTACTAAAATCTGACTTTGTCACTGTACACTATTGATCTCATATTTATGATCTGTAGCATACTTTATGCCTAATGGCCATCACTATACCCACAATATTCACCGTGTGTTCTGTTCTAGCATCTATTAGTCAATTTTAAAGCACATGATTCAGAATAGTTTAAGGCCTTACTGGCTTATCCTCAAGATCTGCAATCCAACACAAGAGAAATGGAGAGCAAACTTTCCTTTTTATTTCTATTCATTTTTCTGCTATGAAATTAATGGAAATTCATTATGATTAATGGCCTAGACTTTTTTTTTTTTTTATATCCCTTACCTTCCTAAGAATCTTTTTTTATCCAGTCCTCAGGGTCATAACAACTTCCTCTGACCTTTTTAAATTTTTTATTCCAAGTTTTCAAGGGTTGCATACTTTCTAACTAGAGGAAGAAAAACCAGTCTGTAGAATGTACTAAGGAGATGAAGTTTTGTGCAAGGCAGTCTCAGTGTGCAACTCTTATACTTTTCCTTTATAGGACTTAATTTTACTGATACTCAGCAAATGCCAGCAAACACAGCTATGCATTAGGCACTTTGTTGCTACACCTAGCAGTCACTGGAAGGTATGCAGGCAGCACAAGTTGCTGCAAAGTTGGCAAAGTACTACAACAAAAGGCAGTGCAGAAATTCATCCAGTCTACAAAGAGCAATGTCAGCCTACCACTGCCATCTCTGGGAAGCTGGTTCTTTAAAAACAGATTCAGTACAGAATAACAACAAAAATAATCCCCAAAAGGCCCAGAATCACCTGCACCCAAGAGCTACAACAACAACTAGCAGCAAAACCTTTGAGGTTGATTTCTGAAATTTCTGAAATGCAACTCTAAAGCAGTGAAATCGGCTCTGATGGAAGTGTAATTCACAGTCACGTACCAGTTAAACCAAGAACAGGGCACTAGCTCCAGCCACCAAAATACTTTCTTCTGCTCTTCCACACCAAACTCTTAAATATCCTAAATCAAAACCATGTAACTCTTCCTTCTGACACCACCCCTCCACCCCCACCCAAATGTCCATCTATTAAAAAGTCCAAAGCCACATGTACCATACACCCTTTCAGGCAGGCTGGATTCATGCCACACCGTTTTTCAGTTGCAAAGTTGCAAGGTCAATCTGTTAGGGGAATAGTCCACAAGGAAATGCAACATTTTTGGTCCAAGTTCCCCTTTCAGTGGTCAGCCTCTCCAGTAAGATTTTCTGCCTTCATTTTTTTTATTTGGTGGTGGGGTTTTTTGTTGTTGTTTTGGTTTTGGTTTTTTTTCTGGGGGGTGTGTGCTTTTGGGGAATTTTTGTTTTGTTTTGTTTTGTTTTGTTTTGTTTTGTTTTTCTACACACGTCAGTACGATTCTTCTAGTCAAGCAACTTTTATTCCTAATCTACAATATTTCCTTTATCTGGTGTCATGGGGTAGTATTACATGATCTTGAGTGATCATTTTCAAATGACCATATGACTAACATGGGTTTCACTTGAATACCTCTAAGAGGTCCATATGACTGTCCCTTATGAATGTATTACATACTTGGTGTGCTAAGACTTAGCAATTTACCCTCATAAGCCCCTTCTATGATACAGGAATATTACCAACATTTTAGAAATAGGGAATGGAGAAATGGAACAGGAAAAGATCCATCTTATTAAGGTATCTAAATGCTTAAGGATGCCTATTGGGATTTTCAAGGGTACTCTCTGACATACAATTCATATTAACTAATTGATGATTTTTCACTAAATGCCTAATTGGCATTTTTATTTTCTGAAAACCTTTAAAATCTGATTCACCCATGTCACCCTTTAAATCCAGCAGACCAGTATGTTAAACCTGGAACTCATTAGCCCTTAACTTATGCTCTAAGCACTGTGGAGTACTTCTCATAATAGGGCAAATTACTTGAAAAATAAAGATGCTGTGCATACCACAAGTATCTAGTCCCCTCCTGTCCCCTTTCTCCTGCCCTCCCAGTTTAAGTCACGCACCAATACTCAAGACAGCATGGAGCCATACAACCAACTGCATCAGATGTCAGACAAGAAATGAGTGGGTCTCCGGGGATCTGGCTGCTCAGTGCTGGGACTGAGGGGCACCAGGAGGTTGAGCTTGTAGACAAACTCCGATATCAGGCTCAGCAACTCTTCAGCTCGCTCCCTCCCTCATTAGGGTTTGAATTTTCCAGTAACTTCTGCACCTGTACAGCCCCTCTACCACTCATATAATGGAGCCAACGTACATGAGTGGCTCAAATGAAACATGCTGTAAAATCATCTGCATCCACCATGTAGTTGGGTTTAGGCAAGTAGCAACTTCATTGCAGAAAAACTGCTATAAGCATGGGCAAATGTTTTAATTCCCATGCAAAAGCTAATAATGTATGTTTTCTAGCTGCACTTTTCTTTAACAGCTGTACACATTTTTAGATAGCTCTTTCAGCTGGCCTAAGAGGAAGTTACTCGGTTTGGCTAAGGCACATCACCTTCACATGGCAGGGGGGGAAGTTACAACAAGGATAGCTTCCATCTTTTTCTGCACAGGTTTTCTTCACATTGCTATGTTTAGATGACTAGTGGCTGGAAAGTGAATGGATCAGCTGTCAGGGCTTTTTACATTTTGCCATTGTTAAGTCAATGAAACTCACTATGTAAATCAAGCTGGATTTGGTCAATGTGCTAACCTTTGATTGTAAAACATATTACTTCTTTCTGGAAGTCATGTATACCATCACATGCCAGGACTAGCTAAACAAACCACACGGGCAGCCAGTTTATTGGGGCAGTAAATGCATTTGAATCAAAGAAATATAAGAAAAGATAAGTTAATAAGTTCCTGACATTGCTACTCTACAGAAGTGGTTTCCAAGTCAGGGCTTATGGATAACATGTTGCCTGCTAGCCCTCTGAGACTGGCTGCAGCTGCAAAAAATAAAAATGTTAAAATTGAGGCCAATGGGAAGATGCTGCCTGCAGCATAATTGCTCACTGTTGCTGCACATTGGCTGGCAAAGGTTAGGGACCGCTGCTCTGTGTAATTGAGCAGGTTTGTAACAATACCGGGAGGCTGTTGTAAAATACCGGTTTAAGCAGAAGAGGTAGAAATAAATACAGACTTTATTTTTTTATATGTCTTTAGGTAAAGGTGATAAATTTTTACTGAGCACACCATGTTTCAAAAATGCTCCCAAACAGATGCCAGGTACACTTTTTGCCCAAGGCTGATGGAAAAAAAAGCAGGTAGCTTCTGAAAGAAATCTGAAAAGCTGTTATCCAAGTAGCTGAGGTTAAAGTCTCCACATGTATTTCAAGTAATTTAGTATTCAGAGTGAGTACTGATTTAAGTAGGCATTTTTGGAATCATCACCTGATATACAAATACGTGATTGATCCCTTGGTAAATGAAAATTAGAGAAAATCACAGGTGTCTGTCACCAAAATTACTGCTTATATGAACAAAGCAATTAAATCTGCCTACATGAACAAAACAATTAAATTTGCCTAATTTTAAAGAATCCTTATCAAACATTGCATAAATCACTTTAATCTGAATATTTTTGAGCGAGAAGCCAGAATGGCTGCAAATGGCTTTAGATACAAGTGAACTGAATGTCAGAAAATTCCTTACTCATTCATTGTGATAGCAGACCTTTTTTCCCCATTTTTGTTTTATTTATTTCTTGGTTTTACTTGTTTTCTTCAGGACTTTTAGTATATCCAAGTGCTTGTCAGGAAGTTGCAGTGTTACTTCAGATTCACCAACTTACAGAAACATATTTCACGACAGTGTCATTAGACTGACCTATGCTAAGTGGACTGATTTATTTTACGGAATATTAAAGACATTGATACTGTGCTGTGATGATCAGCTGATCTAACAGCCAGGCTTTCCAGTACTGCAAACGTTTATCGACTTCTCTTTTAACTCTCTAAATTTCTCCCCATACCAAGCAAACTCAACTTGACGGTGTAAAAAATGAATATAATAAACTCTTACTTCAAATTGCAATTTGCCCTTCCCTTACGGCCAGGGATGTACGGAACGGAACGAAACGAAGCTTTCAGCGTTCCCGTGAGGGAGGGCTCAGCTGCCTTATTAAAAGGCTTCCTTACGTTAAAAGTTCGTAAGTCAGTGGTATGCCAAGGTATGGAAAGGCAACCCCAGTGCAGGCACACACACACGCAGCCAGCCTGTGTGCACCCTGTCGGACGCACAGCACCCACCTACTACAGACACGCGAGAAATGGACTTTTTAGCTTGGGAAACACAGAAGCGCAAAGTTAGGCTTCATGGTGGGTGCTGCATTTAAACTGAGGACCGACACACACACCCCCCCACCACCACCACCTTTGCACTTAAGGATGGCGAGGCCCGCCGGAGCACCGGCGCTGCCGCCGGTCTTGCGGGGCGGCCGCGGGGCCCGACGGTGCGGAGCGGTGCGGAGCGGCGCGGAGCGGCGGGGCCGCGCCGGGGCCGCCCGCGGGAGAAAGTTGCCGCCCGGCCGCGCTCGGGCACTCGGCGCCGGCCCGCGGGGGTCGCTGCCACAGGCGGCGTGTGCACCCCCCGCGCTGCGCCCGCTGCTGCCGTGTCCCCCGTACGGGCGGCCGGCGGCCGTGTGTCCTCCCCCGGCCAGACCGGGGCCAATGCACCCCCCACCCCGGGTCCCCCCGCACCTCGGGGTGGCCCCCGCCGTGCCGGCAGGCCTCGCCCCGCCGCGGCCGGCCTCCGAGGGATGCTCGGGGATGCTCAGCCGCCTCCGGTAGCCGAAGCACCGGGGAGGCCGCCGGCGCCCGCGCTCCTAACGGCGGCGGCCGTACCTGAGTCGGTGAGGCGGGGCCGGGCTCTGTCCCGCAGGTAGTAGATGAAATCCCGGCAGTTCTCGTTCTCCACCGCCCCGACGGAGCACAGCTCGGCCAGCAGCTGCAGCGCTTTCTGGCAGATCTCGTCCTCCCTGTCGCCGGGCATCGCCCCGCAGCATCCTCGGGAGCGGAGCGGAGCCCTGCGGTCAGGCGCCGCGCCGCTGCCCGCCGCCCGCCTGCAGCCGCCCGCGCCGCCGGGCCGCCGCCCGCATCCTCCGCCAGCGGCGCCCGCCCCGCCGGGCCGGGCCGCCCCCGCTGCCGGCTTCGTCCCGCCGCCTCCCGCGCCGCCGGCGGGGGCGGGGGTCCCACCAGTTGAGCGCGGGGGCGGGAGGGCCGGCGCCGCGGCCGCCTGGCGCAGCCCCCCCCCGGCGGCAGCGGGCGGGGGTCCGCCGTGCCTCCGCCCGCCCGGGCCGGCCGCCGCCCCCCAGGGCAGGGGCTGCCCCCGGCCCCCCCTGGGGACCCGGCCGAGCCCCCCCCCCCCTCCCCGGGCCGAGCCTCTGGGCCGCGACCGCGAACTTCAGAGGCGGCAGCGGCGGCGGGGAAGGATGGTGCTGAGCGCGGGTCCTGATGGGCAGCGCCCGGGCCGCCGCCCCCCCATCACCGGCCAGGCCGAGGCGCCCGCTTGGTGCCAGCAGAGTGTCGGTGCCGTGCACGCTGTGCCTCGGTGCCTACCCCTACCAGAAATGATGCTGTTCGCCCGGTTAATTGACTTGAAATTATCTGCTATAAATAATGCGTGCCCTCGCTGTCTGAGCCTAGCCGGGGGGTGGATGCTGGAAATTTACTCCGGGCACAACAACGTTCTTCAGCCGGCTCCTTTTGGCCTGGCCCGGGGCTTAGAAAGGGTTAAAGCACCGGTGAGCAGCCTCAGGCCCCCCAGCCCCGGCCCCGGCCCGGGGTCAGCAGGATTAGTGCTGCGGAGGTGCGGAGCTGTCTGCCATTGAGCGCGTGTTTATCCTGACGAGTGGGAGATTTGTGAGGTGCTACTTCGCTTCCTGGGTTCGTAGGCAGCGAGGCTGGTGGGTGTCATGGGGGGAAAAGCTGAGAGCTGGCTGCTCCATTTAACTTAATTTTTTTTCTCTTTCTCCCTTTTATAATAGTTTAAGCGAGTATCAGAGGCCATGATGAGCTTGGAAAGTTCAGACCAGTGTGGATGTTCAGTCTGCTGTTTAAAGACTGGTGATAACGGCTCTAGAAATAGCATAGATGGCAACATCTAGTAGAAGCCTCGTGTTTTTTAAGGAAAAAAAAAGTATAGCGTTGAAGTAAGTTAGGATGTATTCTGCAAATGAAGTGGATGTTAACAACAAAAGTTGTTGACTAGTATAAGTTGTTGTCTCCTAGTGCTGTGGCAGCATTGCTTATGTCTCAAAGGCATTACTTCTTTTCATCACTTTTGATGGAAAAATGATGCCTGTAAAACATGACTGTATAAGCCAGGTATAATGCCATCGGTAAACAGGCAACTCTTCCACGCTGGCTTGTTAGGAATTCATAACAGATAATGAAGTGGTATGCAACTGTTAGCAGTTGTTGAGGTCATATTTTTGAAACCCAGAGGGTTTTATGACATAAATATAGGTTTTCACATCTAAGCATGAGGAAATTTCCCACTAGTCTCAATAAATGGTGCACAAATGTTTACCTCGGTGCTAGAAATACCAACATGAATGGCTTGTTTCTGCAAGCATGCATGGAAGGGGTGGAGAGAGGCAATTCTGAAGAGATGCTGTCAATCACAGCTCGCTCTCTGAAACTAAGGATCAGGCTTTAGTAGTACTGCTGAAGTTTGTACTTCAGTGAAGAAGGGGTAAAATTTAAAGAACTCGGTAGAACCAGATACACCAGAATCCCTTTTTGGGAAAAACACCTTCAAGAAGGCTAATTATTTATATGTATGTAAGCTCCCTAGGAGTAGAAAATTTTTCATCTGTAACACAAAATCAAGTCCTGGCCAATGCTGGTGATATGTAATAAAGGGGAGGAAAGACAGAAGAGTTATCAAGGACGACTGACAGAGACATCAGTGACGTACAGTCCGAGCAGTCCAGCAACCGTGTGTGACCAGGTTTTGAATGACTGTGTAATTTGTGCATCATGACTCATTGAGGCAGGTTATTTGGGTATATTTTGGTAGTTTGGCCCTGATCTAGATGGCTGTGCTGTTCTGTAGCTTGTACTCTGTCCAGGATAGACAAATATATCAACTGCAAAGTGATCTTAATGCATTTACTAGAGTGTGGGTTTTATCCTGTGGGACCACAAGCCCATTGCTAGCCTGGGATTCCAGATTGCTGTGGAATGAACTCTGGACGGCCTGGTGATGAAGTGGTAATTTCTCTATCTTTTTGCTGTAACTAAAAGATCTTGCTTCATTTTTTAAGTAGCAGTGATCTGAAGGTGATGAGATGTTTGTAATGCAGATGGTGAGGGTTGGAAATTCTTCATTCTGGTGGAGGAAAGACCATGAAATAGTTTGGACGTCACTGCTAGTCAACAAAGGCATCTATTTTCAAAAACTCTGAGCAGCTACTGAGTGCACTGCATAAGCAAATGCCCATGCCTCTTTCTGGAGATAACAGTAGTAAATGTAATCTGCTGTGTCTCAAAGCAAATGTCACTTTTCCTTCCTGTGGCTGTTTGTGAAAACTGGATTATATCTGCCATTTTGTTGTCATCAATTGCATGTTTCTGTTCTGGCAGGCACCCCTAGTTGTGATGAGTTTAGTCTTGGGTGAGCTGCAGATTTTGCCCATTCGGGGGGACATGTTATGTTCGAGATCTCTAGTGAATACTGTACTAATTAGCTTTGGTCCTAAAAGGGGCATTGCATGACGCAGTGGGACACTCCTGTTAATCTTATCTTGAGAGTTACAACTTGTACCTACCATAAATCTGTTTTTTTCTGTTTAGCTTAGAGCTGCCCTCACACAATACAGTGTACTCAGAAGTTAGGAAAAAAAAATCCCCAAACCTGCTACACATGGAGTCAGAATAAGTTTAACTCTTTGACCTACAACAGTTCTGTCATCATCAATTGACACATTCTTCTTTCCTTTCTTGAAATAAAGCTTTTCCCCAGTGTTCTGGCAGTAACACAAGGGTTGCTTGGCAATGAAATCATCTTCAAAGCCAAGGCATTCATGAAAAGAATGCCTTTCTGGAAGAAAGTAACACAACTTACATGAGAATTTTTATTATGGCTATGCTGCAACCGGAACTTACCAAGTATTCGTATCAAGTATTTATAATGGTTTGAGTGACTTTTGGCTACAAATAGGTGGACATAGCTCATCATGTTAATACTTTTTTCTTTAACAAAAGGGAAGAAAGAGGCCATGTGTATTTCAGGAAATCAAGGAAACATGTAGGGCATTAAACTTAATATATGCCAAATGACAAACAAAATAATTTCTTTTTTTCTTTCTTTTTTTTCCTTCTTTTCCCCCAAAAGTCAAAGTGGGTGAATTTTGCGATTAAAGAGTAGGATGAAAAGGCAGAGATCAAGGAGGATGTTGCTGTGGTTAAAGGGTGTCATTGCGCTACATGCTGGTTTTGGCTGGGATAGCGTTGATTTTCTTCTTAGTAGCTGGTACTGTGCTGTGCTTGGGATTAGTACACAAATAATGCTGATAAAACCCTGAGTTTCCCATGCTCTGTCAGAGAGCGGGTGCACGAGAACCTGGGAGGGAGCATAGCTGAGACAACTGACATGAACTAGCCAAAGGGATACTCCATATCCTAAAGTGTCATGCTCAATATATAAGCTGGGAGAAGAAGGAGGACGGACAGGGGGGACGTTCAGAGTTACAGTGTTTGTCTTCCCAAGTCACCGCTACGCGTGATGCAGCCCTGCTGTCCTGGGGGTGGCTGAGCACCTGCCTGCCCCAGGAAGGGGTGAAGGGATTCCTTGTTTTGCTTTGCTTCTCTGTGCAGCTTTTGCTTTGCTTATTAAACTGTCTTTACATCAACCCATGAGTTTTGTAATTTTTATTCTTCAGTTCTCTCCCCCACCCCAACGCGGGGGGAGTAGGCGAGCAGCTGTGTGGGGCTCAGTTGCAAGCTGGGGTTAAAGCATGACACACTAAAGGCAGTTGCCTAAAGTCCAGGCTGGAGAAGGGAAATGCCATTGTGCAATCAAAGACTGATAGATCTATCAAATCTTTCTGTTACTTGCTGTGCCAGACTTTCTGCCTTGCTCTCCCCCACATAGGCATATACTCTTTACCTTCTGCTCTTGATGGACATAACATTTTATACTACTAAAAAGAAGAAAATGCTTAGGTGAACATATAAGAAATAGGAACATGAGTAACAGATTTGTAGTATGGTGCTTTTATGGGCAGCTTCCTTCTTGAGATGCGTTAGTTGCTCTTCATAGAAGGTTTTAGGAATGCCTTTAAGGGAAGGGTAGTTAGAAAGTAGGTATGCCCCTATCTGGGCTTTTTACTCATCATTGACTGCTAGAGGTCATGTGGAAACAGGTTAGTGTTAACCAAAGGGAAGGTAATACCATTTTGAGAATGTCTTATAAAACTTCTATAGCTGTTCTTGGGTACAGCTAATACAAAAACATTTAAAGATTTTGAGATCAGCATTAAATACTGTGATGAAGGAACACAAGAAGGGATGGTGGTGTATTTTCATTATGGTATTCATAAAATCTTCAAGCTTTTTATGTGAAATCACATGTCATTTATCGACATCTGTTCAGATTTTTAAAACATGATGCATAAAACCAGTGTTAAGCACTGGATAGTACAAAGCTTTGTTCTTTTCTCTGCAGGAGGCCTGTAAGCTGTTTCTGTGTCTGAATTAGTAAAATGTCATTGCAGAGTTTTCTGAATGATGGTAGGTAGGTTGCTTTCTCACAGCAGGTCCTGAAGGAAGAGCAAAATATCTATCCTGCACTGAGCAGAAGAAAGGTATGTCAAATCTCTTAGATTCCATTAAGCATGACTGGAAGCCGTGCTGTATTAGAGGATAAGGAATATACATCTGACAGCCAATGTCCCGGTACAACTGGGGCTCAGCTACATTTTATGAAGTGAGTTGAAGATGCGTAAGTTAGTTTGAAAAAAGGTTATGAGAAAAAGCAAGACAGCTACTTTAAGTCTACCGTAGCTCATCAGTGGGATTTTTTTTTTGGGGGGGGGAGTGTTTCGGTTGTTTTTTTTTTTTCTTGTGTTGCCACTGGGCAAAGCTTTACTGCCTAGGGAAGAGAAAGAGGTGCAAGCTCAAAGTAGAAGATATTGCCCAGAAGACTGTATGCAGTGTAACATGAATACAAGCTACTTCAGGTGATGGATCACTTTCCTGACCTTTTTATAGCAGATAACCATTTTTTTCTTGATCTTCATACCCCTCATATTGTTAATAGAGGGGACCTTGGGTACTGCAGCTTATCATCTGCTATTTTCATCTATCTAAATAAAGCTTCCTCAAAACTAGAGAAAGAGGGAGGAAAACATGTCTTCTGATTTGACATTAATTCTAATTAGACAATCTCTTCCTTGACAGCTTTTGCAAACACTATGGGGAGGGGAGGAAGTTTATTGAATAATTCAGTCTTGAGAGTGAATTGAGCTTGAGGAGAATTGTTGAATTCCCAGGTCTGTGGTCTGTGGTTTTTGTTATTGACTGCTCACATGGATTAGAAGTCCTGTCTCCGCAGTCAGTGGTTTTTATCTCCCCTTTGGATGCTGCAGTTTTGTCTAGCTTTCCATCCCTTAATGCCAGCGTTCTGATCTTGCAAATATGCATATGAAGAATTGTCAAAGAACCTTCTTGCTACCAAGGAGAGCCATAGCTCTCATGCTACCAGAGCTCCTTTCTAGCTGAAGTTCTGCATGTATCTATGCAACTATAAATCAGAATTTGGCCCTGGACCTGAATGTTGAGGAGAGTCCAGTGAAAGCTGACAGTCAGCACACTGAGTATGGAGTCATCTTTTCTTACTTCTAAGGTCTGGTGGGGTTTTTTTCTGTTCTACGGGGTATTAATTTATGACACTTTCCCTAAATGTTTGCCCGTTCATTGATGTTACTTTTATTACTGAAGTTTTAATCTTACAAATGCACATGAAGGCACGGTGTGACAAGGAAATTGATATCCCAGACAGAAATAATGAAATGAACACTTCAGTTTCACCTTGCAAGTAAAGGATGATCCAATAACCAAATCATCACCTGTAATTTCTTTCTTTTACTGCTAAAATGTGTTCCCTAAACTGCACTATAACTGTAGCTAGGTTGGAGCCACACCATCTTCCTCTCCCAGAGCTAGACATTGTCAGATAAAGAGCAGAAGTGTTGACCTTTACATTGCTTGGTGAACTACTGTTTAGAGACAGGGAATATGCTGAAAAGAGTGTTCCTACAATAACCTGGACAACCATTGTACTGTTCTTTTCTGAGGCACTGTTGCTAGTATCCTCCCCTCATGTGCTGAAGCATCCAAATCCTTAAGGAAGAGGAAAGCTTGATATCAGAAAAGAATCTTCTGAAAACGGAGTGTCTTAGTCATGCCAGATATACCCATGAAGTTTGTTATTTATATTAACATGCTAACAGGATGCCAGATGATAACAGGATAGGAGTCGGTCCTGTACTTTATGTATCTACAGTTAATAAGTAACAAAACCCCTAATCTTTCTATCATTTGATACACACACACACACACACACACATCTATTTGAGTCATTTGGGTATTTTTAAATGCTTAAAAAATAGAGCCCATTTTCTGCAAGGTGGAATGATGATGTGATAAATGTCACTGAAAGTAGCTTGTCCAGAAAAAAAAAAAATGATGAGGCTTGCTAATATTCAGGACTGTAAATAAAACCTGAACCAAGCTTAGCAAACGTTAAAGCCACCGAAAAAAGTAAATGTTATTATCTCCAATGCATTTTTTTCCTAGTTCAAGAAGCAGAATCATCTGCAACAAAAATAAGTCTGAAAATTGGTGTCATATTGTCTAGTAGAACCTTTATATAATTAACTCTTATTGATGATCTCACTCAGTGGTGCAGCTCATATGAGTAAATATATAAGAGTTCAATCATAATGTGGACTGCAGGAAAGCTCTGCTAATGTATTTCCACTCAGCTGCTTACAGCTACATGTTACTATTTCCTAACCAAAAGAAGGAATAAAAATGTTGTGTGGTTTTATGGCTTATAGCTTGATGAATTTGTAAGACAATGCTAAGAAAGTAGCTTTTGGTGGCCAGGATGTAGGCCATTACCTTTGAACCTTAAAAGATTACAGAACCTGCAGCTGAACAAGAGTTAAAAAAAAAACAAACCCAAAACCCCACCAAACATCCAAAAGAAAACCTTTTTTCTTATTTATGGTAATTTAATGCTTTGTAAATTATAGGTATCACTAGTGTTTCTATAGTCGTGGCCTGCTTTTAAAGGTAGGTAGGTCTAGGAAACATTTCTAATTAAGTGTTAGATCCAATGGGATCTGCTTGCAAGTAAAATAAGCCCAAAAATCCCCTTGTGGATTGATGAAAAGTTTTATTCCTTTTAGATCTGTCTTTAGTTCTGGTTAACATATAATCAGTTAAGCTAGAGCCCATCCAGAAGGCAGCAGTGGTTTAAAATAGTCAATTAATTGTGCTTTCTGCTAGATATTCTTGAAGTAGAAAGTGTAGAAACAGTAACTGAACTAACAGAAGAAATGAATTAATGTTAGTGTGTGTTTGAGGATTCACTTGACAGAAAATTCAGCTTCTGTATTGCAAGAGTCTGAAAAGTCCAGGTGGCCTCATTTGGCATGTTCTATTTTGGATCCGTGTTCTCTAGCTAATACACTCATGAGTAGACATGGACTGATGTCATCTCTGGTAAAGAAAATACAGGAAGAGAGAGGGTGAGTGTTGATCCGGTCCTCTCCAGGTCTGTTGAAGAGCAGCATTTTCTTGCTCAAGTGGTCCTGTTTGTTTTATTTTGAACAAGGAAACTTCACAATAGTTTATTTTCAGTCTCATTGGAGTTCTTCATTTTTTTGACATGCATTTGCTGCTTGCTTTCTGCATTTGATTGGACATAAAAAAGGAAAATCTGGAAAAAGAAGGGTAAAGGAAGCCATGGATTTGTGTTCTGGCAGTAAGTACCTATGTAACACTTGCGTCTATTATTTTATATGCTAACTACATTTTGGAGAAAATGTGAACACAGCAGTGATGTTGTTGCACGTATGTTGTCCCAACAGGCATGTTGGACCTTTGGGATCAGGCCCTTATGCTGGAGGTCAGGGATAATTGTCTGACTTCTTGAAAAGGTCACTCAGTATTCTTCTTTCATAATAAAAGCACAATAAAAAGCAGAACAGTGACATGGCTTTTGGCAACAATATAGAAAATATTTAATGCAAGCAAATATATTATCTTCTTGAGAATAACTTTAACTGTTCTAAGGGTAGTGATGTTGGCCATGGCTTTGACAATGCTGAGGACAGAAATTGGTGTGTATGTGTGTTTCAGAAAGGGAGGTGCTTTGCAGCAGAGCAGGGAGGGAGAGAGATGGTGCAGGGCTTTTTCTGGATCTCAGTAAGAAATGACCATCAGCAAATGACTTAGTAAGATAACCACTTTAATAAGACAGAATAAGAAGAGGGATATAGATAGTAAGCCTTACATCCCTTTGTGCCATGATGGATGGAGCCTGGATGGATTTTCCTACGGCACGCTGCACTGCACAGAGCAGCTCCTGTCTGTGGAGAGAAGCTCTCCCTTTGGTTACCCAAGCTAGTATAGGATTTCCTTACGAGGAAACAACTCTGTTCCTAAAGGACACTCACATGAGTTGCTGCACTGCCAGATGCAGGCGGGTAGTGCAGATGCTGATAGCAAGGAGTGAGCTGGCGGAGACTGCCCTGCCGCCAAGGCACTGCGAGCATCGCAGAGCCTGCTGGACATGCCGGACATGCAGCATCGTGCTGCCCAGCACTGGCCTGGGCACGCTCCCGTTAACTGTTACATGGATCACTGGCCCCTAAATGTGCAATGTGTCTCTCAATCAGGATGGGGAACATGCTAGTGCTTTCCCTTGTTTATAACTTAAACATTATTAAATTGCGGCCATCTTTAACAGGGTATGGTATTTTGTTAAACTTTTCCTTTCTCCTGAGTATTCAATGAACATTTTCAAGGTCTGTGTGGCCCATGAGCTGACAGTGTGTGTGTAAGTGTAGGGACTACATACCTCTTTTCACTTTTGATGCAGCATTATGCTGGTTTGTAGGAAAGGTTGTGTTTTATATGTCCAGTTTTCTTCTTTTTGGAAGTTTCCTTGGCTTGACTCTTTTTGTAATACCTCTAGAGCATGTGTCACATCCATTGCTGTTCTGGGCTCAAGGCAGACTTCGGGTGTGTAATCCCTTTTCCCACAAGCTTGAATTCAAATCAGAGTTGAAGCATGTGTATATACATTGCTTCAAGCACCAGAATGCTTCTGGTTTTAATTAAATGGGACAATCCATGTCCCTAATGTTAGATGCTTCCCAAGTACCACTCTGAATCAGGACTGCCTACAGTAATGCTCCTGGGCTGCTTGTTCGTGTAAAGATGGTAGGACCTTTTTTGCCAAATCTCTGGCTAAAGACGAAAAACTTCACCCTGAAAATACCCAGCTATTATAACAGCTAAATTGGTCACAGCCTTGTTAGTAAACAAATGACAGAAATAGCATTGTTCAATTTCCTCTGCTTTTTTGCTTAATTTGCTTGAAGAAGATTAAGGAATCCCAGCTGAACATGATGCTTTGGCCACAGTGTAACTTGTGGTACCTCAGTGCAATGGCTGCTGGCCTTCTGCTTCTGTGCAACCACAGGACCCTGTGCTTGCCGTAAATCTGCGTAAGACAGCAAGAGCTTTATGGGTAGCTTGGACATCTCCCTTCCCAACAGACTAACAAACAACTTCTTTCTTCTATTGCACCTGAAACATTGGGTAAAGAAATGAGCTGTGCTGCGATACATGACATTTTAGAGGGGAAACCAGGTAAGCTGTTTCTTTGGCACAGGCATACCTTAAACCTGGCACTGAGGCCCCATATATTAATGAGTTTCACCAAGACTTACCGGCAAGACAGTAATAAACACTTTGATCAGAAGAGTAGTGTTTTGGTGGGTTTTTTTAGCTTAATATATCTCTGTGATGCTGAGGCAATAAACTCTGCAGTTTGCTTTATTGGTTGCAATAATTACAACCTATACCTTAGAACAGCTTTTCTTCCACCCCCTGATCATCCCTCCAAATCTTTAAGAGCTATTTTTCCTTCTCTGAGGATGTTCTGATGCAGTCGATGCTATGTGGTAGGTCCTGGCCACCTGCTTTACTTGCTCATGTGAATGCTTTCTTGAGTCATACTCCCAAAATATGTTGTTGCCTAAATCTAGAGAAGGCTGTCAATTGGTAGCAGTTGAATTTTCATATTATACCAGAGTTTATGTTAAAGATAAACTCTTACAAAAATGATCAGTGTCTGGAAAACATCTGGGTTGTTTGCTAAGAAACAAGGGGTAGTAAGCATCTAGTTTTCTGTATGGGAAGGGTTTTCTCTTGCTGTTAATTACTCTAGGAACAAAAATCCACAGTAGACCACTACACAGGAAAATGAGATTCTCTGGCTTGTACTTCTGTTGTTAAATACTGAAGCTGTCACAGAAATGTTTCCCATCCTATGTCAGCTACTCTTAGCATTAAGAGCCTCTTCTTTAGGCACTGTGAATTTTCAGTTCTTGTCAACAATATCTTTTCAGCCAGAAGGGTTAAGGTTGCTTAGCAAGGTGGAGGGCACAAGGTGTGTGTAAGTGGGCTGTTAAGTCATTCTGTGAGCCAGAACTTGCAGGTAAAAATATTTTCTGCAAAGTGGCTCTTGGTCTTGCCTCTTTGGAATGGGTTCTAAGTGAGATGCTGTTGTACTGAGGTCCTGTAATTTTGTCTACTATGTCTTTTGATTTTAACCTCCTGGAAGAGTGTCTGTCTTTGGGTGAGGATTCTAAACAGAGTTCCAGGTGGATGATGGGGTCCACCTTTCAGTCTGGAGGAAACGGGGAAAATGTAAAATACCGTGCTGATCCTAGCATTCCCCTGTGCTCTCTTTGCAACGGTACTTGGAGTGGGCTGACTCCAGCAAGCTCTTTGGTCAGTGACTGAGCTATTTTGATTTTACTGAGGTGTGTACCTGTCCACGTGGATCACGTGTGAATGTAGATGGCCCCTTTCCCTCGTAGTAGAAAGTGGAAGGTGAAGAATGCATTCCCTTTTGGAATAACTGACCAGAGCAGGACTTGGAAAGCAAACTTTAGGGTCATAGGGAAAACTAGACGGTCAACAATGTGAAACTATTTGATTCTACAGTTATACAGGAGGAGTGTTAGATGGAAGACAAGGAACATAATAATCCTGCTTTGAAATTGCTGAGGCTTCATCTGATGCAAGTTTTGGATGCTGAACTTTCAGATATAGACAAGTTGAAGAGTCTCCAGAAAAAAAGAAACAAAAAAAGTCTTAGAAAATAAGAAAATAATGCTTCATAAGCAAATGCTAAAAGAAATAGGAGATTTAATAAGATTTTCTAAAGGAAAAGAATGATCTTTTGACTGTGGAGAAGTTTGTTATGTTTTCTGGCTTCTTTAAATAGAAGATGAGTACATAGAAAAAGAGGGACAAAATATAATCAACTCAACAAATAGTAAAGAAAACGCAGTTTTCTACGCAATAGAAGGCTATCTAACTGGATAAGAAAGAAACTCAAGTTAACAATACATTTTTTTACTTGAATACAAATCATGAAAAAGCATTTTGTCTTGATATCTTAGCAGTGGTTTAGTTTTGCAAAAAATATTTTAATTTTAAATACTTTTTCTTGTGTAAATTAGCATACCTTTGCACTTGCTGTTGAATATATATTAAGCTTAAACAAAACATAAATGCTTGTCTTAATTGTTTCTAAAGCAGCCCATCTCAGACGAGCGCAATTCCCAGCAAATTCCTTGTGAAGACTATGGTGACTATCTTTACACTGTATAAGAGCCTTTACTCATAAAATTGGGTAAAAGCAAAGTAATCTCTATGGGTGCCTGTATTTGATGTTATTTGGTGCAATAGGAACATTTCAGTAGATTGCAGCAGTTGGTTCTGAGATTTGTTTGTGTGGGGTCTGGGGATTGTGGTTCAAGATGCATCTCGTCTAGTCCTCTGGACCTTAGGTTTGTATTTGTACATGCAGTTCAAAGCTGACCAGTGCTGAAAGCTCATGGTTTCAAACTCCCTCTGGGGTTGGAGAGCATTTAGAGGGTAGCTGAGGCATATTTCACTTCCCTCAGAAACAAATTAATTTTACTCACATCAACTTTGGACTGTCTTGGAGTACAGTAAGCACAGATAATTAGGAAATTCACTTCAATACTGCACTGTTGCACTGAACCGAAGGATAAGGAGATAAAACCTTTACGGTTCCTCCTTGTGAATCACACAGTGGACATTCCCAACTTACCACACTCTCTCCCTTGTTTTTCCTTAAAAAATACAGAATTATTAAACCAGACAGATAGGCCTACTTTTAAGTGTATACTTTATCACAGTACAACTGTGAGCAAACTAAGGCATGTACGATATGATTTTTTTGTTGGTAGTTCTCCTCACTGAACTGTCAAAGGCGACTTAAATTTCCCTACTTAACAAAGATGTTATTGGTAAAAACTTTGCTTTTTCTTGGTAGGCATGCCAAATATCAAGGGTACAGAAATTTATACCCTATTATTGATAACAACTAGACATTATTAAGATATTCATCAAAAGGATCTTTGAACTTTTTCTTCTGTTCAACGACCTAATACTCATGTGCACATCTGTCTGTCACAGGAGTTCTTTAACATTTGATCAAAGTATCTGAAACCATATGGTAAAGGCCTCAATAATTAACAGGTCAGGATTTGCCTTCAGTTATGTCTCACAACATAAGCTGTGTTTGTGTGGATGTAGCAACAGAGTCTTCTGACTCGATGTGCTGCTTCTCACATTGAGAACTAACATTGCTTAATAAATGTTAATTAACTTACTGTAGCCTTACATAATCAGAATGCAACTTTTTAAGCTGACAGTTTCTGCCCTTAAAGTTGTATTTATAGTTTGTATATGAATCCAAACTTTCCTTCTGTTCATTATGGTACAACCAGAGTTGGATGAGAAATGTCTTTCCAGTTTTTTGAAATTTTCAGGAATGTCATGATAACTTCTGTTCCAGTGTGGGCAGAAACCATGATTTTTTCAGATTGTTTTGGATTGGGTTTTTTTTTGCTAATAAAAATGGGACTGTTTTTATTCGGCCACTTTGGCAGTTGGAACACACCATGGGAAGACAGCACCTGAATCAAATGCCTGATACCTCCTTCTACATGAGTTTCCTCACAGTTAGTTTTGCTATATCCAGCTGAGAGGAAGGAAGACCTACCTTTCAATTTTTTTTCTTCCACACTCTTTCAGAAAGTTAATTTTTTTATTACCTTCCTAAACCAAACAAACAGATTGGCAGTTCCTTACAGAAACTTGTTTAGTTAAAACATTCTTGGCAATTTGTGTTGCAGTCTCTCAAAGGCTTTGGCAGAGTAAAGGGTGAGTGGGACTCCTTTATTCTGGTTCCAGCTGCTGAATTTGGGTTGACTAGTAAGATTCTTCTTCCTCCCTTGAGACCTCAGATGGCTTCCCATTTCTTTACCTCTTTTGTTGTTTTGGTTTGTTGTTTTGTTGTTGTTGTTTTGCTTGTTTGTTTGTTGTGGTGGTGTTCTCCTCTTGCTCAGTTCATAAGATCTTTACTTAAAGACATGAGGGGTTGATTATCTGATTTCCCCAGGAGTCTGAACTCTTCAGTCCTAGGCTCCTCCTTGCCATTAGGTCAGCAGGGCTGATAAAAGCTTGCTTACTGCAGATTGGCTTCACCCAGTGCATCCAGCTATTTTTCCCTCAAACCACGTGGAGAAGGAGAAATGATCCATAGCTAGCTATAGTCTTTGTTTTTTCCCTGCTGTTATGTTTCTGTTCATACACAGGCTTTTCAATTTCACGAAGCCAGCTTTACATGAAAGCTGAAATGTAATTGCATCCTCCTGAGTAAAATGGATAATTTCTGTGCCAACTGCATTTTTAAAGAAAAAGATTACAGCATTCACTCTGCTGCCTGATTTCTTTGCCGATGAATCCCTTTGCTGATATAAAGGGATTAAATATTCTAAAACACTAGCCAGAGCAATTATATATGATTCTGTAAGTGCACAGAATAACACCTTCATTATTTTTGTCAGGGAAAGAAGTCAAACATAACAGGTAGACCTCTTCCAATACAGCTTGGTTTACTTCAGCAAATACTAGTGAGGATTCAGTTCAGTATATATCTGCTCACTGTTCCTCTCAGCTCTCCATGTTAACTTGAACTTCAATTATCTTGCAGAATTTGTGCTTTTTGATATACCTTGTACATCTAAGGCAACATAATAAATATTGTACAGTTTTTGGGTTTTTGTTTGTTTTAAACTGAAGACCCTAAGTGTAATAATATTTGTTGATGTCATGGGGAAAAAAGAAAGTGTGCATGGTTGCACACAAAGCAGTTTCAAATATCTTTTTCCTCCCTTTTTTCTAGTTTCTAGCATTGTTTGTCTTGTTCATAATACCTTTACATGGCCTCAGGAAATGGGTGGCTTTTACAGAGTTGAATTTAGTTACAGTATTTTGCCTTTCATTGATCACATTTCCTAAGTTTTCCAGGCTTACTCATGCATTTTATGCTTGCTTATTGACAGTCATAAAATAGTTTAATTATAGTTATGTTGTGAGCATAATTATGCCAATATATCTCGCTTTCTTTGAATAGTGTACAGAATTATCTTTTCCCGGCCAGATGATGTTGCAGGATTACCTGAGAAAAGACTTGGTAGGAAGATAGTGCAATGTAATTCTTGTTCCCAAAAATGCGCTTGTCCATCTCAAGACTGCACAATCCTTCCCTTAACATTGGAATTTATTCTTTGAAAGCTCTCTCTGATATCCCCCAGAGTGGTCCAAACCAGCTTAATGAATAGAGGTTAGGAAAAATGGTATTCTAGCTGTTTTGAAAAGTTTGTATTTGCGAAAGTGGGAGAGGTTGGGAAACTCAAGACAACCTGAACACAAGAGTCTGGAATTTCTGGGGTAAAATAGTTCTTCTTTGGGCACAGCTAAGATAATTGGAAGTATAGTTAAACTGTAAGACTTGTAGTCTCCTTCAGGAGGTGCTGAAGGGGTAATTCCTATTAATGTCCAGTTCAACAGATATTCTGTGTCACAGGATGAAGGGGGTGACAAGGTCCTTCTCCTTCAGTTACTGTCACAGTTACACCCATCCTAGCTAGTGATTACGGTGACTGCAGGAGAGGCTCAGTGGTGCCACATCATTGACTTTTTGAGCACTGCATGTTCATCTCAACCGAGAAACACAGCAATAACCAGACAAGCCCTAAGGAAGTATTAGAGCCTCTGTCTATAAAATAAGATTATGTTCTGAAAGATGCTGAGCATCAACTCTGAATAAAATCAGTAAGAACAGAGAGTGTGCAGGGCAACTCAAAGCAATGCAGAAGAAGTACTGTAAGCCTAAGAGCATTGGAAGCATGAAAGAAAATTATGAAATTAAACCCAGTGAAATGTATATAATTATACTCCAGTAGACTGGATTATAAACCAATGTGAGCACTGGTACTTAAGAGGCTTTGGGGAGGAGAAGGTGGGTAGATCATCAGAAGAACTGTAAGTGCCAAGAGAAAAGACTGAAATATCATAATGCTGTAATATCCTCATGTGGGGTCAGAAAAAAGAGTGAAACTTTAGAATGGGAATTGTCATCTGTGTATTTGCTTCTGTATGTGGAAGTCTAATGGATTCTGAAAGTCTTCTTAATGTGCACTTTTCAAGGAGTTTCTTTAATTCCTATTTCTTCCCAATAATAGAATTTTTCTTGCTGAGATGTGCTACAAATGCTGTGATATTTTTTTTCCTCATTAGGAAGCACAAAAAAAGGTCTATATTGCATTTTCAGAGAACAGCTGGGTCTTTATAGTATGTATTCTTACTCTTAACTTTACTAAATTACAACCACTAACCATATTATTTAACCATACGGTTATCTAACCATAACCACTAACCTGATTTCAGCTGAATTAAAGCTAACTTACTCTTCAATCTCTACCTGAACAAAAACATTCATCAGTGGTGTTCATGAGTTCACAGAATGCTAAGATTACAAGCAATTCTCATGTATTGTATAACCATCTGCAGATCTTAATGCATCTTTTGGCAGCATCCTCTGCCTAAAAGGAAAAATGGTTCAAAGCTATTGTGGGAGAGGATGGAGTTTTTTCTCCCTTCTAAAGCAAAACTTGCCCTTCTTTCTTAGCACAAGTCTGTAACTATTTCAACCTCACGAAGTCAGCCTTTCAAGAGATGCTTAAAATTATACAGGGGTAGTACTCGAAATCTGAAGCCAATGTGTTTTCTACCATCTACACTGTTTAAGATGTATAAAGATGTCTGTTTTAATGGTAAAAGCAAGAGCACTTTATTCAAGGCTTTTGATGATTACTTGCTTTTGGAAACACTGATTTTTTTTTTTTTTTTCGGTGATGTTCATGGACTTGAGTCTAAAGTTTCAGTCTTTTATGGCAGACGTTTCTTCCAGGCCTTTAGACCTTTCCCAGTCTAGTTAGTCTTTGAGAAGTCACAGCCTATGCTTTTGTACAAATGCTAATTGAACCAGCCCTATACCTTGCTTAGCACTTGAGAAACAGTATCAGCCCTCTGTGAGCTCTTATTTCCCAGGATTTAATTCTACTCTAAATCCAGTCTTATCCTTAGCATAAACTGGTATCTGTCTTAAAAAGAGTGGTAGCTTAGATCTCTCTGCTTCCTCCAGCCATCATTTTATCCCTGTGAGGTTTTAAACAGTCGTCATTGATTTCAGCTTTCCAGCTATCCATTCCCAACTTTAAACCAGCTTAACCTCTCCTCTCAACTGGTGCCAGAGGCTCTGTGCCTTCTTTAGCAGGAGTAGTGACTCCTTTATGGTTTCTTCCGTGTGTCCTTAATTTAAATCATTCATGATCTGTGACTAGTTTCACTCTAGAGTTTCTCTTTTCCTGACCAGTCACAGCCTGAGCTGTACCCCTGAGTCTCATACCTGCTTTAGAAGGAGTGACATTACATTTCTTCCAATTTCTTCAAGCTCTTATTTTAGCTGCATGAGCATGTCAAGATCTATCACTCAGCTGCATATGCTCTCCTTTTTTCAAGCTCTGTCCTTAACCTAAATCCCATCTTTCCAGCAATGCAGTGGGACTTGACGTACCTTATAGCCAGCAGCAGCATGTTTACACCTCTGTCCCACAGTCCTCACGTCACCCTGAAGGCTCTTAACCTGCAGCATTCATCTCATGCCTGCTTCTCTACTTTCCTGAAAGCTAACCCGAAAAGTGGTTGTAGGGCTAGTTAGTACTTGCCTTAACTGGAGTGACAGCTCACATAGCCCTGCTTCCTCCAACTCTCATTTTGGGAGCACCTGCAGAACTGAAGGTAGTGCTGAATCTTGAAGGTCTCATAGGGCTGGAGTGCACTGGGCGGGAGAAGAAGGTACAGTCTGGTCTGCAGGGTTTGGGAGAGGGTGAAAAGTGAGTTGGATTTTTTAAGACCTACAGGGCTAAAACTGGGCAGGTATAAGTTGTATGTCTGGTGTAGCTTCTAATTTTTTAATACAGTTTTACCATCCTTTTACCTGTCGTCTTGCTTGTCTTTAGTGATCTGATGCTCACTTCAGCTTTATAGGCTCTCCTTCCTTGAGCAGTCCCTAACTACAGTCTAAGCTGCGACTACTGGGCTGTTATTTGTCTTCCCATGCTAGAAACTCCTTTAAAGATCTAATGCTAATGCATTTTTCCTCTCATCCCTGAATATATCCCTGGCCATACGACCTGCACTTCCCATTTAAATTATAAATCATTAACTTGTGCTTTCATCATAAATGTATCAGGTGGAAGAAAGCTGTATCTCTTACTCAGGTTGGAACTGGAATTAGAGTTATATTTTGGAATATTGTTCTCTGGAAGCTGTCCAGCTGCAGCAATGAGTCTAGATTAAACATGCTCCAGATCCCTATACAAAGATAGCTTTTTTCTCACTTATCATTTCTAGCATCCAGCATCACTTTAGGTCTTTAGCCCTTGATTTCCTGATCCCTGTTCATAGTTTGGTCTGAGCCTTATTCCAAGTAATAAACCTAGCCCAGTGATAGCAACCTGTTCTATTCCCTAGGTAGCCAGCCTTACAAAAGTAAGTTTTGTCCAAAATAGAGGACTAATCCGACAGTAATTCTAGCTTTACAGCCCCTCCTGTGCTGATTCATAACCTTAGTATTAATTAGTCCAGCTGCTTCTGTCTTCTTCCTAACCTTGAGAGAGTGGCGTGTGGGGTACTGAATTTAGTTCTTTGTTATGTTTTCTGGAATTCAAACCTTCTTGACTATCTGGCTTAGCAACATACAACTGTTACTTTCTGTGCTGTGTTTACTTTGGTAGAGAAATAAATTGAGTTTATATCTCAGCAATACAAATCCTGACTAAACTTTTAATTCAAAAGCATGCAGAGATAATGTGTTTGCATAAGCAACTCAATATACATATACACATTTTTATGCTTAGAAATTACTATTTTTTTCACAGAAAGCTATCATATATACTAATAGGACTATTAGAAAGAAGGGGTTTTTTTTGTGTGTAGCCTATCTCTGTGCAATTATGTTACATTTTCAGAGCATAAGGAAAAAGGCTCCAACCCTCCACCCCCTCCCTTCCCCTAGGGCTAGATTTTTCCAAGAAGTTCCTCTCTTTAGGAGGAGCACAGGGAGTACGTTGTGTGCTGTGCTGTCTCGAAAAATATGTCAAACTGCTATGATCTCTACACAGCAGCTGATCGCTTCAAAATCTGGCTTTCATCCAAGTCAACCAGCATATATGTATGTAGTACAGCCTTTCTCAGTGGACACATGATGAGCTTATTAAAAAAGCTGTATACATACCGTGATTTTTCATATAGATTGAATTCAGTCTAAGCACATTTTCATTGATGCATTCAAAAATACTTCTCAAGAGGGGATGCTTCTAGGCAGCTGCTCAAGTATGTTTCTTCAATCATTTGAATGGTAGAATTTTTAAAATATGTAACCCTTTTGATGATGAAGTGTATTTATAAAATATATTCTGTCTTCCAAAAAAAAAAAAGATTATTAATTTTGCAAAGGATTCGCTGTGAATTAAGTGCAATATCCTAGCTGTAAATAGTAGAATTTAACTGGGAAGGTTAACTTTCTCAGGGTAGGTTGGGAGCAGAAAACCCAAATTAAAATTAGTCTATAAACAGTTTGTTAACACAGCTTCTGTAATGGGAAATCAGTTTTCAGATCTTGATTTTTCAGACTGAACAAGATCCTAGCACACTTTAATGCCCTACTGTCAGATTAGATTCTCTTTATGAAGAGATTTCAGTAAATGCTCAATATCAAGCGAGCATACCTTGCATACATGGTAATTGTCAACTTTTAACTCTTCTCTAAAGGGGATGATGAGGAGTGTAAAAGAAGACTGGCAATACTTAAATTTCCTGGAGTGGTACAGATGCTAAAGGTCTTTTCTAACTTAAATAATTCCATGATTCCATATTATGCTAAGGACTTGCACCCAGCAGCTATGAATCCCTGGAAGACTTTCTGCTACAGGGATCCTGTGCTATTCTGGGATAAATCAGGTATAACATAGCAAATTCCACAATACTGTTTACTGCAGGTAAAGAAGGTCCTTTACTTCCCATGGATTGAGATTGATGTGCAGCTGCAAATATCTCTCACCAGTTTATTGGTAACTCATAAAAGACAGAGGACCTAAAGAGCTTTGATTAGTCAAGAAGAAGCCCCTCACTCTTAGCCAAATTATACTGCAGCTTTTGATTTATAGCTTTATGGCATACTTGTGGTTTTGAGTCTCTTACTGTGCTTTTAGTCTGAGGACTTTTGAATGCAGACAGATGCTTTGTTGCTGCCAGTAGGAAAGAGAAGAGCCTTTCTAAAACCAGCAGTCTTAATAAGAATTCCATGACTAAGGTTCATACTAGTCTGACCTTTCTTTAAACTGTGTACAGCAGTCTTTTTTTACTATTATTATTTTTTATGAGATGAAAAGGATTGATACCTTGCTTCATGCTATGTGATTTACCATGATAAAATACCATTTTGCCTTGGGCTTTCTGCTGACTGTGCTGTAAGGCTTGTACCCCAAAATGTGTTTGTCAGTATGTATCACATCTCTTCTTATCTAGTTTGGTCTATCTGCCTATTTATGTAACTTTTTGTATCATCAAATGCTTATCAGCACAGGGATTCTGGCAAATTCCCTGTCACAGATGTATCTGTGCAAGAGTCCTGTGTTTCTCATCTTGTTTCTGCAATGATGTCACACACCTGTGTCAGGTTGTACCAGCTGCAAGTGTTAAGGATCTTGTAATTAGGTGAGGCTGTGCTTCCAAGGACAATTAGGAGTGAGCACAGGACTGTGAACACAATGTTTGATTTCTGATTTGTTTTGTTTTCCTTTCTATCTGTGTAATGAGAAAGCTCACAGTAGCAGGGAGATACTATATGAATGAGCTATATAAGTTACTCAGAGAGCCTTGAGGATAGGGAACACAAAAGTGGTAACTGAGCACTTTTTCTCTAAAAATAAATTTCTGTGAGTAGCAACTCTATTTGTCTATCATATATAAGGTGAAAAACTATCCTTTATGCAAGCAATTGGAAAGGAGAGAATTAAAAACCAAATAAGAGTGTAAGGCGTGCTTGACTAGTCAAGATGTAGAATAGGATGCAGCAATATGTATATGTCAACAAAAGGGTGTAAAAATGCAGAATTCTGTAGTGGAGAGAAGTCTGATTGCAGCTGGCTGGCTGCAAAACTCATCATGAATAGTGGGAAGTATATGATCCAAGCAGGTGGTGAGTAAAAGAACCTGAGTGACAATTCTGTTGTTGAGTTTGTAGTGGATCGCAGCCCTGCTCGATGGCAGAGGCACTGTAAGCATTTGCTAGGCCACTTCAGTGCGGGGTTTTTATCCTGTTGCTTTCTCTTGTGTATGTTTTACCAGCTGCAGGATCAAGAGGAATAGAATGGCCAGATATCTTTGGGTAAGATATCTCTGTGATTGTGTTTGGGTTTTGTGTGGTGGTGTTTTTTTGTTTGTTTCAGGTTTTTTCTTCTTTTTTTCCCAAACTTCTTTATTCTGTTTTATTACTAATTGTACTTAATATCTAATCCCTTAGTCTTCTGCAAAGAATAAGCAAAACTGGTATTGAATGTGTTTGGGGGGTTTGTGTTTGTTATTTGCCTTATTGGGGAAGTCCTGGGCTTGCATTTTTCTAGGTCTTGGTTTTTATGTTTCTTGTTGCTGTTTGTGTCTTCTTGCTAATCCGTTTTGCACTGCAACCCCCAGTTCTCGTGTTACATTCTAATGTTTTTCTCCTGTGTTTGTTAGCATTGCGCTCCCTTTAATGCATCTGTGAGTTTGACCTATAGCTCTCCTGTTGCTGTTCAGCTTCTCTCACTTCTTATTTTCCTCAGAATCATGGGCTCTGTCTCCATGATCTCATTCAAAACACCTTCACACATTTATGTTCTCAAATGCTTTATTAGTCGGGTCCAAAATAACTCTCTCTTCTAGCTCTTTTTTTTTTTTTTTTTTTTTCTGTCTTCTGAAACAAAAGTTTTTCTCTGTATATTTTATGGGTTTGTTTTTTTTTTTTGTTTAGCCTGTGTCCAGACATATGTTTAGGATGCAAGGACTTACATCAACATTTGTGAATCTTTTAGAGATACTTTTCAAGTCCTATTCACCACAAAAGAACCTGTTTATTTACTACGCAATTACAAAGAAGAACTGGTATCTAGGGCTTTCAGGTGTCCTGATGATCTCTTGGTTTTCCTTTATTACTGTCAGCTGAGATTGATTAGGACAAGGTGAAATTAGTCCTAACTTACCACAGGTTTGTTATTTGCATGCTGTTTGCTCCCTGTGGCCCACCAGAGTCCTGCAGCTCGTCATTTCCATCTCTGTATTACTGTGGTATTCTGCCTGAAGTGAATACGTGGACGAAAGATGGCAGGAGAATAAGGGTAAGGGACATAAGGAAGTCTGAAGGTGTGCAGGTGTCTGGGAACGGGCAGTGAACTTTAACTTGAGAAACCTGAAGCAGTTTCTCAAAGAAAAAGCTAGTTCAATTTTTATCTAGTATGTTGTAAATGTGTGAGTGATACTTGATAGGGAAGTGGGAGAAGACAGAGAATCTCTTTAACTGTATGGTTTGCCAAAATAAATCTGCTTGCTGAAGATTAGGAGGGCATTGAAAATACGATTATATGTGCTGTGGGCTCCAGTAGGTTTCCTGAGCTTGGCTGAGGAAGAAAGCACAATCCTCCTGAGATTCTGGAGGACTGAAATAGAGACTTGCTGATACAACATAAATATTTGCTTCAAAGTACTGCTGATGAACTGTGGAAGGATGGCTTTCAGATCACAGGGAGTTTTGCCCCATGTGTACTGAAGTTAGATTACTGCCCCGGTCATGTGTGAGTTGTGGTATACTGTCTGTGCTTCCATATAGGAGCCTTTCTTGCCTGTGTTTTTCCCTTCTTTAAAATAAAGATTAGCAACATCTGTTACAGTGAATGCTTTGTTAAAAGGAAGGTTGTGAACTGGCACCTCTAGTGAAGCTGTATTGGTAAACAAACTACCCAAGTTGTTAAGCTTTAGTTTTGGGGAGCCGATTGTCTCTCTAGCATTGAGCAATTTTCTTACAGTTTTTAGGGCTTTACTTGCTATGATATGACATTGATACACTTGTTAGGAGAAGCATGTAGAGGTCACTTGTCTCCTTGGAAACCAGAAGATAAAATTATTCTAGTTTTATCTGTTGCCTGTATTTTGGTATAAATATTTTTTTGTTTCCCAAGGGATAGCTACCTAGGTATGGAGGCATTAACCATTTTGTAATGATTTTGTGTTCTGCTAAGGCAAGGGGGTCTTATAGTGGGCAAACAAAAACAGCACTCTCAATTGACCAGCTCTGATACACTGTCTGCCTCAATCACCTTGCTTTCTAACTAGAAATCAAGGCATTACAAGGTGTTCCCTTCGCCTCTTCCTCCTGACAGTTTGTGGGGTTTCTCTGCCTTTTGTCCAGCCTTCTCTTCAGTGCAAGGTTGTTTCTATGCAAATATTTAAAATAAAAGCCTTGTAGAATATGTTCTTTCTATAAAACTTGGATGGCTAATGGTAAAGAGCTCATTTATAATATATGTCACTGAGGTAGTTCGTATTCCCATGGAGATACTAATGCTGCGCTGCAAGGAGAATGAACATGGGAAGGTGCTAAGAGTCTGATGACTGTAGGTCAGAAGCACTTAGCAGATGTAAAAGAGGAGCTATGTTCTTGTTGAAAGATAGATACAGTGTGACAGGTGATTTTTACTAATAGCGTGGTAACAAGTGGCAACCAGACAGATGCGGTCTTGGGAGTTTTTGTCTCAAAGCATCTTTATTTACTAGAATATTTCTTGTACATTGAAGTGTTTAACGCAGGGAAAACTGACCACCTGCAGTGAGCCTACTTGGGATTTGAACTGTATCACAACTATTGACCTTATGATTTGATTTTAGGCATGAGAAAGATGATAGTATAATAGGAATGTTCTCCAAAATAATCTGTACATAAAATACAGTCTAATACATGTACTCTAATATAATAAAATTATTTCTGCAATACAGAAAAAGTCAGCATTTCATCCTTTGGTCTATCTTTTGATTCTTTTCCAGTTGCCAGTTATGACATCTTACATAGGTAACAGCAAAGACTCGAGCTTCTTAACTCCTAGTGTCCTTTATACCGTCCTTTGCTTATAGAGGGATACCACAAGGTTTGCTTCAGTGCTCAGCTTTTAAGAGAACTAGAAGAAATCCATTTCCAAGACTGAACAGAGCAGTGTATTGGTATGGGTTTTGACCTGTGAAAGGTCTAGGTGAACAAAAATCTACTATCAACTGAAGTTGATCAGAGGAATCGAATGCTAAGACAGTTTGAAAGTCCTTTGGTTGAACAAATTAGCACCAAATGTGTGTATCTGCGGAGGAGGATGTATTTTGTTTTTTCTTCAAACCAATTGCTAAACATTTTCTATAGAAATAGCTAGTTTCATTGCCAGGAGTGCATTGCACCATTCTATAACAGCAGCTATGTTTATGCTGTCCCATGTGACTCTAGAGATGACTTTATTTCACACACTGCTTTTTATTCTGGGCTAAGGCTGTCCAACTGGCGGATCTTTTCTCTAGAGCTATTAACAATTTTGTAATTAGTATGGTATGACAATCCACATTGTCTCCAGTGAAAACGCAGTCTCCAAGGCTGCTGTCATGCTAAATTTCTGAGCTACTAAAAAATCAGGAAGAATTGCCCTGCTGGTAAAATGTGTGCTTCCTTTCAGCTTCTTTTGTGCCTTAGTTTTTATGGAGCTCTCGGAGACTGTTGGTGTTGATGGAACTGGAGCACACCGCTTCCAGCAGTGTTCTGATTCTCTTTCCCAATTTTCTTCTGGTCAGCCAACTTTCTCCTATCGCTATGCCAACCAACTGCAGTTTGTCATCAAAGATCTTGTGATTGTGTCCACTGAATGATGAATTTGGAAGTTCAGGTTTTGCGTTGTTGGGCTCTGGTTTGAGCAGGTCGCTGTGGAGCTAGAAACAGTTTGACTGAAAGTGAAGCTGGGCGTTTGGGTGCATTGTGTGGCAGATGTTAGGTGGCAAGAAATTGTAATGGCATTGGAATGGTTTGTATACATGTTGTTTCAGTGACTTTCCAGCTCAAAGCCTGATTTTAGATTACTTTCATGTACATATGTCCTGATAAACAATGTCTGGAGCCTAGCTTTCAGTGCTATATTGATACCCCAAAGGGAAGCTTATTGTAATCTGAAACAAAAATATGAAGTAAACTACTTGGTGTCAATGTAAAGCTTGTTAAGGGGTTTGCAGGTGTTCAAATTAAATTTTCCTTGGAGAAATGGGCACCAGTCCCTATTTGCATTTAATGTTCTGCAGTATGTTTCTGTGGTTAACCATTGGGAACTTTAAAGTGACAGGAATGTGCATGATGAGTAAATTGTGCACAGTGGCAGTCTTCTATTACTTATATGGAAAAGTTACTACTGTTTCTTTTTCCTGACTGATAATATAACAAGGAATTACCAGTTATGTAGCACTGAATGTAGAAAAGGTATGCCTAGAACGTTTCTAAATTTTTATTTTTAGCCCCATATACTAGGAGATTTTTTTTAAACTGCCTGTTTGCAGTGTTCTTTGATGTTTTACTGGGTTTTGTATGGAAATTCTTCTATTTAAAACAATCAAAATGGCTGCTGGAAACACAACCACAGGGGAACCTTAGGTGTAAGGTAGCAATCCTGGTAATAGTGTCAATGATTAGCTTAATTTCTTTAGCTTAAAAAAAAAAACAAAAAAAACAAAAAAAACCAAACAAGCCACCAAACAATCCTTAAGAGTCTAAGGGAGTCTGAAGGTACTGAGTGTTTTGGAATAATTTAACAGATTTAACTGTTTTAGTATGACAGAGAACCTTCTCAAGAAAGTAAAATGATTCTGCATTATGAATGATTGCAGAAGATATCTACAAACACTACTGATTGTCTGTATTGCACTTCTCCTTCATTTAAAGTTTTTCTGATTCTACATCACAAGCTTGTAACACTCGCCAAAGCAAAAAACAGATTAATGGGAAAAGCAATTCAAGGGCTAACACAGCTTAATGTTTGTAATATAAATTACAAACTTAATATTATATTGTGACACAGCTAGCTAGTAGAAAGTTAAATGGTGAATTGGTTTGCCTTTTTTTTTTTTCAGAGAGTTCTGTTCTATTAAATGCATGGCTGCTGTAGTATGAAGAAAATCTCAAGTATGTTGCTATCTAAATCTCTGTTTGAAACACGGCTCTGACTTTCAGTGAATGAGTGACTAGTGTAGTAGCATATTAGATGAGCAAAACTGAAATAATGAACAGAATTACCCAGATGAGAATTCTTTTTTGGATAACTAATCATAGTGTACACTTTTGGTGAAGCTTTGATAAGCATCTTCCATTGGCTAATTTGTTTAATGTGTTAATATAAAGCCTAGTTATGTATGTGTAAACTTGGATGCAAATTAATAGGTAGATGATCATCATACCTTAGCTTATTCCATACCTTACCGGTACTATCTGTAAGCTTTGCTTATTTATTCTGTAAGGTGGTCTGTATTTAGCTACTGTAAGTATTTTTTAGGAAAACTCCACTACAACTTTGACATGCAGCACAACACTCTAACAAGCAAATGAAACTATCTAGAAACAGAATAGGACATACATTTGAAAGTCAAAGCTACTTTCCAAAAGACACTTGAATTACTACCAGAAAATACGTTGTCATGCATTTGGATGAAAACTAACAAAATTTGAAAAACTTAATTTTAGTAACAGTCATCGGTAAATGGAAAAAGTTAGGAGCAAGTGCCTAAGTGTCAAGTTGTCCAGAGATGCTTACTTTTGTGTCCTTGTAGCCAATGTGGTGTTAAGGGTCTATATAGCTTGGTGAATGATGCTGGCAGTTAACCTGTGTGGGGTTTTGCTAGTCTCAAAAACAAGCCTTTGAATTTGATAGAGTGATTTGCTGGGCAAATATATCTATATTACCTGCAGACATGACAAAACTTGAGTGCCTTGATGCTTATTTTTTTCCCCAAAGAGTAACAGAATGGAAACCTTTAATTTGGACATATAGTGTCAGTGGCAATGATATTGAAACCTAGCAGAACTGGTTTGTAGTGGTGACTTTAGCTTATATCTTCTAGTGCTTAGGAAACTAGTGGTGATTGTAAAATGAGAGATTATATATTGGCACTCACATCTGAGGAAATGTCATGGAGATATTTGTGAAAGTAACAAATCCAAAGGCAGCCAGTTGCACAACTGAAGAAAGAGGCTAAGGAAGCTTATCAAGACAATGCAATAATAAGCAGAAGTCTGCATGTCAATATTGTATAGTCCAAATAAAGCTGGAGTAGCCATAGATGAAGTCTTATGTGCAGAATTTACAGGGCCCAGGGTAGAGTCTTATCTTTTTTGGACTGTCTGGAAAGTAATATCAAAAGCTCAAAACTGTTTTGGTTTTGTTTTCCCCAAGTATTTTGTGCAAACTACTATAAAGGCACTTAAATGCCTGTATCAATTAGATTTTTCTCTGTGGAAATTGGAGGAGACTGCTGTAGGAAGTGAACATGAAAGAATTTTTTTTTCATTTTTCAAAAAAACCACAACATTGACTTGTTGCCCTTTCTGAATCAGCTATATCACTCCATGTGATTTAACTCAGCTTTCATGGAAATAAGTTGTGAATTGTCTCACCCTTTCCCAGTCACTACTAAAAAAAATTAATGCTTCAGGATTGCTCTAACAAACCCTTCCTGGAATAACTAATACCAAAGTGGTTAGGTAAAGACTGTTTTAATTTTTCTGATTAATACTGTCAGGTTTTTAGACCTATTAGGTCTAAAAAAAAAAAAGCTGAATGGGTGTACTAAGGGGAGCTGATGTTGCATAACAAAACTTTGCTGGCTATAGGTGGTCTGATGTTCCTTCATTTCCAGATAAAACCTTACTTTACCTATATGCATCTCGGATTTTTACCCACTTTCACTTTGTGTCTATGGCACTGGTATGAGTATTTAAGAGCAGAAAGCAAGCAGAATTAGTAATGGATTTTTTTAAAGTTACATAATAGAAAGGTACTGAAATGATAGCTTGATTTTTCAGTTGAAGGTAAAGTTTATGTAACGCAGCTCTACTTTTGTTAAGGTATTTATTTGAAGTTAGCATTTTATTACTTGTGATAGATCTTTGGCTTGTGGAGGATCTCTACAGCTAGATGTGTCTTAATAAATATGTTGTTCTTTGGTATGCATAGTTATATTAGCAACTAACTGCAGCATGGTTTAAAATATTTTTATCCCACCCAGAGGAAACTGGGAAAAGAAGCTGGAAAATAAAATCAAACCCAAATATTTTGTTCTAATAACAATGCTTAGTTTTCTGAAGAATTCATAAAAACTCTGGAACTGGGTTGTTCTAAATACTATATGCACTAAATACTGGAAGTTATTTACATGAGTCAAGGCTGTATGAAGCTTCTTATTAGCAAGGTGGCATTTTCAATATAAAACTTTGTCTTTAATTAGGATGCTTTAAATATTTTGTTAGCCTAACACTTAGTATTTGCAAAAGCTCTCAAAACCTCTTTCAAAAAGCTTTTCCAGGAAACTGCAAGTGATCTCACTTTCCAAAATGCTTGAGTAAATTAAAATGTAAAAATTGATGCAGAATTTCCTGTTTCCTGTGTAATCAATGTAAATGTGTAGGAAAGGTAGTTTGGGAAGCCCTTGTTCTGTGGAAAGGTTTTTACTGTGTATAAAAGTTGGTGACTTTGACAAACTATTCATAGTCCAAAGGGCTCCTGAGCATATGGGTATTTTTAATCTGGTCCTAGGGGATATGTATGGAGTGTTAATGGTGTCTGAAATGGGTACATTTGTATTATTTCAGCCATCGCCTGTTATTTAATTTACATCATTTGATGCTGCAACGTCTGTTACATTCTAAACCGACCAGTTCTGTAACTTTTTGTTTTTAAAACAGTGTTTATATAAATAATATATTGTTAGGTCACTCATTTAATATTTTTTGCAGTTTATTTGTTGCTGCTGCTAATAGTGCCAGGAGAAGATAATTTACCATCTGTTATATATATCCTATTGACCTATGCTGGTTTTACAGAAACCGAAGCAGACAATTTGTCAAGCATATTTAGTGCAGTGCACTAAGGCTAAAGAAGAATGCTGAAGTTTTGCAGTTTCTTAGAAACATTAGGCTGACCTTGCTTGTTGGTTTAAAAGGAAAAGACTGGTATGATTGCTGCGTTAGGTTATTGAGGCTATTTGCTAGGATCTGTTTTGGGGTAGTAAAAAAAGTGCTAGACTAAGATGCAATGTAAGAAGCAATAGAAGTAATGCTTCTACTTCTATTTAAGTATTTTTGTGGGGAAGAGAGAAAAAAAAGACATGTTCAAGAGGATGTTGGGAAACAGCCAGTGTGTTAAGATATCATCCAGTGGCTTTTGCCTTGCCACATACAAACAAATGTGGCAACAATTGCTATTATTTTTGCCATGTAACTCCAGCCTCCTGGGGTAAGTATGCTTGTGACCTCCTATAATTTATTGTGATAAGTCAGAAATCATTAGATAAGGAATGTTTGGATTTTACTTAGACCAAATCTAAGTATGCTTTCCTGGAATATGATAAAGACATCCAACATCTGACAAACATAGATATGAAAAGTAATCAAATATTAGAGCTTTTGCTGTAGAGTCAGGGAAAAGATCTTAAAGACTAGGATAATTTCCTGTAATTTCTTTTTTTATGATGAATGAAAAAGGACCTTCATTAAAGTGTGTTGTGTATAAAAATGAAACCTTCCTATACAGGCAGTTGGATGCAATATGCAGTAAATTGGTAGTAAGAGCTGAGAGTTATCAGATTGAAGTGCTGCTCTCCATCCATTACAAGGAAATTAGTCTTTTTTTTTTTTTTTTTTTTTTTCTTTTAAGGCAATATCAGAGCCAAACATTAATGACTGCTCTTAGACATTCAGAAAGCAGAATTTAAGAAATAGCATATGATAGCTATGTTGGCTTAAAAGTACATGAAGTCCTTGGAAAAATTTCTTCTTACCTAATTCGCTTTGGAGCCTTTGGCAGCAGCTGTGTGGGATACAAGTTGTAGAAATCTACTGGGACATAAATACTTAGATGCTAGAATTTTTTCTAACTGAGTTTTCTGTTTATATTATTGTCAATTCCACCAATTTGTATGGCAGCTTATTGAATCACAGAATGAGAAGAAAGATGAGGGGTTTTAATAGTTTCCAAACGTGCCAGGTTTGTTATTTTTTTAATAAAGCACTGCCGTGCTGGACACTACTGTTATGTTTTAAAAACATACATAATTTGAGTGCACGTGAGCAAGAAATTGTATTGACATGAAAAAAAAGAGCAGAACTTTTGAGCCCTAGCTGCAAACTTGCTATCTTTATATAAAGTAATTTTTTAAGGGCTAGGTGGAGTCCTTTGACTTCATTGCAACTTGAAATGTTTTCCCCCTCCAAGAGGTCTGAAAGGAGGTTGCTCCTCAGGACACAAACTCCTCTTTCTTTGCCCTCTAGAGCTCCTCTGTTAAGAGTGTCTTTGCTGTAAGATAAAAGGGGTAACTTCCAAAGTGTTGCAAAATTTATCCTGCGTGCGTAGCTGTGTTTTCTCCTATTCCTCAGCAAAGTTAGTCATGTAGCCCTGCTCCTCACATGTGAACTCGGAGCCAAGCACGTCCTGAGTGGGCACAGTCAATACATTACATTTCTCAAAATGCTCATCTTAAGGTTTGAGAGTAGTAAAAAGTGACCTCTGCATGCTTTTTCTTTGGTCAAGCCTAATAGTGAGATCCAGCATGAGTCAGAGTTATGATGTTGAAGAGATGATGCTACCAGTAATTGAACTGAAGGCTTTAAATTGAGAAGTAGCACAAATGTGTTTCTGATTTTGTGATTAAGACGATCTGGGAGAGAAGTAGAGTTCTGTTAAGCTGTGGGAGTAGAAGGGTGGTGCTCAACTGGTCAGCTCTGCTCTGGGCACAGCTGGTACAAAGATTGCTCTCCCCTTGCATCTGGGTGGGAGAAGTGGCTAAGACTTTCACACTTGGGTCTCTGTGCACCGGGTGAAGCCTATTGAGAGCAGGATGGTTTGGTAACTGAATTTATCTTCTGATAGCTGTTTTGACCAGACTTAATACCTCCAGTGCTGTTTGTCTTCTGCATGAGGCTGTACTAAAATTGAAATGTATAGAGGTGCAGTTGTTATTGTGGAATGCAACCAAGCCTTTCAGAGTTCTAGGAGCATCTGAATGATGACCTTAGTCATGTGGTTCTGTTTTAGGTAGTCTAGCAAGGGGTTGGACTTGATGATCCTTATAGGTCCCTTCAAAATTGAGATATTCTATGATAACGTCAGTTTCTAGTATTTTTTTTCTATTTGGCAATGCTGCTTTTCCTGGGGCTTTGATGTGAAGTTCCGGGGCAATACTGTTACAACAAAGGTTTGGAGCTTTTGAGGTTGTTTTGTTTTCGCTTTCCTTTAGGCTAGTTAATTACATTGTGGTATTTACTATTGCAGGATGCAATAGAGGGCAAACTAAGAGTTCAGAAAATAATTTGATAAATTATGGAGAAAAAAACAGAGCCAGAGTGTGTAGTAGCCTGGTCATCTAAGGTTCAAGAGGCTTCTAAACAGCGGATTTCTAGAAACAAGTAGAATATGTGAGTAGAACAACCTTGGGGTTTTGTACTTCCACCCCCCCACCCCCCCAAAGACGTTCTTGGTCTTTGTCAGAAAGCAACTGATGAAAATAGGTATACTTCTGTTCTGAGGCATTTATCTGTTCCTATGTCCGGTCCCAGCTGGGCTGCCAGGGTAGGTGTGAATGTCCTCTTTCCAGAAGCAAATTTGAGACCTTAATCTACTGGATTTGAAAGCGGAAGGTATAACCAGAAAAGGACAGCGAGGGGGAGGAAATAAGTCATCAGCATTGTGGTGGCATTTATGCCACACTTTCCAAGGCTGTCCTCTCTAGACAAAGCCATCTATCTGGCAGGCTCCAGACATTCTGCATCCTGCCATCTGCTACAACTGGTAAAGTCAGAACAGTTTGTCCATTGATTATGTCTTATTTTGAAACATACTGATGTATTTGAGACAATTTGCATAAAATGGCATCCATGTACAAAACTTGGTAGCTCTGAGCCAGATGCTTTTTGAAATTATTTACAGAATATTTGCTGAATAATTTTGGCAAGGGAAATTCTGTATGACCTGCTTGTAAATAACTCATGACAGTACATCTTGTTGAGCATTTGAACTATCTGGGTTAGAAGTAAAATCATGTGTTGTTCCTCCTTGATAGGATAATGTGTAACTCTTAACAACTGCAAACACAAGGTAGTGTTGCTTGTTTGCAACCATTTTAAGACTGTTGCTTGCAAATAATGTATTTCTGTATTGTCAGCGTTCTGTACCTCCGCCTTCAAAAATGTGGTATTACTGTTAATAATTCAACTTATGAAAGAACACTGAAATAACTATGGAAACACTTCTTGCAATGTGTACTGCCTTTTTATTTTTATTATCACCCTGAATATAAACACCTGTATTATTTCTGAGCAAATATAATTAGAAGTATGTAACAAAACCTTGATAGGAAAAATCCCTGTTGCTTTTCTTCTCCTATTCTACATTGTCAGCTTCTTTCTCTTCTTACCCCACACATCTGAAATGACTTTCTCTTCCTGCGCTGCATGTGCAAGAAGGATTTAGGAAATCTTTGCCTTTGAGGCTGACTTGCACAGGAATCTTCAGTGTCCATCTTTAGAGGTCAGAGATCTCTGAATCAGATATCTGCTGGACTATCAAAAAGCTATTAAAAAAAATTCTTCCTGGTGAGCATTACTATGCCATCAGGCTAGGAATAATTTAGTAATCCATGTTTTCTGTAGGTCTTTCCTTTTCTTCACCTACTTCTAGCACTGGAACTGATGAAGGCACTGGGACCACATGTCTCTAAAATGTCAGTTTGCAGGAAAAAAACCCAAAACGTTATGGTCAGAAAAGACTAAGTGATACTAAACCATGTTCTAAGTTGTTTCTGTCTTAAGATAGTAAAACATCCTCTGAGGAGTGTGCGAATTCCCACTTAGGCTGGAGAACTATTATGAAAACTATAACTGTATTTAAAACCACTTTGAATCAGTGATGCTAGTAAGAACATAAACCAGCTACCGACACTATTACAGGCAGCAATTTCAATGGGGGAGATAAGAGAATAATGCACAGAACATCTTGTTCCAGTCCTTGATTCTAGCTACCCCTGCTCTTAATAGTCAACAGTGTTACGTTATCAGAGGTCGGGACTGTTGCATTGATATCCTGCGGCAGTATGTGTATTTAAAAGATGGAGTACGTTGTTAACTGGAAATGTTGCTTAGTAGTTTCTCTCAAAGGAGAGATTTTGCTTCAAGTTATTGTACACTTGTAAGAAAGTTAACTGAAAGTTAAGAACTAGCAAGGAGAGTAAATTTTCTACCTACACTCTAGTGGCTTTCATGCTTTTTTTTATTATTTATACCTCATGAATATTCCAATGCAAGTAGTCTGCTTATGAACATATGGGTGGGAAAGATAGATGTTGTAAGAAAGAAGATTTTATACGCTGTCTCATTATTATAATTATTCAAAGGACAATGGTTTCATATAGAATAAGTTTCAATAAAGAATTTTAAACCGGGTGAAATAATAAGCAAGAATTGACATGGAGGTAATAATCAGATGGCAAACAAGTCCTGTCACATTTTTTTTGTAAAAAGCAATATAAAAAAATCTGAAAATGTGATCAGGATATCTGGGCCAGCATTTTTCAACAGTACTGTTGACACAGTGTCCGTCAAGATTGTTTGTTTACTGTGGAAATCCTTTACAAAAATAAATCATTGGGGGAAAAAAAAGCAGATAATGTTTTTTGCTGGGTATGCTACAAGTTCACTGTAGCTGTCTTGGTATTTCACTTGGGACAGATAGAGTTCATCTTAACAGCCACTTCTTTCTTTCTGGGTCAGAGCCCATCAACTGATGCACAGCCATGCAATTCCTGTTGCGCACAGCATGCTCATCGAGGGGGAGGGAACCGTGGGAACTGTGACCCCTCTGAGGTGGCTGAGGAAAAGGGAAGCCTAGGGGAGCTGAACCCTTGCTGCCATAAGGTACTGTTGGGGCATTTCAAATTAGTGGTATTTTAGATACTTAGAACTCCCAAATGATACATTCTGTGTGAGTAAAATATCAGTTGTTTTCTATATCCCATTTTGCAATGTTGTGAGGGCTGGAACTGCTGTGACTAATGCGATATAAAATGAACCCATTTGGGACTTTAAGAATCTCATGACTTTAAACCCATCACTTTGTTGTGTACATCATTTTCAGTCCTGCAGGAGACATAGTTGGATTGAAAATACTGCTATTTGGTGCTAGGGTCCTGACTGAAACATCTTTGTTTGAATCCCTTTGTTTTACCCATGTGGTACCTGTTGCAACATGGAGATTTAAAATCAAGGATGCTTCAGATTACTGGCTTTCTTTTTGTTGTGTTGTGGGCTTTTTGTTGGGTTGTCCCGTCCCCCCTGACCCCCCCCATGATAAGGAAACCATTGCAGTATTTCTGAAATCTCCACTTAATTTTGCATCTCCACAGAATCTTTGTTCTCTGTTCCTGCTGGCCCTGTGGAGCGTGATGCCTCCTGGGGGAACGGGTTAGTGCTTACATGAGAGAAGGAAGCCACTGGCTTGTACAGAAATGAGGAATGTGTAAGCTAATTCTTCTAAGAAATAAAAATAATAATTAAAAAAGCATTAAATTCCAGCAAAGTTTGTGACTGTAATAATTGACTTCTGTCATCTGTTAAGATCTTCAGCCCTTGCTGTGAGCACTTGTACCAGTACCATTCAATATACTGAATATTTTCTTGTTATATGCTGAGTAAAAAAAGGCAGAAAATGTGTGTAAGTTAATTTTGTTTAAAGTAAGGGATTATATCACAGGAACTCCAAAGGTCCCTTTCAACCTTAAAATTGTTCTGTGATTTTTGCTTTTGGTTGGATACATTAACTGAAAGAAATGCTGGCTGTAGTCATGTGTGCGGTGTGTCCACAGGCTTTCTGTAGCATTTCAGGGATTTCTTACATGCTTTGAGAGGCATCTAACATTTATCAGCAAGTAAAAATTACTCACTGGGGCCTTTTACCCACTAATGCAAAACACTTATTTGAGAATTCCAAAGCCAGTTTAAAATAAAATCAAACCAGTTCTGCCAGCGATCAGCTTCTCAGATCATTAGCTTATCAAATCATAGGCTTCTCCACAGAATTCTGCAGCTCCATCTCAAATACATTTGCATTACCTGTGAGTGTCCAGATGAAGCTACTCGTGAATGATCATCCATCCAGCAGCCAGATGGGTTTGGAAAAGGGCCTTTTAGAAATTATTGTCTTTTGTTTAGGGATAGAAACAGGCATGCAGCTTTTTGCGTTAGTCTCCACTGCACTGTTTTAATTTCTCTGTTGGTTCAGTCCGGGAGGGTTGTCAGCAGTTGCGTTGTGGAAGATAGTCCTTTTTTAATTAAGCTGCTCCATGATGCAAAGACACTGCGTACTGAGATTCCCTGGTAAGAAATGTACTGTGAAGCTAGCTCCCTTTCCATGCTGTGCAGAAGAGTGTGCGTTTTGTCTAATGCCTCATCCTAATGACTGTCTGAGTGAGGCTGCTGTGGCCAGCCCTTGGGGAATCCTTCAGTAGGAGCGTATGGTCGCGAT
Source organism: Falco punctatus (assembly GCF_963210335.1). NCBI lineage: Eukaryota > Metazoa > Chordata > Aves > Falconiformes > Falconidae > Falco > Falco punctatus. The sequence goes on along the minus strand of NC_137590.1, from coordinate 27,222,128 downwards.
TCCCAGAGCTGGAGCTCCTATATGATGCTGCATTGGTATGAAGTAATCATAATGTTTACACAATGTTATCAGCACTCTGAAAGTGGTATTTCTTCGTCTAAGAGCAAGAAATAACCAACAGAGAGAACAGGTAATCATCTGCTAAGCTATCATTTGGCAGTTGTAAAGCATACTCAAACTTAAAAATATTTAGGATACACTGTAAAAACAAATAATGCTATAGAATACTTGGGTTAGGTGGAGTGAAAGTAATACCACGTTTGAAATCTCTTGGCTTTCCCAGGGGTAGCAAGTGCTCCTTTCTGTATTTATAATAGTACATAGACTGTACTTTTGTGGTTTATGTTTTTTTTTTTAAGTTATGCTTCTCTTTTTTGGAGATTGATATACACAGACAGAAAAATATTTTAAGCTGCATCATGGTTTTGTACTAGATAAGCAGTTTAGTGCTATGGGCAAGAAAGAATGCAGGTAAAGAACTTATGTTTTCATGGTTACTTATTTTCTGTCACTTCTGCCAGGCTGCCCTGAGATTCAAGGAAAACCTTTCAGGTATGAACTATGGGAAGCAGCTCCTGTCTCAAAGAAAGAGATCTAACTGGTACCTGGCCTTCTTCCAAAAGGAAGAAAGAAATTATCAGTGGTGAAATGGTGACTGTGTATGTCCTTACCACATAGCAGTTTGAGGTGTGCAGGTTTTCATAAAGGTTATCCAGATATGTGATCAAATTTATATAAAGCTGTGGTTCACTTCTGAATGTGTGTACTTATTCTGGAAAAAGAAATAATTTGTGAATGAAGTTTAACATTACCTGATGACGTGTTTCTGGTTGTGAAATCCCTGTGCCTTACTTTATAAAAAAGTGGCCAGTTGCAGAGAAATAAAAAATGTTTTGACTGTAAATGACAAATACTTTTTTATTTTTTCATCATCTTTCAAGGAAAATTACATTTATTTTAGCATCAATAAATTCAGTTTACTTGCGTTCATCTCCATATTTGAGAAGCATTATAATATGGAAAAGAGTGTATCAAAATCAACCAGATACACAGTCCTTTCCAGATGCATAAACTTAGTTATCTTCTTGTCTGATACAGTCAGTCAAACTCACTTTTTTTTTTTCTTTTGGCAAGCATCCCTGTTTTCAGGGGTATATTTCTGGCGCAGGAGGACAGCGGCTTGTTTTCCAGTGGGCAGTACCTACCACAAGTGTAATTTCCCAAAGCAGCATTGAGCCCTCATCCCATGGGAGGGGAGCAAAATGGATTTGCTGTATGGGATTGTTGAACATACCTATTTCTCTGCAGGACTGTTGCTGGTATTTTAGAGGTGGAAACGACCAACAATGAACTTGTAATCCCTCCACTTCACCCATCTCAGGAGGTGGAGCTTGGTCTGTGGGAACCATATGTTCACACCATAGCTTGTATATCTTGTATTGCAGCTGGTTGTTGAACTAGCTGTTGATGCAGGCATGAGAGCGGCTGGCTCTGTCCCACACCTGCCATGGTTCCTCTTGCTCAAGAAAAAGGCAATTGCTGTGTTCTTAGCTAAATAACTGTGGCTTCTCCTCTGCCTCAGCCAGGTCCTTCCCTGGCTGCATTGCTTGCCTTAAATCCCAGAAACTGTCTGCTTTGCAGATTGGTTGGATGTGATTTGAGTTCTTTACAAAAGGACTCTTTGTTTTGTTTGGTATCTTCATTTTTATGGTTGTGCAGCTGTCACAGATGAGTGGAATGCACCTCACTCAAAAGAGAGAAGCAGCAATATATTTTAATGAGGTAAAAGATTTATTGAACTCTGTCAAATAATTTTGATGGGATTTAACAAAGTTTAATAGTGGTTTACCAAGGTTCAATAAGTTTGACAGCAAGAGCCACCTTATTAATTACTGCATGGAAAAAAACATACAAAGGAAAATTAAGTTAGAATTGAGTTAGAATGCTTCACACAGAGACCAGAGATGCAAAGGATAGGAAGACCCTCCCCTTGAGTCATGAGGTTCAGAGCAAACCCCCTTGCTTTCCAAACTCCTTATGCAGCCTAGGTGCAGCTAGGTCCAATCTTCTTCTCAGACTTGGACAATGGTTTATGCCTAATGAAATTATCTATACAGTGTTTATAATATATTGAGTAGCTACATGGATTAATAATGTTTCATTAGTAGTAATTCAGCATGCTATCAATCACTTGCTGAAGAGGTGTCATAGGTAAAGGGATCTCTCTGCCTTGGGCAAGGAAGGATCTCAGTCTTGGGCAAGAAAACTTTTAAACCTTGAGAGGCACCCCTGCTCAAGGGGGGAGTGACCTGGTGTGCCGCCCAGCTGCAGTCCAGGGAGGGATCAAACTGGGCTCATCCTGACAGTAACATTGATAGACCGAAGTAGCTGGCTGCTAGTTAATAGTATAGATGAGATAAACATCTTGGGTTTAGCTCTGATATCCTGTTCTGTACTCTGGTTATCTTGCATTTTTTGGTGCTTTGAAACCACCTTTCAAAATATCTTTGAGGCACTTTCACCTCCTTGTACGTCAGCCAGGAGCTTTCCAGCTCACAGGTTCACTGTGGGGCAAGACCTGTTGCTCCACAGCCAGCCCAAACCAAAGTAGGCTAGGGTCAAGCACGTCTGTTAAGCAGCTTACATTTAGTCTTGCATATTTTCCCTTTCTTCCAGTGTCTTTATACTGTAAGTTTCACCACCAGTTTAGACTAACATTTTGAATTTTAAGTCGTGAATCTGAGATTTTGTTGTAAATTGAAGAACCTAGCTTGTGAGTGGCTTGGACTTTGATAAACTAGTTAAAAAAGAGTTAACAAGTGGGTTGAGATTCCCTCTTGTGGCTACACTATGTAACTAAACACATTCAGTAAAACAGCTGAGCTTAATCCTAAATTTTTCCTTGGAGGAATATCTCCTCTGTGACTTCCCTTAAGATTGCTCAGGATCTGCTGGTTTTGAAGGCCCCAGTAGTTCTGCTACAGACATGTCCTGGAAGTTATAGTTGGTGATCAGTTACAGTTCATATTTACTTTACATGAAAAATAAAAAAAACCCAAACTAAGAGAGACTAAAAAGATTAATGGTGACAAGGAGCAGCAAATAGTAAACGAGTAGGAAACTTTTTTTTCTCCTTCTGGCACTTGGAAAAAAGTCCCACTTACCTTGCTGAGTCATTTGGTCTCAGGGCTCCTCACTGCGAACTCCCCTCACTCAAGGAGGCAACGTAGTATGAATTAACAAACTGTTGATCATTTCTGTATTGATTAATACTTTCTACCTTTATTTTTTTTCAGTTTCATATTTGTTGTGGTAGAAAGATGTTTGGGTTTTTAATGACGTTTTAAAAATCCTGCACCCTGAATGACTTCTATCATTAACAGTTTATAATAGTCAACACAATGTCATATTTGGACGTGTCCCTGCAGGGGGGAGGCCTGTCATTTAGGGGTGCTGCATGCACACGACTGGGGTGCTTACTGTCAGTGCAGGAGCCCACAGTTACCTGGTAGGGAGCAAAGTGCTGACAGTGGAACAATTGGCACCCTAAGCCACTTATAACTGGAAATACTTCACAAATCTTGTGTGCACAGAGGTTCGGCAGTGTTATAGACGATAATGCAATGATTGTAGTTGAAAAAATCAAAGAATTAGTGTTGAAAAAGCTGAAAGAATTGTAGCTAAAGAATTGAAAAATCCAGCTGACAGCAGTAACAAATGAACTCCAGCTGAAGGTTAAAAGCTTCTTGAAAACATAATACTTAGTGGAGTTTGAATGTAAACAAAAAAAAAGTATGATTTTTCCTTTTACTAATCATTAAGCTTCAAGGAAAATTATTACATCAATAATGACTTTCCTCGTTTAGTTGTAATACAGGTGGTAAAGTGGAAGTCCACTTTGGAAGTGATGCTTAGCTGAAAGCATGCTAAGTTTGTTTGCACGATGGGGAAATTGTGTCAAGATGTCACAAGATAATTTGTCTTAATACCTAAAAAACTTAAATATGAAAGTTAAGGGATTGTAATTGCTCATCTGGAAGAAATTTTTGTAGAAAAATAGCTACAGTATGTAGAATATTCTTACAAGTAAATAATAGCATTAAAATAAAGAAGATGGAGTAGTTAATACTGTGGAGATGGTATGTTTTTCTCTACATTATTCTATTTATTTCTATAACCCAACACTTTACTATATAATTTTGGTTAATCAAGAGGAAAATCAACATATGTTCTTAATCAATGTTAGTAAGCAGATATTTTTTTGTTGTTGTTGTTAGTATACAAGACTTCACCCCTTGCAAATATTGTGGATAATTTTTCATGGATCAAAATGATCTTATAGCATGAACTATTTTTATCTTTTTGCGAACACATTCAAAGAATAACATTTCTCTCAATTCACAGAATATTTAAAAATGTACTGCAGCCTGAAAGGAGAGGCAAAATCGGAATCATGTTGTGGATCCCAGGAACAGAAGTTACTGCAACAAGTCCTGAAATAAGCCTTGTGTTTTTTCTTGGTAAGTTGTTGATCCAATATCCTAAAATACTCCTCATTATGTCAGCTTGGTATTACATGTTTTCATTTTCTGAATCACTTAATTCTAATATGTTTATTCAAAGTAAAGATTTACTATACATTATTAAATCCATGTGTCCTCTAATTTAATAATTACATTTTTATGATCAGCAGCATGATGTCAGTAGTCAGTATTTAACATTGACAACTTTATTATTTTAACATAATATGGTATATATGGTTTTCCTTACTCCATTGGGATACAAGCTGAAAGGGATACAAAGGCTGTGTCAGCCTTTGAAGGATGAAGAGACTAAGGATGATGTTTAAAAGCTAAAGCAAGTATTAGTAATTGTTTATCTTTACAAGTGGATTGCAGAAAGCAGTTTTAATGGTGCTTTATTTTAAGGCTGTTTAATATGGTGAATAAAAGGTGAGTGTGTGAGCATTATTAAAATTCATGCTCTTGCTATCGTTTTTGGGGTAGACTTAATGTGTTTGGCTGTGGAACTGTAAGTGGCATTGAGTGACTCTGAGGAACTGACTTTTTTCTTTTTGATGTATCGGAGTGCGTGATGTAAAACCAAGGGCAAGATTGTACTGGTGAGATCTTCTATTACATCATTTTGCTTTGATGGGAGGTAAACAGTCTGCTTAGTAAGCTGTGGCTTTGGGGCACGATGAAAGAGCCCTGTTCCCTCCCAACACGTCAGCTGGTATTGGCAGGGTGAACATTTTTAGTAGGTTTAGGTTACTTGGTTTTATAAAAGGTAACGATGGTATGTAATTTTTTTGGCAAGAGTTCATGGTGTCCAAGATGGGTCTGCTTTTTTCTTGTTGGAATAGAAGATAGTCAAATGGTATTTTGGGTCCTGTAATAAATGTTATCTTGGTACCTTCAGTTTATTATGTATGTCTTCTAAAAAGATTACTGTTGTGTATAGATTATAGAGTGAATGGCCAGATGACAAAATGAAAGGATTTGATTCTTAGCTGTTACATGCCATGAAGTCGTGTGAAGAAAATTAACTGACTAGTGAAGTCATATTTAGACCTTAAGTGGGGATATTTAAAACCATTGGACCTCTGATCTGCTTTGTTTGTGTTTGATTATGAATTTTATTTTTTTGTTTCCCTTTCTTTCTTCAGCCTTTTATATAGAGAAATATATGTCACAGCACTGTGATTAACAGCTGAGTTATTTAAGCTATAGCAAGGATTAAGGGTGATTTTGTTCTTAGTAGTGAAAAATTGTGTTTCTTCAGAATTGCAGCACTGATTTGATGGATATTAAATGTATTTTCTGAAAATATTCATTGACATCTGTAAATTTATAATTTAATGTGTATCTTATGTCATCAGAGGAGATTCTCTTTGTACTTTGAATATAGCCATAAGTCAGTGCAATCTCAAATATATATTATATTTAAAGATACTTCTGAGGCTTATTATTGAACTTTGGCTTTATTATAGCTGGGAACGCTTTTCACGTGACTGTACATTGAAATTCTATCCTTCGGTTAATTTATCAAAAATCTTCACACCTAGTTGACTGGCAGGCTTTCACATAGGTGCATATAGTCTGGTTTTTAAGGACTGGTAGACAAGTGTTGTTTCTTTTAGATATTCCTCATTCTTCCAGCCTCCTGTGATTCTCTTTTGTGCTGTGAGACGTTAATAACTCACCTTTCATCACTTAGATTTTTTCAAGTCACAAAGGATTTTTAAATTTCTGAGACTCCCCAAAAGAATGTCAAATGCAACAACTACTACAGAGTACTCTGGTACTGTAAAAATTTTGGTTCTGTACAAGTGAAAAGCCTTGAAACAGGCATCTTTTCAGATGTCAGGAAGTGAAATTGCTCTCTTCCAGACACTGATGATCTTCAGGGGATCTCTGCTTCAGCTCTGCAGGTCTGTGGAGTCTCTCAGGAGTCATTTTAGAGAAAGAAGACAGACTGAAAAGTGATGGGATAGCTGATAAAAGGGTCAGGCTGCATCACAGAAAGCAAAAACAGAATTAGAATAGAGAGCAAATCAGTAGATTTAAGGATGAAAAGCTAAATTCCATGATAAAGGAGATAATGGAGGCATCTGGGAGAAGAGTAAATACAGAGATGTGACATTAGGGTGAAAATGATGACAATATAAAACAGAAATTAAATTAGACCAAATTAAATCAAATTAAGGGTGTTTAAAGAAATCACCTGAAAACTGGGAGAAGGAAGCTAAAGGAAGGTGGTACCATGTTAGGCATCAAAATGAGCTGTAGAAACCTAGGTACATAAATTTATCCTTTAAAATAACAGAATTAAAACTACTGAAAAACCTGAATGTACTGCACATAACACTCTGAAAAATGAAAAATAGCACACAGTTCAGTTTGCTTGTTTTCTTGAACTAGTTATAAAACATAATCATGTTTTCTTGAACCAGTGACCTCATGGCTTATGATTTCCTGTAAGCTCTTTGCTTAATGCTATCATGTTTACAATTCATTCCAAGAAGGATGACCTCTTTTGTTACATATTGCATACATTCTTCTAAGTTCTGTGTAGCTGCAGTTTTTTTCCCCTTGTCAGTTTGTTCTTTTTGTCTTCTAAATATAGCTTTTATTCCCTTGAACATACGTTACTGGCCTGACATACTGTCAATAGTAAGAAATATATTGGTACATAAAGAAAACATCAAGACTTAGAAAACCACTAATGTTTCCCAGGTTAATTGTGTGTGAGAGAGCGTGAGCAAAATATAGTAGCTAGTCTAAAGGAATATTTTTAGGAATCCATTTTTTCTTTGTATTCTGAATAACCCTGCAGTAAATGTTCTTGGCTTCAGGTACAGCGTCCTTTTATTTTTCTGTATTAAGCCATTGATTTTTTGCTGCTGGTGAGCATTCTTGTGTTATTTAATAAGCCTTCTTTGCACAACTAATGTGATTTCTTTGAATTTAATCAATCCATATTAAAAGTTCACCAATCAAATATATTTTCACTTTCTCATTTGTAGCCCTGTTTTAGAGATGATACCTAAACTTTATTAATGGATTATTTGTTAGCTATTAGAACAACTGCTTGCACAGGCAAACCTGTTAAGTGTTTGAAGTCAATGCCTCAGTCTTTCTCTATTGCTATGCTAGACTACTTAAGTACACAGAGTAGTCTGGACAACTTCACCCCAGGATGCGGTTTGCACTAGAGGTGTATCTGCTCAGTGTAAGGCTGAATATACCTTAACTAAAAACTGCAGATGAAGACCTGACACCATGAATGCTTTTTGACAATTAATAATGTCAGCAGATGTTTCTGAACATTGTTAATCATTTGAATGTTGATACTGATAGGTCTAGAAGGCAGCTTTGAAGTGAGATAGAGGTCTCCTGAAACTAAGTGGTAATATAGTTTTATTCCATATCGGAATGTAAGACGTTCTATGGGAATGTTATAAAAAGTGTGATTCTCAGAGGTCTAATTATGCTCGCAGGTAGAACTGTTTTCTCTGAAGTCAGTTCTTTACTGGTTGAAATGGAAACAACACTTTGAAAAATCTCAAGAAGGATGTTAATAAATTAAGTTTACAAAGACATTTCAGCTTGGGACAACCTTTTGTGAAAAAGAATCATGCCAAATGTCACTTTGCTGCCTTCTTTAAATTAGGGCTGCTGTGTACAGTAGAGAAGGTTTGATAACAGCCATCAGAATTAGAAGCATCACATTTACATTTGGATATCTAGAGCCTGAGAGGCTCATGTGAACTGTGTATCTCCTCTAGTAACCATCCATGAATCAGCATGCTCTCTAATTGAAGTAAATTTAAGAAGCTGCTTCCATCAGTTCTGATGAAGTTTTGGCTTCATTTTCCCAATTTGTGATTGTGTTAGTGTGTGCCTGTATGTGAGGGTGTATTTCTGACTTTTGAGAGTTTGAGGATAAATTGGAGGGATTTTTGTTCATGAAAGTCTGAGACAGAATTTATTCAATCTTCTCAAAGAGAAATTTGAAGAAAACACATTATTTCAGTTATGTTCTTTTTTAAAAAATAGCAAAGAAATACTTTTAACCGGATATCCAGATGTTTGTGAAATATGCTGGCATTTTTTCCCCGTGAATGACTCTGGAATTGGGTAGGTCCCTAGATGCCTCATTCAACTAATCATGTATATTCTTCTTTGTGATGAAATTACATCAAATGTCAGTGCTATTCTTCTGTTCAAGTATTAGCTAGGGCTATTGGCAAAGATGCAGGGGGTGAACCTTCCTCTGAAATAGCATTGAAACACATTTGGTTCTCGTGGATGGGGTTGGATAAGGAGCTTTGGAGGCAGAAATCCTCTGCTTATCCAGAGAGCTCACAGTGGAAGCAGTCTAAGCATCTGATTGTCCATATAAAATTTTGATCTGGAGAGCTCAGTAAAAGTGATAGTTCATTTGGATTCACCTTTGTGCTCAGTCAGCGGGTAGTGTTTATAAGGAAATTTTTGAGATTTCACATTCAATTAGGACCAGAAGTCTGCAAGGGCCTATCTCCCTCCCTGAACATGTTGTGAAGCTTATAAGCATTTTCAATACCTCAGGATTTTTACTTCCCCATTGCATTTAACTGAAATTTGCAAATGGATTTACAACTCATTGAAGTTATGCAGTTTCAATGCACAAATCTCATTTCCTTAGGAGATCTAGCTAAGAAATAAATTTGCTTATACCTTAAGAGGAAAAAGTTAAATGAGAAAAAGATTCCCTTTTGTAACAGTTTAATAGAAAGTACCAAGCAAGCCTGATTAATTTAAATGACAGTAGAAATTACGGTTGCTGCAACAAATACTGTTTCTCATGTAGAGCCTCATTTGTTTAAAGCTATCCAAAGGTTTGTACAAATTCAGAAGCACAAATTGCTTTATTCAGAAATATAAAAACATCCACCATATTATTCAACGTATTGTGCAGGTACACAGGGGAATAAGCCAAAGAACAATTGGAAAGAGCTGTATTGTTCTGTATTGGGGTACTGGACTTTAATCCAAGAAAGGACACCTCATTCATTGGGCTTTGTATATTGGATGATAGTAGTCATTGGGAGATTTCTTTTAGGCAGTCCAGAAATTATTTTAGGAATATCAGTAAGGTTCATTTGGTGAATTTTTATTTTAAATATGATTAAGGATTACTTCTAAGAAAATTTCCCCCCTGATAATGACACCCAAAATGGAAAGTTAAAGTGAAATATGATTATTCCAATTCCTGTACCCATAAAGACTGTAGCCAAATTATCCCTTTTCTAAGAATTTCTGCAGATTTCTGATGGAAGTGCTGATCCTTAAAATACTGGGTTTCTAGAAGACTGTTGTGGCCATCAATATGACTTTTTTTTTTTTTTTTTTCCCCCCTTGAATGGTAACAAGCAGCATAATTCTGTTGATGAAAGACCATTATAATAGAAGAAAACTGTCTTTAACAACAGTCCCAGTCTCTGACAAAAGAGATGAAACTATCTAAGGACAACATGTTTCTATTGAGTCACATATGGAAGTCCAGTTAACTTTGATAGCTGGGAACAGGGATCTAGAGCAGTTGGGAAATGTTAGTAAAGAGCCACTAATGGTGCTGCTTTTAACTCCACATCTCTGGCTGTGAATGCAGAGCAGGACACATGCCAGGCGGAAAGTGCCTGTGTGATTTTGCTAGACAGTGGCTGTGTGCTTTGTTATTAGATTACTGAATCTCTGTCCATTTGCATTGATTTTTCAAAGTGAGGACCAATCTCTAAACTTAGAATAGTTGAATGGGCTCTGAACCTGAAAACTGCTGACTGCTTCTCTTTTGTAAGCACTATATCTTTTCTTTGGGCTTTTAAAAAATCCCCTTAGTTTTGCCCATATGTTATCTGAATCTCCCTAAAATGTTTATAGAGCTTTGCATGCTTGTCTCTTTTGCTTCTGCAGTGACATTTTTGGCCTGGGATTGAGCTTTTAAAGAATACTCTTTTGAAAGACTAAGCACTGGTGTCTTACCAAGATTTTTAAATTGAAAATCTCTTCATCAGATATGTGTACCTCCTTAAAAAATATATTTATATGGCAGAACAATTACTATTTGTAATTATATTGGTAGAATATACTTTACATGTATGACTAGTTTGTATGCACTTGAAATTTAAATTCAGTTTCTCCTTCCCCATATGTTCCCCGTTGTGGCTTGTTACTGGCAGTGAATATCTGTAATAACCTGAAAGGCATGTGATTCCTTCAGTTTATTAACTTGAAGCCAATATATTTTAGCATAGCTATGTCTCATATATTTTCAATCTTCAAAAGTATTAGTTATGTCCTATAGGAATGGTTAAACTTTCTGTTTGCATGCTGCTTAGCTTTCTTAATGTTTGGGGAAAAAAAAACATTTAAACCTGTGTTTCTGGTATAAACTGTGAAAATAACCTGATATTAAAATAACACTGAGTTGGAGAGCTAAAGTGGCAGAAGGTAGAGATCCAGGAGGAATCTTATTATTGGTCTTTTTGTAAGGTAGAAAGAGAGAAACCTCATCAGTTTCTTCTGGGAGAAATAGCTGGACTCCAGAGTTGCTTTGAACATGGCAAAAAGAATGTTGCAAAACTATTTGAATACTGTGTGAAACCCAAATAGTCTTTTCATTATGGCTTCTATTATAATTTTAAGGATTTCTAAAGGGTTTGTGCTTTCATGAGTCTTTCAGGTTGGGAATGTTTTAACCCCGTGATTGCTTATAGTTATCTCCTTGAATGAAGCACCACCTTGCATGACCGTTTCAAGCCTGGGGAAAGGTCAGGCCAGCTGAATGTGTGTTCTGTGTGAAAGGATTAACTACCAAAATTAAAGAGCGTGAATGCATGCCAGATCTCTTGTCTGCCGATCCTTGCAAACTTGACTTTAGGCTCCAAACATGAAATTGGGATTTTTCCACTGGAGGCCCACCTGTAAATGAAAACAAGCTGTCAAGTAGCCCTGCACTAAACCAGTTGCCTTCGCTTAGCTTGGCATATGTATAAAAGGCTGTTCTTTCCTTTGCATCATCCTTAGAACTACTTTTTAAAAATCTATCTAATCTCACCCTCCTGTACCTATGTTTGATTGGAAATGCCACTGGGCATTTTCTAAAAATAAATAAAAAATACTTACTGATATGACTGAACAGCCAATGGAAACCATTATGGTGAGTAAGAGGCACCGTTTCTTCACCATCTTCTTAGCGTAACATAGGTATATATTGTCATATAACCATGCTTTGCTTTTGTGAGTTATCAGTAATTAAATACTCATGGACTTCTGTTGCTAGAAGAATGAATTAAGGACAAATAGTAACATTGTTAAATATAAAGGATAATTATATTTTTATATTTTAAAAAAGCTCTGATTTTTCTTAAGTGGATTGCAAAATTCTTAAGAATAATAAAGTTTTTTAAAGTTCTTCAACATTTGGTAAGGTATATTCATTATTCATAGAGGTAAAATGAATAAGTAATACTGAATGAGAGCAGATAGTTGTATTTTGCTTGTAAAAGACTATGTTAATGGACACTGCTGTTAGCACACATCATGAAAACAAGCCTGTGCTGAATTAAAGCAGACTCAAAAGTCTTTGACTTATTTATTGGAGGGTTAGGACTTTTTTACTTTCTTGGTTTGTTTTTTTTTCCTCAAGTCTTGTCATCAAGGCAACTGGGTCAATAGAACAAAGATTAGTATTTTGTTCTAATCTGGTATGTGATACCAATTTCATTATTTCCATCTCTCTAGTATACTTTGCTGTAAAGGAAGGATCCCCTAATCTTTGCTTTTCCAGTATTTTAATTTGTATTTGGTGAAGAATCCCAGGAAACAATGCAGTGTAAGCTTGGGAGGAGCCCTTTGGCTCTATCGAAAGATCTACATTTGTTTCCATTAATATAATTTTAACTTGGAGAACTAAGTGAATTTTAGAAAGTGAAATTATTTTGAACACTGGAAGTGTTCTTTTAAGTTATAAATGCTTGAAATTATTTCTACATTATTGGCACCGTTCTGGACATTATCTGTAAAACAAAGTCAGGAAGGGGAGAAATTCATCTGACAAAGAGGAGGCAGTTTTAGCTGACTGCCAGGTGCCCGGCTGCCAGCCCGGGTGGGAGAGGACCCCACAGATCCCCAGTCATACCTTGTAGGCCACTGAGGTACCTACGGTGGGAGTAAGGGTGGCTGCAGCACGTGCATTTGAGAAAATAATGTCAATTAATAGTAGAAAAAAAAGCTGTGTTGTGAAACTAGTAAGAGGATGGAAGGAAAGGCACTATTATGCATGGACTCGGTGTAATTTAATAATGCTTTAGAAGTCTGGGCCACCAACTATAATCATTTGTTCGTGTTTGACAGGACTAAAACTTACATAGTAAGTGTTACTGGCATGGCTGTTACTGGTATTCACAAGCTCCGAACTTTAAAACAGTAAAATAAATGAAGGATACAATAGGGTAAAAGTAACAAAGCACAGTTCTGTCTATTTGCTACTCCTTGCCACAATAAAGCAGATGAGGAGGAGAAAATAGTGAATTACTTTGTACAGACTAATGTAGTTTCCCTAATTTTTTCCTTTGTGTGTTTTGTGACCTAATGAATGCCACTTCAGTGTCTATCAAATGCCACATTTTAGTTGGGATAATTTACTATCTTCTAATCCAGTCACTGCTCTTGCATTCCAAGTATCATGAGAGATTTTTCTACTGTATTAAATCAAAATGGATGGGAGTCTGAACTTATATTCTTTCCTTTGCTCAACTTGAAGTTGTAATGACTGTTTAGGGAAAGCACGTTTGAAACAAGTGTGAAAAATAGCTCAGTTTAAAGCAGCAAAGTGAATTTGGGTTAGCTTGTTTAGGAGCAGTTGAATCAGCACACAGGGATAAAATTGTCTCAAATTCATACGTGTGATGGTGGGAAAGTGCCTGCATTCTTTACATCTTTCCTGTAGTACTATATACTACTTGCAGCTTTTAACAAATACTTAGCAATATTTTTACTAATAAGTTGGGTCCATGAAGGTGATGGGAAAACCACTGTTTTGAAACAAATGAAAGATTTCTGAATGTTTATTTTAGGATGATTTAACGCTGGGGACAAATTTTACCCTCATTTGCCATTGTGTTCCCTGCTGATTAAGCTGTTGCATGGGCTTTAATCGGTCTGTGTTTTGTTTCTAATAAGGGTCAAACTACTCTTTGCTTTTGCACACCTGTTTTATCTCCTTTTTTCCCCACATGGCTGGTGGGTCGAGATGTCAGTAGTGTTGTAGTTAACTGACTACAACTTACTAGCCGTCGTTCCGTATAAATCTTCAAAGGCTATTGTGGCTTGATGGTTGGAGAAAAGATTGTTTGCTTCCAAAATCAGATGGCATACAAAAAAATAGCACAAACAGGGCTATATGTTTCTTGGTGTTATGGCTTGGATGCTTCTTCACATTGTGGGAAGGGTCCTACTTCTGCAGTTGTCAGCTCTTACGATATTTCCCTGGACTGTTTGGTTCTGCCTCCCAAAGTAACAGTGACAGCAATTGTGCTCTCTGAATTGAAGTCAGCAAGTGCAAAAACATTGCCAGCTTGACTACTGAGAACAAGAAATACAACCTGCTGCACTTCCTAGATCAGCCTATTGAGCATTTCACTTAGAACAAGTGCTCCACTGGAACAGTGTAAAGCAGGTAAAAATGTATGTTATTCACAATCATTATTCATGAAGTTATGCTGATTCTGCACACTGGTAGTTTAACCTGTGATAATGATGGCAATATTCAGTACAATCACAGGCCACTTGAGAGTTGAAATAAGAGGTTCATACTGTACTTGGCTCTTTTCTGCAATCTCCAGCCACTGGTTCCACTTGCAGGTTAGCACAGGTCAGGAGATGGAGAGGCTCCATGTGCAGCACAGAGTATGGGGGGGAAAGCCCACAAGAACAAGGGGAACAACTTTTTCAGGGTTAGGAAAATATCTGGAGTGGTGGAGTGGATGCCTACACATGAGGGATAGGCTTATTTGAACAAAAAAATAATTAAAATGCTGGCACTTAACATTTAAAAGGGTATAGAATTGGTTTTAAACCAAAGCAAATTTCTTACTGGCAGAATGGGGACTGTTCAAGGACACTGTACCAGAAAAACAGAACTAATGTACTGATAAAAATGTTTTGGGAAACAAAACCAGAAAGAAAGTGGCATTGTTACAGAGCAGAATAAGACAACTGTAAGAAGCAGGAAAACATCCCCCCAAGAGGTGATTCTGTGTTCAGGTGGGAAATACACAATGACTGATAGACTGTGGCAGGTTAAGTGTAAAAGCACAAGAAGTGGAGGGGGATGGTGGGTTAAAAAGAGGAACATCTTGCAGACAGAATGAAGATGAATAATAAAGCTGCTTTTTTTCTTTTTTTTTTTTTTTTTCATATACCTCAGAATCAGGAAGCTAGAGAGTAAGGCTGATAGATGATCAGATGTAGAAGGAGCACTCAGAGAAAATAAGCCCACAGCAGAAACTTAATCTTCGTTTTTACTTCTGTGCTTTTTACCCAGTGCAATCAGGCTGTGGAAGCCTTTGCAGTAAGATGATATAAATTCTGAAAGCTTACACAGCTCTCAAGAAGATCAAAGAAATTAATGGAAAAGGAACTTACTGAGGGCTAAATACAAAGCTGTCCTCTGTTTCAAAAGTTACCTGAGCTACACATCACGAGATGCTGGGAGTGCATCACAGTATATTATGTACATTTCTTACATATTTCCCTAAGCATCCTCTTGCTGCCTTGCTCTCCTCTCCCTTTCCTGAGTGCTGCAAAGCTATACTAAGTGACTTTGCTACAGCAACATCTCAGAATACTGGAACAGGGTCAGGATTTGAAGTGTCAGTGATAGCATGAAACAGGATACTGCGTACTCTTCTCACAAGCATGTCTTACGCAGCTGCTACAGTACTGCCAACGTGGCAGCCAGCGCTGTGGGACAGAGGGGTGCAACAGAAAGGTAGTAGCAACACTGGAAATGCAGCAGTTCAGAAAAGGGGGGTTGTTTTCAGACTCTCTGTCAGCCCCCAAAGCAAACGTACGATGTTCAGTTCTCAGTCAGTTTTCTAAAAAACCTGAAAAAAACCCATTGGGTTGGGTGTAGACTCCAGGCTGGTCTGCCCATGCTTATCTTCTGTACTTGTAAATGTTGTGCCTTTCCTACCAACCTTTCACAGGTAGCTTCTGCTCGTTACCAGTGGGAAGAGAGGGCTTGCTGGCTGCCACGGGCTGGGTCACAGGTCACCAGCCGTGTATGGAAAAGCTGCAGTTTCTCCTGCAATCATCTCTGCTGCAAATTGGGTTATGGCAGTGCTGTATATGGCCTAATGGAGCTAGAAAAGTGACATTGGTCTAGCTTATTGATAAATTAGTCAAAAAATCTGGTATAAAACTTTATTCACCTTTTCCCACAGTATTTCCTGTTACTTTGTCTATCAGACTGCAAAGAAGTTTGCGTGCTTCACTCTTTTCAGGACAGACTGCATAACAGCTATCTGATTGCTGTTTCCCAGAATTTACCTATGCGTTAGTCATCTTAGGCTACTGTAGAAGACGTTACAAAGACTGAGTAAACTGCTTCTATATATGACTGAAATAATACTGCCTTTATTTCCAAATAAATGTTGTACTGCTCAATGCTAGGGTTATTCTTCTTGGGAATTTTGTATATAGATAATCTAAACTTAAAATGTGATACCTATCCCCTTACTCCTTGTTACTCATTACATTTGCTTATTACATATCTTGTGTCTTAGATTACAAGGTTTGTAGAAGGTAGGGACCAGAGCATGTCAGAGATGGTGGACCCTTTTCTGCTTTTTACATATTATACAGCAAAACATTTAGTTTTCCTATTTGTATCTTGGTAACGTACAGTGCAGAAGTGGAGAGGCTATTGAACTCTTACTATCGCTTTCTGCTTTCAGTTCTAAACACTCCAGGTGGTTGCTTGTCTCATTTTGTGGCCCTGTAGCATCACTCGGGCTGCTCTGTGACCTAATTTGCTTATCAGCGGGTGAGATACTGTGAGCACTTTCCTTGGGACCAGGAGACTTCAGCTTCATGATTACAGGCGTAGAAAACACCAGTGTAGAGAGAGAGAGACTGTGCCTGGGCAGCAGAGGTGCTTTTCACCAGTGGGCTGGTAGCACTCTCTTACAAGAAGGAAGAGATGAATAACAGAAATAACTGGGCCAGGGTTTGGAGAGCATATTTCCTTGTCTTTTAGGCAGGGAAACCTCTCATGTCAGGGATCCAAGAGCACTGTATGGCCAGCAGTCATGGGACTGGGGCCGACTTAACCTGGATTTTAGTTTCAGGAATAGAAACTTTGTGTTGGGTGTTATGTCCCTGGAAGATGGATAGGATGCAAGGGTTGGCCTGGAAGAGATGTACAACATTCAGATCAAAATCTATGGGACAGGTGGGGTTTGTGACGTTTTAGAGGGCTGAATAGAAACTAAATGAATACACTTGGATACTTTAAAAATTTCCTCTAGGGCAAGAAAAATATAAAGTGTTTTAAAAGAACTATTTTTTGTTATCTTGTGTATTCCTTTGCATTTTTCAGCTAGTTTACAGTTAATTATGGATATGCTTAAGTTGTTGTCTTGATCTAGTACTGATGAAAATCTCTTCTAGGCAGAAATAAAAGAAGAAAGATTGGTACTCTTGGTGGTTGTCCAATTTCAACATGCAGAAAGTGACTCTTAAATCACCAGCAAATCTTGCCAACCCCAGGCCCTTGATTTGATGTGGGTGTTACAGGGATTTTTCTTTGAAGGTTTAAACTAAAAACCGGTGATTAATTTTGTTTGATTATTAATTTTGAAGCAAGCAGGTTATGGAATAGAACTCTGTGGCTTCTTGGGCATGATGCATTTGTAGCTGACCACTCATCACAGAATATTTTTAACATTTTGAAAAATGGGAATGAAAAAGGTTTAAGGTAACACATGATATTTGTTGAATGAAACGTACCCTCTTGCTACCTTTTGGCTGATGAGATTGTGATTCTTCCCCAACTTTGTGCCGATCCAACTAAAATGATTTCAGCAGCACTGCATCAATCTTCTGTCAATGTTAACTACTTACAAATTCTAAAACACATTTTCAAAGATATTCTCAATTGTCTTTTTATAATTGCCTTGCAATTGGGAGATGGCAATACTTGAAATGTTAATACTAATCAATTTTTTATTAGGCAGGCCTTTTCTGAAGTTTGTTTTGTGTCTATACTATCACAGGTAGAAGGCTGGGAACTGTAAGTGAAACTGCTGTTGGGCTTTTTCCTTGATTGTTGTAGGAAAGGGACTAAATGAGGAAATCATACAATTTAAATCTATTTGTTTGATAGTTGCCCTTTGATATTTATGCTGCGTAAGCAGGAGACGACAGTTTTAAGGAAATTACTTGGAATGGTTTTCTAGTTATGTTTGTACGTTCCCAAGACTAAAGATGAGGTTTGAATACCTATTTAATTTGTTCAGGGTACCTAACTGTATGAAATGTGTAGTGGAAATACTCAATTCTGAGTGACTGCAATACTTAATCCAATATGAGTGTCCTGCATCCCCTGGCAATGCAAGGAAATAGTATTATGTCCATGTCACAAATAGCGTATTGAAGTGCAGAAGTACCTGAGGCACAAACATTCAAAGTTATTCTAGATATCTGTGTGGGGCAGGAAATTTCCTGCATTGTACAGGTCATGTTGGCCAGGTAGGTTTGAGTTAGAGCCACCGACCAGGGAGCCTGTAGATGTTCTTCTTGTTTTGTTCCAGTTAATACTGGAGGTTCACTGATGCATGTCTGCAGGTCTAGAAGTGCCTTGACACCAGTCAATTCTTATGTATTCACCTACTGGTAATTTCTTTATAAAAATCCTTTTCTCATACTGTCTTCTACACCTCAGTAACTGCAAACTGATAAGAAAAAGTTGTCTTGACTAAGACTATTCTTTTAACTCAGCTGTTATTTACTATCTTATTTGAGCTCTGGTTACTGTCTGAGTGATCATTGATGGTTTGTTTCATACAGTATCAAAAGGATTAATATGAATCACTGCCAAAGGTGGTTCAGCCGAGCCTGTCTCAGCACAGAAAGGGGCATTCATGAAATCAGGTCTGGTTAATGCAGTTATAGGAATTGTTCTTTTTGCCTCTCAGGCATGAATTTCTGCAGGTCTTTCTACTGTACTATTCAGTCTCCAAAGATGTGAACAGGAGGGAGCCTGAGCATCAGGAGGCTGGCTTTGCACTGCTGAAGGCACTTGGTGGCTTCCAGGCATGGTCAGAGGGGCACCCTATCGATTACTAATGTGGATGGATACCAAACTGGTTGGCAAACTTGGGCATAAAGAAGACTTACAAGATTAAACCTTCACTTGGCTATGTTGGAATGCGTGGTGATAAATGCTCAAGATGGAGGTCATGAGTGACAGAACTGTTCACCTATGCTAACCATGGGCATAAATTATGTATTTTCAAATTAATGTTTAATAAATGCCACTATTAATTCTGAAAGTCAAAACCATAGCTAAGAAAAAAGTCATTTCATCATCTTAATGTCTCTTTGAAGGGAGTACTTTATGAATGTTTGCTACGGAATGGAATTTCTTAACAAAATAATTTTTTCACCACCCATAGCCTTGATACTGAATGTATGTAGGTCTGTGTACCTTAAGCAGGCCCCCTGTCCGGAGTAATTTATCATTTTGAAGTTCCCTGCCTGGAAGTGAGATTATTTCTGTTTATAATTATATACAGATAACCAAATAATCCTCTACTTATTTTATCTGTTTCAAATCTCTCTAGCTTCAAATCCAGTCTGTGTTTGCCTTCTCTCCTCCAGCTGCTCCTTCCACACCACTGCAGAGTCCTTGTCAAGGACAAGCACACCTTGTCAACGTGTGCTACCTCGGGTGACCTGCCTTCTCCTTGGACCACCCTGTCTTCTCTCTACCTGTCTCCTCGCTTCCCTTGGTGATTTATCCCCCATGCTCTCTCAGTCCCAGCCTCAGCTTGGTTTTATCCCTTGCCTTTGCATATTAGTTGGGTTGCTTCCACCCACCCTTCCTCTTGCCTCTCTTTGCAGAGGTCTGCTTCAGTGCTGGGCAGGTGTGAGAGAAGTTTCTGGGAAGGTTCTGCAGGAATCTCCTTGTTGTGGGGAAAGCGGGGAGAAGTTAGTGCTGACAAGCCTCCTGTAAACTCCAGGATGACTGTACAACCCCTAGCTGCAACTTCATCTCCGATGGAACAGTTGGAACCCTGGAAGATGGCGTGTCTTGCTCCATGTAACCTGATTGTAATTTAATCGTATGATTAGAAGTGACAAACTTCTAATCATACAGTTCTGATATGTGCAATGGCACCTGATACTTTTTTTTTGTTTGGCTTTTCTAATGGGAGAAGGGTAATCTTAAACATCTTGGACTGCCACAGAAGAACCATCTGTGACTCCCTCTAGGTTTTCCAATACTTTCCAGACTACAGATCATTTTTGTTGGAGGAGGTCTGTACTGAAGAAACTGCACAGAATTCATTTTACACTTAACACTGATTTCATGAAGTAAGGAGGAGCTATACTGGTAACAAATACCAAACAGCTCATGTTCAATGAGAAGTTTTATCTGACAAAGGCTTTTGTAAAGTTTAGGCCAGAGAAGAATACTCCTTTTTTTTTTTTTTTAATTGAAAGAAGGTGTAAGTGGAAGAACTTAAAATTTTGTTTTAATTCCTTCTTTTGCTAAAGTTAATCATGAAAAAGTGAAGGCAAGACGTGCAGTTACAACTATATAACTGTAGCTTATTAACAAGCAACCAGAGGGAGGTCTTGCCTGTTGCTGAATATTTTATACTTTTAAAATGTATTATGTATTTGACTTCTTGCTCCATAAGGAGTCTGACAGATGGCTGCGTTTGCATCGGGGGAATACGCTGGTATTAAATTAGTCTAAATACAGTACAATGACTTGGGATTTCTTTAAATTTGCCTGTATCTTAAGTTCAAGAAAAACATTCTGCTATTTGAGACGTTTGTGTTTGGGTCACAAGATGTTATTCATAAAGTTGCAAGTAATTTTTCTGATTGCATAAACCACTCTGTAGCCCTGGAGAAGCACTACCATGTATGCTCTTATTGCGGTGTTGTAGGAAGAAGTGGTTTTTTGCAAGGGGAGTTTTATTCTTTACTTGTCTACCAAGGACCAGTTCTTGAGACAGATATTCAGACTTTGCTGAGCAGCTACAATCTCAGTGCAGCTTTCTGTGTTGCTTTATCACTGATCTGTTCCTGATCTGGTGGCGTTACCTGGAGAGGACTGTATGGTAATGAACGGAGAACACTCCTGCTGCCTGGCTCCAGTTCATTCAGGCACTCTGGTGTGTGTCCATCTCATGTATGAAAAGCCTTATAGAAATTAGCTGTGTGTTTGGAGTGCTTTGCAGTGCGGAGTCCAAAGGCTGACAGAACTTAAGGGATCAGCACAGGTGTGATAGCAGGGTACGTGCTTACAGAGATCCAAAATCTAGAAACCCGTTTTTCACCCAGATTTAAGTTAAGGTTGTGAGGAGTGTCACGGACCGCTGTGAAACTTCTAGACATGTGAACTGTGCCTAAGCTCAGTTGGTGGTTTTGGCTTTTTAGCAAGGGCTTTATTTCTGCGCAGTGTTTGAAAGCCTAAGTGCAGGAGGAAATGCCCAACTTCATCCCTGAAAAATGTGTTGTGGATTTAATTTTTCCTTTGTTTTACCTTTCTGAGGAATGTAGTTACAGAAATTGAAATGAATTTTCTTGTGCTGACCTTTGTTATGGAGTTACATAAATCATCCATCATGCAAATTCCAAATACATTATGCTAAGTGTTTCAGGCTAATTGACAATGTTCCATTAATTTCCACTGCTGAAAGAGATCTGGAACATTTCTAATGTAGTTATTTCTCCTTCCAACTCATGCATCACAACAGCCCTCTTAGTGTTGGGTTTGGTCCCTTCTCTTCCAATTTTAAGAAATATACATCACACAGTAGTAATTTCTGTTTTTATCTACCTGCCTACACTGGGGAATCTAGTTTTAGTCTGCTCGCAGCAGGACCTTGTATTATTTCCTCCATCACCCTACACTGATCTGTTGTCTTTTCAGTTTTCTATGTGTGGTAATTAAAGTAACAAATATTGCATAATATCTGTTTATTTGAAGAAACCTACCAGGTATATGAGCATAGATAAAATTGTCTGTAAGTCTAACTTCTCCTCCTGACCGTAAGGAGAAAAAGGGAGAATGGAGTCCAAGCCACCTCTTCTCATTTTTGTAATTCTGAAATTTTGCTTTACCTGAAAATTACCAGTGGACAAAACACTGCAGTGCTGAAAGGAAAGGTACAGAGAAACTGCCTTGACATTTGGAGAATAGGTTCCAAACCTTATGAGTGGTAACTGTGGAGGTAACATCTCAGGAGTGATGAATAGCTATAAAGGAGATCTTTATTTTTTTTTTATTATTATTTTTGTACTAACATTTCTTTTGATGCTGCTTTGATGAAGACCACAAATTAAAAATATGTACTGGAAAAATGTTTTTTTGTTTTTTTCCTTCCTTTTTTGTAATGATCCAAACAGCTGCCACAAAATTTGCAGACTTGGATGTTGGTGCGTGATATCAACTCTTTGAAAAAGTCTGTGAAATCTTGATTAAGAACAGATAGTGTTCAGACTGGTTAGAGCATCTCCAAAGCAATTAAAATATGTAATCCTATTGCTGAGAAAGTTTAAATTAATAGCAGTTTGTTAATAAAGGCCATGTGCAAGTAGTTATCGTGTAAAGTGCTGGCAGATCCACATCAAGCTGAAGGTTTGGGAAAAATGAAAGCATACTTTCAAATATCTTATTTTGCTAAAGCTGTTTTTTTGTGTTGTTTTGTTGCTCTTTGAGATACTAACAAAGAACATGAAATAAGTAGCAGATCCTGATTTTCCTTTCCCTACCCCTGTTGAATCATGCCTTACCCTACAATGGTCACATTGAAATTATGTGAAATCACTTACAGAATAGTACAGTACTCTCAGGAAGCATTGTAAGAATGGGGTTAAGAAGCAGCTTATTAGCAGACGTAATAGCAGTGTGGAGTTTATTTTACTGCATGTAATGTACATCTCTGAAACATCTGCTATGGTAGACTGATTGGGCCAAAGTCTATAGCTTTAATCTTAGTCAACTATTATCACTAAATAATAACTAAATATTGAACAGATTCTCTATTTAAATGGTGTACAGCTATGTGACTTTACCTGCAGTCATCTCTATAAAGGAGGGTAATTCCTTTCCTAAGAATGTACAGCCATGTTTTCAAGGTCCAGTTAGAAATGTTACGTTGGATAGTGCTTTACTTTGCAGTCGCAGGGCTGTCAGCAGTGTAGAGGTGAGCTACCCGAGGAAGACTGTCAAGACATTTTATTTAAACATTTGTCATCTTAAAATTACCTATTAAATGAAGGTGCTTGCAGGCCACTGCAAAAATGTATTTTCATTCTTTAATGATGCTTTCCAAAGACATTCTCATTAAATACTTTTAGACTTTCAAAACAGCATGGAGTTTATGGAACTTGAGGTAAACAAACTGAAAAGAGTATTTTGCAGCTTCTCTTGTATGGGGGAGGCTATGGGAGAAGATAAAGCAAACATGATCGGCAGAGCTTTTGTGCTCTTTCTCTACAAAACCCTTTTTTAAAAAAAAAAAATAAAAGCTGAGTGACTGAGTCGCATTCAGTGTACTGGAAAGATAATCTCCTTTGCACTCAAACACATGGATCTGTTACAATAGGTACTTCAGTAGGCTTGGGGGCTGGGGTAAAGCCATACCCACTGGTCACTGGCAGCAGGGGAATAGCCTCGTTCCCAGAGTTGTCATCAGTGTTTTTCTTCTTCTGCAGCATTCAGGAGTTCAAGTATCTCTCTCTGCTGCAAGTGATTTCCCCCCCAGAAAAATGGGGAAAATCTGTATCTTTCTGCAGATACTTAGGTAATACTTCCAGAAATAGTAAATTCTAGGTTCAGGTGACTAGGAGTTGTGCTTAAAATCAGCAGACACCACTGGTTTAATGTCTTCATCTGAGTACTGGTGAACTTTAGAAAGTTACTTTCATAAGTACCAATCCTCTATAAAATAAGAATATCGGGGTGGGGGATGAACAACAAGATTCATCTGTGTATAATACAATAAGGACAAGTGTATACATGTAAGTGTGCATGTGTAACGTAATACAAGCGTAATAGAAATAAGTGAAACTTGTGCTCCTCGGATAAGCTGGCAAGAGTCCCTACCTGATGGTACAAACCTCAAATACCCCATAACACTCCATATTTTTTCTAGTCCATTCAGGTTGGCATCAGTCCAGGAGTATCAGGGGCATTGCTGACATTGATGCTCCAACAGAGGAGTGTGCGTGATCTTGGGCCCTAACCTGAATTACAGTGATAAAGTATCTCAGCAAGAAGCTGCTGAGCCACAGTACCTGATTCACTGCTGCTTAAAAAATAACTTCTTGTTATCAATTTATAGACCCTTCAGCAAGGGGGAGCCAGTGTCATATCAGAACCTGGAGCAAAGTCCTCACTGCAGGGTCTAGGTTTTGCCCCTCTACACCTTCAATGTAGATGCACTACCTTGAGGATTCAGCATATGAGTCATCAAGCCCATCTGGCACAATTTAATCTTAGGACAATAAAGCTACTAAAGCATCTGCTGAGTGCTTCCATGAGCCCTGCCCAGAAGTTTCCTGAAGTTCAGAATCTGCTACTACATATTAATTTTCAACCCCTGAACCACCTGCAGGGTCAGGTCTTTAAGAATACACGGACGCTGCCCAATGTCCTTGGTAATTATTGTTGTGCTTCCAAAGAAGATGTGAGTTTCATGGAGGCTTGCATGTATAACAAATGTTGTGAGCAGGTGTCATGGACTGATAACATGTGACAAAACTTCAAACCTGTGGAATTGTAATCTCCCTTCTGGAAAATGGCTCAAGCTTGCTAAGCTTGACAACATATTTGGAATCTGGCACATTGTCATACTTCTAGATGCCTAAGTTACCATAACCCTTTGGCAACGCAGGAATATGCTGTGTATTATAATATGAGCATGTAATACCATTCACTTTGCATTTCTATGCATGAAAGAAAAAACTTTCTTAAAAATTCTACACTCATCTACATGTGTTATAGAACGTGCATGTGTAAATTATTCAGGAGACTATACTTTCTTTGGCCTCGGTCTTTAAAGATAAAGCCTTCATCTTCAGATAATGTTTGCTTCATCCTCTCGTCATCAAAACCTTGTATGTCTACAAACAGGCTCAAATCTGAGTACTGTGCCATTGCTGTCTTCCTTTGCATTCCTTGGAAATTCAGTCTGTCTCATGGTCTTCAGTAGTGAGAAAACCTGTAAGGAAACGGATATAGAAAATCTCCAGCCAGCTGCTCTGCTCCTAGGGAAAGCAGGTTAAGCTCTGTTGGAGCCTTTTTATAATCATACAAGCAAAGGATAGAGCAGAGCAAACTACTTGCTACTTACTACCTCAAACAGATTTCGAAGCCTAATATAAAGCCTGCACAAGCAGAGTACAAACTGTGCCTTCTGCGGGAGGGACAGAAAGGGCTCGGTGATGTAATCAGGGTTACAAAAACCAACATGCTTTTCTTCATATGCATTCTTCTTCTTACACAGCTGCAGTTGCTCATCTCCCGCAAACCCTGTAATCATTGTCATAGCCTTGCAAGCATCAGATCAAGGCATCATCCACTAAGGATTAATGTCAAAAGCAATGTAATTGTGTGCTGCCCCGTCACCAGGCATTCCCACCACACTAACCACAATATGGGATTACGGGCATGCGTGCTTGCTGCCCAGCTGTTATCTGCGTTTAGTAACATTTTGCAGGTTTTCAGAAATGCTTGAGATTTCATGTCATTAGAAAGGGAATGTTAGTAGTAAAAACGTTCACAATTGTGAAAAGACAGTGTTAAAAACTGTAACTAAATATTCATGCCAGGGATGTTACTATTATTGGGGCTTTTAGGGGTACTGCCTGAATGGATGAAATGAATTCTCTTTCCATTTAACTCAGTGGCCAAATTTACTTGCTTCAGTGGGAATAGGATTAAACTCTTTGATAACAGAATTTCCTGAGGAAGGAAAGTATAGCATGGTCATGGGCAAATCTAATAATTTTTCTGCTCTAATCATCTTATGCCTCAAAGAGGCACTTATACCCCAGGGGGGCTAATATTTACATAATTGTAATTTATTGGGTAAAGATTTTCCTTACGCAAAGAAACATCAAAGTGTTTGTCTTCATCGAGTTCCAGAACAATTTTAAACTTCACATAGAAATGAAAGGTAAAGGAAAATATTTCTTTGGAGCAATTAGAGAGAAATGGCACACAATATTTTGAATCATACAGGCTGTCTGAGTATTTTTAAATGGAATGCAATTAACGTTTTGTGATGAGCATTTATCAGTGCCGTCACTAGATACAGTGTACGTGGCTGTGGGGGCTTTGCATGAGCATCTCATTAAAATAATTGGTTATGTATTTGAGTAGGGTGTTTGTGCTAACTTTATAGGCAGAACAGTGCTTATGAAAGAGATCTTTCCCTAGCATTTAACTTCTCTCTAAAGTATAATATTGGGTATTGTAATGTTGATAATTCTATCAGAGAATATATGTTCAGGTGAAGTACCAATTGTTTATCAGTAACCTCAGGCTGTAACTGCCCTGCCTTTTAGTATTTAAATGCAGGCTTGTTTATTTAATGCTTTCATCCATTTTGTGTTCAGATTCTTGATGTCCTTTTAGTTAGTCTCAGGCAAATTTAATTCAAGTAACTTAACCTACCAGTGCAGCTCTATGCTGCTTGTTGTATAATAATCTTGAGATGGTTTAAAGACATGAATTACTCAAGCTTAATTGATTAAGCTTCCTACAGAAGTAGGAAGTATTGTACTTTTCCTGCAAGCAAGAAAAAGCACAATGGAAGTTCAGGCTTAGGAAATGAAATGGGAAAGATCCTCAAATTCAACCACAGCATTCAGGGTATGTTACAACCATAGATCATGAATTTTCAAAATTTTCCAGGAGACGAGCAAGACCATGGAGAATGTCACAAGGACCTTGTGTTTTGTTATAATGAGGGAAAGGGAGGCTGTTGGGCAGTATCTTTTATTAGACTAGTGATGCAGTTGAAGAAGGGTTAGCAGAGAGCTCACGCACCACAAGCACGTGACAGAAAGGAGTGGGGAACAGCATGAGGAGGAGTTAGGAACAGCTTCCCAAACGCCCTCTCAGACTGAAGTGGTTTTCCTCCTTTTAAGGCTTAGAAGGTGATATTAGCTGCCCTCCAGTTTCGAGAGGAAGGCTAGGAGATGTAAAACGTGAGGCTTGGGCTTTTATCATTTTTTCCATTTGAATGAAGGAGAGATTTGAGTTCAAGCCCCAGTTTTCTTATCTGTTGGTGTTCCAGGTTTATTGAATATTTCAGTGACACTGAAAGCTCATAAAAAATATTTTTTTAGCTTGTACGTTCAGATCTGATGGTGGTGATTTTTGAACTTGCTTTACAGTGACATTTACGTTAGAGACTTAGTACTGTGGAATTTCTTCTTTTCTGGCTAAGGTGCAGAAACCCTGCTCTTGAATGGTTTACACTCCAGCCAGGCCAAAGCCCTACCCATCAAATCTTGAAGGGGGAGCTTTAGATAAAAGAGGTGTTAGACAATTTCAGATTCAGAAATAATGAAAAAAAATATTTTTCTCATACTTTGTGAGCAGAAAATACTGACCTTAATGTAATGGATTACCAATTACAAAGCGAGTCCTCAAAGAAAACCAAACCCGAACTTCCTGTCAATAAAGTGCTGTCCCCAAAAGATTTTTTCCCAAGTTTGAGCACCCAGCCCATTTAAGATGATAAAAAAAGTTCTGTTGCTAATGGGTAATTAACAGTTGATCACTACTGTGCCTCATGAGTTACCAGTGGTAGTAAAATGTTCTGTGCAGTTTCATCCCTGGAGAAGGTTCTGTCATTTTTTTGTAGTCTAACTCGCCTAAGTTGGGTATTTTTTTTATTATTATTTTTCCTGATTTAATCATGGACAATTCAAAACAGATAAAAATAACAGGAGAAAAAGGAATGCAAATATTACTAGTAAAGCTGATGAAAGCAGCTAAGTAATGGCTCCACTTTTACTTTGTCACCTACCTGTAAAAACGATTAGCATTTTCTAATGAGCACCTTGGAGGGAAGATCGTGACTCAGGGGCTCACGGTCCTTGGGACTGCACTGGATCTCCTCTCTGGGTAGGTGCGGTGCTGTGTGAGCCTGTAGGATGTACAGGTGCCAGCGTCCTTTCCATGGAAGGAAGGAAGGAAGGGATTTGACAAGGGTTTACAGTCTGCCTCGGGTCACAAGGTTCAAATTGCTCCTGGATCCTTCGAGATTTGCTGCAGAAAATTAATTGGTGTTCGTGTGAAGCGCTGCAGTGGTATTTTTCTTCGTATTTTGAAAGTAGCTAGCACATCAAGATAATTTCTAACACTGTATTTTTCTCTCTGGTTTTGTGTATTAATAGAAATAATAGATAGCGGAGAGAAATTCACCTCCTCAAATGTTCTGATAACATGCTTATGTTTTAGTTTTGTTATTAATCCTCTCGGTGAAATTCCTGCTTTATCTCTTGGTAGTGCTAACAGTAATTGCTCTACCCAGTTTTATTATCTCAAAAGTCTGTGGTTAGTGACAAGTTTTTGGCGATCCTCAAGGATTTTGTTAATTGAATATGATACTCTTCAATTACTTCATATATGAAATACAGAACTTGAATTTTCCTGTTGTAGTTTAGCAGAAGTTTTTAAAAATAAAAATGTCTGATAGAAATAGCCCTATAAGGGATTGTTTTAGGCCTTGATCCATCATATATTGAAATCAATATGTCTTTCTATTAACTAGTCAGGGTTTAAAATGGCCATTTATTATATGTCTATATTTTCAGACATTTGTTTTCACATCTTCCACTAGATTTTACTGCAACAGGAGGCTCAGGAGAACATATTTTGGTTTAGTGACCAAGCCTTGGGGAAAGATCATTATTATTACTGAGCATAAAGAGTGTGAGCATTCAGGTGGTGCTGTAATGAGGGATGGGTTGCCTTGCTCTGATTTGTACTGGAAATGCCACTGAGATATTTACAGGCTCGGCATGTACTGCAGTATTCCCTGTTCAGGGAGGAAAGATGCGATTTGTAAATGCTTTGGTTGCACATACTAGCAGTCTCCCAGCCCAAACAAATCCTCAGACTTTTGATGTTCAGTCTGGCAGCTTTCTGCGGAGGCAGCCTGGGTTTCGCTCCTGTGCCACCAGCCACCTCTGACCCCTCCATCACTTCGATGCTGCTAGCTGAAACATTGAATTTTAAATCATTTTCTTTACTGGCAGAATTCTTAATGTGACATTTTACAAATTATGTTGTTCCCTCTGTATGACTGACTGGATTATATTCAGGGGAAGCTGATAGTGGCTGGAATTAAGGAAGGAGTCCCTGGAAAAAAAGCCCCCTGGAGACCCTCCCTTCTCCCCTGCCCTCTGGGTACCTGTGTTGAAATACTACTACTGTGCTGAACTACTACTGGCTCTTCAAAATGCAATTGCCTGTACGTGAGGAGAAAATAGGGAAAAGGCATAAAAAGTGCACATGATTCACTACTTACTCATTAGTGAGAGAATTACTGTTTGGGAGGTTGTTTTGGTTTTGGCTTTTAGCATTTATTTTAGTGGTACGTTAATTATCACTTAATCTTCTGACCTATTTCACTTTTGATAATCACTAATTATCCTGCTTTTTCTAATTAAATATCGATGTGCAACCCTTTTGACTTCAAAACCCTGTAACTGTGGGGTTTTTTTCCCCCTGTACCCACTGTACTTTCTTTCTTTGTGTGCCCACTTAGAGGATGTTTCCAGCAGGCCCCTGGCAGGATGCACGGCTGCCATGGATACCAGCAACACAGGCTGCAGAGCAAATTGTCAGACAGTGGATGCAACAGAAATAATGAGTTAATGTCCAAACTTGTACGAGTGGAAATTGTCACCCTGCAGTTTAGATCAACTATGCATATATCAGAAATTAATTTTTTTCCTCTTCCAGGTGTGAGTTTGTATGTATGTGCCTTGGAATAACCTTGTTTATTATTTGTAGGAAGTACAATTTTTTTTTCATGTAATGACTCCCTTTCCCATTAGATTGTTTTAGAGACTATAAAACCAGTGGTTGTTATTGAGCTTTAAGCCTGTGAATCAGCAGGAGGAGCTGGTTTGTGAATTGAAGACTTAAGTGACGATCCAGTTGTACTGTGATGTGTTTGCTTATTCAGATGCTGAGAAATGAATGAGTAGCGGGTTGAAGACACATTTGAAATGGGAAATAAAAGCAAAATGAATACTCTGTTTGAGGAGGTAGCATTGAAATGCACATGGCATACACGATATGAGCGGTGTGCTCAGTGGTGAGGAAACTAGCAATTCTTCAGAGCCTGGGTGGAAGTAGGGGTGATGGGATTGCTGTAGAATTGACATTTGTGAACCACAGTAACATGCCTAGTCTCCGTTGCAAACCTACATGAGTAGAAGGACAGCTATGCTTACAGGTGAAATTAATAGAGAGAAGAAAGGTATTTCTGAAGGAACGTTGAGACAGGCCCCTTTAGCTCTGAATGACTTAAAATAGCCTCATTTACCTCAATCCATTTGGAAAAGAGGAAAAAAAGTATTTCCAGGGTAGGGTTCATCCTATTTCTTGGTGTGGTAGTCCCTTGCACAGTAGGCTATTAATACGCTGTAATTCAGCATGCCTTTAAATGTTTTTGTTTTTTTCTAGGAGGTTCTGGGGTTTAGGTAGTGAGTAAGCAGACTTTAAATGCTAGTTTGTTGTGGGATTCAGCTTTCTCCGATGTTATATAGGCAACATGCTTTGCATTTGTTTCAGTCAATCCCTGTGTCCAGTGGGATAGACAGGATGGGGGTACCCATTCATTTTTTTCCATCATGGGATTTTGTTGCCCTTAGAAATGTGGATGAAATGTCATATGATACAACTGAGTGACTGGCTTCACCCTATTGGAAATGGTTTAACTTCTTCAGGTCCTAGTTTTTTGAGAAAGAGAGCAAGAGTGGACTTTCAGTTTCTCCCACTTTACATTTTGTGTCTGAAACATCACTGGCAGCAGGGGAGAGCAGGGAGAATTTGGCAGGCTCCATACTTCTGTTTGCAGAGGGACTATGAGATGAATTGCACCTTAGGTTTTTCCCATCTGAAGAACCTGTCACTAGTGAGGGCTGAAAGTAGCAGATGCACCACAAAGTCTGTGCTCTGAGAGTCATCAGACACTGGAGAAATCTTTGAGATGTGATTTATGAAGCTTTGCAGTCTGTGTTGTGTCTCATTGCTAGGTGCATGTGCAGGGGTGAAGGACCAGGTTTTGTCAAAGGGTACCAGCTCGTGACTCCAAAGATGTGGTTTCTAATCCTGGCTTGGCTATGAACATCAAGTGAGTCTTTGTAACTTCATTTTCCCCTTCTGTTTCTTCCGCACAGTCGGTTGGTACGGTATGCTCCTAGGGCCAGGCCTAACTCCTTGCTATCGGGATATACAGCATCTAGTCAGTGTGGCTTTAGCCCTGAGGGAGGGTCTTTTGGTACAGTTGTAATGTGAATAATATTGCCATCAGCATAGTAGCGTTTTTGAGATATATTTAACATTGCACAAGCTAGGCTCAAGTATGCGTAACAGACTGCAATAACATCTAATGTGCAATAAGGATTGCATCACTGGAAGATTTCTGAATCTTATTGAATGGCTGGAAGGATGCTTTCAGAAGCAATAAATTTAAGTGTATGTCAGTGTGAAAACCGATCCAAGCCCTGTCTCATACTTTTTTCATTGCATCTATTGGAACGGAGTCCAGTGTAACTATAGTGACACTTTTGTATGCCTTCTCATCCTGTTACATACCTTTCAAATAGAGATCCATAAGAGGGGGGAGGAGAGTTTCTTTCATTTGTATGATTCTGGCACCAATTTGGCCTAAGATGTGCAGGAAAAAGAATGTTTTCAGGAACTTACGTGGAATAATTCTGGCTGGCAGGTGTCAAATATTTTTAGTGCCATTCATGGCAATTGTGTATACAACTGGGAAGGTAGATGTGCGTATTGCTAGCATGTGCAGTTAAGCTAACGTTCAGCAATGTGATCTGAGAAGACCATGTACACAAGCAGCTACTTTAGCAAATTAGAATATTGAGCATGAATTAAACAGGGTAGTGTTGGTCTCAAAGATTTAACTAAATCCTTCTGGTTTATTACCTTGTAGTATCTCTACTGGTGTGATGTAGTGCTATACATGTACAGCAGTTTCACAAATGTCAGTAGGCAACTTATTAAAGCACCAACTGTCACAACTGATATTTTTTTATACTCAGTTTTATGCATTATATAAAGCTAAATATTATCTAGGGGTTATTAGTTGGGGTGGGGAAGCATATAAGGAGGCTGTATGAACTGGTTTATACAATGTGATTGTCTGAGAATAGCAGAGATTTGGACTTGACCCAGTTGATGTCTGTGTTCGAGTAATGTTACTAGTCATGATGCTGAAAGCATGTAAGAAATACCCTCTTACTGTCACTTTCTGTTGGCAAAAAGGACCATGTTAGGTGCTACACATTTTGACTTCAGTCATTTCCTTTTTGCCTAGCGGTTTTCTTTTTCAGGGATTGCATTGTTTGAACAGCTCTGTTTTAAAATAAAAGGATGGACACTTCCTGGAGGGTATTGACTTAGTACTGAGAGATTGGACTTTGATATAAGAAATTTGCCTAAAACTTTAGAGTAGAAGTCTTCATGTTTGCTGGGTCGTGGGGAATTAAACTTGAGGGACACTAGTTTGCAGTGTAGTTGCTGTTGCACTGCGGTGTATGTGAGTACATGCAGTTGCTTGTGTCCTCTGTCTTTGCCTGGCTCACTGTTTCTCCAGTCAACCTGTAGAGAAAAATACTAAGATGTAGGCTCAACACTAGTGGTAAATGAGATGTGCAGTCATTTTTTTGCTAGCAAACTGAAGACTGCTAGCCATATGAAAGAGCTGAAAAGGCCTTGTTTGCTGTTCAGAGCATTGCCTGTGAGAAAACACTCATTATATGGAAGCATTAAACAGTAGACACAGGAAAGTAAAAGAGCTGCAACTGGCATCTAAGAATCTGGAAAATGAGTTGCTTGGTAAGCGTGGAAAAACAAGAAAACCGTTTAGAAGAGGAAGAACAGTTATTTAAAGCAAACATGTCAGATCCTTCATGAATAACTGGTGGAGATCTAAATAACTTCTGTTTTAGAAGTATTTCATTTTTCAGGAAGGACTCTCTTATGTGAGAGTCACTACAGTATGAGGCTGAAATTGAAAGCATCAGGGAGGAGGCTGCATATATGTTGAAGAGTGCTGCTGCTACAGTGAAGAGACCGTTGTAATGACTAATTTGCAAAGAAATTACTGATGATACATGACAAGGCTAAACTGTGGAACAGATCCTCACCTGATGTAAATCAGCATAGCTTCAGGAAAGTCAAGGGAAGAATACTAATTTTGTGTTACAGCTGGTGGTTTATTTTGTTGAACATGTATTTTAATTCTTTATTTTACATACAGGATCAGAGTTACTCATCTGTTCATCTCTGTACTCCAGCCAGGATTCCCGCAGTTTGATAATCCTTCATTTTCGTGTATCATCTTAATCACCTCTGATGCAAACACTTATGATATTGTGGCTATGTAGAGGATTGTAATTTAAAGTGAGGAGCAAGCAGCTGGAACAGAAGATTTCATAGCAACGATACTGAATTTTTTACCACCTTTCATCTCAGATTCTTTATTACTTTGGTGATAGCAATAGAGAATATAGAGCAAGGGCAGTGAGGATGCTGTAATGGTGAAATGGCAACCTGTGTTTTGTCAGTCCTTGCTGAGAATAACACCTGCTGGCCCATGACACCTCCTGAATGCAATGGAAGTCCAATTTCTGTATTAAGCAAAGAGTAACAGAATACCCATAAGATATCAGCAGAATTATTCCTGAATTAATTGTTTTTTAAATATGACAGTGTTACTTCTTTTAAGGCTTTTCTTTTTTAAAATTAGATGTATTTATTCCAAGCAAATGTCTCCAGACGGTAGTTAATGTGGGATAAAAAAATCTCTTTCCATGCTAGCTGCTGAATAAAGAAAATGCTGTTGAAGCCTCTTTACAGGGGAGCACTTTCAAGGCAGGCACTGGACAGGTCATAGAGATAAAATGGCTACTCTTAGATCTTTTAACACAATACAGTTAATTACAGGCATTTATTCCTCTGGGAAAACATTTAGACCTCAGTCTTCTGATGTCAGACTAGATTAGTAACATTTGATCTATTACAAATGTTTGAGCATTTTTACGATTAATGCAACAATAGATGCTTCATGTCATCATACAGTTATATTAAAAAAAAAAAATTGGCTACTTTAGACAGTCCTGAAAGCTTAGTAGAAAGTTTTTTATTTTATAATGTGATGCTACTGGGACAGGCAGAGAACAGTACTTTAGAGCTTTTCATAGCATGGAAGCGGTCATCCCCTGGAACCGTGGTTAGACCCAGGGAAGTTATTTGGGACAAATATTTAATTAACCGAAGGATGCTTAGGTCACTAACCAAAGGCCTTTTTTATTGAACCAAAATGATTCACTGATGTGGGTCAAATAGACAAAGTCCTTCACTTTTGAGATCTGCTTCATTTTTAAACTGCCAAAATTAAGTTTTAAATGTGAGAAGAAGGATTAATTTAATGGAATGTAATTTTGGAGTCAAATACTAAATTTCAGATGGAAAAGTGTTTTCTCTTTGGAGAAAACAGGGTTACTTTTTGTTCTAGGCTGCCATTTTTCCACATTTTGTCTGTGGCCAAAGAACTGCAAAGCAGCATTTCTGTAAAATCGAAGCACTGGGCCAGCCTCCCCACCCCTGGCCGTTCAGCTGGTGCGGGCTGAGGAGCCCTTGCTATGAACGGCTGACCCGACTGCCCCTCACCCCCAGCCCACCGCTGCCTCGTGCTCCCAACACCTTCCCTGCTGCTGCTCTGCTCGCGGACCACTGGGCTTTCCACTGCTGCTGCCACTGCTGCCACCGTGTCATGGGGGCAGGATGGTGACGAATGCAGGCTCAGCGGTGGCAGCAGTGTGAGCGGCCGCTGCCCCAGAGGTGATGGCAGTCAGCGTTTCAAATTACAGTACGTAGATTATTTCCAACGTGCCTAATCCTCTAGGTCCTTTTATTTGCTACTAGATTCTCCTGGGGGATTTTGTAAGAGCAGTAGCAGTTCAAGGGCTTTGTTTGCCTCCAGTGACAGGAAGAACTGTAAAACTGGACCTGAAAATACCTTCTCAGTTTATTAACCTCCCTTTACGTTCTGAGATGAGAAGCATCAACGGTGTTCACCAGCAGCCTTCTAAGAGTAGTGATTCGCAATGCAGTGTGGTCTCCTTGGTCACATACTGAGCAATACTAAAATGGAATTTCATTTCAGACTAATTTCTGCTGCTGTTTTCCATCTTGATAACACGGGTACAGTAAGTTCTGCATAAACTGATTATTTGCCCCTCGGGTCACTCTTTTGTGTGTGCTGTGTAAGCCTTGCTGTGAAGCTTTTGTTTCCCACAGATGTTGATTGTATTGTATTGCATCAAAAGGAAATGATCTCTGCTTCAGTTGAGTGAGGTTGTTTCAATGTGCTTATATACAGCACCCACGCAATGATTGCTTTTGATTTCAGGAAAAGAAAATTAAGATATATGGAGTCAGACACCCATATGTATAGCTGTCTGAGCGTGATTGTGTAGTCTAATACTTTTTGGATTTTCAATGAAAACAGATTGAACTTCTCTTTCTGGTTTTGCCAGGGAAAGAAATTATGTCCTGAGGAGCTTTAACTCCTTGGGTGTTCTGGAAAGCAGTATAAAATTCTAGATGATAGATGGCAAAGGGATACCCAGGTAACACTGAATTGTTCAAACAACTATGCCACACAATTGCATCACACCCCCATGTGCCCCGGTCAGAAATGAAGTTGATGGCAGTGGATATATGATTGAAGAGGTAGAACTGACAAAACATACAGTGGCTTAACGGGGGTGTTAAGAAAACAGAAGTACAGGCTGAATGAAGTAGGGTTCTTAAAAATCTTACATGAGTTTAATTCTCATCGCAGATTCCTGTATTTGTTACAGCTCTTTGCCTAGCAGCGTGGTGTTCTGGAAACAGCAAAAACTTGGGGGGGTCTCAGTGCTCAAAAAGAATAATGTAATTCCGTGTATTGATTTGGTTTTTAAATGAAATCATGACAATTTGTGCACTATGTCATCCCTTGTTAGCGGTGTGTAGCTGCCCCAGGGGATTGTCAGGCAGCTTGGCTAGAGAATTTCTGGTGACTGGGAGCTTGGCCGGCTGCATGGTCCCTGTGCTACCCCTTCTGCCTGCTACTTCCACCATCACGCTGAGTGAGAAGTGAAGGCAGGCTGTGCTCAGTTTTCCACCAACTGATAAACTTGGAGTAACTAATAGCTGTTACTCCTGCCTCATTTTGTACAAACCCTAATCCTGCTTCCTTGAGGGAAGGATTCACCTCTCTCTCCATTAGGAGACATTTACTCTGCTTTGTCCATAGCTTTTCTCCTCTCTTGCATTTTATGCTGAAGGGATAATAGGGTTCTGTGTTGTGAAATCTCCTTCCATTATTTATCAAACCAACCACATCCTGGCATGACTTTGCTTTTCCCTGTAGTAAGGCTTCCGAGCCAAAACTTAATAAATAGATTCTGCACAGATGCTATTATATCCAAAGTGCTCTCTTTCACTGGAATACACTGGTTGTAAAGTGCGTGCAATGTGTGCAGACCTACATACTTAAGGAGTACACATAAGCTGTGTATAGGCACGTTAAGAATTTAGTGAATGTAACCAGTTGCTCTGAATGAATTTTAAGTGTTCAAAGGTCAGAAATATTCCATATATGCAACTCCCTGCTATAATGAGATATGCAGCAATCTCTGCGTGTGACAGGTACTGAATATTCATGTGAAGTGAAGGAACTTAATCATAATAAGGGTCTGTTTGGTGAACATACAGATACCATTGAGTGCCACTGATCTGGGTTTAAATGAGGTGTCTAAAGAGTTAGGGACCTAAATATCTTGGTGGATTTGGGATTAGAAATAGAATTGCCAGATTCCTGGATATGTTTTGAAAGAATACATCAACATTAGGTCTAAATATATATGGTAAATATTATAGATATTATCTTTTAAACTATGGTGGTTTGGGTTTTTTTTGTAATTTGAATTAAGAATTTTATATTAAAATGTAAAGAATGACATAGATTAGTAAATGGTTGCAAAATGAGGTAAAATGAAAATCCAGGTTACCTTGGATGTAAGTGTTATGACACTCACCTTTTCAACATTAGTTGTACAAGCACAGAATCCAGAACTCAGATTTAGGACAGAGACAGTTACTGCATGAACTTAAAAAAGTGGAAAAGACACTGCAGAATAAGGTTGGTCACATCTGAAGAGCATTTTGAGATAGCAAGAGTACAGACTGGTCTATGAGCACCTACTTTGAACGAGCTGAGAGAGGGCAGGAATGAAAATTAACTCCTATCCTTAAATCAGACCCACAGGAGCTCGCCTCTGTGCACCTGGAGGGCATATTTCTGTGCTGTCTGCCGAAGGTGGGTACCTTTGGTCTGTCTTTTAAAGAAGTGGCCAGAGTGCACTCTTCTTCATAAGACCTGATGTTGGTCTTTGAAGTTGAACCTAAAAATCTCAAACTCCTGGTAAGCCTTTAGAATGAAATGTTAAAGTCTTCAAGTTTAAGGCTTTATAATAAAAATGCCTTGATACTTAACTAAAGCAAAACTCAAAATTATTGCTCCTGATGACTTTTCTTTGTAGCGGAGCTCATCCTTAAGAGTTATTTGATTTCTGACAGCTTCTTCAGAATTTCTAGTAGGAGGCAGCAATATGGTCAGTACTTAGTTTTGACATTGGACTACCTTTTGAATTATTTATTGATATGTTTTTAATGAATCATTCTATGATATATTTTTTTCCAGACAGGCAACTTCATAAGAGAGAACTTTATCGATAGATTCCCACGTACCAAACCACAGTAGTGTTGCAGATTGTGAAATCTGGCACTATGTCTAAAGCTGAAGTTCTGCTATTTAACTATTTCTCATTTTCTTTAAACTGATTTTGCTGCGTTACTGATAGGGTTAAAAAAAATTTTAAAAAAATGTGAAACCTTAAACTGGGGACTGAATTAATGGAACTTCTCAATTCTTTTAGTTTTAGTAATATGGAAACTTAGTAATATGAAAAATGCTCCAGATTCAAAGTCCTAAATCTTCTTATCTGAAAGAATCTCATTCTCAGTAATAGGTTGTCAGAATTTGAAATCTTTCAAGTACTGGGGGAATATGTACTGAAAATAATCAACTAAACTGGTTTTGACCTTGCTAAGCCAGCCTGTCATTGAAATGCATTTCAGAATACGTAGGGGTTTCACAAATATGGTGTACAGCACTGTAGGCACCAGCAGGCTCTGTAATGTCTTTGCTGAGTGCTAGCACATACATCCAGATTTCCTGATCTAGAAGGACACCAATTGTTTGTGTGTTCAAAAGAGAGAAGGCAAGTGAAGGACAGTATCTGTCCTGTGAAAGTCAGGGTTAGACTGCAGAGTTAGGTGTAATTGGGGAGCTCAGCTATGTCAGTATAATAATATATAATAGAATGTGTAATAACATGTAATAATGTTTAATGTTCCCTTCTCCATTCTCTCACAGATTACTTCTTTCTCTGTGCTAAAGTGTCATGTCACATCTTTCCTAGGTTTATTGGAAGTCTTTTTGTCCCCAGTAATTTGTTTTTGAAGCTAATCTAACTTTAGACAAAATAATTATACTGAAACAAAAGGTTCTCATTTTAACATGCTTTTGCTGAGGCTTGAAATCTCCACTTTCTGTTGCTCTGGAAATAAAAATCCCCTGACTTCTGTTGAAAACAACAATTCAGTGCTACTCCATGGTGGGCGTGATTATTCTGCTGCCTTGCACAGGGCACTCTGGTGCTAGTGGCTTGTGGTACTATAGGTGTGGTGTTGGTGGTGGTGGGATGGAGCTCGAGAGCCACCCGGTACTGTGATTATGACTGTAAAGGATTTTAGTGAGTTCAAGGATGTCCTTTGGTCAGACTAAAATGCAGTAAGCAATCCATAGTGTAGGGGGAACCCTTGATAAAGCCAAAACCCCAAGTTTTGGATATTGAAGGGTTTGTGTGATGTGGCTTATTTACATTTCAGCATGTATTAAGGTTTCCTGATCACAGGGGCAGGTGGGATGGGGGAGCATGCCCCCATGATGAGATGGGGCATAAGGCAGTACTTTGCTTATGGCACAATATTTTGACAGATGTTTACTTAAAAAACAAACAAACAAACAAAAACAAACAAAAAAAAGGCTGCAGCTTCTGCTGATGTTAAAATTGGTGCTGGGCACTGGGTAAAGGATTTCGGGGTTACCAATGGCAGAAAAGGAGGGATTGCTGAAAGGTGTGGGGGGAAGGAAGTCATCTCCCAAAATTCGGTGACGGAGGCGTAGGCATCTGCTCTGTCTGTTGCCGCTGCTCCTACGGCCTCGTCAGGCAGCAATGCCCTGTGGTTGGAAACTGCAGCAGGTCAGCAAGAGCAGTTGCTGCAGGGTGTCAGCAGCCACCCAGGGAAAATTCCAGATCTGAAGCAAGCCAAAACCTAATGCACTCGTACCCTAAAACGTACTGGCATGAATGATAATTTCAGTAGATCACTATTGATTTGTTGCTATTGATTTACTTTCATTGGATCAATGCAGCCAGACTTAATGTGAGAATGAACAACGAATTACAAGTAATATGACCTGCAGAATCTTCCAGCAGCTGAACTTGCTGTACAAGTGCCAGAATTTGACCAAAGCCTGTCTTTGTATGATTGGAATGTAAGGAAGTTTTAAGATGACTTGAACAGAAGGTCTTGTTATTTTTGCTTGAATGTAAATACATGAATTTCCTCTAAGAAGAACAGAATGTTATGTCTGTGGGTTTTTTCAATCTCTATGCTGGAAGACAGACTATTACATAAATATTGGTCAGAGCGAGCCTTTTTTGATCTCTGTACTCTCTTCAAATTCTCATGAAAATGAAAACAGATGTAAATGTGTTATATTTATTGTTTTGCATAGCTATGAAGACATCTCCTGAAAACCCCTCCTTGATGAGTAATTAAAAACGGACTCATTCATACTTTTCAAAAACATCTTTGTAGCTCATTTCCAAATTCAATGAGCCTGGCTTCAAATTAATTCAAGTTTTAACAGCTACTTTTACTGCTGAGAATTGTCAGCAGCAACCCTGGATTCATTCAGCTGGTTCATTCAGCAGGCAGAAATGTTATAAACCCTTTCAAGGTCTGTGCAAAGGTCTCAGTTCTGTTCAAAGCCATGGCAGTGCACGGATTTCAGCTTTACTGTGATATCGTTGGCCCCTGTTAACATACCAAACTTTATGTAGATCAGCCCTGAGATGCATACAAGCCTAGCCTGATATGCTGATCAGCTCATTATTTTAAGTGTCTTTGTATCTTTAGCTAAGACACAACCTGTAAGTAGATGTTGAACCTCATCCAAAAATTTGATTCTAGTTTCGATGCTGTTTGGATTCTGTTTTAACAACACACAGTTCACATCTCTTTGGGTTCCTGCTCTAAGCACATGTATGGGAAGTTAGATGTGTGAAATGCAAAAATCATTGAGTGTCATAGCTTGGGGATAATATTCTGCAGCATCTTAAAACCAAAGATGCCACTTTACAGTGTGGAGAAAACCCAGTTATCTCATGATTTTATTCATTACATAGGCGAGGCTGGCAGAGTATGCTGGAGAAAGCAGTGCTGCCTGCTTGCTTGAACATTATTCCTACTCCTGTTACCCACTGCTGGCCATTGCTGGAGGCAGAAGGTAGGAGTAGATGGATTTAGGATCTAACAGAGTATAGTTATTCTAACGTGCTTGTGCTCGCGTGATTGCCAATGTGACAGTAAACTATAGTCCTTTTTCCCTCGTCATTTCTGTATAATAAATCACAGTTACTGCTAATTTTCCCTTATAACTCTACACTGAAAATAACTGCAAAAAATGGGTGTATAAATCGCTATATAGAGAGCTGAAGGTTGGTAGTATTTACTTCAATTGTCCCATTAAAAATTTATTTATTGGTAAGATTGTCCTATTTCAAGGTATGGAATAGACTTTTTCAGCCTATTTTTATTTTACTTATTTTTTATTTTTCTTATTTTCTGCTTATTTTTATATGCGTGGCTCAAATGGTTTAGACTCAGAGTAAATTTAGTTGATCAAAATGATGCGCAAGGGTGAGTGTTGCATGTGTGCACATATGCAATGTCCCATGTTGTGGTTTTCCTGCTGCAGGTCTGGAAGCACGCTCACCAGTGTCATCTTAGCCTTTGTTCTGCTTGCACCCTGTGTGCGTCTGAGGGCTTTTCATATAAATCGGACTGGCAAAGGCAGAATCTTTGAGGGAGGTTGTGGAATCTTTTGTTCTCCTTCTTGTTCAAAGTAAGCTTTGCTTGGGATCAGAATTTAATTTTTTTTTTGTTTCCAAGACTAAGAAATACTTTAGCTTTTATTAAAAGAGGTTGTTTTCAAGTGTTACAGTGGTGAATGTCAAAAGCATTATAATAGCTAAACCTCAGATACTGAGACTCAGTAATTTATATAACAGTAAAATGCACCTCATGCACCAGACTCCCTTCTGTAAACTCTTGTTTATTTTCATTGGTACCCAGCAGAATAACCTTTCCTCATACAGACTTAAGCACTTCCACAGTCACCTTTGTCATAAAATTACTGTGTTGTTTCTCACTGGAAATAAATGCTTAAGTAAATTGTAAAGTGGGTAACTGCAGGATTTCTTCCAGGCAATTGGCTTCTATTATATATAGAAGAATCACATTTGTATTTTTAATATAAACATGTACAGTAGATTTACAGCAGCCAGACTGTTCACGACATGATTCCCACTTGAATTAAGGCTCCTACTGCTAAACAGCCAGTTGAAGTGAAAAGCTTAGGTGGTGCATTAGGACAGGAGTCTTCAGCCAGAAGAAACAGCCTCTCTTAATTTATTTTAAAAAATGCTGTTTGAAGAAAGATGGATTTATTGTCTTTGCTGGCATCGGTGTCAGACACATGTCTTGCAAAATACAGCCTGCACAACGCACATGAGCGATGGCATAGGGATGAGTTCACCTCGTAAAAGAAAAGGTCGTATGATTTAAAGCTAAAAGTGAGCTCACTCCACAGCTACAAATCCTCTCTTAGCTGAAGTTGTTGCCGTTGGCAGGATAAACGGGCACTGTCTCAGCCCAAATACCTGTTTTACTGGCAGCCTCCCCTGCCCTGCTGCGTTTGTCAAGTCTTTCAGTCTACTGCAGGGTTTGTATTCATGCTGGATGCTGTGCTAATGAAGTTCTTGAAAATGCTTTGGTTAGGTTCTGTAAGTTGAGTGGCAGTTTGTAATCGGGGCGATTTAAAGATTCAAATCTTTAATCAGAAAGAAAGAACTTTCGAAAGAGGGTTCTTAAGACAAAAAGAATTTTTGGGCCATGACTTATTATCTACTTTGAGCCAAGATAATCTTACAAATTAGAACTGAAAGTGTTGGAGATTACTTCAATTCTCTGATTATTTTTTTCTTTTCCCTCTCAGAAACAAAAATACATCTTGTCTGCTCTGTGCTTTGTAAATGCACATGTACAGGGTGGTCTGGGTGGTAACAAAGAGGCTGCAAATGGTGTTTTCTCAGATGCCCTGTCTCTTTGGTGCTTTTCCCCCAGTCCAGTCCCTCATGGGTTCGTTACAAGGAAATTTCACTGTGTAAACCTAACAGAATTTTTTGGGTCCAGTTAATACTGTGTTTATACAAAGTATTCCCCCCCAAATTGCATGAATTCCAGCAAGGCAATTAAGTATTTATTGTGTCTCTGTTCTTGAAATCAAATGGGATGTTCTTAATCAAGTTTCATGTTGAATCTATTAATTTTACAATTATCTCATCAGAAAAATTTCCAATAGGCTTTGATGAAAGACTGGCAATCTACATAGATCAAAGAAAATCATATAAATGGCCTTTAAAAACTATTCGCTGAAAAAAGTATAAGCTCTGCGTTACTGACAGAGCTGATCTCCAAGTTTTACAAAATTTGCCTCATGCTGTAAGAGTAATAGTTTTTTGTGGGTTTGTTAGGTTTTTTATTTGTGGGTTTGTTTTAGTTTTTTGGTTTTGTGGGTTTTGTTTATTGTTTGTTTTGTTTTTTTTTTTAATAAATGAGTAGAATGTTGCCTTTTTTCCTTACCGTCCAGGAGATTTTAGATGAGCTTTGTTTTCATTTATTGTGAGCCTTTACAGATAATGGAGAGAATTCTGGGTTTTGGAGCTTTCATTCTCAAGGGTTCTCTTATACTTGGGTGCCCTACTTAAGTCATCACAATCCTGAAATGGGAAGAGTATCTGAGCTATACTGAAATGGTGACCTGCTTGAGGTCAGCCACCCCCCCACAACCAACCAGAAACCCACCACCTAGGCACCATGTCATTGCTGTGTGTCCTAATCATTATAATCTTCTCTTTCCTTGACTATTAAAAGAGAAAAAAAACCCAAACAAAACTGTTTGAACAGAAGGCAAAATCACAAATCATCTGTTCTTCCTGATTATTTTTTTTTCTCGCAGTTCTCTTAGCAGAATTTGAAGAAAAATTATTTCTGAAGCATATTGACTGACCTAAAATGTCAAGGCACTTTCCATCAATGGACTTAAAATAGTGAAATTATGCAGACATTTCTCAGTATTTAGGCACT
The DNA here is from genome assembly GCF_963210335.1 of Falco punctatus. NCBI lineage: Eukaryota > Metazoa > Chordata > Aves > Falconiformes > Falconidae > Falco > Falco punctatus. Next base: position 27,178,448 of record NC_137590.1, on the reverse strand, counting down.
CAAATTAGTAAACGCTGGAAATGCCAGCAATAATGCCAGTCCTTGTCCTGTTTACTTTCTGTGTTTGAAATCTTGTGTAACCTTTGCTGAAACCTTTCAGAAAATTGTTTGACACAATCCGAGTTTAGCTTCCATTTCGTCAGTGATGAGGAATATATGCTTCTCAGCATATATGCTCTCAGCTCGTTCCAGCAGACAGAAACTGGTTCATTTATCATTCAGCAAATGTCTGGAGGTATGATCCAAATCCTTTTTATTCATACAAAATTTTTATTTCTGCTGAGCTATTCAATTGCAAGACCATTTATACTGAATTTATTCATAAGGAAAAGTATCAACCCAAAAGAGATGGCTGCTGCTTTACAGTAGAATTGCCATTTTACCAAAGGGACTTCCTCGTTCTCCCCTACCCCAGTAGATGTGGGCTCAATTAAGAGTCAAGAACTCAGGACTTCTACTCTTTGGTCATGCAGGACTTTTCCTTGAAGTCTGGCTTTGTAAAATTGGATTAATATTTTCCTATTTGATAAGAAAAGAAGCAGACAGTAGTGATCTTAAATGATCATAAGTGTATTTTCTTTTATACCTAGTTTTGTTCCAAATCTTAGCTAGGCTAAGGATGTAGTTTTTATAACAATATAGATAATGTTAATAAAATAATTTGTGACATTCATTCATTATATGTTCTGTTGTTTTCATAGCCTAATGAGACAACACTTCACATTTCCATAGGAAGCTTCTTTTTTTTTTTTTTGTAATTACAGCATATTCTCTGTTGCCTGGCATATGGGAGCAGAATGACATAGTGAATCTAAATAATGATCTGCTGGTCTATTGATAGAAAAATGAATTTTTGTATCCAGCAGACAACTTCTTAAAGTCCCTGTAACAATTTAATGTGGCTGAGGTGGAAAGGAGAGGACCATGAAACAATCAATACCCATGCCCGGCAAGCTATGTCTTTCTCTGTCAATCTTCCACATCCAGTCATTGCCTTTTGCTCAGAGCACCTTGAAACTCATTGCATATATGAGAAAAACAGCTGTTGGTTTCGGATTTCTTTCATTTTAACTTTAATGGGGTGCCTTAGTGTTCTGTAAGCAGTCATCCCAAAAGAACCCACTGTGCCTGGTACGTTAACTGCAATTTAAAAGTGTATTTCCTGTTCCTTCAGTATATCTGTAGAGAATAAAGCTCTGGAATATCTGAAATGAGTAATTTTCTGTTGCAGCATCATATAAGGATCCAGGAACAGGGAGCGCTGTAGGGATAGGTAGTTTGTTTTATTATACCATCTGGTATAGCTGGAAGATGTATTGAAGCTGTGGGGTTTTCCATCTTTGTCGTATCTAAGAAAGAACAGTTTCTCAAACAAATAGGCTAATACCTGTAAAGGAGTAGGAGGCTTTAGCTATTGCAGGTGCACACATTCAGCCTGTGCACTATACAGTCTCTGTGCACGCATGTGTGCGTGCTTATGTGTAAGCAAAATAACAACCTTACAACAGAAGAACAACGGTGTGAGACCCTGCACCTGAAAAAAATCCCTGGTGTACCTCTAAGTATGAAGGATAACGCTGCTGAAGTTTTACTAGTCTTTCAATTAAGTGCGTGTATGTTTTTAGAAACTGTGATGATTAAACAGATGCGTGTTTGTTCCATGGTTTTATTATTCTAAGGCAAAGCAGTGACACACCACCACTAGTTTAATGTGGAAGTTATAATTTTAAAGATAAGATATCATTGTTTTCGATATGTAATTTGCATTTGCATCAAATTTTCCAGCTTCAAATCTCCTCTGTCCTTTTTATAATGTACTTTTAAGAGTAATAATAAAAAGAGAACACAGGCACATATGATACAGATATAAAAGAAATTACTACCAAAATTTAGGCTATAAACTGACTTTGTAACAGAAATTTGAGGAATGTACAAACACCATATTTCTGTTTTTTTCACTGTAGGGCTCTTTCATTCTCACTCTTCTCAATTGCAATGGGAGTATATGATTTATTGTAATCACCTGATTATTAATGACACTGCCACTGAGCAATTGTATTGCCAAATTAGCAATTTTATATAATGGGAATTATTATAATGACTGTTTACCTTCCTTTACATTCCAGGCTGGCTGGCCTGAATTTTCTATCCATCTTTTTTTAAATTATTATGATTATAATGTTAATGAAATATGAAATGTTTAATTGGAGAAAAAGAATATTATTAGTATAATATTGCCATCAGGACTATTCATCAAATCAGGGCTAGGAGGCATATCTGAGGTGTAATCATGCTTTTATTAAAAGGAACCTAGTGGTGTTTTAAAAACATCACTGAAAGCAGGTTCTCCATTGCACAAACTGCATGACCCCTTGCTAGCGTTATATGGAGGTCCTGCCCTTATAAAGACAGACACGTATGCACGTCATTCATCTGGCTGTTCTGATAATAGTCAAAGGGCAGTTTCTAGGTCATTGCACAGGAATTTAATTTTTTGTGGGGTTATAACCTTCATATTTCTTTCTCTCGGGTCCCCCATCAGCAAAGCAGGAAAGGTCTGCTTTAGTGTTTATCTTCATTAGCTGGGGTGTGAGCTTTATTTTGCTAATGGTCTCAGAGCGATCAGACTCCTCAGAGATAGGTTAATTCATTAAAAAATAAATGCCACAAAAACAAAACACCACCACACACACACACGTGTGAGCGCGTAGCTTAAATGGCATTATTTTCTTTGTTCAGGGCATGCATGGTTGCCAAAGCCATCTCCATGTCAGTGTGTACTTTTAACGATGAGACTGATCTCACTGGAATTGACGCAACTGCTTAAGGTGGTTTTTTTTCAGAATGATTGCTAGAAAACGTTCCAAATTTTGTTAAAACTGTTTGGATTGAAATTATAAATACTTCTGTAGACACTTTGTCATCTTAATATTCTTCATTAAATATTTTTGATCAGTGTGTTCATTCAGGTTCAAATTTTTCTTTAATGAAAACTCACCATAATATTTTAACGTTACTACAGCTACAGAAAGATTAATTTTTGTTTTCTGTTAAGAAGTCTAAAGTTTTTAACATACTTTACATTTGTACATTTGTGCAAAGGTATTGCATTGCACTGCTTTTCCCTACAATTCTTTCCCTAGCTTGTTGGTCTACACAGAGGATTTGCAGGAGTGCAATTTCCTTCCAGCTGTGTTTGTCCAGTGCTTAAAGTAAAAAACTTCCTGATCTTGCTTGGGGATAGTATTTTATTGGGTAAAAATTATGTATATGAACTGAAGAGAGGGAACTACTTGGTGCTATGCCCACAGGCATGTGTTTAACCTGGGGAAGATGTTTAAAGAACACTTTTCACAGGCTCCACGGATCTTGGTCTGCTTAGTGCGGTGGGAGGCTGTTGTGTTCATTCTTTTGTTTTAAGGAGGCTGATTTATGAATTGCTGCTCTCTGATATCAGCTTCTCATTCATGCCACATGCAGATGGAGCTGCTGTTATTTACCCACTCTATTGTCTTATAAATAATAATAACAAAAATTTTGCAGAGATTATGTAGAGATTAGATGTGTTTCCACACAGCAATATGAATATTGACTCTGGAAAGCTCTTTCTGCCAGATCAGAAATGCAATTTTGCTGCAGCCTCAGAGGTAAATACTGGTATTTGAGCAGTGCTCAGAAGGCATAATTAAGTGTTTTAATGGCTCTGTGTTTCATTGGTGTAGGTTCAACAGCTACTCTTGAGTTCTGATCATGAAGAGGAAAGCTTTTTTCCCCTTCAGAAAGTATTTAGACTTTAAAATGTGGAAATCCTGCTGCACCAAAGACTTACATGCTAGGTTTCTGTTTATACGGCATGCTTTCACATACAAAAGTTTGAATTACAATGGAATTTTGACTGAGCTAAATTCTGCTATCTTAAATATCTGTCAAAACATGGCAGGTTAACATCATTTTACAGGTGGAATCAGTGTTTCTTAAGGTAGGGGGGAAAAAACTAAAATAGTTTCCTTCCCCCACCTAGAGGGAATGCAGAGTAGGAAGCAAAGCAGAAGGAATGAGTGAAAGGGACACTGATGTAGGAGGCAGGAGTTTTATTACTGCATTACATTAAACATATGTAATGATACATTATTGTATATGTAACTAAACCTGGCACAGAAAAATATACCAGACAGGTTGGAAGGCAGAAGAACACAAGGGGTGTCCTGATTTACAGTGTAAGATCCTGATCTGTTTGAGGTGCTTTTACCCTTCAACTGAGACTGGTTAGCTTCAAAAAACACGGGGAATGCAAAAGGATGGCTAATAGAATCAAGTAGAAAATGGTGGAAGGCAAGGACGGGTTAAATGTAAGAAGAGCAGAAGACGAGACTGAGTGAGGAGCTGGGTAGAGGGATGCAGACAGGGCAACAGGCTGGTGCAAAAAGGCATCCCCAGTGGCTCTGTGACCTTCGGCAGATGATTTCTTATTCTTGAGCAGCTTCACCTACAGCTGAGGATTTCAGAACCTGATTTAACCGGTGTGGTGCAAGTCTGTTCCTCTCCTGTTATCTTAGGACCGAGGCCTGGATTTATCCCAGCAAGCTTAACATACCCAATTAAGAAGAGCTGACTTAGATGCCTTTTACAGAGCTCTGCACAGTGAATAGGCAGATATGACTCATGCCCTGGAGGGTCCTGTCGTTCCCAGTTGACTGTTCATACAGCCTATGACTTCCCAAGTAGGTAACTTTTGGTGCCTGGGGCTAGGTGGGCTGCATGTGAGTCTGAAAACTTGGTACTTTCAGCACCAAGAGATAAAACACTGCTGAGTGGAAGAGCTTTGTGTGGCCCTTGTTCCCTAGCGCAGAATCAGGAATGGTTACGCTGGGCTTGAGGTGCCGTGTGGGTGGTGGGTCAGTCTCTGTGTCAAAGGTCTGCGTTTCCAGTGTATCACCTCAGATATAGGCTCGCTTCCAGCATATGGGCTCTGAGAGCAATAAATGTCCTGTTCCCATGCTTGTCAGGATATCAGCAGCTGAAAAGCATCTGGGGGAAAAAAAAAGGTTTTTTTCTGACTGAAAGGCACAGATATGAAAGACCTTGTACGACTACTGTATAAGCCTATCTTTTCTATTCTCAGACATCTCTGTTCTACGCAAAGTAATAATATACCCATACTGAGGTCACAATTTGATTCTTAAACTCATTATGCAAAATTATATTTATGAGCAAAAAGTGATCCTAGACACATAATAAATACAGGAGTGTTATGTCAAATAATATATCATTTTAGATGGAAAACTAAATGATAGCATATTACACAAGTTGCATAAGACTAGAAACTTTGATTCCTCCATGTTGTAGTGGGAATGTCTTTTGGCTGGAGCTTGGGTTGCTAGGGTGCCATGCATCATGTTGACCTTCAGCCAGCATCTTAAAAATTGGCCCAGGAGGACACTATTCTTTGTAAGCAGGTTTTTTTTCTCCAGATTAAATGTTTCAAAAAACAAGTGTGTGCGTGCAAATGAATAGAACTTTTCTTGCAGTTCTTATTTCCTTGAACCCAGTTATTGTAAGTATTTTTCAGTCTTTGTATCTCCAGCTAACTAGCTTTTCTAAAGACTCTCTTTCTCTCATTTCAGGAAAAAAACCCTATTTTTTGTCAGCTGTACTCAGCTCCTCAGTGGAGTATAGAAGCTTCCATTGCTAATCTCTGTTTAACATCATTTATTTGAAGCCCCTTCAAAAGCTTTCCAGGGGTCATTAATGCTCAATGGTGTAGCCACATTGCATTTCACATCATTGTGGGTTTTTTTCTATGGGTGGATGGAAAATTGTTTCAGCCAGCGTGCTGCTGAAGATGTGGGGGCTTTCCTTGAAGACAGTCTGACTGATACAGAAGTTTCTTAAATCCTACTGCTAAGAGCACTTGTTAGACTAAAACTGCAACTCATTCTAAGGGTGGTATTTACATTCTTTGTAAAACTTCACTTGACTGAAACTGTTTGCTAGATCCCAAGAAAGTGTTGTGTGCTCTTATGAGGACATGTTTTGCTGGAATAACTGATGTGAATACTGTTACTGCATTTAAATATTCAATATGAAAATATTTGTGTGGGCATCTTGAAAACTTTCTGTGTACATCAGACTGGTAAACAGAAACAAAGTCAAGTGTTTGATTTACAGAAAGAAAGAACAAAACCCAAGAAAAGTTAAAAAAAAACAACAAACCACCAAACAGGCCCTGTGTCAATGAGATGAGAATATTTTAACAGCCTTAGAACCCCACAGGGGATTATAAGTAGGGGGCATAGTCCTTTTTTTTTTCCTCCTCTGATCAATAGCTGCTCTGCATGCATTGGGTCTCCTTGTCGTATAACATCCTCTGTGGAAAGCCGGAGCTCACTTTTCAGCCCCACTCTGCCTCCCAAGGTCATGCATGCAAAGCACCACGAGAATAACCTGAATAAAAGGGCTGGATGAGTCGCTGTGTGGTACAGGGGCCATAGAGTGTGGACTGTCTATCTTGATTCCAAAAATGCCTCTGTTATATGTAATCTTGCCTGTGGTACTCATAAGGCCAATATGTATGTATGTATGCTGAACCCATTTTATGAAAAACAGACAGTTGGATTTCTAACAAATATTTTTGCCAGAACATATTATTTCCTGCTGGTTGTGAGCTGAAGGATGCAGTATCTTCATAGTCAAGTAAAAATTTACTTCTCGTGAATGCACAGCATATCATGATTTTAAAATGTTGGAGAGCAGATAGTTGTTTCTGCCTCCTGTGTTTTCTCTCTGTTAACACTGTCTTTCTTCAAAACCATCAGCTAGTTCCCCTTGAGCCTTCCTTACACAACATTACAGCATACATTTTTAAAGCAAATCAATCTCTGAAAATTTAGGTAATGCCAGAATTATGGATGTTTGTACCTCAGCAGAGAGTTTTCTACCCCCTGTTTTCTTAGTTTGGCAGGAGAAGTATTCCCTAATTTGCTTGGTGCGATGAAAGCTGCCTCATCTCTTCTTCAGTCGTCTGAAACCAATGTCTGTGAAAGAGCAAAGTAAGTATGTTATGGGTCTTGGGTTTTGATGATGATATGGGTCTGTTTTTGAAAATTATTTTCCATTTATGCAACTACATCTATTGTTATACTGGTCGGTATTTCTCTGGTACCCAGTGTTTCACAAATGTTGTGAGAAATGGCAATGATGAGGGAAGGCCATTTAGTTCTTCATGAATCCAACCTCCTGAGAAGCTAGTCACATCCTGGGAGGTCTTTTAATGTATAGATAATCTGATTTATATTAGACTGAGTAAATATGGATTTACTGCATCTCAGTAGTGATAAAAGCAGCTAAAAATCCCTGGCTCTTTGCAATCACACCTTATTTCTACTAGGGAGAATTTAATGAAATTGTTTAGCAGATGAAGCATTGGAGAGATCCCTTTTAGATAAAATGAATGGCTTTAGCTAATACTGTTCTGAAATGGAAGGGAACAAGTATATCGAAAGGCATCTTGTTTAATCTCATCATTTTCATGTACTGAAGGCTTTTATGAGTTATTAGCTGAAGCCATTTGAGTGGAAAATATATACATAACAGATTAATATTTCGATCAAGTGTGTTATTTAGTTTTTGAGAGGGTACTGTTACTTGTCATCCTGACCAGAATGATGGATGCGTTCAAAAGGGTTAAGCTGAAGCCACAGCTACAGGAATTACCTACCAAAATCAAATTGCACTAGAAACAGGGGGAATGTGTAGAATGTGAGAATTACTGTGTGCTTGAAAACACAAAAATAATCTTATAAGCATGCTTTTCTATAGCACTGTAAGAACCATTTCAGTGTTGGAAAACCTAACTTCAAACAGTTGGGAAAGTATGATGGCGTTTCTTGGGCGTTTCTGAAAGCTACAAAATCCATTTTTTCAGTTTACCAAATGTGAAATTTCTGCCATTATTTTTGCACCAAATCTGGCAAGTCAGTGCCTCAGTCTAGCACTGCCTCCATCTGTATCTCCTGTCAGTGATAAATACGAGATGTTGACTAGTGGCAACAGAGAATAAATGTGAGCTGTATAGGAGGGCAGTATGAACATGCCCACAGCTGAACTCAGCATATGTAACTGTGGCAGCGTACACAAACCCTGCCTGCTTGCTGATGGATGCAGTTTATTAAAGCAAACCATTAGTACTAGCTACTATGTTTGATTAATTTAATAAAGACTGGACAAAAACTATGGGAATGTATGTGAAGATATGTACTTTGACAGAAGCTTTATATGGGTACTATGGCTTTGACAGTCTGAAATCTATTAATGCTTTGATAGATTAAAGATATCTGTAGAGCAGGATAAGGAATACATCAGGACCACTCTTATAGGAGAAACATCACCAAAATTTATATAAATTAGTTTCTGTTATTTTCAAACCTTTTTGGTACGTTCTTATATTGATATGAAAATAAAATCTTTATAGGTTCATATATTCCTTTTAGCATAATCCTTCCCTTTTCTTCTCCTGCCTTTGCAGCATCTGATTTCTTTGCAATAGTAAACAATTTTGCTGTAAGCAGTGGAAGGTAAAGTAGACAGACTCACTTCTACCTGAATATGCCAGAATCATATGTATAGAACCAGGTTTTAGCTAGGATTTAAAGGCATGAAAAGAATATCTAACTTGCCACACCTGCTTGTGGCCTTTTATTAGTGAGAACTATGAGATTTTTCTTCAGTTCTTTCCCACCCTCTTTTTTAGGATTATACGTCTCCATGCTGATACTGTTCTGTGAAAACAATTCTCTCTTCTGCCAACTCTTTTTCTAGAGAAGCATAAGTTATGGTTCTGTTTTTAAGACACTTAAGTTTTGCACTCAGACTTGTGTTGCATTTGAAGAATACAAAATTATTCTCTCCTCATTTGAAGCCCTTTCCCCTCTGATCACATCACTGAGTGGGGGGAAAGCTCAAGCTCTTGTCTTGTATAAAACCCGTTTTTGTTTCATTGACAATAAGCACCATATTTACAGTGGTCTGACTATTGCATGACATTACTCTGAAAAGTTTATCCTGATGTAGAATTAGGTTGTTGTTAGACATGGGAGCCAGGTCCGCGGAGTGGGCGACATGTCTGAGACGCTGCCTGTTTGTTGTGCTTCTGTTGACTGGAAGTAAACATCTCCACCACCTCCTTCCACAGACTCTCGCCTCTCGGGTGCTTCCTGCAAGGGATTAATTTCTTCTTTCCACCTCCCATTTTCTTTGGAATGACTGATTTTGTAGCATTTTACCAGTATTCATGTTTCCTCACAGTTTAACAGGATTGTAACACATGCAGGGCCAAAACGTAGATTGAACAGAGCTGGCAAAAGGCAAAGATGGATGGGGTGCATCAGTTATACAATTCTTAGTATCAGGCCTTAGTAGCAACCCTTTTTTATTCTGAGGGAAAAGCAGAATATTGTTGCAGAGATTTTCTGTTTATTTTTAATGAAGGGGATGCAGTTTTTGCCCTGCGCTTTGTGGCTCTGGGAAGCGAGACAAGGATAAACAGTTTAACCATAGAAGAAAAAAAGTATTTCTGTTGCCTCAGAGTGATCTGAATGGAAATGGGATTTCTGAAATTGCTGGCAAAAAAGCTGTACTTGATCCACCTACGAATTAGAGTCTATATCAGGATTTATAAGGTTTTACATGATTTCTCCTTTTACAATCTGGTTACATGTTTGGATTTACAACTCATGAAAAAGGTATGTGATATTTTAATATTTTTTTTAAAGAATGCTGTAGAACAAATTGATCCTTGCTGGTTTTCCACTGGAGTCAGTGGAGTTATGCTATGAATAAAGTGAGGCCAAAACTTTATTTTAACTCGTTGGGATGTTGAAGGTTGGGAGCCTTTAATGTATCAAACAAAAACATCCAGTGTGCAACATCAACAATAAAATGTCCTGTGGGGAGAAAAAAAATGTGAGAGAAGAGCAATATGCCCTCATCGCCTACCTTCTCTCTGGAAAAAACATCCAAAGAAATAAACCCTTTGCCGCCGCCCCCCCCCCCCAAAAAAAAAAAAAAAAAATTACAAAAAAAAACCCAAACCAACAAAAACCCAAACAACCAAACCAGTATCTACAAATTAAACAGTATATTATGAATGTTCGTCTTACTATTAGCTGTTTATTCAATTAACTGGATTAGAATCTGAATATCAGTTTAAAGACTTAATTGCAAACCTCTTAAACTTTATCGGCAACCCTTCTAGGGCCAGGTTTAATTCTGGAATCTTCTTCTGTATCCAGGGGCAAACAGGTGGAAGGGGGAGAAGAGCAATAGGCTGGGATTTTTGGCATGACATACTTGCATGAATAGCAGCGGAGGCTCGTGAATCTGGTTTGGAAAAGCAGGTGATTGATGTCAACAAAGCAATCTACCACTGGTAGCTACAGGAGGATACGGGTCTGCTCTTCATGGGTGGTGGACGTGGACTGTGACTTCTTAAAGTGGGTGGCCTACACGAAGTTAAATACATACAAAAGGCATTGCTCAATGCATCCTAAAAGTAGACACTTCTGAGGTGAAAAGCCATGGAAGAGTAGCATTTCAAGGTATTCATTGTTCCTGAGGGCACTGACAGTGTAATAGTAAAATACTGTATAGAGGCAGCTGGGTCTGTATCTCATACAGAAAAAAGAAGAGAGCCTGATTTAACTAATATTTACTAGTATCATGCTTATTGATTGGAGGGTGCTCCTGTGAACCTGCCTACTGCAGAAACACAGAGCTGGTGCTAATAAGCTTCATACAAGGCTGTTCATTTTTCAGTTGTTACGTAAAATAATGGGCCTAGGAAAGACAGGTAGCATTAATAATACATTCAAAAATAATAACAACCCCTTGGCGCAGAAAGAGGAATAGACTACTCCTTTTTGTATTTGCATGGAATGTTACTGGTGTTCATGTCCTCCAGCTGCTGTTTGTTGAAGGGGTTTCCAAATGCATATTGACGGTATTTTGACAGTAACTAAGAAGTGGCTTTTAAACTAAAACTTGAATGGGATCTCAGTTTTTCCCTGTTTCTTTTTTGTAGTCACTAAAACTTCTCATGGTATAGCAGCAGATTATGGGAACTCATATTGTTGCCTTTAAAACTGTTAGTCTGCTGTGGGATCAGCAGGGCTTGGCACCTTTGGTTTTCTGTTTGTGTGTAAAATAAAACCATCACTGTATGAAGTGTGTACCCAACATAACAAAGCAAAGGATCTCTAGAAAAATAAAATCAGGTCAGATTTGTGAACAACAGCTCAGTTTTTAAAACTGTTGAAAATATCTGAGTCATCCTTGGTTTTGCCTGTCAAATTACAAGCACATGGAGATGTTAACGATTATTATGCATTTGCTCTGTTTTCTCCAGACGTTTAATTTGTTTTGTCACTACTTTAGCTTTTGTTAAATTTTATCTGTTTTGTTGTTTCTTTTCAACTTCATGGCCAACTAAAACATTAGATTATTACTGCAAAGATGTAGCACAGATGGTTCAAATCCTGGGCTCAGCACATGGCTGGAAGGCATGTAGAGAGGGCTGAGCTGAGGAAGTCTCGCTCTTGGGTGACAGAGCCATTTGCTAAGCTGCTCCATGGAAGCTTCTTTCTCCATCTGGCTGTATGTAGTCCCAGCCCTTTTCCTCAGTCCTGGGGAGAGCAAGATGGGAAGCCGAACCTCCTCAGCTGTTTTTTTCCCTTTTTGGATATGCCGCCTGTTTGCTTATGCCAGGACAATGTACAGAGTCTTTCCCATCCTTCTGCAAGAGAGCTTGCTTGGTTCAGATGCCAGCCTTTTAATGTGGGGTGAAGGGAATGGGGTCTGTATTTCTCTATGTGTTACTATCATATATATCATATATCACTAGCTTGTAAATAAAACTTGCAGCCCTCCTTCCCTCTGGCAGAGGAAGGTACCTGTGCATTTAGATACCCCCTTTTCTAGCACGTACAAGGCAAGGTCAGTCAAGGCTGCAGAGAGAACTTTACATGGGACACTTGTTTTATTTAAAAATATTATGTTTTATGATGTGGATTTAAAATAACCAAAACAAAACCCTCACATACTTGAATGTAAAATCACAAGATTCATACTGCTTTTTGTACTGTGAAGGTTGTTTATTTTGTGAAGCAAGCCTCTGAAATAGAGTCCTGTTGAGAAGGGGAGGAAAGATGTTTGCTTTTCTGCTGCAATTTTGCCTGCTGTTCTCAGTTATTATCTGCAAAGTTGTGAAATTCAGCTAAATCATTTTAGTCACCTCTTGGCTGCAGGAATGTGTAACTAGGAGATAAAGAGTTATGAATTTGTTGAAGAATTAAGTATCAGCCATGTGAATGCTATGTTTATACAATTTCTACTGACTACATTGCAGCCAGAGATGCATTCAGTTTTATAGGGCTTCCAGAGATATAGATTAAAATTTCTTTTAAATATTAAAAACAAAGAATGCAAGAGGGTACTGAGGAGTTTGTAAAAGAGCAAAGAAGCTCCAAGAAATTCCCTTCAAATTTATTTTCTCTTTGACACACTGAAATCTTGTTGAAACCACTGGGTGTCATGGTTTAACCCCAGCTGGCAGCGAAGCACCATGCAGCTGTTCATTTACCTCACATGCCCAGTGGGATGGGGAAGAATTGGGAAAAACAGGTAAAACTTGAGGGTTGAGATAAGAATAGTTTAATAATTGAAATTTAATAATAACAATAACAATAATAATGAAAAAGAGAGGGAAGGGGAGAGGAATAAAATCCAAATGGAAGGGAAAAACCCCAAGTGATGCATGATACAATTGCTCACCACCCACTGGCTGACACCCAGCCAGTCCACGAGCAGCGATCAGCCAAATCCCCCCAGTTTATGTACTGAGCATGCCCCTTGGCGGTGTGGAATATCCCTTTGGCCAGTTCAGGTCAGCTGCCCTGGCTGTGTCCCCTCCCCATGTCTTGTGTCCCTCCAGCTTCCTCGCTGGCAGGGCCTGAGACACTGAAAAGTGCCTCTGCTTAGTACAAGCATCACTTAGCAACAACTGAAAACATCAGTGTGTCATCCACATTATTCTCACACTAAATCCAAAACACAGCACTGCACCAGCTACAGGGCGGTTTGACTTCCCTAGACTCATGCAGGAAATGTGCTGAATTAGGTGATGAGCCTATTCCCAGCTTTTGCCTGAGAAAACACCAAATTACCTTAAAAGCACCCACTCATTATTTTTCTTGGGAGGATTTTGGAAGAAACATTTTTCCAGTTCTGAACAGTCAAGTTCTTAATTTTAAAAAGGACTTTTGGAGGGCAGCATAGGTGTAGGCTCTTCTGTTCACTGCGTGGCTGACTTGGCCACAGTTACAATGCCAATACGTGGCACCATCTTTTGCCAGTAAACTGTTTGGAAAAAATTAATAGGAAATATTCTCTGTCAGGAAAAACAAACGAAGCAAAATCCAGCTGTGTATAACATTACGATGTCTCAGAACTCAAGTATGAGATAAAAATCCTCTCTGTTCCTGTCCTTACATTGTTCAAATGCTATTGTTATTACAGATGCTGGAGTAGATGAAGCAAACAGCTACGGGTGTTCATTAATTGTTAAATTATATTTGTAATTTATATAACTCTTCTTCTGCATGTTGGGTGTTCTCTACCACATGTCTGTTGAAGCCATAACAAAGAGTTTTGAGACAACCTCAGTTTAAAACTATTTGTCTCTGTCCTCATGCAGTAGCTTGAAGCCCCTCAGTTTTTGCTTTTATTTTAAGCCAGTGGTACCCTGAGCACAGTTTGATCCCACAAATGGTTGCACCAGCTCAACTGGTGGTGTGGACCCGTAGTTAGTCGAAAAGAAGCACATTTTTTTTAGGCCATTAGGCCTTTCAAGCTACCTGGCGTTTCGTTGTATGAAACAGCAATGTGAGTGAACTATCTCATAATTACATTAGTCATTAATGATATTCACAGTTGCATTTAGTCCAAAGTGGAGTCCACGTCATGTATAAACCCCACTTGAAGGGCAGACACAGATCTTGAGCAGCCAAGAGACTTCTGCTGGCCTCCTGTGTCTAGAGGATCTGCAGCACTGGCAGCAGCCAAAAGACATGGTTCACATACAGCAGTTAATCAACAACGATTCAGTCAATAACCTTTTGAGAAAATATTATGGGATGAAAATACATACCTTCAGTAAATGGCATCACACAAATATCCACTATCCATACGTAACACAGGTTTATCATCTAGTACTTGGAGGAGTGTAGCCTAATTTAGTCCTACCTGCAGACCACAGGTTTTCTTCTTGTAGTGGGTTGGATAATAATGGGGAAAATCTCCTTTGATGGCAAGCATGCATTCAGAGTCATATATATATAAAGTATTGTATATATCTGGAAAGCATTAAATCAGAAGCACTCTGAAGGTAGATGTTTGTCAAAGAGTGAATTACAGAACATTTTCCTTCTTTTGTTCTTCTGTCCTCTTTGGTGATTTTTTTATGCTTCCATGAATTTTAGATGAAGTCTGCATAAGTGGTGGACAGGTGTAACTTATCAGGGAACAAATGGGGAATAGCACAATCATTAATCACAAAGCAGAAGCCCTGGGCATGGAGTCAAAGTGCATTGTCTGCCAAACAGTTTTCTACTGATTACTTGATAACAATATTAAGATTGATCACACAGTGCTGACCTACTTTTAAGGGGGGTTAATTTGTAATTTCACTGTGGCAAATAGAGATGTTGGCTTGTGTAATGTAATTTACTAATAAGATTCAAAACATGCACGACCTTAAACCTATTTTAGGAAGAAAGTATGATCAATTTGCTTTGTCAGCCCTCTTTTCTACAGGAAAGTGGCATTTTTGCAGAGATCAGATTTTCAGACATTATTATTACTACGCTGAGGAAATACACAGTGAACAAGAAAGGTGTAAAGACCAATTACGCTAAACAACTTACGATAGAACAATGCCTGATCCAACCCAGTCCCCAGTCTAAACAGTTAAAAAGTTGGGAGGAGAAATTGTTATTGATCCTTCTTTACAAATGAAGCATGGAGGTATATAGAGCCGGTCCCACAAAGTAATTTTGGCTCTGCAGCCCAACTTTCTCGTCTGTCCTCCCAGAACGTGTAGGGAGAGCTGGGCATCAAAGCACTGTAGCTGGAAGTGACCCACCCTATGGGACCCACCATGCCAGCAGTAGCTGTGCGGTGGCATTGTGCTGCTCTGCTGTGCTGCCCGCTGTGAATCACCCCAGCCCACCTGCAGCTGCACGGCTTTTCACGGCTGTGCTGCTTTGTAGCTGTCCTGTGCTCAGGGCATAATGTTTTCTGAGTTACAACGGAGCTGCCCAAACAAGAAGGGCAGAACAGGTCCGGTGACAGTAGCCAGGGTCAGCTGTGAGCCCAGATCACTAGACAAGCCCGTCACCACAAGGAACTCAAGGCCAGCGTGGTGCAAGGGCTGCCCCAGCAAAGCTCGGGCAAGGACCAGAGCAAGGGCTGAGCCTGCGTGCAGCTCCCTGGCCAGCAAACCCTCTGCTACCTGTGGGTGGGGGTACACCCGGGAGCCCCAGGGGAGCTTCATCAGCACGATAATTAGGGCCTGTTGGTGTATACTGATTCATTATAAAGCTGTCTTATTTATCCATATGTGGTTCTTTGTGAAGACAGAAAGATGAGTCTCCTCTCACTATCAGTAAGAGGACATCCTCCCTGCCAAAACGTAAGCCCCTGCTACAATGCACGGTGGGTTGTAAAAATTAACCATGGGCAAAGCAGTACATGTTCTCTTAAATGAATTATTAAAATTTCTGAACAGTATTAGCATATGTTAAATCAGAAACATGATATGGAAAATTTTAGATTAAGACTCAAAAATGTGATTAAAACCTAGATTTTTAAGGAAAGCGTTAAGAATAAGTTGTTGATGTTAATTTGTAGTAGTCATAGCAACCTAGTTCTCGCTTTTGTAACATTCTGGTCTTTTGGGATTTGAGGGGAGGGAAGAGGGAACAGGTTTTTGTTGTATCACAAGCAAAGTTTGCTCTGCCCAGAATGTGCTTTGTTCTGGCTTTTCTGTAGCCGTTTCACGCAGTTTAACAGAAGTGCTTCCTGCCACCCAGAGCAGCTCGGGAAGGCAACAGGCCTAAAGGAGCAGCTTGAAAACCGGGGGCTGAGCAGTCGGTTCCCTGCTGTTATTGATGGGATCAGTTCTGAGGGGTCTGGCTTTTCCAAAACATTCAACGAGAGATTTCAGGTGCCTGAATTGTTGTTGCAGGTATGTTCTGTGAGTCACGTACCAAAAGCTTAAGCATGGAGATGCTGATGATCTTAGCGGTTCTTTTCAGGATCTATACCAAAGTGATTTTGCTCCGAAGTACTGTCTTAATTAAAAGAGAAATCGCATTCTATGGAGATGGTGATACTTCAGAGAGCGTAAGGAGTCTGTTCTGAGTGGGGCTATGTTCAGTAGGTGCCTGAAGAACTGATCTGACTTCCCAGAGCCCCGTCGGGCTGCAGCTGCCCATCGTCTTCCACCGGCACCATCCGACACGCTTGCTGTTGTCTGTTGGTGCTTGGCAGGTCTGGATTCGTGCGGGTGAGCCTGATAGCATCTCACAGCCGGTCTAGCTTCATACCTCTCTTAAAGCCAAAGGCAGTCTGCTGATTCAGGAGGAGCTCTGCTTGTTCCTGTTCCTCACCAGCTCTGTGGCTGAGCAGCTCGCTGGAGCTCGGGTGGCTTGGCAGAGCACAGCTCCTGTGTCTGAAACCTGCTCTCATGCTGCCGCCTGCAGACCCGGCGGAGGCTGGGACAGGGATTCCAGCCTGGTCTGGATGCAGAGGTTACAGGTTTCTTTCTCCATGTTTCCTTCTTTTGAAAATAGCTTCAAGCAATTAAATGAAAGAACACAAGAAACTAACTGCAGTTAATTTTAATGGAATTAGTGAAACACAAGAATCAACACTGTGTCTGTTAGAGGTGTGTTCTGTGTGATCAGCTCCATTTTTTTTCCTGTAATTTTTCTTTTTAATTGTAAATAGAAACCAAAATTGATCACTGCAGCAGGACAGAAATAACAAAGCTGTCCCCATTCAGAGAGGCCAATCTGGGTTTGGTCACCATAGAAATGAAAAGCTTTAAAACTGCATCTGAGAGCAAATTATTCCAGGAAGGCAAACTATCAATTGCGACTGTATTTAGACATATTAAACAGACATATAGAAGTTAGACGTACCAAGCTCCAGACGTGTTTTTTTTATACTTTAGAATAAATGCTGCAGTTCAGCTTCTTCTAGCAGTACAGAAAAGGGTAAACCTTTTCCCCACGTGTCCTGTTAGCCCTGTGGTTAGAGGAGGCTGTCTGGAAGTACAGTTCTGCTCACAAATTACTCCTTCAGCAAGTTTTCCCTTCTTGAAAGGATGCAGACAGGATGCTCTGTAAGTCAGTGCACACCACAAATTTTCATCTAATGGTCAGAGTATAAACTGAAAAGAGAAACCTTGGCAAGATATCTAATATTTTAAAGGATTACTAAGTTGTCTGGCAGTTATATTTTACATTTTAAATTATAATCTGAATAAATGAGCTTTTTTTACAATTCATAAAATAAAATTTTGTTAGGAGTATTCTTTGTGTATTGTGTATTCTAATCACCGGTGTAAAATTTTTGTACCTCGATCAGCAGAGCAGTGCCTACTGTAAATGAGAACTAGTTCGGCAACTGTTATTTGGTATCACATACATACCTGTTGTTCTTATTGATAATTGAATTTTTGAGTATTTTTCCCTCTAATTGGCAAAATTAGAAAACAATAATAGTTAACGATTTATCTTTTTTGATAAAGAATTTGGAATGTTCTGCTTTGTTAGCTGACTCACACTAAAAACATTTTCCAAAATATATCGAAATAGACAAGGCCACTGTTTTCTTAACTTGTAAGACTCAATTTTAGAATGTACTTTAATGTAAAAAAGGAGAAAAAGCTGTTTTGAATTGGTTAGCTCATGTGAAATTAAACACGTTTAAAATATCTAATTTCAACTGCAGTGATAATGTTACTAAATAGTACTTGCATATGAAGTTTTTGAAGTTCTGTTTAACCCTCAAAAGGTTCATTTTTCAGAATTGTTTTCCCTTTTCTGAATCTGAGTGAAAAATCTATGTATTGTACCCGACTGGTGGCGTAAGTTGATGTTTTTGTTTGTTTTTCTAAGACAGACATAAGCATTTTGAACATGGGCCCTCCCTGTTCTTGAAATCCATCAAACCCAAAACCTTAAAGGTGTATTTCTGTCATCGATCTCTTTTAGATTACACAGCAAATGGCTTTACGTGATCTGAATCTGAAAGAAGGGCAAACCTACAGCTGTCCCTACATTGGTGCTTGTTCCTGCCCGAGCTGTCCAGCCCTCTGCCTTTGGTGCTCTGCTGCAGCTGATGTCGTGGCCAGCACGCAAAATGCCTTTTCTGGTCCCTGCCCTTCACGAGTTCAGTTTCCCACAGGGAGAGCAGTGTGGTACCGTAAAGGTCTGGGGGTTGTGTACTGGGCAATACAAACATGTTATTAAGCAAGCTGTCCAACTGCGGACCAACGGTTCCCAGAGCAAAGCAGTTTCTCAGCATCCTGGTGAGTGTGCGCTGTGCCCTTCACTCTCCTGACCGCTGGTTTTGCTGTCTGTGCAGCAGTGGTATTCAGGGGGCACTGAATGAGCTTCACTGCAGGAGCATCTGTCCTAAGCTTGAAATTCCTGCTGGGGTACGGTGCTGGATTTGGTCTAGTACAGGTTGTTAGTGGCTGGAATGTGTCTGATGAAATGTGTAGCATGGCGCACGCTGCAGATCCTGTTTACAGGAGGACAGGGAAGTGATGCTACTTGGCAGCATCAAGCTGGACGTGGCTTTGGACATGACTAAACTTGTACGAAATAAGTATTACTGATTTATCTTTTTTCATTATTTATGTTAAATGGTAGAGAGTACTTTGCTGTTTGTTAATGGTGTGTGGATCATTTCATATGACGCAGTTATTCTTGGATGGCTTTTCACAAAGACAAACCTTTCGAGAAGATAAAAGCTTTCCAGTCCTGCAAGCTATGAGCACAGGAGAGATTTTATGTAGGCAGGACTATTGTGTGGTGTAGCTGCCCTCAAATCAACTAGGTGAAGGCTGAGGCTGCTTTTCTGTGCATGGGCTGTAGTATTTCAAATCTCTTAACAGTTCTAAACCATTTTCACCCAAAAAGTGCTTATCTTTATGTAATAGCGGTGAATAAAATAATGCCACCCCAATTATAATAGGTGCTTTACTGGCGCTTGAGTTGAGTACAGAAAACCTTACCCCAGGAGAAACTAGGCACCTAAATGACTTTTGAGTCAAAGCAGCCTCAAACCCCACGTGTGGGTCTCACCCTGGCTTTGGCCAGATGTGTTCCTTCGGTGCCAGCCCTGTGGGTGGCTGCGGAAGCCGCCTGCAGTCCCGGGCTCAGCCCGGTCACCAGCCCCAGCACCGTCCCTGGGGAGGCTGGCTTTGAACCTCAGCTCCTTTGCCCTGCCCTGCAGGGGTGTTTGATGCCCCAGGCCTCCTGCTGCCTGGCCAGGTTTTTTTTTTTGCCTGGGCTGTAGGATTTCTGCAGTGTAGCAGCTTCTGAAGATTCATAAAAACGCTTTTTCTCTTGGGGAAGGTGAGGATGCCTCTCTGGAAAAGCAGTTCACAGGGGCTTGTGGCTTCATGGGCAGAAAACAGATTGTTAGCTCATTGCACCACCTCCCTCTCCCCACCCTTGTTTCCAACCAATTTGCATCCTCTAGCATTTCTGCAGCTAATTAAGGAAAGCTGGGACAAGATTCATGCCTCCCTGGGAGGTATCTGGCATGTCTGCGAGGGTAAGGCTCTCGGTGCCAGCAGCAGTGAGCTGGCAGAGAGGAAAACGCTGATTTACACCCTGCGCCACCGGTGATACCCGCATACGGACCGCCCGCTCGGCGGGGGGTACCGCGGGTGTTAAACGCGCCGCTGTCTGTGGGCTTCCAGTGCCATCTAGTGGGCTCTGCTTTTAGTTGAGTGGGTAGGGGTCCAGCAAAGGGGTTTCAACTCTGTATATATGCATATATCAATATCGATATTCCTTTCTGTACACTGCTGTGTCCTTCAGGAGTGATCCACTTATAGATATTTTTTCTCATTTCCAACATTTAAGGTACATCTACACTAAAAATTGAAACGTAACAGAAAAGTAAACAGAACTATATGTTTGCAAGTAGATCGTTATGATGAATATTCATCTTTTCCTTTAATGGAGACTTCTGACAGAGAGTGTAAATGTTTTAACCTTTTGAAATAGTATAGATGCTTGTTTGCAGTTGGAAGTACTGTTCTTATACTTGTGCATCTTGTTCTCCATATATCTTTTTATGTAAGTGGTATACAAATTTTATTATGCTATTCATATTTTGTGCATTTTGAACTCATTTTCACATTTTTGAACTGTAATCTACACCCCTTTTATTTTCTAGACTCTGGTTTGGTTCCCTCACTAGTCAAGTGGGCTTAAGGATTCTATAAGTAAAAAACTTTTGGGTTTAACTTCTGACTTACATTGAAAAAGTATTGTGGGAATATAATATGTAATACCTCAAGGTTTATAGGTTAAGTGTGGGATCTGTTATTTACATTTTTTCAGCTGTTGGCCCAGCTCCCTTGGCTTAGTGCTTATATTGATACAATAAAAATATAAATTCTAACCTCATTAGTACTATCCGGAGGAGTTACTTAAGGAGGTTTTGTGGATGTACCACTGCTACTTCTATATGTTGTCCTCACTCTGTCTTCCCAGGAGCTATTTGATGCTTTTGTGACCCCTCATTCTGCTGACCTGAGCCCTAAGCTGCTCAGATGCAGGGATGAGCCACTGGCTTTCCACAGGTGATGCTCACCGCCTCCCCAAGGCTGGACTGTGCCGCAGGACAGTCAGCTCTGGGACTTGTTTTTTTGCTAAACCTAACCCTGGCACTACTCCTGTACAGTCTGGTTTTGCAGGCAGTATTGGCAGAGCAACATTTGTTGAGGGTACTGGTGCTTTCTGTATAGTCTCAATCGTAGCACCTTCTCTGTGCTAGCCCCAGACACTACAGGTACAGGGAGAGGATGGCTTTCTTGCAGCAGCATCCAGCTAAAAGCTGGCAGAGAAAACACTGCTTGGAAAGATTCTGTGATTTAGTTACATGTCCTGTTTGCTCTCTTTTTCTTTATACAAGTGTGCTTGCTCTCTTTTTTCAGACAAAAGGCAGCTTAGGTAAAGCTGGTTTGGTACACACCATGCTGCTTTGGAGTCCATTCTGCATTTGGGCCTTGGGTGGGTGGAGTATTGACGGTCCTTGGTTACTTCCAGTGCAAATGGGTGGGCACCAACAGTGGGATTGCTCACCTTGTCTGGGGATTCACAGTCCCACCCATTGTGTCTAACCCAGAACTTCTGATATGCCCTAAGAGGCAGGTGTTGCACTGCGCCCTTGGCCTTTCCCTCTAGAGCATCATCTCATGGCATGTCCAGGCTCCACGGGGAGGCTGTTGAGTTGGCACTGTCATGACTGTGGTGATTGGAATGGCCTTGGGGCTGAGCCTGTGAACTGCGCTAAGGCGATAGCTGGCACAACGGAGGGGACATGCAGGGGGTTTGGGCCTTTCAAAGGCAGTGGGTGCTTTTCCAAACGCTGCCATGCACTCCTAATAGGGTCCCTAAGGGACATCTGTCTGAGCTGCTCTTTGGCTGTGCCTGCGGTGCTGCCGCTGGTTCAAAGGGTGCAGTGAGAGGGGTGCTGAGGGATGCTTATTGTGTTTGGAAACAACCTTTGATCTTTCTTTGAAACTTAAATCAAATGTGTATTTTAAAAGACCTACTTTAAATACCCTGCCATTTACTAATGAAAAGGAAGCAAATTGGGAGTTATGGGGCTTCAGTTTCTCCATTTGTGCAAATGTGATAAGTAAGTAGAAAGGGAGGACTTCCCTGTCTCAGTGTTTGTAGGTTTATTACTGATGGCAGAGTAAACCATGTTCCCTAAGCCTTTTATAAAGAAGAAGAAAACAGATCTCCAAGTGTTAGCATTTTAGATGCATTAAGCTATCTAGACCACATGTGAAAAATGTCATTGCCTACTGAGCAGTTAATGTGCCCATCAGTTATGGCACAAACTGTTGTGTCTTTTGGAAACCAGAGGAGACAGAACTCAATATAATTCAGGTGGCCTGTAATTGCTTTGTTTTGCACAACACTGCATGAAGTGAGTGAGTCCCAAAGTTGAAAGCATTGCAGTACAGATCCTAAATGGGTTATCATGTGGAGCAAAGAACGCCAAGTGCCTGAAGCTTGGTAACAAGAGATTTTTAAGCACATTTCAATTTACTGGTAAAGGTTTTTCCCCCCTAGTGGTTAGTATGCTGCTTTCTAAGTGGGAAGGACATGAAAAAATTATGTATGTATGCACTGTATACCATATATATGCATTTATATACACACACACACACTATAGTTTTCTTTGCAGTTAAAGAACATGGACACGTGACAGTATGTTGTGGCATTAACTATATAAGAAATGGAAATGATAGTTGTCAAATAGTCTGGAGTGATAGGCTTCAGAGTTTAGCAAAGAGCTGTGCGTAATTTCAGGAGTTTGGTTGGTTTTTTTCTTCCATTCTTCTACCCCAGAAACTCAGTATCTGTGGCCATGAGAATGACAGGTGATACCTCTAGAAGGAGAGTTAATTGGTTTACCCATATTACAAATCGGAGTTGAGGACCTGCTTTACCCATCACCTTTCTGCCATGCTGGATAGGGTTTAGAGGGGCTGGCCATGCAAAGCGCATCTTAAAGTTAGGGCAGGCATGCTGTCAAGCAGGTCCCTAGCAGTCACTTGGATAATCAGCATCTGAAGAGGCCATTTGTTCACTGTGCTGACTTAGGCATTCTGTGACCCCTTCTGAGGAAAAACTGGTCTGATACAATTTGATGGGCCGTAAGGTCATGATTGCTTTTCCAGATGTCTTGCCATTTGGTATGCCAGAACACTAAATTGCTCCATAAACTGACTTAGCTTCGCATTTTTAGTGGAGAAAGAGTTAGTTGGTTCGCTTGGATACCGTATATTGTCCTTCTGAAAAGCCTGTCTCTGTCCATAGATTATACATGGCATGAAGGTGCCCAGCCAAATTGTCCTGCTAAGCCAGACCACTGTTACTGGCATTGCAGTGACTGTTGTGCTCCAGCTAGGCATGTTCAGGGCTCTTGGTCTTACCTGAAGACAAAATGATTAGAATTTTTTGCTGAAATTCCACTATTCACCGATAAACTAAAGCAGGGGTTACAGAAAGGTGTCTTTGTGCTTCCCAAAGTGGCTATGTAGATTGAACAATGCTATGGTGGAGGATCTGCAGGGTGCAGGGCCCCAGCAGTAGGCACTGTCCCCTCCCGAGTCACCCAGTGCCACCACAGCAGGGATGCTCAGTCAGTAGGCAGCTCCTTGCAAGTGAGCAGCGCTGCCAGGGTACTTCATGCTGCCATTGTGCACGCTGACAAACCTTCCTCGAAACAGCTGCTTGGAAATGCCCAGCATTTTTCTAGTGAGAACAAACAGCTAAATGCCAATGGAGTTTCATTGGACCAGAGAGTCCACCTTCAATTATCGGCAAGCAGCTCCTAGCTCGGCATTTCCAGGCAACAATCTCCAGGTCCACCTAGCTTTGTTATGCTTTAGTTGTAGAATAGAGGTACTTTGCGAATGGGCTGGTCACCTCTGTCTGGCTGCAAGATGTTACTTATAGTTGCGTTTCTACAGCAGCAGCTTTGCTCAGTGGCTCCCCCAAAATAACCACCCAACTGCTGTACTTTTCTGTGTAATTATCAGTAATGTACTCACACTCACAACATACATAAATAGCCTTCTAGTAGCACAAAATATCAGTTGAAAGCTTCACAAAAGTCTCAGACTTTTTGAAAGCTCATTTTAAATGTTTTCCATTCATGTATCACCAGGCTTCAAAATGTGTTTTTAGATGGGTGCTCTTACTAAAAACCAACAGCAGCACAGCAAAACCCACACAAGAGTAATATAAAGTAATTTGAATAATGGTCCGAAGCTATCCTGTGATTTCTAAAGAACAACAGACTATTTCACAGAATGGTCAGAGTTGAAAGGGACCTCTGGGCATCATCTAGTCCAACCCCCTGCTAAAGCAGGGTCACCTAGAGCAGGCTGCACAGAGCCATGTCCAGGTGGGTTTTGAACATCTCCAGAGAAGGAGAGTGCACAGCCTCCTGGGACAGCCTGTGCCAGGGCTCTGTCACCCTCAGGGTACAGATATTTTCCCTCATATTCAGCTGGAACTTCCTCTGTTGCAGTTTGTGCCCATTGCCCCTTGTCCTGTCACTGCTGAGAAAAGCCTTGCCCCATCCTCCTGAGGAGGTTTCTTTGACAAAAAAAAATAACTTCCAAGTAAAAAGAATGACTGGCTATAACAAAATCCAGCCCAATCCAGATATCCCATTAGCTTGAACAGGAGTAAAATTTAACTAGGATCATGACTTGACTCCGTACATTAGTAAATGCATGGGGATTTTGGTGTACATAATCATATCAGTTGAACAGAACTTCATACAAGTGCAAAATTCATAGTAAAGATGTCTTTATTCCAAAATAATAATAATGTGTTAGCCAGACAGCTACAAAACATCTACACAAGACTTTGGTAAGAAATGTTCATGGTAGCTTTTTCGTAATTCCACAGCAAACAAAAACAATGAAGGAAATCTAAAAATGCAATCAAACAAAAATTTGTTTAAATTGTATGCTGCACACACAGAGTCCTACTGTACATTTGTTAAGCCCCTAACTTTTCTTTTTTTGTTACATGTAAAGCTTCTACAGTTTGTATGTTAGAAAAAAACCCATACACACAATGCTAAGATCTGATAGTTGAGGTCTACAAAACTGGAGTGACATCTGTGCTTTCAGTTCAGCAATATTATTCAGGAGATAAGAGAAAGAACAGTTCTCATCTTTATTGATTGATAATCAGTGGCTATTACACTACTAGAAAGTTTACAGTAACAATGCAATACTTCTACATATTGTATATCAGAGCTTTTTTATTTTTTCTGAATAGAAAATCAACCTCTTATTTTTTCTTCAGTTGTTTTTGTTTGTGTCTTTTTTTACAAAATGTAACAAGCTTAAATATTCATTTTGTATCAAATTAGAAGAAAGACCAGTGATTTGTAAAATGTGTCAACAGAAGAACAGTGTGAAAGGCTGAACCTAAGCAGGAATGATTTCTGATCCAGTGCAATCTACGTTGTCATTGCATGTATTAACAAGGTGGGGAAAAAATAATTTTCCAACAATCATAACTTTAATGAGCCTAAGAGAAATGACTGGAAATTACACTGAACAGCCTCCTAAGGTTAAAAAAAAAAAAAAAAAAAAAAAAGAAAGAGTATATGGAGGATCAAATTAGTAAGAACCACAGTGAAAGGAATGCCAAGATTGCTTTAATGGACAGTTTTGTGGGCATGTTCAGAAAGATGTTGTATATTTCCTGCATACCTAAAGGTGTATTTGGACTACGTAGCCTTTGGCAAAGGGAGTAATTAAAAGACAAAACAGCTTGATGAACTGGAACAAACATGAAAATGGAAATACAACATTGGTTTCAACTGATTATTTGCAGAAACAGGCACAGCTTTGCAAGATTAGCTTGAACAAGTGGTAAGAGTTGATGACATATAGTCCATAAACTCACAGCATTTTTTTTTTTTAATTTTCCATTCAGGAGAAACTTTCTTATTCTGCTCCTTCTGCCCCAATATCCAATTTCACATATCCAAACCTACAAAAACCACTGTCACACATTTCATAGTTCTAGATTATTTTTATGAATTGTTAGCCTCAGCTGGGATAGCCTCTGTCAGACTCAGCAACAGCATCTCACAGAGGTGGGTGCTCTGTGGGTCCTGACTGCACGTGTAGCTTTGCCCTGGCTGAGCACCTGGCAATAATTGCTGTAGCCCTTCTCTGCAGCCATCAGTTTCCTCACCTGAAATATGCTCAGCTGGTCACTCCTCCAGTATCAGTATCATTCCACTGGGTTTTTTTGTTGGCTTTTAGATTGTTTTTGGTCATAAAAGGGTAATGTGCAAGGTAATGTCATACATACGTTAATTAGGGACAGAGAGAGGCATAAACTGCAGAACTTTTCACCAGGCACAAGGAGGAAAACTATCTGAATTAATATTATTAAATGAGCCAAGCTGTGCAAAACATAGAATGTTTGGTTTTAGCATTAAACCTTGTTGTATTCTTTTTTTTTTTTTTTTTCTTGTGGTTTGGTTCTCTGTGGGCTTGCACCCATTTCATTTAGCAGCGGTGGGAGAGGCTTAACACTGTAGTTGATTCCATTATTTCCCTGGCCCTCCCTTCATTCCAGATCTTAAAAGAAGCAGTAAAATACCTTGAGGGGATGGGATGTGACAGCTGTGGAAGTTCTGAGCAGCCCTTGCAGTGTTCAGTGGAGAACTGATGATGAAAAGCCCCACAGTGTAATGCAGCCAGCCCGCCTAGCCCGTGCAGGCACAGAGAGGCAATGAGAGGATTCCCAGGGTGGTGATGGTGAAGTTGAACAGTCTCGGTGGATTGTGGTTCACATCAAATGCAGACACTTAAAACCTGGGTGCCAGGTTCTCAGGATTCTGACCAGTTGTTAAGGAAGGGAGTAAATTACTTAAGGCTGGTTTAAAGAGACTATAAAATCAATTTTTCTCCATTCATTTCTCTCAAGCTTGTTTTAAGACTCAGCATCAACAGTCTTTATTTTCAGTGCATTGCTGTTACTTATGTAGAGACACAGGTGTATGCTGCCTTTCCTGGATCAAAAGGTAACCCATCACCTTCACCTCTCATCTTTAATGTTATATTGTTAAACTTACAGGACAGTATTATATTCCAATAGCAAGTGAAGCCCAAGGTCTCACTGGTCCTACACCTGATTGCGTGTAGGGATGAGAGCTAAACTCTACAGGAGATGGTGTGAAATAGCAAGTAGAATGGTAAGGAGCTGTTTTCTAATCTCAGGCAGTTTGTTGATCGCTCAAGTGGTCAGGAAAGACTTTTATCCAGTCTACTATATCTACCAATGAGAATTTCTCACAAATTTAGTAATTTTTAGATCCTTCTATACTCTGAGTAAAAAACCATAAATGGCACTGCTATAAATATATTCCTATGTCAAGCTCTAATTAATATGTTAAGACGCTGTCATCATTTCATTTCAGAGGCTCCCTTCCCTTTGTTTGTTACAAGGGATGCATAAGAACCTGGCTCACCTTTTCTCTACCATTTTTATTATATTATAAACCTCTTTCTCTCTTTGCCTGTGATTAATATCCTTTCAAAACTGAATCTAATTTTTTTTACTCTTTCTCATGTGGAAGTCTTTCCACGACAGCTGTTGCAGCTCTCTGTTTAGACCAATTTCTATTAGTTCCATAACTACCTTGAGAGGCAGAGGACAGACCCATATAAGAATACAGCATCTAAATATATTATGACACTCGTGTTTTCTTTGTGTGTAGTTTTGACTGTGACTGTGTAGTGGGCAGACAACACTATTGAGCTGCACAAATTATTTCCTTTTTAAGTTTTAAAGAAACAAAGACCATTTTGCATGGACCATAGCATCCATGTGAAGAAAAGTATATAGGATAACTATCATAACTATCAGCTTAACCCGGTAGTGTAAAAAGATAAACATGCACTGTTAATATTATTGAACCAGCATTACTGAAACTACTCCTTGGCATAGTTGTGTAATCACATAGGCACTGCTTTGGATTTTCAAAATCAAATCGAGAGAGAAATCCTCCCACATATGAAACATGTCACTTTAACTTAGTTATGTTAATATGCATGCATCCCATGTCTTTACAAGTCGTATTTCTATATGGCTATTCCATGTCCACAGATATGTCTGTATTTTAGTTAAATGACTTAGTATTTTTATGCATTAAGGGCTGGCTGGAGTATCAAAGTTTTACTCTCAGCATAATCTGTGAGGAAATATAAAATATGTTTCTTGCACCAGCAAGACTAAAAAGCAAACCACACTGCAAAAATGAAAACTAATATACACTTTATATTTTTTGTTTTAAAAACCAAACCAAGGTTGACTTTCCATTTAGCTCAGAGTGCATCACTTGGAAGCCTTGTGTTTTGTTAACAAGGATGAACATTACATGCTCTTAGCTCCTTTTTGTCTTTGCAACTAGTAAACTGAGTACTTTTGGACCTCTTCTTTACCATCATGTAGCGTTCCTGAATTCCACCTCCACAGAGTGTAGAACATTCTGTCCAAGCAGTCCATGGTTTCAGCCTACAAACTGGAAAAATAAGAAATTTGAATAAGTTTTTAATTAAGTACTAATTAAAGTAATCAAGTAATTAAATATTGCAGTCTAACCTACATATCTCAGTATGTGTTCCACTATGCATGTGTGCACACTTACATCTTTTGAATCTAAACAGATATTGCTTAGTTCATTACAGCAGGAATTACAAAACCCCAGTTAAGTATAACAAAGGTGCATTTGTCAAGCACTGAAAAAAATGTATTTAAAAAGAAATTTATTGCCTACATTATCAAAGACAGACAAATTAAAAAAACCTGTTAAATGTTGGGCAAGTATGAACCAAAACTTAGTAGTAATTAATATCTAAATAACGTAAACTGTATCACAAGATGTTATGTTTATTGGTTTGAGTCATCAATGCTTGATAATACTGTCCCTTATTGAAAAAGCAGTCCAAGCAGATCTCTCGGAGCAGTCTGAGTCTGAATCAGAGTACCCCGATGGAAATCACTTCAGTTTTGAAACTCAGCATTGGATCTGGGAACAAATACTTTCAAAGTTCAAATGTAACTGGATGCAAAGGCTATCACCCAGGTCTGCAGAAATTGCAATCTGTCCTTTGCCAGGTCTAAATTCTAGATTTTTTCACACTCCATACTTTGTAGTGAAGAAGCTAAAATATTTTCTGTGATAGCACATGGACAGGTGTGTCCTTCTCCATTGTGCTCTAAACTTCTTCGCATATGTTTCGTGATGGGAAAACACCAGGAGTGGCTATGCTTTATTGCTAAAACTCTCCCTAGACTGAAATGCTGAAAATGTTCTCAAAGCATGAAGTAGAGCTGCTCACAAACTCCTGTGATGCAGAAAAGACAAACAGACACGAGCATAATGAAAAATGGTTTCACACTCACCTGGATATTGCTCACTATCAATATTTTTTTTTGCTTGTTCACTTCTCCTTTTTTCTCGGGCCTCTTTCCAGCGCCTTTTCTCCATACCTGGGCCTCTCAGGCATTTCCTTACACGACATTTTGTACGTTGAACAGTTTCTGGGCATGCTGTTCCTCCAAACTGTGGTTCTATTTTGATCATTCTTGTCCTAATCATATGGCCCTTTCCACATGAGGTATTGCATTCAGACCACTGGGACCACTCTGTTAGTTCACAGTCGATGGCTGCAAAGAATAAAAAATATTGCATGAAAGCTGTGAGACCTAAACATACGGTGAAGAAGAAACACAGATGTGCCTAATGAGTTTCTACATGCTGAATACGTGAATGCAATTTAGGGCTCCAGTCTTTTCAGCCAGTGTTGTGAGGCTACAGGCCAAAATTTTCTGAGTCCATTTCTAGCAGAACGATTGTTTTACATCTTCCTCAATTGCTTTTTCAAGAGTGGTGCTGGCAGATCGCTAAAATTACTAAGAACATATAAATAATTCTCTTGTGCCGCCCTGAATTTTCTCACCCATATGTCTGTTTTATAATGAAATGCTGTTAGAAATTGGATTATATTTATAAAGAATCTGATACCTCTCAGATCTAAGCCCTGCTTTACTGGTAGCATTGTGCAATGAGAAAGATTCACTAATACCATTATGTCTTAAAAGTTTTCATCTTTCACCTCTGCTTAAAATGTACAGCCACAATGAGTAATAATCAAAATGATATTTCACATTATTTAAGAAAAGCTGAATTAGCAAATTACAATGTAAAAGCCTTACTTTCTGTGAAAAATAATGTAATTTATACAGCCTCATAAACCAGCTGGCAACAGGATGCTAAAAGCAATCATATCTTATTCATTCAGCAGTGCCTCAGGCTATCCTGCTTCACAAAGACTGCAAAGCAACTAGATATTAGCACCACCCAATAAGTGGGGGATTTTAGTGGAATAAGGTAAAAAATCGATGCGCTGGTGACCATGCTAGCCACTGGCTCATATGACAGTCCAGATTGCAAAGAGCTGTAGGTCAGTGAAAAGGCTATGATACAGTTCAGACATATCAAAGAGTAAGCCTCTTCTGTGCTCTTTCTGTAAGCTAAAAGAATCACAGGTGATTTTAATCCTTCCTTCCTTCCTTCCTTCCTAGCACATACTCTGCATATGAGTAAAAAATAGGCTTTATAATTTTGACTAATTTAGAGTCAGGAAGTGCACAAACTGCTGCCTGAAGTTGTAGTGTGTGAAATATGCAGAAACCATATAACCAAAGCAATATTGGTAACCAGTGTAGGGTTAAGTAAGGCAAGCTGAAATTAGGATGTGGTCATATTCCAGCTCTCAATAGCTGAAAGTGCATGATAATAATACAAAAATAATAAAAAAAACAACCAACAAAACCTGAAAAGTCCACATTTGATATCACTCCTGTCTTAGAAGTGATGCTGAGAGAGTTTTGACCCATAGACTGTGACACTCAGAATTCACCCCCTTTTCCCTCTTTGCAGTGAGGTTCCCATGCTTACGGCATTCCGGCAGCATGCATTTTTCTGCTTGTTCCAGCTCCTCATTGCAGTCTCCAAGCTCAGCAGCAGATTTCAGCATCCTTTGCCGGGTTCGCATCCCCTTCCCACATGTTACACTGCAGTCACTCCATTCAGACCAAGGAGAGAGTAGGCAGGGGATGGTATCTAATATGAAAATAAAAAGGTAATGAGTTCTTGCTATACATAAATCATGAAGGCATACATTTTGAAAATAATACAGGTGGGAAATGTACTATGTTTTATCTGTCATCAATCAATTATATTTTGTTGTTACTTTGGACAAAATGAATCACAAGTTGAATGATTTTGCTGGAGAAGCTCAAAAAACACTACGTTACACTGAAAGATTTTCTTGGTTTTAATACCTTTTCTTTGCTGTCTTTTTCTATAGCTTATTCATATCTGCACAGTCCCGGTGTTTCCAGGGAATATATTGTTTAAGGTATATTTCAATCATAACTCCTGCAAAAAACCCTGGATTGTTGTAGTGAACAGAACTGGAAGTCAAATTGATATAGTCTAAAATGTGAAAATTCCTCTTTTTATCTACCAAAAATCTTCTAAAACTTTGTTCTTTCTGTCTTTGATGAAAATCTTTACATTTCTTAGGAAATTAAAAACAATATTAATAGTCACATTAAGGGCGAGATGTCTGTGTAAAAGGAGCACCTCAATCTCTGAACTGTTCATGGACTAAAAGGAGAAGGCACTGTTTTATTCTAGCCTTATGATTAAAATACCTCATATTCCTTAAATCAGAGTTGCTTAGTTATGGCTTGCTAATATATACATCACTGTATGGGTGATACAGTGATAGGATACCAATTTTTACTTTTTTTACTGATACTGTCATCCTGATATATAATACTTAATGCATGTTCCCTAGGGGATCTGATTTTAAGAACAAGAAAAAGCAACATCGCTTGGATTTAGCTATATTCTTTGTGTGATGGAGCAATGTGTCAGAAATGATGCCTCTCTTGTAACAGTGGAGATAAAATCATGGACACTTACGGCATTCAGGCATCATGCATTTCTCTGCTTCCATAGTTTCTGCCTTGCACATAGATCCATCAGCAGGAGTCATCTTGATCATTCTGTGTCGTCTCTTCATCCCCATGCCACAGCTAGCACTGCATTCGTCCCACTCTCCCCATTCAGTGACAAGGCAGCTGCTAGGGGCTGTTCAAAATGGACAGAGAAAATCATTCACTAGCAGAGCTCATATGAAAAAATGGTTTGGGCAGTGCTCCTGCTATTGGCTGGATTTTACAAAGCTGCGTAAAATACTTACAACATTCCTCATTTACAATACATTTCTCAGTCTCTTCAGTAGGCACTTTGCACATAGAGCCATCTTCAGGGAATTGTTTTACATATCTCTCTCTAGATCGCGTTCCCATCCCGCAGGAAACACTACAGGGGGACCATGTAATCCAGTCAGACATCATGCAAGTGGAACCATCTAAAATACAAAGAACCATTTTAATTGCTAATATTAGCAGAATTGCTCATAAATCTGTAGCTGCCCATTCGTGTGCAGATTCACTTTTACGCTGCCCTTCGCATTCTGTCCTCTCCTCTATTGCTTAATTTACTCCTTTATGCTTCTGTGTGCTTCATGCACTGACTCAGATGAACTACAGAATTAACCAGAGACAGTTTCAGTTTTTATTCTTCAGCAGTTAGTCCTCTGTTTGGCATAACCCAAGTCATACTACGGCATCCAACAGCTTTAAAAACTTTAAAGCAAGTGTAAACCCTACAAGGTGTTTTTCTCCTCTCCTCTTTCCTCTTGATTACCTTCATCACTGCAGCCCGGACCCATGCATGGCTGAAAATCTTGGGTATCGGGGCAGGGCACACTCAGGTCCAGCTGGGCTTTAAGCATTCTCTGCCTCATCCTCTTGCCCTTTTCACAGGTAGAAGAGCTGCACGCTGACCATGGGGACCAGTTTGAATATATGCAGGTCTCAGGGGTATCATCTAAAAAGTAAGAAAAGGCAGTGAATGTTAAAATGTGGTCTTCCATTTGCTTCTCTTTGCTTGGCTAGTGATTACTTTAGATGCTAATGGGATAGATGCATTCTTTCCTCCTGCATTCTGTCTTCTCCATTTTAGCCCAAGAGAACAATTGCCAACTTTAATTAACAAAAAAAAAAAAAAAAACCAAAACAAAAAAAACCCCAAAAGACTTCTCTCCTTTATCGCTTTTCTTGTTATTGCCATCTTCCAGGTATACATGCAATTTCTTTGCTGTATAAGGGAAGGCTAATAGTAGATACCAGAAAAGATGAAAACCTAAATCACTGTTTGGCATTGTGTGGGACTTTTGCTCCTAAGACAGTTTTGTACTTTATCTAGAAATGACAGTGGAGAGTGGAACAACACATAAATTAGTACAGCACAAACGAATGTAAAATGTACCTTCTTCTTTTTCCTCTGGTGCTAGATCTGCCACAATATCATCTATGTTATCAGGCACGATATTGCATTGCTCCCCCTGCAAAAAAAAGTATTGTGGAGATTGGGTATAGGAAACTCATAGTTGTACACAGTGAGAGAGGCTAAAAAAGGGTACTGTGGGGCACTACTGCATCTGCAGTGCTTTTTTCTCTTCTAATTCCTATTTTATTCCTACTTAAAAAAAATCCTGGAGAAGTAACACCCTAAAACAGTTCTAGTTCTTTTCTACCATTATCTTTGTTGTGGGTAGGTTAAGGAGTGTAGATTTGGAGGGAAGGGAGAGGAAAAATTGTTTTTTTTGGTTTATGAAGTGGGTTTTTTGGTTGCTTCAGAATTTTTTGTATATATACTATACCTTGCGTGCAATTCTTTCAATGACAACTCTGGCTACAAGCTTGATAGATCCTCCTTCTGGGTCATAAAATGGACTTTGAGGATGATCTAAGCTTGTAAGGGGTCTGATCTTCTCTTGAGGCACTGTAGGTTTGTTAGGAGACTGCAATCAAAATGGGAAAAAAAGTTTTAAAAGAACCTCATTATTATTATTAATAATACAATTCATCTGCATAAATTAAAACTTCTCCAAAATGCTAAATTGGGAAATTCCAATAGAAGATGAACTCAGTACGTTCATACTTAATGGTAAGGTGGTGTGTGGGTTTTTTTTGTCAGGAGCCACCACTTCTCTAACACTTCGGGATTAAACCCTGAAGCTGGGTTCACAATAAGATGTATGCCTTGTTGTGTGGTTAGCTAACTACATACATTTTAAAAAAAAATATATTCAGTATGCCTCCAGAGGTGCGTTATAACTGGAGAAATTCCTTAGGTTCTAAAGAGACCAGGTCTGAAAGAAAAAGCCAAACATATTCTGTCATCTGAAAAGGGAGTATCTGTGGTCCTTGAGGATGTGACTAATCTTGTCTAACTTCAGCGGTCTGTACTGTGCTGTTTGTAGAGACACACGGCGTAGGTATGCTTGTCACCTATGGAGACCTAATCAGTTCATTAACTTGACCCAACACATTCGGTCAAAACCAGGACTTTACCTGAGGATGATGTGAATCTTTTCCTAGACTGGGAGTGTGATGGAGACAGAGAAAATGGATGGTTTTAGTCTCAGTGATGAGAAGTCTAGAGTTTCAGTCTGTCCTGTAAGGAATAGTTACATTTTCTGTGCCAAACAGAATAGTTGGTATTGGGTTGAAACAGTAGAAGAATTCAAGTTGATGTGGCTGCTAATGGCACTCGCATCTGTATCAAAGGGGCTGGAGACCTTAATGCTTAGTTTTGAGCATACCAAGTCCTCCATTTATTCAATAGGTTTATAATATCTCAGGTGAACGTAGTATTATCCGATTAATAATAATGCTGAGGGAATTCAGACACAACGACCAACAGCAACTGTAGCCAGCATCTACCTAAATGACTTTTAATTCATTACAAGCAAAATTTTTACTCATATAAAGGCATATATGGTATTACTGTGGATCAAATAGCTTTCATTCCTCACTGCTTTAAGGTAAACTTTATCTTTGGAATATATTCCAAATAGTCTACATACCTCATAGGTAACGCCGCTGTCTGTGCCAGCATCCCAGGGTATTAAATCCTGAACGACTTTCTGAACCCAGCCGCAGTCCTTGGTACAGAGGTCTTCGGCAGAGAGCCCCACGTTCCAGTCCGGACTGGGGCCCAGCATGGTCAGGAAGGACATCAGGTGCCGGTGGCGATCGACAGAAAACTCAGCAGAGGGAGCAGCTCTCCTGCAAATTGGACATGAAATCACGGACTCGAGTTTGCTGCTAGAGAGCAATGGAACTGGTGCTTCAAACTGGGAAATGCCCAACACTGGCATGCCACTGTGGCTGTATGCAGAGATGGGGAATTCTGTAGGACAGGGAGAGGGCTGTCCCGTTTCAGTCTCCATCTACCATGTGAGAAACAGCTTGGACATCATTCAAGGAGATTTACAGTTTAATATGTGAGCCGCAACAGCACGCTTATGTCTTAGTCGTATGATAATAATCAAAAAATCTTTCATGAGACAAAAATTGCAAATGAAATAGCAGAGAAATACCCTGAGATTTTGATTGCTGGGTACTTTTTACGCCCTAAAAGATAATACAAATTTCAATGCCTAAAGTGCTTGGAAGTGCTACTGTGTGTATGTGTGCGAAAAAGCACTCATTAATAGAGTTTTAGTGCTCGTTTAAGTAAGAGATTAATGGCTGTTGCCAGCACTAGAGAGTTCAGCCAAGACTTTTGCAGGTTTCTGCCAGTGTATGTGAAAATGCCTCTATTCATCCAGCCTTTGTCAGCCATTCCCTTAGGAAGAAATCGTGCTGAATCATGCAGTGCTCTGTGATTCTGATGAGCAACTATCACATTCCTATGCAAATGGAAAAGAAAATCAGGCCTGAATTGGAGTTTCTGTTCACAGATGAAAAGCTGGACCTCTTCATGGGATCTTTCTCATGAGAAACAACAAATACAATTTTGGCAATTCTGCTCTACCAAGTACTGATCTGATGTAAACCCAAGTTTTCTTCAATTACAGGACTTGGGACTTTTTTCAATTTTATGCCAAAACACACTGCTTTATGAGCATCTAAAAACTATGTTTATTTTTAATGTAAGGTTTTTTTAGTGTTATTTATCTTCCATTTTCGAGTTAGGCAGCTGTATGTATATATAATGCACATATACTATACTTCTCTAGTCATTCTTCTAGTTTATTCTTCCTATAAATGCTTGCGTCTCTGTAAAAAATGTGGTCTTTAATTTGTGTATTTTTTCTGGCTCATAGCACTCTTGGCACATTAGAAAAAACAGAACAGGCCAAAGACAATGATTTTTGAGTAGTTATCACACAGTTTTAAATGTAAGATATCTGAAAGTTACCATATCTATTTTCCTTTCAAGAGCCAAGTTGCAGAAGTAGGCATTTGTTCATGGGCAAAATGTTCTGGCGACTTTTGTTTCAGAGTCTTTACAAGCTGTTTCTTACTGTGTAAATTAAGTTACATTGAATTAGACTCTGAGTGGAAGAGTTTCTAAGTGTTTGATGACAATAATCCTGCCTTTCCCAGAAAAAAGATGCAAATGCCTTTTTTTTTTTTATGACAGATAAAACTCTGGTTTCAATAGAACAATTTGTCTAATGTAAAGTAATAAAATAATGAATGATGGCATCAACTTCACTCTGCGAATACAATATCCTGATATATTTGTCAAGTACGTAGCAGTGATTAGGCTCAAAAAGCGTGCTAACTGACTTCAATTAACTAAAGGATTTACTGCATTATAAAGGTTTCTAAGAATTCCCTATAGGAATTTAATATTTTAAACAGTACATAGCAGAAGTCTAAACAGTACATAGTAAAAATGTCAGACACATGTGTTTGTATACCTGATCTTTAGATTAAGAGTATGTCTAATATGGACATTGCAGGATAGACAGAGGTCAGCTCTTGCAGGGAAGGGCAAGGGCGGTGCGAAGCTGCTCACTGCTGTGTCCGGCACCTGAGCTGATGCTGAGTGCGTTGGTACGTGTTGTGTGACATGACATTTCAGTGCCCTGTGCCCACCTGCTCTCAGAAACCACAAGAGAGGCAGCAATGATCGCACCATTTAAAGGCAGAGGGTTGGAAATGACTTGACTACTTTAGACACATAGGAATGGAAAACTTCTGTCACAAGTGATTCTGGTGAGAGGCATGCCCAGTTAAGGCTTTGAATGCTTTGTTAGGAAAGGAAGTATCAATGATGTTATTAATATAAAAAAAATTGTGTGTTTACATTATATTAATATTGAAACTGTAATGGAACACTTCAGTAGGAGATATTTGCCTACAAAGACTCTTTGCCTACAAGTCTTTGTATG
The DNA here is from genome assembly GCF_963210335.1 of Falco punctatus. Taxonomy (NCBI): domain Eukaryota; kingdom Metazoa; phylum Chordata; class Aves; order Falconiformes; family Falconidae; genus Falco; species Falco punctatus. The sequence goes on along the minus strand of NC_137590.1, from coordinate 27,141,184 downwards.
TGTTAAATTATAGCGGTAAACCTGACCCTCCTGTAATTTTACAATATCAGAGCACTTGGCAAAAAATTACCTATCTTCTGCCCCTTCTTTAAGACAAATAGTTTTATGGCCATTTTACTGTATTTTATCGTGTAACTGTTCAACACATAAATGCAAAGATTATTAGAGGACAAATGGAGGCATGTTTTCTCCTCTTCCTTCCTCCAGTCTTCTGCAGACAGGTACACAATGCTCACACGCTTTGCGTGCAGCACAACATGCAAGGCTGAACATCTTAAAAAAAATTATATGCAGTGTTTAGGAATACAGTATTTAAAACAAATATTTAAAAATACAATAATAATAAATTATAATAATAATATAAGTATCATAAAATCAATTTTTGCACTTCCTACTTCATTCTGTTAATTTCTGTATGGATACTTGTAAGCAGTATGAACACAAATTTGAACCACGGTTGTGTAATGTTGCCCAACGTTCAGAGGAGAAACAGGCTGATCTAAGGCACAGTCAGTAACTGCTGCCTGGGCATAAGGATAGGCACTGGCTGGCTTTATACATTACAGATCTTTGGTGGGTTTTGGTTTTTTGCTTGCTTGTTAGTTCATTTTTTAGTAAAATGACAAATTTCAAATGTTTCCAGTATCCACATGAATGACAGATTTATGAAACTGGCAGGAACCTAAACCTTTCCATGCATACCTCAACACATCTGGCTCAAGTGTCCTAAGAATGGCCTATGGATTTCCCTGAAGGAAGCTAGTGTAAAAATGTACCCAGGTGCATCCTAAAACTGACCTTTTTCATTTCTGTGTTGTCAACACACCCGGTAAAATAGGAATATATATCATCATCTTTACTTCTGCTTCCAATACAAGTATACGTTACCATTTAAAGGCTTTAAAATTTTAAGACGGTGTTCTGTGACAGGTTGAATAAGTTTGACAGTGCCCACAGGAAAAGCCTGAAGTTTGTAAATGATGTGAATTTGCTGTAAGAGACCAGTATGTCCCTTTTCCTGTCCCTTTTCCTTCCCCTATGCGTGCATATGCATAAAACCAGTGGCAAATACCAGTTGCAAAGTAAATCCGGAACATTAAGTTCTAGGTGACAATCCTGAGAGCCCCACAGGGCTGGGGAATCCTGCTTTCGCTGGCTGAAGCGGGCAGTACTTTTCCACTGTGTGCCTGATCAGCTTGCTGGCAATTCCTGTCACATAGCATAGAGTGAAGCAAAGTACTAAATAGTCTCCTGCATCCTAATGTTTTCCATTTTCTTTATTTTTATTCTATTTTCTTTTTGTCAGCATGATTTGGATCTCCAGCTATAGAGATGCCATATACTTAGCAGCATAAGAAAATGCTCTTTTTTTCCCTTGTTTGGGGTGTGTGTGTGGTTTGTTGTTTGGGGTTGTTTTTTTTTAAGGCTAAAAGAGCACAAACATGATTTTGCTTTACAAGTTTTTTTCCTAAGTGACAATCTAGTTGCTATCACTGCTGTGGGCAGGGGTTAAGAAGGCCTTTGGCAAACCAACAGACAACTCAACTTGCTGCAAGATATATTTTTGAGTGTTGAATCAACACTGTTGTGTTCTACTGATATCCCTGAAAAGTATAAATATAAATATATATAAAAGGAAGGTGGTTGTGGAGATGAACTGGATAGAAATGGTGAAAATAGTATTTTGCAGAATAAAACTTTGAGGTTACTTTTGGTTGAACATTTGATTAGCATACAAGTAAAAGAAGTAGAAAAAGGCAGTCTGAGCATATATTCTGTCTCTGTGATACTAGCTAGTTCAAGCAGTAACACCGTTTATAGGGTTGAGCTTGTACCATTGGAATCAATGTGAATTTTATTACTGGATGCTATGTGTACTATATTTGTAGAAGAAAGCCATTTGCCTCACCCATGCATAAAGAATTTTCCAGCAATACTTTGTTATTATGTAAGGACAGATCTGAACAGGAAGAACATCGGGATTTCTACTGCAGAGTGGAGTGCAGAGAATCTCTTGCTAGTTGTTAAACTCACCAGTCTGGCTACTGGAAGCTATTCTAGCTGTGGCAGCACAAATGCAAATATTTTTTCAGATAAACTAAAGCAATGTATTAGATGCTTGTTGTGCAGTAGTGGAGGAAAAGCCAACAGCCTGAAACAGCTTCAGAAATACTGAGTTTGTGTGGTGCTTCACAGTCAGCCAAGCTCTGACTTTGCTTGTGGGTAAAAATTAATGTTGTGATTAAGTGGGCATATTAGAGAGAAAAGGAGAGCAGAAAGTAGTGTTATGATAGCTGTTTGAAATAGAATTTTGATTAAGATAGTCACATATGTTTTATGCTAGGAAATCTGATTGATTCCATGGATTTAGTAACTCTATGGAGCATATGGTAGTTTGAAATGGCTTATACTTCCCCAAGTTCCTTAGCAGAGCTAAGCCTGGACAGTAGATTCATTTGAGTATATAATATGTCTTATGAGGAGCAGCTGATGGAACTGAGGTTGTTCAGTTTGGAGGAGACCCAGGGGGACCTTACTGCTCTCTACAACTACCTGGAAGGAAGTTGTAGTGAGGTGGGGGTTGGTCTCTTCTCCCAGATAACAAGTGACAGAGGGAAAAGGCCTCAAGTCGCACCAGGGGAGGTTTAGATTGTGTATTGGGAAAAGTGTCTTCGCTGAAAGGATGGTCAAGCACTAGAACAGGCTGCCCAGGGAGGTCGTGGAATCACCATCCCTGGAGGTGTTTAAAAAACTTGTAGATGCAGTGCTTAGGGACGTGGTTTAGTGGTGGACTTGGCAGTGCTGGGTTAACGGTTGAACTCAATGATCTCAACGGTCTTTTCCAACCTAAATGATTCTATGAATCTATCTTATCTTGCTTGTGCTAAGGATACAGTAGTAGCATTTTCAGATAGGAAGAAAGAAGTGTAAAACCAAGAGAAACCAGGGGTCTGATGACCGTCAGAAGTGGTAGGTAGTTGAGAGTTTGTGGACTACATTCCCACTGATTTAGTGTCAGTCCTGGGTGTGCTGATGATGTGAAAACACTATTTTTTTTGAAGTTGAGAGTTTAGCTGATTACATAGACCGTGAAAACTGCGTATTTTAGACAAATAATTAATTTACTGCCCATTATACCTCTAGTCAGCAAAAGTTACATCCTTCTTCTTTTATAGGCTTACACTGCATCACATATACTTTCTGGGAAGAAAACTTATTTATTCATCTTTAGAACTTTTTGCTATTGATACAAATAACACTATGAACATGGAAACACATTTCACATCCTTGAACTTCCAACTCTGCACCTCCTGCCTACCAGCGGCACCTACACAACATCTGTTCTATTGAATACATGTTGAGACCATAACATCCTGAAAAGTGCTTCGAAGGAAAGATATTAAGAAAATAAAGATCTAAAACTGAGTGGAAAATAATACTCACCTAGAACTCCACAACTAACAGAACAAATTAGATAGCATATTTAGATGACATATTAAGAAAACCATTTATGAAATGATGCAAAAGAATTTAGGACCATTACATGGACAACAAAGTTTTATATGCAGGTATCAACAGCTGAACATAAAAACAGAGTTTCAGATTTCCACAGGAGGAGGGGGAGAATCCTTCTGAAGCTCTGCTCAAATGCAGGACGTTTAACCCAATGAGTAATTTAAATGTGTGCATGTCCCAGAAGAGCCAGGGAAAAGAAAACTACAATAAAACGAACACTGAGTCAATGAAATTTGATTGACATCCATATAAAAAGCTGATAAGCACTGTAATGCCAAGATGTTTTGGTCTCTGAGCACCAGATCAGAGGAGGTGACAGTAAGGGTTTGGCTACTTTATTTCATAATGAAAAAATAAAGCAAGCCACAAAAAATTCTTATATACTTACTGTTTTGACTACAAAACGGCCTGCATAACCTCTTACTTTGCTGTACGTAGGCTCTTAAAATCAGAATGTTGCCTATAACCAGCTAAAAGAGATGGATATGTAATTTCATACAGAACTAATGGCCAATGTCATTACCACTGACATTAAAACCACTAATCAGAACAAATGCCGTTCTGAAATATTAATCTCAGTATTTTTAAAAAGCAGTACAAAAGGAAGGGACTTTGTGCAGGGCATCTTTCAGGCATTTGCATATTGTCATCTAAACATATCTGGATTGCTACTGTAGATAATGATGTGTTGTTCATTAATATACCAGCTATTTGATTTAATACCTTCAGAATGGGTATACCTTAATGATATGATTCACAAATGTGAACAAGCTGTCCTTCCTGAAAAAAAATTTCAGATATTCCAAGTTAGGATTGCAGTTTTTGAAAACTGCTGCTTTTTGTGTGTGTTCTTTGCAGGTTGTCACAAACCAGTTAGGTGTGGCTATCCCCCATGGTGCTGGCAACATTTGCTCCTGTTCAGAATAACTTCACGTCATTGCTTAGATCACTTACTGTGCATTCAATCAAACCATGGTTCAGGTATCCTTTTGCAATATATGGCATTACTGCACTTTACCCAGGCCAGGCTGGCTACAAAGCCAAAGGACTTTTTGTACAACTGTACAAATTCAGGAGCTTTGGGGCTACAAGTTGTCTGCCCAGAGTAATCACAGCTGTATTTACAAAGGAAACCATATAGGATGCTGTAAGAGCACTGTTGCTTTGTATGTACTTTTCACCTGGCTAATCTACAAAACCCTGACCCTGCCCTGTTTGTCCTGACAAACAGTGATGTGAGATCAGTTCTTCAACCCGGCATAAGAACCATCACAGCCAGACTTCTGACCCTTTCCTCTCATTAACAATATCAAATAAACAGTAGAGAGTTATTCATGAAACTGTATTAGCAACAAACTCTGGTTTGCTATCAGTTTAATTTATTCTGAATATTAGATTACAGCAAATATATCCTTTTAAACAAAAATTACTATGAGGCTATTTTTTGGACAATCTACAAAATGTAGATATTCCTTCAAATTCCTTTCTAGGATTTAAAAAAAATATTGCAAAGCATTTCAAAACTATTTATTCTGCAAGTGTCAAAAGCTTGGAATCGTGTTTTACATTTCCCCAGTCCCAGCGTAATCCCTGAAGATGTCCCACATCTCACCACCTTTATTAATAAGATACACCTTCCATTTCATTCAGCACCTATATCCATCTAACCTTCGTATGCCTTTTGGTGTCTGGAGATGTGAATAAGAGTAGAAGTTTACTTATCATTACATTCATAGCAATGCAAAGAGATAACAATTGGAAGTTTGAAATTTTGCATATAGACTTCTGCTCACTAGACATTTCAATGGCAAATCGTTTCAGTTACTCGGTGAGTATTTACACAAGAATGAGGAGTTAGAATTAGGAAGTAGACATATAATTGCATGAAAATAATGCATACATGATTACTCATGAAATTATAAAGGGAAATTATTTTGGCTCCAGGAAAGACAACAGATGGTTGGGAAATAATCATAAAACAGTAACTGCCAATGGGAGGAAGATGTAAAGAAAACAAAAGCAAGAGTAGAATGGGATGACTAAGTTTGATTTAACTGGAGGGCTGTTAATTTCCATGAACAATTAGTATTAAGTTCTTGCAGTGATTGTTCTTAGTTAGATCTTTTCTATATTTTAAAACCCAACTTCTTATCTTGTCTAGTGACATTTGGATTTTAAATAGAAAGTAAATGGTAAGTGATAGAAAATGGAACTGCCATATGTGCTTGCTCTGACAAAAAAGATCGATACAATTTTTTTTCTCTTCCAACAAACACATATGTTCTTCCTTACTTTTTTTTTTTTTGAAATTGAATTATGAATTTCTTAATGTGGGTGTCAGACCATCTGTCAAACAATGAAGTTTTCCTAAGTCTCAATAATGCACATAACACTTAAGATATTAATTCTTTTTATAAGCATGATGTAGTTTTCTGATCAGGTTTTTTATCATCAACACTTAATAAATGTATATAACTACAAATGCAAAGAATCACGTAAACTGTACTTTAAAATAACATGTGACTTCATGCTAGCAGAAGTAGAAATTTGCAGCCTTGTGCTGCTAGTATACAACCCAGCATTATTTAGCCTGTTTTCTGTGACAAATAAGAGGCTATGTTCTTTTCTTATTTAAATGGAGCTCTGTAGAGCCATTAACATAGAGTAACCAAGTTGCAAAGGCAGCGTATGTTGTTGGGTTTACTCATTCTCATTAAGTTCCTAAAATATTAATAGAATGGTAACTCATATGACTAAAGCTTTTAGCTTATATTAATTATCCAAATATATACATGAATTTTGAGCTCAATCACACCCAACCTGAAACTTAGATGTATTACAAAAACTGGTAAAAATGCCAATTATTTTGTATGGATTTTTAAAATGTGTTTTGTCTGAGGTTTACTTCAAGTAGGTTTTTTTGGGTTTAGTGAAACAAATACTTCTGCTGTTTGCATAAAATTTAGAATTAATATTTAAAAAAATCTAAACAGAGTAGGAAGATATTCTGTTTTCAATGTGAAACCACGGAGTTACCATTTAGATCCAATTCATATGTGAAAACTTTCATTTTGAAGTCAAAGCCTTTAACAAAAGTGTTTTGATTATCTCTGCTGACACATAAACTACTCGTTCAATGTAAATTACTCCTGCGTACAGCTGTCAGGTGTTTACTGACACTTCCATGAAAGCCCAAAATATTTCAAGTCATACAAGTGGGTATCACCTCGAGGTTTAGGGAAAATGGTGTTTCTTAAGACAGCACATCAACAGCATGGAGGAGTGATAAACCACGGGAAGGAAGGATATACCACAGGAAGTTTTCCGACCTAAAATATAGTTTAACTATTAGCCAAATGCAAAGCTGGAGCACTCAGAATTGTTTTGCAGCTCCAGAGAGATTTATATATTTGTCTTCATGTTATCAAAAGTCACAACTGACTTTTTCCCTACATATTTTTTTTGTATATCAGATTGTTCTTTATGCATTACTATTTCTGATTAGACCAGAGGTTAGAAAGCTTTTATTTTTGACAATATTAAACTTCACTGGATTAATCCCAGCTATCTGTAAAATCATGAAAGGAGAAAATAGCTGAGTTAGACACACCATCATGTTGCCATAGAAACAAGTGACTCTGTCTGGCCTTCTCATTCCGCTCATTTTGTACAGAAAATCTCCAAACTTTGAAAATGTTTCCTAGTACTATACTGTCATTTTGTGGAAGGAAACCTCATTTACATCTGGACTGACAGATACTGGCTTTTACCCCCTTTTTAGGATAAACAGCACAATGCGGCAGTGGGAGATAACAATCTGTGGGGGGAAAACACCCTCTAGTGATTTACAGAAATAAAAAGTAAAGAAAGACACACACATGCTAGAGTGGCACTACTGAAATAAAATGTTGCCATACAAGAATAAAAATGTATACTTTATAGAACACTGTCTTCGGGAGTGGGGAGAAGCAATGGAAATCTTTGCATGCCTCATCATATTCTATTTTTGGAATGCATGTCATCAAACTACTTAAGTTAATAGGACTTTTAACTATAAGGCTCAAATAGTACCTGCACACTAATATAAAAGTACACTTAAAAAGCACAGAGCTACCAGAACATGGTGTTTTGGGTTGGTTTTGTGTTTGGTTTTGGGTTGTTGTTGCTTTTTTTTTTTTTTTTTTTTTTAATGGCTATATCTCTTTGCAGTAGCAGATACTGTAGAATGGCTAGAAGGTTCTGCAAGAATTATCGTTACTACCATAATATGCTTATGACCAACTAGATTTTTTAAAACTCTAAACCCAGAAATAATTATTAAAATTACACTCCTGCTGCCTTGTAAGCATTTGGCCAAGAAAACTGAGGTTTTTTAAAGGCAACTCATTTTCATCATCACCACATAAGAAATACTCTCTGAGAAAGCATTTTTTTCTGTATAGGACTATGACAAGTGAGCTCACCCAAAAAATTGAGTGAGCAAATCTGAACAAGATATTTAATTGACATGCTTGCATGTCTCCTACAGATAATACATTTTTCCAGATAACTGGCTTCTTTTTGCTTTTGTTGTATTTTCCATGAAATATTTTACTTCAAAGAAGTTAGTTTCTAAGTAAATAGGTTGGAATTTGACCATTTCTTCATTTTAGGTCTTCAAGATAATTTTTTTTACTTGTAATTAATGTAAGGAAAATATCACTTACTGTGGAATCACTAAAGAATGAGCGTTTCACATTTACTTCTGTGTGATATAAATTCAAGTCCTCATTACTTCTTGCAAGAGTAATATTATTGGCCATGATATAGTGTGCAAATGCCAATTTGTATGTGCTGCATTATTCCACTTCTTCCTGCAGTTTCACCAAAATATGTCACTTTTAAGTATTACAAATTGTTTTGCATTCCAAAAGACTTCAGTCCAAAAATGTTTCCCCCATCAGTCTGAACTCTGCATTCTGATTTTGTTCTCGCTGCATTTCACTGGCTTCCACTATGGCTTTTTCAAAATTTTTGTTCATCTGTTTACCCTTTACGTGGCATTGCAAATAAGGTCAGTTTTTGAAGAAATAATGAGCTACCAGAACAAGTGATCACAGGAATACTGAGATCCCTCCACATTCATTAAACTTGGTCAGATGTGGACGAGTTTTTCAACTCGCTGATTATAAAGTCATTTTTCCAAAAGACGGCAATACAGGACCTTCATAGTTAAACAGCTATTATTCTAAAGATAAGTAAAATATTGTGTTTTCCTCTAACTTGGCATGAAAATTTCAATCCGAATACTTGTAACATGCAGTGAAATGAAATCAAGTGAAAACAAGTTATTGTAATCAGCATCCTACAAGGTGAACTATAATTGATATATAACATTTCCCACATTTTGCACGTGTTAAAGAAATGAATCCACTGGTCAAATTCATTCAGGCAAGACAATGATTGAGCATGCTACTTAGCTCTGTTTGGGCAAATCCTGAAATCACTTTCTACTATTCTGTGCCAGCAATGAATTGTAACATGTATAATGATACTGCGCAGCATCCCATAGGAGCACAGAGGGACACGTATATATGGGTGCTGAGATCGGAGGTGCACTTCTGAGGCGAATTTCCCATTGTGCTTTGTTCATATTCCCGGAGTGCAGACCTGATTTCTTTCCAATCGATCTAGCCTGGAGCTTTTCCCCTGTGCTCCCACTGGCAGTGGGCAGCCACGCTCTATGCAGCCAGCGTGGTGGCCACCCAGAGCAATCGCCCATCCCCAAAATTTGTCACTTCCTCAGCACTGTCTCACTCTATGCTCCTGTTGCAGCATATTTCTCACAGATGTAGATAGCTTAGGTATAGCTATTAATTATGAAGGCTGTTCATGGTTATAAATACATACACTATAGAGACCGTAATGCTTTCACCATAGAATTAAAGTAGTGGTTTAAGTTTAGACAAGACATACCTCACACAAAACCTTTTTAAAATATTCCCAGAGCACCTATTTAAAACAAAATATGGGCCATACAATATTACAACTTTCATTCTTATAAAAGCATATCTATACTTGGAGAGAGACACTTAGGGATTTAAAAAATACTTTCAAGCATCTCAAAACTTAAATCAACTCATCTGCCAAGAGAAAAGCACATCATTAATTCCTCAGCAAACAACTCATACATCTTCTTTTAAGGTAACGCAGATCCAGCGAGATGCCAAATATAACCACATTTCACTCATCCCACTTCATTAAGCAACTGATGTCATCTACCTGGACTTGCGCAGAGCACGTGATGCTGTCTCACACAACATCCTTGTCTCTAAATGGGAGAGGTGCAGATTTGATGGGTGGACAGCTTGGTGGACTTTCTACAAGGGCATGTAGTGATAGGACAAGGGGGAATGGATTTAAGCTGAAAGAGGGCAGGTTTAGGTTAGATATAAGAAACCCTTCCCTGTGAGGGCGGTGAGGCGCCGGCACAGGCTGCCCAGAGCAGCTGTGGCTGCCCCATCCCTGGCAGTGCTCAAGGCCAGGCTGGGATGGGGCTGGGAGCAGCCTGGGCTGGTGGAAGGTGTCCCTGCCTATGGCACGGGGTTGGAATGAGATGGTCTTTAAGGTCCCTTCCAACCCAAACCATTCCATGATTCTATGATTACAATGGCAAGTCACTGAGAATGGATTTGTAACTCTAACCGTTCATCAGTATATTCCCTGTTTCAATTCCTCATGCTTTAGCTTTTAGCAATTTTATATCCTTTTATCTTCAGTTCATGATGACTTGTTATCAATGAGACAGCCTTTTACAAATTTAGTTATTTCTTTGCTGGACGTTTTATTTCCCTGGATGCAGCTGTTACTGATTGAAATCCTGTTGTTGTGAATTCAGTATACTTCAGTTACGGTAATGTTGCTGTTCTAATGGCAATGACTAGTTCGGGTTTTATGGCTGACTCCCCAACCATGTGTTAGCCAAGTAACACTCACACTACCATGGTCAAAGATCTGATGATACTGTAAGCTATTAGCTTACATCTGCAGTTAATAACATAAGCTATTTTTCTCCCTAAGAATCTCTAAAATGGTCATTAAGGTTTGCTTCAGGCAACAATTTGACACTATCTTAGCATTATAGTTATTTAATTTTTGTTTTTAATCAGTTATTCTTTTTGAACTGTTTGTTCTCTCCACTTTACTGTGTGGAGAGAGACAGTACTCTCACAAATCACATTTACATGAAAGTCAAATGTAGGAAGTTCTCCCATAGGCTAAATGAATACTTACACGCCGTTGAAATTATTTGCACTGTAGCTCTGGAGTAAATCAACTAACATCGATGGCATGCATTAGTGGCAACGCGCACTGACAGAAGAATTTATCTGTAGTATAGATGTTAAGTGATCTTTTTAAAGAAAATGATCTAAAATGGAAGGAATACTGAAGGTTGTGAATAAAGATACTGTCTCCGTGGAACCTTACAGTACTGTTTTGCTGCTTCTACAGTAGTACTGCTCTTAATTTTATAATGCATTCTATATAATGATACAACCAGTAACATATTCTGCAAAGGACCATACTATTCACAGTTCTGCTACCGTATTAAAGGAAAGAAAATGTCTTTCACAAATCTACTGTGACATGAAAACATTATTGGTCATCCAACTTGGAATGTGTTTTTTAGAAGACGACTAGGTACCTCTGCCTGCACCTTTCACACCCTAGCTCCCTAAACGCAGAGCCACCAAAAGTTCCACTGTGTCACAAACACTCTGAAGTCACTGGGTTGCACCCACGGTATAACAAATAGCTGCCTACATGACCTACATAATTTTCTTTTAATTAAAATAATGTCCCAGTGCGTCATATGTCTTCACCCTTCCTTCACCAAGTTTTAACAGCTGCTTGGCTTTATAGTACACTTTTGTCTTATAACACGGGAGTTAACTACACTCACTTTTCTCTATTAAAAGAAACTTAAAGGTTACACCATAAGGTGTTCAATGGGTTTATATGCAGCTAGGGAAGGGTATATAAACTTGTAAAGCAAGAAAATACCTGAACCTTACTTTCTTAACAGCATGGAGGAAAGGGAAGGTAAGTGCAGCATTCAGTTAGGAAAAAATATCTAACAAGTGTGCAAGAAGAATGAGCACTATAAGGAATACAAGAAGTAGCAATAAATAATAGGCTTCCTTATTTCTATATAACCCTCTGCTGACTCTTAGTCACGCTAGGTTAAATTATACATGCACAATTTATTTTTCAAACCATTAGATGGAACGTTGTTTATAAGCAATTTGTATAATCAAATGTTAATGACATACAGCGGATAGATGATTAAAGAACTATGATATGAGATTTTCTTATCACTTTGGAGAAAACAACAAATAAAATTTAAACTATACCCATTACAGCTGGTTAATTGCAATTCAGTCTGTATTTAGCCATTCAGAATGACAGTTAAACCCAAATACAAGCATGCATCTTCAAACGTCTTTTTTTTTCAAATCTCAGCTGGCTAGTATGAGGACTTGGCTAATTAAGCAATGGAATAATTTACTCATTTCTAATGTATATTTGTTATAAATTACATTCCAATACCAGTATCAACTATTTATGGGCAGTGTATTGCATGGCAGGACAGGAAATAACTTCAGCATTCTTAGTGGGACAGCAGAAGTGTTACATCAACTGAAAATGAGCAACTAACCTCAGAATTTACTCACCTAGACAACACACAAACCAAAACTTTGGAGACTATATAATATTTTAAAAGAGCTAAAGGTACAATTTCATATCCTATGAAATATTTTAAGTGGATGGATAGAAACTGGAATGACTGCAAAATTCAGCACCCCATCTTCCCTGCTGAAGCTGATTGAAGAAGATTAGTAGGTACTTTTCAATTAATTTTAGTTTGTATGCTATGAGGGGTTTGGTGTGGTACTTGAGAATAATTCTATGAACCCTTAATAAGATGCTTTAGGAAGACTAATTCACAGAATTAACTTACGGGCATTGTCAGATCTCTAGTCCCTAGGGCTCTGGGCATTTCATTATTTTTCATCTAAAGCCTGTCTGTTATCAAAGCTGAAAGGTGCATTGATTTGCATCTTCCCCTCTCAATGCTGATTAATATAGAATTAGTGGGGAACAGCATTTGGCACTGCCATGGGGATTCTGAGTTAGATGTAGCAAGCGTCTGGCTCCAGAGGAAGACAGAAAGAGGATTTCCGTAGGGCTGGGTGCATCCATGTGTCCGTGCGGACCCAGGGGGTGGCAGCAAGTTAACGAGACGTGCTCACCTTCTCCCGCTGGCACCCAGCACCCCTGGGGTAACGGCTGCGCAAACAGGTGGGTTAACTTCCTAACCACATGGCTAAAAGGACCACATTTGAGTTCTGTGGACTTCCTAACCAGTTAAACACCATCGGCTCCAAACAAGTCATGTACTTCCTGGCCCTACGGAAAGGGAAGCACTCCCTACAGAAAGTGACAGCATTTCTGTAGGAAGGTCATTTAAGGTGCAATTATAGCATATAGGCAGCTAAGGTGATTTTATTTTGGTGCATCCAAGCAGCAGCTGATGCAAGGCTTGGCAGCTAAGGTGTTGGTTGAGTCTGTGCCAGGGACCCTGAGCACTGTTGGGGGCTAACCTTGTCTGAGGGTGCACAACTGCACCTTCTCTGCTCTTCGTGTGCCAGCTGGCTCAGCCCTGTGCTGCTGTCACACGTCTTTTTAGCACATACCAACGCTATCTGAAATGTCTTTAAAAAAATGTAACTGGCATAAACTGCTTCGTTATTTTATCATTATTTATAACAATTAACAACAGTGAACCCTCTCAAAATTAAAACATGATTACAAGGGAATAAACAAGTTGTTGACACTAGCTTGGGTTTACCAAAATCAGAGGCAACAAGTAAACAGGGAGAAACAAAAATATTTTTTTGGTTCTTTTTTCTCCAGTAAGATCACAAATCAAGGCTATGGAACTACTCTGTACATCTGCTTCTTTTTCCTCCAACAGTCTCCGCCTTAAGCTCTCCAAAACAAGTTGCTCCAAATGTAGGTAAGCACAACAAGGTACCGATTTTGAATACAGCCTATAAATATTTTTAATATAGGTTTTATTAAAGGAAAAATGCCAGCTTTAGTTGTGGCACATGCGAACGTACGTTTCATCCACATAGGCAGTTTAGAAAGAACTAGCTAATTCACACAGATGAATAGGTAAATTAATTTCTCAGTTCTCCAAATAGGTACGTATAAAGATCAATTACATAAATCCTGAAAAAGATTACTTCTGAAAGATTTTCAGAAAAGCTTAAAAAGATTCCTCAAATAATATAATTATTTTATAAGACAATACAAAAGGAAATGTCTATTTGAAATCTTCATTCTAAAAAACTACTCCATTTATCATTAATGTAATGAGAATCTATGTAATTCTGTCCTATTTCCAGCACATAAAAATTAAGCAAGTAATGGAAAATCAATTTCAACTAAATCTAAGGAAATCATAATTTATGTTAAAAGTGCATTTTTGGATGAACAGAAACATTGTTTCTTAAATTGAATTCAGTAAATATCCATAAAAAAAAGAAAGCTAAGTGTATTCAAAAATTACTTAATTCATGCATTCGATTATAATGTGAAGATGTTTTTTTTAAAAAAGGCTAAAAACATGGAAATAGAACAAAATATTATTGTTAGCCAAGAACAATCTCTCTTTCAGGGCAGCCAGGGAACTGAAAAGCTATCATCATTGCATAAGTGCCACAAAAATAAAGATACAGTGATTTCTAATTAATGAGAACATAAAACTGAACATACCAACATTACCCCTTCCCCATCTTAGAAAGCCGGCTAACTCATTGTTTACCAAACATTTTAGAGATTAATGTCCTTCGGAGAACTCTTCTGTCTCTCACCACTTTTCTAAAGCCATTGCTTGCTTTCTCTGGCTAATAAATATTTAATTATTCCATGCAAAATAGCAAGGCTTGAGCTAGAAGAACAGGATATGTGATAGTAAAAGCTCCCACTGCGTAGGTGGCTGGTTTGAATTTTACAGAGGTATGTGTTACCATTCAAATCTCATCAGGAAGAAAAGAGAACTAAACCCAGACCTTCCAAATACCAGGACAGTCATCTCCACATTGGGGGATTCCCTTTATTTGGCTGACCATACGGGTGTGCATTTGAGTGAAAAGTTGCTTGAAGGTCAGACCCTCACTGATCAAACAGCAGGGCAAAAACTACATTACGGAAGTTAATATGGTTTGGTTGTGATCTGTTACCTTGTGAAAATGTAGTGAGCTTTGGGAATACTCAAAGCTGATTGTATTTTTATGCATTTAATAATATATTAATAGCTATTTCAGTATGCAAACAGTTCAGGAACTGGAAGTTCGAGAATTAGGTGTTTACAGCAAATGATTGTCTAAATGTCTTCCAGTGTCTTTTTGTAAATTAGCCTCTCTTTGTGAAGCTCACAAAAGTTGCAACATGTGAGAAGATCAACAGAGAGGTTCAGCAAGACATCATGTTTACGTGGGTAATGTTTATGTTTCAGCTTTCTGCCATCTGATGGAACCAATTAGATAATATCGGTAACATTAATGTAGTCACAAATTGTTATTAAAGCTGTTTTCCCTGCTGAGGACTTCTTTTAAGTATGCAACTGTATACATAACTTTGGGTAGTTTTACAGAAGGATATTTATCAGTGAGACACCATCACATTAAGGCTGTGTGAATTGTAGAGAGTAGAATATCAAACTCAATAGACATCTTTAATAATAAAGCATAAGATGAGGAGCAGGAGTTATTTTATTACATTTCAGAAGACACTAAGGAGTTCAATTTCTGACTTAAGTGGTTCTCCATCTAAAAAGTAATCGTTCAATGACCTAAATATGGAGGCTACTTTAAGGAAGAGAAGTGTTGTGGGCACAAGAATAGCAGAAGATTACAGTAAAGTAAAAAAGGCAAACAGTAAAAAATTTAAGTAAAATAGATGTAAAACCAGGAAACAAACATTGAAACCCCAAACAGATGAAATTCTCTACTCATTTGTGGCTTGGCTTTCAATTTCCAAATGCTGTAATGAAGACTCATTGATCACAGCAAATTCACTGCAGGATAAAAACATACAAAAACCATTTTTTTGCTCAAATTGTGGTAAAATAATTCTGGAAGAAAGCAAAGATTGAAGGAGCTTTCACTGAAGAATAAAGGAAGGAAAATGCAGAAGGTGGTCAGCATTTTTTTCTCCAGTTAGTATGATCCATCAACTTAAACATATTTTGGATCAGAGCATTTTTGCGCTTCCCATCACCTTGCTATAGAATACTCTTTGATTTCTGGAACAGTTTACGTTGTTGTCTAGATTAGTCATACTGTCTATATCAATGCTGAAAACCCTACCTGGGAATTCCTGTCGCATTTTCCCATGCCCACCTTGCAAGCCAGGAAAAACAGCCCTAATATCTTTGTAGTCAGAAAGCGTATCAAAGATATGTAAAACTTGAAATGGAAGAGGGTTGATGGGAAAATTTGTAGGGGATGATGAGGCAACCATACTAACTGACAAACTGTTAGGAATAAACAGTTCTACCCATCTGAAGTGTAAAGGAATAGGCCTCCTCTTCTGCTAAGCTTCACTTTGGAGTGCTTACTGGAGTGTTTTCAGGTAATCTCCAAATAAATGGGGAAGAGCTGCTTAAATGGACAAGAAAAAGAGTAAGCTCTGCACACAGGCAGGAGGCACAGAAAAACCACAGGACCATGACTACGCACACAAACAACACAGAGAGATGAAATGGAAACAGGAGAGACATAAGGAAGGAGTGGTTCATTTTCCAAACTTCAGATAGTACAGAATTCTAATAAAGAAAAATGCCTCTCATTTTGATGTGCGTTGGTTGCAACTAAGAATGGACTGACGAGGTTAAAAGGTTGGAAAGCAGTGGTGGTTTTGCATAAAAGTAAACATAAATGAGAGAGAAGTATGAAAAGTAATGCTTGTGTCAGGTACTCTCCCTGTTATTTTCCTGGATAAAATAATCTTGAATTTTTGCATTGAAATATATTGTTGATTTACTAAATCTAAAATAATGAAGCAAACTGAAAAATTTAATAATTAGAAAGCATATGATGTGCTTTAGTAATAATTGTAATCATACTGCTGGAGACCCTTATCCATTCTTTCCCCTAGCTAGGGCTGTAGACTGAAACTCTGGCAGGAAAGGAATAGGAATAGACAGTTATTTTATGCAGGGAAGTGAGTTCTTCTTGCCAGTTTTTTAGAATCTGAAAGTTTTTAGGATGGAAAGCTAAAGCTACTTTTTCAATTAATTTATTATTTTTTTTCATATCAATATTGCCTTTTTATGTATTGGGAAAATCCAGAATGAATACATGGCAATACTTGGAAAGACATGCTATCTGTACTTATTTATACATTTTATGTACATATTTAATAATTTATAAGGTCTGAATGTTTAATAACGGAATACATGACACACTGGAGAATAATTTCCATCCTCTGTCTGATCTGTGTTTGTATTCATCAGTCTTAGGCTATATGGACATGTAAGTTCCTATTAGACAGTGTTGCCTAGGACTAAATGCTTTCTGGGTTTACAGGAACTACAAAAAAGTGATCAGACACAAGAATTCATATACTTCTCCTTTGCCTGTATTAAGAAAGGCCCATATATTTATACTGGACATATTTTTGAAATATCAGAAACTACCCAGAGAAATGTCTATTAACATGTGACTCCTGCCTAACTATCCATTTTCAATTCCACTCTTTTTTGAGAGCTGAGAACTATATGGTGAAACAATATTCCTTGTTCTGATATGGAATCTTGGTTTGGAGGTCCTGCTGTTTGGGAAAATCAGACATAAACCTGAAGAGACTGCTTTATCCTACTCCCCAACCATCATGACAAATATGCTGTTATATAGAAGAAAGATGCACATATGATAATGCCTTTCCCTGATGGTGAGGGATCACAGCGGACATCGTGACCATGAAAAACCAGGCAGCTGTATAAACACCAAGTGCCCTGACAACACTACGAGGCTTGGATTTCACCGTGTTAACGAGAATCCAGCTCATGCCAAGATGTGGAATTGACAGTTTTTTCTGTTCCTGACAGCTGGCTCTCCCCCACGCCTCCCCAAAGGGTCACATTTTTCTTCTTGTAACTGGCTCTGTAACTCGCAATATAGAGTGGGAATAATTGGTCAGGATTTGTGCTTATTTTCTTTTGGTGGATTATCCTGAGAAGCTCCGGTTTAGATAAAAGTACTTGCTGAATGAAAAAGGTGGGTGTCACAATAGAGATGTATGGATTTGAAACAAAGGCATAATGCATACAGAAAAAAAAAGAAAGGAAAAAACAAAAGCCAAACAAAAAATGTATATTTGGGGGAAGGGAATTCAAGGCAAGAGTTTTAAAGGTATTAGCTCATGTGGAATTTGATGCATACTATCTTTAAAAGTCTTGCCTTCTTTATCCTCAGATTTTTCTGTCATGGCTTGACTATTTTACAGGTGCTGGATATGCAGATTTGGATACCAGCTGTACTATCTGTATGTGCTGTATTTTATCGTCCATACTGCCAAAGGCCAATGATTTGCAGCCGAGTATGAAAGTAAAATTTGATTCTGCCTGAAACACAGCTGAGAGGAAGGGAGCAATGAGCTGTGCTCTTGTTTATACAAGTAAGATAAGAAAAACTACTTTCATTTGACAGAATGCTGTATACTGATACCATTACGTTCAAGGAAGAATGCATTCCCTGCGAGTACTTTAAAGTCAGAACTGCAGACACACAACTTGGTAAGACAAAGCAACAGCAAAACGTTTTATTACCTGGTCTGGCACTCCTTTGCAGGCACTCCTTCTCAAGCTACCAATATTGCTTTCTCAGTTGGCCAACCATAAAACTAGTTCACAAAGATCACCCAAAACTGTCTCCTGCATGCAACAACTCAGGAGAGTTTTTTTGTGTGCTGATGCCCTGGATAAGAAACTGAATGGAGGATAATGAAGATGACTAAAAGGAAGAAAAAAAAAACCAACCCAAAACCCCAACAGCACAACCCCCCAAAAAAAAGTTGACAAAGAGCAGGTACATATAGGAACTGAGGAGAGGAATGATGAGAATGATGAAAAGCAGACAGTGAAGTGTGGCAGGATATACCTTCCACAGCATTATATTGTACTGGGAGATGACAAGTTTATTAGCCTTCATTGTAATTAACAGGAAGCATTTCAGAAAATTACTCAGTGTCATTGCACCCTTCCACGCTTAGGGCTGGCAATTTGTCTCAGTCCCTACTGTAACTTCTTGTGTCTGAACTCATGTCTGAAGCCAAAGAACTTTCCCTGGGGAGGCACTTTGTACCCACTGGATCTGCACTGAGAAGTCTCTATTTTCTTCTCCCTGAGCAGAAGAGAAGCTCCCGGTTATATCTCCCTTCTTACCTCTGGTGTCACGAACCAAAGGCTTTCGGCATCACCGCCAGATTTAGACACTTCGTGCCCTCAGCCTATACAGTGCTTGAGACATTACTTAATGAGGTACGACTGGCCTCAGGAGTCACAGCCTCATTGACCAGCATCGACAGAGTAGAAGAAAAGCCATTTAACTCCGTGATGAATCTGTGAGAGGTGCCCAGCCAAGACCACCCTCCCACGTGTTATGACAGGTGAGCAGAGTGGCAATGCAAGGACTCCCCAGCTGCTCAAGATGTGGGTAAGAATGAGCGGCTTGCCTCGCTACAGCCTCTGTAAGGAGAGGAGATGCCGCAGTCTCCCTTGCTGTTTTGGAAAGACGGGAGACGACCCAGCAGCCCCAGGGTGGGCACGGTGCCCATCCTGGCTGGCTGGTGATTACCTGGAGTGGGCAGCGGGGCTGATGCCCAGCGCTGTGCTGAGCCTCAGCAGCTGCTCCCATCTGGTTTCTTTTCTCCCAGGTTTCCCCTAAAAAGAAGCTGATGCCTGCAATGAGCAAGATGCAAACCCGTAAGTCTCCCCTCCATGGTGGTGTCTGCCACCACCTCTGTGAACGTCCCTGCACTCCAGCCCCACGAGCCATGGGTCACTACTCTCAGGTACCTCGTTCCCCTGGGCTGGCAGCCTGGTGTCCGTGGGGTCTCATCCTGCATTCTCCACACCAGCAGGTACACAGATCAATACCCTTACAGCCCCCTCACAAGTTTTGGAGGTAGCTGTTCTTCTCCTCCTGCTGATTTTAAGTGCAGTTGCTGTAACTTGGATAGGGTTAGCAGTAAAAATCACTGTATGGAGTTGGGAGGTAATCTCTGAAGTGCGAGCAGGCTGCATTTGCCGACTTGTGACGCTTTAGGTCTCTGTAAATTGCTTGACTAGTATTATGCCATTGCTGTAAAACACATTCAGGAAGGTTTTTTTAGCTGTGCTTATCACAACACATTGTAATGCCATTTTGGCACCACTATCACACCGTATTATACGTCAGATATCTAAGTTACGCAAAAGAAGGTTATTCATGACTTCTAGTCAATTCTTGATTGCTGTGTTATGCATAATAAGAGACCAAATGTTTATCCTGAAGGAGTCATACAATACTTGCACAACCCTCATCTAAATTCCAGGAAGGACCATCCATAGCAGCAAATGGGAAATTAACACCAGAAGTTAATGGCTATTGAAAACTGTGTCTCCTTTGGAAGCTTAGATCATATTTTTAAATGGAATCAAAAGGAAGAGCATCATGGCAAAATATGATAAAAAATCATTTAAAAAGCCAAAATGCTAATGCTACTTGTAAAGTGAAGTAACATTTTTTAGGGAACTCTTGCACAACATTTGAAAACACAAATCCTAAGATTTAATCCTTTTGATGTTGCTGAAAGGTGAGAATTGCCATATAGGAAAGGTAAGAACTGACTGGAAGAACACCTGAAGGATATTGCAGAAGTATTTGCTGGCACATCTGTGAAGGATTATGCCTAAAAAATATCTGAAATTGTTCACTCAACTTTTTTTGTGGAGTTTCTCAGTGCTATGTTAAAACTAGCTAGTATGACCAGGGGCAACATACTTTAATTAGCTTTGATTTTTGTTATATAATACATTCAGTTTATTTGAAAGATGACTGATTAAGACTCTGGAGCAGGAGATCCTCTCTCCATCTTTCTGTGAACAAAGTACAAACCTTCTCTCCTGTCAATACCTAAACGTTCCAAGTACCCAGAGCAGTCAATTCCTAGTAGTTTTGTTCTCTTTGCTATAGAAACATCATACATAAATGTTGTTTTAGGAAAGTAACCAAAGTTGGAATGAAAAAATAAATGGTTTGTTTCAGTCAGAGACCTCCCCATTAATAGAACAAAGAAGTGGACAAACGTTTCCATTTTAAAGTGTTAATTTGCAGTGAATGTAAGAAGGCAGCAAGGAAAAAATGCTCTCCACAGCCACTACATGCCAAACATTACCAAATCCAAATACTGAAAACTTCAGGGGAATAAGGCCATAAATAAAGAATGCCATTACTGTCACCTTGACTGACCACTTGCATAACACCAGCCAAAAAAAGCCTAAGCCACAGTTCCTGTGCACAGCCTACATCTCTGCCTTGGGGTTAAAATATATTGAAGTGATGGAAAATCCATCTTATGTTCAGATAAGCTGCTCTGAAGGTTAGTCACACTGTTAAAAGCCCTTTCCCATACCTTTAGTGAGAATTTCCTTGTCACTAATTTCCTTAGCTTCCATGCCACGAAGGATTTCATAGGTGGGTTTTTTTTTCTAGATTAAAGAGGGATCAGCTATCAGAAATCTTTTCACTATTTAAGCTGTGCTCACCTCCTAACCTTTTTATTTTTTTTTTTCCAGGGGGGAGGGGATAAACTGAATAGCTTAAGTCCTAAGCTGCTTAAGAGTTTCTAAGCCTCTTACAGTAGGGGATGTTTTCTGAAAACTGAACTCTTTTGCAGCTTTTTTCTGACTAAACCTCCAAATTTTCACATACTTTCTGACATACAGATGACAAAACCAGACACCATGTTCCCCTAGCTGCTTCCCTGATAGTTTTACAGAGGAAGCAACTACCTGGTGCCTAAAATCTTGCAGGAAACTAATTGCCAGTTAATGGGATGACCCCTTATACTAGGTTCTCATCTCTGCTCACTTCTTGTAAGTCTGTCATTTGGGCTTGGACACTCAGTATGAACTTTGGGCCAAGCTAAGTTATGCAGGAACCACACCCCAACACCCTCCCACCCCCTTCAAAAGGCAACCAGTATATTTAAGAGTATCCTGAAAGAAAGTTTTGTCCTCTTTCTGCTGAATGCCAGAGAACCCAGAGTTAGGGCCCTGGGATGCTAGTTTGATGTCTCACTTGGTAAAACAACCGTGGTTATACTACCATCAGGATCATGATGCTATCACAGAGTGTTTCAAACAAACATTTTAAAGAATTAGTCTTTTAAGAGTTTTTTGTTGGTGGATTGAGGATTTGCTGTATTGATACAGTGTGTTGTTATGGTGTGTGACACAGGATATAAAAAATACTACATATAGAATAGTACAACACGTATTTGAGCAAGCATTGAATAAGCATCACTGTTCAATGAAGGCACAAACTCCATGGGATAATCCTTCCCTTGTAACAGTTAGTGAACCAAAGCAGGTAAAAAATGAAGAGGTGCTAAAGTGGAAAGAAAGAGAGAACCAGTTGTTGTTGGGTGGGGAACCACAAAAAAGAAGATGAAAAAGTCATCTACTGAAATATTTTTAGATTATATCTTTACAAGAGTGAATGTTTATATGAGACTAGTTTAGAGCGGTCTATTAGCCAACCCTCCACACAAGGCTACTAAGACATACTGTTCCCTACTTACTTACACATTCAGAGGTTGCCAGGCAGGCCACTGTGCTTTTGCCTTGATGACTGTTAAAACCTCATCGCTCTGTGGAAAGAGACAAAACAAGAAAGTGATTGGGACAATTTTACAGTGAGACTGATATGATTTATAGCAAAAAAGTAAGAGGCACTAGACCAAACTATGCCTCAAAATTCTGACTACGAGAAATATGCTTTGTCCCTTTTATCTGGGCACCTTGTGTCCTCAGCTGCACAGGGTTCATCAAGAAGCCTCTATGAATGCAGGAGGCAAAAGCAGCCAGACCTTGGGCACTGTTGCTTTGTCTTCTGCAGGAACTGAAGTGAGCTTAAAACACCAACAGCAGTTCGCAGACCATGGTGTTTTTGCATCATGAGCTGAAAGGAAAGCTTTCAGAGTGGTGCAGTGATGACCTGTATAAATAAGGAGGACTTTTGCATCGGGGAAATATCCCAAAACAACATGAACAAACTGAGTTTGTTCTGGTAACACTATCACAGAAAGATAACTGTGCTTTATCCTGGGCTGTTAGTCCATACATAGTAGTTTATTGGCAAAAAGTGTATCTTGGGCTGTCAATTTTGTGACTTTCTGACAATCCTTGTGGTCAGAGGAATATACCAGGTTAAAAAATGCAAGGACAGAAAAATTGCTCTTAAATATGCTACAGATCTATGGGTCAAGAGGCAGACCGAAACTAGAGGCTGCTGCTCTATGCAATCTAACACACCCTGAGAGCATGTATAATATATTATTTATTATCCTTATATATGTAAGGATGCAAAGAGTCCATGGTGGATGCACTGCAATCTCCTCCAGGTAGAGCCATTGATAGCACTTTCTCTTTGCTCTCCTTTTACACACCTGAAAATGATAGGGTGAAACGTAGCAGTCACCTGTGGAAGCCCACAGTGTGGCAAAGCATTGTACAATGATTATTTCCTAAAGTCTGTAGGAATTCCTGCATCAGCACTTTTGAACTTTATGTTGGTACAATAAACCCAGGACAAAGGCAGGAGATTGTTAACAAGGCTCTGAAGCCCAAAAGACATCTATCACAGGGTTTTTTAGAAGCATTTTCCCCATCTCCCTTAGGAATCCACCCCAGTAATTCACCTAGAGGAACACAAAGTCCACAACTCACATGATTTCTACAGTCTTTTAAAATATTTCCCAATTAGACTAAGAAACCCACCTCATACATTACCAGTAATTGGCACTTCCAACAGAGCTGACCTTTCAGTTTAGTGATAATAGTGCCATTTCCTGCTTGATGGCAACAGCTCTGATACCCCAGACTAGCTCTAGACCATACAGAGCCCAGTTTAAAGAAAACAACTTTCACTGGTGGTTTTTTTTTTTTCCTACCACTCTTAATATTTTCTGACTCCCTCTTTTTACCAAAGCAAGGTCATTACAGAGCTGATGGGCCCTCTCTGTAACACAGGAGGAATACGTATGTGACATGACCTCTCCCTCAACCTGAGTGGATGGATAAGCCATTTCTTGAAAATCCTTTTTATAAATACAGATACTTGCCCGAAGCCTGTAATACATTAAATGCCCTGAGCTAAGATAGCTGAAAGTCTGACTCTATAAAGGCAAGTAAGTATGAAAGGATTTAATCAAAATCCCATACTACTAATATAGTTGGAATAAAGAGAATGTGATGATGAAAGGGAGCAATCAAACAGCACGCAGCAGAGCTATGCCAGCAGGTGGGTGCACCGGGGCAGGCCTTGGGAGCGCAGCCACCGGCACAACCCTCTCCCAGCCTCCCTGCTGGGCTGGGGAACCCAGCGGAGAGACACTCCATGCAGGAGCGATGCATCACACCCAGGGTCACCTACAGCAACCACCTTCTTACCTCCATGCCTTCTAAAGAGGAAGAGACAGCTTTCCCCTCAAAGTGATTTAAAAGGAAACAGACTAAATGAATGAAGTTAAAAAGTCTGAAGCTAAAAGACATTACTTGTCTTTCTCTATCAGTGAAATTTGCCTTATTTTTTTAATTTTCCTTGTTTCAAAATCTTAAGACTTTCCAGCCAGGCATATCTTCATTTACTTGCCTTGAGAACACATTTGCATTCAAAATTAACTGTGTATTGTACATCCCAAGGAAAGTCTGTTATAAGCATAGATCATTACATTTATTAAAACAATACACTGCTTATCTAATACAAGACAGTAATTATGTCAGTAACACCCAAATCACTCATGTCTGAAAGCATTTTAACATGCTATTCAAATTAAAAATGCATACTAACAGTGGATGAACTATGATTAATAGCTTAGTAGTAGGTGCAGAGGGAAGGAAATGAGGAACACAGCATGGTGCATTCAGAAATCCCTGAATTTTTAAGGGAGATGAAAATTCAGATGCAAGAGCAGAATTCACAGCCACTTCCTAAACAGTAAAAAAAAAAAAATCAAAATATTCAGAATTCAGCGTTCTGTTGGGCCTGGAATGAAAATACACATTTTTGGTACCACGATCTCCTTGAAAATTACATTGCAAATTGAATTAAATCATTGTTATTCCAGACTGATATTGTAATTATGCAGTCATCTCTATCATGCAGATTTGTAATATTTCTGATTTAAAAAAAATATAAAAAAATGTAACACCTACACTGTTATTAATGCCAGTGCATATTTACTTCTATACGCACTGATAGACAGATACCTGAGCAGGTGTTTTGTACACTAAAGAGTATTCCTTGGACATGTGCTTATGCCAAGAAGATGAACTCCTGGAAAACAACAGAGGACATCCTGCCTGCCGCCTCCCGGGGCTGTGAGGCTGTTGCCACGTGAGGTCTGGCTGCTAGGCTTTGCACCAGCCCAGGGAACCCAGCTCCACTCCTGGTGCCACCAGCCTGCAGCTCTCCAGCCGGGAGCAGGCTCAGGGCGCTCCTCCAGGAAAGCCGTGACCTTCCCCTGCCTCCAGCCTCTCCAGCCGACCTTCCCATTTCTAGGGGAACCTGATAAACTCAAACAGGCAGGCAAACAGTAGTTGTCCACCACACAAGTTCCACAGCCTTGTGAACAATTTGTAGGTAGAAAGCAATCTGCAGAAAAGATACAGTGCTTGGATTTGCTGGGCAATCTCTTTAGCAATAATTTATTGGCAGATGGAGGAAACTGAGAGGATATGAAATGCCTGAAGAGAAACCCACAAATTAATAATATGTAACTAGTTGATATAACCCAACTGCCTTGAATAACCCAATTGCACAGACTTTACAGTAGAGGCATAAAACATCATATAATTTTTATGAATTTTAGTTAACATTTTCTTAGGGCTTGCTGTATTACATTTGTACCCATCTTCCTCTCCTCTTATATTGCCAGAGTTTTGCTTTGATTTTTCAAGTAAACAAACATCAAACTATGGCAAAAAAGAGCTAGGATGTTTCACTGGTGTATGTTTCAAGTTGCCTTGTCATCATGTATGTATTTGGCTGGGAAAAAATCATTCCCAAGTAATGAAACTGTTAAGAGTTTGAAAAACAAAACTAGATCGTTTGCAGAATGGTGGAGTGCCAAAACATTAACAATGTCAAGCAAGTTGAAGGGAAGGGCACCAATGCTCTTGCTTGAAGATGCTGAAAATCCTTTAGGTAATGTCCGAAATGCACCTCTTCCAACAACCAGAGGAAAAAAATAATAATATAAGGGAAGAAAATTATCAAGCCCATGTTATGATGTGGAAGTTGTGAAGGAGAGAATTTGGTACTACCTGTCAGTTGTTAGAGAGGCAGAGATATACAGGAGGAAAGGTGTCCCTGCCCATGGCAGGGGGATTGGAGAAACATGGTCTTTAAGGTCCGTTCCAACCCAAACCGTTCTACAGTTCTACAGAAGTTGCTACCCTCTTTCCTTTTTGCATTTAAGGGAGTTTCCTTCTTGAGTACAAACCTCAGAACTGATACTTGGGGAATTTGCAATTGAGTTTTTGCTCAGCTTCTTTCGGGCACATCACTACCATGGCAATGCAGTACAGATAGGCAATCTCTAGATTGACTTCAGTAATTCTTGGATCGCAGCCTAAATTAAAACATGCAAAAATAGCAAACAATTATCCTTCTCTCCAGAACCACTTCTACATTTGTTTTTCAAGCTGGGGTGGGGTGGGGTGGTTGAATCAAGAGCAGTGAAAGTACTGTTCTCCAAAAATTCCTAATAGTATGATTTTAAGCAGTTGATAATATCATTCTGATACAGACAGCCTCACTGACATTCTGAAGTTGGTAACAATTAAAGATTTACTTTACATCCATATGTTCCTGCAATGTACAAATGAATGTGCATGCAGAATAAAGTCATTAAATGGCAACAAATAGAACCTCGTGGTATGAAACCACTGCTAAATTAGATCGTACAGCTGTGCACTTTACAAAAGATTTAAAACATTTCCTCATCTTCAGGAACAGAAAGTGGGACACAGCTCAGAAAAGCAGCACCAAAGATAGAATTTGATTCAACGTCTCTCTCAGCCAAGGGGATTTAAAACCACTTGTTTAAACGGTAACATCCATTAAAAAGAAATGAAAGCTTTCAGCAAAAAGTTTAAGTATCATCTGAATACTTATGAATAAAAGAGAAATTAGTAGGATCTGGAAAGCCATGCAAACTACTTCACGTGCTCCTGCTGCTTTCTGGTAACCAATGTGATTAGTATCTTTTCTGTACTGGAAGTTATTTTTATGAGTAATTTTTATTACTATTTTTACCTCACATGTGCCAAATAACATTAGAAAATGTTACTGTGCAGATCACTTAGCACTTCGAAATAATGATTTGATTCGGTTCAGCTAAACAATTGACAGTGTATTAACTGACATCAAAATCAGAGTCAGATTCAATGAACTGTGGGAATGGAAAACACCTGTTTTGAGCCAGAGCTTAATTTCACTCATTTCACACTACCGCTGCTTGGCATTCACTCAATTGTTTTAGAACAGAGAACATTTAATTCCTTCCACAACACTCATCCCCATAGTATCTGAATGCTTTTCTATCCACAGTGGACTCATTTTCACAAGATTCTTAGAAAGCAGAAAAAGCAACATTATCCTCAATTCACAGATGATGAATCCAATGTCTTCTGGAAACAAACCTACATATCTGAGTTTTAGGACATCACCTCCGCTGCAGGGCCATGCTTTCCCTCAAAAAATAATTTGTTATTAAAGGAAAACGAGGTAAGGTAAGAATGTTATACAGTATGTCTTCTGTGGGGAATCAAATGCTATGAAGGTGAGAACGACGTAGTGCTTTGGAGGGATCGTTGGGTGCTCTTAAAAGACAATGTGTCTTCTATGATTAGTATAAATAGACCGTACTCCACTTCCACCCTATGCAGACACACAAAGATCAATTCAGGATGTGAAAAGCATGTGTTCAGTATCCCTAACACTTCTTCCGTTCTTGAAAATAGTTTCAGGCTAACAGAAGTTGTCAAACCCTCAAATTTTGGCTCCTTGTTGCTACATATGCTGTATAGTTAGATGTCTTGTTACAGAGCAGTATTAGGAGGAAGCATTTAAGAGAAGATATAAACACCTGCTTGCACGCTTGTAGCAGCCAGGTAGTCTACAGGGAAGACTGAGGACTTGGCACCAAAGTCAAGAAGATGCTATAGCTATTCCTCTCGTGGGCTTAGGTACCTCTCTCACTGCTAAAAGGACACGTTTACTTGGGACTGACAGCATGAGGATCCCTTCTGAAAGCAGACATCTTCCTTGTAAACTAGGGACGGTGGCAGCATTCACTATAACGCTCTACTAGTATTTATATATTTATATAGATACAATTTTCTATCAAGGGGTTAATGTTTACAACTATCTTGCAACTGTCTTTGCTGATGAGCAAAAGACTAGCTAGGTGACACTGCGATCTAGTCTACTGATGAAACTACCACAGCCTGGAAAAAGGCCTCAATCCTGTGGCCAGAATGCAAGACTCATGATTAGGCTACTTGCTGGAGGAGTTCTGAGCTCTGGACTATGATTTTTTTATCTAACAAGCACTTCATGCTAGAAAGATGTTATCATGTAAAGGGGAAGTGACTG
Organism: Falco punctatus; assembly: GCF_963210335.1. NCBI lineage: Eukaryota > Metazoa > Chordata > Aves > Falconiformes > Falconidae > Falco > Falco punctatus. The sequence goes on along the minus strand of NC_137590.1, from coordinate 27,112,691 downwards.
TAATTTTAAGTGTATGTAAAATTCTACTTAAGTTATGAGTGAATGTACCTCCTTTGATGTTCTAGGATTTTTATGACTCAATAGCATAGCTTTCAATAGAAGCTGAATTGCATGATACTAATTTATGAAGAATTCCACTGCAGCAATAGATATGCCAGAGGGTACATTACAAAACCAGAGAAAAAGAAAAAAGTAGAATTTTACCCCAATACAAATGCACACTTTCTGTCCAGGTTGAGAGATAAATAAAGACCGATCTTGTCTTTAAAGTATTAACTAACACAAAATACCTAGTTAATTAATGCTTAACACATTACAGACTTCCATGGGTATTAGTTGAAATATGGCATGTTTTCTCCAAGTTAATAGAATTTGTAGCTATCTTGCCTACCTCAGTTTTACAGATGTATCTATCTGAGTAACAACGGGACACTGACATAGGCACATTACTGAAGTTTGTAAAAAACTTTAAAAGAAAAGGGAAGGTGTTGTCTGCTCTGTGGTGATATTTCCGGGATAAGAGCAGCTACATACAGCTTTATTTGCTCTGGAGTTCATCTTCACATAAATATACACATTTGTTTTATAGTAACTGAATGCGATCCCCTGCAATGCATACTAAATGGGTATATTTTAGTAACTCCGTGAGAATCAGCCTGCTTTAATTCTGAGGATTTCTTGTTTGTGTGGAGCATGTCAGAATTTTCCCATAGCTATTAACATGGCCATTACAAAACCTTCCTTGCTAGGCTGCTGTCGTGAGCTGGTAATACATCATGCAACACATCTACTTTCCTGTGAGTGCAGCTAAAGGAGTTGAAGTCGCCCTAAGCCTCAGTGCTGAGATGCAGTTCTTTTTAACACGCAGAGATTTTTTATTTTTTTTTATGAAAGAACATGTAGAAGCTGTTTTTTCCACTTAAAAGGGTATTCTTGAAACAGTTAAGCTTTCAGTCATAAATTACTTTGGAAGAAAAAAAAGCCCATAATTAAAGACAAAGACTTATTTCTACCATTTGACAACTAAATTCTGTTTAATTCCATGACTGACTTAGATTCAGGCAGATCACACTAAAAGCCAGTAGCACAGATTTGGGGTTACTTTAAGCAATAGCAAAAAAACATCTCAGTGGAATTATACCAGGATTGTGTTTGCCCATTTTACTTTGACTTCTCTATGTTTATGACAGCTGAGAAAACCACACATATTGTAAACTATACAAAACATGCCTGAATAGAATTCATTATTTAATCACAGTACATACAAATTCACCATTTCCCTGTACAAATAGCCATGCCTTTAAATAAAAAGCCTTATTTCTTTTCTTCAAAAAAAAAAATCATTAATGACATTTCAGGGAATATAAAATCTGTGTTTCTCAGGTGACCAAATATGAAAGTCTTGTGGAATTTTCCAGGCTTTTAATATCCACTCAATTACAAAAGCACAGTTTCAGGGCTAAGATAGATAGAAAAATACTGTTGGGGTGCAATTGAAAAAAATGGAAGGGAAGATGAGTATTTATATCGAATCCTGAACTGTTACTGTCTGAACAGGTCCCATTTCAGGACAGCAAGTAACCCAGCACTTCAGACAGTCCTGGATTAACTGCTGTGCTGCACAGGGAAGTTTTTGAGAATTGGATACTTAGCAATTTTGTATTCATTTTTGCAAAGAAAAAACTGTCTGTTAGATAATCAGGCTGAGAATTTTCCCAAAATGTGGATATTGTTCGTATTTCCCAGATAATATGGAAATACATGTTAAAGCTACAATTTCAGGTTGGTGACTGCACAGATGCTAGCTGAAAAGCATGTTAAGGGAATTACAGGAATTATAATTCCTGATTCTGTTAAAAATTACTAGGATGGGATGCAAAAAGAAGTTTTGTATGCCAAAAGCACCGATCCACTTTGCATTAACAACCTTGCGCATTACCTGTCCCATAGGGTTTTCTTCCAATGAAGCAGTTGTTCCAGGAGGTGAATGTAGGCTGAAATTAATAACAGAACTGTTGCTAATGGCAACACTGAAAATCATATGCTCTATTTTATTTCCATTAAGGTGCAGTTGCATAATCTAGGGTGTGTCAATAAAGCAATAATTTATTTTTGCATAGTATAAAGCTTAGCAGTGTGTGTTAATGAGCCCTAGGTACTTTCTGAGTATTGGAGCTCTCATTTTCTGTGGCTGAGAAGAATCTGTAGGAAAAGGGTCTCCCTTGTGAATCTACATCTTGATTGCATGTTGATTTTTCTACTGCACATTTTTCATTCTACATTCTACATAAAATGCTTTGCTGTAGGACTACAGAAACATCTTGGGATCCTGAATTACTTTGCCAAAACCAAGGGAAGATCTTTTTACTACACAAAGGAATGGCTACTATTTAAAGTAGGGGATGAAACTAGATTTTGAAGCTGACCCTAAGTGGTGTAACTTCCACCCACCCTCTGCTTAATAGCTTTAACCAATACATATCTCTTTGCTCTCCTTCTGTCTTAATTTTCCCAATTTCATCAATCCTTTAGACTAAACTAGCCTCTAAACCTCTATCTAAGTGTTGTAAAGCTACTGCTATTTTAAACTTGCAAATCATTTAGAAACAGTGAGCATACCAGGAAAGAAACAGGGATGGGAAGGGATGGGATGGACAACACACACTAAAACCCCCAATCCAACATAACAAGGCATTCTGATTCTGTGTACGATAAAGCAGATGTATGCAACAGAATGGCAACCTGCAAGCACCGATACAAAGACTGCATTCACTGGAGAAAATGATAAAAGTGTTTAAGCACTAGGTTCACTCAGCAGATTCATATTCAGCTAACTACAGCATTTTTTGCTCAGACTCCTTCAGATAGTTTCAAAACAGCCAGGGATGAAAGCACTGAGACAGGTTTGGGGCATTTTATGAATAAGTGAGTTTCCACTGCTTCAGTATCAGCAGGAAACCTCAGGAGAAGGCTGGGTCTGCTCTGGGAAACAGCACAGAGAGCAGGGACAGAGAACAATTCTGTCTTCTGGTAAGTGCTGGCAGTGAGACTCCAGGTATCACAATTATTCATCACGCTGCTTCTCTCAGACATTAGGTAAATGTAGTAGCTTGAACAGAGGAGAAATACTTATTTGGATAATAGCAAGTGATTTTAAATAAGACCAGTAAAATAGCTCAGGACATGAACTTTCCTGACCCTTGATAGTGTTTTGACAAATCAATGTTGGGGTTTTTTCCCATTCAGAATGCACAACACAAATATACTGAAAGTGCTTTAGCTGCTGTACAGAGGCAATCACAACAGCTCAATTCCCCTGCAGAAAAGATGTCATATCTAAGCCACCCTTTACCTTTCCTTCCCCCAAAAAACCCCAACCCAAAATCCACCCAAAAACCCAACCAAAAATGTAGCCTTTAAACAAGTTAAGGCACTGAGGTTCCTATCATGAATTATATTTTCTGTAGTCTGGAAAGGAGTATTCTTTTAGAGAAACCAATTTCACATCTCTTCCTCCCACCTACACTTTCAGCCATGGCCATGACAAACAGGTTGCTGCCCCGGCACTGTGCAGTCTCACGGTTTATGCTTTGACATTAACCTGTCTCTGAATTTAATGACCAAAACACACTTGTCTCAGATTCTGAATAAAGTCATCCCAATCTCTGACAGGATTTAGGAGAGCAGGGTTTTAAAAGGAATGTCAGAGATTTCTCCAAGGAGTGCAGACATTGCTATTTTTCTCATCAGGGGCTGCCTTTACCACCTCCTTTCCTTGCAAATCCCTTCCCTTGGAGAAAATAACTCAGCCTTCACTCTGTAACTACATAGTCCTGCACGGACAGTGGCTCCAGTCTGATACCCCTGGTTCTGCTTCCGTACTTTTTTGCCTCATCTTTGCCTCTGCAGCCCTGTAGGGACAGAGCAGGGATCTGACTGCACCACCCACCCCGAGGGCAGTCCTGACTGCTGACCCCGCTTCAGCTGGGCTCTGGGGAGACGGGTAACAACACAACAGCTAAGGGCTGAGAATCTTGCTCAACCCCTGAGTGCTAGCTGAGCGTGTGCCAGCTGAAACACAGCTAGTGTGCAAATACAAGTCAGTCATCTCGCTCCATAAACCGTGGACAGCCCAGAGCCCGCTGAGCTCTCCTGCACGGCAGCAGGCTGCACACCAGGATCTCCCCTGGAGCAGGGATGCCTCTCAAGGTTACTCCTTGAGGCTGAGAGGATCCTTATCATGTCAGATATTCAGTAAGTGATTTGGGAATAAGAGCGCTGGAATTTTGAAACCTTAGCTAAGTGACATAAAGGATTGGTTGCGCATATATAATCCTCTAGACATAAACTGCTGACCAAGTCCAGGACTCAGTCTAGATCCAGCGGCACATAAAAACCCCTCTGAGGAGTTTAGAACACAAGTGAGTCCCTTTCTGAACCTCGTGCCTCAGCGGGAGGGTCTCCCTGACCGTTCTGTCTGCCAATTTACTCTGCAGTAAATACTCAAGTGTACCTTGCCGTCGAATCTTGTTACACCACTGGCACATTTACCATTGAACTTTGTTAACTCACACTCTTCTATCAATAAAACATACTGTCGCTTCTCTCTTGCGAGTGAAGTTCATCACTCCATCCGTGACAACAGCAGTAAATCCAGAAACTGAGACTGACCTAGAAAAGTTTTCTTGCTACTTCTCAGAAACTTCAGGGCCTGAGCTAGGTAACATCATGTCCCATCTCTGGTGGTTTGCTCTGGCTCTCCAGCAGTTTGAAAGCTGGGAAATGGCATGATTTATTTTTTTCTTTTTTTGTAAGCTATTTAGCACTACCTGTTCCCTGAGAATGGTGTGGAAGGTCAGATGAAGGTTATCTCTACTTGGTGTCCACACTACTTGTTGCTTAAAGAGATTAAACTGATCTTTAGACCAGTTAATATGTCTATACTTTACATGTGCCATTGAGCAGAATTAATATTAGAAGAGGAATTATATAAGACTTACAGCTTTAAAACCAGTAGGAGCTGCTATTAGAGTGACATCTGCAATTGGTGTAATTAACATACCATGGAAGAGCTATTAATTCCACCGTACAAAGTACCATTTTAGTTTTTAGTTGCTTACTTAGAACAGCAAACACAGAACACAGAAATAAGAATTAAACCCTGTAGCCACAATGCTGTATGTCATCCTACAATATTCAGAGATAAACAGGTGATGTTGTCTCTGTAAGCCAGAAATGAAGAAATGTGTTTGTCTTAGGAAATGTCTCTAAAGTACTCTGGAAAATCCCTAGGGCATCAAATTGCTGAGTGTAGCACTCGTAGTTATTTTAGGATCAGAATAGATCTAAATCAAGGAACATAAACAAAGGCTTGCACTCTAAAAGAAGGTATTGATCATATTGCAATGTACTCACATGCTGCAATATTAATTCTAAAAGTAAAAAAACAGTGAGAAACAATCACTGCAGTGAGGTTGGGGTAAATGTAAGTATTTTCAGTTTAGCTGTAAAATACCGCTAACTAGTAGGGACACACCTTAAAGCTGTGTACCTAAGTGTACTTCTAAAAATTCTTATTGTGATGTACGTCCCTTGCTATTTCCCATGGATGTTCTGAAATTATGTGTACACTGACCTATTTATATGCTTATCTCTTAAGCTTATGTGCTGAAGTTAGTTTTAAATATTTGAGTTTAGCTGTTAGTCATGTTATCATGAAATGACACAATGCATTATTATGCATGAAACAGGTGTTTTGAATATTCCATGACATGTTCAGAGCCAAAAAAAGCACCCTTCTCATTCCAGTAGTAAAGCACATATTCCTGTTGTGATCATCTTGTCTGTACTCCTCTAGGCATCTAATAAACTCTTTCTTTTCTAGTAACTCTGCAGTCAGAATTGTACAGCATTAGAATCGTGATCAGTCCTTTTAAATCAGGGATAGTGTTTACAGACATTTATTTTCTTTCATCCTTTTTTTCTCTCGAGTCCCCTCTCATACCAGACTTCTGCTGGGGGATTTCTAGAAGAATACTGAACACAAACATCACTCCCTTCTTTATTTGCACAAAAGGAGCAGGCCAGACCAATCCCCACTGAAATCCTAATTCCAGGTGTTAAGCTGCTTTATTAAAATAATTTACTATCCCTTAAAATAAAATTAGGTTGTTTTCTTTTTCCTGATTTCTAAAGAGATTAGAACTGCTCCATCATTGCAGGGCAGATTTCCAAAGTGGCTGATAATCAGAGCAGCAAAGCATGGTAAATGCCACGTTTCATTACAAAGCCAGTGCTTGGACTCTGTTCCTGGAATAACTTTAAAGATACGTCATCCTTTGGCTCATCAGGATGAATGTTTAGCGTTCATGTTTCTAATACAAAAGCATGCAAAATTCACAGGGTTGTTCCACCTTGTCTTCTCCTGATGCTGCAACTGTACACTGAAAGAAACTGGTGGAAGTGTTCACTTACAATGGAATTGCTGAGCTGTTGCACCACAGTAACTACTGAAAGACTATTAAATATGCAATTACTGTGGCATTCTCTAAAGTCTGATGAGGCAATTAATAGATAGCACTTTGTATTTTCATGGCACTTTGCCTCAAGGAATTTAAAAATGCTTTTAAACAATAATTAAGTTCTAGAGCTCTCCTGTAAATCATTCGCACCAACGTACAGACACAAACACTATGGCAAGGTTAGCAGACCAAATAAACCACTTACAGTTCAGAAAGTTTTTTTCCAAGTATGTTCACTGACTTCCAGCACAAGATGCCTGCAAGAATGAAGACTGACAATTGTACTGCCACTGGTCTTATCTGTAACTCTGAAGTGACACCTGCTAATCCACAAGCAAAGGTGGGGCTACCCAAGCTTTCCCTACAGTACTGAATGACTTGATGGTCCACCTGCTGATAATCTGAGTAATTACCTACAGACATGGCACCATCTACAATCTGGACTGTCAGTCTGAATTCATGGTTAAAACATTGATTAATCCAGCAAACACGATCAAGCTGTCTGTGAAATACATTAACTATATTAACTTTGTATTGACTAACAAACAGATAATCTATGGCTCAAACCACATCTTTCACAATACCAAAACCTATGTGAAAGCAACCTAAAAGGCATGGTCCAACCCAAGCAGGCATGCAGCTGGCTTTGAAGAACAAATGTATGTCTTCCCAATATGCACCTGATTATAACAGGCTTATAAATGAGGACTTGTCTAAGGATGATAGGTGAGAATTTTCCCCCAATACCATCTACAAAGCTGGAAGTTTTTTATCTCTCATCCTGTTCTGGAATCGTTGCATTATAATCTATGCTTGAAAAAAACCAAATGAACTCTCAAAAAAAATGTATCTCAAACTACTAATTCAGTTTCATCTGTTTCTACCCCATCAGAATGCAAACAAGTTTTTTGCCACACCATCCAGTCTTAACTGTAACGTCAAAACTAAGTTTTCTGTGCACCAACAGACTTCGTACCATGCCACAAGCCAAAGAGAAGTCATAACATTTTGCAGGAACTATGCAAATGAAATAAAAAAGAAAATGCATTATGGCCTAGAAAGAAATCACACAGTCAAGAAAGAGGGAAATCCAGTCTCCAGTAAGACACATTCTAATGGTCAGGAAAACTACAACATTTTTCAAAGCCTAGGAATGAACATCCAGTACTCTCTGCTTATGAACAGTTCCCGCTGTCTTACATGGTCTTTCTCCTCCCCACCACCCAGCTGTCTAATTAATTCAACACAGGCAATGATAAGACTTTAGAATTACTTTAAATTTTGAGCATTACCTCTTCCTGTAAACTTTCCTCCTGTCAGATGAACATTTGTGAAAACTCTGGGAACAAAACCCAGTAGTACTGAGCCAAGGTTTAATGCTTTTGACCACCCAGTTTCAATTTCTCCAAAATGTTCTGATCATTTTATAGATGAAAGCAAACCTCTTCCTCACACAAAGAACTGAAAAGATCCCAGATTTGCTCATAGGCTTGCACCTCACCAATTATTCATTTTCTGAGTCAGAGTTGCTCTATACAACAGGCAAGAACATTTGCAAGTACAAATACTATTCATATATAACCTCTTAGTTAGTTTACCTCTCAAATAACTGAATTATACAAAAGTTACAACTCTTTCTGAAGGAAGGTACTACTTACTATAAGTATGGCCAGATCAATCTGAATTTATTTCATATGAGATGATAAGACTACTGAGTAATTAGGATTATTGGGGTTTTCTTTCCACCTGTTTTATATATAGTTCTTTGTACTTTTCCCAGATACAGGGACTTTTAAACTGCTCTGAATACCTCCCTCCTCTTGATCAGGAATACAGTCCTGATTATACCAGCCCTTCTCAAAGACTGTTCTTTTAATCACTACTTCCTAGGGCTCCTCAAGAATTTACAAAAAGCTTTAAACATTCACAGCTGCTTTTTTCTGCTTTCAGGTCCACATTTCTACTGATTTGTTCTGCACATTTTTTCTACAATAAATCATCCAGCATTATTGGTCCCATGTGGCTGCATGCCTTTCATTTTTGTGAACTAAAATCTAACCATCTTCTTGACTGCAGCTGCTTTTAAATACACTTTGGTGTCAGCAGTGATTTACTTTTTAATTACATTATTTTATTTTAGAAGAGTGGTCCTATTGTTTTTCTTAACAGCTTCTTTAAAGCCAGTGCTCAAATAAATGAAACCTCAGCATCTGAGCAACAAGTTAATTCACAACTCCTTAACAAAAGAATTTCCTACAATAACATTCTTGATTAAAACATTGCCACACTTCCCAAATCTTTTACATTTCAGTGTGAATATTTCCTTGAAGTATGTTCTAGCTGAGCATTCTTGGGAGATTCTTGCTAAAAAGACCATCAGGGACAGCACAAAAATAAGATTATTTCTGTCTCTCTTCCAAAAGCCTGAGAGACTGTTTTACCGGTTTTCTATTTCAGCTGCAAAGACAAGTTCTGAATCCAATGCTCACCAAAATTAAAGACTAGGGATTTGATCTAGCTGAGGGTCCACTTTGTCCTTTGCTATGTGTATGTAATTTCTCTTGTCTGCAGGAGCAGATTTATGTGGTATCTGGGGCAAAAATGAGCGCATTGGTAAACTGGTATTTCTCCAGAGACAGATTATAATCGGTAAAAACAAAACCATCACAATCCATTGCAAAAATGTACTCTCTGCAATGGAAATGTGAAACAAGAAAACATTTGTGAATGCAGAAGATACAAGTTTATCCATGTTCTGTTGGGTTGATTTTAACCAATATTTCTTGAAAAAATGTCCTGGGAATGCACTGTATATTGTTTCTTTGACACAAGCATGAAGTATGAGGTATTAAAAATATTTATGTAATCTTATCAAATAGTTGATGCTCTTTCCTTACACTGAAACATTATAACCACGAATGATAAACATGTCCACTGGTTTCAGAGCAGGCAATTGCTTTCAATTTCTATACTACTTGCCACCATTAGTCTGGCTGAACGAAGGACAGGGGATTGCAAATTTTTGTATCATTATTTTTGTACATGATATGCAGAACTGAAAAGTAGCCACAATTACATCTGTGACCCACGATTCCTTCTGATTCTATGTATCTGCCAAAAAAACTCAGTGCAGTGCAAAACTTCATAGTGGGGTGTGATTTTTTTCTATTTTTTTCCCAGTTACCTTTATCTTTCTGAAGTTTCTGTTCCTTGCAGCAATAATCTTCAAAACAACAGATAGGAGGGGAGAAAGGGAAGGAGCAGATATTCTAGGCTAATGACCAAATAACAGCAAAGTAGTTGCTGTGGGGGTCTTAATTTGAATCTGGGCCTTGTTTATTCAATAACAGAAATGTGTGAGCTTGCCAAAAAATATCTATCAATGGGTTGAGATAATTTTTCAAGGAGCAGTTTGCAACCCTCGTCCCCCTAAGCCACTGAACTCCAAAGGAGCAGGTCCAGGAAGAAACCAAAGTGGGAAGCCCTGCCAGACTACCCTGAGAAAGCATTAACAACCAGTTCTTCCATTTACCCATTAACCAGACACAACTCCAGTGGGAACCAAGTTGTGACAGTCATCTCCTTACTCTTCTGGAGATGTTCAAACTGTAGGCACCCTCCCACTCTCCCTGCAGCCACGTTCAGAACAGCGATGATCTGGTTTTACATGTTTTCTGACCTCTTTCAAAGGGCACACTTACACTCTTCAGCTATGGACTGAAAGTAGAAAGTGGCCACAGATAAATGCTAAACACGTAGTCAGTCCAATTTTGGGTCTAAACTCTCCCTTTCAGATGTAAATATTTATCTGCTGAAACTGAAAGATATACATGCATTTCTGAGGATAGAATCTAACTTTTGTTATTAAAAAGAAGAGGTTAAGCATTCATTGCTGCTGCGGTCTTTTGCTAGCATTAGAGCAAGGAGCTCCCACAGTACTCATTAGCTCTGCATGTTTTGGTTTTTCATCTGTTTGCTTACCTAGGCAAAGAAAGGAAGATATATTTAGAAGTTCCATCACTCTGCAGCCCACAGAAGGCTTCATGAATGTGCAGTGCCAGCATTTCAGAATCTATACCATCTATGTACCATTTAACTCCATTATCTTTACAACAACATTAGCTCTGATGGGTCACAGAAATCTCTAGGGCCTAGAAATGGCTTATGAATTAATTACCTGAAGCATCATCATTAAGAAAATAAATTTAAATATCACAATTTCACATTCTACTTCATTAACATGCTAGGGAAAAAAGGACATTCAGCAAGTGCAAAAATTTATGCCAGAACAACGCATCGAAGGTGAAAAAAAGAGCTCTGTGCAGACTTCAGTGAATGTAGAATTTCAGTCACATTGATTTATGTTTAGCACCATAATACTTGGTTCTACAAAGTGAGAAAAACTGACAAAATGTCATGGATTTTTTGTTAGTAATGACACAAAGTCAAAGACAGGAACTGTCTCTGTGTTTGAAAAGTACCTGGAGTATCTGGGGCTTCAAGCCTAATAAAACAGGGGTATTCAGCAGCTCAGGATGTTGCAGCTTTCAGGTCTTTAGATGGTCAGATACTACATGATAGTCACTCAGGTACTGCAAGTGCAACAAACCACCTGGCTACATGCATAAAATTTAGTTCTATCTGCAATCATCATGGTTAAAAGAACTACAACAGATTCCTCAAGCTTGTACCCTCTTCTCCCTTTTATTATGCTACATCTGGATGTTCTGAACAGCTTCTAAAACTATTTGACCTTGATTCGTTTTGCGAGAAAAAGAAGAAAAAGGAAAAAAGATTCAGAGAAGCATTAAGGTTATTGCTGACATCTGTTTCAGAAAATTCTAAAGGGAGGGAAACAGTCGATCCATTTATCTCAAAGTGAAACCCGTGAAATACATTGCTAAGGATTTCCTTGAGTCAAAAAGGACCATTCTAGAAAGCAACTGGGAAAAAGCCATAATAACGTTCAGCCTCACCACTGGCGAGCCGGTGGCAGTAGGACATGCTGTTGGTTTCTACCAGAGATGGAGAAATCCATTAGTCTACCTTCCAGATCTCACAGAAGAAAAGTAAATTCCTAGAAGAGGTGTCTGATAGGAATCACTTGGAGCACACTGCTGTATATATTTAGAAATTTATGTTCGTATTTTAATGTAAAGCCCCTTAGATGAATCGGCACTCTTGAGAAGCAAGAGGCCTATCTTACTTGTGGAGGCCCTAGTACTTAGTGTGTCTTTCCAAAAATTTTTTTGGGCTTTTGTCCCAAGCTGTGAAATTGAAATGCTTTACAAGGAATTTGGCCTTGGAAAATCTAGTTTTCAAAATCACCACAAGCTGTTGTTATTAATAAGGTGTGATTGAAGAAAGTCCAAGAAAGTTATTAGCTTGTAATGCTAGAAGATGGGATTTTCCATTTTAGTAGGAGATAGCTTTTCTTAGAATAACTGAAGTGAAAATAATCAGTTGCTTATTCCTCTTTGAAGCATTATTTCTTCTGGAACACATTATAACTTAAGGACTTATTGTTAAACAAAATGCCTGAAACAATTCCCCTACCACATTCATTATACTGATTTCCATCTAGATCAGCAGGCAGCTGATGTCTTGGTGTCTGGAGAACAATCTCTTCTCAACACTGTCAACTCATCAATTAGCATGAAAGTGGTTAACACCTTTTCCAGTCCTATCTTCTTACCCACGCAATTTTTCTTTAACACTTGCCTGAGCGGTGCTCCATATTTTATCTCATGTATGTATCTCTAAATGTATGTAGGATTTGAGAGAACTAAAATTCAGTAAGAACTTACGTATCAAAATGTTTGACATTTCTAGGCTGTTTTGTATGTGAGGGTCCTAGCACAATAAAGAATATAATGTTGTTATCTGGCAAAAATTATTCATTAATTAATTTTACACACACATCTGCATATATAAAGTTCTTATTGTCTGATGAATGGAGAACTGACACTTGAGTTACGGCTAAACTTGTACAGACTAATGTAGAACATACTACTTGTAACACATTGCCTTGAAAATAATCATGCCAATAGCTTAAGAAATTATTTTAGAAGAACCAGACATCTATTTATTGAAATAATAGTGTTAGCTGTTAATAATATTTAAAAGCTAGCATTACTATTTTAATTCTGCTACTTTATACATGAAATACATCAGCTTTTTCAATAATACACTTCAACCTGCAGTTGAAGTGTTGTAGTTTCTCACATGCATTCAGCCAATATACTATGTAGCTTAAATACATAATTTTATCACACAGCAATTATAGCATGTGTGCATGCTTTTGTTATTTTGTTTGTACAAATAGGATTCTAAAACCTTCTGATTACACATAAATGGTGGTATTTTAAATAATAATAGAAAACGACTGGTTCCTTTTCTACTGTACCTCACAGAAGAGGAGCATAAATGTCTTCATTCAAGTATTTGCCTTTCTTATTTAATGTAGTAAGCTTTTGGTACAAGTTGAACTTCAGTAAACGATTCTTCCTTTTGCCATGGGAACACAGAAAATAAAGGTTTGGACACAGCAGGCATGAAAACTGTTAGACCATAATAGGTACGATTTTTACAGAAATAAAACGAATATATTAATTCAATGAACACATTAAATAAGCGAACATCAAAATTATTTGCTACTATAAACTAAAGCTGCAGCTTGTGTATATACACTTAAAATCTACAAGTCCTAATCTAGTTTCTAACATATCCTGTAATCCACAGATAATCTGTGCAGGAAATAGAAGTGCAAAGATATATTCAAACTAGGCACAGGACTGATAACTGATGCTTAAAAATAGACTTTTATCTCTCCAGATAGCATTTTCCAGGGATGACAGTCTAAGACCAGGGAATGCCTGCTTCAGGGGGAACATGCCACCAGTGATTCACTCACTGACTGTCTTGACCCATCTGTGATTGTACTGTCATGATGTTCAGGCTCAGATACCTCCCCAGTACTCCCAGTGAAGGCCAATGTTATTGACTGAGCTGTGAGAATGTTACAAGAAGAAAAAGGAAGACAAAGAAGAAAATTCATATGAAATTACTCTAATTGAATAAATGAAAAGCAAAGATTAAAATCAATATTCCAGTGCTCTAAGGCACAGTGAGAAGTTTACAGGGTGCAGATTTCTCTCTATTACTGAGCAAAGACAACTGAAACATGGATTTCTAGAAGTGGATTTGACCTCGGAGGCTTGTATAAGCATGAGACATGCAGCGGTTATCAAAACAATGATCACTAGCTGCAATTAACCTGCTAAATTACACTACCTTGATCTGTGGAGCCTCATTTCAAGCAGTCATAGTAGAAACCCTTTCAGCTTTGAATATGTGCTGTGGTGCAGAATAAAATGTGACTTCTTGCTTTTTGTTTTAGATACTTTCAATAGCATTAAAAATGCTATGTCTGCTACCTTGTCTCAGCTAATTAATACCACAAAACACGAAAGCACACCAGTGTTGATTCACTAACAAGATGGTTTTGGGTGGGTCTGTAGTGACCTGCTGTATGCCTGTTGCAAGAACAAGCAAGTCTTTTGTTAATGAACACATTCACATCGCAAGAAGTAAAATCACTGCTTTATCCTGTAAGTGCTGCAGTAATTAACATTAATTAATTTTCACACACGGTATGGGAGAGATAATAATGCAACTTCATCTTCCTGTTTCAGTATTACTTCTTCTTGCCTACTGGTTCACATGCAATTTTTACTGTTTTGCTGCTCCCCTTTTCTCCCCATATATTTTTAACATCCTGTTGTCTTCCGACTTGATAGCTCCCTAGGGCATGGATTATCTCTGCCTTACATGCCTATAAAAATATAACACATCTATGCCTAGAGGCACCGGTCAGGTCTTTTAAGGCACTGCTGCAGCAGCAAAAATCAATAACACTTGGTATAGCGGAAATGAAAGAAGGTTGTTATATGTGAAACCATTTAGGAATTAATAGCTTGGTAGGTATGGCAACAAAGTTCCTTCCCAATTCCCTTCCCTTGTCCTTTCTGATTGTCCAAAAGGATTCACATGGAGGGACAGGTGATGGTTTCTCCCTCTAGGATAAATTAGTTCGTGCAGATCCCCTTGTTGCCATAGCTAGCTAGTTTAAAGCTAGTTTGGGTATTTCTGTGCTACACCACAATCACCGAACCGTGGGGTAGACACACAGGGGTCAGTGTCACTTCACAGTACTTGACTTTGGGGGGTACCTGGTCCCCACCTACCTGGTTAAACTCCCGGGGGTCTGGAGTCATCTTGGGCCATTGCATGTTGCACACTGTGCCCAGAGCCACTGGTGTTTCAGAGGGAGCACTGCTATGTGCCCTGTTCCCACACGTTCCTTTCAGTTACCGGTCAGCGGTATGGTAAATGGTTAGGACGGAAAGTCTATCTAATATATCAAAGCAGCTATCGTGCTGTTAAATACCAGAGACAGTCATCTGCATGACAGACACAAGATTTTTCCATTTCATCTAAAACACCAACCACATGCTGCTTGTCAGGAGGTAACAAGTTCTTACCCCAGAATGATGAACGTGGAGAGAAACACAAGGAGAAAGGGAGGAGAGGGAAGAAGAGACGGTATTTTGATTAACACAATATGTTAAAGCACAATGTTAAGGCAATATGTTACATGTTATCCTTTTCTTAGGGCAACCTGTCATACCTTCGTCAGTGGTATTAACTGCAGAACAGGAAGTCTGTTCTGAAATGTGCCAGACACTGTAAAAGAAGGGTTAATCACCTTACAGCTGGATGACAATTTTTCAGTGAAACAATACTAATTTGCTGAGGTAGAAAAAGACTGTAGAAATACATATTTGTTTTGATGAATTCCATCAAAGTCTGGGCAGCTTTCTGCTGGAAACGCACTTGGTTTCCCATCTAGCAAACTGTTTAGGAGCCTGGGATCTCATTTAATTGGCTCATGACTGGTACTTCAGGGTCTGACAACTCCAGAGGCGCACTGCAGATGTTTCTAAAGAAGACTCAGATTTTTGCTCCAGCCATGACTTTTAGGATTTTTTTTGCTCCCTGCCACAGAGCTGAAATGAGGCTGATAGTCCCCGCTGCAGCTCAGCGTTTCCAAGCTGCCTGCAATGTGTGCTGCCTGTTGGCTGCAGCAGCTGCCCAGATGAGCAAGCTGGGGAATCGTAGGCTTCTTGCAAGGGGAATCATAAGGTTCTTGCAACACTGGGAGCCTTGCCTGAATTTAAGGCTCTTCCATTACCCTGGCCAATTTTCTGGGAGTTGAAGACAGACAGTACTGTCTCACTTCTGGAAAACAAACATACAAACAAAACCCCCCAATACAAAACAGCTGAACAGAACTAGAAAAAATATCCCAGTTCACTGAAAAAGCAAATATTGTGCTACTGAACAGCTATGAACAGTTACAGACCTGCATGTTTATTTTAGGCCAGTCTCCGAGTTCAGCCACCATTCCCATTGTCCACAGATGTCAGAGTGAGTTGGACTTTTAAACCAAATGACCAAAATACTTGAGATGCTGGAAAAGCATCTTAAAATGCTTAAAGCATTTTATAAAATCATGACAAATGCTTAGGAACGTCCCTCTTAAAAAACACTACCATGCCTCTATATTTCCATAGCCTATTACTGTTGATTAATGCAGAAAGAGCTTTTATCATGAAGAAAAAGTAGTTCTGTTCCACCCTTAGGCAAATTAGTATCCTAAAACAGATTTCTAAGTATGTTTTAACGAACAGCAGCTGTTATTAAGCCACTAGATAATTTGGTTTAAAATGTCAAAAAAGTAGGCAATAGTCTCATTTAAAGAGGATGCAAAAGAGATATGGGAGGCAGAAAGAAGTTCAATTGTTCTTGTCTTTGGCTGGTGTAAAATAAGACTTTCAGTACTTAAACCCACATATTTAGTTTTCTTAATATAAGTTTGCAGTAATGGGGAGTATGTACATCTAAATAAAATTATTTGTACGGTCAGCTTATATGTATGCATATGGAGGTTTAGCTGAAAATCTGGCCCTAAAAGTATGTACTAGTTAAACAAAAAGATGTGTGTGCTGCACTTGGGAACATAGATTTCTTATGAGTTAAAATCCTAACAAAAACAATATTTCACAATATTAGTTTTGGTAAAGATTGTAATGCATCATTCTGCTATGAAATAAAAAGGCATTTATACCCTGTCGGCCCAAATACTGGCTTATCACATCTGGATGCAAAGCTCTCTCAAGAGTAAAAGTCAGGGTTAATGCTGAATAGAGAATGAGTTACATTTACAAATTCTAACAAATGTGTGCATGCTTACAGATGTGTTTTGTTGACAGTCTTTAAATATTTAATTCCCTCATTCGAGTCAAAATCATTCTGCTTTCTGAAGAAAATGAAAAATCTTGGCTTGCAACTCTTTGAGTCTAAGGAAAAAAAATTGAACACTCCAACTCAATACTCCCCTACTTTGAACTTCTGTAAAACCACTGAAAATTACATTTTTCATAGCTGGTCATTCACTGAGTAACATAAGACAACCTCTTCTTTGTTCTGCACTGTGACTTATTAGATTGTGCACCGCTCATGAAAATGAACATTGATTATTGCTGTGCACTTTGCTTATTAGGCATGCTTTCACCGCTAAGCTTACTATACCTATCGTCCATGTGTATACTAATTTATAATGCTGCAAATGGATTCAGTGAAGATGTGACTGTAAATGAGTAAATGTGAGTGCTGTTCATACGTGGAGATATTCACAAATGAGATGCATGCGCTTGAACCGAACTGTCAATTGAAGCATCTTGGATGCTTTTCCCTTGGCAAAGAGCTATACTCAGTAACATGCTTATAAACAGCTTTTAAAATTCTATTTTTCCCTGATGATGCAGCCAACATTAAAATACATTAGTGATGAGCCATACATATAAACAAAATAAAACCCACAATTAAAAAAAAAAAAAGAGTAGACAAACAAACATAACAAAAACAATGGAGGGGGAAAATAAACCATATGCTGACTTAGAATGTATCAGATTCATTGGTAGCTTCTGTGACTTCACATAAGTCATCTGACCCAGTAGAGGGGCATTTCGGCCACCAGCCTGAGCCCTGGCAGATCTGAGACTGCGAGAGTGCATATCCCCCGAAGTCCACTTTCCCACTTTTATTCTCATTTTTGTGTTGAGTGTGCTTTGCCTGCACATTCAGAACAAGCCCTAACACAAAACACTGAAAGAGCACGAAGGTTTTGAGGTTGATTTGAATTTTATTCAACCTGCAACAGGTTTTGAGATTTTTATTAATTGTTTTAGTAATGTCTTCATTTCTGAATATTTTTCTTCATAATTACCAGTGACCCCAAAATTTGGTTATTGCTAGGTTTCAGTGCATTAGCCACTTAGCCATAATGATGATTGTTATAGGGTTTCTTATATTGTTAAGATTATGTTATGTAGGTTGTTATATTACAGTCCCTTATTGTTTGTTACAGCATGTACAAAACACCACAATGAGCTAAGGTTCCTTTTCAACCATAAAAGCACTGAAGGAAGATGCTGTGCGTTAATATGAGGCTATACTATATGAGATACCAATTAGAGACAACACTTTGTGAAAAACACATAAATCAAAGTAATGGCAAAATTTTTGTAGTCTTTGCAGAAAAGCTGACTGGTGTGAGAAGTTTCTCCTTTATTCTGTTCTGCAGGTGTCACCAAGTTATTTGTTGAAATCTAGGGGCTGTTATATTCTTATAAGCCCTCACATGGTTCTTTCCATTCTAAAGATGCCAGAGCTCTTTAAGCATCTTTAAGAAGGGAACAAGTTCAACAGTTTTTGCCTGAAGTTATTGCTTATCTCTCAGGTCGTTGTCAGTAACAAACACTTCCATTAATTCACCTCAGAGATACTGAATAGATGGGAATAGGGCTTTGGGGATTTTGATGGCTGCTATTTATTTATTTTCTGCCCTACACAGTATCTTCTAGCTACAATGAGACGAGCACAATATTTTCAAGGAGCAGATGGGTTAAGGCTTGTTTTTATCTCGTATGATGACATACCAGTAGAGCACAAAGCTTTTTTTGTGCTTTTGGATGTAACATAGGTATTTGCAGGTGGAGGAATTTTTAAATGGATCTTTTCTAAAATCATCTACTGTATATATCTATAAAGTACATTCAAAGAAAAATACGTATCTTCTCTACAGTATACTTTTGAAAGTGACCTCTCTGGTTCTTTAAGCCAGAGAAGGACAGGAGCCACTTTGAAATAGTTGAAATAGCTCTCTTTTAAATGTAAACCGTTCTCATGTACGACCACCCTCTCTCTTTCTGGGAACTAAGGAGTACTTTCCTCTATAAACTGCAACCATGTTCACGTTAAACGTCTCTTTTCCTTGGAATGAGCCATAAACCAGAATATTCTCTTGCAGATACTCTGGACAGTGTGAGATTAAAGTGAAAGAATAGAAACAATCAAAAAAATCCCTCCAAAAGTCTTCTACAAGGAAATCAGTCTCTCACCTGATATGCTTTCAGTCTGTTAACTGCTTTCACGTGTGTAAATACTCCTATTTTTCACAGCTTTTGAGTTCTGATGTACTAGCAACCTAAGATATTATGAAAATTAGGGCACTCAAGACCAAAACTATGGCATTTTAGTGAAGGAAGATGTATCTGAGAGTTAAGTCTGAAACCAAGTTATAGAACTCAGTTCCACATCAGAACATTACCTTGCTCGAAGTACAGCAGTATTCATAAAGGTATTTATGCTTTACTCCCATCGCAATTAGTTTCTAAAAAGTAAGCATAAACCTTTTCTATCTCATATAAATCTTTTCTATGCAAATACTCTAAGGATATTACATGCTTCGAAAATATAGTCCTGAGAGGCAAGTGAGTGAGTGGCACATGCCTGCTCACACAGCTGGCGGGGCTGGGCAGCACCGCGGCTGTGCTGCTGTTCAGAATGACCTTGACAGGCTGAGCCAACGAGAACCTTATGAAGGGAAATGAACAAGACAAAAGGAAATGCAAAGTCCTGCACATGGGGACTAGCAACGCCATGCACCAGTACAGACTGGGCGGGCAGACTGGTGTAACGCTGTCTTGCAGAAAGGGCCCTGGGGGTGCTAGTGGGCACCAAGATCACCATGGTGTGGAAACATGCCCTTGCGGCAAAGACAGCCAACAGCCTCCTGGGCTGCATTAGGCACAGCATTGCCAGCAGGTCAAGGGAGATGATCCTTCCCCTCTCCTCAGCACTGGTGAGACACTTCTGGGGTTGGGGGTCCAGTTCTGGACTCCCCAGTACAAGACAGATATGGACACTCTTGGGTGGGTCCAGTGAAAGGCACCAAGGTGACTAAGGAACTGAAGCATTTGTCAAGTGGGGAGAGGCTGAGAGAGCTGGGACTGTTCAGCCTGGAGAAAAGAAGGCTCAAGGGGGTCAAAGATGGAGTCAGGCTCTTCTCAGTGTCGCCCAGTGACAGAAGAAGAGATAATGGACACAAACGGAATTTAATTTAAAAATATGAAAGACTGTGTGTGTGTGTGTGGTTTTTTTATCGGTGTGGGGAGGGTTGCTTGTTTGTTTTGGTTCCCTACAAGGATGGTCAAACACTGTCACCACTTGCCCAGAAAGGCTGTGGGTTCTCTCTCTTCGGAGACTCTCAAACCCTGACTGTTGACATCCCTGAACTTTTTTTGATTGACCCTGCTTTCAGCCGGGGACTGGGCCCATGGCTCTCACTGCGGAGCCCTCTCTGTTCTTCACATCCCGCAGGTGACCTGTTCCTGTATACGGACACAGAAAGAAATAATGGAATACGTTCCTCAGAAGCCTAGCAAATCTCACACAGTTATATTCAAGAGTTGACTATAAACTTGTGCAGATGAAAACTAGAGGACACTTTCAAAGGCTTTAAATTCACACTTCAGCAACACAATTTTCTTATCAAAGACAGAAATAGTGATATCAACCCAGCTGAAAAAAGGTTATAGACAGAGTTGTTGTCATAATTAAATATTTTATATACAGTTACTATCAAATGTCAACTAGAGTATGTGTCTGTCAGCCCTCTGTACGATTCCATTTAGTATGAAAAAAATTTCATTGAAAAAATCTATCGTCATTCTATTAAGATAATATTTTGCTTCATATATGACTGAAAATAATTGTCCTGCTATTTTTTCATGATAATGTTTCTGGTTTTTTCCCCACACCACATGGAATGAGGCACAAGTAGCCTGAGTATCATTATTTACAGTACAGTTACAACAAAGCATCTTTATGTTTCTGTGACTGTACACAGAGATCTTCATTTGATCTCAGTAACTATGCATTGAGGAACTTGCACACAACAATCTATTTTAACTCAGTTTACAAGTTCAGAATCTTTTCAATATACTGAAGATCTGTGAATGAACGTTGTCCCCTGGTTCTTCAGATTACCCAAATATAACAACTGCCTGGAAAAATCAGTCAAGTGTAACTCTTTTCTTGAATATCTTTAACCAGAATTAAGTGTTGTTCTAACTACAGGTAGAGGTTTGCACAGAAAAATCTACGCCTTTTTAACATGGAATACTTCAAACCCACAGTGGCCCTTACTGGAATGAATTCCAGAAGATCCATGAATGACTACTGTCAGCTGGCTTTTATCTGATCTTATTTACATCGGGAAAAATAAAAGACAAAATATTTCTAGCCAACTAAAGTAAATTATGTAGAAATCTGTCATTTTGTAGCTCTGCGAATGAGACATACAGGTACATTTCATGTAGCCAGGTGTGTTTAAAGGCCACCATCAGAATGTCCTGTAAATTTTAGTATCTGTTTAAGCATGTGTTGCCTTGACCACCTCCACTCTATTAAGATTAGCTCAGATTGTGAATCTCCAGATAACAGAACGTTATTTGAATCTTACTTGAATCCAAATAAACTTTGGTATTGCATCCATCCTTTGGAGACTGTCCTGTATGGATGCAAAATCTACTGACAGTAGTGAGGCACTGAGTAAAGACATGATTTAAGTGTCCCTCAGCGATGGGAAATCCTAAAAGAAAATTGACAGTTGTTTTGAGTATGTTGCCCAAAATATCTTGGCACACCTAGCAGATTTCTTCTGAGAAAAGATAAATATCTTGTTAAAATTCCTATTTGTTTGTTTTCGTGTACTTTTATCATTGCTACTAGAAAGTAGGTAATTTAAAAAAATATAGCAAATGAGAAGCCACTTCCAGCCATTTCACCAGAATGATACTAATAAACTTCCTAAGTATGAGCATACCATTTGTATTCATTACTCTTTGTGCCAGATGGTAGTTTTTAGGTTATTGCACAGCATAATGATTATAGAGTATCAATATTTAATATAGTTTTTTACTCTAAAACTTCTTTTTTCCCCAATACGCAGTCATTTTCTCTACAGGCTTTACAATGTTTCCTCATATAAGGTACATACTCATTATCCATTCTTGCATTACAGAAGATCTGAGAACTCTACAGCAGATATTTGGTTGTCAAAGGAAAATGAGAAATTTTTACAACTGACCACTCATGCTATGATTAGCTGTTGTGGATTCTGCCCACGGTATAAAAACTTCCTCTAGAAAATATTCATATTGACAACTATACCTCTGACATAATTAAAAATCATTCTGTTGACTTAAACTATGAAAGCTCAGAAATCAGTACCATCTGTAGGGTTTTTTGTGTTGGTTTCTTTGTTTTATCCTAGTATTCTATGTTCAAACTAGCTACTCTGTAATAATGAAGTATTGATGCATGTGGTCAAAAAAAAATAATAATAAATCCTGGCTATCAATCCACCTGCAGACAAAATATATTTCTCACAAATGTTCTGCCAGCAGGTGACTATAAGACGACAGTAAGGAGATAACAGAAGAAAGACAGATCTTTTTTTAAGCTTTTGTTTTGGTAGGGAACTTTATCTCCACTGTATATTCATTGTGGCAGACACTGAATTTTTCTAAGCCATCAACAAGCTGGAGAACACAAAAAGGTGGCATCATTTTTCTAATGCCCAGTACGTCATCAGCCTGCACCTGGCAGCACTATTCAGAGCAAAGAAACACTTCATTCCCCAGTGCCAAGGTAGTCTTTGTAGTCCCATAAAGCCAAATAGAAAAGACAATGAGATTTCACGTTGCGCATACTTGACTATTTTAAAATTGACATCAGCAGCTCATTTTAGTCCAACCTGTGAATAGTTACAATTCCTGATATTTACCCATTTGGGTTAGGTTGAATTGGGAGCCATCAGCTTAAGTACTCTGAGGATAATTCAGTAACCTTACTTCCTCCCAGTAACTAATTATAAAGATTTATAGAGAGTAATAAGCTTAAACTTTTTTTTTAAAAAAAAAAAAAAAAAGATACAATGAACTAGTATGAAACTAGTCTTGGTCCTTGACTTTCCCTTTATTTTCTTGATAAACCGTGTTCTTTCAATAAGTATAAGTTCAACACAGGTTTATCTGCTTTATATTGACACCATGCCAGAACTGGTAAAAAGGTAGATCTCAACTGTTCATCACCCAGCATCTCCAGCTGTTCGCTGTGCGCTCGTATGTAGTCTAAAGAGACCGACATACTACAGAAATATACTGTCCCACATTGGTGGGACAGGTCAGCAGGTCACGGACAGGGTGAAGGCTCTTAATGGACACGTTGACTCTACACTTCATGTTGAGAAGTACCAAGCAGTTGCAGCTCCCGATCAAGTCAAAGACAGACATTTTTATTAAAAAATTAATGAGGCAAAAGATCAATTAATGTTGTAATTATCTCTCTCCTGTTTTCTCAGAATGTGTGTGTCTTAATGATTTAACAGCAGGGACACCACAGGTGGCCACGGGGTGGGGAGAGAGGTGACTGTGGCCATTACTCCAGAGAAATCAGTTGTAAGAGAAAGAAATGTGTGCTTAGAAAAAAAAGAGAGAGAGAGAATCTGGAAAGCCAGTGGGGCAAAAGGGATATAAAGCCTCGTTCCAACTGAATTGGCAGAAAGTCAAGACCTGTCAAAGCAATAACTGCAGTAAAACTGAAATTGTCAGGCACTGTTAGTCACTGTGTTCATATGCTAGTGCTACTGGAAGCATTTAAAGGAGGTGTCAACCACTGCTATTTAAAAATAAAACCCGTGCTCTACCCACTCCCAGCCCACCCCAACCACAACATGACTTTAAATCTATTTGAACTTTTGTCCTGTGGCTGTCAAGCAGGGTTAGGAAGGAGACTGCTCAAGTTCTCTTTTGTGACAGACATGCAGAAAGATGCTCCTCTGGCATGATTAGATACACATTGGAGATGGGGATACGGAATAAAAGCATCATTTAAAGGCTACACAGGAATATATGCCTTATTTTGTAGGAGGTTATCTAAAATATTTTTCAGATAATTCTTATTTTCTAGCCTTTCTGATACTGGATAATTTATTTGTAAGGTATAGCATTCCTCTTTAAACACCCCGTGATCTCAGTGATGATGACACTTCTGAAAAATGTATGGAAAAATAAAAAAAGTTTTGAGATACCACTCACGCCTGATGCTACCACTTCTTGAGGATCACATCCTACAACCTCTGCTTCACTGGCAGTACAAAACATATGCTGTCTGTCATCACTGAAATGTTTATCTAGCTAATAAAGTAGGAATAATGGTACTTTCCTAATAACAAGAGAATATGGCAATTTGTTAAAAATTTGGTATGAGGGATACTTGAATACTATAATGATAATCACTTTAGATGGTTATAAATAATACATAGTGTCTTTGATCACACTTATTAAAATTAATAAATATAAATGATGTCTTCTCAAACTCAATACTACAAAAGAATGTTGTCTGCTGACCCAGACAGCATACTCTGTTCTGCAGATTTTCTCCTTCTCCCAGAAATTTTTAAACATAACACAAAATCATCAATCATGGAGTCATATTTAGAGGGTACCATAAGAATGTGTCCTCAGCACACAGCTATGTATAACCCTAGCAGTAATTTGGGAAGAAATATATAGAACCCTTGCTAATAAATTTTCATATAATGCAAAATCTGGCAACATGTTGCAGAAAGTAAAGAACAGATCAATTGTACTGCACAGATCACTTTGCAAGCTGGGCCCATTCACTGCAGAGGTTTATAAAAACATTTAATTATAATACCTGAAGTTTAGGAACAAAGCATACAGAATATATAATCAAAGGAACAGGATCCTAGAAAACTAATTCTGGAAATGGCTTAGGAAACTGTGGCTAATCAAGTTAAGATGAACCATGAAGAATACTAATTCCGATTTTTGTGTATAATCAGGTAAATAGCAAGTAGGAAAAGGAAAATTACAGCATTTTTCACCGTATTATGTGGACGAACACTAGTACTGGCTTACACACACAGAAAAAAGAACTAAAACCCCAAAAAATACAGGCGGGAGAGGGAGAAAAGGTTTTCTAAAAATGCAAAAATAGCCAGATATGGAAAACTAGACTTTAAATGAGCGACGCAGGACATGTGATTTATTAAGCTTCTTTACAGGAATGTTAAGGAATGTCTTGATTCCTGTCTTTTACACCTTAACTGTAAAAATACTTGAGATAGTAGCTAGTTCTCAAATCTGGTAGGCAAAAACCCCCAACATCCAAATGGGTCAAGTTAGAAGACTGAAGCATTATCCTTGCCATTCTGAAACTATCTCCCCACCTCTACCCTTTGTAAATAAATTAGAAATATAACTTTCTCACTTGCACTCCTTTAGATTACGAGTCGGCTTATGAATAAACCAAGGCACTTCTCAGTTAAGTTATGACAAAAAGTAAGAGGATATTTCAGGGAATGCCAAAACATTGATGAATTTAAGTCATCATTTTTTTAATTAGGTACTGCAATATGATGGCATATAAGTTATTATGACATACATCTCATTTGGAGCTAGCTATCTACAAATAAAAAAGCATGATGAAATGTTTTTTGATTATAAACCATGAAAGATAAATATTAGCGCATGGTTTGCTTACAGGATGATATTTAAAACAGCTGCAAAGACTGAGATGGTCTCTGCTGTGTATCACTCAGCAGAATAAATAAAAAAAAAAAATCTGTGAGGAAAGGTGTGAGAGAGGTCATGTAAATGCTTAAAAGCATGGACGTTGAGAGCTCCAAGACAGTAACTTTTCCAAAGAACTGGCTACTAAAGCTGACACCGGTTCAGCTTGTGGCACTGCCTTTTGACAGAAAAGTAGGGTCATTCGATCAACAGGATTTATATTATACTCAACGGTAAAGCAAATTTTTCAAGAACAGGAGCAATGAAACACACATGTACAGGAACTGAATGGTAGAAGGTAGAAAGGACATAGGAAAATAGTCTTTTAAAGCTTCTGCAGTGTTCTGTAAAGGAGCTGCTTCAGTCTAAGTGGGCAGTCTGCGGGTTTCTGACCTGACCGTTTGGTCTGTACAGTCAATAAACCATTTGACTGGATATTTATTCTTTCCCCAAAACTCACCAGATGTCCTTCTGAGGGAGAGATGCCTGTATCCTTTTCACAGAACCACTTCTCAGAGTTCAATGACTTGTTACTTTAAGCACCTTAGGCATTTGAGTATTGTGCTTTTCCAATTCACTCCATTTTTATGTCCCACTGGGTCTACTCACTTGATTAATGTGAGGAAAGCTTAAAGAACAGAATTGTTAAGAACTGATGTGACATGAATTTAGGCAAGCTTGTTAGCAAAGGAAAATAATCTAATACTCTTTAAATAGAAGCAAGGAAACTAGGAGAACCCCACTCCACCATCCCGCAAGGCTTGCAGGAAACACAGAGATACAGTTTTGCAGGAGCAGATCAGCGCAGCAACCATATATTAAACCCTTTAAGTCTGGTCAGTGGATGGCAATCACCTTCTCTAAGAATTAAAGGGGATAAAACAAAGCTCATGGAATTAAAGTTCAAACCTGACAAAGACATGATATGACACCTGAAGGACTTTAAATGCATGGCTAGTGTCACAGGACATCACTGGCCTTGCTAAATCATTCGAGGGAAGACAGGACAAGTTTACAAAGGAATTAATAGGGGATGCCTAATGAGAAACAATACAGAGCTTGGGAAGTCCTCAAGCTGAAAATACTTGGGAGCTGAGAGAGTATCCGAGGGAGGAATCACAACCGTGCCCAGTCCTCCCACAGCACTGGGAGCTATCAGTGACTGTTCCTGGCCACAAGGCCAAGCCTTGTGCTGGAGAGGGGTGACGGGGCCACTGCCACAGGCAGAGCTTTGGTTTCACCCACTGCAGCTGCCTTGCTGTGCTCTGAACCCTCCCAGCTGTGGTGTGTCACTGTCACTACTCAGCATGACTTTTCCACTAGTAAGTCTTCTGGATGATGAGACTCCAAGAATAGTCCTTCACCAAGAATTGTTAAACTCACTCTTTTCAGTAGAAATAATGTGATGAAGCATGCATATTTTGCAAAAAAAATACAGGTTTTTTGGTTCTGGTTGGTTGGTTTGTTTTTTCTGGGGCAGCTTTAGCACAAACTTTAAGGCACACACACTACATGGGCCAAAATACAAATACAGAAACTTCCCAGATACCTTGTGCATCATTGAAATGTCAGCAAACTCTACTCTGCATGTGGAAAGCAAGACAGAATATTTTGCACATAATTCTCCATGCCTCATCCTAAAACTATCTCTTGGAAAGGTTGAACTAAACTTTTCTTTCACCCAAGGACTTGCATACCCATGAATAAGAGGAGAACTTGTGTCTTTTTTTTGTTTTAGTTATATTTCTGCTCAGTCTCCAACATTTATGTCTGACTCTTACATACATCAGATATTCAGCAATGTTACAATAAGGCATGTTTTAAAAGAAATACACATTTTGAATTTAAAAGCAGAGGAATAATTGCAGTTGCTGTTGATGCAGTACCTTATCCAACAGCATCTTTGAAAGTGAAGACCACCCAACTGCTCTGCGCTCTCCCTGCTCTATACTGTACCTTGTTTTTCCATGGGTGAAATTCAAACATTTCTCTCTCCAATAATATAGTTGTATTTTCTGAATCCTTTCAAAAAGACAATATCTATTTGGAAAAAATCATTTAAGCAAGAAGAATACAGTGAAATGAAAACAGCTGGCTATACCACTACACTATTTTTTTTCTTGGACAGCCATTAACTGAATTTATTACCTCGCTTCTGAGTTAATTAGGTAATATTAGTACATAAATACCCCAATTAATTATCCTAAGCTAATAAAAAGGTAACTGCCATCAAATATGTTTGACACAATCATATATGTTGAATGTAAATTTTCCCATTTACTTCCCAATCCAATTTTAATTAAAACATTATAAATATAAGTCAGTCTCATAAATGAGTTCTATAGCATCTAAGCCAATCACTCCAGAAAAATAAATGAAGAGACAATAATCCCTTGCATAATTATACTGCCAGTTAGAAAAAATGACTTCAAAAAATAGCCCATCAATTTCAGAATCTTAAATTAAAATGTTCACCAACCAAATAAATGTACCTGCAGCCTAACTGCCTGAAAATGAGCCCAAAAAGATATGAAGAAAATATATTTTTTTCATTGGCCTCGTAATTCCCCATTTTTGCAACTTCTTTGCTGTTTTTCCAGGAACCATTTTTATAGCATGAGTTATTAATGAAGACAAATCTTGATTGTTGTCATCTCTTTCTGGGCTCCTTGATACTGTCTAATATTTTGCTTTGTTGTTTTAAAAGTGAAGACTCAGTTTTATTAGTATCAAGTTTTGTTATTTAATAACAGTGTGATTTACAAGAGGAAAATCAACAGGTTTAGGCCAATACTAGTCAGTATTCAGGACTAAATATACCAGCTAAGAAATTATGAAACGGGTAAGAGTTGATAACAAAAGCTTGATAAAAGCTCATAAAGCGGTTTTTAATGCTTGACTTTTTCTGGTGCATTTGTAAAGAAAGAAATACTTTCTGAGAGTCGTAAGTTCATAGTCAAGGGCCCTAAAAACTCAACTTTCTTTTAAGAGAGTATTTTGAAAGTTTGCAAAAAGAGCAAGATAGTTTTTCTTTCATTAAGTTCCCATGTGGACGGGTATACTAATTTATTCAGCCTGTCTGTGCACCCACCATTTAAAGAATTACACAAAAGAAAAAGAAGAGCTAACAATAAATACTACATCAACTGGGGAAAACAGACTGATCAGAAACTACGTTCAAAGCAACATTTGGAACTTCCCATCTTTTCTGCTAGTACCAGGAAAATATTAATCATGTTCAGCAGCCATGTTTTCAGGGTTTTCATCAGCAGTTTTCCTTTAAGTTCATGATCTAAATGAACAAACTATTGTTTACAGGGTTTATAAATTATAACAATTAAATTACTTCATTTTAGCCTTCTGAAAGACCGAAATATAATCTTTTTGACCTCATGTTCCTTATTTCTGCCCTTGTCTCACCAAACATTATTTCTGTGATTCAAGAAGCTTAAGTCTACATAAAAAGCCAGGCACATTCTCTGGTTGCCACTGATATCAACAAAAAATAAGATTTATTTTTTTTGTCATTATCACTGTACTTTTCAACTTGTGATCTAGTCCTGCATTTCTCATAGAATCAAATCTTTAGAGAAATAATTCTGGACTATGCAAATCTAAGTCACCAGAATACAAATTCCTAAATTTCAAAATCATCTTTGGATCTAAGTTTGACCTGAAAGTTTTAATCAGCTTTTAAAGACAGTGGCCCAGTGTGCTGGTTGCGATACATCCCTTCTTCTCATCTCCTCAATTCTTAATTTGAAACCTTATCACAAGCCCATCTTCATGTGCCTTTTAAGCAAGCTTATTATTTGCACATTAAGAATCTGAGGATGGGCAAATATGCCTTTATGCATATCATCTTTCAAATCCCCAGAACGTTGTCTGACATGAAGACCTGTATTTGAGTTTTACAGACAGATGCCCAGCCAGTAACAGGGTAAGATGCTGGCACATAAGTTTGTTTCTTTTTCCAGTTATTAAAGGGCTAAGAAAGAAAATTTTTCTGCTCCAAATTTTCCTTCCAAGCCCTGTTTTATCACCCCAAGTATTTTTAAGTCTCCAAAGGGGCTTTTGCTTTTTCTATCTCTTCAAAAGAAAGAGAGAGCTGAAGAGAGAAAAGGAAGGAATGGAAGGAGAGGAGGAAAGGTAAGCTGCCTTGCAGAAAGTGTCTCACCGAGAAAGGTGTTCTTCATTTCTAGGTCCCCAGAGCAGTGAAAAAAATAAGATTAAGACCCAAATGAACACTTGCACTCACATGACTTGGTTAACATTTTTTTTCCTTGTCTAACAGAAGCAAAGGAAGAACAAAAATCCAAAGCTTCTGCCTTAACATAGGTGGAAGTAAAACATCAGCTGCTGCCTTCAAAGGTCCAGAGATCCAGAACCACATGGTTTGATCTAAGCACAGAGCTGCAGGCATGCATGTGTGGCAGGACTTCCCTGGCTCCTCTGCTTCTCAGGCATGTCCCTGGGGAGCAGAAGGCACCATTCTAGAGGAGATTGCCTCTGCAAAACAACCTAACGTGGATGTTGTGAGTGGCCTTTACACAGCAGATCTGGACTTCACTGTACACGTCAGACGTGAACTTGCTCTAAGTTACATAGATGAACTTGTTCAACAAAGCCAAAATGGTTATGAATCCTGTTATGTTCTCTGTAGAAGTATTTCTTTCTAGTAACAGATTTCTTATTTTCAGGTGCTTTTTTCTGATAAGCTTACTCCTTTGCTGGTTTTCTACATTCGCTTTGGTTTAACTTTATGTAAACCCGTTTTGACTCATAATATATAAAGCTGGACATCTGAGCGCCCTGAATACTAAACCTTATAGCAGGGGTGGGAAAGTAGAAGGAATAAAAAGTATATGTTTATTTATCAGTACTTAAGCACAACCAAATGGACTGTATCACATCATTATTCTGATAATAGGATTTGCCATGGACCACTGCCATATTTCTTTACGGTACACCATAGCAACTGAGAAATATAGACTGTTTTCAAACTGTTGCAGACAGCGCGCCCCTGATTTTATTCTGAGTTTATAGTATTAAAAAAATGTAGCAGGAGATAAAGATCCCCAGCATGTGGCAGTACCAGACTTAATGGCACGTCACAACCACTCACTTTCACTGCGATTATCTCAAACGGGCAGACATGGGGAGCCAAACTTGGAATCTGTTTTCACTGAGCAGATATCTGTACATCTGCCTCATCATGTATTTATGAAAATCTCCCTGCTGTTCCAGGAATCACTTGAGCATTAAATAGCTGAGTCCCAATAAGTTAGAATTTCTGGCGTAACTGACACTACAGTAAAACACTTCTGCAGAAACTTGGTAAAGATTATTCTAGCACGGAAGAACTGCGCAAAATGAGTAGTTTTCCTTTTGTGCTACATCTAATGTAGCTTAAATGTGCCCATCAGTATCTCTCAGAAATCTAAAAATTATTTTTAACATAATTTTATGTTTTCTAAATACACACAAGTCCTATATACATTTTTCTAAGAATCCTCCACTTTCACTTAGATATTTCAAAGTATAAATCAAGACTGCTGCCCTATTTAATCATTGGCAAGAAAGAAAAGAAGCACCTAACATACTTCTCCTTGCTAGACTAACTTAAGTTGATACCTCTTTGAAACTCAGTTCTGACAGTTTATATATCACCCCTATTTACCAGGCAGCAAGAATGCACTGTGCTCTTCTAACTGAAGAGATTCAGTTAGCAGGGACTACAAAGTGTACTTTTTGTCTTAATGCTTGGTTTTATACAACTAATACAAGCTGAATATTAGTCAGATTTCTATATTACATCTGCTCAGTAGCACCAATTAGAAAACATTATTTTTTTTTATTAGCATTGTTTTCTAAATACATGAGGTCTACAAAAATTCAAATTGACCTTATTCTTCAAGAAAGATAGCCTGACACAGAAAAGTCATTAATCTATGTCTTGAACTAAAAATCACCTTCCGAACTTGATAAGGCTGGATATAATGGTTTGATTGCCCTAATCCTCTAAGAAATTGAGATCAAATACAAGCATGCTAAATAGTTTTGGCCAGAAAACATGATGGAAGAGCAGAAGGTCCCACTCTCAGCTGTTTCCCAGAGCAGAGTGTCATGACTACAGCCAGCTGCAGTCCCAGAGACATCCCAGCTCTTCCCTTGACCCTCCTGGAGCATCTCAGGAATGGCTGGGATCCACCAGAAGCAAAGACCTGCTTTCCCCTCCGGCAGGGTTTTCTGCCAAGTCCTGAACAAGTCGCTACCCTCCTGCAACAGACTCATACACCTGCGTGGTGTTGTCCTCTGTACCTCTGGCCCCACCAAGACATATTACCTCTTTGCCAAGCAAGATATTTGAAAAATGATATCTGAGAAGGAACTGGGAACTAGAAGCCCTTGCCGCCAACAGACAGGATTGGCAGGAGTCCTCTTCTTCACGCAAGAATACTTTATAGATCCTGACAAATGGAACTGTTTCCTCAGAAGTGGAATGAATCAGTTCAATGTTTCTGAATCGCACAGATAGTGGGTTTGTGGACATGCAAAAAAGTCCAAAAATGTTGCTTATCCAATCTGGCAAAGAAAGCCCTAAGAATATCCAATGTCTGAAAGCTGTTGTGGGAGAAATCCAACTCTGAATTAAGATGCAAATTTCTCCCAGGAAGGCTATTTAACATGAGAATAGCTCTTATGTGGCAGTTTTATTGGCACTCAAAGTATGTAGGGTATGATTATATATAGCTCAAAAATGTATACTCTAAAATTAAGAGTTTGGTAAAATTCTATGGGCTGTGCAGACAGATATCAAACTGGAAAAATAGTTTGCTCCTTTCTGGTCACAGCCTCTGAATGAGTATAAAATGTTACATTTTTTAGCCAAGTTATTTGATATGGTAGAAACTGTGCCATGAAGGGCATCTTCTGGTGAGATAATAACAGATGTGGAACTAGAGCCTCCTACTCCACTGTTAGATTATTTCAGCTGTATTTATTCCATGTATTTAGAACTCCCTTGCATCAAACCTTCTGTTGTCATCCATGTGCCAAAAAGCTCTAAGCCTTTTGCTCTACTGAGCCTGGAAGACACAGAGGCAGAATTTTGACTCCAGAAACTGTTCACTACATAGATCCCATTTACTGACATCTCTAGACCTAAATATAAACCAAATTCAACAGCTATTATATTATATTAGTTTTTTGCATGTGAAAGATGGGGACTTTTCAGTTCTAAAATTTGATTCTGACTGTTCCTCTGCCACTAAATTCATTCTCAGAGGATGGCCGGCTGAGCTGGGCATTTTATGTTTCTCTTACACAATCCAGCTTTTCCATCTTAAATTTTAAGTAGCAGGATTGCTTTTTGTAAGGAAAGAATAGTGTGTCACCAGCATCTTTACAAACATTGGCATCTTCCCTGAGATGCTACCACAGGCATTAGTGGTAAAGCTGGGGAGATGACTTGGGAATTTGAGGATACAAACCATGTTTTTCAAATAGTCATCATCTCCCATTTGATGATGCACCATTTCCCAGCACTGCTGCCTTGGCTGAATTCCAGCTGGAACGATGCCTATCAGTGGCATTTTCTGTTTTATTCCAGTCTCCTGATATATCCATCACCCTAATAACAGATTTGTAATTTAATTAGCAGTCACATGTAGTATTTTGTGTAGCTTCTGTATGCTTTACAGCCATTATTTATATACCGTGTATGGAAATAACACTTTATGGCAAAACAGATCATTATGACAATTTAATACAGACAGATCTAAAAATGTTATAGAAAGTAAATCTCCCTGCATGATACCTCACAAATATTTGTATTGCCACCTCACCACAAATAGGCAGCAAATACTCACCACGCAGACAGCAAATATCCACCTCATTTCCATTTCTATACCTTATGCCGCCATGGCAATGGTGTTTCTTTACTTCACAAACAAGAACACCAACATGTAGAGCATCTGGATGTTTAACGGGATGAAAGAGACAGTGGTTTCAAATTGTTCACTAAGTGAATGTTATTACATATGCCAAAACCACTATGATGGGTCCCCTTGAAACATAATTTCAATTATATATGCCTCTGCTCTCACAAACTACACTGTAAACATCAGACAGCTTCACTCAGTGGGTCTGGTTCCCTGTGGTGCATATAGTCCAATTTTCTGGTTGAAGAATTAAGAATGCATTTTTCTCATCATTTCTGTTATTTCAGTTAAAGTGATCTGAGACGACTGCTGTATATCTATTTCTTATTAAGAGGAATGGTTACAGATTTCTTGTTAGGTACTGAGTGCAGCCAAACCAGCAAGGGGTTTAGATCAATGAAATCAGGGCCATAATTAGAAAAAAAAACCCGATTGCTCAGTCAGGGAATGTCTTATTTAGTACAGAAGAATACAGGTGTTAAAGATACGCGAGACCGCATGCAAACTGCAGGTAAAGATACGCGAGACTGCATGCAAACTGCAGGTAGAGCAAAAGGGGGGGGGGGGGGGGAAGCCTTTTGTTTACAGTTAACACATACTAAATACAGAAAGCACTGAATGAGAATGAGCCCAGAACTCCACAAGCCCACATTTCAGAATGCAACTGCATTTTAAAGGAAATTTCTTTTGTTAAACCTTGCATAGCGGATGGGTGGCAAACTCGGAAGACTGAAAACTATCAATATACCTGTGAAAACTACTTGCTATAGCGGTATCTTATGCAAACTAAGAATTTCTGATGCTTTTCTATCTTTTAAGACAAGATTTCTCATCTAGATATGTTCCCTATATTTACAGCTCTCATAGAAACTTTGGTTCCTAAGTATGGCATGCTATTTCTAAACTCCCTTTCCTCACACTTTCGACTGTTTTCTGAAATCCATTGACATTTTCCACTGAAATCCATGGAAATTTTCTCACAACGTACCCTGCAAATGAAGTATACAGAGCTTCACAAAGGCTGTTTTCAAAATACATGCAGAATGAATTCACTACAGAGAGATGTGATCAAGGAAAATGGAAATCCTTCTCCAAAGGCTGGTACAGCTTCTTTAAGGTATAGGTTAGCACAAGCACTCTTCAGATGAGGAACTCCGCTGACTAGGTCTACTGAAAATATTCATTATAGCACAATTACCTGGAAAATGAATATAAATAATATGAGAATCAATCCTTCCCTGAGGCAGTTTTGGCTGCGCACTGACACCAGCTCAGCATTAGGTCATTTATATCATAGAGTTTAGGACCTAAAAAACTGGGAGGGGGTGGGAAAGAAGCGAAGTCAATTTGGCAGATGCTTCCTGATAAGTAGCTTTTGTCCCTGTCTTCAAGAAGAGGTTGGTTGAGTCCTAGCTGTTTGCTCAGCAGTGAACCAGTTGCTCAGCGGTGCTTACTTCAAAACGCAATTCAATGCTCTGCATTTCTGGACTTGGGGCCATGCTTCCCCTTCAGCCCACCCAGAGCTACATTCAAAATGTACAATAAATGTAAGATTGCCATCGCCCCTGCAGTGAAGCATAGGCATCAGGCAGAAAACTACCACAGCTCAGTGGCCTAAACAGGATTGGAGGATTGGAGGCATCATAAGAGGTGGTGCCCAGAACTGGCTGTGCTGCGCACATCGTGCATGAAGAGGTGGTGCCCACAACTGGCTTGTGCTGCGCCGGTGGCTTTTTGCCCAGCTCGGGGAACAGGGACACAAGGGCAGTCACTGCATTTGGCTCCCCATGGGTTTGCAGGCTGCAGGATCCCTTGGGTTAAGCATTCTGCTTTTCCCCATGCCCCCCTTCAGTGCTGAGCAGGGCCCCTTCAGATGGCCCTCGGCTATCCTCTGCCTCCTCTCAGCTTGTATATGTGGTAAATAAACTCTACTTAGGGGGAGAATTAGTTCCTCTGGATCAGGAGGTCTTTGAGTGCCTG
The DNA here is from genome assembly GCF_963210335.1 of Falco punctatus. Lineage (NCBI taxonomy): Eukaryota > Metazoa > Chordata > Aves > Falconiformes > Falconidae > Falco > Falco punctatus. The sequence continues at coordinate 27,077,180 of NC_137590.1, read as the reverse complement.
GAGACCTTAGTGTTTCAACCATTTGAACTGGAAGCAAATTAAAGCTCAAAACCATAGTCCACCTCAGGATTTATGCATCATATAAACATACCTAACCGTGATTTTAAAAGCTTAAAAGAACAACTCCTGACATGTTTACTTGGTTTTCAAATGACTCTTTAGTCCAGCAAATCTTCCAGAAGTTTGCTTAATTAGGATAGGATGGGTGAGGAAACAGAGGCAGAAAGAGTCCTAGGTCAACGCCCTTCCTCCTAAGTATTTTTCTTGCTAGCTTTATTGGAAACATAACTTTTTTGTCTGCAACAGCTATGAAAATTTGGTAGCACTGCAGGATGGACAGCTCAGGAAATGCCTGGAGGAAAGCTGCTTTTAGATTACATGGTTCTAGCTTATTTTTACATGTAATAGGTGATACAGAAAGCAAAGAGAAAGTGCCTTTAGTATTGGCATCTTCAAGCATCAGGTATGCCAAGTTGCAGACTCTCTAGAAATGCCTGCAAATGGCAGTGTGGACTATGTGCTTATGTGGATCTGATCGTGTGGCACGGGAGGTGTGATGATACAGACTATCCAAAGAAAAGCTTGTTTTACAGAGCCACTATCATCAGACCATGCTCTCAATTCACAGTGACAGGGAGCAACTCATGTGGCTCTAGTAGTTCTCACATGTTTGTCAAGAAATAACAAGTCCTAGATTAATAAATCACAAAAATGGTTATGGGAAGTTTTGTCAGCAGGCCCTAATGGAATATTTGCAAATGAACAGTCAATTCTGTGAATGGGACCATAATGCAGTCTTCTGCTCAGGGATATTACGTTGGTGTATGTTTTGTCTTGCTACCGATGCATATTTGATCAATGTGCAAATACAGGCATTTTTAGTCTACACGCAAAATACTGCCAAGCTCTGTAATGGCCCTAAGCACAGCAGCATCCTCTTGACACCTATGAACCATTTTTCTGGTCCCCTCCCTCCACTTCACACAAATGCTCTACCATTGTTTCTTGGGTCTGAAATTCTTTCACCCCTGTTTTACTTCATTTTGGACCACTCCTTAGCAAAGGCATCTGTTCTGTTGCTACCAAAATCTTGGAGAGGAGAACTGTCAAAGTTTCATTTTTCCTCCTCCTTGGTACTATTTTTACCCTTCCTGTACATGCAACCTGCTGGAGGGAAGCTGGGCTCTTCCCTCTGACTCTCCTTACTAGCTCCGTTACATCCTCCTCTGCCACAACAGAGAAATCATATTTGTTTGTCATCTATTACGCTGCCTTATGAAGTAGAAGTGGGAAGCACCAAGGCTGTGCTGCAAACACGGTGCATCTTTCTGGCAGAGAACGGTCTTCATCCTCCCTCTGCCAGAGACTCAAAGCTGAAGTGTTACCTCCTGCCTTCCCTCTCTATCATCAGTGCATCGTTTATGGACAGGTGTAGCCTCTTAGAGAAAGTACAGAAGATTAAAAAAAAAAAAATCCCAAATTTTTGCACTAGTCTGTTTTGAGGGCTGCCTATAATTATAGCCACACATATTTTTCCATAGAAATAGTACTGTAGCTGCTACAAGAAGTTATGCAATCATAAATATAGGGGGAAAGACACATGGGCTCAGGGACAAGTGGAAAGGGGGTTATAAACTCAGGCAGAAGGGCAGAGAAGCCACAAAATGGCCTTTTTTTGTGGTCCACCCCTCCCCTTAAGATGAGCTCCATGAAATGGATGACTGCTTATGGATTGCTACAAATCTATAGAGAAATTCATAAGGAAAAACCTTCCCAGGTAAAATGAAAACCATATATGTAGACCAACCATTGGGTGAATCAATTACCAATGTAATTTTGTTAACTGGTACCAATGTAACACTTATTTTATAGCACTGCCGTAAAAGAAAAAAAAAAAATGTGTTACTTTTACATTTTGAGAGAACGTGTAGAGATTTGAGAGAATGTACATACATAATCTGCCAACTGTCCTCTTTCTACCTGATGAAAGGATATAAATACAGCTTACTGAAAATCACTTGAAGGAGTTTAAAAGCAGAATAATAATAAAACTGTTAGAGAGAAGAACAGGAGAAAATCTGCTGTAAACATGGGAATATAATGGAAAAAGAGCAAAAGAAATCATGTAATGCTACTTTCACATGGTTCTTTGAAAATCATGCACATCACAAAGCATAGTAGCAACAGAAACAAAAAAAATGAAACCTTTACGATCTTTCATCAAGACAGAAAAAACCCACATTTGTTCCTCCTGTTATTACAGAAGGCTTAGCTATGCATATGCAAAGCATCATTTCAAACTGCTGCACTTCAACAAGCAACCAAAATCTGTTCACAGGGTCAGCCTGCTGCCATTCTGTGTTAGCTCTGTAGGAATGCTCTTGGCATGGAAACTCGGGGGCAAGCTGGTCTGTTTTAAATACCAACCTAAGTGAAACAAGAAAATCAGATATTTGGGAATCACAAGACTATTTTTGAGGAATTCATTAGAAATACCAAGATAAGCATTTTGTGATATTCACTAGTTACGACATACCAATACTTGTGAGTTAAACAACCAGGTTGTTGAGTACAGCTACTCCGTAACACAAAACTGAAATGTCCATATTCTCCATCCACTTTGTCAGTTTGGCTCTGACAGTCTCCCAGGATCCAGTCTTGGGCAAATCAGATTTCTGACTCCAATCTTTTTCTCACACTGTCCTTTCTGTTTCAAAGACAGATCTGAGGAGTTACTACAGCTCAGGAGTATTTTCGTTACAGATGCTGCGGAAAATGGGGAAAAGAGGATGGGTATTTCAATTGGTACTCTTCCTCCTACACACTTTTAAGTTTGTGGGAGAGAAAGGTTGGAGAAGTTTGAGAAGAGTTGGTTATAGCTCTTTTTATTTCCTTTGCTACTGGAAGGAAACTTCACTCTCATTCCCTGACCCTCTGCCAGAAACAACCTCCTACTACCAGGATTGCCACACGAAAACCGTCAGCCAAGTACTTGCTGGGGGCTCAGATGCAGGCATGGCTGAGGTGGGGATCCAGCCTGCCGCCAGGAAAGGGGCTGGTTGCCCAGACCGTATGAAATTATTGGGAGCAAACAGGAGATTGGAGCAGAAACATTAGGAAGAAGTCCAGGAATAGGCTAGATTCAGAAGTTATATATTTCCACAATTTCTGCAACTTGTTGGAAATCCCTATCTAAATTTTATGTAGTAATTTGGCTGCTATCTTTTGTCTGATTAGAACTAAATGTAGAATGTACTTTAACTCTACTAATTCCCTTAATGTCATTATCTGGAGTTTGCAGAGGTATTCAGTAATGTCTACCCTGGTGCCCTTTACATAAGGTTCATTTCTAAGTAATAACACAGGCTGAGGATTCAAGGGGTGATTTAGTTAGAGCTAAATAAGAATGACTTGAATTAAAAGAGAGGGAAGAGGCTTCTTAATTTGGACCGTAATTTTTTTCTTCCTTTGTGTTATCATTGCTTTTCCATCTCTCCTTTAATAAGATGTCTCTCCCTCCTCCCTGGGATCTGTCTACTTGCAAGGACCTTTGCATCTATCTTTTTCTTGCCTATTTTTAGTGCACATCTGTTCCTGTTTTGACCTCAATTCGCTCTCATCTGGGCCTTAATTTTTCTATGTCTCCCTACTGCCAGAGCTTCTCACAGCTGTCAGATCCCTTCCTTCTAGCAGATGCATAATCTTTCTGTTGGTGGGCAATGCCTAGACTCCCTCCCTCGATGTGCTGCCTGCTAGGTGAAGGCAGCTCTCCAGGAAGCAAGCCCCTGCCCAGCTGTGCCACCTCCTTCACCTAACTCCTCACTTCCACGAGAGTTACAAAGGCTTTAACTTGCTCTCTGTTTTCTCCCTGCACTTTTTATATTTTTCTAACACCCTAAAATTTTCCCAAGAACTGCAATTAAAGTTGTCAGCCTTTACAAGCATGACAATAAATGCCACTTTTGTTCATTTCATAGACTGTATTTTGATTTTCTTTACATTGGTAATGATGAAAACGGTTTTGTTCTACCTCATTTCTTCTCTCTTCTCATGTGTTCATTCACTGGTAGAGTTACCGTTTTCATTATTTTTATTACTCCACTCTCTCTTTCATTAGGTTTTCCTTTTCTCCCTTTTCAGTTTCCTTATTTTTGTCTGTGCACACAGTTAACATTTTTGCTATCCCACAACTTCCTTGCACCATTTTCTTTGGAAAATTCAGGCTGAGAGTCGCCACATCAGATTAAATGGGGAGCATTAAACAGCTGTTGCTTACAGGGTGGGCTCTGGATCTGTGCAGTGGCTGGCTGCTTAGCTGGCACTGAGGATGGGGATGCTCCAGCCAGTGCCTGGGTCAGACTCCACATCCAAACACCTCCTGGCAGCATGAATTAGGAGCATGAACAAGGAGATGGAGGAAGGTCTTTACTGCTTTATTCTAGGCCACAGAAACACGTTTGTAGAAGAAAATGTTCATCCTTACCTCCACAGGTGCATCTACTAATGCATCTAATGCTGATCTAAATCACAGCAGTGCCAACATAAACATTGGTGGATGCTGACAGGCAACGATGTCTGCTGGCACTTGGCCCTACCAGCACTCTCCAGTGACTATGAGTACAGCAGAAAAAATTTTTTGCCTCCTCTCCTTGTCATTACTGAGACCCCTAATGCTGTTCCTCCATTTGTAAAAAAAGATATTTTTTTTAAAAAGTGTCATGGTTATGCAAACAAGGATCAGCTAATATAAATATTTTCCCTGTTTAGCTAATGTATGCTATACTTTTGTTCCAGTCAAGTATCTGCAGTTTCAGTGTTACGAACACTGATGTTTTGACAGGATATATTAACTTTTAAATAAGACACTCAGGATAATATTTTAAAAATATATTAATTTTTACAGAATTACTCTATATTAGATGCATTTTATCCAAAGGTCACGTATACCTTTAGCAAATTCAGATTAGGTAGTGAACATGTCAATGCTAGAAATGTCTACTTTAATTGCAAGTAACATTGTAGGAAAGAGGTATGTGCACTGCAAACAGTGCTCAACTGAAATGTTAAAAATTATGCCTTCTGCTTTTCCTCCCTCTTAGAACACAAAGAGAATCTAATTAACATGCTTAGTGTCTCTCCAAAATTCAATTCAAGCACAAAGTATGCTATCAAAGGCTTGTACATCAGACAGAAAAGTAATTTGGGATGAGTGAGCCATCTCTACAAATACTTTAACTCTAATGGGTCCATATGAAAAACGATACTGAATGCAGTTAAAAGAACTTTACCTGCTTTCAAGAGAGAATAATAAAGTTATCAGGAATTTTCCTTAACCTTAAAGCTTTCTTGCAATTGTTGAGCATGGTTGTGTAACTTGATAACTGCAGAAAATCACACAGTATCTTGTGAGTAGACTTCTGCGTGACATTTTCCTCTTCTGTGATCTTATCTCAAGGAAGAAAGTTTTCTCTCTTACAGAGACCGAATCTTTCAGGATCTGCAGTTTTTCAGGTTCTCTCGAATTTCACACAAAAGTGTAATTTACAGGCTTTCGTTCTTTTATCCTTTTTTTTTTCTTTTTTAAAGAATTTTCTATACATTAGATTTCAAGCTACCCTTACAGCATTTCCCATCCATGTCATTTCTTTGCTGCAGTATTCTGCATCTTTTTGCTGCAGATGATAAAACAGGTTTCACCATTGTTTATCATGTGCCCAGGGCTGCTGTGTCATTTCAGTATATGCAAGATAGTAATCAGCTAAATCATAAAGAAGAAGGAAAGGAACATAAATAACTGTTTCTTTCAAAATCCCTTTATGGATTGGAATAAAGCAGACCCTCCCACATTCAGTACAGTAAATGAACAGCTCACTATCACCCATCATTTGCTCTGGTTTTATGTAGATGCACTATTCTAAGCACATTAAAAGCCATGTTGATAAGAGCAAAATGGTTTATTTTTTTAGTCTAAATTTCAAAGAAATATTCTTTGGAAGGTAGGTATGTCTAAGGAACAGTGCCTTATCACAGAACTCTTATTAGCATTTCTTCAAAGATGCCTTCTACCTGGTCCCAGCTACAAAGACAAAATCTGCATTTGAATACAGACATTCAAAATGAAGTTGAAAATTGTCAGTCTTATGGAAAAGATGGACATAAACCAGAAAACTGAATTGTAGCAGAAGGAAAAAGATAGGGTGCACAGATAAGCAGTTCTTGTGTGTTAGATATAGCATCAGAAAAAGAAAAAACTGCTTACGTTTCAGAATCACAAAGAAAAAAAAGCAAATTTGGGCCATTTGACTTGTCACCAATTACCACTAGTGCTAATGCCAAAATGGTCCCTTACTTTATGAAACTATGACGTCTTTCAGTGTTTCTAAGTAATTACTGCCAAGAGCACTGAAATATAGGTTCCAATATATCCCGACCTGTGTGCTGAAATCCTGTTCCTTCACAAAAATATTGAAGGATAATTATGTAGTCTCTATGAGACAATTTTTCCTCATAAACCCAGGCAATTAGGGTTCAAAAATCAGTATTTTTATTTTATTCTATACAGTTTAGTTGTGCCAAACGTATATAAAAGTAAATATTAATCACAGCTTTTGAAATACTTGTTTAGAATAGGACTTAGAATCATAACAATGAATTCCACAGACAAAACTACAATGAATAAACATTACTTCTTATCCATTTTGTATTTTAAACCTTTTAATTTAATCCCTTATTCATATGTTCTGAGAAAAACGTAAGTAGGAACTCTTGAATAATATTTATATACTCTTCCTCATTTCATTTCACCACAGAAAAAAACATTCCAGAGGCAGTTAAGACAGAGACCCTAATAGTAGCTGAAGGATAAAAAAGTACTATAAGAAACTAACTGCTGCCAAAATAGATTGTGAAAAAATAATTAAGACCTTCAGTGCTCAGTGCTACATTTAAATTTAAAACAAAAAATGGAAGTTTTGCTTGAGTTATGGTTTTCCTTTTAGCCACATCGAGATGCAATATAGTAAAGCTGACTTTTTTTTTTACCTTTTTCAGACCAAAGCACCAAGATGTTTTACTTGTTGCCTACAGTTTGTACAGAAAGCAAACTCACACATTCACTCCTGAAAGACTTGCAAAAATTGTACTTTACCGATTATTTTTTTCCACACTATGTGGACATATAACTGCCTTAGATATTTTTTTGAAGAGCCACCCAAATTAAGAAAGTGAGTTTTGTTTTACATGACAATCTGATATTGTACTATTAGCCACCCTACAAAATAGTGTACCTTAACATCTTCGCCCTCTCTTCTGACTATCTGTAATTTCATGGAGCTGTATACAAGTCAAATGTTTTCTTAATGTGTGTCCTGTGACTTGTGAGAAATAGAATGTTAATCTGTAGATCAAATTTCTTCTCTTGCAGTTACCTCTTGAATTTTTATATGGTATGTATTGTGACATTTTGCCTCAAACAGAACACCCCTGCCAGTGGTCGGTCTGTCTGTATATCTGAAATTGTGAATGCTTCCATGTTGCAATCATCTCAGCTGGGTTTTCACTACACAAATACCATGTTTTTGTAAGCCCCATGATTTATTTTAACATTATTTGGGGGCAGATATTACATATTAACAGATTAACTAGTCAATTAACAAAGGTGTGTTTATACCCAAATTTCATGTTTATCTTCCAGAAAGATAACTGATTATCATTACCACTTAATTAGCATCCTTGTGACTTCATTTGCAACATTCCTCAGTTATAAATGACTATACTCAGGTATGATGACTTATTATAATTTAAGCATATCAATCAGTCTAATCTCTCCAGGACAATAATACTTGATATATTAAGGTTTCACTTGAAATACTTGCAAAGAATACATGCCAGATAGCTATCTTGCCTGTAGTGAAAAGCAATGAAGAAATCTGGTTCCCTCACTCTTCAGCTGTCTAGTAATATCCAGAGGTTTATTTTACGGAAACATATATTTACCTTTTTTTCCCAATGTGCTTTACTTATTTGTAAAATTCCCTTCTTAGTCCCCCTAATTTGTTGCAAATTTGCCCGAGTTAATGTTTCCATGGACAACAATTATTTTTATTTTTTTTTAAGATTTCGTTTTGGTTCACTTAAACTCTTTTAAGAACTGCGTATCATTATTTAAACAAACTTGTCTTCCTGACCTTTTTCTTTCTTTCTATCCAGGATAAACTTACTTCTTGCTGAAAACAAGCATTAGAGTTCAAATATAAGTTTTCAAAATTACTTTGGAAGAAAACTTTTCAGATAGAAAATGAAAACATTAGATGTTACAATCCAATTTCCCAAATTTAATCTGTTGAAACATTAGCAGAATTTAGCGGAGAATAATATAAATAGCTTTAAATAAAATCTGACACTAAGTTAAAGTATCATTTATGCCTGATCTTGAAAGAATAACTGGACATGTTCATAACCTATGAGATCTAATTTATTAATAGTGTCAAGCATTGCAGCCTTTTTAGGTGTAATTCTTTCAGGAGACTTAGACTTTTTTTTAGAAATGTGAGCAGGTTTGTCCAAGTGATTAATCACTGAAGTAACCTACTAAGAAACACAGTGGGTTCCCAGTGCTTTGCCTCACAGTTAAGCCTGGAATTCCTTCCAGAATATCGGACTCAGTCAAAGAAAGTTTATGTTTTAGTCAAGAAGTTACTGATCTCTGGGTAAAAGTCGGTGAATGTAGTGAGTGCAGTAGAAGGATCTACTGATCCCACAAGACTCAGCTCTACCATGAATCCGTTACGGAACGTGGATAGGCATTTTCCCCTTTTTATTGGTCAGTTCTTTACAGGTGGACACACTCTCATTCTGTTTATCCCTCAAAATTGCCATGGAACATGGAAGTCTGCTCATGTAAGATTTGCATATTTTCTTTGTTAGTACGCAGCTGCTACAGAAGATGTAAGTTTCCTGAATCTTCCTAAAAATGACCAAATCTTTAAATATACCTCCCTTGGAGTAAACCAATAAGGAATAAAGAATACCCTACCTTTTTTAAAAACAAAACAACACAACATATACTTTAACAGATGCTAGTTGCTTGCTACATAAGTACCTGGTTAGTTTTTGATTACAATGCTGCTGGAAGTCTCCCAGATTTTGATTGCAAAATTTAAACTGATGGAGTTTTAACATTTTTAATTTTGAAAGGAGCAACGTAAGCCAAGAACAAATTAAAAATATCCCCACTGGAGCAACATAGTGCAGAAAATTTGAACAAATTTACACATAAGAGGAAGCAAATTTTGTCAAACCCTATTTGGAGTCAGGCAGATAAAGCAGGCATTGTTTATAGCCTGATTTCCTAACTGTAATGTTTATGCACACATTCGCGCATCATTACACATCACTCAATGTAAAAGAAAAAAAAAAAAAAAGTCCATCATAAAACTCAGCCCAATATCCATATCAAATTCAGGCTTTAGTCTGCAACAGTTAAATATGAATGGGTAAGATTTACTTGGTATATCACAGAATTGCACATAAGTTAAGAAAAAAAAGCCAAACAAGCTCAAACCAAAAAAACTTACTGGAGACCAGAAAGTCAATGATGGAGAAATGCTGTGCTATGACTCAGGATCGTTTTAAAGATATGTTATTGCAATAAACATGGCAGGAATTATCTTTGCACATACCTGCACATTACACTTCTTTTCAGCAGGTTGGGTTTGTTTGCAGAGACCTTAATTCAACATATGTAACTCTGAATATGCTCAGGAGGTAACAGACTTCATGACAAACAAAGGGAACAAATGTAGCGAGGTTTTATTAAGGGGGAAGCCATACAGAGAGTATAATCTTCAAATAGGTCTGGTAAGTGAAACAGCATCGCTAGCAGATTTCTCAGCCTCTACATAGTCCTGCATGGGCCTGAACCATTAACATAATGCAAGTCATTAACATTATCTTAATATTTGTATTATTACTTTTTATGAGCTTCTGGGAAAAATAATAAAACTGTACTAATATAAAATATTTGTAACAACAACCTGTAACTGTCATCACTTCTTCATCTTTGTATGCTAAGAATTACTGCCTCCATCAAACTTTGTACAATGTCTGCTCTACATGGTTACAGAAAAACAAGAACCGGCTGAAAAGCCACAATTTACCTCATGACTTTTCCTTTTGTGACTTAATATAATGGTTACCACGCTACCTTGTCAAGCTGGAGATAAATGGAACAGTTGGATCCTAGAGCCTAAAAGTTTCAAGCCTGGTGGTGCTTACATACTAAGGAATGGCTGGAAGCAGCCAGAGCTCAAGGAGAACTGAGTGCTTTGCGAAAGACCATTACTCCAGAAAACAGTACACTCTCCAGCTAGTCTTCCTTCCTTTTCTTTTTTTTTTTTTTTTTTCCCTCCTCCTCCTGTTGTTGAAAGGTTAGCATCAGTTGGCACCCCTTCCTGCTCACCATCTGCCAATGTCAGTAAAACATCGACCATTCTGACGAGAAAGGTGAAAAAAACCCATCAGGTTCAAACATACAGTTGTATAAAAGTTCATGCATGATTCAGTCTCCTGCAGGGCTTTTTAGTCTATAGCATAAGTCTCTATAGCCAAAATGCAATAGAGAGGAAAAACAGTGCAGGAAAATGAGTCCTACAACTTCAAAGACCATACTTCACCCTTGTTCATCACACAGAGCAGTACCTAACCTGCTGCCTTCAATGTGAGTAACACCCAGCTACTTCCAAAATAAGCAACAGGGAAAACTTGAGCACTATATGAATACAAGTATTTTTAAAAATGTATGGTGCCTGGCAGTATTACAACTTTGACACTGAAGCTTTTGATTTCCCATTTGTTACAATTCTTTATGTAGAAGAACTGAATATAGTTGGGCTTGTAAGAAAATGGCCCTTCAACTTCACAGGGGTCACCCAGCTCAACTCTTAAACTTACAATTTTGACTGCAATGCTGCCAGTCCAGTTCATGCATCAAGCAGACTTCATCTGGGCATTCCTGCATTGGACCAAGGGATCCTTATCCACAACAGATGAGGAAAGGCCAGCTCAATGCAGAAGGCGCTCCAACCTGGAATGCCTTGTCCCAAATCCTAGACCCTAACAGCCTCTGTGCCATTCACAGCCTTTGTCTGCCCCACTCTTGCTGAGCAGATTGACACAGCCCCACAGGCAGCATTGCTGCCACAGCCCAAGAGGTGGAAACAGATTGTCTGAGGATGCTGAGGGCTGCAGAACACTTTGAGGTTACGTTCCTGATCAGAAACTGCCATAGGTTCCAATCTAGCAAAAGGATGAGTGCTCGAACTGAACGGAAAATAAAATTTGCAATCTCAATTCCTCTTTGTATGTAATCTTAAACAAAAGTCACAAAACAAAAACAACCTAACAAATTTTAATTAGAAACCACACACACCTAAAGCCAGAATATTTTAGAAACAGGAGACATCATAGTGAGAAATGGCAGAAAACTGTTTAATTTTCAGTGACGTTGCTGGAATATTGTCTTTACTCGGCAAGTACTTTGCAGCTCTCCTACTCAACTTCCTGTGCCTACAGTGCGATATATTTACAGTTTTAAAATAGTTTTTAATGGTTTTCATAAAAAATGGGGCAGTATGTGTTAACATTGATCCAAAAGTTTAAATCATGAACAGGTGACAGAACAGGAATGAAGAGAACTGATTTTCTTTTGTGTGGAAATTAATAGCTAGTAGGTAACTTGGAGCTGGCTAGTAAGATAATTTTTGTTAAAATAAATTATGTTTGCCCAACAGTAGCAGATTTTAGATTGTTCTTTTATTTTCAGGTAATAAAAGCCTTTACTGCACCATCTTTGGCCACTGGAAATTTCAGAATTGTTTTAAAACCAAGTAAAAACTAGTTGGTGAGCTTCTTTGGTATCTGTCCAGTAAAGTAATAAAATTCATTCAGACTGCAGTATTAAATGTTTATATAGATGTTTGCATGTGTGTTGGGCAGCTATATACCTACACTACGCACAAAAGTAAAGAAAGAACTTTAAAAGCTCTAAGAAACAAATTACAACATTTTTCTTTCAGATGACAGAAGATAATTTAATACCTTAAGAGCTTTCCTCACAGAGAAGCCACAGTGCTCCATTTTTCATGATCTGTCTGTACTTTCTTATAAAGAAAGAAAAACATTCTAACTGTAACTTTCCTCAGTCTGTCCTTTCCCCTTTAAAATATGAATTAAACCTGTGGATATGCCTGTGATCTAATGGTATTGTCCAGGACATTGAAAATGTCTCTCCAGAGGTAGGTGTCTTAGCGATGTGCTTAAAAATAGGAAGAAGGAATATGGGCCCAATTAGGAAAAATTTATCTCTGTTCTTCAGTAATGCAGAAAACATCATCTAGCTTTGATTATGTCCTTCAGAAGTCTGAGAGCCCTAAAAAAAACCCCTCTCACCCATAACATTTCCCCTCTACAGTCTGAAGAAACACATTAAACAGAAACGAAGCCACTTTCCTGAGCTGCACTGAGAGTACTTAAAGCTTATTTTTCAAGTTACATGAAATGTCCTCTTTCATGTAGTCTACAATATGGTTTGGTTTTTTTAAACCACAATGAATGTCCTTAAAACCAGAGGTTAATGCTAAGCGAGCACAGTCTGGTTAGCTGCTATGCAGGATAGCTCCACACCGCTGCAGCTGTTTGCACAATCAGCTCCAACAGGGGCTGCCCATCTGGTCAAAGGCAGTTGCTTTGAAAACTACTCAAGGATAAGACCACTTCTGGTTTGACCAAGATTCTGGGCTTGTGGTTTTGGAGAGAAAAGTTCAAGGAATACTTTACTGCGCAAATAGCTACCACAATTGGGGCTATTCACATGTAAAGATGCTCAGTTCTCCATTTTTTAGCATGGTAAAGCAAGGCATATGTCTGCAGAGGACCTTTAGGTCTCTTTTGGACTCCCGTATACTGTCAACATTTAAAGACAATTAATTAAAACACTTTAAAAGGAAAAAAAAGTTTAAGTTATTCCCACATAAGCATATTTACATACGCGAGACCTTGCTGCTTGCCTGAATGTATACAATTCCAGGAAAAGGGAAGATACACAATGCTACTTGTATGTATAAGAAGAGAAACAAAAAGACAAAATACTATTTTAAAGAATATGAGTGACTGCCTCCACTGTAGCAGTTTGGCTATGAAAAATTACTTTAAGCTGTTCGTATTTGATCGATAGCTTATCTCCTCAGAACTGCTGCACGTGTTTTTGAGCCAGTACCAAGGGCTGATGCGCCACTGGAGATCCTCACGCTGCTTTCAGAAGTGGAAGCTGACTTCCACCCCAGGTACGTGGGAAGAGTATGTGCAGCTGGCACGAGGGCACCTGGGGGAGGAAACCTGCACCCAAGCAGAGCTGCGGAACACTAACTCATACCGACAATTCCTTAGTTCTGCAAAAGAGCGATTTTGTAGTCCCGCCTCACTGACGGGTACTGCAGGCACGAGCACGTTTCACGCAACACTAATTAAAGAACTGCTTGCTCTGGTTCACCAGTATTGTGCTTCTGTGCTGCTGAGCATCCCCATGTTGAGAGTTTATTTCTCTGACTAATTTTAGGCACACAGGCAACTTTTCCTGTAATTAGGCAAGAAACATATGCCTGATTGACTGTACCTGTCACAAGTTGCCGTGTTGATTTTGAGAAGATCCCAGATGAATTCTGCAGGGAGCATTCACAGGCTCTCCTGCAGCACTCGTGCTTATTTTGTGACTGCCACGGTACTGAGGACGTGTGCACAGTGTGTCAGATCACATTAACAGACTGCTGTCCATCCACCTCCCAGAAGACCCACTCCTGGCTCCAGCTGCTGAGAACCAGCTGCTGCTCACCGCACTCCATGGAGGTAGAGCCGTTCCTGCTCTCCCAGGCCCTGGCCGCTGCCCGTCCAGCATGGCCAGCACCGACGTTATTCCCTATCTACACCAAAAGCTGGGCTTAAAACCAGCCACCTCCTGTTTGCACCAGACCTGACCCTAGTTTCCCTCAGTTTCAGAACAGTTGAAACTGGATAGATGCAAAAAAGTCTAAAATGCCCACCCTATTCCCCCACTCCCCTTTCACTTTTAATCCCTTGGTCCCGAGCCAGAAAGGATGGTTACTTCAAAAGACATATCTAGCATGAAAGAATCTAGGGGATAACATTAGTATTTCTACAGATAATCTCAGACACTTCATAGTCTCTGCTACTTATCTGAGATTTGCTTGACAGATCTAATAGAATGATTTTCACTCTTAATGTGTATCTGTTTCTAGACAGGCAATACAATTACCCAACACTGGATTTCCACTGTAAAACTGAACTTGCTTTCCCATATGGCAATAATTGCAGTACAGGATCTCAGTAGGCGTATAAAACTGAGAGTACAAGAAAGATATATAGCAGAAGCAAACTATGCCAATTCTGAAAACATTTTTATGCAAATTGAAAGCTACAACCAGGATTTTGAACTAAACAGCGTAAGTGTATTTTCAGTTTTGGGAATCAAAATAGAATTAGGTATGTAGTTTAGGTCTATAGGTATATAGACCAATTATCTCATTGCTTATTTTAAGAAAAGGATGAGTAACACAGATTCATAATAATGCATGATTATGCCAATCTTAATAAATGTTAAAGGAAACATCCCTAACATTGTGAAGACATGGGATATTCCAGTGGTTTTTTTCTTCACTCCTTAATTTGAATCTTTGTCACTAATAGTGAATCAGTAAGGTAGGGCTCAAAGAACACTGTAAAGATTTAAACAATCTGGGGGGGGGGGGGGGGGGGAATTGCTGCAGTTGATTTTCCTCTTTTGAAGCTTTTATGTCAAGAAAAAGAAGAGCAGTTAAGACAGTACATATTGAATCAAGAATGATCAAAAAGTTATGGTTTTACTAGGAAGCACTAAGGGCTACATGAGCCAATATAACTTTTTTTATCTGTACCTATGATAAGAAATGTTTTATATGTATACAAAATAGGTCCATTTTTCATTTGCAGTTCTACTGGGTGTGTTTGGAGAGGCATTTACACAATAAACTACTTTTTATTGCTTCTCCTTACTCTTAGCACTGCAAAGCTACTCCAGAAAATGAGAAAGATTTTACTTTACCTCACATATGAATACAACTCTTAGTAAAGTCCACTACTGCTGCCATTTTGCACATGGTGACACCAAATGATGATACTAACAGTCTGAATAAGCCCCAAATGATTTTTTGGGGTCTTCATTCAAGTTTTCAAAGTAAGAAGTTTAGAAAACTGTGTGTGTGCAGCTATAAAGTGGAAGTGTATGTATTTGATGATAAAAGAAGAGTGTCTGCCATACAGCCTGCTTAGTACTTCATCCAGTTTCATTATCAAGTATTTAATTTTTTCAAAGGTAAAGATGAAATTTCAGAAATCTATTTTGATATTTTTCCATTATGTTTCTACACATTGTATTGCATAAATATCTGAAAAAATAATCTTGCATCCAAAACAATAGTCACAATCATAAATCATTGAGAAAAAACCCACCATACTTTTTTTCCCTCTAAACCTTGTTGTAAAGGACTTAAATAGTACTCCTTTAACTCAGTCTGTTGTCTAGCACAGGAATTTCTTCTTTTATTCCACAGTACTTTCAAAACTGTACTAAATTTCTATTAGTTTGCTCACTAGAGACTGGTATTTCCTCAATCAGCTGCAACATGTTGCACTGAAAATGTGGATCAGAAAGTCTGCCAGACACATGACACTGCTCAGAAACGAGATACTGTGCCTTAAAACAATGAAACTGATCCACAAGCAGATTCCGACTTTCAATTCATGAGCATAACTTCTTTGTAAATATTGTATTACTTTCTTTTTCCCCCTACAGATAACAAATTTATCACCTAAATAAAATTATTCAAGTTAAAAAAAATACTTTGCTTTATAAGATCAAAATACTTTGGTTTAGAAGATCTAATCCTAAAAATATACCTGTAGGAAAAGCCTAATTTAACGGAGGATACTTCTGAATTAAAATAAATAAATTACTCATTTTCTCCTGCTTGTTTAAATCTTTCCAATATTGGAAAAGTTATCAGTAAAGCACTGTGTTTTAATTCTTTACAGTGTAAATCGGTTCAGCTGCTCCATCAAACTTGTTGCTAAGAGCTAGGAATTCTCCATCCAAACATTACATAAATACAACTTAGCTACAAAGAAAGAGAGCAGTAAATCACAGTGTCTCCGCATTTGTAATTAGGAAGCTATAAATTCCAACAAAGGAGAGGTTAGTTGCTTCTCATATATGTATGTGTGTGTTCCTATACACACAGATATGTTTCTATTGTGCTGTAAGAAAACCCTGCAGCATACTGAAATCTGCCTCCGTGGGGGAGTTACCATGGTCTATTTGTTGTAACAAACTTTGTTTATTTAGGGACCACAGAAATTCTCTGGCTCCAGGAGTACTGTCTGGTTGCAGTAAGCTCATTTTATATTGGCATTGTTAAATGCGTTTATTGAAACAGCTCCAGGCTTTACATGCAGAACCTCTCCTGACCCCCACCCAAGACAGAAACAAAACCTAAATAACTGCAAGTGCACAGCAAGAATGCGATGTACTTGAAAATAATAGCTAGTTAAGCGAGCAACTATTTAAAATATTAGCAAATCAGCATGTGGCCCTGACAAAAGAAGACATCTAAATACTCTCCCCCTCCCTTCCTTGTTTTTTATTGCTCTTCCAGAGGAATGAATCACAGCATTTGTTTGGTATTAGGAAAGGCCTCAGTTTAACCAAGAGCTTGGGGGAGTCTCAAGCACAGGACAGGTCACTCATTAATTTGGTGGAACGTAAGTAAAACCTGTATTTATCAGCCTGGCACCTTCTGGAGAAAACAATTTTATTATTTTTTTTAATAAGCAATAAATGTAAACAACCTTGCAAAATGAATTCTGAGATTTCAAGGAATCCCATTATGACTTGATACATTCCTATAAAAGATACAGTATTTTCTTCTTCTGTATAAGTTTATGTACAATACTTTAGGCAACATGCACCCAACACGCATAAACTGTTTATGCTGTTCTGCAAATCATTCAAGGAATTTATGTAGTAAATGCGTAATACATATAAAATTAGCTTGTAAAAGGCAAAGCACATATAGGATAAATGGAACAGCAATGCAGAAAAATAAGCCTATTAGTACTGTACGCTGCAGTAATATCCCATTTAGAAGTACTTTAACTAATGCCAGTCCTTGAATGCTGGTGGTAACAGAAACAAAGGAACAGATTATTCAGAGGTGCCAATGTTTCTCAGCCTAAGTAAACCTCCACATGATTATTTATGATGCTTTAATTGTCTGTGAGGAGAAATCACTACTTTTGATATTACTACACACCCCTAATTCATCCATGCCTTTCCAAATATCATTTCAACAGCAATGCTGGTAACGGTCCAACCTTGAGAAAAACACCACTACTAACACTAGCTTACCAGAACTGAGTGCTCTACCAGCCAGAGTAGGTGAGGAACAGCAGTCAGATATGAAACAGCCAGGCTGCACAAAGCATCCCAAGGGCAAAAGATCAGACAGAAAAATTCTCCTAGGCTCCTTCCTTTAAAAATAATGCTTTTATTCTCTGTGCTGAAGTAATTAAGAAACATTTTATACTAATAACTTCTTCCATCTCTTTGCAACTAGTACTCTGGAGAGCAAACTCCTAAGAACATAAATTCCCTCAAATCTCTCATGGTCGTATTTGCTAAACATGGCTCTACAATCAAGTTGGCTACAAGCTTTCTTAGCAGTAAGCAGAAAATCTATTTTGATAAACTGAGTGTTATGCATCAGTTTAATTTTTACACTGCATGAGCAACATTCATTTCCAACACACACCATGCACGTTGCATCATGCTTCCTCCGTAGTAAAGTTTACATAGATATCTACACATTTGCATCTTTCACAAACCAACTAGCACTAAGTAGCAATTTAACCAGAAAATGCATAATTCAACAGCTCCCCAAACTTCCTCATTCACAGCCACATTACATATGTTTCTGCTTCAATTCAACACCATGAGGATCTTTGATAGACAAGTGTGTTACTCCTGCAAACTTACACATACATACAGATCTTTCAGACATTTTCAGCACTCACTTTTCTTAGGATGTTGGTATTTAGGTGATCTGTTCTTACCGCTTACAGTTCTGAATTCCCAGCTACCCTTACACTGAATCAATATTGAAACAATCTTCGCACCAAGCTGGCCTTCCCCCAGTACTAGAAGCTGTGTTATGTGAAAGAAAGAGCTGGTTGAGCAACTTGGTTCTCCTAAAAAATCACCCTTATGTCTGTCCCTGGAGGGGAAGCACCAAATTCAACCTGCCATTACCTATGCACCTGGATGAAACTGGTCAGTGCAGAGAGGTAAAAGAGGAGAGGCAGGCAGCAGAGACAGTGGCTGCTGGGACCCTTTATTCCCACCCCAAACAAAGTATGTAGTGGAGGAACAAGACAGACTAATACCCTATGACTCACTCTGAAAGGCATTAGTGTCTGTTCCAAGTCTCAACACCATCTCTGCTTCTAGTTTCTATAGTCCTGGTCTTTTCCCAAGTTTGTGTCACACTCAGCGCCCTGGCTGTCCCTGTTGCAGCCACTGGCTCACCAGAAGCCCACTGTCCGTGGGACAGAGCACCAGGCTGCTCCTTGTCCTCCCTGGGAGCTTCTGGGCAGCATCCCAGCATTTGGCAGGTAGCACGTGTATTACACTTGGTCACATTGACTGATGGTGTTGAGTCAGTGGATGGAGATAGAGCAGATAATTCTCTTCAGTTGAAAAGAGAAAACAGGGAACAAGGGAAGCTTCTGAGTCTCAGTGGAAACTGGGTGGTGAGGGATGTTATCTTGATTCTCTCAGATGTCCAGCTTATCTGCATGTCAGAGGCAATGTGGTAATGAAACTCAAATTCCTGAAACAAGATCAGCAACTGGAATGAACACCAGCTCTAAGCCACAGGACCAATGCTCTGAGGATTTCCTCCACGTTTAACAGGATGGCCGCAGCTACTATTCTACACGGGGTGTTTTTGCTTATTAACCGCCAAGTGGAACAGTATTCAGTGCATCCAATTCTGCCAAGCCACCCAGACAAAACTCAAGACTATTTCTCTGAGATCACAGGTCAAGTCTATAATATTTTTCTTTTATTCTTTTCAGGAGACAGAGATTATATAAAATCCATCTATTCTGTTAGCACTGTCAGACCTCTGCAATACACAGGTGCTTGATGTATGGTATTAGCTTTCCAGACGTTTTGATACCCTGTCATTCCAATAAGCTATCGAGATTGAAAAGTGAATTGAGAAGAGAGGAGGAAAATGCTTCGACTCCTCTGACAGCCAAGAAGAATTTCACAAATGCTGCATTCCCCCCGAGGTATCACCAGATAAGCACAAGCTCTATTCCCATTCAGCTGGCACTTGTTCTGTAACACTGCTGGCTGTCGCAGGAATGAAGATGTGCTGCCATCTCAAGAATGGCACAACATGCAACGAATCGTAAAGGGTCACAAAAATCTGCATTAACCTCTGTGACCATAAAATACTCTGCAGCTGGAGGTAAAATCCACAAAGCATTAAAAAAAAAAAAAAAAAAAAAAGAAAAGAAAAGAATCTGGAAAAAAATATAGCACCACTTAGCACTTTCAAAGAGTTTCAGATCTGGGGTTTTGTGCCCAGTTGGGAAACTTTGTTCGTTACAGCAGAATAAAACCACAATATTTTTTTCCACCCACAAGATTTTGCTTTACACTATATTTTTTTGATACAAGAGAAGCAGAGGAATATAGGCAGCAATAGAAAATGCTCCCTGGTTCCATTCTACACAGGACTTCAAGGTGGCATGTTTTACTGTATATCTACCCATTCTCCTCCATGGCTTTCAGCACCTCTAGGTATGGATGAAACTCCACCTACTCGTGCATCCACAGCCCCCTGGCATTCCTTCTGAGAGCTGCTGCATGCCACATACAGAGCTCTCCTAAAATCTCCTAAAACAAATCACAAGCGTTGGTTGGTTTTTTTTTTATTATTATTTTGGGTAGGGAGAGGGAAATTTGAATGATGGCTATCATCTGATTTTAGAGACCAAGCACTAGGAAAAATTACTTGTTGAGGGAAAGGTGAAGAAGAGCGGACTGTAACTTTAGGGTACATGAACCTGCAGGGCAGGGCAAACCACACGTGGGCAGGGTGACCCAGCACTCGTACCTCTGCTCAGAGTCCCTGTGAAACAACCTTCTCCTTTTGTAAATGGTGAATTAGCTTTCCTATTCAACTCTACTGATTTTCCCCTACTCCTGGGGGGTGCACACCAGGGACCTGGGGGTTACGTCTACCCAAGCAATTGCTAGTTTATACCATTTTGGTCCCATTTCTCCTCTTTCCTTACATCCCCTCTAAGGTAATCCTCATCAGGCAGTCATGCTGTACCTGCTTCCCTCCTAACCCTGAGTAGAGCATTAGCAATCTCCTTGCTGAGCTGCTGTAGGAGGACCGGTGGTGTGCTCAGGAGTAGATAGGAGGATTACTGGGAATGAAAATTAATTGCTGAGATTTTGGGATGCAGAATTGACTGAGATGAGAACGGACTAGGGAAGAGGTATGGGAATCTCGCTGAATGAGCTATCAGACTCCAGGCAGTGCAGAAGCCCCCAGAACGCTATATAGGGATACCATATTTTCATTATTATGCAAGGTTTAATATTTCTTTGTTCTGTCAAAATGTGTTAGGCACATTTGAGCTGCTCTGTGCCATTTTTCTTCATGGAAATTCAGAGAAGCTTCCTTTGTGCTAATACAAAACAAAAGGATGCAGTAGAAAAATAACTGTTCAGTTACGATACCTCTGATGGAATAAAGCTCTTCAACTAAGCTTCCTGCACTCAGGCTAAAAAAAAATCTTCTTTACCTCAAGGATCAGAGCTATGATTGACTGAAAGGAAGCTGATGAAGAATCAGACGTTGTTGAACAATTCATAAAACTCTCCCTGTTACAACCGAAAATGTACTTCTCACCTAGTTATGAACAGACCTATTGGTCACTGGGCTGTTTTTTAAAAATAGGAAACTCTATCTATTAATATTCAAAGACTTGTAACTCTTTGAATAAACCAGTAAAATTAAAAGTTTTTGTCTTTATGAGCATGTCCCTGATACATTATAGTAAGTAAATTTGCTTTGATGTGTTTTACCTAATTTTAAAATTGCAATTGCATAGCAAGATGAAATGGACTAGAATGTCAGATATACCACTGCAAGATTCTCCTCTCTTCAGATTTTCATTTACCCTTTTTATTAAAAACATTCATGATATTTAAAAATATTATATTCAATTGGAAGAATAATGAAAGTATGTTCCTCAGTTATTTTTGCTTCAGCCCTAAAATAATTTTTTACTAATACTAATGCAATAAAACACCAGCTTTACAACATATTGCACATACAGAACTAAGCAGCTTTGCTATTAGAAATTCAGTAGCTCATTATATTAGACATAGGGTTTGCCTTATGCTTGTGAAATTTTATCAGTATTTCCTTCTTTACAAGAAAATCAATTCCTAGGTTACCTAGTATATCCCCTGAGAGATGCTATAAAATTTCATTGATTCCATGTTTATTTTTTGGTAATAACAGCACAGTTAAGTCACTGCATTGTAAAAACATAATTCTAGTTAATGCAATGGTTTTAAATTCTTATGAATTAATACACCAAATATATGACATCTTATTTTTTTTTCTACCTAAATATATTAATTCTTTTATTAGAAAGCCTGATCTATCTGTAGCATCCAACTATATAATTTTCCTAATATTTGCTTAAGGCTATTTTACACAGTGTTTTTTCTGATCAGTGGATTCTTCAGTCCGTAATAAGTATCCCCAAAAAAGAATCATTAGCAGCTTTTTCCTCCCAGCTTACTGCAATTAAAGTGTTACATTTTATTCAGCTGGTGAGTTCTATGGACTAATGTTTTTAGAAATATAATTTGGTTAAGCCTTAATAGAGTTTTGAGGGGTTTTTACAATTATTTAATTAACTAGATTGATTAATGGCAAATGAAGAAACACGAGACTACACAGCTGGACTTGGTTTTAAAGCTCTTTTCCAACCTAAATGATGATATTATTCTACACGTATCAAGAAACCAGGACAGAAAGAACAACTCACACTACATTTCCAAAAGCAAGAAGAAACCCTCCATGGATTCCTACTATGCCTAATTTATGACCTTGTGACTTCTGCACTGGTTTAACTATTTCTTGCCATGAAAATAAGAACTCATATTGCTGCAATAATACCATATATAACTGTACCAAGATCTTCAATGAATTAATCTGCATGATTTCTATGGTCACCACCTTACAGAAGCAAAATAAAACCAGGGAACTAAATTTTTTGGCCACAATACAACGCAGAGAAAGCAAACTTGTGTTTCTAACTTAGTACTGCTCCCCACGTGCTCTTCCACACCTCTAGTGTGCCAGATTCTTCTGGCCTTTTTAGATCTGCTGTTCAGACCTGTTTGAAAGAATCTAAGAAAAGCAGGCTAGAAATATTTATTTCCGTAAGTGGTTTTGCAGGAAATATGAATAAAACTGTGTAGTATGCTCAACACATGGAATATCAGTCTTTTAGTCGACAGCACTCAACAGAAAGACAAGTAATTTTTGGCACTCAGGTTATTTTATTTGAATGGCCCTAACAGGATTAAAAAAAGAACAGAATACAAAAAGTACCGATACTATATAAGTGTTTTGGAAAGGTATAAATACACGTTTAAGGTGCAAGGCAGAGAAGCATTTAAAAGTAGTTGATAATCTTATTACATGAAGACTGTGCTCTCTCTTCTAGAGAAACATGGTGACTCCCACCTTCAGTAAAACAGTCATAGAAAAAACACATTTATTCTAGTATGTAATAGTGTATTTATAGTCTTAGGTAAAATTAAGCATAGTATTATTGCCATATGAGTATATATAGAGATATATATATAATGGGATGTACACCAAAAGAAGAGTTATGAAGAGCACTACGTAATAGAGATTTTGACAACTATTTCATAAAGAATAATATTCAGTGTGATATCAAAGAAAATAGAACAATTAATATAAAACACAATAGATAAAACCAGGAACAAGATAGTTATTCTTATTAATACTGAGTAGGTAAAAGAATGAAGAAGAAAATATTTGTTAAAGGACAGAAAGTGAAAATAAATAGGGTTGATACAGCCCTTATGGATATTAAATCCTGCACTGGGAAACCTGACTGTGTCGTGGACTCTCTAGGGCATGATTAAGCTATGAAATGACTTTAAAAGTTTTAAAGCCTGTACAAGGTGATGATGCTAGGAAAACAGATTTTTTTATACACATTCTCAAAGAATCTCTGATTCAAATGTTGGCAATAAGGATAGCAGGACAAGATTTTTGTTTGGTTTTTTGAGCATAAATGAAGAGCAAAAGACCTAATACCAGAAGTGACACAACTTTAGGCATACTTAGCATATGGAATAGAAGGTGGTAGTGAACTTACGGATCTACATCAACTTTAATGACAAAGAAAGGAAAATTAAGAAAGCTGAAAATGAGATTATAATACATACAGAAATTAACAGGTATAATTTTAGTTGCCATCAACACCACGGAAGCAAATCCTGGTCTTGTTTAAATCAGCACTACTTCAGTAATTCACTGGCTGAAAATTTGTCTCTAAACTCAAACACCTAGAGGACAGCCACAATAGGGCCACTGGAGGAACTTAAATCTTGACAAATACTACTGATATATCTAAGAATTATCAGATGACCTGAACATGCTGACTAAAGAAATTGAAAGCTCTTTCCTGAAGCCCAAGAAACATACTAAAATGCTGAGCTATGACATTAAAGTTCAGTGTCTCTAGCTTTGCCATTCTGCATTGCTGTAGACAAATAGCAATGTTCCATAGCTCTTCAGAAGGTGCAAGGAAAATAGGAAAACTTTTGTTGGTGTCCAAGCTGATGTGTGGACAATTAATGAGATCAGATGCTCATTAATCTGCTTTATTGGGTTTGGGGCAATTGAGAAATCCTTACGTCAATCTAACGGCCTATCTGCCATACACCTGACAATACTTGTTTAGTGAGATGGTAACAATCTGAAGCAGGCAATAATCTGAACCAGGTCTGCCCTTCAATGAAGTTTCAGTATTTTCTGTTAAAACTTTTCAAGTTTTCTTACCTAAGTAAAAGTCTAGGATCCCTTCAGTTAAGCTGGGAGATGACTGCGCTCAGTCACATGTACCAAAACCAGCAATTCATTGCTGGGGACCCACCCTGAGCCGACAGACCTCTGCTGTCTTCCGACAGCTGAGCACACCAAGGACATGCTGTGCGGGCAGCACTGCATCCGTTATGTTGGTGAAACCTACCGTCAGAGACAGTCTTGCAATATTAGGTACTCTTAAACTGTGGTATTCCCACAACGTTGACAGCTCAGGGCAAAAAAAAAGCTGCTCGGGAAGGACAGCAGGAATGCCATTTCTGCATTTCAGCAAAGATCAAAATGAGCTTCTTCTACCTTTGTTTTTAGGAAAACCTGAAAGCAGTGGAAAATGCTCACATTGCCTAAGCTCCACATAGAAATGTGTGGTGAAAAAGCAGAAATCTTTCATTGGCGCTTCAGGAAAGTTTCTTTTTTACGTTGTTCTGATAGGAAATATTAACACAGTAAGTGTCTGAACATGACTACAGCAAGAAGGCAAGTTTGCTTAGTTGCTTTGCAGTAAGCACAGAGAGCCCGATGGGGAGCATCAGTGCCATGCCTGCCTGCCCTTCTCTCAGAGGAAGGTACTCATCTGCATCTTTCCCCTATAACCTCCTGACAGTTTTCCCTAATTGTCATCTTCTGACAAAAATTCATTTTCAGTTTCTACCTTCTATTCAGGTTTGCTCAGTAGTTTTCAGCTCTACAGCTGACAGCCAAACACCACAATCACGTAAAATTGTTTCTTAGGAAACTAACCTAAAAATGAATGTTTACACTTTTCCTGTATTGTAACCACAATGTTAAGTTCAAGATCCATGTTAAAGAAGCACCAATATATACGTCTATAAAAAAAGCAAGTATTTCAATCCTTTGAGAAGCTGAGATTTTATTTATCTTCACATGACCTAGCTTCTATAATTTATACATGCAAAACATAGTAGTATACATGTTGCAGGGAATACAAGTGTCAACAAAGGAAGCGACCACAGTGCACTGAAGATGTATGCAATATTAGAGCCAGCAGGAGGTAAGCTGCTTTCTGTTCATATTTTACCCTAAAATACTTTGTGATGAACACACGGACTAGTTTTGGGTTTAGTGACTAGTTTAGAGAATGAAGAAGGGTGTAAAGTATGGACAGATGGAAGGTTATATGCAGTTGAAAATCTTGCAGTTCTATCAAAACTATTACAACATTCAAGGTTTCGCTTAAAACTTCAAGAAGTCTGGTGACTTAAAATTTTCTTTTTTAAAACAATTCCAGTTCTGGTAGTCATAGCACAATAATTGGAAATATAACCATACAGACAAAAAATAGCATATAAACCACTTACAGAAAGAAGATTCCAATTCTTCTAAATCTTGTTTTTCCTAGTTCTTCTAAATGGATTTTAAAACTACTTTTGCAAAACTGACTGTTTTAATCATGGTATTGGAAAATCTTAACTTGGTAATACAGAGAAGTAAAATCATATTCAAAATGATCTTGTCATCTCATGCCTATGTTCGTAAAATTGGAAGGACAAATCTGACCTAAGCAGGGAGCACTCTAGAGGAAGACCACATGGGGAAGCAACATTTCAGCAGGATGGGAGCTGGATTCACAGTGCCTGGCACTGCACATCATTTGGATTTTCTGTTTTATGATGGTACTCATGGACTCTCTTAGAGGGAGAGCTATCAAAAATGCAGAATCAGCTTCATGATGACTCTTTCAGCTCCATGCCCCTCCAGAAGCCAGGCACAACAGAAACTCTGCTTTAATGCCCAGGTAATGCCCACTGGGGAGTTCCCAGTCTGAACTGCTCAAGGCAGAAAGGTGATCTAGCTAGCACCCTACCTGATCCCACATCAGGAATTTAAACACCAACTATCAGTGTCAGATGCTAATTCAGTAACAAGAGGCTGGTTTCGCAGAAGCACAAGTGGGCAGTGGCTGCAGTCTTTAGCTACGTTCAAAGCACAGCAAAGCTCTGTAAATACTAAATGTCAACAACAATAAATAGCACTTTTCTCACCAAAACACATGCTCAGCACTTTCTGTAACATAGCACCTGGCCAGGGAAATGTATTTACTAATCATCACAGAGAAGTTACCCTAAAATTTTTAAGTTGAAAATCTCATTGCTTTGAGGTTTTTTCTCCCCTTTTTTTCTTCTGGCTAAAAATATAATATCCTATTAAAACTGTATACTTTAGGGACAGTGCTAATTTGTATGGATGTATACAAAGCAATACATAGGTTTGAAGGTTAGTTAAATAATGAAAATAGAATTAAGGCAACCATAATTTGACAACCATAATGAAAAATCTATTTATTCCAAGCAATTCTATTCCAATCCATTAACGTTACCCCTGTAATATATGTATTTGGATAAAAACAGATACAAAAATCTACAAAGATTAAAGATAATAAAGGAGTTACAATAAAGGTGCCATATTTCTAAATTGCATGGTGCACTGAAATTCCATGACTGGTGACTTTTTGTTGTTTTCTGTGTTAATTATTCCGAAGAAATATTTTAAATTTAGAATTTAAAAAGTGCAAAGCTTTCTGAAGAAAAAGCAACATGATTAGACACGCATATATATTTTTCAAATTTTGTGGAAACTGCACACTTTTTATATATGCACATTAGGTGGCAAACAATTTCTACATGTAAGAAGCTACCTCACCTTCATTCAAATATTTGTGTTTTACATGGAATGCTAAGACTTGCCTGCTAAGTATCTGGGTATGAATTTTATACTCCCATTAGAAAACCAAGATAACAGATATAAGAAACACCTGATTATAAATTATTTAACTGAAATAGACATTTTTTACTTCTACTTTTCACAATAAACCATTATTTTACAGTTGTTTGTAAAAAACACTTTTAAAATAAAAGTGAGGGGTTTTTATGAGATATACTCCGGTGTCGAGCACTCATAGTCAGTGTTACTGGCTATGTTGTGATTTCCTGAAACATAGGGTCAGGGATAGAAAAACAGAGAAAAATATCAATTCTAGCTATAAAAGAAGAAAAAAAAATGGTAATGTAAAAAAAGCCCTGAGAACTACTTCTGAAATACAAGATGCAGCTCTTGAGGAAAATATAAGGCAACAGGCATTTCTGTGAATAGTACTGATAATACTCCTATTCAAGCTACAACATGTGAATTTCCAGAACTATCAAGCAGCAAATTCCTATAGCTACTTTTTTTTTCCCCCCCTAAATTGGTAAGAACTACTTATAACTGAAACGTTTATTATACTGTCCTAGGGTTTTTTTGTGTTTGCCACTTTTTTCACTTTTTCATAAAATTAATAAATATTAAGGTTTACCCAAGAAATTATTTCAATCTTGCTACAATTATGCTATCATATGTTAATACAGTTAGAAGTGTGACATGAGAAGAATATAATTCCCTGCTAGTTATTGACTCTCACTGTATTCAATTTTACAATTCTCTCTTGCAAATTATTGCATTTACTGCATTTCCCACCATTCATACATTAAATCAGTGTAAAAGCTGATATACACCAGTAAGTCCCATTTGGAAAACCAGTGTGGCCCTTACGTGTGAAAAGCCTTGTCGGTATCATGTATTTCAAATTCATCCATACATGCTCATGACACACCCAGGCTCTGTGAGACCTACCTATTGTACTTAGTTATTTTAACCATGAAATAAAGGTTATGCTGGATATGAATAATGCAAAGCACTGCATTTCAGCATAAACAACGTACCTTCCATTGTGCTTTGCTTTGAGATAACGCAAGAGTTGATAAGAGGGAATGGGTGATTAAACTTAAGTCTAATTGCTCATTATTTTTACTTTCAAAATAGTATTTGTTTCAAAAATAATTTTCCTAAAGCAAAAGCTAAAGAAAAGACTGGCAGTATAGAGAGCATAAACACCTTAACTTCACATTATGGTATTTTTACGATTCAGACTTTTTATGGTTCAGACTGTTTCCTGGGAAACACACTTGGAAAAATATTCAACAGCAATTAGGTCCACAGATTTATGTATGTTTAGAAATTCCCTGACAAGGAGGAAGATAAGGTATTTGGAGCACAGACAGGTTCTAGCAGCCAGACAGAATGGGGACAAATAAAGGCATGAAAATTTGCTGAAGCCTTTTAAAATGAAGTAATTCCTCACGCAGTAGTATAAACGTCATACTGCTGTTAGTCTGCATTGTCAGCAAACACCTTAATGATCCAGAAGGTCACAGACAAGCTACTTTAACTCTAAAGGTGACGTTAAGCCTATTAAATTTATTTCTACTCTATTGACACAATTTTGCATTTGAAAGCAGGTACCAACGGCATTAAGCCACTCAAATGGTATTAACATTTATACAAAAGTCTAATTTCACAGGAAGACAAAGGTTCTGAGGGTCAAAATCAGTGTTACTATGAAGCTGTATATGCACTAAAAACTCTTCCAACTACAAATAAAACACACTTCTGGCTGCAACTTGAGATGATATAGGTCCAAAACCAGGCTGACGTGTTGTGCTTACAGCT
Organism: Falco punctatus; assembly: GCF_963210335.1. NCBI lineage: Eukaryota > Metazoa > Chordata > Aves > Falconiformes > Falconidae > Falco > Falco punctatus. The sequence continues at coordinate 27,048,327 of NC_137590.1, read as the reverse complement.
CCATACGCTTAGATCCCTGTAGTGATCAGAGCTGTACATACTGTGAGGCAGCAGCCAGCCAAGGATATATCTGCATAACCACTATACACATTTTCCTCTGACACTGAAAAAAAGCAGGGCTCAGCACTGGCCTCCCCTGTTTGGTTGACAATGGGCAGCAAGAGCGGCTGAACTACAGGGTCAACACAAAAGCCAGAAAAAAAACCACCAGTGATGGGGAAGAAAACATGTACAGAAAATTTCGCTGTGCAACAATTGCAGCTAAGCACAGTAACATCCTTTCAATCCAAGAAATTAAAAAAAAACCAAAAAACCAACAAAACAAAAAACAGCACCACCACAACCAAAACTATATAAATGTTGGAAGAAGTTTTTCAAAATTTTGTTGGCTCAAAACTGGCAGGGATCATGAGGTCTGCAACACTCTCATGGGATTAAGAGAAAAAACTACTGACATTTTCAAAGATCTTAATCTAAAATTGTGTCTGGCACTGTAGAAGTTGTTTCTTTTCTGAAGCTCAAAGCATTTGACTAACAAGTTTCTCCTGTGTTTATGAGACTCTTTTCACTCTGTTTTCTCCAGGGTTTCAAACTGTGATTTGGAAAGAATGTGTGCATTAGAAAAAGAAAGGAAGAATGGCTTCCAAAGTAAGAGAAAAATGATCTTCTATTAGCTTTGATTTGAGAACATCAATGCTGTTGGCAAAGGCTGATCTTCCCCGATTCAGGATATTTGCTTGGGGGAATCCTGCCTATCAATACTCAAAATGAGTTCCCTCTGCAGAGATGGGAAGTATGCAGTTTGCCAGCAAAATTTTGTTTTTCATTAATGTGACATGATTCCAGTAGTATGCTCCTTCAGCAGAAACAGGCTCGTCCTTAAGTGTCCTCCATCATGTCAGAGGGAGTTCATCTTCCTCAACATAAGTTTTGTTATAGTAGCTAAACTCTTTTGATTCCTCTTATCTCATATTAACTGTTTGGATTCCCAGCGGTGGTCATCTAGGGTAGGCATGACATTTTTTATTCATATTCGTTCTGTTGGTCATTTCAATGTACATAATAAAATTTCTAGTCCCATTGCAATAAAAATGTCGGTTTAGCCACAAATTTAATTAGGAAAAAAATAAGAACCTTTTTAAATCATCATAATTCAAATTTTAAAAATAAAACATTTATGTTCTTGATTTGAAGTGGGGGGTTTTGTTTGTTTGAAATCACTGTATATATTACTCCATCATATAGTAGTGACGCTACATTTTCAGATGCTCCTTTGATAACCATATAACATACAATGTAACAGCAAAACTATTTTTAAAAACCCACAAAATCCCCCAAACTATTTTACCAAAATGAAATCTTCTGAATAAGCCAACACAAATTAGTTTAAGAATTCTTCTGCACATAAAATTGCAGAATTTTAAGATTTTCCTCAAATTCATGAAAAAATACAGATGTAGGGTTTTTTCTTATAACAAAACTGCTCACTTTGCACTGCTAGTCTCCACAGAAAGTACTGGAGAGAAGTTATGAAACAATGTTGTCTTTGTGGATCTGAAGTTAAGAGGTGAAAAAACAATACTGCAGGATGCATGCTTTTCTAATTTCTTCAAATTAAGCAGCACCATATTTGGATAACTCTAGTAGGCCAGGAATAGCTCAATTCAACTATATTCTTTTAAATCTTTTCTTTCCAGACAATAATTACATTCTAAGTCAAGGAGAAAAATGATTGACATGAGCATACCAGGAAGACAGGAAAATAAAACCAAAAAAATAACCAACAAATCAACAAGGTATAAAAACCAAAGGAAAATTAACTCCTTTAAAAAGAGTTAAGAAAGAGAAAGAAAAGAGATAAATAAGGCAGAAGTGGAGTTACAACTGCACAGGGCAGAAACTAAGGCCTCCGGCCAAGAAGTCTGGGCTTTTACTGGCTTTTCCTCAGCACATTCAAATTCTCAGAGGCAGTCTTAGATAGCAAGGAACGGAGTAATTTTCTGTTCCACCAGAGACTTCCCACACACCCTTTTGACAAACCACTTCTAACTGTGCCCGATTCTTCATATACATACTGAGGATAAGAGCATGTCCTAGCCTTCAAGATGTGCTGTAAGATAAAAGAGATTGTGAGCCGAGTCTTCCAATAACAGCAGCAGCAGTGAGCATCAAATAAATCCTGCAGGTAATGTATGGATATTAAAAGAATCTAAGCAATTAGGGAGACAGGCTTGAATTCCTCTCTCCTGTGCCCAAGTACTAAGTAATTACAATGGGAGCAAGAGCAGAACCATATCGAAGAGCTATGGTGTGCTGTGATGCAAATAAAACAATTAGGAATCAAGGCATTAATAAAGACTTCATTTGTGTCAGATCTGAAATATCTAACCAATATAACTGGCTTTAATTTGACATTTCTTTCTAGGGCATATGACAGAAATTTAATTAAATCAATACATTTCTCCTCAATGTTAACTATTCCTTTCTTTCTCCATGTCTATACTTGCTTCCTGACCATTATTAAACTCAGTAACTCAAGTCAAGTAAATGTGAAAACTTAAAGTAAATGCCTATGGTAAGTCGCCAATTACGTACAAGTGATTTTTATTTTTATTTTTTTAACTAGTAATTTTATTTCAGAGGAGAAAACTTTTAACAGTGCCAACTTTCTGACCTATACGTTAAGAAGGGTATTAGGGAATAAATAATCATGGAAATAATCTACAAATAGATGACTAATTCAATGAAAGTTTTCTGAGAAGTACTTTGTCTTGTTTGCCAAATTTACAGGTACAATTTCTGAAAATGTGTATAAGAAGACCTGAACTGCTACCTGGTGAATGTTTTGATGGACATATTAGAAACTTTCTTTGAATTCTGGACAAGCAATTATAATCTTACACCACTGTGAATGTTTTTTCTTTATGAGAAAATGTCTCTTAAAGCAATTATTTTTTGACAAATACAACCAAAGAAAGAAACTCCTTCATTTAGTACTGAGAGGACTAGTGTACTCTTTCTTGGTTTTGTGGACTCAATGAAAGCACACTTACGAGTCAACACCCAAATACCCACATCCGCAAAATTCACAGCAATGCACCACGTTTCTCATTCTAAGATCTTGGTTTGCATAAGCTGAGTCCCCAGAAAAGGGAAAAGAAAGGGAACAACAGCCCTATTCTTTGCTTGGCAGAAAATGAAGCAAGATGGGCTCCTTGCTGCTATGCAAGGGGAAAGTATAAAATCTCATTGGAAAGGGAAACAAAAGCTGGAGCATGAAACATCCACCCTCAGAAGTATAAAACAAAGTACGGATGCAAAAGCAGAAGGTTCCCTTCTACCAGCAACCAAAACAGCTGTAGAAAAGTTTATGATCAGTGCTTTTATTAGACAGACTATTGGATTAAGCTCTTGTAAGCCCACTGCATTCTTGAGTTTGGGGATATTGCCTCTATAATACATTTATCACTAAATTCAGTTTAATTCATCTATAACTAAGCTTCTAATAAGAGTCTCCCACAGGTCTATGCTCTAATGTCAAAAGGCTCAACCCACCTATTCCTTAGCAACCAGTTTATTCCGTGTACAAAGCAGCACTATTTCTAGCATCAAAACTGATTGCAGTGATCTGTGTTGTTCCTGATGAGAACTTATAATTATTTATTTTTTTTGTCATTTTCAAAATAACTTTTTGCCAGCTTTGCATTTCCCAAGTGCAGTATAAAGGAGAATGCTTTTTTCCTGTTGATTTCTACCCAGCCCGATCAGCCCTCTTTCTTAAAAAAGAGGTATTTTTTTTTGCATTTGCTATTGAATCCTAAATCAAGCTAAAACAAGTATAAAAGGCATTCTTGAAAAAAATACTTTTCTGCATTGTTCACTATTTAAATAGATAGTTGAACCAAGCCATCTCAATAAGAACAGGATTAAGAGAATAGCCAAGCTGAATTATGCTTTTAATTTTAAAAGTGATCATTGTGTTTACCTCCAGAGAGCATTCTGAGATAAATTGGCTGCTATTAAAGTGATGGTCTCATCAACACGTGGCAGCCTTTTTCTTCTCATACACTGTGAAGAAAACATAATTATCCTGCTGCTTGGAACCCCTCTTATTTGCTCATGCCTCACAAGCTGGAAGAAATGAAGGCAGTATCATCAAGTCTTAGTTATTATATAAAGAACAGGTTAAATTCCTTCCATCCACACTCACAGAAAGGCAAAACTGTTAAAAGGATTCTAATTAATTCCTACAGAATCTCTTATTTCTCTTCAAATGATGATAAAATTATTTGCTTTTTGTCTTAGAAACATCCAAATGATCTACTCCCCATCTCTCCTCCAGTGTCAGCCTCCTCCCGCATGGGGTTGAGGTATTAAGGGTAACAGCACAAACATTCCCTCTCTTGAAAATCAAAAGCACTTTACGACATTTTACAAGTGCTTTACAAAAGCATGTACTGTCAGAACATACACATATTCTGCCTAACGTTACAGCCAATTCACATACTGAGTGCCTGTCACAGCTGCCAAAAGACAGACTGACGTGCCCAGTATCGCGGGATGCAATAGCACTACCAGAACCAATGAATCCTGACCACTGGACTTCTGCCTTAGAGAGTCATCAAGCCACTCTTCTGTGTCTTAATATAAAAAAAATAACAGAATATATTCTACATTACTCATTCTATTTTACTAGTTAATATTCTCACTAACTGTTAAGCATCAAGTGTCAACATCAAGCAACCCTGAAAATCATGTACAGCCAAAATCAATACTCAAAGGCACTGGCCAAAGAAAAGATCCTTTGACTTAGCTTTTGTTTTAAACAGGAACACAATCTTCCTCTTTCACAATTCAGTCTAGTGATAACACACAACAGAAGGACATCAACATAAAAATACTTATTGAGGGAGATCATGAAGAATTTCTACATAGCAACCGGGAGAAGCTTCACAAATATATTTGTCTTCAAATCGGTCCAAAACTTAATTCCCAGTTTAGTCACTGATCTGTAACATATGCAAGGCACTTAACCACTCTACACTGATAAAAACTCTGTCCAATTTTTCTGAGTATTAAGAAGTTTCTTTTATTAAATATTTTTAAAATTGCTTTGAAACCATTAGATGAACCTATTGTGAATAAAAAAATATTACTGGACCTTCACCGTGGGAAAAGAATTCTTGTCTTAATGATGACATTGAGGAATTATATCATCAGTTAAGCAAAAGTCCCTCCCCTCTGCACTTTTATGTTTTACAAACATATATTTTAATTTATCCTCCTAACACCATAACGAGAAAAAAGAAGAGTATCAATAAGCTTGCTTTTATTTTTCCCAAGAGGTATCCAAGATTCAGGAGACATAAGCAACTACCCCAAGGAAAGAGCAACGTCAAGCGCATTGGTGACTCAGTCAGGTGCAAAGCTACTGCCTTGTCCCAAACTGGCCATTTTTCTTCTCTCTTTATTGTTCTATAGTTTTAGCTCTTTCTTCTAAATCCTTTAAAACAACTTGGGTCTACACCAGGACTAATCGAAATGTAGCAAGCTCATCTAAGAGAAAAACAAAAGGTAGCAATCAGGCCTGCTGTCTAGCTAATATATTCACAAGAATTTATGTTATTACATGTCAGAAACCAAAGGTTAGAAAAAACAAAAAGATCTTTGGCTATAAACATTCAGATGAGAAGGGTATCACTCCTCTCAATCATCCTTACTCCAGAGAGTTTTCTCTGAGGTCGAAATCTCACTGTGGGTGCTTCAAGCACAAAGGCAGCGCTGTATTAGGTGGCCAAGGCCCAATCTCTTCTGCTACTGAGAAATAAAATTTTAGAGGGTCACAAAGTTCTGAGGTTTTCTCTAAAGAGCAAGATATTCTTCCTGCTATCTACAAACAGATAACAGAACTATCTGTTATATCACACGGAGATATAAAAAGCAATTCATTTAACTGCTATTTGTTGGGGGTTTTGTATTGCTGTTTTTGTTTCTCTTTAAAGTCAGCAGCACATGGGAAAGCTTGTGGGTTTTAGTTAACATCTGGATAGTCAAAACATATTAGGAGTATATAGGAATTTCTATAATTTACTTGTAAATTTAACAATGCTTCACATTACTTCTTTTCCAGCACACACAGGCCAAAACAATACTGGAATTGAAACAAAGCCTGGTCTTCCTGAAACAGATGTTAAAAAGACATGAATGCAGAAATAAAACTGACAAGGGACTTACAAGCTAGTTTATTATACCTTACACAGGGAAAAAAAAGGGGGGGGGGGGGAAGAAAAATTTTCTCATGTAACATTGTGGTTGAATAAATGGCCTGCAACTGAATTCCTTCACTTAATTTAAACAGCTATTTAAAGAAAATAATATATACCCCATAAACTCTGGAAAGTCCTGAAGAATTGAGCAAATAATGGCATAGAATCTGGGAGAAGTTTAAACAGAGGTGCTCTTTTAAGAAAAGCCTAAAAACAATTTCAGGAAAAGTTGACACAAGTTTACTAAAATGCTTTTCAGTGCAATTACAGGAAGATTAGCAGGAAAGATGAGATGAAAAGTAAAAGCAAGACTGAACATGGAAGGAAGTCATTTCCTCTACTTTGCAGAATACATAAGAAATGGCCCTCCTATTGTGCTGCCTACAGGCTGGCAGAAAACATCTACAGATAAGTGTCAAAGGATCAAATTATCTTCATTATTTATTGTTAACTTAATTCCAGCCCTTGCTTTCAGTGGAGCTCCACTTTGGTAGAGGGGAGGCAGGGGCACGACAAGAGCCTTAGCTCCAGCAGATGTTATTGTCCAATGCCATAACGAGAAGAGCCAGTCACTGATGGTGGGACCCACTCAGGGAGTCCAGCAGAGAGTGGGAAGACAGGCTTCCAGGACACTGAAGGTGACACTGGAGGAGCATCTTCTGAGTAAACTGCCCTCTTCTGAAGATTATTCTACAACATTGCTGAGACTGACACATATCCAATCATGCTGCTAAGTGGAGCACAAGTAATCAGCTAATTACCTGCTTTACATAATGAGGGACGTGTCAGTAAGAATGTTTTCACCCAAGGAAAACTGATAAAAAGAAATAACATTTCCTATAAGCATCACAGGAGCTGTGTTCCCAATCAAGTGACAAGGCACACCAAACTTCAGAGAGATGAGTCAAAACACTGCATGAAGTCGGAAAGAGCACCCTCCTTCCCAGAATGAGAGAAGGCAGCAGCAGTGAAATCAGATGAGCACCTGAACTGAAGGGCTAGTACAGGCAGGTGACCCAGCCCTGGACATTCAGGAGCACACAGGAAGGTATCTGCAGCTGACAGAACTAAAGCACTACTAAAAGAAAGTGGTGGCTTTGATGCCAGGGGACTGTTACCTTAAAAGCTAATTTTATGACTTAAAAATTGAAAGCCTTAATCCAACTACCCAAACAGATAGCTGGTATTAAAATAAACTATCCTATTTATCGTTTCAGTTTATAAAACAAAAATTACTTTTTTTCTTTACTCTTTCCAAAAACCTCTTTACTAAAAACTAGTTCTTTTAAAATAGATGAAATGCCATATAATTTTGCTGCTTCCTGTAAATAGAATCATAGAGTTGTTTAGGTTGGAAATAACCTTTGAGATCAGTGAGTTCGACCTCGCACTGCCAAGTCCACCATCAACCATGTCCCTAAAGTGCCACATCTACACGTCTTTTAGATACTTACAGGGATGGTGACTCAAGCACTTCCCTGGGCAGCCTGTTCCAGTGCTTGCCAATCCATTCAGTGAAGATATTTTTCCTAGTATCAAATCTAAACCTCCCCTGGTGCAACTTGAGGCCATTTCCTCTTGTCCTACGGCTTGTTACTTGGGAGAAGAGTCTGACCTCCACCTCGCTACAGCTGTCTTTCAGGAAGTTGTAGAGAGCCAATGAGGTCCCCCCCAAGCCTACTTTTCTCCAGGCTGAACAAGCCCGGTTCCCACAGCTGCTCCTCGTAAGACTTGTGCTCCAGACCCTTCATCAGTTTCACTGCCCTTCTCTGGACACGCTCCAGCACCTCTACATCCCTCTTGGAGTGAGGAGCCCAAAACTGAACACAGAATTTGAGATGTGGCCTCACCAGTCTTTTACGGCATTACCCACAAGTTCTAGTTGGGCTTTGGCCTTTCTAATTTTCTCCCTGCATAACCTCACGACATCCCTGCAGTCTTTCCAAGTTGCCTGCCCCTTCTTTCAAAGGTCATAAACTCTTCTTCTTTTCCTGAGTTCCAGTCAAAGCTCTCTGTTCAGCCAGACCAGTCTTCTTCCCCACCAGTTTAGCTTTCAGCACATGGGGACAGCCTGCTTCTGTGCCTTTAGTACTTCCTTCCTGAAGAATGTCCAGCCCTTCAGGACTGCCTCCCAAGGGACTCTGTCAACCAGTCTCCTAAACAGGCTAAAGTATGCCTTCCAGATGTCCAAGGTCTGCTAACCCTCCTCCTTACTTCTCCAAGAATCAAGACCTCTCATTTCATGGTCACTATGCCCAATATGGCCCACAAACAAACAAAAATAAATTAAAAAAGCATAGAATGCCATTATAGCACACCAGACTTCTTGGTAAAAGGGCTCTTCACTTGGAAGCCCTTAAGCATCACAGAAATTAACAACATAATTAAAAAAACTAATAAAATAAACATAAGCTAGAATATCACAAAGCTTTTAATTACAATTCTGAATGACAGCCAAATCTTACATGATTTCAGTAATATTAGGGCAGTCAGAAAAATGGCCCAGAACAAAGTACTGATGGAGAGATCTCTCTGCCAGTAACAATCAAAATGACTGAATATTGATACTGCTCTGGCTGTCTGGGAATACTGTGACTGTGGAGCCATGACAGCATTAATAACCAAGAGACTAACCTGACTGCAATTGCTCCTGGTAAAATTAATCAGTCATTAATACTGTATTTCTTCTGCAAAGTTTATCTAGTTTGGTGGATAGTGAACATGACCATTACTGGCAAGAACAGCTCTGCAGTTATGCAGCTGGAAATATTTTATGTACTTTAAATCTGTTACTACTCAATCATAAAATAGAAGCGTCCTCTGGGTTCCCTGATGCCCATTGAAAACTACCGTCACCAATTGAAACATTCTCTTTTTCTCCCTTAGAAGAAAAGAGCAGTGAAGAAAAGTAACATGGGACTATAGCCAACAGAGGAAACACACACCAGTCTGCAAGCCTAAATGTCTAAGAAAAAAATGTTGGGTTTGTTTCATGACTGAACACCTCTTTACAAATGCAATTTTTGCTTACATACTTAAAATTGGATTATTTCCTATCTTTACCAACTCATATTCCCCACTGTTATTTGAACAACAAATATACGTAGACTATGATCTTTAACATTTTAATTAAAACCTATTTAAAAGTCTATAGCAAGTAATAAAGTACAAATTGTCTGCCTCATTTTAACCTGTGTTGCAACTGTATCATGTATTCAGATAGCCATGGATAAAAATCTTTCACAGCTAAGAGCACGAGCTGAGCAAAAAATTCTGGTGCTGACACCTAATTAAGATATACTTCCCCCTGATGAAGAAAGTTCTTCATCTATTACAGTGTCTTACAGTGGTTCAGGGCTATATTTAAAAGGCCATTAAAAATGTACCTGAAGGCAAAGTTAATCTTTATGTTTGACAGATAATAGCAGCTTTTTTGCAGTAAGTACCAAAGTGAATATTTTATTTCTTTATGATCTAATGACCATTCTGTTTAAACTTAATGTAGTAAAGACGAAAAAGAAAATATGCTTAGGGGATATACTAATACATCAATTATGGAGAGTGGGAAAGTACTTTGAAAAAATAGCAGTAATCTATTGTAAATGAAGATCTCAATAAGCACTCCTAGCCACAGGGAGAGCTAAAAAAGATGCATTAAAAATCTATGCAGATTCTGCTCATTATAGATATGTTCTTCTCAGCTCTTAAGTAATGCAGCAATCACGTAATTAACTTTTGAAAAGGGGAACATTTAAAACAACTGTGTATCTATGGAACACAGTAGGCTTTCTCCTTGTTTTTTTCAGTGAAAATGAATTTTTCCATCTGCTTTCTATAAGATTGTTGCAGAAGTGCTAAGACTGAGTGGCATTTCTCCTGAAGGTATTGCAAAAGTATAACCACGATTCCACAAATAAAATATATGGTAATTCTTGGCCAAAGGAACGATAGAAGTAAAGACAGACATATAAACAAACTCTGCTCTGGCTTAACTACAAACACACTACCTATCCCATATAAAAGTGGGCCCTTGTTTCCCCTGGAATTTTACTCTGAAATGCAGATCTGAATTAGACTTAAGAAAGTTTTTTATTTTTTAAATAATTTTGATTTAGATCTCTGGCTGGTGAAGTGACACAAGATGACATGCCCCGAAAAATCTGTATGCCCCAAACCCACCCACTAACTCCAAGAAGAAAGTTTACAGAATCTTTCTAGTGAAATCACTGGGACTGCAACCAAGTACCCTGGCTTGGGTAAAGATGTGAGGGATGGACTCAGCTCCCACAACAGTTCTGCAGAGCCTTTCAATTGAATCTAATGAGCATTGATACATTGATACACAGTGATTTCAAGGAAAGATATCTCCACTCAGTAACTCTCAGAACAGGGCACTCTATTCTTACCTTCTCATAGATCTGCCCTTGTAACTTTGGATTTGCCTACAAAAGCCCCAATGAGCTACTGTAGAACAGATCAACTATGCGGACTGTTACTCTGCACTAGGATCATATTTACTGTGGTCCCTTCCTTTGTTTGCTGTCTTTCAGTGTGTTGAAACACTACTAAGCTAAAATACAAGAAAGCCACCTCTCCAGAGCAACAGTTTCCACCTGGGCAGTTAATGCAGCATAACTTTTGTCTGTTGAACTCAAACCATCCCTCACATTCAAAAGTTGCACCAGGCAGAGGAGTCCCCAGTGTGCAAAGATGCAGTGACTTCAACACAGGCAGGCTTCTGACTGAATTAACAAACATGGCTATCATGGATATTATATGAATAATCAAGGAGTAACCTGCCTTTCACATTCTTAACATTGCTGAACTGACGTAAGATTCAGCACGAACTGAGTATATTTGCTTACAGACACTCATGTCCACACATACAAAACCAGACAGTGTTCTGTAAAATGCCCAGTTCAAAAGGACACTTAAAAAAACTCAGGTTTGGGGTTTTCTGAACTCATTGCATTTCTTGTGTCTGTTCAAAACTATTCTGAACATCATACACAGCTTTGGGGTAACCCCATTGCTGAAGCTCTGTATCTAAAACCCAGGTAAGAATACAGGGCTGGCAGTGACAACAGACTGGCAAATGCACATTAGATACTGATGCAGTGAAACAGAGTCCTACATCCATCGAGTCCACACATTGCAAGTGATGTAAATTAAATCAATTAAAGATTCTTAAATAAATACTACTAGATGATATTCTAACATTTAACAATTGTGTAGTAAGAGTGATGAAGGCTGTCTGCTCTTCCCAGAGTCTCTCTTCCTCCTTCCTCTTAAATGCACGTGAAAAGCACAGAAGAGGGGGAGGGATAAAAAGCACAGCAGAATTGCACATATCCAAAGTGGCAGTTGACAGATAATTTACTGATAGCTGTTACATGTTATGTATAGGTGTTTACTGTGGGTATTTCTTTGCCTATATAACTCAAGCAAAACATTTTTTATTTGACTTAATGACACAGCAGATCTTTAAACCTTAATTTTAGGGGTTGATTATTAAAGTGAATTGATATGGGATGTAGAAAAAATGCATTTTCATTTGCAAAATAAAAACAAAAGCTTCTTTAATACATTTCTAAGAAGGTTTCTGTGTGGGATTCAAAATCCTATGCTTAAAAAGAAATGATGCATTTTCAATTTGCCATCAACACAAGCTGTTTCATGAGTATCACAGCACAAAGCCTTGTCATATAGTTTAAATAAGCAAGAGATTTAAAGTATTTGCAGTATTGTAGCTTTTATAAGTCAAGGAGAAATGAAAACATAGCAACAGACCTTGGTTGCAAATTATTTTTAAGAACTTCTGGATGCCTTTCTTAAGCTAAAGATTAGGGACACGCATGCATCTTGTGTTTTAAGGAAGCAGAACGTTACTATTTGTGGCTGTATATTAGTCAATGACAACTTCAGCTCCTTGATAAAATGACACAAGATGAAAAGCCAGAGATGCTCAAACAGATTTTAGACAGTGGATAGATCTTGTTACATACGTATGGCTAGCTACAGACTTTTGATGTTGTTTACAATAGATAAGAAAATTATTATCAACAGCCTTATCATGTCTAAACATTAAACTATATATATGACCATATACGTCTGTGTATTATACACATTTTTGTACACACACACATTCCCCTTCGTATATATTGCTTTAAAACTAATGAAGACAAAGATCTTTTTATTCCTTTGGGTTTTATGATAAAAGCACAAGAGTCACAGTGATGTTTTCAGCAGAACGCACTACACGCAGTTATGGAAAGCTGCTTTTAGAGGCCCATTCTGAGCTGCAAGAGGAATGACTGTTGTGAGAAACGGAGGCTGTGAGGATGGAATAACAGTGATGATTCAGCCAAGTATCTGAACTGACCTAATTGTTTTGGAAGAACACTAAAAACAAATGCTGCATTTTGATATTTTAGAGTATGAAAGTAAGGAAGAAGAAAAAAACCCCTGAAAACAGTCCCTAGATATTAATCGGTATTGTGTTAGGTTTGTTTGTGATTAGATAGATTTACAAAATTTTACTAGAATGTACATTGTTCATGTTAGAACTATAAGGGTTTGTCCTTTACCTCCTGCACAGCCCCAAACTACAGCTTCTCTTAGCAACTTTAACATAAATAATAAACCATCATTTTGTAGACCCCGGCCTCCATGACTATAAAGCCAAATGAAGATTACATTCATTAGAGATGAAATTAACAATGTTATAACTTCTTCCTCTGTGGGCAAACCCAAAGACTGTTCATTTCCCCTCTCTTCATTCCCCTTACCCTCACACAAAGATTCCTCTCTCAAACTGCAAAAAACCTAGGTACACTTAATAGCTTAACAAGTGTGTATTTGAAAGGAAGAGTTGCACTTCTAATTTATGTATGCTGAAAATGATAGTGTTCAAGAGATCACCACCCTCTTCCACTGTCACACCACCGTCAACTAATTTGGGAATCAGTATCCAAATAGGAGCAATAAATTCCATCTCACACCATTCAATTTAAAATATCATGAGGCACAAATGCACTCACGCTTATTTAATCCTTGCTTGGTTATAAGTACATCTGTCTGTCAGATATTCAATAACCAATCCCCAAACCTGCAATTAATATCAATATTTTATCTGGTTTGCATATCAAAATAACTTCATGAACTATGTAATACAAGCGTACTCAGTTCATAATAAAAAATGCTTAATAAACTCTCTTTTTCATACTTCAATAGAATTTAAAAACAGAAGCTATTTTAAAGAGTTCTGTTTTCTATGTTGATATTTATTCTTAAATAAGATAGTTTAAAAATATAGACTGCATTAAAAATATAGGAAGTTTTCAAAAAGCCAGTTATAAAAGAAGGGGAGAAAAGCAAAAAATCATTGTATCCTCAACATCTAAATTAGTATTACCAGTTTATAGAGAATATAGCATAGATAATAATTTTAAGTAGCATTCCATTTCTGTAAATACTATAATTTATTCAGTCATTTAGCTATTTTTTTCTTTCCTTTCCCAAGATTGACTAGTATTGTATAAAACAAAATATGATAAAGAGGAATTAACTGACTTGCTCAAATTAGATGACTTGCTGCATAGGGAAGGTACGTGGTATTTAAGCACCTCAAACAACTCCAGATGCAGCGCTGGATTCTCTTCACTCATAAAGTAGAAAATAATCATTTGAGGTACTTGATGTTTAGCTTGGCAAAGCATTGACTTACATGTTTTCATATAGAAAATGGTACAGGAATTTGTAAATTTACAGATTATTATTTGAAAACAAATTTTCTATTAAATATTTTTAGTTATCAACATTCCTACTTTTAAGCCATACATTTTATATCATTTGCTACAATACTATAAACAAGTATTAGTCCATATCAAAGCAGGTAATAAATATTCCACCCTACTCTTGATTGTCTCCTTTCCAGTAACTTCTGTATAGCTTTTTTCCACATAATATTCTCAGAGTAAGGCTCACAATATAAGTAATAGTGTTTTATTTGAAGAAATCACTGACTGAAACAAGAATATAATGAGTTGAGCCACGTTTAAAGAAGAGAGCTGATTGACAGAGAATCCAACAACTCCTTTTTAAAAAGGAGTCTAGAAAGTTTGTAACCAGCAATTAATGACAGTATTTTCTGTCATTTAAAACAAACACACACACGCAGGTATTTTCATCAAAGCCCTGTGTTAACTCTTGAATCTGTTCCAGATCACAGCATACATTACAGTTCCTAAATTAATTCATATGTTATTTTATGCCAATGTTTGACTGATGAACTTCAAAGAAACGTACAATCTGCAAGCATGGCATTCTTTCCCAATCTAAAGACTAGTCAAGACTAGCATTAACCTTCATACACACACACACACACACAGAGCTAAACATAAATAGTGCTGCTTCTGTTTTTGACTGACATAAACACAACACATCAGACTCAGATTCAGACTGGAAAAGCAATCTAAGAAAACAAAGCTAAAAGTTGGAATAAAGGCTGATGAACATCCTCCCTATTCAGTGTCATGGACCAGTTGATTCGTTACATACTAATACATATGTAACATAAAATCTGAAAATGCCTATTAATTGCACAGTAAATGCAATAAATAGCTTTTTAAATCAGTATCTGTGATCTAGATAACTGAGAGGAGCTGCCTTAGGAAGTGATACAGGCCAAGTAACATTCATATATTTGCATCCATGTTTGGTTTTGGAAATATGTGTGATATTTCTAATTGGTATTTTTCAGAGTTCCACTGGAATTTAGGTGGAAATAACCATTTGATATAATCCCAGTAACAGTTCTGAACTGAGACTCCTAAAGAAACAAATAAAACCCTAAAAAGCTAATGACAGAACGATGGCAATGTGGGTTTTTCCTTAATTTTTGTGTAAGTAGAAGATTTATCTGAATAATTAAGCATCTGCAAGTCAAATGAGTTAGTAGGACTCTTCAGCTTCAGCTGTTATATCATGCTGTTCCTTTGAACGATATTTGCAATGCAACAAGAGAGAAAACAGGGGAAGATCCTGTGGTTCCTGACAAATGCTGCTAATGAGGGTTCAGGCACTTCTTTAGCATTTGCAGCACCTCCATAATAGGCAGCTGAATGTCAGTGGCTACGCAGCCACTGCATTTTAATCACAAGTTAAGCCACTGCAGATGAAAGTATTTAGACCCTTAAATACTCTGACTCTTAAATAACAGACTTGGCTAAAGTCAACAGGAGTTTAGGCAACAACTCCCAGAGAAGGAGGAGCCTAAGCATCTGCTCGACATGCCATCAAACAATTGGTGTTAGCTCTTCTACAGTTTGTCTTACTTAACATTCTCCTTGGGTTGCTGTAAGAGTTCCTGAGTGCCTTAGAGTCGCTCCTCAAATGCATTTGTTGTGTCCTGTTTGGATCTAGCGCTGCCATTCCAGGCCAGAGTAGCTGCAAGTAATAAGACTGATTTCTCCAACTCACGTCTGGCATCAGGAGTGCTGAAATTCTACCAGGTGGAGTTTGTCCCTCAGCATTAGCAGCACAAGAAGAATCAGTGGGCCTGAAACGCTCGTGTTTTAAAAACACTACAGTGGTAGACTGAAAGAAAATAATTTGAAAGTAATTTCATCACGTCTTTCCAATGGATGAATCTGCTACAGGACAGTAATACTTTTGTGACAGCTGAACAGCATGATAAAATCTAACTGCAGGAAATGAAAAGGCAAGATATTTTAAAAGACTTTAAAATTAGCAAATAATGTCTAGGAATCCAATCATACTGTCTTGAACAGATGCCATTTCCTAGTGACTTTTATGTCTGTGTACTGAAGAGCTAAAATTATTGCATACTGTCCAAATGAAATGAAGCTACCAGAAGCAGAGGCAACGACCTCCCTCCTCTAGCACCGGTTTACTGCAATCCAGGCAGTTATCAGAGACAGAGAAAATCTTTATAAGCTTTGATGGGCCTGTCAGCTATTACAGACATTTAAAAAGGGTAAGAACTTTTGTTGGCTCCATTTCTGCAACGTTTAGCATCAAAATTCAAAAGAAAAAAACAGTCCGAGTTAAACTTAATTGTTTTTCTTGAATGGGTCTGCTTCAAAAAGGATTCTACCCTGTTTGAAGATTTTTTTTATTCATCTTAAGAGTACTGGATTTTACTGAAAGATTGTATTTCATCCTGTTTTATATTAGAAATAGAGTTCTCTGATAACTGCAAGAAAATAAGCAGCAAGGCAAATTGAGGTAAATGAAAGGGAAACAAACTGTTGAACTAACTGTTAAATCCTAAAATCACTGTTTGGTTATGCAAATTGTTTCATATCAATAACTAATTATTCAGCGGGAAAAATTTCAAAGACTCCCATACAAGTTAGAGGTGTGAAACCTCTGGAATTCATTAAGCAAGATGACAGCTCACAACCTGGATTTTAAAAATTAAGCTGCCTTATTTATTATCAAATAGTAACTGCTGTTAAAAGCAAAGAAATAATTTTTTATTTTTAAATATCACCTCTACTTGTTTATTACCAGAGCAATCAGCAGTCCTCAGCTGACAAGCAATGAGGGAAAACAGGATATTATCAGTAACTTCTGCCTCCACTGACCTCTGGGAGTGCTGAGGAGGGCACCAGTGTCCCTGACATTGACAGAATATCGCTTATTAAAATTATTTGTCTTTTAGAATGGAAATGTTGGACTGGAGGCCACTTTAACTGGAAGGAAATTCCACACTTCTGAGCAGGCAGGAAATGGGTCCGCAGACAGAGCACAGGCCAGGTGTCAGCACAGGGAGGGAGAGAGAAGTCCTTTTGATGCTCCATTTGCACGGTACACCTATGTGCAGCATGCCACCAATCGATGTGAGGTTAGTTCGTAAGAAAATTATATCCTAACAGGAGTTTGTTCAGTGCAGAACAATTGCCAAAAGCATTTTCTGATTCTAAGTAGATGAAGACATGTCCTGTAATGCAACACACACCCTTGCATACTGAGACAGAATTTTTGAAACTGCAGCAGTGCACACACCTGCCCTCTTCCTGGTGGCACGACCAGTCACGTCAAGTCACAAAGGCTGTTTTTGCAAGGGGAATACCCACTCACCATGGAACAAAACTACAGTGGTTTAACAGTTTGTAGATCATGAGTGCAAAAATTCTCGCTCTGATTTTCACAGATCTTTTAACAGCAGAAAGGACCTTCATTTCTCTGTGACAATAAGGCACCTGGCCTAGCGCTGCACATCACCAATACTGCTGGATGAAAGATGTACCAGAAATACAAATGAGCAATGGTAACCAGAACGTTTCCCTAAGATTTACAGCCCTACCATCAGAGTGAGTTTCCAGTAATATTACAGCATTTTCTGGTCTTGTTATGAAACCTGGTAAAAAGCCATTTGACAAAACCCTGTTAACCAAGCCACTATCTTGCTGAAGTTTTGACCTAAGGCTAAATAAAATTTCAAAACACTATTTTGCCTGGTGTTCTAATCCAGGGAGATTACCACAGTCATAAAATGGACATTTTGCACAAAATATGTCCAGTATCTGCCAGCTCCCACAATCTTCCACACTTCGAGTAACTCTGGCGTAAGCATTGTGCTCTGAGTAAGAGCTTATCCACAGCACAATGATGTTTTTCAGAGTACTCAGATAAAAATGAACCAGAAAATTTGTGCTTATTGGCTGACTGCATGAACTATTAAAGTGTGTTGAAACTTTCAAGTTTGGGCCCATGAAATAATACACCATTTAATATTTAATTGTCAGAGATTAATCTTGTAAAAGGGTGATTAACTTCAATGGCTTTAGACTCATGGAAGGTACTTCGTTCTGTTCAGGATTAGCCCAAATTATATGTATTTTCCAGTACTTATGGGGACCGTTAGAACCAACAAAACAATAGTTTTCATGACTGAAATGGAAATGAAGCTTTTACTAAAAATCATTATTTTATCTTTTTTACCTCCATAGCTGAATGATTCTTTTCTTTTTGGTATCTCAGAATGAATATTCAAAATATGTAGTAATTTTTTTAAAATTTAGTAATTTTTTTAAAGCTAAAACATGATTGCTTAACAGTTGCACAATAAGTTAAAACTTTTGCAATGTAACTTCAGTTAGAGACTACAGTAACTATTGAAACTAGTTACTACTAGCTTACTGATGGGAATGTACAGTGACTGTCTTGTTTATATAAACCTACAGAATAAAACTTAAGAGGGAAGAAATTCAAATCTGGGGTCTTCCCCACTTTCTTCAAAAGAATAAAGAGTCATAGAAACACAATTTATTTACTGTTATGTCAGAAAAAAGTTGTTTTTCTTTTTCTAGCTTTCCTTTTAAAAAGAAGTGGCCTCTAAGTATCTGTCTTATAAGTCACTAGTAAGATATAAAAGAAAATTAAATGTTTTTTTATATATTTTTTTTTCAGTTGTTGTCAGGAAAAAAGTCACCTTTTAAACATGTCTTTTCAAAATGACTGTTGTATTTTGGCCTACATTGGTATCATGCTCACAGCAATTAATCATATGGCTGCAAAGAGCAAACTGGCATAGCATTCACAATCAGCTTTTTTTCTTATTAAAGAAGCATATCTTTATTATCATCAAGTACTAAAAAAGAATGTAATTGGGATTAACAGGGTTTGTTAGGTTTTTAAAGAAAGCAACACAAACTGTGAATCATCCTAATTACAGTTTACAACAGAAGTTTATTAAAAGATGGAAGCCATCCTAGAAGAATTGTCCTGAACTCTGTTGTACGAGTTATTTACTGGTAGATAAAGCCCCCCTTTATGACATAAATCAACAAAACCTTCTTGCTGCCAGAAATACTTTATGAAATCTAGTACAGTAAACAGGCATTTCAAACCTCCTAATTACCAAAATGCTAGAGAGTTTAAATTATTATCTAAGGTATACCTTCCAAAAGGAAAGGACAGAAAATCTACGACTTAATATTTTCAAAAGGCATAAAAAGTACCATAATTCACAGTAGAGGTGTAGGCACAGAACAACAGAGTCTAAGCAGCCAACAAAAGTTTAAATATGAATTTACAAACAAGCAGCTTGGTCTGTCCAGAATTAGATTAAATACCACATTAAAAACATGCAGTCAGGCTGTAACTGCTGTAACTGAAGTGGAAAGCATGCTGGGACAGTGGTTTACTGTTTCACTGTTAGACCGCATCCAAAACCTACTGAAAATTTCTATAGGCTTTGCACAGAAACCTAAAAAGCTAATAGACTATTTGTTAGAATAGTGACTGTGCTGCCCATATTACGCTTTACAGCCACACTAATATTTCCGAAGCGTTCCTGTCTTTTCCAAGAGAGATGCTGTTGCTTCTGAAAACTGGATGGGAACTCAGATCCTGGGGACTGAGGAGGAAGGAGATCTGTGGGAACGCTGATGCCAGTCACTGAAGGTTTGGTTAAGCAAAGGTTGGCCAACTCCTCCTAGTTCCCATGAGCAACATTAGCAGAAATATCAATAGTAATACGTGGCAAAACAATCTAAGATCCTGTATATGTTTTAATCTCCCCCTGCAACAAAGGCCAAGCCATCGTGTTTTCACCAATTTCTTAGCTACTTTAAATAAGCACAAACTACTTCAGAGCAATCACAGCTTTCAAGTGCCAAGTAGCCTTATTCTCAAACATTGTTAGGAGTATCACGGCCTCTGAAATGCAAGTGTTCAGAGTTCTGTACTTCTATAAGTACACAGTAACAGATAATTCAAAAAGCAAAATTTTGAGCCTGTTTCCACAAACACAATAATAATTTCCCTAGCACTGTAACAAAAACTAATCGATATACTGCAGATTCCTCTTTGTAATGCAGTCTACAGCTTCAGTCAGAAAAATCTAATGACCCTATTTTTCTACAGAAGAACATAGTGCTGCACTACAAAACAGGTAATAAAATGGTAACTATTTAACTGAAATTACATTTCTCAGAAAAAAAAAAAAAATCAGGATCAATCCAACAATGAAATTACTTTAATTTTTAATCCCCCCCCTTTGTTTTTTGTTTCTTTTTTTTTTTACATGTGAATGTGTTTGGATAGAGTCATAACAATTACATATTTCACTCTGTAGAAACTATCAGATATTTCTGGTTTCACCTTTAATTAATACACCTAACTTAATTACCATGTGTCAAAAAATGTACAAGCGTTTTACTGGAAAGCAGAACTTGCTCTTCTGAAAGGTCTAGATAGTCAGCTCTAATCTGAGGCCACTGAAAACAACAGAAAAAAGTCATCCCACTTACTGACATTTCAGAGAGCATGAAACCAAACCTCTAAGAACGTCATCTACATGTCCACAGGGAACAAGCAGACTACAAACTGAATTTCTTGGAGACAGTGGCAAGGCAAAGAATATTACTTATCTTGGTTTTAAAAAAACAGTGACAAAATTACTTAGTATTTATCCTAAAATAATTAGGTAAACCAAAATGAGTTCTCTTAAGGTGCAAGACATTTAAATTGAAGAAGAATGACTATGTCTTTATTTTAATCTTGTTTCATCTGCCGAGACAAAAATATTGACAATTTATGACATTATGACATCAATATGACATTTAACATTACACTTCATCCTTTTTGATTCATGTCTTAACCATCTTGTTTGTTTGTTCGTTTAAATGGAGCAGTCATAATAGGGATGCAGAAACCCCCTTTCAAATTCTGTATTTGTTTCTGTCCAAGCAGTTTATCAAGTAACAGGTTCTGCAGAAATCAGACTTTCCTAAAACAAAGTGGGAGTGTGAATATATTCAGAGATATGTGAGGTCAGTGAGCATTCTTTTGCTCACATAATTCCTTTTCCATTCTTTGTTCGTTCATTTATAACCCCTGATGTGCAACGCATGAATTATCCTATTGTACACATCAGCCACTTGACAGATTGTTTTAGTAAAACACTTATGTGCTGTGGCTTTCTTTCCAGGCTGCCAGGAAAAGTTTAACAAAAAGGCTGATTAGTTCCTTTAAGTTCTTCCAAATAAACAAACTACAAAGCACATTTACAGTACCCAGGACCATCCACGCAAAAATATCACGGAGGCTCTTTACAGTAACAACACAAATCAGAGCATTCGAAGGTGCTCAGTCAAGAAGAAAAGCTGATGATGATTCAGCAGTCTGTCAAATGGGCAGCAGAAATGTTCATGCTTGAGAATCTTTAGTTAATACATAATTGTTAGGGCACTTCTAAAAAAGCTCTGTTTAAGGAAAGCCTCCTTTTCTTTGTTTCATACAAGCATGAGAAATTTGTAGTAATAATTCCTAAAAATCATTAGATAGATTTTTTTCTTAATAGAACTTTAGATAACGTCAATGACACAGATGCTGGTCACACAAATGTGTGCCTAGGTATCCACCTAAGAAACTGCCTACAAATCACAGTGGACACGCCTCAGATTTCAGAATCCAAGTCTGGCCCTGTGAGAAGTGCGTTACCCACGGTGAGCACACTGCTGGCAAGGGCCACGGCCCCAGCCCCACACTGCCACAGAGGTCTGGGTCCACGCACCAGCTATTAAGCACAGGAATTACCTTTCCTGTGTTTTCAAAAACCTCAAAAGCAGCTAGGGAGAGTGATTTTAATCAACTGCATCCTCCCACCACCCCACAAGAGAAGGCTGGGAGGACAACAGGTAGGGGAAATAAAGGTAGAGTAAGAAACGGAAAAGGCACAGATCTACCTGAGGCAGATTGGGAAGCGTGGGGAAGGAAACAATGCTACCAAATTTCAAGGCAGGCAGGGATATTGCAAGGGAGAAAGTGCAATTAAAAAAAAAAAAAAAAAGTACCTGAATGAAACGTTGGCAAATTAGCTCCTGGCATTACTAGCTCTGCTGCCTTGGTTGTAGAACTTTACCTCAGTATCTCTCAAAAACATTAGTGCATCTTAAAAACATCAAATAAATCAAATAAACTTGATAAATAAGTTATAGTGTTTGCTGCTATGCTGCATTGTCCTAGGTAATACACAGTTATAACACTAGCTCATTGCTTGGATTAGATGGAGGCGGAGTATCAGGGGAGTTTGCAGGCGTGACGCAATCAGACAGGCCTGATGCTGAAATTAACTGCTGCATTCATTGGTATCTTGTGTGATTTCAGCAGCCCCTGAAATTGTAGCCAGTTAGCTATTTTATGTACTTCAAAAGTCACAATCACTTCTGATCTGAACCCAGCATATAAATACATGTCCTTTTGAAAATACGTGGCACACAATGACAAAGAACCCAGGCTTTGGAAAGCAGAAAGACTCATGATTTTCATTCGTTTCCATATTGCCGTCAAATTCACAGCCTCTTCCACCAAGGCTTGGTACGAACTTTCACAACTGCAGTTCTGCTTGTGCTTCATCCCATACTCTCCCCATACCCCTGCTGCTTCTGGAGCAGATCTAATCTTTGTATAGTCACAATTCAGATGCACAAAGCCCTTATTTGTAAACTATTTATGAAGACACTGAAAAAAAATTATCTCTTTTAATGCAAAGATACCAATGAAGCTCATCATCTTTACTTCATGTGGACCTACCATAAGAAAATCTTGACTTCCCAAGTAATGAAAATGATAAATTACATGTGTTATATGGAATACTCTGCTATAATTTTAATCCACCTGGGTTTATATAGTATTGCTAGGATAAAATCCAGCCACTTCCCTGTAAAGACGCAAAGCCAAGTTAACTAGGATGAAGGCCTAGTTTCTATTTCCGGGTACTCCAAAGTTTATTATCGGATAAAGAGAGTAACGTACCCATCATCACATCTCCCCTCACATTCAAATTGGTTTTCCCTTTCATATTTCTTGCATATCACTTTCATATATTAAATTATGAGTTGTTGTGACGTAGGGAAGTCTGCTGATCACTCATATTGAGTGACTGTGTCTTCCCTCCGTCGCAACAAAAAGTTGTTCTTATTTTATTTTTCTTGGGTTTGGGAGTCCCTTGTCAAACACACCAGCTGTTCTTGTACTGTGATTATATACACTTAAACATCACAAAACAGCAAATTAATTTTAGTATGTAAAGCCTTTTGCTATACAAGTTTCCTTGCTGGCAAAACAGTCTGAGGCTGTTCTGCATAGTCTATATAAATATAATTGAATCTTTTTTGTATCTCTGTCTATAACTCTGTGTATAATCTGACTTAGATAAGACACCTCAAAATACTGTTTCTTTAACACACAGCAGCTACCGAAAGTGAAAATTATTATTCAATAATATAATCTTAAATACTTCTTTTAGTTTTCCTGACTACTTCTTCAGAAATATCAAATGCACGAAAGATCCACACACACAAATGTACCAAAAATTATTATAGGTACATAGGGTTTCGTACATGTGTTCAAAATTAAGGAATAAATTATCTTATCTGAAAAACAGATTATTAAGGAAAGCATGGTTGTGATACATAAATAATGATTAATAAGGAAAGACAACAGTTTATATGTAAGTATAACATGCAAAGCAAGATCGGATTCATCAAGAGGCAATGCATGCTAGATTTTCTGCAAAATGCATCTTAATGATATATATTCATTACTTCTATATACATTTTTGTTCATTACTGAAGTGTAAAGTACTATTTTCCATTTTTACAATATTTAATTTGATTTTTTGGTTAAAATTTGTACCTTATAAAAAGAATGGGCATTGAATGACTGAAATACAAATACCTCTATAAAATTCTAGCTGTTTTGAAATCTTTAATTCTCAGTACATTCGGCAGAAGCAGAAAGTGTCCCAGGAACACATTAAAAATATTGCATATCAATAAAACATCAAGTCACACCTCTCACAGCACACTAAAGGTTGGAATGGCAAAGCAGACACATGAAATGCACAAACAAGCCCTTTGGCTCCCATTTTGCTCTCCCTTTCAGCATGTCCGTGCTGCAAGAGTCCCTCATTATCCTGCCTCCAACTAGGCATCCTGCTCACTTGTATCACTTTGTTAATTTGGGGGGAAAGCCAGGAAAGCTTAGGCAGCCAGAAGCTTCAGTAAACCAGATCTAACTTTTCTGCCTTTAACTGTTCTTACTGAATGCTGTTCCCCTTCTGCTGTCGCGCCTGCACAAGCTGATAAGCTGTTAGGGGCAATTTCTGCCTTCTCTCCCATGTGGAACAATCCTAACTATATATCATATATGCACTTACCCACACACGTCTACATAAAACCACGTATAAATATTATATATAATAATATTTACATTCTTTCAGTTTTATAACTGAGCTCAGTTTCCAGCCAAGTCCTTAAATTTCATGGAGGTAGTCCTCCTAATAATAATCACCATCACTGTGTACTGGTATATTTTATTTGGTTGCTTGTTACTTGATGTAACAAAATGAAAATAATCTATAAACTGTTTGAAAGATCGATTTCTGTTTGGCTGAATCAATCCCCTCTAAGAGGATATACTGTAAAGGCTATTTTACCCTTAAACCATAATTCTAATTCATCAAATTGTATTAGTCCAGTTGTATAAAGCAACAAAAATCACCTCACTCTCCTGTAAGAGCATTTCTGACCTGAATGAATCTTCAGAAAACTGCAATTAAGGTGCTTACCAGAAAAAAACCCAAAACAAACTACAATAAACTAAAAATCACCACTTCAAAAAGGAATAATGCATACCGCTTGCCGTCTTCAAGGTATTCCTTGAACAAACTCTAAACATCTTCATGATTAAACCAGAAAGATGAATTTTACTTTTCTACCTCTGATTTATGTGTTGCATGACTCAGATTTTCTAAATTCAGAATACTGCAACTTACTTGTCCTTTCACAGATAAAAACTTTTGCCACAGCAAGAATGAGTCTAAAAAGACAGACAGACCTCCTAAACTGCTGAACTGAAATTTAGCCAGCATAATGACATTCACAGACATTGTCAATGACAAATCATTCACAGGCCAAGGTAGTATTCATTTTTTAAAGTATGCACTAAATTACACCTACTTGCTGTCGAATTTCTTCTTCCATCTTTACTGGGGACCCCAACTCTGCGACTTGTTTGACACCTTCACTAGCATATCCTCCATACTCCCAAAGGATGTAGTTCTTCGAGTGAGAACTACCAATGATCGCAGACCAGTGGTTCGTGCGTCCTTTCGGGGGAGGGGAAAAAAATAAAAAAAAAAAATCAACCATCAAGACAGTCTTAAAGCAAAATTCCTGTTTTTTTTTTATTGAAGTGAGAGGTTTGAAGCACCCAGTTCTTCACCAGTACCAAGCTTTTGCATGTGTTGCACACTGTCAGTTCTCACTACATCAATACACTGTATCTTTAGGGTAATAAACCAGCCAGTGAACTATGGAAATATAGCATAAAGTGTCAGTAATTATTGGATATAACAACACAGACAGAAATGGTGAAAAAGACTGTACTCCACCTAATCAAGCAGCCCCTCCAAACAGATAGACTTAGTACACTTTTCTTCACCGAAGACTTCACTTCTTCAGCAAGTTCAAGAATTCCTTAATTTTAGACTTCTATGTAAAATATTTTTGAGGCTGAAAACTGCAAGGGGAGACTTCAGCAGTCACTCAAAGATTTAACAGCAAGTTGTTTTCTTACTGAGAGACACTGGCTTCTAACACACCACTAGGATTTTTTGGTTTTTGTCACCACTAGTTTGAGTGGTGACAACAAATTACCAGCAAAAGGTAGGTAGATAGAAGCGTGATTACACTATCATCAAATGTTACAGATTTTCATTTATAGCTTTGTTCAAAAACATAATCAGACACAGGGCTATAAAGGACAGAAACCTCCTCCAGCAGCTTCCCGCTGAAACAGTGCTGAAGCATTTGCTTTCTGTGGGCAAATGGCATCCAGCACTTCCTCCAGGACATTTTTGAAATACAGTAAAGAACTGCTCTTATTCGCACTGATATAGCTGTTTTTTCTGCTTCTGCATACTTAAATTACAAATGTACATTGTTTCCTTCCCCCATCCTCACCCCAAAAATTAGTAGAGGTACCCTTTAATTTAGGGAGTGAAGAAGTGAATTTTGGCACTTCTATATTCACTGAATTTGCTTGCTCAAATTTCTTACAGGGTACAAGTTGTAGAGCTAGGCACAAAATTTCCTGTTCTGGTTTCTCCTCTTGTTGTATAGACAAAGAAAAATATGCAAAAGTTTAAAGAAAAAAATGTTAGAGAAGAAGAAAAAATGATGGAATTGAAAAGAGAATCAAGCAGAAATAAGTAGTCACACAAGTCCCACAGTACTGGAAATAAAAATGAATTCATTTAAGTATCAAATGACACTCAGCAAAGATATGGGCTTAAAGAAAAAGGACGAGAAAATTAACTGCTCACATAAGCAGAAGTCTGGCAACAGTGCAAAGACTATAGGAGATGAAGGAGACGATGGAGTGAGACAATATTTAACTTTGTCTTTGCGATGCAAAAGGTAGAGAGTAGCATTAAAAACACCTGAAAACGAATAAATGAATGAAAAATGAATAATGAAGTAAATAAAAGGAATGCAAATTTAAGAAGTGAAAGGCTGGACAATGGAATTGAAAGAGACAGTGTAGAGACTGAATAGATAAAGTCAGATGCAGAAACCTAAGCACAGGAGAATAGAAAATAGATTAGAAATAAGAAAATGAACACAATGGTGGGGGAAAAAAGCTAGAAAAATGTAGTGAGCAGAATAAATAGATGAGGGAAGTGACCTAGCAACACAGCAAACAGAGCCTCCATAGTTTCCTTAGTGCTACACTTGGACCAAAATACACTTACTGAGATCTGAATTGTAGTAGGCTTTATGTTTTCAGAATCTATTAAAACTAATGAGTAATTGAGCCCCAAATGGAGAAAAAACAAAACTAAACCTCCCCTCCCCACTAGGTAATAGCTGAACAGACTACAGGGTCAGTAAATGGCTTCTTGATCTAAGATCTAGTAATTGTTCCTTAAATATACACTGGCACCTTGTCAAACCACAGAGAGATGCTGTCATCCAGCTGCAGTGATGAGACCACCAGTTTTGCCCATTCTTTTTCCCTAGCACACGGGTCTCACTATCTCAAGTCATAGGCAGCAGCTTTCCCTAAAAACACAGTGACACTTAAAGTTACTGAAAGAGAACATTCCACAAAGTCCCTACAAAAGAAAAACGTATCACTACAGACAAGAACCACACTGCCTTTGGTAAAATGATAATGAATTGTTCCCTGTGCTGCAGAGCTTCTCTCCCTCCCTGTCCTGAACAGCACAAGAACATCTGATGCCTTTCCAACCAGACCCCAGTCCCTTCCACCGAACAGCTCTCCCTGAAGATACTGGCTCTGTGGAGAAAGTATCTGGCCAACCTACTTGCCCAAAGGAGATGTTCAAAGTACACCACATCTACTCCAAACTTTTTATAAAAACTGTGCAGCGCTTGCATGTTTCACTCCTCACCTTGAACCTCCCATTTCTTATGAGAATGAAGAGACAACTCAATAATTCTTAAGCCTTTTCCTCTAAACCTCAAAGAAACTTCCCTGCATGAAATAATCTGAGCAGTACAAGGCCAGGGCTATTTTGCATCACCAGTCCAATGTCACTATCCATTTCTTAAGACAGCAAACAGACTACTGACAGCTTTCCAGTGGTGTTATTTCTATTCCTTTTTGTACGAGTAGTTTCTCATATGTATGTTTTTGCATAAAGACCAAGGTGTCATCAGAACACGAGACTGTATCTTCTGACATGTTTCATAGATGTGCCATATCAAATCATGATGGAGGACATATATATTTCTGTTATCATATAAAGGTGATACCCAGAGAGAAAAAATGCTTTTAAGCCACATGGCACAGGTCAATACAAATCTTTCTGACTGGCAAAATGTGATAGGAAATTTAATAGTTCCCCTTGAGCCAGATTTAGTAACAAATTAAATACTCAACTTTCAGTAATCCTATAATCAGGAGTTGTGATAACTTGCAAAAATTACCTGAAAAACATACTTATTTTAAACCTAGCTTGCAAGTCAGTTAATTTTTTTTTTAAGTTAGTCTGAGATCCACGAAAGCAAAATTGTTTTAATAATTAGTTTTTGAACCCTTTCTACAGCTGTGGTACACCTGTCTCCATTCACTCTATGGCTGGCACACTCGGAACAAGATTGTGCTCCGGGGTTTTTGCTGTAAAGCAATGCTTTACAGAGAGCAGGCACGTGTGGTAACTCCTAAACAGACAATACACGTAAATTTAACAGAACAGAGGTATTTTAATTGCATTGGTATAGTAAATATAAAATTATTCCTAATTCACAGAATCTGTGAAAAGCTCAAAATAGTTTCCCAGAATTAAAAGGTTTGCACTATAACTTCCAGAAGCATTTGTATGTAATAGCAAAAGAAAACACTTTGGCAAAAGCAGTTTTTGGGTAAAAGCTAAGCAAGAGTACATATTATTTAAGATTTTTTAAAGCAAATCAAAAAATAAGTGAGAAAAAAAGATGTAAAATGTAAGTTCTATGATATTTCTACTTCACCCATGCTAATGGTATAAGAACACAGAAGAATTTTTTATGTGATGGTTTGGCAAATAATTAGTGATTTACCACAGTCCCTCATGAACAACATTTTATTTTAACATAATTACTGCACAAGTGCAACATTTTAAAGAGTAATGTTAATGACTAGTTTTCATTTTTAACATCACTATACCTGGATGAGATCTTTTTCTCAACTTTCAGAAATTTCAATGTAAAATCTTATCAGCTGTTATTACTGGGCATAATCTTGCTGCTAGTAGTAATTATGTGGTTATCTTTTCACTTTTCAAGTTTTTTTTAATTAAAAAATCAATATAATTCACCACTTTGTAACTGGGGAGAGGTAGCAGTCTATAGAGTCTACTATTGTGGTGAACTACAGCAACTACAGAACATGCACACATACTCTTCATGTTCACTGACATGGATTTGAAAGAAAAGGACATTTATCCCCAATACTACATCATTAAGTCACAGTAATTTCATAGTTTTCAATTATTTTGTCATGCCCTATTTCTAACCATCAGCTGAATCCATACAAATAATGCATACAAAGTGTCACCCTCAGCAGATATATAAATCATCCAATCGCCTAAAAGAGCCTTCCTGCAATTGGGTTTGTTTATTTTATCTCCCATGTATTATGCTGACAAATAATATTTGAACATTGCCACATTCAACTTAAAATGTATAAGAGACTCAACATAAGCAATATTTCTTATGCTCTTAAAACTATGAGCTGATTGACATACAAACTACATTTGAGTTAGATGATATGCTGACACTGTGACAACAGTAATAATAAAAAACCCCAACATATAAAGTCTATATAATAAACATCAGCCACATAACGAAGTTTAAAGACCAGTAAATGTGACTCACATTATGAAATCACTTCCTGGACTTTATTGCCACAGACTGTGGAGTAAAGAAGGAAAGAACAAATGCATAACACGCGTTTTTATAACTAGGTTTTTACAGTTACTTGGGTTATTGCAACAATACTGATGTTGTAGTTCAGAAACTTTAAAAAAACCAGACAGGCAAAGCTCAGAATATGTATTTTATCAGTGTATTCAACAAACAAAGACAACAGAATATTCTAAGGTCTATGTACCTAATTAATGTTCTCAGGCAGCAAGATTCAAGGCTTTGCAACTGACTGGAGTCTTTCAAAAGACTTTGAAGGAAAACATACTGGCTAGATAGATTTTGATTTTACAACAATTACAAAGTGTGTTGCCCATCCTTTGTGGTCTTTTTCTTAAAGTTTTGTTTCCTAGCTGTAAATTATAAACCATTCTTTCAACAACAACAACAAAAAAGCAACCTTTCTCACCACAAAGAAATTGAAAATGTGATCTCATACACATCTCAGTTCAAAATGTCAGGCAAATCAACAGAATTTCTTTGTAATGCATAACATTCACAGAAAGATCCATGGATTTTCAATGCTGAACATTACCAGTATTCCATATACGTCATAATTCACACTG
This sequence comes from Falco punctatus, assembly GCF_963210335.1. Lineage (NCBI taxonomy): Eukaryota > Metazoa > Chordata > Aves > Falconiformes > Falconidae > Falco > Falco punctatus. The sequence goes on along the minus strand of NC_137590.1, from coordinate 27,018,027 downwards.
CTGAGCTTTAAGTAATGTTGTGTCATAAAACAAGCTCCAGCCCTCTACTCAGTCCCTATATGGTACAACAATAGTAAAAGAGTGATACTCACGTGGAAAATCTTTGGGATGTGTTTTTTCTGACCAGTTTCCATAAAAAGTGAGCCTGTACTTGGCAGTTCCACAGGCACAACAATCTAAAATTGGTTTGTCAGTCACACCTTCTGAGGCTGAGTCTGAAAAAGCAGCAAAGTACCCATTGAAAACAGTTTCTCAATTTACTGAAAATCAACAGGTGACAGCAAAGTTGCCATAATATTCCAGTAAATAAATCTAAGTTAAACTTTCTTGTTTTGTTTAATTTTAAGTTAGACTACACTAGATTAAACTAAAGCCCTGAAATACCTGGACCATACTTGTAAGTCGATGTAATGATTTAAAACTACATTTTAAAATAAGAAGGCACTATTTCAGTCATCTTCAGATTCAAAATGGGTTTCTTTCTGGTTATCTGTTATGGATGAAACCTCAGCTGATCTCAAAACACAATAGGCTTGAGATTTCTGGACATCCAAAGCCTACAAATTCTCTGGTGGGGCACGTAACCACCTGCAACGCTTCAGTTTAGGAAGGGATGAAATAGTCCGGGATTCAATAGACCAAATGCCCTGGAGACAAATGGGTTTCCCACAAAGACCAGGTAAAATTTGCAAGTATCGCTTGCAAGGAAAGGCAAGGAAGATTGCATGAGGAACAGTATATATGGTAAGAAAGAACATAATTGAATGGAAGATACCAAATTTGAACCTGGATGAAACTGTTCCAAAGCCTCAAAATTTTAGTTTGATGTAATGATTTAAATGTGTAGAACATGACAAGGAGATCAGAAAGACATTTTACTTTACCTTACCTTGTTCACAGATTTTTTTGGTGAGAGAACCCTCATCTTGAAAATAAATTATGCGCTTCTGCACAATACTGGCTCTACAGAGAGAAGAAAAAAAAAGTTAAATATAATTATTCTTTAAAAGAAGAAGAAAGTACTTGATAAAGTAGCAAAAGGACAGAACTGGACTGCTAAGACTGCATATTTCCCTCTTCTGACAATACGTATATACAAACTAGGACTACAGACAGGGTATTTTTATTTCAACTTGCATTTGAATTTAATCATGTTTTACAGAAACTGGGAAAGTTATTACTTTAAAAGAAGTGATCATAGTTATATAGTAAGGATCTATGCACTTGAAATGCACGACAGTCAACTGAATATTCAAATCAAATCTTATACTCAAATACTGAAATTTTATCCAGTTTCAGAAAACCAGCACAGCTAAAGCAAGCAAAGGTTTGTAGGAAACTACCTAGCATTCTGAAGAGGTAAATACTTCCAATATACAACAGCAATCCAGTGAAAACATCAGGTAAAGCAGAAGTTAGAAAAAGAACTAGCATAAGCTAAAGCCTTCAAAAGAAATTTAAAGGTTCCTAAAGACAAGCCACTCCTAAATTAATTAAATCTAGAATATTTTATTAAGGCTTATCGTTCAAACAAAATGTAAGTTTATAAGCCTCAGTTTGGGCAGAGGCAGGGAGGTCAAATCTGAAACAATCTGGGAAAAACCAGTTACTGTGCAATTTCATTTTTTACAGCTGGAATTGTACACCTGAAATTTGGCTGATTTTTAGCCTCCCACTTGAGAAATCATAAATTGAATTTTGCATCAAAAATCTTCAAGTTAGCAAAACACCAAGCCCAACTTCTTCTTGCAGATTACTATCATAACCACCATGTAGTAAATGTAAAAAAAAAAAAAAACCACCAAAAACAACTACTATGGAAAATATGTTCAAGTGGCTCAGGTGACCCCTTCCAATCCTAAATAAATTTAACTAGCTGCTTTGACTGTTTTTTAACTATTAAAATTTAATCACATGTAAACATTAATCTTCTTTAAGAAAACAGATTTTTGTTAAATCCAAAGACATTCTTTGAACAGAGTTTTCTGAGGAGAACATGCTTTGGGAGTTGGCATTTTTCTTTGTTTACTAGTAAGAGAGCACATTATTCTAGCAACATTTTGTACCACTACTTGTATTTAAAACTCTAAGTAACAAGGACCGGATTCTTGTCTTAACTTTACAGTCAAATAACTTGATGTCTCTAGAATTACTCCTCACTCATCCCAGTTGAAGTGAGAAGAAAAATGACTGTATGCTTAGAAGTGGTGTTGTAGTCATGTAAACCTTTCCTTGACAATGTCCCATCCCATAAAATCATCAAAAGTTATCAAAAGTAAGGTAGAATTTTACTGCACTTTCTTTGCCAAGATAGAAGGTCAGAGCAGGAGAGGAGGGAATCCTTCGTTTCACATTATAAAGCACTCAGGAGAATAACTGGGTTTTGTAAACCTCTTAAAGCCAGATCAAACTCAAAAGGTTGCAGAAGCCACAGCTCACTCTCGTTCATAATAGGGGTGGCATCTTCTAAAGAAAAATGTGGAAAAGGACAATACAACCAAAGCTGTGGAAAAAAAGTCATGAAACAGAGAAGAGCAAGACTGACTTTTACAAAAAGCAAGGGCATTATCTGCCAGTATTTGAGGAAGGGGAACTCCCAGGCCTTATCTTAATAAGGGAGTGTTCACACTAGGGATAAATAAAAGCTTGTAGCAAATAATAGAAAGTGAATGAAACCCAGAGTTAGTTAAATCTGTCTTTTATTAATATGAGAACTGTCATGGGACAATTTAAATGGTGCCAGAACAGACTGACCAAGTATGTGAGAAGCAGAATGGAAGCTTTCAGAGAAATCCTTTTCAGGGTTTCTAACAAGAAACAAGTAGGAAAGATAAACCAAACCACACAAACAAAACAATTACTAGCAAGAATGAGAGCCCAGTGCCCACCCTGTGACAGCGGTATGCTACCATAGTTTTTACCAGCTTTGCTTTGAAAACCAAAGACAAATTTAAAGACTTTTTGGATGCTATGCTGCAACTGAGAACCAATACTTTCACACAGACTCAATGAGATATGTACAATTCTTGATACACCATCAATCACGTTTTTTCAAACACTGTACCATAAAATTGGAAAACAATCATGTAGTATGGTTAATAAAATGCAAAATAACAGCAAACGGAGCTGAAATATATATGCATTGTCACAACTCACATATCATCAAGATGCTTTAATTTCTTATATGCTGGACAGATACCAGCAGCTGTATTCCAGGATTCATGCTAAGGCTAACAGCATCTTCATTGATGTCCTGGATGAGGGGGTGGAATGAAACCTCAATAAGTTTGCAGATGATACTAAACTGGAGAAACAGTTGACATGTTGGAGGGTAAGGCTACTATTTACACAGGGAGATTCCTGATAGACTTGAGAAATGGGTTGGCATAAACCCCATGAGAAGTCAAAGGCAAAATCTTGCACACATAGGATGGAATAATGCAGTTACAGCAGTACCATAACGGGCACCTGCTAGCCAGAGAGCAGCTCTGCAGAAGACATCTTGAAGGTCCTGGTGGACAAGCTGACCATGAGCCAGCAGCATGTCATTGCTACCATGGCAGCCACTGGTTTCAGCAAAAGCGTAGCGACTTGATCAAGGAACGTGGTTTCTTCTCCTCTATTTGGTACTTGTGAGACCACATCTGGAGTATTACAGCCAGTTTGGGGCTGCCCAGTTAAAGACAGACATTGCATTACTAGAGGGAGACCAGTGAAAGGCCACCAAGATAAGCAGAGGAATGGAGCCCCTGATGTCTGAGGAGAGGCTGAGAAAACTGGGTTTGCTCAGTCTAAGGAAGAAAATGCAAAGGAAGTATCTTACTGCTTGTTGTTTTCAACTACCTATCAGAAAGATACAGAAAAAATAGAGACACGTATTTCTCAGAAGTGCATGGTGGTAGGATGCAGGGCAACAGCCAAGTGGGGACACAAGAAATGCTGTGCAGATACAAGGAAAATCTTTCCCACCATGAGGATGGTTGAAGTAATCAGACACTTGAACAGGCTGCCTAGACAGTTTGTGCAATCTCCGCCCCAGAGATACCCAAAACTTGACCAAATCCATGCCTCAGCAACCTACTCAATCTACCTGTTGTAACAACATCCCCTTCAAGCACGCAGGTGGACAAAATTACTTCCAGAGGTCCCTTCCAACCTAAATTATTCTATGATCCTGTGCTTTCAATATAATTTTAAAGAATAGGTTTTCCAAAGCTTACTCAAAACCAAACAAAATTTAGAAAATCCAAACAAACAAGAAATCTGCTGGTTTATAAAGGAGCTCCCAAATCTGCAGATAACAAAGATATTGTGAGTATTTATTTAAGAAGCAGTTATTTTAAAAACAAAATGTAGAAAGCCTGAAACCTGAAGTGTACTTATATTATTCTTTTTGCTGCAGTTAGCTCATCAGTGTAAAATGCCAAGGGAATAGTTCCTTTTCTAACAACAAAAGCTGCACAGATCTCTGAGTCATTCTCTCTTCAGCTGTGTTTGAAATTATATATGGAGCCAATAATCTAAAGGAGAGTTTTGTTACTGATTCCAAGTCGAACAGGATTGATATATTAGATGGCTGCATAAATACTGAAAGCAGGCACACAACTTTACAGATTCAGACAAAGTATTAAATTAATTTAAAGAAATTAATCTTATTAATAATCAGCTTCTAGATTGAACACAGACCAAAGCACCTGATCAATATATTTGCCAAGGTTTTACCACTGACTTTTGCTCCCTTATTATTTATTTTTTGGACATAATTTTTATTCCTCTGTAGAAGTACTGATTTGAACTAAAGATTCTTTTCTTTGGTTTTGAGGCTTATACAAACAGCTTAAAAATGGAATGGCTAACTTTCACAAAAAGATAAGAAAGCTTTTAAGAATTTACACAAGGTTACGTTTTCTTAGTCAGCATAAATCTTTCCCACTACTCTCAACATCCAGTGCTATCTAAACTTAATGGGAAGGGGAGATCTGATTGCTTTCTCCTACATATTAACACGTCAGTGGATCTTTAATTGACTTGTTTCTCTCTTTGACTATTAGCATACCATGGAATAAAAAAGAAAAAGGAAATTAATACAACTCAAAAAATCTCCTCGTTTCCCATTTTCTTCAAAGTAATGCTTCTGGGTTTGTGTTAAAGCTTTTCCATCACCAAACTAAGGAGCAAAACTGTATGTTACAGTCATATATACACCTAAAAAAAAAAAAAAAAACCAAAAAACCAAACCACACACACACAACTCCTAACAGCATTATTTATTATTTTTGTTTGTAGTTCTCAAAAAAATCAAGGACTATCTAGTAGTTCTTGTAGTATTTGTTTGGGCAATGCTACTTCAGAATGTTGCACGTCAGATACAAGCAGCTCAGAGTCTCTGTCCTGTCTCGGTTTGGTCAGACCACATCTAAGCATAATGGGTCCCTCTCCAGCACAATGATTGTACCATCCTGCTGTGAAGAGCTCTACCAAAGTCACATAAATTGCATTTGTGAAATTAACAAACAGGAAATGTCATAAAACATAAAAATCCAGAGCAGCCTTGGGAATGCTCCAAGTCATACCAGAAACAGAGTTGGTTGGTTGGGTTTTTTTCTTTCTTCCATAGAAACAGCTTTAGCTCATCTTCCTGACTCTTTTTGTCAAATCATAGCATCAACAGAAATACTCTTATTTTAAATTGCTTCTGTGGGTGTAATGATGTGACAAAAGTAGTAAGGAAGAGGATCTATAAGAATTGTTCCTATGACATTTTTTAAGCTTACATCAAAACCATTAAGTACAATATTAGTTACATTTTAATAAAACAGATCTTGCCAGAGCTAGTGAGGATACCCTAAGTTTCCTCTGGAAATTGAGAAATAATCATAAACTACTGGACTGCAGATAAGAAACCTTTTCCGCTCTATATTATTTGTGAGTTAAACTTGCCCTGTCCTTCCAGCCAACAAAATTATTTTCTGTACTTATTCCATGCCTTACTGAATTAACTCCATTATTTTACGTTGCTCCCCCCTGCCCCACCCAGAAAGGTACTGAGAACAAATACACTTAATAGGATGTTGTTTCTTTGCTTTCTTTAATTTTTTTTGTCTTTTGGAGAGAAAAAAATTCTAAATATATCATTTACCTTAGCACTAGAAAGTGAGGTGAAAACCACTTATTTATATCTCCTGTAGTTTTGTTGATGCTAGTGGATTTTGTAATTCTAACACATCATTTAGGATGTTCTCTTTTTTTTTTTTTTTCTGTGTTGCCTTAAAAAAAACACAACCCTATGTTTCTGTCAAGTACTTACAAGGTCAGGAAACGTACAGACTCCCAGAAGCTTACCAACATTTACCTCTCTCTCTAATATTTAGGAGACTCTTATTAAAAATCAATTAAAATTCTTCTGAAAGCATATACAACCCCTTAGCTATTCGATGCCCAGCAATTTTTACACTGGTAGGGTATTTGACAACTACCTTCTTCAAAATAATTTTCAACTAGTAGAATATGCTCAGTCTCAATAAAAAGCAAACTCTGTCTACACCAAAATCTAATTTTGTCATCAGCCATCATTGAAAACGGTCAGTACTATTAAAAACTTGCATGAAATTATTTATTTCTTGATGCCTTAGGAGCTAACACAGATGGTGCATTTTTTTGTTGCCTTTTGGTTGGTTTTGTTCATTCATTTGTTTTAAAGTATGTTGTTAACACTGTTTGAGCAAACCAACCAGACTTTATATTTGACATTGAACAAAACACAGTAATATTGATATGAAGTTTATCAACGTTGCCATACTTCAACATTTACATCTCTGCACAGGACAAGTGCCTTTTCTCTAACAGGTTAGTCAGAAGGAAAACAATAAAAACTGCACACTTCTAAAGTATTCAGTGCATACATATACACCAGAATATCCTGCTTTAGTTTAGTTTTTCAACATTTCATCCATACTGTCAGAAAATATAATCGAGAGAAAGCCCACAGGAAAATCCTTTTGATTATCCTTCATATCACACTCAGGTCTACCATCACACGCATACATGGAAGCTCACTGACTTCAGGACTGATTTGGCCATCATATATAATACAACAAAAAGCTCTAAGGGAAAACACAATTATATATGCTGCTATCTTGTGTTTGTCCTCAGAAAATCTCTCTGTTCTTTGCTTGAATAACCACAACACATAAATATTAAATCTAAAATCTTCAGGATAAAAACTCATACTGACAAAATAGTTTCTGACATGTACACTACACCCATTATTCAGGGGAGAAAAAAAAAAACCCACAGACTACAACCCCCCAAAAATAAAAGCAAACCACCACCCCCACCCCCACCCCCCGAAAAAAAAAAAGCTACCAAAAGATAAAAAGATGAAAGAAATCGTTTTCTAGGACTCCTGAGAAAATGTCCCATTGCTGAAAGCCCACTGCTATTCATGGGGTGTGTCTTCACCCAGTATTTTGCTAGCCACCATTTTTTGTAGTAAGTACCATCTCCTTGAGTTTCAAAATTATACATTATAAGTTATACTGTAAAAAAAGTCTAAAAAGATGGTATAGGACTAGATGATTGGAGGACATATTTATTTTGTTGTTCTAAGTACTGGTTTTGTACAGTAGATGGAAACAATCTAGCAAAGGTGGAAGTACAGTTTTTATCAAGCTAGTGAGCCCAATGTCATATTACCCGATAGCTGTATCCACTGAGCTAACTTGCAATAAGAACTGATACAAATCATTTGCGTATTAACTAAGAAATCCTAAAATAAAAATGAAAAAATGAAAACAAAAAATAAAACTAACAAGCATTGCTTTACTTCTGCTTAAAAGACCTATGCAACTTGCGTTACACTCGCCCACTGGCACAGGGAACTCAAAGACTTGATTCCTCCAGGTGTTCAAGAGAAACAAGAAAAGAAAGACGCAACCATGCCCCCATTTTCATTCTGAGTCTGCATAACCTGCTATGCCAGGATGTGCAAAAAACAAAACACACAGGCAAAGGCCATGTTTCAGACCCTCCACACATGCTACTCTTCACTAGTTCCCAAACTCCTTGCTGTCACTACTTGAACTCTCTTGGTTTTGCCATTATTACACAGAAAGTGCAGACATCCATGACACAGTAAAAAAAAAAACCCACAACATATTTGCCCTTTTACAACGCTTAATTTAATCTTTATATCCTACGCACATAACCTTCCCCTCTTGAGCCACCTTCCCCTACTCCAGGTTAGAGGGGATTGGAAAAAAAAAAAAAACAACAAACCAACCACAACCAACAAACATTTTTTGTATATTATATTAAAAAAGGAAAAGAAGTAAAAGTTAAATATCAGCAAGAGTGTCCAGTCAATGAAGTTTGAAAATATTCCCCAAAACTTTGGAAAAATTGTTCTAAATTGTTAATAGTCTTAGAGGATTTGGGAACGAAGGAAGAGAATTCATAGATAAAAAAAAAATATATCAGAGCTGTCATTCTCCAACTACTGTTTTGGAAGAGGTGTCAACTAGCAATATACTGATGTCATGTTTTAATGAGTAAATTATTGCTTGTACAGACAAAAATTGTATGTCAAGAGCAACATCCTAACCAGGTCTACCCACTTGTAAAATACTAATTACTGGGTATTCAGTAGCAGGAAACCAAATTGGAATAATGTATTTGATGTTTTCAAACCCAAAAAAATCTTCACCTCACTTGAGTTGACAGAAGCCTGAAGGTTGAATCACCACAATTAACAAAACAAATTAACATTCACTGAAACATAGCTAACTTGATATTAAAATGCTTAATACTACTTCTTAAAAGAGACCTTAATATTATGAACGTATCTGCTTAGGGAAGGTTAATTTTGATGCAGAACCTTTAGTATTTGAGGTTAAATCTGATACCACAAATCCACTGGAACTGGAAGCATCAGAAGAAGAGATTTGCCATTTCTGTAGCGCAGCCAAGACACACGTTTCAGCTTTCAAGAATTAATACCTGTAACAACTGAACCTATTCTACTTGGGCTTTTCTAAGAGCTTTCGCTGGCAGCTGAGATGGCAGCCCACTGAATATTCGGACAGCTAATGCCAGGAGATACTGGTTGTTTACACTGAAAGACACACGTGCAGAGAAACGAAAGAAAAGAAAGGACCAGTAAAGATAAAAGCGTTGGGATTGTATCTTTTCTACTTCCCTCATTCTGAAGGAACAGATCATGGGAAGAAGGTACATTCAAATTGTATTTGAGAAATAGCTGAAACACCACTCTGCTCATGCAACATATAATTATAAAAGAATGATCAAATTAAACCATGAAATCTACATCATTAGAGAGGTTTTCACCAAGCTTCTCCTATTACTCTGTATTCTATATCTGCGGCAACAAGTTTGTGGCTGAAGACAGTGTTATGGTAGTGCCTACAGTTCATAGAATTGTTCTGGTTGCAAAAATTAGTTTCAGTAAGAATTTGTACAAATATTGTTGCAAAGCTTTGGTACACAGATATTTTAAAGAATGCCGTAGCAGGGAATCTGTACAGCAGGGGTTTTGCTCTTCCTGCTTCATCCCTAGAAATGCCAAATTCGTACAACCTTCTTGTGTCACATTAGTTGCCACACCAGTAGCACTGGTAGAAGTTTTGCTACAACAGATAAAAAACCAAGCTAGCCCCAGTAACCTACCAATAGATAAAAACATCTATACCAGTACCAGAGCTGTGCCCTTCAGTCTATGTCTGGGAATGCTTAGCAGCTGCTCGGACAACACAAGTGAAATATTCACAGGTACTGCCCCTATCGTGATGCAAGTAAGATGACTCCTAAAGTATACTCTGCCAGCATCATTAATAGGAAGCACTAGTTCCAATACTTCTATTGCTCTCTGGACATTAATATTAACGAACCACAGATAAGCCTCAGAAACTTTCAGTAACCTGTTCTCTATTATTGTGCCCTAATCAATATGGGAGCAGAATGTCAGTGCCCGGTCATTCGCAAATAACACCTACACATGGGATTGAGGAAGATTTTGAATGATTTCAGGACAAAGTTACAGCACAAATCACCTTTGGCTCACCGGTGAAATTCCAAAGCGTACAGATGGAAACGGTGCCCAGGGCATGCATGCCTTGACCCCGGACAGGGTAATGTACCAGGAGCGCTCTAAGCAGCTCAGCCCCGCAAACAGACTACAGTAATTCTTGAAGGTTAAAGACAACAAAAGGCTAGGTAGGTTGTGATTTTACCTGATTCAGATTATTCTGTGAAGGGAATACAATATTGGAGGTTTGACTAGGTTAGGAGAAGGTGAAGACTGGGTGACATATATTTTTGAATAAGGGTTGGTGCAGAAGAGATTTATAAGCATGGGAATGGCCATAGGGATCAGTTGTGAATTAGGCATCTAAAGGCTCAAAGGGATAAGGATTAGGAAGCTGAAAGGGATGGTAAGGGAGATTCAGCAGCTAAAGAAGCAGCAGCAGCCCTGCGACATATGAAGTAAACAGTAATGGCTGTTACTAGGGCACAGCAGAAACAAAAGGGTTAAGAAAGTAAATGGAGAAAGAATAATCGCTAAACTCGCTACAAGAAAGAAAAATACTCCTAGGGTTAAGGAAATAGCCATGTTGAAAGGTACAGAAACAGGTGTTAGGAAACGGACAAAAAATTGTCCAAGAAATGCATAGGAAGGGCAAGAAAAAGTCTAGTCATATCTGTGCTGCAGCAGTGAGTTGTCAGACTGTGGATGTGATTTCATATAGACTATATACATTAGCTCCTCAGAACAGTCTGGGGTAATGAAACTACTTGGAAGTGACCGATTCCTCCTCAAGGTGGTTTGAAGCCTTTTCTATAAAACAACATCCAGCAACAAGGAGAGGGAAAAAAAACCCATCAGTATCATAGAATCATTTAGGTTGGAGAAGACCTTTAAGATCACCGAGTCCAACAATTAATGTAACACTGCCAAGTCCACCACTAAACCATGCCCCTAAAGCGCCACAACCACATGTCTTTTAAATACCTCCAGGGATGGTGACTCAAGTGCTTCCCTGAGCAGCCTGTGCCAGTGCTTGACAACCCTTTTGGTGAAGGCATTTTCCCCAATATCCAACCTAAACCTCCCCTGGCATAACTTGAGGCCGTTTCCTCATGTCTTATCACAAAAAGCCTTTTGTCTCTGTGGGGCTCCTGCAGTCTTGTTGGCCCAGACAAAGGTCATCATTTCACGGAGGATGTGATTACAACTATGCTTAAAGGACCAGGGATTAAGCAAAAGCTACACAGTCTGTATCTCGCTCACTCATCAGGGCAAGGAGAGCACATGAATAGAACTATTAAAGGCACATTGTGAACAGTAGTAAGTAGTAATGGAAAGGATTAAGATGATAAATTACCCTTCCTTATTAGCAGCTTTGAGAAGCAGGCATAGACTAGGAACTGGAATCCAGCCCTACCAGTTTTATTTGGAACAAAAAGTGCAGTTAATTAGATTCTTAACTTCATTAGAAACTTTGAGGGGAAGATGTTTTAAAGTAGGTAAACTGACATACACCAAGTGCGATTAGAGATACAGGAGGAAACAGAGCAAGGGATCAGACACTGTAGAGACAAGCAGGGGTGCTCCTTCCGATATGTGTATAGGAAATAGGTGAATCGATTATGATTTTGAGATTGGCACCCAAGCAGCGCTATTTAAACTTTTCCAATAGTTGGTTTAGTTTCAAAACTGAAGCAACAAGGGAAAATCTCCTGATTTTAAGACAAAATTATAAAGGTATACCTACCTGACTTTGCTTTTTATAGAAGGCAGTCGTTTGCCCCCACCAAACATTTACACAGAAAATGAGACAAAAAATATATGCTTTGAAAATCAAAAACATACAATTATCAGATGCAATGATGTTGAGGGTATTTTGAAAATCTAGATGTGCCTTGCAATCTTATGCTGCTGTTGACTATGAGATGACAGTCTACTGAGGACTGACCTACTGAAATCAATTACCAACTTCAGTTTCACGTAATCAGAAAAGAATCAGAGCCTGAATTTCTTCTGATGCACAAGTATCCACTAGAAAATTATAAGGACAGCACTTAAAACTTAATTCTTGCTGAGCCAAGTGGCTTACTGATAAAGAAAATGAAGAAAACACTCATCTGATTATCTCTGAAATTTGCCGCCTCTTTATGAGTTTATTTCATTTACTTGCCAGAACGTATTTAGTACTTTGTGAGCAGAACTATGTGTGGCAGAAATACAGACTACTACTACTATAAAACTGGCAAGCTATTTGTGATTCTTCACTGAATTGAAAACAAAGTTTTGTCCACAATTTATTCAGAGAAATTAGATAAATGCTTGTTCATTAGTATTTGTTATCTAAATTAACTCTGGCGAACAAGACAATTTCTTTATGAACCTTCATGAAATGGTGGTACCTCAATACATGGCATCCTCTCTGCAGTGTGGAACTTTTTTCTATTCTGGATACAAGTTCCTTGTCTCATATCTACCTCAGCAAACAACTGCAAGGTAATTGTATCACGAGAGAGCACACCCTTTTTTCTACGTACAGAACAACCATATATGCCGTTTCCAGAGAAATCTATGGGAAGAAACATGATAGGTAATCTGTAGAACTTAAATGAGTTGGTACATATTAAGGGTATCACCAGGCTACATACAGTCTGTGCAGTGAGCGAGCATCAAGCTCATTATCCTAACGAACAGAGCCGATTCCTTCTCTAGACACAGGCCCCTACAAGCCTCTCCTTTCTGCAGCAAATGAAAACTCAGAAACCGTTAAAGAAATCAAGTGTGCTTTCTGATGCATTGCAAGGCTTTAAACCACATTCTGCTGAAGCAGTGAACTGACTGAGCAACAAATCCATCTCTTCAGGAAAGTGGAGCAAAAAGCATTCAGACTACTGCTGTTCATATAGCAAAGATACCTAATGCATGTCTAATGACATAGAAAAGATAGAAAAGTGGGTATCTAATTACTGCAAGGAAAAGAAAGGAATGGCCTGCTCAATTATTGGTTGAATCTAATATTTCAATCCTTTTAAAAATCCCTTCAAACAAGTGCCAAACCAGGTAAATAGAAAGACAAGAATCAATTCAACAGTTTACATAAAGAACAATTCCTTTTCTAGGTTTTTTGGGTTTTTTCTTTCATAATTTCTAAAGAATTGTAACAACACATGGAGCTGCTCCTTTAAGGAAACAGATCAGAATTGATTTTGTGGTACTTCAACTGAAAAAAAAAAAAAGAATCAAGATAAATACCATGTTCAGGTTCTGAGACCTTTATTGATATAATGTATCATTCAGACTCCAGTTAATATATTTCAATCCACATGAGAATTTAAATACTGTTCAATGTAAGTAAAGATGGCAGAATCAGACACTTTGTTAATTCAGCCATTTGCCTTTCGTATTGAAATATAGCTGCGCTTGAACTTTTAACTGTAAACTGTGCTGTGTAGAGCTGTTCTAGGTTTTTTGTGGACATGCAGACGTTTCAGCAAATACTAAACTCAGCATACTAGAAAAATTTTGCTTTCATAGAAAATTTCATACAAAAGGCATAGCCAGTATAGCTTCTTAAATTTAACTGCAGGTTTGATTATATAGCCTCATAGAAACACCATCTTGAAATACCTGAACAGATTGTACTGCAAAGGAGTAAATGACCAGTAGGATGTGCCACCTTCATGACTAATTTAAATTAGACCTTGTAACATGTAAGAACTGCCAAAGTTTTATAGGACTGAGATGATACACTGCTAACTTCAACTCTCATCTGGTTCTCTAGACATTTTGAATAACGGAGGATCTTGCCAAGATATTATAACAGCACATTTTATTAAAGCCTCCAGTCACTGGGCACATACCGGATAAAATCATTGGTTTTTAAAATTAAATTTTTAAAATTAAAAGTGAACTACATTATGTTACTTAGCTTTTTCATTATCTCATTTCATCATTACTGGACCAAATTTGCCCTTCACTTCCGTTGATGTGAGATGAGAATACTATTATACTCCAGTAAACAACATTATGGGTTTTTTATGACCGTGGGCTCACTGGTACAATGGCTTTAATATAGAGACAAAAAACTCTATCTGTAAACTGTACAAAGAGCATTACATTTTGATTCATAAATAAATGTGTATTATAAAATGTAGCATACTACATTAAAATAATGCCTTCAGTTCCTGACACTTCCTTAACATGAGTTACCATGCATTGAGAAAGCTTAATTTCAGTACATGCCATAATAAAAAAAAAAAACAACCTGATTTAAAACATTCAGTAATAAAAAATGAAAACACTTTTGATGTCATTAATAGTGACTCCTCTTTATGTTTTGAGAGGAAATCAAATTATGACTATCATGATTATTTCTATTCCTTTCCTCTCTTTGTTTCCCCTCAAAAATTGACAATGGCATTGAAGTCAAATTAAACATCTGTTTGCAAAATAAACTGGAGTGCTACTGACAGCTGCTGCCTATTGGCAAATGTTCTACAGCTGTCGGGCTCCGAAATTAACAATGATCTTCATTTACAAACAGCAAACAACAAGAAAATTATAGAGGTGGTTTTTTTTCATCACACTACTTGAAATTTATGAAAATACAGACCCTACCAGAGACTTAGTCAGAAATACATATTTTTACTGTTTTATTTCCCCCACTTACTGGGAGCAAAATTCAGACAAAATCAGATTTCAGTGCAAGATACTTCAGAGAACTTTCCTCCTTAGACATCTTAAATCCTTCTGCATTTTCTCTCCAGGATATGTAAATAGATGTAATCACTCTTTGAGGATTTATCCTTCTCCAATACAGATTTTGTCAATATAAAATACTACCTAACAAAAAAAATTTCTTGATCTTTTTCATACATTTTTTAGATTTCTAAATACACAGATATATCAAACTAGCATAGTTTTTCAAACTAGTTTAAATTCTACTTAAAATGCATACATATTACTTACATCATGATTAGATGGCAGGATTTTTTAGACAGCAAAGTTCATCTATTTAAATCAATTTGCTTTTTTATATGTTTAGAACTCGGCTGGAACTCACTAAAGAGTTTCAAGTTCTGTGTGGTTATGAATGCATCAATATTTTCATTAATAACTTGAATGATGTAATAGAGAACAAGTTAGTGACTGCAGAGTATCAAGCTGTAAATAAATAATGTTAAACACAAAGTTCTAGTTTTAGATAAGAGTAATTACTTGCACAAAGACAGAAAGGGAAAAGCCAAGGAGAGAAGTTTTTGATAGGCAGGATGAAGGAAGTCTAGTGGATCAGAAGTTGGACACAAATAAATGTTATTTTATGAAAAACAGCAAACACTTCAGTGGAAGTGCTTTGTCTAAGACCGTGGGGAGTTGTGTTACTGCAGGATTACAATGCCCAGTTTGGGGTGCCACAATTCAAGGATATAGTTCAGAGAAGACCAAATGAGAACAATGAGGTATCTAGAAGGAGAAAAAGATGGAAGAAGCTGGGGTTGAATAGCCTAGAGAAAAGAAGACTGGAGGAAGGCACAGGTTGAAAAGAGGGTTGCAGCACCTGAGAATAAAGGGCATCAGAGGAATCATTTTAGCTAACCAGTAGCAACGACAGGTTAGTACCGGCACCACTTCCTTACTGGGACTGCCAAGGCTCCACCTTTAAGAAGAATCGAGGCGTACAGGGGAAACTCAACCATAGTTCATCCTATTGTCATACTGCTGTCAGACAGTAAAAGACTTCAGTATTTCACCAGAGTCCCTTCTAACATCATTTGCAATAGCTTCTCTATGCTAAAGAAAATAAGCATGTATAATTGGTAAGAAATAAATCTGAAAGCTTTAAATATTCCATATATTTTTGCTAAGTACCAAATGAGAATACAGTTGACTTCTGGTAAATTCTGTGTTTGAGCTTCTGTCAGCTGTTCACTTTAATTATTATTCCTAGTTGCAGTTTTTCCCAAGAAAATGTGGAGAAAATGCAATGATGAACAAAAAAAGAACTTCTATCAGTGTCTTAGGAGTGTGCTGCACTTTTTTAATGCCTGCATTCCTACCACGTTGCACATAAAAAGATACCTTTTTTTTATTTTTACTTTTGTAGAACTTGTTTTACAAAAATGCAACTATTTGTGCAAAAAAATAACCATATGGACCAATGAAAGTAACTGCACGTTACTTGCATTTATCACAAAATGTGCCATAACACTGATTTTTTCAAATATTAAATTATTGTAGGCATTTTCAAGGTACAGTGTGAAACAGTGAAAAATATCCTTCATAATAAAGCCATAACTAGATTCCCCCTATCACTAGATGAAAGACCATCATCCTCTCCTTACTCTTTTCTTTTTTTCATTGTGTTTCCGTTGCTTTGCACTCCTTAAGGAACAGACCCATCTCTCAGTAGCAAAATGATTAAGCTGCTTTGCAACATGACATCTTTGCAAACAAAACAGCATATGAATGAATCTAGCTAGATTTTATAGGATTACTATATTAATTGTGCTGTAAAAAAGATTATTTAGAAGAACACAAAATTACAAGAAAATCCATTTACAACACTCCAAATTCATGTGCTTCCACTGTGAAGTTAAAGGAACAATATTAAATCTGTGAGAAAAAGAAAGTGAAATGGATTTTTGGTTTAGATGTAGATGTGTTTCGTCAGTAGATCCAGGGGGCTACTACTATATATATTAAAATGCAAATGTCAATTGTTGCAATCTAATGTTAGAACTGCTATAAATATAGAAGCTGTATAGAAATGCAGAAGGATGTTTTTCCTTCTTAATACAAGTAAACTGTAGATTTTTAGCCTAAAAATTAAATATAGGACTGTTGGTTACATTGCAAAGTTTATTTTTTTGTTGTTTTTTTTTTTTTGTAAGAAATGATTTTAAAATAGCTGGACAAAGAAAACATTGACATAGTCTTTAAGGAATTAGAATAGTGCAATGCTAACACAATCTTTTCTATCTTGCAGTGTTTTATGAAGAGTCACGGGCCTCTAGTTGCTTTTGAGAGAACAGAGGCATTGAGAAATGAGTTGAGCTGTATATGATAACCCAGTATGAAAGACAAGAATGAACCCAAATCTACTCACTTCCAGTCTGCGTCCCTAGCCATTTAAAGCTCTGCACAATGCTGTCACACCAAATCCTAAAAGTGAAGAATGGGGGAAAACTAAAGCAGGTTGAAAGAACTGTATATGGAAAATTACTACATTTTCTATACATGAAGGGTTGTATTTGTTCTAAGGAATGTTAGGATTTATAGAGATATCTTAGATTGCTATCTTAATTGTGTAGAAATGCATAAAGTGTCTACAAAAAGTATTTTAAGCTGCGTACAAAGAAATATTAAGCTATACTGCTATTATCTCTATCAAAAATGAAGTTCAGAAGCTACTGCTCTTGTCATGCGGTAGTTAACTGGAAGACAGGGATTTTTTTATTTTTAAGTTATTTGTATAGGAATTTTGATCATTTCTCTGCATGCAGAAGACATTAATACTACTAAGAAAATGAAAATAGCTATTTATAATATGAGAACAGTTATGTTCTATTGTTCCATGAACAGCATACTGTTACTGAGAGCTCTTGCTAGGCAAGGAAGGTAGATTGTTCTCTATTTTTCCTTGGCCATTATATTTAGCCATAATGGAAATCTTTCAGTAAATGCTTTATAACTGTGCTCTGACCATGTATTAGTATTCTAATAAAAGCCAGGTAAAGTTGTTGATGGAAGTAGCTGGACAATTGCACAAGACTGAAAGGAGAAATGGAAAAGACTGAATAACAAGCTTATATCCAATTCAAACAAGGGGGTGTGGGGTGTGTGGGGTGTGTGTTTGTTTTTTAACTTTGAATATTTAGAGGCACAATTTTACAGTGAACTCCTCATAGATCTTCCACTATGTACTAGTAGCTCATCTGCTTCAAAATAGCGGTATTTTGCAATAAGCACAAATCCACAAATCTCTTTTTCAAGAACGCATAAGTATTCAGGAGTCCTAAAGGAGCATGTAAAATCATCATATTTCATGTTTTGTAACAAATAGGATGCATTTAAAGAATACATCCCATGTAAAGCATTTAAAGAAACACCCAATTAAGCATATAGAAAAAGACTTGAGCTACATATTACTCAGGTAATTATCCCAGAAAATCAAGGAAAAATGCACATATTGGGTAATTACAGCCTAAAAAAGAAAAGAAAATGTTTTGGCAGTGAGACTATGAGAGAGAAGCAAAGAATGTACTTATACTGCTTAATCACCTTAGCCTAGCAACCTGAATAACGTACAAACTTGCCCCACTCCTCCTTCTGCCACCTCATCGATACTGACGAGAAATCTGGGACAAGCCTGAAAAGTAACACACAAATACCTCAGTGGTAACTAAGATACACCTTTTTTTTCTTTTAAGTTCAACTCTGTGATCATCTATCAGATGTTCCTTTTATATGACCGGCAATAATTTCAGAAGCAGCACTGTAGCTTCCACGCACATAAAGGAGTCTGACTGAACCAGGCCCACTCTGTAGCTCGTTAACAACTGGAACTTCTTTCTGGTAGGAGTAAATTTGTGCAACTTGTCTTTGTGATAGAGAATCATAACATCAACACTTTTAGTAAGAAACATTAATTCTGAAACACATTTCATTCTGACCATTTCAAATTTGGCATTTCTGATAAACACTTTTCTTGAGACAGCGTTACTGAGTTGGTCATATATTAATTTACACACCATGGAGCTGCCCTTGTGTTTTGTGGGTTTTGGGGTTTTGTTTTCCAAACGCCTTGTGCTCTGTTTCTGGCCTAAGGACTGCCTGGCTGGATCTCATCGTGAGTTTGAATGTAGAGAAGAGATCTGGCTGTGTATCAAGACAGTTTCAGTATGTAAATGTAGTTAGGAACTCATGGATTTTTGTGACATTTGGTTCCTCTTTTAGTTTTTCCAACATCACATTTCAGTGTAGTGTTTACTCTGAGTGAGATGCCAAGTGACTTGAATAAATATAATGCTTGAAGTTACATGGAATCAAACAGCACGTGTTCAAAAAGCTCTAGCTGGAGTTCAGTCGCTCTCAGAGCGCTGAAGGCTGAAGAGCAAGAGTACTTCCAGTATCTGCACGGAGGCTGGAAACTATATCCAAGGTGTAGACCCATGTACTAGAAATGAAGTTTTCCTCATAGGCGTGATAGCCTTGCTAATAATACAACTACCTAAAAGATTTTGCCAATAGATACCTGATATACTAAATATATCATAGTTTTTTATTTGGAAGACCACAAAATCTTTAAAATTCCTCTACCTTCTGACTACATACGAACAAAGTCCATTGTAATTACAATCATGAAGATAATTAAATATGAAGAGAAACAGTAAGTTTCACACTTTTCCTCAAATTATAAAATATTTCCCTGGAGATGGCTCAGAAAACATTTTCAGAAACAATCAGCCGAGACATCATGACGAGTACAGTGAATTTCTGCAAGTAGTAATAAACACTGTTTACAGATACCAGACTTTAATTTGGTGGTTGTTTAAGGATTAGATGTATAGCAGAAATAAATAACTTGGCAGCAAGAACTTTTGTTACATTTCCCATACAAGTCACGTCCATTGCCTGAGAAGCCGATTATTCCATGAGCCAACCAGAGAACTGTGGCTTCTTTTCTAAATGGTAAATTGAATATAACTTATCTGCATGTGGCCATCATTTACTACAGTAACAACTAATCTCAGGCTCAGCAAAAACCACCAAATGCCAAAGGAGGAAAAGATAATTACCATCTAGCAATACTTGCTTCTTCATGAAATCTACACCAGCTGACAGATTTAATCAACTTGGATATTAACAAGATTCTCCCTACCATGAAATTTTAATATGTGACAAGCTAAGACAATTTTCAAAATTTTCTTCACTCTTGTTTTATATTACAGAATTCTAAAAGTGTTTGCAGAAAACTATTTGTCCTGTATTTTCCATCACACATCAGACCTTTACCTAGCTGCTCAGTAGCACACTGAACAGAGACACTATCTTGAGGAACACAACTAACCAGTTGAACCTAGAAATCTGGGGCTAAAAGCAGCCTAAAAGAGGTGATTCTCCATCACTGCCAAGAAACTTCTGATAAACTTTTATTATCTTTTCTCTATCAATGGTGCAAATCAGGAATTCAAATCCATATTTAAGACTGTCCTTGTTGAACTAGATAAATCTCTATTAGCCTTTTTTTTTTTTTTTTTTTTTACAGAAAATTTCTTTACTTCCATGTGATTATATAAATGCCACTAGGCTCTGCCACTGCTCAATTGTCTATATGATTATTTTTATAGAAATTGCACATAGCAAAAATAATTATAAATATCTCAAGAACGTTTTAACAGTAGGTTTTAGAGATACTAGAGAGCCAATGCATTCTGAAAATCCCAAAAAATCTAGTAAATAAGTTTTAGAACAGAAACTTTTATCAGGAGATGAAGGAAATGACCTGCTCCTCCCATATTTCCACATAGCACCTTGGCATCCAATCAATCACAAGAAATAAGGGAAAATATACAGGGATAGAAAGACTAAATGTTGCATTGTGAACACAGAAACAGGTAGACTGTGCACAGCATGAAAGCTCAGAATGGTCTAAATAGGTATTCCTAACCATACAAACAGGAAAAATATTATTGTAAGCACTTCCCTGCTCATGCTGATATCTGGGGAGCTTCTGAAGCTAGCACAGATGCTGAGGCAGCCAAGCGAATCCTGGTTGCTAAGATCCGAGCGCATTCTGTTGATTTATGTTGTTATAATAACTTTGTTCCACACAGCAAAACTTTCTAGTCAAGCACCTAACGCTGTGGTGAGGCTGACTGGGCTATCTCACAGCTGACAATGCATTCTATTTCCATCAGGTCATTCTAAAAATCAAGGTGCTTAAAATTGTCTTGCAGTATCTGGGGCCATCCCCAAAGTGATACGCTGTTTCTCCATTTAATCCCTCTGCAGAAATCATTTTAACAGCTGGTAATGCTGGAGTCTGTGTACCTTCCTATAATTGGATTTAGCTATACAGTGTTCCTAGCAGACATCAGGCAAATAGGAAGAGGGCGTAAAGATTGAGGGTCTCCCAAGCAGCGTGTACCATCTAAGCAGTATTCTGTCCTATGTCTTCAGTGAGACTGGGGCATAGGCTTAAATGTTTGGACAAACAGAGCCTCAGCAATTGCTTGCATTCCTGAAGCGCATTCTGTACGCTGGCCGTTTCAATAAAGAGTCTGGAAGGATCTGAACCTTTAGGCTATTTCACTGTCATCACTTAGTGGGAACGAAGAGAATGGATGAATTATTCTCGACTAAGCAATTACAGTGCAACATCATATGTTAATCCATTTCCCTCTTTTTTTTTTTTTTTCCTTCCCCAATTCTAAACTTTCACACAGAAAGATGTTTTAGAAAGCAAAGTAGGAATGATAAGTTGAATTCACATTTGTTCTCCTAAACTTTGAATTTTGCGGTCACAGAAGAAGCCAGCATTACACACGTGTGCTGATGCCAAAAGACTTACTTAGCATCCCTTACTGAACCCTAGAGCTACAGATTACCATTTTTCTGTGTCAGTTTATGCTTATCAAAACCAAATAGATCACATGAACTATTCCTAGAAAGCACTGAGAAGACTCCTAGCCAAATGTGTGCAATCAGGTGTTTATATCAAAAGGTATCAGACTTCACAAACCATGGAAAAAATAAATGTCCAAAACCCCTCACCATTAGTCCAGCAAAAACTTCCTGGAAGCCTCTATACTTAATTATACAATTATAAGTTAAAAAATAACCCCAACATTTGGCACTAAAACAATAATAAGATTTTACAGATCAGCTATGTTTAACTTGCGACTACATTTAACTTTTCTGTATATTGAAGTCAGTAGACAAGAACATAATGAAAAGGATTAAGTATATCCTT
This sequence comes from Falco punctatus, assembly GCF_963210335.1. Classification (NCBI taxonomy): domain Eukaryota; kingdom Metazoa; phylum Chordata; class Aves; order Falconiformes; family Falconidae; genus Falco; species Falco punctatus. The sequence goes on along the minus strand of NC_137590.1, from coordinate 26,996,014 downwards.
ATGATTCAGAACAAGCTCCAAAATACTGCCATTCTGTTTTGGAAATTCTGAAAGAAAATGACCAGACAGTCTCCAAGGATTGAAATAGATACATACTGATAATAAAAAACTATTTGCACACTATTACACACAGGAAAAAAAGAAAAATACAGAAGGCTTTTGTTTCCTCCAAAGTTCAAGGTTTCAGAATTTTTCCATGACTTTGGACTTAAATATTTAAAATAATAACTGCTTTTAGACTTCTGTTTTTATCATATCATTACAGCTTTCACAAATGACATAACACTTAAAGATTGCATCCAACATTTGTATGCTATTCTATGGGAGCTGACCATAAAGGAGGTTTATAAAGGATGCTGACTGTAAACTATTAATTCAGATGTGGTCAAAGCTTTACATACAAAAGAAAAAATGTAAATGTTGTTCCTGCCAGAACCACACCAGTGATTGCCACGTATGCTGCCATGGAGGGCTGCACTGCAGCACAAACACCACATTATGATGTTAATTTCTGGCATCAGCAATTCCTAATGAGGGTCACTGTTTCATTCTTTTTTTGAACTGTCCTGGGGAGCGGACCAGTTACCCTCTGGGGTCAATAAAGCAGCCATTGAGAGGCAAGTTTGTATTTTTCACATAATTTTTACTGGGAAGTACCTTACAACTTTCACTTTCACCAGCACATACACACGTAGAATACCCACAATGCAGTGTAAATAGATGGTCATACCCCCAAAATTTTTTCTTTTCCCTATGAACTTCAATTTCTAAGATGTTCTTTTAGCTGCCCAAACAGATTATGGGAACTGCTGCCAGTCAGCTAAACTCTATATTGACACTTCACTGTTTTGTTGTCATCCGGCAGTCCGAGAAGGTTTTATGCCAATGCTTTATTCTTCACATTCTTTAAGACAGCAACAATTCCATACTTTTGTCCATATTAACTTAAGAACTGCAGTTCTGTCTTAATTTTTAGAGACTCTCTTGAGTTTTCTGCAATAATGTGAGTATTCACAGTGTAAAAATCAGAGTGTGCTGAACATCCAGCGTGACTTGATCAGCTGAGAGGAGGGAGAAGAAACATTTATCAAGGTTCCTGCATTTGGTGGTACTTTACTACATTCCTTTGCTGACAAGACCCAGGCAGGCCCCTGAATCAACTTCAGCCACAGATATTTAAGTTGCAGTGAGAAAAATATTGTTTCATTTTTGGGGGTGATGGCAATTCTGCTTAAGACAGTAATAAGGAAAAAAAATCCATCAACTTCTATTGTTGCATATCATTATTGGATTAAAGTTAAAACCTTGTGTCTTTAAAAGCGTGTGCAAAACATCATCACATTATTATTATTATACTGTATACTATATCTATATACACAATAAGTGCCTTAAGTAGTATTTGCAACACAGCTAAGAGGGAGGCAGTCCAGAGGAGAAAAGTAAACGGCTTTACTGATAAACAGAGCCCAGCAACACCAGAAAAAATCTTGATTGCTCAAGGAACTCTCAAACTTCAACACACAATGTGTCTGACCATCCAGGAAGCAGCAGGTTTCACAGTTTTCCTGCAGTCCAATGTACGCTTGTCTCTCCTGAGCTTAAGACTGCAAGTGTATTGTTGAACTGCTTCCGTACATATTAAAACACATAATTTAAACAAAATTATTTCGCTGATACTGAGAGGCAGCAGCAGAAGCTCACTGCCAAAGACTTGAGACTGCTCCTCAGCCAGTGTCAGGGCTGGGGTAGGTCAGCCTCACAGACCTGGAAGAAGAGGGTCGTTATCTTTTGTGGCAATCGGCAAAAGAAGAAAGCGAACCACAGGGTGAGAGGAGAGCAGCCATGGACCAGTTTTGCTGGTAGCGATTTTGTAGCCTAACTACATTTCTACATAGTACATAGGCTACATTTGTAGCCTAACTGATTTCAGAAATCAGTTGCAATTTTAATAACACATTTGTCTGAACTTCAGCACAACCTTTACACGAGCATCTCCTTAAAAGTCTAGAAGTGGTTTGTGCCTCTAAAGGCATCCTCAGTACTGATAAGATTCTTTGAAATTCTTTGGTCTACTGCAGGGCACATCTTAGCAATTGCAAAAGCTTATCCCAGACAGATTCAAAGCAAGCAAAGACATCAGACTTGTCCATGCATGTTTCACTAATCTGTCCTATTAAATATGACAAGCAAAATCTTAAGAGACAGGACTCTTCTGGTTCTCTGGCATTTCCCTCTGATACTCTTCATAGCAAGAAGTGACCTAAAGTTTCTACAGTCAAATAAGTAGCCCTAAAGTGAAGTGCACCTACATAATGGTACCTTTGTCTATTGCTTAAAAAGCATGAATACGCACGCTTTAGAAATAGATTGTAGAAATAATAGGACAACATCAGAAAAGGATCACCAGCTCTAAAATGAAAACACTCACCCCTAAAAAAATATATCTGGTTTTACTGATGAAGCTCCATTTAGAAAATCCTGACTCTACAGAACATCTTAGTATTCACCTCAACTAAGAGCATGTTTTTTACTTGAATCTCAACCAGATGGATGCAATTTCAATCTTAAAGATTCAGTATTTTTATATGGTTAAGTGAAATAAATGCCTGATAGCCTACCAAGTCCAATTAGGGTTACCAGGCCAACAGTTACCGAAGGCTTGGGGTAACTTTTGAAAATCTGGTCTTTCAAGTCCCCAACATGTAACTGTTCAAGTAGAACTATCCTTGGTCAAGCGTGTCAAAGGAGAAAAAAAGCATTTAAGAACTCCAATAGTTCCTAATCTAATAAATACTAGATTTATTAGTAACTGAACTTTAATGGTTAGTTTAATATGCCTTAAAATACTTACTTCAGAATTACACAGCCTGTACCAGTAGGAGGAGCCGTCCAAAACACTTGAATGCGCGTCCTTCTTCTAGGCGTGCTCTCGGTAACAGCAACAGGACAATTACTCATGAACTGTGTTTCTTCCTCATCTATGATCTAAGGAAGCATAAAAAGAAGAATGTAACAATATAAGGACAGACATAGCCAACACCTCTCAAATATGTTTTGTCAGCTCATGTTTTCCTTCACTGGGATTACTTAGAATATTCTCTGCTTAGCTCAGCATTACTTTTGTAAACGTATTTATAACATGCAGATCACTCACTGAAATGAAAACATCAAGCCCACAAAACAAAGACAGAAGAATAATTCAGTTCTAGGTGAACAGAAGTTTGTCTTTTCTGAGCATGTCTGCAAACAACCTTTTTGGTAGATCCTGATTACTGGAACTTCCTATAAATATTAATGAACTGAAAATAATAAAAGATGCTTAATTCTATTTTTTAATATATTATTTGAACTGGTTAGGAAGATGGAACATGTTAAAGGAAAAAGGGGAGTCAGTCTGTTTACTTTTTTGTTAGCTTTTTAAGATAACCTTTCTTAAACAGTATTATTCTTAGGGTATCAAAAGAATGTCCAGGTCAAAAGAGGTAGTATGTGAATCATAATAATCTATAATTCAGAGACCATTATTTAGTCCAATCTGCACACATTTTTGCTTTTCTGATTGATTGATATTTAACAGAAGGGTTTAAGTGGTTTATGTCAATACGAAATGAGATAGGCTGCTTTGGTACCTGTGGCGTTCTAAGGATTTTACTCAAGTGTCTGTGACCAAATAGCTTTCTCACTACATATGTACTTCATGGATCATACTTTAAGCCTTCTGTTTATCAGATCTCAAAAAAAAAATCATGAGAAGCTGCCAAATTTTATTTGGAAACAGGCAATGCTATGATATTGCTACATTTCTCTTCAAAATTATTCAGTGGTCTGCTTTTATTCAATGAAGCCACAATTCACACTACATTGGGTCCAGATTTAGCCAATGAATTACAAACCTTACCATTCTGAGAAAGAAGTTGTATTTATCAATTTATAACAAGACCCAACTCTGAAGGAGATTTTTCAGAATTCTGGTACTAATAACTCACACAGTTTTACCAGATTACAATTTAAGAAAATAATCTTCTGGCAGTAAATGGAACTTTAAACAAGTACTTTGACAAAAACCCCACCCTATTTTACATTCTGAAAAAGTGGCAATATCTAAAGTTTGACCAGATCTACTTTAGTGAGCAGACATACATGTTGTCTCACCCAGTGATACTGCCAGCATTCCCAAATATTTTTAGATGAGCCAACAAACATTTCTGGTTTTCCATGGCAAAATAAAGGGACACTGGCCCAGAGGAGTGCTGGGAAACTATATTTAGCAGGGCAATAGGGTAAAGGTTAATCTAAACCCATTAATATTTTTCAACTTTTTTAATGCTTTGTAGAATCTGTGTAATTAAACACAATATGTACGGCTGCTACTTCACTAGATTTTTATTAATGGGAAGCACGGGATCTACTGGTAGGCTTAAGCTCACACTCCACAGTTTCTCCTTTCACTTGATGCAGTATAATATATTTAATTTGAATCAAGGAATCCCTAGTCTACAATTCCATCTTGGCTATCAACTGTATTTATTCTTTCTGCCTTATTCCTGCAACAGTAAAGTAAAGATAAAAACCTGTTTACTTGTCCCAATATTCAGGACCATATTGATTGACCTTTTATCTGTATCTCACAGTAATTCATTTTCAATGAAAACCTAATTCTGGTGGAAGTTTTTGAGTGAAAAAAAATACTATCTCATACAAAATAAAATATTATTGTATGTTATATCAAAGCATGATAATTCCCATTACAAGGGCCCTCAAATGTCATCTGAAAGTTCTTAAAAAAAGACAGCTTTTCCAGAAAAAGTGAAATAATGCAAATGACTGTACAAGTTTCACTAGTTCCATATTCTCTTCCCAGATGAAAACTGCAAAATAGCCTACACAATTTCTGCAACCTAGCAAGTTATGAATGTTCTCAAGATATGCAGATGTCTCTAATGAAATAATTTTAAAGTTCTGGTTGTGTTTTAGAACATAGTCCTGGAAGAACAGGAAGTGGTTGAACCTCAAGGCTACATCATGATTTCCTGCATCACTAACCATCAAAGCAAGAAGACTTACGCAGTAAGTATCTCCTGGGAAAACCTGACCATAAAAGAATAAGGTCCTTCAAAGAGAGTTCCTTTGAAGAAAAATTAGACAGAAGCTTTCTTAATAAAGACTCCCAATGCTGACAGAATAAAGAACATCTAAACTACTTGGAAAAACTCAAATGCCCACTGATCTGAGAGGATTAAATAAAAACTTATTATAAGATATTTTATAAAATTCAGAGGAGTTATCCAGATTCTAGGACTTCAGATAAATATAAACCCATCTCAAATATATTTGTTGGAAAGATGGGTTTTCTTCTATGTCTATGGGGGTTTGAGTCTTTATAAAAAGTTCTTATGGGCAACGCAGAATGGATTCACTACATATACAATAGTATTCCATGGTATTTTAGAGTGCTGGACGATATTATTGCACTCACACATAACACAGGAGAAAGCAATTGTACTCTGGCCAACTTGGGGGGGGGGGGGGGGGGGGGGGGGCTGCGCATGCACGCAAATACATAATCTCTAAAAATAATATAATCCTGAATTTTCTTCTGGAATCAAGTCAGACCACATAGGCATGAAGGAAATAATTGGCAAGAAAAAGAAACACGGATTAAAATGTAGCATTTGTAAAATTATAGCTTCTAAACCCCAGGTTATCTGTAATGGGAAGCCTTACACTTTCAGGAATAGGCCAGTAAATTAACAACATGTTGGACAAAAATCCTAAAAATTAAAATAAGCACTTGGCCAAAGAATCTGAGATCTCAGAGAGGGGATCTCTATGTGGCTAATTCTTTCAAATTCACAAATGCAATGGCATTAATTCTTAACGTTCTGTTTAGTTTCTGTGTGGGTTTTGTGGTTATTTTAGGGTTTTTTTCCCATTATGATTGTAATATTATTGGACTAATCTATTCCTTCAGGGGAACTAGTGTAAATCCTGAACAAGACTCAGAGTTAACCCAGATTTGAATGAGTATCACAGAAAGTAGAACTCATCTGAACTTGGGTAAATCTAGAAACATGAAAGTAGGGACATTAAAAGGGAGAATTTACCACCTCCAGGCTCAGTTGTGCATTCTTTGCATATTCCAGACACTGATGAGATTGAGGACGATTTTTGTCTGTTCCTGAAAAGTAGGACTGGATAACTGCTTAGTTGTTAAACACATGAACAAGTGGTTTTCTTTTCTCAGAATTGGAACATTTCATGCTGAGTGACAGAGCTTCCTGTCTGTTTTTGATTTCTACACACTTAGTCAAATAAAGGAAACCAGGCAATTGTCCTGTCTGTTGTTAATTTCGTATACATATTTAAGGGAAAAAAAAAAGTAAAAATGCTACACAACACAAAGAAAGGATCAAGTACAAAAGGAGATGAAGTTACATAAATCCTCTACTGCCTGGTGTCTACTTCCTTAGTTTAAACCACTGGCTAGGTTCTTCAGCACCACTTCCCCTTCCACGGGCTCATTATCACTTTCCACCCACTGAAACAGCTGTGTTCTACTGGAACAACTGAGTTTAAAAAACAACGAAACAAAAACCCCACACAAAGTTCACAAGATAAGCAATTTTGTGTGCAGTTTTCTTCTCTGGAAGAGGTAATATGGAGTCTGACTTCCAGAATGTTGCAAAACTATCTTCTCCTTGAGGAAACTTTCCATTATAAAAATTGGGTCTGCATAATGGCAATAATACTTGGCCTTTAGGAATTATTCTAGAACAGATTATTTATTATATGGAATGAAAAACTAATGATGTACAAAGTCAGTTTAAAAACAAAAACTACCTCAAAGATATGCTTCATGTAACCGGTTTGTTTGACTAAAGGACACAGTAGTTCCTTCAGAGTCTGGGCTTAGAATCAGAAGAATCAAAACTGCGACTTTTTTTGCAGTGTCAGTAACCAATCTGATGCAGACTATGATTCAAAGCTGTGTAGTACCACCAAGCACTGCTGGGCTCTCAGTAAGATTTGTCATCTTTAACACCACACCAGAAGACTGGAGTTGTCTGATAACGAGCCATACCTTGGAGCACTAGAGAAAAGTGAGCATATCTATTCAACAAAGGCATTGCTAAAATGCACTTGTAGATCATCACTATGTTCTGGTAACTTCTAGCACAAACTTTACATAGATGTCCTACAATGTTGCAACTGGAAAACAAGTTTACTTCTTGAATTATTACCTGATCACAGATTTTATGAATTAAAGATTAAATGCATCAGATAACATGATGGTAAATTCTGTGAAAGCAGTACCAGCACAAGTTACATGCCTCACCACCTACCTGCCTCTCTGTGCATCCATCTACCTGCTTGTTTTACATCCCATGCACAAGGTAGTTGGAATCATGGGGTGGGGGCAGGTAAAGGACCCTTCCAATTCTACATGGTGTAATACCAGACAGTCAGATCAAGTCTTCAATGTATATCAGCAAAAGAAGAGGAAAACAATGAAGGATTTCTAAATCACCTTCCAAAAAGGGGGGGGGGGGGGGGGGGGGGGGGGGCGGGGTGTGCGGGACACGACACCAAACCCCTAAACAATTGATTTGTGCATGAGATGTTCTAAGAAATATATTTGAATTCTGTCCAACTATCTTTTCCTTCTTTAAAACAAACAATTTGAAAAGTGTGTTCCTTGCAAAAAAGGCTGTGTTGGATGATCAAAAGGAAAAAAAGCTACTGAGAGAGTCTTGTATGAGAATCTTATGCATTACAGTGTCCCACAAATTTTTGCTAGCAAGAATCTTACAGTCATACTGTACTTCATATTGATCTTCATGCTAAACAGACCTAAGAGCTACATTACACCTGTTGTAGGACAGACAGCAGGGTCTATTCTAAGGTGCAATTCAAACAAAAGCAGAAAGAAAGTAGTTCAATGTGAAGAGAACCTGAAGGACATTAAAGATAAAGCACTAGACTTGGAGATTTTACACTAAACAGCCTTTCCTGCCTAGGAGACTGTCTACGGAAAGCTTAAAACTGCAATTTCTTCTATACTTAATTCAGTATATATGAAAAGTTGTATATTGACAGATACAGATTAAATGCTGTTAAGTTATTGTTATAAATTTAAAATGTTATATTGTATATTTTTCTTGAGTTTGAACCATAGTTAACAATGTTGTAAAATGTTGAATTATAAGGCTTACGCAGGGTTATGCTTGTAAAGTGAAAATGTGCAATTAAGTAAAAGCTGTCCGAGAGATGAATGAACATCGATTGTTGTGAATTGATACAGTTTTCATCTAAGTAGTCACTAAGAGTGGACTACGAGGTCCAAAGTTTAATCTTCGTTTCCCATGATTTTTTCTTGTGGACTGTAACATTAATATTTCCATGAAAACAGTTGGGTAAATTAATTCAAGCTACTTTACCAGACTATACAACTAGTATTTTTGCCAGATAATCCAGCTTTTCCCAGATAAAATAACACTTTTACAATCTCAAACAGATAAACTATATTAGGCACTGAAAGCTCACTGTTCTCATCACTATAGATCTCACTGGGTTATATCTATAACTTCCTTTAAAAAGTAGCTATTTTGGCTAAGAAAAATCCTCATTTCAAGTTTAAAAGGCTGTTAAGTAAATATTAAGTTCCATCAGGGAAATAGCATCACCTTATGAAATCTCTTCTAAGTTTCTAGCTTCTTAACACACCCAATACTATCCAACAAGCCTCATCAGAAATTATTCTGAAGACCAAAGTTGCTTTACACACCTTGGCACACAGTGATCCAAAATACACCAGCTGACTCTTGCCCAAGAGCGCACCCTGGCATAAGCATTACAGCATACAAATGAGTCGCAGGATTAGGCACATCAGCACAAGTAAATTGTGTAAAGGAACTTCTTGTGACGTTTTTGTACAAAAGCAATGAGTCACTCTGTGCCTTGCATGACAAATAGCTTTATTCTTCATACCTTGTGCTTCGTCTACACAACTCCTTTTACATGTGAAATGATGTATGAGGATTCTGGACAAAATCGAAAACTTATGTTTCAAAGAAACAGGACATTTAGCTCACCTTGATATATAATTTAATCAAGTTAGACCTAAGTCTAGAGTAAATTTACTGAGGGCAGACTCTATGCTGAACAGTTCAAGCACATTAACTTGTGGTTTCGGGGTGGGTTTTTTTTCATTATATTCAGGCAGTACCTAAAAGACTGAACTTGCTTTTCAATGAAATCAGGAGTCACTTACGGTCTAAATATACTTTACATTTGGAAGCATAAAAAAAATGTGAAAAAAGGGGTAGATTTTATTAACACTTAGTCAGATGAAAATGAAGAAACATTACTTTCAAAACTCCGTTCCAAGAATTAGGAAGCAAAACTGTCCTACTGCAGCCCTAAAACAGAATAATTACCAGTGAGGATGATGGTGACACCCAGCAAGGCTATGCTGTGGCGATGCTTTACTGGCCCCCCAGGAATAGGCAGCATTAAATCAGAGCAGTTCTCTAGCTGCAGTTCCCTTCACCTGAGCCAAGGCCAACCCAAAATAGCACCTGTAGCAAATCAAATCCAACAACAACAAAAAATTTAAAAAATGGAGCACAACCACTTAGGCTTCTTAGTGAGCTTTCATGGATTTCTTGTTTCTCTCCTCCTTGTAAATGCAAAATCAGAGTGCAAATGGTTCTTCCAAAATTACAAAACTACCATAGTCCTTCCAGGTAAGACTATAACCACAATCAACTTCAACAAAGATATGTGCAGGATTTGTTGTGTAATACTTCTGCAGAGGCATTATTTTATACTCAGTTTTATGTTGTCAAACTATTTCAGTATGAACATTATTTATTTGGCAAAAAATAACTGCTATTTCAATCTGATAAGAAATTTTCACAGGAAAAAAATAACTTTTGATAAGTGGTGTCTCAAGCACTTTCAGCCTGGGAGAAATGTTGCTTGCCAAAGGAAGTGTTATATAAAAACCAACCTCACAATCAAGGATTTTTAGGTAACAGTCCTTGAAAGCAGTAAAAGCTGAAGGATTTTGTATATTTCTTATGCAGTCACCACAGTTAGTACCCTTCATTTAAGATTATAGTATATAAATTTCTTTGGAAAGAGAAAAAAAAACAAAAACCACTGTTGCCATATCTTCTAAATATATTTGCTATCATTTTATTTAGTTATATATAATGCAATTAGCTGGTATTTCAGAGCCCATTTTAATCTGATTTTCTAGATAGATAAAAGGTATTGAAAGGCAAATAAATGTTTTCACAGTGTCATAAAAGAAAGTGGAAGAAAATAAGGCAGCGTGGATACAAGGCTTGACTGGAAGACATGACTTAACGCTGACCAACCTCTCTCAAATCACTATAGCATAATCTGTTCCTCAGCTCCCTTTTCAAAACAATATATTAAATCCTCTATAAAAACGTACTTACTATCCTTAGCAGTTTGTTACACCTTAAATTGGTCTCTTAACTTCATAAACAAGAGTTGCTTAGGAGGAGATTAAGTATGAGATGACAGAACTTTAGCCTGCTCTGTGACATGCCAGTAACTCAAATTAGATGGAAAAGTGGCTTAGAGAATCAATTAGAAATTCAAGTTCAGGAAATCCATAGAAGCCATAAAGTTGGGATGGCCCGCTGTGTACCAACCTTTTGTCTCACTTTTGTAAAAAAGAACAGCCAAATTCGGTCAAAGATCTCCCAGCTGGGTGCATTGCCCACAGAATCCAGGAAGCAGAACAAAAACCAACCTGGCAGAGCTCCAGCTTGACAGTTGCATCTTTTACACAGGAGTGCCTTTTCAACATTAATCTTGCTACAGTCCCCTGATAATTTAAAATGGAAATTTAAATACTGCTACAAAATAGAACCTTGCTTAGCAAAAAATGTTTGTATTTTCATTTAGCTGCACATTGAGATTAGAAGACAAGCCTTATTTAGTTATTTATCCTGCAAAAGCTGAGAGAGATCCTAGTAGAGCATGCTCTGAGTTCACCACTGAAGACTACTTCTGATATGGAAGACAGTCATGTATCCATTCTGAATCAGGCAGTTCACTGTCAAGTGTGAGCTTTTACAAAACAAGTAACCTTCAGCCAGTCTCTTTTCTGATCCATTCTGCATCACAGCTCGGTGAATTAAGGGGAAAAACTAGTTTGACAGTCAGGTAATGAAAGCACTGATGCGTGTTCCGATCTCTGCTCTGTTTATTTTGATGACTTTCCAAGTTGCAATGCCAGCCTCTTCCTTGCTGGCCTAGTGAAGTGTTTTACTAGTTTTACAAAGCAGAGGGATCCCAGAGGAAGAGACTGTGAGAACTCTGTCCTGAAATAGACTGTTGCTGCATGGAGAAGCACTCTTTAGGGCTGCAGAACTCCCTAGTGCAATCTCTGTTCTAATGACTCAGACACTTGAACCTTCCCTCCACCCAGACTGAAAGCCTTTTGTCACTTGTGATGGACCTCTTCTTCTAACTGGAAATTATGTCTGAATGGGAAGTTTTCCAAATAAAATATAGTGAAAACTGATATATTCCATTAAAAGGATCAATATACTGGTGTTTCTTTCTAGGAGAGACATGAGACTGAAAAGTTTCCCCAAAATATTGAGAACCCCATCTAGCATTGGTTTGCTAGCCCATGGCTAAGATCATACGTTCCGAGTGCTAACTTTGAACTTTTTTAAATGTTCAGTTAAAAACAAATAACAAAACTCCTACTACATTTATTTCTGACTCTCACAAACAAATGAACTCACTTGAAAGGGGACAAAGAGACTTCCCAGCTTCCTCCCCAAACGTGGCCTTGTGTGTCACCTTCAATCGGGCTGATCAATAATATTGTATAGCATGTCACTATCCAGAATTGATGTTTAAGTCAGCATGGGCACTTTGGCCCTGTTACTGCAGCTTTTACCTATATACATACACCGATAAATATATATATATACATGCATATATATATACGCACATGGTGCTGCATCTGGCAGCACTGAAAATCCAGACAATTTCTAGTGAATAAAAGATTAATCCCTGGTTGACATGGTGGGCCACTCACGCATGCAGAGGCACATGCACATAAACCACCAAACTAACAATGCATAATTTTTTTTCCCACCCCCTTCACATTATTCAAATCCATATGGTACAGAATTCATTCTAATTCATCCTGTCTCAGCACAAAACAAAGTTATAAATATGAACGTAAAACAACATCCAGGTCTTATGCTAATCATGCAACTTAAGCTCATTAACAAGTCAGAGGCAGAGTGCTCAGTACCTTGCAGGACTGAATCCAGGATAAATTAGATGTACGTTTATGGACATCCTTGTGGAAAGCTGAAGGCCTATATATTGCTGTGAGCACATTTCTTCAGCTAAAAGTCAACATTTACATTTTTGCTATATGCAAATTAATATCTTGTCAGCACATTCTTAATAATTTTTCAAAACTGTATGAAACTTTTCATTTTAGTACTGTGATCTTCCTTAGTTTCTGAAGCAACTGTTCACCTGCCTGAGCTCCTGCCGATGCTTTTGCACAAAAATACCATCTATAAATGCTTGAAAGCTTGTACCTTTAGTGTGGCTAATAGATATTTCATTAGTAAGGACCTCTAGTCACCACTCAAGTCCAGCCAATAATGTATTTTAAATTCAGTGGTCCAGAACTTCTGTTCACCAAAAAAATAAGCTTTAAGCACTCAAACAGTTGAGATATGTAAATAAACAAAACCCTGACATTCTCACTATTGTTCATAATGTAATAATACTTGAGAGAGAAAGCACGATCTGGTCCCAAATCTACCATTCTTACCATCTGTTCTAGAAAGCTTAACTAAGAACAGTCAAGAAAATCTGATCTTCATATCAGAACAGACCACGTGGACTGAGAGTCGTTACCTACTAATTACTTCATTTCAGTGAAGTGACTGAGGTGTAGCTCTTCCCTTTGAAATTGATTACATGATTATCTTTCAATAAGATTACGATCCTTCACGTACAGTTGCTACAACTATATATTGCCAATATCTTTAGCACTGTAATAAACAATGCACAAGTAATGTGAATGCCAGAGAAATATACGCCGTAGACTAGCACAGAAGACCTAGACCTTATCTTCTGCTCACAGGTGAACTTCTCATTTACATTTCTGTGGCAAGGAACTCCAGGCTCACTGTCAATTCAATTTAAAACTCAGGATCTTCCATTTCTATTTCGACAACAACATCCCGGATAAGAATGCAGTTGCAAGACCAGGTGATCAAAGGAAAAGGAACGTTAAATTTGAGTTGACACACATAAAACGTCAGGTAAGGAAGAAATTTTATAGCGACTGGTCAAATGACGTATATAGCTCTTCTACTGAAGGCAGCTTTCCATGTCCCAGGTTCTCACTGCAGTGACAGTTCCAGCCTGCCTTCCTTCTCAGCCTTTCCCTTGAATTTGTCAGAGCGCTGTCAGCCATAGGGACACCTCTTCTGACAACGACTTTGTGGAGTACAAAGTGCAACATGGGCTTCAACCTAGATGGGCCTTCCATACTAATGTAATCAATGATAATATAGATGCAACACTTTTCTACAATACAACATAACATTTGAAGGTAAAGTACAAAGGAAATGCCTGTTCTGCAATTAAGTACACCAGAACTGACAAAAGTAATTTGAAATACTTAGTAAAATGTGAGTCTGCACATTTTACTCGATCAGCATTTCTCAGTTGCTTAGTTTGTTCAGGCTTTTCGTTTATCCTTCGTTTCAAAAAATATTACACTATTCAGCATTATGAATATACTGCCAAGAATAGCTACCTCACTTGGAGCTCCTCATTTAAATTAAGAAGGGATTTAAGGATTACAGAAAATACATCTTTTTAATAGCATTATTGTCTTGCTTGGTGTTGGAGCTTTGAAGCATCAACAGCTCTGGCACATGTGCTATTCACGTTCCTCGTGAGTATCTCAGTGCCAAAATATACAACCCAACCTAGTTCAAGCAGATTCCACACAAATTCCCGTAGTCTTCAGATGACTGTGAACAGAACATAATATATTTCAGAGAGAATTAATCCACTGCTAAAACCACATTTAGAGCAAAAATACTGGTGATCTGGAACTACAGGCTTTATGCAGATAAAATTAAGGTGGCATTTACCTCCTTAAAAGAGCTCTCAAATCTTAACAATTTGCATCAGCTGTTGGATCGGGGATATTGTTCGTACAGAAGAGCTGCAGAAAGTCAGGAAGGTTTTGTCAGCACTGACAGTAGTTGTAAGTGATTATAAAGCCACCAAGTTCTTTGTGTGTGTCTGAGTGTGTGCCTGCATGTTAGGCAGAGTCAAGAGATAATAATCCAGGTTACGGCTCCTCTTACTTTTGATATGCTGATGAACTACTCATGCACAGATTCTCAAATTCTTTCCTTACTTAGAGGGCATCATAGATAATATAGTCTATTCATGAGCAATTCCTCTGCCTGCCTCTGTGCCCAGGTTTTCTATAAAGCCTAATTTCATATTACCTAGAGTACCCTTCTGGCAAATTAAACCTGCTTGCTGAGAGTTTCAAGGAAATCAAAAAGTGTTACACTTTCTTGCTTCCAGTGTGAGAGGATTCTGCTTCAGAAAGACACGCTGTGGTCAGTCAGTCAATAGCAAAGCCATAGTCTGTCAAAAAGAAGAGTCTTGTAGGCAAACTTCAGATTTCTTTTCAAGACTTTGGAAGGCTCTCTTCAAACACTGACTGAAGTCCAAGTGGGTTAAGTGGTGTGACTAAACGAAAACCTCACCATGCCAACTATTAAAACTACATCTATATTAAAGCATGGTTCAGACACTTTTTCTGAACACTGCCTTGAACAAAATGTTTATTTTGGGAACAAAACAATGACATGAGTATCAGGAAAGAAAAGTACAAGGGTTGTTTGTGTTTTGTTTTGCTTTTTTCCAGAGAAGTTCTATATTCTCTCGAACATAGCAATATATTTCATAATGGTAGAAGATGTTTGCTGGAGAGTTGTCTGACCTTCTTAAAGGAAATAAACACACAGAAAGGGATTCTGAAAAAACAGAATAACAATGAATTTTGGTAAAAGCTTGTAAGAAAAAATTCTTCATAGCTCCGTCAATTGAAGTACTCAAAAAAATGAGCTGTAAACTGAGATGGAACTGCATCAATTTATACTTGCACACAGATTAAACTATAAGGACTAACAAACTTTGCCAGGTTTAAAAAACGAAATTATACACATACATAGCAGTAGCTTGCTTTTGTATTAACTCCAAGCCAGGTACAGTGGTAAAGATGTGGTTTGTTCAATGCAGCTCTCCCTCACCAAGCCTGGTGTGGCAGTCTTAAGTATGCCTCAATGAGAAGGCTTCCTTCTATGCATGAGATTGAAGAAGTTTTACGCTATTATGATTAGAGGAATAAAGCTAACAAAAGTAGTGGTATCTTCTAAGGCAAACATCACTATTTATTTAATTTTTAAAAGCTACAAAAACATTTGTAAAACATAAAAAGCTCTAACTGTGCTGTTGCATTAGGGCCTAAAATACTACTCCAGCCATGACATGAGCCACATGAAGTGGTTCTTCATTATCTTTGGTGGATACACTGATTAAGTTATTACGTTTTGCTTCAAGCAACGTATTGAATAAAATGTTCTCTTAGTACTGTATTACTGCACAGACCATGAATTTTGTTGAGTACTTGGCATGCAACATTTTTTCAAACCAAATTATTAAAGGCACTGAATTTGATAAATCTGCTTCTGAAATTACTTGTACATTCTAAGTACATTTCCAAGAAAAATTGCATAGGGGACATCCAATTTCTGAAGGACAAAACCACATTAAGACCAAGGTGAAGAAGGCATGCGTGAGAAACCATATATATGTATGCGCACTAGATCAAGTTTTAATCTCCTGATGGTTTGGCACGTTTTGTTTTGAAATATAAGCTTTCTTCATGTGTGTCAACTTTATGCGTGTAAATAGATTTGCCAATTAAAAATTTGTACTCCCATCTTACCATACATACATGTGACAACACAATACCTTTAGAAACAACACAAATTTATCTCAACCTCAAAGGGATTTAACCCCAATGAATATGTATTTCAAGACTATAAAGCTGTTTCATTTGAAATTTCATTATAGCAAATAGAAATTCAATATGTGTAGTCATAGACCAAGAGGGAGGTAAGTAAATTTTCTTTGAGGAAAAAAACCCAGCTTTTTGTGATATTCATTAAGAAACCAGAAAATTCATTTCCAAATCAATTTGACACATAAGCAAGGAAAATTTAAAATTGCAGATCTGTAGCATCAACAACCTTTTTGTAATATTCTATCACTGCAAAACAGGCAAATATCTATGGAAGCAAGAACGTGAAGAACGGAATAAATTATAACGTGAATTAAACAAGCAAAAACTACATTTATGCTGGCTTTATTGCCAACATTTTCCTTCATGGCCTTAGCAAACCCACTTCAAATGCAATAGATTAAAAGAAAAACAAACCCAAAAAAACAACCCTAGATGTTCTATCGTTCCAAAGGTACATCTTAAAATAAACTAAGTTTCTAATTGATTTGGTAGTATTTCTTGCTACACTGAAATTTAGACTTTAGAACTCCTACCACTAACTACAAGTAGTAGGAAAAATGTTATTTACACTATTTCCAGTTTCAAAATACCATTTTGTCAAAATATTTTTTTCCTCTGGAAATATGCCATTTTATTGAAATAATAATTTAAAAATATTTGGAGAACTTTAAATGTATTCAAAACAATCCATTCTGAAATTAAATGTTTTGATTTGTCACCATCTCAACTGCTGCTTCAATACATTTTCTGTTATATATAGTGTAATAAAAAGAACAGTATACTTCAGTTTTATCTGCATATAAAGTGCTGATGACCTTTCTATCGAAAATTTCCAAGTGATTTGTTTAACTAGTTAGCACTGTAGCATATTTTGACAGGGAAAATTTCTCAGTTCAACCAGGTTTTTTTTTTGGTTTTTTTTTTTGCATTGTTTAAAAGACCCTTCTGTGTAGTCCTTTTTACTACTAGCCCTAATTGGGGTCAATAAATATTCCTGTATTGTTTGGGTATGCCTTTCACATAGTAGCAACAGAAGAAAACAGTAACATTAATTACAAAGCAGACAAAACTCCCTACACTGTCTGCTGCTGATCAAAATGTCTCTTCAATACGCTCACTGTACTATTGTTCGTGTGCTACCGATAGTCAGATAGTCACAAGATAAATACCAATTACTATAAATAGGAGGTATTACACATGAGTCTGTGAAATCTTGAAACCTTAGTTTCCATTCAGCTCCCACATTATCTTGGTCTTTCAAATATGAAGAGATGCAATAATTACGAGGCAAAAGGCAGCAGCAAAGGTGTTATGCATGAAGCAGTGTTCGCTTTCCCTTTGGCAATCGGTTTTCCACGGACTAAAGGAGATGATGCCCTTCTACTGCACTTCCAAGAGCCACCTGAAAATACTGACAAAAAGGAGGCCCCAAGTAGCTAAACCCCACCTGTACGTGCTCTCCTTCATGCTTTTCAAAGAGAGATTCGGATACTTCCATGGAAATGGACATGGAAGAACAGGGACTAGAGAGAGTTTAAACGGCAGCATACTGCAACTGGAAGCGGATAGGCACGGGCACACGAGAACCACAGCGCTCTCATGCTCATCTTATGTGTGACATATGCTATTTATGACCCTGCTGAAGGGATTAATTTACATGGGTGATTCTAGTCGTGAGGTGGGAACATAGCACATGGGCTTACACCTGCTTTACTTTCACTTTACAACCCTAGCTGTATTTTAATAGATGTCAATGACGAGAGCTTCTAGCTAAGAGGAGACATCAGGCTCAGGTCCTTTGATACTTCCCTGGAGACTCTGAACAAGAAAATGAAGACAAACAAGACACTTTCACAGGTTTTGCATTAGGAGTTGTTAAATTGCAAAATGATGTTCCAACAAGTTTTATAATATACACTTCTACAGTTTTTTTCTTAGTGGCAGACAAAATTATACGAGACTCACGTCGTATGAAACATACACAGCGACAAGTACCAATACTGAGCTATGCACTGTTCAGTACCTTTATAAATTATCTGGATGACGGGATTGAAAGCACCCACACCAATTTGCTAGTAACGTTAAACTGGGCAGTGAGGCGGACCCATCCATGGGGAGACACACCTTAGAGCAGGGGTCCTCAAACTACGGCCCACGGGCCAGATACAGCCCCCCAGGGTCCTCAGTCCGGCCCCCAGTATTTACACACACACACCCCGCCGGGGGTTGGGGGGTAAATCAAGCAGCCGCAGATGACTGCCTACCACTTGATCCACATGCCAGCCCCCTGTTTAAAAAGTTTGAGGACCCCTGCCTTAGAGACCTGGCCAGGCTGGAATAGTGGACAAGCAAGGACTGTATGAAGATTAACAAAGCCAAGTGCATCCTGCACCAGGGATGATGTAACCAGAGAGCCCAGCACAGCCTAAGACCTGTGTGGTTGGGGAGCAGTCCTGCTGAAAGGGACCTGGGGGTCCTGGTGGACAAGCTGAACATGAGGCAGCAGGGCACCACTGCAGCAGCAGAGACTAACTGGATCTGGACTGCATCTGCAGGGGCATTATTGACAGAGACATGATCCCACCACTCCACTCAGGGTTTCTCAGGCCACTCCTGGAATAATGTATCTGATTTTGCTCCCTACTTGAAGAACAAAGCAGACGGATGAGAGAAGGTCCAAAGGAAGGCCACAAAGATGATCAAAGGGCTGGAGAACTCTCCCCCTGGAGAAGAGAAGGTGCAGGGAAGACCTCACCACAGTATTCCACTACTTAAAGAGCAGCTACAGATAGCACAGAAGCTCTGTCTTCACAAGGAGCCTCACGGTGAAGACTAGAGGCAATGGCTACAAAATTGTACTGGGAAGGGTTTCATCTTGATAAAAGAAAAAAAAAATTACACTGAGAACAACCCATCAGTGGAACAACCTCCCCAAGGATATGGTAGAGTCCCCATCACTGGAAGTTTTGAAGATGGCGTTGGACAAGGTGCTAGATGTTCTTATCCAAGCTCCCATTCCCACAAAACACTGGACCAGATGATCTTTCAAGGTCCCTTCCAACCTAGGCTGTTACAAGATTTTACAAAGTATGCAGACAATGAACTTCTGTTTCTCATTTTATATATATATATATTGCACAACGTTTCTTTGCACTTCTGCATCTTTGTTTACTACACTTAATCTGTTATGGGTAGTTTTTCCAACCTTGAACAAAGCTTCTTTCAGTCATGTGACTTCATACATATTTGGGAGAGGGTCCCATAAAAATTAAGTATAATGAAAAAATTAAGTGCAGCACCAAATCCAAGTCTAGACAATACCTTCTTCTCAAAACGATGAGGTGTTGGTATATAGGAATAAACAGCTGTCCCTTTCTTCTAGACTCCTGTGTGAGAATCTGAAGTACACCACTTCGAAAGCTTTTATCTGACAACACAATATACCCAAAATCATGTAATTTCAACAGAAGTGACACAAATAGTCTAACCTGTCTATGTAACCATTTGCAGAACATGAGTATGGAAGCACTAGAAATAACATAGATTTCCACTGCAGAAACTAAATATTGTCCAGCAGGTCACCTCTAACTTGTGAGAGGTCTCATGCAGTCTTTCACTTCTAAAGCTGAATTTTGGTGATACAGGAAATTATCTCAGTAGTTATGGACAACCAGTCACACCAGTGTTTATTCAGAGACTTACATTTGGTAGTTTCAATGCTATTCTGCATTAGTCTCAATAAATTTCAATCAAAAGCTGTATAAAGCTCAAACTCAGCACTCCAGTTATTTTTCAGTGCTTTTATATCTCTTGCAGACTAATTTTACAAATTTTGCACAAGTACTTAAGAAAACAATGCTATGAGGTATGAAACTGTAAAACAACTTTACCAAAGCATGAAAAAAAAAATGGCTCAAAAAAACCCCCAAAAGACAGACAATTTCTGATGGTCAGAAATTCAACCACATAAAGGAAAAACTAATTTTCAGGAGATACAAACACTTGATAAATGACAACTTATCTCCAGAACATGAACCATGTAATTAGAGAAGTATTAAAGTTAAAGGCCAGGAATCTTATTTAATAGATGAGATGCTTATTATTTCTGGGATTATTTTAACTTTTTTATAAAATACACAATACTTCCAATATTACACAGAGCTCAGTAGGCATTACACCACCCAGTTTACTAATCCAAAATACATGTTAATGCTGCTGTTTCTGATTTTCTGCCAGCAACAGGAAGAACTAAAGCATAGTATGGATCCAAACCCATTTAGTGGTTTAAGTGATTAAGCCTAGAGTGCTAAGAGAGTATTTGGAGGGGGTTTGGTCATTTTAATCCTGTACTAGGAAGGCCTCGCTATCTTTCTGATACATGCCAGCACAACAGCTACCGTTACTGGAATTGTTTTTAGGGACCCCACAATACAGACAGAATTAGACTGTGTTCCCATATTTTAAAATCTCCATGTTATATTTTACACTTACATTTAGAATGTTATACATTTTACGAACATTTGTTATTCTACACATGGACAGTATTTACACGTAAGATGACAGATGACTATTTAAACATTCCTGACCTGGGAGGCAAACATTGCACGTGAAGAGCAAAACTCCTGAAGTTTAATCATGGCTCTAGTGTGATATGTAATCTCGAGTAAGTTGCTTCAACATTTACTCTTCTGTAAAGTGGATATACTAAACACACATTCTACAAAACAATTTATGGAATTTAATTTATGTGAAAACATCAGAATCTTCAGCAGAAAGGCAATATAAGAGCACGTTTGAAACCTTTATTTTATCTATAAATGTAAATGCATATCTGGTAGCACTGACAACAGAAAATTATTAGGACAAGATTCAGTAAATTTAATTGGAAAAATAATTTAGTCACGGTTTCTCTGAATTCGTACAAGAGGTATGTATACAAGAGTCAAGTATCTTAACAGCAGTGAATTCAACACTTTATCCTGCTTTTATATGCTTACCAGATTTTTAATCTTTTAACGCTCCTTCCCATATTTATGTCATTCTGGTTTCTTTGGCTCAGGCATAAACTTTTCTTATGAAATGTATGGATGTAAAAAAACAAACAGAAATGGCCATATCCCAAGACCAGCCTTCCAAAATGTATCAGATTTGTTACTCCCAAAGAGAAAGGCCAAATCTCTTTCATAGTCAGCAGTTAGAGGCAAATGGGTTCAGTAACCTAAGAACACTTTGTGGTGTACACCATGTTCTTTCTGTGGAAGCCGGCAGTTGCGTAACATCTGCACCACATGCAAAGCTGGTTGTTTACTATGTGGGTTATACACATTTTGCAGCTACTGTAATCAGATGAGCTGATGAGGACCAGATGAATTCAAAGAAATACAGATATACAAAGATATACAGAGTGCTGATTAGGGAGCATATAGGTCTTTTTCATCCTTTAGAAAAATCTTACACAACCTCTTAAGAAAAACTTCCAAATTATTGTTTGGAACCCACTGAAGCCAAGACTATTATATAAGCCCACTGTCTAAATATATCATAACCCAATTCTAATTCATATAAGTAGTCTGTATAACCGTTACGGATAATAAAACTAGGTTACTGAAAGAATCTCAAAGAAAGCCAAGAAACTTGACATAGCCAAAAAATCCACTGCTCCTATGCATGCACCAAATACAGAAAACATTTATGACTATCTTAATAATACTGGGACTTATCACAATGTGTGGGCACATTTTCTTAACAGATAGGATTAGTGTAGAGAATAATTTACTAGTTGCAGGTTCTTGCTTTATTCCTACATCTGTGATTCCCACACTATCATGTGCAGAGAGACAAGAGCAGAAGGGCCACCAGTAAGAGGCAAACCACTGCCTTAGGAACCATTTGAAATACCTCCCTGAAGCTCCCAGAAAGCAGTCTTCTATTAACAGTATAAAACAAGTAGCTAATTTTCCTATCAAAATGACCTATTGCTAAAGAGAAGTTGTAGTATAAAGTACTTCTCCATTCTCAGCATTTGTTAGCTACTTTACGTCCCTTCCTCCTCCGTTTTTCTCCTCTTTAAAAAGCAGGTTAGCTAAAATAAGTTTGTGACAAACAGCCTAAAATGAGCAACATCAGGTATAATTAAGCATCCCATAAAAGCAGAGTCAGCTTTACTCATGCAGTTGGAATAAAAAAAAAAAAAAAAAAAGATTAAATAAGTTCTAGGAGATACATGTCTGGCAAATCATGAATAAACACTGGTAACGCCCTAAGGAATGTCTACTACACTACTGACTGTATTGAGATATATAATCATTACAGAACAGTAAACTACTTCTTACATACTCATTCTTTTAAATGTTTCTTTTGAAAAGAAATGCAGGTCCAAGTGAGCTATGACCACCCGCAAGGAAAAAAAAAAAAAAAAAAAAAAGAGGCAAGAGCAACAATAGTGCCTCGATTCACATAGATGAGAATAATTGGAGCCCAGTTCAATTTGTGAAGTAAACAGAAGCAGGATGAAGGCTTTTCAATTTACACCTACAGCCTACAAATTAGTAACCAGTCTGGTAGGATGAGCTTGCCAGCAATTGCATAATGACCCTACCCACAGTGACAATGCAGGGAACAGGAAACAAAATGGTAGCTCTATACCAGCAGGGAATTTCCCTTTCTAATTACAGAGTACCATGAAAAGCATTCGCAGGAGCCAAATGCTAGCTTTTGTGCAACTGGATCGGGAATTTATTTATTATTCTTGATTTATTTTCATGTGAAAATTAATTTTAATATGCTACTGTTTTAATAATCAAAAGTAACTATGCATTAAAAATACAAAATATTGTCCAGCAAATATTGCTTGAGAATTTATGTAGTAAACTAAAACTCTTCTGTGTCAAAGGTTCATGGGGTTACTAGTACAATAGCTTCTTGAAATGTCATGCCTATATAGATATTCATTATATCCTCACTTGCCTATATCAATCGAAATCAGAAGTAGCTAAGCCAGAAAATTCTGTTTTCACAGTATGTGTAGGGTACATTCGTATCCTGCCCCTTACACAGCCATGAGAAAAGCGAAGTGTAACATGATTTTCAGTTTTTCTCAGAGCAACTGAAAAGGGAGACAGAGCAGAAGGGGGGATGGTTGGAGACAAATAGTTTTAAAAAATAGGCAACCCACCTCTGAGAAATGTCATTACTGACAAGTAACTTTTCTGACCCCTTTCAGTGATTGTTGATATGTAGATTTCCACTGTGGGTGATTCCCAGCAATAAGTCCTTCTACATGCACAACTACTTGAGGCAGGAGTCAAGAATCACTTCAGAAAACAAAACTGCATATCTATACTGGCAAGTGGTGTATTATTTCTAGATATATCCTTGAATCTGTAGTGCTCGATTAGTAATTCAAGCTCCTATAAGTCAGTCACTGTCCTGATGCCATCTAGGATAGAAACATCCATTACTGAGAAGTAACCTGACTCAGAAGTGGGCTGTGGTGACACCATACCTATTTATGGCTGTCGCCTGGTGTCTCCCTATAAAAATGAGAGGTTGAGGAAAGGACCTGGCTCAGCCAACATAGAAAGCAAGGGCTGTCCTTATTTTAAGGAAGGTCTCGGAACTAAAGAAGCAAGTCAGGGAAAGGGGAAGGCAGAGATAACCTGACCTGGCTTTGTCTGCCAATTAAGATGACAGTCCCACACATGTACCAGAGCAATTCTGTCAAAGAATAATTTCTCAGATGAGAAATCATCCATAGAAGCATTACTCATAGCAGTGATGACCACAGCCAGGAAATCCACACAGCCTGAGATGCAGGGGGCAGACTGGGATCAGTGTAAGTGGTTAACAGGAAGGTCACAGGAGAACAGGGGACTGAATGCAAGTCTCACTGGTGAGACTTTTCATTGGGGCAGTGCCTCAGTAAAAAATTACAGTTATGTAGCAGACGAGCAGTCTCTGTCAGGGCTTTATGTTGATGGAAATCGATAGCATTCAGGTGATCGTTCAGTAGAGGCTAAGGTGGATAGCAAGCAACTGGAGAAAAATCAGGATGTGGGGTGACACACCAGGAGAAATTCTGATGACTGAACTTGGTCCCTATGTATGAAGAGATTCTTCTATACAAGTACTTTCAGCTAGTGATTTTATAACCCCAGACTTCACAAACCAGGGTTGGACAAGGTCACTTTACACTGAAACAATCCAGCATTGTGCTGAATGAAACAAGTTCTTGGAGTTCTGCAAAAGCAGGTGTGAGAGGAAAAGCAACATTACATAGCTTTTTGGCCTGGGACTCCAAAAAGTCTCAACCAGATAAGCGAAAGAAGAGTTCTTAAAGCTACAGCCTAGCCTTACCTTGCAGTTTTCAGAGAAAACAGACTAAAGAAAATCAAACATCCTAATCCAAAACATGTCTACGAAGTCTCTTAAGTAACACTACCTAGCATTGGAGCAAAATATCTGATGTGTTTAAGATGAGACAGTGTATTTTTCAGTTATATGAGTCCTTATGTATCATTCTGAAGACATCACTATGGATTTTTATTCATGACTGCATGAAGTTAAATGACTAAGAACACCTAAGAAGGTGTATTAGGATAAAGCACCAAAAGGCAAATGTTGAACGCACCAGAATAAAAAGATCATCATTTCCCTGAACACGTCTTGCATCATTCTGGTGTAGAATAAATACACTGTGATCAGATGACTAATGATCCTGGGTTGTTAGGTCATGAGAAAGAGCTATCACAGCAAAGAGAATAATCAATTACAACTGTTCAGGACAGCAATGGAAGTTGAAATAGTATCCCTTTACAAACACTGAGAGGTCTCTACCATCACTAGAAAGGGAACAGTTGTAAAGGAGGAGTACTGTCAGGGTGGACTGCATTTTGGTCTGAGAAGGGTATGCATGAGGTCTAGAATAATGAAAACTAAATATATTGTCACTTTGGTAATGCAGAATTGCCTTCTGAATTCAGAAAGTAGTTCTCAAGACAACTGGCACAGCAAACAGTACATTTAACCTGGCAGCAATTAATTCAGCAATGAGTTGTGATGAGGACTTGCCTTACTTGACTATAAAACCTGGATGAAGGATTTTCCCTACAACAGCTATTCATGAATGAGTCAAGTAGGTAAACTCCTGAATTTAAAAGATCCATGCCATTTTGAAATCAACAGAACCTCTCTGAAGATACTGGAGGAGGAGGAAAAAAGAACCAAAGACGACTATTTAAATTTAATTGGGACACTTTATACTGGCATATGTGTACATTCCTCAAAAGTCCAGAGGACTGACAGCAAGATTTTCTTAAGTAGTAGAAAAGTTCATATAGGCTGGAGAAACTGTCAAGTTGAGCCTCAGACTTCATCCTCACCTTCACCCACACCTCCCCAAATAATATGAAGGGAAAAGAAAGCACATTATGAGAAAAGACTCAAGTACAAACATAGTTCTGCACTTCTACAGGCTAGTCGTTGCAGCCTAGCAGCTGGCAGTGCTCATTTGGAGAGAAGTGGCAGAATAAGCCTGTTTCCCCAGGACAACCCTTCCTTTTAAAGCCCTGTGTTGTTGTGGGAGTAGCGTGGTGGTGCAGACCCATGGCTGTTGTAGTTAGGATCGCAGGCAGTGATAGCTGGTAAAAGCTTTGTAACCCGATATAAAGGGGAAGTGCAAAGTACAGACACTTGCTAATGTCCCATTGATTGGAACTGACACACTGAAGGTTTTCTGATGCTGCAGGATGGTAAATAGTTACATCAGAGGTAATTCTTGCAGTATTAAAGGATAATAGGAGTTAATGAGGTGAGAGTGCTGATCTTTCTCAGTAGACACACAAAGAATCTAGAGAAATTGCTGAGTGCCTTGTGCCTTAGACGAAGCTAGTAAATAATGAGACCAAAAGGGAAATCTAGAAAGGAAAGCCGATGGCAACGTTATGAATGAAGAAAGAGATGCTGAACAGATATTTCAATGAACCCGGGGCCTACATACATCTAGAGTTATAACCCATGACAGTTACCCTATGGTAACTGTAAAGCAGCTGGCTGTTGCCCGAGGGTTAAATGTCTTTGCTAAATTTCACACCACCCAGGTGAGTCGACATCTGAAGAAAAACTATGTGACACTGGAATAACAATGAGTTGGGTACATTACTTGGGCTGGAGTAAAGGGATATTTGAAACATATTCCTTTGGAGTCACTGAGATACATGTGTCTTCTTAAATACTGCCCAGGGGAAGAATATGCAGCTTCGCCTGATTGATAAAAGAGAGTTTGTGGGATCTGCACTTCCAGAATCTGACTTTAGCTCTGAATGAAATAATTGCAAATGCAAAACCAGCCTCAAGTCCGGAAGCAAGACCTGAACAGAGAACCCCTGTAAGGCGTCAAATGGTCCCAAGTCCCAAAAAGCCCAGAAGGGGACTCCCAGCACTGATGTGTCTGAAGAGCAGACTGGAATCTCCAAGGCAAAAAAGGACAGTGCTTCCAGCGTCACTTCATTTCTCTACTTCTTCCCACAGAGCAAAGCTGATGTGTTAAGTGTCAGTGCCAAATTCTAGGAAAAAAAATTCTGATGAGCCTCTTCAGAAGCCTCTTAGAATCAGAGTGTCTTGCAGTTTAGTGCTAATCTAAGGAACAGAATAAACCAGTAGATATTCTTTTTTAACAGATTTAATTAAGCAGTTTTGATATCTTAACCATGTAGTCAGGCACTGCATAGGTAGGCTGCATGCACTGGCAGACTGCAAGGCAGGGCAGAAGTTAAACTTGAGATAATCTGACTCTAATAAGCCTTGGACCTGGAAAGGAGCCTGGAGTTTTAGCTAACATATCTCAAGAGGCATGCTTTCTGGTTTTGGTTTGGGGGTTTTTAGGGGGGGTTGTTTGATTGATTGATTGTTTGGGGGTTTTTTGCTTGTTTGTTTTGCATTTGTTTTTTTTAACAAAAAAAGAACTTGAAGCATCAACAAATGAAATGTAGGTTTAGGCTTAACACTTTCCTGAAAGCATAAGCACTTACTGTGATACAATAATCATTTGAAGTAATTCTCAAGAAAGCCCATTTCCCCAAGACCTCAGGAAAAAAAAAAAGAAGGAAAAAAAAACAAGCAGAAGAAAACAAGATTAGATTAAACAAAGAAAGAGGACTACAAACAACATGGTTAGATAATCTTTCCCATAGCCAAGCAGAGAGACAGGAAAAAAGCAAAGGGAAAAAAAAAGCAGAAGGTAAACTAAAGCCAAATAAATAAAATAAGAATTTAAAGTTTTAGAAGTGATAGTAGTGATGTAGCAAGAAAATCCTTACAAAAGACGCTCCAGCATATTTCAAATTAAGCTGGCTGAGAGGGAGTCAGGGTTGCACAATCAATCTTCATCTTCCATAACCGTGATTATGGTCTATCAAAGGGGGGGCTGGGGGAAAGAGGTCTCTGGTCTGAGTGCTCAGGATATGAATATTTATCAGGAAGGTATATATAGGCAAGTTTTATCAATATAAAATCAATGGTTATAAACTTGTTCATATTGATTCAAATGTCCATGTAAAAGAACGTTTGTACATGTCTCACCCCACAGACTGAGCATAACCGTTGCGGACTGTGTATGTACTACAGACTGGGTAGTATTGTATGTGTTGGCATCTATTCATAACTAATGATCAAAACACATTACTAGAAACACAAAGATTTGTATCCAGGCATCTTCAAAACCTCTGAAAGTGGAGACTGCATAGTCTTCTCTGGGCAATCTCTGCCACTGCCAGACTGTCCTCATAGAAAAAAATTCCTTATATATAGTCTTACCCTGCTCTGTTTCAGCTTGTACCTGTTCAGTCTCATCCTCCCAGTGTTCATGATGGAGGATTCAGGGCCACATAAATCTCAGAGGGCTTTCACAGAAAGCCTCATAGCTCTTTCCCTATTACACAATAAACCAGGAAGCTACATGAAAACTTGCAGAGTTGAGATAAGCAAGTTGTCAAAAGCAGCAAGAGCCTAGGCTAAGAAACTGAAACCCATTTTCCTTCAGTAGTTAACTGTTACATTGCAAGCCAGTACAATTTCATATTTATTTCCTTTTCATAAATGTGTATTAGCTAGTACTTCAAAGATGCACTTTAATAAAATACACAACAAAGCAATATTCAGAAATTTCCCATATTTTCTGGGTTTGGCTGTGTGATTTTATGATTTCAATAATCAATTCTAAAAGACAGAGCAACTATGCATACAATGGCTTGAGAGAGTTCCCAAGCTATAACAAGCCAACATTTAGTATGTGCAAAAAGTGGGCAATATTAAAATACTCTTTTTTTTTTTTTTTTTGCCTCATTCATAACAAAAGTCCAAACCAGAACAAACAAAATAAACATAAAGGAAGGATGCAAAAAACCTTATATGGTCAGGGGTTTGTTTCCTTTTTTATAGCCTCACCAGAAGTAAATAATCACTATAACAGAGCTGTTTCTCATCTGTGAGTTCCTGGCGCTCATCACTCTTCTTTTGCATTACTATCTTTCACTGTCTGAAGCAAGACATAACTACCTCCTGAGACAATTTTTAACCAAAACCTTGCCAATAAGTGCTTCAGGTCAAGGTTTCTGCACTATACTGGCGATTTTGTATTTAATCTTGTTCAATCTGGTCACATTTTGCAATCAATGCTAGAACTGGTTGTGGCAGATATCTTTTCCCTTTTTTAAAAGCTCATATTTAATCCCAGAGCATCATAATAATGGAAGTCACAGAGTTCTAGAAAAACGTGTGAACATTTTCAACAAGGACAACCAATTCCACCCTACAGGAAAGGTGAACTAGAGTTTGTTTTAACCATTACAAAATTTTACTTTTTGCTGTCTAGAATAATATATGCAATGATTCTTACAGAAAGAAAATTCAGTCATACTCTTGCAAATGCAAGAGACCAGAAGACTTAAATTTTACAGTCTGAGAAGTATCTCTACCCTCTTGGTCTCCAAATCATATAGCTGGCATATTCCAGTTCTTTCATATTTTACAGAGTTCTGTAATTATTTCTTTGGATTATGAAGTTAATGACTGCGTACAGCTATTTAACATTGATTTATCTCCTGATGATACAACTGCTGGTCAATACTACAGAGAAAGAATTTTCACTTTGGGGTTTGGATGCAACTGCATTTTCCCCAATTTGGGGGGTACAGCATCTGTCTCTCTTTGAAACCAACACAGACAGATTTGAATTCTTTTCATTTTGATAAATGTGAAGTAGGTATATAATGTCATAGCCACATAATTACTAGGTTTAAAGACACAAGTAGTTAGTATCCATTCTTCATTTTTTTCCCCTCACATCATATGTCACTAGATTGTTTCCTACTTTGTAATGACCCAGCCCTCCTTTATGAAAACCCTGAAGAATTTTAAAAATTTCTAAGTTTAATTAGATAGAAACATTGTTTTCATTCACTAGTGTGAGGAAGCTTGACTGAAAAACCTAAACTATGTGGTTTCATGATGATCTGGACATTCATTCCCTCTGACTCGCAGACCATCGGTAATTGAATATTTCACATCAAATCAGAGTAAAAATGCATTATTTCCACATGCTTATAAGTAGTGAGATGACAGACCCAGTTTCAGTGATAAGATGCTGGGAAAGGGAATGTAAAGCATGCAAGCATGCACAAAATACTTGATAGTTCTGAACACTTGTTAAAACTACACCATTTCATACATCTCAGAATAAGCTGTTTACTAAGTAGTTTGATGTGCTTATATTGGGATACAAGGTTAAAAGAAAACATACAAGTTGAGTGCAACATCAAGATTACATAAGCATAGCTTAATTTTTTAATATAAAAAGCTTAATAAATAATTGCAGTCAATTTAAAAAAAAACAAACGAACTTTGCTTATAGATATAAGAACTAATAAGTCACAAGACATGGCTAATAGCCTTTCAGAGGCTGCTTCTTTCAAAATACAGTATATCAACTGCTTAAGAACATGTAGGATTCTTAAAAAATGCTGGAATACAACAACTAAGGAACTGCTTTTCAAAGAGCTTGTAAAAATACCTTTTAATCTAAAAGCTTTGCTAAGCACATCAGTCACCTAAACATCAAAAGAACTGGTCACCAGTCAGCATGTCTTCAAAAACAAAGCCAGTGTTTGGGGCTACTGTTTCAGAGTAAACCTAGAGAAGGAGGACTTAGAATAAAAGGACCGCTTACCTTACTTAGCTAGTTACTTATTTCAATTTTCCTTAAATTCAGCACACATCCCTAGCTTTTGTAAATGCCATAGTTTTAATGAAACCTTCATTCTTGCCTACTTATGTTCCTACCTTGGTTTTGCACTGGTGGGTTACATTCAGTGACCTAAACTAAGGATTTTTTGATTCATACTAGAGCAAAGAATGTCAAAAGTACACCTCCAAGATCACTACTACAATGAATGCATTTAACACTAAACTATCACAAAGATAGCAGACATAATCTGACAGCTGATCACACCAAAACA
The DNA here is from genome assembly GCF_963210335.1 of Falco punctatus. Classification (NCBI taxonomy): domain Eukaryota; kingdom Metazoa; phylum Chordata; class Aves; order Falconiformes; family Falconidae; genus Falco; species Falco punctatus. The sequence continues at coordinate 26,965,357 of NC_137590.1, read as the reverse complement.
ATACAGAGAAAGTCTAATTTTGAGACTTTATGACTCAGTTTATCGCTGTATAAGATTAGAAAAGCAGGTCACATTCGCACACAATATTTTATATTGACTGTTTAGTTGTCAAGCACGTATTTTACAAAGTCCACAAAGAACACTTATTTTTGGAGGAGTACTGAGCACTTTTAAGGATAGGATTGTAGTTCAGAACTTTCTTGATGAACTGAACAAAGCTCTACACTTAGAATAAAACGCAGAGAGAGAAAATGAGAAATCACAATGTAGGCAGCAACATTTGCAGGAAAAGATTTAGGAGTTTATTGTAGAGTTCTTGTAAAATACCAAGATGCTTCTACAATAAAGAAAAGCTGCATACACTTAGAGGATTTCTGCATGAAGACAAGGGAAGCAATTATGATACTCCAAAGGATTACTGTATCCAAATTCTATATGATTTTATGCTGAGGGTCCTGACTGACTACTGTATACAATTCTGGGGAATGTAAATAAGACTACAGTCAATTTAACTGCAGAAATGCAAAATTGAAATAATACAGCCTACAATGAAAATATGAAAATTTCAATAAGGAACAGAGAGTGTGTGGAATTGGAAAGAGAATAAGGGAAACTTCAGAATAAATGTCTCATAATAAATCATGAGAATTCCTAATTTTGGAATATAATCTGGTAAGAGAACAATTTAACCACTATTTATGAAGACTCAGTTTAGACAAAAGAGATCTGTGAAGTTTTACTTAATTTTTCTATAAAATATAATCTATTGAAGTGTTTCAACAGGCCACTTAGATTATTTTTTTGCTGTTGTTGTATGTATCTTCAGAACAGATTCAGAAAACATTCACCAAAAATTTTCTTGGAAAATTTTTTTCTTCCTCAGAGAACAAGGAAGATAGATGAGGTTCAGCACATTCAGCAAATTTCTATTATTCCACATTATTTACCAGACTAAGTCTATTACATTGCATACCTATGTTGATTAAAATGGCCTGTACAGACACTGGTCTATAGTCAATCAGTGCTTGATTGTTGCCCTTGAGTATGATTTGCCTTCAAACAATTTGCAGACTTTTACTAAACGTTACAAAAGAGAAGGATCAGCAGTCTGCACAGCGGCTGGGAATGGCTTGTGTAAAGAGGCCAGTGGGACCTGATATCTGAAGCTTTCAGTGCTGCACTGCACCCCTGAGTTGTTCAATTACCACTGGCATAAGTAAGAGACCTATTATTATATCCCCAAACTTCTATGACTGAATTTGGCATCTTTAATTCCCCAACCATATTTAATTTAGCTATTTAACATATGCTTGCATGTTTGTGGGAGACAGTGTGATTTCTTTATTTTAAAGCCAAATTGTGCCCTGGGTGTGCTACAAGGACAAAGAAAAAAAGTTTGGCTGCATTAAATAGACAAACAACAGTAAAATCAGATTTAAAGGTCTCTGTTTCCCTCTGAAAAAAATGGTTTAGAATGGTGGAGTCCAAATGACACTTCTCTGAAGGTCTCTTACTCCATAGCCAGCATAAAGTTAACTAAAAAAAGTACAGAAAAAATACCTGTCCAACCAAGAATTTTAACAGCTGTACTATTTATAGGATCAAGACCCTGAAACTTAATGATTAATGAAGATTGACCGTACCTGCTGACTTGCAGAGTCAGACAAGAGTAAATGAGCCATGAGGAGGTTGTAAAAGGCAGAGCAAAGCCCCTGCAGGGCAAACTCACAGCAGCTGCTTACTGCACATTCATCCCTTGCAATGGGCTGCAGCACTCAACCTGCTGAAAACTATGTTTTTCCAGCCTGAGTGTACTATTTCGTATCAGTCACCAAGATGTTAGTCCTCATTTAACACCTTGCTGCCCTAGCACATGCCCCTCTACAGTACTTTGAGGCATTACACCTGTTGATCAGGCTTGATAGCTGTGAAAAACAGAAGCCACAGCCCCAATTGGATCTTGACCCGATTGCAGTGTGGATTCAGGTTTTCCCCATGAAAGACATTGCAACCCATACTACACGATTTGAAAGTGGCACTCACAGGCTTGAAAATACGATGTTTTACAATCTCTGAGGCATGGAGGGAAAGCATATGTCTTATTTGATCAACTTTCATTTCTTTCTATCCTGGCTGTACTGCAAAGTCTTGCATTACATGAAGCACTTTGCTTCATGCACTGCATCCACGTGCTTTGTTTTCACTGTTATTTAACAGTATATATGTCTCCTTATGGAAGCAAAGGCTTATGCTAGTAGTCCAGAAGTAGCATTTTAGTGTCTTGCCACTATTAAGGAATTGTCACTGAGTTCTGTTCCACTAGGTAATTCATTGAATAACATAAACTCCATCTGAGCACAGGCAATACATAACTATGAGTGGCATGCAAGTTGTTGTACATGCAAGTTTTTTCTTACTCTGCACAGCTGTTTAGACACCATTAGGATGTTCACATTATAATAATAAAACAGTGCAAACCCTTGAACTAACCATCTTTTTCCCCTCTCTAGTTACTAGCGCCTAGCCATGATACAAGAGACATCAGTATTTCTCATTGTAAGCATTTGCTGGGTACTTAAATAAGAATCTTAAATCTATATCAACACAGGCAGAACTGGCAAGCACTATCTGAATGAACTTTAATTGTGCTAATGAGGGATGAGCACAATGAGTACTGTTTGTGCCACAGAAATACAAATTTAGCTATGCATAAAATTTGAAACTTTAATCTGACAATTAGAGTACAGATTTCAGACTGCAATCCATACAATAAAGCTAATTAATCAATCTTCCTTCCACTGAGATCCATTGGGGTGGTTTTTTTGATCTATATACTTTCCATTTGCACCCCACTCTGCTGCCTTCAAACTTCCTCTCTACCTCAGTAAAGCTTAGTGAGCTCACTGCATTCTCAGTTAGACATATACCTGGCCATAACGGCAAAACTCAGACTCCCTTCCCATTACCCACAGCTATAGTGACATTAACTACTGAGATACAGAAATGAATGCTGACAAGTTTATTTTAAAATAGATGAAGCACCATCGTTTCTACTTCTTAACAGTAGCTGATGCTAGCTTATTCTTAAAAAAAAAACACCACACCACCACAACTGTCCATATTAAACAGATTTCTTTCAAAAAACATTAGAAAATCATTTCATTTTAAGGAAGACTGAGTCACTCCAACATCAAATAAGTCACTTATTCTTACAAATAACGTGAAAAGTTTTCTTACAAAATGTGTGAAATGCAGAAAGAGGCCACTAGGCAAACTACGTAGGAAAACAGGGCAAATAGGTATTGAGTTTGTGCATCATGCTTGCTATATACAAAGAACAGAAGATGCTTCAGGAAAAGGTGCTAGGATTACGTTTGTTTCTGTCTCCTTGCAGATGACCAAAACAAGAACTTTTGAGTATTTCCCTTGAAAAAAAAAATATAAATGCTGTTCTGAAGCAAGTGAAATCATCTCTAAATCATTATTAAAATTAGCATCAATATTATTACCCATCCTGTAAATTATAATCAGTATGATTCAACAATATTTCTGTTTGCAAAGTCAAAGAGCAAACAATACCTCATTTGAGAATCAACGAACAACAGACCTACGTAATTTCTACCTACTTTCATAAATCTGATGTGTATTCTCAACTTCCAGAACTCCTTTTCTGCAATGTGATCTTCAAATAGCTGGAAATATGATTTTGTGAATCACCATTCTGGATTCTGATCCTTTAAGCAACGATAAACATTTCAGCCCACTGAATGTGTTTGTTAAGCAAAGTACTACTAAGCATCAATAAAACAGCAGAATGTAATTTGTGACTGATAAAACAGTCATTACAGCTGTGGCAAACACTTTCCAGAGTCATAATCTACATCTGAATGGACAAAACTATCTAGGTAAAGAAATAAAAGCAGCAAAATGTGCAAAAAACTATTTTTATATTCACTTTGAATAACAAATTCAGGTGTCCTAGGCTCTAGTCCAAGTAATTGATGCTCATGTTTAACTTTATGAACGCGTGAAAACAAGCTGAAGTCAAGGTACAAAAGCCTCGACCTCTTGAAGAGGTTGCAGGGAATATAAAATATGCTATGTTGTTCTCATGTCAGCATCCACAATGCTTACACTTAAGCATAGTCTGCATATAAAATGTCCCATTGAGCCAAGCATAGAGTAAGAAAGACTCCTAGAGGTACAGGTCAGGGAAGGCTCTCTCACCTGAAAAGTTCCTGCATGGTCTTCTTCTTTGTCACCTTCTTTTCCTTCCTTGAGAGCAATCAATGTGAACCCTCGAAAGTAAGCAGGAGTGGCAGCAGAAAGCGTCACTAAGATATAATGAAAAGAGAAATAATGAAAACATAATATTAATTGTGAAATCAGCCACTTGCTTATCATTTTACAGTTCAACTTGAAAGGTGTGTGTTTTAAGTTGGTATTAACAAAAACCAGAGCACTAACAACATACAGCAGAGCCAGCCGGAACACCAGAACTGTTCAGTCCAAGTTTCTGCATAAACTGGAAAACACTGGCATGATGTGATGTGAAATAGCTCAGCTCAGCTCCCACACACACACACACAATTTTTTGGCATATCTTTTGGGTTGCTTTTGTTTGTTTTTAAAGGAGATTGCTAATCTGCACAGATCCACAGCAGGATTATTTTGATGATGCTTTGGGGTTGGGGACACGTGTTTGGGTTCAGCTTTTGTTCTGCTCTGAGCATAGACAGAAATCTAGGCATTTTAGTACATGGAAGGTTTCTTTAACAATAAAGCAAGATGACCATATTGCCCGCCTCAGCTCCCCTACACTCAATGTAGTACTCCAGCTGGTGGAGACCATCACTCTGAAACTATCCTTCTTCTCCCTCAACCTCAGGCAGAACAGGACACAAAGTTAAATTCATGGCTAAAGGTGACCTCTAAAGATCGTGCTGCCAGCTCTGATCGTCAAAGCACCCTAGACATCAGCAAAACACCCTTCATCACCCACCAGCCCTGACCAGGAAGGCATCGTTGGATCCACCAGCAAAGAACAAATAACGTATTGCAGAATAACCTGATTTTACCATGCTCAGTATCAAGATCACATCCCTCATTTTCTGCAAGTGCAAAATACTTTTGTATGATTTTTCTATTTACCATCATCCATAGCTAAGCACCACCCAGCAACACTTGATTTCCACCAGCTATGGCTCTTTTGAACACTATCAGAAAGATGGAATGATGCAGAGCTTTGAGACATGACTTTTGAGGGAGGTTTAAAATAGCTGAACCCTTTTCAACACCTTATAAGAATCCTTTTCTGTAATAGAGGTAAATTTTCAATAAAAAATATTTTTCCTTTAATTAAAAGAGACAGAAATCTGTTAAGTAGCTTTTACTTTAAGCATAATGGGTTTTTTACTTTAAGCATAATACTGTTAAGTAGCTTTTACTTTAAGCATAATGCAGTCAGCACTGCTTGTAATACACCATTGTCACACTCTCAAACCCTGACGGGCACAATAAAAACTGAAGACCACGCAGAGTTTTCCTGAGCAAACTGCACCTATCAATGCTGCTTCATGGAGAGTGTTCACAAGAGACTTCATCTTACCCATACAGGCCGTGAGGGGTTGCATAACATTACTAAAAATTACAGATGGCCCTTAAAAGATATGGATTTCAAAATATGCCCAGAGTTAATTTGGAACATAGGGAGAGGCCTTTTATCTAGAAATTCAGTAGTGGAAAACCACAAAATAAGATATTTGAAGACTTCTAGCATTATGCAGCCATATTTGGGTCTAAAACCTGTGGTGTTTGTGCAAATACATAACTTTTATGACTGTACGTGAAAAAGGAGAATAGGAGAGATACACAAAAAGTTAAAAATTGGAAGTTCCATGTTTAGACCTAGATACCTGCAAACACCAGTGCAAATCTAGAACAGGGATTGGCATAATAGCAAGTCCCCCAAGTTTTAAGATTTCCCATGCTCTTCATTCCATGGAACTCTACTGTGAAGCTAAACCTTATAATTTTGAGGGAGAAAAATGTTCACATTTTATATACAGGAACTGAGGAGTAGCTTAATAAGGTTAAAATTTCTGGTTACAGTTTTAAGTATTGTTCCCATTCATTAACTCGTTATCTGCCCAATAATTCGGATTATTAGTCCAATTTTGCAAGCTCTTGCAGCTCTATCTAAATGAAAATCCATAGCCAACCTCTCAGTTGCAGTAATTTAGAACAGCATGCTGCTGGACTCAACCAGGGTGAACACATTATATGAACGCTGATTCTTAGAAACTAACTGCCATAAAGTTTTTGCATGCAACAAATTTTTCCATATATTGTACTTAATTCAAAACTCTGAATCACTGAGCAAAAGGTTACACCAGATATACAAGCAAATGGAGAATCCAGCTGTGAATTGACTCAACAGTTTTCATCGTTTTCCTACAAATTTACAGATGAAAACAGTTTTCAAACTTATAAACAAACACCTACCTATAAAATAGAGAACATCTGAAATGCTAAAAAAGTCATCAGAGAAGGCGGGGAGAAAAAGAAAAAATAAAGAGGATGGTAATTCCAAAGCCTGACTTACAGTTTTTGAATGCCTGGGGTTAGCAATACTCATGCTGTGGTTGCAGAGTCATTTTAACCCAGCATAAATCCATGCTTCCTCCAACAGGAGTGATCCTGGCCTCCCCCACCCTGCACTGCTCCTAGAGCAGCCGTATCCACACAGCTGTGCACTCAATTGAACAAGGGAACACATCCAGCTGAAAAGTAAAACAAAACAAACAAAAAAAACCCAACCGGATAGTTCAGCTGGGTCCAGTCCCTGAGCAGCTGCACTGTGCAGCCCCAGGAGCACTTCTGCCCGTGGCGGGGACACCCCGATGCAAGTGAGGGGCCGGGAGGGTGATGACCCACAGGAGCAGACCATGCTTGGGGGATTTCTGTGCCCATGCAACCTCAGCTCAAGGATACCAAGAGGAATGTGTGTTTGGTCACCCCTGAGCTAGGCCAGAACAAATACCTGAGCTGCAAAGCTGTCTGTCAGTTCCCTGAACCATCCAGTGTGCTACAGTAACACTGCAGTGCCAGGCTTTATTTTATTTGAAGCACTCCTAAATGCACAGCCCTGTGATGGCAATGGTTCTGCAGTCACTGGCTCTGGGCTGATGTGTGTCAGTGTTGCATGGGCAGCACTGGGAAGCTGTGGGACTACATCTGGTTTTCACAAGAGAGCAGCTCCTCATTGCATAATAAGAGTTGAGAGTTCTCTTCCTTGTGTTAAAACTCTGCCTTTTTAAAGAACAGCTGAGTACCGCGCACAATGCCTTCGCATTAATTAACGCTCACTGAACAATATGAATTTCTTGTAAAGATCACTTATGTCTCAGTGCAAGCCTCAAAGTTAGGGATTTTACTTTAAAAGGAAGATTACATATCAACAGTCACTTTTGCCTGTTTCCATCCCCTCCAGCAACTCTGTGATTACCTCACAAGTCGCACTTTGGCACACACCGCCAGCGCACTCCTCCTTCCCCAGTATACCCAGCTAAAGGTGGGGCGATCAAAGCAATTGCTTCTTTGGTTTCAGGCAGGAAATCTGACTTTCCTCATCCTACACTACAGCACATCCTGTGTTGTACACTGCACAAGTACCAACAAATACACTTTTAATATCTACTTTTTTCCATAAAGTGTGAAGCATAAGAATCGCTAAAATACTTACAGAATGAGGGTTGGTTTCTGAAGTATAGAAAAGAGTGTTTGCATGTTGGGGGAAAGAAAGAAATGGAAAGCAAAAGATTCAACATTCCTTAGAGAACAAGTCCCCAAACCAATGCAATGGAGTGTGTAATATTAAATGAGCTTTTCCTTGAAAACTGAGAATGTAAACAGACCTACAAGTAGAAGTTCCATTAAAAATGGAAAAAGCATCCACACAGAAGGTTAATCTATGGACTATACTAATCAAATCTTCATTTTCTTCATGAGAATAACAATTTCATGATGTTATGGAGGCAACTGTGTCCATTAGCACGTGAAATGGACATACTATTGCTTTTTTAAAGCAATTCCATTTATATTTTTAATAGGATGAAACTTACCTCGTTAATGCAATCATTAATCTAACTGTAAAGATCAATAAAGCTAGGCTGAGTACTTTCAAGGATCATTACCCCAGAACACCACCTAAACATAAGACTCATTTGTGCCCTTTGAATGCAATGGGAACTTTGACCTTCAGTGGAAGCAAGAGCAACTACATCAAGGTCTAAGTTAACCAGCAGGTAGGAGAGGACCTCAACCCCAGGATGGTGTGCCTACAGACCTGGTGCTACGGGAAGAGCTGCCCCACATGCATTTGGCTGCCTGCTCCGTAACAGGAGAGGCAACAATACTGCAGCCTGAACGACCAGGCAGATAAAGGCTACTTGCAGGCTTCAGGATCGGAGCTCACAAATAAGATACTAGAAATCAGTCATGTCACCTGCCCCTGGGGCACCACAAAGCCCATAACCATAGTTGCTTTGTTAGACATGAGGGAGGAAAGGAGGATGGCTCCTCAGCCCTGCTGCTACCTCATTTTTAATTGTCTAAGACAGGAAAATGCATCCTTCCTTACTGCTGACAGTGTTTGCAGACTGGAGGAGGTCAATTCAAACACATTATTTGGTGCTCAGGGCCATTCTCCTCTCTCACAGCTCCAGAGAGGTGGAAAACCAAGGCTTCCATACACACAAATTCACCCAGGATTTGCCCTTAGGGCAAACAGATCCCTGTCTGATACAAAGGTAACTTCAGGAAAGCCATAAAAATTTTCCCAAACACAAGGGGCAGCTGTGAACTGTGGTCTTCCAATTCCCACAAGGTTAGAGTGCTGCAATGTTTCCTCCAGGCATTGCAGCTTGAGGGTCTTATGTGGCCATCACATCAACCGATGATCAAGAGTCACAAACATAAACGGATGCCTCTATACCATCGATTTGGTAGAGTACAGCATTTGTATGGACAGTTAATTCCTGTGTTATCCACATTGCATAAATACTAGTTTATTCCAGGAGCCCAGCAGGGAATGTGCCAAGGATCCAGATTGCATTAAATCAAGCAGGGGCCATGGAAACAGGCACATTTGGCTCCAATGCAATGAAGGTTGTGCAGATCTTCTGTGGTGTTCTACATCTAGTAACTTACAGACAAAACCCCCTACAGACCTGTCATAATCATGCATTTTTTTATCATTAGTTGGATTTTCTAGCCTTTGTATAAAACAGTAATAAAGTTCCAGTTGTACTGCAGAAATTCCCTTGAAAATGAGCTCTTGAAACTTTCTGTAATGCTGTTATTTTTAACTATTGCCATAGATAATGTATATGCTACAGCAACATTTGCTAATGTTCTTCCAACCATTCAGGACGCGTCCTTAAGGGACTATCTAGACAAGCTTATATGCCACCTGAATACTTCAGTCTTAAGTACCAAAAACCTGGGCACATATTTTGGTCTACCTTTTAACTTTTCACTATTAGCTGTAATTTTCTCACTTCCAAGAAGTTACAATATACTAATTTGATTTTATTAATAGAATTCCTAATGCCGAGACCTAATATCTGCAGAAAATTAGTTCTGCTAATTCATCTGGGAGTTTCTTTCCCTCTACATTTCCATGCAAGAGAAACTTCTTTGATAGGTGACTGAAACATCCAATAATGCTTTAACAGAAGTAAATTCCAACACTTTAAGAACACTCACATTTGTCACTCTCAAAGATCGTAGCACTTATCTTTATCCTGCTTAGTAGATGCATCAAACTGACATGCAACATGAAAGCTTTCAGACTCAAGGTACTAATCCTAATGTCTGGAACAGTTAAGCAATTTGTGGGAAACATTTTCCTCATATCACATTGAAATAAATCAATTCTTGGGGAAAAAAAATAATCAAAAATCATGCAAAGTTACAGGCTGGTGCTCAAAGCTGGTTAATCACTGCTGTCGATGTATTTTTTCAACTTTTAAGAGAACATGACTATGCTATGTGAACACTTTTTTCTCCCTATCTATACTAAGATTCCTATGTTCATACAATGGGAAAACATTGCTCTTTACACTGAATCTAAGGAAGGTCAGAAGAAACACTCAGAAGGAACTCAAAATTTGTTTCCCAAAGTGATGTCTATAAAGTACATTAGTTACAGTACCCAAAAAGGTCTAAATTGTTTTCAAGTGCTTTTAAAATACAAAGTCAACAATATACTCCAAGAAGATTTGTTTTCAAAGGCATTATAAGGTGAGGCAGGAAAAGTGACCAAAAACTGTCTTTGTCTATTAATTAGACAAATACACTGAAATGAGCTTTGGAAGTTAATTTCAAGGATTGTATGTGAAATGCTCAGCAAAGAGCAAATGCCTCCATCTCTTATTTATAGTGGTCACCAGCACCACCTCTGCCTCTTTCCTGCTTGAACCATCTGTTCATTTCCCCAGAAAAAAATAGGGGGGGTGGGATAAACATAAGTGGAAAATGTGGGAAGTTGGCAGCGTGCTGCATCACTGTTTGCCCATATGCTAACTCATTATATTAGCATTCATATTTCAGGGCAAGAACAATTAGCTCCGAGTTTCCTCTCCTTCCTGCTGAATGTTAAAGCATCTCCTATTCACTCTGTTATATTTAAAGGGATAGGAAGAAATCCTATAGAAGTAGGTGAACGGGGGTAGAGTGTGTTTTGTATCACATCAACTTGTGATCTTGTGCTAGCGCTGAGCTGGTAGAGAGGCATCATAAAAGAAAGGAAATTCCTCTTAATACCGAGTTAGTGTTTGGGAGTAAAGTGATACTGTGAAATCCAACTCCCTCTCACTTGTCATGAAAGCATCCCCAATAAAGTAATGCGTGGGAGTATATTACCCTGCCTTAACCCACGCAGTCACACACACACACACGCCAAAAGGGATACAGGAGATGACAGGCAGAGACACGTTCCAGTTTCAGAGACACTTGTCCTGACCATTATCGTTAGCATGGGATGCGTTAGGATGGCCAACTTACCCCGGTAACTGTTTCCAGGCTTGTAAAATTCTGGATCGCCCTCCACCCTGAGACTAAATTCATTGTACCCTTCCCTCCTGGTGCCTTGGGCTCGCAGGATCCGGCTGCAATATCCCTCGGATTTCGCGGCTTTCTCCAAGGTTTCGTCAGAAAAACCCTTCGCCACCAAGGGGAAAGTCAACGCCAGAAGCCGCAGGGCCAGCGGCTGCAGATGCGCTCCCATCCTCGGCGCTCCGCACAACTTTTTATGGTCGGGGCGGCGGCGGTGCCCGGGAGCCCGGCGGCGGTGCCCGGCGGCGAGCGGAGCGGGGCCGGGCCGGGCAGGGGCGGGCAGCGCGGGCGGGCGGCCTCGGTCAGCCCCGGCCGGCGGCGGCCCCCAGCATGAGGCTGCCGGGTCGGAGGGACCGGCTCGGCGGCTGCCGGGGAGAGGGAGGGGAAACGCAGGGAGAGGGCGGGAGAGGAGGGAGGGGAGGAGGGAGGGAGGGAAGTCTGGTCTTGCCCAGCTCCCGAAGTGAAGTGCTGTTTTGTTTCAGAGCGGGTGATTAGCGGCTCGGCGGTGTTTACTTAGCCGAGCTGAATTCGCGGGGTTTGGCGGAGCGGAGCAGGGGGGACGCGGCTGTCTCCCAGCCATCCAGCGCAGCGGCGGGGAGGGCTGCTGCCGCTCGGGCTGAGCCCGCAGACCTGAAATTAATCACCCGCATTCCTGCCGAAGTCTATAGTTACTGTAGGGATAACAGGGCGCAAAGAATTTGCCGCGCCACCCCCACCCCACCCCCTGTCTTTCTCCAAACCAGCACGCATAATAAACAATATCAACTAAATCAGCACAAACTGACCAAGACAACCTCTTGCTCTCCGCACACTTGACAAGCAAGGAGCATCGGCTGCAGCTTCTCGGGTACCACAGAGAGAGATGCGGAGAGGTGGATGTGCTGGAAACGCGAGATTCATTTCTACATCAGCCTGCAACTGTGCGTCTCAGCGATGGAGGCTACGTACACGCACATGCGAGCACACCCTGCACACACGACAGCTGAGAGCACAGTTCACCTGAGCGAACACAGGAGGTCTGCTCCCACACTTGGAAAATTCCGAGCAGATACAAACAGGAGAAAGCAAGGAGAGCACAGGTCTAGTTATTTCACAGTTCTATAAAGCACGCTAAGGCACAATAACACTAAATGTCTTGTCTAAATCCATAAAAGAAGTTTACAGCAGTGGGGGAAAAAAGTGAACCCAGACCCACAAGCTCCCTAACTCCAGTTTTGACCCCTAAATGCTGCTCTTCTCTCTCTCCCTCCACTGCTTTGTAAGTGGAGGGAAAAGTTGGAAAGGTATGTCCTCGATCAGGACCTGAACACTTTCAAGATGCCAAATGTGCAAGACGGCACAAATCCTTTCCAACCACTTTTTCTGGAGCAAGAATAGTAGATTGATGAATACAACTGCATCTAAGCACAGCTTCCAAGGAAATATGGGAAACAACCAGTACCTTGAAACTCTTCTGGTACCTACCTAGGCATTTGCTAGTATCAGGTTTGCAAATTTTTGGGTTCCAAACTTAGCTTTGGAAGTCATTTAGCAGTGTTGTGTGCCAAACAAAGGTGTTTCTTCAAGGTCTCTGTGAGGATGCTGAACGTTTTACTTTCTGGAATGTTCCTTGCCAAGAGCTTTGCTACTGTAAACTTGTCTATATTTTAGTCTGTTACATGTTTGTAAAGAATGTAAACCATCACATCGTCAAAATATACGTTCAGTAAAGATAGCATTAACAGGTGGATGAGGTTTTTTGCAGACATGGAGTTATTGACAGTGTCCATCCATATGCTTGTGAAGAGGTTGCAGTCAAAGCTTTTATAACCACACTGAACAGTAGCATCCAATCCTTAAGTACATGCCTGCTCAGGCACCTGCAACAGTGGCCGTGGTACCATCTATGCTGCTTCTGCCAGACCACCTGGAGAGCCTGCCTGACTGTAGAGACTTCCACTGCTGAGAAAAGTGTTCAACTATGCAAGTATAAATGGTCTTTCCAACACAAGTTGCTTTTTTTATTCCTCTCCTGCTGAACGTGGCAGAAAGAGCAATCCTTAGCTTTCCAGCGTAATCTGCCAGGTCATCTGCCTCCACTCAATCCACATCGCTCACCTCCAACCTGCCAGCATGCAGGCAATAATATTGTCTGCTTTTGCTACTGAAGCTTTGAATTGGCTTGGATATTTACTTTCATGCTTCCGAAGACCCATGTTCATTAAATGACTACTTAATTCTAAGTTCAGCTTTCTTAAAACTAAGTTCAGCTACATCATAGACTCTTGGGTATCATTTGACCACTCACTATGTTCACCTCACTCATTTTATGAAAATAAGGTTCACTTTATCAAGGTTCTGAAGTCAAATATATGAGTGAAGCAAACCAATACTCAGCTGAAAGTGACAACTATAACCATACTGGTATAAGGTGCCTGTGAGTTTGCTTCTTTCTCCATATCTGACTTCTCATTTCTTTTGCTGAGATTGATTGAAAAGCAATTACCTGACTGCAGCATTCATAGCAGGAATCACACATGCACTTCTGCACAACCTGTCTTTGTTCTGAGCCAGAGTTCTGGGTTCTAACTCAATGCTCCTCCAAGGATTTAATTTTAAGTCATCTTCACAATTTTTTGGTTGGTACCAAACTAATTAAAAGTTAACCAATTCATCAGCATCTATTGACTCTTTAAACTTATAATAGATTCTATACCTCTTGCTTTTTTATCCTTGAATTAGCCTGGCCTCTTACTTCCAGTTTCTTTTTTGTTTAAAAGCTGAAGTGTTGGAAAGTTTCCTAAAAAGGTATAATACAGTGTGCCTTGTTAAAAGTGAATGCTTCAACTTAGCACTGATACAGATAAATTAACTTGCACTGCCTACAGCCGTGAAATGAATAATTTGTTGTAGAGACAGTTTAGAATATGGACAATGTCATTAAGCATGGGCATCCTCAGGGTTTTCTATTTGTTCTACTAATTAGTGTGTGTTTGCCTAAAGCATCAAGCATGATCTATCAGTCAAAGACTCATGCAAACTGATGAATCCAACCATCCATGGCAAATTTAACAGAGAAAGCTTCGTATCTTAAGGACTGCAGTGCTGCGTTTCTTTGTGTACTTTCTGGGATGAATAAAGTTGCTGTCCGTGACTATTAGGCATAACAATCATTACTGGTGTAATATTGCATTTGATGGAGCTGTAATGGCTGGAGGAAAATCTCTTCCCTCCCACTCCCCTCCACCCCCCACCCTGAGTGGGCTTTCCTAACAAACAAAAGAATTTCACAAGATCTGCAGACTCTTTCTTTTCGCTTTTCCAATAAGGAGCTCATTTTAAAATGGCAGTTTAGAAGACTGCATTAAGTACTGCAGAATATCCTCATGCTCACTGGAAGATATTGTAGGTGGCATTTTAAAATTTTTCTTTCCTTCTGCTTCTATGAAGCTATTTGAAGTCTTGGGAATTATCTATAAGGTGACATGTGCAATGCAATGTTTGGCTATGCAACACCTGATTTTAAGGTCCCAGCCCACATAGTAAGTCAGTGCCTCAAGTACGCGTCTAATCTGATTTACAAGATTATTAGACCCCTTAGAAGAGTCTGCTCACAGAGCAGAGGCCAACAAAACTAGCCAATAAGAAACATCAAGGTGACGTGCCCAGAATCTCATGGTCATCAGGCGCTTGATAACTTTATTGGGCTATAGGATTCACCTTCCCAAACACAGGAGCTGGAAGCTTAAATCCATTTTTAATGTATTATATAAATGCAGTAACAGGGGAATACATCTCTTTCAAAAGATGACTGGCAAGAATGATGCCTACCCTTTTACACAAGAGCTTGCAATTTAAGTATTTGTTTAGGATGTCAGAGAGATGTTGGTTTCAATTCCTTGCTTGGTTTGCAAGTATTCAAATCCTCATCCCTCACTTCTCAGGAAGCTTCTAACCAGGAAGCTCTATGTCTTCTGGAGGCACCCTCAGTCCCTCCTGGAAACATTGGGCTTCTAAAGTTGAGCTGAAGCACAAAGAATAAGCAGAGAGAAAGGGAAGGGAGGGTGATCTATCAATTACGATGCATTTGCTGGAGACAGAGATCTAGGGTGCCCTTTCTTCTGAGGAAGACATTAATTGTATTGAGATCAATAGCTCTTCAAGGTTCAGGTGATCACCTAACACTGGAAGTTTGCATTAAATACCTTCTGGATACCACTACCAATTAAAAGATTGACGAAAGTCTCTAAAGATCTTTTCCTCATAAGCTAAATATTTAGTTGTTCTTCACTGCCAAGACAGAGGACGCTGCTGTTCAGGCAAAGGCAGAGTGCCTCAGATGCCTAGCAAATAACGTTGCAAAACAATCTGCAATAAAACCTTTGGTGGCTGGGAGGGTAAACAGAGAATTTGAGAGTTGCACTTTCAAATATATCTATCCCATTTTTAGACCTTTGTCTTACTATAGATCCAGCTATTAGTCAATTTTGCATATCTATCTCCTTTCCCACCCACCCTCCCATAGTCACAGTCAGTTTTTCCTTAAACAAAATAGAAACTTTCTCTATCTATTTGAATGGAATAATTCCATTGCAACAATAATTCCACTCTACCTACAGTAAGAATAAGGCTTTTCAAACACAGATTGGTCCATGCTGTCTTTGAAGCCTGTTTAGAAAAAGATCTGGAGATAATTGTTGTCCTATTAGACAAAGGAAAGAGCTTGCGAGACTCTTTTAAGATGATTTTTTATGGTTCTGCAGCACTGTTCTCAACTTCCTTTCTCTTAGGAAGTAGTGAAGAGTAATGACAGTAGATGTTTGCAGAGGTCTGTTCACCATTCATACTACTGTCAGTCAATACAATGCATCTCCAATATTAAACTTCCAAGTAGCTCAATTACATTTGCCTGTTCAGTCATGCTTGTCTTCAGCATATTTTTACACTGACAGTACAGAAAGTTTTCATTTCCAATACATTTCAAGAACCATAGAAATATTTGGTTCTTGACATGATGAGACTATCATCTTACATACTATGAAAGAAACACTGCAATGCTGAGAGAAACAGAGGGAGAGAGAGAAGCTCTGTTAAGGTTTCTTGGGGGCTTAACTGAGGCAAAAACTGAAGCTGGAAAATCATGGGACAAGATGTATGTGTAGAACAGCACAGAGGCTACAAAAAGAAAAAAAATCTAGAAGAGTATTGCCAGCACCCTGGGTAACACAGGCAGAACAGGTTTTAAACTTAGGCTGCTCTTGAATGGATCTTTCAGGATCAAATGTTGACAGAAACTCATCTTCCACGCTCGGTCTATTTTGGGGAGGAGGTTTGCTAAGGAAAGACCCAAGCTTCTTGAAATATTTAAACTCAGGATTCCTTCCAATACTGGAGAGTAAATATGTTCTTAAAAAAGCTCTCCCTTTATCCCACATGACTCAAGAGCTATCTTGGGAATCCCTGAAAACTCCCAAGAGTAGATTAAAGAGAACCAGTTTCATCAAGCCCAGCATGAGGCTTCATTTACCCATAAGGAAAATCACTGCTGCAAACTGGGAGCACCAGCAATTTCTAGGTCACATCTCCTGCAGTTACACCTGACTGTCTCCCTCACCAGCCCCTGCCTTCAAGAACTTCCAAATTTCCATGGCAGGGGAGGAGGGGACATGTTCCCTGGTGCTCCCCTCTAGTGCTTGTGCCAGCCCCACTAGTTGCACCTTACCCCAGTACCCACCACTTTGCCTTGCTGTGGTCCCACCACCACTGTGCCCATGGTCACCGTGGCTGTAACCTTTTATCACAGAGTAAAAGTTCAGCTCTAAAAAAACCAAAAACAAACCAAAACTAAAAGCCCGCATGCCCCCAACACACTGCCCCCCCCCCCCCCAAAGAAACAAAAACAAAACCCCAAACCACAAACACCAACCCCCCCAAAAAAAACTGCACAGGTTCTTCTACGCTCCTTCCAAACTCACAAAACAATCTCTTTTCAAGGGTTTGTCTTAATTTAAAACCTTGATCCCAACCCACATTTCAGCATCTTGGTAATTTATTCAGTCACCTCTCACCGATTCTACATTTGCTGACTCTCTTGCACCTGCCTTGACCTGCCTCTAACTTGACCAAATATGGCTAAAATATTAATGAACAATAATCAAACTGAATTCATCTTTTCAGCATCTTCGCTATTTAGTTAGCTATTCAGCATTTTCTTATGAGCATATCTTAGTTCTTTAATTGTTTAACACCTGTAGATTGGCTGTTGCTTTGACTTGCTCACCCTGCATTTTTATTCCTCTAAGACATGTGATAAAGCTCCTGTGTTTTCAGTAGCTGAACTCTGAAAGTTGTAAGGAGCTTTCAAGAATGGCCAGGATAAAAATTCAGGGCAAACATTAATAGAAAATCAATTTTGCATGCAGAGCTCCTTTTTTTACCGGTTCCCAGGCTGGACATTTTTCCAGGAAGAACACAAAAGGCAACTTCTGAAGTAAAAGAAATTGTTTATATCTGGACAAATCATTTATGAAAACATTCACCAAGCTTTAAAAACACCTATTATTTATTCAATCATTCCATCCTCTTTTAAAAAAGCATTTTAATAGCAATATAGTAATTAAAACTTCAATCAACATTGGTAAGAATAGGATTTAATTACATAAATACTTGCCCAGATAACAGTAGCAATAAAATCATAAACATTGAAAGAAAATGCTCCTGTGATGTAACACATCCTATTGACACAAAAGATCCAAAGCCAGAAATTACATCATCCTGAAAGACGAATTCCCACACCACCACCCCAACCCAAAAACAACAACAAAAAGCCCGAACCAAACAGATGAGTGGGTGATGAAAAATTCTTTAGCATTTCTGGTGCTGACCATGAAATCAAGGCAGAGGAAAACATAAATATAAGGTGATGCCACCAGTGAACTCCCCAACGCATAACTCAAACACACTGATGTTCACAGAATAGAATCATCTCCCAAAGCAAGCTTTTTCCAACCACCTCCTGCTATGTGTTATGAATTTCTTTTGTCTATGCTCTCCTGTTGGATTCAGTAGCCCTTCTTCCTTTAAAAAAAACTATTTACTATAACATGTTAGACCTATTAATCTTATTTTCATATATCATATATAATATATATTTCATGAAAAAATACATATATTATATGGCAGGTTTACTTGAACCACAGACTATCAACTGCAGCTCTTCTCTAGTTTACAGACTGTTGACGCTTCCATTACAAGACCCATTGTCTCTGGAAATCTAAATCAGCTACTTATATCTTCAACCCAATGCAAATTAAATATTTGGAAGTACAATGAATTCTAAGGGGGTGTGTGTTCATTGGACATTGGCAACACGCTACCAAGGAGAGAGCACGGCCAAGTTTAGAGTACAGGACTAAGAGACTTGCATTTCAGAATTCATTCTGCCACTGCACAGCTGGGCTGAATCTGAGCTCATGATATCTCTCTGTAGCTCGGTTCCTTATCAGACAGGGTAGCAGAATATCTTTGTAAAGCACTGAGATCTACAGATAAAAAACATAACCTAAGAATAGCTAATACCTATGTATTCTTACTGCATGCAACGGTTAAAGCTTTGCAAGCATTACAACATGGATCCAAAGCAGGTTTTGGGCACTCAAAGATTTTTATCAAGTTCTCTTTCAGTGTATTTGTGCAATTCAGTTATGCCAAGTATTGCTAGATACACATGTGGGTCACTAGGAGCACAGATGAAGAACAGACAACTGCGATTCACAGAATCTCTGCAGAGAGATTCTGCAGTTGGGGATATCAGGAAAACCCCCAAATGTTCCAACAAAGTTTCTTAAATCTCAGATTTCCAGTTCAAATATCAAAGGAGCTTTGGGAAATCTTTCAAAGATTTACAGATCCATTTCTTTTTCATATCAAAGAAAGTTCTGTGTCTGCAATTTAGAAAAGAACCTAAACTATCTGACAGCAAATGAGTAAAAAATATGTATATATGAAAAACTTTCAGATTTGTATATTCAACACATGGAAAAAAAAATCACACGTTAAAAGTTAGTGTTTCTTGCTTGGCAAACAGATGGAAGATCAAATAGGCAAGGGTACTATGCTAACAATGTACCTCATTGTGAGTTCTGTGGACATGTCATCTTATTTTAAATGTCATCAGCTTATGAGATTAAAATTGCAAGTTGGTAATGCAATAACAGTGTTTGCGGGAGGAGGAAATATCTTTTTCCAGACCAGCTGATATAGCTGAAAAAATAATGGACAACTTTCAAAGACACCAGCACTTCTGTACATCTGAAAGAACTAAATCTATGTTCAAAACAATTCTTCCAAGTTTAGTTAGCTACATGTTCATTAGACTATCTCTGTGAAGAAAGGTAATTGGTACTGATGAAGTAAAGAGAATGTTAAAGGGAACGAAGAAAGGTGGTGCCAGTAAGAGAGGAGGAGGGTGATCAGTAGGTGAAAAAGTTATTTTATAGCCTACAGAATAAACAGAAGTTAGTGTGGGAGAGGAATACCAGGGCGTGCCATAAACCAACATCTCTACTGAGCTCCTGGATTTTGGTGTTCCTTATTGTGCTCGCATTTTAGTTTGCAGACTCAACTTTGGAAAGTATTTTGCAAGGTTATCTTGATTTTAAGAACAGAGATATTAGAGACAGAGACAGTTTTAGGGGAAGTGTTTGGAAACAGCAAGCGGGTGCCTTGTTCTTTATAGATCTTCCTGAAGAGGTTCACTTGGTGTACTGGAAGAGAATGTCACTTCCTTTGAGATTTAATGCATTAGTAACTGCACGCACAACAATGGCTGGCAATTTACCAACAAATTAGTTTGTTGGGGGCAGGGGGCTTAGTACCAGTTTCTCAGGTCACATTTTTTGCCTGAGCAGACAATGAAGTCTGACAGCCTCCAAACCTCAGTTCTATAAACTGATAGAAATTCATTTGGAATGTTTCTAGATGAATCAGAAGAATTATGAAAAGAAATTCTGGACACAGAAATATGTACGCTACTCTAACCCCACCCTCGAAAAGCCTAGAATCCAGCACCTTTATGAAATATATGCCTGTGTGTTTTTTAATTAAATCACAGGAACAGTGAAGTGGAATGGAATTCCTGAACTACCCTGTGTCCCACCTTCTCCTGTCCAGAACAAAAAAATCATGTAATAACCATATTTGATCAATCCCCTTAAGTCAGTATGATTTTTGCATCATTCATGCGTCAACATGAAAATCAAGTGTAGATCACAACTGACCAAAAATAATGATTTTATACTGATACCTTTTCTCTATGTACACAACAAAGTTTCTGCTGTTAGTAAAATATCCTTTTTTAAAAAAAAAAAAAAAAAACAAAAACAAACAACAACAAAACATTATTCAGTGTTGCTAAAAATTACTTGCAATACTGACTTCAAGTTAACAAAGACCTTTAGATTATGTGTAGCATTTCCACAGTCACTCATGGAAAAGTACCAAAATTCTTGAGACAAATACAACAAAAGGCAGGCAGTACTAGTGGGTTTTAGCTGATTAAATCATCCTTTCTGATATATATCACAGCCCAGGCTGTATGAAGGCACAGAAAAAGTGAAGAAGTTAAGTGGGTGGAGCTTAGATATGATAATTATTTATATCCAGTAATTCTTAGACAACTGATTAAGTACCATATCAGTCACTCTTATGCTAACAACAGTCACAGAATCATAGAATCATTTAGGTTGGAAAAGACCTTTAAGATCATTAAGTCCAACCATTAACCCAGCACTGCCAAGTCCATCATGTCACTAAGCACGGCTCCCTGGGTAGCCTGTTGCAATGCCTGACCACCCTTTCAGTGAAGAATTTTTTCCTAATATTCAATCTAAACCTCCCGATAAAAATATATACATATATATTTATATAGACATACTTAGCAATCATAATACAAAAAGAAATGTAACTATAAATAACATTCCTGGGTTTCGATTCATTTCTTTGGGGGCAAACATTGACAAATTCATTATTTTTTCAACTTATATTGCTTGTATGCCCATAACACATAGAGCTAAACTGTTTTTCACCCTCCTAACATGAATATATTTCTTTCAGTCCAGAATAACTATATATTATAGAGCATTTCTAAGAAACCGTGAAAGATACATATCTCATATTTTAGCATGACAGGAAGATAACACTGTACAGAGGTTTGTAGATTTGTTGGGTTTGGTTGTTGTTGGTTTTTAATTTTTTTTTGTTTGATTTGTTTTTTAATGTGACTGTCATGTAAATCCACCCCTAACAATTCCTAAACATGGTTCTGATATTCTGGGAATTTCTTGTAATCATAATGAAATCAGTGATACAGGCATGTTCATAGTAGTGTAGTTTAATGAAAGTCTTACTCATCTCTGACAGAACTTCCGGGAAGCTTATATTTCCACAGTCACAATTGCCTTCCTAGATAGCCTGCTTGGCTGGGCTTTTTAAAGCCTCCTGTAGAGGTTCTTTAATTGAGTCCCGTGACAGGCTCAGATACTGCATCAGTTTTGCCAAGACTGAACAGATCCTCACAAAGATCATGGGGCTCTGCACCTAGACCTGAGCACAGCTAGTGGAAATGAGATATTTCTTCAGCCTAGTTGCCTTTGGGATCTAAGCTAGAAGGCATTCACACATGTGTTCTCAATATTCCCCAATGCATTTGGGATGATAGTTGTCTTTTAAGGTATTTTTAGAGCACTAGAAAACTTGAGAATTGTATAACTAGAAACCACAATCATAAGAAAGGAACCAAAATATGGCTATAACGAAGATGTAGGTGAATGTGAATATGACTATGAGATTAAGCAGAGAAAGACTTGAAGAACTCCAGAAAGGATAGTTCTAGGTTCTGCAAGTAAGAACAGCAGAATGTGCTATATATGCCATAGTGATCTCAAAAGACTAATACTATAGAAAGAGTTTAGTGATCATTTTCATAAATCCAGGATAGAAAAAACTCAGAAGAAGCAGCCTTGATGACTGCAATGCATAAGCTGGAGAAACCATGGGAACACAAAGGTATCTGGAGACAGTAGCGTATTCTTGGAAAAGTTCCAGTCCCCACAAAAAACTCAAAACATGACTGATTAAGCTTTTAAATTGCCTATGCGCTCAAGAACTTCAGTAATACTTGAGGAAATCAGTCTTCATTTCTTTGACAAAAAATAATTAATGACACAGACTGTGAATAATGCAAAGCCATAAACTTGATGAGCTGTGCCAGAAGAAGGACATATAACTAGAGAGGAGAATTACTTGATCATTAAGTTCAGTCCCCTCTAGTTTTAGGCAAAGAGGCAATAGATGCTTTTAGTCCCAAACAGCTAAAGACATTCTATAACATCAGAAGTAAAAAAAAAAAACCAACCACCAAACCAACATTCTCCAATATTTTTAGAGAAACCTTAAAAGTATTGTACCCTACAGTTCCTGTTGATTTGACCTGGAGCATATTTCTTCCTGATCAAAAATTTTTCATCAATTTAATTCATAACAGAGACAACCATAATAAGTTTGAGAAGCTTTAGTTTAAGATGAACATGCCATTTGAAATCACTGTAGCACAAATAGCAAGGCTATGGGGTAAGAAGGAACAGTTTGGTTTGCTGACCTGTAGCACTCACGCAACGGGTACTTTATGAAAGTGTGTTTGTAGTGCAAAGAAGAGTTTGTGTTGCTTTGTGACATTTTTAAAATAAAACTTTTGAAAAATGGAAAATAAACCTGAAAGGATCTTTGAGGTGTACCAAAGCAGGATCATAATTTTCAAAACTATTCCTGACCAATTCATATCCTTATATACAGGAGAGTGTCTGCTATTTTGGAAATAGTTAAATTTTTGGCTTACGTTCGTATTTATGTTCATTGTACCCATTTTATCCTCCTTCAACACTACCGCAGCCTTGCTAGTCATTTCCCATCTTGTACTCATACAGTTGATTCTTCCCATCTGTTGCATGCTCCATTCAGCCTTACATTCTACTTACTTCATATTATTCCTCCAATTTATTTGAATAATATAAATTTATAGATACAAGTTTTACTTTGCACTTCTCTTACACTTACCTCTAAAAAGTGTAAGATTGTCATTTTAGATGTTATTGTAAAAGCAATTAATAGCTATTCTTGAAGACCATAATGCTGACTCAAAAGAACTCCAGTCGATAGTCTTGTACTGGGATAGAAAGCAATGGAATATAAAAACCACAACAGAGTAAAGGACTGTAAAATTGAGAAACGTTTGTGCCAAGGTTATCTTATGTCTCCATAACACAAGAAAAGAAAGTACAGAAGTTCATACACAGAATTTCTGAGGTAACAGACTTTATATTAACATTAAAAATAAACATATGACCTCATTGTAGTACCTGCAGCT
Source organism: Falco punctatus (assembly GCF_963210335.1). Taxonomy (NCBI): domain Eukaryota; kingdom Metazoa; phylum Chordata; class Aves; order Falconiformes; family Falconidae; genus Falco; species Falco punctatus. Next base: position 26,941,839 of record NC_137590.1, on the reverse strand, counting down.
AGTACTGCTGCAGCTAGTCACTCAGAACACGTTCAGTCCTTTCAGAGTCTTTAAGGAACCATGGAATCATGATGACTAGAAATAAAAGAAAACCCCACAGTAAATAAAAATCTAAATTGTCTGTGTCAAAAACATCAATGGCCAAAATGAGTAAGTTTGTATTAAAGAGTTTAATATATTGACCAAGTAGGCAAAATGCACTAAAAAAAACTTTAAATCAAAATTTCATTTACATCTTCCAAAAACTTGAGTCCAAAAAGTTCAGTTTATAAAGTACTGCATATTATTATGAAAGCTGTATGTATAAGAAGCACAAGGAGATTAATCAGATTGCTTGAACTGCTATAGAAGCGTCATAAAATAGCTGAACTACCCAAACTGCAACAGAATGAACATTGACAGAGAGAATGAATTTAGGCCTGAACAGCAGACCAGTTTACATTGGGATGGCTGGCAAAATTACTGCCTTCTTCTATCTAGCCCTCACAGACGGTGACTTCAACACGCTTCCTCTCACCACCCTGCTTCTCGTCTGGAAATAACTAAATCCTGGGATCAATAAGCCTAGCTGAGAACCTGGGTTCTTTTCTGTACTTCTATGATTGTATTCATATTTTATTAAAGGGCATTTATTTTGTTTTCTGTTATCTTATTCAAAATTTATTTTGAGGCATTTAGCTCTCCTGACATACTATATTTCTATACCAAGCCTGGGAGTTTAACATGAGACATTTGAGTTTCTACCCAGTATTGGCTTTGTCACACATCAACACAAGTTTCCTAAAGAAAATGTACAACTGGCCTCAGCCCATCAGTCCAGCATATCCAGAACCCTCTGTGGGCCCTTCCTACCCTCAAGCACATCAACACTCCCTCCCAGCTGGGTGTCATCTGCAAACCGAGGCTGCACTCAATCCCCCCGTCAAGATTACCGATAAAGATATTGAACAGAAGCGGCGCCAGGCCTGGTCCCTGGGGAACACCACTGACCAGTCACCAGCCGGATGTGACTCCATCCACCACCACTCTTTGGCTCGACAGTCCAGCCAGCTTTCAACCCAGCGTAGACTACACCTGTCCCAGCCATGAGCAGCCAGTTTCTCTGGGAGGATGCTATGGGAGATGGTGTCAAAAGACCTCACTAAGGTCCAGGTAGACAAGACCCACAAGCCTTTCCCTCTTTTTTGCCCTCTTTCTGCAAGGCAGGTCATCTTGTCATAGAAGATCAGGTTCATCAAGTAGGACTTGACTTTCCTAAACCCATGCTGATATGGCCTGATTCCCTGGTTGTCCTGCATGTGCCATATGATGGCAGTCAGGGTGATCCATAACCTTCCCCAACACCAAAGTCAGGCTGACAGGCCTGTAGTTTCCTGCATCCTCCTTCCTGCCCTTCTTGTAGATGGGTGTCACATTTGCTGACTTCCAGACAGCTGGGACCTCCCTGGTTAGCCAGGACTGTTGATACATGTTGTCAATGGATATACCTCATAAGCATTTTATTCTTCCTTATGAACAAATGAGATTTATTTATTTATTTATTTTAAGTCAAGGGTTTCTTACAGTAAAAGAATTCCACGAGAAGGTTATGATGAAAGGGTCTATGAGAAATAAGTAGTCAATTACTCTCATGCCTATTAGGTAATTAAATCATGGAACTAAGCTTATCAGAACAAGCTCAGCAGTCCAAAATACTTCTATTTCAGTTGACTCAACACAAACTTAAAAAAAGAAAAAGACAAATGTCCTATTCTGGCTGTGAAAAACTTGTAATATATGGAAATAGCATTATGCATGAAAATAAAAAAATATCCAAAGATCGATCATGCGTTATCATACTAATAGAGTACATAATATTTACATAAACTTGGTCTATTGTAATTACATTCTGTATATTTTATCTATAAATAACAGAAAATAATATAAACCTAGGTGTGCATGTATGCACAGAGACATACTTATCTCCATATAAAATTCGTATCAGACTGGAACTGTGTTTTCCTGTACAGGAGTCTCAATTCCTATTCAGTTTTAAATCCACCTTCACCTACAACTTGTCTTTCATTTAGTGCTATCACTTTCAAAGCAATTCAAATAGGCCAAACATTTCAATTGAATACATTATTCTTGGACCACTGTTGATCAAAACCAAAACAATACTATTTCTTGAAAACTCTACTTGGCAATTATGAAGAAAGTGTTCTTTGTGAGAGGACTGTGGAATAACTTCTGAAAAGCACCATCAGTGGAAAATACTAATTATTAATTTATACCCTATTCACTTTAGTAGAGACCTGCAGAACAGACTTTTTTATTAAGAAATGGTTTGACATTATTAGTGCATTGCAATATCTTCAAAAATGTCATTATAAAACAGACTTCTGTCCACCAAGAAACAGATCCTCATGAGTGTTTTCAGCACGACTGCAGTAAGGCTAAAAATAACAGGTTCTGATCAATTTACTCATTTTAGAATTTTAATCAGAAGAAACTTAATGGAAACAGGCCCAAAACAGTAATTATAGAGACTGCACTTCATAGTCTAAAATGGTTAAGAATCTGATCCAAACTTACAAATCAAGTTAATTTGTACTAACATAAACTTAATAAAATAACACTTGTCCAAATTATTTGAATAAAGGCCTTGAAAAATCCTGAACTGACGTTTTTAACCTGAAGGTTCAGCAAACTACGATATTATTGTAGGGAGTAAGTCTACAGGTAAAAGATTTTATTAGTAAAATGTGTGGGAAGAAATTAATACTGAAGAGTTTAGTTTGTTATCTTTTAACAGTACCTAGAGGTACATAAACACATGTCTGCCTATTTGCATGTCTGCTTAAATTTGTTAGATCCACCATTAAAAACCTCTTAATTATACTCTGCTTCTTACGTACACTATGAATGACTTGCAACTTTAATCTGGTAGTTGTAAAGCGAAGCTTTTAGTATTTTGTAACAAGGAAGTCTTTATGTTCTTTCACTTAGTGAAATACAGCATGTTACTGCTCACAGTTCCACAGTGGACCCCATTTATGAAAAATTAGTCACAATACAACTATTGACAAACGTGCTTTTTATGACTGTGATTTAATCACTGCAACAATCCTATGAAACTTTATAGCAAAGAATGCACTATGCAGCCCATAAAACTTTCAACATTTTTTTCCCCCCCAAAGTGTTCAGGTATATAATGACAAGGACAGAAGTACCTCTGTTGGTTTGTCACTAACTAAATCCCAACCAGTTTAGTGCTACATTATTGCCTTCTGCTCTTTGATAAGGGAAAAAAAAAAATAGTCTGGTTCAAGAATATAAATTCTAGACAGACAGTCAAGAGAAGAAAGACAGCTTTTGAGAACTGTTATTTTGGAAAATAAAATATTTTTAGCTTGCCCTCGGATACTATTTGAAACTGTCTAAAAAAAAAAATCAAGATATTTTTGTAGATGCATACACAAAGGTAATGGCATCAAATGTGATTTAAACTTGCAACTATGGAAATGGCATGCTTTTTAAAAAGGCCATAACCTGATCTCATTGAAATTAAGGGGAAAATAATCCTCTAATGAAATAAACTGTCTTGTTAGCTTGAAGATTTATTATTTTTTTTAGTACCTGGACATTTCATCAAAGAGCAAGTGTTACCATACATGGAGTCTATCCATAACCAACCCCCAGCAAAGTAAAAAGACTCAGAGTCGGAAAAAACTCCAAAGCAAAAACTACATGCTGCAAAGGCTGTCCTATGGGAGAGCCTTCTGGGAGACAAAATGCTTTCTGACTTAGCTTTCCAAGCACTCAGTTCTACGTTCTTCATATTTCAGATGAGGGGTCAGAGCCACATGTACTATGCAAATTCAATTTGAGCTTCTTCATCCATACTGGGAAGCAAAAAGACTGACAAAAAGACCTTGTGATCTGATTGATTGGGCCTGTTCTATCCTAAATGAAAGTATGACGACACTCCTGCATCTTGTGTATTCTCCCACTAACAGGAAAGCTGTCTTTAAAAAGGTGACATGTTATTGAAGCAGAAATATATTTTGCACAGGAGAAATGAGTAATATTTGATGAGGGATGACATTTTTGAAAAATGATTGTGGATAATTTAAAAAACCTTTCAAAGATATCATCTACAAGGCATTTTGTAAATCTAGGTATCTTGTATTATGGGCAACAGCTGGAGACTAAACGGGTCAGCTATAAATGTTTTTCTGTAAGAAATTCAGACATAAAATTATAGCCTGGAGTGGAAGTTCCTTAAAATATTCCTTTGCTGTACTGATTGCAGGAATTTATGATCACATACAAGTCCTTGCAATTTAGGTAATTTATGCAACGTATGAGGGCACATAGGAAACACTTAGAAAATTGGCTGATGAATTACAACTATTGAAACATACTGAGGAAAAGTCAAATACAAGTAGATTTTTCCAGAATCAGAGAAAATCAGAACTTCAGTTTCTAGAGGAACAGCCAATCAAAAAGAAGTAACTGAAAACTAAGAATAACTAACTCACATCTGTCTACCAGGAGTTTGTGGCCATAAGTGAACTAGGGTTCAAAAATAACTTTAACATTCCATTTTAAAAGAGTTACAGCTTTTCCAAGCTCAATTACAGATGATACTTAAGGAGGTAGAACCTAAAAAAACCAAAAAGTTAATGGAAAACCAGATTCTTACACAGACTGTCCACAGTAGCATAGTTGTGAAAGGTAACAGGGTAAGACTTGCGTGCCTAAAGCTGCAAATACATCAGCAGGATCTCCTGAAAGAATTAAGAACCTAGCTGTGAGTTTGGCGTTTGGTTGTTTTTGTTTTTTCCTGATCCCATTCTTCAGCATTTTCTTTGTGCAGTTTGATACAAATCCTAAATTATGTACTCTTATACCCACAAAATCTTAGCACTTTTGTGAAGGTACACAGCAGATTTTTACATTCCCTTTGGAAAGACATCAGCATTTACTACAGCAAATGCAGGACATCAGATTAGCTGATCGCTAATGTCTAAGCATTTATTTAATTACCAATGACTCAATTTAGCATTTAGAAGTAATCTGAATGCTTGTTTTGTCATTTCAGTTTTTTCCTAGAGGCAGAAATAAATGTCACATACTGTATAATTTTACCAACAAACAACATGTTAATTAACAAAGGGTGGTACTACTGCCACTGCAAATTAAACAGTTTAAAATTAAAAAAATAAAAAAACACCAGGAAATACTCTAGAAAAAACTAGAAACCCTTAGGAGTTGGGCAAATATGTTCGCTAAGCAGTGACTTGTCACTATGGTTTCTCTATTTAAGTCTCATACAACTTCTGAAGAAACCTGGTAAACAGAGGTCGAGCTTGATGCAACATATTTATAACTGATTTATGAAGTCTTTGCCAAAGCCAAATGAAGTGCAGATTGAACAGAAGAGGAGCCAATGACAAGGTAAACCAACCACAAAAAAGTATTGTAGCCCTGACTATTTAGTTCTAGGACTCATTTGCAGTATCTGTGTGTTTCTGATAGTTTTTTTGTTCAGATACAAAATAAAGGAAGACATTATCATAACAAAAATCCAGCTTGCTCCAGAGTCAAAAGAAATACAAGATCTAGCTATCAGAGGTATGGATATAAAAGTCTCTCAGGAAAGTGTGTGCCAGAGCTGTCACTGGTATCGGAGTTACTTTATGATAACGTTTAGGTCATTGTGGTATCAGAACTGCTACACTCCGCAGAGAAAGAATAGAAGCATTAAATAGTCTGAAAAGCATGGAGAAAGAGTACCTTTAGGAGTGCCAGAACTCCAGCTGTGATATGTCCCAAGGTGGGAAGTGAAGCAGCCAAAAATGATTCCAAAGATTATGGCCGAACTGTCTTCATACGAATACAGGATAACTCATTCCATTCTTGTAAATTAAAGACTGATTTTAAGCTTTTTCGTAAGTGTTTCGTTTGACCAGGAAGCTCGTCTAGCAATGGAAACACAGTAAGACACCCCTGTTGTCAGTTTACCTCATGTCCACAAAAGGCAGCAAATCTGCATCAAGCAAAATGTACTTGGGGACATTTTAAGGAACTGTATTTAGGAGCTTGGGTTTGTGGAGAAGTGGAAGCTAAGGAATGATTTGCAAGAGAATTTACACACTACCACTCCCCCTTTTTGCTCAAAAATGTCCTGGTTGTTGTTTACTCCTTACTTTCTGGAAGAAGACTTAAAACCTTTTACTTGCAAAATTATAAGCATTTGTATTTGCAAACACAGAATTGTACTTGAATCTAAGTAGTCTGCAAACAAAAGTCCTGGGAATCAAAGTAACTCCAGTAGAAATGCCATCTTCACTTTTAAAAAGATCATGATGTTTTGGCTGCTGCAGAATTGCATATTTCTGAGCTACAAAAGATACCTTATGCTGCTGATTGTTACTGATATACTGACAATTCCCAAAGCTAAGGAAAATTTCTTTCAGAAAAGGTGAAAGCTAAAGGGGACAAAACAACTATGACTTAGTAGAGTTGGTAGAGTAAGAGACCAATCTCCAAATCACCAGGTTTTATGTAACTGATTTCAATAAACAGATTGACAATAATAAAAAAGTATAAAAAAACCAGACATTTGTAGTCTGTGTTAAAGAAACCTCAGTCAGTCCTGACCTAATTAAGGATATTTTTAAAGACCACTTCCTCATAGTGAAAATAAGAGCCTTCCGCTAAAATGCAGCCAGGGAAAGCTTCCTCTGGGATTACAACTGTCTAAAGCAGAAGGGAATTAGACTAACTGATGCCCCAAGTGGTTTCTTATTAACGAATTGCATTTCTTTGTTTTACCTCTTGTTTCGATGTTTAGATTTCTTTAGGTTTTTGCCATTGTCCCTCCCACAAAAAACATGTTCTGCCAAATGTGGATGAAGCTTTATTTTGGATTATAATGGTAGGCAAGTGCTACATTACATAAATTAGTTCTTAAAATGACTAGTCTTATTGCAAAGAGAACTTGAAGTGCACACTGAATGTTTAATGTATACTGACTGTGAAATATTCAATATTGAATGTTGCAGAAACAGTAAGTCAAGAGGATTTTGGAAAGGATGAGATATTTTTGTTCCAAAAAGTATGTGCAAGAGACTAATAAAAATATTTACACTAAACTACAGACTAGAAACAGTGTACATAGGTAGGCTAAGAAGGGATTTCCTCAGCATTTTAGGTCTTCTATGCACCTAGCTAAGGTAACTTGGAAAACTAACACAGGGGCTCTGAGCTGTCCATTGCTTCAGCCAAAGGCATCTCCTTTCTGGTTTGCAGAAGTAATAGGTCTCTGTGCCCATCTTCATGACGGACTGAAACACAGCTAAATATGCAGACATCCATCCAAAACCAAACCAGCACATTAACTGTCCTGTTGCACAGCATCACAGTTAGCTGAATGCAGGAGTTTCCAGGTCTGTCACTTAACGAGAGAGCAGTGACTGGTCTGTTCAATGTAGTTACTCTCGTAAGACATACTTGAAGAGTATAGTAAAGTGTTACAGGGCATTAGTCAAAGGTTAGAGAGTTATGATGAGCATGGCACCTGGAAGAGAAAGCTGTCAGACCATTTAAGAAGATCTGCCTTGATAAGCTCTTCAGCAGTAAGCAGCGTCTGACTAACCAGAGAAAGCTGAACTTGACCCAAACATCTCTAGTCCAAGGGGAAATAATAACGTCTTATCTATTCATCTTATCTAAGATTAAGAGAAGTCTTATCTATTCATCCAAAGAAAGTCTACTCTCTATCATCAGACTTTGAAAAAAGTATCTAAGTATATCCTTTGGAAGGTGTACATCAGGTGATAGCTAAGTAGGAATAATGCATATGCATTTGTGAGAGAATAATTTCATGATTGCACATTTTTAGATAGCTCTGTCTCATTAGATAAACAGAGGAATGATGTATACTGACTGGAGGCATAACTTTTTATCCTTCTGTTGTACTGTACAGCTTTGTAAATTATTCATAGGCTTTGTCACTTCAGGCTCCTGTACAAAACCAGTGTTAAATCTACAAGGTAACTTTGGTGCCAAAAATACACAGAATTTTAAAATCCTCAGTCAATGCCACCCACCCATCAGATGCTTAAAGATGTCTAGTTTATTCAAGATGTCTACATTTAAGCAACAACACAGAATAATAAACAAATATCACAACAGATTCTTAAAACAGTACAATTACAGGAGTTAATGCAGGAAAGCTCCTAATCAAAAGGGTTGGCGCTTATCTCCCTTTCAAGCAACCCAGAACATGTGTGCCCCAAGTCTTGCAGAATTATTAAATACTAGGAATGTCTCAGTTTTATCAAAATATATTTCTGTTTAACATTTTTAAGTGCATATGCCAACAGCCTCCTAACTGAATGGTGCTTACATAGGAACTTACCATAGGTAAAGCAGTCTAGTCTGGGGAGGGGGGACTACAAGTATCATCAGTTGAGTAATGCAGCACAATATGTTATTTTTGTACTTCTGTGAATCTTTATTACACATTGATTTTACAAAAGCGCATGAACGTGGTTAAAAATTGTCTCCACCAAGATGTTTACCCATAATGCAAACTGTTTTTAAAATGGAAGAAAGTATTTATACTTTTATATTGATTAAAAGGATGTACTCCATACAAAAACACTTACAGAAAAGACTGTGTATTTTGCTTTGTGTTCCTACAGAAAAAAACTGTGTAATTTGCTTTGTGTTCCTTCCACTTTTTCAGAAATCCTCCTACAGCACTGTATTTCCAGGCAAAATTGGAAGATCCCAAAAGTAACACTTTTCAGAGCAGCAATGAAATCTTGATGCTGACTACCCTGGCCTTCATCAAGTTTTGGACCCCCAAAGTGCCTCAGTCAGTCACTTTAGGAAAAAGTAACCATCAGTTTCATTTCCCATCTAGCCTCAAGAAAAAACAGGTTTCATAAAACATCATTTAAAAATTGCGTTTCTGCTCCAGAATTCACTTCATTTCAGAGAATATTCTAATAAAATAGAGCAGGCTTAGGTGCATGATCTCTTTTTGGGCAGAAAATAAAATTTTAGTTCTGCAACTCAGAGTACTCGGGTAAATTAAGTTATAGGCTGTCTTGATGGATTTTTTCTCATTCTGCTGGAGCTATGCACTTAGTACAAGCAAAAGATTTGTTTGAGGCAGTACATTAATCTCAAGGCACCAGAATTAACTTTTGATCTAATCTTCAGTATGACCATATGAAGGTTTTCAATATTATGTAAATTTATTAATTGCACCAAGTAACTGCCCATCCTGCCTGTGCGTTTACTTAGGCTATATAACAGCATTTTAAGCCCCTACTCAGAACCTATTATTAATCTTTTCCAAGATAACAGCACGGACAAGTCACTTGGACTTCTTTGTGCCCCAGTTCTTTCAACAGTACGATGGGATAATATTAAGTACCTAGTTTGTATACAGTAGCTTAGAAATATTTTATGACACTTTTATTATATATTTGTCTCAGAAGTATTTCTGCAAAAGACTGTGGACATAATTTCAAATAAATGAGGTGTTATAATGGCAATACTTGGGGGGTGGGGGTGTTGCAATTTTAATTGCATTTTTTCTCAATGTCAGAATTTGCAGTTTTATGATGTTACAAGAGCAACAATTTATTTTTTCCTGGTCACCAAATATACTTTGACAATCATAACCTACTTCAACAATGAATATTGACTATATGCATGAACATTTAAATCAAAGGCAAAAATACTCAATTGTCAAATTATGACTATAGTATTTTTACTTTGGTCTGATTCTGTTTGGCATGAAATGGAGAACTAGGAATCGCTTTGATTCATCTTGCACAGAAATCTGTTCAATGAAATGGTAGTAGCAGCATGGTGTTTAAGGATATCTGCACTCAGGAGTGAGATGGTGGAGAACAGCATTACTTGGCTTATTCAGACTAGAAGTATAAAACTTATTAAGTATATAGATAACATTATGGAAAGACGCCAAGAAAGAGAGAGAGTGAGATGCAATAAAGAACACTTCCCTTACTCATCTGACCCTGCAATCTGTAAAATTAACCACACCATTTGTGCAAATATGCTTTTAAGTAATTCTAGCTTTTGTTCAGGACCATAATACCTATGAGATTAACTCCTTTCACAGCAGAGCATTCTAGCATTTCTACTTTCCATCACAGGTAGGCAAGGCAGGAACAATCAGGAAAAAACAGCAGTTATTCAATTTTCAGAATACAGGTCAGTCTTTAGACAAGCTCACTCCAGTTTTGAAGCCTACTCTTACTCCTACTGGAGTCAATGAAAGTTGCTCCAGAGGCACTAATGAAATAAGAATTTATTTATTTATGGTCAAACCTTATCATTGTTCTCCCTCCAAAGTTGCCTTAATGCAAAAGAGCACCACTCAGTGATACTCAAAATGGTGCACAGTTCTACACTGTTCATTCAAATTTTTTTTTGTGCTTTGGGTGACAAGGAAAGTAATGGCAATATCTATTCTGTGTCAGTTATTCAAATCTGGCATTTCACAGCAATTTTTAGTAATGAGATTAATGTTTAAAAGAAACTACTCCTGCAAACCAGAGACAGAACACTGTTAAAAATCTGAATGAATAATGGTATTAGCAGCTATCTGGGTTCAACTAAAACTCAGACGGGTAGATTAATACGTGCTGTAATGTTGAATAATGCTAGACTCTATCGATTTCCATTTTTTGTTCATAGTACGTCCTGTCCCTGCTTTATGCATAGATACATTAAGTAGAAACTGGGATCATGGACTCAAAGACTCAAAATAGCTATCAAGTATCACGTAAAAAAGCACTTTAAGAAGTGGAAGACAGATAAACTAACTGAAGTATCTTGTGTGTTTGAAATAAAACTAATAATGTTATATATATTCGCCTGTTCTGTAAAGATCAACTGAATCATTTTATCTATAAAATATACTAAGGCAACATTTTATCAGAGTTTGTCTTACTAAGTGATATTCTCTCAAAACACCATTTATCATCTTCAATTCTTTTTTTTTTCCTGGTCATGCATTTGCCTGAAATATTCAGATAAAAATGCAATCTGACTCCATGCCAAGAGTTGTCCTTGTCCACAACATTTGACATAATGGAACAGGATTCCTTCACCAATCCGAAGGAAAGTAGAGCTTAGTTCACAGAGCCAAAGATCACATAACTTAAGCTGGAGAAATGAGATCCTGCACTGGTACAGGGAGAAGACTAAATACTGTAGCTATTTTTTCAGACAAATCTCTTGCCAGACTGAACCTCAGAACTTGACCAACTGTCAGGAAATGAATAAAGGTATAAACACAGTGGAATTTGAAAATTACAATATATATTTTCAACAATGTGGCACATTTCACTTTAAAGTAAGGAACTGTGTCTGCTATCAGAAGACTCACACAACTCTACAAGTTTTTACTCACTGAAGTGTTAATATCATCTTCAGAGTAAATGATTGTCACTGCTGTTTTGGCATAATATCTAGTAACGATTAATGTTATTATATGAATAATGTAATTTCTTCCCTAATTGTGTAAAATCTTCTACCTGATAATCACTTCTAGTTATTGTGAATTTGTGTTTTACAGTCCATCAATCAGAAAATAGAAGAACAAATAGTCTAGCTCAATCTAAACCACAGTCACCTCTTCCTAAGTCAGCAGTATTTCCCATGCACATTTCAATGAAGTATATAGGTGCCAGGTATATAAATAAGTTATAATACATCCACTTCAATACTGGATTGGTTACTGAAATGATACGCCACTTTTTGAGAAAGTTCTCAGAGAAAATATTACTGGGAAGTTGTTATACTCAGAGAGTTCAAGCTTTCTTTACATCATCAAACATATTACTTCTGTTTCGATTGTCCACATAATACTGAAATAACAAGGGACACAAGCTAATTACATATAACTTCTAAGTATTCTTTCAATTAGTGAACAAGGAAGAACCTAAACTCCTGTAGTGATTTTATGATTTGGTGTTTAACATAAACTGCCTACTAGTTTAGAACTTCTCAGGCTTTCGCAATTTCTAGTAAGAGCATTTAATTCGAGAGGCGATCAAGTAATTTTTCCTGAATTATTATATCAAAACAGTAAACCACAAGAACTAAGCAGCATCTTATTTACATACCAAAAGCTGGAGAGTGATCTGTCGAAAGTTTGTTAAATCTCCCAATGCTTTCAGCAAAGCCCAGGCTGCAGCTTGAGGAATGTCTGAATCTATTTAGCACTTTAAGAGGAAAGCATAAGGAGCAAAGAAACCAAGGAAAATGTTTGGATTTCAACTTCCAGTATTTGGGTTTGCAAATAACTTGTTCTAGAGACCAAGTACAAATGTTCCTAAAGTGTTCAAATACTGGGTTTTGTTTAGACTTCTGAGATTAAAAGCCAAGCTCAAATTTAAACTTGCAAATATTGAACACAGAGAATTTCCAATTGCTTGAAAATTTAATCCCCTGAAGTAATTTTACAGCTTTTGAGATATATGCTAATTTTAATTGCATGTAAAAAACAAATAAACAAAACCACAATACAGCCCACCCCCTCCAAACAACTTTTAATGAAAAAATTACTCTGAATGAAAGTTTTGCAACTAGAGCTCAATAAATACAGAAGCTTAAAGCAATGTAATCTTAGCAAATAACCTGTGGGGTATGATGAGCGGGTAGTCATCATCTATGTTTTTTGGCCAATGTCACAGAAGGTATTTTATGAACAATTAGTGCTAGTGCCAGTGGATTCTAAAAGGTTTATGAAGCACCAAAACGGTTCTTTCCCCCTGTCCCAGGGTGAAGAGATGATCTTCATCATTAATGTTTCTTCGAGGATAATTAAAGCTTCTCCAGGGAGTACTGAAAGTCCAGTAATTCCAATTCAGATATTCGGGACAGGAATAAATTTAATACTCCCTTGAGACTAACTTAGAAAAACTGTCATTGTGAATTCAGGAACCGGGATGGGAAGATATTATTAAAGTCTGAAAATAACAACATTTAAGCAAGTACCAGCAAGTCACACGCACACAGAAACTTCTGACAGAATATTTGCATGTTTCTATTTCGATCACAGCACAAAGATATTTAGGCATATCACAGATACCAACTAGTCACCACTTATTTTTTCTCAGCCCCATAGCTGTATCTGCCATTATTTGACCTAACAGACTTAATCCAATTTCAGACTTCATTTTTAATATTTTTTTCTTTTTTAAAATTTAGAATGGGCCAAAAAAGAGAAATATTACCTCTTTAGAGGTCCACCAGGTTAATCAGTTAGGACATGACAGTATACAAAAAGAATTCTCAAATTTTAAGACATTAGCTGTATTGTGAATTGAGGACAGCCTCAAATCTACTGAAAGAGATGAAGCCCACTAATGCTACTCCTTGAGGGATTCAGTGCTTCCAAAGCAAGTCTTTATTTCAGGCTAGAGAATTGTGTGCCGGAAGACAGTCTCCAGTGGCTCAAACTTTCTGTTTAACAGAGATAAACAGTTATCAATCACGCAAAAGGGAAAGCAATCCACTGTACATAAAAATATTTTAGTGATGTAACAACCAGGAATCAATTACTTGCACTTGGAGTTTTTCCCACTTTGATTTCTTAACACATTCCACCCATGAAATCAGGTAACTAAGCAACTCAGCAGGAATCATTTCAACAAATCTGCCCATAAAATATTTAAAGCTGAACCACAATTCAGGTACAGTATTTGGAAACTGAATATTTAAAAAGTCTAGCTACTAATATTCAATATTAACACTGCAAGACATTCATATTCTCACAATTTCAAATTCCCAGTTATAACTCATCTTGTTTCCTTTTCCTCCAGATCTGGAGCTATTTTTAAAATATCAATTTAGTTATGGTACACTTTTAAAGGGGCAGATAAAACAATTTGGATTAAAAAAAAATCCAGAACTACAGTTTATGACTAGATGTTATTAATTTGGGAAGACTCGCCAAAAATTTCTATGCCCACATCAAGCATCATCACAATTCCTGTATCTTGCTAAACTGTAAATTGAGCATCAAGCAGAAGATAGTGTTTTGTGTCTTTTACACAAGACCTTCAAAAAGAAGAGCAGACCACCTGTGGCAGATTATAAAGTTCAAAATACTTTGTAGGAAAGACTTAAAACTATTGTTGCCAAATATTTTTCAGGCACCTCCTGGATTAAAGCATATTGTGCCTCTATTTTAGATGGGATGTTTATCAGGGTGGGGGTGGGAGGGAATAAAATAGTCTTATCCTTATTACCTTCCCGGATCTGAACATTTTTAGCAGCATGAGTGGAAATTCCAAACTACCACAACAGGACTCTGTCTTGCAGTAAACCCCTTGTAGTAATGGGCTATAGAAGTAAATACAACTGTAAAACACTTTAAAGAGAAACATCCTTAAAAAAATTTCGACAAGAATCAATCTGCGTTCATCCACACACAAAAGAATAAAGCTTTCCACAGATCACACAATTCAGCTTTACTGGCTAATCTCAGCAGGCCAAATCTGTTCTTACCGCTGAAGCCCTCCAAAGCCAAAGAGAACTTGCCCTATGCGAGGCCATTTCCCCAAAGTCATCTAACTCCCGTTTCCAACATATTCATTAGGTGCATAAATACCTTTGAGGATCTGAAACTTCTGTTTTCTACCTGACCTGTCATCCTAACACTTATTTATGTGAAGCACTACAGCACTTTTCTGTTCCTCAAGCAATGCCACTAACCCAGAATCTACACATAACATTAACAAGTAGCTATTTAGAAGTCCTCATCATCAACTGAATTGGCAGGGAGCTGACAAGACCAGCTTTTAAATCCGTATGAAATTAAAAGAGGGTCACTTTAAAAAAAAAAAAAAAAAAAAAAAAAAAAAAGGAGAAAAAGATTATAAAGGAAGATATACTAAGAACCCATAACCAAAGCTATTATTATTGTTATGTTGTTAACCAATAAACCAGGGAGGTCTGGTAATTACGTTCACATGGTTAGAACACCCGGATTGTGTTGTAGTGTGTAGGTCCGATTCGGATCGGTAGTGATGTGGTTTAGTCAGTAGATGGTGCTGCTTCTTTCTAGCCCTCTCCATCAATCTAGGAGTATGTGATCAGGTACATCGTCTTGTATGTTCATACATTTGGGGAAATACGGTGTCTGTATTACTTGTGTCTCCCTACTCCAAATTAGCAACAAAGAGACAACCTGACTTTCTATATCAGCACGACTAATATAAACCTTTTTGTAAATCCTATTTATTAGGGAATAAAAGAGAGAGTGGGCAAGACACACAGACTGCTTTTCTGCCTCTGGAAATGTAAGACTTAAATACCTAATAGATGCCATTTTTCCTATCGCTAAACTACATATAGAAAAAACTAATTAACTAAATTGCAAAAACAGAAGAGTCACTCCTCTGTTTACGCACGTGGTTTGCAGTCCTCAAAGCCTCCTACCACTTGTCCTTGGATTTCATCAATTATTCAGATGGAAATGCATGAGAAAATGCTGCAGATAATTACTTTCTCCCTGAACCAAACCAGTATGTCACTGCATCATCAGCGGGTAAGAGCATGCTGAAAGCACTATCTTTTGCTTGACTGCTAAAAGCAGAGGCCCTAAACTGCTGCTGACACTGGCCCAATCCAGCGCAGGTCAGCAGCTTCCTGACTACTCCTATTCCAGCACACTTTCAAATACAGCCTTTCATTTTCTACACTCAACACTACTTCTGTTGCTCTATGTTGCTAAGAGATTCCACGTTTTCACCTCAAAGAAACACTTAGACTTCAGATACAATTTAAGTAGTATGAGCAAAATTAACAAAAATATTCACCTATATAAATGTATATATAAAAGGATGTACCATAATTAAAGTCTTACTGGAATGCAGTAGTCAGTTACTTAATCCATTTATAGGATTTTATGAATTCTAGCAAATCCAAGTATAGTCTCATGTACTGTCCAAATCCATGCTTGGCTTGCATAGCTTGACTGTTATCAGAAGACTTTTCATTGCTAAAGGCAACATAAAAATGACCTTGAAAAAAACTTAGCATACTCTTTGTTCTTTTGATACATTACTACATTTCTGATCTGCAGACGTAACACATCACAAGAATGATCTGGTATGAAAAATCTTTCAAGTTTTACAATTAAGTGGTAGGACTGGTTTGCTGGACTTGAGCCACACAGAAGAAATTCAAGCTATACCTGTTTCATGTTCCTTATGACTATTTGATTCGTTGGTGAATTTAGTCTGGATGTTCTAGTCACATAAACAGCATACAACACTTCAGATCCTTACTTCCAATTTTCTATATAAAAGGCCTTGGATCCTGACAAGAATAGGACCCAAGAGATTTCTTGGTCTTTCTGATTTAAAGAGCGGGGAGAAGGTGGGATAATAATCTTAAAAATAAGCCTCTTGTTTTGTTTTGATCGTGACAGCTATAACTGAAATATGAAAGTAGAAGTGTACCAAAAAATAAAAAGTAATGAAAAAAATTCTAAATGGTCTAGAACCTCTAAAATCAGTTTATTGCCAATAGATGCCTAGAAAATGAGCAATTTGATTTTCATTTTTTCCAAATGTGTTCATCCAAATAATTTACTCTAAGCAATACATGTTTCCTGTGACACAGCAAAAATATATATTTTTTTAAAAATCAGATTTAAAGGAGCAAAGCTTTGCTCACAGTTTTATTACATTAATAGCAATAATAAAAAACAACCCCAACCTGGCCATAAAAAAAAACCCAAAATTACAGTTGACCAGTATAGCTTATATCTTTAGCTTGCACTAAAACATAATCATACAAATGATGCCAGTGACCCCTGATTACTTTATTTCACATATTCCATCAGGAGGAAGCATTAATTCTAGACAGTACATTAAACAACTCTTTCTACATTAATCTGGTGTATAAACACAAAGGGTCAAGAAGTTCTGCAGCCTGGAAAAGGAAGTTGCAAAAGAAAGGTCATTATAGAGTTTTATTCCAAGAACAGCCCATCAACCAGCATAAATGAAAAGCATAGTTTTCCTTTCTGAAAAAAAAAAAAAAATATAACCACCAAAAAATATCAGAATTTTCAAGTATATTCTTCACAAAGTGATATCTGTGCCTGGAAGAAAAACATCTGGCAAAAACCAGACAGTAAGCATTAGCATTCCCCTAATAATGACCTTGAGCCATTTGAAAGGTGGTCTTCTAGGAGAAAGTCTGTATTTTACAGTATTTGCTTGTGTGGGAAGATACAGAAATGTTTTAAAAGGACAGAAAAAGGTATTTTTCACAAAAGCAAGCACCTATTGAACTGGACGGAAGCCTCTGGTTATTATTCTATTCCAGTGGTTAAGTACTGAAGAAGAGAGTGCTTGTAAAAAGTGATTGTCCAGCTTTGATCGCATTTCAATGCCCTTTACTTTAAAGTTTCTATTCAAGGCTGTTCTAAAAATGCTTATATATATATCCTTGTTACCATAATACTCCAGCAAGACAGCACAGTTCTCAATGTGATTGCTTTACTGCTGAAGCAACGTGAGATCAGTCCCCCACCTTTCATCACTATGTATGCAACACCTCCCCTTGCAGTTCATTGCTTTCTTCAAATATTGGTACAGACCTATAGGAAGTGCCAGAAGTGACAATGTCTAAATATACATAAAGATAAAAACAGAAATACCTGTGAAGACACACAGTCTATAAACCCTCGCATTCTACATCTTTTTCCCACACAGCCAAAAAAACCTCACAAAACCAAACCCCCCAAATGAAGTCATCCTTACTAGTTTGAGTTTAAAGATTCAAATTACTTTTCCTGTGTCCCACATCACTTTGTTAATCTGCCTGTTTATGCTGCAGGTGTGTTCAAAGGGTGGGTCCTGCACTGTCTGAAAATAATACAGCAAAGACACTATAACATTGAGAACAATATTATGAATCTCTTTTTAAGAATTGCTATACTAACATCCAAATGTGGCTATGGTTTTAACTGCACAGAGCTCAGTGAAATTACATTAAACTTAAAAGGTTTTCCTTCTTTCAAGCCCTGCATCTTTTAGAAGACCTTCTACTTTTCTCAATTTTCAGCCAAATATGACAGCGGCTTGATAAAAGCCTCAAAAGGCTGCAAAATGGTTCAGAAGGTGAACCAACCAATTATGAACTAAGAGTTCGTAAGATCTGCTGACATTTGCTTAAACTAATTACAGCCTCCACTTAGGGGGATTCTTATTTACCTTTTTGGAAAGGCTGTTGCTAGCAGTAAACAAGATGATGCATAAAAATATTACAGAGCAAGAAGATTACAGTTCTTCCCTTTCCTTTTGAATTTGTACATAGTATCTTCTTAGGGAGACAAAAAATTGCAACACAGAAAGAAGTTTAAATAATTAACAGAACTGAAGGACAGGGCTTTGAGCAACCTGGTCTAGTGAAAGACATGCCTGACCATGGCAGGGGGTTGGACTAGGTCTTTGAAGGTCCCTTCTGATCAAGCCATTCTATGATTCAATGACCATTATTTAGGAAATGATTAAAGTATACGTGTTTGCAGAGAATAGGTCAGTGGGAGCAGCAAGGCAGTGCTGGAGGTCCACCGTACCTCTCTACATGCACGGACACGAAAAGGCTGTAGGATGAATGAATAATATAACATACGAAAGCCCTACTCTGTGAGGCCAGAGACTATTGAACAGTGGATACCTCAACAAGCAGAACAAGAAGGAACGGATATATTAGTACTACTCTAGCACTACGTTCTCCAAAAAAATTCTGGCTCAGAATCTCCTTCCAGTTTTTCCTCATGGATTGGCCTATTCACATCTTGAACTCCCATAAAATTTAACAGCCACTACATTCCATGAAGTGAATTTCACTGGTTTAACACTGCACAAGGAAGTATGGCAAGATCTTTGGAACCAAATTTTATCTTTCGGGGGGGGGTGGGGGGGTGGGGTGTGTGTGTGTTCAAATGTTTTGTGGTTGTTTTGTTGTTGTTTTGGGTTTTTTTAAGTGAAATGGGAAAAAATGATCATAAATTGTATTAGATTTTTGCTAAGACCTGCAGAGTTTCCCACCTTGAATAGAAAAAAATAACAGGTAACAATGATGAAATAATATTGTGTCTTAGAAGCAAATTATTTGCAATTGTAGATTTCAGAGGGCTTTACGTAAGCTGTGAACGTATATTGTATACTGTTGATACAGTACTTCAGTAGAAAAAAATTCTACTATGAACAAGAGATGCACATGTAGGTATCTTCCATGTCTTCAAATTATTATTCTGTTACATTTCTAAACAGCTTGGATTTCTTATTGCCAAAAAGTGTCTTCAACAAAGGTAATGATGCCATCATTCTAAAAAGGAATGAATACTGCTGACTGTAAAGGAACTGCTGGTGGCACATGAACATTTATAGGTCCACAAACTTTTTCAGTTTCCTTTTGAAATTCATCTCTAGCCTTTTATATTTTCTGGGTACTTGAAGTACAGTATGCAAAATGAAAGTGAAAAATGTCAACATTAAAATTTGGATGTGAAAGTCCGTAAGTTGCATTAAATTTCCATAAAACTTAATGAAAAGCAGTGTTCACATACAGAAAATACATTAATGTTCTGATTTTCATTATGTAGTTCAGCAATGCAAATAATTAAGAGTCTGAGGGGAAAAAAATGGAAATCAATTGCAGTTCTTAAATACACATCTACTGTTACGGCTTGCTAATGGGAAGAAAGCTATTCTAGATCATAAACTGCAAATCCCAGAGCTATAAGAATGAAAATGTGGAAGTCAGGGTATTACTGACTACCTGACCAGGAGAAGGTTGTTGCATATTGACTAGTGAAGGAAGTTGGGCTATTTCAATATAGTGGTGGTTAGTGTGATGATTCAAACTGAAAAAATACAGTGTCCAGGCATTATGTCTAAAACCAATTTCTTTGCATTTTAAATAACGTAAGCGATGCTCAAACAGGTTAAAGGTACACAGAAGAAAAGGCTGTTATAACAGTTGAGACCATGTCAGAGACTAACTGGTTAAATGAAGGAACGGTAATGAGAACCACAGAACTGAGTACAGAATAACTTACTGTAACATAAAAAAAGAGATCACACAAAACCTGTTAATACTATGAAAGCAGAAAAAGCACACTATGAAAGAACAATTTGCTGAAATTCATGCATAAAACTTATGACAGAAAGAAAAATTAGCCCAAACATAAAGTACAAAGTTACTGAACCATATTTTGAAAATTGAAAGTCTGCACAAAGGAAGCTGACAATCAGAAAATTATGGCAGTTAAACCGTAAAGCAAAAAAAGTCAACAGAAGGTAAGGAACACACAGCTACAGAGAAACATTATTTAATCATATCACAGGAGGGATGCATAGATAATCTAGATGCACTGCTAGACTGTCCCAGAATGAAAAGATAAACCAATATGCACACAAAGCCATTCAAAGCACAATTTTCATTTTTCTGAGATTACAATTACCTTTTGCATTATTTTTCTTAAGCATTTGAGCTCTAATCCAGTTATTCAACTATTCATATGAAGCAAAAATTATAGCAGACAGCAAAAATAATTTAATATTTTTCCCTTTTTACTCATCTAAATAGAAAAGTTTTTAAAACTTAAATGACAGTCAACACATTTTTTTCAGCCAAAATTAGAACCTTCCATATTTGCTTCTGAATTATTTAACTCATAAAGTCACTGTAATTTTATGTTAGAATTGATCTGTTGACTAACCTGCCCTGATATTTCAAATAAAGCAAGCATATTTTGTTCATCTCGCCTTAGTTCTCTGGAATAATTTTTATAACCAGTATGCATACAATGTCCCAAAATCTTGTACTTCTCTTAAATTGAAGTTTCCAATTTGGTTAATCTTTGTACAAAAAGAATAAGCAGCAAAGATTAAAAAAAAACAACCAAAACCCCAAACCCAATAAAACAACAGAATGATAAACACCCCTAAATTAAATCCTACTTCAAACAGAGCATAAATAGTCATGTTGGCACTCATTACCAACTCCGAATTTTATGTGAAACAAAACCACTATATTGTTTAAAAGGGATAAATATCATGTGTATTCCACGTATAAGGAATAACTGCATACTTGTGCCTGTAAAAAAAGCTATCAAAAGTTTTCAAGCCTGCCAATTGCAATAAGTTTGATACTAGAAAATAAACTTCACCAAACTTTCTGAAAATCAAACTGTCTATAATCAAGTCAGATTTTTACATGTAATCTGCAGCAAAATTCTGTTTACACAAACTCTACAACCAATGCTGAATTATTCCAAATTAATTAATACAGGCTTCAACATCAATGTTTTTTCCCCCCTCCCTAACAATTTCATCATCCATCTCTTTGAATTGCATAAAATAGAATCTCATTCTTTTAATGGGCTGGAGTTCAGTTTTCATTGAAAGATTCCATTTATTTTTTACTTTACACAAACCAGCATGCCTCTTTATGAAATCTTCAGTCTTAAGAGAGAAAGCCTTTGCAATAATATAACAATAGCAGTAACTACCGTCTTCACCTCACAACACTACACAGGACATAACTGTAAGTAACAAGTTTGATAACCTTGGAACTTCTTTATAACTGTTTTCTAATAATTATAAACACATAACATTACACCAGAGGCACTGTATCTGTGTGCCTGGAAAGTTATCATTTTTATTCTCCAAAACACTACTATTCTGGAGGGGAAAAAAAAAATATAAAAGCAGAAAGTTACGGGGGTGGGGGTGTGTGGAATATATATAAAGAAAAAGGAAAGCTTACTTTGAAGTAACCAACGAAATTATTTAGAAAAACTGGAAAGATGAAAGAAACTAGAAGTTCACATTTGGAAGTTTCCAAGACTCAGATTTCCTAAGAAACTAGCAGTCTTAGAAACCTTGGGAAACATAGAAACATTTCAAAAGAGCTCTCCCAGCCTAACAGTTGCACAATAAGAAAAACAAAGTTTCTTGAAACATTTTTACTCACAAAAACTATTTTGTGTTTGGTAAATTCATAACACAACCTGAAGCTGCATCCTGCATATCAATATTGAATTAGAAGAAAATTTTATAATCATAGTCACTGCATTTCTACATTAAAAAAACCCAAAGACCTCCAAAATTTTTCATCATAATGAAGAATGGAAGCATTCTACTAACCTTCAAATTCTTCATGGATTTCCCCCTCCCCTCCCCCCCGCCCTTTTCTTTCTTACAACCTTTAATACAATTGTTTTCCCAAAGCATACAGGGGACATACAGAATTGCATTAATTCAGCAGCTCGTTCTTTCTGAAGTCTTTCAACTGATACCTCTAACCTACATCTACTTCTAAAGTAGCAGAGCTCAGCTAGATCTACCACAACCTGGAAAGAGAAAAATACTAACAAAGGCACAAAATCAGAAGGGGAAACGAGATTTCAACTGATTTTTGCAAGAGACATTTTCATTAGGATCAGCAATTCACCACAACAACATATGCGTAATCATGCTGGTTACCACAAGCAAGCATTTGGTCTCATTTTTTACCTACAGAGATGCTCATTTGTTTAAATTCATGTTTCTTTAAAACTCAAGCCCCCTTGTTAAGTAGGGTCTTAGATATTCAGGGGCATAGGCCATAAAGAATCTTTATACCATCTTTTCATTGACTTAGGAGATGAGACGGTATTTTACCTGTATAAAGAAAGATATCTACACCTTGCTTACAGAATGAGATGGGTGGTTCTGTTTTCTGCCCAACTGTAATTACAAATGCGTAGATCTGTTAGGATAGCCTTTGAATACATATATTTTCAGGTCCAAATCTGGGGGCGGGTGGGGAGTGATAAATATTTATATTGTTAAGAAACAGAATACATATAGAAGAATATTACTGAAGGGTATTTTGGGGTGATCTTTTTGTCTGTTTGTGGCTTTTTCTTATTGTTGCGTTGTTGGGTGATGGTTTTGGTGTGGGTTTTTTTATTTATTCTGAAAATAATTTTGCTATTGTTCAATAGTTGAATAATTACCACTGTTCATAATCCAGATCTTGGAATGAACAAAGTCAATGGCAAGACTCCCAGTGTTTTTAATGGGATCAGGATTCAGTGCTTTAAAACAACTGGCCTCCCTCCTCCTCACCCCCATGAGAAATATGTCATTCATTATATGGCATTAAAAGCATGGGTGGTATAATGCCTGTTCTCTGTATCACTTTACTGTGTACAAACTATAGTTTAACATCATACTATAACTCAATTCACATATAATAAAGTTTCCTGGGAAGGAGCTGCAATATGAAGGAATTAAAGTTTTACACTGATGATCATTATTTTCGCATGACAACCTACAATATTACAGCAAGATTTGCCTTCTTAACACTGTATAAGCAATTTTGTAAGTGTACAAAAAGCAACGTTGCAGCTAGGGGCACACTTTTCATGTATTCATTGTGGAAATACCTTGAAACAAGTTTACGACTACTACACGTGTCCCACGTTTCTCTTCACTGTAAAGAGGCAAATGCTATTACTCTGAATAGATGGCAAAGAAACATGACACATTTGCACTTCCTTGTGCCACCTAAGGGTGAACAAACTACCAGGACCGAACAGGAGAATTCCATGAATTGAAGTACATTTAAGAGACAGCACTGAACATCCTCGTAACAAAGGTTAAAATTTAGCAACTCCTGCTACTTAAAAAAAAAAAAAAAACAAAAAACAAAAAACCCCCACAAAAACCTAATGAAGCGCATTAAAAAAATGCTTTTAAGAAGCATAGGGGAGAGAAGGGGAAGAAAGTTGTCTTGCCTGCCTTGTCTCTACTGAAACATGCCTGGAAAGAAGCACTCAGAGGAGATTGCCTTGACTGGCAGAAATTTTACCTTTCTATTCATCCAGGTGATGAATAAATATTGTTGCTTTAGCAAAGCCACACCTTAGCTATAAATCACAGTTAACTGATATGAAAAGAAAAACTTAGGTCTCTGCTTAAAGCTGGTTTAATTTGAAGAACAAGAGACAGGTTTACTGCTGCTTGCCAGTTTTCGGAGGAGCTTTCACGTAACAGTTAGACCAACAATTAGCTAAAAATATTTCTGTATAAAACTCAGATGATCCCTCACATAGGATATATAGTTTAATCTCTATTTCAGCAACTTTGACAATATATTAGATATAGAAAATGCCATGAAAGAAAAGAAAATATGAGAAATTAATTACTTTTACATCCTTCAATTATAGGGCAACTTCATTATTCCAATCTCTGGCTTCTAAATCTGATCCTGTTTGGATTTAAACAAACATACATTCATTTTGGAAGAAAGCCATGCATCCACATATCCCCTCAGCCAGAAATCACAGAGAAAGCCTTAATGTTTATATGTAATGATGACGAGGGGAAATAAGTGTTCCAAGGGACATTTGAAAATATTCCAAATAATTCATAGAGGAAACAGAATGTTTATGCACAGCAGATTGATAAAAAGTTTTGCAAGGATGGACCATTCAAAAGGAACCACAGAATCCAAAACTCAGATGCTTACTATACACATAGTGACTGTTTAACTTGTAAGATGCTTGAGTAGGGTATGCTTTACCAAGGGCTCCTTCCAACAAGATATGTATAGCAACAACTATATAGCAACTGGAGAATAGCTTCCTGTAGTTGTAGTCACAAACTGTGCGGTAAACTCAGTTTTAAAGGAAAAATCTCTAAGATTTCCAAGTACTAAATGGAGGGAAAACTTTACCATTGTGGAAAATCTCCATGTACACTAGAATACTAGAACATTACAGAGTCAAGTTCAAACCCAAAATGTAGTCAAAGAATTTCAAATAAAGAAGCAGTTAATGATGCTGAAGTGTTAAAGGAAGATGTGCTATGCACATAGGACCTCTTCTGAGGCATTTATTTATCCATTTCTAACACAAAGGTTTATTCTCTGTAGTTTATATAAATCTTATTTAGCCACGGAGTAATTTCTAAGACAGAAATAAAATATATAGTGGATTTCTGGCAATTTCTAGGTATTTCTTCTGTCATTAACCAGCATTCCCCACCCCCCGCCCCTTCCTCATGCTGATTTCTGGATTCCTTTCAAATGAGCATGGAGCCAGATATTAGGTAATACACTGCCAAATACTGTAGGTGTCTTCCTTTACAACATCTAGTCTTACATTACTCTAGATAGTCTTAAAGAGATCTACATAATGATACAGCACCATTTATAGGTGAACTTTTCACTGAGATGGTAAAATCTCCTCTAAGATGATCATATTTGGAATTGCTACCCTCTGATAGGCCTAGGTGTTTGGGGGAAACAATCTAAGACCTCCAGCTAATTCCAGCGGTATCATGTGTAGATATTAAATGATCAGTGACATCACTAACCAATTCTTACCAACTACCTTTTTCACAAAGCAGTAAGGTCACAAGAATTTTTATAACATGGCAGCTTCGCTGGCAATTGTTCTCTAAAGTATATTTGCTATCAAATTTAACATACATTTTTAATACAATTTTGGCAAGTACACAAAGGACTTCATATTGGAAAGAGAAGACTAGAAAACCCAAGCAAAGGAGGAGTAAGAAAAGAACTGTACAGATACTGGTAGAGAATTACTTGCTAGTTTTTTGGTGGACATTAAGTAACTTTTTTATTAATAACCACAAATTTTGTTGCCTTTCTGAACGTGAAAATACGAATTCTGTGTGCCCCTGGCAATGCTACCAATCTGTAACTATTCTATAGCTAATAGCCTGGTTTAATAGCTTGTTATTTTACCTGGCCCAGCAACAAATTGCTCTCACAGGATATTTGCTAAGGGGATATGAGATCAGAAAATACATTGAGCTTCGCAAGTTGCTGAACAAGCTTTCCACCTCTCACCTCCACCCCAAGCAAGGACAAATATAGAAAATATCAAATAATCAGTTGTATGAGGGATCTCACAGAAACCAGTGCATATTTATCACTTTTTACTTGAATAACCAATACAAATAAAAAAACCTCAGATACATTCCCATAGTTCTGGATATTTCATCAAAATATTTTCACCTAAGCAGCCTGATTTTGCTCTTTAAGGTTCGTCTTCTGAAAAGCTTAACCTCTTTTTCAGTGAACCTTCCAGAAGTCGATAGAAACTCTCCCAAAAGACAGAAGTTGATGGAAGTTACCAAGATCAGTGCAGTCAACCTAACTTGAAAAGCACTAAAATCAGAAAGTATATCAGATAGAATAAATGCCAGGACTTACCACTTCTCTGTATTTACTATCCACAACTGAAACCCCTTTTCTCAAGATGTAGCAAGAGCCAGCTCAGCACAGTGTAACAGACAGGGGTTGGGGGCCCCCCTCACAGCTGAGCTAAATAGGCTCCTGAGTCCATGGGGATGGGGAGGACCCAGGTAAGACTCATCAGGACCGTTAAGGCTTATTTGTGCCAGCTGGTCTTCCCTATTAAGGCTTATTAATGCCACCTGGCCATCCCACCCAGCCAGGTGTGTCCTCCTGTGTTTCACAGCCCCCAGCTTGCTCAGGAGGAGGTGTTACAGGGGGTATTCCAGCAGACATAGAGGCACCAAAACTGGAAATAGGACGTGGCATGGGAAACATGAGGGTGAGAGGGGGTTCAAGCTGCCCATGAAGGTCCTGGGGAGGACAGGGGATGTTCAGGGCACCCTGAAGTGCCCGCAGAGGCTGGGCAGGCTGGGTGAGAAGGCTCCCAGCTGCATGTAATCATCCCTTAATGATCCCTAGGAGACACAGCAATGGCAGTGCAGAGCCCAGGGCCAGTCAGGCCATCAGGAGGGGTCATAGGGACCAGTCAGTGACCTCAGGATACAGCTTTTGTCAGAGAAGTAGCAGGAATCATCTTAGAATAGGAAGCTAACTTAAAACTTCAACACGCAGCTTTGTTTTCCTGCTTTCAGTCAAACTCTTCCAGGTTTCAGATATGCTGGGACACTTCAGTTTATTGGGTTTCTTTTCGTTTTCTATTTTTTGGGGTTTTGGTGGGTTTTATTGTTTTTTGAGTTTTTTTGGTTTTAGTTTGCTACTCCTAGATAAGAAAAAAACTGATGTTCTTTTCTTGTTACATTTTCTTGTTACATTTCTTACTCAACACAGTGACCTTTTCCTCTGCCAACCTGGTTATTTTTTAATCTAAATTTTAGGTCAGAATTCTTTTGGGTTTTTTTAATCCAACTGTTTTAAAGACAGATTGTCCCTAACAAAGTGAATTAATTTGAAGGAATATTTAGTCTTACAAATCACCAAATTAATCTGTCTGATGAAGACAAGGGCATGAAAATGTCACACCCTCTCGAAAGGGTTGCAATCTAAACTTTTATATGACCTGTTGCTTTTAATTTCATTTGCAATTATGTACTATTCAGAGTGAAATTTATGTGGCAGCAGCTGCTGTATGTTGACACACACTTTTAAAACACAGGAAGATAAAAGATCAAGAACGTTTTGATTGCAGACTTTTAAAAAATCAGGCTTTGCTACTGAGAAATAAAGTAAAATGTGGGAAACCCCAAAATGTACATGTCACTCAAACAAAAGTAGGAAGTATGCTATAAAACCCCAATGAACATAGCTCCTTAAAAAAACATTCAAGTACAAGTAGATGTTGCATGGCTTTTTCAAACACATTAAAACACAGTATGTTCATTAAAAAACATCTGTTCTTATTACAATACATTATAATTGTTAAGGAAAACATGCTTTACTTTTTTTTTTATTACTAGAAGATGTAGCATGCTTATAAATATTTCTTTGAATATATAATTTCTGCATAAGTGACTAAATTATTGTGGCTAGTTTCATTCTTTAACCAAGGCAGCAAAAGCACCAACAGCAGCAAATTTGTGACCACACAGCTTCAGCATATACTGTACAACTACATGCAAAAGTCACAGAATTCAGCCTGAACAGAAATCTGAGCTGCTTTAACTTAATTTAAAGTGGACTTAAAATGCATCCACATTTTGCTTTCTGAATATTTGTTTTAATTTTTACTTTGGCTTCACTTCTGCCTTTTGATCTCCATAATAGGCTGGGGTATTCTGGGTTGGTAAACGAATGCAATGACCCAGAATCACTAATTCTAGTAGCCATCTCTCCAAATGGAACGACCAGAAAGAAAGTGTGTTTGTTTCAGTCCAGGACCATCAGGAACCAATGTTCCCAATCTGGGCTGGCGATACAAGTAGCAAATCATACACTGTAGATTTGAAGCCAAACACAAAGACCACCTAATATATATAGCTTTTTATGAGAGGCTGGTGTTTTTAGAACAGATGAGAGCCTGAAAACAAGACTGGGAAGGTAAAGAAAGCATGAAAGGAATAGTCCCACAAATGGAATGGCCAAAACCCAAGGCTTCTCTGAATGACATGGGAGGGGCAGTTTTGCGTGTCAGTATGTGTTGATTGTTCTTCCCTTTCTTTTCTGTGCATTTTTTGCTCTTTAACAACAATTAAAACGTGACTGCTTTATAAAATGTTTATAAAGTCTGTGTGTGCTGAGTTTCAGGGTCCACAAGATAGTGATGATCTAGAGGGTCCAGATATTTTTTTTTTTTTTTTTTTTTAGCAAAACTAGTTAGAAAACACACCTTAGCATTATACCGCAGAGCGCAAAGCTTGAGATACAGTTGATTTCTGTCTACAACAAATTGGCCTCAGCAGCAAGTAACATCCAGAGTCTGGACACAGTTCTGCAGCTGAAGGAATACTCGTCCACAAGGCTTCTAACAGACTATAACAAATGACAGGACAGTTTCGATCCTTGCGGACAATCAGCCATATCTCAGCTTAAATGACAAACCCCCATATATAGTTGTCCCAGATAAGGGAAAGAAAACTGACTTATTTTCATTTTTGGGCATCACCAAAACAGCTGTCCAATGACTTCTGGTCAGCTATACTTCTGCAAGCCCAGCAGCATAATTTCTCTTGCAGAACTTTCCCTGCATCAGTGAAAATGGACAAAAAAAGAACAAAACCCATGCAGCTATTACAATCTAGCCTGAGTTTTCAGATATGGGATTTATCAAGTAAGGCTTTCAACAGTAAATATACTTGACATTTAGTTGCTGAAGTAAAATAAATATAGGACCCAATAGTGTCATTTTTATGGAGTAGAACTACACTTTAGAGTATATGTCAAAAGTGAAATTCATTTAACTAAACAGAAAAGAACCATCTAAAACTGACAAGAGGTATGAAAAAAGGTTGATACAAAACATTTCAGAGATTCCTTTATTAGGTATCCCTGAGGAGGAGAAACTGTTAGACCATCGAAGAGCATTATCATTCTACCTACAGAGACTCTTTGTGCAAGATGTTAAATTTATGCTGCAAAGACTTCACTGTCCATTAGAATCATTTTGATATTCTTATGTTGTTTCTCCTATGATATTACACCCTTCATACTTGCTCATTAAGTCCCAATACTTGTTTATCAAGAACATGTCAAGCCAACAACAAATCTGGAGTTCAAATTTAGACAAGGCACACGATCAAGGAAAAAAACATCATTGAATCTCCTGGTGTGAACTCATTACTGTGTATTTACATAATGTTGTTTTGAAAGCCAGTGAAATGACACTCTGTTATTGAACCTCAATGGTTTTCCTACATAAAATCCAGCAATTATCCTTACCAGGTAAATCAAGTAATCAGTAAGTGAGACAATCCAGCCCAATGAGTATGATAACACTTCCAATGTCTTCATAAATGTCTCTGCAGAGTGTCTTTTCTTTTTAATGCTTTCTGTAGAAATTTCTTTTCATAGTAGAAGTATCTCATTCATATCCGAAGGCTTCTATTTTTTTATATGCAAATAAATGTGTTTTCAGGCAATTTCACAGCTGTTAAGCTTAAAGTTATTCAGAGCCTTGTGTCACAGTTCATCACCCCTCTAGAACCTATGGCATTGGTAACAGATTTAAAGTTTACTTTCTTTGATGCGAATAATGACTTCCCAGTAAATGAGCAGAATTCATTACGTGGTTTTATTCCACAGAGCAACACCTTCCGAAAGAGAAAATATCCATTCCAGACACTAGAACACAACTTGCAATCAAGTACTTAACACTTTACACAAAATACAATGAAATCTAAAACCTATTCTGAAAAAAAATTCTTATTATGCTTCAGGTAAATGTGTGGCAGCCATCCACTTTGAATTAATTGTGAATGTGAGTCAGATTCAGTATATGCTTCACACACATAAGCCCCATAGTGGTCATGGAAATGATGGGACCTAAATCTCTGAAGGCAAGGAATCCCCAATACTTCATTCAACACAAGCCACAGAAGAAAAACCAGTAAATAGCACATACTTTTGGCAAACAGTGCAACACAATGCAACACACATCAAGCTAGCTGCAACCACCCTTTACCCATGCTTTTGCATGTTCCTGATCCTGAGCTGCCCCATGGCATGCTACTGCTGGTGTAATTCTGATACTCATGAAGTGCCACCAAGGTACTCACACCTGTGACAAAGCCAGACCAAAGGGGAGCAAATATGAAGAGTCTGGTTTATTTGTACCACAAAAAGAACCACCTGTATCTAGATGATTCCTGTAGGAAACATCAGATTAATATTTTCATAAACAAGGTCTGTAGGAAGTCAGAACACAAGCTGAATAAGCCGGTTCATGTTGTTGGATGGAAAAGCTTACCCACTTCTTCCTCACCCACTTCTTCCAACAGCAGTCTTACAAAAGATGTTGCCTCTGTGCACTCAACCTTACCCAATATCCTTAAACCACTATGAATACAACATTCTAATACTAAAAACCATGTTCAGCAATAGGAAATATCTTTTCAAATCAGTTTGCACTAAAAGTATCATTCAACAAGTAAAAGCAAGTACCATGATTTACACATACTCCAAACAATCCTGTCAAACAGCTTAAACAACATATCTCCCAAAATAGATATGTAAACTTAATATTATTTCCAGAACTATACTGCCAATCAAAAGAATCCAGTCTAAAGATGACAGCTTCTAAGATTATTTCAGAAACTTTTAGTCATTACAGTATCATTATTTGCATTTAATAAGTGCAAACCTAAAGAAATTATCTGGAGATACAATGCATATGTCTTTATTCCTATTCCCACTAAAAAATAAAATCAAATTTTCAGTGGGAAAAATAATCCCTTTCTTTGTCCTTTTCATAGCTGCATGTATTCTATTAAGACATAAATTTGGAGTGTCACTAAGCTATTCTTAAACAGAATTATTCTTTCTGGGCTAAATCTGCAAAGAAATTGAACTTCAATTCCCATCTTTTCACTTCTCACTTTCCTTTTTAGATGAGCTTTCTGAGCTGAAAATTCTGGGCTAACAACTGCTTTCATTTTTATTTAGAATGGTAAATGAAACCATCTGGGACATTTGGGACTTGGACAACATTTTGCTACAGTTCTGTTGACTACCCCAAGACTCTTCCCCATGTTATTTATATGTAATTGAAGAAAGAATAAAACACAAAAAGAGAATTTGGTGGTGATTTTCACTGCCATCTTCCTGCAGATGTGCTTTCATCCAGTTTGTGTTCAATTTACACTGCAGTCCATACGTATCCTGTATTAAAGTGGGAAAGTAATTTTATTTCCCTTTCATTCACCTCTTCATCTGAGAATCAGGAATATAGATACATACAATTGAGTCCTAACCTTGGTTAGTAAGAACCGATTATTAACCCAGTGTCAGATTGAGAGAGAGAGAATAAAAAGGAAGATACAGGAGTAGGATTTAATACGTACTTGCATTCCCAAATGCCACTTCCTTAAGGACAATATGCATGCTTATGTTAAGCATATGCTTCAGTGATTTATTTATGCTCTAGTCTTCTCTTTGAGACTATTTAATCATTCCAAACTGAAACTAAAATATCTACTTATACATGTGCATACATTATATAGCCTTAAATGCTTTAAGAGAGTGAATTGAAAGCACTTGGATTTGATTTTCTTGTTTGGAATTTGTTTCAACATTTGGATGCAGTCA
Source organism: Falco punctatus (assembly GCF_963210335.1). NCBI lineage: Eukaryota > Metazoa > Chordata > Aves > Falconiformes > Falconidae > Falco > Falco punctatus. The sequence goes on along the minus strand of NC_137590.1, from coordinate 26,909,754 downwards.
TGGTGCTTCCAGAAAATCCATATGATGGTGAAAACTACTAGTTTTCTCAGACTTTACAAGAGTAGCTCAATTTTCTTACTGAAAGGATTAGTAGCAGCAGCATAGCTCATGTGATATACCAATAGGATTAGGAGGTTGGCATATGGCAAGATAGAAGTTAAAACTCTTAAAATACCCCAGTGTATGTTCTTTTGCACAGCTGAATTCAACCATTCATCCACTGAATGTCTTTTCCCCACAGTATCTGCTGGGTTTGCTGTTGGGCTGCACAGCATCTGAATCCCAATTCATTCAATCAGGCTGACTTCCACCTTTCGAAGCTCAAAGAAATCAGAACTACTTTATTACATATGAACTTTAGAAGGAGAAATTGCTTACATGCAAACATTCAAAAGCAAACTATGCAGCAAACAACCAGAATTAAATTATATTCAATGTAACATCTTACTATAGGAAAATGATTAATCTTGTGTTCAACATGATTACAGAGAACTTGAAATACTTTGTTGAGGAAGCAAAGTTTTCAAAAGCTATTGCAATCAGCTCTGTAACTAAAAAGAAGAAAAAAAGCTAGAAAAGGAATTCACACCGGTGCTTCCTACATTATAGCTGTTCAAAATGACTGAATAAACTGATCTGTTCATGTCAGAGCAGATCACCTATGTTAAAAACAATTTCTTAAATAATTGCAGTCCCCATTATGAAATTCATTAATTGATATGCATTATTATCTCATTTAATTAATAATTTATTGTCATCTTCTCTTGCTGGGTGCCTAGGGGTCAGACTGTAGTTCTCTAGACAAGCTGGTGTCATTTTCAGTTTTTACTTTGTCTTCCTTTTCTCATTTTTATGGGTTTTTTTTAAAGTTCTTTAGCTCTCCTTTCTTCTTCTTCTTCCTGTATACTGCTGTCAACTACTACATACTCATCTTTTTCCATCATCCTTACTCTATTGGGGTTTCCATGGGGTGGGCAGGCTGTGGTGGCTCATAGAACTTGTACTTCAAGCCAGCAGGAAGCCAGGAGACTCTGGACAAAGCAAGTCCTGAGGCCCGGTTATCATACCCCATACTTATCAAGGTTTGGCATCTCCATCTCTGCCAAATGTCAACCATGTGGTCATCCCACCTGAGCATCTCACCATACTGCTTTTCTGAATTCACTTTTAATTAATTTAGCTTCTAAATTAATTCTAATTAATTCTAATTAATTCTTCTAAACTCTGCTTTTTGCTCCTCACCTATTTCAGTGTGACCTATCTGTTCCTTCCATCTCACTGTCACACGTCTCAGTCACTTTCCATGACTTTTGCTCATCAGAGGTGGTTCGCTGTATCTCTCAGCCACCTTCTACCTGCTCCACTCCCCTGATGAGCTTGTCATTCCATAGTTCATGTGGTCGCCCCCCCCCTTTTTTTTTAACTCTTTTGCCACCAGTATCTTATCTATCAACCACTGAATGTCTCTCCCCGACAATATCTCCTGCTTTTGCTGTTATGCTACAAGACATCTTTGTCCCAATTCCTGCTGTTCAGCTGGCTTCACCCTTTAGACATTTGCTTTCTTTGTTTCTGTTGTATTTCTGGCTGAGCAATATGTTACCCAATATAAAGTGATTCCCCATAGCCATAAGCTCTCTTCGAAAACCACCTCTTGAAGTGCACCCTCCACTTGTCACCCTGCAATGGATTTTGCATGTTTCTTCCAGACATGATTTAATTACATGTATTAACATTTTCCTTCACTTCCACTCAGCTTCTGTCCCTTTTCTTCTACTGTATTTTTTTCTTAAGCCATATAACACACAGATAAGATTTCTCATCTGCTCTCCTCCTCTAATCCTTGCACTTTCCCCGTGATATTAGCCCTACTTATATGGATTTCTCTTCCACATGCTCTCAGTTTCTCTGTCTTTAGGAATAAAGACTTGGTTCTGTCCATATAGCACATAACATGATGCCTAGCCGATGATTAGATGTCATTACACCTATGAAAATAATATCTCAAAACTATTAGCTTTATTTAGAAGAGAAATCTTTATTTTCTCTGAAACAAAGAAGACCTGAATTTTATTACTGTCTAAATCCTCTAAAAAAATATTACAGAAAGCCAATATAAACTAGGGCTGTTTGTTATATGAATTTCTTGGAAATGTTCAACATAAGCTTTTGCAATTAGAAATCCCACAGAAAGCTACAAAGCAATAATCAATAACAGTCTCTCATTTTCTTTTAGAAGACTACATCAAATAAAGGAATATATTTCTGTGATTTTTGAATACTTCATTCTTTTTAAGGTCTTGGTAAAAGAAACTGTCATGTTTTAAGCCAAAACCTGATGTATCTTTGTATCAATGTGAGCAATATCTGTGGAAAATTACCATAATTAAAAAATGTGCCACCAATAAATACCTTTAAAAGTACCTTAAAAACACATTCTATTTGAAAAAGCAATCAAATGCACTTGACTTAAAAGACAGTGGGACTACTGGCTGAGCTCTAATGACCTGGACCATTTAAAGATTATCAGGAAAGTCAAGGTTGCTGTAGCAACTCATCTATGACGAGAACAGAGGTATCACACAGCAAGGCACCCAGAACTGTTTTGTCTGCCAAACTTACCCTAAGTCACCCTAGATGTCTGTTCTGTCTTTTCTGGGTCTCATTGCTATAAAACTAGTAAGTTCCAACATACAGTACCTCAAATAGCCCTCTCATTATTATATTTTTTTTTCAGAAACATCCAAGACACACGGGCAAGTCTGGACAACTTTTGCAACTCATCAATTAAAAAGATTTTTTTCCCTTGAAAATCTTGGTTTGCAATATTCCAAAATAGACAAAATAATTACTGTTTCAAAATAACCAGTTATACCTATCTAGAGTTCCAGCTACAGTCCAGAAAAAGAGAAAGAAATTGATTCATGGCATGGAAATTCACTCTAATTATGTTATGTGATTCACATAAATGACATATCTAACAGAACAGTTTCAGAGTATTCACATTGCCAAACACTAAGCATTCTTTAATTCTAATATAATATTTTCTGCTTAATAATAATCAGACTTTTTTTTATGCCTAAAAAAAAAAGGAAGGCAGTGCAGAAGTACTGAAACCAAAAGCTAGCACTAGGGAAGGATTGTTGTATTATACATGTTCAAGTCGTGACTGTCCTTGGGAAGTACCTCTGACACAGGTTTGTTTCACAGATGCATATTGAGTTGTTTCCCCTTTTTCTCCAGACTCTGTCTGTCTGATAAGGCATGGAAATGCTGTCCAGTATGAGCAGAGAACATCGTTATTTTATTAGAGGATTGCAGATCTATTTTACTATAAGCACCTATTGCCCGCCCCCTTCTCCACCCCCTCCCCCAGGGTATAAAAACATTGATAAAACACCTTCTCCCACAGAACACACTTGTTTTATGAATACAGAAATTTGCTAAATTCTATTTTCATTTAGTATGCTAAACTTCCTCTCCACCACCTATTTATTAATTCTTTTATCCGTTTTTTATATACTCAAACTAACCCTGGCCCAAAACCTAATTAGCTTCTCAGAATTGCACACCTCCCTCTTCTTCAAGGCAGTACTTTCAGGATGTTCGCTGCAGACTACAGAACTGAGAAGCATTTTATTTCTGAGAAGAAAAACATTCCCGGGGCTCTTCCTGAGCACCTGCCATTGTATTATCCTGGGAGAAGCCAACAGTCGATGGACATGCAGGTGGCCTTTGCCTCAAGGCAAAGATCGCTCACTGTTATTGCCTGATCTTTGTCATGTATGTTTGTGTCTCTGCACAATGACAAATAACTGCTTGTAAGGCTTTGCCTGACACTGTATCTCACACACTTAAAATGACTATATGGATGCAATTCATTTTAATGATTGGTTCTGTTCTCTCATACTTGCAATATATTATTCAGTAAATTAACTTTGCCTCTCTTCCCTTTCAAAACTGTGTCATGAGAAGCCTTTCACAGCACAGAATATGTAATTGATTATTTTTCTTTGACTGCTGTATTTCCATGAGGTGCTGTTTTGCTCTTGTTGCATGGTCTATTAATTAACAGATAGTCCCAGGAGCACAAAATATGCAAATATGCAGGAGAACTAGGAATCTGTGTGTCCACAATGATGTATATGGAATAAGGTTCCATTTTTAATGCAACTGGGAATTAAAGTTGCTATAAGAAAAGTGACATGAAACAAAAAGACATGGAGAATTCAGAGGGAAGTCCAGGGAAAAAAAAAAAAAGAAAAACAAACAAACAAACCAACCAAAACCAAAACCAACAACCAAATAGCGCTCACTAAAACAAGCAGTCCAAGTCAGGACACTGCTACATATTGAAAGAAGAAATAGGAAATAGAATAACTTTCATGGATTCCTATGCTACTGTAGCTCATGCAGTGTAGAAAAAGCTAATATGGGTTTTTCATGAAGGTGATAAGACTGCATTGTGGCAGAAAGATGAACTGTCACCAAAATACTATGAGATCACGATCACCATGATAAAGATAAAAGTTAACCACTTGCAAATAGAAATCTGTTTCTGGGAACTATTTATGATCTCTGTCACCTAAAATAAAGGCAGTGGAAGATAAATGACTAAAACAGAGGACTCCTGGTGATGTCTAAAAGAATAGCCAAGTGGGGAAAAAAAACCAACACCCACCAACAATTTCAGTTTACAGTAATAACAGGGAAGACAAATTACAAATTCACTGGGAAGACATGTATGCTAAACCAGGAGAGCACAGAGGCATTTTCAGAGTACAGGACAGAAATGAAACTGAGTTGACAAGACGTTTCGAGTCAAAACTGGAAGACTTGAAAAATATCAGGACAGAGGCTTCCTTGATTTGTAAGCCACATGGATATTTTTAATAAGAATAAGCAGCAAGTTAGCATCTCACATAGACATTTTCCTTCTCTGTGGAAAGGCACTATGGCCTTCTCCATTGATATGGCCTTGAACCACACAGCTGTGTAAAATATATACAATCCATCTAAGGGGAACACTAAGCACTTTTTAATTTCTTTGGTTATAATTTAATACTTTAGACAAAAGCATAACTTCCATCACCCTTTTCTCTCTCTTTCAGTTTCTGTCTCTCAAAAATAATTTAGCAATTTTTTTCCATGCAGTTTTACATTATTTGAGAAAGAGTGTATGTAAATATATGGGAAACAAACACAGCAGGCTGATGGGAATACCTTCGTAAAACTATATAAATAAAAGATGTGAAAATACACTGTTATATATGTCTTCATCCATTAAATTCTAGTATCAAGTATATTTTCAGCTATACAGGACTGATCTTCACATCTTCCTTTCTCTACAGAAGTTGCAGATCAAATTTGGAACATTATATGTGCTTCATAATTGAAAGAAAACACTACTAAAAATTGTCTCCAACTTAGTAAGTCAGAAGAATTTAATTCCTCCGGCATCAAAATATTTAGTTAATGTATGAACAATGGAAACTATTAATATGTACACTTCCAGAGTTAATGGAGCCTCTGTACATCATTGAATAAGCATGCTATAATTAAGATTTTTTCTTTATCTAGTCCTGTTGTTACTATATGGCTAGATATATTACATTCATAATTGGGATTACATGACTTGATACCTTACAACGTACATTACATAGTTTCAAATATAATTTACTGTATAATCATGCAGTTTATTATTTCAATTTCAGCTCATAATTTAAACCCATTGTAGCGTACACTTTAATCACTAGATTAGTCTGAGAGATGAGGAAAATGGAAAATTCAAATGTGAAAAAAAATTACAAATATATTTGTTCATAGATATTCTTCCTGAGGTACTGGATTAAGACAAAGCCAGTAACATTCAACGTTTATCAACCCTGAAGTTAAATTTTATATGTCATTCAAAGATGGGGCTCTATGTCTGCTTTCTCTCTCTTTAAAAGAGAGTAAATTGGTGAACTTTAACTTTTCTGAAAACTACTTGATTCTGTTTGCAAAACTGAATGCAGGAACGATTCGGCTTTTGGCTCCCTTTAATCAACCATCATAGAACCTCGAAGTAGTTCAGCTTCAAGTTGAGATACCATCTCCCTCTGTTTCAGGACCTGCCATACAAAGGAAACTAAATCCTATTCTTAAGCGACACTCAAAAATACAAAGATAGCTAAATCTTCACAGCTGGTGATAGTTTTTATTTCACAGCAACTACAGATTCAAACACTTCAAAAACTAAAAGTATGCATTTATAAAAGATCAGCAAGACTTTAGCAATGTAGGTAAATCTACAATCAAACGGACATACTGCTGAAAAGCAGGGCCAAAGATGAACAGTGGAAGGAATGAAAGACATTTTTTTTTAACTCAGCTGTTTTCCACTCTTTTTGACACAAAGCTAGCGTGTCCAGAGTTTACTCAGGAACACTTTACCTTTTCTAACAATGACAACAGCCTGCGAGATGGCTGATGAATGCTTCCAGAATGATGAAAAAAGCACAGCTATATATTATATAGCCACTTTTACATGCACCGGCATGAGTTATCCGGAGTACTAGAGGACACATAACAACAGATAAATAGCAGTAAAACATTACACTGGTCTACACCAGAGAAAAACATGAGGTTTAGAGATTGCTCTCAAGTTACACAATAACAAGAGGTTTCTCCCTACACATTTAACTAATCAGAGAGAAAGAAAGCTGCAACACTGAAAATTGTGTTTACGTCCATGTGGCAGATCTGGGGAGCTGGCAGAGGGGGGCTTGTTTTTACTGTAGAGGCAAGAGCATATAGAATGATTACATTTGCTCCTGCCAAATTCTAGTTTTTTCCTTTTTTCTTTTTTCTTTTTTTTTTTTTTTTGTGCTAAAAGCAAGGTCTGTGCATTTACTGTTTCATATGGAAGTATCAACCATGTAGAAACTAATTTGCAAAATTTTAAAACATTAACATTTCTGAATATCTCTTTTAGAAAAATGGCCTACATACAAAGACTATGTCCTAACTGGAATCCAAATCCAGTTTTACCAATCCAGATGCTTCTTCACACCAAGAAAGCAGCCATCACAGGTTATATGAAATTTTCATGCAGAACTAAACATTGGGAAATGCAGGAGGAGGAATTTAGATGATATGCCAATCAAAGCATCCAACCTACTCCCCAAAATATCTCTATATCATGCTCCCAAGCCCTGCTACTTTGATTTCAGAAAGCTAAAAAAACAACTACCTCCATGCACTTTCATGCTCTTTTCAATTACCTGATCTGCTAATAAAATAAGATAATATCTGTCACTATTTTGGAATTTCTCACTAGAGATTGTTGTATTGAATATTTCAGAGGATTTTCTAAAACTTCATCATCAGAGTGTTTCTATGAGTGATACAAGGAGCAAAAGAAGTCTAGTTTTCTAATCACTTGTGTTGTAGGCTACTGATTAAACTATTTTAAACAGTGCATAGGCATACTCCAAGCATGAAACTTTAATGAAATAGAAGTTATAATCAACTGGTGACCACAGTGTTATAAAATACTCCAAACAATAAGGAATATGGACAAAAGGATCTTTGTTTTTGTTTGTTTTCCAATTTACCGCCTTCAGCCTCCATGAAAGACCTACAAACCTCTCACTGCCTTTTTAAGATTAATGTCAGTTTAGGGAAGATCAATGATTCCTTTGCCACCAGCTAAGGGAAAAAATCTTTCATTTTTATATCCCACTTGCCAGTTTGTCACAGGTAAGAGTGAGTATGCATTTGGGTCTGATAGGCTCATAAATAAAGCAAATAGTGACTATAGCAATATACTAGGAACTGCTAAAAATGTTTTATTTTTATGTCTGCTTCTTCCCTCATTCCAACCTCAAAAATACCTCCATAGGATCTATAAATTTCAAAGAGAAGATGTGGAAGACCTCCTGCAAGATGATGTCTTTCAATTGTCATCCCTTGACACAGATTAACCTGGTACACAGCTTCACACATATTTTTGGTGGATTTTAACAGAGCTGAATAATTATTATTTCCTATTTTTTGTCTTTGAAGAGGGTAATATACTGAGTTTATCTGGGTGTTCCTCACATAAGGAATGAGCAACTTTTTCATTCATTGAGTGTAATATGGGCAACCTATAGATTTAATTGATATTTCACAACAATTGCACCAACAATGTATTCCTTTTAAATATTTAAAGTCTGATGTTGCCTGATGACAGCAATTTTTAACAGTCACGAAGAATAAATGTAAACAAGTCACTTACTCATAAAAGCAATCACCAAGGAGAAACACAAGAAAAAAAGAAGTGTTAAAAAAAAAAAAAAAAGATATACGGATGATGTCTAGTGATGGAGAGCTCACTGATGACAGTTGAACAGGACAGTTTTTCAGTCAGCCAAGGTGGAGGTTAGGGAGCATACAGCTATTTGAACAGAGAAAGTAAGAGAACAAAAGTGAGGGGTTCTGATATTATTTGTATGATTAATTAGTCCCTTAAAAATGCATGTTTGCTTTCCATGCTACATTTTAGTATCCAGCAAAAGAAGACATCAGTGATAAATAATATTTTGAAATAAATGAAGTAAGAATTTTTCCCCAAAAAAGCACCAGAAAAAGCACAAATTTTCTACATAAAATTGAAATTTTGACAGAAGTCCCTTTGAAAAAATAAATCAAGCTAGATCTCATTTCCAGAGAAGCTGCTAGAAATATCAATTAGAGGGTTTCCTACATTAGCAAATTTGTATTTTTGCATTTCTAAATTTTATGTGTCTACCTTACTCAACTGTCATCCTGCAGAACTTTTTGCTAAGATTTTTCTTCCACAACTTCTATGTTTCATGAGATGTAACTTGTTAAAAATGAAGTGCCATGTGTCTGTATAGTTTTATTTGAATCTGAGAAACAAACAAGAAAAAACCCTATCAAAAAAAAAATCAACCAACCAACCAAACCAAACAAGGGAATTCTTTTAATGCAACACAAAGAGCCTTTAATTTAATTAGATTATTCATAACAGTCAAATATCAGTCAGGAAAAGTCATTAGGGCACTGCATAGCTTTTGCACTTCTGAGTAATTGAACTCTGACTATAAGACCTGTAAAGACCACTGATTAATAAAAGTTCTGACTATACACTCTTGAAATCTACAGCAATCATTACAAACCAAGACTTGAGAAAAGACTGGACAACACAGGCAATTTCCTTCTAGCTGCTATTCTAATCCAATTTCAAATGCAGAAAAATATTAAAAAGCCACTAGGAATCAATGCTAAAACACACCTCTCAAAAGATTCCAGTTTGAACTCAGTCCAAATAAATCATATAAGCCAACTTCTGAACAACATGACTGGAAAAGAATGCACTGTTTCCCCTGTACCATTGTACAGGCAGTGTTTTCACATATGATTATTATAGTTTCTCTGCTTTGTTTCCATGTCTTATTGGAAGTTATCAATTGTGCATTGTTATATACTAAATGAAGAAATGAGATACTAGAGCTTGAGAAAATATAATCCATCTGAAAAATCATAGGTTTCAAAAACAATTAGGTACTGTGTTCAAAGATTTCAAACAGTAATATTTTTTTTACTTTCCAAATGCTTGTGTCTCTACTAATTTGGATAGTATTGCCTTAGCTACTTGAACTTTACCCTGGTGTAAAAGAAAAATGATGACAAAAGTGAGCTCTAAAGCTTTCCTAACACTTCAGGCCTCCTGAAAATGTTGCATAGTAAGCAAGAAGCTGTTTCCTCTCCTTTGGTACATAATTACTTATACACTAAAGTGAAAACATGTCACACAAAAATATTGTTTCAGGAAGCAGAAGAAGGGTTCTGAATGCTTCTGAAATCTCATTGCAAAGTCAGCACCTACCCCATGGGCAGGGATTTATTCTTCTGGAATGAGTCCACTTAACTTTCTAGCCTTTTCAGTCATGTAGAGAGGAAAACATGCCCTGCCCTTCTTCACCCTCAAAAAAGTACCTTTAGCATCATTAGATCTTTCTTATCTTAGAATAAAAGTAATTTAGGATTTTGATTTGATGTATCACTTGCGTACTTCATATATTCCCCATATGATTTTTTAATTTTTTTTTTTTTTTGGGGGGGGGGTATTTTGTTAGTAGGAAAGCTTGAAGGAATTAGTTATAAAACAGACACCTGCAAATGCCTAAGAAAACATCGAAGAAGATTTCATGAGATCTCGTGAGGAATGCTTATAAAACCAAATAGACATGAAAGAGATCCAAGAAAGTCTTCTCAGATGCAGATGAACTATTGATAAAAACAAATGTTTGAGAAACAAAGGCATTAGTTTACAAGTGATTCTGAACACCAACAAATCAATGACAAGGAAAGTAGACTCCAATTTGAATATGGCTTTTTAAATTGGAAAATTGGCCACTTATTTAAAACAACTAGGACAGCATTTTATATGTTTAAAGGTCAGTGGTTTTGATATCCTAATAAATAAGCTAACTTATGTCATCCTTGACATTTGCATGGCAGTAAGTAAACATCGTATGTTTTCAGTTTACAGAAACTTAAAGACAATGGTTCGGAAGAAGCATAGACATTTGTACTTGAAAGCAGGGAAATAACAATATAGCAATAGGTTTGCATTAGCAATAAGGAAGGCAGAGAGGAACTGTTTGTTTAGAATGAAGCCTTACACTGTTATTCAATACTGATAAAAAAAGATAGAGTAGATAAACCGAGAACCAGGCTTAAATTTGTTTATTGCTGATGGCTGGACTTCAATGAGTAGGATAAATCGTTCCTAAACTGGACATTAAATCTCAAAACCATAGAATTTAGAGAAGAAATCACAGGAAATACTTTCATCATTGGTGTCAATAGATTTTCTTACCATTTTCAGCTAAGAAAGAATTTCATTTCTTGGATATATTAATGGATAGCTGAAAACAGAGCATATGCTTTGAATTTTCAGTGTTTGGATGGTACCTTATGGGATGCTAACAAACACTTCATAGGCAGAACATAGGTTATATATCTGTTTTAAAAAAATGCTAACTGGTGAGTATTATTTCCAAGTTTTAACTTCTTTCAATTTCCTAGGCAATACACTTCACAGAATTTGTATTTCAAGAACAGAAACAACATATTTGATGGCAAATCTGTGTAAGCAACGAGTAATGTTTCAAGATCACCAGAACCATGGAATAATCATCACCAAGGAGATTTAGGCACCCATAGAAATATCATCTTTTCATGGGTCTGTACTGAACACACAGGTTCAATAATGTAATGTACTCTTTCCCACAATGCTTTCTGTGTACCTTTGGATTAAGAATGTAAGCTTTGTATTTTATTTCATATCAGAAAGACAGATGTAATATTTTTCTCTCTTTTTGCCAATTTTATCTATGCAGATGTGATGGGAGGGTATCCCTCTGTGTGTGCAGGTATCAAACCTAAGAAAGTGAGTTTGTAATATCAACTGAAATTTTAAACTCAAATAAACCAAGATAATTAATTATAGCCAACAAGGAAACCAAAATTCACATAATATATACATTTCAAACTACATTAAAAATAGTCATGCTATGTTATCACTTTTTCCACCAGATTTTGTTAATGATTACAGTCTGATTTGTAATACAAGGTTTAAGGCAAAAATAATTTTCACAAAATAGTCCAGTGCTTTGAAACTGAAAACGGGAATTCACCACCTCACTGTAAAACATATGTCCATGGAACAACTGCAATGTAATATGTCATAGGCTTCTGGGCATAAGCATGGATATCTGAGGATTGTAACATAAACAATAACTGTGAACTATAAATTTAAAATGTGATAAATAAATGCAATATTTTCCAGTGGTCCTTAAAATTGAAAGTAAATTCCCGCTCTGACTTTAGTGGGCTTTGGATTGTGCTTGGGTGTGTGGCACTCACTATTCTTTTGAGTATGCTTATAGTAGATCTCCCTAAGGGGAAGAATTGGGGATAAAGATTTTAAAGACATAAATAATATAAACCCATGTCAGAATTTAGAAGTGACAAGCAATACACTGAAAGTATCAAGACAATTAGTGAAGTGGAGAACATTCTCAGGAACCTGATATCTCAGCATCATCTCAAAGTAAAAAAAAGTGCTGAAGTCTATGGTTTCCAAGTTTTTGTATGGAATTTTAAATGGCATTTCCTCTCAATATTTATTTTAATTGCTTATGAATTTTATACCATCTATGGAAAAATGAATGTAAAATCCACTATTATTCTAGCCGTGTATTAATCATTCACAGATGGTACTGTACTGTAAATGAACTATTGTCTGCACAGCACAGCTACTGAAAAGAGGAAAAAGGTCATTAAAGGACACATTGGCTTCCAGAATGTGAGAAAACATGAGAGGGTGCAACATATCCGTCATCTGTCTACAGCTACACCTTAACTGGCAAGTAGTAAAATAAAACTAGAGCAGAACATAGAGCAAAAATAATCAGTGTGGAGGACCCAATTTCCATTTTACGCCTTTTGAGACTTCTACTTTGGACAAGCTGCAGTCTGGTCCTGGAGGCTGAACACCCCAGGAACTGGTTGGAGTGTGTTAGACTTGTTCTTATAATGTATTATCCAGTTCAATTTCATCCAAAAGTAATCCAGGTCAAGCACTCTAAGGCTGCTTCATATTATGAACAAAAGCTCAGTAGAGTGGGGGCAAATGGGAATTTCAAAGGCATACACTTGATCAAAAATCCATACAGGAATAAAACTCAAAGATGGAAATAAGAAAAAAAAAAAAAAACAACACACGTCTAATCATTGCAACGAAATTCCAAAAGAAATTATGCGAGTACAACGTGAAAGTACTAAGTATGGCTCAGTACAAAAGAAAGTAATCTGTCATTTAATTAAGGGAATTGATTGACAGAGATAGAAGAGATTAGAGCTACAATGATCATGTCATTTTTCAAAAACTCGATACCAAATTGTTGAATACACATTTTTTTCTTTCAAATAACACATTTATATAGCTGGACATCAACAGCAAAACTGCTAGACATAAAAGAGAAACACTCAGGATGACATGAAGAGGGAAATAGTTCTCCTGCCTTATGCAAACATTTGAGATGTTACATTAAAGCCAGATTTATAATTTTAAGGGTTTTAGCCAAAAGCTGTTAAGAGAATTACTACCTCGCATTCCCAAAGTTGACATAATTTTGTTTAGAGTACTCAGGAACCTGAGGTTTAAAAGCTTAAGTTCATGCTTAGAATGGGAAGCCGCAGGCTTTTTTACTGGACTATCCAAATCTCAGTGAACCACATTAGCCCCTAGCCTACTGTGAGTTTTGTGGGGTGAGGGAATGTAGTATGATACCTTCTCTTATATTGATCTAATTTGATCTAAAATTCTGCCTTACAGGAATGAATGGCTGCAGTTATGCCAGACTTGTTTATTTGAAACGAATCAACATTTTCCAGTCAAGCCAGACAGTGAGAAGAAAAATTTCCAAACTAAAGCCTGATACATATGCACTAGTCCATTCCTCTGTATTTACTGACAGATAGTATGTGCTACTATTACTAAACATTACACAAGCATGTAAAAAGACTTCTTTAGAAATCAGGAGGCAGAAATATATCAGCCTGAACACAAGTTAGCTAATTTAAAATATAAATGTTAGTATAGAGACAGATTCCTAACAGCTTCCCCACAAATGGAGTTTAGTAACCTGTTCTGAGATGCAATGCCTTCAAATCAGACTCATCACTAGACAATCAACTAACCTAGTGCCTGGAATATAGCCATTGATTCAGAGTGCCTTCAAATATTCCCCAGTATTAAGCCAATTATGACATTCTCGCCAGCAAATCTACTCCAGTTTTTTTCCGGCTGGAGCACAGCAGACAAGGCACGTACCCACGCTCCCCTTCCCTGGAGCACCAGCAGCCAGGCACCACATGATGTGACTGACAGACTCACCCCATCTTCTGCTTTAAATACTGGCACTGTTAGCTGTACTCACACACTCATATTATCAATTACCTCCAGCCACAGCTCTAAAGATCAGACAGAATCACCACATTATCAGTTTTTACCACTAAGCACTGATCTATTTAACAATGTTTCTGAAAGATAATCTGTACAGTGTAGATTCAGAACTATATGTTAGAGGAAAGAGTCAAGGAGCATAGCAATACATCTTAGATTTCCACTGAATGTTTAAATATTTTTTAAAAATTACCTTTTTATCATGTTTCAGCTATGTAACATTTCCTTTGGTACCTTTTCAAAGCAGTCATGCATGTGAACAGCTTTCAGATAGCCGTCCAAGCATATGTTGTGTTCGTTCAAAAAAAGAGAAAAAGCCTTATAAATAATGTTTTCATTTTTTCTTTTTTCTTTTTACGATTTTTTTAGAAATGCTTTTCCTCTGCATCTCCATGAAGGCATCAGTGTGCCTCATTTACAAGATAAACTGAATATTTTACAACATCTTGGATCTCCTGTTTATATGAAATGGTCGTTGACTGAGTCCAAAAGATGCAAGCCATATTCTGGAAAATGAGCTCTGAATGCATAGGTTAATGTCCAGGCAAGCAGACTTTTCAAAACTTAGAACACTTACCCATCTCGGGTACAAAACTGATAGCTCTTGGGAGCTGTGTAATTGAGAAGACATTTGCAGTGTTCAGCTTCTTTATTTGCCCGGATTGGTCTACAAAATACACAGAAGTATTCAACGTATGGATCTGTATGCCGAATATATCAGCAGAAGATGCTTACTACCTTACTGCACACACTACTGTCATATGAAACCAATTTTTTTACAGATGACTGAAACTATCGGTAAAGCTGAATATAAATTTCCATGAGGCTGCATAAATTGGTGTTGTTCCAAGTACCTCCCCTTCGGTTATAAATCTCTATAGATAGCCAGTATTCCTCTTTTGAAAGAGACTAAGCTAACAAAAAAATAAAATAAAAAATCATGCATGCCAATGTTTTGATAACAAAAAAAGAAAAAAGTTGGTGCAAAACTCATAACATCTTAGATTTACACATATGACTTCTCTAAGGACTGTCGTATTAAAGTTCTGGTATGATGATAAAGCACTTGTGTCCAAACTTCTACACTATGACATAAAGTGGCCAAAGATCCCTCTGGCTTGGTACCACAAAGCTCCAGCAGTGGCTCAAAAAGACCCAGACGATACTAAAGAACAGGGAAAGTTTACATAGCATTCCTTCCTCAAAATAACCCCTCCATAATATAGGGGACTGGAAAAGTGTCTTTGGATACTATAACCTTTCTGGATTGTTATGCTTTAACGTATGTATTGAAAACTGTAAATACCTACTGGTTTTCTTTATGAAATAAAAAGTTAAACTTGCAAAAATAAACGCTGACCTCTTTTGTTTGGTCTCTGATACTTCAAACTGCATTTACTTAACTTATAGTTGAAGTTTTTCATCACAGGTATTGGGAGAGTCTAACTTAAAAATACAGCCAAGGATCTCATCCAGCCATTATAGCCAACTCCTTCGCTTGGGAACAGTAATAAAGTCAGTAAGATCATAGAACCTGCACACGCAAACCAATGAATTTGCTCAATGGAGAGAAAAAAAGAAAAAAAAGAAAAAAAAAGGAAGAAGAAAAAGAATTTCTATGTACCCCTCTACTGAAATCAGAGGAAAACGTGACCTCAGGCATAATGCTGCTGTTCGAAGGTGTTGATACACAACCTTGCACATTTCATGAGTTGATGTTTCAATAAAGCAGCACAACCAACAGCTCACTTTACCATAGCCCACTTTTATCTCATGCAAGACTTCTCTCCTTTTTACCCCAAGCCAAGGGAAAACTAAGAAACCTAGGTAGGCAGGTATTTAGAATGGTAGTGGGAAATAAAGCTGAGTGCCTTATACTACCTTTTGAGCGTAACAGCATAAAATGCATAATTGCATTTGCATACATAGGCAAAGGAATAAGAAAACAGTCAAAAATCAAGCAAAAGTAATCAATCATGAAAAATAAACAAGAAACTACTATAGTACCAGAACAAGTGGACAGAGAAATTAAGTGTAGCTTATTCTTTGCAATAGATTATATATAGCATTATCTTTGCTAGGTTCCATTTTAAACAATGCTAATTAATTATGCATCATCTAATTTAACAATGCCTTTTAGTAAGAAAAAAAAGGTTAAAGACTGCAGATTTAGTGCTGCTAGAATGCATGTAGATGGAAAACACTGAAATATTGTGTATAGCAAACTGCTGCAGCTATTAATATAATCTCTGAAGGGTTACAGATCCTGTCTTTTAAGCAAAAATATCAGTGACATTTGGAACTGTTTAAAACTGCAGACTGACAGAATGGGGACATAAAAACATACAGCTAAAGAGAATAGATGCAGTGATGTTATACACATCTACTTGCTATACTGATATTTAAAATATATCCCTTGACGTGTATTTTTTCTCTATTTTTGCAAATTAGTTTTCTGCAAAATGCCTGCTATAATTCAAAAGAATGATAATTGGACTTATTTTTAACATTAAAAATAAGCCCTTTAATGTTTCTTCATAGTGTGAAGTTTTCTTCTTGTAAATTGTAAAGCTATCTGTCAGTTGTCAAAAGTACTTTAAAGTCTTTAAAAATTAAAAGTATTTAAAGTCATGAACGTAAGGTAGTTTGAGAGATTTTTACATTCCTGAACTTCATCCATTATGCACCAAATTGAAAATATTCTAGCAGCAGTATATTCAGTAGAAAAAAGACGGTCAAAATAAATAATTGTCTCTTATTGTGCAGGGACATTTCTCAATACCTGCTATTTACTACGGTTAGTACCGTTCATATTACATAGTCCCTGAAATATAAAGCTTATGATGTATAGAGATGGATTTTATTATCACACCATTCCCATTTCTCCCTAAAACCAAGAGTAGCTCAGGGAGATGGAGGGTTGGTGTAACAAGTGAATTAGACCATCTCAAGCTACAGGTATTCACAAAGCAGCAGAAACGGACAAGTTAACTCTCTCATAAATTCAATTATTTGACATTTACTGCTTTCTCTCAGCTAGCTTGCCTCTGCTGAAATAGATAGTCCTTCTACTCAGGAACAACAGATATCAGCATGTTGTAATTTCTATTTAACTGTTAGGAAAATTAACTTATGAAATCTGAAGTTTTAAAACCAGGATTGAAGCCAAGGCCTTCTTATTGTCAACAAATCTCAAATGTAGTATTTGAATGTAAACCTGCACCTTGAGGCCATCTTTTTTTTCTTCTAATGATAATCTGCCTTATGATTACAGTGGCATTGCCACTACCACAGACAGCCCCTGTAATCATTCAGGAAAAGTTTACAATGTGTTTTGCATTCATTTTTAGCGTTTTTATTTTCTCTTTTTGGAAAGTTTGCTTTTTTCCTGTAAAAGCAATACTTCATAACTAAGCTTAGAAAACCCTTTACCACAGATATTTATTTGAAAGTTGTCAGGGAAACTGGAAGAATGAGAGGAATTTGAGGCAAAGAGAATGCAGCTAAGTACAACAATGCCATCTCACTCAAAGTAAACACAAGTAAAAGCCAAGACCAAGGAGAAAATGCCAGCTGCAATTATGTTAAAAACCTAAGGAAGAAGGGAGTTACAAGAAAGTATTATAGAACTAATTAAAATAAATTTTAAAATTTTTGATCAAAAAAAATGGAAGGACAAGCACAAACTCCAAGTCGTAAGACAAATAAAAAGAGTCAAAGAATCATCATTCTTCCCTTCGGAGATTTCCATTATTGTTTCAAGACATCCTTACTCCTAATGAAAATACAAGAATGTTTCCAGCTGTCACATACGCTCTTTTAATAAAGAGCCTAGATTAAGGGGAAATTGGAATATAACAGAAATGTACATCAAAAGGCGGCTGATATCACCTAGTCATATCTCACTCCATTTTTTGGCTGCTACAGATCCTTGACAGTAAAAGCATCTTGATCCCTGCTATTCAATGCATTGTACAAAGTAAAATGTCCCAGATTAATTGGCTTAATTTACTTGTTTACTGAAATCTGCATCTGTAACGTATCTGGATGAAAGGTAATGGACTGTGACATGTAAAAAGACACACGAGATAAACCTAATGGTTCTTTCTACTTTTGAACTATAAACAGGAATAGTCTAATCATCACTGTTTACAGGGCTTACTTAACAATACTTCAGTAGCACATATTTCAGACTACTAGCAAAGTGTAACTACAGGTATTAAAAGTTAAAATTAAAACATAAGCTAACAATAAGTAATACTTCAAGTTTAGAACTACAAATGAATCCTATACACTTTGAAACAGGCAGCATAGATACTAGCAGAACTGTCATAATCTTAAATAAGGAAAACTTGTGTTTTGCTCATCGATCGCTGTCTCTTGTTTCCCCTTTCTCACAGTCTAACCAGTGCTTAAAACAACTTTTTGGCACCTTTTTTTTTGTTTTAGTATTCTCATCAATTTTCTTTCAGATTTCCTTTGATTAACTGTACTTAGCAGCCACTGGGGTATATATTGAACAGAATGTCATTTTTACCTTCCTGCTCACATCACCCCACCTGAAGAATTTTTCAGGCACAGATTTGTTTCTGCACATCCGTAAAAATGAGACAGACAGGGTAAGGATCTGCAGTGATGTAGATAAAGCATTCAGCCTATTCGCCAATAATTTATTTAAAACAACAGCAAAACTTATTTTATCTCTGTGACTTTAACACCAAGACAAAAGCATTTAACTAGCTATATACATATTCTACAAATATACATATTCTTTAAGCATCTACTTTCATTTTCTTATAGTCAATAATCAAGAAACAAGTATGTAATTATGAAAAGTTAGTATTTGGATATTCAGTACAACCAGTAAGAACAATTAATTGAAGAGAAACTATAAGGCACTAATTAAGATCTACTTTTTTGAAGTAACTGACAGTACAAATGCTTCTCCTGAATTTCTGTGGGACTGTTTAAAAATTCATCAAAGCACTTCCACATAACGTTGGGCTTTGAAATATATAATCAAACCCAGTGTTAGTACTAATCTCCCTGCCCATTTTTAGCTTGATTGCCTAAGGAAGCAAAGATAATGTGATCACCCTCTATGCCAGCCTCCCTCTTCCAGCCCCTACACTTTCAAAACTGTTGACCAGTTTCCTTCAAAGACAGAAAAGTGTTAAAAGGTTCAAAAATAACTATTTCCTTAAGTTTGACAAACTTTTCAAGGAACAGAAGAGAGAAATTATTGCTTTTTCTGGGAGAAACCTGGACTTCATATATTTTGTTTTATCAGTAGCTGAGGAGACAACCAGCTTCCACAAAGCTGCAGCACACACTGCCACATGCACAGTTTCTTGGAAGGTGCAGGGGTACCCAGTGCTCCCGTTTACAAAGACACACTCATTAGATCAGCATCACCTAGCTCAGCAGCTCAGGCACAATCTTGTCTACTTATAAACACTACAGAAATCACTTTCAGTTAAAAAGTCCAGGCCAAAACATTTTAGATCTTCAGCTGTTATTGAGAAACCCAATGTTGAGTCAGGGTTTGAACTTTATAAAAGCTTCATGTAGATATATAATAATGCTGTAGACTAAACTACATCATGAGATGCAAATATCTTTTATCTTGTTGTCAGTACCTGAAAGTTTGTGAGGTGAGTCTATCTTTGTCTCTGTTATCTTCATATTTGTTTTGTCAGGTATTTAACTGAAAATGTAGCTAGGTAGAGAAAAAAGAAGCAACTCATTTTGTGCACAGCACTTCTGTAAAGACAGCCAACAACAATTTTAGAACTGTCTCTTCTCTAGAAATAACCCTACACACACAAAAAATGTACTGGAAAAAAAATGTAAATTCCACAGGACGAAAATTCATCCCTGTTTCCACATATCAATATAACATAAAAACTCATCATCTCTTAGATGGAATTCCTGCAAACCATGCAATTCAGCTACCACACATTAGCTTTTCACTGCATTAATACCTTGAAGCAGGCACTTGAAGGCAAGCACAGCTGCCTTGGGTGTTTGATAAACAAATTTTTTTAGCAGGACAGGAGGAAAAGTATGGTTTAGGTTTTAGGGGACAGTTGCTTTACTTTATAGGGGTTCTCAAAATTTGGGCATCATCTTTGTAGTTTTTGCAGAGCAGACAGACAACCAAACAATCTTTCAAAACACTTTTACCTATTTCACTTTCGCCATTAATCTACTGAAAACTCAACAACAGGAATAACCCTTGGCTCAAACTGAAAACCACCACAGAGAGGACTCTCCACTGTAATGGAGTGGAAGAACTGAAGATACTTGTACATTGTCCAACATTTAACACAGCTGTAATACTTAATAAAATACTAATAGCTTGATGGAGTTAATAACATCCATATTTTCAGAATTAAACTCTTGACTGAGGTCAGGAGTGCTTGGGTTCTACCTTAAATAGTCACTCATTGCTCATTTAAAAAACAGTTATCTACCCTGTAAAAACTTACAGATTAGCTTTTGGTAGAAAACTGCGTTAGTTGCATTTTTATATAATTTGTGTTCCACAGAAGCTGCCTGAAACTGTTTGCAAGGTGACTCATGTCTGGTTTTCATTGGAATTGGCACATATCAGCTGCCTTAGCTGAAGCAACAAAGACGACAAATGAAAGACAGGTACACAAAGGAGGAACTTCTCTGGCTCTGACATTCTTTCCTGAATTCCAAGCATTAAGGGACCAAATCTTATGAAAACAAAAAACACCGAGTTCATAAAATCTGTCCACTTTTAGCTTCAGCTTACTACACAGCTGTGTCCATTAACATCCCATAGAGTATAAAATGGGACTTGTGGTCAGAGTGACAGTGCTACATGACAAAGCTTTTTTATCCAAACAGAGATTTCCTCAGCACACTTGTTCAGGTAAGCATTGCCAATCAGTTCAGAAAAGTTTATCCAGACATAGCACTACTGACAAGAACACAGTAAAATTTTTCACCCTCAGGAACTTGCCTGTGACTGGCAGCTGATGAAAGACTTTGTGAGAATTACCAAAGCAACACGTATTCTGTGTGGCAATCTGCCCCTTTCATGTTGTACTGAAATAAACCAAGAACTCAGTATGTTTCCACAGAATGTATTATACTTTTTCATTTAAAATTTAACTTTTTCATAAGCTTAGATTTATAGCTATAGGTTTATGCAACTTTCCTGTCAACAATCTGCACAAAGTTAAAGCGTAATACACTTCCATGTCCAAAGTATTGAAGTGACAATAAAAAGATGTACTACTTTTTGTCACCTACTCCTGAAAAGTATATGCTTTGACTTGGTAGAACAGCTGTAGCAAACTGTGATTGCTGATGTATGAAATGAGAGCGTTTGCTCCATGAACAAAGAGAAAACAGAGAGCCCTGCAAGTTCCCTGCTCTGCCAAGCTATTCACTGGGTACAACACAGAAAAAGTAACATGACTTTTCAGCAACATTTTAAATTAATAGTTTTCATTTTAAATAACATCGTCTATTTCTGTCAGAGTTAGTCATTTAAGGTTTTCACAGCCAGCCTCAGGGTAGCTCCAGTTCTGAAGACCCTACTCAGGCAAAACAGGATTCTGTTTCAACAAGGACTTTATCTTCCACCCTGAAACACTGAGTCCCACCGCTACAGCCACGCTATATCATTATTACATGAAACATCCATTCTACAGTACTAGACTGTCTTACTGTCTAGTATGAGTAAAGCTGCAGGTCTAGGCCATTTGTATTTTGCCTTGCCCTACTTCAAAAGATTTCAATCAGAACTTGAATATTGCCTTCTGATATGAACGTGAAAAAATGTCTGAAGCCATCTGAATTAAATTTGGCACAAAACATTACTCTGAAAGTATTATTTAACTAGTTTTAGCCTACAGCAAGGTTTTACAGCCAAACTATAAACTCCCTAATAATAAGATGCCTAATAAAAGTGCTGACAGACCATTCACAGCTTCAGCCGTGCTCATTAAAATGCACTAGAATAGAACATTCTCAGGATGACAGATTCTCAGTGCTGAGGAACACCTGATATCTTGATAAACATGAGCATCTCAGCATGTGCACTACATACTTTTCCTATCTGGACAGAATGTAATTACATTACTTTCTGTAAAAGTAATGACTTTGGCACTGAATATTAATGACCTGTTTAGTAACTAACATAAAATCATATCCTACCTCTACAGAAGAACATGAAACCTTAACCAACATTTCCATAAAAATTAACATCAAAGGAATACTTTTACTGAAGGATTTTGTAATGGATTGCTTTGCCTTAGGGCTTTATTTTCTCTGGGTTTCCTAACTCCTTTTTTTCATAAATCTGTTTAATTTTGAAAATAGGCCCATTTGTTACAGCATTTCCTTCTAATCATAAAAGCTATTCCGCTGAAATAGTGGGAAAGGACATAAGTATTGTTTTCTTGTCTAAAAGTCACATATTCAAGCATTTGGGATACACAAAGGAACTTTTGTACTTGGCCCCAGGAATAAGAGAATAGCATCCATTCTTGGATTAGTAGACTGCAGACAAAAAGGCTGGGAGGATTTCAGTTCCTATGGAGGGGATTTCCTGAAAAGCAGCAAACAGAAGCCTCATAGATGTTTGAAAGTTACGAAATTATTACAAAATTTGAAAACCATAGCATAGTTTATGCTTTTGCTTAACCCAACCTCCTCCTCAGAGCAGGGCTAACTGCTAAATCAGCCTGCCTAGGGCCTTGTCCTGTTAAATTCTGAGTGTCTCAAGGAAGAAGGTCCTATGCCCTCCTTTGGGTAAGTCTGTGGGAGATTCAGACCCACATTTTTCCCCTTCAAACCACAGAGGTGGCTCCTAATCCTCTTGGAAATAGCTCTGACATACATGTAATCACTAAACATTTACTGGGCTCTAGTGTAAGGGCTAAGCAAAGCACCTACATGAGAGCACAGACCCAGCTGTCCTGCTAGTTCCAATGACTGTGAGCCGTTTGTATTACACCACAACTTAATAAAATGCAAGATACATTGGAGCAAGAACTGGAAACCCAACCTAACTCCTGGAATTGACGGCCAAGACACCACTCTCTGGAACCATACCTAATGCAATCCCTTCACACTGGTAAGTGTTATTTTATTCAGAGCAGAATGTAACACAAGAGGAAGTCTACTGACTCCTGAAATTAATTTCCTTCAGTCACAAATCCCTCCCACATAATGATTACCTTAAATCAGAAATGGAAGTTTGATACAAAGCCTTGCTGGCAGGACACTGTTCAGAAAAGTGCTTCAATCCAATAATATGAAAGGTAGAAAGAACAAAAGAAGAATACTGACTAAAGAGCACAGGTAAGAGATTACAACTTGGATTTTAATGGAGTTAAATGAATTATTTAATCAAAATGTAAAAAAAATTAATATATTTTATATTATAAATCTTTCCTGATTGCTAAAAAAGCTTTTTTTATTATTTTTAATTGCCCACAAAACATCTGTTTTCCAGCATGAAAACATAATTTGTCATAGCAATCATTGATCTCTACAGAGCCTCTAATGGGACTGGCAGTCACAGAACCACACAATTTTCAACATCCATAATGCAGCTGCGGGAAATAATTCTGCTTTTAGAAGGCACTCTAGCCTGAAGTAGCAGGTTATTTGAAACTTCATTTCTTGATGGGAAATAGGTGTAACATACAAGGATCCAAGCTGTCAGTACTCAAACCACTGTTTTTTTCAGTTTGGGTTTGGTTGGTTTTTGTTGGCTTTTTGTTTTTTTCCTTGAAGAACTGAGTGACATGTGCAACAAGTTTTTTTTAAATCAAACAAGCAGTCTTTGCTGCTCAGGGATGGCTTCTAGATGCCTGGATCCACTACTGTCTGGTGCCTGTGCTACCACCTTTCTGCAGATCAGCAAGCTTTCCATTTGTTAACTACTTCTCCCTTATAATGACTCATCTTTTCATAGCTGTTTAACTAGATCATGTATCAGATGAGGAAAAATTACAGAGTAATAAGAGAAAATTATAAAATGCTATAAACAGATATGTTACAGAAGAATCAGAGAAATTACACCCTCATACCTTGTCAGAAAAGTGTCTAAGAATGCTAGTTGTCTCAGACCAGATCTTCAGGCACTATTGTGGGTTTGCTTGCCTTACACATCTCTTCTCACAGTCTTAAATTCTTGGATGTTTCTAAGAAAACCTATAGATGTCTTACGGAGCCTTTGCCAGTGTCCAGGAAAGCATTTTATGCCCTTTCTATGCTCTGTGATACAGTTTGTGAAATCTCGCACATTTCTGACCTTTTCTACAATTCTTTGTTAGAAATTGGAACATTTTTTCCTATAGAACACCAAGTACCCCAAGGATTTAGCCCCTTATTACCCTGTTAATTGCCTATTACAGAATTTAGTTCCTTTTAGCATATTTTCTGAAAACCTTCCCACTATTTTCTCAGAGCTCCTTTGCCAGGAAAAAAATAGGAGACTTCTGCTGGACTGTCTGCTTTTTGCAGCCTGAGATCTTAACTGCAAGAGATTTTACATTCAGCAGACTCAGTTACGTGTTATCGGGTGTCAATTGTTCTTTGGTCCCAGCAATTCTTTCAGATTTTACTCAGAGCGAGAATCATCAATTCAAAATCAGAAATCTTTCTATCAAAGCTGTGAAACAGCTGAAAAATATTCTGGGCAAATGTGAACACCACTGTAAAAACAGGAATCTTACACCCTTTGGGAAAACGGTCAATAAAGGAAACAAAACCTCAGGCTGCTTATTTATTCCATAAATAAAATTCATTAAAGTCTTAAACTCCCACCACAGAGAATCACCTCTGTAATTCACATTAACCGAAGTCGAACAATCTACTTATTTAAATGTATTTGCAACTGCATCTTAACCAGCTTTTTCTTTCATTATGAATTTTTGATCTTAACACACTTTTTAATGACAGTCACCCATCTCTTTTGTTAAAAAATGGGGGGAAACACACACACACACCCCCCAAAAAAAAGCTGGAATTTCCACCCTATCTGCAACAGACACACTTTTCCATGTGGCAACTTCACAAGGAACAACTTCTCAGTTTATCAGACAGATCTTGAATTAAAAAAAAAAACAACAACCAAAACCTAAACAAAACCAAAACAAACCCACAACAAAAAATGATGCTGCAATTCAATTTCCAGTTGATGCAGTGCTGTTCTCTCTGACCCAGAATTTCAGAGCATCAGATAATAACCCAAAGCCATAGCACAAAATCTCTCTATTGGTCTAGGAAAAAGGAGTGGTAAATTAGTATGCCTTAGGGACAGATAAAACTGTAGCACAGCAAATAAAAGCAGCAAAGGCAGGCAGGTAAGTATGATCAGGTGAACAGGTTTGCTTACAGTTTTCTAAGACTGGGCAGCCCCCATTTTTATAGACCTTAGGTCAAGGTTAGAGAAAAAAAGACATAGAAACTTGGAGACAATATGTCAAACTATAAGGGTGCATTGTATAGAAAGTTAACAAAATCAGAAATGACCTATTAGCATTGAAACATGTGGGACTTTTGAAAATCTAATTTAGCTTGAGAATAATAGCTTGAGAACCCCCTCAGAACACTTGTTTCAGAGGTGTCACCATTTCAGTGGATCCAGAGACAGATGTCTGTTATTAGACAACTGTTAGATTCTAATACTTTATGTTGTGTGGTATTTGCCATATGAGAATGCTGAAATTCTCCAGTTACTCATTAGACAACAGCATATGGTCCTACAGAGGCAGGCATTTGTTAAAAACTCACTTTGAGACTGAGATTCCTCCTCCACTATTGTTCTGTTGCATGCCAAATATACAGAGGTTATTTTCTGATTAGTAGAAAATGTCTTTTCCAAACAATACTTCATATTACTAGCTACCAAAACATCCTGTCTACCTTAACTGTAATGTACCTTGTACCTCAAGTGTCCTGCTCTGGAGTACTTTGAACAGTAAGAGTAAAGCAGCAAGCCTGTATGTAGGATTACTGTCTGTGGGAATAGAATATCTGTTGATTTGCCAACATACTTTCATATTTAAATTAATACAATTTACCTAAGAATTTCTTACCATTCTTTTGTTGATCCACATATAATCTGAAGAATTACTGAATGGTGGATTTCTGCTGCACATACCAGGTTGAAACCATCCTTCCTGAAAGTCTATCCTATTATTTTACTTATCAAAAGATAAAGCATTAATCCAGTTGAAATAAAAATCTCCTTCCAAATCCTAGGGTTCATATATCGGTACACAATTTTTAATATACTGAACTTGAAAATACAGGAACATGAGGATATCCCTGTTTGGTTGGAGCAGTGTCCCTCCTTGGCCATCACCCTGTCTCCATAAGTGGCACAGGCAATGCTACCTAGGGGAAATTATGCAAGCCCAGTCTTTTTATTCTGCCTCTTCCACACTTCCCTGGCATCTTATTGGATGAATGATACTTGAAAGTACATCCCTGCCTGTTCATTTAGTATCTCTATGGACATGTTGTCCATGAATTTGAATCCACCTCCACATCCTCCTTTGACAATACATTTCAGAAGTTTGAGAAGTGCTTTCTTCTATGCTTTAAACCAAACTCCTAATAGTTTCATCAATACATTGTAGATCAAACATTGTAGGGTTTGGGAAATAATAGCTCTGTGTTCATTTTACCCATGACCTTCAGAATCTTGTGAACATTGATCATATCAACTCTAAACCTTATTATCTCCCAGCTGCCTTTTTTTTCAGCCTTGTCTCTTCCATGTAAGGTGACTGCTCTGTTCCATTATTCATTTTGGTTCCCCTACACAAATATATTGTGAAAATCATTCTCTATACACACAGACATAAATAATGTTGACTTTCCTCAGCAGCTCTTGATCAAGACTCAACTTCAGTGCTTGATAAAGATGGAGATTAATTCTGCTAAACCTAGCCTTGATCCTCATCTATTTACCATGTAAGGCATAACAAGAAGTATTTCAGGGTCATAGAGCTCAGGTCAGGAGAACCCTGGAAATTTTAAGTCTGATACCCTTTTGCTACTGTTTTCAGCAGGAAAAAAATAAAACTATCTTATGAAAAATGTCATCTGGTTCTTCCTTTATTCAACACAGAATTCTTTGTTTAGTTCCCTGAATCACTAACATTTTGACTAAGATATTTCAATTTAACAATAAATATTTTACAAAAAACTGACTAAATTCACCACATTTCCTTTGTTCAGAATGTTTTTTAGGAGAGAAAGACACCAGGTCAGTCTTACATAAACTACATTTTAATAAATGTATGCTGCTTTCCAATCCCTTTTCCTTTATGAAGGTTTTCAATTATTCTGTCTTTCAAAATTTCTCTGAAAATACTACATGTAGATCATGTCAGAGGACTACTCTAGAAAGTGCTACATGTTCCCCTGGGCCCCAAGGTGTTAATTCAGTTCAGCCCCGGTCCTCTCTGCTACATGCATTTTGCCAGTGGACAGCAGGACAGGGCTGCTACGTCTGCAGCATCCGAGGTCAAGCTGAGAGATCAGGCAAGGTGAGGATCAACAAGGTGAAAGGGTGGGCACAGGCTTCTGACAGCACCAGGGTACCCAGGGCCCTGACAGTCCAGAGATCTTTGCTCCAAGCAGGTATGAGCCAAAGGGCAGCAGCTGCATTTTACAAGGAGCTCTTGCAGTCCCCATAAAGGAAGAGCAGGAGAATACAGGAGAGAGTAAATGCTTTTCCACTAATACTGTCTCAATTCTAAACTTGAGAACATCACAAGTATTTCTTACATCAAGAACTGTGGATACAGCATAATATATAATCCTCAAGAACTCAAGGTCATTTATATTTGAGGGCTAGCATCTTGGGTTTATTCAATTTCAGAGGACAATTATTTTTTTTTTCCCCACAAATGGTATTGACACCTTTAAAATTGGGGAGAATTTGAACTTCTGGTTTGCTTTATAAAAAGGAGCTCCCCATTTAAAATGCCGTGATTACGGATCTGTCACCATACAGTTTTACACAAGGCTTTCCACAGTGCATGTAGTTCTAGCTTCAGAGAAAAGATTTCAGACATTTTTCCATTTTCCCAGTTCTGTTTATTTATTTTTTGAATATTTGATTTGCTCTTCTCTTCACCACATATTACTAAAACCTAAAGTTCATTTTAATTGCATAAAAACAAATCTGGTGGTTCTGTCAATGGCCCCCAATAAGGCCTCTATTTCATATCATCTCCAGAAAACATTCTCATCATACACTATAATTTGTGCATATGAGGAACTCTTACACAAATAAAAGATTTACTGGTGTTAGAAAGAAGAGTTTTGTAAGAAGGCTAGGAAAGCACAGCCTTCATTGTTTAATCAGATTTTTCCTGCTCTACTTTTTTGCTTTCTTTTTTTCTTTTTCTATGAGATTTTCTTCATTTAATGTCCTAAATGAATCCAAAAGGGCAGTGGATGCTTCTCAGAACTACCTTCAACTGAGAATCATTTCTAAACAAAGGTGAGGTTAACAATAGTTTAAAGCATTTACAAAATCAAAGCCTGACCCCAGAAGCATTAATGCAAAAGAATCAGTGCACAGGAGCTGTAAGAAAATCAGTGCACCTCTGGGATTTGTAGTGTTGGAATTTACAGGATTGCAATTTCTCTGTGCTTTAAACGACAAAACTTTTAGACCAGTTTTAAGTACAGCACTGTACTTTGTAAGACAGTGTCCCTATACACTTTGTATTTCAAAAGGGGGCGTTTGCCCTTTATCACCACCTAGTCCTCTGGAAAAAAAAAATAAGCTTGGAAGTTCTTGTCTTGCACAATTTGAATCTCAGCAGACCATCCTGCTTCTTTAATATAATTTGCTCATCGCTTTAAAGAACAAAAATCTGAATAGTAGCTATGCCTCGCTTCCGAATAAGTGATCGTTTGAACTGCCAAAAAGAAAATACCAAAATGTTACCTGATCTCAAGCCTGTAAAGTGGATTTTCTTAACAGTAGAGTTGGACTTTGGTTTAAGTCACAAATTTCTCTGCATATTCATGCTCACCAAAATCCCACCACCACAATCAATAAAAAGCACTTAGCTATTTATAATTGGGAAGAGACGCTTGTTCTCATGTACTTTAGAACCTTTCTTGCATAAATTTTCTTATGCTTGCAGAAACAAGTTTTCTGTAAAACCTTCTCACCAAAAGATCAAATTGTGTAGTTTTTATTCAAGCAAAAGTCCCAGTGAGAATTCTGCTTGATTAAGGACTGATTAAATTCCACAAGTTAACACCCAAAGGCTAAAATTTTCAAAACGTGCAGAGAATTTAGCTACTCTTTCTCCATCAATTTTAATCAATGAACTACTTTGAAAGCCTCAGTCCAATTGTGTATTAAACTAAAATAGAAAACCCAGCTACTGAGGCAGTTCATAACTGCACCTACAGATTTAAACAATACAAAACACATAAGGAACCGGCCTAAAGGGACAGGGCTTCCAGGAGTGTTTACCCAGGTTCCTCATTGAATTTGATCACAGAATTTCCATTAATTTTAATGGAAAAGAGCTTAGATAACATTTACTATGCTTTTACAATATTAAATTATTTATAATGGCTATCCCTTGCAGAATACATCTTCTAACTTGTCATTGCAATCTACTAATTTCCTTGGTTTACAGCATTTTATAGGTTCATAGACCAATATATATTACACTTTAAAATTACAAATAGCAGAGCAGTGTGAATCCCTAATCAATTATTGCCTCAGCCAGAGCTGAGTTTGGTGCAAAGCCATTGATTGCACATCCATACACAGCCACCATGAGCTGACCAACACTGATAATGTACAGCATTTTGAAAACAGTTAAGTTTGGCAAGAGATTTTTTATGCTGCCCTATACAGTCACCTAGATACAATCCATATATAGAGAGACATACACAATCCCCTAGTCACCTCTGTTACCCTAGAACAGCACAATACTCCAATTCCTGATTTGGACCTATCTTAATGTATTCTTTCAACCAACTGTTGAAGAACACAAGTTAAACCAAGATTTTAATTCCTAGTGTTACCATCGTAAACAAACAGGACTTTCCTGTTACATTTTGTACCCTAGAGTCAAAATCTCTTTAACCAAATAGCTTTAGAGAAATGTTACTTCCTGGAATCCTAGGTTCATATAGGTTAAATAAAAGCAAATTCTCAGTCAGGGCTATCAATAGCTGAGGAAAACTTACTAAAATTTGCTCTTCCGGAAAATATTATCATACTTTCCTTCTACAGGAATCATCTTAGTCTAAGACAGGTCATAAGGGTTTACATGCAAACATTATAAATAACACGTGATGAGCAGCAGCGGCAGCAAAGCGTATAATCCCACTCAGCTGTTTATGAAAGTGGAGAACTGCAACCAGCATTACCCACCACCATCCCAAATGCATGTATATTACTCATCTGGTGTACTTGGGCCTCATGGTTGTGCATCGTTTGTAGTTAAATTACACACACACATGTCTGGGTCCTAGAGCCAGAGGTGTTGCTAGTGTTCCTGATAGGTATACATTTGTAAAGCTGTAGGAGGAACACGTATGTTACTTCTTTCCTGAGTTGTTCCCAGAACAATGGAACTGAGTTATAAAAAACTGAGAGGTTGTACACAGTACTCTATTAAAAGTAACACACAAGCAAACCTAAATACTAGATAAATTCCTCATTTTCTACTAAGAATAAGCAGTTCTTAGGACAATCATTTTCACCCCTTAAAATCATTCCAAATTCTGGATGAATGTGATTACTATTAGGTATTTTTCCTGTTGAGATTATGATTACAGCTGGTATAACTTTTCTTTTTTTTTCTTTTGTAATCATCACCTTGTAGAGATACAATACATTGTTTCTCTTACCTGAACATATTAAAATCATTCTCTGGAACACATTCCTGAATGAAGAGCCCTTGAAAAAGAAAAACAGAAAAAAAAAAGGTATTAGTGGCTAGATTACAATTCTAAATATCAAGCAAGTCTGCTATGTTTTCTGTAAACTACTTTATATTTCTAAGGTCTTGAGCGTCCTCAAGACTACAGTCCTGGCTCACTTGAGTGCAGTTTTAAGCAAGAATGTTTTCTGTGGCTTCAGCTGGTTTTAGTCAGTCATTCCATAGGTACCTGGGAGGCTAAATCCTAAACTGTGGCCAAAAGGCTCTGAATATAGTCTGGGATGCAAGCACAGAGACAGAAAAGTAATCTCACCAGTGTACATCCTAACATACATCCTCGCAGATAGCTTTCAGAGTGGCGTAGCACTTACATCACTTAAAGATATACTTGCTGCCTTCTCGGAATTTTCCTTTACATGGCTGACGTGGCTTGAGGTAGCATTCATTCATGCAGTTGTACCAACCATGGAAGCATGAAAAACAATGAGGAACATTTTCATACAATCTTTTTTATCAATACTTGAAAAATCGATCTTGGCTACTAAAATTATGCATTTTTCAATGAAGATGGCTTTTTTGGAATCATTATCAGTGGTTTTAACTTCTTCAGAAGCACAATGATTTCAGTGCATTTTTTTAGATCATCAATTCAGTTTCCAAATAAATTTCTTTCAACCTTGATGACAATAGTTTAAAATATCTGTACATCTCATCCAACTCTAGTGACAAAACACAATTTTCTTCATGTCTGCTCTACCCTGTTTATTAAGGAGTTTTTATTAACAGCTGTTTCATTATGCTTATATATTAACAATTATCTACTCCATTATCTTTTATTTCCCCACTTAAAATTGTACCAGCACTTGTACTACTATTAAAGAGGACCATGGCTTCTCTTGCACAAAGTTTATGCAGATATTTAGTCATGAAACTTGCATATTGCATAAGGCTTAATATAAACCTAGAAAACAAGACCCTTTGTATTTAAGAATAACAATTCCACAAATTCAAGAAAGGAGACTAACTGTACCTACATTTCTGGGAAAAGCAATCTCACTTCTCTGATCCCATATAGACCCTTCACTCTGAAGTCCTTATCAAGCTCGTCCCTTATTACAGTCAGGGGAGTCAGTCTAAAATATTGAGCAGCTAATAACACTGGAAGAAGAGTCTCTTACTGACATAAAAACAGGTTCTTTTTTTTAAAAAGTAATCTACCAATACCTTACCTATGAAACAGCTGTACTGTACAAAACACATTAAATCAATGTTTTGTTAATGGTTAACTTGATTATATGCAGAATCTAAAATCTTGACTCTGATTCTTTTCTGAATACCTGCAAGCCACCTTTCTTCTACTCCCCATGAATTACCATTGCAGGTGTTAAAAAATCTTTTGCTAAACCTCTGCTGTTCAAGGTATTAATGATTCCTTTTGGCAATGCATATATTCTAATGCATGTATTCCCTTTGAATTTTTAGTTGAAAAAACAGAACTTATTAAATCAAACTCCCAACTTTGGAACTCGATAAAGTCCCTGATTCAGTATTTGTCCTGAACTGCTCCCTCCAAGCAAAATAAACCTCACCTGAATAAAATCATTTTTCTAGCCTCTCCTGGCATAACAATATCTATTACTCTATTCACTGCTACCCAGACAGGCTTGCAGGAGTATTTGCATGACAGCTCCTAAAGCACTTACAAAGCAATATTTCTCAAGAGCATATTTCAGCTGTACTTGTGCTTGTGATTCTGACATTCCTGTTAACACTTAAGTGTTCCTGGAAATTTTCAGAATACATAGTAGCAGGAAGAGATTATTTGCCCCTGAGCTTTTAGAAAGTCTATGTGGGACAGGGAAGCACAAGAGCAGATTTTCTATGAGCAAGTGGCAAATGGAAGACTCAAGTATTTTTACCTGTCTGGTATTTTTCCTATTGAGGTTCAAGGATACAAGACATTGCATACATTTGTAATATTATATTTATGAAGACAAGAGAGGATCTATATATGTGATGGACTTGTTAAGAACAAACACCCATTGACAGTGACTTTTTAACCAAAACCAGGGCACATTAACAATCATCACAGCTGACACAAAAACATAAAAGTCAATTGTTGTATGTTCAAAGTAGGTAAGAAGCATTGCTTTGCCTTAAATATGTCTCAAAATCTCTTAGCAATACCTCTAAAGAAGGGGTTCTTCATGCTGCAGACACAAATGCATCAAAGAAAAAAAAAAGTTAAGAATGAGTGGTTTTCAGACACAAGGAAAACACATTCAAATTAAGTTACGAACACTTCAGTTCAAGCACACCAGGAAAGCACTCAGAGAGACATGAAACCAACACACAGATTTTCTTTCACATTTGAAGCTGATCAAAGCTAACTGTACAAAGCTATATGTAAGCTAAGCGGCAGAAGATTAAACAATGTACGGAACAAAAGGAAACACCTTTTCCCTGAGCTGCTTTTGTCTGACCAGAACATTACTTCATTAAGCACTTTTCCCTTCTCTAGTTCAATCACATCATTGCCAGAGTAACTAACTGAAGCTGTGCCTTCTGAGCACTCTGAAGAGACCGATGCCATTGTCACAGCTGAGCTGCAAATTATGCGTCTAAGACAGCCTTATGATTAGGTATAAGGGAATGATGAGGAAAGACAGCTAATACATCCTTATGTTAATATGTATCTGTGGTACCTAATGATAACAACATGTTGATTTGAACAGCTACTCACTTCAATCTTCTAATTTACTGGCTGATGGAAGAACTAATTTATTTTATGTAAAATTCAAAGGAAAGTTCAAGAAGACATCCTGAGAAGTATTCTATAAAAAGATACCTACTTTCAAATGACTGACACTGCTGCAGCTACCTGTAAGACATTTTGAACAAGTATGGATTTTGTTGATATAAGTGCAATTTGTGGATGAATGCTGCTCCACATAACAACATTCCCTTGTTTACAGAATTTTCTATGAGTCTAAGAAGAAAAAAATTTTTGATAAAGTAAATGACTTAGTAACAAATGTTGCTTTGGAAAAACAGACAGAATGTTTTTTCCTGCAATTGCCTCTAATTGAAACATGGAACTAAAAAATTCAAACTGAATAAAGTAAATGCATTTTCATAGACAGTGAAGACGGACAATGAATATTTTTGCCATGGAATACGAAGGCTAAGAATTCCCAAAATTTGGGGGGGTGGGGGGTAGGGGAATTTAAATAGGCTTTTGGTTTCAGGGTTTTCTTTGCTTGTTTGGTTTTTTTTCCTTTGGTTTTCTCTGTTTGCTTGCTTAAGATGAGGAAAGAGCCATTCCCCCTGCCCTTGACAAGGGCATGGGCCCTGGCGGTTCAAGGCTTATGCAGATCTCCTCAGGGAGTTTCCATCAGAGGGGGGATAGGCGAGGCTCGAGGCTCGCTGGGGCATTGCCAGGTCAGTACAAAATATGGCAATTCCGAAGTTCACAAGCTCACAACTCTACGACTGCTTATTTCAAACAGCACCACCGGTGACAGAAAACTGAGCGTACGAGTGATTGCTCTGTTTCATAGAAAAAGAACTACATTTTAGCAGTTTTAAGACAAGGCCTAAAATGTGAAAATCCAGAAATTTATAGAAATGTGGAACAAAAAGATATTTTTTTTTTTAACCTCTGGAGCAGAACTCAAACAATGGAATTATTTTCAGTACGTACCTCTAAATATGGGAGAGGACCAGGAATGCCAGGTACACCCTTTTGCAAGATACCACACATTTCTCTGAAAACTTATTAGTAGTTAGATGAATTTGCAACGGTATTTTTTCAGTCAGCCCATGCAATAGGTCAAGGTGTGCGGCACAAGTGCCCAGGTGCTGGCAGGGGCCGGGGGTGGCCGCTGTGAGGAGAGGCTGCGGCCACTGCAGACCGGACACAGCCGGTTCTGGCCAGTTCCAGCTGGCTCCAGCCGGCTCCAGCCAGCCCCCCAGCCACAGGCACTGGCGCCTCAGGGGAAACGTTGGACAACCGGCAGTGAGGGGTGAAGGAAAAAGCCTGAGAAAAGGCACTGTGACATGGAGGTTCAAGGAGAGGAGGGGAGGAGGTGCTCCAGGCAGCTGAGCGGGGGTCCCCGGCTCCGGCAGGAGCCCACGCTGCCGCAGGGGACACACATTGCAGCAGGGGACACACGTGCAGAAGGAAGAGCAGCAGCGATGAACGGCCATGGCCCGAGCCCATTCCCCAGCCTCCTGCGCTGCTCGGGGGGAAGCTATTGTTTTAATCTGCCTTTGTTTCTCACCATATAAATCTATTACCATTGGAAATAATTTCCCCAAGTTGACTCTGTTTTACTCATGACAGTAATCGGTAAATCATCTCCCTGTCCTTATTTTGACCCACAAGCTTTTTCATCTTATTTTCTTCCCCTGTTCTGTTGAGGAGGAGGGTGAGAGAGCAGCTGGGCGGGTGCCTGGCAGCCAGCCAAGGCCCAGCCACCACAGACAGATTGCTCTTGTGAATTCACATAAAAAAGAACCTTAGATCCATAGAAAACGAAAAGCAAAAAGTTCGCAAAAGAGAGCTTAAATGCTAAAAACAGGGAGAGAGCTTCCTACCTGCACAGATGTGTGACCTAAAATAACCTTACCAGCCTACTACTCTGAGGCATGACTAATTTAGATGGACATCTCATGTATTGCTCGAAAACGTTGCTGCTGCTCCAGCAATAGTACTTCAAAAAAGCCTTGTTTCTTTTACAAAAGAGTACATTCAGATTTGACAGGAAGGCTATAAAGTCCTGCCATCTAGGAATAAAGAAAAGTACAAAATCTTCCTCATGAACAAACTTCATTTTAACATGCATACTATGTCTTAAAAATGGAAATTTAATCAACACTTGGAATAATGTGCTGTGAATCTGTGGGAGCTCTAGTTAAAAGCAATGTTTTACATTGTATTTATTCTGTTTTGGTTTTTTAACTTTGTAATCTTTTTATGCAACAGCTACATGGAGCTATGTTAAGAGTGCAGTCTCAGTATCTCCTTTTGGTGGGTTTGCTTCCCTAAGGCCGTTTAAACAATTTTTCATGTAAGATTATAGTTGTCATGTACATAACCACCCTTTAATGTGAATTTCAAAGCTCTTAACATTTGTCTTGCTTTAAAATTCATTGATAAAACACCCATTGATATCAATATCAGCATAGATAGGACTGGGCTAGCTGACGTTTAAAATGTCTATTCTTACTTATCCAGAAGTTATTTTATCACTGCGTACAGCAATTAAAACTGGCAAAAGAAATATCCATTCTACACGCTAAATGGATAACTCTGTTAGCCTTGATTTACTTTTAGTGAGAATGACCACTGAAGAATCACTCACCTTTAAAATGCAGCAACAAGCTGGCACAGAAGGCAGGAATGCCTCACCCAGCTGTGCTGATGCCAAACACACTGAGAGGGGGGCAGTCTGCAGAGCTGCCAGTTTGGGGACAATTTTAACATGCACCAAAACCCATTAAGAACAATTTGAAGCAAAAGCCACTGATCCTGAAGGTTAAGCCCATGATTAATTTTATTTTATTGCATTTTAAAGTAATGTTATTAACATTAAATTGTACCTAAAATCTAGACACATGTACAAGTCTTTGAAGACCTAGATGCGCCCCAAAAGATACAAGTATTTTTTCTTTGTTCCTTGCTATGCATAATTCAGACAAAAAGCCAATTGC
This sequence comes from Falco punctatus, assembly GCF_963210335.1. Classification (NCBI taxonomy): domain Eukaryota; kingdom Metazoa; phylum Chordata; class Aves; order Falconiformes; family Falconidae; genus Falco; species Falco punctatus. Next base: position 26,873,079 of record NC_137590.1, on the reverse strand, counting down.
TCTTAGCACAAAAAAAATACTCCAGCAGCCTTCATAAGCATAGCCCTTTATTAAAAATGCAAATTGGAATTCAGCTGCCCATGTAACCTTTACCTCCCACTACCAAAGTATCTGTTAAGCTACTGTCTGATGTAATAACCGAAAGGCTTGCTTCTCATTTACTGGGTGACTGACTAGCAGTACATATGCTTTCTCACTCATTTTAACTGCAGCGTTGGGGGGGACAGGGAGGGATGGGGGGGTGTTTTTTGGTTTTTTTTTGAACAATGCAGGATGATATACGTCAGCCACATTAGAGAGAAAACTCTTTTAAAGTAATGCTTTCACAAACTTAATTTCAATTAATTAATTGACTACATTATAGTTCTATAGGATGACAGTATGCCTAAAATATATTCTTCTCATGCATTTTTTGATCACAAAAGTATCACACAGCAATGGAAATTTCAAGCTTCAGGGTCATGCTCAAAGCTTGGAATATTTCTCTTAGAGGTAACACAATCCTCAGGAGTTTATTCCCTAGCTAGAAAATGCAAACTGAAGAAATAAAGTACATTGTCAGTTCTTTGGCTCACATATTTCAGCTTGAGCTTATGCTGCTTCTGGGCAAAAGTCTTGTTACATTCTTCACAGACTGGCAAAATAACAGGAGCTTTTGTAATTGATTTTGTATTTTAGTGGATAATTAATCCAGATCAGACATTTTAACGCAAGGAGCACTTCTTTCAACTATGTACTTGATCTGTTGACAAGTCACCATTCTAACTAGGCTTACTCGGAAAAAAAAGTCAGCCTTCTGTGCTGACAAAAAAAATCCAAACTTTCTGCCTATTAAGTTGCATTTTAGTTTTCACTTTTTAAATGTTCACTCTGAAGTATTGTTACGCAGATTAATATAATAGCTAAATTCGTAATGAAGCAAAATTTGTAAATTTTAGCATGTTAGCATGCATCAGCATGCTGTTAGCATGAAGATGTCAGGAAAATAACAATGCATTTTTGAAGGAAAACATTGTCTCTTTATATTTTTCTAATTTGCAAGAGAATACAGCTGTATAGAGTGGGCTAGGGCTGAAAAGCTGTGAACCGAGACTGATTTTTTTAATTTTTTTTTCTTTTTTTTTGTCAAATAACTCAAATTGATGCCAGAAATGTCATTTTTAAAGGTTGATCATAATGGCAGTGAAGATGTTTTGATTAAGGAGCTGAGGATCTATTCCACTGGAGATACACAAAACTCACTAGCTGTTTAGGCCACTTTACAAGTTTTTAGGTGGGGGTAAAACAGTAAGAAAAGGCAAAGCAATGAATTTGCAGTCAACTTCTCCTCTTTGCTAATATGCATCTGTGAAAAGAAAGAACACAAAGGAGGAGGACAGACATTCAGAGACAGATACTGTGTGAAAATGCCCTGGGAAACAGACTCTCTTCATTGTAAGCAGAGTTCCTACTACAAGAGAACCTTCCTCCTTGGCTGGGATCCTCTAGATGAAAACGTGAGAAGAAGTATATACAAATGCTGTTCAACATAACTGAACTGCAAGTCATTCTCTGTAGGATGTCAAGGAGGGAAAAAAAAACCCTAAACAACCCCACAGCGTTTTTCCATTTTAAAATTAGGACATTGTGACCTATTCAAACAAAATGAGATCAAAGAGGGTAAATTGCCTGGTTTGTCTATATGAAATAAATGTCAACTTAGATTCGGAATCACGAACAGCCAATGCTGTAAGGGAGTTTTTTTGAAATAAGTTGCAAAATCATGTAATGGCACTTGTGAACTAAAAGTTTTTGAGATTCTAATGGAACTGTTATTCCCTTATGCATCCAGCAGGTTTTAGTTATCAAACTATCTTTCTTAGCACTGTCAAAGTGATTAGAACACGAACACTACTTAAAATTCAAAAGCAGCAGGTTACTTTCTGAGAAGTTTTGATTTTTTTTGTTCCACACTTGGAACCCCATATCTTAAAAGAGTTCACTTACCTCTAATATAGTCTATAAATATGATTTTTTTTTCACATCCTAGAAGAACTTCTGAACATAAACTGGCATTCAGAACATAGTGAAATTTAAACAAATTCCTTGAAAACACAAAACAAAACCAACCCCTCCAAGAAGTCACAAAAGCCTTTTTTTTTTTAAACCATCTGCAAAAGCTGAAGAATTCCGTGTTTACAACTACAGATGTTAAACACAGTAGTAAATACTCTTGCATATAAGTGTTTTGAAAACTCAACTTTCAAAGTGGTAAAAAATCCCACCCAAGAACACGAGAACTTGATAAATATCAATCTTAGCTTCTCAGACATTCCTGTAACATTTCATTTCAGACATTTTCCCCAGATTTTTTCAGATACGGCAAGTATCATGATCAGAGATGGTTTTTTACTTATTCGGATGTACACATTCTACATTTGACTAATATTTCAGAATATTATTCCAGGATTACTCTAGAAGACAGATCATTCTGGTTTCTTTTTCTTTCAGTCAGAAACATTTTGTTGAAATAGTTCTCTAGAAAAATCAGTACAAGAATCATGAGATTTTGTGTTAGCTAGTCTTGCCTCCAGGAAAACACGTTGTATTAGAAAACATATTAACCATCAGATAATGTCCTTGTGTCAGGGAAAGTCGATTATGATTTTTAAATGGCATTTGCAGTGTGTTACACCAACACACACAAAACCATCTCAAACCTGACTTGTTTCCCTGTTACAGTAGCTGCTAAGTCACATTTAGCAACTTGTTCGTTAGCATGCTGATAGGATACTTTTCCCTGCAGAAAGATGTTAACGTACATTCCTTAAATGTACACCCCAGACAAAGAACACCATTATGGAAAAAGGTACAATCTGAAAGTTATCCCCACTGCCTTTTAGGAAAGTTTTATAGAGCAACCTGTCTTTTAGGCCTGTACACCACATTTGCTATTTTTACACTGCTTTGTAATATATTTAAGAATGAATACACGGAAATAACATCCCGGGGTTTTCAATTCTTATTAGGAAGAAGAGGGCTAAGTCTTCACAGATAATAAACCAACTAGCTGCAGACATGTAAACCAACTCTTTTCCATCTATGCAAATATGCTCAGCTGTTGTTTCCAAACCCTTATAAGAGTTTCTTCAAATATATGGAACTGCAAGTCAAAATCTCAGTTTACTGTCAATATTTCTCAACTTGAGTGCCAACGCTGTCTTAATGTCGTTAGAGAAACTAAGAGAGAAAACTACAGTAATGGCTGGAGCAATCCTGGTTATGAGCTCCTTCACAAATGCCTAGTGATGAACAGAGACAGAAGTAGTCACATTTTCACAGACAAAGAGAAGGAAGAAGGTAACCAGGAATTATGAAAAAGTATGTGAAGGAACTCAGCCATGGCAGCTGTGAGGACTGCAGTACTGTCAATATTTAGCCTCTAAGGTGGAAGTGTGAATCCTAGTCCTCTCATCACATAACAGCTGAAAAGGTATTTTGGAGGCAGTCAGAACAAATTAAGATGTTAGTCCCCACCAGCAGTTAAACTACCACAAGAGGTTACATTGAAGACGGCCAGGTTATTTGAAACTACCACTTAAGGCATGCCATGATCATCTGTTTTGTTTTTGACTCAAAACACATTAGAAACATTTAAACCATCTAGTAACAGTAATTGGGCTGTCCAGAGAGCAGCATCCAGCTCAGTAGCAGAAATGAAAGCTTGTTCCAACTATACTAAAAAAAAATAATTCCTATAAGCCTTCAGAAATGGATCCACAAAAACTAACACGCTGAGTGGAAATTTTCCTAACATGAGCATGTTGAGCAAGGAGGTGTGCAGTCTTACTCAGAAGAAAAAGAGTGTTTCTGGAATCCTGACTCTCTTCAGACACCTTACTTAGTGTAGAGGCCTCTCTGTCACTCTGGGATTACATCCTAGAAATCCTTCCTAAGTCTGGTCACCTTAGACCTTCTTTTCACCAAGTGAAAGAAGGGTCACTTTTACTAAGAACATTGCCAGAAAAAAATCTGTTGACTCTCTGTTTTAAATGCAGTAGTTTGAAGAGTAGAGCACTGTTGCAGCATTAGCAAAACTAGCCGGCTGCAATAAGGCTTTTACCACCCCCAGGTTAACTTCAATAAGTAGTTCCCACACCTTGCCCCGGCACAGCCACCAATCCTCCACAAGGTTTCAGAAGTTCATCTACTGTCCATGCTGTTGCTTCATCCTCTTCAGGCCAGTCCACCCTGATTCTTGCCACTGCTGTGTCTGGATTCTTCCTTCTTCAGGCTCCTCTTCTAACCAGCCTCTCCTCATCCAGCTCCCTTCTCTCTGCTTCTCCCAGGGCCTCTCCTTGTCTCTCCCACATCCAGGGCACTCTCTCTCCTCCCTCTGCTTCTTCCAGGTCTCTCTTTATCCAGTGCTCCTCTTCCATCTCCCTTAGAGCTATTTAACTACTAGCAGGAACCAGCCACAGCTGCACATTATCCACGTCAGCCAACCCACCACCCCTGAAGCCAGCCCACAGCTGTATATTATCAATGCTAATTAACCTGCCTTCATTCCTCTGCAATTCCTCTACAAAGCACTATTCAAGATGTGCAAGGTATGCATCTGGTTTGCTCTGTTGTCCAAATGGAATAGGATTGCAAGATAAGTCAGGTTAGAAAGGGCCTCAGGAGGTCTCACAGTATAAGACCATATCAGGCTGCTCAGGACTTTATCCAGCTGGAACTCAAAAAGCTCCAGGGATGGAGATCACACAACCTCCCTGCAAAGCCCGTTTCGCTTCTTTACTATACTCACTGACAAAAAGTGATATCCTTATGGCCAATGTCTGTACTCAAATAGAAGGGAGGGACAGCGAAAAGCATACAATGTCACCATTGCAGCAAGTACTTTTAAGAGAAAGCGATAACTACCACTGTATGCCATATAAGTACTAGTCTAAAAGGTCATAAGATTAATGAAGTTATTCAAGACAGATAAACAAAAAATGCCGGGTTTTCAGAGTCATGGCAGAGGCATGAATCAAGAACAAGGCTGTTCAGAGCCATTAGTTTAAGAGACCATTTACAGAGACATGCCTGAGAAGCATATGTAAAAAATTCTGCTTCCTTTAGATAGTTGCCTTTGGATCACGCTAAGCAGCATTTTCAGTATTTATCTCTTCTGCCTGCCTTCTGTGTCAGTCACTGTGGGTTGTATTCTGACTACTTCCTATAGATTCCTCAATAATAGCCACGATTGCTGTAAAGTTTTTGCAGAGTAGGCATTCTATAGTATAGGACTAAATTCAGCTTTCTCAAAAGGCTTCTGGTGGGGGTTTTTGCATTATTCTATGGAATATTGTCATTATCATTGTGGGACACTGGAGCTGTTGGTGCTGATTACAGTAGCTACCATAAGTCAGCAAGGAATAGTAGGGTTTGTCTTGAGCAACATGTTTATCTCAAAAAACAGATGTGACTGATGTGGTCTGATGCTCAAACCAACTGAGCGACACCCGGGGTGAGGCAGGGGCCTCCCAGCCTGGTGTTGCTTCAGTAAAAGCCAGAAAGACCCCGCTACATCTGTACTAAGTCCCCCACCCTGTGCTGAACCATCGGGCCCCACTGACCTTCCAGAATTAATAATCCTTGCGAAGGAGCAATCAGCACACAATAATTCACTTAGTCCCACCTCGATGTGAGTATAAAGTTGGCATTTAGAATCCTCTAACTTGAGGACAAGAAACTCCAACTACCAGACAGGTTGATGGGACTGGACCTCTCTCCTTCCCAAGCAGGAACTCTTCTTTGGTAAGACTTGTGCCTTCAACTATGTCAGATTTACCCAGGAAAGTATTCTTAACTGCTGAACTCTTAACTCAAGCTCAATTTTTGCACTAAAAGCATTTATCATTGGCAATTCTGAATTTGTTATATCTGTTGCCTTAATAAGTCTTTTTTTTTTTTTTTTTCCAACTTTGTGACACTGCTTCAGTGAAGGTGCCTGCGAGGGCTCAGACAGACAAATGTTGACTCTGATGAGTGGCTGTACATATAATCCTTTAGACCTAAACTGTTGACCAAGTCTGAGACTAGGATTGGATCTAGCTTCACCTAGACACCTCTCTGAGAAGTTTAGAAAGCAAGGGATCCTTTCTGAAACTCATGATTCAACGGGAGGGATTTCCCCGCTCTGGCCAAGTGTCCGACTCATACCCATAACGCGACAAGCATAAAACAGCCTTTAAGTATCTTTTGTTCATAGTTTAAAATCTATGCTCCAAGATGGATTAAGTTTTCCAGACTTGGTGGGAACCAGTTTCACAGATTAACACATTCTTTACGACAAGGGTACAAAAATGATAATTTTGTTTTATGCTACACCTGATGTAAAAATAATGCTTCTACCCACACATTTAGGTATTTAAAATGTGGAGTTCAAGAGAAAGCATACCATATCAGAAGAGTCTTCCCTGCTTCAAGTTTCTCAGCATTTTCTCTAAATGGAATACCTTTTCTCCATTTATGTTTATGCTTCTCTCACAGAGGAGCTTTGACATAGAAGACATTGATGAGGATGGTAAATGATAGTGTTTTATTTGCTTGTGGTACAGAAGGAGAAAAAGCTTTCAAGATTTCTAAGTACTATTGACATTTTACAAGAAAGGATTTTAAATCTTTAGAGAGATTACATTATTTCCCAAAGTCTCATAGTGAGATAATGGTTGAAATAAGAACAGAAATACATTACTTCACCCAGTATCCCCAGTTCTAACCTCTACTCTGATTTAACTGAGATAATGGTTGAAATAAGAACAAAAATACATTACTTCACCCAGTATCCCCAGTTCTAACCTCTACTCTGATTTAACTGTTAGTCATCTATTATTAGATATTAAAAGTTAACAGACTCAGAAAGTAATGACCAAGTTCCTGGAACAGAATCTAATGAAGATGAATTAATACATAGAAATAATTTCTGGATGAGGAAAGCTCTGAGATGCAAGTGTTTGGGAGACAAGAAGACTTAGGTGAAGCATCATCAGTATTTACATTCTTCCCCAGCGTCCCCCGTTTGGATGTTGCTGGAGAAAAGACACCGGAGAGAAGGATCTTTGTCCTGACCAGTACAGCCATTTATAATTTACCTTCAGTTCATATGCATAAGAAGTACAGAGAATTTGCTAACAGAGACCACTAAGTCACTAACAAAGGAGATAGTGGTGTAGAAATAACACAATAGGAATATTTGGCTATTGGGAAATTGCAAGAGGCCAACTGTTTAAAGTGTTTTGCCTCAGATTCCTAGACTTTTGAAGTTACTATAACAACACACCAGCACCACCTAAAAATGTTTTCTCTCCTTTCTTTCTTATATATGCACAAGACGAAAGTGTTTTAGAAAATCTGATCTAATTGCAGAACCTCTGAGCAAAGAATAATGTTGACCAAAGCTGGCACAAGTTGGCAATCTCACAGAGACAGGGCTGTATTGCACTGCTTGGTCACTTAATTTTCTTTAAAGGGCTTTAGCCTTGCCTTCTATTTCCCAGGATCCTCAACAGCATTGGAGATTTCTACCTAGACACAGATGAATACTCAGATAGACAGGCTTTTGGACAGTATGGAAATAGTATCTTCACTCAGTCACACAGGGAAAGCTTGGAGCTAAGAATGGACCAGAATAACAACTCCATATGGACAGGATTTGCATATTAACAAGAGCATAAGTGGTTGCAGCCATCTCGCCTTCAGAGCATCCAGTTTCAGCCTCTGAGGAATAGGATGTTACTCTACAAATCTGATTACATGTGGGTTGCATCAATACGGCATAGATGGCAATGTTTTGCTGTCTAGGGAAATCAAGATGCTGGTGAATTGAATCTGATTATTTTATGATATTTTAAATAGAACTCTACTCTTCCAATACTCTAATAAGTAGCCTGGCTGATGTACTGGAAGTGGGAGAAGGAAAGACATGACAGGCTACCTACACTAATAAAGTGCTGATAGGAGCTGCGATGAATTGCCAAAATACAAAAAGTATTTTTCCTCTTTATAGCCCTTTTCTAACATTCAACCTCAGCTATACATTTGTTAAAGTTCTGTAGCTTGACCTATATAACAACAAGCATATAACTCATAAAGATGGAAGAGTAGCAAAAATGCTAGAGAGAGTGCTGACCTTTTCATGTGGTGGTTAATTCTTATATATGTCACAGTCTTACATCTTATGTAATATCTTGACCTATTGACCATAAAGAACTTCCATATAGTGTATACCGATAAATCAAGTGACGCTTTGAAGGGTTTTTTGCTACAATAATTTTTATAACAAAAACCTCTAACTGAACGTGGTACGGTTTAGCACTGAGGCTAATCTGTTAAGAAACAGAAGGGAAGGAATAGACTATAAAACAGGATACGGTACTAACAAATATTGTAAAGTTCTTATGTTTATTTAAAGAAAAACAGACTGCACTTGTCTCCTGCCCAGATACTGATCTGCCTTCAGAATTGAAAAATACATTTTTAAGACATCTTATTTGATGTCTTACTGGTTCTATTATATATTCAGAGCAGGTAGTCTAAAGCAAAGAACAAAGGCTGCATAATTCGAACTTTAACTCATAATTCACAGGCCGATGCCTCACTCAGCCTGCAACAAAAAGCAATTATTGCACTTGAGCTAACACCAGGAACAATATTATAAAAGGGGGTCAGTGACACGCCATTTTGTGGGAGAAAAGATGTGCGGTAAGAAAGTAAACTAAAAAATAATTACTTTTCTTAAATGTGCTATAATTTCACCTCTCTGACTGAAGAACTGTTCAAAATCAAAAAGGAACACACTGACATGACATTAACTGCTTGAATTCTTACCCTGAAGTATTTCTGGAATACAGTTAAAACAAATGATTAAGCATCTTTCTTTTTTAAAAAAATTTAAATACCTCATTTTCCCCTCTATGTTGTTAATTCAACAATTTCTGAAATACTTTAAACAATGCTAGCTTCAAAACAAATAGTAAGGCTAATCTGTTCCTGAGCAATCTTAATTTAAGGTAATCCTGTACAGTTTTGGTGTCTTTTGGTTTTAACAGTGACTGATTTCATTCTTTGAAACAATTGCTGTTCCTTTTGGAACAGGTAAATTGCTTCAGTGAGTGACAAGTTAGTCCTCTTGCTGTGAGACTGGAAGCTGCTCCTTCAATCAAAAGTAAGCTGCTTGGAAATAACTGATTTTATGCCTCACCAAGTCCGGTCTTGCCTGAATACAAGAGGACATTATCTTACTGCCTGCCACAGCTAAGGAAAAAGGCCCTGTGTGACTGACGTACAAAGGGCTTAGCCAGAACCGGTGCCTCCTGCTTAATGAGGGGAACAGGGAACGGAACAGAAATCTCCTTTCAGCAACCAGTGCATGCCGTGGAGGCAACGACTCCAAAAGACAGCACAAAGTTTGGTTCTCGGTGTAAGTAAGCATCCCTCAGCCACTCCCATGTGATGGTTTTTTCCCCTCACAGTTCTCAAATTGACGCATGTACTGGAAACATTTATGGATTGTGGAAATACTTAACACAACGTAATATGGGGGAAAAAATTGTCACCTCAACTCCCCAGCTTGTTCTTATTTTGCATTGTCACCTGTTAATCAGAGTGAGGATCAAAACACTCAACTGAGCCCTTTGAAAAATCAACTTGTAACCCGAGGCTTTTGCTTATGCTTACCTAGGTCTGCCCCACTCTCCCATAAAGCACTGCTTTATTTATCAGGACAGACTAATTAGCTTCTAACTTGTGCTGTCTCCAGCTTTGAGTGAAGCAAAGAAGCTGGATAACTGCTAGAGACACATTCCAGCAAATGGAAATGCAGCTGGGGCAGCTCTCATACCAATTCATCCACTGTGGGAAAAGAGAAGTTTAAACCAGTAAATGCAGTATCAGACAGTGCTTGACCTTTGAAACTGTGTGTCAGCCTTGGTGGGAAAACAAATATACCACTTGTCAGTAATGGGCATCTCTTCTACATGCGAACAACAGGCTATTGTATTACAGAAAAAAAGCGATGTCCTCAAGATCTTATACTAATCCTCCTGACGGTGGGGGGTAACCACCCCCCCCCAAAAAAAAAAAAACAAACCCACAACAAAACCAACCCCCCAAAAAAACCCACCAACCCCCCCCCCCGAAGATCAATGCTGTAATTGTTTTATTTTTTAAAAAAAAAAATTTACTGTACCAACTTAGGCTTTTGCTTCTAGATTCCAGGAGACTAAAAGACATGTCCTTGCAACATACAAACTTACTAATAGATGCACATAATCATCTAAAAATTGTGAAGATGAAACAAGAATAGCTAGGAACAGAGCAATGCAATGGAACAGCCTGTGCAAGAGTAGCACAGAAAAAACATCTAAAAACAATACTGTCCTCCAATTTCTTCCCCTCCCACATTTAAAATCTAATAATTTGGAGCTAATGATCAACATCATAAATAATAATTGATTTGCAATATTGTTTTGGAAGTTTAAAGACTGCACACAAATAGCTTAAGATGAAATAGCATAATAAGAACGTTATCCCAACTATAATACATCTGCTGAAGCATGTTTAGACACTAAACTGACTTTTTTTTAGAGGACACTTAATGCTATGCTAATGTCAGGATAACTAATCATGTTGTATTATAAACCTAGCATTTTTAATATTATTTTACCTGCATCTTGATAAGAAAACGACTTCAAAAATATCACATTAACCAATATGTCCCTCTTGTCTTACCATGGGAAATAAAGCAGTTTGCTTCTGAAATTAAACATAAAATGTAAGTGTCTGAAATTATTAGTTGCCTGCATATGTAATGGAATGCATGTCTGATAGGTTATACATATGTGCACTGCAGTAACCATATTAAGGGGGAAAAAAAAAAGGAATCAGCTCTGCAACTGATCTTATCTCGTGCTTGCAGACAAGCCAATCTGCTTAATCTAGAACAATCCGAAGTGACAGTCTCTCTCAGAACCCTCCAAGTTAGGTAAACCAATGACAATACCCTTGCAGGATCACTGTTTCTGCAATAATACACATAGGAAAAGTGAACCTTATACCCAGTTATTGCAACAGTTGGAAAGAGAATAACGGAGATAAAAATCTGTTTTACGATACAGATGTGATCCACTTAATGTTCTGTTTTGTGTAACTACAGTATCTACAGCACTTTGTGTCAGGGGGTTCTTTGCTTGGCAATGTTCATTAAGAGACTTTATATCAAGGCATTGATGCACTCCATCTGTTTTTAGCATATTGCCAGCGTAAATCAGCTTAAGGCAAATTTACACACCCCTCGCAAGATTAGAAGAATTCTCATTTGGCATAAATACATCAATTATCATATGGTCCATTTTCACGGATGCAAAGCAACTTGGAAAAAAGGCGAGCAGATGACTTCAGGGTGCCAATGAGCTGCCTGCTGTATGCAGTTCTCTAGTAGCCGGTAGGTCAGTGGACCTACACATCCATCTGATCTGCTAGCAAAGATGATGGTAAGGTAGTTTTATCCTTTGTCCCCAGAGATCTGTGATATCTGAACTACTGTCTTCTGTTAAACTGAATTATATGTCATCCATAAAACAAGGTTACTTGCTGATTTTTTGTATCTATAATATGTCTAATTTTCGTCCATTTACAAATTGTTAAAAAAATCACACTATACCACCATAGAAATAAAAATCTAGCATAAAAATATATCAAGCAAAGACTCTACTTGAATTAAATGAACTACCAGAATGAATCTTCTACCTTTACCTTTTATACTTTATCGCTTGAATTTAAACTGAGTTTTACAGCAAAGCATGCAGGAAAAAAAATCCATATTAAATTGTATGCTTTCATTCATATTTACTAAAGAAATTAAACAGCACTCTAAGGAGTGCTCAGACTCTACAACGGACAAAGACTACACCTTTAACAGGTAAGGTAAAGGATTAATGCCCAATTTTAAGAAAGAGTTGTTTTTAAGAATTAATTTTTTTATTTTTTAAAGATGAAGAATTATTAAAGACTAGATAAACTGCTGTTAAAGTTTTAGGAACTGAAAAATGGGAACTTTTTTTATCTTATCATAAAATTTAAGGCCAATCAACATGTATGTTTGTTTATCCATCCAGAATATTCACTGTGTCTAATTGGTTTGTATATTGGGCATGTGTGGCAGAAAACAGTCCCAACTGTTCCTTCCAGATGCCTGCATATAAACATAGGGTTTCTTTTGAAGTTACAAGATTTTTAAGGAGAAAGATGTCCTGCCTGCTTCCAGAATTCCTGGTTCATATCAGACTTACTCCAACCCTTTTTGATTTATATGAAAGTAAACTGGAAATATGTATAATTTTATTCAAGCTGAAAATAACAACAGTCCTTTAAGCGGAAACAAAAAGGGACTGCTTCGCACAGTCAACCAAAGCAGTGGTGTATATTCTATCCTCTCCCACATGCTGCAGAGATAGAAGGCCAATGTTCCTTTCTGAGACCACTAATCCACGTGGATACAAAGGGCAGCACTGCAGCCTGCACTTCTAATAACAGGACTATGCCCTGTTTTACAAATAAGCAACTTGCCTCATTTCAAGCATCTATTCATTGAAGTCTCCAATACAGATTTTCTTTCAAGGAAAATCTTCAGGTACCTACTACACTGCTGCTAATAGAATTCCAATTTATACTTCAAGACCAGACCACAAAGCACAATAAACTATTTTTTAAAGAAATATCCAGCTATCTTTTTTTAATCCTCCTCCTTTTATAAATGAGGTTTTATTACATTTTTTTTAAACCAGTTTTCAATATTACTTTTTAAATTGTCTGGTCTTGTATATTTATTAATATGATTAATGTGGTTAAGATTATTAATAACCTAAACCACTTCTCATCTCTGATAGAAGGTATTAACAACAAGGCAGAGATTCAGCATAGAGGCATTCTTAGTTTCCTTATGAGATGTCAGATAGTTGGAGTTTAAATACTACTTGAGTATTGAGCTTTCTACGCTGGGATAAATTGTTGTAGGCAACAGACTTCATTCTTACAGTATTTTTTTTCCTCATGTTTCTAGATTTACCTCCCGCCCCTGCCATTCTCATACATTTTCTGTTTAGAAATAGAACATCTTGCAAAAGACCTCAGTGAAGAGCCTCTGCTTATAACCACACCTAATATTCTAATAACTTGAAAAACCTTTTTATAAAGTGTTTTATGTCCATTGATACCCCATAAACAACACTGGGTCCTGTTATTAAGTTAGAATAAATCAGTATAAACTTCTGGCATTTGCTGTAAATTTGGCTAACCCTTTCTTTGGTGACATACAAAACTGAATGGAACTGCTGAAACTTGGAGCTGCGTAAAATGCAGTAACCGTGCAGAGATTCAACACTTCTCAAACTTAGGACTGCTGTAGTTCAAACCTCTGAGTTCCAGGTCTGAAGGGATCCCAAAGAACTCAGTGACTACTTGCTTTAAAAAAAAAAAAAAAAAATCAAGCTCCACATAACTTTCTGCCAAAAGCTACAAAGTACTTTGAGTTTAATACAAGGTCAGGATGAAAATGTGATTTAGTGAATTTTTACCAACCTACTTATCCTCTATCCCAGTTAAAAGACAGAGGAAGGGAGACTGAGGACACAGAATGCTGCACCAACGTTAACACCAACAAAGCAGGGGACTTCCCTTGGCATAAACCATGATCCACTATGCCTGGACACACGAAGAAAAAGGGATAGTGGCAGATCTTCCCTGGGCAGACACCCGAGAGGAGTAACAGGGCAAGGCAGGTTTTGCAGGTTTTTACCAGATTAAATAAAACAAAGTCTTGCTTGCATCAGAAAGACTCATCCAATACATAGGAGATAGTAATCTTTTCAAATTGATGACAAATGTTGTAACAAACCTGTTCAGCTAAAATGTCACCTACAGAAAGCCCTGGATTCCCTCAAGCTGTCCAGAATAGCAAAGAGCTCAAACTGCAAGCAAGGTGACCAGGTTTGTAACAGAATCAGATGGAACTGCTGTCATCTCTTTCCGTTGGTATTCTCATCTGTGGGATTTTAACAGTTGCTCTGATTAGCCCTGAGCCAGGAATCAGCATTAAAATTCACAGGTGCAGAAAGACCAAGTGCAGAACTGATAAGCTAGTGAAGTGGTGCTTGTATCCTGGCTTTCAGTACGCATAGACAGAGCAGCACTCTGGCTGTTTCACCTATGTCACCTGCCTTGTTTAGAACATTAACATTTGTCAGATCAGAAGGAGAACTTCAAAGCAAACTCCTGCTCTGAAATGATATTGAGTAGGACTCACTCCTGAGTTAGAAACTTATGGTCTTTTGCAGTTTCATAATTTCTTCAGCAAGGTCAGAGTAAATCATGGAGAAACTGGAGTCATGTTTTAAGATTAGAATAAATATGCCAGTTACTATTCCCCTGGCTTGATTCACCCACCTCCTATCTTTGATGTAGATAAATAGCTGTAAGTAAAGGTTCCTGCTGTGAGAAAGTTTGACCTGAAACCTTGGAGAAGTATGTTTCTCTGAACGTGACTGTTAGCATGTGGAGTTGTGGGCTAGCAGCACAGTCTTATTCAGGCACTACATGTCTCAGATCAGCAAAATACAGAGGGAGAATGAAGCCAGGATATGCTGCAAAGAGGACAAACAAAAACAAGTGAAAAACTGTAAAGGGAAGAACTCTTTGGAGGGAAATTTACAGAAATGGAAATAATACAAACTTGGACAGAAAGGAAAAATTAAAAATTCAGGATTATAAAAGTGCTTCAAGACCCTCAGTTAATATAACATATCATAGGATTTACAGAAGTGAGTTATGCAACTGTGCCTCTGTTAGCTCCATCTTCCACTCCTTCACAGTTTCTATTCCTGCTCCTGTAACCTCCACTTGGCCACCAGAATTGTTTTACTGGGCAATTTTTTTCTCATACTTATTTGCTGGGTTAAACACCATAATATTTCTACATATTATATACTATATATAAGTGCATACATATGCATACCAGATTAGGTAAAAACAATATATGAAACCCCTACCATTTTCCATTACAGAAATAACTTTTCAGCTCATTCCCAAGTATGTTTCTGATGAAACCAGATACATACCTTATTTATTCACTCAGCATAACCATTTGTGTGAACAATTTTGGCATTTTTTAATTATTATTATTTTGGAAAGAGGCATGGAATCTATTTACATTTTTCATGAATAGTGGCTATTCAGAATATACAAACTGAGAAATGTTGACACATCTGCCATTAACTTGTAGAAAAAGGACTGTCTGTTCCTTCATCTTCCTTATTTGAATTCTTATCGCTGTTTATTCTCAGACTTTTTCAACAGCTGATAACGACAACTAGTGAACATATTTCATAGTACAGCTCAAGACTGTTGTTATTCTTGTTACTCAGCTAGGATTTCTTCAAGATCATTCACAGTGTTTTTCTGAATCATATTTAGTAATGGTTGATTAGAACAATACAAAGTTGAATCCTGCCAGATCAGTTTCTAAAAATGTCTAGCAAGACATAGCATGCAAGAAGAAACCTTCTAGAGAAGACTTCTATTAAAATCAAACAATACAATCCTGCCTACAGTCTTAATCTAAATTACATTTCAGCTTATTAAAAAAGTGTGACTTTGCAGATCAATTACTTACAATGCTTCCATCCCACAAGATCGTGCCATTACATGTACTGCTGCTACCAAACTATGAATATAATCCTTGTCACTTATAATTCCCTTATAATTGAACTAAAACATTCTCTGCCTAAACATGATTTTTTTTAAAAACCTTGTTCTCAAGTGGCTGCAAATCAAATCATTTTAGGAATCAGTTTGGGTTCAATCAAACTAAAAATTCAAGGGCTGTATTTAAGCAGTACTGTGATTTAAAAGCTCATGGAGAAAGAGCATCAGAATCTTCTCTGGCATTTACGAATCTTCTGACATTATAACTTGCAGACATGTAGAGGCCTAAAAGCTGTAGCATTATTTATTTAAACTCTAGAAATGAAAATCTAAGCTTTCGTATGAGAAAAATTTGATACAATACATTTTCTTCTGGTATGAATTACAGTTTGAAAATAAATGTTATTCAAAGGATGTACAACCACTGGAATAGACCCAGTTCATTTCACTGTTTTTTTGCAGGCTCAAGAGAATGGACAGTTTGTTTTTCCAGCAGAATGTGGGCCTCTTCACAAAGAATTGCAGCAGGAAGGAAGCACTCAGTGAGCGTCCCACTAAAGACAGCAACTGTGTTGAAGTAATTATATGTCATTCCTACCTGCAAAGCCTCAACAAAACAGTGCAAGAAAAGTTTTGGGCACTCTAATGAATAAACAATCTCATTCTTCCTTATCAACAATTCAACAGCACAGAAAATGTCTTGCCAATAAGAAACAACCTGCCTCTGGAATCCAAGAAAACAAAGGGGAAGGCAACAAACAAACCCAGCATTAGTTCTGGGGGTCTTTCATTCCCCAAGAAATTTCTTTTCAACAGAAAGCTCTTTACCTCAGTCTGAAAGAGACAAGGAAAAATGCTTCCTTAAAATCTCTCTATCCACTTTGTTATCTGCTTGTTATTCCCTTGTTTTTTCTGCTCGATTTGAAACTTTGCCCTACTCAAAGGAAGAAACTGTTTCTGGCAACAGCCTGTCTTCTTACAACTCTGTAGAGACCTAAACTCATCCTGTCTTGTCATAGCAATGACAAAGCGAAACAGTTTGATGCTGATGGGAAGGGACAAGTTCTGTCTACAGAAATATAACTAACTGTGCTATTTTCAAAGAAAATTGGTGTATCGCATTTATGTGAAAAAGGCTTTGATAGTGGGGGCTGCAGGGGTGACTTCTGTGAGAAGAACCCAGGAGCTGCCTTCATCTTGGACAGGGCCAATTCCCACTGATTCCGAAAAGGACAGCTGACCGGAGCCGAGTGATGTTGGTAACACTTCTGTGACAACGTACTTAAGAAAGGGTAAAAAGTGCTGTGCAGGAGTTGTATGATAGAGGAATGAGAAAAGTGAGAGAAACAACACTGCAGATGCCAAGGTCAGCAAAAGGAGGGGGGGCACTCCAGGCACCAGAGCAGTTCCCCTGCAGCCCATGGAGAAGACCATGGTGAAGCAGGTTGTCACCCTGCAGCTCATGGAGGACCACAGTGGAGCAGATATCCACCTGTAGCCCATGGAGGACACCATGCCAGGGGCAGATATGCTTCCAAGGAAGATGTAGACTGTGGAGAGCCCACACAGGAGCAGGTTTTTGGCAGAAACTGTGGCTGGTAAAATCCACACAGGAGCAGGTTTTCTGACAGGAACTGCAGCCTGTGAGGGATCCTGAAAAACATGGGAAGAACCCACATTGGAGGAGAGGAAAAGCATGACAAAAGAGAAGCAGAGATGAAGTGTTATGAATGGCCTGCAACCTCCATTCCCCATCCCCATGCACTGCTTGGTGTTGGGCAAGGAGGAAGCAGAAGAGTTGGGAACAAAGGAGTCAAGTTGAGCCTGGGACTTCAAACATCTTTAGATCCATAGGAGAAACATAAGATGTGCAAAACTCTCCACTCAGATGTTTTCTGGCACCTATACAGCATGGAGTCTATGATATTCATCTTAGATTAACAATTGGCAATAGCTACACTCTGTACTTAAAATATCGATACACTGTGCATTTTAGTTGCAAAGAGCTGAATAATCACAAATTGAGCCTGATCTCCTAAGGAAAAAAAAGTTTTGACTGCTCAATAAGGGCACATCACTAGACATACTTCTTTGTTTCTAGAAAACAGTTAACTACATTTTCTGGGAAAGAGAATGTGTATAGAATAATGATATATTTTTTTAAATGTTTAAAGCTGTACTTTTCTTTTGCAAACACAGAGTACGAGGAGAAGTTACTGCATTTTTACCTTTCCCACACTGGCATAGCCAGAAGTCCTCTAATAACCTGTCTTGCAGGGGGAGTCTACAAAAATAATTTTGTCAATACAAAAATTAATATACACTTTGATGGTAACAAACAGATATGTAGCCAGACAAAAGATTTCTGATATTTTGGACTTTCTAACAACAACAAAAAAACCCTATACCATATCTTGAATGCAGCTGAGATGCCTGCATTTTAATTCCTGCAGCCTTCCTTCTTTAAATGTTACCCTGTAAAGTTTATTTGCTGAGCATCAGCTAAAACTATGTATGTCTCTGGTTTTCATCAGCATAACAAATTCTTTGGGCTTCAAGATCTTTAGGGAGAGAACACATCTCTGTGTGGTCTGTATACAACCTTAATATATATCTACATAAATACATTTATTCTGCATTTCAGAAGAGGTAGTAGCAGATTAAAATCCCTGTATTTCAGAGACGTTCTTTTCCTGATTAAATTCCTGTTAACAGTCGGTATGGTACTAAGTGCAAAGCAAGCCTTTGGAGGTTCAAATTGTTGTTTCAGGAAAGCTCTGGAAGGAAGAGTGACATCAATGAAAATAGTGCAGGTTTTCAAAGGAGAGAAAAGATTAGAGCCTAGTAAGGTTTTATTATATATATATATATATACACACACACATACATGGGTGTATATAACTTCTACTTCCAAACACAATTGTATATTTTCATTCTATTCAGCAGCAGTGGTCATACATTTTAGCATAATTCCTACTACGTTAATAGTACAAAAGCAGCTCTGAGGAGGTAGTGACAGACGCATCGTTAAAAATGTGAACTCAAATGCTGGCTCCAAGCTGCCACTGGGTTGTGGCACTGAGGTCTCCTCTAACTGGTTATGCAGCTGCCTTCAGATCCCTGGGAGCACATCTGCGGCAGAGCTGCTGGGAAAATCAGTCACATTGCTCCTACCAGCAGTTGTTCCAGGTTGCATACAGACAGCAAAACTCTCCCTCTGCACTGACAAAACAAACGAAACCTACAAAACCAACACTCACACACACCACCACCAAGAAATCCAGTCTGGAACATTAGTTTTATGGCTTTAAGAGATCATTCATGACATGATACTACTGCATTGAGAGCCCCAGTTGAGAGGCAAGTTGAGGCTCCAGGTTTCCAAATTCTTCCATGTATTGTGTGTTAACATCCTTTTCAGAAACAGAAACGTTACAGAAAAATTGAACAATCAGCAACAATTAAAAAAGAATCAGGAAAAGACCTATGAAGGCATTAACAGATTAATTCCCAAATCAAAGTGATGGTACCAAATGAAATAAAAATAAAATTATGATGTCAGAAATCTCACAGGATTATTTTTTTGGGGCTGGGGGTTTGTTTCTGTTTTTGACAAGTCCCTCTTTATTCCTTAGGCACTTCACTGACAGTCTGCTGAAACAGTTACATGGATTACAGTTACTGTAACAACAGTTATTGATCTAGGAAATGACTGAAAAAACTATATCACATATTAAGGTGCAAATTTTAACAAAAGCTTACAGCACCTCATCAACTTAATGACAGGCTACACAATTCTACGGCAAGCCCCTAAAAATTTTGCTTGATACTAGACCTATGCCTTAACCATCACTACCTCCTGAATTTCAGGTAGTGCTTTTTATTCTTATATTCCCTGATTAGCCAAGAATCAGGCGTATCTGATTCCCTTTAAGTAAACCACAAGACTTTCTACCACCAGTAGATAGTTCCCTGAGCACATGGTCTGGAATCAAAGAATTGTTTGATTGTTTTGATTTATTTACACTTGAGTCAGTTAGGTTTCAGGAATTGAGCTGCTTGTACTCCTGC
Source organism: Falco punctatus (assembly GCF_963210335.1). Taxonomy (NCBI): domain Eukaryota; kingdom Metazoa; phylum Chordata; class Aves; order Falconiformes; family Falconidae; genus Falco; species Falco punctatus. The sequence continues at coordinate 26,853,282 of NC_137590.1, read as the reverse complement.
CCCCGGGGGATTAACATAATGGCTCACTTTGTTCAGTCTTTTCAGTGCATCCGGAAGTCAACCATCTGAATGCTATTTTATATTTGTTCAGCCAGCATCAGTCTCCCAAAAACAATACCGTAGTTCCAGCCTTGCTGCTCTGTCATTGCACGTGCTCCTACTGAAATACAAATAAGAACCATTTTCACTGTATAGCTATATTTTGCCGGAAAATACATGGATATATCCAAAATTAATTCTTCTGTCCCCCAACTTAAATAAAACACTTAAATTCTTTAGATAATGGTTTAGTGGATTACACATGGGAGCTTGGATATGGGTTCAGGTACTTCACAGCTCTTATCACATTTACAAAGTGTGACTAGATGCCATGCAAAATAAGCCTCTCTGAATTTCCCTCCCCCCTCCTTTTCTTTTTTATTCTAAATATGTCTAGAAGTACTGTGAGAACTCACTCTCTTTTTTGTATCAGCATGAGCCTGGAGTGGTGGGGCAGGGAAGGCTAGTGTGGAAAGCTAGGTGGAACAGAGAAAATAATGAGCCAAAACTCCTAATGATAGGCACCCCAAATAGCTGGATGTGTCTAGAATACATATCCAGAGCTGTAACTGTTCCTGTATTTTCTGATCCTTTGAAACAGGCAGAAAATCTGATGTCTTAAGCCATTCTTAAGCATTAAGAATGCTGTATTTAAGCTTTGTGCCAGAAGCTAGTAAAAATTAATAGCGCTTTTTGCTCATGGCAAAAGAAAATTGGTTTATTACTTTATGGGTAAATTTGTTCTTAATAATTTTCTCTGCAGGGGCTGGGAAGACATTGGTTTCCACAAGGAGCATTTTTCTTTCTTGGGGGTCCCAACAGCTAAATAAATAAATAAATAAATAAATAGTTTAAAAAGAAGAATCTAAAAAGTTTTAAAAGAAGGATATATACATTTATCTCACTATGAAGTACCAGCTTTTTTTTCCAAGTACTGACAGCCAAATGGTTCTTTCAATTCCCTAGCATTTCAAGAACAGCATGAGATTTGCAAAGGCAAGAGAAAACAATGCAGAGTGAAAAGTACTGATTAACTTGTGGTGGCTCACTGAGTCAGAACGTGGCTCCCTACTGCATGTCTCTAACAATCTTAAATCATCTTTCCCTCCCAGAAGCACCCAGGATAATTTGATCTCTCAAGGTAACAAAGTTAATTCCTTTAATCCAAAGTAAAAAAAGCTTTAAAAGTTTCTTATGGGTGGAGGATTTTGAAACGTTGCATTTTTAATTGCTAAATTCCAATTAAAGAGTTGAGATGGGCATTACCAAGCAGTTAATTTTTTTTTCCTTTTAAAGACAGACACAGCTATTTCTTACAAAAGAGCCCCACAGTTTTATGCTAAGAAAACATTTTCTATCTGATCCTACTTTACTGCTATTTTCTTTACTATTGGCTCCCATTTTAATTATTAAATGGTATCTAAATGGTGGTGGTCTGATCATTTTACTTCCTCCACCTTTTTTTTTTTTTCTTTTTTAGTACTGCTCTACTAACCCAAATTCTTTAAATGAATATACATGGTATGCATACACCACATATACGTATACTAGAACAGGTATATTCACCAGAAAAAGGACAATGAAGGAACATCTGAAATGCACAAATGGGTTTTACATGATAAAGGTACCATGTAATCAAGGTGTGTTTGTGCAGTTTAAGGTACATGGATGTAAATACCTAAATTGCTCAACAGGGCCATTAATTCACTCAACTCACATTACAGAAGTCTCTAATATCACAAGACTCTAGGTGCAACTAGTCTAAGTATAGAAATAGGGAACTGAGCACACATGTTATTCTAAGGCTTAGTGATACCAGGAGAGAAACATTTGTTGTCTTGGGAATATGACGTTAGAGCACATGTTTCTCTCATGTTTACATTAGAAGCTGTTACAGTCAGGATCCTTGAAGCATCACCACAAAGAAACAACATTTCCTACCAACTGGGAGGTCTATTAGGATTTTCAGTAATTATTGCCTTCTTTCATTAGAAGTTGTTTAAATTTCCACTTTATTACTTCCAAATAGTATAGTATTACTACAGTAATTACTTTATTACTAGTATCATTAATCAGGGGGAGATGGATGACACAACAACAAAACACTCAGAAGCAGTTCCATTACATCTTTCATGCATACCACCAAGCTTGGTTTTGCCTTTCTTTTTCTTTGTTTCTTGATTGCATGTTAGGCATTCCTATTTGGAAACTATCATCATAGAGACTGAGTCTTCAAATCATCTGTAGTGTTTCTTCCATAACTGTCCCTCCCTTCTCCCCGCTTTTAGTCTTTCCTTCCAAAAAAGTTGCTTCTCTTCATTCACTGTGGTTGTCTTCACTTTTTTCACTTTTTGAGTTTCGAGGAGCTTAATGTCAGCTCATTCCTTGTTTCATCTAGTAGATGCATGTGATCTGTTGTTTTCAAACTTATACTTTTGTCACTACATCTCTTTGCATTTCTGTTAGTTGTTCAAATCCTGTCTTTTTTGCTATCAGCTGATCCTAAATTATTCAGCTGATGTATAAATTCATTCCCAAGGTTTTCTTTACATTCTCTACAGGATGAACAAAGAAGAATGAATACCAGAAGGAAGTAATAAAAGTTTCTCTAAGTGTCTCCATCTACTTCCTGCAAGTTAGAGAGGACCTTCAATAAATTGTTCCATTTTTCATTCTTCCCCCATTGAACCGCGATTCCCTTTCCATTTGAGGTTTGTAAACGAAACTTTGCAAGCACTTTGCACTCTGTCCTGAACTAAACTCCCTGCTCAAGAACATCCTCCTCTACTTCCCAACTGCACCCACTCCAGAGCTGGCTTCATCCACAGGAAGAGCTGAAAGTTAGGTATAAAACAAATCCCTTTGCAGTAGAGGGGAGTTACAGACTTCACTGATCAAATCCTGCAATTTCCATGGCCGCCCCTTGTTATCATCATCCTCCAACACTGCTCAGCCTTCATCCCACAACCGGTTTTCTCAGAGAAGAACAGCTACTCACTTTTCTGCAGGGTTTTAACAAACACAGGATAGCACCTACCAAAAATGTCGCTGACCAAATGGATGCTGTAACACAAACCAAGCTTGCTTTGAAATGTCTTTCTGTAACAACACTGCAAGGCCATGAATCTTGTGCTTTTGCTTTCCCAAGGGGAGACAGTTGCACAGCTACAGCTTTTAGATGCTGATGTTGTTGGCCTCCTAGGTCAATCAACTTCTTATTAAAGACAAATTCAAGATGGGCAAAACCTTACAAAATCATTTTATTAGACTTGAGCTACCTTATTTTCATAACTTCTGGAGCTAGAACTAAAAAAGCAAGCACACAAACTTGTTTTAAGTCTCAAAATGTGTGCTTGTGTATACACACATACATGTAAAAGCATACATAAACATGTATATACAAGTACACAAATACATAGACGTGCTTGCTGTTATAGCACTAACAAAACCACAGTGATCCTATACTGTTTTGTTACTCTCGTAACCTAAATGCCCAGCTCTGCAGCTCTTCCTCATATGTCAAATATCATCTCTCATGGTGTACCTAGACTTACTCACTTCAATAGGTATGCTTATAGTGTAATACTTCATAAATAAATGTCTAGAAATCAGGTACTAAAATAGCCCAACATTAATTAAGCCCCAATGCTAAAGACTGAAGGGAGTTTCTGAGGTTAGCTGTCATTAGCTATATCAGGAGAGAGAAATGACAAACCGTTGTCTTGGGAATATGACATTAAAACACAAAAATATTAAATTAAACATTGTTGTGCTTTGGTAAATGTCAACAGCTACCTCAGTGGGAGAATGACAGGCCTCTGGCAGAGGAGTTCAGTATAAAAGAACAGATTTCAAAAAGAATCTGTTTTATTCTTTAAAAGGAACTGTCAACACAAGTCACGAAGGATGACAGACAGAAATGAGATTAGGAACAGCCTTTTAAGAAACCTGTCATCCTAGGAAATCAATAGGAAATCATTAACTAAGAAATGATAGCATCTGCTATCATGGGATTGAGCGTTATTATACAATCTTCTCTTCTCATTTCATTAAAAATAATAAAGATATTTTGCACTTTGGGAAGACGTGGAAGCAATGTAACTGGACTGTGCTTCACTCTCCATAAATAAAAAAAAATACAGCTTCCTATACAAACATATCACAAACCTAAGGATCATCTCAAAGAAGATGACAGTAATAAAAGAGTAGGCTTTATGATTACTATTATCAGGGCAGTCAGTTTGGGTCCTGTTCTGTGTCAGATACTGTACAAATACTATATATATAAATATATATATATACACACACATCAGCACTGGATAGATGAAGTGTGCAACATATTTTATCCAGTTAAGATATCTTTTTTACAAGTAGCACTTCATAAAATAACCCAGAATGATAAGCAGAAAATCCATATCTAACTTATTCCATTAGTTCAAATCAGAAATCATAGGTAATCCCTCTAAGATATTGAAGCCTCAACAGAACATCAGATTTCTGGACCCTGTTATCATCTTTTCCAGGCTGTAAATCTACACTGACATCCACAAACCTATAAAAGCTACTGATCTTGAATCCAACAACACAAAACTACATAATTAATTTCTAGCTTGTCATTTTATTCTGCATTTACTCAAAGTCTGCCTACGCCTAACTTCCTACTCTAGTTAGCTAAACTGACTTGTATAAACCTATTTTTGGGGGTGGGGAAACAAAGACTGCTTAGCTAAAAATAAATTCTTAAGATATATATCTTATTAGCACCTATAGTTAGCCCCTGTTTACAGACACACCTTGTGTGTCATACATTTTTGTAAGACAGTGCTGTTCTGATCACATGCGGATCAGAAAGAAGCACAATAAAAAGACAGAGAAAATGAATAAGTTTAAGTGCCTGAAAACAGAAATATCTTCTCCACTACAGTTACTAGGTATTTTTGTAACATAAATACCCACCAAAACACAGTAATACCAGCTAGAAAAGTAAACATGAAAAAAAGAATTCAAACTGTGGATGCATCTAAAAGTTGCGGCAATTTCCAGAAAGCATTTACCACTTGCATACTATCTTGACTAATGACTTTTTTCAGCTTATACTTGAAGTAGCAAATCACATCCTATTAAAATACATAGTAATTTATTATTTTCATACCACTGAACCAAGACTGTTCTTGCAGTGATACTAAATTAGGCGTTCGTTTTTCAGATTAGTTAGCAGGTCTTTCAAACGTGCAAGCTGAAGATGAAATTAAGAATGTTTGGGCTAACATAACTAAATGTTAGCTTTCAAACTCCAAGTAACAATTACCAGGTAGAAAGTTCTGCCAGTATAAGGCATGTTGTAAACACTAACCAGTCCACCTCATTTAAAGTCACCTGTTACATGCCTTCATTAACAGCACAGATTTATTGAGGGATTTTTCCTTTCGTTGTATTAGGAAGAAGTCCCACGATCATTTCCAGTGTGAGATCTATAGGGAGAGTGTCAAAGAGTTGACAGACAGCATTAAATGCAGTACCATCAATATGGTACTACAAAACTATGCAGCTGTTTTTATGTGCCACCTCACACGAGCAAATGTCCTTCTTTATTCATATTAGAGTTAACCTAGGTTATATATGTAAATATATTTTGCTCTCATTTCCTCAGGCTATCTGCTTTGGTGGCAAGTACAAAGGATGAACTGAGACAGATGAAAAGGACCAGTCACTAGTGGTAGCCTGTTACATTACAAAATACATATCTCATACACAAGACCTTGTAAAAGGAGTGTAATTTTAAATGCAAGATATTGTCAGCTAAATAGCATTGTAATTGTTAATTTGGCAGACACATGGTTTTAATGAAGCTGGAAAAAAAATCCTTATAACTAGTGTAGTTGAAAACTATGAGCTGAGAAACAATTACTTAATCTGAAATGAGATTTGTTACATAAATCCATATAAAGCAATTGCTAACGGGTTTCTACTTCTTTACCCTCTATTAGTTCTCTTACATCAGCCTTCTTATTGATCCCTTAAAAAGGAAAAATCATAATGTCAGTGTAATTATCAAATGCTAAGGCCTTGGAAAATGTCCTGCTTCCTAAGATACCACTAATTTTAGTTTCAATTCTCTGATTTGTTTCCTTTTCTCAAGAGCAATAATCTGTTTGCTGAATGAGACCCTTTCTTGCCTTTTCAAATTCCAGGGGCTGTTTGCTAATTATAAAATTCATCATGATGAGAAATGAATTTGCTCTTTCCAGACCACTGTCATGTGTTCTGAGAGGGAAGGATCAAAAGTCAGTTTCAGCTCATTACCTTTTATTCTAGTTAGAAGTTCAACCTAGAATATCGGGAAACAGAAAAAGAGAAGCGGAAGGCGGGGGATAAAAGGAAGGAGGGGAGGAAAGGAAGGAACTAAAAAAGAGAAAAAATGAGAGAAAGAAAGAGAGAAGAACAAATCCCCACACTGCGAGCTCACTGAGTTGGACCAAGCCAGAATACTCTAGCAGAAGGCTCTGTGAGAAATACCTCCCCCCCAGCGTGCATGCTGAGTGAACTCCTGATGATAATAAAGCTCTCAGATCCACACAAATGCAGAGAGCTTATGTTAGCTCTTTGATCCACACATCTGACAAAATCAGCAGCATAGCTCTTAAGTAAAATTTTTGCAAATACTGGAACATTTCTGGTTCAACAGTCTACCTGCTCTGGGAAATGCAACCTGAACCATTTCTTGTCCTTGAATACTATGGTCAAAGAAGTAGTATCCCTTTTTATAATGTATCAGATCATAAGATTTAAAAAAAATTAAATGCTCTTGTGGATAAAAATAACATCTGAAAGGGCTGGTGTCAATGATCATTAGACTATCTCCTGAGTTTTTAATAAATCCTATGAGAAGTTGGGAAAACGATTTAAAGATTCAATGGCAATGTTTTAAGGATGATCAGATATGAAAGTAAGTTAAATTATCTCAGGTGATCATTTTCATTATAGGTTATGAAGATGCTTTTTTCTTTGATATCCCTAACCCATATAATACATTCATAGAAAGACAAACTGACAGGGAAAAAGTTCCTCCCACCTTTCACAACTTTGACAGAGGACTAGCATTCCAGGGCAAAAAAAAAAATAATATGCAAAGACAGTAGGAGAGGATGTGTACCACCATCTTCCCCGATAGAGTACTGCCAGATAGAAAAAATCTGAGTGCAGAAACAAGGCTTTGCTCTTTGATGAGGCTCAGACAGAAGACAAATGAGTTTCTATATATTGCTCAGTGTGTTAAGAAAGAGACACCAAAATTTGGTTCCAGGCAGTACACAACTAAATTCAACACAGAGTAAGAAAAGAACTATTATACAGCTCATCTCCTGCTATCACCTCACACCTGTAAAGATACCTAGCATAAACTTCTAACTTATTTCCATCTCCTTGAATGCTCAGAGAACTTAGGACAAGCAGCGGAAATGTGTTATCACTTTTCATACCTTTTTTTTTTTAAAAAAAAAAATCTTTCTTCCAAGATCAGGCCTCCTAAAGGTCTCAGAATTCCTATTACACTCTAAAATCTTTTTACAGGTTTACACCTTTCTTAGTGTAAGGTGTTCAGAAGTGAATGCCACTGTGCAAATAAGGTCCAACTGACATATAGCCTAAGAGGAAAAATTACTTTCCTTCTGGAACTTCTGTGACCACATATCAGAATGCTAACTACCTTTCTTAGCAATTATAGTATATCCTCAACTCATACATTGGTGAGTAATCTAGGGTAATCTAATTATGATCTAGTGTTACCTCTAAATTAGTTTCTAGCCAGTTCTCACTGTCTATTTGGTTTCCTCAGTGCAGTATTTTGCAGCAGTCTTTTCAGAATTTCATCTTAATTTCTTAATCAACCTATTTCTCCAATGTATTATGTTCATTTTGAGCTATGATCTAAGAAACCAGTAAAAAATAATATTTTATTATACCTAGGAAAGACCTCTGATTTCATGTATCTGATTTTATTAGAATAACTAGAATAGTTATAGTTAGAATAGCATGAATAATTCACTAATTGGAATTCAGTAGTTGGAATAATTCAAAAAATATAATAATGAAGAATAATTCAACAGTGAGAATAATTAGAAAACTAGAGTAACTTTTATTTTCAGTATCTGCGGCTGTGCATGGTCATATCTAGGAGTGCACATTACTTCAACCTTCTGACATGACTCTGGTAAATAAGAGCTCCAAACCGGCAAAGCAGACAATTTCTGAATAATACGTAATTTAAGGGACCTCTTAAGGATATTCTGAGACAAATCAGGATCTTCTAGAAGCAGGGAGTTTTCTGAGAGTCAGAAGCATCACAGTTTAGCCCCCTGGATTCAGCTAAACAAATTATATAACACAATGAGACAAATGTCATCCAACATTTTCACTGACAGATTAGAGAAGATTCTACACATTTGTCCAAACTGCCTCTCTGTCTAAACAGCCTGTGCTGTTTAGTACAAGTGAGAGAAATCAGAAATAAGACAGCAAACAGAGGCCAGGGGGTGGGTGGGGGTGGTGTAGTTTTAAGAATGTAAGAATTTACCTGTAGAGTACTTTAAACTGGTTGTAGTTTTCTGTGTTAAACCTAATGGCTGCATGGGCTTTTCAGGTTATCTCTGTATTACATATTTCATGTGCTTGACACAGCAACGATTGATAAGTGTTGTCTATTCTTGTGTACCCCCTAAGCAGAGGATGAGGAATTGTACCTCTTTTTTTCTACATTTCTATCTGAACTCTAAGCACAGAAGTAGATTTACCTTGGAAAATAGTAAGTAAGAAAAGACCCAATTTTAATTCAGACATGGACCCCAATATATGACTTACTAACAAAAGTTTATCTTTACTAGCAGACTCCACTTAAGCCTTTAAAGCTGGACTAAAAATTCTGGTTGTGTTCCAAAAAACACAGCAAAACCACCTGTTGATATCTGTGTGATTTCACTGAAGTCTCCCTGCATGTAACTCACTGTCATTCCTTCCAGTAAGACCAGAAATCATCCAGCAAAAATTAGATCATTTGACACCAGCTATAACCATTTCAGAGCACAAGTTCTTTCATTATTTTGAACTGATTTTTAATTTAGCATACTTCACATATCATACATTAACTCCTTGTCACAGTTTGGGCACCTATCAAATTAGTACAAAGATTCCAAAACACTTAGCTGATTTTTGGATTATCAAAAGTTTGTAGTCCTATCATTCACTCATTACTTGCACCTTTTCGGAGAGCATTGTCTTCCGGACACAAAAAGAAGAAAAAAGCCTACTCAAGCAATTGGTGTCTGGGCTCCAGTCTGCAAATCTCAAATTCAGACTTTTCTCATCAAACAGGTATCTATCAGCATAGGGACTATGCTACAACGCAGCTTTGCCATGTGCTTTTCCACCCCAGCAATTTCAAATCCGCTATTTAGTTTTACTCAGTTCTTTAAAACATACACAGCCATGCTGAGCTAAGCAGGCTTGGCACAGGGACAGAAAAGATTGGCACACAAGTGAGGACTCAAACTGTCTGCTTAAGGGACTGCCCTCAGGGTTTAAGAGAACCTGCACACACTGCTTATTAGGAGCTCCCATCAGCCCAGAAAGATAAACACTTGCAGGGGGCATCCCAACGTGACAAGCGGAGGGAGCGCATCATTCAAGCACATGCAGCTCACCACGTGGCGAGAGTGCAGTCGACCCTCTGACCAAACACCATTTATCTGTATGTGTTTTAGCAGCAGTTTTCCAGCAAACTGATCTGGGAGAGGAGCTAGTTAGAAAAAGAAATAGGGGGAAAAAAATAATCAAATCACATTTAGTTTTCTTTTAGTGTGGGGCCCTGGACTGTGATTTTAGCATACATGGCAGATTCTCACTGCAAAGAACTGCATTGGAAAGAGAGAAAAAGTAATTAAAAAATCAACAGTAATGACAAAACTGAGAGGTAAGAAAGAAAAAGTACTCTTTTAAGATATACATTAAAACTGATACTTCTGGCCATTGTTAGAAGAAATAAACAGAATTGCAGTAAGATCGGGGGAAAGAATAATTTCATACATTAAAAAATAAATTCATGATGCTTCACCACCACAGGTGTTGCAGCAGCTGTATCATAACTCTTTTGTCAGACTTTAAAGGCCTTTTGTATTTCTGCTGTTATAAATGCATGTTATTTATAACATTTCTACAGATTTTATTTGCATAGCTCTAGCTCAGTGCTCCTCTTGGACTTAAGGAAAGATACAGGAAACTTATACTTAAGTGTAACACAAACCTAGAGGAAATTAAGAGCTGTTCTTATGGGTTCCTTCATGATGTGCAAGCATAACCCAGTAACTACATCATCGTCATCTTTGGAAAACATTTTGATATTCCTCCTAACTTTTATATAGCAGCAATGTCGTCCACAATTGGATACAACTGCCGAGGGAATTCATCTCATCTCACAAACTGAATGAGACAATCCAGGGCCTGCACGGGGTTACTTTCCTCCCCAGGTGTTATACATTTTTCTCCCTTGCCAGAAACCTATCCTAAAGATAAGTGTTTAGGGACATACGCTGGAGAGAAACACCTACTGTCATGGCATATGTGAGCTCATGAGCTGTAGGAAAGACCTACTCAAGTTTTGGCAAGGTCTAGTAGGTGACTTTAGCATAGTCTCCTTAAGCATGGTCTGAAGGAAGCAGTGTATCTGTTCCACAATCAAAGTTAACTCTGCCATTTCACTAGCTTTGCCCAAAAGTAATTTCCTGCTTTGTTTTATTCAATTTGCCTTTTTGAGGGGAAATTTTTCAATGTGGCTCTTCAAAAGAGCAAAAATCTCATACACATATATCTATTCTCTCTTTTTCTACATTGTTTTTCTCTATTGTGATAAGAAAACTAATTAAAATATCCAATTCTTTCAAAAGGAAGGACTGGAAAGTTCTAAATACAAAGAACTCCACCGACCGCAAGCCTTGGTATCAAATGTATTGAAGGAGCATGATGGTTGATTTTAGATCTTGAGCCAATATAAAGCAGACAGATGCAGGATGGAAAATGCCAAATGCAACATCTAGCATGGCCCTGAGTCTAAACAACATTGTTCACTGCGTTATACAAAAACATGTCTTGAGCAAAGTTTTCTGCAGTTCCAAAAACTTAAGTATGGTAGACAATGAAAGAGCAATGTGCCAAGCAAAGATGCAATAACACACAGTTCTTAGAATATAAAAAAGTCAACAAAAATATTCCACACAATTCAGTTCTCTTTCTGGTATTTAATTTCTTTCTTACTCTTTCTTGTCTTTTTTTTTTTTTTTTAATGCTTTACATGTTGGCACATGCAATTATTTTATCAATACATTTAATCACAGACAATAGCATGGCATCTTTACAATTCCCTTCATAGCAATCAGCTTATAGAATAAGGAATCAGATATCATGCAAGACTGCAGTAGGGTCCAGTTCTGCTGTCCTTATACACACAAACTCTCAGTGAAGTCAGAGAAGAAATCTTTTGTATATTAGCATGAGATCCTGGAACAGTAAACTGATTATAGGAGCTAGGAAAAAGTTTAAATTTATCCTTGAAACAGGTTTATTTGGAGGAACGTAAAATTATAGTCAGACATTGTATGCAATAAATATTAAAATCCTGCTTAAAAACCAATATTCTTGAAAGGACTTCCTTCCCACTCACCAAAGTCAGGCAACCTGTTGTGGTCTATGCACAGTCTGAAACATACACAATTGCTAATGATTGGTGAGTGGTTCCATATTCTCACTAATTTTTTGTAGTATCAAAGAAATTACTGAACTGAAAAGAAAGAGATTAAACTAAAAATTAAGTTCATCCATCACTCTTTATGAGCCATGAAAAAGTCTTCAGAGGGAATAAATCTTTGTGTGGCAGACTACTACTGTTGAGAACTCTTCATGCCTGAAATTGATGAATACCTTAAAGCTTGTAAGCTGTTCTGTTGACATTTTGCTGTTTTGATTAAATTTCCTATGCTGCTGTGTATAATGCGAAACAATAGTACATTGCTGTTAGATTTCAAAAGTACCTTTGCTGTATAAACACATAAGGAGTCTACTTAAATTCTTAGATATATTATTACTAGCCTGAAGCTCTTCTGAGTAGCAGTAATAGGCTTAAGAAGCATGTTCATTAGCACGACTAACATACATCAGTGATTAGCAATTACAGCATTATCTTTGGGTTCAAAACGCTGAGTTGCAAGGAAGACTTTTTTTTCCAAAAAAGAAAGAGAAATTTAATCTTTTTCTAATTTGAAAAAAACTACACCACACAATATTACTGTGTTAGGAAAACAGACATATTTTACAAACATGAATTGAAGTGACTTGCCAAGGCCACAGCTGGAATCACCATGAAAGTGGGATCTGAATTCAGGCTTCCTAGTTTTCAGCTCCTGTGTCAAGGCAGCCGGTAGGCTATGCCTGCAGATTGGTCTTAAAAAAAAAAACAAACCCAAAACAAAACCAAAAAAACCCCCAAAACCCCCATGTAAGCATTATTTTTCCTAAGAACTTGATCAGAAATCTGCATGCAGTTAAACATTCTTCTCAGTGTAGATGATCTATAAAGCTGCCACAGCTGACAATCATAAAGTATATTATCAATCTTTACCTGCATACAGAAGCTCTATTCTCGGTTAAAAAACACACATTTTTTAACATCAGTGATTCTTGATAGAAAAGGCATCCTAAAGATTTATTTCCATAGTGGCAATAGTTATTAAAAGCAGACAGACAAGTTTCCTAGGAACACAGCTAACCCTCCATTCAGAAGGGCAACGCACAGCACACACACCACCCTCCCCCACCCCCTTCCCCCCCACCCCCGTGGAAGCCTCACTGGTATATGCATTTTAGCGGAGCAACAGGGGCTGAATTTGCAACGACGGTGACTGCAGATCCTGCCCTGTAATATACTGTGCATCTCCAACTCTAAGGTCAGTAGCAGCCCAGATTCTTTCGAGTGTTGCTGAGCATCTGGCAGGGTTGTGTCCAGTGAGAGGAAGACTTTCAGAGAGTATCACCATCTACAGTTTCAGTAAAACTGGTATTATTTGTGTGAAAGGCTTAGATGAATACTATCACTTCCATGGAAACGCTGAAGTAAACTTTTCTGAATTGAAACACCAGAGTAAGAGGGTTCTGGACTCTTTCTAAACAAGAGCTCCACTCTTTGTACAAACCCTTGGTTTCTTTCCCTTTCAACACAAAGGAAAACAGTTTCTTAAAAACATAAATATTTGTTTATTAAGGCTGCAAGATAAAACTTACTGATTTTCCTAAAAACAGGTGTGGGCTTTGGCCACTTACTATCAGAGAGAAGTGGGGAGATGTTCTTCAATAAGCTGTTTTGCACAAGGATGTAAAAGTTTACTTTAGCCAAAGCAATTTAGCTTTCTAACAGCACTTGGCTCCAACAAATGCCTTGTATACAAAACCAGACGAAGAACCATTACAGTACTGCTCCTGGCTTGTGTACAAACCAGAAGGAATAAGGGAAGAGGTGCCGTCACATTTCACTGGCCTCTGCTCAGGATTTCCCAAGCTAACATACTATCAGCAGCCATAAGATAAGGGTCCTTCAGATGCTTTCATGTTTGAAGGTTCTCAAGACTGTGGGGACACAATATAAATGCCTGATAAAGCCAGTCTCAGTTATGCATAAAACTCAAGGAAACCATTACTTCATTAGGATAACAATCCATACTTTGTCAGTGCTCAAAAGAAGCCAAGTACTCTGCTTCCGAATAAAATCTCACAGCAGAAAAATGCTCCAAAGCAAAACTACTGCTCACTTCACACCCTGATGGAAGAAATGTACCTGTAGACTAAGGTACGGTTGTTGTAAACTAATGTTTAAGAAAAGCATACTTCAGACAGAAGCATCCTGAATAAAGTTGTTTCATTCAACATTTTGAACCCACATCCTAGAACTAAGCATTACACTTGACACTCAGGGTTGTAGATGACTGAAGTATTAGGGAAGTACTCTGTTTTAAATAATATAATATTTTTATTTAAAAAAATCAAATCATAATATTTTTTAAAAAATATTTTTCCACAGACTCCAGTAGTAAATGACAGACATCTACAGGAATTTATCTCCCCCACCTCCTTTCAAAATAATGTTGGAATTGGGATCACAAACATCTTTTCTTAAGAAACAAGCTATGGAACTCCAGAATCAGCACTTCATGACACTGTTTGCAACTGTCCCTCCCTTAATATACTAGGTGACCTTGTGGTGATCCATTTCAGACATTTTCAGCAATAAACAAGAAAGAAAATCGTGCTGCTAATGTCCCTTTGCAAGCTTTCAATGGATGACTAGAATGGTAAGAGGTAATCTCTAACTCATACTATCTGACATAGCAACTACCAAGTTAGGTAAGACTCATTCCTGCCAAACATAGAGGAGGAAGAATTTGAATCAGGCTACATTTTATCAGCCTTAGAGTCCTTTCTGCCTTTAAATGGTTGCTAAAGAGCCTGTAAGTATGTTTTGCCAGCAGTTCCAGTCAAGAAGGGAACACTAAAACCTGAGCCTGCACATACATGACATAACTCCACCACACAGGAACAGTCGAAGGTCATCTTCAGTTTAAAATACTGAATATAGTCTACTGGAGATACCCAGGTGCATCCATTAATTTATCTTCTTTATCCCAAAATGTGACATACATTACAGGAAAGGGCAATTACATGTTCATCAAAATATTGGGAGTTAATGATTTTGCTATATCTGAATTTAGTAATTCCTGCCACAAGCTGTAGTGCAATGAAAGAAACAGATGGACAGAGTTAATTATGGAAGAACATCACAAAAATAGTGGAATGAGACATGTTAGGTGCAATTTTTCCAGAAGACACTGAGAAATTTTCCAGTTCCAGCATCCTATTCCCTTGTCATCACCTTAAATATGACTCCAGTTTCACAGGAATAGACAATACATTTTCTTAATACTTTAATTAAAAATAAGTCTTCATGGAACAAAAATCTTGCAAACACAGTGTTTAAATCTTTTTTAAGTGTGTCCTGGTATAAATGTACTGACAATTGTTCTTAAATCAATGATTTTGGTTTAGAGGTCAGAAAAAGAAATAGGACACAGAAAAGGAAAAAAACCCACAACACAAAACACCCAAAAATCTAAGAGACAACTTGCAGCCACCAATCATTATATCTATATAATGAAGAATGCTCACGGTCTGCTTTCCAGAATAAATTTGTACTTCGTGTGTTACACTATTTAGCTCACTGCAAGCCATATAATAAAAAAAATATATTATCAATATATATCCTTATCAATAAACAGCAAAAAGAAGGGAAAAGCTTCTTAGCTTGTTTCAGTCATACCAGAAGAAAGTAAAAACAGTGAACAGTATCTGCGCAGGTGGTTTTTGTTTCACAAGGCTAAAAATTACACACATAACTGCAGAGTATGCACCTAGTTGCAACAGTGCATCTGCCATATAAACTTGGCTTCAGTTGTACTACAATAAAATAAAGAACAGAATGCTTGGAAAACATCTTCTTAGAAAAAACTATCTGATCCTTCTAGATTATTGTAGCTTTCTGCAAGAAAATAAAAATAATTTACCTGAATAGCTAACACTTTAGCAATAAAATACAAGGTTAAAAATTTGTCTGTCTCAAAATTATATGATGCCTAGTTGATTTGTGATCTCTATAAAAAATTTCTGAAAATTATCCTCGTACAACATTTTTTTTAAAAAATCAATCCAGGTGATTGATATTTGAGCTTATATAACATACAAAAAAAATATTGTTTTGGAATTACACTAATAGGGGGCAATTGTGCAGTGTGCTTGACCTTAAAGGAAATTTATGCAGAGAACATTCCTGGCCAAATATGCAGTCACACTTCAGTTTGTAAGCAATGTTGTACTTCTTAACCTAACCTAAAGGTAACAGGAGTATTCTTGGAGAAGTTTCTAATTCCTGTGAAAAATTCTTTTGAAAAATTTTCCATTTCCTGTTAGTATCTCCACACACCACTCTGCACAAAGCCACCTCAAAGTAATAACCTACCTGCTTTGACTATTCATACGAAACTATCTTCAATCACCACCATTTTCTGGGGAGATGAGACCATCCTCTTACAGTCTCGATCCTTTATCTCAAAATGAGCACAAAGCAGTCATGGTTATATTATGTAGTATTGTAAAAATATTCACCTACTTTTCATGTCATATAATTTTGGTCTGAACATGTTTTTAATAAGAAGACTATGAACTAAAAGCGTTTAAGTATATATAGAGGAAATTGCATAAATGTAAACTTACAAAGAGAATTATTTTCTTAGTAACTGATCCATCACATTAAAGCAAAACAGTATAGAAACACTTGACAAACCTTCATATGAAATTGTGAACCAATGTTTTTCTCCAGCTGCATGAGACATCTACCTCCCCCAAAAGAAGAAAACAAACAAAAAAAACCCTCAAAAAAATCCCACACACCACCAAAGACTTCAATATTGGCATTAAACATCAGATATCTTTGGTTTACAAAAGGAGGTGGGCACAGGTAAATTTAAGTGAAACACTAAGAAAACCCAAAGATCTTCACTTCCTGTTTTCTAACTGCATTATTAGATTGTCCAGCTGTGAGATTTATGACTAAATTTCTCAGGAAGCTCCTTCTGAAACTACAGGAATCAAAATCCCAGGTACAGCTGTCCAAGCTATATGACTCACAGCGCTAGCTGGACAGTTTCTGGTCTCAGGCCTCAGATACATTTAAAAAATGTTCTCTAATTCTTTACAAAAACTCCATCCAGCATGGCATGGATACAAGACAAAGGACGATATGTGCCATTACATGAAAGCTTTCATTTCTTACAGGATATTCATGGAACATCAAATACACCTGGAACATAGGAAGGACATTAGCATTGAGGAGTGGCCAGAAATAAAAATGCAATTGTTAAAATGTTTCCAGTTTAAAATTTCTCTTAAATAGAGAACCATGAAAATATTTTCCTAAAAAAAAAACCAAAAAAACCCCCACTAAACAAAAAAAACCACCCACAACCAAAGCTAGAGAAGTCAATGCTTTGTTCACAAGGAGGATTGTCATGAGACTGGTTAACTTTTTGTGTTCAAATAAAAGCAACACTTACAGTTTTGGAATCTTATTGATACCTTCAGATAAAAAGAAAGAGAAAAATCCACTGGTGCTGAATTTTTTCTATTTGCCAGAAAAAATACATAACAATTCTCAGAAAAATTGGGAATAAAGTCTTTCCTAAATGTTTTTTCAAATGCTGCACAAGAAACTTGAAGGGCATGAAACCTGGATAGTTCTATCTAAACTTAATCTACCAAGATGCTCAGTTAAAAGAGGGTGACAGAATGGGAGAACACACATACTGACAGTTTAGTGCACATTTTCTCATGTATATCTGTACTTTTCACCTAAGAAGAATGCCAATCATGTATCATTCCAGATTTAAAAAGGTAGTTTTGCCATGTGCTTTTCCACCCCAGCAACTTCAAATCAGTTATTAGTTTTACTCAGTTCTTTAAAACATACACAGCCATGCTGAGCTAAGCAGGCTTGGCACAGGGACAGAAAAGATTGGCACACAAGTGAGGACTCAAACTGTCTGCTTAAGGGACTGCCCTCAGGGTTTAAGAGAACCTGCACACACTGCTTATTAGGAGCCCCCATCAGCCCAGAAAGATAAACACTTGCAGGGGGCATCCCAACGTGACAAGCGGAGGGAGCGCATCATTCAAGCACATGCAGCTCACCACGTGGCGAGAGTGCAGTCGACCCTCTGACCAAACACCATTTATCTGTATGTGTTTTAGCAGCAGTTTTCCAGCAAACTGATCTGGGAGAGGAGCTAGTTAGAAAAAGAAAAGTCACATTTCATTTTCCTTTCATGTGGGGCCTTGGATTTGATTGCATAATATGGGATTTTTTTATATATATAGAATGCCTGATAATCCTAACACTGGCTAACAATTTTAAGAATGCCTATGTTCAAGACTGGGCACTAGAGCATTAGTCCTTCCTTACCCTCCAAATAGTGCTAAAGAAGTAAATGAATCCATCAAAAGTTACTGAATATGTCATAACCTTCACTCCTTTGATGTTATTACATCAAGGACCTTCAGGAACAGGCATGAGAACTATCACTTCAGGCACCTAGTATCTTCAGATTACCCAAATCAAGGGTAATTTCCAGGTCTTTTGCAATCATTTTATAATGTCATAGTGCAATCTACTTTCAGAAGCAGAAGTTCATGCTACGTCCTCCTTTAGAATGGAAAAGGCCATTTACAGACAGAGTTATGCTCTGAAAAAACCACAGCTTTGTACATGAACTATTTTGCATCCTGCACATATTTACAACACAGGTAGTTTATTCTTCTCGATGTGGAGCCAACAAAGCTGAGGGAAAACAAGCTAGTTTTCCTGTTCCATTCCTTACACTGGAACATTGTCCATTCAGTTCCAATTCCTGCCCCCTAAAAATAGTCACAAGAGTACAATTCCTCCCTATTTATTATTATACTAACTTTTTAATTGTTTGTGGTTTAATATGGCCCTTTATTATTTTCAGTATTGACACAGCCTACCAATTTAAAGATGGAAAAAGTAAACCCTGCATGCTTCTGTTCCTTTAGTACCAGCTCACTTAGAAACCAAAACTGCCGTGGAGCCGACTAGACGTCTATACAGAAAGTACAAGCAGGAATAAATCATCTGTTCCATCAGACAAGCTTTTCTAGCTCATTGAATTAACACACATTCTGAGCTGAAGCTCAGTTTTTAAGTTATATGACAAGAAAGAATGAAAATACATGCAATAGCATATCACTTGATTGGAAAGCAGTTGAAACTTTGAAAACAAAGAAAAACAAATTCCTTCCAGAACAGGCCTTTGTGGGTGGTTGGTGTTTGTGAGAATCAAGCCTAAAGCTACATTATTATTTGTGATCAAATTCTGATTAGACAGAGCAGAAATCAAATTTTGGCCACTTGATCCTCTACTGTGCAATTCCAGCATTAATTAGAAGTCAGAGAAAACTGGTTTATTCCACTTCCATAAAATCCTTCAGCTACTTTTCGCCAGAAAAAAAAATTAAGCACTGTGAGCTTCCTATTCTGTGCCATCACCTACTGTGCCCCTTCCTGTCTTTAGCCATGGGCAGAAGCTTGGGCAAAAAGGTAATTTCCACTGATTTTTCCTCAGGTTATGGATGGTTATTAGAGCAAAGGAAGAAACAGAAAGGAAATTTCAGCCATTCCAACAGTTACAGGTTTAAAATTTAAGAGGAAAATGGAGTAGAGTCACCAAACAGAAAACTAATGCCTTAATTTTTTTTCTGATAAAGTTCAGGACATATCCAAACATTGAGTTATCCTGTTCATCTTTTGTCTTTGTTTCAAGTGCATCCTAAAAATTATTTTGCATTATTTGTTTAATATGCTAGTCTCATATTGGAAGACCCATGTTTCCCCCAGAAGATTTAAGTAATCTTATGGTAAGACCTGGGAGAGAGCCTCTCAGAAACATGGAGTAACCAAAGACAACTATACTATTTGATGCAGACCCAAATGACTCCTTTTTCCTGCTTCGGGAGGTACATGTAGTCATTTGTAAGACTAGCTTGAAAGGTAGACCTGCAGAAAACACCAACAACCTCCTCCCCACGATTGTGTCTGGATTAATATATAGCTTAATCTGGGTTTATGGCCAAGTCATACTCACACAGTTCACAGCAAGAAGATACTCTGTCCTGTATTGTCCAGGTAGATAAAAAAGAAGAAAAGCCAGGTGACAGTCCAGTACCCTGGAGGTGCTAAGGATACAACAAAGCTAAAAAAACCTTAGACTTATTCAAAATCAACACAGATATAGAAAAAAACCCAGAAGTAACTCATGTACCTGACCCTGACTTGGCAAGCACACACACACTGAGTACAAGGCGGACACTGAGTGGCAGATTCCTCGGGGGCACAAGAGTGCTGTAACTTTGTGCAGCTGAATGCAGTGGGAAAGGGTGCTGTAAATGGTACGTGAACCCATTGTCAAGGACAGCAGGGTGTATAAACCCAGCTTTGCTCCTCTTGAAGTGACACATAGATGCTGTTCATTTGAGTGAGAGACTACGTAAGAGCAACACAGAAACCACAGGCTTATGTCACTTGGTTAAGCAAATTTAAGCCCAAATACAGCCAAGTCTTCCAAAACTAGACTGTATATAGACTATCTTATTTTAAAGAGAATAGTTTTCTCCTGGGTCTCAATCTACAAATTGTAGAGAATATAATACTTTCTTCCCCTTTCTTTTTTGTTGGAAATTTGCATTATAAAGTCTTCAAGCCAGTAACTAGCTCTTAAAATTCCAGATATTTTTTTTTTAATATGTCAATATAAAGTAAGATTCTGGGGCCAGATGCAATACATCTTCAAATGAAAGGGCTCTTTTCCTGACCTCAAAGGACTCTGAATGAGATCCTCTATCCTCAGAAAACCTCAAGCAACCACAGGAAACAGTAGGGAAGCAAAGCAAGCAGAAGAACAAAAGGGAAAAATGTCTGTTCCCCCCAGATATTAAAAAACAACAACAACAACAACAAAATAACCCAAACCCACACACATCATGCAAGGCACAATGAGAAAAATCTCTGCAGACAACACTAATTCTGCAAAAGCACTTCTGCATTATTGAAAATCTATGTTAACAAATTAATCTGACTGAAAAGGTAAAATCCTAGGCTGAGGCAAGAGGGGTGAGTCTCCTTGCTCATCAAATGAGCAAACAACTTTATTGTTTTACTAAAAATGACTTCTCATTATGAACACCTGCAGTGTAAGATTTCAAAGCTACTGAATCTATACAATGAACAGACATCCCCATTAACTTTTTTCAAGAGAAACAGCTATTGGTCTTCACTGTTTAATGTGGTATTCCAACAATTGCTGCATTTCATCAACTTCATCTATTTCAGAAATTTAGCCAATAAAGTTCTGGGCAAGAAGGGCCTTAGCAGAATATGTTTGGTTTGTTTGTTTTTTAAATAATCAAGTTGTTCAAGCTCTTATGATAATTCACCTGCAAATAGAAAAGCCCTCCTTGTTCTTCTGCATAATGCAGCCAGACAACCAACCACTTAAGCGCTAAAATTAACAATACAAGAACTAGGGCAACATGCATGGGAATGCATGGGGAGGCAGGTCACAAGGTCATAAGAAAAGAACATCTGTTGCTCTTATTTAAGGTTTAGGATTCACACTTGTCCCTGTACTCAAGAGTTAGGGTTCCTTTTCATCCCTTTAAGAACACATTAACGTAAAATGCAGTTACTCCTCTTTGCACAAATTGAGACTACTATGAGTACAATTAAAAAGATTGCAAGATTCTGCTCTAGGCTCTCCCCATGACTCTTAGAGCAGCAAAGCCCTGGCAATATTGGCTTTACATAGTTCTGTGCCTAGAAGTTGGGTCTACTGTTCTACCTCTTCATGAAGCTCAGTGGATAGAGGGAAAAAAAAAAAAAAAAAATCAACAAAGCATTAGCCCAGCCTCTTCACAGTAGTACAAAAGACATACAGACTGGCTATAAGGGAACACTTCAGTGTTTTACCAGTAAGGAAGTGGACCCTTCAACCTGAATTATCCTATTACTTTATTAAATGAATGATGATTCTGGGTTTGCTATTTTCTGATTTTAGCCTCGTTTGTGACCTCACACATTTTTGACTTTACATCATACAAACATGGCACTGAAGAAAGAATAATTTATTTCCTTAAGGGTTTTAAATTGATATCCTTTGCTTCAACATTACTGTATTAACCATTTCAAGTTATTAGTTTCCTGCATTTGACAGATGGATGCACAGAAAGATTGACATAAAAACTATCAATAATTTGAAATATCTAAATCCCATTACAGTAAGACCCAATTTTATTAAGACCTAAATGTGTGTTTGAAATACATCTGTTCTTTTATTGTAACTACAGCTGTGAGTCCAGAATGGATCTGGAGGTTCACCAAGTAAACATGGAGAAAAGAGCACACAATTAGTGGCTAACTGTGAAAACTGTGGTTTTGGTACCACATAGCAATAAAGGTGAAGAAGAAATTTGAAGTAATTTAGAATTCTCACTTGGAATGCAATTTCTTAGGCAGTCTGGCTTTGAAAGTCTCAGTACCTCCATTTAACATAAAAGGCTAAGCTAGGCATCCTGTCATAAACTAGCCTTAGCAATCACTGGGCAACATCCAGCTCACCATATTTTACCACAAGGCCACATTTAATCTTGAAATCCTTGCTTCATTTACTATATTTCCAACTTCTTCATTAATTTTATTGTACCTCAGATGGCAGTTTTCTTCACCATTCTTCATTTAAATCCAAGGCATTTTCCCAGCCCTGATTTATCTGCAAAGCACCGTAGCAGACAGCAATTCGGTAGAAACCACAGTACATTCTTATTTAATTACAAACAGTATCGTAACGCATATGCATATGGACAAGGGAGCTAATTTGACATTGAACAAACAACAGGGAACAAACAGGCTTCTGCCTGTGCATAATTTTCTGTGTTTTAAAGCCTATGAATAACAGGAGTTTAATTATATCATATCATATCTATATGCACATAGATCAACAAGGCTGCTCCAGACAACATTCCACCAGTTACATTAAAGATGTACTTTTATCTCATGCAATAAAAGCAGTAGGTTGTCATCTTTCTCATGGAATAACCCTGCCAAGAATGGCATATTCTAGCTGGAAAGTGTCACAGGTATTTCCTGACAAGAATGGAAAGGCAAGATACAGGAATCTTAGGTTCATTCCAGCTCTCAAACAGATTTTCTTTAATATGTACAGGTTTTCACACCAGCACAATCATTTCTCTGTCTTTGTGGCCAACGTGCCCTTAATACAGCTCTAATTCTTTTTCTTCTTTTGTTCTTTTTCCTAATCTTATTTTCTTAGTCTCCAGCTCTCATTCTTTTCATTCCAATTCCACTTTCCTTATCCAAACACTAGTAATCTGATCTCTCCAGGACATTTAGTACTTTAGTTACCTGCTCACTACTAGTCCCATTCTTTAGTACTCTCCTACTCAAATCACCCAGGATATATAGCCCTTATTTATTCCAGTTTCATGTTTCTACTCCCTCTGCTTCTCCCAGTCTATCAAATTTTTTTAGAATTCCTATCAATGATAAGAATTTTGCATCTTTAAAGCACAAAATTACCTCTAATGTGGAAATGAGACAGCAACAGCATGGAATGAGCTGTGGAAACACACAAGGGATCAGCATTTCGAAATATTTTCTCTCTAATTAATATTTAGGTTTTGTTGCCTATTTACCATAATTTAAAGCTCTTAAAAAAAAAAAAAAAAAAAGACCATCAAAAAATAACAAAACTCACATTTACATATGTAATTAACTGTATTATCTATGATTCCTGTAAAGCATGATTTAAGGAAAAGCAAGAAACATTATGTACCAAATAAAGAACTTCTTAATTAATTCATGCTTACAAATGTAAGAGTTCTTTTACATATCTACAATCCAGATGGTCTTGTAAATAAGTAAGAGCTTTGGATGCTGTTTTTAGAAACAAGTTGTATGAAAGATGCAAAGTAGAAAGTGTACTGAGATGAGTGAGATAATTTATTGACGATGCTGTAGAGTGGATCTTTTGTGATGCTAGTCACAAGCTAACCTACATTATTTCCAACAGAGTTACTCTGTAATATTGCAGTATTTGATGGAAAGCCAGGGAAAGATTCAAGACAACCAAGACTGTCAAGACTATTAAATACATAAGGAATATTAACATGAGTGTATTTTTCCTAATTAAAATAAACTATTATTAATATGATATAGCTTTTTAATAAAGGAAAACTCATTTATTTCTTTTCTCATACAGACCACTGCTTAGGTCTGATCAATTCAGATGGGTTCCTCTTTCTGGGAGAGCTATGAGAAGAAAAGATTTCTATTGTTTCTTACATAGCAAAGAAAGATCTATTACTTGATAATGCTACACAAACAAGAACTAGCAAAGAAAAGCTATTGCAGAGCACTTGACATGGGAGGGTGTGAAGAAAAACTATGCAATATTTTTTTCTTTTTTTGAAAAGCAATTTGAAAATCCCCAAATTTACTCATGTTGTACCTCACAAATCAAAGTTAGAACATTTTGGATGCCAGCTCAAAGAGCTGCCTTCCAACAATCCATGCATTCTACAGGGAGGGTAGAATTTTTCTTATGAAAAAAAAAATATCTTTTCACTCAGTAAATTACCTCTGCTTACGTACATCAGAGGTATTTTTTCAGACTGAGCTTGCTAAATCAAACGGTAAGGTTCAAAATAGTTGCAAAGTAATTTGTTTTAATGATGTACAGAACATTTTATATCAGGCAAAGCTGTCCTAAAACATATGGGAACCTGCATTTTTGTCTTTCAATTCTTTGGGCAACTCTTTAGCTGCAAGTCTATCTGAAGATGTGCTTTTCCAAGACTTCAATGTTCCCCACTTCTCTATGGTTTTGTTTTTTTTTTTTTTCCCTGAAAGATGATTAAAGCAGAGCATCAGCCCTTGGCATAATTTTTTGTTTGTTTGTTTCATTTTTTATGTGCTAATAGAACGTTATCTCATTTCTACCTTTTTTATACAGTGTCTGGTCATATAGAACATAAGATATACCTTTCTGTATTAAAAACAAAGCAGCAACTCTTCCCCAGAATAAAGGGTATCGCATTAAAGATGCCAATAGAAAGATTCAAAAGAGCTTCACTTATTTAGTTTAATCTAATTATGATCACTACAGCTTTTTCAAACTAACATCTTTGTCACCAGAAAAGACACTACAAGAAGCAGATTCAATCTGTATTGGTGACAACTCTTCTAAATAAAATTATTCTCTTCACTGGCCATAAAGCTCTTACAAATACATTGCTTAGTAGCCAAATATTTAGGACCATCAGGATAAGCCTTGCTTACTCATTCTTGATTCACATTTGGAATGCGCCGCTGCTTAAAGTAGCTTAAAAATAGTATCATCGATGATGATTGGTAGTTACAATACAACAGGGTACCATACTGTATTCCTGTAATCGTCCATCAATAATGCCAGAGCCATGTACACATTGCACTTAGACATACCAGCCTATCAAAACCAAACAATTCAGTTAAAAACTAAGTTCAAATCTATCTTCAATGGCCAAATTAAGTCTTCTGCAAGAATTGAGATTACTTAAACTATAAACCTGATTTTTTGATGTATTTATGCTGGAGCATGTCCAAAGAGGGGCAATGAAGCTGGAAGAGCCCAGAGAACAAGTCCTGTGAGGAGTAGCTGAGAGAACTGGGGTTATTTAGCCTGGAGAAAAGGAGGCTGAGGGCAGACCTTATTCACTCTCTACAACTACCTGAAAGGAG
Source organism: Falco punctatus (assembly GCF_963210335.1). Taxonomy (NCBI): domain Eukaryota; kingdom Metazoa; phylum Chordata; class Aves; order Falconiformes; family Falconidae; genus Falco; species Falco punctatus. Next base: position 26,827,739 of record NC_137590.1, on the reverse strand, counting down.
GTTGTACCGAGGTGGGAGTCAGTCTCTTCTCTCAAATAACAAACAATAGGACAAGAGGAAACTACCTCAAGTTGCATCAGGAGAAGTTTAGATTGGATATCAAGAATAATTTCTTTACTAAAAGCATGGTCAAGCATTGGAACAGGCCGTCCAGGGAAGTAGCTGAGAGATCGCCCCTGGAGGTATTTAAAAGATGTGTAGATGTAGCACTTAGGGACAGGGTTTGGCGATGGACTTGGCAGCATTTTTTACAGTTGGACTCAATGATCTCAAAGGTTATTTCCAGCCTAAACAATTCTGTTATTCTATGATATTCACATTGCACATACAGATTTGCCTGATGCCTATATGCTTAACTTTCATAGCATATTTGAAGAACAGATAATAATTCAAAGAACATAGGCTACACATTTCTAATTTGGCATCATCATAGTATAATTTGTGTAGCTATAAAAACATGTAGTACCTGTCTCATATGATAACAGATATAGGATAGTACTATATGCTCAGCTAGGTAGGGCTTTATTTCCATCTTTCCATGCCCCAAATCACACCAGCTATTTAATTAAAAAAATAAAATAAATTAAAAAAAAAAACAAAAAAAAAAAACAAACAAAAACCAAACCAAAAACCCCTCAAAGTTGCTTGGCAAATGAAAATGACCTGGCACAGAAGCAGTGAAACTGATCTAACGCTGTCCATGTTTGACATAATACTTTCAAAATCAGCTTGTCTTATTTCAGACTGAACTCCAGTTATGTTTTCCACAGTGTTCACATTATTTTTATGCTGTAAAACTCAAATAAAAACTAAAAAAGGATATGAAACTAGTTTTGAAATAATTTTAAAATAAGGAAAAAGACCTCCAATATGTTTTTATATCTGTCAGGCAAAGCCAATTAAAGTATCCCTGTGGTGAACACAGCTTTAAAGTCTGAGTTGTCTCCTAGATTACGTGGTGAGCTGCCTTCTCAGATGGATTCATCATAATCCTCATTATTTCCAGCTTCCAATTTCCCTGTGCTTGGCTGGGTTATCCCGGCAAACGACCACTCATTTGCAAATAATGTGAGTTATACATTGCCATAAACAGACATTTGTGTCTTTCCAAAAGTCCAATAAGTCTCCCAAATTGAAGAATGTTTCCCAAAGTAGTAAAACTCTACTTTTAACTCTATTTTGGCTTGTAAAAAGGAAAAACTAGCTGATTTTTAGTTTTACTAGAGCTAGTACTTTACACTTTGAATTCTACAATATTCTTCAGTATAAAATAAATGCATAGTGATTCGAATGAATGGTTGAATTACTACAAAGCACTGTCAGTCAGCTTTAAAATAAAAACAACTTTTCAGAGCCTGATGCCTCTTGAGTATACTAGAAAAGATTCATGCTTTTGGTAAAGCATAAAGATTGCTATTTCATCTTAATAAAGATGCAAATATTTTATTTTCTTCCCCTCAACTCTAGTAGTACTTTGTTATTTCCATAGTTAGGAGAGTTTACAGAAAACTTTATACCACTTGATAAGTAGACCATCACACATATCCCAAGAAACAGCAGTTTCACTAGATCTCAGAGAAAGTTTCAGGAAATTGGGAATAAGAGAGATTAAAAACATAGTTGTAACACATGCAATTCTCTTTTGTTATATTTTAAGGGACATTTCTTAAGTAAAATCCTAATTCTGATAAACATTTTTAATAAATGTATTGTATTATATGCCTGCTGCAAAGTTCCCCCAAACGGTGAAATATATAATCTCTTACTAGATTTTATTAATCTTAGAGATCATTTAATCAGAACTTCTTGATTTCAGATCTCAAAGTACTAAAACTGTTGAACATACTTCCCCCCACCCTTACCCTAGTTCATACCTGCTTAACATGACATCTGAATATCCAACATATATATATAACATATAAAATTAATTTTCGTCTACATCAAGATTAGTGATTGTATTTTATGAAGTATTAGAAGATGCTGATTACCTTGTGAGAGCGTTATAGGAGTCAGAACAGCATACTTTTATAGCTTGTTTTCTGATTTATTAACACATCTCTGTTTTTGAACAAGGTGGCATTTAATAACATTCCCTGGAAAGTGACATTAACAAATATTAATGCCTCATTCCAATCAGAATGCCTGTTCACTTGAATGTGGTAGCAAGTAATTTTTTCAGTACACTAACTGTGCATATAACTTTGGTATTGATGAATTTGTGGTGTTCTCAACTATTATAGATGTTTTCCATTTTCAAAAAAAAAAAGTCTCCTTTTTCTGAAGCTAAAATTAATTTATAACTTACAATGTTTGCTTAGCACGCTGCATGCTATTTCAGTCACTGGTAAAGCTTTGCTTGTGTGTTTTATTTGTGGAAGTGCCTCAACATAACCGATACCAGTGCAGAAAGCAATCGTGCTGCCTTGCAGTGCCAGTAAGCACGCCAGATGCCAACTAACATAAAACATGATTCGCAAATATTTGAATAAAGGTAGCACTAGCAGGACTCTTCTTTATTGTAATTCAGATCAGGAATGGGGTTCATGTTGTATGATTTATAAAACTTATTTAAAATAAGACTTTGGGATAAATACTGTCTCAGGAATTCCCTTTGACCATTTAGTTTACACAGGTCAGTTCGGTTTGGTCTGGCAGAACCATGGAAAAAGTTTTCTGGTTCTTAGTCTAAGGATTTTTGGGGGGTTTCCATGCATCCATATGTCTCCAGTCTAAACATTTTTATACACTCAGTACACAGACACATGACAGAACTAGCACCTCAAAATTTCTAGTCTTTCAAGTACATCTTCATTAAGTGCCAATACTCATTTCTCAACTTACATTCCCCTTCCCAACTTATACTGAATCTTCACAGTGACCAAAAGGAAAATTTCACTTTTGGTTGAAGAACCTCTCAGAATTAACATAATCTTATTACCATATGACCATACAGAAACCGAAATTATAGGAGTGAACAGAAACATGGCTACATGTAGTAGTCTTAAATTTTGAACCTGGGAATGCATCATTACAAATCCATAGTCTGACCCCTTACGCAGCATAGGTACTAATCCATCAGCTTAAAACAACAAATTCTCATTCAGAGTAGGCTGGAAATCTCTCCAGAGAAGATTTCCTTCCTTTGGTTTTTGTCATCTTTTTTTCTTTTTTTTTTTTTTTTGTCATCAACTTTTTTATTTCAAAGGATATTCTTTTAAGTTACTTCACATAACATAATCAAAGCACATCACTAGCTACAAAATAAATAAATAAAAAAATCAGACACCTAAAAAACTTCAAAGGATATAAAGAGATCTACTTCATATTCTGACATAATTCCCTGGGCAACTAACACATGTCATTTCATGTCTCCACAGCCTATTCATTCACTGAGGATAGTCAGCATTTTCTGTTGAATATGTCAGGATGCCACGACTGCACTGTTCACCCAAAAGAAAAGCAGAGAAACCAGCTACTACTGGTTACTTAATTTAGCGTTAACTTCAGGAAATGAAATGTTGAGCATGTGGAGATATTAAAACACATATTTATTTTTAAATATCTGACATAAGCCGAGGGGAAAAAAAAGAAAAATTTCTGCCATGTGTCTAACAATGAGTAACACGAGGCAATACTACATGTTCTAGCAAACATGTTATATGATGATGAAATAATTATGTTCATGTCTACACAACACATGCCTGAATATCCTTTAACTGAAAAAGCAATGCTTTAGAAACAAGAAGATATAACAGATGACAATCATATGTCCTCAAACTGAAGTTATCCCATATCTTTACAGAATCATTAAAACATGCTAGTTTACAAAATTACACAATAAATAGAGCCATAATTGGTGTGAAATTAAAGAACCATGCATATTTTCAAATGGTGCATTTTGAAGCTCATATGTATGCACTGAACTAATGACAACATATCTGGAGGCAACACCAAAATCTGTGGAGTTCAGAGAAAAGTCAGAAACTCAGTTGGAAAGCTGTAAATTCAACCAGTCCTGAAGACTGCAGACTCTTAGAGACAGATTTTGTTTTACAAAGTCATTACCCCACTGGCTTAAAATACGAGAACAATGCACTCAACGTGGATTTAAACTTCAACAACACCTGAACACCACAACTACTACTAAATGTGACACTGTGCTATACAGCAACCATGCAGTATCTGATCACAAAAACAGTTCATTCATACCCTTGAAACAAGGACCCAGTTCAATAAAACATTAATCATGTGCTGACTGTTCATGTACCTAAAGCAAGTGTTCACATGTTTGGTTGGTTTTCTTTCTTTTCCTCCTTTGTTTTTTTGTTTCCCTCCCCCTTCTGGAGTCAAGAACTAACTGCCTAATAAAACTTCAGGTCAGCAATAGGTTGGTTTTAATTTATTTTGTTCCAGGTAACTTTGGCTTGGGCAAGACAGCTTCAAGGACTTCATGTATTCTGTATCCCACTATTAACATGGAGTACAGTGCCAAGTTCTTGATACAGAACAACTTATCACAAAAAAAGTAGGAAAGTAATGATTGAAAATATATCTCCATTAATTTCTCGGTGCCACAGCCTGTTATTTCTCTCTTTTACAGAGCAGTGAAGACATGCTAACTACTTTGCATTCCCCAGGCAACAGCAGTTCTTACTTCATTTTATTTTCTAAGACTATGCAGATTCAAAGTAACTTTCAGGTGGATTTTCTATCATTTGAGAGGGGCATAGAGCAAGTAATGAAAACCCCACAGCCTTAAATAAGATGGCAACTATTCCTGCTGCAATTTGACTGCAGTTTTCTGAACACTAGCTAGTATTTTTTTAAAGATCTTCTCCATATAGTGCTACACCATGTGCACTACAAGAATCACTATGACAATGTTAAAATGTAAGCTTAGTATTTGAGATGCTAGAAATTACTTGAACACTTACTGGTTTTTGTTGTTGTTCTTTTGGTTTAATAATCTTGAAAAATATCTTGTAGGAAGTAAAAGCTAGTGACAAAATCCAACAGGACCTGGTGTTTATTATCCTATAAATATGAGCAACTTGGGTTTCACATATTTGTCATTTAAAATAGATGCATGTCATATACTCTGCACATTTTTATTCTTTGTTCTGTCATTTGATTCCTTTTAATTGTTCTCATACTTTAAACCCTTAAGACACATCATCTTTTCTGGTTAGGAAACATATCAGAACAAAGTATAAATTCCTGTTTCCTTTCTCTTTCCCAGAGAGAGGGATCCAAGTGGTCAGACAAATAAAACTCACTCTTCTGGTTTTACTTTCTTATTCAGCTGATTCAAAATAGGGAGAGGCTGTTTTGCCTCTATTTTCTGCAGGGTTTTGGAAGAACAGGAGGAAGATTTCAGTTCTCTTGGGGGGGTGTGTGTGTGTGTGTGTGAGGAATCAACATATCAGCATCACAAAAGAGATTACATCTTAACCCTAGCAATTAACTACCAGCAGCACATAATATTTCAAAATACTTAAACCATTGTAATTCTTTTTTATGAGCTAAGGTCTAATCAATAAGTCAAGGGCTAGGAGTTCTTATTATGCATTCTTATTTAGAGATGATGTGCATATTTTAAATATATATAATAATAAATCCTTTTTGCTTGATAATACAAGCTAATAGGAGAACATATTACAACTAATAGGAGAAAATAGTGATTCATTTTGTCTCTGAACAGCAGTAAAGAGATTACTGGTTCATAAACTGAAATTCAGCCTATTGATAAGAGATTGTGCTAAACCTTTATGTAAGTATTTACCAGAAAAATACCAGGCAAGGGTATGTATTTAGAGAAACCAACAAGCGGCTGAACTACTTCAACAAAGCTGTGGAAGAGACAAGAATATTTTAAGAAGTAGGGAACAATACAATAATGAAAATTTCTTAAAAGGAAAGCAAATACTAAAGCTTTACCTGAACACAACTTTATAAAATGAGTTAAGGATCAGCTGAAATGACAAGTAAAAAGGCCTTCTAAACTTTTGCCTCGTATACAAATCAGATGCAAAAAGTACTTATATACAATGCTGTAAAAATTGAGGAATATATGTGAAAGATTGCTGACTTTTATGAAACCGCATTATTATGCTAGAAAACAGCAGTCAAGCATGGGAAAATTCACATCATAGGTGAATAACAGCAGGGAAGACGCCTCTGAAAGTCTCGGTATATATCACCAGTACCGACAGAACAGACAAGACAGAATGGCATGACAAGCTACACCATGCTATGTTGTCTTTAAGGTGTGCTTCAGGCACCTACACAAAAGTGCATTTGGAGAGCGAAAAATTAATTCAATCAATAACTCTTTGGCTAATGAATTTGCCCATTAGCACAATTTTTAGAAAATATATACTTCATAAAGCTGTGTCATGGAACAAAAATGAAATTAGCGTACTTCACATAGAAGTAATTTCTCTTTGTTATGAGACATCAGTGAACTACTTGTAAAGGAAGTTAATTATTTGCTTTCAACTAGTGATTGAAGGAGTATAATTAAGTAAATCATATCTAAATCATTAAAAATATTTTCTAACTCATTTTTCATCCATCTTTTGAAATTTTATATTTTAGGGAGCTTTAGTTTTGTTTACCGACATATTTAGTAGACAAAACCTCTCATGAGACAATAACTTGTTTTGTATCCATCTAATTTCTATTGTTTAAAATGTTAAGGAGCCTGGAATACACAAAACATAGAAACCAAACCCCATCACACCCTACATAAGGTGATAGGAAAAAAGGTTCACAGAAAATTGTAACTACTTGAAACACACTCTCTAATGACAGCTTCATTTCTTTATTTAGAAAAGAAAAAAGGCTCTATAAAATAATAAATTAGCTTTTTTAACACTGTTAACTCTGGAAGTTCCAAATTCCTAAGAGTTCAGAGCTACACAATTGCTATTTTTTTCTTTCATGTTTTTAAAGCTTTTATTTGGCACAAACACTGAAGAACAATCTATAAAAGCATTACCAGTATTTGTGACAGATTTTTTTCTTGTTTTTGAAGACGACAAGATTTATTTTACTGACTGAAGATCAGAAAATGAGAAAATATTTTCATAACTGAGGAAAACAAGTTTTGATACTGTATAGCCAGCACTGAAGTCACATTATGAATTGACAGAATCTCCTTCCTCTGCACTTGACAGCTTTCATCACGTTAAGAAAAAGAACCTCTTAGCAGTTTCAGGTCAAGATTTTGATCTCGCTTTTATTGGTGGAAACTCACAGCAGTTCCACTGAAGTCTTTAACCCTGCCAGAATATCTTTATACTAATGTTACAATCTGTATTTATTTTGGCCCAAGATGTTCCCCACACTTGTACAGCTCCCTACCAATGGACTGTTGATAGCAAACCCATCTATAGCAAGGGAATAACCAAGAGTTCAGAGATACTTTTTTAGGAGGGAGAGAAAGAAAAGGACAGGTAATACAAAACTGGGGTGGGGGTGGGGTGGGGTGTGTGTAAGAATAAAAAACCCCTAAAATACCCATATACCACCCCCTCCAAAAAACCCCCCACAAAATTATTAACACCTTTGCCATCTGGCAAACCACAATAGCTTCCCTCCAAAGATGGCACCACCTTGATTCAGTTGCCTTCCTTTTAAGGTCAGGTGCTGGCAAAGATTTTAAAAAATCATCTTTCTCCCCATTTCAAACAAGGAGGATTGCTTCTTCAAATGTCTATCCTGAGAATCAGTCTGAAATATTAAAGGAAAACTCATATAATACAACATATCCTGACATCTGCTATGGTACTTGAGGGAAGATAACAGAGGGAAGAAAAATACTGTTTTAATCCAACAATTTTCCTCTTAAAAGAGGGGTTACTTAAATTACTATTATCTAAATCAGTTTTATTAATCTGCCTTCGCGGTAATGAATATTACAGGAAAAAGAGCAATTTTTACTTCCACTTAAGCTATGACCTATGTTGCTTGCACATGCACATTCCTAAAAAAATAGAAAGTCATAGTGACAGGAAACACAGGCATATTTGCATACTAAATACACATCATTTCATTGGCTTTGATGGTAATAAGGCTTTTATTTCCCATATTGGAAGCATGGAAGTTGGGAGAATAGTTACGTATAGTGTTAATAGCTGATTAGAGCTTTGTTCTGGACTTAAGACTATCTCCTGAAGCTCGTGTCATGTACTTGGATTTATTTTACATGTCCCTGGTGCTCAGTTTTCCATACAAAAGCCACTGGCACCAACAGCTCTTTTTCACATTAATTAATTTTTCCTCCTTGAATATATGGAGGAAGGTGCAGTTGCTCAGTAGTTCTGCCCGTCAGTTCCCCCACCTCCCCCTTTTTCTCTCCTTTAAATCCCATCAGCAGGAGCAATTTAGGAACTGGTTACTCCCTGCAATGCTTAGTTAGGGTGACAGCACACTTTTGAAATATAGCTGCAAATCCATTTTCTGGTCAGTAGCATTCTGGGAAGGGCATGGCTCCACAGAGGCAAAACCAGAAAACCAGTTTCTAGCAGAAACATCAAGCACTAGAGAGATGCAGAAAGGCAAAATCAATGTTTTATTCATGTGTCAGAGCCCTTGGAAGTAATTTTTTTGCCTGTTACCAGTTACTTGTGGGACAATATAAAGCACATGGGTTTTGTCAATCAGCTTTTATTTCTTCATGTATCATTGCTGAAGTAAAAACAAGAACAAGTTCCTGACCAAAGTTTGTTCTTGTGGAATGCAACTACTTAAACCAGAGAATGGAGAAGTACAACAAAATTTTGTACTCATCAGAAATTCCCATGAAAGTCCTCCGTGATTTTATAGGGATTAATAGGAAGAGGAAGAAATAGAAATACATTGGTATAGACTGATAACCAGGATACTCCAAGGAACTACTGTCTTTCCAAAGGAATTTCCCTCTTTTCTTTCTTTATCTTTCCCTATCTTCAAGCCGTGGCACCCCTGTTGAATCATAGTTTTGAGATTCTGCTAATGGAAATTTTATCAGACTAAGCATTTAATTGATTTTTACCTTTAGTATCATATAGCACAGTCTCCACATGAGGGGAATTAACAGCTGACAATTCCATGCACTGTCCTACTTATCTATTATGTTCTTTGCTCTTCTGCTTCATTCTTTTCACAGAATGTATTTATTACTCTGCTGAACACACAAAGCCTTTTCCCGGCTACATCAGAGAAAGCTAACAGAACAAATAATACCAGAACAAATTACCGGACACCCAAAAGTCTGGTAAAACTGTAGGAATAATGGTGAGTCTCATTACATGAAGATGAAAGAAGGAGGAAATAAAGACTTGAACAATCAGTATCCTAAGCCCAAGCTATTCTACTAAGACCTTGCAGGAGCCTTAATGGATGTGAGGAAATAAATTCATTTTGACAGTCACAATTCTGTATAAGAATTTAAGCCATTTTAGAATAAAAGCACAATCTCAATGTATGACTGGATTGTGACAGGTTTCTGTCCTCTCTGACAGACCAGAATGTCACTGTCAATTGCTACTCATAAAAATTGTACAATCTTAATTTTTTTTATCAAAAAGGTCTTGAAAATTAAATTTCAAAATAATTTTATACAGACCAACGATGTCTTTGTTTATGGAATGCTTTAACAAAAATGTAGTGCATGCCCAGATTTATTGTATAGTTCATAAAAAACACACCTGATTCTCTAACAAACCCTTAAATCTTGCTTCCATTGATGTGTTGCCATCAGATTAAAACCTGTGAAGTACAAAGAAAAAAATATCAATACTAAAGCTTCTCCAGTACTCAGGAATATTTTGCATAATAAAATAACCATACTAATTACAAATGTTTTTCATTTCAACTGAGTGCACTGCAGCATGCTATCAAGCAAAGAGCTTGAAGATATCTGAAGTACTGTCCAGGAAAAATGAAGAGTTCAGTTAGTTGATATACTTTAATTTGAAACTAATTTTCTTCTCAATGAAAACCTTTGAACAACTCGATTTAATTTATACTCATTTAACACCCTGAACTGTGTGTTGATTCCTTTTCAAACCATAGAAACTAGGACAGAACTTGCTGTACAATGGACATGCACGTTCTTTTTTAGAAGGCTGGAAAGTTCACTTGAAAATAAGATCAGGCTGTATGTTCAGACTGAGGTTTCTCCACAGGTGTTCTGTGTTCTTTTTGAGATCTTTGGAGCTTTTAAGGAGTTTATTTTTTTGGTAGAGATATGGCAAATACTACATTGCTGATTTAATTAATCCCACAAATAATCTTTGCAAAGCTGAACACTGAAGGAAAAAGAAGTGGTATTAATCACCTATCTTTGTTTAAATAACTACAGAGATTTTTGAGCCAGATTTTTTGTTTTGAACTTAATATGTAACTGGTCCTAACAAGAATCTCTAGATATACATGTTAATCAGACTATTACCTATATTGACTTACATAGCCCATAGAGAACAGAGGCTTAACACAGTTTAACCTATTGTATTAAAATGTGAAATTCAGAATAAAAACCAGAACAGTATCTTATCTTTTTGCATATAGATGTCATGACATTATTTAAATATCTTGAAAAAGAAGGAAAGATACATTCAAATAAGTGTTAAGCCTCAAACTGATAGCAATAACATTCTTAAAATTAATATACAAAAATATTTAACGGAAAAACATCATAAAGATTTTAACCAACTTGAGAAATAACCTTACAGGAATCAAATGTTATTTTCAGAGCCAGTTCAATGGTTTTCAGTAATGTAAGCAAAACTGAATTTTCCCAGCTCAAAAATAAGAACCAGTGAGAAAACAAGGCATAATCACACTGCGCCTATCCCAGAAAAGACAAAAAGCAGAACTAGATAGAGTGCCTTAGTCAATGAGAGAGGAGGCAAAGCAGCAATTTTTGATTATGAGATAATTTCCTCCCTGTCTTTCTCTTTGTAGAAAAGTGAAGTGGGTATCCAAGCCACAGTCATGTTGCTTCCCTACTTTGCTGTGTTTATAAAAGTCTCTAATTGCTCCTATTATTTGCAAGATTAATATTGACTGTGCTGTATGATTCAGAGCCTGATACAGCTGATCAAGAATCATAGCATCTTACAATATGCTAGTTAACAAGCCCAGTGTGATTCTTCTTTATTTTACATTTCTTGCATACAAAGGAAAAACAATTATTTAATTTCACATCTTAATTTACAGTACTTTAGCTTTTAATTCATGCTCTCATTTTTCTTTTGCACACCAAGTGTTTTTCTGTTTTAAGACTGCTCTTGAATGTTGAACTCTTGGTAATTAATCTAGTCAAAATTTACATGGTTTGACACAGTAGAAAAATATAACAGAGGGAAAAAAGTTACTTAGTCTAGGGTCTACCAGACTTGGCTGTCGTCTTCAGAATACACACGGCAAGAATGTAATGTGGGTATTTCAACACTTTAGTAAGTGATAAGTAGATGGATGTTTACTTCAGTTTGTATCCCCCTTAAGAGGTCAATGCTGTCATCAACCCGTACAGTATCCATCATGAAAAGTGATGGACTTGCTGTAGGTGTGGTTAAATCCAGGAATAATGTAGGCATCTTGAGGCATACTGTATCACTGAGTAGTTTTAAAGCAGCTGCATTGGTAAAATCTTGCCGAAATGTGGAGAGCGACTGGTAATTAGATATTACACATCCTGTTCCTCACCTCTAGGTGGTTTATTTTAGGCACAAGCCTTTCCATGGCTCTGTAGCATTCAACCATTCAGATCTTGACATTTACCACATTAAACTATTAGACTTATCGATTATTAACAAATACCTAAAGTAGTATAGTAAACCAGTAATTTTGAAATAGCAGAGATTTCTTTTGTAGGTATCACCACTGACTATATCCCATCTGATAGCAGACAGAAGGACCAAATTCTACTTCCAATTTTGAGAATGAGATTAACAGGAACTTGCACCAGTGAAACAGAGCTGAATTAGGACAGGTTCCTAAGGGGTATGAAATAGTAATTCTAGTTGATCTAGGTGTAGTTGTCATATTTTAAAATAAACCATCTAAGACTATACTGAGGGAAAGCTATGCCCACTTCATTCCAAACCTAAGCCCATGGGAGAAATGTTCACAGAAGATGAAAACAGACTTTAAAAGAGTTTCTTTCTGTTCCCTGAAATACATATGCTGTGTGTTTCTGGTAGCTAGCACTTGAGTAGCACACAGCAGATTCAACTAAATTGGCTGTTAAGGGGCAGAAAAATCTGTTGAACAGAAAACATTTCACCTATGCTGAACAGGGTTCCCATGCCTCACTCTTCCTCCAAAACCATTTTTCCAACTAGGGCAATGCAGGAGCGGGCTGCAAACTAGGACCATGCATGGCAATCAGTTAGCTGAGGGGAATGTGCTCGAGCTTGTCTAGACAACAATTAACATGATGAGGCATGTTTGCAGAGCACAGGGGAGTGGGAGACGGGTGGCGCCAAGGATGGCACCAAGGAAAGATAACACCTTGCTGTTAATTGCTGGCAGTTAACCACCAATCAGGGATTGCCTAGTATGCAATGCTTAGCTTCAAGAACCAATCTGTTTAAAACGCGCACCTTCTGAAAGAGTATAAAAACTCGTGCTTCTGTACAATAAATTGACATTTGCTTGCATCAAGCTGCGTCCCGTCTCTTCATTCGCCGCAGAGCAAAGCATTTCTAGTTTAAAGAATTAACTTGCCTACAGTCTGTAAATGCAAATAGACAAGTCCTTTCATAACTAATACTTAAATACAGATGATTGGATAGTGCCATACAGATACTAACACTAAGAAACAACATTCCAGCATCATACAGACAAAAAAGACAATTTTGCTCCCTTAACTTTCACAAACATTACAATTCTTAAAAGAGCAAACTTCCTTTTCAGTTACCCCTCCTCACTCTCTAGTATTCTTAGACACTACTTTTTTCAGTAGAAATTTTTAAAAGGAGAGGCAGAGATTTGCTATATGAGAAGTAAAGAAGTCTGGAGTTTACTCTCCTATGACCATTCTGAATTAAAGAGCACAGCAACAAACCACAGAATTACCCTAAGGAAACTAGTCTTATTGGCTTAGATCAGGTTTTTTAATGAATGTTTCTAAATTGAAGTCTTATCAATAATACTTTTTGTTGATTAGTGGAAAAATAATTAACTGATACATTTATGGATCTTAAGCTTGCATATGGAGGTCAGTGCAACATTTTAATTGTGGCCTAACTGCTTTTAAGAAGCCATCATCAGGCAATTAACTAAATCTTCCTGATATGCATCTTAGAAATTTGTCATTGTGCCTCTTCACTTCATTACATTCAAGAGACAAAATTACACCAAATAGTGTTTTAAGTGCTTTAAAAAGTGTTATCCATCCCATGCATGGTGTGTAAAGTGACATTAGGTTTTTATATCCATTTGCCCAGGCAGAAAGGACTAGGAGGAATCCAAAGGAATAGAAAAAAATCCATCTCTGGGTTTTGTATGCAGAGACTTGTGAACATAAAGAACTGGCAAGCCCATTCTAAACACAGTATCTCTCAGCAAAAGTAAACCACTATATGGTAACTTCACCAGGCTCAACACTTCAGACTTTCTCACCTCCAGTTAACCAGGGTTGGGATGAGCGTTTCAGAGAAACAATATACTTTTCTTCCTCAGATTTCTCCAGGGAAGATGGGAAAGTACTGAGATAAATTTAGCTGGACAGAAATGAGAAAGGCAAGTATTTATTAGTTCACTGTGGAAAATAACAGGGAGGTTTTGCTTGCCTGCAGGACCACAATCAGCAAGCTTTCATACTGAACTGCAGATAGGATCTGGAGACACAGATACATGTTGATTATTTTTAAATCTAGATATCTTTATCTTGCAATACTAATGCAGTACACTAATATACATCTTTGTCTCTGCTAATTTCAAAGTGTTGAGGTTAAGCTTCATCAAATCTTTTACTATTATTAGTATAAATTATTAGCAAATATGTAAACTAAAGCCCACCAATAGCAAAATCTAGATCAGATCCCAGAAACTGTGGTTACCAGTTGTCTTCTTTAAGGGAAAAAACACTACAGCATTTGGGTATAGAACAGCCAGCCCACCAATATAGATTTACTAGAGGATGACAACTGTAACTCCTCATTAGGGCTGCTCAGTTTAGTGTACCACTCCCACCTATACTGGGTCTTCATTGATCCTACTATTTCTGAAAAAATTACATACCATCAAGGTTAAGCATCTAATAGATTTGATGCCATCAGCTGAAAACACCTGAGAAAAGGCAAACAAGCACAGATGTAAATAGTTACAGTCACTGAGTCTGATTTTCCATTACCTTAAATCACTTATCATTTACAACTTTGAAAAACATATGTTGAAAAGTTAGATCAAAACAGTCTTCGGAAGTAGCCAAGCTGTTTTATTCACACTTTGCAAGGTATTGGAGAGACTGTCTCACTGACCTCAGAAGTCCATAAAACAGGCAGCAGGAGACATTTTAAACTAAAACCCAGAGTACTTATCTCCTGAAAATTATCTGAGAAATTGTGCACAAGGACAAAAAAAAAAAGTTAGCGTACTCCAAGACAGGGAACATACACTTATGAAGCAAATTATCTTGTTGAAGTCCCCATCCAAAATACACTGCCAAGTATAATCTTGTATGACTAGGATTTATTAAAAGTTTGCCTTTATTCTCAGCATGCACTTGACTAACTTGAAAGTAGGAGAGGAACCTGATGAGGTTCAGCAAAGGCAAGAGTAAGGTCCTACACCAAGGGAGGAACAACCCCGAGCACCAGTATGAGAGGCAGCTCTGCCGAGAAGGCCCCGGCAGTCCCGGTGGGCAGCAAGTTGCCCCGAGCCAGCGGCATGCCCTCGTGGCCAGGAGGGCCAGCGGGACCCCGGGGTGCACGAGGAGGCGCGTGGCCGGCAGGTTGAGGGGGGTGATCCTGCCCCTCTGCTCTGCCCTGGTGAGGCCACACCTGGAGTGCTGTGTCCAGTGCTGGGCTCCCCAGTTCAGGAGAGATGGGAACCGCTGGAGAGGGGCCAGCACAGGGCTGCAGAGAGGATTAAGGCACTGGAGCATCTCTCTTATGAGGAAAGGCTGAGAGAGCTGCAACTGTTTAGCCTAGAGAAGAGAAGGCTGACGAGGAATTGTCACAGCACTCGCCAAACTATCAAGCTGCAACAAGGTCTTTTACCATCACACTCTTTATACCAGTCCCTCTGCTGCCTTCTCCTAGTCTATCCTCACCCAGGGCACATGCATGCATGCATGCATGCACACACTCACCCACTCACTCACTCACTCACCTTCTTCCTCTTCCTCCTCTCTCCTCCTTAGCAACTCCCTCTTCATTAACTGCCCAGCCCCTTACCAGAAGCAACAACAGCTGCAATTTATCTACATCATCCAATCTCCCCCCTTCAGCCCACAGCTGTATATTATCAATGTTAATTAACCCAGCTTCATTCCTCTACAATTCCCCCTTCTTTCTTTCTTTCTTTTTTTTTTTTGTTTAACATTTCATACCTTATGTTTTTAACAATCATTACAACCTTTTTACAAATATTTTTTTCATACAGTCCTCTATAATTCCTCTACAGGGGATCTTATCAGTGTCTCCAAATATCTTAAGGGTGAATGCCAAGAGGACGGGGCCAGGCTCTTCTCAGCAATGCCCAATGACAGGACAAGGGGCAACGGGCACAAACCACAACACAGAAGGTTTCATCTGAACATGAGGAAAAACCTCTTTATTTTGAGGGTGACAGAGCCCTGGCACAGGCTGCCCCAAGAGATTGTGAAGTCTCCTTCTCTGGAGACATTCAAAACCCACCCAGACATGATCCTGTGCAATCTGTTCCAGGTGAAACTGCTTTACCAGGACTAGATGATCCCCAGAGGTCCTTTCCAACCCTGACCATTGTAAGATTCTGTGAAAGCTTAGAAAACAGAAAAGTACTGATTTTCCAAAATGCAAGACACTAACAGGATGAAAAACCCAGAGGTTTGTTTATATCTGTATACTTATCCCTGTATATATATATATAGGCATGTTCACACAAATATCTGTTAAACTACAGATGACATAAAGATTTTAATAGGATTTTAAATTCAAAATTTGAATAACATCTTCCACCCAATTTTCTCAAATATTAATTTTTTTAATACTCAGCTAATGTGATTTATTTTTTCAGCTATTAACCCTCTTGCTTCTATTTTTTTATTGCATCACAGGGCAAGAACCAAATGCTATGGACAGCTTTGGCAGAACATTAGCAATGGGGAAATAAAAAGTTACTGAAAAAC
Organism: Falco punctatus; assembly: GCF_963210335.1. Lineage (NCBI taxonomy): Eukaryota > Metazoa > Chordata > Aves > Falconiformes > Falconidae > Falco > Falco punctatus. The sequence continues at coordinate 26,811,412 of NC_137590.1, read as the reverse complement.
ACCTGAATGTTTCATTTTATGCTTTTGTGATTGCACTTGGAACTTTCAACAGTATTTTCTTGTTTCTTACTTAATTTCCCTTTTTAATTTCACACATGGAAGATATTACTTGGCACTTGAATAGCCCTCCTGTAGTTTTGAATTCATACACTGGAGAGATGAACAGATAAACTCCCATCTCCTGCTCTTGATGCTTGGCTGGGGACAGCTTTCAATAGCAGGTTAGAATGCAACAGCACATCAATCCATAATGTAGGAATTATAGTCTCTGAATAAAACAAGAAATCTTTCTTTTTGCATAAGCACTAAAATGTTTTCAAGTTTTTGACAAATCAATAAGTATTCCATTTTGAATTTTTTTTTAAAAAAAGTAATCACAGGGGGAGTTTGAAAAAAAAAAAAAACAAAAAACCCAACAGTAAAAAGCAGTATGAAACCAATGATCCTTTCCCTTATACCTGAGTTTATAGCACTTATGAGTCTTATATGGGGTGTGAGATGACTCTTGTTCAAATACACCTCATATCTAATGTCTCCACTATGAACTTCATTCTGCCTCTTATACATGACAGGAGGAATGTTTTTACCATGCTGCAACAGATCTCTCGAAGTCAGTCCTTTTCAAGTTGTTCAATTTTACATGACACACTGAAATATTCATTGGAACAAATAGAGAGCCTTGAAAATGAGTCTATAGCTTTGGGGTTAGGGCACTCAGCTGGCAGGGGCAACACCTGAGAGCCAATACCTTTTCAAATGAATATTTAATTATTTCTACAAAATTGAACAGCTGCAATAAGAGAGAGACATCTCCTGCCAAATGGGTTAAAGCACTTCCCAGAGACAATCTGAGGTAAATGATTCTAGAAAAGCGCTAGACCTATTCAGCCAAATACGGCAGCTGAAGGAATTTTCTTCAGTGAGGAAGCATGGTAAACCTAACCCTGAAATGACATTTAATATAATAGTTTATGATAACAATAACAATTGCAATGCTGATTACAGATTTTGGTTTAAATGTCCATTGTATTCTTTCTTTCTTATACAAATTGTGATAAGCCTTTTTTAATAGTAAATCTGAATTTCTATATGTAAGCTGTTTGAAATTATGAAAAACCTAAAAAAAACAGTGATTGAAGTTTTCATTTTACCTATTTATCTACTCTTTTCTTTTACTATTACAGTAATCCATAATACTTTAAAATAGATGGCTTAGTTTGTCCTCATTTTAATTATTGTTTATTTATCTTTCTAATTAAAATCCTGTCTTTTTTTGCCAAAATAGTAAGTCTCGTTTTCTTCAAAACCCTTGATGATTTAAGTTAGACAAGGTAAGATACTGTGTTTTTCTAAAATGAGATAAAATCACATTGAGCTTTGGACCAGAGCTTGAAAAACTTTTGCACCCAAGTCAATATTCTAACAAATAAAGGTCAGACGTGTCAGACACAAAACCATTTCAGTAAAGTGAGAGTGCAGTTGCTGACAACATCAGTTATCTACATTTCTGCAGGTCCAAACCAATCTTACCAATTTTCAGCAACATCCAAGAGGGTGTGTGTATTTTCTCTGGCTGCAGAACCATTCACAGGCAGAATTGGAAACAAAATCCATTTCCCAGAGCTCAGGAGACACTTCAGGAATCCCATCCCTAATTAATTTACTTAATCCCTTCTTGAACCCATTGATACTTTTGATCTCTACAGTGCCATGTTGCAAAGGCAACAATTACAATGTAATTACATTCACTGCCGGGGATTTTGCTGGCGCCTTTTTGTTTCACTGGCCATGCTCTCGCAACACAAACTCTGCATGTAAGATAAATGGCTTTGAAAGAGCGTCTTTATCTAATATTCCTTCAGCCATTTCGGTTCTGTTTTTTAATACTAAAATCAATAGTTAACCTACTCACCAAAATGAAAATAATGAATAATTTTAAAATTCTCTCAACAGCCACAAACATCTGAGGGAAGAAACTGAAAAACGAAAACCAGCTGAAACAAGCTTGGGAAAATGAAATACAAGTCAGTGTAGCACAGCTTTAAACTAATTAAGGTAACACATGAATTTATAGTGTATATAATGGATGACAGCATATACTTTACAGTTTACTGAGCCCTATCGATAAAACCATCAACATCTTTCACCCAGACAAGTTTTCATGTTCCTGTTAAACAGCAAGCTAAACACACTCCATCTTCCTCTCGAGAATGCAATCATAGCCATCAGTACATTTCTAAAGTTACATCCTTCCCTAAATGCCGACCATGTACAATAGAGAAGCTGTCCACTGGTTTGTTTTTCCATCTAAAACAAGCAGCAAAAGTCTTGTGTCTTAGCAGCAAACATACTAGAAACAATTTGCTAGCTTTTGCAGTGATAGAGCATATTCTGATCAATCCATCATCATCCAGGACATTTCAGTATTATGAAAAACTATTTAGGAAACCTGGACTACACTAAGCTTTGTTAACACTACTTATCTAAAATAAGCATTAAAATTACAAACATCTTTTTCATTTATAATTTTTTTCTTCCCCACCCTCCACCACAAATTTACATTTACTGACACACACATGATATGGAGAAATAGTGTGAAATGGGGACAATGGACATCGATTGTGGTTGTATATGTCTGCCCAGGAATGTGGGTATGGTGACTAGTCATGGGTGCGGTGTCTGGTCACATAGGCACACAGCTTTGAGGAGACGCCTACAGTTTTGAGGAGACGCCTGCCCCTCTTCCTCTAACAAAGGGGCTATGTAAAAAAGAATGAGAAAAGGATAAGAGATATTCCAATGCTATCTAGAGGGAGGGAGTGCTAAGTCTCCTTGCTGGAGAAGATCGGATGGTCACAAGAACATGAAACACCTACAAACCTGCAAGACCACCACATTGCAGGCAAAGGACTGATAAGCTAATTAACATATGAGGCGAGAGTAAGCGGGTTTAGGTAATGAATACGTATAGGCGTTAATTGAATATTCATTTGTTTTATTGTATAAATGTGAGATGGTTCGTCACTTCGGGCATGCACGCTTGTGGAGGAGCGATCCCCCGTGCATCTGCGCGCAATAAACATACCTACTTTATAACTTTCGAGTTACAGAGTCTAATTCCGTACGTCACACACACACACACTTACATCCCTTTTTACCCCGTTTGTCTTTAATTGATTTTCATGTAGCAGGAATAAGGCTGTGAAATCTTCTATTATGAACAGCTCGATGGAACCAGAGACAGAACAAAATCAAATCTAAGCAGTTTAAATGGAGTATGTCTCCATCATGCCACTAGTTGGGGTCTTTTTATTAAAAAAAAGGTAAGACAATTCTGAGGTGAAGAATGGACAAGTCAAAGGTTCCAGTGACGTGCGGAATTAGACTCTATAACTCGAAAGTTATAAAGTAGGTATGTTTATTGCGCGCAGATGCACGGGGGATCGCTCCTCCACAAGCGTGCATACCCGAAGTGACGAACCATCCCACATTTATACAATGAAACAAATGAATATTCAATTAGCGCCTATACATATTTGTTACCTAAACCCCGCTTCGTATGTTAATTAGCTTATCAGTCCGTTTCCTGGAATGTGGTGGTCTTGCAGGTTTGTAGGTGATTCATGTTCTTGTGACCATCTGATCTTCTTCAGCAAGGAAAGGTGATTCATGTCCTTGTGACCATCCCATCTTCTCCAGCAAGGAGACTTAGCACTCCCTCCCTCTAGATAGCATTTGAATGTCTCTCATCTTCTCTCATTCTCTTTTAAATAGCCCCTTTGTTAGAGAAAGAAGGGCAGGCGTCTCCCCGTCTCCCCTTCGTTAGAGGAAGAAGGGCAGGCGTCTCCTCAAAAACTGTAGTTGTCTCCTCAGAGCTGTGTGCCTATGTGACCAGACACCGCACCCATGACTAGTCACCATACCCACATTTCTGAGTAGACATATACAATCACAGTCGGTATTAAGCGTCCCCATTTCACACTATTTCTCCATATCATCCAGCAGAGCTAAACTTAGCATGTAGATGGAAAACAACTGCAGGACATTTCAGGATGGTTTCTCTGTATAGCTGCAGAGAGAGGTTACCTTTTTGCTGGTACCCAGTTTCTGACAATTGCTGATTCAGAAGCAGCTGTCAGGTTGAAGCATTTTCTTAGCCATTTTCCCACAGCATGAATTAACTAAGACTGCGCTGCAGAAATCTGAGGACTACTGGCCTTGACAATAACATAAGACATGAGAAAAGTGTTTTCCAATAAAACATAAAGCAAAGTCAAAATTCAATAGAATTTTGTAACTAATCTCAGATTAAACAGTCAGTCAGTCTTACAGTTTTAGTGCAAAAGAGTTCCCTATCAAAGAGCAGAAGAAAAGATGTTTTAGGTTAGCTTTTTTGGCTACTCTTTAAGTAGGATGGAATGGTAATGAGTAAAAGTAATGATATTACATTTCTTTGCCTAACAAAAGAAAACAACCCAAACATCTGAGACAGAATAGTTCCAAGGCAAAGTCAAACAAAAGCAGCACAGGGAGCAACCATTACAACAAGACAACCAGTGTTATCCACCAAAAGGTTTGAGGAATGCGATTGATTTTCAGTTGTTTGCAAGTACAAACAAAAGAGAAATTGGCACCGCCCGCTGAGATAAATCACTGACTGCAGCAACTGAATGCTCTTGCATCTTTAACAGTTGTATAAAAGCCTACACATTGCCAAACTTGTGTCAATTCTGATTAGCGATTAGAAAAGTCACAGGCTGTAGATGAGAAAGAGAAAAGACATGCAGAGGAAAATTATCCTTACTAGAAAATATGCAAATACTATAACGAGGTGAATTCACTGGAGCCAACACAATTTATCAGCGTGAGGGAAAAGCCTGATAACATCAGGTTGAAAATGTGACAAATGCATGAGTTCATCATGAGGTTTCACTAAGGGCAGAGAACTGAAAAAAATAAAGGCAGAGTTTTAAAGTGTATTCCAGAGAACAGCCAAGTACCAAAAAAATCAATCTAAACCAAAATGTATGATCTCTTAGAGGTTTTTTTATTTCTTTTGTAACAAAACCTGAAAGTTTCCTATTCTGGAAATCTGTATTGGGTTTACATGGCAAGGTTTTGATAGTGGGGGGGCTATGGGGTGGCTTCTGTGAGAAGCTGCTAGAAGCTTCCCCCATATCCAATGGAGCCAGTGCCAGCTGGTTCTAAGACGAACCTAACACTGGCCAAGGCTGAGCCCATCAGCAACAATGGTAGTGCCTCTGGGATAGCGTGTTTAAGAAGGTGGGGGTTTGGGGGAAATGCTGCTCAAGAGCAACTGCAGCAGGAGAAAGGAGTGGGAATATGTGGGAGCAACAACCCTGTAGCCCCCCAGGTCAGTGCGGAAGGAGGGGCAGGAGGGGCTCCAGGCACCGGAGCAGAGATTCCCCAACAGCCCGTGGTGAAGCCCACGGTGAGGCAGGCTGTGCCCTCAGCCCACGGAGGTTAATGTGGGGCAGATCCCCACCTGCAGCTCATGGAGACCCCCCGCTGGAGCAGGTGGGTGCCCAAAGGAGGCTGTGACCCCGTGGGCAGCCTGTGCTGGAGCAGCTCCAGGCAGGACCTGTGGCCCCATGGGGAGAGGAGCCCAGGCTGGAGCAGGTTTGCTGGCAGGACGTGTGACCCTGTGGGGGACCCAGGCTGGGGCAGGCTGTGCCTGGAGGCCGGCACCCCCTGGGAGGGACCCACGCTGGGGCAGGGTGTGAAAAGCTGTAGTCCATGGGAAGGACTCATGCTGGAGAAGTTTGTGGAGGACTGTGTCCTGAGGGTGGGACCCCACACTGGAGCAGGACAGAGTGTGAGGAGGAAGGAGTGGCAGAGACAATGTGTGATGGACTGACACCAAACCCCATTCCCCACCCCCCTGTGCTGCTGTGGGGGGAGAAGGTAGAGAAAGTGGGATGGAAATTTTTTTGGATGGAAATATAGAAAGAACTGTTTAGTGTTATTAAGCTCTATTAATAGTTTCATTTTGATTGTAAAAAGTCAAACATATGTAATTCGCCAAATATTGAGAGAACTGTCATGCTGATGCTCTTCATTTGCATTGTTAAAAAGCAATTGTTGTTTCCTTAGTAAGAATAGGAAAACTATCTGGCAAAACATTTCCACCCCCGCAACAGAGCAATGGATCATTTCCAACGTAAAACAAAGTTAGCTATTCCATTAACATAGGCAATGCAGCTATACATCATCACTTTGAGTTCATGGTCAAAAGGGAACCTGTACTGCATGCAATTTAATGAGTAACATAATCCAACACATGACTTTATCAATTACCTAATTTAGTTCTGTGAAGGACTTGGTATCTTGAACAAGGACAGAAAAGGAAAGTAACTCAAATGCTGAATTGCAGAGATAGTAAGAAAGAAAATATCACTGAGACAAACGCATCACATGGACATATCAAGAAGCGAAGGCTCCCCTACCTACTCACCACCAGGCAGATGTAGGGGGCCTAAGCGATGGGGAGGAATGGAAACATGTCGCTTCTTGGGGCAACAGGTGAATCACCTTCCAGCCTATTTTGCCTTCCCAGGTACCCTTATACAATAGGTATGTTGCTCTGGAACCTGAGGGCCCTGGCTGAACAGGTCTTTCACTTGGGTCACAGCAGCCCCACATAGCACTACAGGCTGGGGGCAGAGCGGCTGGAAAGCTGCCAGGTAGAAAAGGACCTGGGGGTGCTGGTCAACAGCTGGCTGAACATGAGCCAGCAGTGTGCCCAGGCGGCCAAGAAGGCCAACAGCATGCTGGCTTGTATACAAAACCGCGTGGCCAGCAGGACAAGGGCAGTGATCATCCCCTGTACTCAGCACTGGTGAAGCCGCACCTCAAATCCTGTGTTCAGTTTTGGGCCCCTCTCTTCAAGGGGGACACTGAGGTCCTGGAGTGTGTCCAGAGAAGGGCCGTAAAGCTGGTGAGGGGTCTGGAGCAAAAGTCTTATGAGAAGCAGCTGAGGGAACTGGAGTTTAGTCTGGAGAGGAGGAGACTCAGGGGGGACCTTATTGACCTTATTGCTCCCTACAACTACCTTGAAGGAGTATCTCTTCTTCCAGATAACAAGTGACAGAACAAGAGGAAATGGCCTCAAGTTGTGCCAAAGGAGGTTCAGATTGGGTATTAGGAAAAATTTCTTCACTGAAAGGTTGGTCAAGCGTTGGAACAGGCTGCCTGAGGATGTTGTGGAATCACCATCCCTGGGGGTGTTTAAAAAACACATAGATGCAGTGCTTAGGGACATGGTTTAGTGGTGGACTTGGCAGTCCTGGGTTAACAGACAGCCTTGATGACCTCAAATGTCCTAACCTAAATGATTCTATGATTCTAAAAGGCAGTAATTTGATGGAGAACATATATTATCACCACCAAATTAGTAAAACTGAGACATAGCACCACCAAGCTACAGCAAGTTAAACCAAAACTTTTGAAACCTGGAAATTGTGCCCGATGGGATGTTGATGGCAATTCTTCAGCTTCATTTATTCATTTACCCCAGTAGCTAACCCATTCTCATGGTGTGAAAATTTCTTAACAGACAATATTTTTAAAACTGGGTTTGAAATCAAAATCTATGATTACTGAACAGGGAGACAAAACAAATTAATTGAGAAACTTCATATTTTGCATCTGTTCTGATTGAGTGATTCCCCTCACTGACTGCATTGTCAGATGTAATATTCTACCTGGAAAAGAAAAACCGAGTAAGCAGTATTTTTTCCTCAGTAAGTGTATAAACCATAAGGTAGCATCTCCAGTTTTACCATCAGACACTAGAAAAGTGGACGTAAGTAAAAAAGACTAGTGTTCAGTATTAATCAATGTCTTGTTTGCAGAATTTCCTTTTTCTCCCTAATTCCAACGATGTGACTAGAGGTGTATAGTACATTACTCACCTTGTGTCAAAAACATAGCTCATGAAGCCCAAGTAACAATTACATTATTCCATTTAAATATAAGTCCAGTAACATAAAACCAGCATTAACATAATTAATAGATATTACAAACGTATAAGTTAAATTTTGTAATGATGTTATATTGTTTTTCTGTCATAGAGATATGGAACATTGATGAATTTTTTATTTTTTTTATTTTTTTTTTTTTTTGCATGATCCCAAGGAAATGTGAATTATAACCTCACACTGTTTATCTCCTCCAAGCTTTGGAACACATTGCTCAATTTTAACATAATTTGACAGAGGGATATGGCCTCAGAGATATAACGTTCCCACAAGTTTTGTGACACTAAACAGATGGGAAGAGGAGAGAGATCTTTATATAATCACATTACATATCCCACTGAGAGAAAGGCTTGAGTATACATGCTTCCTTAAAATCCAGAATATTTCCAGGAAAGAAAACTTATGCCCCAACCAGAGAAAAAGCTTGTGACAGATCATGTAAGCAGACATAAAACACACATACATAGGCAAACAGCTTCCGAGTTCTGCTAATGAAGTTAACTTGTTATCAAGGAGAGGCAGCAGTGGAGAGCAGTGTTTGTTATCTCCTACCTGACTTTGGAGATTTCCATTTCCTAGCAGGGCTGATGAATTCAGTGGTAGGTTACAATTCATGATTCACTGGTGCTGTTCATCAACATCACTGTAGTAAACAGAGATCAGAACAGGATTATTTCATTTCAGATTAGCTTTTTTCACAGCTCATGGCTGCATTCTGATACCTTTCAAACTGTTTTTCTCTGCCACTGTAGGACTTTAGCAGCAGATGGCTATTTCCAGTATTTACAATACACTGTAAAGAAGTGTCAGCTTTGCATACTTTTACCCTCTTTTTTTCTGAGGTTACTGACTAATTGTGCTAGTTCCAATTTCTGCAAAGCTATTCTAAAATATGATATTTTTAAACAAACATGTAGCAGTCAATGGGCCAATGGAAAGCATGAGGAGTAATGTATGTCAGATACATGCTGTTCCACTGCGGAGAACTACCTCATGCCTGTGTGGGGAGTTCACAGCTGCCATTAGTTGCCCACTGTAATTTATTTAAAAAAAACCCAAACAACAAACAACAAAACAACAACAACAGCAACAACTCTCAGAAAACATTTCACTTCTTAATCAATATTAGACTATGGAAGGTTGAATGATATGTATACCAAGGCAAGCACACAGCTAAATCTTTTCAGGGTTACACAGTCAGAGTTGGAGCAAACAACCTTTCCTAATAAACTTACTCTTTTCACTTCCAAGTAAGTTGCACCGGCTCCACTTTCTTTGACTTGTCCCAAGTGTTCAAAGATACAAAATCACCTTCCTCTCCGTAGCTGATCTTTGCTCCTTGTTTCCTGTCAACTGTAATTTCAAAGCAGACTAACTGAAGATAACCAAAAACTTTTTAAAAGTATAAAAGCAGAACTGAAAGCTGCATTCACAATTAAGTACTTATATTTTCAAGTTCAATCATATTTATGGGAGATAGTTTTCATGCATAGTTATATAGCATCAAGAGAAGTTACGATCCAGATCTTTCTATAACTACTCTAGTGAAATTTGAAGCTGCCACAACAATTTTAAAGGGAATGTCTCAGTTCACACATAAAGTGCAGAATGTTGTTAATAATGTGTTGATATTAGTTGTTTATATGCTTTGCAAATAATAATTATTAGTTGTTTATATGCTTTGCAAATTTCATCAAACTATGAAGCCTTTTCTATATAAACTTGTTTCTAAATGGGAAGCTTTATCATTTACATTGGCATAACTTCCTGCAATAAAAGTCATTTTCTCCAGTTAGCTGAGAATTTGCATATGCTAGATAACAAAAGCTAAAGCATAACTGGCATTCTTAACTGTGTCCACATGAAGAATAATAGCACACAGTTATAGGACTCCAAATTCATTACCATAGCTGATAGATGCATAATTTTCTTTGTAGTCAAGATTAGAAAGGAGTATCACCTAGGATGATAGGTGATTTTGTCTAAACAGCTAAATGTGAATTCATGTAAACAGACAAATTTTCCCCAAATAATTTGGGGCAAATCAGGCAAAGTCCATGTAAAATTTGATTCTACTGAGTTAGACTAAGAAATTTTAATATTGCTAATGACTTTCATAATGTATACAGGGAGTTATTCTCATAACCTTCTGGGCATCTCCTTGTCTCTGAATATTAGGCTTACCTTCAAATTTCAGTTGTACCCTATGCCCCCAAAACTTTTGGAAAAAAGTGCCAATGTTCTTCAAATCTGATTTCATTTCCTCTTAGCTGTTGTGTTGAAGTGTGTTTCATCCTTGAATCATTTGCTAAGGAAAGCTTAAATTGTGTTTTCATTCTTGTCTTTCCAGTCAAATGATAAACTGACTGATTCCGTAATCAAGATGGTGAAAAAATGTCTCAAGGCCTAAAGGTATAAAGCTAACTTTGAGAGTTGCAAATACAAAAGCTGCGAGACTGTAAACAAAAATAATACTTTGAATATTGAAAAAAATCTGCATTTCTTAATGAATGTCTTCAGACAGCTACTATGAATATGCTCATACTGCATATAAGATGAGTTACAAAAGTATAATGAGATGTGCAAACTAATTTTAAGCTGCTTAATCTGGATACCATTTATAAATTCATTATGCAGCTCAGAGCTCAAGTTAAGTTTTCCCACCCAAAGCACCTCATTTGGCCTGTGGTGAGGATCCCACTTGCACGAGCTGTCTTGCACCCTGTCAGACTGATCACCTCCTGTCCCTTCTGCTTATTGTATATAACATCTACAGTGTTTAGAGAAGCTGTAGGACAGTAGTTCAAGACAATTCATATTCTAACTTTGAAATGCAAAATTTTGAGTGCTTAACATGGGGGAAGCATACACAGTGAGTGAAACAACCAGATTTATTTCATTTTCAGTTTGACAACCAATCTTTCAATTCTGTCTAGATATCTTGACTCAGTCAAGGTTTAGGTCTTCCTCTTTTAACGTTCAAACTCTTGCACATCATCCCACCTGCTCTTATCTCAAGGCTTTGCATAGCAAAGATTCAGTAGGTCTCAGTCTTCAACACCTCTCTTAACTAAAGGCATGTATTTGAAAAAAGAGTTTCATAAATGTTCTCAGTTGGGTAGTCTCTGCTCAGGATTAATGTTGTTTCAAAAGCGAGTGCAGCACTCCTGCCAGCAGAAGACAAATTAGCTCTCTACTTTGAGCTTTAGATAAATCTTAAACACAGCTGAAGGCATCCAAGTCACCAAATGAGAGCACATGCAGCATTTGCATATCTGTCAGTATATGGCTAGCAGATCCTGCTTAGGTCATAGCAGAGCCTGCTTAGGTCACAAGGGTGGATCTTCACAAAGGGAATGAGCGCAGTTTGTTCAGATTTTTAGGCTTGTTTAAAAAAGATCTGTTTCAATTCCAGGACTAGTTATTTTCCTGTGTGAAGTCCTGGCAGCATACCATTTTCTTAGAGGCTGTAATTTGGAACAGTGGCTTTCTTCCACTAATAGAAAAATCTCAAAGGCTTTAGGAGTTTAGTGAAGATTACATATGTACTTAAAAATTCAGAGGATTGTTCCAACTGCCTGAGCTACCTGAGTCTGAACCATTTGTTCTTAGCTTTTACAAAACCATCTGGTAGGCATGGTTGTAGATTGTTTTTGAAATCAAGAATGTCTTACTGCTGGCTACCTTTTTATGAGCCGTTTTCTTTTTCCTGTTCTGTTACAGGATATAAATTTGTAATTCATCCTTTATAACCATATCATTTCCTGAAGTGGTAAGTGTGAAAAACATACTTGTTTGTTTTCCTAGACAATGTGTTTATTCCTAGATATTTAGAAAAGATACATTTGTGCAATTTTGTGTCCTCCCTTATAACCTGAATTCAGCCTACAGCTGTCTAAGAAAAACAACCCATAAAAGAATCACTGGATCAGAATGATCGTGAAGCCTGTACAGAAACTTTTTTATTAAGAAACTTATTTATTAAGAAACAGGCTGCAATATGGATAATCTATGTGTAAGCAAGTCAGACAAATGATTATGGCAAATCTGGCCTTTGAAAGTACACCAACCATCCAATTCAAAAAACGAGAGAATGGGACTATTATAAAATATACCACGTTACTTCGTTCTTCTGTGAAAAAATATCAATTCTTACTCAGTAAAGTTGGTTTTGCATGGATTTGTAATAACATTTTTTATTTTGTCTGATTGATTGTAACCATATGACTGCAGGAATGTGCTGTCCCAGAAACTTATCCTCAAAATTAGAGTTGCAAGTCCCATGCAAATGAATTACGCTCCTAAATCCTTCCAGCAACTTTCAATATTTTGCTAACTATTGATTTCCCTAGTTTCCCAGTTGTCTCTGGGAACAGCATACATTTTTGAGGAAGAATATGGTCTACGCAGCTCTAAGTAAAAGAAATAAACATTTGATGAAACATGGAGAACTGCAAGATGACAGGCAAGACCTTAAGTACTTTCTAATGAAACTTTGTGGCTCTTTCATAAAGCTGAAGACCTAATGCTTGGATTTCTGTCATAACTTAAGTCATCTCAAATTGGTAGAGACATTTCTGACAATACATATATGGTTTTGTAGTATAAATCTTTATATTTAGATCACTGTTCCGGTTATGAAGCACACTGCAAGTTAAAATCTCACATTGTTTCTGTGGGACACCTCTCAGGTGATAGGGATAGTTTCCACACCACATCCTAGATGGACCCAGGGAGATCCTACAGGTCCAACTGAATCTGTAATTTGCATCCCATTTTTCCTGACCACATCGATACCGTACACCCAACTGTACATGTTGGGTAGATGGTTTTGCTTCTTGAAAGCAGCATTTCTTAGAGGGATGAAGATACCCATTTAGATAATGGACTCAAAAAAATTCTATGTGCCTCTCTCTTATTTAAAGCACACATTCCCCCATGAGTGCTTCAAATAGTTCCAGCTTACTGCAGAAACTTTCCTTCTTGCAGGTATGGACACTCCCCTCCCCCAAATCTTTTTACTCTCAAGGTAATACCCTACAGAGATTTTCAAGCTAGCTGAAACAGAGAACTGGGAAAAAAACCACTGTCATGCCAAGCTAAGCAGACGTACAAGCTTATAGAACTAAACTGCTGTCAATACTCAAGCTGATCCATTTTTAAGGTAAGAGTACATAGGCTAGCTGAGATACGCTCCACTGCAAGTGGAATTAAAAGCATTTTGCTGCACCATTCCTGTTTTATTTTAAAGCATCAAATTATAGCTTAATAAACCTCTAATTATATTGCTTTATCATAAATTATTTAAAAGATATTTCACATATTCCACAGTAAACTGAAATCCTTCAGTTCCTTGGCACACAAATAGCTCATTTCAAATATTTACAGAAGATCATGCCAGAAACCTAGTTCAAAGGAATTTTGACAAATCAGAAAAGTTTTCCTAAAAAATAATCTCAAACATATGGTTCCTTTAGCTCATGCAATTTCTGAGCTCAGACTGAAATTGATCGCTAATGAAGAATAAACAGAAAGAGACACAAGTTTAACATGAAAATAAAATATTAAAAGATCAAGTTTCATTTCCTTTAAGGAAGAAATTTGTCTTTAGCTCCAGCGGAAGCAGGATTGGCTTCCAAACAGTGCCAGAGTTCACTGATGAAGAGTTTGATATTAGAGACACAAGACACAAGGAGGAAGACACAGTGCACCACAGAACACAAGATTTAAAGTGTGCTCTCTATTTGCTATTAATTTTTAAGTTACCTTGAATTCAAATCTAAGAAAGATCTCTTAACACTTGAGAGCTAAAGGAAATAAACAAACCTATCTGTGGTTTTAGAGGAAAGTTTGATGGTAATTAAACTTATACTTAGTCTTTTAATGAAAAGTCAGGCCTTTTTAGTGTTAGTTGCTATAGTACTACATCATTTAAATGCAAAGGCTTCCTCTTTTCTCTGCTTTGCTACTTTATGCCTAACAGTGCTTTCAACTCATCACTCAGTGTCAGAACACATACCAACATGTGTAACAACACATCTTCTGGAAAGTCCTCGTATTTTCTTGCAGCATCAATCATTTCATACTTCCTATAGTCAGACTTGAAGTTGATAACTGCACTGGATTAAAAATGTGTTCTGAATAAATGTTCAAAATGATGGCTCTCTATAAGCTTTATAGCCAATTATGAAGTAAAACTTTTCTTCTGGTCCAAATTCAGAAAAAATCCAAACCAACACTAAAGAATCTTCCCCAGATTGGAGTGTTTCACTTTATTCTACCAAAGCAAGGAACCTGGTGTTGTTACAGCAGCACAACAACTAATTTATAATAGCTGATCATAAATAGCACCCTTTTCCATTATCCCATCACCAGCTGAGCTCAGAGAAGTCTGTTTCTGAGGCAATCTTATTACTTTCACATTATTTATTTCGTAATAGCAGTAGTCCTGTTTGATAGTTTCGGTGAAGACTGAATGAAATACATGCCTAGCATTTGACACTTAATGTTCCCTAAATTCAGCATTGTAATGCATCTACGTTTGTGAACTGTTTGAATCACATGGATTCCTTCCCCTTAATCCTGAACCTGGACTAAAGATGATGCAGGTGTTTGCTAAAGAGAAATTCAGATGACTACATGCACAATGTCTATTAAGAGGCCCAAACCTTACCTGTTGCAAATAGCAACACAACCAGCCATGTACAGGTCAAAATACATTATTAAAGGGTATGTGGTTTTCTGAGCACACAATATTCATGCCAAGTTCCTGCTAAGCATATCATATACAGAAAATTGTTATATTTAGACCATATCTATTTTAGTATTTATTTAATTTTATAAAATGTCTTGACTATTGAAATTTGCAGCTAGTTTTATAACTATAAAATTTGGTAAAAGTGTCTGATCTTCATGGCTTTATGGATGGCACTATAAACTTGTAAACTCTGCTAAATATAGCAGTGAGCAGTTCAGATTCTCAACCTAAGTTCAATTTGTTCAATTTGTTATGTCAGTTCATAGGTATTTTTACAAAATTTGGGGATTCAAAGATTCATATCAGAAAATACCATTCAACTAACTCAGCTTCAATAAAAGAACACCATCTTTTCCTTTTAGGATGGTCTTGTATAAGATTTATTTTCAAGAATGCAGTAAGATTAAATTGGGTTCTAGAGAACCAAATGATGAAATCATTTATTAACTCTAATCATACTTGGTCCAGATGTTGGAAAGGTACTTTTAAATGTTGATAAAAAAGTCATAGTCTCATTAAGAAAACCTGGTTAACAATCTTGTAGTTTTGGTGAAGATATAAAAGCCCTAAGAGGTGAAAACCAGATGTTACTAAAGTTGCCTTAGCTGTCAGAGAAAACCCAATAACACAAGTTAGAGAATCCACTTAACATCCACTGCAGATCTGACACAATACATTGTTTAATTAGAGTTTGATGGGATGAGAGAGAACACTATCAGGCTCTGACAGATTCCTTCCTGTTATTAGCAATTTACCAGAGAGGAATAGGCATACTCTATTCCCAAAGAGAGCGCAGCATCCAGGCAAAGAGATCTTGGCAGGTATGTGCCAAAGCCGAGGGGGTACAAGACACAGCTTCTAGGCGACGGCACTAGTAGCCAAGGGGGCTCTTGAACCAGAACTGCAGGGGACAGAACAGGGTAGTCACAGTTACACTGGCTTTATCCTGCTTTCTCTCTCAAACAACTTCAGAGGAGCTTGAATTAGACAGAGGAAGTCGCACACCTGGGCCCCAAACCAAGAAATCAAGGAAACTGTTCCTAAAGGATTACACTCCAGCTCAGCTACACAGATGAGAAATTAAGAGCGGTGTTCACACAGAACCGAAGATCAGGGTCTCTGATAAACATAGTGCTAAGTTTAAAAAGTATTCCAGATGTAAAATGTTCCGTGGTCTCTGTAACAAGCAATTTAAATATATAGCATATATTTCAAATACATGATACAGTCATCATTCTTCACATAGTTATGCTTTTCCAGGGGGGTTGCACAGATTTCAGAGGAGGAAATGAGCACAAATCCACTGTTTGGCTGGATGCTTAAAACACATACTCTGTGTCTTGTTTGTAGTCCCTATGAAACCAAGACATACAACAGGAAAAGTCTCCAGTCTCTCTACAGCTCAGAAGCTTTTTTTCTCCCTGAACGCAAGATGGCTTTTCTTTCATAAAGCTTACTGCCAGAAAACAAAATTATTGGACTGTGCCTACTTACAGAATATTTATACTTTCACAAGTCCCATAGTCACAACAAGGTTCAGTCTGAATGACAGGATAATTCAGATACAGAAGAAATAACTTAGCTTTTCAATAGATTTATCTATTTAATAACCTGGGCCTAAGCTGTTACAATTTTGATATACAGAATCAATAAAAATATAAAAATAAAATACAAATTATAAATTAATGTTAATAGATACAGAAACTAATTGTAATAGAAGGCACAAGTTTAAACACTCAGAAGTCAAGACACTTCTAAAATATAAGACAGGCAGTTAGTGATAATTTCTCTCATCACACAGCACTATGTAAGCAAAAAAAAAAACAAAACAAAAAAAGCCTTTAAAAGCCAGGCTTTATAATTGTGATACGAACTCTGGCTATACATCATCTTCTGTACTGTCTCCTCCTCACTGGTTTTTCAGGTATATCAGGAGGTTAGAGCACTTTAACCAGAGTAACTTGCAACAGGCATTAAAGAATTCTCCAAAGGGACATATTGAAAACATAATCCCAAAATGACAAAGAAAAGCGATCAGTAATTCATGCTAGTTAAGTATTTGTCCTAGATTTGTCCAATAGTATTTCTTTTCCTGTCCTCCTTGATTTACATGCTTAGAAAAGTTAAGGAATATTTCTACATGGCTACTATTTCTCTATAGCTTTTATTCTATATATTCAAGATGTTTATGGAAATCTTAATAAGGAATATCTTGACTTTAATAGCTTCTTGGCTTGATATTTCCCATCGGAAAGACCATTCTGAGAAAAAGTATGTTTGTCTTCCTGGTTTCCTTGCTCTATCTGTGAATCTGAAGCTATGTGGAAAAGAGAGTCTTGTAAGAACAATACATCTAATAAACTGCAGAACATAGCTCTGTAGGGGCAAGAGAAATCTACCTTTCTTTCTTACAGACATTTGCTATTGATAAATGTTCTTCTTTTTTTTTTTTTAAAGACCTCCTCTCTTACTGTCTTTGAACTTTTCCTCTTCTTCTTCCTCCCTCACTTGAGTGAGAGGACTGCACGACAAACTCTACACTACTCAACTCATTGCTTCCTTCACCTCCTTATTCTGAGGCTGAATTCCTGAATCCCTGACCCTACTACCACCACCTCCCACCCCCTCAATGATATTATCTATTTCCAGTGGTTTCCTTACTGGCCACTGACACCTCTACCTTCCAGCAGAGACCCAGCAACACTGGAGAAGAACTCGGTATAGTGTACCCATGATTAGTTTTGTCCATCCCAAATGAGTCCTGCTGAGTCCTGCCTAGAATACCACAACTCACACCATCTCTGGGTATGATTTACCAATTGAAAACCAGTAAAATACACATTCACAATGAAGCTAAATTGTTTCTGTTTAGATGGTCACATAAATCGCTCAGTGAGCAGGAAAAACAAGATTGCAGTACATGTGGAAAAAAAGGGTGTGCTAGTCTTGCACAGTAGGGCATAACAGGAAAAATTCCATCATACAGGTAAGATGCTTCTGAAAATTACAGGTATTAGCAGGGCTACCAGTTCCTCATTTCTCATCCTCCTGGCAGACAGATAGGTTTTGCCTTAGAGCACATGTGCCATTGAACTGTGCTTTCCTCTTCCTGAAATACAACATAAAAGTCTCCCTATTTACAGTAAACATAGAGATCATACCTACAACAAAAGTAAAACTAGAACCTTAATAAGAAACAATTTGGCAGAAATAATCTATTTTGGAGTCATCTGCATAAATAAAGTACAGCAACTACCTAAAATTAGCTTTAGCTTCAGATGTATTACACCAATACTAAATTTAATCATATTCATTGTCTCTCTATTACTTTACCATGCCAGTGGTAGAAACTGCATTATATGTTAGAGCATGCCTCATTAAAAAAAATATCTTCCAGCTACTGAAACTTACATTTGCATTATTCCCAAAATTGCATTCTATCATAATGACATTTGAAGTGAATTCAGAAAGAATTGCTAATGTTGGAATGAATTACCTCCTCTTATAAAGAAAAGATTGCCACCAGCATAATTAATCTGAAAGTACATCAGGCAATATTTCTAGTACTTACTGGTAGTATTAATAAGATTTACTGTAGATTAAATTGGTAAAATTGGGAATAGTAGGTTCACAAAGCACTGCATTCATGTGTTCCAGGAGATTTCAACAGACTGAACAACAACAATCTCCAGAATACAATTATGCAAACACTTTATTATTTTCAATTAGTTTAAGCTAACTCTATATTAAGCATGCTCTCAGGAGCAAGAAGTTGGATGTAAAATATAATTTTTGTTTTGATGTCAGTATTGTTAGCTTTGAATCTTTGATTAATGATAAGAGACAAAATTATTTGACACTTGTTTGTCATCTTTTAAATCCATTTGCTTTTGTCTGAGAAAAAAAACAGGCTTTCTACTCATCTTAGCAATAGAAGACACAATATCATTGTAGTTTCACGTCACAGTGAAGCATTATTGGCTATAAAGGTTAAGTATATCTCCAGTAAAACGGAAGTAAAGAAATGATAACTGAGGAGTTTCATATATATGGTGACAAAAGTAGTGAAAATAACGGACCATGGTGGATCGTTTCCTGTTCAGGGGTTACTGACCTAGCTGCTACATTTCAGTGGAGCTCCTGCTGAATTCTACAGTCATATAAAATGCATCTGAAACGAGCCTTGAGAAGTCATTTATGACTTCAGCCCTGGGTCAAGGCAAATATGGGTCATATCCAAGTCCTTCCTAACTGATATAATTCTAACCTGTCTTTAAAACCTCTAAGAATTGAGATTCAAAAATCTACTTTTCTGTCTTACCATTACAAAGTTGTTAATCTTTACCTGCACCTGTCTTGCTGCAATTTAAGCTTAGTAATTTTGTTTCTGTCAATCATACGCATGCAGAAGAAATTACATCCTTCTGATAAATAATCCCAGGTCATTAAGGTCTAAGATGTCTTGTCTGAATTTTTAATTTTTTGTTGCTTGCTCTTTAGCTTTCTTCAGGTCGTTCATATTTTGCTTCAAATACACAAAGCAGGACTTAACTGTGGCCTTATTAATGTGCAAAGCAAAGACATTCTTTTACACATCATCTAAACTATATTCATTTCCAAATACAACCCAGCATGGCTCCTGTCCTTCTTACAATAATTTAAAACTGTAGTCACATTCAATTTACAAACCACTGTAACACCAAAATCCTTCCCTGAAAAAGTGTCACTAATCAATTTATTTTTGCATCCTTGTTTGTGTTGTAGTACTCCCATTCACAGCACTTGCACATGCTATTCTCAAAATTAATACTAATTTTAAAATTACTACTCCAATTTCTAAAAATTATCTTTATATTCAGATGCTATTCTCCTGCACATCTGCACACCCTCTCAACATCCATAATGAGAAAATATTTTAAACAAGAATTCCACTCTGAGGCATGCAAAATAAACCATGTGAAATCGAGCAGATTTGGACTTACAGATGAATAGATCTGGGAACAGGTCTATGGTTAGGAATTAGATCTCAGTTCTTCCTCCCTCCAGCTCTGTCACATACTCAGCAAGCAATGATGAGCAATATTCATTCTATAAATGCTTGATGCCATCTGTAAAAATAGGGATAAACAATTCATGTTTATTTTGGATACCTTTATGGTACAGGTGTAAAATTATACATATAAGACAATATTTATAAAATATATGCCATTCAGTTATTATGTTTATATAATAAAGCACAGAATTATTTTAATGCCATCTGGATTGAGCAGGGGGAGGGAAGCGAAATAAAGTTACAATGGAAATAGACTAAAATTTTAAAATAATTCCAGAAAATTCAGGTTACAGACTCTGATCGAGGACTTGGATCAGAAAACCACAGTGATGCCAGATATTCTCACTCCACATTTTGAGAGTGGTTTGAAACTGTGTGCTGAGTTCAGGAAAATACTGCTTTAGAGGTTTAAATCCATCTCCATGTATCTGACTACACAATATCAGTGTGACCACTGGACATAAGTGCTTCCTGAATTAGTATGATTTAAAAGGGTTTCCTTAGCAGAGATCCATACAAATAAAAGGGAAAAAGAATCAAGATACAATGACTTTCCTGCTGTCTTAAGAACCACAGAATTACAGAATGATTATCTGCCAAATGCTGAACATATGAAGACAACTCAGTTGCTAGTTTTCCTTCACAGTATGAGACAACCTAATGATCCTTCAGTGCTTTTTCTTTATACTGCTACTTTTCCACTAAATAGCGCAAACTTGTTTCTTCTCACCACCTAAGTAATCATTTATGACAATTTAGTTGGAATGATGTGTTGGTGTTATTTCTCTAGTTTCTTTATAGGAGATGTGCTGGAACATCTTTATCTCACTGACTCGTACGGATATGGACTGTCATGCCTAAAAAAGTACAAAATTAAAGAACCAGGGCACAAAGCACTTTCCAATTGTCTGCAGCATTTATTTTCTCAGTGAAGTTCTGGAACTCGCACATCAAGTATGACAGCAATGGCAAGATTCAGAGATATTTGGAAACTTTTCACATTGGCTCCTCATAGTTTAAGTTTCTCACTTTCCAACCATATGTTTGGTTCTTGTCCATTATTTCCTGATTTGTAATTTTTAAGCTCTTCTTAACTAACTAGTGCTATGATTATACTTACCTGTGGTTTATTTCCTGAAAACATCTATCTGTGACTCTAAAACACCTAGACCATCATTCCTCATCCACCACTCGGGCAGATTTTGTGGATATCAGTTAACTTCAGGCACCCAGCACCCAGGACTGGGTACAATCAACAAGGAAGTTTTCAAGTTCAGGCATTTGCAGTGAACTGGCTTTAACCGAAGTATTCTTAAATATTAAAATGGTCAGAAATATTAAGGAAATCTCAGGATAAAGCAAAAGATGACTAGTTCAACAACTAGTTTGTTGAAAAAACAATTTTCAATCTGCACATCTGTGGTGGGTTGGCATTGGCTGGCTGCCACACACCCAGCTGCTCCCTCACACTCCCACCTCAGCTGGACAGGGGGCGAAAATAAGATAAGAAAGCTTGTGGGTCAAGATAAGGATGGGGAGATCACTTACCAATTACTGTCATGGGCGAAACAGACTTGACTTGGGGGAAATTTAATGTATTTTCATTTAAACAAATTAACAAAGACAAGATTAACATGAAACCCCTTCCTTCCATCCTGCCCATTTTCCTAGGCTTGGTTTCACTCCTTCATTCCCAACTCTACCTTATGCCTCCAAGCAGCGCAGCAGGGTGGGGAATGGGGGTTGCAGTCAGCCCAAAACAGTCCCCTGCTCCAGAGCTGCCCTCTCCCAGGCTGTGGTCCTTCAGGATAAACCTGCTCCGTCGCAGCTCCTCCACAGGCCGCAGCTCCCACCAAGAGAACCAGCTGCAGTGTGGGCTCCCTATGGGCTACTCTTTTCTTCAGGAGACACCTGCTGCAGTATGGTCTCCTGGAAAGCCCTGCTTGGGCTCTTGGAGCACCTTCTCCCCTCCATTTCCTCCAGCCTTGCTGTCACATGGCTCTTTCTCACACTTTTTACCTCAGCCCGCAGTGCCGTGTGGGGCTGTGCAATTGAAAGCAGAATTCAGCCTGTCCAGAGCTCAAGTTTGAAAGGGGTCTTCTCCCAAAAGAGCTTCATAATTAAACAAGTAGTTCCTCTACCAGTTAATGCAATGTTACTATTGCAAACACCATGATAGTCCACGCAGTGCAATGTAAATTAAAGTAACACTAAGCTTTGCAGTCTGCTCGATGGCACAATTTTGCTTTGATCCCACGTTGTCTGTAGGGCAGCTGAGATCCAACTTTAAAGAAGCGAGAGAGCATGAGCGCGTAGACATGGCGCTTAGGGACATGGATTAGCGGTGGACTTGGCAGTGTTAGGTCTAAAGCTGGACTCAATGATCTTAAAAGTCTTTTCCAACCTAAATGATTCTATGATTCCTAAATATTTTCCCCACGGTGCCACCACGGGAGGGTGCACAGTGGCAGGGCCGTCGGGCTGGCTGGAACCAGCTAGAACCAGACGTGTCCAGCTTGCAGCGGCCGGGCCTCTCCTCACAGCATCCTCACTCAACCCCTGCCAGCGCCTCATGTGACATTACACACTGTAACCCCCATATAACATACTGGAACGGGGGCAAGATCCTGATGTAGAAATTGTTTATAATATAGTCAGTTGCCATATCCAGGGGGATATGGCAAATATCCCCCTGAAAGGGAGGTGTTCACCATCTTGAAGGCACAAGTTACTTGCAACCGGGACCTGGCTGGGCCTGGTGGCACTGCTCTGGAGAAGGCTAAAGACGGAAGCAGCAGCGTTACCTCTCAGAGGAGGTAACGCTGTAGAGCTAGAAACAGAAATCTGGGCTAAAAGAACATATTAAACTGCTAGCTACCCCTAAAAGCATGAACGGTTTTGTTTCTTTCACCTCTCCCAAAATATTTTAGAAGTTTGAATACATTGCTAAAAATAAAAGGTTAGAGCAAGCTGTTACCAGTCAGGACTCAACAGCAACCTGAAGTCTTCCTCATAAACAGCAACCACTGTGGTGGGGGATTACAGTCCACACATCCTCCTGCTGCCTGGTCTAAATTTAATGAAAAAACATGTGGGGTTTTTTTTCTCATCAGTGGAGAAAAAAACAGGAATCACTTCAGTTAAGAGCAGTTAAATCAGGAAGACAGTTGCCTCTGTAACTATTTTGTTAAAATGCTTCTAGTCTTCCTGAGATGGCATTCAATGCTACTGCAGCTTCCTAATAATAACTCAGGAGACCAGACACAAATAATTATTCCTGGTGCTCAGAACAAGTCATACCTGATCCATTATTTAATTATCTACAGATGAGGACATCACTAACAGCAGTGTTTCAGAGGCAATTAGTTGCCTTCTATCTGTTGTGTTTAATTTTTAATTGTGAAACCACACATAGCAATGATTTAATCTTAAAATAGACAATCACCATTGTGATAAATTGTTCTGTAAACATGGCTTGCTAAAATAATACATAATGAGCTTCCCTTGTTTTGTGCAGGGTTGAGTAATCATGAACACTCACAAAAAGATGCTTTATGGACATTTCTATCTAATGAATATTTTTAGATCATTAATGTTATTTGCTTTGAAACCAGGTCTGTCTTTTACACTGAAGATTACTTCATTTCTCTAGCTTCTTGATAGGTAAATTTAGGAGGATACTTAGGCATAAAAAGGTTTTCCTGTCTTACTCTAATTTTCTGTAAGTTACTGTCACACCATTCTTGCTATCCACAGCTGAATTTGCTATGACATTCACTATGAGATGTTCTGACCAGTTAAAAGATGTTCCCCATTCTGCCACACAAGAGACCAGAAAGAACAATCTCTATTCCTGGCCTTACAGATCAATAATTGTCTAAATACTGTTACATTCAGTAAGCAGAGCTATAATTTTATAGTAGGCACAGATCTAATTTTAAAGTTGCTGGCCTATGCTTACATACAATGCACTCATTTCTGTCCTTCTATGCAGTCTTACCCCTTAAACCCACTACTACATAATAAAAATGTCTACATAAAAATCAACCACAAAATAATATGAAAATCGCTTCTCATGGCTGTAAGTCTAGCAGCAAAAAGTGCTCCTCAGAGTACTTGTGCTCATTTCACAGAAGTCAATGGGAAGATAGAAGAAGTTCCAAGTTGTATTAAAGACACTGTAAGACTTGCCTATATTCATGCTTTTCAGAGAATACTTCCCAAAAAACCACAACAGTGGAGGAAGATGTATCCCTTTCTTTCAAAAGCCGTGTTTTTACAGAGGGCAGCCCATTTCATCCTGGACAGAACAAGGGATGTGTCAATGCCTTTTGTATTAGGTGCATCACCACAGCACAGAGAGAGGAAACAGACCTGTAAGATATATATCTTCTATTTATGTATCACTTGTTTTCCACAAATTACAAAAATGCAGGAGAGAACTAAGAAAGCTAAAGGAACTGTGAATAATTACAGAAGTCACTGCACTTGCCAAGTTAAACCCGTCAATGATCAGAGGCTGGGCCAAGGTTTGTTACTTGGATTGAATCATCTGTTCAGCTACATTTGAGAAGCTACATTCCAGAAAGCAGTGTTCCTTTCTGGAATACTGAACTATAAAAGAAATTTTATTGAAATGGAACACAACACATAATGAAAAGAAATATTAATTTTTACAGTAACTAACTAGGAAGTGTTTTTCACAGAGATGGTTGAAAATGACAACTGTAATTAAGAATTTGGGTTAAAAAGAAAAAAATCTTCCCCAAAAATTTCTCCATTAATTTCTTTATCTACAATTGAAGTACTGTGCTTCAATAAAGCAAACCAGATCCTGAGCCTATCTAAACAGAGAAAGCTGCCAGCAACTATAAGAATTCTGGCTTCCTAGGTTTTCTTTTCTTGTACAGAGTGTGCAAGATATTACACTAGTAACAGGCTGCATATAAGAATAAGAATTTAGAAAGCTGACATTAGCAAAGCACTGATGTCTTCAGTTATCTGTAGTATCAAGTATAAGAAGACCACTTATTTTTATGCCTAAAAATTAAAGAATTAAAGCTTTGAGATTCTAGTATGTATGTAGAAATTGGTCTGCCAAGAACAAGAAAACATGTAGAAATCTTTTTAAATTAACATCTACAGAAACAATCCTTCATTTTTTAGGGGGGGAAATTAAGTATATCCTGTAACTGTGTTTTACTCACCTTTTTCCAACTAGACAAAATTACTTAATCTTTACATAAGCTTATGTATAGCAGGGGAAGATGATTCACTTTCTGTTTCCTCTCCTCTTCCCCCATAAAAAAGGACAAGCAAAGAAAAATTATATTATTGTTTTGGCAGGAAATCCTGATATCTTTTCATTTTTGGATCTGTTTCTAACATAAAATATTTTATCTTATCTAGTATTACATATTCTGTGAAAAAGTAGAACAATTTCATATTCAACATTCAAATCTCTAACAACATAATCCAACAACAGATAATTTTGTGTTGAAGTCAGTCCACTGAGACTCGAAAAATTTAATTTAGCATATTGCAGAAAAGCAATATTTTCTTTCTGAAGGTCATACAATGCCCACAGGATATATGCTTACACTGAGACAATGCAAAGTTCTGCTAACAAGCACTACAGAACTGAGCTTCTCCCTAGGTATATTTCAGATGGATTTTGGCTTAGGGTGAGGGGTGAGCAGTCAATTAACAATACTCAGAAAACACAGGAGAAATTATATCAAATTTTTGTACCGATAGAAACACAAAGGTGAGAAAGTTGGCTACTCAGGTGAGGAATTGATAACATAGTGATAATAGGAATTTTCAAGAATTAGACATCCAGTAAAATGTAGAAAGATGAGCTGTAGTCAAAAAGGCTCTCTTTAATGTGTGACCGCTAGACCGAGGCCTGTGGTTTGGTCAAGGGGAAAGAGACACTACAGAGATGAACTCCAAGTGTCAAAGTTAGTCTTTGGAGAAACCTCTCCTTATTGACTGGAAAACTAATCACCCAAGCACCTGTAAACTGCTCATACACACTCAAAGACAACAATTTGCAAACATCTCAGAGTTACCATACTTGAAAAAGATCCAAATTTAGCAGTTTGTCTATCTATATTAGTAAGCATATATAGTAAGTACGTAGTAAGCTACTCCTCATGTAAAGAAGAAGTGTTCCAGTTATCTCAAATTTCTAGCTGTGGTCTAGAAAAACCTCTGAAGTCCTATACTAGGAAAAAAAAATAATATGGTATTTGTAGGAAAACACAGGAGATATTTGCTAGAAATAAACAGCATACTGAGGTTGGTAGGGTAGACTGGATAAACCCAATAGGGAGAAGAAGGTAGAGAAGGCAGAAGACAAAACACCTGGCTTGAATGACATCCAGACAGCCCCATCTGTACCTTATCTGCCTACACACACATTCTGTTGCTTATTCCTGCTTCAGAAGTTTGAGCCTGAAAAGAGAAACTTCATGTCTTTAAGCCACCCTGTAGCTATCCAGTCTAGGTCTGCTCTATATTTATTAGTGGATTATTCCTGTTAATCATTTTACTTTGTTCTATCTTGGAAGACATCATTTCAGAGAAGTTTCTCTCCTTGGAAGGTAAGCTGGAAAATCAATTTCCCTGTGTTCCAAGTAGGACAGTAGAAGCAGGAAGAGAAACAGGTTTCACGATAATTTTTCCATCCTGCAGTGACTGCTGCAGCCTGGCTTTTACGTGATTTGTGGCACAGAGCCTGACCAACAGGGATTTTATTCAATTTAAGCCTGCTGAGTGCTGAAGCTGATATCCACTACAAGAACCTAAAACTCTACAGGGCTTGCTTTCCACTCTTCATGATGCACATTGTTCCTACCAAGGTCTGTAGACATTACTCTAAACATTTAAGGAGGGAAATGGTGAGAAATCTCCTCGTCACAGGACATTCAGCTATCTCTGAAGTCCATTCCAAGGGAAACAACAAGCAAAACCCACATTCTGACTACTGAGAGCTATTTTTAAAAGAATTAATCCACATATAAGAAGGAAAAATGAGCAAGAGGCTATGAGTCGGGAAATAAGGCCTGAGAATAATAATGAAGCCAAATAAATACACAGAAAAATGAGGAGCATTGAAAAGCAGCACAGTGACAGTAAGGATTTACAAATTCACTTTCTTCGTTGACCTCACTGAGCTTTTACGTAAAAGTAGTCTCTGAACTCGAGGTTTCATGGTCAACAGCTACAGACAGCTCTAAAGTATGAGAATACCTCAGAAAAGTGAGACCTTACTTTGAAACGAGCAGCGACTCATGACTGAAATAAGTAAATGTATCTCAGTATTATTCCCCTCGGGTAACTCAATTTTTCTTTCTTTCCAACAGTAGCAGTTTTTAATAAACAGGGAGTGCTCACATGCACATACATACAAATGGAGGCAGGCAGCTTTATTTGAAGCCGTTTCAGACCAGTTTGTATGCGTTCTGCCTATTAACTTTGCCTATTCTGATTTTACTCACACAGCAGGGACGTGGTCATTAATATTAACAATGGCATGGGGCAAGCTGGGGTTCAAGTTCTATTCAGAAGAGTGACAAGGGGACACTGTCAGTCACACAAAAGTGGCACTAAATACGGTATGTAATGAAAAATATTATGTAAGCAAAACCTACAGCACAGAATTCAGACTATACAACAAAATACACTAAAAAAAATCCACATTACATTCTTTCTCTCACCTCCCTCCTTCCTCTAAAAACCACAGTTTTCTTGTGTCATTTCAGAATATCACTTATACTGCTGTCCTTATAACTGCTTTTCCATCAACTACATATGTGCCTGTTTCAACGGGCCAAAATCCTAAATAACTGCTTTCACTGTGCCTGTGAAGGGGAAGAAGAAAACTCATTTCTTGCAATTGTACACAACTAAACTTTAAAATACCTTCTCACAACGCTGCAACTACAGCACCACCATGCATTGATTTCTGTTGGAGTGGGCTTACCATTTCATTGTGCTAAGTGCTATATGCAATTAATTTGATTTACTTTGCACAGACCACTTTTGAGCGCTAAAACACTGGAAAGTGTTTAAGTAACTGACCAGGCACTTTGTGCTTGGTGAAAGAGAAAAGCAGAGATTCCTTCCCACCATCAGTTTTCCTGACATACCATCCTCTTTCTGTGTTATCTTTTTCAGCCTTTTATGAGGAAGGCTTCAGGAAAAGATGTGTTTCAGTCAAAGGGTTGCTGTCACTGCAAGCCTATCTAAAAGAAAAGCATCACCTAGGACCAGTTTGGAACCTAGATATATTACTGGAGGCTTTGGGGTGGCTGTGTGTGTGTGTATGGGAGAAAATGCATATATCCAGACTTTTTTTCCTTTCATAATTCACTATAGTCCAATAAATATATTTTCATACTGTATTGACCAATTATATTGAATGAACATACTTCTATGACTGCAGCAAGCAGGCTTGGCTTGCAGCAATGAGGATGGCTTTAATAGACTCCTAATAGAGATCCTATTCATTTCTTGCTCACTTATTTATGATAAAACATTTAGCTCTCTGTCTCCATTAATTTGAAACTTTGTGTTTTATACATGAGCCGGTTTATATAGCATGCTCGCATCTCTAACTGCAGAAAAGTGTGTGCAATTCAGCACAACAGAGAATTTGGGTTTCTACCTTTAAAACTAAAGGTGTTACCTGAAGCTGGCATTTTCACACACAATAGATTATACCAGTATTATCATTTGAACTAAAAAATCATTTCTACATAATCAGAATTTGTGATGAATGGCAAGACTTGGGGGATATTGTTTTCCTACTTCCTAGTAGGAAAATGGAAGAGACATTTTTTTCTCTCTTGTTTATTTTGATACATATGGAAGGCAACAGTGTTGGGAATTATTTAATTTTTTTTTAATAGGATACTTTTAAAAACTGTAGGTATTTCTGAAGATGGTCATTTGTTCATTCCTTCTTCCACAATAAAAGTTACTGAAGTATTGAGATTTGTGCCCCAAGTCTGCAGAAGAGTAGAGATCTGGAAACTTTGATGAAGGCTTCTGCTTCTTATTTGAATAAATTACCAGCCAAAACCAAACAACTATTTGATATTATGACTAAAAGTCTTCTTGACTCAGTTGGATTTCAGTGACAAGATTTCACTGATAATGTGTTCACATTATTTCTTTTGATGCCAAGGCTTCCAAAAACAGCTGAGTAGGGAGTTGTATTTCTAACATTAAGCACCCAATATTCTAAATAGTAAAGCTTCAGTTTTTCAGCCCTTTTGTATACCAGGAAGGAACAAAAAATACAACTCAAAATTAATAAATCAAAAAGAAAAAGACATTTCTTCTTCTTTTTGTGGATCGTTTTTTTTAAGAGAGTATATTTAAGAGCACAGCAAATTGCACACAGGTGTTCTCCTGTATCTGAAAGGGATACAGAGAAAATGAAAAAGGACACAGAATTTATCAGTATACCCTTTGTCCTTTAAGATATGTTCCAAGATTCTCCATTCAAAAGAGAATTCTGCGGTCTCCCTCTCCACTCCCAACAGACAGCTTCAATTATAAAACCTGCTGAGATAAGTTCCCTGCTTCATGGGGCTAATGAACATTTGAAATTACGTAGCGAGCTAATGGATATTGAACACAGAATAGTTATTTGTTAGGTGATTTCATCACCTCTTACTCTTTGGAAGTTGTTGTCAAAATACAGTAGTTTGTAATGGAAAGATGCTGATATGATAAAATTTTTAACTGTCTAAAAACCAACCTGAAGTATTCACTTAAACAGAGACTTCATTTGCACTGGTTTAATGAAAAAGGAATATTCCCACAACACAAAGACATCAGATACAGCCAGGGGTGGTTTTTATTTGGGTTATTTTTGTTGTTTGTTTCTAGTTTTTACATAGGCTGTAAGACCTGCCACTATATTCTGCTGATTTGCTGCATTATTTTGATGATGTCTTCACCATATCATTGTAGCCTCTCTTTTCCCAACTATAATTCAAACCAAAAAATTGAATGACATCTGAGGATCAACTGGGGATCGGTGTGATTCCTAGTCAGCCATTGTTTTCTTAATATATTATCTCAAAGGTAATATTTACACAGTTTTAACATAAATTAAATAAAGTAACTTCAGTGTCAGTTTTACTATACAATATTGCAGGATATTAGACTATGAGGACAACTGCAAGTTAATTGGCACATTGCTAGGAAAGTATTATGTTAGCAGAAATTGCTTTAAAATGTGGCATTATTTGAGATTCACATTAATTTCATATAAAAATGTTTTGGAATAAAATACAACATTTTTTTTCCAGTAATTTATTGTCAAACTAAAACTCTGAAGTAGGAGGACAGTAGCTCAAAATAAAATTACTATACAAAACATTGACGGGAAATGCCCTTTTAAATGTTCTAATGGCAAAAATAGCAAACTGTCTTTAAGCATAAAGGTAACGTAAGAGGAAGTACTTGACATATAAGCCTACATGGACTGGAAGAATTTTAACTATTAATTTTGGAATTAAATTTTGAAGCTAAATTTCTACATTTCCCTTAAATCTGCTTGAACAATAACTACTGTCTCATCCATGATAACTGCTAGATGACAGTAAAGAAGATTCAGATGCAACTGTTGAACTTCTGCTGTCCTCTTAGGTCAAACCACTTAATCTATCTGGCTAAGAACTTCAAAAGACATTAACAGACTTTGCTGATGAATTATTTTTGCTAATGTAACTGTGTGAACTGAGTACTAACTCACATAAACACCTTTTAAAACCTCTGTCCCCAAGTCGTTATCCTGTCATTTTCTTTCTCTGCCCACTTTATGTCAATGCTCCTGGAAATAAAAGGAGAAACTGGGTATATCCAGGTCTTCTGCTGATGGAATTGTAAGAATACTGCACAGGAGGAAGGTACAATCCGTCAGCTAGAAATGTGCTAAGCCATAGGTGTCAATTAACACAGCATTGAGAACTGACAATTTTGTACTAATATCTTTGATTTAAAGTTTTGCCACATCCAACAATTATCAATCACAAAATATGAAAAGAAAAACCTCTGAAACTGTGGAATAAATTTTGGAAATGTTTCGTATCTTTTTTTATAGTTCTATTTTCCAAGCTACTTTCTGCAATGGCAAAGTTATAATTTTTTCTTCTAAAAAAATGTAGATGAAAGTTCAGTTCAATTCAAGAGCTGATTATTTCCCCCCCCTCAAAAAAAAAAAAAAAATTATAATTGGCAACACTACCCACTCTAATGAAGACATCAAGACCAAAGAGACTTTGTGAGAACAAAGTTATACCAGCCTGGTAACATCCTTTACATACCCAGACCTGATGTTCCTGTAGTGAGCAGTAACCGGAAAATAAGCAGTCAGGAGAAACCAGTGACCATTTAAAAAAATACCAAAATGGAGGCTGACTAAATACCATGGGCAATGAAGTCACTGAAACAAACCCCTTTTTGAAGTATGTGTCATTGTAGTTCTGACAGGCTTGTATGACTAAAAAAGCGATTTCTCACACATGCTCATCAAGCCAATTTATTACTTGTGTGGTTCTCAAACTGTGTCTGGAAAAGACACATGCTATATGCCATATCTGTTTAGTATAAGAACATGTTTGTATATAACTTTAATCTGGCATGACTGCAAAACCTGGAGAAATTTGAATGAATACAGATAATGCCCTTGAACTGCTATGCAATTCCTTATTGATGTTGTAGGGCAGGAAAGGAGATTTATATATCTATATCATGAGTGGGAAAATCCCCAAGTCAGAGCCTTTAAAACCACATTTATTTCAATATTTTCTGAAGTCTCTTTTTAATAGTTAGGATTTCTCAGCTCTTATTCTTCCTGGCTATTTCAAATTTTAGTAAATCTAACGAGCTGAGCAAATATCTGAGGTACTGACTGCCCTTTCTCTGGAAAAAGGATTTTTCATTTTGTATATCATTCACAAATCACTGCAGAGCCCACACAAAGTCAAAACAAAGGCTTATCACAGTGAAGGTGAGGCAGATTTGGTTTTGATTAGAAGTTAGATATAGACACCACCTTCAGTGTACTGGGTTAATAACAACAAAGTCAAAGTCACACATTCAAAACTTAGGAGATTATTAAGCACCTTCAAATTCTATTTGGATCTGAAGTAATTTAAAGGATAAAGCACATTGCTGTATTGGATCACAGAGGAAAAAATAGTAAAGAACTCATAGTGTCAGGAGGCATTGCCTGATTTAACTGATTTAATTTCTGCACTAGATGCTACATGCTTAGAAACCTTAATACCTTGGCAGTCAAACACAACAGGAAAAAAATGAATCATTTTAAAGTATTCATTCCTATTAAGGTATTCAATTGCTGTCAATTGAACTTTCTTCACTGTGTACATCCATATGAGTACTCATGGTTTGGGTCATCATTAAGGGTCCCAGCTTTACCAGTACATGCTTTCCATGATTATTATTACAAGAGAGGAGAAAGTAACTTTTACTGTAAAAATTACTGGGAAAAAAAAGTAAATTTAATAAAATAGTAGTTTT
The DNA here is from genome assembly GCF_963210335.1 of Falco punctatus. Taxonomy (NCBI): domain Eukaryota; kingdom Metazoa; phylum Chordata; class Aves; order Falconiformes; family Falconidae; genus Falco; species Falco punctatus. The sequence continues at coordinate 26,779,035 of NC_137590.1, read as the reverse complement.
ATTAAATTTAAAGTGATATTCATCATGCTTCAGACGCATCTATAAAAATATTCTGTATTTTCCAAAATATGAGAAATAATTTTCATATACAGGTAAGTTTTAACTTTTGTTCTTTTAGTAACACAGATCTAAAAATTTAGTTACTTTGTTTATATATCTTAGTATTATTCCACTGTGAAATATTTAGAACAACCTGAAATATTTTTCTTTAAAAAGAAATAATTTAATTGCAAGGCACCCCAATTTATAAGTTAATGAAACCCAGAAGTGGCACAAGTTGAGGAAATGTAAGAAATTAGTAAAAAAAAAAAACCCAACCAAACAAAAAAAAAAACAACAAAAACCAAACCAACCAAAAAACCCACAAAAAACCCAAACAGAACAAAAAAAACTCCACCCCAGTTATTTAGGAACTATTTCCATTCATTCCCAAACAAGAACTTCAGTTCTTCTAGTATATTAAACAAATATGTATTAAGGTCTTTGGCAAAGACTCAGAAAATTATGTTTGTATGGTATTCCTGAACTATAATGATCATAACAGAAGTTTTTCACCCAAAATCAGAGGAATAACACAGTCATAAGATACCAACAGAATAAAGGCAAAAGAAATACAAAATAACAGACAAGAAAGTAGAAAAACAAAAGTCTTCCAAATGGTTCTCATTTGCATGTTTACATGGACATCTATGTAATCATAATAGATGAATTATTTCAGAGAAACATATACATTATAGCACTGTATCTTAGATACCAGCATGAGAATTCATAAGCAGGCTGCCTGACACACATAAGGAATGTGGTTTTCACTCACCAATAAAGGCAAAATCCAGAATTGAACTGCATTGCAGAATCCATCTTCTTAAAAGGAGTCTCTAAATCCTGCATTTTTAAATTGAAAAAGTGAAACCATTGATTATAAAACAACTGCTGCACCCTCACTGTAATAAAGCCATTTCTATTATGAATGTATTATTCATAATAAATCATAGGGCTATGACAAGTAAGTGGCATTACAAACAAAAGAAACCAAAAGCAACTGTTTCTATTTGCTTACAATCATACCTTATTATGCAGAAAGAATTTAGAAAGGAGGTGGTTGGATGAAAATATAAATTAGTAACTTGGAAGTAATTATTGATCTGCAAGAAAAGGTTTTCTTAAAATAGTTAAACAAAAATTGTTTCACTTTAAACAGCTCAGTAGAGTTGAACCATTAACAGGTTGTCCTCTTTTCTGAATTCTACATGGGATAGCATTCATAATCTTAAAAAACAAGCAAAAAACAAATGAACAAAGCCCACCAACATCCTACAGGAAAGATGGAAACCGAGGACAAAATTAATTGTGTTCCCAGAATTTTATCTGTGTGATCAAGACTACACAACACAAAGACCATAGCAAGAACCATTGTTGCCTTTTTTCAAGTTGATTTATACTCCACACTTAGATCTTTTCCCATTCATCCCTACTTCTGTCACATTAAACATTTAGGTTGCAATTATGAGAAACTGCTTCATGTGACAGACATGGTAAGAAATAATATATTGTAGCTTGAAGGGATCAATATGTGTGATGGTAGTGGGCATTCCCTCACAACTACCATATAAAACTTTCATACGAAAGAAGGATATAACAGTACAAACATCTAAATGTAGATAAATATTAAAGAGAATAAATTTCAGCTGAACAGGTTTTTAGCTACATCAGGGCATTTAAAGGCATCGTATATATTTCATGGGTAGTGAATAGGAGTCACAGAGTGAGGAGTCCTTAAAGGCAAGCTGTTTGACTTGGGTATTAATTTATCATGGGAACTTTGCCATTCTTTGAAATGATTCAGTGTGCTCTCCCATCTATTTTATGGACAGGTTTAATTCTAGCAGCATAAGAAGGATGGATATTGTCATGACCATGCATCCCTTCGAATACACCTGCAAAGTAAAATTAGTAGATTATAAATGTACTGGCCAAAACATCACTTAGCAACTACCCCAAAATATTTCATTTTACAGAATTTTTTATAGATCTATAATAATGTAGAGTTTTACTTTTTCATTCTAGAAATTACAAAAAGAATGCACAATTATTAACCTATATGATTTAATATATTTTTTTACTTGAAAAAAACCTCAACTGGATCTCATTAAAAATACACAGGTAAAAAGTTTTCAAGTGGTTTTTATTATTTGTTCACTATTTGCTTTGTTTCAGTGTAAATACTTCCATTTGTTCAAGGTCCAGAAATAATCTTTAAAAGGAGTATTTCAGATTATTTGGCCCTGCTTTTTTATTCTTTAGTCACCAAATGCGTTATCTGCTTGAGATCGCTCACTGTTTCTCACCTTAATTAATTTCCTTTTTCATTTTTCACTCTTATTTTTCAAAACTTCCTAAACCAAAGAGAACTGGGAGTCTAAAAGCATCAACCTTTCACATTTAATCACTCACATTTCTGAACCATTGATAGTCAGAAAAGTTAAAGTGAAAAAGAAGAAAAAAAGGAAACTCCCCTGGATACTCATTTTATTGTCTTCCTAAAAAAAAACAAAGTACAGAAGAAAATAGTATAAAATTAAAACTGAGTTCCTTTGAGGGAAGAAATCAAACTCTTGGAAAACACCATTTTTGTTTCATTAATAATTGTAATCAGAAATTTATCTCAGAATTGCCTTTCCATTTATGACTCACTCTATTATCCTTCTTATTGTGATTTTTTCTACTAGAAACAAAAGAAATTTCCAAAATTCTGATACGGTAATAAACACACAGAGGTGCCCAACTTGAACAGCAGTGATATTTTTATGGAGGGGAGATCGGGGCAATCTAGCAGAGTGGGTTCCCAAGAGTCCTGCAATAATTTTGCCACATCCTCTTCTCTGAAAATAATACAAATATACAGCCTTCATAAAAGTGGCTAAGAGGATAATAAGAAGCTGCTTAAATTAGTTTTTTATCAACAGAGAGATCAGTATTCAGAGGACATTGTTAGCAGAACAGATCTACTTTGGGCCACCAAGAGAGCTCAAACCATATTTACAGGGTGTCATCATCTGTCTACTACCTTCACTAAGGTAGACATTAAGAAGGCTTCCAAAACACATTTTCATTCTTTGGAACATGTTTAAGGCTCTGGTGACAGTAAGATCAAGAACTGAAGTCAGGAATCATTAGCACTGTCTAAAACAACCTGAGTGAAAACACAAGTTCAGAACGTTAAGAGGCTTAATCATTAATTTCTTGAACTACAAATAATATTTGTCCCTAAAAATATTCCTTACAGCACTCCTAAGAGAAGAAATTATACTAGATACTTTTTAACAAATTTCTAGTGGAGAATGCCTTTCAAACAACTTCTAGACATAAGCCTCTTTGAATGAATAATCAAATTTACAAATGTGCAAGCATACCTCCACAAATATGCAAGAACAAGCCTTTGTACAAAATAAAAGTCCTGCTTTGATAGTTATTAAATCATCACCCAAAAACAATGTTAGAAGAATACTTAAGTGTCAAACATCAATCACAGAAAAGCTAGCAATCCCCAGCATAAAACCTGTTTGTGTTTATGTACTGTAATACTATTATGATTGCATTTTCCCACCGAATCATTGGCTAATTCTATTTACAGATGGATTATTCTCATTAAGCAAGAAGGCATTAAGTATTTTCAGTATTTTTTTTACTGCTAAACAGCTCCATAATCTACTCACTAAACACTATTTAAACTTTGATGATAAAATTATTCATTTCCTCATGGAGTTTTATAAGATACTTTTGACAAACACTAATGTAGTTACACAGCTACTAGGAGGTAAGGTGATAGTAGAGCCATTTAGCAAATGGTGAGCTGACACCTGCAAAAGTTATGATCAAAAATGCCTTTTTATTTGTGGATCCAACTTAAATGCCTCCCATTGGATTTTTCAGATGAACTCTCATTATATAAAACACTATATTGAACATTCAACGCACAATTTCCATTGCTTCTGTTGCTACTAGGAATGCTTAGCACTTTGCAAATCAGATCTCTAAACCTCAAACATAATTAGGAAGTTCTAATAACACAAAGTTGTAATTTCTGTGTTAATAGCATTTTGTGAGCCATCAGAAATTTACTTTAGAATGGATTTTCAAATTTTTACTTAGCTTAAATTTGTAAGCTTTGACAAGCATCTACTTCAAGCTAGAAATGGCCAAACTCAATGTTCCAGAATCATCCGCATCAAGTTAAGACAGTTTCACGGTGCCCCTGTGATGCTAAGGCACCAGTAGCAGGAATGTGGACAGGTGACATCTCCTCATCCTCAGTTCCCACCATCTGGGACTGATTGAGGAAAACTCCTGCCCCGGTTCTGCAGCTCTGGCCTTGAACGTGCCCAGTACAGATGCAAAGACTTAAAAGATTTAAGCCACCAGACAAACGCACCTTTACTGCACATGTGCAAACTGCAATTTTTTGAAGCCTTGTTAAGTTGGTTAAATTTCGGTAATTTTCAGCAAATGTCACATTCCTGATTCCCTGCCAAATTTCAATCCCTGCTCCAAATTATGAATGTACCAAATTTCTCCACAACTTGTTACAAATGTTGGGTTTTTTTAAAAAATATGTACAAAAGACTGGGTTTGCCCAGTCTTATTCTCAAAAATATTCGAGTCATTTTACCCAGACATTTCTATGTTATTCCTAAGAAAACATTTTGGGAAAGGAGAAAAAAAAACTGCCAAAAAAATTAGTCTGACAACTACAAGCTTAATGACCTCTTGACCATAAGCATCACCAGCAGTTCCATCTATAATATATAAAGAAACAATGATAGGAAAGACTTAAACAGGGTCTTGAATAAGCAATCCAAATGAAGCAAGGCACAGTGCTGTAAGGATTGCAGCGTTATTATTGTAGAGTTACTGTGGGTTGCTCATCTGTTTCCAATTTGTTTTGATGAAGCTAATTTTATAGTTTTTTGGTCCAATTTCCTCTTTTTCAGGCCATCTAATTAAGTACAAAAGAATTCCACTTTTATGACATGGCTTAAAGTGGTTCATTAGTTTTTATATGCTGATAGTAAATCTGCTAACACATCACGATTCTGAAGGTGATCAGAAACACTGAGGCTGGTTCCAAATTCACTCCCCTTTACATCAGAGGAAGCTTCAAAGAATCTTGCCAACCAGATACAATAACAGATACGCATTGCAACAAAATATTTAGTTGATCTTCAAGTACCAGTATTAAACACTATTATTGAAATTGCAGCTACATGCCATAGTCTAATGGGGTACAAAGGCACTTAAATTATTCATTATAATTGCAAATTTTGTATTTTAATGGGAACAGTAATAAGAGCCATCTTGATCCAGCCACAGTCCAGTGATGCTCAGGTCAGCAGTGTTTATATGGCTTAAGTAAACAAATTCCAGGACACTGCTAAATGACCTCAGCCTCATTTCTCTCCTGTTACTAAATATGCATTTGGAACTGCACATGTAGAGATTTTTAAAAATATGTATTTTTGTCATCTTCCTTAACTTACAAAGACAGGCATGTGAAAAATACTGTAAAATTCTTGCTTCTTGAATACCAAGATATTCAGCTCAGCAGTGATAAAGCATATGCCATCCTTGCCTCTAGAGGTCCCAATTCAAATTAACCAAGAATAGTCTAATGCCAGACAACATGCACACTTTGGTGGTGTATTAGGGACTGCACCACACACTCAGTACTTGTCATTGTTTGATCAAGATATTATTCTACACACACTACCTAGACATGGTTTCTATGGAGAATAAAAACCATATTTTGTACACACAATAATATTAAAGGAAATACACTACTGGATCTTTACGAGAAACTAATGTCATAAAATGAACCAAACTGTAGGGCTTATTTTTTATTAAGAAATGCTTGGGGGAAAAAAAGGGTATTTGAGTAGTACTCCTTTCTGTCATGCCAGTATGCAACTGCCTTTTATAATTGGAGTGGAGAAGCACTCATGGCTTACCTGAGCAAGGTAAATATTAGAATTAAGCCAAAGGCAAAGAAATACATTGAAATGTGGTTATAGCACATATAGTATAAGCTTTCCTAGGCACAGCTGTGAATAGAAGAAAATTATTGTACTATGATGGCAAAACACACACCTACACACCTGGACAAGATTGCAAGAGATTTTCAAAAGCAAAATGAGGGAGATTTTCTTTCCTAGGGAAGTTAATAGAGATACTCCAGTAGGTGAGCCTGAGTAGGTGGAGGTGAAAATCGTGGAGCATACACACACTTGTGTCTTTCTCACATAAATGTCACATTTATAGCTCACTGCATGTTAGTGGCCCAACAAAACCCCACCTATTGCAAGTAATATCATAATTATGAAGTGGAATACATCTTTAAATGATTGAGAAACTGTTCTTTTCTTGCTGATACTGCCAAAATTACACAGTAAAAGCTAAAGTGTGCCTGTTCTAAGAAATATCATCATGCATAAAACAAGTAAACAATACTCCTGTCTGACCTCAAAACTAATGACAATACTGTCCTTGCAAGCTTTGTTCCACTAAAAACAGATCTCTCATTTTATGCTTAGTGCTCTTTCCATAAAGCTTTTACTTCAGAACATACGACTTGTTTGTGCATCAGACAAGGACATTTTTGGAGTGAATTTATGACTGGTGAATTTACGACTGGCTTGAAAAGAATGAAAGTTTGCTTACCTAGTGTCAGCAGCATTATCAGGCTACACAGTCATCAATGAGACAAAATGAACAGAGTTCACGTTCACGTGTTACAATGAAATTACAGATTGAGGACAGACTTGTGCACCTTCTTTGAAATACATTTTAAGACCAATCAGATTGGTTGTCATGATTTATTTCTCAACAGTGACAGTGAATGGGAGGTGTTACTAGAGTTAAAAAAACTTAAAAGTCACCCAGAAAATCACCTCTAAAGTTAACGAAGGAAAAAAAAAAATGTATGCTTAAGGATAGATAGAGTAAGAATTCAAAATGTGGGGAAAAAAGTATAAGAAGAAATAATTCTCATGTCCCTCAAGTTGGTTCAGAATAGCAAACACTTAACACTTAAAATGTCTGTTTTAAGAACTCTTAAGGACCAAATGTTTACAACTTTACATCCTCTGAGAAGTAACACACCAAGAATGCTTGTAAATAGTAGAGTTACTTAGAATGATGCCCAGAATTTGTGCAGAAGTTTCACAAAACTATATGGCAAATCAGTTCAGGGTATTCAAATATGACATGGCTGATCAACCCTTTATAATAAAAAGAGAACTCATTATAAAAATATCCAACTTTTTTTGTGTTTCAGTCTGATCTTCCTACAAAAGCCTTATACAAGCAAATACACAGATAAAACACACTTCAGTCTGCATTACCTTTATTCTTTCATTTCAATGATGCATTAATTTACATAAAATTAATTCAGAACAAGCAAGTTGTATTTATGAACCAAGGAGAATACAGATCTGTTACTTGTTTTTTAAAAAAATAATAACACCAACAAAAAAAACAATCACACATCACGGATATAAAATATAGCCACATATTCAACAGTTTCTTACAGTAAAATGTTATTGCATGTAAAAAAAAAAAAGACAAACGCAAATAAATTAGTCTGTTTACAGCATTCAAGCACTCACCAAGCCTAAAATTTCAGCACATTTCAGCTTATAGTGTTTCGTGAATCATTCATGAATGAACACCACAAGCTGCAGAAATATTTCACATCTGTATTTGCCGACTGGAAAGGACAATTAGTTCTCAGATATGGGTTTGTTTTCAGGTAGCTCTCTTTGATATGTGATTGCTTACATAGATATATTTTGATCCCTGAATTTCTAAAATGTTACTTCTTATAAGATCATCAATTTCCAGGATATGCCAGTATCTTCATGAGTAATCAAGAGCTATCCAGTTACTCACAATCACAAATTGTATGACCTTTACATAGTACTTCAAGCTCTATTTTTTTTTTTTTTTCAGTTCAGGATTTAATACAACCTCTAGCTAAGTGATGGAGCTGAGCGCTAAATGTCACAGAAGGGTACCACAATGACTGACAGATGAGGGAGTGGCACATCACCTCCTGTCCTTGCGGCTTCTTTTCCCCACATATTCACACCCACCACTGGTGGATAAAAGCACTCCCTTAATCCTGTCTCTATGTTATGTTCTTCAGTTTTAAAGTACCTCTAGCATGCCTCAAATATATATTTAAAAATATATTATTAAAAAAAAAAGTAGAAGGGGAAGTGGGCAAAATTTGATATTAACTATCTTCCCGTTTGAGACATCCCAGACAGAAAAACACAAAATGACTGAATTACAAATCTAGAATTGTTTCCTTCTTTGTAGCTCATAACTGGCAAATTCCAAGTATTCATTTTGTATATGCATGATACACAGTAGTGTAAAATTTTTCTTTGTCTTTATTATCACCACGTTCACAACATTTTATCTTTTAGGAGTAAACAATATAAATCATAGGTAAAAAAAAAAGTCAATAGGCATTTTCATATTGAAAATGAAATTACAATATTTAACTATTGCTCAAAAAAATATTAGTGTGAAATTCTGAAACAGAATTTTATTTAAAACATAATTTTACATTTTTTTGAGACCCTCTTACATAAATTTCTTCCCTCCCATCTCCTGAAAAATCAGGACACAGGATTATTTTAGGAAACTAGAATACATGTCTGCTAGGTCTGCTTGCAGTACCAGCACTCTTGCAAATCGATATCAATATAGGATGCAGCATCCTACATGGCCAATAATCCAAAAAGTATGTTTTCAGACACCATAAATATTAACTCTGAAATTTATCTTAGTTATCTAACAATAACAGGTCTGAATTCATTTGTACTGCTATAAAATTGCACTTTTTGAAGACTTTCATTTCCTCACATTGCTTCTGATGACTGTGATGGCATTTGTGGATCACCACCTGTCACTGTCATATGGTAATGTGATGCTAATAATAAACATTATGCCTTCTGTACTGTTTGTTGAATTTGGTTACGTTACGTGACTTCCTGTTCTGGAATGTTAAAATGTAGCATTTAAAAAGTTGTTATTAATGTTTCAGTTGGAAGACTGCTATTATTTTAGTTGTAATCTGATGTTCCTTCTCCTCAACAGAGATAAGTTTAATTCTACTCAGGAGAAATGTACACTTTTACAAAAGAAAAGGGTCGTGCAACAATGGTGAAGAATCACTCTATTCTAGTAAGTGAGAATAGAAGTAGAAGAAATGCAAAATTCTGTTTACTCTTGCATTCTCTTCTACTCTAGTTTGATGTTTCCAAGTAGAAATGTCTCTGCTTTCTACTAAGTGGCTTCATAAAATAGATTTAAACATAAACCCATAAATAAACCACAAAGCACAGGTATCCATTCGCTTCATAGCTTATAATTTACAATGGATACCACTGGTGTTGTCCTTGTCAAAATCCTAGATATGGAATTCTGCTATACTACTAAATATAACTGATAAATATTATTGCTTCAGGAATGGATGTACAGTCTTTTACAGCCAATATTGAAATATGCTGATCTTTCACAACGCTATCGCATGTGCAATTTAAATATGAAATATAGCTATTCGTGGATAAGAGACAACGAGGAGCAACTCATCACGCTCCTGACCCATACAGACCTGTAAAAGACAGTCTCCTTGGGGAAACAGAACTATTGAGAAGAACTGAATCTTAAAGAAATACAAAATAGATCACAAATAATTCAAATATAACAATCCAATATGTCTAAAAATCTATACTTATCTTTAAAAAACAAATTTAGGTATGCAACTAATTCAAAATTCAACACCTAGAAGCTTAACAGAGATATCCAAAAGATGAAATAGCATAAGACACCAACACTTTTCTGTTGTCAATTCACAAGCAGATAGAAGTAAAACTCTGCACTTTAAATCACAGAAATATTCTAATCACATTTCAGGGGATATTGCACAATTGCCACCGTTTTCAGTTCTTTTTTATTAATAATCCAATTTAAAAAATAAATGTAGGTATTAAACTATAGTACTTAAGAGGAATTTGACTTCTAAACTTTCTAAATTCTTTCGTTACACTTTAAAAATAATTGCCTTTTTTCTTGTCATTATGATTGTGGTAAGAAATATTCACTTTTTCTTTTGCAGATGCCTTTCATTCATTTAAAACTTAACTGAAGTCTCATCTGAGTCTTCTCTATCTGTTCCCACCCTTAATACAGTGTAAAAGGGACCCAGAAGCTCCATTGGCTTCGCTCTGCTTGCAGTTCTGTGGCTCAGTTTATGCTGTGATCACTTTAGGAGGAAGAGACCCAGCTTTGCTATAGCTCAGAGATATGAATCTAAAAATCAACAACTTTAAAATATGTTCCCACAGGACCCCAATTCATCCAGCTTTGCAGGGAGATACCCAGAGCTTTGCCACGCAATAAGATACCCAACAAAGACTCAAATGCAGAAGAGCCAGGTTTGGTTAGAATAAAAACCTAGACAAATAATTTGAAAGAGAGGAAGCTCAGAGAGGCTGGGGAATGGGGAGGAGAACTGAGAGGGTTTATTCATAACTGTCACCTGACCGCTATATCCCTGTTACTGGGTCCTTGTATCCAGCCAGCACAAGCACTGCCTGAGTAACAGCAAGCTCTGCTGAGTGCCCTCCATTTCCCAGGACCTCGTTTCCTCAGAGGCATGCCCAGGCAGATGCAATTTCCCTCTCCCTCCAGAGGGACCTACCTTAGCCAGGAACACAGATGTTTTGCAAAATATTTCGTTCTGTGGACTACAGTTCCTGTGGAAAGAGAAGAGCATATGAATTCCCAGCTGGAAATCTCCCTGAACTTGCTAAAGCCATTAGCTCTCAGTTGCCAGATTTTTTCAGAGGCAGGTATTGCCTTATATGTATTTACATATGTTTGCTGCAGTACTAATTCAGTATACACAGACAAGAACAAAAAGGGTTGAGAAAAATCTCTTCTTCTGGCAGCTCTGGCAATCTTGTAACCCAATTTCAAATATATAACTTTGGCATGTAAAATTCCACTGAAATAGGAAGACTTCAAAGGGTGCATAGATGTTCAGAGGTAAACTACAGGGAGATGGAAGCAGCAGGGACTAATTCGCATGTGATGATTTTTAAGAAAAGGTAACACACAATTCTGTGTCTGGGTAACTCAGCAATTCAAGCAGTAAAATGTCACACAGCAATTTGGGTAGTGAAGGAATTTTCTACATCAATGAGCACTGCCACACCTAATCAGCTGTGCTTAACTACATATCTTTTTTAGAAAGCTCCAAGCTTTTTTTGAAAACTTACAAATAATAGTAATGAATTTATTACTTCCTTTACTTTTTGGAACATTATCATCATGTTACATCTACCCAGAAGTCTTTGCTTCACTTTTGACCCACTCTAAGAAACCCTTTTTCAATCCAGTTTACAGGTCTGCAATTGTAATGGCCATGCACACTGAACAAATGGATTAAATAATGCTAAAGAGAACTGGTTTAGCTGTGGCAGTCCCAAACACCAAATAACTTATGGCCACAGGATATGGGAATAAATCATTATGATGGAAAAGAGTAGCTGGGAAATCTTGTTCCTAGAATCAATGACAAACAAGTAGCTGTTTAAGGTAACCAATCCATGATTCAACCGTTCAACCACGATTGCATCCAGGAGCTAAAAGAAAATGCTAAACCTGTTGCTACAGAGGTTGTGAGAAGTCCTGCCAGCCTTGACTTATCAGAGTAAGGAAAACAGAAGACAAAACTTGGGAAGAAGAAAGGTCCTAAATGGATGCCTCTTTTACCCTGAATATTTCATGCATAGTGATGGAGGCAAGCCCGTGAAGGTCTCCATAAGAGAGGTTCCTACAGCCATCAAAGACAAAAGTCTGGAACCATTGAATTAAAGCCTAAGATCCTTTTGAAATGCATGACATCACTAAAACTACAAACACTTTCTTTTCAAATAATATTCTACATTCTATATTTATACAGATATTTATATATCTATAGGACTCTTCAGAACACTTTATGCAGAATTAAATTTTCATTCACATGTATAATTAAGAATTAGTAGACCTCAATCCTAGTGATATATGTCATCCTGAGAAAGTGCTTTGAAAATCTCAAATGACAGACATGCTGAATTATAACTATGGGAAATCACAAAATTCCAACTTTTCTATAATAAAGCCTGAAAAGAAAAAAAATTGAACAGTTTTCATGTATTTGCTTAGAAGAAATGTCATCCATCTTTATCTGGGTTTGGAAAACTCTCCACATCTGCATTCTACTGTTATCCTTTGTGCTCCAGCATTTTTGCAAATTTCATCTGTAGCTCACTGTATAGTTGACATGTCATGGAAAGTTCCTGCAGCTACACTTTCTCACTGCTGTTGTTGAAGGTGACTTGCTTCTTGCTCCTTAGAAATGAATACAATTAATCACATTCTCCAGTTGTCAGTAAATTACATTTCAATTCATGTTTATATTTTAAAAATGTAAATTCAGTTCACATCAGGTTTGGATTGCAATCCATATAAACAGAAGAGCCCTACTGCACTACTAGCACTAACAAGAAACTTTGTTCCCCATTTGCTTTGGAAAAGCAGGTGTTGGCTCAGCAGAAGTCCTTTCTAAGCTGCCTTCAGTATATATCCTTTTTATCATAAATCATTACCAAACTATGCAGCTCAGAGTTGTGCATTGCACATATTAGATGAGAGCTACATATCAACCTGTTTGTTTTCTCTCTGTGGCAGAAGAAACAGCTTCATGTCACTTGGTATGTTATTGAGCATAGATCTTCACGGACCCATGCTTAAATTTCATGTGTGGGAATGCTGTGGATAAGGACCTATTAAATTAAAAAGCTTCATTTTTTTTTTGTTTCTTGAACAGAACAATTACATAATATATGACATTTCTCATGCCTAACTTAATGTATCACTTACATCAAGATATTAACAAAGGTACTATCTGTGCTGAATGGTCTATTCTTTTGATTAATTTGTGCAAAAGTGTAGGTATGAAATACTAACAGGAAATACTCAGATACCTTATTCAGTGGTGATAAAATTCTCTGAAAGACCTTATCCACTGAATGAATAATTCATCAGATACTAAGAGTAACGAACAGTTGGATTAATATATGCTAACATTACTGAAGGTTAAAATTTCCTCTCAAAAAAAATAAAAGAATAGCTATCTCTCTTGCCTTGCACTTTGAGATTCATCTGGCCACCTGTGGACATCTGCAGTATAAAAAACCAACCCTCTACATTTGAAAAAAAAAGCTTTCATGTCAGCTAGTCATCTTAAGTTACATTTATAGGAAGCAGAAACAATTATCGGACATAAATATCAGACTTTGATATTGCACAGTAGACCTCAAAAGTGAGGTGAGAGAAAATACAGTCAGAGATTCTGTTCCAGATTTTGTCTTGGCAAGGCAGACAGGATTTTAACATTACACAAGTCTTTAAAAAGATCAGTTATGTTCCTACATTACACTACAGAATGGAAATATTGTATGGACTGTGTCTGGCAACACATAACTTTCCACGAACTCCCATCACTGTGATGTGAGTGCACCTCCAAAGTGGGCAAAACAGACAAGATGTGAACCTGAATTTTACATATTTTTCCCTCTAAAATAAAAAACGTGCTGAAAAATTAGATGTCATCATCTAAGTCTGAAATGCTCATGCTGCAACCAATGTAACTGAGTAACGTCCACCTACAGAACAACAGTTCCTCCAGAACTCCTGCACTTGATACATTTCGGAGCTTCTGCAAACCAAGCTCCTCATCAGGGCTATGACTATGCCATGGTGAGTCCCGATAAAGTCCTTGTGCTATTTATAATTAAGACATATATAAAACATATACCCAGGACTCACCTGGGCTGTCAGACAGAACAGCAGTATAGCTCATACTGCTGAAGCTCTTTGTCCCATCCTTCTCACGGACTCTCCCATTTCCTCTCATGAGCAGGTTTAGCTGTTTGGCATCACAGTCTACACAGCATCTACAAGGTTACCTGAGAAAATTCCTCTGTTCTTTGCACACAGAAGCAGAGCACTATCAGCCATTTCTTCCGACTCTGAGGCTCAATCTGAGCCACACTCTTTCTTTGTATTTTTAGCTGATGTTGTCCAATAGTACATCACACACTGCTATTTGTATAAAGGAAAGAATTAGTTTGTTGTTGGTTTCATTTGTTTTATGCACTTACCTCAATGCTTGTAAGAGGCACAAAAGAGCATAGGAGTACTTTATGTTTGTTTTTTTTTTGAATGGACAGGATAAACAATATCATGCTCGCTTATTTCTAGACATCGTGAAATGACTCTGGGAAGTAATGACATACTGATTATTCTTCACACCCCCTTTTTTCACTTTCACTCTGTCAATTAATTTCCACCCTATTTTAACAAACCATTTAAGAGTTAAAGCTCTAGCTGTGCTTATCACAAACCTGAGTTAAACGTATTCTTGGCATTACAGTGAAAAGAGGCAGCATCCTATCCATGAATGTATGCTTATCTGAACATCATATTTCACATTTATATTCTTCCTGAAAGTTGTCAGATATATTATGTTGTGTCCAATAAGTACTTTATAAACATCTTATTTTAACAAGAGCAGTCTTTTCCTGTGTGTCTGCATAAGGTGATAGATCTCAGCAAATAAAATTTCTGATTGAAAGATTATTTCCATATCTGCTTTGTTTTCCTTATGATATTAGTTCTTGAAATATTGAATTTCTTACTTCATGTCTCTACAGTACTTCATCCCTCCTGACAGCACAGAGCAAATTCAACTCATTTTACCCCTATCTTGAAATTAACGTTCTTGAGGCAATTTCATTCTTTTTCATTTAAATACATCTAGGCAATTTTACTTTTCATCTGGATAAGACGAAAGGAGGAGTTTTGTACCATTGCTAAGTCGAAGCCTACAACACAGATTGTCATAAATTCATGTCATAAAGACAGTATAAGTGTGACTTTATTTCAAGATGTCAGTCAAAACATTTCGCCCAACTCTGATTTATATGGGTAACATTAAAACACAGTATGGTTTCGCCAAATCAAGATGTAAGGCATATAATTTCCACTAGGATAGCTCCATATACATAATTTGGTATAAATTCACTCTAATGTTGAACCATGTTTGGGACAAGCCTTTCAAATTTTAGGAGTTTTTTTACAGAACTTGGATTAAGCTCTGGGCTAACAGAAGGATTAAAAAAAAAGTCACTTTCGTAATTTAAATAAATAATTTTTTACTGGTATTCCAAAACCTTTCAGCTTTGTATTTTTCACATGGAAATTAATAAATAGTGCTTGCTATTTTATTTCAATTGAATCAAGGACAATCAATTAAATTCAATACAAGCCACTACTGCAGGTGCAGTTATGTTGACAATACCTAGAAATAAAGTTGATAAACATACTGTTGTTAAGCTTTTACTCCTTTATGTGGCTCTGCAAGTAAGACTTGAGGCTTACCTCGACTCTTCCTTTAGTCAAGGGACAACTTTAAAGAATTTCTGAAGTACCCAATTTTCTGCACAACCAGAAAATGAAATCACGAATTTTATTCAGTATCTGCAGAGAATGAATATTTCATTTAACTTAATGATAGTGTTATAAATCAATTTATCTTTTAAAAAAAATATGGGTTTGGACATCCTTTTTTTTTCAACCTTTAAATTTAAGAAAAACACGCTAATAAATTTTACAATAAAATTTGTCAAACTTACATCTGAAATCTTAATTTATTATTTTAAAAAGGATATTGCTGCAAGCACCCCATCTGTAGTACTCAGTTAATTAGGGCCTTGCATTCCAGTTAATCAGGAACCACCTGAAATAGGGAAAGATTTTGACTGAACATGAAAATTTCTATTTTGGCATATGTGTTTCAGTTTAAAATATTCACTGGCTTTTTATTTCTTTAAAATTCATTGGTGAAGACAAGATAATTTGATATCAGTTGTCAAAAATTCTTTCATTCAGGAAGTCAACTAGTACAACTATTAATGGACTAAACTAAATTAGCACATAATGTGCATGGTTTATGCTGATTTAATGGCAGAAGATTTAATTAAAATTGATTCACAGTCTAGCAGCAGTTCCAAAAATCACAGCTCAAACCGGGAGGACAAATGTTACTCTGAGCCCCCGATGGTGTGGATAGCAGGTACAAAACTGCCTCATATAAGGCAACTTTCCTGATGTTAGATATGATGATACGGCATCTTTGTTCTCCATTTTGCAAAAGGTACCCAAGCACCTAGTGATACATTATGCAAATGTAAAAACAAAAAAAATCTTTCTCAGAACTGTTTCGGTTTTATCCTTATCCCTTTTTTTTTGCATATAGGTTATTGCAAATCTTAGCCAGTTCTGAAGTTACAAGTTTTTGTTGCCTCAGAACTTCATTTTTCATCAACAAATAGTTTCTCAGAATGTTTACATTTTGTTGTCAAACTCTGTTATTACTCTGATTCCACACTGTTGAAAAATAGGAGTCTGCAACATGTCAGAACACGTGTATTGAACCACCAGTTTAATCATTAACAGATTGACTAAATTCACATGGGTGAGAGACATGCCTTAAAAGCATTCTGGGGGAAAAAAGGGAAGATGATAGAAGCAGTATCTGTATAGATGTTTCTCTAAAGACAACATGATTTTTTTCCTTTCTTGTGGCACACCTTCACTCTAGCAAATCACTAAAATACCATTAATATACTGATACCTCAGTGTTTTAGAGCTATCAGCTGGTTTGACTCATTTATGCACAAAAAAAATGACAGTGGAAAAGAAAGGGAAAAAGTAAACCCAAATACATTCAAATACTGCTGGTTATAGTGTATTGCTAACAGACTGCATGCGTATGGAAATCGGTGGGAGACAGCCACATTACTACAGTGATATTATTGAAGAGGCCTTAAAAAGGGATTAGATACATTTATGGAAAAGAATCTCATCCCTCAGTGGCTATTAAGTATGATGATTCAGATGAGCCCACTAAACTGATAATTAGATGGCAATTAATTAAAACAAAACACAGCACTTTATACTTGCTGTCTTTCTTACACTCTTTTATCTCCCTCTTTTGCCAACAGTTTGGCATAGGACACCAAATGTCCTTTGGGGTCAATCTTCAGATTTAGTCTTGCTCAAAAAGATATGTTTAATCTACAACTGTCAGCTTAAAAGTGTATCTCCATAATGTAATACATTACATTGTGCTTTATCTTAATTTTCCACATCAGCTCCGTAAGTAAACAATAGTCACTGTCATGAGTATGCCTTCTTAGAATCATTTCAAGGCATGTCTTGGAAAGATCATAAGTGTTTTAAAAGGAGTTAATTCATCAAAATCAGGAATACCTATTTAATTTTAGCTGAAGTCAGGGGCATAATTTTTACTTCATTGCCTTTGTAGGACCATATTAAATGTAAATTCAACTGTTAACATATCTACGTAGCTCTGTAAATCTGGTCCACATTCTCAGCCAGTATAAACTCATAGATAGTAGCTATACATGCACAGTCTCTGCATTCTTATTTTAAGAAAGCCATAAATCATTTGATTCAAAGTACTTTGGGCACGCATAATAGAAACAATGGTTTCAAATTGCAACACACAAAGCAATACGGCACATCACAAACATGTACTAGTTGTTGTTAAACCCTCCTTGAGTTAACTCAGCCTCCAGCAGCAACAGCACAAACTATGCACTATACATTAACATTTGCAGTTTATACACCAGAATAAGTACAAAAATACCATATCTGTCCTTCCCAAACACCTCCACAGAAAAAAAGCAAACTGAATTTCCCTTTCTATACCCTACTTCCGTTACAGTTAAATTCAGTGAATGAGCTGAACCCTGCAGCAGTGTGTCCCTACTGCTGATTTGTGTATGGAGTATATTTAGGAGGACTATTCGTCTTTACACCCAAATGAGTGGGCCTCTGCAACCTGTTTAGAAATTGTGATGTGATCCAGATCTTTATTTTGCAATCTGATTCACAGTGCAGAGCTTTCCTGTAGGTTAAGAAAGCCTTTGTTTATCCAGGAGATTTCTTAACTCTTGATACTATGTGCAAATTAACATCCATTTTACAACCTCACTGCTAATTGCTATTTGCAAAAGGATTAGTGTTCTATGGCAGCAGTCGCTTTAGTTACTATATGAATATTCATCAGGATTTCATATATAGACCCTCAGTATTTACAGCTTAATTTCTTTATTTTGTGGCTTTGTTTTGCTGCTTTACCCATCTATACAAGTAACTGCCATTATCACAATCATGTAAGTATCTATGTTTTAATCAGATCTGTTTTGTCGCTACTCCTACACAAGCTTCTGCAGGTGCCAATACAAATTACAGCCTTCACAGCTTCTCATACATTTTATTCAATGACACAACAGTACTCATATTAAAGCATGAGTAACTTTACAACAACGGGGTAAAAAAAAAAAAAAAGCAATCATATCTAGTTTTCACGTAGCTATCAGCAGTACTCCCAACACTAAAACAGGTTGGGCATCAAAAATGCCAATGTCAGGATGCACCAAGCCAGCAGTCATATTGGAGTAACGTTACCAGAAGATATGATGAAGGAGCCTGAGGAGTTTGAGCAAGGACCAGGAATAAATCCTGGCAAAGAAGTCTTTTGGACTAAAAAAAATCAAAGTCACTGGAAGCTGTGTCTTTGGGGACAAAACGGTGTCTTCTGTTTGATTGCTTTCACTGCCGGTGTAAGAATTCGGTCATTTTTTTGTGATTAAAGAAGATCACACCATAAAATCTCTGGAGCCAACTATTTATTTCTAAGCCAAGCTAGAAGAAGACCACAAACACTCATGTAGTTGTGAAGTAAGACGGAAGAATTTAAAAATTGTAGGTCAATCTAAATAATGTTAAAATTGCTTAAATATCAGTAAATTAAGAGTGGGGGAGAAGGCTTCAGTTCCTCTTAGCTGCATTTTTGTTTCTGCTTTTGGAAACTCCTGAGTAATATTTTCAGCTTTCTTCTGCAGTCAATTAAGCCTGAAAGGGCAATTCCTTTACAAATGAAAGCTGATATTCTTACATTGCCAAGAGCCTCCAGCAAGTGGAGAAATATTGCAAGACTCACAAAAAAACCCACACACACACAAAAAGAAAAATTAAAAAAAAAAAAAAAACAAAACCAAAAACCCAAGAAAAAACAATCCTAAAGAGTCATTTTACATGAAATCAGAAGGGATGTAAAACTTCTACAAATCCCCTTCACAGACTTAATTGTATTCCTATTCTTCCAAAAGTCACAGTTTTCTAGAAGGGAATTATTTGGAAAGATAAAAAATGTAGCAGCCTCACTGATATTTTCAAGACAGTTTTCATTACCATGTAGTACTAATTTTATCTATCTAGTGTCACATCACAATGAGAAGACTGTTCTATTTACTTTCTCAACTGATGTGAGAATCTTAAACAACATTTCAGTAGTACTGAAGAACAAAGTGGCAAATGTTAATTTATTCAGCTGTGTTACAGCAAGACATCAGAAAAAAATGAAAAGGGCAAAATTCAACAAACACTTGTTCATTTAATTGTGTGTATTTCCTGACTTTCCTTATAAGAAAAAAAATCCAGAACTGCAATAGGAAAGGAAGATTTGGAAAGCAGCAAGCCTGAGAAAAAGAAATGTAGAAGAGTGTATCTTCAGTTCAACTTAAATGGCAGCATGGCAGGGCAACAAAAATAAAGCTGGTGCACCTATGGACAGCTCTGTGACAGGTGTGAGTACCAGTCTATAAGGTTCTGCAAAGCACTCCAGAAGATGCTATGGCTCAGTAGCTGTCAAAAAAGTGCTATTCACAAATAGTGCCCCCCTCCCCAAATACGTGGGGAGGAAAGAGGTAAAGAAAGAAAAAAATAAAAAAAGAGTAAAAAAAGGAGAAAAAAAAAAAAAGGTGAAAAAAATATCACCCACAGAAACCTTAAAGGGACTGAGAGTAAATCTATACAGAAATGTTAAGATTAGATCTTAACCAAGGAACAGCTGAACGAGGTGTGAACATAGCTGACCAAAGATACTTGACAAGTTAACTGCTTAGGAAGAAGGGGAATTGTTTAGTGTGATACCTAGGGCTGTAAGAGCAAACAATGGGATGAAATTAGGAGGGAAGATTTAGGCCAGATATCAGCAAAACATCTCAGCAGTTATTGTACTGTGAAATAATCTCCCAAGGGATGTAGCTGAAACCCCATTGTATGGGAAATTGAAAACTAGCTCCAATTAGAGCTAAAAACTTCAATGCAGCAAACAATACTGCCTCCGTGGAATGATGGCCTGGATTGATTTAATAGCTTTTTTTTCCAATTTCTATTATATTCCATTCTAGAATGCACAATGTAAGACAGTTTTAGAGGAAGAATGTTTTTTCTCAACAGAAGATATTGTTTTAGCTAAGCATGCTTAACAGTTTAAACATCTATCGCTCCACCAGTCATACTACACTATCTGAATATGCCATATGGACAAGGATATTTTAAAAAAAGTGATCCTGGCCCTCAAAATTCTGTTTGATCTCCCATTTTAATAGCTGAAGTAGATCAAGTTGCAACTCCATCTGAAGAGATGATTAGGAACATTCATAATACATGGCAGCATAAGAAAACCAGAACAATATTACTGCCATTTAAAAAATGGATGCAATGTTTATCACACAAAAGCTAAAAGCCCTTTAGAAACATACTAAACTAATTGTAGCTGTCCTACAGAGAGTACATTTTTCAAACCTACATGTGCACAAATAGTTTGCACAAACAGCTTTTATTTTGTTTGTATTTTCTTTCCCATCATGTACTTAATGTTTTCTGCAATGCCTTGCTTTGTATCTGGGCACAGCTCCTTGGGTAACCCTACGAGTGATAAAGCCACACAGAAAACACTCCAAGGGGCAAAATCCTTCCACACAACATGTGCAAGTCACTGGTATGATTGCTGGATGTAGTTTTGCCTCAATAAGCTAAAATATTTCACCAGGCACAAAATGAGAAGCAGCAATAAGACTTGGTACACATCGAATTTTTCCTACGTATATATATGTCTCTGATAAAACTATTTTCTACTACTGTTCACATTTGCCTTCTCTTCATTCAATATTTTTTTCAGCACTGCCTCTAGTCAAATTCTGATGCAACTGCAACATGATGATACAGGCAAATTTCAGAAATTATTAATTATTTTACACTATGCATGAGCAACTGAAAAAATAAGAAAACACAGCAATTTCATCAAAACGATATGGACTACTTCACTTCCTTTTGCTTATGGATAAAAGGACCTTTTGTTTGATTTACTGACTGATTCAGAGTCCTGGCAATAGCTGCAATACTATGGAACTAAACTAAACCTCCCTGAAAAGAGAAAATAGTCTCCTATCTTGACAGCTGGCCATATTCAATAACTGGTATGGTTATAAGCAGTATCACAGAGAAGCTGAGTTAGATTTAAAAAAAATTATTAGACTCTTGAGTTAATCTAGAAAAACATCCTCACCTTTGACAGTATGGGAAGCTGTACATAAGTACATAGTGTGCATACTTCAAATTAAATAAAAACTATACAATTTTCCTTTAATTTTAATTGATTTTCACCAGCTTATTCCACATATATGTTATGTTACAACAACACTAATCAAAGACTAGTCCACCTGACATTCTGAATGTATTTTACTCCTATTCTAGTGACAGCTGCAGCAGGCTGTTGTACGTGCACAAGAATAAATTGGTCTACCAAAGCAACACAGTATTTACCTGTTTCTGAATGGATTCAGAAGGCTCCAGACTGAATTAACAGCTGGCCACATGTCATCCAGATTTCAAAATCTTTCCAGGGATACACTAAGTTGAAAATTTTACACTTCAGGTATGATTTAATACCTCCCTTATGACCTACAGGGTATGATATAGGCAGGAGCTCTTACAGTGCCAGGGATGAAAATCTAAGCACATTTTCCATGCGTGGCAGCCATTCAGCCTGGAATAGCATTAGAACCCATGGAATATTGTAAAAACATCAAGACCTCAGCTTCCATTAGCTACTTGTTGAAAAGCCACAAAAACTGTGTGGACTCGCATCCCCAGTTTCCTAGGAAATGTTTCTCTCTCACCCTGGCCATTCCAAGGTGTCTTGGAAGTATGCAGCTGCAGAAAGTGGTTTTGAGCCGATGAGCTGTGACTGGTGCTGTCAGTCTCCCCAGAATCCTCCCTGTGTCTGGAAACATTAGTGATTTCATGGGGCACGTTCATTACCTTCATCCCAAGTTGTTACTGCAGTCTACCAAACGCTTTTAAATTATCTAGAGCAAATACGTGGCATAAGGGCTGGTACAAGGCAAAGATAAATTTCTTGAAATAAATCACACACACAGGAAAATCTTGCAGCTCTCTTGGGCTAAAGGTCAGTTTTCACCATCTCCAGCAGCTATAGCTTAAGGAATCACAGAGACTTGGCAGCAGCCTTGCAATATAGGAAGATGATTGTACTCTCTGGCTTCTAGAAGTAAATCCCATCATCTTCTCAGGAACAGAGAAAAGTTAAATCCATGGAAACTGCTGACACTTGCAAGAATTTGTAGAAGAGTTGTTTTCAGTTTTAAATAGAAAACCCACAGGAAGTCAGAATCCCACAGGTAAACAACCAGTTTCCAGAGCAATGATGTTTTGCATATATGGATATATCGGCTTTCACCCAAACAGAGCTAAAATTAACAACATGGTTACATATATCTAACACAGCTACAGTCGCAGGTGTCTTCAACTAGGAATCTAGGAGTACACTTCTAGTTGTATGAGAAAATTGCTAAGAAATTTTCAATGGACACAAGCAGGAAGAATTTTGATTTTATGGAACATTCAAAATGCAGAAACTGCTGTGTTAGAGTACTCTACCACCACGTTGGAAAGGGGAGAGTCTCCCTCACAGATCAAGGCTTCTTGCGGTATATAGTTCTCAACCATGATTTTTAGCTAATTATTATTCTGGTCTACTCCTTCATAGGATTTGCAAAGAAAAAGAGGATAACTTATTTTAATTTAAAAATTATGCATTTTAGTAGGATTTGAGGTAGTAGTAATGCAGACCAGTTTTGATATTTGTACACATATAAAAATGTGCAGCTTTATGTTGTTAATACATTATATTTATCACATTTATTCCCAATAAAACCTTTGGGTTAACAATGGGATACTACCTTAGCACTCCTAAAGATAATGAGATATCTTGTTTGGGGCAAACTTTGCACCACTTTTTCTCTCATTAAAATGTAGGGCACCTTCAGCACAGGATCTACATACCTTTATTCACAGAATCACAGATGGCTGAGGTTGGAAGGGACCTCTGGAGGTCACCTTGTCCAACCCCTCTGGTCAAGTAGGGCCACCTAGAGCCAGTTGCCAAGGACCATGTCCAGATGGCTTTTGAATACCTTCAAGGAGGAAGACTCCACACCCTTTCTGGGTAACTTGTGCCAGTGCCTGACTGCATTCACAGGAAAGAAAAAAAAAGGGGTTTTTTGTTGTATTTAAACAGAATTCCTTGTATTTCAGTTTGTACCCATTGCCTGCTGTCCCGTCACCAGACACTGCAGAGAACAGTCTGTGTCAATAATTAATTTTTCATGGTTCAGCTCCTCAGGTGCCTTGGTTCTTATGTAAGGTTAACCTAAGCCAACACATTTGCATGGAGCATGAAACTTTAACAAAGAAAAACTTGACTTGATCAGATTAATTATTTGATCTAACACAAATATTTGGGCTTCAGTTTGGAGCAGTTTAACTCTTTCGGGGGGGGGGGGGGGAACAAAAAAAAACCTAAAAGAGAAACCAGAAAACAAAAGGGCACATTCACAAGAGACTTCAATGCTAGGTAAAAAAGGGTACCTATGAAACTCTTTCTCCTGCAACTCAGTGGCTAACGCCATTCCTGTTTGCTTTGCATCTGCTTCTCCCAGCTGCCACTCTGAAAGCTCAGACCAACTCTGTGTCTTTCCTTCAGTTCCCCTCTCCCAGCCAGACGCAATGAGTCACAGAGAAGCTATGGGAAGCGCAGAGCAAACAGAGCATGAAGGAGGAGATCAGTTTTCCCATTTGGAGTAAGCTGTAGCTTCATTAGTCTTAAACTCAGGGGATTTTTGCAAATTAATCAATCACCAAGCTCTGCTAAAGGACTTGTGAATAAGAAATTGTGTCCCTTTTAAAAAACGAACAAACCATCCTTAATCCTTTTATTCCTTGTTTTTTGTCTTTAAAACTGAGAACACCACTCACCCCTACCTGACAAGTGAGTTTTGAAAAAGAATGACTGTGCTCAAAACCTAATACAATGAAGACCAGATAAACACATCAGAAAGACAATATGTTTTAGACTAATTTATGCAAACTAAATATTACTTTCACCACTCCCTTAGGAGAACTTCTCAAAATATAGCAGAAGTAACAACGGGCTGTGATTCTTTAAATACACCTCTATACATAGGAATCTGCATTCTAATCCACTAGACCGCTAAGTATGCCAGCATACCTGCTCTTACTATTGAGGCACTTACTAGTGGTATTTGATATATCAGAGATAATTGATATTAGAAAAAAAAGAAAGAAGCTTGTCACACAATAGCGTCACAAAGTGATGGAGGTAAAGCATTATCCTGATGTTTGCTGTAACTATATTTCCATCCAATTAAACTTCCCTAAATGCGCAGGGGAATTTCAAAGCAGTTTGCAGTGATTTAACTCTGCAGCTCACACTGACATTTCTGGGAGTCAAGATGATAAATCCCTTCACATTGCTCTGAAAGTTCCTCAGCATGTTGGAGACATGCGTCAAAGTCAGGAGAGTTCTCCTAATGAGCCCTGCTCACTTTGATGTTTCCGCTGGATAGCATTTCTGGCACTGAATGAATATTTTAGATGTCTTATGCAAAAAAAGTCAAACAGTTTTCACCTTTGATAACCATACATCTTACTTTAAAGGCCTTAACTTCTAAATGCTGGGGATGAAAGGTGATTCTTTTATGTCCTTTTTGCCATTGAGAAGTAATGCTTTTGTTATTAAAAATGAATAACGTTTCACATTTTGTAACCTTAGTATACATTAGTCAACCAATGGCATTGAGGTTAGAAATCAAGATATAAAGTTAAGCACTGTTAATGTAGTGGATAGCTCATCTTTCAATTAAAAGTGTTTTAAAACTGAGCATGTTCATTTTCATGTAGTCATTTGAAAAAGTCTATGGAGAAAATATTTGGAATTTTAAGGAGATTCACCTGATATTTTGCTGAGCCAAGCTTCTAAATGCAAAGTTCAATTGACATGTCTCATTTTAGTGTCTTTAAGTACAGTGTTCACAGTTTACAGCAAACGGTAAAATTTAAAGAGAGAGAGAACATGAGCATTATTGAAAATCAGTGCCTAATCGACTTCATCAGGATGCATTTGCAAAGATTAGAGTAGAAAATATTCTGTCTCTTTTATGCAATTAGGGAGACATCAGAAATTCATAGCAAGAGGGAAAGGTTGAACATACATAAATCTAAAAGCCCTGAAAAGCAAGGATGTTATTTCTCCTATTGCTGTTTTTTCCTTTATTTGCAAACATTCCCTTATTTTTAGGGGAACGAATGAGAGCAAACCTTCCCTTAGTTTTAGGAAAGAATAACAACCCCTGAGGTTTTGAGATGGTCATTTAAAAACTTTTTGCTGGTCTAAAAGGTTCTATGCCTTTGCTCATTCGAGAAAGTTCATAACTTGAAGAACTCACCAGATCAGAGTCGGCTTCAGAAAAAGCCCAAGCAGGTTATGAGTATCTTACAATGGGAAAGCAAAATCTAAGAAATCAGAAAGCACTCAACAGAGCGCGCCTGAGGGAGATTTTTGGATAGGTTTTTAAAGTACAAAAAGCCAAAAAGCTGATGTAGCACTCTGATCCTCTAGCTCTAAGGGCAAACCCTCTTGCCTAGCTACAGGACCAGAGCCTCCGGGGTCACAGCTGTGCTGCCACCGAACAGCACAACAGCATAACAGCATAGGTAACTTCTGAATTCTGTCCCAGTATTTACACCAGGAAATTGCATCTTAATTCTGAGTCCTATGCAAGACACACAGCCGCTAATTAAGGAAGATTTAACCAAATAGCACATGCGGGATCTGACCTGGTGCTTTAGAGTGACATCTCCTGGAGACTATATCAAAATCCCTGTAGCTACGACTAAGGCTGCCTAAGGAAATGGAAACCAACTACAGCTGAACACAAGAAAACAGAAATAAGAGCTGTCCACATGGTTTGTCGTTTTCAGCCCTGCTCTGAGCATTACCAGGCTCATAGTGCAGGCCAGACTTCTGCGAGCACAGTGAAGGACAGGATTCTGCCACTGCTGCCCAGCAGCATTTTCATTAAAAGCTACTGAGGCTCATCCATTCTTGCTGGTTTTATTTCAGATGTTACGTTCACAGAGGTACACCAAACACAGGAGCTCAATGAGACTCTCCAAGTTTGGAAAGTACAACAGAACGTGATGATGATTTTGATTTTCAATTATGAGATGAATTTTTGAATGTCAAACTATTCAGCACTGACAAAGTATTATGAAAGCTAGATTTTAATGTGTGGTGTATTCTCTGAGTATGTTTTGGGTCATATGTGACAAGCAGAGGGGAAAATTGTTCTTCTCCATCACTCTGACAGATATTGCTAGAAATACCTTTCAATGTTTTAGGTACCACCTGAACTAAGTGTCATTACCTACATAAGCAACCTTCTATTTTCCATTCTACATCCCTAAGCTCATGTTTCAGTGTCCCACTGCACCTGCCTACCTAATGAGGAGGAGCAAATGATCCAGAACGCATTTAATGTCTTCCTCTCACACAGAACCAAGACTGCTTACAAACCCCAACTGTAAACGCATTTACATTTGGCAAGTTTCCAGCAATACACAGCACCGCCAACAAACAAGGAAAAAACAAAATGCTGTACTCGGCAGAAACGACAAGGGAAGGTTAATGTAAAAAGCAGCTTAATACAATTATCCAATCTGGAGTTTGACAAGAGCACAGGAGTTCCAAATTAAACAGAATTTAAAAGAAATTCTGTATCACCTGACATCTGAAACAAGAGCCTTAAGCACTGCAGCACCAGTGCAGCAGTCACAAGTCTAAGGCACTGAGTGAAAATGAATTTTAGTATTTCTGCAGTAACAAACACTTGAACAGCAGTAAATAAACATAAGAGTGGAAGTCATTCCCTGTGACTTACCGCAACTATTGCCTTGGATTCTAACACACTTCTAGAATTAGAAATGAAATTTAAATTACCATCTTTTACAGCCCCCCATGTAGAGCCAAATTTGGGCATCATTCCTTTATGACACATTTAGAAGAAATTAGCTTTGAATTACAGTAATTGGGAATTCTTTGTATCACAGTATCTACAGAGGAAAAGTCCCCTGACCCTAGATGACCCTTCAGTATTGTTTCAAAAGCTCTTCTCAGTATATGCATAATACACACAAAATTGTAAAAACATAAAGCTGGCACAGCTAAACTTAAGAGCTACATAATGAAAACACTATGATTTTCATCATACATGAAATTAAAAAGACTATAATTGTCAACATCCATTTTATTTGCCACTGGTTCCATCTTTTCAGCCATCCATTCTGAGGCAGTCTATAAATACATGAGCTGCTATTTTCCAACAACATTTTGATTAATTTGATACACAAACACCTGCTGAAGAAAAATTCAAGCTTAGCAGTTAACATTTGGCAACATTTTGCACAACTGAAAATGGGATTAAACTCAAAATAGAGCACCAGCTCAACCTGAAATCCATTAAAATTGTTGTATTGTCATTAGCATCAAGAAGACAATAAGCTTTTAAAAATGGTCTGAGACAAAGCTGCATACACAACAGATAATATACATGAAGTTGTACTGCTTATCAGAATGAAGACTTCTACTAAAACCAACAACATTCATTAAGCTGAATATTATCATAGCAAAAAAGTGCAAGGTTAGAAACTCAAGAAACTACAGTAAACAAAAGTTAAATTGTTATCTGCAACCTCCTATTACGTCAGCCTATGAGCACACAATCGAGTCAAGAATTCTCACTTAAACTTGAAATATCTCTCCATAAATTTCGATAGTTTCTTTTGTCAACTTTATGCACGTTTCCATCACACGAGTTAACTAGTAAATGATGCACAGAAATATTCCGTAAAAGCAGCCCCAGCTACTGTGCCATGCTAAAGGGCTGCCCCTGGATCCTCAGCCTTTTATTTATTTAAGAGTGCCAGTCTCCTTCCCTGTTTTTGTTACTTGTTGAGCAAAAAGCAATCCTGTGGAGCAAAGATTTTTAGATACTTAAAATGCAATTAAAGAGGGGGGACCCAAGAGCTCCAAAAAGCTTTTTAGAGTTGTTGAGTACCCCTTTCTTTAATTTCATTTTATTGACATCAAATCTTGCATCTTTTCTCAAGGTTTAAGATTATTCAGACGATAATCTGGCTTTCTGCAGTCCTAACACAATGTAACAAAACAGGTTTAAAACCCTGAACTGCTATTTTGTCATAGCAGCATCCTCTTTCAAAGGAAGAAAAACATCTGAAACATCTTTAGTGAGCTAAAGAGGACAAAACATTATTTTATTTCTGTGAAGAAGTTATTAATTGGATGAATTAAGCCAAGGAGGGAAAACTGCCTGTATCAGAAAGTAAATTCAGAATTAAAATCCTTCTTGACTCTCCATAACTGAAAAAAAAAAACCAACAAGTCCAAGTAGGTTGTGTGAGTGTGACTTGCTCTTATTTCTAGAGGAAAGGGTTTAGCTTGGTGGGCAAGAGGAGAGCAGTGGATGTTGGTGCTCAGTGGAGAGCGGATCCTCACTGACAAACTGATGATGTACCAGATACATGGACATTGAGCTGGACCGGTAACTGGCCGGACCACAGGTTCAGAGGGGTCTGATCAGGGGCACAAAGTCCAGCTGGAAACCAGTCACTGGTGGTGTACTCCATGGGATCAGTTCTGGGGCTGGTGCTATTTAACATCTTCATTAATGGCCCAGCCAGTACATTTTGGAAAGTATTTTATCTAGGGAGAAAGTGGTAGTTTTCTGCTTTTCTCTTAAAAAAAAGACAGAGAGACTGAATGGGCAATGAGACTTCTGGAAGAAGGAACGTCTGAGCTGAGAAAAGCTCTAGTTATTACTAGGGTTTTTTTTTTTACTAGATTACTAGAAAATTACAAATTTTCTACATCTTTAAAACTAAAAATATCTTCTCATAATTACACCATTTGCACCGTTTTTAGAAAATGTTTAAATCAAACATATCTGAATTTTCAGTTCTAGTTTACAGTCACATTTTACTGTAAATCAGCTTCTGGAACACTGATTTTAGTTTTGCTTAAAAAAAGGTATAGCTAAATTTAAATTCTTAGTGAATGCACTTACCTCAGGATAAATCACATTTAAACTCAGACTTTTTGACCGGTTTAACTACATTTTTTTTAAATTGTGCTATTCGTGTAACATCTGTGACATTATCTGTGTGCCTAAATCTCAGTGAAATCTAAGGGCAGGCAACCTCTAAGTGACTTTGCACCTTTGGCAATTTTATCTCAGACGTCAGCCACCGACAAGATACTACTTGCATAAGCACACCTTTGTAGCCTGTTAAAATTCTGTTAAGCCTCCTAAACACAGAATTTAATCAGTTTTACATTGGACGTTCTTTGCCTCCAGGTAAGAATAGCTTTTAGAAAACCTCTAAAACAGTTTTTAATAAATTCCTTGCTAAAAAAAGCTGTTCTCTTAGTTTACCTTACTATAGATAAGGACAAGGTCACATGCTTTAGTCTTCAAATGATTTTTTTCAGTCTGTTTATTTTGACACAGCAGTTGTCAGGCTGGTTTTGGATCACAGCCTAGTTCATCTCTGCTGCACTAGAGCATCGGGTTCTTCCTCCTTCTCACCCCACCGTCCCAAACCCTTGCAGCAAAACCTTACCCTGGCAGAGAGCTAAGTGCCTGCCATAGTGCATAGTGTTGGTCAGCTTCAGCAAACATAAAATAATTCCTCTCATAAGCCAAATGAAAGAATTTTGTCTTTATATCATGTTTCTCTAATCCAGCCTGTTCCCAGTATTTTCACAAAAGGCCACCTGTGCCACTTCTAACAGAGTGTATATTTTGGTGTATGACTGCACGTGATTTACCTGAAGGAAAGGTTTGAGTACAGAGCATGAACACCCAAGTCACCAGCCACTGCTCACTCTGCTCAGTTTCTGACTGTTATTTTAGTTACGGTTACAGCTGCTTTGAGCTGTCAAGGTCATGTAATTATCTGCTTTTACTGGGTCCCGTGTTTTCAGCACCTTCCAGACTAGCATTGCCACATTTTGAGATAACACACACTAAAGAAAAGGAAGACCGAAGTCATGTTCAGAGGAGGACCTACTAGTGTTGTGGACTGCATGTTACACATACTAGCCTAAATATTCCACTCTGGTATTGCAGCTGATTATCACCTGGGCCTATTTTAATCAAACACAAAGATCTGCACAGCACTCATTAGAACTGGTGGCACAGGATAAATATGAAAGAGCATAGTCTCACCTCTAATGAGACAGACGTCAAACTCATGTTACAAGTACCTCAAGGTAACATAGAAGTGCCTATTAGTCGTTACTTCAACAGGAAGACTGATTTCTTGACTGCGAAAAGCATGAGTTTGCACCGAATGCAACAATTTTCTATTCTAAATCTGATTTTCAGAAGCACTTTAGAACACCTACAGAGATAGGTCATTAAGCTAGCTACAATGTCTTTAACAGATTGTGTAATGATTAAAGCTTAAACAACCCCCTTTTTTGCCATTTCAAGAAAGTTATTGAAGATTCAGAAACTTTATCACCACTCAGATGAAACTGACACCTCTGAAAATTTTCATGCACAAAAAAGCCCCAAAAGCAGAAACAAAAACAAACCCTAAAGAGGAAAAGATATATTGTTCCTTTACAAGCAAAAGGATATTTGCATGGAACTCTGAGTGACCTGGTTCATGTCCTTACTGTGCCATTTTCCTACATCACAAGTAAAATGCCTTGAGTGTCAGATCCCATGTTACTTCAGGGAGGGTTGTCTCCTTCTCTTCTGCCTGTTTTCTTTTTGACCGCAAAATTTGGTGCTGAGATCTTTTGTGATGATTTCCCACCCCCCTCCCTCCTCCCATAAGTGGAACATTCCCAAGAAAAGGTCTGTTTTCAATATTTCAAACATTTCTAACAAAATAAGTTTCATAGAAAATCATAATTCCTGAGCAGGTCTGGTAATGCGTGATGTAAGAAGAAATATATAAACAGAATGGAAATTTACTTACAGAATCTCCCAGGGAAAAATAATTTCCTTCTTACAATGGGCAGGGGCCACAACTGTAAATCACAGAGGACTGCAGAGAGAACTTCTGCCATCATGGATGGGGGTTTACAGGCACACAGAATAACTACAAATATATTTTTAAAACAGAACAAAAATACATGCAAAAAGAAAAAAATAATCAGACACCTTAAAAATGTTCTGTCTGAAGTGGTTTCAAATAATGGACAACAACATGCAAAACCATAAGGTTTTCTTAGGTCACTATATAGGTAAAGAACTTGACTCAGACTAGCCTGTGGCATAAAGAATGTGCCAATCTGGGTCATAATTTGAACATCAGTAGAAATAATTTACTAAAATATGTAAAACCACATCTTTCATCAACTCTTTTTTTAATGCACTCTCAGGACCTTTTTGGACTCTGATGTTTTCTCCGGGACCTTGTTTTGTGTGAGAGAGTTACCTGACCAGCACTGGTCACAGGAAGATGCTTCTTCCAGAAAAACATCTGGCAGTGTAAGTTTCCCATGACAGCCCCAGTTGCTTTTTGGTTACATCTGTAGCAGCAAATTAAAAATACTCTGAGCTATTCTCTGCCATTGGGGCCAAATCCTCCAGAATGGTCCATACAGAAATTATCAAATCTCCTGCACTGAGCTGGCCACATTTAATATGCCTGTTAGGGATGCTCACATTAACTCTCAAAATACACCCAGGACTTGACCAGGAGGGCGAAGCCAAAGCTGTGTCAGGGACCATGAGAACTATTTAACAGTACCTTTAAACAACTATGTTCCTGTACACGTGCCTGCAACCTGCCACTGTTTAATTTAATAAATTACATACTATAGGGATGCCTTTTGCATATTCTTGAATTATTTGAAGTACCACATGAATAAGTCAGTGCCACAGTTTATTGGGTCACACATGTGGGAATGGAGTGTTTTACAGATTTCTATGGTTCAGCCTTATTGCTAAGTACAATCTAAATTAATGCATTTTTTTTCAAAGACATAGATTTACAAAACTAGGACAAAGCTGCAATAAAACCAACATAATATTGAAATTACTTTTTACAACAGAGATTGACTCAGCTTCTCAAATGGCTCCTAAGGTAGGACAAATATCTTCTACAACATACCCCAGACTATTCTGGGAGTTAAATACTGCTTAATCTTGTAAAAGACCCCCTGGTGTGACCTTCAGCATCCTTACACAATGATATATTGCCATCAGTCTACGGTTCCTAAGTATTCTCCAAATTCCCCCCCCCAAAGTGTTTCCTTTCCATAAACAAGACACAAACAAGAGAGATAACAGGAGGAAACTGCACTTTCTTCTACACCCTTTTACATACTTAACCATGCCAGCAATGCAGAATTAGGAAACTTCTCACTTCAGCTGTTGCTGATATACCAGTTACATTAGGGAGACCGGAGTTGCTCTGATACAACTTGAAACTTCTGCCCACACTTTTCCATTCCTTGCCTGGAATTATTTTTATACGTGCTCTGAGCTACAGGAAACATAAATTCCTTTTCCCAAGAGCACCATGAGAGCTTGCAGAGCTGTCACTTACTTCATAGAATTTGTTAATTGTTTGTTTAGTCTAGGGGGAAGAAGATTTTTATAACACTTTCGTTTAAAGAAGGGTTCCAGGAGCATGATTCCTTATTATTATAGTGGCTATATCACAGTTTATTGTATTTCTTATCACCTCCTTTGATAAAAGAAAACAGCTTATTTTAGAATAAACTTTCTGCTGCATTGAGTAAAATACATAATCCCTGCTTCAGGGTTTGCAGAGGCTCTAGAGATCAGCAGGAACATTATTCATTGTCACAAGCTGATATTAATGCAGCATTTTATTTGAGAATTTCAATGCCCAAAAGACAAAAGACATTCTTCTGTTCCCTTGGGAGGGGAAGGTTATATACTGGTGTCTGTTCTACATTTAGCGCTTCAGAGTTAACATGCTCCTGTTCTGAGCAAGCCTGACAGAACCAATCAAAATGAGTACATCAAAACCTGTGCTTGGAGCTGTACTTTGCGGTACAAGAGGAGCAAACTCCGCTTCGATGTTAGATTCACACCAGTTCAAAATATTAGTTCAGATTTTGCCCTGTCTTCACTTACAAACCCATCCTCAACAATGGAAGAGCCTAATTGGTGTCTTACGCTTAATGGAGATTTGTTCTTACAGGAAGGTTTACTGAGCCCACATACAAAACTAAACCCCAGTGGCAGGACAAAATGAAGAAAAAGTTCTCTGCAGGGGAGAAAATCACCATCTGTTAGGACTGCTGCGCTCCTGCTGCTTTAATAACTGCCAGAGCTGACTTCACTACTCTGCCCAGCCTATAAAAGGAAAATCCTCATTACCTGCGAAAGAGTCATTCTCTTATATAAACAGATTATTCCGAATGTATTTTGATAGTTGTATTTGTCCCTGGTGGAGAAAACAGTATGTTTAAATGTCCAGAAAATATATTCTACCAGCCTGCCTTTTTGCAATGGTTAAGAAAATCCAAATCAGAATAATTACCAGTGCAAGCATCTCCACTGTTACTTACCAATAGGCTTTTCAGACTGGGGAAAGATCTGGTTTTATAACCTGTAAGCCAGGAGATGGCTGAATTCCGCCAGTGGCTGGATTTAAAAAGATAATTGGTAGCAAAATCCTCACAGTCAAAAAATTAATTCTTATGTGTTTTTTTTCCCAGAAATTTGTAATACATTTATTTATTCACTTAATGCCTCAGAAACACACTGCTTCATTGCCCAAACCCACAAACACACAGGAAGCAGCAGGGCTCCATAGCTGCTGCAAACAAAAGCCAATGCTATTCTGAAAAAAAAAACAGAGGCTTTGACTTTTATTGAATTCTAAAATCACTTTTGTTCATTTTCTATTTTGAAATCATACCAGAAACACATTAATCTAAATTTGGAAGCCAATAGACTTTTCTTGCATGAGGGAAAAATCTGTTTAAGGTTGTTGTTTCCTCAGAAGAAAATGGAAACTAATAGTATTGTTTCAGACCAATTTACAGTTGATGGGAATATTGGAATTCCTTGTATCCCCTCTCATGAGTTACATGGGCTTCTGGTAAATTATATCGTGTTCAGCACAGCCACAGATCAGGAATTACAAACAATACACCAAAAGCCTCCAGCTATCAGGTTTATAATAGTAAATATAATTTGCAGGAGATCACATTTTTCCAAAATTATATTATTTTTAGCTAAAGAATGATGTGTGCAATTTTTTTTTTTTCATTTTCCTTATTTTATGGAATATGAAAAATGTCACATATATACTTAATTTAGTCAGTGAAGGATTTATAAAATGGGGACAAGTAATTATCTGCAATAGTGTTTTAAAGAAATAACACATTTGCTATTTTTGACATTTCCTGCCACATACAAAATGTCTCAATATTTAACTGTGCTATGTCAGCCACATTCACTGGCCAGATATTTTTCTAGGCAGATCCCTGAAAGGATAATTGTTCTTTTTCTTTTCTATGGACTGCCAGACTGGAATAATGTTTACAGGTTTTGACGGGCACCTTAAAAAATAAAATTAACGTTTGCAGGAAGTAGATAGAGCCCAACCTGCAAGCGACTGAGAAGTCTTGTTCTATATCTGACCTACAAATTAGGGCTTAGACACCTAAGGAATGTAACTGTTTTTACATGACAGTTTAAACACTAAAGATTGAAAATGGATTAATTTTTCATTAACATTTGCTTTGTTATATTTAATAATATTTGCAAAATAATTAATATTTGCTTCAGTGATTAGGAATTTAAAAGAAAAACAAAAAAAGTACTTTTTTCCAGTAAAGGCTGTAAGAGCGATATAGCATTTTTAGTATCCAGTGGAAGTTACTATTTTCAGCCACCAAATATTTCCCACCAGGTTCAGTGCATCTGTTCTAAGTAATGAGGACCAAGAAAATAAGGCAGGGATTGCACCCCAGAACTAGAGCTTTGGCCGTCTCTGCCATGATACTGGAAATGGGCAGGAAACATCTTCAGTATCTTTTCTTAGATGTGATTGACAAGTTTAATTTATTTGATGTACTACTTAGTTATAGGAATAGCAATAATGCAATGGAAGGCAGAGTTGCCGTGGCAACAAAGCAGCCAAAGTTAAGGCGTGAAACATGAAGGGACTGGATACAAAGAGCAAATTCTCTCTTGGCATAGGAGAATGAGAAGTTTTACAACAAAAAGCAAATCATAGCAATATAATACAACACTTGCCTACAACATTGGTAATATCTAGAATATATGACTTTAAACTTCCAACTTTACAATTCGGAATTTGTGAACACTGATAGGCAGACTGCAAATTGTGGCATTCATTAAGGAAAGCACGGAAGTTAACAGCCTAAATCAATGTGATAAACCAGGGTATCGGCACCCGCCCTTTTGTTGTCTTACAGCTGCAAAAATGAAACCTAGAGGAAAACAGATTTCACTTTTTTCCTGTTACGCCTCTTGCCCTACGCTACGTGCTCTGACACATGTGAAGTCACCCAACCGCCCGTTTGTTGCCAAGCTGCCATGTATTCTTCCTAAGGTGATGATAGACAAACACAATTCTCAATGCTGTCTTTCCAAAGCAAGTAATATTTTTTGACAGATGGATGTAACAGCTTCCATTTTCATTAGCTTCATAATCACTGGAAAGTGCCAGAAAAACATACTGTATTTGAGTGCGTAAATTTTCATGGCAATAGTTTTTGGCCCCACTGGAAGTATTTTCTTGTAGTAGGCGCTTCCTTTGTTGGAAATCAAATGTTACCCAGAAATGCTCAGCTTTGCATGCTAATGACGGAGAAATAATTGAAATATAGTGCAGTTACAACAGTATTAACTGTACGGGACTCAGCTGTCTAGAAATATTGAAATCCCCCCATGTTTTGTTAGTTTGACTATTTCTGTGAGGTTGTGTGGCTGCACAGCAGGGAGTCAAACCTGCCCGGAGCGCGCACCCCAGGGCTCCCCGAGGCACCTTGTCAGCCCCGGCACCGTGACACCGTGCAGGGGAAAAATGACGTTGCCTCAAGGACTGACCTTTTCTAGTCACCAGCGCTGCTCC
This sequence comes from Falco punctatus, assembly GCF_963210335.1. NCBI lineage: Eukaryota > Metazoa > Chordata > Aves > Falconiformes > Falconidae > Falco > Falco punctatus. Next base: position 26,742,423 of record NC_137590.1, on the reverse strand, counting down.
ACAGTAAGGCCAGGCACTGGCAGAGGATGAGCAGAAATGTCATGTCAGGTGGCAGCCAGCTGCTGTGGACCTTTGCAGGCCTAAGGAAAGGGAAAGGAGAAAGGGTGTAATTCCATACTTCCTTCTGAGCTTTGTTATTTCTCATTGCAGCTGCAATTTGCAACACTGTAACAGTTTGCTTTTACTGTTTATGTTTTCTTTCAAGTTTGGAATCACTTACACTCAGTATAAAGAAAACAATCACAACTGTGACTTACAATGTAATTATTTGGGCTGTGGAATTTGTTTTCATTATAAAACATCTGCCGTGCTTTTAAGCATAAAAGCACCTTTGTTTTTGGAGCACTTTATATAGTTTATGTAATAACAAAGCTTAAGAGATCTTCTGTTCACCTTGCACATGGCTTTAAGATGAGCAATAATATCACAATTAATATTTCCTCCATAGATCTTTTTACCAGGACTGAAACTGGATCGATACTGTAAACTTCAGGCTGCTGCATCTCTCAATTTAATGAGTACAACATACTGTATTAATCGCTGCATGGACAAATTGATAGCACCAGGCATCCTTGAAATGTCTCTTGATATTTAGCTACTACCATTTTGGAGGTCTGCAGAGTTCATTCTATAGCAACTATGACACAAGTGTCTCTGCCAGGATTCCCCTGAGCACAACAACTCACTACAATCCAATAACTCTATAGGCTATACTCCATTAACATTTTATACCCGCTTCCCATACAAGGGCTCTGTAGCAGCTTGACACCATTAAGCTGCACAACAATTATCTAACATGACCATCGTATCCTTTTCTACACATGAGAAGCTTGGGTAGAGCACGCTGAAATGTCCTTACGCCCAAACTATTAAGCGATACACTTAAACCTAAAAGTTTTATCATATGTAAGCCAGTAAGTGGACTATATGTCCCTGACCACCAGCAGAATCAAGCAGGGAAACTCAATACCAAGACCCCTAACGTCCTACCTTAAAGGTTAAGCTACCTTGTCCAGTGCATATGTAAGCACAATGGAGTGCCAAACACTCAGAAAAGTAATGTTCTGGAAATCAAAACCATTCTTGGCCATGAATGGCACATGCAAGAGTGAAATGGAACAATTTAAGTTTGCAAGAAAAATTTTCTACCTACATTTCATATTAGTATGGTGAATAAAAGTGCGGTAATAACTTGGAGGAAATTCTACAGTTACCATGGGATCAACAAAATACATCGTATGTGCTTTAAAATTAGTTTTCTTCATTAACATTATAAATGTACAATTTTTTAAATGTATCAATTATGTAAACAAATATCATCAATAAAAGTTAAATACAAGCTGTTAACTCTACTAATCACTGGGGAAATCTGCTTTTCAGTGACTTCACATAGGGGAATCATTGTGCACTGCATGTGCTCAGCCAGTGGTTTGGCAAGACAACTTTATAAAACATAAGCACAAATCTGCAGCTAAAGAAATTTCTGCTTATTGTACCTTATTATTTTAAATCTCAATCAAGTCATAATGATCTACAGTTCAATGTCCATTTTGTTATGTGTCCCAATAGAATTTCTTAATAAAGTTCATTGGAAATGCAACTTTATTCTTTTGGGGATCACCAAACTACTTTAAAGAAACTAAAAAGTAACCCAGTATTGAAATGAGTTGTGTGCCATCCAATGACTCTATTTCTTTTTCTGTCTTTCTGTTTTCATTAAAAGCATGAAGAATAACAGAAACATAAATATTCGCAGTATAAGTTTTTTAGAAAGAAACCTACTAAAGATTAAACTTCACATCATGGCAACCAATGTAAAGGCCTAAATGTATTGTTAGGCTAAAGTACTTATTAACAAAGCAATTTATAAAGAATTAAAGGTGTTGTTTTCTAACTACAAGTAAAACTCTAAGGCAAATATCTGTTCTCATGTCAACACAACCATTACACACTTTTCAATGTTCCATATTATATTAATATCTATATACACGTGTTTTGTTCTTTACAATGAAACAAATGTTAAGATACCTCTTTTTTTTCAACCGGTAGTAACTAGTTTCTCTTGTTTAGAAAAATCTTTCCTCTGGAGTTTTGGTCATACTTGAAGATAATTACACACCTAAAATTAAAATTAACTGCCAAAGCACCTGCCTCCTGTTTTCACCATGAGTGGGAACTTACCTGTAAAAATAGCTTAAAGAAACATTTCATCCACTAGCTTTTGTGAATTTCCTTTATTCACAAAGTAAAAAATAAGCATCTTTTGTTAAAACAACTATTTCTATTTAATTAAAGCTATTTTAGGATTAAAATGCATTTAAGTTAAATTTCAATTTGCGCATACAGCTGGACAAATTCCAAGTAAACAAAATTAAGGAAAAAAGTTACCCATCCCATGAAAATACAGAAATGAGGGCTCTGGATAAATGCATCTAAAGCTACGTGACTTGGCATTCTCCTAAAAAGAAGCCTAATTTTGAGTACTTGGTTGCAAATAAACTTTTAAAAATTCTGTGAATTGAAAAATAGCCTTTACTTAGGTGAAAAAAAGGATGAAGCACATAGCTTTAACTAAGTTTTCCAACAAACCTTTCAGAGGAGTAAATTCATGTTCTGTGCTCATGTCTGGCAGAGCAGGACTCAAGCCGCCGGCCTTACCTTCCATGCAGAAAGCATCTTTTTTCTTACTGCAATGTAGCAAACCTGGGAGGGTAATATTTTCTTCTCCTTCACTTAGTTATGACTGAAATTTTTTAGGAGCCCCTGACACACCTGGCCCTGCTACATTTTCTCATTACTACAAAGCTTTGGCTGCAGACACACAGGCAGAAGGTTATTCATTTCAAAATATGTGGTATTTTCCTGAAAATATTAAAAGAAGGGGGGGTGGGGTGGGGGGTGGAGGGGAGACTTATCATGTGAGGTCTCAGAAAACCTTGCTTTATAGAAAGCTTAAATTACAGGCAAACTGGGACTGAAAACATGGCTTTACCATTCCCACTCTTGGGAAAGTACACCAGCTCCCAGTAACGCAAGCTGAGGCATAAAGATAAATGAACTCCAGCCTGCCCAGAGGAACCTGCAGCAGTATGTCCCTGCCTGCTGGGGCCAGCCCTGCCACTGCAGCTCCTCCAGCTGCCAAAATGGGAGACAAGCCCCCCGGGTCTAGCTGCTGGATAACGGAGGAATCCAGCCACGATCCCCACAGCACTGCTCCACGCTGCCCTAGAGAGGCGTAATTGGCACTTGAGTTGAAGCATACGCAAGGTCCTTCCGTATCCTCTGCTTGCTTAGCTTGAAAATTAAAAGAAGTTATTGATAGCAATTTATATGCACCAGGATGGCTGCGAGGGGAACTTGAGCATGCTAAATTGCAAGTAATAATTCACTGTTCTGTGACAGCTTAACAGAACATAATCACAAAATTTAAAAAAATAAGATTGAGAAAGAGGTCGAGAGGACGTCAAGTCCTTGTCTCTGCTCTTCTCACAGAGATTCTATTTATAAGCTTCCCAATAAAATCTCTGTTTGGGGATGGGAATTTAAAAGTGCCTAAAACGCTATGGCTACCTGTAATTTCTGCATGCAGACATGTGCATTAAAAACAAATCTCTCTGCTTGTCACAGTTTAATCCAAAATCTGTATATAAAGCTAACATGCTCCTCATTTCCATACTAGAGAGAATGCCACTTTGATAGAAGTTACAAGCACTCAGACGGATGAAAGACTAAATTTAAGTCCAGTTTACAGACTTCACTTTTCTTATCTTAATGTTAAAATACTTCTTTGTGCCTGTAAAAAAACCCACCACTTTTCATACATACTTTCTGCAAAATGACCATATCAAGAGCTAAATACATATTGCCCCTTTGCTAATGCTCAAAAAAAAAAAACATTATCTTCAGAAGGGAGTTTCCAATCTCATCTTCAATTGCAATTTGAAAATATTTCTTGTCCATTTCTCTTATCTTTCAGCTTTAAATCAATTCTAGAAACCTGAGAAAAATGTAGGTACTTGGTGCAAAGATGAAGGTATTGGCAAAAGGCTGAAAAATCATACTGGAGAGAGCCAGTACCTGAAGAGAGGGAGGAAAAGGACGGAGACTGAAAGCAGAGAGAGAGAGACAGATGCACACATACACTACACACACAGTTTCAGGTAAAGATAAAAACATACCATATATAATAAGCTCTGCAGTATTTTGTGCTAAACTGAAATACGACAAGCCACGTCCAATGGAACAAATCCCCTTTCCAGGAGCAACGCTAATCCCTAAAACCTCAGACATCTGAGAGGCTCCACACGTCCCTGTTAAGCTACAACAGCAGAATAAACCCAGTCTTTTTAATTTCATATGTCTCACCCTGTATGAACAAACTCATTTAAATTGTTGATTCTCTCCCTCACCAACACACACTCATGCACATTATTTATTGTGTTTAGATCATATCATTCTCAGATGGCAAATTAAGGTTGAAAAGATTTCTCACATTTGACTTCATCTCACTTCCCTGCTCGGTTCATAAAAGCAAGAGGGAAAAGAGACATTTCACCTACCACCTCTTGCTTATTCCTTTTGAAATGACAAATGAAACAGACTTAAATACATTCTGGATTACTGCACAGGAGAGTACTTTTACCACCAGCGCCTGAATGAAACAGAAAGTAACAACAGCAAATACATTCCTATATGAGTTTTAGTTCTACCCAGATGATACCACCAGTCAGTAATTCATCTGAGTGAAATACACTGTATTTTTCCACAGTCTTGAGATGGAAGAAATATCAGAGGGTAAAAAACTTATCTGTGGGGATTCTTTGTACTCCTACAGTAAGCAGCCACTATGTATTTTACTTCATATAAAAGAGATTTTATCCACTCACTCTCCTCTGTCTTTATTTCCAACTTTCCTCACATAGTTGCTCCCTTACCTACCGTGATTGCAATTGGTGCTATAAAACAGTATATCAAGGAAGTTATACAAGGAAATTTATTACCAAGGGCAACAACAACAGATACATACCAATACTGCAGGTGAAACTAATCACATTAACCCTTATAATTACTATTGACACCAAGTACAGCTGTGAGCCAAATTGATCACACAGGAGTGCCTGCAATGGCATTGTCACAGCTGGCACCTCGCAGAGCTTGGGAGGCAGGGGGGAGCCAGTGGGAGGTTACTTTACATCCAAGTTAGCGTGGCAAGGATAAAATACTGTCTCATGAGTGATGTTTGTATAAGTTGAAGGAAAAGCAAATCCTCAGCAAAAACCCTGAGGCCTCCAGATCCAGTTGGTAAAGGAAGAGTCTGCCCAGCCTGGCTGTTTAGGTTCAATAAAGAGCATGAAACTAAGCTCTTTTTCCAGCTCTTTCTCCATATTGCTGGTAAGAATCTTGTCCAAAAACGTTGTGTCTGACACAGAAGCCTACACTTCACCACCTTCAACAGAATTTGAAAGATATCCTGTCTGGAGATGCACTATCTTTAGCCTAGACACAACTGAATAAAACCCATTTCTGCAGCAGTTATGCTTTTCTGCAATCAAGATACAGATTTGTGAAATATCTTCATGTCTTGCAGAACTGATTTTCCACAGGCTAAAGCTTCTCAGAAAGATTAGTGTGGCACAAAGTACAATTAGAGGGTGGATCTGCATTAGCATTTAATTTGGATGAGTAGACACAGTTGAAACAAACCAAGTTTGTTTCTCAGAGCGTTCTGGCTTGCTTCGGCAAGCCGCTCCAGAGCACAAGAGCTGAACTCCTGTCTGTGAAACTAATTTGGGAAGCACACCCCGGACACGAATCGGCACTCAGACCAGAGCCAGCCTGAGGTAAAAGCACCCAAAAAAGTATACGGTGAGAAAGTTGGATCCCGAGTACAATTTTACTCTACGCCTGGGTCCACACGAGTATCCACACAGCAGCCTGCCTTCCATATAACACCAGACCAGAGTCCGTTTTGAGACAGGGGTTCAGGCTGCCTCAGTAACTCAGTATCCACAGGATGTTAGCAAGTTAACAGTCTTAGTCTTCAATAGGCATAGCCAGTGACAATTAACTCCTTAACTACAAAGATGACCCCTGAAGGTCAAAGAGCACTTTGCTAAGTAGTGTGAAAAGGAATGCAGTCCACGTTACGTTTACATGGAGACTGAAGGAAAATTTTCACCATCACAAATCTCGACACGGGAACTTTCACAAAAACAACTTTCACAAGATATACAGCAATACAGAATCAGAGTAATAAGTTTCAAGCCTTCCATACTAAGGATGGCAGTATATGCTTGTTGCTATTGCCTTTTGCAGGTTTTCATTTAAGTGAACTCAGAAATACTAAAATTCACCTGTGAAGAAACCACGTAATATATTCACTTCAACAAAAGGTCCTCTTCAGGTCAGTATTCCAATGAATTTTATTTTATTTCATTTTAGAACTTCTTTACAATGGCACCAAAAGCGCACCGGTGCGTAGAAGAATGAACAATGAAGGAACAGATTCTGCAGAATTAATCCTTTCATAATCATGGAACAGTACTTCATAATAATATCTTAAGCACATTATAATGTATATCCCTATTATACATTTAAAATGCTCATTATCAAGGCAAGCAGCTATTTAATCTGCAATTTTGTAGAAATTTTCATTTTATCAATAAATTGGAATAAAGAGTTCCTACAGAAGACCATTCCAAGGATGATTACTTTCAGCGTTCAAATCATCCCTACAGGAGATGGCTGGGACTGGAGGACACAGACTTTTTGTCTTCTGGAAAAAGAGGAGGGTGGTGAGCAGAGACCCAAAATGCAGTCAGGACAGAGGCAGATTATCAACAGCAAGCTATAGAGGCAGAGGAGAAAACTCAGGAACTGACAGAAAGATGAGATAAATCATTCAGATGTTTTGAACAAGGACAGAGGAATGCAAATATACTTTGCAGGGTAGAAAGGGTTTATTTTCAGCCTGCTTTTGCCTTGCTGGAAGTTTCCGTGATGGAGAAGAAAATAGCACTGTAGCAGAAAATGATCGTGACCTCCTCAACGAACCTGACCTCTGCTAGAGAATGTGCCAGTGTGACGAGGGAAATGAAGAATCTTAATGAGGTAAGAGGAAAACTGGTCATCCTAATGCAGTGGGCTCCTCCCAAGAGATCAGCTAGAAAGCAGCATTCACAGTATTTTACAACTTTATTTGAATTCATTCTGGTTTATCTTAAAGAAAAAGCAAGACTGTTCAGATAGTGACATAATCTATTTGTAAACTTCTTTTTTCCACCCCTCACATTTTTTCTTTGAAGAATTATAACGTACATGCAAATCCTGGCTGCTGCAGTACAATCCTGGGGCAGAGGGGTCTGAGGACCCTGTACAAAAGGCTGGGGACAGGGAGGTGGCCACCGGTCCTGGCTTGCAGGAGCAGGACAGGTCAACAGATGGTTCAGGAAAGCACCTCGACAGTCTGAAACACAGTCATGTCCCTCAGATCCATTTTTGTGCTACAGACAACTCCTGGCAACCTTGCACCTCCATTTCCCAATAACCAGACAAATTAGGCTAGACTGTGCTATGACAGAATCTCCTACCTTGCTCCCTCGTCGCACACCACGCGGATCCAAGTGTAAAGGTTATGCCTACAGCAGTAAATCAAACAGGCCTGCTGGCTGCCCCTGAGGGCACGCGGCTCAGCATAGTTCGCATTCATGCACCTACATTGTTTTTATGTCCAAAACAGGTTTCATGCATCCTGTCCCTCAGTCCTATCCCCCAAATCATCTGTTTACACTGACTGGGAGTTGCAAGGGTCCCAGCCCTTCTAAAGAGCACACAAGCACATCAATGTTATAGCTGATCATGTGCCAGTTCCCAAATCTGTTCTCTAGCCCTATCTAATTTATTCATATAGACACGGTGATAGAAACCACACAGCATGGACACAAGTCCCTTCTCAGAAAACTAACCAAAAAATTCCCACATGGACAGATCATCCCACGCATGGCTTGAGGGTGAATACAGACAGACATTATTGTCAACATTACCATCTATTTCTCTTTTATCTATTGTTCCCTTTTTCTATGTCTCTTACGGGCAGGGAAGCAAATCTAAAAATGAAGCTTTTTTTTTCCTTGAAAAAAGTTACTTGCTGGTAGCCCTTTTTAATCTTCTTCCTTTGTTCCCAGTCAGCTGCTCTTCTAACACAAACCTGGATTTGATAAAATAAAGCTAAAGATGGAGGATAAAACTTTATTTGTTTTTTTTTGAGAAAGCATCTTCCATAGAAAAACTACAAAAATTATTAGATTTCAGATGCTCCATCCAGCTGAAAGCTGGAGACAGTTGTCCTGAATAAACACTGCTTTTTAGGTTCCTGAACTTCCTGGTCTGGGGTTTGTTTGCTTTTTTTAGGGGATAGGGTGGAGATTTCCATGTAATTTCTGACTTAACCAAGTAAAAAATACTAACCCATCACTTTTCCTTCCAAAGCCTCACTTTCTAGCTCACACATTTTGGTTTTAGGCTCCTGTATGATCATTTACTTACTTATTAAGGGTCTTTTTATAAAATGATAGAATTGTTTAGGTTTGGAAAGACCTTTAAGACCATCAAGTCCACCATTTTTTTCCTCATTATTCTATGAAAGACCCAGATAATTTTAAAAATGCCCAAATCATATTGTTTTAGCTGAGATCACAAAGGTCTGATAACTCAGCAGCACTTAGTTGATACTTCTGAGCCCAGAAGCTGATCTAACATGCCCTGTAGTGAAGGATTAACAAACCATCAGAGGACAGCTCTGCTTACAGCATTATTTCACCCCTCTGCTCTCCCCTGGCTCTGGAGTTCAGGGAATCTGGTAAGTTTGATCAAACACTGGTCATTTTCCCACATCATAATATTCTGTAGGGCACCTTCGTATGAAAAGCTGCAGGGTTTTGCAGCGTTTCTTTCTCGTTCATTGCTTTTTGCACATTGAATCTACTCTGAAGTACAGAAAATAGCACATGGACCTTAACTTTAACTCTGTTACAGTAGAAAGAGATATTTATACAGCACAAGAATGGCACACGCAGAAGCGCTGCAGCCAGGCATGAACTGGAGTAATCCTGATTCCTTTCTAAATTGCACAGAGGTTAAAATCAGTCCAACACCGCAGCAGAGCACAATGGGAACACAGAGAGACGCTTCATCCTGCTTAGCCACCTCTCACAGCTTCGTCAGTGGCACAAGGAACAATTCAACCTTTTTATTTTTACATTTGAAATTTTTTCTGTAATTTCAGCAAATCTAGTGATATGGTCTGGTGCTAGATATTTTCACTTCAAGAAATTACAGTTAATAAAATCAAATGCCATATCTTACACCCTGTTACAAAACATGGTTCTAATCCGAAAACTTACAGTGTATCTGTTATTTAAACAGCGTATTCACTTTGTTCAGAGCCCTATATCCTAACAATCTAGATAGGCAAGTAATTTTAAAAGATGCAAGGAAGGAATCTAGTGGTAGTTTATATTGACAAAATACTGTGTGAAAATGTTCTTTTTGGTGCCATTTGTCCTCCACCTGTACTTGGAGCCTTGTGGTGCATGCTGCAGGCAGCCCTGAACACTTCCCCATGCGGTGGAAACAGGGTGGACTCACCAGCACACTTAATACTGTGCAGTAGGTCACAACTTTTTGAGCCAATCTAGCAGGTAAAAGACACACTGGGATCCAATGCAGTCTTAACTGACAAGCCACTTGGAGCATGAACTCCACGGCTCCATTTTTTAAGAATATTGGACACAAAAGGTTGGGTGAGATGACTCTCACATGCCCTATCTATCATGCTGATTTCAGTTTGCAAAGTTTTCACAGCATCCTCTCTCCTACAGGAGGATGGGCCAGCAGTGAAATTCCCAGTCCTCTTTACTTTTGAAAACTAATGACTTCTTTATAAGCCAAAAATTGCTCATGTACATGTTCATAAAGAATTCTAAATATTAAATGCCTAAGTGTCATAATGTACCACCAAATCCATTTTGTTTAACTTCAGGTGCCAAAAAGTTTCAGCTAGATGCCTTTTACTCTTGTTGAAGAGTTAACAGGCATAGACAGAGAGTATTGTAAAACTTCAATGGGATGAATCCAGAGCCCTGAGACACGCTTAAGATGACCCAAAAAAAGGAAAATAACTTCTGTACCTCCTGGATTCCTCCCGTTTGATGTCTAAAGGCAATATGTAGTTGCCACACAGTACAATACAGTCCCACAGTACAAAGACACAATGCCTACAACATATTTGCAAAGAAGGGCCACAGTGTCCTTGAGAATCAGAAGTTTTAGCCAAATACTTAAAAATTCCTCAGGAGCTCAGGACCAGTCAGACTGCCTCTCACCAATGGAAGGAAGAAGATGCTCTCTGCAAGCTACTCGTCACCCACAGCCCTAGCATGGTATGATGAGCCCACTCCAAGTAACGAAAATAAATTTTTTCACGAATTTTACTGTTCTCAGCTCTGTAGAGTCACAAACAGCTCTGGGAAACAACAGAGGAGCTCTCTACTGCATAAACATCATTTGTTCACCAAGTTCCGATTACATGACCAAAAACCTGCCTGTTTATCTGTAACTGCCATCACATTAAATCTGATGATAATTGGGACTAACAGATGAGTAAATCAGAGCAGAATCTGACCTGCCAAATCTCTATTATTAGTGATGTTATTCACTGCATAAAACTAAAATTGACTTTCAGACTCTGGCTGAAATCTGCATTTCTGTCCATTAAGGAATCAATATCTTATTTAATGCTGTCCAAATTTTGAATTGGAATAAATAAGGAAAAAATGCATAGCCCCAAAATTCTCATTTTGTGCCACCAAATACAAGTACACATATAGCAAATCTTGGGAGAGAGGAGAAACACAGGTAACCTTGAGCACAGCATGTGAACAAACACTGTTAAGGAAAAGACTTTCAGCAGTCTTTATAGGAGCCATTATTCAAAAATGGCATTAGCATGCAAAAAGCAGAAATAGCTATCCTGTATATCCTGGTTTTATTCACAATTAATGATGTTTTCTTATCCAGACTGTAAATATTTAAATTGCTAGAAATTTTAAATGTTTTAAGTATTAGGAAAAAAATGTTGATTATTCTTCTTGAAACTAGCACTTTAAACAATTTCTAGCTTTTCAGAAATGTTACTCTCTCACACAACATAATGCCTCTCAAATAATCTGTTTTGCTCAACACTTGTGAAACAGTTTATGATAAATAGTCGAAAGGCCCCAGGGGCACGCCTGCTCCGGCTGTTCCTTACTGGGGCAGGACAAAGTGCATGCGCTGCCAAGCAAGCATGGTAGGACTGGTACCTCCAGGAGACAGAGCTACATCACACTTCAGTTTTTCCCACTCAACAGACAAAATGTCCACAGCTCCTATTTACAGAGAAGACAAGGCACACATTTGCAACTCTCTCCACAGCAAAAGCCAAAATACATTCTTACTGTTGAAAAACTAAATAGCTTTTGCCCCCATCTGTACTGCCACCTCAGCAGGTGTTTGCCAGGTAGAGCTCCAACGCAGCCCTGCAGCACCTAACCTAGAAAGTAATGTATCTCTCAACAAGGGAACCGAAAATAAAGAACATTACCAAGCCTTTCCTGCAGTCTGTAAGCCCATTTCTGCTTTCCACCATTTTTTTTTTGGCCTTCCTGAGCTCCTGAATATCAGGAGATCAGGTGTACCAAAGAATGCAGTTTAGAAATGGCTATGTCACCTGCCAGACTCTTTGAATGCAAGTAATCCCAAACTAGAGGGATTTGCCTCCAAACTTTTCAGATGGCCAAGGACATCCCTGCCTGAACCCAGCAGTCTCCCATGAAACATTTTGTTCTCTCATTTAATCCCCTTTTCTCTAGTCACCAGATGCACATCTCAGTGTTTTATTGACAAGGAGCTGGCACCCCATGTGAACACAACATCTCCCCAAGGTGACCTGCTACAACTAACTCAAGGTTCTGCAGAGCCAGCGGCAGTGGCTGGTGATGCCACTGCCCATCAGCCATGGCTAGCAGCCAGCCAGAGCTGGCTCAGGTCGGCACAAGAGTTGTTTGGTGGAGAGGGAAGGAGGTTTTGCTTGAGTAACCAGGACTCATGGATGTGTGCAGTAGTTGCCAGGGGCCAGGTGGAGCACTCTGGCATTACTTAGCGGCACCTGCTTTCTGACAGATTTAGTCCATGTGTGGGTCTACACAGTATCAGCCAAGCCAGGGCTGCCCTTGAGACACCTCTGAAGCATCGCCCTCCCAGCAGGCACCCTGCTGCTGAGGGTGTATCCAGCTCCGCTACATGCAGGGCTAAGCAGCTTCCCTCAATGTTTTTGAAGGAGGATGCTACACACAGGGCACCAGAGACCTGGTGGAGAAGAGATGGGGCAGGTGATGCTGCATGGTCCTGTGCACCATACCATCACCATGAGCAGCCAGGCGCAAAAACAAACCCAGTTACCCATGCCACCCAGAAACCTTAAGAGCAGTAACAGAATGAGTCCAAAGAATCTTTTTTCAACGTGCCAGTGGGGTGTTCTCGGTATCTCTTCTCCATTACACTTTCCTAGCTGTGCCCCAAAGCCAACACAGCACAAAGTAGCAAATCCTACCACTCAGGTATCACTCAGAGCACTTCAACAGGATAGAATAAATCCAACCCACCTACGTCAGTCTCGTGCAACTGCTGTTAATGTCAATCACAGGTACATCAGTTATTTGCATAATTGAAACTACACCAGGGACTGAAATCCCAAAGGAGACATTATCTGTCTCCCATCTATATGCTGAAAATTAGACCATTCTATTTTAATTCTATGTATAAAATTCTCACATGGGATCTAGAGCACACAATTTAAAAACCAAGGAAGTGGTTTAGTAGATAACTGCAGACTACAAAATCTGAAGAAAATCTCTGCAAGGTAAATCTGTAAATATTATATCCATCTCAGTTGTTGAGATTCCCCAAGTTCAAGGTTTTTTTACAGTAGACAGACAGGAGAATCAAAACCATTTAGGAAATAGGTCTTCAAGTATAGTCTCCAGTCTTTAATCAGGTTGAATGACTGAATTTCCTCTGAAAGGCTCTTAAATAAAATATTTCTCCATGATTAGTAAGTAATTACCATGCATTGTTATCAATCTAGAATGTCTTATGATGCAGGGTATAGATCTATTAAACTCACAGATAACAAACTGAATCAATGAAGTTTTTTTAAAATCAGAAAATCCTGATTTTACAGGAATTATTGTTTCAGGTTCCTTTCAATGAAACTGGTCACTCCTAGCATTGTGGGTTTTTTTTCTTCCTTTAAATGTCTTAACTGGAGAAAATAGGCAGAAAAGAAATAATGTTAAAAACTAAAAATCAAATTCAGATGAAATCATCCATTTCTTGTGCTGTTCTAAACAATTAGTCACAATGGAACTACAGTGTCAGGAACATCAGAGTTGGAAAAGAGCTACTAAATCATCTACTATTCCCTCCATGTGCCTTCCAATTCCTTCATTGTCAAAAAACATTTAGTTGTATTAAAATATACTGCCATTACCTCTTGTTTTATTTTTCTCAGTAATAGTTTTCTTATACTGCCTATTTCATGAAATACTCATCTTCTTGGAGACCTTCAAATGTGGGGGCTTTTAGAGCTAAGAGGAACACAAAGAGTCTACATTTCAGCTCCTGCAGAGCAAAAAAATGCATTCTGCTGGCAAAGTGCTTACTTCTATTTTTTTCACTTTTAAGCAATAACTATTTAAATTATTAATGGTATTTTTCCTGGTGCTTAACTTTAACTGTTTTTACTCTCTGGTGCTTCTGGTGCTTAAATATAACAACTTTTATTCTTGAAAATGGTGGAATTAGAAATGGGTAGATTCACTTAGTAAAAATCTTGACTTTTAGTTCCCCAGAGCTCCAATAATTCTAGAGCTGAACCACAAATCATCATTTTAACAGATGCCCTCAGTAGTTCATCTTAGACATAGTGATTACTGCAGCCAAGGAGACTAGGTAAGACCAGAAAATCAGTTCTTCAGTCATCTGTAAGGGAATTAAAAATGCTTTACTTGAGCTGTGATATTCATGAATGAGCTTACCTTTCTGAGTTTAACTGACTAGCATTTCCTTACATTTTGTTTTCTTTCAATAATTTACACATTCCTGAGAACACTGAAAATACCAGGGCCTGTGATCCAGTCAAATCATGTCACACTCAATAAATTATGATTCAGAATTCTTGCCAATTCCTGAAATATCTTTAATCTTTAATTTGCAGTTTAAGGTTAACATCCAAAGAGAAACTATTGAAAAGGCATACTACTAAGAAAAGTATCAACCCCCTGAAGACAGAGATTTATTAATGTCACTTATAACGATTTTAAAACAAATCTTCAAAGTTAGATATGTAAGATAAGTAGATATGTAAGTAATACACAGAAATGTAGGTTTCTGGAAAAGGAGAAAAACAACTTTCAAAGAAAAGTAGCGATAAAGAAGTGTTGAGGTAGGGCAGACATCTGCCTGTGCAACAGCAGTATATCACCTTTAAATAATATACAGAAACTGTGTAAGTGCACTTCAATTATTAGCATTTTAAAGGACACTTTTTTCCTATGGTTGAAATCAGTTGTCATTACGAGGTAGCATAATATTTTACAGAACTTTTAAAATGGATGTTTAAATGTGGACATACAATAGCCTTTGTCTTACACAAATATGTAAAATAAACCACAGAAAAATACAATTGTTCTCATGATGTTCAAAGAAATAGATGTAAAGCAAGTAAAGCAGCATGTTCTTTCTTGAATTTCCCCAAAATCTGCTGTGACCATCTCTACCTTCATTACATAAATATAATTACTTTCCTCTATGAAGGGAGATATATGAAAAAATCTATCGAATTTTAAAATTCAGGAATAAATCATACCACACTTATTCAGATAGTATGATAGCTTACTATTTTGGTTCTTTCCCTGGAAGAAGTTAATTACTTGGCACCAGATAGCAGACTTAGGCCCTTTATTTATTTTGAGAACACACCCAAATGGTGGAAGTCTCGTTCATTTTAGGTAGCGCCCCGTCGAGTTAGCACTCTATTGTTAATTAGAAATGCTTCTAGATAAAACAATGCAATTAAAGAGGCACAAGAATGGACTACGTGAAATCATACGGAGCCATCTTCCCCAAACCTCTCTGCCCTGTTAAACTGGGATAGAATTCATACCAAAAATAGATTCTTTCATGAGAAATTTGCTCCTTTCTGCTTATCAGAGGCACTGCTTTTAGGAGCCCTTTTTTTTCCGTATTTCAATAGTTCTTTAAAACATGAATGCAAATGTTTGAGCTGAGGGAGCTAAACAAGCAATTCAGATCATAAAAAAGCATCAGTCTAGTTTACTCCTGATCATATACACTGGACTGTGTTATTTCCACATTAGTATACACACACCTCCGTATGTTTTGCCCAAGGCTGGATAAAACCGTTATGCATATCGCACACCCTTCTTCAGGAGGCGTTAGCTGGGGTCACCAGTGGGAGGCAAGGATGAAAGTTTTGTGCACAGCTCCCAGTTTCAGCAATAGATGGAACACTATTCCACCTACAGCTATTCAGAAATTCCAGCACCCCTTATCCCACCTGTGTGATAGCTGACTGCCGTCCCCTCTAGCACTCTCGAAGCACAAAGTAGAAAAGGATCCCAGCACATCCCACCTCACAGGATACAGCTCTGGGGGAAGATTCCCACAACTAACCTCTTCCCTGGGTTAAATTACACATTTGAAGAGGAGCTCTTTTAATCAGTGCTCAGATTAGATTTTTTTTCCTGTACAGTAGCACAGAGAAACCTTATTGTGAACCCCCCTAGCATGAAGCACCTCGAACACAGGGCATACCCACAGCACAACTGACACCTAGTGCAATCGATCAGCCCAGTGCACTACAGTCACCGCCAAAAACACAAGTAGCTGGAAAAAGTAATTCCTTGGCCAGAAGAAGTAGGAATGTTTCCTGTCTTTGACAATGTGGGAGAGTTGTGCTGATCAGCTCTCTGGCAGGCAGTGTATATACAGCGTAGATGGTTCAGAAAAGGAAGGGGTGGGGGAAGCGGGGAAGTCATGTAAACAATTAATGCATCTGTGGCAAAGTCTCAAATGCATCTGTGGCAAAGTGGTCTGCCTTCTGGTACTTAATTAGCATGCTATGTTCGGTACATACTGTGTCCCCAGTAAACGATGCAAAATAAAAGGAGCATAATGAAATCTTGCTTTTTCTCCAGATACACAAATGTCTCTCTACACCTATGTATACAATCATATATATATATGTCTGTGTGTGTTTATATGCAGGGGGAGAGAGAAGGTAAAAATTAATAAAGTTGCAGGAGGAAAACAGAGCAACAGCCATCATGTTCATTTCTTATCTTTCTGAGAAATTAGCTTTGTAGGGCTGTAGAGCTGATGACAGCCTGCACAAGGACAGAGCTTGAATAATTCAGACCTGGTAATTTTTAGATATATCTCACAACTTCAGCATTTTGCAGATCAGTTAACTGTACTTGTATGTCTGAGAAAAAAGCAGCAAAATGTAAACCAGTCAATGTAAAAGTTTCAACATATGCATAAAAAAAATTATGTGGCAATATACTTGTTTTCTCATGTCAATAATTTTGTGACAATTATAACGCATTTCACCACTAAAGATAAACCTTCTACCTACTAGCATCTTGGGGTTTTTTTTCTGCATTTGACTTTAGTGGGAGCTGGCTGTAACAGGTACCTGAGTGTTTTCTTACAAGTCATTAATGCAATAACTAGAGATTTGGGCTTCTCAGCATTAGCATCCCTGTGCTCTTCAAAATGGCCACACTGTAAAAAGATGGTGCTCACCCAGCAAGTGAGAAAAAATGATGCCATACTAAGGCAGAATAGTTTACAAAAGCAAAGAGGGACTTAAAGTGATACACAGTTTGTGTTTATAAAAACTCGTAAGCATTTCAAGTGCACTCCTAAAGGAATCGTGTAGCTGTTGCAACAAATTATTACATAATATAATTAAACACAAAAACCTGCAATAGTAAAATGGCATTAAGGGACAGATTTTCATTGCTGTAGCTGTGGCAGATTGCAAGCAAAGATCCCATTAGAGGTAATGGGAGCTGAAGTTATAATCTACTGTGCAGTGTCAAAAACAACATCCCTGTGGCTTTGGCTTAAACTGGCAGAGTTAAGGCAGCAACCTGATTTCTAATTCTCCCCATTGTGTGCAGACAGCAACCCTCACAGCGTCCCTCTTCCCCTTCTCCCATCCAAACATATTTTCAAGAAATACACATTTGAGCACAAGGGAGGGAAAGAGATTCAGGCATGCTATATTTCTATATATTATTGTGCATTTCCTTTGCTTTTATTGGTTTAAATCAAGCTTTTACTTTATTTTAGCATGGTTAATGGTTAGAGCAAAGGGCTACCACTGACAGCTCTGACATTTTCCACTTTGTAAGCATGGTAAATCACCTTTGGACTGGTGTAGCCAGGCTGTTAGGAAGGTGAAGTTAGCTGCTCCTCCAGCTCTCAAAATCACCCTTCCCCTCTTACAGCAACAAATTGCACCAGTCTAGGCCAGCGAAAATCATCCACAGTACTACAGCTGGTAGCAGTATTTCTTAAATGAAATACTTCCTCTGGGGTCATTTTGCACCCCCAAGCTCTTGTTACCTGCTGTAACAGGTCTTACTTTGTTACTTAAGCTCTTTCAGAGGATGTTCAGCTTTAAACAGACTAGATGCCTACACACAAATGCTGCAGCCCAGCTCCAATCCAAACCTGGGGCTTGGGCTTTCTCCCATCCTTGAATTAAGACCTGCTGATTCCAAAGTGCTGGAATAAAAACAATGCATATATAGAATCTGTACAAATGTGCATGGGTGTTTTATTTATTTTCATAACTTCTAAATGTTTGGGGTAACAAGCTTACCTTACTGCTGGAAAGGAGCCCTACCCATGCTGAGAGAGGAGATGGGCTTTCACACCTACATGTGGCTGACAGGGTGGACTGAGCTCTCTACAGGCTTGCAAATGGTACCAAAGTGGATGGAGTTGGAGGGCAGGTCTGCCATTCAGAGGGAATTCAACAAGCTGAGGGTAAGACCATAAAAAACTTCATGAAAATTCCACAAAAAGACAGATGCAAAACCCTGAATGACCAGCCCTGCGAATCCCTACAGAGAGAGGACTGACTAGCTGGGCAGCAGCTCTGCAGAAAATAACCTTGGGGTCCTGATGGATGAGTCTATGACATCTGTATTGTTCTGCCTTCCAACAAACTCAGGGCAAAGCCATCTTATACATAAAATGCATTATTTGCCCTCCTTCTCTATCCAAACATGGCAGGGAATTAATCCCATTTTATGTCAAGGAAAACAGACACATACAGACATCTGCAAATTTGTGTCTGGCTCAGCAGTAGCTCTACTGGCACCAACCACCCACTGAATCAGTGGTAGAAGAATTAGAAAACAAGGATTACTGGCTCCCAGGTCTACCTGTTATCCCTTCAACCATAATGATTTTACACAACAACCTTGTCTTGCCTGGGACTGCTTTCGTGATGTGTTTTAACAGCACTGAACACAACAGCTTTCTGGCCTACGACTGATAATTCTTGGCATTACTGTAATGCAGATTATGATAATTATTATTAATGTGCTGGGGTATGAATAAATTATGTGGAATGTACAAAATTATTCTGGTGCAGAGCAGTGAGCTCTAACACAACAGAAAAAAAATAACTCACGGCAGAGTACGTGTTAAAAAGTAATAATTGTCACACAAGTGATAACTACTAGGACAAAGGGGTTTTGGGGAAAGAACAAGCTTTTTCATGTATGTTGATATAGTACTTAGCACAATCCATAATCAGGCCTGCTACATACTACTGTGGTTCAAATAAATTTTAAAATATATAAATAAAGAAGACAGTAATACAAAATTGGAGACTCCAATTTGGAGAGAGAGAAAAGGTGAGGAGAATTCATATAGTGGGGGAAAAGGTTTGCTACACTTACACATCCTCCTCCTTCTTGACCATCTTGACTAAGAAATTAAATAACTGAGTAATTACAATGAAAATTTTTGAATCAATATTCTATAAAACTAATTAACTTGGCTTTCAAGCAAGGCATTTCTGGATTTGCCACGCTGTTCAAGCCACTATCATAAACTAATATCAAGCATCAGTGTGAATGTGACTAGGACAATAAAAGGTTTTGAAAGTATTGTCCGGCTTCAGCGTTTCCATCATTTTAAAAATTTCATAGACTGACCTTCTTGTCCAGCAGATTGAAAAGCACACTCAAAGAAACAGATATACATGACCTAGGCTCATTTCCCAGCGAAAATACTAGGAATCTACCAAACCTGTTAATCCTCTACAGTGAGAGAGTCAAGTACAAAGTCACATTTTTACTTGAAGTTTGTTCCTTTCTGGAAAAAGGCTTTCAGAAGAACTGAAAAAAAAGGAAGAAAAACCCCACAGTGTCATGTGTACTAAGTCACAGGCAAAGTCTATAAATATCACCCTGAAAGGATGAAACAATTCTCTCATCTTTTCCAAAATACCTGGCATGATTATTCCACTTTCTGCATTGCTTCTGCCACTGTCTGTTAATTGATTGTTCTCTGCTGTTGCTTTTTGAAATATCTCTTACAATATTCTGTGCTTAATATTATAACACACAAATACAAATTATAAATGACATAGTACAGAGAAGAGTTGATGGCACAAGCTAAACAACAATAATGTTTTTATAAATAACATTTAATACCTTTGTCAAAACCCAAGGTTCTAATGCTGCCTCCAGTAAAGTAAATGGCAGAATGAGGAATTTCATCCCACTTTTTGGTACAGCTCCATCATTCTGCTTCAGAAATGAGCAAGAAATCTAGGTAATAAAACAGTGTAAATCTCATGGTCCTTTGGTTTTCTAGATGGCACCTGCTAGAACAGGTGCAATAATTACTGATTACTGGGGCCTAAGTGCATGACAGCAAGGATGACTCACAATTCATTTCATATAAACAACTGGAAAGAAAATAATTTTCAGCTCTTAGCTCTATTTTAAGCATTTCCAAAGCATTATTCACCGTAGTATCACTGATGAGGCTAGATTCTAAAATTGAAAGTCTTCACAGACAACCGTTAATCCCCTGGGTCATTTGTACAGAGGGCAACATTTATCAAATATCCTTTAGGATATGCAAACAATATGGGCTCCAATCTCCATATTCAAATGTAGCTCTTAATACGTACGAGTGCATCACATGCCCAGGAAGACCATTAATCTCTCGGGTTTTTAAAATTAAGAGCACTTTTCTAGCAATGACTTCAAACAGCTAAAGTCATGGAAATACATTCATAATTGGTTTAAGTAACTAATTTTGGCACTAAATAAAATTGTTGTTTCATCTTTCAATTCAGCAGAGACCTGCTTCAAAATTAATAATTTAGTATCTCTATTAAACAGAAAGAATCTATATAAATTGTACATTTTTATAAAGTCCTAACAACTGTACATCTAGAGCTACGTTATCAGTATTGCGACAGTCCACTCTTTACTAAATTTATGTTTCAACAAATATCCATTTCACTTTTTTTAAGAATTCACTTATATTTAGATAAATCTAGAGTCATAAAGTGGATGATGGTAATTCTGTTCCCTGCAATTCTTAATGACACATAATATTAAATACTTTGAAATGTTTGCATATCTGAGGGGAAATAAAACAGGACTTTTAAATAGAACTTTTTTATTATTATTTTTATGCATTATATTATTGCACGTGGTATTATAGTTAAAAATAATAAATAATATGGTCCAACTCTGATATCACAGCCAAAGTGTGCTAGACACTGCACAAACACACAGACTACAAGAACTGTCAATGTGAACAGACAAAATAGAAAATGAAGAAGGAAATGCATAGGGTGATTTATCTCCTATATCATTAGCAAAGCCTGAAGCAACTTGATCTACAGTTCCATTCAGTGGACTACACTGCCCCTTAAAGAAGACTAAGCACCATCACATGTTGGACTTTTACCACCACAATATAACTATACTGTGAGACTGCTCCTAGTCTGTAAGGCAAATACTGAGTACACTAGTAGTTCTGTGCCCTGAAATGGCAAGCACTTCCAGGCAGTAAGTATCTATGTTACAGCAGCTACTGTGAACGCTGCAAGAAAAACATGCCTGTTTGGTAAACCTCCACAAAGAAAGCTCACGCTTACAATTTATTAGCATTTCCACTAAGTAGAACAGAAGAATTCTGAGGGTATGTGCCCTTCTTTACCCTATGTCACTTGTGTTTAGGCTAAGGAAAATAAACCAGTAGCAACCAACGCATCTCTGACACAGCCCAGTGCCCACCTTCATATTTTGTAATTTTAAAAACATCAAGAAGCAGAGGAAAATTCAAGACTATCAGTAAACTTCATTGTTCTTAGCATCATCAAAGCAAAGAGAGACAGGCAGTCAGACAATAAATATTAAATTAAACAGCAGACATTCATCCACTATACTCAAAAGAGTTCCTTATAAAAATGAAACTGTGAGCATTGACTATAAATGTTTGTTTATTATTGATCTTTTGGGACCTGCAGTTGTTATGAAGTACTAGAGATGCAAAGACTCTGTGTTTTGGAAATCAGGCATTGAGCATTTTGATAGCAGAAGACAGGGGAAATAATTCATCCCTTTAAAAAAAAATTATCCTCATTTTATAGCTCTCCTTTCATCAGAGCTTCATTTGAAGTTTTACACTCTTGTATTAAAAAGAGTTCTGATTCTGCAGGAAAACTCTCAGTGGGAGGTACCTTATAAATTAATACACAACACTGAAGACACCTCTTACAGTATAAATGTATAAGCTAGAAATAATTTATAGAAACTCAGATTAAAGACGACCAGGGAAAAACCAGCGTAATTTCTCAAAAGTGGAGAATAAGTGAATAAGTTAAACATTAGAACAAGAAATGCTGCTTGAAAAAACTGTAATCATGCAAAACCCTGGTTACAGTCTCAAGCCTAGACAGAAGATACCCAAGTTGCCTTGCAAACCTTTCACTGAAGAAAATACCTTCTTTAGTGCTTACAGCATTAGATGGTTGTTTTGTTTTGTTTTTTCAAGCTTTTGTTGTAAAATCTCATTCAATTGCATGAAATAAACCATAGGATTAAGTCTTCTGGCTAAGCCTCGTCAGCTGGGAAGCGAGGCAATTCCACCACCCTGAGTGCATCTACACTGCAAACTGGGCCATGACAGGGGCACTGGACCTCCCAGATGGAGCCAGTTTGTCTACTGGGCTGTGCAGTTACTTGTTCCAAAACACACACAGGACTTTAAAAAGCCAGTGACACACCATACTGACATTACTATCATACATCATACATGGAAAGTTGGAACAGAAAATTAGGTAGGTGCGTAACTTCGTGCATTCCAGCACAGCTAATAAACCTTACTGAGCTGAGCTGGAGTCAGTTTTTTAGGAGCTTCCTTGGCACCCAAAAGCTCTCCAGGGAAAGATAAACTTTGGCAAGGAGAGACCAGGATAGCACTGCTGAATGGAAAGAAAAACTGCAGGGAGACGAAATGGGGTTACCCTCCATGCTTACCAGAGTCTTCCACCATGAATCAGAGACACTCCCTGTGCAAGGGGCAAAGCAGGCTGAAAATGGAAAACTGGGCTCCCATCACAATGACAGACTAGCAGCCGTCTCCTGAAAATGAGGCATGCAACATCCTTAAATCCAAGGTGATCCTGGCAAAATGGAAATAGAGTGGCCTTGGATTCCAGTGAGTCTGTAGAAATGCTCTTTGGGAAGGAAGCAAGACCAAGAAAGTTCGCAGATCATTCCCAGCACTTTGACAGCATTTCAGCCCCCAGTGCTACAGATGGACCTGCTACCAGACATGCAAGGACCCCACGACCCTGGAGGTCACAGCCTAGGAAAGCACACAAAAGGCATCTGTGGTCCACAGTGCAGTGGATATATTACTCTTCAGGATGTCAATTGGAGCTCAGTTCTCCGCAGGAAGAAATGAGCCATGCTTAAAGGAAAGGAGGCTCTTCGATGACAATAGCTGTATTCTGTGTTTTGACGTACATTACTTCCATTCAGCTGAAACAACAACATGGGCAAAGGCTGCAATACAGCGAAAGGGAGAATATGTAACACAGGGTAGGAATTTAGTCTTTCTCTGATTTTTTCATCTTTTTCTGCAGATTTCCACACAATGTTTTTCAGATGGGAAGCAGTAGCTGATGTCATCCCATCCTTTGCTTTCGATTCATGTAAATTCCTGTTAGGTTAAACTCTGATTTAGTAACTTGACATACTGTGAAATGACTATAGATTCCAGCTCTAGCCAGGCAAGAAGCCAAGGTGAGAGGGATAGGCCTTGGCTCTGCTTTTGAAAATTTAACACACTCTAACAATTGATTTTCAAATGAAATACGCTTATGTCACATCAAAACAGAGCAGTATTAGGTTTCCTCCATCCTTTGTGCTGCTGAATTCAATCGCTTCATTTAGTCCTAATTGCAGTAAAAAAAGACAAATGGCTCTTCACATTAATAATACTCAGAAAAAGGTAACTGCTTAAATTGCATCTAGCAACAACCTGGGAATCAGCACAAGCACTACAAACTGCAACATATATGAAGCAACAAAGAGACAGAAACTTGTATCGGCTGCAACTGAAGATTTAAAGGTGTCTCTAAGCATAGTATTCCCAAGGACAACAGAAGGAAAATTTGCTGTGACAAAACGCAACTGCAGCAAACTGGTCCAGGAAGCCTGAAACAGCCCAACAGTGGCATACAAGACAACAGAGCCCTTGCTCATCTCTAGATGTTGAGAAGCATCTTACAATAGTGCAGAACAATGAGCTCTAAATCTGAATCAAAATTCCCGTATTGCAAGGGTGCTCCCATCATGTCTTACTGCTGTTTCGAAAAAGCAGTATTACATCTTTCTTATCCTGGGCAGCTCCTTCTCATCCAGCCTCTGCCTGAAGGAACAGATCAAAAAAACAGACAGGGCTGTCTCCCATCCACATATCTTCAAAACACACATATTTCACACATACACGTGACTTACTGTGGAGTGGATATTTCCAGAATGGGAAACATTAACAGCGCGCATTTCTTTTTTTCTAGAAAGACTTCATTACAATGGCTACATTCCTTCATATGAGAAGCAACAAGCTTAACATACACTTCCCTGTAGAATATCTAATCATAACTACAAAAATAACCAGCCTGTTTGCTTTGATCTTCATAATAGCTGTAAATTCTAAGTATTGCAGTACTGTAAGCAATTGTGTTTATTTCAATTATTTATCAATTACCAAATCAAATTTCATAGTCACCTTAAAAAAATGTTTTTAGCATGGAGCTTTGGCTATTTTAGCCTAAAATGACAAAGAAAGTTCAGATGAATAATTATGAACCAGGATAAATTGTGACTGCAGTATATACTTATTAATATACCTATTAAATTTTGCAGAAGTATTAAGCCAATAGTTACAGGAAGACACAATCACATGAAGTTCATATATACTGGCAAAAATCATATTAAAATAATATATTAGCAATGGAATACAGAACGATGAAGGTCAAAGAAATAATGTTCACTTTGATTCATCTTAATGTGAATGAAAACTTGAATAACGGCATCCTTAGTTTAGAATTTCTTGGGTCTTGTTCTGTACCATGCTTCTAGTATCATTTGGGAATTATATTATCCAATAATTCAAAGCTAAATTTTAGATACTACATAATGGATTTGACAAAACATTACAAAAACTATTTCTATCTTTCCAACGACACCATTTATATAAATAATAATACAAGGCTTTTAAATGTAGTTTATTTTAACATGATATTTTTTTCTCCAATGCTGAAACTAAAAAATCTATTGTGGTTGGTCTTAAAAATAATAAACAAGGAAGTGTCGATACCCAGATGCATATCTACTTTAACTTCATAAATGAAACATAAAATGAAAACAAAGTCTTATATGGTGAAAAACATACTAATTTCCAATAGCAAACAGTATAAATAATTTACACTATCTTAAGTAGCTCTTAAAACTGATTTTATTAGACATTTCATGTTAAATGTGGGTTTTATACTGTTTTCCAGCAGGGTGTTTTTTTCCCTAGAGAAAGGTAATTCTAGAAAATTATTGATTTTTAAAGAGTGCATTTACATAAAAATTAAGAAAATTTTACCATATTTACAGCAATTGAAAATTTATATGTAAAAAGTCTGACCTAACCCTTTACTGCCACCAATAAAAATACTCTCATTCACTCCAAAAGGTCCATATAATAGAATATTTGGACTGATCATCTATATTGTTTTTTAATTTTCATTTTAATTTGTTAACAAATGAAGTAGCAAAGGACCACTTATGTTACATAACTTGTTTGCATAGCAGACATAACTAGAAATGGTACAGAAAGTTGTTTCTTATCATAGAAAATACTCACAGAACAATTTAGGTTGGAAGAGACCACCTAGTCCAACTGCCTGCCCAGAGCAGGGTGTATGGAGCAAGAAGTGCATGCATCATATCAAACCTTCTCCTCCATCCAACACCAAATTCATCAGAAGATGAAACAAAATATCTATGTGCAGTACCTGTTGTGCAGCGCTATATACAAGCAAAAAAAGAAAATATCCTTTTGCCAATTAGACACAATCAGGAGAGATTCTCAGTGTTATTTGAGTAACATTTTTTCCATCTTTGCAACCTGCAGTGCTGTTAACAGTAGTAAACTAATTGACCATCCATCTTTTAGACATCACTTCCCACATCTTAAAATCCACAGCAGCAATGAACTTCTGCTGATCTATATTACTTCTATTCAGAGAGGGAAAAGGAGTATGAGATTGGGGCAAGGTTGGCACAACAGGGATGTTATGACTTAAATGTCCTTATTCTCTTGCCTTAATTCCAGAGACAGATTAATACTTAAAGTCAAATGACTTGGATTTCCACAGTACATGGTGGAAGCAAGGGGAAGTTTCTCCCTGAAGCACTTTCTGACCCCTTCCCAGTAAAGCACAGTAATTCAATAAATCAGTGTTAATGTTATGATTAGCAATTTAACCAAATTCCTTATCAGCAATTACTTATCCCTTTCCTATCAGCAAACTCCACAGTCAGTATTTTGTGCAATATTCACTATATATTACACACAAATGGAGTAAGGTCTGACCAGTTGTGCAGAAATACAGACTCCAACAAATTCATTTGTTAATCTAGAGATAGATGTTTCATTATTTCCCGAGTATGCAGAGCAGCAGGATGCAGCATGACAGCAGCCCTAAGCAGCCTCTCTTAAAGGGTAGATTTGTAAGGAAAACTCCAAGGCTGACACTTGCAAAGGCAGGTAGAAAAATGGACACTCATTTTGCATTAATTTTAAAGGTAATTTGCCATCCAGGCATTTTTCTTCCTTCTGCTTATCTATAATTCTACACTCATAAAATCGCTGCTTACAGGCTTGGAAACAAGACTCTCTTCCCTTTTCTTTGCTGCAAAGTTCTCCAGGGCCTCTTTGTTCTTACATTGCGTGGTTCATTAAAAAAAGAGAATTTTCATTTTCCTTATAATGGAAGATGTGCCCTTAGAAACTACAGACATCCCTGAAACAACCCCATGCGGGATCTGTTGATATCAGATACGTCTTTCCCTCAGAAACACTCTCACAGTGAAAGAGAAATAGCTTTTCATAAAAGAAACTAAAGAAACTTGAAAAGTAATACAAAACACAATAAAAGGATTTATTTCTAGCAGTGCATTTCTGATATATCTATCCTTTTGGAGATGTGTCACAGTTTCCTAAAGGTTTTGTATTAAAAAACGCTATAAAAACACACAGCAGGTTTCTTTAGGGATTCTACCAGACTTAATTTCCAACTGATTTTCCAAAAGCATATATCTTAAAAAATCCTGATACATTAAACGTTAATGTCAGGTAGCAGATGAGATCCTCCACTTCAGCACTCTGCTCGTGTTGCACCTGAAGAGTATTCAGTGGGGAAAATTACTTGGCTTGACTGCAAAAAAAAATATCTCTGCCTTCACAGCGCCCCCCCTCCATTTCAGTCATTGTTGAGTGAGCTGTGTGTAAAATGTATTTGCATTTCAGTGGCACGTATTTTTAAAAGCATGCTAATGCCACACACACTTGCTTGGACACACCGCCCCCATTTCCATTTGGCACGTTAAAACTGGAACCTTTCTATTATCCCATTTAACTACCCCTTCCATTTCTGAAGTTTCTTATCCTTCTTGCGAACCTTTATCTAAGAAGCAGGCTGAAGCACCAGGCTATGCTAATAAGGAGAAAGTCCCTAGTGAATCCATGTCTGTTTTAATCCTTATTTTCAGACCACTTCTTCTGCAACATATACTAATTAATTAATTTCCACATTTACTTGCCAAACTCTATTCCATAACAAGTGAACCTCTGCCACGACTTCTCTTTCTTTCTCTGTGGACTCCTACAGTATGTACCCGCCGCTTTTCAGCATGTCAAAATTTCTGCCACTCCACACAGCAGCTGGAATTTCAATCCCATTATGCCTTTGACCTGTCCCTCTACTGATAACAAGGCAATTTAAGCCTTGTTTTCATCTCATCGACATTCGGTTTCCTGCCCCAAAAAGTCTACCAGCATGTTCTTTACAGCAGCAGCTGCCCCCCATGAGGCTTTCCCATACTGTATACTGGACTTAACTCAAACTCCACCTTGCTCGAACTTCTCAGATTCCACCTTCTCATTCAAAATCCTACTTCGGTATTAGTAAAGGTAAAATACAAAAGGTTATACTACTATATTTGCCACCCATACTTAGACTACTTTCTTATTTCAGCTCAGAATATGAATTGGGGAATAGGATCTAAACTGGCACTTGAGTAATTTCAGGATTATACCAAAGATGTTTTCTCTGAGCTTTAGGTAAGAGATTTTTTTTTCTGCGAGATTATTCAAGCATTGTCTGAGCCTTCACTATTTTGTAATATTCTTCACCAGCAAAATCAAACAAGATATTTCTCCAATTGTCTTTCCCGTGGTGCATCATTCCATTATTATTTTTTATGGAACTGAAACACATTTGGATGACATTTGTGCATATTCATTCTTAGATGCCATTAACTCGATATATTTCTAGATGTCTGTGTGCAGAGTCACATTGCTGCACGGAGCAGAAGAGAATTTCAGTTAATTGGGAACTGGCTAGAATGAGGGACTTAACAGCTGCATGACCTACGCGTGGACCTTAAATCAAAGATTATCAGTTGTCATGCTATGCAATATTCAAGAGAGACATCTGCTGGCAATAAAAGGAAAGAGCACTGATCATGAACTATCAAGAAAGCACTACACATTTAATTATGCGGTTATATACTTATCCATTAAAATGAACTATTCAGGGCTAATTAGAAATACCCAATCTGCTGAAATCATACATTTACTTTCATTACACCATTTTCCAGATGCATCCCGTTTCATTTATGATGCATTTCATCTGTTTATGTTGGATATGATTTGCCACATTACACTGCTTCACAAATGTTTTCAGTGGGATGGATGCAGCTTAACACAAGAGGCATTTATTTACTAAGAGGATCATACATCTGCTTTAAAGTTTGAATACATGCTCTGAGTGCATGTATTTTATAGATATGAGTCCTGTAATTTTAACTAATCAATGACAGGATGCCAGCCAATAACTAATTGATATGTATCAATTACTAGTAAACAATAAGCTTTGATGATACCTTAACTAATGTCAGCCACAGCAATGGCACCAAAGCCATTTGAATGATCATTAGCACAGCACCAGTGAGATGAGACCCCAGCAGCCTTCCAGTGCTGAAGCTATTTCACTGTAATCAGGCCAAAGATTCTTTTTAGACAACTTTCATGTGGGCTATAAAGGAAAAAACTTCCTTAGCCAATGTCTTTGAATGGTACCTTAGGCACAGCCTTGTTAGCTTGGTTTGTTTTAGCTTGCATTCTAGTATTCGTATTTTGAACTTTGTCAAGAGCCAAGGAGGAAAAAGTGCCACAGGTGTCAAAATATTTATGACTGTCCAGCAGACGATATTTCAAAGAAACAGCGAGGCACAGAATTAGCCATTGCTGGTGCAATATTGCTGATGCAACTGTGTTGTATTTTATTCCACCAACTTTTAAAATTTTCCAGTTGCCTCCACCCAGCTATGAAGCAACTTCTTTCAGCCCTGCTCAGGAAGGAGCCCATTGTTCCCCCACCCCAATGCAAGTTGGGAGCAGGTACCTGTAAGCAAAAGCCATGCTGTTCCTTCTCCAGGATTTATTCTTGGGTCTTAGGAAAACACTTGTGACCAGACCTTCCATTTTCTTTTCGAACACACCAGATTGCACATAACACCTTATTTTTAAAAGCAACACTCTGGACCAGGGGTATCTTATGCTTCTAACAGCACACATATTATGCTCCTCCTCCAGATGCCCTTTCCCTTCTTATTTCTTCATCTAGGTAATTTTCACAGTCACTTGTCTCTTGTGATGCTTTTGTGACTGGGTGACAATAGCCAGCAAGTCTTCACTGTATATACCCTCCCTCTACCCCCAAACGTGTGCTTCAATTAGATGTTCTTTTTGCAGTCTTGCTACAATTTAGTCCTTAAAGCAAGAAAACAGCAGAGATGCTCCAACGTTAATTGAAAGCTCATCTTTCATTGCATTAGGGCATTGAACTCCTGTTCAAATGAGTCAATTGGATAGATGGGAAAACAATTGTCCAAGAGGCAGCATAAAATGGACAGTAACAGACCTGCCTAAAGAGTGAGAAGCCCTAGAAAGAATACTAATGCTTCAGGGAAAATACATTTTAACCAAAGTTAAAGCAAGGGGTTAAAAACCCACCCCAATCATTTCCCTTTAGGAGCTTTAAACTGTTTTCAAATCGGTTTAGTAATTTTAGCTGCATAATTAAAACAAAACAAAACAAAAAAAAAAACCCACAAACAAACAAAAAAACCCCACAACTAACAACACACCACACTATTCCTTCTAGGCTTCCTTTCTAATAGAGTTGTCTTATCTTAAAAAGCCCAGTTCTACTTCTCATCACCTCTCTCCCAGGTTAGAAGCTTTAACTCCTAATCTGTTCCAGTTCTTTCCATCCACCGCGATCCTCCTCATCATCATAAGTTCAGGAACCAGGCTTCTAAAAGTTGTTTGTCAGAACTGACCTTTTTACATGACACCAGCCTGTCCACCAGAATTAGTATTTGTGAGGGGAATACTTATCACTTTACATAATCTGCATTTTTGAGTGTGTCAGTCCCTAGAGGCACAGGTATTGCCTGAAACACACTAAATGTGTGGATTACAATCTGCCCACTCCTGAGAGACTGAAACTTGAACCAAGCACATAGTAGTTCTTAGGGAGCTAATGATTATTGTCACCTTATATCTGCTCTTACAAAAAGTGGTACTTGGTGATCTTTTCAAACTCTTATGTTTATAATCAGAATTGGCTTGACATGACAATGGATGGACACTCCTTTAAAAAAGAAGTTATTTTGTTATTGATTTAGTGTATTCTGTTTTCTCCTCCAGACTCTTTATATGTGGGGTTAACCTCTCTGCTGGTTTTTTTGTTTGTTTGTTTGTTTTCGTGACAAACTACAGAAAGAAATATACAGAAAGAACTGCCAAAAGCACTTCTGCAGCAACCAGCTAGTTGTGAAGTTATCTTTCAGTAGAGGGAATGAGGTCACAGCAGATGAAGAAAGAATTGCAGAGAATCCATTTAAACCATGATATACTACCAATATAGTCCATAAGTCTTCCAAATACTGGTGGATCTTGCAAAGAAAAAAAGAAAGAAATTCAGTGACAGACCACGATCATCCCAAAAGCCTAACACATGGCTAAAATGTAAGGTCATGATTTTTCCTGAGAAAAATAATGGCCTAACTGTAAATCTAAGAATCATCTCATTTAAACTGTTTAAATTAAAAGAGGAAAGTTAAATAATTAGTCAGCATATGCCAGTTGCTTTTCCTGGTTATGAAATATAGATTGTTTGTACACAAAAAAAAAACCTTGAGAAGCTGCAAAGAAAATGCTACCTTTATCATCATTTCTGTTCATCAATGCACGGCACTAGTAACGGTGAGCAAAGGCATAGTGGACTGAAACACTTGAATGACATCTTTGCTCTGAATCAGCTATGCTTGTATAATGAGAATACCTCTTAATGAAACTCAATGTACCATTATAATACAGTTTCACCACAATCATTGTACTTTTATGTCTGGCAGGAGCCAGTCTCCATTATTCTAAGTAGCTAATGTAAGCAGCGCAGATTGTACGTGCTGATATGATTTCACATTCCTTGATAGCAGGGGCTACAGATCTGAAGAAAATTGTTAGTGAGTCAGAGACCACTCACGTTGCAATGCAGCTATAATTAGAAACCACCTACATCTCTGAACTGACGCAGTTATAATCCTGAAGATAACTGGAGCCTATCTTTTACAGTAACTATTGGCAAGTATGAATAAAAACTCACTCTCTATGCCAATAATATTTACACAGTTCTGAAACTACCTTAAACAATGCTAACCCTTACTGACATAACAGGGTTTTAGCACAATGCTTAGTCCCCAAGTATAGTGTAAACTAATAAAGAACAAATCTTACAGATCCATACAAAGACTTTTTCTGTTAATGTCTATCTGAATTATGAGCATACGCATATTCACAGTAAAATCCATCTCAATTTTAGAGGCTTGCATAAAATCTCCCAAATAAATTTTAAAATCTATAGACTACATCACCATCTGAAAATGCACGGATTTATTACTGTGTCAACTCCCAACACACAAAGAAAAATATGAGTGACATGTAAATTCTCTTCCAACCTCTTTCATCTCACAACAGGAAAAAAGAAAACATGCAACCTATTCTAGGACTATTAAATAAAATTTAACATTGTCAAACCTATTATTGTTTATTGAGCCAAGATGAAATGGTTCTGCAACAGAAATTTTAAAAGGTGTTTGGAGTACAGCATATGAACAGCCAGGAGCAAGGTGCAAGACTGCCTTCAGGATTATTCATGAGTTCTATTATCTCACAGCTGGTATGCACTGGGCGCTCTTTTAATTTTTTATGAGGTGAACCCTGCCTGTTTTGTGCAACCTCATCTGTTGTGATGACTCATTTCATGTGAGTGTGAGGTAGCACCAAACCCAGATCTCTAGTCTAATTAATGCTCCGTGGAATTCAGCTTTCCCATTCCACAGGAGGTCTCATTACTTCCTTTAGATTGTCAAGTATACTCCTAAAACAGTATGATTTCCAGAAAAGAGATAAACTGTCAAAAATAACAATGAAAAAATGAGGTCATCCTAGAGATATACTTGGTGGCAAGAAGCAGGATTAAACAAAGATTCACATTTAAAGAAACAGAACCTATCATTAACTCAGACACAAACACAGCTAATCAAAGTATTTACCTGCTGAATTAACATGCAGACATTACTCTGCTCTATCAAAGTAGTCGCATTCCCCAAGATACAATGCATAAAACCAGGCAACTTCAAAAGATATCTTCAGAGTCTGCAGGTAGCTTGATTTTTAACACTGCTTTTATTCCATATATGCATATCCTTCCCCACTTTGTCTTGTAAAATTGTAGCATCTAAATCACTTCTGAAGCCACTGGATTCCCATTCCCAACATTCCATAGAAGAACAGGATGCAATGGCAAATAAGAAAAACCTCTGAACATAGAAAGCTGCCCGTTACCGGACTTGAATGCCTTTAAACAAGCAGCTCCAAGCCTTCCAGACAACTTTTACCTTGTTGTTTCTTACCTCATTTAATGTTGTTGGAATAAGGCAGGCGTTTTTATCTCAGTAGCACAGAAATCATCCGAGAGATGCAGAGAGTCATGGTCTCTCTGCCAAAATCCCCAGCTTCTGTGACTGAACACACCATAAACATGTATAAAATTGAAACATCAACACTGAAAACAGTGTATCTTCTCCTGATGCTAAAGATTGCCAGAGACTTACCTGAAGAGAAAATTAAAAATTCATTTCTTACACAGCTAGTGCTTTTTGCATTTCTGCTAATCAGCCCAAATTTCTATTTCAAGCACTAACTCTCTGGCTAATTTTGTATTTCAATTGAAAACTCATCTCTTAAAAACTTTTTAATTAGCCCTTCTTTCAAGTTGTATAATTGTTAATTAGTTGCTCACTGTTAATTTTCAGTTTGCTGGCATAGTGCTTTGAGAGTTTATAAATAGCCCTCTGCATACTGGTTTGTATTGTTGTAATGTGACAAATCCAGCAGACCAGGCACACGCATCAGGGAAGAGACTGGCATGCTTCTGACATCTACTTCACTAATAAATCCTACAGATTATAAAATGAAACCCGTATGAACTCAGTAAAATTAATGATATTTTATTAATAGAAAATAATATAAATGTATTGGTGAATTGACCTTGGCTTGCTGACAGGTGCCCACCAAGCTGCTCTATCAATCCCCTCCTCAACTGGACAGGGGAGAGAAAATGTAATGAAAAGCTCATGGGTCAAAATAAAGACCGGGAGAGATCACTCACCAGTTACTGTCATGGGCCAAACAGACGTGACTTGGGCAAAATAATTTAATTTATTGCCAATCTAAATCAGAAGTAGGATAATGACAAACAAAAAGAAATCTTAAAACACCTTCCCCGCATCCCTCCCTTCTTCCCAGGCTCAGTGTCTCTACTTCCCCCCTCCCCACGGCACAAGGGGCTGGGGAATGGGGGTTATAGTCAGTTCATTATACGTTCTTATCTGCTGCTCCTTCCTCCTTACGTTCTGTCCCTGCTCTGGCGTGGGGTCCCTCCCATGGGAGACAGCTCTCCATGAACTTTTCCAGCATGGGTCCCTCCCACAGGCTGCAGTTCTTCACACCCTGCCCCAGCGTGGGTCCCTCCCAGGGGGTGCCGGCCTCCAGGCACAGCCTGCCCCAGCCTGGGTCCCCCGCAGGGTCACACGTCCTGCCAGCAAACCTGCTCCAGCCTGGGCTCCTCTCCCCATGGGGCCACAGGTCCTGCCTGGAGCTGCTCCAGCACAGGCTGCCCACGGGGTCACAGCCTCCTTTGGGCACCCACCTGCTCCAGCGGGGGGTCTCCATGAGCTGCAGGTGGGGATCTGCCCCACATTAACCTCCGTGGGCTGAGGGCACAGCCTGCCTCACCGTGGGCTTCACCACGGGCTGTTGGGGAATCTCTGCTCCGGTGCCTGGAGCCCCTCCTGCCCCTCCTTCTGCACTGACCTGGGGGGCTGCAGGGTTGTTGCTCCCACATATTCTCACTTCTCTTTCCCAGCTGCTGTTGCACTGCAGTTTTTACCCATCTTAAAAAAGCTACCATGGAGGCACTACCAATGCTGCTGTTTGGTTCAGCCTTGGCCAGCAGCTAGCCCATATTGTAGCTCTATCAGACATGGGGGAAGCTTCTAGCAGCTTCTCACAGAAGCCACCCCCATAGCCCCACCACTACCAAAACCTTGCCATATAAACCAAATAAGTTTATTCAAATTATTGCAATTTATATTAATACACTGTGATAGTAGTCACATGTCTAAATCAGGACTGAACAGCGCCAACATCTTTTCAAATACAGAGAAAAGAAGCCTTCTGGAAGGTACGCCAAACATAAAGAAACAGAAACGAGTGACAACCTAGATGCAGTACAATAGTTCACCAACATAGTGAGACTCTTCTACTTAACATTAAGAAACAGCATGACAAATGGCACAACTGTGAGAGACGACATGCGTAAGGAGCAGAAACATACAAGGGAAGCAGAAGTGTCACAGCTCACTGCCTACAAATCCATGCATCTGAAGTACAGTATGGAAGAGTTCCTGTACTGATTTTTAGAAGTTTTTCTAAATAGAAAGGAGAAAAACTAGTAAGTTTTGCTGGAGAATCCAAATGATGGGCAATAAAGGATGGAAATTTGGGTACTGAAAGTGGGAAGTTGACATAAAATACATTATTGGACTAGCCAGGAAAACCAACATAATGAAATCAACTTAAAAGGGCAGAAAAAAAAGACAACTAAACTAAAAAAAAAAAAAAAAAAAAAAAAAAAAAAAAGAAAGAGATGGCAGAATATCCACGCTGGAAGATCAACACAACTCTCAAATAAGTGCAGAAAAATGTCATTCATTAGAATATATTTTAAATAACCCATTAGATGTCAAATCCAACTTTTTGACATAACTTTTCAGGGTATCTCAGTGATGAAAATCTGCTTGCTTTTCTTTTTTTTTTAATGCCATACAAAATTCATTGTAAAAGTGGAAGAGCTGTATGTAGCTTTTGTGACTTTTATAGACTCTTAGAGCAATCTGTGAAAACATGAATTCACACACATGCACACTCAACACTTCTGAGCATCATTATTTAAACTGCATATTTTGTCAGCAGCTTTAATTTTTCAAACTGTAAATATCAAGACACTTTCTTAGGTATCATTGAATGTTAAGTACAAATGAATGTGCATACAAAATGCAAAGTAAAGAGTCTATATAGCTTAGATGGTGACAAAAGCATTTAGCAGCATTGTGTACCATTCCTGCAATTTTAAATGTTAATATTGTCACTGACGCTGCAGACCGCATTGCCTGCTGCCCCTAATATGAGAATATTTAGACTGCCCTCAGACTTCATAACTTTCACTGACTATCCTTACTTCTCTCAACAGAAAAGCCTTTCAAAAAGTTTTTAAGTACCATGGAGGAGTGGTGACTGGAATACTGTCACTGCTGTCTTTGTTGACTAGATAAGTAAAAGACCTGCTTCTCCAAAATTACCGTTTTAATAAGAACTTTAAATATCAACACTTAAATACATAGAGATGAATGTGCTACATTTGTCAAATTACAACACACTACCAAGAAATTTATGTATATTACCCCCTCTATTGGATCAAATCTGTATAGTCATCCATACTGCATTGCTGGCCAACAAAGCATATATATAAATTTTTTGCCTCAAAACTCTAATCTTTGTACCATTTACAGCCGGTTTAGTTACACAAAATTTTTGTTCAGCATAATGTATTTATTTGTATAAAGGATCCCAACTTTGGAAACACATTTTGAATGCCAAAGATGAAGGCATGTGCCTGACCAGTGTGTAACACTGTATAAATCCAGCAAATGAACATTTCTTAAAAGCAGTTTTTCCTCACATCTCACAGCATGACATCCCTTCTCCACCTTGCACAACTAGCTTTCCTGACCAGTAGACAGAAGTATTTCCTCTCCCCCTGCCGTCTCTTCCCAGATGTTTCACCTGCTTGCAGGAAGCAGCATCCAAAATGCAATCCTGCTTTATCATGCACTAGCTCATGCTTTAGGTAGGACCTGCACGGACATGTGAAAGGGAGCTTATTCCTAAGGCCTAAGTAGAAAATTATATACTCCTAAACTCTTTGGTTAAGCAAAGCAACAGTACTTTCTCCTATGGGACACATCCTACTGTAACTCATATAACTGACAAAATCCTAAGCCCTGAAGACATCCAACAACAATGTATATAGTGACTATTATACTATAAAATTTACATAAACACTTTTGCTATTTAATATGATCTTTGGGGTTATAGAAATAACAATGCACTACCTCCAGATCCCTGTACAATTACAAAAATAAACCCTAAAATACCTTAACAGCATTCCCCTCAAAAAAGGTTAGACTGTAGCTCCAGAATGTCATTATTTTAGCTTCAAAATACCATTACTGAGAACATTATTTGCTTCACAGTAAAGAGGTTATTACTAATTATACATTACATGAAGAAAATTTTAAGAGTTATGAGAACTGAAAATC
Source organism: Falco punctatus (assembly GCF_963210335.1). Taxonomy (NCBI): domain Eukaryota; kingdom Metazoa; phylum Chordata; class Aves; order Falconiformes; family Falconidae; genus Falco; species Falco punctatus. Next base: position 26,705,395 of record NC_137590.1, on the reverse strand, counting down.
TCTGAAAGCCATACTACAAAGACGTGCGTTATAATCTAACTCTCCCAGCTGCAGCCTTTGCACTCCTATCTAATCTCTGTGTCTCTAACTTGTGATTCTTGCAGCAACCTTTTCTGTGCTCAGCACATATTTATCTGCATGAGCAATGCAATGAGAAAGAAAAAGCAGCACTTTCAACATGCTGTAAAAACTCCACCAGATGGCACCTAAAGACAACATGACCCACTACTTCAGCATGACTATTGCACACTTTTTTTGCTGTAAGGATAAAAATAAACCTTCAGGTTCATGATTTTAGCACATAGCATATAAAACCATGTATCTCTGTGATTCACTAGTCCACGTGTTTTAAGAAAATAGAAACATTTATAAACTGTATATTAGACTAATACTAAATAATGAAAGAAAAATGTTAAAAAACTGTTATCAGTATCTGTGAAATTACACTTGTATTATGTTCTTTCCTTAAAAATTTTTCCTCTTTGGTGAACACAGGTACCTTCCTCTTCCTTCTCAGCACATTTTTTCTCCTTTTGCCTCTTTCAGCTGAAAATCTCCTTTCGCTGTGTTCCAAAAGAGTTATCTTTCTCTTTTCATTATGATAGATCTCCAGAAACTTAGAACTGATAAAATGTATCAGGTCTGAGACTGACCTTGACATCTCTTGGCCTCCTACCCCTTCTAGTTGTAATAGACGACCAAAACTTCACAGTATACACGTTAATGAATAGCCACATTTCTCGTCTCCCAAATTAAGTACATATACTGGCTTTAACTCTGAAAAAATAGCATTACTAACCCTGTCAAAATGTTTAGCGATAGGCTATCTTTGTTTTCTATAGAAGCATCCTTAAAATTCTAAGTTATATAGCAGACATCGTTGCGCATCACCTATATACCAGAACATTATGTAGAGTATTTCTAGGACTTCTTCAATAGTTAAGAGGCAGGGAAGCAAGGGTGTGCTTGACAGTGCAAAGGCAAGACAATAGTTACTCTACTAGGTAGAAAAGGCTCAGAGACAAAGAATCCAAACCCAGTTATTCAAAGCATTACTAATTAAAAAGTATGCCAATATTACCCCAATAACAGAGCAAAATGTACCAATAAAAGGGAAACTAAATTAGAGTGTAAACAAAGACAGAATGAGTCAGATTCAAATAAAATAGCAACGTGTCTCATCTGTTTTGCATGTTCACAGAAAAACAGAAACTTATTTTAATAAAGGTAAGTGGAAACACGGGGCCTTCTGCTGGTTTCAAATGTAGAGTTCCCAGCAAATTCTGCATAAGCACATTTTGCTTTCAAAAATGACCCACAAAGACCTAATTAAGAAAGGATTATTGACTTTTTTACTATATTCCCAAATTACCATGGAAAAAAAACAAAAAAAAGAGACACTTGCAGGTGCGGTGTCCACCTAATGCTGGGACTCTCTCCACACATTGTCATGTAGAATCAGCTATACTGGTAGTTCTTGTCTAATCAACAAAGAAACGGGGGGGGGGGGGGGGGGGGGGGGGGGCTGGGGTGGTGGTGGTGAAAAATCTTATTATCTGACTTCTCATCTGATCAGTGGTTATTTCAAACATGTGTGTTCCCTTCACAAAATATGCAACTTGTACTGGTATTATACTGGTACTGGAAGTTTAATAATGTAAGCATACTGCATATAATGCAATTAGTTTTGAATCATAAGTCAGAGGATGTTACCTAAACAGCACACACGAACAGAAAATACTGAATGACTCCTGCCACCATCTCTCTGTTCCTACCACTTTTCAGGGTACTGACCATCACTCTTGTGACAACTAATGTCTGTAGATCTACTCAATTTCCAAACATTCACATCAGTATTGGCTCACAGCACAGAGCACTACACCCCAAGTATACAGAACTCCGCTTGTAGAAAAAGGTAATACCTCGTTTTTTTCAAGGGAAGGCTTTAAAAATGAAATTTATTCCAGAGTACATAGCAGGTCCTTAGGGGCTGTGTATTGTTGAAGTCTATGCAAGCCTGCATTAGTACCGCAGTGGGCTTTTCTTCTCATTTTAAGTGGATTTACTGATCATAACCAACCTCTGCAGTCATCAGTCCCTTACCAACAGCACTGGTAACAGCACCTTCCTTATTATGGTTGTCCAAAACACCTCAAATCAGCTTAAATCCATCCCAGAAGTCCTCCAGCAGGAAGCCCAAGAGGGTCTTTTTGGCCCGTTTTGAGCTCCGCGTAAGTAATAAGCAACGTCCCAGATAGCTGCCTAGGGCTGGAGGGAGGCCGTTGTGTTTCATGGAAACAGCTACAGCTAAAAGAAATAGCAACCAGCCAGCCATAATTAATGAGTTGTCATCCTCAAATCCAAATAAAACCATGGAAGGCTTTTGGTGAAGCAGCGGGGAAACACCCACCCCACCCACCAAAAGAAAACCAACCCCATCCTACAATCCTGAACATCAGATATGCTGAGTGTGAGCAAGCACTTGAAGATTAAACTTTCCCTAATCTCATCACCAACATCCTTCCATCCTCAGTATCTGGTTCCCTTATTTCACACGCAGCCTGAGGATAAACGGCTGAAAGACGATTTCCAGGACAACGCTGCCTTTGCTCCTTCTGACAGCTGCTCCCTGTAGCGCCGAACCCGGGTGCCCCGGGCTCCCGCCGGCCCCTCCCCGGCACAGGGCGCCCAGGGCCCGCAGAGACAGCCCGGCACAGTCACACTTCGCCGCCGGGCCCGGGCCCGCTCCCCGCCGGGCGAGGGGAGGCGGCTGCCCAGCCGCAGCGCCGGGGGAGCGGGGGGACGAAAAGCCCCAGGGGCGGCGGGGGACGAAACCGGGGCCGGCTCCGCGCGGCTCCTCCGACGCTCGCCACCGGCCCCGTTGGGGGCCCGCGACGCCGGCACGGAGCCGCCCGCGCCCAGCCCGGCGCCGACTCGAGCCCGGCCGCTACAACCGCCGCCGGCGCCATGGCCGAACAGCGCCCGCCGCGCCCGCTTTACTTCCCCCAGTTCCACGACCGCGCCGAGCCCGTCCCGCCCCCGGCCGACGGCGGCGGCCCTTGGACCCTCTTCCCAGCCATGTGCGGCCCGCGGCAGCCGCCGCCGCCGCCGCCTGCGGGCGGGGTGCCCCGCTGGGCCGCGGCGCTGGCGCCCATCGCCTACGAGCCGCTGCGCTTCTTCTGCCCGGCGGCGGCCCCGCCGGAGGGGGCGGGCGCGGCGCGGCGTCCCGGGGAGCAGCCGCAGCTGGAGGGCGAGATCTGTGAGCTGGGCATCCGCCTCAAGGAGCTGGAGCTGCGGGCGCTCATCGGCGACGGCTTCGACGCCCAGCAGTGTGCGTCCTCCCGCCGGGGCCGGGGCCCGGGGCCAGCGCGGACGGGAGCGTAGGGGTAGGGTCCCCCGCAGGGCGCACCCCTGGCACCCCAGCCGGCCGCGGGGGCAGGGGGCTGGGGCAGCCCCTCAGGTTTTGTCCCCGGACTCTTGCCGGCCGCAGGTGCCCAGGGAGCACATGGGGTGTGGGGAGCAAAGCCCTTGTCCAGTGTCATCTACCCGAGTCCCTGGTCCTGCACAACCACATAAAAGAGGCACAAGAATTACGGATGTGGTGACTTTTGCACAAAGGAATGAAACCCCCAACGTTACTAAGTGTTAGCAAAAAGCCAGTTCCATCACCGCTCAAATCAGAGGGCGTTTGTACATGCAAAAAAAATCACCACTAATGAGGTGCTGCAGTAGTCAACTGCCACTTATATAAAATAAAGGCCACTGATGACCACAGATAGTTGGAGGTATAAAAAACAAAACAAAACAAAACAAGTCAAATAAGTTTGGCATTTAATTTTAAAACCTGCTGGCCATGAAGGAAATACAGGAAATCAAATAGCTCAGCAGACAGCTATTACCAAGCGTTGCAGTAGGGAGGCCAACAACTGCTAAGGATATTATGCCCATAATTTCCTTCAAGGCCACGGGCTGCCAGTCAGGAAACTTTCAGGAGTGCAAAGGTTACAAGAACACAGGACAAATGTCCATCAGATACACACATTCAGAGGCAGATCTCAAAAATACTCTATTCTAATAAGTAGTTTACATACACTTACTTTTCAGAACAGGAAATTAATGAGCTTATTTCCTTTGTTACAGCCATACATGCCTTTTCCCATTTAATACCTATTATTTTCAAAACGTGAGAAACTTTAGTTTTCAGATATTTGCTAGACAAGAAATTGTAAGGAATTATTACTTTGCTTAACTCGTTATTTGATTTTCTTAAAAGTATTGTAAAGTATTAATTACAAAATTAATGTAGAATTATGTTTCATTCCTGTTTAGATAAACTTCTGAAGGCACTAAAAGAAGAAAAGATACAACACCTGAAAGCAAGGCAAAAGCTAAAGAAATAGCCACCAACATGATGAGGATTATTTCAGCTGGATATTCTGTCGCTACATCACTATAAAATATTTTAATGGATATTTAATATTATTTTTCTACTTAGTATATGCTAGTCTCCTACCAAATTAAAAAATGCAGCACATTTTCATCTTGACTTTTTTGTGTATTATTCCTCTGGTACTAGCTACTGATCACACTACTATATTTTTTCACTTATTTTTTTCCAGTAACTATAGGCAAACAGGATGGCTAATACTTTCTTCCAAAACACTGAGAAATTAATGCTGCTAATATCAAGATTCTTAGCAGTTCACTGACCATGTTCAAGATACATGTAGCAAGGAAACACAGTAATTCCAAAACAAAATAAAGGAGGGAGTTGTTTGTTTTAATTCTAGGTACATTAAGTGAAACTGAGTGTAAATAGACATGGTCAGAAGTCCTATGCCTCTAAGCAAGCTTTTTGTGTTAGCATAAAAACCCTAGCTACAATTACAGTGTATTCTTTTATTGTCCATAGTATACCACAAAATTACAGAAGTTATGGCTTGAGTCAGTTTTTTTAAGAGAATGGTTGTATAACATTAACTTTCAGCTCAGCCTGTGGCAGTTTCGGGAGTGACAACATCCTTACATTTAGCAGGCATGTCCTTTCAGGACAAGGGAAATGGACAGAGGCAGCCATGACAGAGTGAAGATCTGCAGAACATCTGCCACTGAAAAAGTAATGCCATGTGTGGCATCAAGAATAACCTAACACAGTAGTAAATAGGCTCATCAGACTGATAAAAAGATCCCAATTACTTTTTCCTGTTCTAATTCAAGAGCAGTATGTGGCAGCATGAAATAATAGTCACCAACCCTGAAGCTATTGTATTTTAGCAAGCAGCGTTTTTTTTTTTTTAAAAAAAAACAGTAGTATTGTAATCTGTGGTTTTTTTAAACTGCATTCATGTTGCTCGACTATGAAACATTTTAACACAATAAGATATCAAAATTTTATTTCCTATTACTGCTTATTCCAGCATTCACTTTTTTATTATCTTCATCTTTCCAGCCCGTTTTTGATCCACCCTACACTGAGTTTATATGAAAAAAATATCTAGTTTATAATTCCTGTTGTCAATTGGAAAGCTATAATAGGCACATTTTATCAGAGCAGCTAGAAGATCTTAAACAGAATCTTACCGTCCGCAATTGCTGTTGTCAGCCGGGTGTCTCCACCAATACAGCAGTTCAGGGCTTCACCTGCTAACTGATGTGTTTTTTTAACAAAACACGGCCTAAGCAGGGCTGGGGGAGCATGGCAAGGCCTCAGGCAGGGCAGGGTGAGGGGCCAGGCCCCGGGCCCACACAGGAGGCCCAGGGGCAGGACTGGCGATAGGGCTACCTGTAACACCGGCCCACGGAGGGTCTCAGCACGGCAGCCCTGACACTCAGACACCCCTTCGCCTGCAACACAGCCCAGGCTGGGGTGGGAGCTGGGGCCTGAGCTTAAACCGTGCTCCCAGGGCAGAGAGCAGGCCATGGGGGCCCAGAGGCGGCTGCTGAGGGCGCCTGCAGCCCGTGGTCCCCGGGGGCCTGAGGCCTGGCCACCACCCAGGCCAACGGTCACTTTCTAGGCTGATGGCCACTACCGTTGGCTTCCCCCAAACACTCCAGTCCATCGTCTACCCCAGCAGAAACACCCTCCCTCTGCAGCCTCCTTAAATCCACTCTTCAGGCCCGCCTTGACACCATTTAATTGCTGCTTAGCTCTTTAGAGCCTGATTAACGATATTGTGCTTCTGGCTAAACAGTTCTGGTTTCAGTAGTTGGCATCTTTTAAGCCATTTTACTCTAGACAGTGCACAAGTAACTTCGTAAACAAAGTATTTTTACACACGGTCGGAAAATGCTCACCTAAACACTGATGATTTCTGTCTTTCCAACCACCCCTTGGAGGCTGAGGCACTAAAAAGTGAATCTAGGTGCCTAAAGGACCAGATTATTACCAAAATACCTTGGAAATTTGGGCTTTGGTGTTTCACAGCTCCCTCTGTAGAATGATGAGAAAAAGTTTCTCAGAGTTTTGAGGCTAAACCTATGAACAGATACTGAAATAGTTAATTACTATGAAAATGGGAACTGTATTGGCGCCTAAACTGTATAATGGAAGACAAACTTGGACAAGACAAAAAGGGCCAACATACAGGGGCCTGCAAAGGTTTTGGGCAGAACTAAGAGCTTTTAAATCAAGTTAGGTAGCAGAGGAACTAAATTTTCCCAAATCTCCAGAATAATTTTGATCCTAAACCACTCTAAGTTTTCCCATGGTTATTGCAAGGGCCTACAAGGATTTCCATTACATGTGATCACTGCTTCCTATTACTTCCCCTCACCTTTTACCAACTCTTTCACATTGCGTCCAGCTCCTATCAGCCATTACTCCCTCAGGTTTTCCTGCCTTAAACAGAGCTACTTTTCCCAGCACACAGTTTAAATTTTTTCCATCTGTTGTTCAGTGTGTCATACAGCCTTTATGTTAAAACAACACTTTATGTTTAATTAGTGGGTGATAATGCAGGGAATAACATCAGTTAATAGGTAATCTCAATTAAAGTTGCCAGGGGACACATATCTACTGAAAAAAAAATAATCATTTTGTTCACATGCCAAAACAAGGCAGAATGGCTTCCCTTGGCCAGCGTTGGCCATGGCACTGTGCTATCAGGACGCTTTGGTCAAAGTCCTTTCACTGAAGCATCTCAGCATTCCAAGATCTTTAAAGGATGGAGGCTATCTTCACTGGAAAGCCAGTCTGACCTTCTGTGTGTGAAGGAGCACCTGCAAAAGTACCTTAGAGTCTGTAAGGGACGTACAATGAAAAATTTCTGCCTGGAAAAGAATCACTGTTTGTACTTTTCATTGGAAATGCCAACACATTCATATGCATGAATCTGGTGAGAGAGTAATAGCTTGCATTAAGAGCCAGAACAAACCACCATTCAAACATAATGGCACGCATGATGATTCTTATTTGTCCATGAACATTTTATTTACTTTTATTTTTCTTCTCTGACCTTTTCTTCACCTGACCTTGCCAGTAACTTGCTCTCATCTCTGTAGGCTTATGGGTTCATCTCAAAACTAATCTATTTATTGTTTCTTTTTTAAAAACTAAACATATAAGAAACAAAATAGAATGAGCATTCTTACTGCAGGATTTTTATTCATAAATTCATTTTTTTATTGTTTCTGTTCTTTTAGACTGCTTAGGGAAAGCTAAGCCTGCTGTTTAGATGCCAGCACACCTCAGATCTCTTTCATATAGCAGCTGCCTTGTGACTCAATAAATCTATCCCTATTGTATTCAAGAAAGAAACATTAGGCTACGATTTCGACTCATGGGCAGAGATCTCAAAACATCAGTAGGTTGCTCCCATTTCCAATTCTTAACAAAGAAAGCTTCTCAAAGAGTAGAGTATCACATCTTTTCAGTCAGCCTGAGGGCTGAGAAGTGACAGCTGCCTTACTGAAAGAACCATGTCCACACCTACCGTGATACTCCTGTGCTTGCCCAGGAGTGCCCTCAGGTCTTTTACTTTGGAAAACTGAAGCAGCCTTGTCTGCTTTATGATGGGAAGAATTAGATAGAAAGTGATTTGAAAACAAGAATGCATTTAAGCTTTGAAATATTTTGTACCAAACAATTGGGTCCATCAGGTTTTAGACTGCTTTATTTTAGAATTTGCTAGGTTAAAATTCTCCAAACAAATATTCAAGCCTTATTACAAATGGATCATTACAATATAAATTAATCTTCAAGTAAAACTGCCTTAATTAGCAGAGGGAGAGATTACAGAATAAATCTAAGAGAACTAAACTGTCATTAAGTTATTTTTCTATTTTCAGCAGTGAATGCTGCATGGTAGCTTCACCTGTCCTGAAAATTCAGAGCTAATATCTCAATATAAATAGGGAAATCAAGAGCAGCACTTTAAGAAGCTTGTCCTTTTTTGTTTGTTTAGGAAGTAGTGTTTCCTTAAGATCATTGGTATCTAGATACTGAATCTAAGAGGTGCTAACCAGGAAGCATTTGGCCTTTCTAAGGAAACATAATTATTAATAACACTAGTCAGTTGTTTAATGTTACACACTAAAACCATACATTTGCAAAATAGGCTGAGATTTTGGTATATCTTGATAAAAGCCAGAAAAAAACCCTTGAGGCCACTTAAGTACTCACAGACACAATTTATATATATATAACTGTATCTTATATATACCATCTGTCTAGAACCTTAGTAGAGATACATACACTAGGAAGTTCATTTATCCTTTATTTTGGAGAGATCCTTTCCTGCCTCTTTTTTCCTATGAACCTACAATGAGAGGGAAGAAGAGTTAGTTGTGTTCCTTGTAATAAAATTAACTTTGTATTCCAAATGTCCTGCATCATAAATTGCACAAAAGCACATACCTGCATTTTCCCATTTCTTTTAATTTCACTTCAGACTGATAGCAGGACACTTAGTCCTGGGTAAGTACCAGTAAAAACCACAGTAACTGACTGAATAATTGGAGAAAGGCATAGAGGACATGAAGGGGAGAACAAAAATTCACAAAGGAAACACAGGATCATAAGATGCCCTCAAAAATCCATGGGCTTGCTAGTTACTGTCCTGCTCACCTCTGCAAGGCAGGCAAATGCCTTTCCTCAGAGGGAGCAGCACTGCTGAAATACATGGTTTTAGCTTGTGGGGTTCTTAAACTCCTTTCCTGTCCTTTGCCAGGTTCTGCCTCTAAAGCATGAGCAGCAGAACCCCTACAAAGTCCAGGATCCTGGAAGCTCCAAGCGAGAACCATCCTCTTGCTTTAAAGCAGCTGATCTAAAGAAAAGGACACAGCAGGAACAACCACTGAGTAGCGACATAGATTTTAAGATATATTTTATTTAATGTGCAAAATTGCCAAGAAAAAACATGTACAACTTCAACTAAGCTATAGCCACTAACATGAAAGAAACTATTCTATGTACTTGTAAGCTTCATTTCTAGAATCACCCTACAGTTCAGAGTAAAAACAGCCATTTGGTAATGACCCAGAACATTTTAAATGCCTCCTTTTCAGTGATATGTAAAATTCTACCATTGGTATGGGTTTACATTTGAAATTGCCAAAGGAACCAGTTCTTGGAGATTTCCCTTCCGATTGCATAGTATAAAATTTTAATTAATTATTTTAATCCTCTTTCAATTTAATCCCTAGACTTGGCTTTACAAATCACTCTCAATTTTGCAGCTCAAACTCACTTCAGAAAACCAATTTTCCCATTTACAGCTGAAACACTTACAGATTTTGAGCAATTTTCACAGACACAGCCATTACAGTTTAGTTGAATCAAGCTGTGAACAACAAAGATAACATGGATATTTGTAATCATGCAGAGCTAGACCTTTCCATAATTCAAAGAAGAAAAGTTCATTTTGTCAGAAAGTGAGGTCTGTTGCATGGGAAGTGAGACAATTTATTGATATTACATCTCTGTAAAAATGGTAGAAGCTGTTCTTGGAAGGGCTTCCTAGAACATACTGAAATAGTATCAGGAGATGGTTTTTTTTTCTTGTAAATTCACACATATTTAAACGCTACCAGAGGAACAGGTAGTTTGTAGTCTTGAACAATTACCAAGCTCCGTGAAATAATAAATAGTGCTTCATACTGAAGTATCCACTTGCACTCCAGAGTTTCAGTGTTTCTAACATTATCAGTTAGTTCAGCCTTTCACCAGGGGCGTGAGGAGAGGCAGTCCCTTCACCCTGCTTTACAGATGGGGACACTGAGGCATAGTCAGATTAAGTGCCTTGCCCAGGACCAATCTGAAATTCTGAAGAAGGGTCACGATCTCCCAGTTTCTAGCTACCCATAACCAGATAGCATCCTTCCTCTCTTTGCAGTTTTAAGATACTTGTGGTGGCTAATTCACTGAGAGAATACCGGACCAGTCCTGCTCTCCTTGAAGTGAGCAGGTGTTTTGCCAATAACTTCAGTGGAAGACGTTCTCTGTATTCATTTTTTGCCTTAATACTACTATGGCATAAGGATCACAAAGCAGAACATGGGCCAAAGCCGTGCAGTGCCATAGCTAATTAAAAATTGTATCACATATGTTGGTTACTGCTTCTATCACACTAGCAGCGTATCAGCAAGCTAAAGAGTGTACCTCTTTGTGTACAACAACATAAAAGTCAAATTCAGAATGCAAAACAATGGCAAGAAATGAAAATAAAAAGTCAAAGAACATAGGAATATCTGTGCTGTACACATGTCGTTTTTAACAAGACCCAAAGAACTGCTCAGAACAGACCCTTTGCTGTGTCTGACCCGTTTCTGCTGGGTTGCTAAATGCTAAACCAAAATCCAACCCTCAGTAAGATGGGTTCTATCTATTTTTTCCAAAAATTTTGGCTTCACTGTCATTTTTTCTATCAGATATGACTTTGAATGCAATTTGAAGAACCCAACACCAACATGAAATGAAAAAAGCCTTCCCCATCTCTCTGTCACAGAAAGCAATATTAAAATAAATTTGGTGGGGAGTAAAGTATTGGGTTTGGGGTTTTTTCTCCTACTTGCACTGTGGAAAATAGTAGATAAAGGCAAGGACAAAGAATAAACCTCAAGTTTACTTACATTCAGATCTCTCATGTTTATAACTCTGAAACAGAATACACTGTTGCTATTTTTGCACTGGTTTAACAAATGAAGAAATCAAAAGCTAATCAAATACATAAAATCGATTCCAAGCAGTTAACTTCAAGACTTTCTGACCTGCCATAGTAATCAGTTCATAATTACTTAGTGTCCATCCACTGCTGAAATAGCTTTACCACCTATTCTAGTACAGTCACTCGCTTTTTAGATCCCGGTGAATCCCTGACATAGGCTGCTGTACCCTGCTGCATCACATCTCAAGGTATCTATTGGTTAAGTTTGCTGGTGATGCAGGACCTAAAAGCCACTGATTCCTTGCAAAAAGCCAGAGTTAAGGACCCACAAATTTCTGGTTTAATAGTTTAAAAACTTAATCATATACACAGGCACTCTTTATAGGGTCCCACTGGAGGCTGCAAAAGTCAGTGCTCCTTGCCAGATATGCAAGACTTCAATTTATGCCAGTGTGTGTTACGGTGTTTAGACACTGGTTTACAAAGCATAGAAATGCATTGAGCTGCAGTGAAGAGGGACATACTTTGGAAGGAAGATTCACCTCCTCTCTAAATATTGTACGCAGTGGAATCAACTTTCTGTATGATTTACAATCCTTTGGACCCATTATTGCCTAGTATGTAAATGCGTATTTATAAAGTTACAAAATTATTTACAGAATGTAATATAGTTTCAAGCTACTCCTTGGGAATGAATTGAGCATGGAAATTCTTGAAAAGTCAGGCACTTCTTAAAACAAGAATTATTTTTAACAAATGGAAAAAAATCAGATTCCTGAAACACCTCTTCACGGTAGTTACATGATCCATCTGCTATACATTTGGCCACCTAACTATTTAAAACCCATTTCTCATCTTTCATGAGCTTCATAACAGAAAAAACTGTGGGAACTAACTCTTCATTATTGCCTCTATACACTTTAAGAAACCTGAAATGGATGGGGACAAACAGATGAAGAACTAGTTTTCAAAAAATATTTTGGAGAGAGATAGAGATTAGTATAATTCCATACTTAAGGAATCCTAAGGGATTTTCAATAGGAATATGGTCTTAAGGTGATTATAAAATCATGAAATATTGTACAATTTTGGGGTATCACAACAGTGTTAAAAATCGGGACCTAAACCACCTTTCTGCCACACCACTTTGGTGTCTGTGGTTTTTACATCTGTTGGTATTAAGGGCCGCCCAAACAGCAAATGTGTAACATAGGGTAGTCTATCCACCTCAGAGCCCCATCGAAATCCCTGTCTCATCTCCCATGTCTTGCGCACAGCCAGAGCAAAAATTTCCCCCAAATAACAGGAATCACCAGATGCTCAGTTTTCTCACTGGGCATGGCAAAATATTTTTCATCAAGGTTGTGCAAAGCTGTTATTCTCAACAGATTCTGCGGTGTTAACCACATTTACCTTAATGACTTGGCCATCTTGAAACTTTCTTCTAATGAGCAAGTCAGTATGCAATTCATTTACTGACCTATATAAATCTCATTTCAACAAGTTAAGTTTTGCATTATTTATTTATGAGAAAAAGGCAAGTTAAAAAAAAAACCATTGTGAATGAGTACTTATGCTCAATTTGCATGCCTACCCTTTAAAACAGAAAAATTTAACTTTGAAGTATTTTGATAAGTAAAACAAAACCTAAAAATCTTACTCAGTCCTGGGTTATGGTCAAAATATTAACTGATGAAAAGGATGTCTAGCACAGGAAGTGTCAGCTACCACTGGGCACACTCATTCCATATAGCACTGTGACAATCTACAGTGCTATAGCTAAATAGCATTATAGTAAACAACCCCAAGCTAATCCATTTCTCTTTGAACACACGCTGCTTTGTAAATTTGCTTAGCAGACCATCTGAAGCGATCACAGAGAACTAGCTAGATGTTATTTACCCCACATACTTATTTTCAAAATTACGTCTGTCTTACTCAAAACAGCTGTGTGCCTGTACCCTGTTATAGGGAGGCAGTAAGTGACCAGAAGAGAGATCTGCTCCGTCAGCCACAACAGCACACTGAGCAGGAGGGGATGCTGCCCTGCACTCCCTCCAGTTAGTGAGCAGTCCTGATCTCAGCAAACCAAACTTTCCCCTTTTCAGAAAGCCTTAAAAAAAAGAAAAAAAAAGCTAATGCTATTAACATACTAGCATACTATATGATGATGGGTGTCCCGCGCCGCCCCCCCCCACAGCCCCCGCCATGATGTAGTAAAATATATATAATATGCCATACAACTTGGTGTTTTATTACAAGAGATTACTTTGAGTAACTGGAAACCACTCATGTTAATTATGCCACTCTCATGTGGAGCTGCACAGAGCATGCACATGGCTTACACAAAGGAGTGGAAGCATGAATTAACACACTCTCTTGTGATAGGACTGAGTCTTAATTTATACATAGCAGGCACTGACAAGGAAAGGAGCACTCCTTGCTCAGAACAGCTGTCCAACATAACCATTTTCTAGTAGGTCTGAGTCAATGTGCAACAGCAGATCTATGGCTTCCAGACCATTAAGGTACTCCAGACCTGTTAATATCCTTCATATTATCTCACACTTGTTCTCTTCCTACTTCCTACTACCATGACCTTCATGTCAGTGAGATATGGGAAGCCACTGAGATTTGTTTATGTACAAGAAATGCAAAGTCAGGACTGTAACTGATTTACAGCATCCTTGGACACAGTACTCGGAGCCTCTCAGTCGTGTACAGGTTGAACAAGGTCAGCAAAATGAAGTGACTTCTGCTAGCTCAGAAAACTTGCTGCTTTCAAGCTCCCTCAGACTTTTAGAAGCTGACAGTTAGCTCTTGTGCAATGCAGGTCTAAAAAAAGTACATTAAAATGTAATTAATTCTTTAACAGTCAGGCATCTTGAAATATAACAAACACCGTAGTTAGCTTTGTATGTATATCCCTTAAACAAGACAGTTCTGCCACTCAATCCAATGTTGTTTTTTCTATCTTACATTATCTTACATTTCTTACATGTCTCACCTTCTCAAAGTTAGTCTGAAAAAGAAATGATCATTACTTATGATAGTTTCCTCATGTCTATATACAGGATTTACATGCACTTCTATCAAGTTCTACCCATAATATTACTAGATACAAATATTATTCATATTTCTAGATTGAGTGCTAGAGCTTCTCTCAAATCCAGATAATACGTTTTTTCTCAAAAACTGACCATCAGAGTACCCTCTTATCCTGTTAAAGTTACTGTTCTACTGATGTTAATAATTGTCACACATAGTATACCTACAGAAAGTGGTCATTACACACATACCGAGAAGTAATTTTACGTGCATTTCATTTGCAGATGTTTCTACCGATGATTTACAAATCTGAAGACAAATAGTGGTCAGAACATCAACATTTTTGTACACAGACAACTGTATTTTCACCTAAACATTCAATATAATTGTAAAGAAAGTTGGGGCATTTAGTACAAAAACCTTAATGACTAACTTTTTATTAGTAAAAATGGTATGAATATATTCTAATGCAGTTATAACTTTAAACAGGTATACCTTCCTCTTTGAAATCAGTATTGAAAAACTCTATTGTAATTGTAGCCATACAAAATGTTTATTATATTACAAATTATTTGTACACTATATTTTCACTTTATCATTGCTTTGTGCTCAGACAGTATAAATATTACAGCATGATTTTTCTTTCCTGGGAATGTCCTTACTGTCTTGATTTAACCTTACTTTGTACTGAAAAAAATAAATAATAATAAAAAATACAGAAACATATTCCAAACAGGATAGAAAGCCATTATGAATGAAGAATGTAAGATGTCTTTGTGAATAAAGTGCACCACAATGGTTTTGGAGTGATGGTTCAGGGAATATTCAATAGACTGCACATCACTGATAACCATATCAAACAAAATTAATTTTGAAAGTCTATCAGGTCTTCCTCAGTATTGTGAAGGGTACTTTGTTTAACTTTACTGAAATGGGTTTTGTTTCTAGAAGGCTATTTAGGTGTTTATACTTGGGGTTTTTATATTTTTTCATTTTGTTTGCACATAGGCATCAAACCCTGTACACCTACATAATGGCCAAACTTGTTAATTTCCAGTTTGGCAAGATAGATGCTTCATCATATAAGGCATGAGACTTGACCCTCGCACATTTTTTTGTCAGAACTACTAAATCATTTAAATTTAAGATAGGATACAGCTTTACAAACAGAGCAAAGTGTCCCAAAGATGCTGTTTAAATCCGGTATGTCCTACCTCTTGTGACTCCTCTGGGAATGTCATAATGTCACCCTTCCCCACTACAGGGCTTCAGCACTCCCATCCATGTGATTGCTGCTGCTTCCATACTTGCAGTTTTGGGCTAACTCTGCAAAACCACAATCTAAGATACAGAAATTGATTTCACAGTACATTTCACTCCCATTGCATAGAAGGGCCTACCTACTTGCAAAATTTCAATGTGCTAAAAAGAAGAATCAAAAACTGAGGTAATAAAGCTGATGCAAAGTGTGGCTGACCATTTAGTGTAGATGTCACTTACCAAGATAGATTAAGCCAGTTATGAACTAGCTTATGCTAAATAGAAGTAAGCTGCTCTTCAATTATGTCTGCATTTATGTTACAGTGATTTAAATGACTGAAAAATAAGCAGAATATTGTCCAAGGGATTCTAAGTGAGACTTGCACGTATAGACAAAACCTAACAGAGAAACACAGCCTTGCTCTCAGTGTGTGAAGTTCCCACTGAAGCCAACCAGAACTAGTCTTTTTATGGCACACTGAGTTTGGCCCAGTATTTTTAAGTTGTTATTTCAAAGTGTGATATTCTTAGGCAGTTATTAATTCAACACAATTTGGATGTATTGTATTACACTGGTAAGATCCGTATTATTTAGCTGACAGGAAACTGAGACAGCAGTCTGTCTTTACTAGACTGATATTTATATTAAAGATTGAGTTTCTTTGGTTGTTTCATATCCAAGTCACCCAAATGTATATTTGTGTACTCCAGACATAGCGTGTTCATATTGATCATTAAAATTACTAGGGTTTTTTTCTTTTTTTTTTCCCCCACTTGGTTTATGGAAATTTTCTGACTATAGCAGACCAGTCACTTACATAAATATACAGCACATATATACATAGAAATTACAAAAATACATTTTATTTATATCTGGTTTTTAAATAATAAAAATGAAATTTCACATTTCTTGAAAGATTAGCTAGCATTCCAAAAGCTTCTGCAATATTTAAGGTATTGGAGCAGAAGGTATGTGGATATTCTAGGATAACTATGTATCACAATCTCAGCCAGGGTTTGTAATATAATTATTTGGGGAAAAAATAACTCTGCTTTAAGAGTTTGTGCTTCATCAATTTCTTCTTTTATCCCCTATTCTAGTCTCCTCTTCTCTCTCCTCCTCTCATTTTACTAATGGCCAAGAAGCTAAACCAAGTTCCCTTTCTCACCTCAGTAAAGACCAAAGAAACTCAGGGAAATGAAGTGATCAGACAAAACAGCATAAGCAATTGAGGATAACTAAATAAGTTACTGAAATGAAGGACATTACCTTTAACTCCAGTTGACAAACATGCCTAACACAACAAATTTTGCAACAAATTCAGTTCCTGAAGCTAACTGCTGAAAGAACTGAAAACAATTGTTCGTGACCTCTGACTAGTTTATGCAACTGCAAAAGATAAACTACTGTCCCACTCAACTGGTTTGATTTTCTTTTGGGATTGGATTCATACAACAATGCAGCTGAACAATTAGTGACCTTTATCTTGCACAATGTAAAGTCAGCATAATTCCTGGAAATGCTCTCTTTTTCACAGAACATTAGTATTTTTGTTAATCCATGTAACTGTTTACTTATTTACATGTTAATATAATCATTAGGCCCTCTACATTCAGAACTTCCTAGGTGTGCATTCACTGTTCCAGCGTAATCAAAATCAACTGCAGCTTCAGGTAGCACTTTCTGGTATCACTTTAGTAGATATTGTTTAAGAAAGAGAAAAAAGCACTGTGTTAAACAGAGGTTTTCTTGTCCAAGCAGGTGTATTCATTATTCCAGTTCAGAAAGCCTTGCTCAAAGGTCTCAGGTTTACCAGCTTCACATGCATTCAGAGTGAAAAGCCTGAATATAGAGCAAACGCAAATAACCTTTTTTCATTTCTCCTCGAAGCTTCTAGCACCAATATCTTTTGTTGGCTCTTCGGGCATTGTATTCTCTCACGCTGAAAAAAAATCTTGTCTATAACTCATCAGTGGCATCGAGGGACAAAGTAGCCACCAATAATCAGAATATCATTCACCTTCTTCACAGTCGTCTCTTCTTTCACTTCTTTGTACTGTTAATAGGATGAGGAGATCGGGGCTATTTACAGGACATTTATTTGTATTACTTACTCATCTCAAATTCTTTTGGTTTGAATACAGTCTCTAGAATGAAAAGGCTGAACTGGCTCTGCATTGCTGAAATCAGCATCCCTTATACAATGTCCTGCAGCAAACAAGTAACATGGTCACTGCCACCCCTACTGTGGCCTTTAGCTAACCATGTTGTACTGTATGTTCTTCTTTAATCCAAGTTTTTGACATGCAGAACTTATTTTCAGCGGCTCTACATTTGAGCCTGCAAAGAAACATGGTGCAGACACATTCAGCAGCATCTCTAGTGATGACGATCATAATACAAGAGCTAAGTGACAAACAATTGCATATGATCAGTCTTATCCATATGAAACAGGTACCTGGCAGCATTTCTGTAGCCAGCAAGCAGAATTACATATCTTCAGAGTCCTGTTGCTCTACTTTAAGTCACTTCATACTATTGACTTTTCAGACAGAGAAAAATGCCATCGTATTGGCACAATTCACAGCAAGTTTGTAACTCAAAATTAAAGGAGTCACTTTCTTGGCTACCCCAGGTTGCACGATACAAATACTGCACACAAAAGATACTAGACCTGGAATTCAAACATATCCGTTTGCTTCTTGGCCAGTTTAGCAACTTCTTCTCTTATTGCCTTTACAAGGGCAGCTGTAGAAATATTGGTGAGAGGAGCATCAGATGGGTCATTTTCTGTCAGGCTCTGCTGCGAAGCTGCAGTGGATGGCAAAGGAGCTTGTTCCAGGCTGGGATGCATGCTGGCTTGCTGGCTGTACTGGCGAGGAAGTCGTGAAGGAGAGTTGTGTTGATAGCGGGGCCTCGGATAAGCCTCGATGTACCCAGGAAGCGGAACCTGCAGAGCGTTGTAATTATACAAAATTACACGGAACAATTGATCCCAGTGCCACCTGCCAGGTAACACAAATCTCCCCGGGGCAGAATAACATCTAACAGATAGGATCACAGGAAAAGAACATGATTCTAAGCATCCATTTACAAATGTCTATCTTGGCATGGGCCATTTATGAATATATCTCAAGGTACCAGGTACTCGGCTCCCCAGGCGGTGGGAGCAAAAATGCCTAGCAGGGAAAACATTGCCTGTCCTAATTTATCATCACTACAAAATATCAAAGGGAGATGTCTTTTCTGAAAGCGTGTTCTCTGCTTACTATTCTTCCTAAACATTTCACTTTTAAACAAACAGTACTACTACCATTTCAGGCCACCAAATAGCCTAGAACAGAAATGCAGATTTTGCTGGTTTACAGCCACTGTCTCTGGACTTACTGACCCTAACAAAAACTCACTAGGATCCAGACAAGAGGGATAAGCTCAGATATGCCAACCTGGAAACTCAACACTGAAGAAGAGGCTTGACTTCCCAGAAGTATCAGGATTTCTGGCCACATTTAACAGAATCACATGGGGGATTACCAATCGTACTCTATTGTAAATTCACTGATTTCAGCCCCAGCTTACACTGGCTAAAACTAAAATAACAACATGGGCCCTTTAGTCACTGTGAGATATAAATTTCCTTTAGAAATCCATGAACCTTGATACCAGTCTTCATAGTCCTCAGAAATTTTTAATGCATCGAATAAAAATATTATTTATTTATGTTTTGCAAAAGTCTATAAAACAAGAGTCTACAGCCCTTTATTTTGAAGAAGGCTTTATGTTTTTACAGAAGACAACCCTTAACCTATTACTAGGAAAAGATAATTTCTCCTTGAGGAAAAGCTTACCAGGTGATCATTCTAGTCCATGCCAATGACAAGTAAGGAAAGTTCAGTGATGCTTTTCTATGAACTGAATGACTCAGAAAAGTACACTTAGCTACACTATACTCAGAATACTACACTTATAAGCCAGCTGATGTGTTTCCACAATATTTAATCACTAAAAACTTTGTCATTCTTTTTGCTTAAAATGGGAAAAACGTTTTTGACTTTCCAAATACATTAAGGTCTTATATAAGGCAACCAGGCAGGTGTCTCGGCTAATTTTTTTATTTCAGTCAGGCTGAGGTGTTAGGTGCTTCACCCACCAGGGATAAGGCTTTGGTGGGTATGTTAGAAGCAGAATTTCAGAATTTTAGATTTCTGCAAGCAGACTGAAATGGCAAGATGTGAAACATCTACCAGTTTTATATACCTTCCACGGAACATGGGACCTCAGCATGGACTTCAGAATGACAGCTTTGGAATTTTGCTTAAATTCCATTTTGAATCTAGCCCTGTGAGAGTTTAACAACCCCTTGGGTGCTTTGAAAAATCTTGCCACTTCAGGCATCTAAGAACCTATTAAAACCTGATCACTATGATTTACGCGTGCTCTATATGATCTCAGATATCCATCAAGTAATGGAGAGAATGTCAAACACGTTCAATATGGTGTGATGAGACAAACCTAGGAAGCAGGCATGACATGAAAGTGATCACTAAATGCAGTCACCTCTGTTTAGTTCACAATAGATTATTCAAGACAATTTTAGTGGTACAACACTTGAGCATGCCACTAGAGGCCACCAGGTTACTACTTTCACTAAGCAGCATCTACCAGTTTGGAAAATAAGTGCTTTGTCAGAAACAGTTGTTTTCCCCTACAAAACTTAGTGCTTTAACACTTACCATTTAACTGAGAAAATAACACACTACAGTAAATTTAGCTCATAAGATCATTCTCTGTTGTCAAATCTCCTGTTTCTTCTGTTCCCTTCTTCACAGCTAGCAGAAATGCATGAAAAACAATTCAATTTTCGCCTTATAGATATTAAGCCTCTCTTCTTACTAATCATCAAGAAAATCTTGGAAGCATGGTCAAGTTATAGTCTAGAGGCTCAGAAACCAAAAAAGCAGCCAGAAACTCAAACCCTGAGTATTATTTTAGATCTTTATTTTTTGCAGTTTTATTCAGGCTTTCTGACTGTATTATGTTGCTAACACTATTAGTAGTTCCTCTAGTAATGATTTTCAAATAAAGACAATTTTTGGCAGCGTTTGGGAGGTGCAAATTCATTGTAGAAACTGCAGTGGTTTGTTTTTACATTTTTCTCCTCTTCTCCTGCAAACTCACAGGAGGGCTTAAAATCTGAGTACAAGAAGTTGTTAAAGCTCCACAATGGTAAGTGAAGTTAAAAGAAACATTTGTTTCCTTTGAATTCTAGATTGCCAGTTGTTTTTCAGACAGTTTCTCACATCCCTCTACATTCCTCTGTGTAGGGTCCACCAGCACTAACTGCTCTTCCTACCTCCTTCCCTGAAGACTGGGAAACCTACAACAGGGTTACACTCTGCTCCTTCCAGAGAAAGGAACAGGGGGCTGGAGACCTGCTTTCCAGTCTGTCCAGTTTCTTTTCAGTCTCCACTTCTGATAAGTGATATCTGACACTTTTTTTCATGGGACTGCAGCCAAAGAACAGGGATACAAAAGGGGAAAAAAAAGTGGAACACAAGTAAATTCTCCTGATTTGTTTTGTGGGGTGTTTTTTGTCTTCCTAAAGAAGTTTTAAATGATTGTTCAGATACAAGAAGCCTCCTGGATTTAAAATGTCAGTAGGGTTAAAAACAAACAATAAAAAAATCCAAACCCAAAGAAAACAAAGAAAAAAGGGGGAGAAAAAAAAGGAAAAAGAAAAAGTTTTCAATGCTTTAAATGGCAGCTCTGGGGAAGGAATCTGTACAACAGCATCACAAGCCTCCAGGTGTCAGGGGCACATCAGCAGATGTACTCAGCTTACAGATGAACGTCTTTTTTCTTGACAGTTCAGCCTACAAATTCAGACTTGCATCTGACAGTTGAACTGAATTCTTTCCCTCAGAGGCATCAGGAGCAGTAATAAAGATCTGGCAACAAATAGCTGCCCCCAGGAACATTTATGTGATGGTGGTGTCTCTTAGCTGCTCAAAGCCAACTTAGACTCAAATGCAATTCACTAAAATGTTCTGTTGATGATGTGCACAAGGAAACAGAATCTACCTCCTAGTTTTTAGCTGAATTGGTTCTGCATAAATACCAGCTGTGAGCTCAAGCAGCAGACTTCCTAGTGGGGAAAAAAAAAAAAAAGCTCTACAGTTTAGAAATTGTTTTGAATATTATGAACTACTGCAATTCATTTTAGGATATTTCAACTTTATTTCTTTGAAATGTAGGTATACTTCGGGCAAAAAACTACAGCTGCCCCAGACTAGGATTTTGAAATTAATTACTTAATTTATAATCTGTTACTCCAGCCTGCAGGAGGGACTTGATGCAGCAGTGCTGGGAGCCAGGATCTGGGACCCAGGCTGTCTTGAGAGAAGCCTCCAGGAAGGAAAGATACTTCCCAGCTTCCAAACAGCACAGAATTGCCTTGAGAGGCAGCATCCCCTACTCCCGCCATACCCCTATCCAAATATTTAACCTCTGTCTTGGGAACAAAAATTGGTACCTAACCCACTAACTTTACATGGGTGCCAGCCCCTAACCTTGTGAATGATTTAACTCAGTAAAGATTTTGCTTATAGTTTATGGGATGGACAGCTAAATTATCTATGCCCTCTCTTAAAGCTTTTCACTACTGGAGACTGGTCCCATTTAATGGAGAATTATGCTGTTCAGGTTCTTTGCTGATCACTTAGCATTGCTTAAAACCCCTCCTGTGCAAATCAGAAAATACAGGTCGGTAGAAAAGCAAGGATGCTTACTGAGTCTGCCCACTGCCCTGGCAATTCATTCTCTCCAGCATAGGGCATCCAGGCTTGGTTCCTGTATGCTGTGGGTGGTGTTGGGATAAAATAGCCTGTGAAGCCAGGTCGGTTTGCTGCTGGTATGGCAAACACTGCTGGTACGGTATTTCCTAATAAGAAAGAGAGTAGATATAATTAATAGCTGACATTTTCATTATAAATTAGAAGATAGTGCTTATGAAGTAAATGGAATCTGTGGTGGTTTTTTTCTTGCGTTTTTTTGTGAGAATGTGATGACCATCGGTTAGATGTAAGGCTCCCACCATCAGACTAGAATTTGTCTATAACGCTAGGAAATACTGGAGAAGGTAAGATCTGCAGTTGTCTGTATAATCATGCACAGCCTTCAGATAAAGATATGAGTACTTTAGTCCTTAGGACTTGGTCCTTGTAGCAACTGATCATCATCAAAACTTTGAATCTTTAGAAAAAAAGGCTTTTTTTCCTCTTATGTTTGCTTCCTTGTACTCATTTTTTAGCTGATGTTACCATGGATTTCAGAGTAAATCAGCTTTCTTTTCACAGTTTACACAGTCTGTCTTAACATCTCTAGGCACAAAACCTACAAAAATGCATGAGTGATACATTTAAAAGGCTGTAATCTCAATAAACCCATCATAAAACTTCAATGCTTCTGTAAAAAAATACCAAAGCTCTACCTGCTCAATTCCTTTCCCAGGAATGGTCTATGACTGCAATGAGTGATGCCACTAAAACTTAAATAAATATTTCCAAAGAAACTTGTCAACACCAAATCTGTTTTATCATGTTTTCATCAATAGGTATGCATAGGGATGTCCAGGAAGCCTTCTACTAAAATACCACTATCATACTCCACATTGGGTGGGAGAAACCAGCCTTCCTAGTATGAGGTTCAGCCAAATCTCTGGATATGGTTACGCCTGCTTTGAGGTAGAGTTTATCCCTGCAGCTGGCAGAGATGCAGAGAACAATGTGGTTCTTGCTGCAGTTACTGAGATTATCCACAAGATATAAATAGGCTGTCTGGAAGACCAGCATCTCACTGTGTGCTCTCACTCTTTCCCTTGAGAGATGCTATCATAACTCCATGTATTTGCCAAGTTTAGAATAAAACACAAACAACTTGCTTGTCCAGTAAGACTTCCTCTAGTGTCTATTTACATGTGAAGACAGACACCAGCACTGTAGCACTGCTACACTAAGGCCATAAAATCCTCATTCCTAAATCCTGGGTGGTAAAGCTCTGTATCGCTTTTATCAGTTAGTAAACAAAGCATGTGGATGGTATGATTAGAGTTTTTAGTCATAATACATGGATCTGTATCTTTTCAGATTCACAGAATATAGCAAAAATAACATCATATATGTGAAAGCAGCAGAGCCAGTAAACCCCATGAGAACCCAACAAAGTACAACTCGAGCATTTTCACTGAGGAGTGGAAGTACAGTAATGTTGCATAGATAGGCACTGACACTCTACTAGAGTCAATGCAGAGAAAATACTATTCCTCTCCCTTCCAACTGCACACGATTTGAATATTGCCAGGACTTGTTCCCAGTAGATATGATACCACTGTGTAAGAGGTGCTGACAAAACCACAAGACACAGGCATTCCACTGAAATTCATACAGGGCATAACTGACAGAATTAGTATCACTTACTGGTGCTTCAGATACCTGCCCCCCAGAATGTCATTTACAGCCCTGCTACATCCTCACTCCTGAACACTCTGCCAGGCGGTTATGCTGCCTGCTCTGATAGATGCCGGGGACACTGCACAGGCACACACACACACACACACAGAGACTCAAACGGTGACACCCATCCTCAAAGCAGCCTCCACAAAACCAGAGATTTATAGGTTCTCAGTGACCCCCATGCAGTCCTAGGCCAGAAGCTACCAGGTATGTAAAGAGGTGAAAAATATATGTTGTAGCACAATTGTCTCCGGAGCAGAAACATATAATCAGTTTTAACACTATCTCAGGAAAAAAAAAATCAGAAAAAAATTGGAAGAAACAATGAAGAATACTGTCATCCAAAATACAGACTAAAAACTTCTGTTATGCTTTCCATTTATACAGGGTTTTCTGTTGTTAGGGACTAAGTCCTAGCTTTGGCATTGGGTTGTAGTGCCTTTTCACCTTGGTCAGGCAGAACGCTGGAGTCGCTTGACCCTCAGAGAAGCAGTCACCATGGAATTGCTACAGACCGGTGGGATCTACAACATACGCCTGCGCAGCAGGTAGCTGCAGGGTGTCTCACGGGACCTCTACCCCAATTCCTCCAGCCCCTTGGTTTGGAAGAAGGTGAGCTAAGGGAAGAGGGGTGGGAAATCCTTGTTTTCCCCAGGTCATAACCAGCACAAGGATTGCTATTTTAAATGAGTTCGCAAGACTGGAAATAAGTATTCTTCAGACATGTTCAGAGAAGAAAGTGCTGCTCCTGTAGATGACACATGGGCTTCTACACCAAAACACTCTCTTAATCAAACTATGGCAAAATCAGCTACTCTTCAAAATGAACACTCAGCTGATGCAATATCTTATTCCAAATTCTTACCACAACATCATTATCTTACAGCTGATGTTGATGGGCTGCATGAGAGTAATATTAGGCTGTTTCATGCCAAATCAGCACCTTCAGCAACGTTTTTTCATGGAATGAGGCAAGACAAATTTATTTTCATTATCAGAACATTAGAAATCCTTGTATTATAGTTGCAGGTTTCTCACAAGTCTCCTTGTCTTCCCCTGTATTACAGCCTTTTGGAGCATCCATCATATATGGAAGTTTCTTGCAACTAGCCCCACAATTATTCTGGCAAACTCCACAATGTACACAAAGGTCACTTTGTGGTTTTGGAAATGCAGCCACTCATCAGTGGTAGCACAACATACCTGTTATTAACAGACAGCAAAATCACTGAAAATGATTAACCAAGTGTATCCCACAGAACACAGTACTGCAGACACGGAGAGAGACTTCTTGGTAGCAGGCATATTTTATAGCTTCAAATTCATTAAAATGGAAGGGTAAGCATCTGCTCTTTTCAGATTCACATGCACCATTTGCAAAGTATGACAATTAGTAAAAGTAGAATGGCTCTTTCAGACCTACTATATTTAATTAACTGACAACAGATTTGCATATCCACATTATTATTCTCAGCACAAGATGGTGAATACAATGCAGATAGCTATTACTTCTCAGAAAGCCAAGACAGAAATTCTTCTGGCAGATTAACAGAACAATGTCTAATAAACCTACTAATTTCTAAACTTCAAACTGACTAGGGAAATTTTTATTTTAATCTTGTAAGCTCTTTTCTATAGCTCTTCAAGAAAACATACTTTGCCAGTGAGAACCTATTTCAAATATTTTCCCAGCTAAATGTTATCCAGATACCATCAAAACAGTGTATTAACTTAATCTCTTGCTTAGATCAACTAATTAATAAATCAAATTCATATGAAAAAGACCAGGAACTCAAAAGGCCTTTAAAAGCAGGACATTTAGACCCAAAACGAGTTCTGCACTTGAACAGGAACTCTGTTCTCCAAAATAGGAGGGGAGACGACCCAACGGATTACCTTTGGCTGCGCAGAAGCACTGCTGCCTTGTGTTTCGAAGGGAAGGGGACACATATCTTCACCTTACCCCACTCAGTAGCCTACTGTCATGACAAGACTAGGGGTTAAGTTTCTCAAGAGATAATAGGGAGTCACAAAACTCATCCCACAGTCAGGGTGGAAAATCTCAGTCTCCCTCACACTATTCTTTACACCCACTTGGTTTTCCTCCCTTTCCTGACACACCAAGCAGAGCTGAATATCATAAGGCTCGATTGTACATCATCTGTTTTGAAGCACTTGGCTTGGTATTTTTGACAGATAAAATAATGGAAAGATCCATTTCTCCATGACACTCAGAATCTTGTTACCCATCTCTTCCACTTTGGTTGTTTGTGTATACAGTGCAACACAGCATGAGTCACACAGCAATCCCAATACTGTGACTTCTGCTTTTGCTAGCCAGCAGCCTCTTTACCAGCTCTAAAAATTCCATTAGATTCTGTGATACTGGGCTTTAATAATTCAGAGTCCTGATTAGTGAGCCAGCAGAATGCCATACCTGAACAAAGACCATCTGGTACATTACTGGTGGATCTTACCTTAAGAAATGACCATTTCCTGGTGCTCCTGCAGGATAAGTGGTATTTTACAATGTAGCTAATGTTGCATTTAGAAAGGGGAAATCCTTTGTAGGTCTCCTGCTGTTGCACCAGAAAAAAATTCCACCTAATACAGCCTTTCTCCAAATAATCATCTGTGTTTACTGTATCCCATACTTTCATTTACATTGCAAGTTGGGTCTGCATTATTTTTTCACCTGAGTGAAAAGCTGATTGATCAAGTGGACCAACAGACATCGGAGCTCTCGAACCTGGTGCAAAAGATGTCTGATCATGATGCTGGACCTGATCTGCCCCACTGGACTCAGGTATTCTCACTTTGCTGCCAATATCCGATGTAGACCTGTGCATTAAGAAAGAAAAAAAGTAGAAACTTTTGTCATTCCAACTGACAGATCAGATTCATAGCCACATACGTGCCTATTAGCTACAGTATGACAAGCCAGCTAGGTACGAACTGTCTGATCTTGCTCCAGCATGACAGTAGCTTGGATAACAAATGGAGAACAGTAAGTCTGGAGAAGTCTGAGGACAACTTCTTCAGCCTAGTCGCTGCTTTGCCAAAGCATTTTATTACCATTGCACAGAGCCTTCAGTTGCTGCTTCAAACAAACACCTGTGACATGCAACACAAAAACTAGAGCCTTTCAATCGTTCATCAGCACAAGACTATATACAAATACCATATTACTACAGTATATATGACATAGTATCTTATAGTAGGAGACTACTATACTAAATAACATTAACTGCACTTGGAAAGTACTAACATCTTTTGAAATGGTGTGTCCTAGTTGCTTTAGAGCTAAAACTTAATGGATGAACAAGAATATGACAACAGACATGTCTATATCTTGAGTGTTTGGACACAGTTACGGTATCATTAGCAGCCACTTGGAAAAGTTCCCAGTGCTCCACAGTGACTCCCAGCAGGCCTGCGGTGCCTTGGATGGCGGCTGGCACCAGCAGTACCCACCAGCACAGCACTGAAAACCAAACGAGTTTGTCCACCACAGAAGTGTAAGAATTCCTTGCAGTGCATTTTATACAGTGCCTTCCTGTGAGGAAGAGGCAAAATGTATGCACTGAGCTAAGGCAATCAGGCTTTTGCATGCATCTGGCTTCAGAAATGCAGCTATGAGATACCTGAAAGCTGGGCAGAAATCCTCAGGGTCGGGCTACTGAGAAACAGCTTATAATTCATAAATATCCTGCTGCAAGCCCTTACCAGGGAGAATGACAGCGTGAATTGTCTACCACGCACCTGCCATACAATACACCATTATGTGCATTGAGGCAAAGTGTGTTTTAAAAGAAATCTGAGCCTGGATTTCCTGATTTTATTGAAACTGATTAGCTAACAGAAGAGAAAATTCACTCTGATTCCTTTCCTTTTAGTGTTACAATGAAATAAATCCAAATGTGTTTCTAATTTCACGAATGTGTCTTTACAATCGGCTTGTAAGCGCCCCTTCAGGGTTCTTATTATAGTTCTTATTACAACAGTGGGTTTGAGAGATCAACCCTGAAATAAAACAACAGATAAATACCTCCTGAGAGAGGCAACAGCCACAGGACCTGTTCTGGGAGGGACAGGAGGAGGAGGAGAACCCATTACCATCTCAGGAAGCTGAGAAAATCTGTAAGCCTGTAAAGCAGAAAAATATTTTCTGAAACACCATTAGGTCCCAGTTAAAAAATAAAAGAAAGTCAGAAATTCAATACCTGCTTCACACACCAGCCCACACAAAGTAACTTTTTGCAGCCTCAACAGTAACTGCATTTTATTTGAGAATTTACAGTGCTTGGGGGGTTTTAGGGTGTGGACAAAAACCTGAACAAATTAGTTCAGAGCAAAGATGAAGTCTAATTAAAATAAAACGTATTAAACACCGTCTGTGCCATTTGTAACCTTGCTGGCAAAGCAGACCTATTATGATTATGTGAACAGCTGCTTTGGACCCACAGGAAAAAGATCTCAGTATTTTCACTTCCTCCAGAAACAAGGTAAAGATTCAGAAAACATCCTCAGAGCAGCACCTAGTGAAGCTGCCTGTGATGTGAGCAATGCGTATTTCAACCTCTTCCTTTCAGCCTTGAAGAGGTGACAAGAACATTCTTCACAAAAACCCCAAGCTCTGTACCTTTCTAAAGCAACAACAAAGGTCCCAAACAGTTCTGAAAAAGCAGAGTAATTCAGAGGAACACAGGACCAACCCACTAAGTCACATCTAAATTAAGTATCTTGCTCATATTAATTCTGGATTTCATCACTAATACATGTGAAGGGTGAGTAATTGTGTGCATGAAACCCACGGTGTCCGAGAAATGACATGTAGGACAAAATTTCTCTTGTAAATTCTTTGTACTACTACAGATTAGGGGTCATAAATTTTGCTAAATATACTTAAATACAGAGGGATGATATTTCTCTAGTACTTCATTGACACTTTTCTTCACCACATTGTGGGTTTGCTTTTTTTTTTTTAATTAGACTTCTATTGACAAAGCTTCAGAGCAATGCACAGGATTAAAGATGAGATCAAAGCAATAGCGAATAACAAATCATGGAGGGCTGTCCAGTATCAAGACGTAGGCATTTTGACAAAAACTAGAGTCCAATCATGGTACTTTGGCCTCTAAACAAGAGTTCCCTGATTTAGCCAGAGAAGCTCCCTCCACAAACAGCAGAGAAAGCTAAAAATGCATTACCAGGGGATGAGTCACGCTTGATCTGCCTGCAGAAAGGGCCTACAGGATTTACATGATTAGCTCTGGCTTAACACCTACATTTAGGTTTGAATTTGGCAATGTAAATCCCACACTAAATATCAAAAACCACCATCTTTCGTAATCATATTTAAAAATTACACATTTAGACAGTGTTCCAATACCTTCTTTCTCAAACAGATGCAAAACCAGGTTAACACAGAGGAAGGGCAACTTATCAAATACTGCCTTTTGATGTCAGTGACTCTAAGGGAAAAGCAATTCCAGACCAAGCGTCTTTCCCCCATCCCTCACTGCCACCCCCTTCCCTTTTAAAGCAGGGCAGAGTCCCTCAAAGGCACGTCTATGAAAATAATTTTTCCTTTCATGCCACCTACAAAGTCTCCTAATATTTACTTTCACCATGCTACAATGGTATTTAAAAAGTATTTCTATATTTAGTTGGGAAAAAAAATCTTAAAAAGCAATATCACGTTTCCTAGCCAGGGGTTGGAAATACCGATTTTTAATGAAAGAACTGTATAGAAAAAACAAATGCTATTTGCATCAAAGAAAGCCTCATATAGATTTCTCCTAATAGCAGTGGACTTGAAATGGTCTGCAATGCCTCTTCTGCATCTGAAAAGCTGGCAGTGCTCTCGCAAGCTGACCTGAATGCTTCCTTCTGGCTCCACAAGCCTTTCACCCCACATCTTGCTATCAGCATGTGTTTGTACCCAGTATGAAATTCTTCCCCCCCATTTTAAAGGAACAGCACATGAGCCGATGTTTCAGCGTGGTTGGTGACTCCAGATACTGTTTGACAGGTCAGACGGAGACACAGAGGTACATTGGGGTTTCTCTTGTGCGTTAGTGGATATGCTATGGAACGTGGACATCAAAGGAGGCATTTTAAGGGATCACAAAGAACAGCTCACAAACATGCTGTGACTTATGCTGAAAATTTTAAGGAAAAACGTAAAATAGAAAATCAAAGCACTTATTTTGCTGCTTATATAGAAGAGGAACAATTTTCAGTGAGTGGCAATATATTGCTAATGGCTGGGCAGAGGGAATCCTCTTAAGGTGAAAAATCCTGTTAAAAGATATGTTACACCATGGTGAGGAACAGCCAGTCCTCTTTGTGCTGAGCTTCCAGAGACACCAAAACAGTTACAAAGGGGAATTCCAATAAAATGTCTAGAATTTCTCCAATGGGTTGGAGCATTAGTGTTTTCATGCATGCAACACAAATGGGAAAAAAATGTTCAGAGGCTAAATTAAACCGAGGTTTTACTATAGAGGCCTGTTACAGATGCAGATGAGCCGTTAGGTTCTAGGCCAACCGGCATGATTGTAGAAACAAAGTCACTTCAGTGCAATTCACACTGTTTTAAATCCAATCAGAAAAAACCCAAACCAGCTGATTTCACAGCAAATTTGCCTAATTTTATTCTTCAGAATGAGTTTATCCTTTAAAAAAAAAAAAGTCGCAGCACTTTTGTTGTTCACCAAAAAAACTCGACCAAAACCCAAAACAACCTAAAAAAGAGAAACATTCTGCATGTATTCCAAACTCTATTTTGTTAAAATGTGAGGACTCGTATAATACAAAGGGTGTAACAGTCATTGGCAGAAGTAATCAAACTTGAGATTCAGGACAGACTGCACAGGTCCCAGACGGCAGACCCCATGCCACTCTTTCAGGAAGAAATGCCAGTGAAGGTACCTGTTATGACTCAAACACTGACCATTTCAAAAGCAAACCAGTGAAGAATTTGAAAAAGCAATAGGTGCAGTGTAGCAGAGAAACATCAGCCTTTGGGCCCAGGAGACATACAACCCAACCCTCTGGAAGGTAAGGTCCAGCCACCAGCAGACACCTGCACCAGTGTCTTCTACAACCCACAAAAGTCTAAGGTACCGCCTGTTGGGATGCAGGAAAGAAAAGTTAAATCAGCACACGCTTAGACTAAAGTCTAAAGGAAAAACTTTACATTTCACTTTAAGGCTACATTTCCCGGTTGCAGTATTAAAATATTTTTATCACTTCTAACTTACAAATTTGTCTTGGGTGAAATTCTTCAATGTTGCTTTCTGATTACAGAAATATCCATCTCCTTATGTCTCACCATAGGAATTTAAAGGGTTGTGTCTCTGCATACTCATTGAATCATTTAACTGATTATTAAATGGCAAACCAGGAATAATGCACATATCCATTTCAGCTAGATTTGGGTTTGCTTTGCTAGCTGACCTGTTTTGTACTGTAGTTTAGTAACTGTTACTGGAAGTGGCTGAACTTTAGTAAAATACTCTCGCTTTACCTCTGTTAAATGAAAGGAAGTGAAGAGAAGCTGAGGATATGTTACCAGTGACTCAGCCTGCAAGCATGTCCATCAGTGCCTGCTGGACGGTGCTGGGTCTCACCTTGGGACACAGAGCTCTGTCACTCTAACTCCTTTTTCCAGAGCACTAAGGAGAGATGGGAACTGATCCAGCCTTGTAACAAAGAGGGTTTTTTTCCCCTGGCCATAGCCCTCTGCTCAACTCAGCTGTGTGAATTTCCAAAACACTAACATGACCTGCCACAGCACAACTCCAGCAGTCAGGCTTGCGTTATACACACGAGCTATAACTCCATCCTTCGGTCGCAGCATACCAGCTGGATGACGAGGACCCAGCCAAGTGTTGCTCATTCCATTTCTGGAGGCTCCAGAACAACACTAAGAGCTTGCATTTTACTAGCTTTTCTCTGCCAGCAGAAGGCACGAGCCCCATATGAAGGAATTCTGTTATCACAGCTCACCCCCAGGCAGTTTGGCAAACAGGCATTCCCTCGCAAGAGCTACAGATAATTTAGGTATTAATGTCAGCTTGTAAAAAAAACCAAAAAAAAACAAAAAAACCCCAAACAAACAACAAAACAACACAGAAGGCCTCAGAAGGGAAAAGAAAAAGGAATAGGAAAAAGAAGATGCATGCATGCTCTGAAGAGATAAACAACTGTTTGACAGTGGGACTAGCCAAGAAGTTGACGGCAAAAAAAATCAAAGGTCCACAACTTGGAGGAGACCTGAAGTAACATAGACCTGAAGAGTGGTTCTGATACCCCTGAAAGGATATGGCACAAATACTTCGCAACAGAGACGAACCCTGAGATGGATATATGCATGCATATTTTTTGCCGTTTTGCCTCAGTCAGTTTACCATTTGTGCTTTATAAAGGTAGAGCATGCCTGTACAGTGCTTATGCAGCACTTCTACTGCCTATCAAATGCCTTTGCAATAGGTTTCATAAAACCTAAATATGGACTCAAGTTACTGGAAAGTTTGTGGGTTGTTGTAAAAAGTTTATTCTCATGTAACTGGACTGCGAAGAGCCAGATCTCAGAAGAGAGTGATGAACCGAAGACCTTTATACTTGCCTTGTGGCTTTACCATTGGGTCTTTAAATAATATCTGCATCTGAGCAGGCAAAATGCTCTTGAATCCAGATTACAAATTATAATAGCATTATTAATGTTTACTTTTAATTGCCCCTAAGAAGTGAATTTTAAGAAAGGGCAAAAATGAATAATTTTTGGTTTGCAGAGGTAGCATCCTGCCCCATAGAACAAACATCCCAGTGCTCAGGTACCTCTCATCCCCAAAGCTGCCGGAGACTGCTCACCCACCCCTCAAGCTCAGTGAGCCAGGACACCTTCTCTACATGTCCGCCAGCCCACTCCCGAGCACTCCCCATCACAGCATCTCCCCCAGAGCTGCCAAGCAAAGGCATCGTGGGCAAGCAAACAGCTGCTAAGGTGCTGAGAGCAGTAATTCCACATTTTCCCTACCCACAGATCACACGTCTCAGCTGCATATT
This sequence comes from Falco punctatus, assembly GCF_963210335.1. NCBI lineage: Eukaryota > Metazoa > Chordata > Aves > Falconiformes > Falconidae > Falco > Falco punctatus. The sequence continues at coordinate 26,672,399 of NC_137590.1, read as the reverse complement.
TTCAATTCCAGTCCTCCATCCCCATTTGAGAACAAACCAGTAAATTGTGTGGTTAAAGTACAGCTTATATTTGTGAAACTGATACACAGAAAACTATGAATTAACAGCCCTTATCCAAAGCCTGGCAGCCTGTGTCTATCCTAACCTGTGCCAATCAACTACCTCCAGGGAATTTTTTAACACTACCTTCAAAATGCCAGAAAGATAAGCAAGTGCTTCAGGTCTTAAACACACAGATGATTTAGAAGAGTAATAAGTCTTAGAAAGAAAACAGTGAAGCACTCACCAAAAATGTTTGGCTATTACATTTTTTAAAAAAACTGTTGCCATATGACATTTTTAATTTCATTTTAGAAAGACTCTCTGAGGTGTCAAAGCAATTTGACTACCCATTAGCTGTCTTTTAAGCTTGTAATCAAATTCTAACCATAAAATACAATTATATGGTCTATGAAGTTCATTGGACCAATTTCAAAGTGCCAGAAATAACCTTTAGCACGGTTTAAATAGCACCAGCCTGAACCTTTGCAGGCAGTGGCACTGGCTTTCAGATACGCTCAGAATAGTTCAGAAGCAGCACCCCTTAATGTATTTTTTATTATCACGGAAGGAAGTCATAGTGATAGCTATTTTGAACTGAGGACATTTTTCTGCATTACCCTTTTATTCCAAGCAGAGTAAGGGACTCAATTTGAAATGCATTCTTTCAAAGAAATGTTTGTTTCCAACCAAAAGCCTTAAAAAGAACAACTTTTTACACTGATATCGATGGGCTATTTCTCACCTGAAAGCAATCTTCCCCGGTTTAGATTTGTATCTGACATATAAGAAGGAAAATACGTTGTCGAGTTTCACAATACAATATGTGGAAATTCAGGGGTAGTTTCACATGCTGAGGGTGCATGCAGTGCTCCCGTGACTGCTAGCTACAAACCTATAGAATTCCATTAACAATTTCCACCCACGGATTTAAGTTCTTAATTCATTTATTATTTCTCTGAGGTAAAGACATGTAAGCCGCAATCGGAAGCTAGAAAGTAGAGGACAGAGTGACTTACATAAGGTCAACCAAGAAACCCGTGGAATCAAGCCCTCTGGAGCCCCAGGTCTATAGCTGTGACTGCAAGGCTGACAGTAACAGCCCACGTTTCAGGTCATTGATTTTTACACTTGGTTCACTCTTGCGATGATGCTCTTCAATGACGGGCCTCATGCAGAACTGTTGAGTGCTTCATACCCAGCTGCCTCCATAGCTGTTCTACAAAACCAGATTGCTTCCCAGTATGCACTCGTGAATAGGAGGAGGCAGACAAACAGGTTCTTGACCTGTTGAACAGCCTGGAGCTCAGTGCAGCCTATTCTTTCAAGCACAATTTAGACAAGACAACCTTGCTGCTAAAGTAGGTACTGAGTCTTCCTGCAAGAGATGAGTATGGGTAAGCATACATACATCCAGCCCGCTACACATACATATTTACTGTAGGCATGGCTTCACATCTGGTTTTAAGCACAGAAACAGGGCTACTCCTTTTAAAAAAAAAAAAAGTGTCTCAGAGTAGAAATATCTTTATGACGTTACAGTGTACTAAAGAGAAGTTTCACTTACTGGTCTTGGTAAACTGTACTGATACATTTCTGGTCTGTAAGTGGGTACCCACTGTACCCCCCCTCTAGGTCGGGTCATGGTACCAGGAGCACTGGTCACAACCTCTGAGTAGGGCAAGTGCGGTGCTGAGCTGTACGCCTCCTGCCTGCTCTGTCCTCCGTGGCCCGCAGAGGCCAGGCTGAAAGCCTCTTCCAAGAGCATATGCATCTGCTGGCGAACCTCATCAATGGAGGGCTGAGAACTTAAAGTTGAGGTCTCCGAGTGGCCTTTAGCCTGACGGGACCTGGTGTAACTCCGAGGCTCGTTGACACGGTCAACATTTGTTTCTTCTATAATTTCAGGCTCAGTCTGTTGGATGGAATAAAAGCACGTATACATAAAAAGCTTTACAAGACAGTATTTGTGCTGCTTCATACAAAACATTCTCAAACACAGATGTAACATACACAAAGTCAGGAATTGTGACAATATAGACACATGACAAATATTGCAAAGGAGTGATATGATGCAGGCGAGTACAATAGCCTTTTATATGCTACATTGTTTGCTGCGAAAACTAGCAGGGACACTCAATTAAATCGTCAGTGATTCACGTCAAAACAATTAGAATTAATGTTTAAATTATTTTCTTGGTATCAATGGGAGTACAACTGTGCCAGGAGGAGTGTGGCTTCCTAAATAGTACCATCACTACGAGGGACCCCTTACAAGGGACCACTTGTTACAGCTACAGAGACTGAAATAGTTTTGTCCCTTCTCACACATTAAGATTTCAGAAGAATTAAACTTCAAGAGTTTTTCTGAACTTTCTAACCCAGTGAGGACCACTAACAAGGCCACCAGAAATTACGATGTGTCCCTTGCAGAAATTATCCTAAACCAGCTCAGTTGCCTTACCTAGCCACTGCACACTAGTTACACAGCAATTTATCCCAAACTAATGTGTAAACAGTGAATGAAGCACATACTCTACTGAGCAGATGGTACTTGGGCAGCTTAACTTGAAGAGTTACTTCTAGGGTAATTCCTTCTGCAGAGAAGTACAAACAGAAATCACCCCCCCCTGTTTTTTTTTGCTTGTAACTCCAAGACAGAAAAAAAATCATCATATTGTAAGAACTTGACAGTGAAATGCCTAACAATCCATTTTCTGTAAGATTAGTTTTACAGCCTATAGTTTTAAAAAATACATTTTAAACAGGCAACCTGAAAAAGCAACCATTTCCTTATAATTCTTTAAATATCAGTATAATGTATTTAAGATGCTAGGATAAGTGGAATGAAAAATAGGATATGTACCTCCTCCTATATATAGCATGTGGTTAGAATTGTGTTAGCATTTTAAATAGCCACAAATAAAAGAATACAACAAGACGTTCTTATTTATAATTCCAGCACTATCCTGGTAATTTGAGTCCTCTGTAGCTCCTACTGTGGCATACTTTTTTTTCCATGTAATAGTGCTTTTCTACACCTGACTAAATAAGCAGCTGGGCCGCCAACCTTTTGCAAACTACATATGGCCATAGGTACTATAGGACAATCATAGTATGTATTTCTTCATTTGCAGAGGAAAATATCAAACTGACTTTCTTTTTCAGTTATCAGCCATTCAGAGAAGAGTTACGTGGTTAGCCTAAAGACTGGCAATAAATTTAAATAAAAGATCTTAATTTGTTTTCTCTTAGCTGTTACAAGTATAGCTATTATCTTGCTACTTAATGAAAATACAGCATTGAAAAAGGAAAATTAAGGCAATAATTAATCATTTGCATACTAGAGTTTAACCATAATTTATATGGTTATAGTTTTACAGTATATTATCCAAATTCAAAACCACAAACCCAGCTTCAGGCTTCCTAAGTGGCAAACACATCAGATTGGGGGAGAAGCAATGTAACTGCACAGTTATCGTAAGCTGAACAACTCTGTAGGAAATATACAACTAAATAGTTTCCCTGAATTTTCTTCCTGCATTTGGATTCTGTTGTTACAGTAAATAAAAATCAGATAAGTTTTAGAAGCCCGACTATAAAATGCAATGGTAGTTCGCATAAGCACAACCAAAGAGCCTCTGAAATTATATTGTCCCAACTGGATGATTAATAAAGATGGTTCTATTTCCTCATGCCTGTAAAAATGTCAGCAAATGGAATCCCACAAGAGACCTATTAGTACCCAATGCTGAAATAAATCAGGTTCCCTACTACAGCTCCTTGGAGAAGCCATTAGACCTCTACAGAACGTCTAAAATATATCGTATGAATAAAGGATGCATGTTAACAGTCAGCATTAAGTCAGCGTTGATTTATCAATATAAAAGTTGACATGAAGATTTTAGAGGAGACTGGTGATCATTACTTTTCATCAAGCTTTAGAATTTATTTCAATCCATCCTATCACTTTCTGATGTATGTCAGTTGCTTTCCTATCAATTGAAAAATGTAAGTATCATAAACAGATGCCATTATAAAAATCCACATATTGTTCATACATAGTTACTGTACAATACAAGGAATGAATTACATGAAGGAGGAAAAGAAAATCCTGTACCAAGAGACAGACTTTGCACACTTCTGGCAAAACTCTGCTGCCGCAACTGTGTCAAATTCTTCATGTGAACATTAATCCATAAGCTTTTTGAGGAGTCGCAAAATTTAACTATATCAATAAAATTATACCAGTAAATTCTTTTGAATATTGATCTCTTAGCTATGTACAAGGTCATTTTCTTCCTCTTACACAAAAACCAGCCTACATATTTTCTGCCCTAGTATAAAGCTCATTAGCAGTCTAAAGGTTCTAGAATCTCGTTATACCATTTGGTCTACTCACAATTGTCTGTGAACATGTTGGAAATAACAAACTTGTTAATAAAGTCTCCTTAATCTACTTCCTAGGTGAGGGTGACGTCAATAAACCCCGTTGGGGTTATTTACAATTGAAAGATAGGTAATGTTCAATAATAATCCATTTTTAAAAGGTGCTGTAAAGGCAAATAATATACTCAGAACATCAAACAGTAGAATGCATGCTCCAATAAAAAAACAAAAAGCTACTTAATCTATATGGACAGGTAGGTAGCTGTTGACCTTCTACCCTGACTAAGTTTTAGCTCTAAGAAACAGAACCATGATTCAGAAAAATATAACAAAAAAATCATCATAGGGAATCTTTTCAGAATTTAGAAAAAAATATATTTTTAGAAAACCATAATTGAAATACTAGAAAGTTGTTTTGTAAGGGGAACCAGAAATACATAAATAACAAATTAGTACTGTGGAATGGCAGATTTCTGAGTTCTTACTTCCCTCTCATATTTGAAAATCAAAGCTAAAATCATGCAGATCATAAATTCTCATTATTTGGTTATGCATATTAGTATAGCAGTTCTTAAGGAGTTTTCTTAAAGAATCCAGGGGATTTTAGTCTCTTTTCTCAAAAATAAAAAAATTAAAAAAACGTATACTGTTGGGAAGATAAAACTCAAGAGATAACCTGGGCATACTGGTAACAGCTCAAACCCGAAGATAACATGAGCCATTTGAGCCATAAATTTAATTATCCAGAACTGCTCATAAAATAAGAATTTCACTGGTAGGACTTGCTGAATAGCATACTGAGAGGAAGAGGTGAGCAGGAGTCAAGAAGGTTGGAACCTTTAGAACGACAAAGTGGATGTCAAAAAATGGTACCAGATGTTACTAGAAAGATGTAAGATTTGGCACACAAACCAGCCCTTGTTCAGAGCCTGCCCTTTTCCACCCATTTTCAGAAGTCAGGTTTCCAGAGGTGTTTAGTTGCATCACTTGTGAGATCCATCTGAATTGCATACATAAATATAGATTTAGGTGGCCGCCCATGGGTATCCTGGGAGATTGAGCCTGAGCAGCCTCCAACAGGAGGGAGGAAGAGCAGCCCACGCTGCAAGCTGAGGCTTGGGAACTAAATTTCAATATCCTGTCCCATTTTCCCTGGCAATTTTCCGCTTTCAGACAGGACACACATTGAGCATGAGAAGAGGTGCGCTACCGTGAACCCGCAGTGCACTGGGCAAAAGGAATTTTATGTAGCTTAGTGGTAAAAAAGACTGTGCCGCAGAGAAGCTCGCTAAAAGAAAGGTGAAAGCAAACTTGCATGTGATGTGCACAGAGCTCAGAGTTTGTAATTATTTTAGGACATTTCAGAGTCTGCATAAATTCATTAATCTACTTTCAAGGTTTTTAAGAAAATTTCTTTAAAATCTACATTGTATATACTATACGCAATACATTAAAATATATTTTTAAAATCTTCTAACTATGGCATATTAATTTTGAACTAAGAGCAGGAGGCCATGCCTGCTCCCAGAGTATTTTCTACATTAATTTCAGGAAAATATCACCTATGAAAAACTAATTTTTTTAGCATTTTAAAAAGAATCCCTTGCTTTCTTGAAGGATACAATCTTCAGGATACTGAGGGAAGGCTGGCTTGACAGTGGTTTTATCTAAGAAAGCTCAAAAAAAAAAGGGGGGAGACCTTTTTGCACAATGAAAAACCTATTTCAACAGGTTATACCTTTCTTCTTGCAACTATAGGTTCTAATGCCTCAAAGCAGTGAACTAGTCATCCCACTTCCATGGCGCCACGTGACTCATGCGCCCTGATGGGAAGTGTCCAAATGCAGGAAATAATTTAAGAAACATGACATTACAACATGCCCCAAAGAATTCTGCCAAAGGTTTAAACTTCCCTGAACACAACCCCTGACCTCGGTACTTTCCTTCATCTTGCTAAAACACACCCTGGAAGCTGAGACAGTTGGCAATTAAGCCCCCCCCTGCAATGCTTGTCACCTACAGAGTTTGGAGGATGAATTGGAGGATGAACAATCACCAAATGAACTCCATTTCCCAGAACAGTTTAGACCTTTGCTAGGGACTGATCTTCACGGATGGCTGAGATGCAGCATTTTCTACACGTGATGAAGGATTGACAAAGTCTGCATTACCCCAGCGGAAGGGCTGGTTTTATCCTCATTCTGGATCCACGCAACATCAGCTTGTGCCCAGTGTGTGTTCAGACTGCGCAAGACAATTTCTCTGCCCTGTGTTGGCTGCGTGAGTCCCTTGGACCATAAACCAGCATCTCTTCTGGCTGGTTTTGACATTTCCCTATGCAAAACTCTGCCAGGTTCTGAGGTAGTAAGAGGACAATATCTGTTCCTGTGGGATTTCCACAAAGCGCTGACATCTGGACTTCAAAGAAATTCCCAGAGGTTGGTTGTTCAACCTTCTGAACCAAGAGAGCAGCACCAGGGTACAGAACAAACAGAGGATTTTAATTGCAATGAAAAAACCCTCACTATCATGTAAGTGGCTGCACACTTAGAGCTATCTAAACTCAAAATTCAATACTTTGGCAAATAATGGGTTTCAGGGCAAAGGTTTTGTTTGCATGTCAGACTGTAAATTGATGTACAGCTACTAAGTAAGTGAAGGATCTGTGCTCTGAGTATCCTGAGCTTCTTTCAGGATGCTTAGTGCACATAAAGTACTGTAAAGTTAAATACCCAATGGTACTCTGGCTTGTAGCTTATTGATAGTTACCTGGGTTTAGGAGTAAGTTAAGACTTTGCTGAGCAAATTTCACTGCTAAGTGAAAGTTCTGATAAACTTACATCATATCCACTGTTACGGATTCCACGTCTTGGTCTTTCTCGAGTCACAAGAAGATCCATCTCAGTTTCTCCTGGGCTAGGACTGTTCAAAGACTGCCTGCTTCTGTATACTGAGCTCTTCAGCGGCTGCCTAGAAAACATGAAACAAGAAAAGAGTAAAACAAAAAGAAAAGAAAAAAAACACAGGCAGTAGTTTTCAATACTTACCTTTATTCTAAAATGATGAGGTTCATAACAGGACCACTTTTTTTTTTTTCTTTCTTTGTATATGAAGATGCTAGAAATCAGTACCATTATTAAGAGATCATTAATTTTGTTTATTGTTAAAGAAAATAAAGCTACGTAAAAAACATGGAGATCATATGTGGGAGCTTATCAAATGAAATGTGTCCCAGGAAGATATCAGAACCCTTTTAACCTCAGCCGATATGATTTAAATTCATAAAAAATAAACAGGTGCTATTATAAAAAAAAATAAATATTTGGACCTTCCACACACTCAAATGGGGAGCAGAGATCTTGCTTGCTGATCCTGAGCGACAAGAGGGAAGCAGAATAACATTCCACCGCAACAAACACCCAGCAAAGTGAACAGGAAGAGAGACAGGAGTGGGAGGGAACTGCCTGCATGCTGCTGTTTTTAAATGCCCTGTTTGATAACTGCCCGCAGCTCGGAGAGCCATACTCCCTGGGGTTAAGCCACTTCCAGCATAGCTCTGAGCAGCACTGGGGCAAAGGCATCCCTAGGTGTGCAGCTTTCGTCCCTGTGTGCTCAGAAGCAAGGGGAAGCAAGTGTAATAGAAAGACAGCACATAAATCACTACCCGAAATATCCTGTAATCCTTTCAATGCAACTGTTTCTTCCCTTGTTATTGGCTATACAAAACCAAATAACAGAATTCCTCTGTAAGGTACCGAACATAGCTACATAAACTCTTCAGGAGTGGTGGCCAAATCATGATACAGGAACTTTCGAGCTGCATCTTTTAAGAATCCTACATCTAAACCAGAAGAGTTTAGGAGACATTGTTCTCGTGGTACATCTGGCCATTAGTCATTTTCTTGCCTATCCCAGAGAAGCACTCCTCCCATTGTAGATCAATAACAGATTGAATAATGGCATGCCAGCTTCATTAACACAATAATTACACTCTTGTTAGAGCCTGACATAAAGTTATCCTTGCCTAGCCACGCTATTTTTCTGCTTTTTGCAATTACTCCTGTCAAATATTAAAAGTTGGTCAGACCATCTAACATGTTTGCACGTTGCTTTTTTTGCACGAGGGACCTGATGATGCTCATAGTGAAGTAAGAGAAGTTGCACTATTATGTCTGAATTCACACTTGCAGTCTCAGCTTGCAGTGTATAATTTACACCTGAATACTTTTATCGTGCTATCAGACAGATCCCCAACACGAGCTGGAGCCCACCGGACCAGCCCTGGCTGCTACACACAGTGGACAATAGTACAAGATAGAGCCAAAGTGTAACAACATGGATTTTGAAGTGAACTGATTCTTCAGAGCCTGCACTTCAGTCAGATGGACAGCTATCTATACCTGCCAGGATATATTGTCCCTTCCTCTGGCACTTGAAGCCAGCAGCTCTCAACTAACCCTCACAGACTGACTGGGAACACATTTACTCTTTGTTTCCAAAAGGTCGTCTCCGGTATCTAGCACTACCCAAGCAATCATGTTGTAGTAATGTTGTGGACACACAACATTATTTTGTTCAGTTACTCAGGAGAAAGTAAAAACTTCTTACACTCATCCAAGTACATTTTTACATTAGGAATGTTCAAAAATTACAGCACGTTTTGCCCTTCAATCAAACATTAGCAAAAGATTGCTGCTGTGGTAGGGGGCTCAGCACAGTGGTGGGGCGATTTCAAAGGCAATAAACATCAGTCAGAGCACAACAGCCTGTCAGCCATGATTGATAAGTCTGTGGGAATCAGAAAAAGAGTTGAAAGCAGAAATTTGGAAGGTGGCTATTGAAGGGAGGAGGCTTGGGTGACTTTTCCAACATTACCCTACACTTGCCAGGTAACTTGAGAGAAAAATGCAATGTAGTGCTAAGATTTGATTTAAGGCCAAAAAAATGCTTGCATTAAAATTAAGTGAGCCTGTGGCTGACAGCTCTGTTTGAATTAAGAAGCAGGGTAAAAATAAGGTCTCCAGAGTTTGAAACATAGGGGGTTGCCTGATCTGATTACAGAGATCTACTACAATATTTGAGATACTGAAAAGCTAGCACCATTTCTGTAAGTCACATAAGAGCAAACCTTGTTAAGCAGCTGTTGCATTCAGCAATTACAAAGATTTCATGGTTTAACTTCTCAAGAGCCATCAATGAAATTAAAAGACCACACAGTCCAAATGAATTCACTGATAAGAAGAAAGAATTCTTCAGATATTACAGATTTGGTTAACAGAACTTTTTGCCTTGACAAGATTAGAGCAGCAGAAAATGGTTTGCAGAAATCCAGAAAGGCAGACATTTACATGATCAGACAGGATAAAAGGTAGGACAAAAAAAATATCACTTTCACACTTCTGATTAAACCAAGTACTCAGGCATATGCTTAATTTTAAGGTGACTTTCAAAAACTGATGTGTGACTTTTAATTACAAATCTCTGTGTGCACGTTTGAAATTTCGAAAGGCACTGCCCAAGCAGAAAACAAGCAGAGGTTTTGAAATAAGTTTCCCCTATAAAAATAATATTAAGTAAATTAAAGTATCTTGTCTCGTTTCTTCCAAGACTATACTGTCTGTATCACCAGAAAACGTGGGGAACTAGGTTATGCTAGAGTATAATCAGAGCTGACAATCTTTATGTTCCTACAGTAAAGATCTCTAAAATTTCATATGTGTTTTACAATAGGTCCATAAATACTGAGTTGATGCAGTTGTGATATATTTTCTAAGGGATTCAAATATACAGCTCTCCAATAAATGCAGATTCTTGACCTGATTACAAACTATTAAAGAAATTCCCAGAATAGTGGGTATCATCAGTAATCTTTTTAAAATTGCCTTGAGATTGCCAATTAGCTCATCTTAAAAAGTTTTACTAATGAGAAAGGAGGTATGAACACTAACAACTGGCATCCAAATGGGTTAGCAAGTGCCTTCCAGGAACACAACTGGAACATTTTACAACATTAATTTGACGGTACAGAAGACTCAAAGGTACTAAGGGCACAAAGCTGTTTGTTCTTGAAAAAATCAAATTATTTAGTAGCAGTGTAGTAAATCACTTTTAAATACAATTTAAAACAAATCCAAAATGTAAAGGTGATCTTGAGTAATGTAATCAACTGCATCTTTATTTTCCAATACATTTTGGAAATGTAATAATGTGATATAAGTTAGTGGAATATATACAAAGCAGGAAAGAGTGTAATAGGCCTTTTCCCTAGCAATTTTGAAATCTTTGATTTACACTTAAAGTGATATTATTTTTTTTAAAAAAATGCAATTTTTCAGTTTTTAATTTCTGTAACTAGAATGATATAAACAATGACTCAAAGCAGAAAAAGTCAGAAATCAAATTTTTTCAATTTTTTCCTAACCTAGATTGCTTTAAAAGCAATTTTATTTCATTACAGAAATACAACTGTATTGATTCATTCATCAATAACCAAAACCCACATGACCTTGCAATATTATTCCAGGTTTTCCTCTAGCAGTATGATGTTTTAGCCACCTTATTGTTAGTTAGAAAAATGGAGACAATAATGCTGTAGTGTGTTGCAGCATACCAAGTTCAGTTCCTGGTCCTCATATGGAAATTTTAGCAAAGACTTTGGAATTGGTTTGTTTGCAAACATCTGCAAAGTTCATTAAATGCTTTGTGCCTTTACAAAATGTGTGTCAGAAATGGTTCTTCTCCCTTCCTATGTAGGGATATAGACTATATATTTAACCAGTAAATCCGACAGTCAGCCTTTTACGGTTTAGCTACACAACGACATCATTCCTCCACAGCAGCATACCTGCCTTCATGCAGTTTATATCATGCCAGTGATCACTATCTCAAATAGACTATGGCAGGTTTACACAACACATTAGAAAACACGCAGAAAAAAATGTATTCCAGGACCTTTCAGCACATCGGCACATGAACAAGCAAACGTCAGTATATTTAACAGAAAGCAGATGGCTATCATTAAAGCTTCATGTGTAATGTTTTAAACATTTCCTACGTGGCATGTGACATATGATAAACACCCAAAGTCCTTCACTATACGTACAGCACAGTCATAGCAATGTTTCTACTGTTCCATCTATATGTTCTGGACAACCCGTGCAGACAGAGCAGGACTCCTGTGTGCTGAGGGTTCTGTATCTTACCTTTTCAGTGCACTCAGAGCAGTTTATTCCTCCCTCACTGGAAAGCTGCACAAGGAAACGATGCCCCAAACTCTCCAGCAAGGACATAACATACAATTAAGTTGGCATCTTTTTTCTTCATTGACCTGTGCAACCCTTGGAAATGGCCCACCAAGGGTACTATCCCTCCATCATTTAACTCCAGGCCTGAATAAGTTCATCTGATCACCGCTTTTGCCCATATTCTGAGCCAACACTGCTTTTGTATTCCCCGTTACAGTGTTTTTCATCCCTGTGCCCCAAGGGTAATTGTCACAGCACTCTCCAAACTAGCCAGCTGCAACAAGGTCTTTTGCCATCACATACCATCATACTCTTCAAGCCAGTCCCTCTGCTGCCTTCTCCTAGTCTCTCCTCACCCAGGGCACATGCTCACTCACTCTCTGCTTCTTCCTCCTCTCTCTTCCTTGGCTCCTCTCTCTTTGTTGACTGCCCAACCTCTTAACAGAACCAGCCACAGCTGCACCTTATCTACATCGGCCAACCCACAGCTGTATATTATCAGTGATAATTAACCCAGCTTCATTCCTCTACAGGTAGTTGCTGCAGTTGCACTGTGTGCAGACTGCATCACCACCAATGCTTTGGTTGCAGATGTGATTTATGCTCATAGGAAAACTTTGGTCTGAACTTCTCAGGAGATGGGATACAAGATTGCAACTCCAGGCACGAGGGCCATTTCCAGAGGCTATGTACTCCAGTATCGCTTTTCCTCTCCTGGATCAACTGCTTGCTGGACCCTGATTACAGTAAGAACCAGAGCTCTCATGGTGCAAGGTGCAATGGCAAACGTACACTCTTATAATCCTTCACACCTCTGCCACCCCTAAAGGAAGAGGAACCTGCATACTGTGCCATTCCTGGGGTAAAGACTGGTGTGATCTCCCCTTTTCAATGTGTCAACTTGTCTTTCAGAGAGCGACAGAGCAGGGGACCCACCCACCCACAGCAGGCTCAGGCAGAATCAGCATGTGCACTCCCCCCTCGTTTCTAAAACAGGGAGATTAATACTACTGATGTGCCATCCTCAAGAGACACTGAAGTGTTAATCAAACATTGGTACTGTTACACAATATGCCAGCTTCATGCCACAGATGAGCAAATTATGAATTCCACTGCTAGAGATACAGGAAGATCACCAGAAATGGGTACATACACAATCTTACAGATACTGTCCCTGCAGGACTTACTGAGCCACGGGGACAATGTACTGCTTGGGTTACCTTGTGCTTACTGCAATGGTTATATTCAGATAAAAATAACGACAAAATAATACCACCACTGAACTTTGGAAAAGAACCAATGCAGATGCTAGCTTCCTGGCTTAAGCCCGCCCTCAGTATTAGAAAAAGTGGTAGTAATGCTTTTGATATTTACCGTACTTGGAAAATGACTCGCAAGGTCTTGCAACTGTTCCCTATTTGCAACAGTCTCCTTACTATTTTGTCTTTCCATTACTTTCTTTTTAACCACATTGCAGTTTTACCAGATGACAACCTTTCATAAATCATCACAGGTTATATGAATTTTCTTGATAAAGTAGGAGGGGCCAGCTGACCATGCAACAAGCAGTTGGCTCATTAAGAATGGCCCCTTTGATTCCCTACAACCCCTGGACATCAACTTTCCTCCCAGATGAAGAACTGCACATAAAAAATTCTCACCTGTTCTTAGGCTCAGCAAACGGAGATGAGATATCTGCATCTGGATCCAAAATGTGGTCAAGTTCTTTCTGTTTTTTTTCGTACATCCTTTTTCTCTCTGTCAGCCCCTTGCTGTTATCAGCCTGTGGGAAATCATAGTACCCCTTCCTCTTGGCTTTCAAGCGCAGCTTGTTGCGGTAGTGCTCTATATCAGACTTCTGCTTCAAAGCCTTGTTTACCTAAAAGGCAAAAAGACATTTAAAGGATGGTGCCAGACTGGCTACTTCCAAACGATATTGTCAGAGCGTGTTTGATGCGGTGTATGTGTCATTTTACAGAGCACATTTTTGTACCACACCATGCCATCTGTAAGCAGCGAGGAACTGCAAGTGAACAGAGTTGCTGCATTTTTATGGCTTGACAGATGGTTAAATAATTTTAGCCTAAAAACTATGTACCATTACAACAGTGACTCAGATACACCCACAGAAGAAAAACATCAATGATGTTAGCCAACTGCCATGACCCAACGCCATGCTGGCTTTTGGGTACCATGGGGAGAACTCACTGATGAAAACTCTTCTAGGGTCTCATAAGTACAGAGACATCACCCCTGACCACACAAAAAACTTAAATTAGTCATCACTGATTGCTGGGGAAAAAATTCCAGTGAAATGTCATCATATGTTCCTTTTATTTATATGCTTCCTTACAAATCTTTTATGGGCCCCTGTCAGAGACTGAATCCTTAAATAAAAGGGTGTTTGGTCTGACTTGGTACCGGTCAGCTTTCTCTCCTGTTTCAGGTTGTCAGTTACATGGAAATGAGCAACTTACTTGGGCTTTGTGCTTCTGGAGACAAACTTTACAGTCTTCTCACAAATTTCAAGAAACGTACATACAAGACAGCACACAGCACCAGGAGTGCCATTCCGTTGGCTTACAGAAAATCGATGCTGAAATCTAAATAAGCATTCCTCCGAGTCTGGAAACTATGTGGCACATCAGAGCTTAAAATGCAAGCACTAAATGGAGCACGACAGATTGCTCTAATCCAGGCCCGCACTGGAAGCCTGAAGACATTGTGTTTTACCGTGTCTCTAGCAGCAGCCCTCCCTGTGGCTCTTAAACAGCATCAGAGAGATCATGGCTGATCTTTAAATGACTGTTGCAGTGTGAGTTTGCAAACAAGACACCTCCCTGGCTTGTCCCCATCATGTTTAACAAGTATATAAAAACCTCAGTCCTTTGTAAATGTAGCGGTCTTGATTAAATCTACATCAAAACATGAATAATCATGCAGGTACACTACTGCGTGGACTTTGTCCAGCACCTGGATCAGATGCTTGTGCCGTGCCACCTTGTTCCCAGGAAATAACTGCAGCCTCTGCGTGCAGGCTGCGCAAAGCCATGGTTCTACTGCACCCCTTCCTGCTCCGAATGAGATTTATTCCTCAGTATACAAAGATCAGATTGGCACCCAGATGATCTATATACATTTATGTGGCTCAGAGACAGAATTCATGCAGACAAGGATTTTATTCCACTCTCTGCCTTCGTTACTCGTTTTATTAAAATAAATATAATAGAAGGGTATCGGGAAGGTAGGAATACAGAAAAAAAGCTTCTACCAGTCCTCAACTCTAACAGGCTTAAGAGTGTTCCACCTGTGGATGTAGCCAAGGAAACAGCTAGAGGCGTTAGCAGACAGTCCTTACCTCTCCATTAACGATGGCAGATTCCTGGCTCCGATCTGATGCAGCATGAACAGCAGGTAGTGCCACGGGTTTGATAGCTATCAGCTGTACGGATCCCGAAGAGGTGTCGAAGGGGTCAATGGCAGATTTGGCAATATTATCAAAGAGAATGCCTCCTTCCTCTTCATCGCTTACAGGCACTAAAGCAC
This sequence comes from Falco punctatus, assembly GCF_963210335.1. Taxonomy (NCBI): domain Eukaryota; kingdom Metazoa; phylum Chordata; class Aves; order Falconiformes; family Falconidae; genus Falco; species Falco punctatus. The sequence goes on along the minus strand of NC_137590.1, from coordinate 26,657,181 downwards.
ATCAAACTTACTCAGCATAAAGATGCAGATATTTTACTGCATGGTCAAGGTGAAATACAGCAAGCGTATAGATTAACATTAGTGAACATTAGATTAATAATGTGCTCAGTACACCCAAGGAGCAGACCTGGGAGACCTTTACACTGGAAAAAGATCCCATTAGATTATAAACAACATTATGTATTCCAAGGATTATCTGGCACAACCCCAAAAAAGGTGGATTTCCAACCTGTGCCAATAAGGTGGAAAAAAAAGAGAAAAAGAATGATGCAGAAAATTGTATGAAAACGACAATGACAGCCAAAGTACATCTTTTTTGCTAGGTTTGACATGGAAACACACACATGCCAAGGCATCAGCAGTCATACCTGAACTAACCCAAGAGTGCAGCTTTTTTTGTGTTTTATACTGCAAGAGCATGGGCATTCTCAAAATTTGAAAAACAAACCTACTGATTTTAGCAGAGGTTATTAATGTTAAAAATGCCATCTGTTATAATGAAAGCATTACTGTTGTATGTTAAAAACATACATAAAAAACCGATGGTGTCCAAGTTTATGTTGGTGGTTTTGGGGGTTTTATTTTGCTTTCCTAAGCAGTACTGCAGGTGGCTGTAAAGTTAAACTGCTACCATTTCTTAAAAGGCAGGAGAAAAATTCTGAAAAAAATGCTGAAAAATCCTTAAAATTAAATGGCATGGCGATATATTTTAGTTTTAGATTTCTACATAAATGGGCAGCTCTTTCAACGCAGTTAGGCCCTTTCTCCTCCCCATGTTGTTTGCAAACCTGCATCACCTTGCCAGCTGTTGAATCTTAAACCCTTTAACCTCATTTTGGAATAAAAGAGTGACTCTAAAGTGTGAGCACAAATTCTACAAAGAGATCCTTGCAAACATTTTTGAATAATTATGTTATTAAAGGGAAGAATGTTTGCTCCATCTCCTGACTGACAGGAGCAGAGATCCTTTGCCGAAGAACAAAGAGGTCTGCTCTAAATTTATTTCCTCTGAAAATAAACACTGATTTAATATTTAATCATGGCACAAATTACAATGGACTTGTATATATTGAGCAGTTTAGCCAATGATTTCGGCAAGAAAATATTTGACAGTGGTAACATAAAATATGAACCCACTGAGTAAGCTCATTATCTTTTGGTTTGTACTTAGTGTGGGCTGGAGTTGACACTGCCTGAGCTTTTGACTTGGGTTAAATCACTGTCATTAAATACTGTCCCTTTGGCTCCACAGAACTGTCCAAATGGGATAGAGTCTTTAGTGGGTCTAAAACCCCCTGATCGCTCCTGGGGTTGTTCAAACACTGACTCGGTAAGCTCACCAGAGCGAGTGCATCACAAGCCTGGCTCCCTGAAACAAAGTCCCACCGACGACCAGGACACCAGCCAAATCAGATGAATGAAGAGATCCTTGCCTGTCACAGACTGCCCTTGAACAGCAAGGCATTTACATTGCAATGAGTATAAAAGCGAAGCATGGACCTTCTGCCCTGGGGACATTTTGAATGGGTTCAGTTCTTACGTAAGTCACCAGATGCAGTTCTGGAAGGTGGCTCCTGTCTGTAATTCACTGCTGAAAATTCCACACTGCCCTTACAAGGTACCTCCATTGCAACACAACTATGTCCAAGAGAAAAAAAGTTTGTCTGAGTTGTATTTTTCACCAAAGATGGTCTCTCACAATGATTACGGCTCAGGTGAGCCTGGATAGTATCTCACCAGTGCTCCAGGTACCGGAAAGTTCCAAGAAGTTGTGGAATCCCTTCACCTTGGCTGCCTGTCTCAGCACTTGCCTGAGCCAAGTGTGCCCAAAAACTCTGGCTAAGCATCGACTTGCAAAACATGATTCTTTCCAAACATCCTCTGCATACCCTACTCAAAGCAGAATGCACCAAGAGGTGCAGCTCCATTCCCACCCCAGTGTTCCAGAAAGACTGCGCCTGCTGAGACCACAGCAGCGATCCGAAGGCACCCACAGGCAGCACCACCAGCCAGAGACACCTGGGTCTGCCCAGGCCTCATTTCAGGAACAGAAACCGAGAGTTTTCTTTAATTAAACCAAATTCCTCTGGTTCAAAGAAAAATTAAGGTCAAAGAGAATCAGGAATCACAGGTGACAGCTACTTCTGATGTGGTGTGCTAACACCAAAGAGCACCCTCGGCGTCAGCCTGCTCGTCGGTGAGCACATCTGCATCCGCTGCAGTGCTATCAGCATGGAAATATTAGCTAAATGGGATTAAAAATTGGAAGTCTATTCCATCTTAGCTTCACATGTGTCCATTAACTGGCATTTATAATATAAAAGTAGGGATTTTTTTCCATTGCCCTTTTTTCACCAATGAGCGGTGGATAGTCTGTGATCTGCAGTTACTGGCACACTACTATAGTTTGTGTTGGCAGTGAACCATGAGCAAGTACTATGGGAATTTTAGTATTTGTTCCCACCCATCTCTTTCTGAGAGATTTTACAGCAAGCACTTATAACACATTTGAACCATAGCCACCTCTAAACTTTAAAAAACAAATCAAAGGGAGCTGAGAGAAAACTGGGAGTCCTGAAGGGTTTGTTTCTGGTGTGTCACCCTGCCCTGGGCCAGTTCACCATCTAAACACCTCAGCTGGGTGAGCAACCGATGGGTGCAGGAAACTTCAGAAAATCACCCTGATATTCTTTATAGTCACTCACAGTAAGACACTTGCTTAACAGAAGTAGGAGCACAGATTTAAAGCAATGCTTTTAATCTGTGTTTTTAAGCAGATGCATACCAACACTACTATGGATTCCTTGTTCTAGTCTTGCTTGCACTGTCTGCGTGCACCCATGGTGAGACTTAGAAGATCAGCAGCAGAAATGGGCAAAACCCCAACTTAATCACCTCCTTAACAGTGATTTTCTATCTCTGAAATGTCTTGTGCAAGATATCTCATGCCACACGACACATGATCCATTGAGATTGAATTACTCTTCCTAATCTTCCTGTGACTGAAGTACATGAAGATCTATCCAAAGCAATCATTTATTCAGGTTGAGTGCCAATTGCACTGAAGATCAGCGTGGCACTGGGTTTTTCAAGAGCAGGACCAGCGCTGAAGCTTTATCTCCACATCACTGCAGCTGTTAGCATACAAGATTTGCAGGACTGCAGCTGCTTCAGGGATGCTAGCCTCCCAGTTCTGTGCAGCTCTGCTCTATTTCCAGCCGGCGATGCCAGCAGGTGGTGCTGCCCGCTCATGCCACTGGTGGAATATTCTATTTTATCTAGTTAATAATTTATATTCAAAAAAATAGAAGTTCTACTTTTGTCAGCCTAAGGTTTCGCTACAAAGCACACACAAGACGACTTCTCTCTCTTTCCCTCCACCTTGTCTTTCCTCCCCTGTGCCCAGTCAAAAAGTGTTGGAAGAGGGAAAAAAACAGCTGAAATACTTATCTGTAAACACAGAATAAGGAAATTTAAAGTACCTGTGGATCAGGTAACCTTACGGCAAAATACTTGAAAGAAAGATACGTGCTGTCCCACACAGAGGCAACCATTTGATCAATTCTGGAAGTCCTCAGAAAAAGAACGATATCAATGGAGAAAAACAAAGCCAAAACCTGAGAAACACAGGTAGACGTGCTCTGCCTTTTCTCAGGTCATTCAAGGGAATGCAAACATTGTAACCATACCTATAGTATATACCTATAGTTTGACAAAGAGCAAACTATACCACAGATCTAAAGGATGATCTCCTTAGGAAAGAGCCTGCCTATCAGTTTTTCAAACAGAAATCCTAGCTCCTGAATGTGAATTAATAATTAGGAAATAATTTTAATTTTAGAGAAAATGTTTCTATATAGAAAAAAAATCAGATTTTTTTTACATAATCTAAATCACTCCCTTTGTTAGCTGATTATCTCCAGGAAGGTGTGAACAAGAGCTCTTACATCACTAACGAAGCGCATGCTCCTGGAGGAGTTTATGAGCCTAAAAAAAAATATACAAGTTTCCCAACATCAGTATCTGAACCTATTCAAGACTGAAATACCTCTCTGTAAGAACTGCAGTGTAACAGAGAACATACTTGTGCACACACACACCCCCTTTCCAAACTACACCCAGCTGTGAGACAGCGCAATTTAATTTTTAAATTCATGAATAGCACAAGTATTATACCTTCAGAGAAGGAGACAGCTGCTCACACCTCCTCCTGGATATTATTTTCTCATACACAGTGCCAGGCCATGTGTCTGAGCTGTTGCAGTCCTGGATGTGCCTGAGAGCCCGATATAGGAGCTACCTGAGCAGGTTGCTTGAGATCTCTAAACTGGTATTTATGCATATATATGCAGGGGTTTTATACAACCTTATACATGGGGTGTCTATTCGTCTATTAGTTGCTTGTTTCATTCACTTTTTTAGTGAAATTTTATATAGATTTTTTATATAAGGCTATTTTTAGATATTTATATAGATTATTTTTTTTCTATATGTAAGTCCTTATAAGCAGAAGCAAGGATAGCTCTCTCTGTGGTTATGTCTTCTCCTCCAGCCACACCTGCCTCATCAATTCAAATACCAAAGTCTTTCAAAAGGAGCCTGTGTATTTCATAATGTTTGTAGAGAATCCATCACAGTCCCCTTTTCTCGGCTGGCACTTCTGTAATACCATCCTAGGCATGTTCAATAATTTAAAAAAAAATTATTTACCTGACAAGGATGACAACTACACAAAGAAGATAGGGAAGGCATGAGAACCTTAACAAAAGCCACTTCTTTAATAAAACTCTATGAGTTTTAAAAAGCTTTGCAGAAATTGTACATATGTCATCTTCAATGCTGACGTTAGTGAAAAGTCACAACCATCCAGACTGCCACTGGATCTGATGGCATGAACATCTACACGCTCTTTGCATCGTTGCTTGGATGAAAACTTGTCAGACTCAATTAGTGGCAGAGTAAAGCTCATCCGGAGGGGAAGGCAGATGTGAATTAAGAAATACTTAATTGCACAACCACCTGCAGATCCTGGCTGCTTCAGAGATCTGCTGCAACGGCCACCTTAGCAACACAGAATAAGGTGTTTTCTTGCCATGAGAAAAGCAATAAAAGACTGGCTTGGAGGGGGGTGGGCTCGGAGGGGGGTGGGGGTGGAGGGGAAGCAAGCTGCATTAGCCATGCTGACTTAAGAGTGGCCAAACCAAGTATTTTCCACTGACTTTATGCAAGTCCTACCATGCCTGTGAATACAGCACCCGGGTGGCCCCACTCACGTGGCATGAACAGCTTGGAGTTGCTGCTGTTCTCCCTCTCTCTCCCGGGAAAGAGGCAGTGGAGCACCGGCATCTTTTGCTGTTGTAGGAGCGTGAAGCAGCTCAGAAGTTCACAGAATAGGTTACAACACCCAGCTGCCTCTTGCAAACCAAAACCAAGTGGCGAAAACAGCAAGAAATGGCAGTGGCTACAGCTGAAAGAACAGTCACCAGCAGGATGCTAACAGGGTCACTGTGCTCTCTATATTTAAAACACACACACAAGACAGTGGAAGAAATGGAAGCAGTGTGTGGAAACATTAGGCTATGTCGCACAAGCTGAAATCTTTGGAGAAAAAAAAAAATCAACATGTAAAGCATCTGGGAGGCTCAGAAAGAATTGAATATTGGCTGGTGCCAATAAGTCTGATTTCAGCTGAACAAGTGGATTTTGTTCATTCTTCTTTATAATCCCCTTATGGTTACATGTCAGGAAATTACCCCAGAAAAGCCTAAGAGTTTACTGTGAGGGGGTAAAGAGTTAGATCAAGATCCCCACTAACACCTTCTGGGGCAAATGAAGCTAATACTTCAGGATGAGGCAATGAATACTGAAAAGAACAGAGTCCTCTCCCTACACCATGAACTCTTCCTAGCACTCTGATTTCTCAGCCTTTCAGACACAGGCATCATGAAAGGTAATCATCTCACTGCAGATGTGCACATGCGCTCCAACGCAGTTGTCTGGGTTCCTTCCTTACTGGAAAGGGAGAGGCAAGTACCTCCAGAGCAGAGAGGACTGTCCCAGTGAGCTGTGACCCTCTGAAGTCACTAGAGAGCCTACCCGGTTAGGTTAGATTAGGAAGCCAATTTTAAAGGACCAAACTTTGGCAAGATGAAGCCCCTTCCCAGCCTAACTTGAGTTTCACCCCACCCAGCACAGAAAAAGCAGGTGCAGGATGTTTGCTCAGTTACACCAGATCCTCTAGCTAACTGTCAAAGCAGACTGCTGCATCGCTGCTACTGGATTCAGTTGCTGGTGCCATATTCGGTTTAATTTGAGTCTCTACAGACAACTGCTCAGAAATTCAGAAAAGCTGGCTCTGATGCTAGGCTGCCACATCAGCCTGTGAAAACCGGTGGTCTGCACTTCTGTAGAGTAAAGGCGGCAGCGTGTCATAGTTGGGCTGAGTTACATCCAAAAATCCCTTTGATTTTAGCTAAGCGAATAATACAGCCAAGTTTTCCTCCCCAGTACTTTGTTCCTGCAGGCACCTGACTTTCAGATATTCCTACAAAAAAAAAAAAAAAAACAGAAGGAAAAGAGAATTAAAAATTTATATGACAGCTTTTGCCTGGACAGAGAAAACCAGAGTCTTAAAGATGGATATTTTGAAAAGGAGTGAGGCCCTTCACTGAAAGACTTCTAAAAAGTTACACCTATTTTTAAAGACAATGTCCAAATGCTTGGAAGATGAGAAGAAGCATTCCAGTTGGGATTCGTAGAAGGAGAAAAAGAAGTTTGACTCTTTGAGAAAGGTGCTTGTGCATCTCCACCTGTGATGCGTGTTCTTTTGTGATGATCAGGTTCAAGTACAATCCTGGGCTCAACTATTCAAGTTCTCAGCCCAAAGGACAGTGAGTCACATGCTTCATTAAGAACTGCTGGCAAACTAAAGCTCTTGTCTTTCTCAAAACAAACAAGTAATCACACCCTCCCAAACATGCTAACGAGAAGGTTGCAAGAGCAAGCACTTAAAGGTGGAAAAACCAACCCACATAACTTTCACTGACTTAATTTCGGAGGAGCTGGTGAAAGGAAAGCTTTTACTGTAGGCTGCTACAGTTCTTTAAGTACGAGTGCATTCAGCCATTTTCTTCTCCCCAAATGATGCTTGGCCTGATAGAACAGCAGGTGGAAGTGCTAATATCCTGTCGTTCTCTTCCTCACTCTCTTACAAACCCATCTCGGAAATTGCCACTACCTCTGCTGGCTGATTCATCCATCTCACAGTCCTCTAAACAGGTGCAGTTGGGCACGTTTAAAAAAAGGTTGGGGGTTTTTGGGGTTTTTTTCAGGTGCCTAAAGTAAACGAAAGCAGAACTCATCAACTTTTAGAAAGAAATTTCCTATTAAAATACTAACAAGTGTTTTCTGTTAGAAAATAAAAGGAAAAAATGCAATTACCTTACCAATCTTTATTGTTCTTTAACATAAGTAGGTATTTTATTGGTATTTTCTATAGAAATAAGGCTCAGCTGAAGACTTCTCCTGATCCTCCAAAAGATCAGGTCCTCAAGCCAAGCCTGTCAGTCCATGCTGGTTGCACATTGTTCATTCGCAGCCCTGACACACTCCATTTGGAGTCAATTTTGATACAAGCCATATAGAGTTTACGTACTGAGGTAACATCCAGTGCTGTCATTTTCCGTGCAACTAAATGTCAGCAAGAAATAGAATCTAAAATTGGTCTGTAACTATGGCAACTAATGAGCCATTCTAACTTGGAGTCCCCAAATCAAACATGTGACCATCAAGGGATTCATTCCAGTTTTAAGATGCTGATTTTCAGAGAAGAAAATATGTGGCTGCTTTTGCTGTCATGCGCATGAGATGTGTCAGCCTACAACCAGGCTGGGGAGCTGGAGCAGGTTCAGGCAAACAACCAGGAGAAGCAGCTTCTTTCTTAAACTGGAATGAAAACCAGCCAGCATTCTACTGATGCTAATCACACTGGATAAAGGCAAAACCCTTCGAAAAGAACAAAATATCAGTGATCACAGTAGTGTTTGTATTCATAGCACTGGGGAACAAAGCGTAAGCTCTGTGATGAAAAGTAATGTGTGCCTTGATTAGATTTTTTTTATTTCGATTTCAATAGGCATTTGGGATTGCAAAACTCAAAAGTCAAAAACACATCTGCACATGTGTATGAGAATAAACGTGGGGACAGCTCCATAATTCTGGTAATAGGGAGGCTTTTTCATCTCCCACGATCATATCTTTCTTCTCAGTAGCTGTTCCGAAAGGATCGTATATGCAAATTCTCCTCAACAGATCTTAAAAGATGCGCCTACAGCTAAGATGTCCCCATCTATTTACCAGGGAACAATGTATTTATTCCCTTTCATATCTGTGCCTGGAAACTGCCAGGTGATCCTTTAGGGCCATGGCAGTCAAGTAAAGGCAGTTCCTTCAGAAGGAGTTGAAGGCTCTTCCAGGAGGGCTCCGCAGGTAAGGAGTTTCATGCACAGGTTCCTTCAAAGCCAGAATAGTGAGACAGAAACAGCTTTTCTTTTTTATTTTGTACTTTCTATGTATGATCGACTACTACTTTTTAAATGGACAAACACTGCTCTTCCTTTCTGCCATGGGAGCTCAAGCTCTTGATGCCAGCACGCAGTAGGAACAAATGGCAAGAATCCACCATATGGATGGAGTATATACTAAAGATATTTTCCCTGTGGTGCTAGAACTACAAATCATTCAGCTGCTTCGAACAAGGAGCACTTTGACCATATGAAGTAACATCATTATTCAGGCTTTTTTCAGAAGACAGAAGAGAGATGGTGAAAGACAGACATAAATAAAGAAGTTATAAGCTTTCCAACATAATTTGAAAAGTGCATAGTTATTGTTATCAAATAAAGTTGAAGCTAAAATCATCTTGAAATTAATATTTAAAATAAAGGATCAGTATGCTTTTATACTACATTGAAAGGTTTAAGTAGCACACGTGTGTTCTAGAAACTGCAGCCCAGATCAGAAGAAAGGATGTTAGGTGTCAGTCAAACCTTTAACAAAGGAACTGGAAGTTCTTACCAATTTTCTTTGAGGATTTTAAATCTAACAAAAACAAACAAACAAAAAAGCTCACTAAATTATTTTGCCTACATATTTAAACATCACCTGACATTGTTGTTGAATATTGGCTTTCCTGGGTAGGGAAGGAAAAAAGAAAACCAGCATGAATTACAGCTTTTAATTTTGGAAACCATAAGTGCTGTTATCTCATAAAACAAGCTAAATTTGAAACAGTGAAAAAATAATTATAATCCTTGAAAGTTAGAACCATGAAACACTGTTTTGCTGTCTATTTAAAAAAAGAAAAAAAAGGCCTCTGAGAAAGACCAGTCAGAATACTTATTAAGGTCTGGAGCAATCAGTAAAGTGACAGGTCTGTCAGAAGAAAACAGTACTGGTGACAAACACATAACAAAAGAAAATTAACAACTTCTCTGTGTGAATTTGCAGATGTGCAGAAAGTGAAGCTATTTAAAAACAGAGTACTGCAGTTGTATCAGTTCTATGGTCCCCACAAGATGCCACGCTCTACGGTACATGGATGGAAAGAACAGAGGATGCTTAAAAAACACCGTATGATTTTGCTGTACAGACCATCTCTGGTGCTTTGTATGTGTGTCTATATTGCACTGTATTCCTCTTAAAGCAGCAAAGCCTTGGTGTATGACTAGAATTAGTCATAACAATCATCAAGAGATTATATGATGCGATGCCAGGGTTGCCATCAGAATGCTCCACAGAGGTTACTCAGGTGATTTACTGGAGAAAGGAGATCTATACTAAGATTTTCTCTTTACCCAAGTCCTTCCATCCACACTTACATTTTTAACAAAGCAGAATTATGGACTTGTATTCATGACAGAATCTGATGAGACCACATCCAGTTTAATTCCCTCCCTTTAGAGGGAAGCGATCAATTGGTTCAGCCACAGTGTTCTCTATTCATATGGAAAACACAGCTATAGAAGCAAAGCTATAACTCAGGAGAAATAATCAGAAAAACAGACAAAAGAAAGGCAAAGAAGCAAGCAGATTGAATTCTACTCTCATCAGGTGTTCCTGATACATCTCAAGTCACAAGGTCACCACCATCAACCAAGGTGGTAAAGAGACAACCAACGTAACATCCTAGGTGCAGCAGGAAAAGCCGACAGTGTTAATAACAAAAAGTATGACAAGGATGATAAGAGATAGAAAGTTGAGGCTCTGGATGCCTCATGCTTTCTCAAATCAGTTTTTACCTAATTAATTCATCTTCATCAGATCTGGGCCAGCTTAGCAACAGCAGTAATGCAAATTAATATCTTAGGGCTCTACACAGAAAAAAAGCTGTAAACCCCGTCCACCTACTAGGCAGCATCACATCTTCATTAGTTTACTGGTATTTAAAAAAAAAAAAAAAAAGAAAAAAAGAAAAAATAAAGAAAACTTGCAAAGGCCCACACAAAGAGCAAACAGCATACTGTACCACATGAGACTGAGAAACAGTTATAGCAGGGAAAAAAAAAAAAAGGAAAGAAAAAAAAGAAGAAAAAAACCCACAAAACAATAAACCAGCTACAAACAGAAAATGCCTAAGTACTGCTGAAGGTATAGGAAGATGGTTTCAATACAGCCAGTGCCCTGTGTGGGCACAGCCACAGGGGCGACTGCAAGCATCTTTCAAAAAAGACTTCTCACCGTTTCTTTTCCTTCCTTCATCTTTTGTCACTTTTTGTGGTGCCATTACTTTCTGGAGGGAGCTCCGGCTGGAGCTGGGCTTTCCCGACCCATTGCTGATGATGGAGCCATTCTGACTCGGGGACCGGCTGAAAGTAACCATAGCAACAAGGGAGGATGTGAGTTCTTCCTTATAAACCTCATTTCAAGGTTATTTCGTTCACACAGTTTGCATCACTGAGTTTTCAAGTCTGATTTTGTACCAAAAGAAGACAGAATATAAACTGCACACAGCAACATAGTAAAGGCAGGCACAGGGCGACAGTAGGAGAAAACACGACTTCTCAATTAGTTCAGGGTTGATGGGCACCGAATGCAACTGCTCCTCATGCACAACCCCCACAATGACAGAAGCAGCACTGCAGAGGACAAAAAATCCTGTTACCAATTCAGTGTCATGTATACAGTTAAAATAAGCAGACCTTTGTTTTTGTATATATGGCTAAACTAATTCCTCTATTATTTAGCCTGCACTTAGGCTCCGCTGTTTTGGCAGCCACAGTGCAAAATTCAGTCACTCGCTTTACACCTACGCACACACAATGCAATAAGAAAATTCTCCTTTTTTTTCTTTTTGCACATAACCCAGGTTGACCAGCACTGTTATTTGCTGAATCCCCTAAGAAAATGCTTGTTTTACTGAGCCACTGCATATCCTTGCCCTGAAACTGGTCCCCGCACAGGGGGAGGAGGGAGGGCAGAGTAGAACCGCTGCAGGCGCTCAGCCCCAACCAGGAGCAAGGACAGACTGAGCAGCGTAACTCCGGGTTGCACTGGGAGCAAGGTCCCAGCACCAGTCCTCTTCTTTTTGGGATGGGCAAATCACTCCTAATGCACAAGTTGGGAAAAGCAGGCCAAAGTAAAAAACGTTATATTTGGTGCTGCTCCACATCCAGGCATGGTGTCAGGTTGTTTCTACATGTGAAAGTTGCCACAACAGGCATGAAAATGACCTACAGGACCTGTATAGTTACTCAGCACCTATCCATAGTCTGTGCTGAATTGTCACGGCCAATGGCAGGATAATGTAAAGAGGTTGCACTGGTGAAAAATATGGACTCAGTCACAAGGACTTCCATTTACCGAGCAAAAAAAAAAAAAAAAAATCAAATCAAGTTCTCTTGCTGTCACAGTGGCTGTATATCCAGAAAATGGTACTAAAGCAAAACAACTGTAAAAACCATCCTGTAAATTATTGCCAGTACTATACTGCCAGCCTGAAACATTCTTTTACCTCCAGTTCTGACTGCCCTGTCTGGTGTAAGTGGAGGCCATTTACTGTGGTCAGAACAGGAAAGGACAGAGAAGTAATTCTCAGGGACTCTCTTTTGAAGACAGCCTAGGTGGAAATATATATAATTTCAGACAGGCTCTTTCCAGCTACAGGGCTTTAGAAAAACTCAGCATGAACCCAGCTAGCTCATCCCAGCCTGAAGATTTTCTTGTGAAATTCAACTGAGAATAAATAGTCTCGAAAAGCAGCGTTTCTCCCCTATAAACCCATCTGTCACTGCTAATGACTAAGCCCAGCCTACTAAAAAAAATCATCCAGGGACAGAACAACACCTGCAGAAACTCTGCTCCAGCTGCCAACACAGAAAAGAAGTGACCACAGGTAGCTTGCGCTATGATTTCTGCTACCGCTAATCAAAATATTCATTCTTTTTTAAGTGGCCATCAGATTATTAACTGTGAAGTTGCCTTCAGTGGTAATATCAGAGAAGATATTCTGATCACTTATCAGCCACTTCATGGCAGTCTGATTTAAATTGACCTTTCCAGGCTGCAAAGTATCCTGGATGAAAAAGCAAATACGTAAAGGTCAAGAAATATTTCTTCATCTTCAGAAACCATTAAACTCCATCCCCAGACACAGTTCCTGGGAATGAAAAAAGGCTAACATTCCGCATGTTCTCACTCGCTCAAGTAATCACCCTGAAGGAGGCAAAACTACCTCGGAGTTATTTGCTTAGAAAGGCACCAAGGTTCAACACATTTTATAATGAGAACAACTTCCCTGTGAATTCCTGGATCAAGTTCGCTTATCGATGTTTGTTTAAAATTGCGCAGATTAAGCAGAGAGGGATTTCTGCACTCATTCAATGGATAGTGAAGTGCTTAATCGCTTTTGTTAGAGGATTAATTAGTAAGGCTTGTTTACATTTTGTGCATGTATTTACACATGGCTTTGGAAAGGCTTCAAAATATTTTAAAGAAGAATTCCTGCAAAACTTTACCAGCACCAGCAGCCCCAGCCGGTGTCATGGCCATCTTCCATTTCTCTGTTCATCAGAGGGTGGGAGACTCCCAAAGGGATGAGTGCTGTTTGGTTCACACAGACTACACAACCTGACTCTTGCGGGTCAAGCGATTTACGGTGTCAACCACAAGGTGCTGACATTTAAGGGCAGAACAAGTTTACACCAAACCCAGTGAAGCCAGGAACCGGGGGAGTTCTCAGCTGGCTTACTCCTCTGTTGGCACACCCCGCAGACAACTTTCTCCATATTCCAAGTGATTTACTGTACAACCAGCAAAGTATGCCAAACCAGACGCCAGCTCAGGATCCTTCTGTTCCCACTTTTCTGTAGGGAAAACCTCAGCTTATGACCAACGGGGAGGTCTACCTGCCACGACAAGCAGCAGCACCAAGTCCTCCAGCCCTGCTCCTTTCAGAGCAGCACCTCTCACCGCTGCAGATGGCTCCAGCGCATCCCTGTCACGGCATGCAGCAATATTGTGCCAAGGTTTCCAAACGTTTCCATTACTCCAGAGGGGCAAATATCATTGTGCAAAGTACAAGATAAGGTGACTCAGCTATGAGGACTTGATTTTCTATAGAATTTCTGTGCACTAGCCAGATACTCTTAAGTTAAAGTCCCTTCAAGAGGCAAGGACCATGTAATGTCAGCAAATTAGACAACTGTTACCCCTATTCAGGCTCCTTACGTAACAGTTTTACTTTTCTCTCTTCCCTCCAGTATCATTCTTCCACAATAAAATGTCGATGATCCTCTGCTTGAAATTAATTTCAAGGAGAGCGAGACAAGGAAAAATGAACTTGAAGCACACACAGCAGCTAGGATAAAGGGATAATCTACTTCCCTTGCCTGAGATGACCAAGATGAGAAATCATGACCTTCAGCTATTCTGATGATGGTTTAGGGTAGACATTCCTAACGGGAAAGGCAGTGAAGAACAGATTGCTTGAGGAGGCTGTGATCAACCCACCACTGGAAAACTTTAAAAAAAAGTGGGATAAAGGCAGGGGTATATTTGACCCTGCACTGGAGAAGACAAAGAGGCAGGTAGCTTCCTGGGGACCTTGAATCTGTGATCCCACAACCCTGTAGACTTATTACGATGCAACTGCAAACCTGGGACACTTTAGCCCAGACATGGATGTTATGTAGTCTGTTCTTACACTCTCAAAAGTTTTGTCCTGCTGTAAATGCTTTGGATCTAAAGGCCTTCCAAAATTTAATGGATGTTTAGGGTTTGCCTTTCTGCTGATGAAGACATTGGTTCCAACTCTGGAGTGGCAGAGTCTGTCAGTGGAGCTACAGCAACTTACAGTGTCTAAGCTCCTGTCTATGGGTTCATTTCAGACATGATTGGTGTTTGTGCTCCAGATCCCATATTTCATTTGGGTTCTTCTCTTGTACAACACCAGCACGCATGTGAGAGCCACTTCCCATTTACCTCCCCTACAATCTGTGAAGACTTCACTTTATCTTGTATTTTGCAGTAATCTTACCCATCCAGCACAGACCAGCGTTATGCCAAGAATTCATCATGGAGGAACCATCTGCCGCGCACAGAGCCTGGGTGCCAAACCTTACAGCTTCTTCCTAAGCAACCAGCAGCATGTACCCTATTCCACCCCTGTGCGGAAACATGCCAGACCGTACCTTTTCCTCGTTTCGTTGGATTTGGCGGTTTTGATGGTGCTCCCATCCTGAGTAATTTCTCTCTCCTGGGAGGCAGGAGCATCTCTAACTGGAAGTGGAAGTACAACAGTCTCCTGAGTTACAGGTAAAACCTCATCTTCAGCTCCCTGCTGACCTAAGTGTTGCTTGGCATAGTCAAAGCCTTGTACTGGCTGCAAAAAAAAACAGGAGGAAAAAAAAAAAAAAAAGACATTTCAAGCATGTGTCATATGTTAATATATAATTTCCACTTCAATATAAAATTTTCCACTACCCTTAACTTCTTTAATTACGTAAGTGACAGGTAAAAATATGTAGATTGCTATATGAGTGCCAAACAAACCAATTCCACATGTTTAAAATATGTGGAATTCCACACATTTTAATTCCATTCCACATATTTTAAACATGACCAGTAAGTACAAAATTGATCTTGGCTACCCTCTCTTATCCTACCATAACATTCCTAGAAATCCCTTTAACAGACAACGGAAGAATGAGCATATGGAAGAAAAAATTACGCAGGAATAAAATAAGACCATACAGCAAATAGAAAACTTTGACACAAATCAGGTGTTTCCTAAGAGAATGGGAGTAATTTGTTCCAAATCAAGACCATGTAAAAGGTACGCATCAAAGTTTCATGGGCAACGTTTTCTAGGAAAGGATTTTTTTCTGATCAGTGATATTATATTTCCCCTGGCTTGCAAGTTGCCTACTGGGAAGGTTGTTATTGACTTCACTTGTTTCTCCTGGGAAGTGGCATTTGCAGAAGCCTTGCAGGCAGGCAGCCGAGCCCGTGTGCCCAGCCTCTCCTTCCCCCAAGCCCGACCAGGGTTTCCCTGCTGCCTCTGCAAGGAAAAAGCAGAACCAACATACACCTTCTGGGCAACACAGCCACGGAAAGCGAGGTTCTCTTAAGGAAAAAATATAAAAAATTTAGCAAACTGAAATTTCCCAACTGCATTTTCTATTGGGGGAATTAAAAAAAAAAAAAAAAAAGAAAGAAAAAAAGGGAGAGGGGGGGAAAAACCAGAAACAAACAAACAAAAAACAACCAAAAAACCACACAAAACCAACCTGCATTTTCTATCAGAAAAAAAGAAAAAATATATGAAAAATAAATGACTCAAAGAAATTCCTGACCACCTCTGGAAAAAAATATAATACATAAAAATGTTCTTGCTACACTAAATTGAATAAATTTACCAGAACCTGGGAAGATGCTCTTCCTGAAGTACAATGACTATTGACAGAATGCTAAAAAAGCAACATGAAACACTTCAAAGGTGAGCAGCAGTGATTTTAACCCTCAAGCATACTTTGGGAAACACATAGAATTAGACAGTTAATAACTGAATAGCCTCTCTCAGGTTCCTGTCATGTTGTCATTGAATATTTTGGTTCCAGAAAAAAAATCAGCTGGATAAAAAAATTTGCTGATGGCACAGAAAAAGGATGAGCTCTGAAAAAAACATTTTCTCTTGTTCTGTCCCTTACTAAATCTGGGTTATAGCTATAAATACAGATGCATTTCATAGGCGATCTCAGTCTGAAAATAATGGAGCTGTCTTCTGGTTTTTAAAACAAGACAAAACATGCTTTTTGTTTATGGGGATCTGCATTGCATTTCCAATCTCCGGTTTGAACTGAGGCTGATGATTTCTAATGTGCTCCTGTACTTCACTCCTCTGGAAATAGCTTCATTGAATTAAGATGACACTAGCTGGGCTAATGCTGATTTGGGAGAGCAGAGGTCTCCGCGCATTACCACGATGGGACTTGCAACATATCAGAGAAATGCCAATTTTCCATCACCACCCCATGACAAGTCATGATGATATCGCCCCTGACAGAGCCTTCTGCTTGCCCTCCTCTGAAAGCAGGGTACCACAAAAGCAGCCACCAAATTAGCTACAAAGGGAGGAAATGAAGGAAGAGAAGGGAATTAAGACAGCGGAAGCAGAGGCTAAGTAAAGGACAGCTAGGATGAACTGCTGCCCTACAGCCTAGAGAGTAATATTTTTAACCAAAAGGATGCTTTGCGACCTTATCCTCTGTATTAGTCAAGACCCTCCCAGATATTCTGCAAAAAAAAGTAACAAAAGAGAAAAGCTGATTAAATCAGTTATTTCTCCCTCCATGCCTTTGAAAGAGTAGAAGTTTCAACTTATACTTCCTATCTTAATTTTCTTTTTTTAATAAGTAACAAAACCAAACAAAACCAAACCAGAAGCAGCAGAACATAAGAATTACTAAAGAACTCTGCAGAGTCCCAGCTCGGATCTGCCAAAGGGAGAAAATGAAGGATTATTTTAATCTGAGTTCTACTTACCACCATCTCTAGTAATAAAGTGCACTAAAGGAAGAGCTGAAAAAGCCATCCTCATCAGCGGACATATTGTGTTAAATAAAATTTGATCTTGGAACCCTGCTCTGTAAAAGCCCACAGGAGCAGATGGTTTTACCACTCCTGAAGGGAACTGGCAAGGCTAAATCATGATCAGGCACTGCTGAAGCACTGCAAGCATAGATGTCCCATACAGCCAAAATACTGAGAAAGACCTAAGGACTGGGATTTCAATATTGTTTTTGAAATAATAAATTAATGATGAGACCATTAAATTACATTGCCTGGCAAGGGGCAGATTGAATATAGGGGGTTGTTTCCAGGACTTTTTTCCTTGTAATGATCATAAAAAAAGACATTGATATTTTAAAAAAGCAAAAAAATAAAATAAGAAGGAAAAAAAACAAAAAGCAAAAAGGATGATTGGTCCCTCCCCTCTACACGTATACATCGGCAGTTTCTCCCATCTGATCTTTTTTTTGCCATGCCCTTTATCAAATTGTTAGTGGTTGTTTTCTCATGGCCTGCAGTATTTGCTTTTGCTTGCGGGTCTTAGACTGCAGATCTTATCTCTGTTTACCTGCAAGCTTGCTCTTTCATGCTCTAAAAGAAAGGAAAGGTGACAAATCAGATTACAGCCTTTTAAAAAAAGCATGCTGTGAATTAGAAAGCAAGGGAGGTAAAAGCGAACATCTATCCAAAACCCCAAGGTAAAAAACAGTTGCTTAAAATAAAAACAGCATTGGAAGAACATTAAAATAAATTCCCACCAGAATTTCACCAATTTGAATTTAGCCTACTTTTAATATTACAACTGGAGAGCCAATTGAAAAAAATAGTAACAGTCCCTTTCCCCTGCAACTCAGTCCAGATGTCCATGACTGCTAAGGTAATTCAGAACAGCAACACAATTCCCAAGAAAGATATTCTGAACTACACTGCGTACGAGAGGTCGTTTTTTAAACTTCAGTTACGTAGCCTTCAGCCTGTTACAACAAAACAAGTCATTCCTTAATTACCAGGCGCAGGCAGCAATCCTGCTGCTATGTCACATCACCTCCCCCAGCTACAGAAGGATATTTGAGGCTAAACGTTTCATTACCCCTCCGTGCTGCGTTCGTGCATCCTATCCCGCTGGCACGGGACGGAGCCTCCGGAGGGACGTGGCAGGCAGCTCTGCTCTGCGAGGACCTGCAGCCTCCTGCTACTCCCAGCAGCAACAGGACTGCAGCAATGAACAGGCAGCTCCGCTCTGCCAGTCCCCTTGGTACAGGACTTTTGGCATCCGAACACACAGGATGGCACCACTGAAAACAACATCAGCTGAAATCCAAGGCTGGGGGTATCCTATGTTCTTCTCTTTTCCTTTCTACACAGTTTGCCAGGTGTTCAAAAGGTAATCACAAATTGCTCCAGTGATTCAACAGCAAGTCTCAGACGCACAGAAACAAAATATTAAAGCTGCTTCTTAAACTAAAAATCACTTTGCTGTGACTCCACTTAGAGAACAGAGTCAGCATCAATCAAGCAGTCTCAGGCACTTTGTTAGCCATGAAATAAAATATATTCATTTAAAATGTGATATAGAGATGTGTTCGTCAGCTGTTTGTATTGCCACACTGCATAAAATGTAGCAATTACAGTTCAAGTAATTACCACTATCCCTGATATCCCTCATGCTGAAATTAAAAACAAAACTAAAACTGTTCTTTTCCAAATGACCTTATTTCATTATCTTTCCAAAACACGGCTCTTTGCTTTATTTTACATAAAGATGCTGAAATCAGGAATGACAAAACGAGTAAACCAGTCCATTCCCAATCCCGCTGCAGAATTTATTTTCCACAGTCTATATACCAGCATATACTCTTAATCAGACCTGGCTGAACCTTTTTGATAGAGCCATCATTGTGAAACTAAACGGAAAGCAGTTTAGCTTTCACTTTTAAATGCATCACTTTTCATATAATGAATTAAATGAAATTTTATGGAGTCTCAAAATATACTAAAAAGGGGAAATGCACTCTAGAAGCGGACCTCCCACACTTCAACTGCAAATGTGAGCAAGTCTGCATGGAAAACTCCTGAAATTAGTATAGTGTGGATGCTGGGAGCTCAGCAGCAATTATTTTGTTCTGCAGATCCAACTCCGGCCTGATGACATTGACTGATGATGCAAATGTAACCTGACTGAACAGGTTTTAAGCTGACTATGTATCTTATAGCCTGATTAAATCTGATTTCTCAGGAAAAGTCAAAATTCAGCTTTTTCTTTTTAGAATGACAACTATGGATTCAAATATTAAAATACATTTAAGTTTTTTCTGTGCTGTAGCTTGAACCAGCAGTGGATGTTTTTAAATAGCAACTTTCTTCAGCTGTAAAGCATCCCATAACTATGGTCAGCTCAAAACAACATACTATTTTAGCCTCATTTTGTACTTTAACTGGGACTAAGATCACATTTAAGAAGAAGCAAGTGGTACGTAGTATTTGCAACAGCCCCTAATAAAGTAGGATTTGCATTTTAGAGGTTTCAATGGGACGTTATATGATATCGCTGCAGTGGTATTAATTTTTGTTTGTGTTTGTGATATTGCTCGTTTCACTTTTGCAGATCTATTCTTAACACTAGTTTGATAACATCAAAAAAATAGATGAGCATACTGGAACCAAAATGGAAATGTCTTTTTCACATAATTTTTGATACAAATGTCTTTGTCCAGCTGGCACCAGCTGCACCCATCTGCAACTAACCTAAGATGAGGAGAAAAGAGCTGTCATATGCATCATGCCTGCCTTCAGCTCTCCCTCCAATCTACATTTTTCAGCAGAAGCAACAGAGCTGAAATCACAATAATCCTGCTGTCTGTAGCGTTAAGAAACCAAAGAAAAAATCTATCATTTCAATCCCGTGCTGAAGAACAAAGCCAGCTAAAAAGGCAAAGGAACAGTGGACTTACACACAGGCTCTGTAGGCTAGAAACCCCTCACTTTAGGTGGCTCTAAGAGCCATTTAGTAGCATTGAGATGGCAAACTTTTTTTCACTGCAGAGGCAAATTAGTATTCTGTGACATTTTTCTGTTAGGAAGTCAAACTGGAAATGCATTTGATTTGGGGAAAAAAACATCTTATAATTGATATGGGTTCATAACTTCAAGGAAAATATAATCATTTGAACCCAACCAACAATACCCACAAATAAATTAGAAAGTTCAAGACATCTGAAAATAAAATAGCAGTGGGAAAAGCTTTCTGAAAAAATTCAAAGAACGTCTTTCCTGGATTAGCAGCTGGGTGAACTTCTGGTTAGGACCAGGTCTGAACTGCTGCCAGAGCCCGGAGCTTCAGCCGTTGCCACTTGAGCAGGTAGGAGCAGCTCAGGCCATGGGTCTGAGGATGAGGTCCTACGGGAGACGAGCTGCTGGCACAGCTTAAGCATAACATCCCATTTCCCCAACTTTCTGAAGGAAGCAACTGCCCTGAGCAAAGGCTACTCAGCCCTAAGGGCTCAGCACCTTACATCCCTGCGTAACGCTTGTCCCGTCACTGCTGCCTTCATGGCCGGGGTAAGCTGCAGCAGAAGGTGGCACATCCCAAGTAAAACAGATGGGTGATTGCTGTGACCGGTGGTATCAAGCAGGACAAGTGCAAACATCCAGCTTCTGAGTAACAACCATTTCAATTCCAAATCCCTCAACTACATCTCGCAGAGGAACAGGTAAACCCTCAGAAAGCAAACAGACGTGGTGGATCTAGAGATCGATCAGTCACTCACTTTAGCTCTCTGAGGCAGGTTCATCATGGTGTCCGGTTTGAAGTCGTTCTTGTTCTTCCTGCATAGCACCGCTGTGATGATGATGATGATAACTGTAACCACAGCAATGGGAGCCAGCACCGCTGCAATGATCCACAGGTTGTTGGGGGGGTTCTTCACCACAGCTACAGAAAATTGCAAACCAAGGTGGTTAAGTCTCACCGCGCAAACGCAAGATTTAAATTGTTTCCAACACAGCCTTCAACTGCCTCTATATAATAATTAATATAAAAGGATTTGTTAGTAATCTAGCTATAGCCTTGTCTTCCTTAAGTAAAAAAATGAATCAGCAACACTGATCAATTAAAAAATCCCTGGTCTCTCTTCTCTTAGTTACATGCAAAAGCAGCCATCAACACCCAGGCCCAGTTAGATGCAATATTAGGTATCACTCCACTGGTTCATTTGCAGACTAAAGAAAAAAGGATGCCAGTAATAAATCCTTAATTATTTTTCAAACACTAAACCAGCTTATAGTAAGGTAGCACGTGTGTCAAAAGTGTACACATGAAGTGCATACCTGGTGTCAAAGACATACGGGCTCAGCAAGAGTAAAGTGGCAGAGCTTTTATAAAAACAGTGAAGTTATAAGCACGCTAATAGTTGTTATCGATACCAACAGGGCAATACGAAAAGGCTCCTCTTGTGCTCTAGAAATACTTTATCATAGCTAAGGTCAAAATGAATCCATCATTTTTGAAGGAGGGGAAATGTGATTGGAAAGACCTACTTGCAGATATACTAGTAATGGCACCAGGAAAAGGGTGCATTTCAGAAACGCAATGATGCTAAAGCATTTTAGATTTCATTTTATCAGAATAAAGTCTATTAGCATAAACCTTCAACTTGTACACACGTAAGAGATCCTCCTGTGACACATCCCTGGTTCTCTCATCTCATCTCATTTCTTTCTGGAAAAAACACCAGATAATCTCCTTATGATGCTGAATTCTGTTTCAGCAAAGTATTCCGTGGGCTTCACCATGCTATCTCTATTTATTTTCCCATACCACTGGTTTCTGGCATGGACAGGCTATTGTGAGAATACCAGCGTAAAGCAGCCTTTCCCATTTCCTAGGGAACTAGCGCTTCCAAATGTCATTGAGCTTATTAGCTGTCAGAGGCACTCAGCATCTTTCAGGATCAGACTTCAAATGCATACCGTCTTGTTTAGCAGCAGTTACAAAAGCCAGCTGAAAGCCTGTCAGAAGCTCCAGCCTAGTTTTTTGTAGATCTACAACTTTCTGCAAAGCCATTGTAGTTTGTTGGGTGATGTAGGAATAGCACTGCTGGGTACGCATCTTGCACACAGTGTAACAGTAGCCACACGCTTAAAGACTGTCCGAAAAGCCAGGTTGAAGCCTTTCAAGGTTCACTTTTCAATGGACAATAAATTGCACAATTCCAAATTATTGACTTTGACATATAGTTGGGGTATGAAAGGGCTGTGGGGAAGGAAACTGAATCTGAATTTTATCAGATAACCGTAATTTTAATTACAGACTGCTGTTGTGGGAGCAGCAAACAGTTGTTGAAAAATGGTACTTCTACTTTTTAGGGAATGCAGAGGCAACTATGACCTTATGGCTAATAGGACAGGCATTTATGAATCCTGGCTTACAGCTTTAATTCAGCTACCAGCTTCCAATGTGACCTTGATTAAGTCAATCCACAGTTCATTCAGCTCAGTAAGACTTCAGCAGATTTTGAAGCAAGCCTTTCATTCTGCTATAACTCTGTCCCTCATTTATAAAACAGGAACATCCATATTTTTTGTTGTTATTCGTCTGTCTTGTCTAACCAGACTATGAGCTCCTGAGGGTAGATGTCTTTTCTTACTGCATTTTGGTACAGAATTTTTCACTCTGCTGTAACAGAAATAATGAGTAAAAATGAAGTGCACACAAAGTATTTTCTTTGGGAATACAAAGACAGCCTACAAATACCATGTCCAAAATGAAAAGAATTTATTTTTTCCATAATAAGGTATAAAGATAGCACTACCTCCTACATTTCAAAAACTTAGCTTCAGAATCTCTGTTACCCAGGGTCATAATTTCAATTTCTGTATATTCTCTTCTTACAGTACTCCGTGCATATTTAACTTGTATGAAAATCTACAGATGAACAAGGCTGCCTTATGGGACCATGGAAGTACAAAGTTAGAACATGAGCAGCAGATGTCACAGTTACCTAAATACCCGTACAAATCACACAACTGCACAAAGAGCTAGGAAAGTGCTATGTATTATCTATAGCTGCTTTAGCAAAAATTACTTTAAGTAAGTATTGTCATGGAAAACAAAGCCATTTAGAATGTAAATGTTAGACCTTATGGAGCAGGAATGGAGGTCCCCAGGTTCAGTCCAATTAAAGTCAGTAACAGACCATAATCAAATCAAGGATCGGGTACAGTATATAGTGCATTCTCTGGAAATTATATCATACTTTAATATTTTAACTCAATCATATGTTTATGGATGATATGTCAATTAGTTATACAGTGGTCCCTTCTTTTCCTATCACAATTACGTGCAATTATTTCAATAGCACTGCTCTTTCAGGCAGAAATAATGGCACCGGGGGTCCCATTTTATATCCTGTTTAGCCAGTAAGGAGATCCAGTAAAGAAGTCCATTATACAATTTTAATTCCATTTGGATAAATACCTAGAGCAACAGGAGCAATTCAATTAGCTAAAGGTATAGATTCATACATTAAGCTGCTATTGCACAAAATAACCCTCCACGCTGTACCACAGGTTTATTCACGACTGTGGGTCAACTATGCAGGAATATTAATTTTTTTTTTTATTATTTTTTTTAAAGAAAACACCTGTGGCCACAATCACTCAGGCACTGATGCAAGTCTTAAAAGAGAAATTTGAAAATGCTTTACTTTTCAAGGACAGATTACTTTTTTGGCCACATTATTCTGAATGATACTATCATATCTTGAATCTGAAAACTGTCCATGCACACAAATAGTTCTGTTCACCTCCACTTTTCTGATTTGGGTCTAAACATCATCTTTAACAAACATATGGTGCACTTCACAAATTTCTTAGTTAAAATGATTATTTTAAAAAAAATAATCCTTTTGGGATAGAAATAATCTGCATTATTATGAACCAGTCAAAAATAAGGGACATCTTGATAGCCCTCCACATTTTCCTTTGGGCTAAGTTATTTATTAGCAGTTTAGCTCTGGTAGCCATTAGCTTGTGACGTCATGCTTTCATTAGCATCAGAATTAACTCTGACTTTACAGTTCCATAAAGTTGTTCAGTTCATAGAACTGTATGTGTGTAAAATTAGTTGTACATTAGATCTACCAGTGACTGGCTAAATAAATAGGCATACAGCTTTGATTTACCACGATGAAGGCTTAGCCTGTCCCCCACAGGCAAAAGAGCAGCCCAACCTCAGCAGCTGCTCAGGAAGATGCACCTGACATTTCCCGTGTGATCAACGGAAGCTCCCCACACCTACACTGGTGTTTTTAGAAACAAAAGAAAAAAAAAAAAAAAAACAAAAAAAGAAGAAGAAATAAAAGACTGAACCCTCAGAATTTTTAAAGGAACTCTTACGATCAGCTTGAACTTGAATAACATAACCCAGTGTCAAGGCCATCCGCTGGGAGTCAACAGTACTCAAAATTTTGGCAGCTGCAGTGCCCAGCAAAGGTTTCCCGTTGTATAAAGTATAGTATGTCAGTTCAGCTGGCTCCTTGGGTCCTGGGATACGTTGGATTTTTACCATCTTTCAGTGGGAAAAAGAAGAAAAAGGAAAAAAAAAAAGAAAATAAGAGAAAGAAATAAACTGTGTTCATATCATTCCACTGCAAAATCTGCCCGAAGCTACTTGAAGGCAACGCACGCAAGGGAACTCCTTCAATACCCAGTATAAGCATAAACTCCATGCAAATATTCTCACAGGATTAGAGCTTCTTCCCTTGATAACCCAGGCTATTAAGATTAGCGAGGACTGACTGCCGCCTTCAAAAAGTTTAAACCTAATCCCAAGGTAAAACCCTATGTTAGAGAAAAGCACACAGTAAAAAGGAGGAAAGGACAAATGTTTGGACATTACAGTCCTCTGTAAAGAAGGAATTCCTAAAATCTGTACTAACATTGAAAATTATACTTTACTGCATATTGCAGTTGACAAAGCCACTCACATTTTACTTCTGTACTCATTGCCTTTTATTCCAGCCTGACAGTAGAGAACCATGCTTTCACCATTTTATTCTGCAGAACACCAGCAGAATTTTTACACGGTACCTCTGTCTTTGCTGAGATTAGAGGAACTGTGAAACACCTCTAATGATGAGGGAAAAGGAGTTTTGTGATTCCTCTTCACTATGTTGTGGACTAAAATATGTCATGCTTCCATGGAAAGTTTCACAAAGGTTCAGACTTTTGGCAAATAAAAATGTGTTTCTCCTTTTACATTCTTTCAGTGGGAGAACACACAGAATTGTGGGCAAATGAGAAAAGCAGTTATTTCTTTTTATCTCTTTCAACAAGCAGTTCTTGAAAAATATCATGTAATTAAAAAACCAATCTTGTCATGCAATTTTTGAAGACAGATCCTCTTTGAATCTCCCACAACTAGCACCAATTGGATAAATTAGTGAGAAAACAAAATATGATTATTTCAAAATATTGAATGGGAAATGTTGCTAAATAAGAGAGATGATTAATAAATTACTCTGAAATTTCTTCTTCTCTAGAAGAAATCTGCTCTTCATAATGTAATCTGTGGCCACATGATTTGATGACTAACCCTGTACAAAGACTGCTTCATACTTTTTTTTCTTTTCTCAAAAAAAAAAAAAAAAGAATAAAGAAGTTCTAGATTTATCAAGTTACCGAGGTCAGGGAGACATAGGACATATTTTTTTTAAATGAACAAACCCCCAGAACTCTTCGTGATGTTGAATACAAGACTTTATGCTAAAATACCAATCCTCACAGCAACCAAAGAGAAAATATTTATTAACACTGATTAACTAATGACAATTTCTAGAAGATGAGAGGCGTGCAAACACGGCTGACTGCAGCAAAAGAAACCCATTAGTAATGCCATGCGTTTTGCACTCACTGCTTTGAAATTCATGGAAAGAGAGGAAATCTCAACCCAGTTCAGCTTTCTTTTCTTAATACAAAAATCACATGGAGACATGCAAACAAAACCCGTTTTTCAGCACACATCTAGGTACAACCAATGTTGCATTGACCACCTGCACAGTGTAGCTGCCCACAGTAGTGGCACGTTTGAATCGCCTTCCTTGCTGATGGGACATCATAAACAGCGGGGCCAGACGCTGCTCCATTAATCTTGCAAAGCTCTGGTTGTTCAGTCCCAGTAATGCAATATCGACCCCTTGAATAACTGTGGGAATGGAGAAAATCACACATCAGTATATCTTATGCGGACAAATAAAGTAACATATGGTCTGCAGGACAGTTTGGGGCAGGGATGTCATAACTCGCTTAGACAAAAAATAGCTGGACACTGTTACACCCCCTAAGTAATTTCCCGATGGGGATATAACGTGCTTCTGTTCCAGCCCCTGGACTGTTCTCAACGTTTATGACATTTCAGAGAACAAAATCCCCAAAAAATTTTTGGGCCTTCAGTTTACCAGAATGGCTCTGGGAAGCACCTAATCTATGATCTTCAGTGTAAAAAGTAGTACATTAAAATCCATTTGAGAGCTGCCTGTCATGCTTGTCGTCCGATACTCCTGTTAACTAAACCACGGGTTTTCATCCAGCAGTTTTGAAACCTGAACTTAGGATTTTGTACAACTCATTTTTTAAAAAAATATCATATCTTTGAAAGCACTGAAAACTGAATAAATATTTCCTAAGTATAAATGAATTTAAAATTAAAGAGATGCTGAATTTACATAAAGTTAAAAAAGTTATATAGCATGCTAATTTAATTCATACATATGCATGATTTTTCAATGTTATTTCAAAACATCTTTTGGGACGACCATGATATTTTTGAAAACTGTTTCCATTGCAATATCCATACTACTCCACTGCAGTAAGTGTGCAAGGGCACGAAATGGAGCATCAAGTTCACGAGATCCAAATGGGAAGAGGTGTAACACTCCCTTCAGAGGATCATAATCTCCACATAAACTTGGGTTTTTTATCTCAAAATTATGAACAGATATAACAGGTTCCAAATCACACCAGCTTTTGGAAGCAGAGTGTAGAATTCAACCTGCTTCATGCCAGGCTCCTTTTCTCTTGCTCTCCTGAGCATTAAACAATTCCAGGCACAGACACAACGCACAGAAAGGCTTTGGCATCTCCTCACTTAAAGGTGTTGGGGTGGAAAGGGTCTCTTTCTTGCCCAGTTATCACTTGTAAAGTCAAAATGATTGCGAATGAGAGTTTGAGCCCAGTGAAATGACTTTGGTAAAAAAAAATATTTTTAAGTCTAATAGCATTCTTTGCACCTTCTTCTCTACGAAGAGAGAGATATGTGCTTAATGATTCAGGTGAAAGGTGCAAAAACTCCTGGACTCAGACAGTTGGCAAACTCCCTGGGTGTAACAGATCACCCTTCTTCCTGGGTTATGTCTACAAACCTCCTTTGATTTCAGATTTAAATCCAAGTCCCAGAGAGGGAATAATAATTAAAAAAAAAAAAAAACAACCAAAAAACCCAACCATGCCTATTTGTGTTTTACAACTCTGAGAATATAATGCTGCTCTCGGAAGTGCTTAAACCTAACTGTCATAAATTCTGAGGTGGGTGTTAGATGCAGGAGACATCTCTGTTCAAGATGACAAATCAGTTATGCCCAAGAGTAACTGTAAATACATTTGCCCAGTTGAATGCAGGAAGGTTCAGTGGGCATTTGCTTATTATTGTGCAAAATTACTGCACCAATGCGTTTATATAAACAAACACTAAAAATTATTGTCTGAAGTGCACGGAGGAGGGAAGGAGATTAAAAAGTACCTGTTATCACCCAGTAGTCTCTAGTTGACTCTGAGACATCAAGGTTTGGATACTCCAAAGCTTTAAAAATAAAAGTTGAAATTATGTCACAATATTCCAACATCCTACACATTATATGTTGCAAAACTGATTAACCAGACAGTGATAAATAAAATTTAACTATGCCCAGGAGGAGATCTAGAAGCATAATTTTCAGGGTTACAGTCTCTCTTCTGTCTGAAAAAGAACATCAAGTGTAAACAGTATGAGCATTGCTGCACAAAGTAGGACATACATCTTCTGTTGCCAGAATATTGGCTGGCACATTGTCTGGGGCAAACCCTAGGATTGCCCATTAGTAAAAAATGATAGGTAATATGCAGGTGTCGATGTTATATACATTTCTGCTGCTTTCTCCCTGTGTATAATCCCCTGGGAAAAACAAGATTAATTTTATGATGATTCTGTGATTTAACCCTTACTTAACTCAGACCACAATTTTAACGTAAAATGATATTAAAATAAACCAGGATCAGATTCCACCAGAGTGCAGTGCCACATGAATTACAAGCCAGACTAACGAAACTGTGAACACACCTTAGTGTGCGGTACTCTCGCCCTCTCACTCTGCACCATTGAAGGTATTGCTACCATATGTGTTTACATCTGTGAGAAACTGATGTTTGCTGTTTTCATGCCTTTTCTTAGCTCTTCCATCTCCAAAAGTGCATTAGGCTGTAAAGTGCAATATGCTGCTAATTCATTATACAGCTCAGCATTTTTTTCAACGGATTTATGCAATGTGGAAAGCATTCATCCTTGGAACTTAATTCAGAAAATATCCGTGCTTTGCACGTTGATACACGGCTATCAAATTACTTTGATTTTTAAACTCCAAAGTGGCTTGAAATAGTAAACACTGTAAAGGATCTGATGACGCACAGGAACTGCTTTTGAGGAGGGATTTCACAGCACATGCCAAGCTGTGCATTTCCACGGCAGACTGCAAAGGCTCTGGAGAAGCCGCTGGAGTCTACTGGGAAATAACACGCTTTGAGAAAAGCCTCAATATTGGTTTGATAAACTGAAACAACTACACTGCCACATGAATAAGCATCAAACACTCTTCAAAGTAAGTATTTTCACAAGACATGCTATCAGTCTAAAGCCATAAACACAACGGGCACATTACGTTCATGAGTTTGCAGTATACCTGCTGCACTGAGAATAAATCCAAGAACTCCAAAATGAAATATAAACCATTAGCTGTTAAAGGAGCACTGGCTAAAGACTTTATTCGGTCAGTTCATCATGTGCAGGGATCAGCAGAGAACTGCGACACCGCACAAGACTCGTGCTGTGTGACAAAACGGTTTTCATGGCTCCTGACTACCAAGCATATGCCTGTATTGTCTTTGTGAGAAGCACCATAATCCTTTCTCCTATGCAACAGGCCTATTTGGGAGGCCAAACACTGGAGCTGAACAGAGTCATCATCAAAACTTCCTCGGGCTTTCTCCTTGCGCTCCTGGATGCCCCATGAAGACAAGTCCTGCACACAGGGCACTCTTCAGACAGGCTCACCTGCTAGCCACAAGAAGGAGCGAGCCCGTCTGATGATGAATGGTGTACACCCCTTTCTAGGTCCCCAAGCACACCCTTTGGCAACAGCTTCCCTCCACCTTTCCTTACCTCTGGAAAGACTCGATGGAAATGCAAGACTACCCTGAAACGTGTCTCTTACCCTGCAATGCAAAGTCCCATTCAGAAGCCCACTCAGCAGTGCAAGAACCCATCATCAGGCATTTTCTTCTACTCATTTGCAAACATCCAATTTAGGTAGGTAGCGCCTCAAGAACAATATACACCCCTCGCTTTTCACGGAATTGCACAATCACCAGTTAGCTGAGACTCCCAACTGCCTCACGCTGGAGAATGACCACTTACCCCCCAGACAGCTCATTGTACAAGCAACTGATGAAGAATTGCACAAAATAATTACTCTGCTGTTGGGCTGTTTGCAAATAAAATGGACTGACAAAAAAAAGGTAACTTCCGTTTTTCTGAGCGTTCGCTTTCCAGCAGCCTGGTTCTGCTTTTTCTTAGAATTGGAAAATGAACAAGCTCCTTAGTAATTTTACCTCAAGCTATGAACCCACTCAGCTCAGTGTTCTGACCATAAAGACATATTTGGTTCTACCCTTAAGTGCCCAATTATTTCAATACTTGTAAAACGAAAAATTACAAACTACTCCATCACTGGTTTAGCCTTATCAGTGAGTTTAATAGCTAGCAGAGACTTAACCACACCTTTACTGGTATTTGAGCACAGTATTTCAAAGTTAACAAGCATCTCATGAAGATTCACACACAGTGAGATCAGCTGAAACCTGCCCTCCCTTAACCAGAGTCCCTTACTATGAACTGATGTACCCAGCATGTCCCTGACTCCTCTCGCTTCCAGCAGGCATGATCTCCCCCAGCAAATGGATACCCCACCTCTACAGCGAGCTTCATTTCACACACAGTTTAACAAGCAGATTAAACAGAAACCCCCATAATCAAATATCCTGTCCCTTTATTCGTTTCAGAGAAATTGGCATGCAGAGTCAGAGAGCACACTGGCCACACAGGCTGCCCACACACACAGCTTCCTCTAGCTCTCTGCACCTCTGACTCTTCAAAGCAATTGAAATGCAAGGAAATTATTGATACTTAAGTGCTTAGACCACATTTTAAACTAAGGATGAAGTTCATCAAATACACCAACAGCTTTCTAAACAGAGAAGCGTAGACAGAGCTCACGCATTACCTAAGCACAGCCCCAAAGCGTGCTACCCAGCCCTGCCCCTGCAGCAAGCCCCAGGGGCCGAGTCTCCCACTGAAGTACGGGGCTCTGATGAAGATGAACGTCATATGCTGTGCTAAGTTTTTCTGAAATGGAGAACCAGGGACATTCCATGTTTTGTTTTATATAAAACTGTAATATATTTTTTTGTTTGGAACCTGGCACAGGCTTTATTATTATTATTCTTATTATTGATGACAGCATATATGTGGTTTTCTTAATCATCTGCCACAGTTTCTAGCAGCCAAAGCAAACCCTGAACCCAGAACACCCACCATAACTAATCCCCCTCTTTTTTTTTTTATTTATTAACAGAACAATAGTTTAAAAAGTAGTCAGCAAAACCACCTACAACCTGTGAGCTTGATGACAAAGCTTATGGTGCTTGCAAAGCAAAAGCCTGGCACTGACTAATCTTAAGGCGCTGGGAAGCACATACTTACATTCTGCAATGGTGAGGGGAGGGTAGGTTAGGTAGAAACCCACCAGCTCAGCTGACAGCTGATTAAGAAGGTTGCTGGAAATAGTGCCATTGAGAGTTGTGCTTTGATTGTTCACTACGTAAAACAGAGTGACAGCTTGGGAGACATTGGAGGTGTTCAAAATCTGAAACAAAAGCAAACAAATAATGTGTAGCTATGTTTCAGCTCAGTTAAAAAGAAAAAAAAACAACAAAAACCAAACAAAAACAAACAAACAGAAAAAAAAAAACAACCAACCAAATCAGTGCAGACAAACCAGGAAATGTTAACTTGAACAATGGGTTAGATCCAGCTCGCTCAACAGGATTGTGTAAAACTACTTGTGTGATACTTTAATTCCTACTTTCACACATGCAGAGTTACTGGAGGACAGCAGCAGGCAGGAAAAGTGCAGTCCGGGCTGGAAATGCATCTCCCTGTTTTTATCCAGAAATGCAAGATGAGGGAGAGGATGCTTATCAGAAAAAACGTTCAGTGTTTGAGGCAGAGGAATTAGGCCTGTATGTCTTGCTCTCTTTGCTGCCTTCCTAGCGCAGTTATCTAAACCTACACCATTTCCATATGAAATAAAGGGCTATCATGTCTCTTCCGTTCCTAGCATCTTATGGTTTTCTGCTCTCCTCCCCATTTCAGCTCTATGCCAGTCTCTCCCTGAGCCCAAATCCAATGACCGCATTTAAAGACCAATTCTGTTTAGTAAGTACTGGATCAGATGCTCAAACACTAGTTTCATGCAGGAAGCAGAGGGGCAAAGGCAGGGCAGGAACAGAAAAAAACCATGTTTTCACAGAAGACTCATGTCCTGGGACAAGAGGGTTATTTTTTTCACTGCTGATACTGTAGATAGGGCCAATAGCATTCAGCGTTCATTAATGTTATTTAAATACCCCATTTTTATGATTTGGATCACTACATAAAAACATGTAACATGGTATAATAAAAGCATCAGAAGAAGAGTTCAAGGTCCGACAAAGGTCTGCCTAGCCGACATCCACTTACAAATAGCCAGGAGCAGGTGGCTGGAGAGTGAGCACAGGGCAAGAGGAGGAGACTCTCCCCTGCATTGTAAGGTTAGCCCACAGCTACGGCCCAAGTAATAAATTTTATGCTTGGGTTTAAAAAGGGTCCATGACTTTTTATTCTATGTGTCTGGCCAATTGATTTTTGTAACTTCCATACTTTTGCTCCAGTTACATCCAGACACCTTCAAGTTTTTATTACCCACTCTCTGAAAGGATTCTCCTTTTTATTTAAACCTGAGTAGTTCTGTTATAGGAAAATCCAAATGATCACTCCTGATTCACTACACCACTCATGGTTGGAGAACCATGGTCGATTCCATTTCTTCTTGCATGGAAGCTGTTTCATGCCTTTCACCCACCTCGCTGCCCTTCCCTCTAATGCTGCAGTGCAGCAACACCTTTGCCGAATCAGCTCCATCTGCTCCAGACCTGTTCCTCAGTTTGGAATTACTCTAAAACCGTCATAGTGTCTGCTGTCTCACTTAGTCTCTTGCACAGTACTGGAATAATTTCAGAAAAATTTATCATGAAGATCGCACCCTTGAGCCTCTTACTTCCCAGTTTCTGTCTTGTCTCCTATCACTTCCTAGGTTGGCAATACCCACAAAAACTACCTTCTTTTAGGGCTCTTTACAAAAATCTCCTAGGTGCTTTGTGAGATCTGCCACTTCTGCCATGAGTGAATTAGCCACCATGAAGTTCCCCTCAGCGTCATGGGTCCAGCTATTGAAAAGCTTGATAATCGCTTTACCTGCTGCAGTTGGCCATCTCTTGCCATGTACTTCTCTCCCTTTCTGAGCTCCTCTAGTTTGAACACAAGCTCACAAGAAACAGTACCAAAGTAACTAAGCAGAGCTCTGAAAACCAATTTTTTCCTTCTAGTAACCTACATACAAACTATTCCAAAGAGCACGAGTCCATATACAGATTTTTATCTTAAGTTGAACACATATCATATCACCCAAAGGATAATTTCTTTATCCCTGAAGGATGGCACAGAGCATAAGGGTGTTGGCCCACTATTACACATAAAGGTCTGCAAAAACCAAGCCCTTAACGGTGAATTTGGGTCTGTGAGTATGGAACTGGAATGCACAGGGAAAAAAAAGAAAATAAATACATTCCATTAATTCAGATCTTATAAAACAGCTACGTATGTCACTACCTTTATACCTGAATAGCCTCACTGAAAACAACTAATGTGTCACAATAATAAAATATTCTTCCAGATTCATATTTTTACATATTTATTTTTATCTGAACTTCACTTAAATCATTTAGCTGCAAACAGTAAAACTCAAATTCATGAAAATAACAGTAACCATCTTCTGTAATTCATGCATTTATAAGTTTTCCTGCAATACATAAAACAATCTTTCAAATGAAAGCATAAACTCACTCCCATAGTGGCTATCAAAGGCCTTATGTTTAAATACAAGCACACACATAGCAAAAAAATAACCCAGAGAGTTTGGCAACAGGCAGTGCCAGACCACACAACATGGTACCTGAACTGTTAAGTTGTTGCTGGTGTTTAAGACCTTTCTTTCAGCATCCTGAAATGCTCTCTGTAACCGCTGCTCCATGGTCTGAACAAATTTGCATGACTGTATATTGTCTGTTTGACCCACAAACTGCAGCTCTGGAAAAGGAAAAAAATCTATTTGTATGTGGGCAAAATATTCTTGGTGGCATAACTCTGTAATACCTGACAGCAAAACAATCAAGTCACAAATTAAGCAGGTGACGATAACGTCACATAGGATCGGTTTATGTCATTCAAGCACTGCGCTAAACTAGCCTTAATTAAGACAAAAATGTAAAAATTACATTGCGTTATTAGAGCTGGTAACCTTCACAAACAAACGGAGATTGTTTCAACAGTGATATATAAGATGGTAAGACCAGTTCAATGTACCTATACTTACTCAGAGCCAGACAGTGAGTGAAATCATTCCAAAACACAGGTTATACTCTTAAATCTTGCAGGTCATTTGTTCTTGCAAGACATAATCAATCATAATATTGATTCTCATTCTGTTTGAGCTAGGAAAAAATGTACTTAACTAGGTAATTGCACTAAGTATGTGTATATAAACATGTAAACACGCACATAAGAAATCTTTTTACAATCGGATATGTTGTTTTACAGCACACTCTGCCCTTTTGTACCTTACACTGTTCTGCTGCACTGCACCTGCTCTGCCCTGACGCTTGCTACAGTACAGAAGGGTTAAACAGCGAGCCTGGGTCAGACAGCTGGGACCCTGGTCAAATCCAATGGGTTCAGACAGAAAAATCTGTGTGTGTAGATAGATATATATTTATATCATATAGTCATGTTTCTCATCTGATTGTTCTCAAAAGAGACACATGTGTTACTGCACAACCTGTCCATTAAAGTCTATTCAACAGACCACCAATTCTTAGTCAAGCATACTGCCGTGACATCCCTAACGCAACGCCACTTCATTTCACAACAGGGCAGCAGAGGTGACAGCAGAGCATCACAAAGGGCAGAGATGCACAACATAGCATCTGTCCTGCCTGTGCCGGGAGCATCAACATGGGAGGCAGGATGGCAAGGGGGAGGAGGAGAATCGTGCCTGTGCACTGAACTGTTAACACACAACCCTGGGCACGGGCAGGACCTCGCTCACCTGTTTTCAGCTGGAAGTGGTATGCAGGAAGGGGCTTCCATGGCAAGGCCAGGGCTACCACGGACTGGAGATGTGGTACGTGCTGCTTTATGTCTGCTGTGGCGTTGCTAATGCCATACGCAAGAAGCCTTTCAATCACAGCAGTGGGCATAAAAACCAGTCTCCCCCGTGTAACATAATAACCAACTGTTAAGTTACTTGATTGCTCCAGGACTTCGACCTAAAACACAAAAGGACATGATTTTTTTTTTTTTTCCCCTCCAGTTCAACCACTATTTGATAGGACTTCTCATCCTGAACATGTCCCTCTTGCAGGGTTTTTTATGCTGTAATTTCCTATAAACCTTACAGGAGCAGTTAGTGTCAGACCAGACATGGTATTAGCAGAACTGCTCAGAGCTTTGGACCCAATCCATGCAGCGCGTGCTCCAAACTGAAACATTGCAGTCTTGCTACGACAGCTCACACACTCCTAATTTAGGCTGGGGCTTCATTCATGTATAGATACTGGGACATTTTACTTATGAATATACTAACTTAGGAGTAAACTCATAACAGCCTTGGACTCAGCACAAACTCCTGCCTAAGTGTCCGGGAACCTGCATTGCAGAGCAGAGTGCTCCAGCAACCCACCTCAGTCTGTTCTTACACGCAGCTATGCAGAGGTTCATGCAATTCAGCTGCAAAGTGATGAACACTTCACCCTCGTTTATTTTCAATAAAATGTGTTTTCTCCCTGCTCAGGAATTTTGTCCCTGTGGAATTGCACTTGTCAGGTACTGGGTTTTCAAACCAGTGAGCGGACTGACAGTAATGACACCCCCTTTACCAGCCCTGCTCTTGCAGTTGATCCAGGCTGAGCTCAGCAGCGCTTGGCTGACTGTGAACCGGA
Organism: Falco punctatus; assembly: GCF_963210335.1. Taxonomy (NCBI): domain Eukaryota; kingdom Metazoa; phylum Chordata; class Aves; order Falconiformes; family Falconidae; genus Falco; species Falco punctatus. The sequence goes on along the minus strand of NC_137590.1, from coordinate 26,621,436 downwards.
GTCATTCCCAAGCCGCAGGGGGGGGAAGAAACTGTTGTTGTCATAGTCGTTTCGGGGAACATACCAAAAATAAGTTTGCATTTCTCTCTTCGATTTTATCAGATAAAGTGGTAAAAGCTTTGGAGCAGTCCTTATATTTTTAGACCCCCGGAGTAGGTGCCACCTGTGCCTGCTTTCTATAGGAAAAGCTTGGCGCTCCCCTCCAAGAGGTTTCCTGCATCCAGAACCACCCCTGAAGCTGCAGCCCGCTGGGATTCTCTTGGTGGGAGAGCTGTGTCAGTGAGATCACGCAGGTGAGCCCAGCACGCTTACCTGAGAACTGACGTTTTGGTTGAAAGCTTGTCTCAGCATTTGGTTGAGTCCTTTTCTCACGCTCTCCTTGAAGGAATTGCTGATCAGCATCCTCCTTGTGTTCAGAAACAGAACTGTGGAACAACAAAAGCCATGTGTTGGCTGGAGACATTACCATGCCACTGTTTGCTGGTTTTAATTGTTTTATGTTGAGCTAGCTGGGTGGAGATAAAGCAGCTAGAATCTGCAGCGGCTCAGCAGCAGGCCAAGTTCCCTGTTCATCCCATGGCAATAGCCTGTTGGTTTCAGAGTCTAACAAATGCAATTTCTTTAGCAACAACAAGGCTTTTCCACGCTGTCTTTCCAAGCAAGGTACAAGGCCACTCAATTGCCTGCAGACAGACCAGTGCCGCTCAGGGGACTGAGCTGGTGCCACACAGGCACGACTACGTAAAGGACGTGCACTTCATACCTTCACGGCCAGAGCTAAACAAAGAAACGTGTTACTCCACTGCTACATTTATTTTCCTTTTAGGAAGTGTCTGTAACAGTGTATTTATTAACGTTGTCACCAGCCTTTTCTTTTTCTCTTATAATTTGCAGAAAGGGTTTTATAGTTGCGCTTAAGTACTTTCTATCATATACTGTATATAAGCTACTTCTATCTTTAGAAACAGGCGTTGTACTCATCATGCTACTGATGTAGATATTCAGCAGCTACTAAAGATACATTAGGTCCAAAAGCTGCTTAGTTCAATGTCCCCAGTATCATTCAGGTCTACACAAGGTCATAAACTCTTTTTTTGTAGCTGTTCTTTGCTGCAATCTCCAAGATAGACACATCTTCTGGTGCTGGGCTGTGCAACTGTAAGGTGGCCGCAGGAAGCCAGGGCAAGGAGCCTCTCCAGACCCCTCCCATTCAGAGCTCCTGCAGTAAGGAAAAGCTGTCTGTGAAACAACAGAGACAGAAGTGGTACTGTTCACATCGAGAGCTCAAAATCCTCCCATTCTGAAGTGCACAACTCTAATACTAAACATTATTTTCAAATGAAGCTTTATTGCTAGAATTAAGTATTCATATGTAAACGGGGCCAGAGACCGAGGCAGGTTACTGCACCATCTCCTCCAGCGGCACAGCCTCCTTACTGCAAAGCAGAGACCAAACCATCGTGTCACACAGGGATGTCCACCCACATAGGTGGTTCTGCTAGATCCCCGCCGTCACCCACCCAACTTCAGAGCACCTGATCTCACCCCTTCATTTGACACATCCACTGTACAACCCAAGCTAAAAATAAAGGCAGTGCCATCCCTATCTAGCAACCCCACTTCTATCCACATGGTTTGTAAGCGCAGCCGCCTCGTCCCCAGATTAACCACTAATGCCCCCATGCTCTCTGACACTGCGGTGTATTTCCCACTTGTCACCAGTTGCCCCAGGTAGACAAGCAAGGTCCTGTCAGCAAATTCAGTGGCCCCCCATACCTGTTTTAACCATAAGGTTCCTGGAGAGCCGGCAATCCAGGGGCGGAGCTGCCGTCATGTTAGCGAAAGCGGCTGCTGCCGTGGTGTCAGGAGGAGCAGAGGTGTTTTCCACGGGAGTAGGGGGAAGCCTAGTTGTTTTCGCTGACGCTGTAATAGATGTCAAAGCTGCTGTAATTGTCAGTGGATAGGGGGTTGATGTTTTGGTGATTTCTGAGCTTGGGAACTTCTGGGTGTCAGTTACTGGTGTTTCTATCTGCCTTGGTACATGTGCTGTGGGTGCAAGCATGGAAGCTGTGACCGTGGTGCTTTTAGGGGTGATGAGCATAGCTGTCATGTCCACGTGTGAGGCAGTTGCGTTTCTTGTTGCAAAAGGAAAATCTGTGTGTGTCCCTACTGAGCTTGGGTCCGATGTCAATTTGGTGGCAGTGTTATTTTTTGTTAGTGTCAGTATCGGTGTGCTTAAAGCCATCACAGACGGCAAAGGTGTGTTTTCAGTGCCTAGAGAAAAGAAGGAAGAAGCTGGCACTGGTGAAGCTGGAGATGATTTTCTTGTTAGTGGTTTTGCTTCTGAAGTTCCTACTGTAGGTATTGCACCAGAAGATACTCCAGATAACACTGTAATGACAGAATGGGTAAAGTTGGTTGTTGACAAAAAAGGAGAAGTTAGTTGTGTTGGTGATGCATGGACAGCAGTTATGATGACTGACTGCAGAGCACTGGTGGTAGGGGTTTGCAATGGGATGCCCTTGGTAGCTTTATTAGATATATTACTGGGAACTAGACTATGCCTTGTAGCACTCACGTTCCACTCCTCCACACTAAATGTAGCTGGATTTTTATCAGCCATAACCAAATAACCTGAGGATTCTAATTGGTTATCTGCAAATTCTGGCAAATTGCCAGAACCGATGTCTTCTTCTGTAATAAAGCTATGCAGGGAAGTTGAGCTAGGAGGCTTGGTGGCAGGAGAGGGGGACTCGGGTGGCAGTACGCTGTGGATGGCACTGCTTTCATTGCTGGCCGAAAGAACCGAGTTGTCAGCGAGCTGAAAAGCCAGTGTTGGTGGTGTGCCTAAGGACTTTGTCATTAAAGTAATCTTTCCAGCATCAGTTTGTGATTCTAGAGAGCTAGGGAAAGCACCTGTATCATTAACAGAAAGCACATGTAAATGGAGAGGTGCTTCATAGCGGATACTGGTGTGAACATCCCCAACAGTGAAGACATTAGCCATGTTTTCAGATGTGCTTCCATGTTTTTTTTGCAGGGGGTCAAGTACCAAAGTGGTAGCAAGGGATGAATACCGAATGGGAGATGTTTTCAGTGCAAATGCACCTACATCCGATTCTAGAAAACTATTCAACTCTGTTCCATCAAAGGGTGGATTCAAAACGTTTTGCCTAGAGTTTGCAGATATATAGTTTGCTGAAGGGGTGGAGAAGGGTGGCTGCTTATCTGTATTAACTTTCTTTTGCAGACTTGAAACTACTGAGTATGGTGCATGGTGCTCAGTTTCCAATGGAGAATTACTTGGAGGAACTTCTCTTATTGCCGTTTTGACTGAAGATTTTACTGAAGGAACACTAACGCCAGCTGAAGACAGCAGTGCTGTATTAGTCCATGTAGAAGCCAAAGTTGTGACTTCAGGAGAGCTGACAGGACCTAATTTGCTTTTTGAATCAGCATTTGAAATCCCAGAAAAGCTGGAGCTGTGGCTGTCCATTACTGTTGTCATGGAAACAAGTGATGGCAGCGTACCCCACACTGAAGGCAAGAGCGAGGTGAGCAGCTTTCTATGAACGGAACGTAATGTCTGGTTAGAGGTAGAATGATTTAAAGCTCTTGGAGGTGAATATTGTGCATGTGTAGTCACAACAGTGGGTGCCCTCACATTCCTGTCTTCATTTGCAGTTACATCTGGACTTTCTGCACCTTCAGGTGGAAGATATGCAGTCACTGCAGCTAGATCAGAACTAGTCCTGGCTGTTTCCAAAACAGTGCCTGGTATCTTTGATTCTTTGGGGAGTTTACTGGTTTGGATATCAGGAGAAACTTTTGAAAGCTGAGATCCATAAGGCAGAACACTATTAGCGTTAAAGTTCACAGACATCTTTGCTGTCACCCCTCTTGTGAAAGGCTGTTGAGCTGTTCTTGCAATGGGAAAGCCATCCAAAGTTGGGACAGTACGTGCAGAAGCAGTTGGCAACTGCATGCCATTTGTCTGATGAGCTCCATCGGTCAGGTCTCCTACAGAAGTCTGACTCAGAGCCACCACAGAGGGATGCAAGGAAACAGTCAAAGGGATTTGCACAGTATCCTTATCGGCTGCTGCTGCACTGGGACCGTCTGCGTGTGCTGGCCTAGTAAGGGAGTCATTTGTCTCAGTTAGCAAGGCAGACCTTGTGCTTGTCAAAGAGGAGTGTGTTGTATTTCTAAAGAGAAAATCTGTTTTGCTTCTAAGTGCTCGTACTGGCAGCGCTGCACTACGAGCGTGCTTTGCATCTGGACCAAGTGATTTTGCCAATGAAAGGGAAGATGTGCTCTCTGTCAAGCTGGAGACCTCAGCCAGGCTCTCAGAAGCTGATGACATGAAAGGTGCACTGGTAGAGCCTGTAGCGCAATTAGTCAGTGCTGTGGAAGACTGCAGATGACTCATTTGCATTATTAGATGTGGAGTACCCACAGGATGGAAGACTGATGTAGGAACCCCTGCTTTATCCTGAAAAACTGATGATGACAGAGGAGTGGCATCACTATTTCTGTCAGTCAACGCTGCCTTAAGTGGCTGACTGTTTGGTCCAGTAGAAGATGCATTATACATACTGTCATTAGGAAACCGTGACAGGCTTCTGGAAGTTACTGGCAGGGAAGACTGGTACATTTTTGACACAGGAATATCAGAGTGTACAGACAAAGAAGAGGGCCTTTTTGAAGGAGATCCTTTTCCCACTGTTTCTGTGAAATGCACTGTTTTCGATCCAAACAGATTGAAAGGTGTGGTACCCATAAACAACTGGGGACCCTTTCTGTGATTCACCATACCGGAATGTACTACAGTGACCATACTTAGAGGACTATTTCTGCTTTCACTAACCTGCGAGCTGGCTGAATCTGTGTTGAAGAAACCTTCAGGATTTGAAGACAAAGGCACTTTGATGGGTAGTACAGCTGGTTTAGAAAATTTAATGGTATGAGGTGACTGAATTACCAATGAGGAGAATGATGGTGATGGAACAGCAGCAAACATGTCTGATCCTGATGTGCTTTCTTTTGAAATGGAGGGTGTTTCTAATGGTATTAGCTGAAATGGCACAGCTGTACTTAAATGTGTCACTGATGGGGTAGTGGACAATGTGGCAAACATACCAAGTTGAGGCAAACCTGATATAGCAGCTGTTTCATCTGCATCTTGAGATGATGACCTCAGAGGTGACTCAGCTGAAACTTCAGCGGGTTCCTGGGATGCACTGTTTCCACTGCCTTGATACAGGGTGGGTGACAGATGAGCTTGATCCAGAGTCCTCGTACGTGTGCCAGTCAGTGTTGTTTTTATCATCTGAAGCAAGTTTGCATTCTCCAAAGTCTGTCCCATAGAAATATCAGCTACAGAAGAAGTCTTAGTTTCTGTGGAAGGCCGTGTCGGTGATAGTATAGATCTCCAATTAGGAAAAGATCCTGTAGAAGGAGCAGCGCTGATATGCTGTTGCCTGATACCTGTGAAATAATAAATAAAATGAGTATATTCTTCCCCAGAAGGAAGAGGTATATTCTTCGCCAGAAGGAAGAGGAGTTACTGTTGCAACAAATCACAACACAAAATGCATTATGTTTAGTAAAATCAGTGATTGTATTCAGAGGGCATAAAAAAAATCAGAGGCAGTTAAAAAAAAAAAAAGCACAAAAAAAAGTGAAAGGTACAACATGATAGATTATAAATGCCCAAAGTTGTTTCATCTGACACAAGAATAAGGAAAGCTTCCTAGACCATACTATTTCAAAATACTGCTTTTAACTGGGATAGTTCAACACACTAAAAAACACCTTCTCCAGCTTGGGACAATTCTTGAGGTTATCATCAGTCATCCCATGTCAAAATAATATGTGAGAAGATGGGTTTAGAAGCAGCACAGGAAGAGTATAGATTCTGACAACCAAGCTTCACTGACTTGGCATGCAGTCTGACATGGGAATAAAGTCAGCATTGGCTGGGTTCCTGTAGGATGCATCTGGAGGTGCTCATCTTGCCAGTTCTAATAATGCATGCAATTACAGACACAAAAGGGAGAAAATAAAACAGGGATGAACATGAGGAAAGGGGGGCAAGATCCAAACCAAATTAGGAAATTAAACTCCTTTTTTGATATGTGCAGATGTACAACACGTCATTTCAAACACCAGTTTACTCTACATTCAACACCATAATGTTCCTAGGCTTTATTTTCTCAAAATGATTACTGTTATTCTAAAATTGTAGCATGGGAAATCTCATATTCTTACTAATTTAAAGATTAACAATCACTCAAGAGTAAAATTTAAGGGGGGTGGGGGGGTGGGGGCGTGTTACCCTCTGCTTCTCCCCTGCCCCCAAGATAACAGATCAAAACTCAGTACTGGCACTTGCTACTATGCCAAGTCGTGTCCCCTTGCATAGATAAACAGAGGCACAATATGGAGCAAGTCCCTTCCCTCCAACTGCGCTGCATCTGGATCAGACACAAAGGATGTCAAAAACTCCTCCATACCCTTACGAGTAACTTTGGGGTAACAGCATGGAAGATTAAGCAGGGCAGACCTTGAGAGACATGGTTATAAAATGAGCTGGGCATTAGTTCCAGCCACAAATGAACCCAAGGGTCAACAGAGCCAACAGCACCAGAGGGGATCAGCCCACGCAAAGAGGAGCCAGCAGCAGAACATCATACAGCACGAGAGAGGAAAATGGGTCACACTGCACCTATTTAAAGCTAAGGTTCTTTCTTGCGATACCCTTGTGCTACACCACCCACCGTCCTTATGCACAGGCCAAAGCAAATGATTAGACTACTCCTTCAGGCTCCTGTGTGCATTCAACAGGAACGTGCTGGAATTACACTCAGCGTGGCATTTTCACTCTACAAAAAAAACTCCACAAAACACCACAACACACATTCCCCCCCAAAAAAACCAAGCAAACAAACCACAGATCTTCTTCTTTATCCCTGCATTCAAGAGCTTTATTAAGCCATGGTGAAGAATGGACATTGACATCTTTCCTCCACTGAAATGCAAGAATGAATATAGATTCCAGAAGCAAATTGGTTTAGGGGAGCTGCTCCAGGATGGGTAACAGAGCAGAGCACTTCCCTCCTAGCAACCAAAAAAGTCCCCAGACCTTCCACTTAACACAGACTAACCTGCACACTAGCATTGTGGAGAAAAGCCACGGTAAGCACACACAGGGCTACCTACAGCAAGGAGAGATGAGCAGGGTAAAGGGAAGCCCAATCAGCTTTTATGAAGCTGCACCAGAAGATCAGCAGGCTGGACAGGAGGCTGCAGGGTCCACCAGGGAACCTGGCCCACCAGGAGATGTTTGCAGCACAGAAGTAACACTGTTGTGTTTGCGCCGTGGCTGCTGATGTGTCGCTGGGGGACCAGGGAACTAAATGACTGGTGTGGCCCTTCTCTGATACTCTACATGCTCCACCAGTTCTTTTAGGTTTCCATATGCTGGGAGGCACACTGTGATTTAGACTCTTCTGATGGCTTCCCCTTGCCTGTTACAGACAGGCAGCTTTTTAACAGACGGTAGGAAAGAAGGAGACATGTATTTTGCTCAACTAGAATGGATTCAAACATATGCTTGAAATTAAGAACTAGACGTGCTTTGCAAAGTCGGGCCTTAGGCAACCTGTAATTTAAATTTCTGTGAGGACATCTCAGCTGATGAAGATGTCGTTACCTGATCTGTGACACCTCGAACTGTCTCATTTCACCTCTAAACTGAAAGCCCACACTGAAAAGTGAATGCAAAGCCTTCACATGGGATTTCTTCTAGCACGTAGTGACATGAGTCCTAAAGGGGAATTAAACAAGTCAATGTTTTCCTGCTTTCTAAAATAGCAAAGTCTGTCAACATCAATCCGCACACAGTCTGCACCATTCCTCATGTATTTCTTCACACTTTGGTTTAACGAGAATAATTACAGGCAGAGAGACAATATAAACCTGAAAAAAAGCATTGAATTGATGTTACCACATTTTGACAAGAAGGAAATCTCCAACAATGTAAATAAGATAAAACAGTGAATAAAAATGTCCTCTAACCACTGCTTGATTCTAGTCCTTCAGTTCTTGTTTCTTCCATTCCACACCAACTGGTAATTTTTCCGTTTACATCTATTAGTGAAGTAAAGCTCTTGAGTTACTGCAGGTTTACAAAAACTACACAACATTTTGCAATCGATATACAATGCTGGCGTTCCACTGCAGCAAATTTTCTTTCATTCTACCTTAATAGAAAGACACTGAATATCAGTATCCATTTCGAACTTCTGCCATTAAATTCAACATCGTGCTAGTAACTGGATGCAGTGTCCAAAAGGCGAAGTTATCTTGCCAATACATGGAGTTTAAACTGAAGTACGTACTTCTTGCTTGAGAATTGGTAGGACCATATCAACAACTACAGATCCTTACCAAATACTGTGCAAACCAAGACTGTATTACGTGGAAAAAGGGTGGACACGGGGAAATATTTCACTTCTACATCTACCAACAGCTGAACACACTTGATGAAACAAGACAATGAACTCCAATCAACATGAAATTAGCAATGAGAACTCCACCCCATGCGTATTGTGCAGAGCCACTGCTTCTACATACCAGTAGCTCTTTGTCATGTCTCAGGATTACCTGTTATCCTTTCATACTTCAGGCTATGGACTAATCGCCACCTTCAACAATCTCAAAACCCACTTAGCAGTAACCTAATTACAACTACCATTGATTAGGGATCTTTTGGTTTGCAATAATGAGGAATATTAATATGTTTCTCATCTCCAATATGCCACAGCAGGAAGTTAAAAATTGATCCAGTTCAGAGAATATCATAGCTTTATAACTTCTGAGAACTTCTGTGAACACCTGAAGGAGTAGCAGAGACCAGAGAGCACAGAGGTGATCAAAAGGAAGACCAACACCTCCCCTCACCCCCCCCAATAAAGCAAAAGGGCTAGCGCATTAGCATAGGCACCCTGTGCCTGGGCAACAGTTGAAAGTGACGCATACATCTGAGTAACGTGTGACAGTAAAAAAGGATAATGAATATTTCACCTCTGGAGCAACAGGTCTCACTTACTGTCCAAATTCTGCCCTTGAGACACCACAGTTGCATGTTATTCTTCACACAGGTTTGATTATTTCTAGTGAGACAACTAGTCAGTAAGCAAATCTCCCCTGGAAATAAGTGGTGGCTAACGAGAATGCCTGTCTGTTTGCCATGCCCACAAGATCTGTATTTCATAGAATCACAGGAAGTCTCAAGTCGCAAGGGGCCCGTAAGAATCAAGTCCAAATCCCTGCTCCTCTCAGGACTCCCTAAAATAAATCATAGACTAAGAGCATCATCCAGATGCTCCTTGAACTCTGACAGGCTTGGTGCCACACCAACCACCTTCTCAGTGAAGAACCTTTCCTAACATCCAGTCTGAACATCCCCCGATGCAGCACCATCCCACTTCCTCCTGTCCTACCACTGGGCAGCACAGAGAGATGGGCATTATCCCCTCCGCTGCCCCAGGCCAGGAAGCTGCAGGCTGCAACGAGGTCACCTCTCAGCTTTCTCCAAGCTGGACAACCCAAGGGACCTCTGTCGCTCCTCCCAAGTCTTGCCCTTGAGGCCATTCACCACCTTTGCTGCCCTCCTCCGGACACGCTCCAACAGTCTCATGTCCTTCTTACATCGAGGTACCCCAAACTGCAGGCAGTACTCGAGCTGGGGCATATGAAATCAAATTGTGTATCTGTGCTGCTAGTATTTGAAACCACAATCCTGTTTGCCTTACACCACAGCAAGGCAAAGATCTACAACAAGCAATGCGAGCGTTCAGCAGATGCCACAGCCTGCACCCTCCCATCTGCCCTGCCCGCCCACTGGCAGGCAACCAGCAAGAGCAGCCGCTGCAGGGAAGCCTGTAGGATGCAAACAGCAAAGCTCCTCTCAGAATAGATAAGTATCTGTTTGTTAACATCCTCACAAAATTAATTTAGCTCCAACCAAATAAAATTAAAAAAGAAAATAATAAAAAAAAGTGCCACAATTGGGATTCAAACATTTCCCTCCACAAAAAGGCTAAAAAATCCTCTGAGAACCTCAACAGAATAACAGCCCGCAGCTCTCCCGAAGGGAACAGTGACTATACCGAGCTTCCCTTGCTGTCACGGCAGCAGAGAAATATTGTTCTGCCACTTCTGAGCCATTAAGAAATACCAACTCAAAGGTATCTTCAACAACAGAAATTTTTTTGTCTTGACTTTCATTTCATTACTCACAGAGCATCCGGATTAGTAACATTTAAGAGTGAAGATGATAAAGAGGACATTAGGAAATTTTATTGTATGATTGACCAAGACATCTTCCCATTATACATCAGGTTTATGTCTCATCATAACCTTCAGTATATTGAAGGCAGGATTTTGATTTTCACATTAACTTGCTTTAATTATTAATTTCTGAGACAATATGACTGAAAATAATTCCCAGCTGCTATTAACTATTGTAAAGGCCAAGTTTTAAGAATACAATCGTATCTATATAAGAGCAGCTGTGGCCCTCTAAAGCACAGCAGATATCCAAACATTGAATTACGTAAGCAATCTGGATTTTATACAGGTTTAAATCAATAAGCCCCAAAGAAAAGCAATTCCCAAGTTAAAAAAAAAAAAGAAAAAAAAAGAAGATCAGACTGTCAGTTACTTACAAACATGTATAAAAATAACAATCTACTTACAACATAAGTACTGCTGGGAGAGGCCATTTACCACTTTATCCCAGTCTACCCAGTAATAGACAGCGCTATCCCAGGGCTGCATCACCAGTTAAAAACAATACCACTATTATATCAAAAAATGCATATTTATTTTTTTCCTTCTCACACGTATGAAGTTTCCTGATGATTATTGTTTTACTATGAAAGCCTGAGTGATCAAAGGTCAGATATGACTGATATGGGATACGACAGGGAAATAGAGAAAACCTCTGTTGCACCAGCGGGAAAAGGCATTACCTTACTCACAGGGTCATGCAATTTACTTCTGTTGAAAAATATTAAGCCTACACAGTGTGATGGTAGCATCAACATACATGTTATATAAGCTACTTCAGAGTTTCCTAAAATGTTATAGGTTTTTTTGTTCCTTAAGAGTTTACAATTGGAAAAATGGCACAAGGACTGCAGATTTCATGGGTCAAAGGGTATGAAATACGCTACCAATGAAAGACAAATATTCAGCAAAGCATTTACAAAAATACCTATGTAACATATCAAAATTTTGCTCTTTTTGACTGTGCAGAATGGCCAAACTTCATTGTGCCTTCATAATATCTGTTATTCCAGCCATACATCGACTACTACATCACTACCTATGCACCCCATACACCTCGCTTTTGGTACCATTCCACAAAGACACTTGTAGCTTAACTTCACACCTTTTGCATAACATTTAACCTGGGAGCGATTCATAGCCATGTCCAAAAGCCTACCTACAAACGCCCGTCCTGAGCCCTGGCTGACGCCCGTTTCTGCAGCCGGGGTGGGGTGGGTTAGCCCCCAGAGGAACCTGCCCAGCGGGATGGGGATCACCAGGCTCAGCCAACGCACTGGAAGGAGCATCCAAATCCATGCACTTCCAGCAGCTGCCAACACTGCTACTGTGGCAAGAACGCATGGTGGAGAGGTGGAGAAAACTGCTTCCTTGGGATAGCACTAACTTTCTCAAAAGAGTGAAGGTAAATAAACCAGCAAAATAAATCCTGTTCTGTGACCTCCTTGATAGCAGTTTCTTTCTGGAAAAAGTTTACAGTAGTACCATAAGCTGATTTTCACATTTGTTTGGGTTGTAACTTTTCCCAAATCAGCTACTGACTTCCCAAACCTGAGCTGCTTGAACTGGAGGATTAAACCGCAGATCTCAGCAACACCTCAGGCTGCTCACATCCTAGCCTCCATTTACCTCTAACAGTCACCTTATCCAAGAGCCAGTCATTAAAAACAAGCACCTTCCCACCAAAAAAAAGCCCTCTTCCCAATGATCTTAGAAACCGATATCTGAAAACTATTATTTATTTTTCCTCATACCACCAGAATTTGGTTTAAATGAAACAGTTTTCCGGGGAGAAAAACGGTATGAGGAAATAGCATATTGCACAGTCTCCTTCATAACAAAAATTTTGGACTTTATAATAGGAATATGTTTGGACACAACTTTCAGTCATTTCAATTGCACAACCATATTTTTGCTCACGTGAAAATCAAAGCAGCAACCTCTTCTGTTTGGAACATTTGTGCTCCCTCCCCTCTCTCACGGACAGGCTTCCCTTTGGGTACCAAAGGGACACACCAGCAGCAAAGCTTTGCATTGAGGGCAACCTTTTAGCTACAAAATGAAAATACGTACTGCCATGAAAATGTACTTCTCTCCGTTGTCAGCATGCCCTGCCTTTGTTGTTTACCCAGCCCAAACGTAAGCTGGCAGGGAGTCAGGAGAGCAGAGCAGAGCCCAGCCTGCAAATGCTTCCTGGCTGTCATCAATCCTGCTTCAGGAACCGACAGGCTGGTGTGACTGGTACCAAGTGCCAGCCTTGCCTGGGGGTGAAACGTGTCTCCTTCGCCACACAGGCGGCTCTGCCGGGATGCTTTAATTGCATCCAGCAAGTGGGGATGGAGGCGAAGAGCAATATAAGAGACAATAGATTAGCCAGGGTGAAATAGCATGCTCCTGTCAAGGAAACAATTCTGTCACCGGCAATTACAGCTGCATCATCTGCACGTTGTATTCACAGAGCAGATGTTCAGCCGGATCATTAGGAAACGCAGGAAAGAAAAGTATGGCAGAGGAGGATTTTAGCACCACGCAGTGTCGCAGGATAATTGCACATGATCATACAGAAACCCAAATGTGCTATGGGGGTTCTTGTCCTTGCTCCTGTTGTACCTGTACCTGTTACAATTTCTGCGAGAGTTTAAGTATTCACAGAATTTGATTGAATTAAATATGTACTTTTATATTATTTTACTTTTTATTGCTTATTCAGCACCGCTTTTGGGATCAATGCTGTTGCGAGCCTGACAGCCTGCTTTAGCACGCTGCTTATCTACTTCTCTGCAAACACACATTTATACAAACTCCTGCAGAGGAATTTTGTTTGTTGAGGGAAGTTTATATAGACACTGCTAGCATCAGAATAAATGATCTAATGAACTATGCAGCAAAAAATGTCAAGGTCGTTTGGGAAAGTGCAATACCAAAGCTGCCAGTTCTCATGATTTTACCTTGAGTATTGCAATATTTGAGAGGCTCTTTTATGGGAAAAACAAAAAAAAAAAAACCAACAAAAAAAGCCAAACCCAAAACACAACCAAATGAAAAAAACCCCATCACTTAAGTGAAACAGACTGTATTTGTATTTCAACTTTCATTCTTTACATAAAAATTCTGAATTCTTGTGACTGCGGGATAAAAGAAAACTAAAACATTTTAAAATCTCACGATTTTTAAGCAAATCATATTTTTAGGGGACTGACCTTCCCATCCCCACCCCCTGAGCCAGGACAGACTGTAAGGATGGTAAAAATTCTGAATAAGTATGAGAAGAGTTTTGGGGCCAAATTCTGATTTACTGAGGTTATTTGGGTGTTAGGCAGCAAAGTACAGGAAACGTGGACTCTGCTTAGTTTTTTCGCTAGTACTTACAAGTCAACGATCACACAGCTTTCTTATTATATGCAATAAAAATGTATTTTCCCAACTGCAAGATACTCAAACTCTGAAAGCTTTATTATAACTCCCCCTGCAAAATCAAATACAAAAGGAGACTGAAGAGAATTCCTGCTAAAAGCCATGTAGATTATTCTACCCCCCAAAAAATTACCATCTCTAGAACTTTTTTTTAAGAAACGATAGTGCTTTCAAAAGGTTGAACTGTGCACCAAATTGCATAATACAATATATTTTGACATGCTGTTTGGGTAATTGTGAATGTTCCCCTGAGCCAAAAAGCTTTCTGCTCACCAAACCAAGCCCATCTTCAAGGGAATCTTTTTTGCACGTAACATTTGAGGCCGTAACCCACGAGTGGAGAAGACCCTCTGGACTCTGCTCTGTCAGTGTCAGGATGAAGGCTCATTCGATCCACTGCAGCGGTGGCAGCTTCTGCCACTCTACCCGACACTCCGCTGCCCCACCTCGGGGCTTCAGCAGACGTCCACGCTAGGACACCAAAACCCGGACACACTGGCGCAGATTCCTCTGGAGCTGCAGGTGTGAGAGCCTCCAGCAGACCGCTAGGAAGAAGCAGGCGGGTGGCACGAGCATCTTCAGCCACTGCTACTGTTAATGGAGCACGTGAGTGTTACTCCTCTGAGTGCTGCTCATTTTGCAGATGAGCACAAATAGGAGCAGCGTGTTGGGATTACTGGATGTTATAGACCAAGACAGTCTCAGAGAAGAAAATGAAACCCAAGAATTGCAGATTATCACACTATCGACTCTACCCGACACATATACGTACCAGAGGCATCAGCTGTGAAGGGGTACATTATGCGGCTGCAACCAAGCAGAGTGCAACACAAATGCCTGACGCCATGTCCAGACAACCCTAAGCTGCTTCATTTCAACTTTTTTTATCCATCTCAGAGCTTTGACGTTACAGTTACTAGATGCAACACACATGGAAGCGCCAAGGCCAGGGAGGACGAGCCCTCTGTTTCCCAGTGACAATTTCAGGTCAAGACATGAAGGGCAGGCAGGGAGGCTGCACCCTGGGCACCCCCATGCTTGTCCTGGAGGACACAGAGGCAGACCCTCTTTGGGGTCTGTCCCAGCAAGACAACCAGAAGACATACAGCCTCCAAGGTGCCACATATACAGGATCAATACAAGGACAGAGGTTTCCACAATGTCTTTTGCTACTCTCATGCTCTTTCCACTGCCTGTGGCCTCTGGCTGTAATGAAGGATAAAGAGGTGAAGACCAGGAAAGGGATGTAGGTCACGTACAGAAGCATCCTGCTTTCTCTGTCTGCACAGCGTTCAGTACTGATGCTTTTAAAGTATGAAAGTCACCGATTTTTTTTTTAAATTAAATTAAATCTTATTGATTTTTAGATTAGAAAAATTTCTGGTCACACTGAGGAGAGTGTCTGAAAAGACCACTCCACATTTCAAGTAAGAGTAAATAACATGTTTTTTTTAAAAAATGCAAGAAAACAATCATCAAGTCCGAATTCTGTTCTTTCTTCAAGATTTGCACTGAATAACCAGGGTTTATCCATCCTGGTACACGATGCAATTTCTGAATCCAAAAAAGCAAAGTCTATTACTTGGCCCCAGAAGGCATGAAGGTTAAATCAGTGAATGTATGAGATCCACTACCATGAACTAGCTAATAGACAAATATAGAGTTGAAATGTGCACATCCTTCTTCAGAGGGGACTCCTCTTTATGTCAGTGGATGAGACTACAAACAAACACTTTCTGAGAAAAAGTCCACGTAAAATGGATGGGTTTTTTTTCTATTTTAGAAAAATTCTTTTCCTGAGCAAGCCTGACAGCACTGAAGGTAAGGGACAGCAGAGAGAGCTGCTTCTTAAGGTTTTGGGGTTTTCTCCCTCTTCCTCCACTTAAAAAAGGACAGGAAATAGGAAGAAAGCCTTATACAAATCATGTTAATTTATTCTTTCTTATATACTGACTTTTCAGAAATGATCAATTTAAAGGCAATCCCTTTAAAAAAAAAAATGGGGTTTTTATTCAATATTGCCCTTTGATTCCTTCCTTTGATAAATGAAGCAATGGCCCTCTCTCAAAAGGAGGGAGATCAGTTTCCTAGGAAGAAAACCTCCAGATTCTAGGGAGCTGTCAGAGAATTTCCTGAGGTCAAGTCAGGATGATAGAACAGCGACTTTATTCTTCTGAACAGCAAATCAACCTGCAACTTTGCTGTGACCTGCAATGGATATTCAACATGAAGTGCAATATGCATTACAATTAAAAATTACATCTTAATGAACTATGCATATCAACTAGGTAATTAATTCTTAAGCTCCTTGTCTGCTCTACAGTAAATGAGGACTTGGCTCAGGCTAGAAACTATCATGCAAATGTTTAAAAATTATTTGCATTTTCTATGACTTTCACTGTGCTTTGCACAGCTCATTAGCCTTTATTTTCAGGATCTTTTCTCTGCTGCATAAAAGTGGCAATAGCTCAAGTTTATAGCAAGATGTCGCCTCATTTCACTTTCTCACCTCTTGGAAATCACTGCAAATACTTGTCTGACAGGACACCATGACTGTCAGTAATAAAAAAATAAATCAGTGATCCCCATTGACAGAGTACAGGAGGCTAAAAGCACAAAGGGGGAGTCCAGTGCCTGGTGGTATAAAGGTTAAATAACTGCCTGGTCAAATCTAACTTTTCAGCCATGAACAAAAATCCAGAAGAATATTGTACAAAGGCAAATATACAAATCTACTTCTGAATCTGAAAAATAAATGGTAACATTGGCAGACTGTGGGATTCCTAAGAATGCTGGAGAAATACCTCAGTCCCCAGCCCAGCTCCAGGCTCCCCAGTGAGTGATGCACGCTCAGACCACCACCAGGATGCAGGTGCCTGCATCTGCTCCTCACCCATTTCCCTGCAAGAGTGATACAGCTCTCTGCATCATTCGGGAAGTCCTGTCCTTCACACGGAGAGCTCAGTCCTATACAGGCTGTACCCCTGGACTTCTGATGTGGAGATGCAAGTTATATATTCTACAGTGGTTCAGAGTTTAATCTGCAGGCATCGACATACAAGTACAGGCATCAAATGTAGCAAACCCAAAGCTCCAAGACCCAAACAGAGGGATAAAGCAGGCAGATGAACTTACAGGCTGTAGCTCTGCTCTTGCATTGGCTGCCTAAACATGAAAGATGTCAGTACTAATCAGTGATGTGGTATTAAAAAGTTGATTCTTTTCCCCAAGATAAAGGTATTGGCATTTTCTGTCAAGTAATTAGACAACAACATCTTCACTGTGAAATGATAGGCATCCTAAAAAAAAACCCCAAAATCATACAAAGAAAGAAGGATCACTCCTACAGACAAAATCATTTTTTAGTAATAGCTGAAGTGACTTTTAATTGTAAACCCAGTAAACAGTTACCAGTTACCTAAGTGAGCAGTTGGTTTCTCAAACATAAGATGCACTGCCTGGAACAAAGGGCATTATTAGAAAGAAAAGATACTGCTATTTCTAGATTGTGCCTGAACAGCACTATCCAAGTTGGTGGACTTTCTAATTTAAATCTCCAAAGTCCTATAGAAAGGTTTGGGGCTCATAATAGAAGCAGATTAAAATATTCCCTCTGAAAAGTTTGAAACAAGCCAAATAGGATAGATTTTCTCCTCCATAGCAGGATGGTTTGCTTGGCTGTGTTCTGTTGCGCTCTAGTTCACGGGACTCACGTGCTGCATCACATGGCACAAATGGTAAAAACAGCTCTGGTAGGGAAGCAGGTGAAAATGCTTCCCCCTTGGATCCCCAACTGGAACACACCTTTTAACTTCTAATTTAACTCAGAACTAAACCTCAAAAAGCCTGGCTCTGTGACCCACTTTGGGTACTGCCACAATACTTCTTGTCACTTCATTACTGCTCCTTTTGCTAAAGTTTCGTAAGATTTTGTTCTCTAAAAATTTCTGGAAGCTATTTCCAAAAACAGCCTCTAACCAAATCAGACCCTAATTTCTTCCCAAACGCTCAGCTAATTTTTAGAGACATGCACGGTCACTTTTAACAAAAAGAGAAAGATGATGCCCTACTCAGGCAGGCTTTGCCTTTGTACATACACTAGGCAAAACGTTTTGCATTTATGTAAGTATAACTGAATATCTGGAGTTTAAAGCTCTCAGGCTAACAGGATTTTAGGATCATTACTAGGATCATCACTGCTATGCTGTCAAACACATGCAATATATAGCATTTAAGATGATTTTCCATTAACCTGCTCTATGCTGATATTGCTATTGAAATGAGCTAATTCAAATGAGAGAAGGATAACTGGGGGAAACAAATGAATACAGAGTACTACTTAAAAAATATATATATATATGAAAGAATGATAACAAAGGGAAAAGGCATGAAGGAAGAAGGTGCTAAACCTGCCAGGTCATGCAGTCATTCATTACTCTTCCTATCAGTAAGAGTTGCTCAGGTGTCAAAAGTACCAGCATTAAGATCCAAGTGCCTGATGATACCAAAAAGAAATCCTGACCATCCGAGGCTGTGCCCCAGGTAAGATCAGAAGCCTAAGGTGAAAGTTGCTTCCTGCCACCTTGCCACCACCCTGACAGGTGACTTATTGCACAGATCAGGGCAGCACTGAAGCAAATTCCTTAAGTCAGATTTATGCTACTTCCAGGTACTTTTTCAACACATGCTTTTCCTAACTGTCAAGATTTACTGGCCAGGATGCCAGGAAAACAGGGAACCGTATGCACAAACATAGCCACCGAGGTGATACATCAAACTTATGAGAAGTAATTTTCATTCTAAGACTGCTGCTGCTCTTTCATCACTCAGGACACGGTTACAGTAAACTGGTGACTTCATGGGTGAACCATGAATTAAAATTGTGAGTACAGGAAAGAGTTAAACGTGTGGATGCTGAGAAAAAAAAAATCAGAAGAGGCTCATGACACTTGCACAAGCAGAAAAAAAGACTGTAAACTGTTGTTTTCAAATATCCATTTGGCTCAGACACATCTATTTTGTGATTCGTAAAATTCCCTCAATGAACAGTGCTGCTTCGCCACCTTCTCCTCCAGGGTCTGTCCTTCCCTGCAAGTCCCCAGAGGAACACTAGCACCAGCTGTGGGACCTACCCTGCTCCCCCAACAGCTCTCACGCTACATCTGCTGCACCTCTGTGTTCCTGCCCCTTTGTAACGCTCTAAGAGTCCCGGGTAGGTGCTTGGATCACCTGCAGAGCCAAGGCAAGCCAGCAGGGAGAGTTAATACAGAATTAGAGCTTCGTTGCCCAGAAGTTAGCCAAGAAGAATGCCTTTTTTGCACAATGCTGAACATGTTACCTTGAAAGAGCAAAGAAAAGCAGCTGGATGGGGTGTGGGGGTAAAAACCAAAAAATCTAGACAAGTTCTGGCTTCACAATCATCTATGCCCAATGCCACTTCAGACCTGAGAAGCAGCAATGGATCCCCAAGGAATGCCCTAAATGCCCCTTTGCACCTTTGTAAGAAGAGCACGACAAGGTGGACACCACTCGTAGGGCAGTCCCTCAACATGCGGGAGACTCCTCTAGCCCCCTAGGGAGAGGGACACGTGAGGGACCCCCTACCTTGGAATCTGGGCTAAAAAGTAGGTGCTATTTTTAATTACCTTAAACTGCAGACAAATGCTTTATTTGCAGGAGAGGGCAGAAATAAGGTTGTAAATTCTGGTCACCATCTAAAGGTTTGTCTTGTTGATTTCCACATTAATTTGGTTTTCATGGTTTCACTGAAACAGATTTGAATCTTAAGTCAAGACTAATAATTCATGTCATTCTTCACTACTGCTTTTTCATTAACAGGTGATACTTAAAATAGTACAAGGGGCTTATCCAGAATTCCATTTAAAAACTAAATTGTAGCAATTTTCTGCATGAATCAAAGTTTTTTCATCTCAAATTGTAATTTCAAAGTAATACCCTTCAGTCACTTTCCCTTTCTGCAAGCCACCAGACACCATGTTTCTCATCCAAAAGTTCTTTTATTTTAGCAATTATTTAAAACTCTGCCTAAACATATTAGTGTTGACAATAACAAAAATAAGTTTTGACAACAGAACGTGGTATATTACATGACTTAACAGCATCAATCACAGGATCTCCGTTTGCAGCTATCACAATGAGGCTGCATTGCTATGAAATAAGATGGCTTGTTGGCAGAGCACAATTTAGCTTGAAGCTAAAAAATTAATACTACACATTTATCCCCGTGATAACTAAACAATGCTATGGCACAGAAGTGGATTAAAGAGGGAGCCTATACTACAGGGTGAGCCAGGATGTGTTTGAGTTCTGTCTCCCTCTGTGTGACTAGTTGTGCTCTATCATGAAAGCCCAATTTTCTTACCGAGTAAGACTTTTTCCTTTCCTGCTGTGTAAAAACACACCAAAAAAAAAAGTTGATCCAAGCTGTCAATTTGTTTATGAGAACCATTTCAATCAAAATATGGCTCACTTTCTTCTTACTCAGCTTTTTTATTTTTTAATTAATTACATAAATATATTCCAACCTATTGTAAGAATAGTAATTCTAATCCCCACAGCCCTGAACCTACTGTTATCACTTGCATTTTTGTGAAGTAAGCATAAAGCTCATCTAAACTCAGGTCGCTTAATACCGTCTTGTCACAGGGGAGGACTGAAAGTGCCAGCATCAGCTTGACTGCTCTTTTAAAGCCCATCCTTTCTACCATAGTTGTATAAATCTGCCTTAATGCAAATAAGAATAAATAATTATCTGTTGATCTGACAGTATTTTGAACTTGCTTTATAATGCAGCATGGCAGGGATGAATCGTGCCCGCTGCAACCATACATGCTTCAGCAATTCACTGCATCACAAACCCAGCCAGCGAGCAGCCAGATGTGCTCTTGAAAATTTATGCTATTTTTTGAACTCCATAAAAATACCCCAGAAACCAACGACTATATTATATTTACTTCACGTGCACACACCATTCCGGTCACCAGCTTTCCCAGGGACACAAATCTAGTGAGAAATGGGAAGTCTAAATGAGAACTCTGAGAAATCACCCAGCAGTACGCCCAGTCACGCCAGGTATCAAAACAACAGAAAGTAGTACACAGATACCACTACAGGCATGTTATATGTTCTCGATTCCAATGAGAAATACGTTAATTTTTAATTACTTATTAAGTTTCTGAGTGTAGGGTTTTTTTTTTTTCCTGTAAGCTACTGTGTTAATCACTGTCATCCTCCAGGTATAACACATCATTTTCCGTATGATGAAGAATCAGTAACAAAATGTACTATATATAAGCAGGTAACCTAGGTGGAAAAAAATCCCTAATTTAAATCTGAAACTTAGTAAATCAAAATCCGGTATGTAGAAAAAGTATTGAGCAGATTAAAGACAGCAGGTTAAAATGGGAGACCATACCTCTGCTCAGTCCAGCTCAGGAAATCTAATTTACCAAGAGCAACATAATGGATGCAGTGTAATTAGTATAACTGTCAACATCAAAGTCTTTGAAATCTCTTGGCACTATCATATGAGAAAAGAAATCTACAGGAACTTTATTTAATTGTAGATGCACATTAGTCATGCTGTCACACTGTGCCTGGTATCACATGACATGCCTAGAGGTATGCATTTCGGTTATTCAAGAAATATCATAGCGAGCTCAGTGAAAACAACATTTGGGAGGCAACAGATAGCATTCAGCAGGTCCCCTCTGTGCAAGGAGCTCTAAGTTTAAAAATAAATAAGTATATGTAGTCTTCCATAAAAGTTCAGGCATTCTGCACTGTGCTGATTCAGCCTCTGAGCCAAGCTGCAGCCAACCCAGGTTTGCTGTAGGGATTTAGAGGAACAGTCACTGGTGATTTAACTACAACTTTCCTCAGACTCCAGAAAAATTAGTCATTGTTGGCCTACAGTTTCTTCAGGAAAATGTGGTCTCTTTAAACAAAGAAAAATGAATGCTGGGGTAAGGTTTGCACCAATGCTGAGAATAACAGTGCTCCCTACTTGCAAGATAGAATGCCAGAAAAAAAAAAAACAAACACCAAAAAAATAAACCACCACAAAGCACTTTATTTATACAAATATCCTGACAATAATACCATTCCCTTAGAACAGGGAGAGAAGGAATCAGTGTTCAGTGATCAACGACCTCTGGTAAATGACCTGCTGCTTGGCTACCGGCTAGCTCACAACTCACAAGCAGGCTTGCCTGCAGGCCAGTCCAAAACAAAAATAAAAAAAGCAAACCCATCACTGCACTTGTGTGATAATTGACAGTGTTTCTTTCTAGATTTTATTTCTATTGAATTTTATATATGTATATATAATTGCTTAGGTAAACTGAAATACAACAACCACTTCAACATCCAGATGAGTCATAAAGCGTCATCAAGAAAGCTTCTACCCAAAACTGAGTGTCCACTTTAACAGCGCACCCATTTATTTTTTAATAAGAAACAGGTCAGTCACCCAGACTTTACTTTCCCCTGCTGCCTCTAGAAGCGTCTCAGACCCAGCCTTGCACGCCAGGCACCCTAGGCAAACTGCCATTAACCACAGAGGCACCGATTTGCAGCGGTTGTTTGGCCCCTGCGGGCAGCCCAGCCTTTACCAAACCTGCTTTTGCTGCAAATCATTTCCCTGCTGGGGCAAAATTCATCTCTGTGCTCATCCACAATTACTGGCTTGCGAACACGTTTGCCTGGAAAGGGTCGGCTGAGCACAGACACATAGATCTGTGCAGTCATGCTCTCCATGGGAAGAGGAAGGTTTACAAAAGAGTTCCTGAATTTTGTGCTCAACCAGCCTTCCCTCCATGTTTCCAATGCACATAGGGACCAGCCTGGAAAAGAAAGTGATGGTGGCACGTGACATGTTGAACAAACTGCCCAAAGCCTGCCATGTCAGCAATATTATTTATGGCAACATTTACAAACTTGGTGGACTACATTCCAGACTAGTTGCCTAAACAGAGCTACTGGATTTCCTGAGCTGCTCACCCCTAGCAACATCTGCTGGGGATGCTCAGCACTTGAAAGATAAGCTGTTTCTACAAAGATAGCTAAATATTGAATTCCCGTCCCAACATTAAGACCCCAGCTATGTGCATTTCAGCTATTTGGCCTAAACTATATTTTTGCTGAACACAGACGTTAATTTCTAAGAAAATAACAGTATAAATGTAAGAACCCAGAATTAAGAATATCTCATTCTTATGGGATTTCTTCTCACCATCCCTCTACAATGAGGTCACTAAACACTAAGTTAAAATTTTATGCATGTACATAACATTAAGGATTTATGCAGTAGCTTGGTCTCCAGCTTTGGAAATACATAAATACATTAACACAATAAGAAGGATTCTCAGAGATTTATCATAGTTCCAGGGGCTTTGAAAGTGGTTTTTCAGGGGTTTTTTTTCTCCTCCCACCAGCTTCCCAAAGCCCATTAGGAAGAAGCTGCAAATCCCAGTTACTATCAAGGGGGCTGAAGCCCTCTGGTACTTCAGAGGGAGCGAGCAGCGAAAGTCCCAAGGAAGGCACCAACCGTGCCACAATTAAAGGCTAGGCAAGAAATACTGAAACGCAGATTCTGTGGAAGAGGGCTGAGATGAAGGCAGCTGGAAGGCAACAAGAAGCAAGGTGCTGGCAGGGGAAAGCAGCACCCAGCAGCCTGAGCAGGGGATGGAGCGCATCAAGCGGCACATGCCCATCATCCAAAGAAAGGGCAAACCACCCAGGGGGGCTTCTGGCAGAATAAGACCAGCATAAAGAGAACCTAGAAAGATTTCCTAATTGTTTTAGACTACCTCATCTCACTCAAGGCAATCTCAATGCCTTGAAACATGGCTCACTGAGGCTCACTGAGTCTGAAAGTGCAGGAACAGCAAGTACACACATATACATCATATAACCTTCAAAAAAAGAGGCCCAATTTGCAAGCTGCTCATCAGTTGAAGTGCCTGAAAATAATTTTATAAACATCTAATAAATATTTGACATTTACAAGCTGCCAGGCACACAGTAATCAACATTTTCATGCAGAGTCTGGACATCTGCCCTCTGTGATCTGCCCTTTCAAAAGTAATATTAAATCAAAAATGAATTTTTAAAACCAAAATTTATATATTGTGCCATTCTTGTCAAGGTGCGTGTTTTTTCCCCTCAAAAAAAAAACACCCAAAAAACACCACCACAAAACATCCTGAGTAAATTGCTACTTTGAGTAGAGAACTAATATTTTTGAGAAAGGTGAAATTTAATGCTGAAGTGTTATCCCTTTGTGAAAATAAATACAGTTGATTTCCAAGCATATGCTGGTCTAAACGGTGCTAGAATTAAAACAAGGGCAGAAAAAAACCAACCCAGTGTGTGATTCTAAACAAGCTGAAGACAATGGAAAATAATTTTATTTTAAATAGTTCCATTAAAAAGGCACATTTAAGTTATTTAATCTATTACAGCATTTTGATACAAACAACTCACAAGGCAATAATTCTGAAAATATTTAAAATTTGCAAAATAAAAATTTTTCAAATAATCTATTTTTTTAGACATGCTTAGAGAGTAAATAATATGAAGATTTAGCTACATATTTTGTTGCATGTCAATCTGAAACACTTACGAGAGGGCTGATTAACTTCCCCAGCAGCTCCAGTTTGAGCCAATCTGAAGCAAAACACTTGTTATGGGTTTGGCTGGAGTAAAAACAAGAGGACTCAATACTCTTCTAAGTCACTTTGATTAGATTGTT
Organism: Falco punctatus; assembly: GCF_963210335.1. Lineage (NCBI taxonomy): Eukaryota > Metazoa > Chordata > Aves > Falconiformes > Falconidae > Falco > Falco punctatus. The sequence goes on along the minus strand of NC_137590.1, from coordinate 26,596,892 downwards.
TACCGTCTTACGAAATGTTATGTATTTCTCATTAAGGCAATTAAAATAATCAATCTCTGAGCAGAGAACCACATTTTGCTGCAAATGGTATTTATGGTAAAGGTTTGAACATTGGACTCCCATTGCTGCAGGCTCTCATCTGTAGCATCAGCAACATGGAAGAGCAGTACCAGCCAGGGAACAAACGGCCACTGGCACCAGCCACACCTGCAGCCACGCTTTCGAACTGCCCTAGCTTAAAATCGCTTGGCATGCGTAACCAAAGCCTTGTTCCACCCTTGGCTCAGACCCCAGCACCTTGTGGGCTGTTCAGAGACGAGCACGGCAACATCTCCTAGAAGATTTCTCACTCCTGCCCTCAGCCACGGCTCCCCGGAGAGCCCAGCCCCTACAGCCCTCCCTGGCTCACACCACCTTACCAAGCGGTTCTGCTTTTCCAGAATATTTGCCTCCCACAGGGAAGGAAGGGCTTGTGATGGGTGTCTCAAGACAGCCCACGGACCCAACACAGAAGGAACAAGACCACGTCCTATGTAAATTTAAACCGCAGTGCCAGATGCTAAACACATTAGTGAATTTGAAACAATGATAAGAAAAAGTAATAAGTATCATTAACGGGGCAAAAGCTATTCCCTATTACATACAAAGCGGCTGAGCGTCATCTTTTCAAACACAACGAAATGCATCAGTCCAAGTTAAACAAATGACTAGAGCTGCTACCACTCCTGAGGACATAATTAACCCACGGACACCCAAAGAGGTAACATAGGCATGCTGCGTAACCACCGCGTAACAGCCAGCAGCAGGCACAGCTGCGGGCCCCCCCGCTCCAAACTCCCAATGCTGCCAGCAGCACACGGTGCCCGTGGCCGAGCCCCCTGCGGCAGCCACCGCCAAGCCCCCGGCCTCCGGGTTAATGAAGCCCTGGCAGAGAGCGTGCTCCTGCCCCTCCGGCGGCGAAGGTACCCACGATGCTTGGCCACCCTCTTTAACTGCAACACAAACAAGCCCAACCTTTGCTCCTCTCACGGGAACAGCTTCTAGCAAGCAACGTGCATGTCACCTAATTGTTATAAATGGAGCTTATGGGCAGCTTCTTGACACCTAAATAGACTCACAGAAGGCCAATTACATACTTTATATACAATCTCTCTAACTGTATATATTGGATGTATATAATTGGATGCTCATTTCAGATACAATTTACTAAAACCCCACAAACTATCAAAACAGATGTGTTTGTACACCAGAAATAAAAGCAGATCACGCTTAGAAAAAGGTTAGGCTGACAGAAAACTATTTTCTTCTGACAGCAATGGAACAAAGTCACTGCATCTCCTCCAATGAGACCAAGAACAACCTTTCCCACACGCAGAGGGGCAAGATTTTACAAAGTATTCACCCAGAACTAATGTCACAGTACCAATTCCCAGTAGTGGCTCATTAAAATATCATAGCATTAAAAGACAGAGCATAAAATACACATTTTCCTAACTTCTCCAAATGGCAGCAGATGAAGAAAAGCCTCTCAGGATCTCACTCAAGAGAAACTGAGTTACAACTAGAAGACAAACAGGAGATGCTTTCTTTTAACATTGCTGAGCCCACACAGGATTGCACCATCCCAGCTCTTTGGTTTGAATTTGGTGACTGCTGAGTCTTGAGCTGGATTAAGCCATCATGGACAAGCCTGCTGGCTGGGCAGCTGGGAGAGGAGGACAATTTCTCTGCTTGTCTATTCCAGCACTTTTTTTTTTTTTTCTAGTTTAACAAGATAATTATGTTCCCAGAACCACAGGAAAAAAAATATGTTGTCTTCTTTACATGTCAAGGAGTCTGGCATGCATGCCCAGTCCTCTGACACGTTCCCATGAAAGACCCAGGAGAGACCAGACACACGTGTCTCTCTACACGGCACCACATCCCTCCAGCAATCGGCTCTGTAAATTCTGCCTGGGGTTTAACAGAGTTTACACTGGTTTACTGTGGTGTGCTCTCATCCATCTGTTCTCCAAGTGCAGATTTTGATTAACGTTAAAACCAATACTGTGCCACGAGTGAAGCCACGGCCGAATGATTTGCACAGCTCTGGAGAGAAACATTTTGGTGTTCTTTCCCTCTGTCCCCAGCTAAGCAACCCAGCCTTCTCACAGCATCTGCTTCACACTGCAATGACCATTTTTCTCCTGCTAGTTCATGCTGCAAAACAAATTTCTCCTCGAGGACAGATACTTTTCCAGCCTGAAATGCTACATATGTTCCCCAAGCACCAGCAGAAGCCCTTTAGCAAGCTGTCAGATTGGCCCAAATCTATGGGTCCAACACCCCTAGCAGGCATAAATCACCCTGGTGCCGGCAGTGAAGAAAGGGAGGAAAAATCAGGTCGCATCAGTAAAACCAATACTTACCTTTATTTCAGATCAGGTCTATACAACCTGCTGTCCTTAAATCTAGCAGAAAATTCAGCCTTTACTAAAACCAGGCCATTTCTTTTGGGGGAAGAAGCAGAGATCATGGCACCAGGTAACTACACAGAGAGGGGTTGCTTTCCAGACCATCGCCGCAGTGGTCCCCGAGCCCAGGCAGCCATGGGCAGCACTGCTGTAACCTTGAGAGGAGCATTTGCAGACCATGGCACCTGCTTCTCCTGATTAATAGCCCTGCCCTCAACTACTCAGCAGCAAACATTTACAACAAGGAAGCTAATTATGGGAGTGGTTAAAGAGGAGGCAAATCATCCTCAGGGGGCAACTGACCTTCTTGCCTTGAAGAAGCTTACTAATAGGTTTAGTAGGTTATTATTAAAAAGATTTTCTATGTGAGGGATTTTCTTTATAATCTGCAGTCCCAGGACACACAGAAAACACATTTTCCCAATTAGTTAATAACCATCATTTTATTTTTCACACTACACAAGTAGCCACAGGATGACAAAAATATGCATTAAATGATTCATTTATGTTCACACACCTGCTTCTACAGAACATCCCACAGCAGAGGCCTACGGAATGAGCACGCCAAAATGATGTGAAAGGGAACTTTAAGAGTCAGAAGCCCAAATCTGCTCTGATTCAAGAAGAAAATTCACAGCTCAAACCTCCATGCACTTAGAAGGTCAAATACATTTATACTGATCACCTCCCACTCCCTGTTTACTCACTGAAAGCTAAGTGTTGCTTTTATCAGTTGAAGAGCAAAGTGACACAATATATGTGTACAATATTTTCTTCTAAATGAAAGTACAATTCTTTGTAATCTACTTCAAAAGAATATCTAACGCACATATTTCTTGCATGTACTATTACTGTGAAACCACAGAGAATTACAGATTGATAGGTCCTGAGAAAAACTTCTCAAAAAAAGGTGGAAGAGTAAAGCATATGACAAATGCACAACTCAAAAAATGATTAAAATTGCGTTCTTTCTCCTCAGTTTACCAGGCATAATGCATGCCAATTCATTAGGCAGAAGTAGGCTTGTTTTCCCATTATCGTTAATACACCTGCATGATCCCTTAGTAAATTAAAAGTAATTAAAAAATGTACCTGCCACTTGTATTGGCAAAACAATACAAGTAGCAAGTACTTCAGAAACTGTTTTTCTAGAGAAGTAGTTTCATTTTGGACGCACTGATTGACTGTTGTGTGTATGCAAAGTCCTAAGCACACTCCTCTCTGAAGCACAACTACATGTTGATGATGGTTTACATTTTTGTTTTTCTTAAAATCTGCAGAAACTTAAGGACAAACTATGCTACAGAACTCTGAGGTGCAGTGGTTGTACAAATCTCAGCTGTCAGCATCACAGGACTGTCCCGTCTGCCTTTTGCTTCCAGGTTCAGTTCATCGGTGCAACTCTGCAGCAGGGCACATGGTTTTTACAATGTCAGGTAGAGTTTTCACTATACTTCTAATTCAAACAATGGGAATTTTGAATATTTTTTGTGCTTAGAGCAAGATGCTCAAATGTCATTAAGGCAAAGCGTAGCAGTATCACCCACATGACACCTGAAGGCAGACCACCTGAAGCCCTCAGTCAGGGCATTAAATGCACAGAGATGGTATATTTAATACTTAATTGAAAAAATATACAAAAACATGCTTTATTCTTTTAAATATTATGTCTTTACCTTTTTAATTAGTAGTCATATCAATATTTAAAGCCTTCAGAAGTAACACCTGGGATGGAATGGAGATTTGACTTGCTGGACAACCACGCGTTCCCTTTTATTCCCTGACTGTGAGTCACACAGAGCAGGTCTACCTCCCCTTCATCCAGAAAAGAGAGGATTAAAAGTCGTAAAATCTCTATGACGATAAAATCCTGGAGTCTGCCCTGATTCTTCTGCCTTCAAAAGAGCCACAAAAGACACAAGGATCTTACCAGCTCTCTGCATGCACTCCAGCCCGCTCCTCCAGCCTGACACTCAGGACCCTTGAGAAACCAGAGCTTCACCTCTCAGCAGTGGCATCTCATCTTTCAAGTTAATGGTTGGCGAGAGAAGGGAAAGATCATAAAGGGCTTTCTGAGCAGGGCAAAGAAACCGAAGATCTGTGGGTCTAAGCAGCGGTGGCTGCCCTTCTCCACCACGCAGAGCCCAGGCAGGTCCCACTCCCAAGCCCACCACCTCTCCATGGCAGCTTTGCTGAATGCAAGCAAAGAGGACCGGTGCTAGCAAGGTGCACGTGGGGTTCGTATTTATTTATCGTAGAATGAGAAAAGATACTGCATAAGGAGTAAATGCTAAAAATACATACCATGCCAGAAATGTGACTCATACCCACTCCTGATCTCCTGCCAAACCTTTTAAATACTCCCTCTCCCTTCACATACCTGACCCGCTCCCATTAATTCTTTTCAGACAGCTACTTCTACAGGGCACAGCCTCAAATGTGAAAAACGCTGTGCTTTATCGGCCGTGCCGCGCTGTCACCTTACGGACACTGCAAGGTCACTACATAGCAAATACATTTCCCATGCTGTAGCCACAGTTTAACATGGCTCCACATGAGGCTGCAGGGCAGGGTGATTTTAAGATGACTTGACTTTAAAAACAAAATGGACTTCACTAGCTCAACCCCTCCAACCCACCCCGCCACGCACACCAAGAAGAGTGTGCCCAGGCACACATCTGTTGTTCTCTGACAATGATTTTAATAAGTAGGAAGCCTGAAGGAGAGCAAACTAGCCATTCAGTGGCAAAACAAAACAACCCTCCCAATCAAACACTAAACTTTTAATCCCAGATTTAATATACAGAAGACTATAAAGCAGTAGGTTTAGTTTAAACATTCAAAAAATATTTTTTCTCTGATAAATACAATGAATGTATACTTCATACGAAACAAAAAACTGAGCAGCGACATTTAAGGCAGGTGAAAAATTGAACAAAACCTCAATATCCTAGTAGAAATGGTTCCATAATTAGTACCTAAGTGTTCTTTTATTCTTTACATATTCTGTAATGACATTTCACCAAGAAAATCAAGAAATTGGGAATTCAATAATTATGATGTGTGCAAAATGAAGCAAAGTTTCATCTGATAAAGTATTCATTCATACACAATACAAACTGATCATTTCATAAACTGGTATTTTCAAGTAGAAACTACCATTACCAAATCCTATTGTTTAATGTCACATTATCTGCCCTATTTTACAAAGACACCCGCCTCAGGGAAGCTGAGGCATAGCTGGTGGGGTAACTTCTCAAGGGTCTCACCACAAGTCAGAGGACACGTGCAAAGTCAGAAGCCTTCGCTCAGAGTTGTGGGTTTGAGAAGCTCAACACCATGTTCTCCCTACCTATTATTTTTACTGACATAACATAAAGATTTTGCACAACAGTGCTGAATATCCCATTTAATCAAAAACTGAAACCTGATGTTATAAATGTTACTCAAATTGGAAAGTCAAGTATTCCATCCAAAATTAGAAAATGTTCCTTTTACAACAGCCTTTGATTGCGCACAGACATGCCACCCTTTCCTCTGAATCCTTGCCTTACTCAGCAGAGGGGACTGAATAGCAATCAGGAATGAAGATGTCTGTTCACTTTTTTTTAAATCATCCTCTTCATACCATATATATGCCATATTTGCTGCATGCACCAGATTTTAGTCATGAGTTCTTGTTTCATGTTTACCACTGAGGATGCTGTCCCTTGCAAAATTGTCTCATGCCCAAATTAAAAAAAAAAAAAAAAAAAAAAAAAAAAAAAGATGAGTTTTCACATCAGGAACCTGAGGTACAGGAAGATTAACACCAAACTTTTGTCAGCTCCTCACTGCTTTAGAATATAAACTTGAAATCCCAAGAACCTGATTTTTCCAAACATATTGCACTTGGGATGTCAGAGTCCAAAACAGATACTAATTACTTCATTTTCTATACTGTCTTTTGAGGGGAGAAAGTATATTCTAATAGACAGAAAACCACAAATAGGTAACTGATATATCTGTAAGCAAATAGTACTAGGAAACTAAAAGGATTCAAACTCTGCACTAGTCATACATTTTTCAGACCCTTACAAGGCAATCTACCTCCTTCTCTCTCTTATCTGGTAACATCCTCAAAGTTATTTAAATTCATATCCCTCTAACTGTACTCCAAGCACCTGTATTCTTCCATTTAGCTTTGAAAGCTGCTGCCTCTAGATTTGAAAGATGAAGAAAGGCTTGTGCATCTAAACCAAGCAATTTTGCCAGCTTTGCAAGTTGTTCATAATAAAACATCTCATCTCCTATGATAAACGTTGTCCTGTTTATATCCCTAGACCATCCCAGCTACAGCAGTGCTGTTACCAAGGGGAGCTGAAAAAGTACAAAGCTCATTACACAGAAAACAAAAGAATCTTGAATTCACTTCTCTGCTGACAGTCTTCTCTGTGACATGATCTTTTCTCATCCGCCCCCATCGGAGTTTTTGTGTATGTGGTATGCACCAAAGCATAAGCAGAACGTGTACAAACACTAAACCTTAATAAGCCAGAGACACAGGGAGTTGTATCTGAACTCACATTTAACCAGATCTGTACAGACAGCCATAGACTTTTCACACTGGGTCTGTAAATTACAAACCATCAAAGGCCTATTGCAAATAATGCTAGGATTTGCATTCTTGAAAGAAAGTCTTAAAATTGTCAATATGGAGAGCAATATGTTCCACAGCTATTTCCAGTGGAGTTGGTGCTAGATGGGAAGGTGTAATCGTATCTGCTGAGTTAGGAAAAAAACAGCTATTGATTGCAAGGGGTTAAAAATAGCTGACTCAAGTAATTAAAAAATCACTGGGATTTGTATTTTCCTTTGTTCCTATTGAATGCAACAAATATCTCATCTACCAGAAATATTCATGGTTAAGAGATGGTTTCTCCACAGAAGAAAATGAGACAAATGGCATATTTTTAACAAATGCTTTTAATTTACAGAGTGGGTTTTAATGTGCCTCTGATTATCTGTATTTCTGACTTGCCCCTAGCTAAAGAGAAATCAGTGCTTTTCTAGAGGAGGTTAGTTTGATATGTATGCTCCATTTTTTAATACCATTCAGCATTAAATCAGGAAGCACGATTGTTACCCTTCTTCTCAAAAGACTTTCACATGTCCAAGCAATACTTTCATTGAAATATTACTATGAAGTGTTTATCGGGTAGTTTGCTTATAATGCAAGCCAACAGCATATCTGGTACCGTTAAATTAAATGTAGTTACCTCTGATTCACACGCTAAAACCAAGAGACATTCTAGCAGGGTCAATGCTACTGTGTTAATTCCCTACACCAAGTCAAATTGGTCAGATTTGTATCTGTTAGAAATCAATGTAAATCCATTGATGTTATGGTCAAATCATGCCAAGGAAAGGTCTGTCCACTTTAACATTGTTTCATAATCACTTAAGGAAGTACGTATTCTTAATGGAAGCAAGCGCACAATTTCTCTTGCAATTATTTAGCATTTTAATGATTTTTTTACTTGGGATCAGCTTGCTTGGAAAGTGTTGTTTTTAAGAGAGAATTTGTGATTTCTCTTTGGAATCGATTTAAATGCTTTGAAAAAGAACAGTGATCCCTTTGGAGTAAATGCTGGCTGTAGCACTTGGGTAGCACCAGCGGCGTGCCTGGTGTGGCCATGGTCCCTTTCTACTCTCGGAACAGCAACGGAAAGAGAAGAAGAGCTCCCACAAAAAGCAGGCAGAGGCCATGCCCTGCCAAAGGGAGCTTTCCTGAGCCTGAGCAGGGACAGAGCGGGTAGGACAGGCAGGCCAGAAGGAGAGGGGTTGTACGTAGGCGGTATGCGCCTTCAAGGAAGAGTGTGAGAAAAAAACTGACGCGGTGGGATCATAAAAGTGAAAATTATGCATCCACACATTTTATACAAATTGTTTCCAAGTACAAGCTGAAGTAATGCTTCATATATGCAATGTGACAGTAGAGCCCTGAAACCAATCTTACTAGGTGGACAACGATGAAATATGAAGAAAGATTTAGATTTAAATTGTCAAGCTGAAAAAGGACTATAGCACTCTCTGACATCGGACGATAGATTTATTAGTAACTGAAAGGATCAAATGAATGCAACCTAAAAAAGCAGCTGACAGAGCATGTGAGAAAGACTAGAATATTTTTTTAAGACTGCCTCAGAGGGAAGCAGACATTTCTACAAAAGGTGTAGAAATAACACAAAAAATGTAAAATAAAACTATTAAAATGCTCATCATAGAAATATAAGGTAAATCAGAATGTGAAGAGACTCAGCATTTCCTCTAAAGGTGAGGCTGTACGATGAAGGTGTTCAGGGCAGTAGCTCAGATTGCATTTTGACAGTCAGAGCAAGCAGATCCTCACCTGAATGTTACCAGCTAAAAGTGCACGTGCTGCAATTATATACCACTTAGAACAGCGCTTTTTAAAGCAGGTGTCTTAGAAACTCGCTTACCTGCATCAGTCACAGAATGCTTCGGTACTGCAACAGCCTCTGCAAATACAGAACCTTGCCACGTTGTTGTAGCAGCTTCTACAAACCTGAGACCCATAAATCAAAAATTCTAATCTTTTCTACAAACTCCAGTCTTTAATTAAGCATGTAATAGTTAAATCAGAGATCAAAGATACGTTCATTTTGTGTATCTTGTATATTCAGCACCCAAGGGAATCGTGTGAGGGATTTCTGCAACTCTGAAATGGATTCAGGACTCCAGGGCTCAGTTTTTGACAAGAATTCATTGTGTGAGCCTCTGGAAGGCACTTCGTCTCTCCATGCTTTTGTGCCCCACTTGCAGAATGTGTAAAAAGTGATCCTCTGAGAGGCAGTGGTTACATCCAAATTAATTTAACGTTTACAGACATTCCGTGAAATTTTTGTATAAAGGGATGACAAGTAGAATAGGAAATGCTATTGCTGTTTCTCTTCCTAAGAAAAGTACAAGAGCATTGACTGGCATACGTCATTGTAGAAAAGCTTTACCTGAATAGGTAGAAGAGTGAGGTATTTCAGATATGAGAAGGGTGGGTTCTTATTAGGATAGTGAGTCTGCCAACAAGGCTAACTGCCTTGTGAATTAGCAGCCTTTCCAACAAAGGTTGTCATAGTGCAAGATACCAAATGAGAAAGAGGTAAAATGAAAATCTTAAATCTATAAAATAATTTGCTTTCAATGTTACTGTAGAAAATGCCGATGTGTAAAAATTCACCAACATAAAACTCAGATCGTGACTCAGTTTTTCTGGAGGTTTCCTGTTTACCAGAATGGCCCAGATGATCAGTTAGCATAGCAAACACTTCCATGCAGTTCCCTGGAAAACAGCTCATGGTAATAAATAAGGCAGGCACAAAATAAACATATCTTGTAGGAAATTTACTCAGCTCACACACAGTTTTAGAGCTATTATAAATCCATAGCAAACAGTCAAAGTTCCCATCAGCTGAAAAGAACCTGCCCCAAGCATCTGGAATTTGGAGAAGGCTGTAGGAGGTCTATTACTGATGGGATTAACAACCTGGGTCTTTCTCTTGGATTTGTTGCTGAGAACAGTTGTATCTTCAAAAAATGTAAATTGGGTCTTTGAAGTGGTCCTCCTATAATGAACCTCATTGGTTTTTAACCAAAGGGTATAGAAATTGCAACACACAAAAATTAAAAAATCAGTGCTTACTTTGTGCTGTGACTAAGAAAACAGTATTCATTGCTCTGGATAAAAGAAAACAATAATTTATTATTGGAATGTATAGAAGGACTCATTTTATAGCATGCAGGATCTAAGCAAAACATGATTTATTTTATGGCCTTAAATAATTAAGTATCAAATAACTAAAGAAACAAACAGTTTTTAGATTTCACTTTCAAAGCAACTCTGAAATGGCTGTTCTTTGGGTCTGCTGTAATGTATTTCATCATGAATGAGAATTACTGATGCTACTGACAAGAGACGGAGCCAAGATCCCTGTCAAGAAGATGCAGATCTTCATCCTTTCCCTCCAATCCCATGGCTAAGAAAATATTTTTATTGAGTAAGTCGTTCTGGGCAAAGAGCTCTGAATTTTTCCCCTTCCAGCACAAGCAAGCCTCACAGATGGCAATGAAAAAAAATGAGCTATGACTCTGGACCCCATCAACCTTCAGCCCAGTAGTGCAGCAGGATTTGTCTGTTTGGACAGAGGAGGAACCCCAATTCATCCGTACTTTCTACCATTCAGTCACAATGTTTGCAAGACATTATTGCAAAGTGGTAAGAACAGAAGTGTAGCCAGTGATTCTTCAAGGTCTTTTATAACTTAAAGCTTGCACAAAAGCAGTCCGTGAATTAATGGAAGCTCTACAATACCACTGAACCTTCTTTGGCTGCTCTTCTACTCCAAAGTCTCCCTACCGGTAAATATTGTCTGAGAATTACTGATTGTACCTACATTACAAAACAATATGATGTATGGTAATAAATAAATTTGTATTTACCTATTCTGTGGAAGAAAAAAATACCTACAGCAATAAAAGACATTAATTAAAGACAAACTTCCCATGAGCACAGATTAATACCAAGGGTAGCTGGTGAGTGGGAAGTTGCCTCATACACAACAGCAAGTGAGTTGGTAGATGTTTCACTAGAGCTACATCAGCAACCTACAATGAAAAGATTAGATATTGGTTACATTTTGTCAGTATTTCCCAAAGGCCTTATAGCTCTTCTTCTTTCCCCAGGCTAGTACATAATCACCACTCAGTCAGAAAATAAGCGTTATGTGGTGCACTGGCATGTATCCGCAGTGGGACGGAGAAACCCCTGTTAATCATACCATAGAAAATGCATCTGTAAGATAAAAGTAAGTTGTGAAAGGACTCATGAGTTAGGAGCAATAAATAAAATGGTTGTTCTGGTACCAAACACTGATTTATTCTTCTAAACCTCTCTACATTATCAAAATGACTATTACAGGCAGTGAATGCAGAAGAAGCATTAGGCAATACCTTCTCAGGCACTATAATAATGTCCCTTTCTCATCACAAGTTGGTGGCAGGAGAAGATCTGAGGTTTTTTGTCCAGAGCGGTGAATTTGTCAGGCTATGCAAACAGACATGTATCAGCAACTCCATGTTTTCCTTTACAGCTTAGCTTTCTTACACCAGTTCCTCTGGCTCTCTTTCCATTACATTCAAATATATTTTTTTTTTCCCCAGACACCATCTCTGTGTTGTGAGGTGTTTGCAGGGCAGATTTGTGGGCTGTGCCTACCACAATCAGATGTGCTTTCCAGATAACTTCTGGGTTAGCCTTCAGAAGATGCACGGCTTCTGTCAGTTTATAAGCTGTGAGAAAGCTAGTCTAGGAGATAGATGGTTCTTCAGATGGCAAATGATTTTTAGTAAAGCTGATTACCCAAAAAAAGCAGTAGACAGGACACAGTAATATTTTTTTTTAACCTAGCCAAAGCTTAGGACTCAGCAAGTGCTTTGAATGGATGCATTCAGTGTTTCCACTGACTCAGACACCCTTAGCATGATTGCACGGGAAACAAATACAAATATGTTTAAAATAAAATACAGAACGAGGCCAAGAAAATTAACAGCTAAGCTATTCCATAGTAGAAGCAAAAAGCCTATGCTAAGATGATAGCAGACTGTTCTTATAGTCTGTTTAATGGAATTACTAAACACAGTTCAGCTTCATTGTGAAGATCCGAGTTGTATACATTTTTCCTGTCCCATTCCCCGCACTGGATTTTATAAATTTCACATAAAGCATTTGCAACACAGAATTTCTAGGAGTTTCTTGCTCTTCCACAACTACACTACCATTTCTGTGACATATTGTTCTATTTCTCACTTAAATGCATCAGATTTTCTGGCAATTTATGTTATTGCTAACAAAATCCAAAAACATTTGACATATTATAGCGTAAATGTACCCAGATTCTCTATAGATGTTATGAGTGATGTCAAATGATCCAATTAGGATCTCCTTTGTCAATAAGCATTTTCCCGTAGTATCTGCCACACTCCCTACAATGCTATAAGAGTAACTGATACTGAATCAGACTATAGGGTCTCTAGGACATTTCTCAAAGGACAAAAACAAAGTGAGAATCAATTACCACTTCTTGCATACCCTGGATAAGGAAGTTTGAGGTTCGGTACTGATTTAATCCCAAAAGATGCCAACTCAAATACAACTGCGGTTAAAAAAGGTTTTCCACCACTAGCAAAGGACAGACAAGTACGGCCAAGGATTTCTCAAACACCTAAATAAGCTATGAAATGTATGCCAGTCATCTCCACCCTCACCTTAAAGAGTCAGAAAGCATTGTGGAAAAGCAAATTACCTGGGAAAAATGTAATTTTGGGTTGATTGAAACAGTTAGCAAGTTCGGTCAGTCATTTCAGAGAACATATTGGTAAGAGCACTGAAGGTTTCAATGTTTCTCCCCAGAACCATGTTAGCTAAATTTTCCTGCTGCTAGCACTCATCTAAGAACACACCATTTTAGAACAAGTAAATAACAAGTGACAGGTGTGACTCAGCCAACTCTAAAACTGAAGCATTACAGTAGCTATTGACAGATTGAGGGGGAAAATGAGAGAAAGTAGAGTTATGGTGATGGTCTCAACTTAAAGAGTCCTAGGGATATCGACATGCTCAGCAGATTGACCGATACAGTCAGGTCTCATTCACAGTAGGACCACAGCAGCAAAGGAGTATGTTTGTAAGAGACAGAAAATAACAAGGCTGTGTCAAGATTTTCACACTGTGCCTGGCTGCACTATAATCAGCCCTGGCCTGTAACAATACCATCAGTTGTCACTGGCAAATAACCTGTATTTTATTTCTAATGTCAAACTGGAACCTTTCAGATGTATGCAATAAAAAACCCTGATGAATCTTTATTATTAATGGAGTCCACAGTATTACGTGGTCCTTTCAAAATAAGTCTAGCTGGAGTAATTCTTGGTGCAGCTCGACAAGGACACCCTGATTAGGCTCCGGGATTGCACGTGCATGGTCAGCATCATCTCATGTGTTCTGTGTTCTCTACTAGAGTTCTTCTGGTAATCCATGTAATTTTGTTCCTGCATACCAACCAATCCAATATTTCAGTTGATTTAAGAATTACAACCGACATATTTTATCTTATCAAAGAGCACTTGCCTCTTAGGAAATTCAAAACTGGAAGCAAGGTACCAGAGGGAGATTACTGCAGTGTCCCTGGCGCAAGGGAAGGCCTGCAGGGTGCAAACCCCTTGATATCACTTGACATCCTAATGGCAACAACAGGAGAGAGATAGAGATGAAGCTGGGGAAAATGCCAACAAAAACGTAGACCTTCAATCAGGTCAAGTGTGCCGATTCAACGAAGAACAGACTTTGACCATGCAGGCCCCTGCTCTGCAGCGGACACAGCAGGCATAAGAGTTTGTGGTACTGACAGACCGTGTAAGACATCACTCACTGCGGCCACTGGAAATAAAGCTTTTAGGAAACTGCAATACACCAAAAAATCTCAAAACCAAAAAACCACACACACTTCACCTCCCGAGAAGCTCACTCACCTCAGCAATACAATTCTGCATTTTACTTAAACCCAAAACTTTGGAGTGCAAACAGCCGAATCCTGTGAGGAGCATCACAAAACGCCTGTGCTGTGCAGAGCCATTTTGCTGCAAGACATCAATAGCATCTACCTCCACCCCCCTCTCCATTTTGCTGATAGCAGTTTTTATGTGCTACTGGATCACTCTACGTAATGACCCATGTTGAAATCATTAGGAAACAGTTCAGGTTGTTCTACATTAATGACTGGCACAATAAACTGTGTCTTATTTAACTGTTCCATTGTCAGAGCTTATAAATGTAACTTTTCAGAGCTGGCTTTGTTTTTCACTACCTTTACTTCTAATAGCCTTAGCCAAATCACATGGGAATATTTCCAGTGTGAATTAGAAACTTACTTAATTATTCTGCAAAATAATTCTGATATGCATATGGATAGTGAAAATGAAGCTACAAGCCCAAATTTGTGTACCTTTGTGTACCTGCATAGGATGCAAGGCAACTTGATTTAAACCACAAGGAGTGGTGCTGAAGGGCTGAATTTGAATGCAGCCACTCATTGTTTGGAGCTGCTCTATAAAACGCTATCTTTCTTTGGGCTAACCACATATAACCGCTGAGTCCATAATAATGTAATCATAAATGTCCAGTCTCAGACCTCTGTTTCACTCTAGCAGTGAATAATAACATACCTCCAACCTGCTCCACATGTGAAATACTCATCAGGGAACCTTGGGTTTCCAGCTCAGATCCTGTACTCTTCCCTTTGTCCCCAGGCATGAGGAAGGGTGTTGTTGGCAGGATGGGGTCAGACACTCACAGGGACAGGACTGCTGACAACGAAGAGTGTTATCCTTTCCAAAACAAAATGAAAGACAGAGCCAAGATCTTCCAGGGCTGCACTGGGCAGAGCATTGCCAGCAGGGTGAGGGGGTGATGCTTCCCTTCTGTGGCACCTGACAGGGGAGTGAAGAAGACAGACTCTTCCCAGTGGTGCCCAGTGAGGGAACTAGAGGCTACAGGCACAAACTGAAATACAGGAATTTCCATTTAAGCATAAGAAAAAAACCTTTTTTACTGTCAGGGTGCTCTAACACCCAGTTTGCCCAGAGCAGCTTTGGAGCCTCCACCAGTAAAGCCAGCTCTACAAACACATGAAGTATTTCCACCATGTTTCATTACCAGATGTTCAGGTGTCTACTTGTAGACTGAGGAGGAAGGCAGTTGGCCTCAAGGAGTCATGAAAACAGAATAAACCTTTGAAAAAAATCCACGCTCCCTTTTTGGCTGCAGGCCTCCCAGCAAAGGTCACCACAGGAATGGCGCGCTGCAGGACTGCTGGCTAGCGAGTGGGCTGGCGCGATGGAGACTATGATTATTAGTGTTATTCTGCCGGTGAAGAGCAGCAAACGCCCTTCTGACATTACCCACAAACAAAGGTTTGCCCAGCTTATGTATCTCCCCTCACACCGTTTGACAGAACCTTGACTCCCGCACAGTGATGGGCCCAGCCAGGCCCGTGGTGCTGTCCAACATGGAGTGAGGTCCCCCTGCGGAACTGGAGAAGACCCTGGTGTATTCTGTTTCGGCCAGTTCACATTGCTGATCGCCAACACATCCTTGCTGCTTCCCCTTGGAGGTAGCTCTGGGGCCAGGCGGTGAAGGGGGGCAGGCCTGGGTGGTATCAGGGCTGGGGGTGCGCCGGGGGCCACCTCACTGCCGTGTGCTGATGGCGGCCTCCTCCTTTAGGGGCTTCAAACCCGCCGCGCTGAAGCTAAGCACCACGCCGGCAAACCTTCAGTTCTCTTCTCTGACGTAGGACTGGAACAGTGCCTTCTGGGAATGAAGCCAACCGTCAACAGACGTGGTAAATATAAAGTTGCTAATAATTTCACAAACTGCTAAGGAGGGATTCTTGTCTTTGCGGCAATTCTGTGATTTCAAGTTGCGTGCGCTCTGTTGGTTTATTTTGCGGGTGACCTCCAGTTCTGCAAAGGCGTTTAGGTGTGTTCTTATAAATGTAAGTCTGAAATGAGCTGACCTGCTTAATTAGGATGCCTGTAGACTTTAACGAAACAATTCAGTGCTTCAGTGTTTTCCCTGCAAAAAGACCTTGATTTCTCACAACTAAACAGAAACATCTAAACTCAAATTGCAATTTCTAATGCTGTTTAAAAAAACCCATACCTACAAAGCCTATTTCCCACAGTTCCATTCATTTAGAATCCAATCAAAAAGCCTTGCATTTTTATTTTCCTGGTGTCTTCCTGGGAATTCTTCAGTGGCTCTCCCCACACTTTGAGGGAAAAGATATATTTGGCAATCTCAGGTCTTCACAGAACTGTGAACTTAGTTTTGCTGCAGAGCAGCACCTGCGGCGGCTGGTGCATTGACTGGAGAAGGCGTAACGTATGCTTGCATAGCTCCTGGCAGGGGAAGAAAAAAAGAGGAGGTGGTCCGCACATTTCGGAACAATCTTTAGTTCAATTCTTCCTTGCTGGCTGCTGCAACCTTCTGTAGAGGACACCATGGACAAAAGCTTCTGTTATCAAGGTGCTAATTGGTTTTCCCACCTCTGTCTCCTGCTATCTACTGCTTTCCTAGGCTTTTTTGAAGCTGTTTCTTCACTACTGCTTTCTTCCAAGCAAGGCAACAGAAATGACAGCTGCTGTGGCTGAGAACAGGTCCCGGTACCCCATGGGGTGTTCATGGCTGAGACCACCACTGACTGCACGATAAAGTTTTTTCTTCCTGAAAGGGTTTTGTAAATCGTTGCTTCAGGTTCTGTGCAATGTTGCAGTGCAGGGTTATAGTGCAGGTTTGATATCCTTGGCAATGGAAATGGAAATGGAAAAGGTACAGTTCATTTTCATTTTAATGCCTTTTGAAAAAAGTGTTAAAAGGTCATTATCAGCATGGTGAAGGGTTTCTCTGGAGTCACACACAGATACAGTATTCACTGTGCAACTGTATATACAGGAGCTAAGATGCAGAGGACACTTGTCTCTACCTGCTGGTCAATAACCAGAATACTGATGCTGTGCTAGATCATATCTACTAGACCTATGAACAGTGGGTCACCTTCCACATGTGGATCTTGTGTATTGGCGCATGGTACACCGGGGTCCTGCTCTCCACTCCAAGGAGTGCCTTGCAGGAGTAGGCTGGTAAGGGGAATAGGCAGTCCTTGGTCCTGCCCAGACAAGATCATATACATCAATGCAATGACTCCACAGACTACCTTTAGTCACAGTTTAAGTACTGGTATTCATTCTTTGGAGCCCTTGAGAGAGGGGATTGCTGTTCAGGAGAATAAGGTCGTGGAGTAGATCTGTCCTGATAGACACAGTGCTGTTACGAAGGTATTGGGGTCTGAGAGTGACCACCAATCTCTACAGAGCCTATAGAACAGACCCTGTCTCATTACTCCCTTACTATGGTTCCAGTTGTGTACCTATGGGGTAACTGGAAAAGGAACACCTTAGAGAAAGATATACAGAATGGATGAGGCTGGTGGGCAGCTCTGAAGGTCACTGAGTCCAGCACCACCCATTAAAGCAGGGTCAATCAGAGCAGGTTGCTTAGGGCCATTGCCAGTCAGGTTTTAAATGTCTCCAAGGATGGAAACTCCATAGCTTCCACGGGCAAAGTTGGGAGCATTTGACAACCTTTACAGTAAAAAAGGAGTTTCTGCCAAAGAGAATGATACTTTGGCATAATGAATAAATTGATCCTGTAAACTATTCTTTTATGGTAAGAGACTATGAAATTCAACAGAGAATGATCCTTTTTCTATAGAACTCTTAAATGACCCTATAGGAATCCACAGAGTGCTCTCTGCTGAACTGTAGAGGTTTTTAAAAGAAGTTTAATTTCTGTAAAACTCACTGATTCCACCCTTCTAGAGGCCTATTCTCCTGGGGTTCATTATCCCAGAAATCCAGGTCAAGAGCGGTGTTCATCTACCGCTCACTCCAAACCTCAAAACTAACTGGAATAGGTACTACATAATGTCTGCAAATTGCATGCTTCTCCACAGCATATTCTGAAGCTGAAAAGATGCCCTGAGCAGCATTAGTGCTACCACTGCAAGTACTGCAGGTGATATTCAGAGTTCTGTTTCAATAATGAACCAAAACAATCTGATCTGAGCATGGCAAACCACCACCACAGAATTGTTTACTACGAACTAGACATTTTCAAAATAGACACACAGCCAAATGCTACTCAGTTTTTGTTGCATATTAATAGACTTTAAAAAATGGCTGATGTGAGCTCTTGATGCACCAGGAAGTTCAATAGGTAGGGGTAGCCAAAATCATAGTTGCTTTTGTGGCGCTAACTCTAGTCACTCATGCCACAAAACTACAGAAGGAACATTCTCCAAGCAGGGAAGGACAGTGTTTATGTTCGTCTGTTTATTGCACCAGTGGCTGGGTCATCACAGCCTCAACAAATATTCTGTAATTAGAGTTGTTCATTTTAACAACACTAAAGAGCTCTGGGGAAATAGCTGTAAATATTTATTACCATTTCAAGACTGAAATACTCCTGCCACACTGCATCCTGCCAGGTAACCTCCTTGGCAGCTCATTTAGAGGGGAATGAAGATTTCCCTCTGAAAGAACAGCTAACACTGTGAAGCCCTTTTCATAAAGCATCATGAATCATAACCAACTGAAGACTTAAAACGAAGGCAAGGCAAGAAATACCCCACCGCTGATGTACTAGACTGGGACGTGTGAGCTCCAACTCCCAGATCTCATCTACAGCTTTGATCTTGACACAGCCAACGTGGCAGGCGGTGCCGTATCAGAGGCATCACTGAGGGGGACGCCTGTAGCTGAGGTTTCTGAATTCTTTCCATAATGCCCTGTTTTCACCTCCTTGTATGTTTGCTAAACTGGAACATTCAAGAGGAGGTTTTATACATAGATGATTCTTCAATCAAACTTGGAGATACAGGGATGTGGGTCTCCAATAAAACAGATTACATCTTTTTAAGAAAACAGCATTAGGGACGAAATCTGCTATTTTGTCCTCTCAGGAATTACTGCAGCTTTTTCTTTGAGAAATAGAAGCATAGAGCTGCTTTTGAGCAGGGGTGTGAAATACAGAAACGGTGCTATCTTACTGTAAGAAATGTGTCGTTTACTGTCCCTATGACTATCCAGCCAAATCTTTTCATTACAAGCCTCTGAGAAATGACAGTTCACTCATTCTAAAGGCCTGTTAGAATCTGGCAGCGTTGTCAAAACTCTCTCTTCTCAACACATCTTCAAAATTGGGCCTTAGATTTCTCAGGCTAGACACTCAGAAAAAGAGAAGCCTCAAATCTGATTTAAATTATTTGCATTAGCATCACGAACAAACTCTCTTGTGTTCACTCTTTACATTCCAGAGCACAAAGCCTATCTCAGCTGCTGTGTCCCAAGAGACCTTTCCCTTTCTGCAGTTCATGGTCCACAGCAGAAAACATCTTCCAAATCCTACAACTGAGGCAGTGGTCTCGCAGATAACAATACTCATACCACAGCCCTGGTTCATTCCTAGTGCTCGATCCGTTCTTTACTGAAACAGATAAAAGCTTTCAAGGGCTTAAAAATAAATAAGAAAAGAGACTTTGAAATTAAAGACTGTTCTGTAAGCATTCAAAAGGCAACACTGGCCTAACTGGTTCCCGATTTTTGCACCCTCTTTGCAATGTCATTTCTGCATCCGTGCCATTTCTCTGGTGATACACTAATAAAACAACAGCATCAACAGCTTCCCCCTGCCGCCAAACGGTTCTCAAGTCCAAATGTTGTACATTAAGGTAATAGCATTTGTCCTTTCCAAATATATGACCATCAAAGGGCAAGTGAATCATACAAGCATATAAATTATTAGTACAGCTGTAATGCATTAATACATCACTTTACATTTTAAAAACCTGCTAGTCAGGCCACTATAAATTTCATGGGAAATACACGTAATAAGCAATCTACTAAACAAATAAACCTATTTTAAACTAGCAACTATAGAATGATCCTTATTTACTTTCATACTTAACACATCGAATAAAATACTAATTTCACATTAAATAAAACAGTAATTTCTAGGAGACAAGAAATTAAAGCCTTTAAGACAGATCTAGTTAAGTGATTTTACTCCACAATTCGAAATGCTGTCTGGTAATAACTACACAAGTGGGAAAAAAAATTAGTTATCCTCACCTTGGCTATAATTAGTGTAGTTTAGCGTGAGCTGTAAATTGTACTGGTTACATTTGCAACTTAAAATCCAGTCGCCTCACCACTACTTATCAACATATATAGTTTAGTAATAGTTCACCTATTTCATTTCTATAAAAGGGAATTCTGCTAAATATGTAAAGAAGAAAATAGTTAGTAATGATGATGTATCATTGCAGTGCTAGCACAAAACTGGAGTGCTGTCAACAGCAATTGAATAAAAACTAACATGGAGGCTTCTCCTATCCTGATCAGCAATATTTAGCAGTTTTCAGTAAATTAATACCAAATGAATTCTGCTTGCGAGGCAGAAACTCTCCACGCTGGGCACACTTCAGCTGGTGAGAAGTTGCACAGAAGATGCTTCACGTGCCTCATGCCACCAACTCACTCCACCCACTGAGCCCACCCCGATGCTGCCAGGAGAAACAAACTGCCTGAGAGGTTCCAAGAAGCCAGTGCAAAACCAGGTATCGGACGTTAAACCAGAAGATTACCAAGTGAGTATCATGTTCAGATTTCCTAATGCAATAAACCGTTGAAAACATTAATGCTATCAGTGTCCACCTTGAGGCATTACTGTAAACTCCTCATATCGCAAATGGCACTAATAACACAGTGAGTGAGTACACTGAAGGTGAGAAGAATCAACACTGCAATGAAATGAGTAAGAGATTTCATAGCTGTATTTAGAAATGAACTCATTAAAGATGCAAAAAATTTAATGATTACTGCTACACTACACATGATTTTCCATTTTGATATGAATATGAGTTTATTATACTGCATTTACAGTCCAAATATCTGCCGTAGCAATTTGGTATAATTGTCTTTTCTGTTAATTTCATTAAATTACTTTCAGTGCCATAAGTGATAAAATGCTGACTCCATCCCACTGCTGACTGACAGGCACTGCTCAGTGTATCTTGTTCGCTCTCCAGATTTAAACGATGCTCACACAGTTTAAAAGCTCTGAAAGCCCTAATCCAGCAGAACTGGATGTGTTTCCTGAGGATAAGTAGCAGCCTACCTGCATGTCATGTTTTACAATATCTGTCCAGAACTCAGGAGTGTCCCAAGAATTAGGATTGCCAGAAAAATAGAGTTTACGGAATAAATTTGAAGAGGTTTGATTAAAAAAACATTAGCTTGGCAGAACAGAAGGCATTTTTAGAGAACCTTCCTGTACTACCTCTGCTTCATGTTTGTACAATGATAGCTGGAAAACTGTCTAAAGCCGCAGAGTTTAGTTCCCATGACCTCAATCGTGAAACGCAATTTCAACATTTATGGAAAAGATTAATTTAAAAATGTCCCATGCAGTTCCCTGAAATAAATTGGCTGTACTTTCAGCTAGGAAAAGTGGAAGACAGACATTTTCTCACTTGCAAATGCTGTCATCACCAAAGAAAGCACCACTGGGGAAAGGGAGCAAAAATCAGCTTTGTGGTGCCAGAAGAATTTTATTCCTGAACACCTGATTTAGGAAATACATTAGCTGGATGGCACAAAATACCCATAGAGTCATTTGGGAATTTCAGTGGAAGAGAAGAGGAAAGCTCCTCCAGATTAAACTCAAAGCAGTGAAGAAGCCTTGGCACCATCAGCAGCAGACCGAACAGGACGCAGAAGCGTTATGAGCTGCTGGGGACAGGCTACCTTTCACTCTGGTATTTGTACAGCAATTAGTGGTAAGAAGCCTGGGTTTAGAGAGATATAGAACAAATAAATACAATTAAATAAATATAGTCAGTAATGATTCTGCATTCACTACCATGATTGCTTCCATGAATGGTAATTCATGATTTCAAAAATCTCCCTTCACTCACCTTTTTTCAGGCTGAAGAATTTTAATACGTTTCTTCATCACAAAGCAAAGGCCATCACCCAAGGATGATGTTGGTGATGGAGACACACAGAGAGTTGAGCAGATGGGATAAACAGAAGTGTTCATCTGTCTCCTGTAACAAACATGTCACTATCCCCGTGTTTCTGTCATATTATTTCCATTACTAAGCACCCCTTGGTGTTACTGGTGTTAGAGGTATTAGGAGGCACAGGGACCTTTTCAGGTAAACGTACACATCCCTTCTATGGCAACACATTAATTAAAGCATACATGCAAAGCATGCACATCACCTTTGGTATGAAATACCACAGCATCTGCAGTATGCTGCTGCTTACTCTATACGCAGCAGTTGTGCAGAGCAACGCCGGCTCCCACTGTGCACACGCGTGTGTGTGTGCATGCAACACGTGCCGCAGCCGGCATGCAGGGAGCTGCGGCTGTGGCTGGAAGGCTTTCTCAGTTCTTTCAAGTTTTGCAAAATAATTTTGTGAACGGTCAAACCGCCGCGATTATTGCCAGGTATTCAGCCCAGTTCTCTCTGGGGAGATGCCTAATGTACTTGTGCCGGGAGAAAATAAAGGGTAGTTTGGAAAGAAGACAAAGTCTGGAAAAGTAAAGGAGCAATGTGAGGTTAAACAGCCTGGTAACATCAAGAAATCCTACAGATGGTTCCATTTAATATCCCAGGTCAGTGTCTTGCAGAGGTGTAGCCCTTGTGGCATCTACCGGCCAATGTGGGAGACCGCCCCTGCTTCTCATTGCAGGGTTCACGTGGGCAAACGTACGTCCACGCTCGGGGAGCAACCAGGGAGCCCTGCTCTACACACAGCTGCTGCGTAGTCATCCACGGCTTCAGCAGCAATCTCAGGATAATCAACCGGTATGAAGAAGCAGCGTGGGTGGCTCTGAAGTCAAATGCAAATCATGAGTGAATACAAATTTGAGGAAATCAAGACAGGGAAAGAGCCAGTTTCCACTTCTTTCATATATTCTGAAATTGCAATGATTGTTAATCCATTAACATATAAATCAAGGAGCTGGGCACCTTATATCAGATCAAATATTCATGAAAACAACAACGTGAAAGCTATCACCTTCAGATAAACAGACGCTGGCCTTACAGAAACACAGGGGGGGAAAGAGGGACATAGAGAAATACTTACATTTGCATATCACAAGTACATTTACATATAAAAAACCCCACGTATTTACTTAATATGCCAGTCTATCATAGCTACCAAAACATTCATTCCCATATGAAAGAGAGAGAAATACATATGGGCACATGCATGGGACCAGGATTCTTCTCACCTATCAGCAGGCACTTGTGCACCATCTCGAGAGGCATAGGTCAGAGACAGAGAAGTAAGCAGCAGCCTTTGCTCACAGGTAGTACTGAATAACCCAAGCATATTGTATCAGCTCTGCAAAACGAATGTTGTTTTGCGCCAACTATTTTAAATTCTTTAATATTAGCAACATGAAGGGCTGGTGCTTTTGGTATTTAACACTAAAGGCAGATAGATATAGATACTTTGAGCTGAACAAAAGCTACTAAAATAACCTGCAATATGTAACCTTGCAAACAAGTTTAGAGAAGCCAGTGCCTGCACGGATGACAAAACAAACAAAACTAATACAGCGCCTGGAACAATTCCTCATGAGCACCTCAGGGGCAGATTCACAAATGATGCATGTAACTGCCTCGAAAGACTTGCGGGAGCTGCCAGCTATGAGAGCTGCCTCACACCTACTCACTTGAGAAGCCACCAACCCCTTGAAAAAGCAGTGCAATTTCTGTGCCTAAATTGCTCCAGTGATCTTGCAGTCTCCCATCTGCAACTGTAGGCACCTAAACACCTTTGTAACTCTCACCAGTCACTGTGCTGGTACCTACCATCTCACATGAGAATTACTGAGCACTGCTGTCTGAAGTACCTATGGTACCTCCAAAACTGAGCCTTAGAGATCCCCGGGGTACTTTTGAGTATCTTTTTTTCTTTGGCAAAAGGCCAAAAAGGACAAACGTAAGAAGAAATAGGATGTCGTAAAACCTCAGATAATGGCCCATGAAAGCCTTAATGTAAATCTTAGTTGCAATCTTATAGCCACTAATGAGTAGCATTACTCCAATATCTGAAACATTGAGTATTAGGATTCAGGGAGTAGCGCTAGGCGTTGCTTCAGCAGTTTGTGACATCCAAATAATTATAGGGACATTTCAGGAAATTCAAAAAAGGAAGGATTTCTCTCTGGTATTCTCCCTTTACTCTCTTGTAGCCGTGGGGGCACCTTCACAAGCCCTGACCCAGCTACCAGTCAGCGGCAAGCAGGTCTTAGCTTCGTTTCAGGCAGCAGCACCTGCGATAAGCAAGGGAGAAAAGCTTCCAAAGAGCCTGCTTGCTGTTTACTTTTAAGCATTTTCTGCAAGCTCCAACTGGAACATATTGCTATTTTTGCACCAAAGTTTATGTTAAATTCATCTTGGTTTACCAAAAAATCTTAAATTACACTGTTATAATGTAAACCACTGATCTGAAAACTACACACTGGAATGTGTCCTCTTTTCTTCTCTCTCCAAAGGCTGAGCTCCAGTGATCTGCACCACCTTTTTATGGGATTAACCCATAAACCTGATACTTGTTAGTGATTTCTGAGGAATTCCTCAGATAAAAAAAAAAAACCACACCTTATTTTCAGAAAGATGTTGATTGCTTGACATCTGATATCTTGACTGCAAGGTATCTTGAAAGACAGAACGTAATTTGATGTATTCTCTAAAATGTGCACTGAGGGGGTTTTTGTGGCTTTTTGGTTTTGGAGGATTTTTTGTCAATAGCATTGTGGAAAGCTGCTGAAAGCTTTTTTAATGTTATTTTTTTTTAATCACTGCTATAGTGATAAACACAGGACCCAGAGCTACAAGTGAGTACTCAGTAGGATAATGCACATGGAATAAAAGACTATTGCATATGTATATGTGTTGTGTAAACAAGACTGTGTGCTGACAGGATTTTTGTTTCAAATAAGAAAAGCCTGGAAAAATAGGTCAGACCTTTTAAGAGCTAATTTGTACTCCCTAGTACCTTGTGTTGGCTGAATGAATCAACAACTGTTTATAATGTTGCACTTCTAGCGGCTGGTTCCATGGAAGTGGTGACAGATATTTGTCATGGCTTTCTGTCCCTACACCCAGATGTGGCTCATGGTTCCCTACCCAGCATGATGGCAAACCTCAGGCTGGCTTGCCAGGGTCACATCCAAACAGGAATTGCTGGGGAAGGTGTCCTCCCAGCACAGCAATCCCAGCTCCCGGCCACACACCCTCAGAAGCCCCATCCTGTGTTCCCAGCCGCTCTCCCATACTGCCAGCTCCCGCTGCCTGTGCCCCCGTGTCCCCCAGCCCCACAGCATACCCCAGAAACCACAACCCTTCCCTGTGCTTGGATGGCAGCTCCCCACCTGCCCCCTGAGAGCTCCATCACTTCTGCTGGCTAGGAGCACTGGGAGCAGCAGATAACAGCAGAGCGTTCGTTATCAGCTCCCTTCCATCTTTGCAGCCACAGATTTCTATGAAAGCAGGAAGAACCTGAGACGGCAGATGACTCTCTATCTCTGACAAACCTGATGGAAACTGGCCAAAGGATTAAAAAGTTACTGAGGAAGGTTGCACACTTGTCAGTCTTTCAAATGGACTGAGAAAAGAAAGTAAAACCCATTGTTTTAGTTTTGTTTTCTTAGGAAAGCAAGCAAAATATTACAAAATACTAGTAGTTCTTCTTGCATGTTACTTTGCAAATTGTGTTGAAAACTGATGCATTTACAAAATCCCATGGAACTCAAGAATATCTTTGTTAAAGATTTCTGCCAGCACCATCCCGCAGTGAACTGACTAAGGGAAGGTATCAGAGGGCTTCAGGCAGGCTCTGCAATCCATCCGCGGCTGCTTGGGTACCAAACTTCAGGGTCAGCGCTCCCCACCTTGTTCAGTGGGGATTGTGCCAACAACTAAGCAGCAAGGACAAAATGCTACATTTGTTTTGATCGCATTAAAGTCAGAAGTAGCTATTAAAAGAAGTTGCAGCAGATGACCGGGTCCAGAAGAACTACAGGCAATAAATTCACATGGCAGTTTTGTTTCAGAACTTAAGTCCTACTTATTCTTTCTTTGTCTATTCTAATTACTCCCTGATATGGAATTAATGTAGAAATCAAATTAAATGCTCAGGAAAGTGTACGAATCAGCTGGCCGAAACAAACAACTATTAAAAACAATTTGGTAAATATGTTGATTTGGAAATGCATAACCTGTTTCTGCCTGAGTGAATGTACCAACACAAAGCCGAAATGGAGATTCGTGATGCCAAGAAAGGAGCAACCTCGCTGGGTCTTACGGAGGTGCTTGATATTGGGGTGCTGGGGGCCAGGTCTCGGTGCCCCACTGCCCCCACAGAGCACCGCTGCTTGTAGATGGAGCTGAGGAGAAAGACATTCAGCTCAATATTGCCTCTTTTCTGCGAAACCTTCCCCAAAAGCACTATTACACTGAGGTGACTCCCACGGTGAACTTGTAGTGGGGATACAGCACTTGGACTACACAGATCGTCTAAACTGAGTCAACCAAAGTTAACATAAAGTGGAGATGAAAAATTGATGTTTTACACTGAGATTAGCTCAGCAAAAGCAACCATGGGTAGAGAAATTAAGTCCCAGTAGAATGGATAGGTGCCTTCTCTCTCCTCTGCATTTACAGGGAGAGAACTCTCCCATGATAACTGTTTCACAATAAATACATAAAGAAAAGAAATGGTTTTCAATACAACAAGAACTATTAATGCATTACTAACTCAGCACTGGTGACGCTTCTAAAACTCATGAAATTTTGGAAGCAAAATATGCAATAACACGGATTTTAAAAGCCCAAGTTCATTGAACACAAATGCTGCTGTCAATGCAGCAAACGCAAATGCTAGTTAAGGCAAATTAATTCTTTAAAGCTGATGACATGAATAAGCATACATAATTTTATCTCTTACAGTCTCTGTAGTCAGGAGCCATGCACAAAGCCCAGGCAGACAACAGAAGCGGTGTAACCAATACCTCCCAGACTCTCCAGTAAAGACCAGAAAGTATTTGACCTGTACCCATCCATTACCTGAGGAGCAGTGAGCAGGCAGTCAATACAGAAAGTACTCGCTATACAGAGCCCCTACAAAACGAAAAGCATGGCACATGCAGCACAATTTCCAACACGGGAACATCGCAGAAGAGTTGGAAAAAGCCCAGATGAATCCACAGATCACCACGCCACAGCCCCGCCTGCTTCTGGGTTGCAGAGCAGCTGCGTTTACTATTTCCTCAAGAAGGTGAAGAACCCCCCTGGTTTCCCAGCTCTGAGGATACAACCCCCCCGCAAGTGCTGGGGACCCACAGGAGACCCTCTCTCAAGTGACCTCACTAGCCTTTTTCTGGAATATTACTATGTCTTCTCTAGCAAAGGTAGCTTAACCAGTGAGCCAAAAAATACTCCTAAGAACAATTTTTACCGCACAATGGGATACGTACACACTAGCAAGTACTTAAAAATAATCCCTATTACACCCCATTGACAAAAACAGGCACCAGAGTCTGCATCTAAATGTCACTCTATCAACACTGTCAGTATATATTTTAAGAACAAAAAATCCATTTTTTAATCCATTTAAAACTCCATTTAATCTAAGTTTTCCAAATCCTATTGCCACCTCAGCTGTAAGAATCCACTTGTATTAAACGGAAAGCAAATAAAGTACATTCTTTGCTCCAAAGTGAGATTGCATTTCCCTTTCACATGTGGAAATTATCAAAAGTGGTTACATTCATCAAAAATAGTTTCCCTAAGGAGACTGTGGCATCAGCTAAAATGGCAGTCCTCCAATTGTTTACAAGAACAAATGCCAATATTATCATTGAGAGGAGTACTGACATAACAAAAGGGTTGTAAGTGTTACTCTGATGGGAATAAATCTTACTTTGTACAGGAATAGAGTAATAAAAGAGCTTTACTTTCCACTATGTAATTCTTATCACTTTTTTTTTCTTACATTTAAATAGTATTGAAGAGAAAGAACTATATTGTCCTGATATTAAAAAGACTCTAAAAGATGAAGGTGCCCTGTAATTAATAAACCTCTGTTTGACAAAGTACACATTCAGTGCTTAAGAGGCAAAACCATGTTATTTCTGCCAAGATATGCTGGAACACCCTGACACATGCACAGATACTGACAAGGTGGAATTCGCTGCTCGCAGCAAGTTTCACACGCACAAACTGACTTACTGTTTACTAGGGGATGGTATGAGGTAAGAAGCATGCATTTTTTAAGTTAATTACTCCCAAACTATTTTTCTACAAAAGCAAAAGTAAGGCACAAAGCCCTCAGGAGAAGCGTCGACTACGCCCGAGTAGCATTTGGTTTTCCAGGAGGTTATTTTCCATGCACCTTCTTACAGTTTATATTCTTCTAGTGCTTATTATTCAAATTTTCAATGTTCTCTTTGTCCATACAGGACTGTAGGAAATGCCACCCTGAACCAGACAGGATCCTTCAGTCTCCATCACTCGGTGCAGCCAGGCACGACCAGAGTGCACCAGACCTACATTGTGAGGGTCCTTAAAGCACCCACTTCTTGGGGTGCCAGCCCTACAGCCGGAGGGGGGTGAAGCAGCACTGACGGGTTTTGAATGAGACTTTTTTTTTTTTCTCAGTTGCTGATTGTCCCATTATTCCTAGCGCTAGGAGACAAAGCAAACAAAGAACAGTATTTCTCTTTGTTCTTTGATATTGTGTCATTTCAACAGGGTAAATGGGAACTGTCAAATAGAGAGTTTGATATTGATGATGACGATGGACTGGATTAGCAGGAAAACGATTTGATTAATGGCGAGCAAAAGGAGGATGGAATAATTAATGCCCAGAAACAAGATTTTATGGACAATGAATCACTTTAATTTTATACTTCTATCGGACTACAAATTTGATCTAATATTCTTAGGTTTCAATGAGGCATTTGACTTTATATCTTTCATTTTGATTAATAAAATATAAAATGAATATAGTGCATATGCAATAGATTTTAAATGATTAAATTGAGCAGCAATGCTTCTGATAGACTCCCATGGGGACTGATTCTCAGCCTTGCACTCAACATTTTTATCAGTAACCTGGAGGAAGTCAAAACTATCTCTGATAAAAGTTCTCAGATGGCAGCTGGGAAAGTGATGAACATCGAAGCAGGCAGGCAGATGCAGTCAAGTATCAGATCACACATCTGGAAATAAAGACTGCAGACCAGTTTTATGGGATAACAGTGTCTGTGGAGGGGAACAATGATGAAGGGTTTTGTCTGCTGAGCAGATTGCAGCTTCCACAAGTAGGAGAAGCATTGTAGCTTCAGGAGATGTTAATCTTGCTTCTCTTGACTATACCAAAGTCTGCAGAGTAAACTTACTCTAAAAAAAATAAATCTTGGAAGCAGAGGTGAGTAATCAGATCAGTAGGAACTCCTACAGGAGTTAATTCAACTCACATATGAGGAGATCAGCATTACAACAAAAAATTATATTACACCTGACACTGATGCCGATTTTCCTGATGAACCAGGAAAACCAGACCAGCTCTGGAGGCTGCAGTTCCAGAGGGACATCAGACTAGAAAGACTTCAAAGAGGACTCAAAAGAACGACAAAATATGTGGAAAAGATGCCTTTGACAGAACCATCTGAGAACTCAAAGCAAAAGGCAAGACTTGAACACAGTGTAGACATAGCTATGCATGGAAAAGAGGTTTTGAAGCTCTTCAGCCTCGTATACAGAATGACTAGAAAATGAAGCGAGACACATTCAGTTTTAAAATTATATACATTTTGAAACACGATAGTAACACCCTTATTCACCAACAATTATGGTGAACTGCTCAGCCCCTGAAAAATTTTAATTAGGATGGCATAGTCTTGTAAAGGTTACCCAGAGCTGCCACGATTGTACCAGCCACTAAAACAAAGAGAAATCTTACCGCCCACCTTATGCAGAAGACAAATTTGACATCATGACTCCTTTGTGACCTAAATGCCTAGAAATCTCTAACCAATACAATTTTTTCCCCATATTCTGTACTCCTCCTTATGGCCAATCACTGCCCTACTTGCAATATTCTTTTGGATGTGAGATGCTGCAGGTGCTCAGGAACAATCCAGCCTGGTCCACAGGCTTTGTATGTGCCTTCTCAGTAAAACATCAAGGTGTCTCAGACCTCTTGGTAGGTGACAAGCTGGTAAAATTACTTGTGAAAATAAGTCAATAATTTCATATTAATTGTGTGACAGGAGTCCATAAGCTTTTTCTAGGTATTTCATTAGCAAAAAAAAACAACAAAACAAAACAAAAACAAAAACAAACAAAAAAAAAGAGGTATGGAAAATAATGCGCTTTTTTAATAGCAGTAGAGCTAAAACAGCATCCCATAAAATGTCTGATCAACACTCCCACTTTTTGCCTAGCAAAAGACCACTGCCTGTAGCCAATTTAGAATCCAAGCTCCACTCCTCCAGTAAGTCAAATTTTTGGTTTTAAATAGCAATTAATTTTAGATACCAAACCTTGCATGGGGAAATATATTGATAAAATCAGCAGGTTGCAGATCAAAAAACATCTCTACTACTAACAAAGTAGTAGCAAAGTACAAGCAAAAGCTGGGCAATTTCAAGTATGTTTATGGACTGCCAATCAAGGAGGGGCAGCATTTTCAAGTCTACTTTTATGTCAATATCTAATTCTGCATCTACACTCATTGCAAAAAACAAACAAACAAACAAACAAAAACCCCCAGGATTTGAGACTTCCAGAGTTGGTGGGCATCAATAGAATCAGACAACCCTACCTGAGCATACTGAACTGCTACAGCAATCAAGCTGTACTGGTATTTAAATCATTCTGCCAAGATGTTTTACCACAAGGTCAGAGAAGCATTTTTAAAATTACAGTATCATGGAAGTACAGAGCAGAATACGCTATAACCAAAAATAATCAATTTTAAGGATTTCTGAAAACTACCCCTCAAAATTTCAGCCTAAAGATCTCACATCAAAGACATACTACCACAACAGAAAACTGTAAACATGCATTCCCTTTCTTAACTAGCCATGACCCTTATAAAATCCAATTTTTCGTCACTGATACATTCATCGGCCAAGGCTACTCATCAAATTAAAAGAAAACACAAAGAAAGAACCAGGCGAGTCTGTAATGGTTGCTTTTAAATCAGCTTTTCAGAACTTCAGTGACAAACAAAATCATACAATCTAAGTCATTTTATTATTTTCAAAACAAAGACCAACTATTTGGTAACAAACTGTTCCCAAGGATAAACTTCCATTCTTCAGCTCCCTTCTGACCATTTTTACATTGGTTGCCAACATATTTTGCTGGCCTCAGTTATGTCTTTGTTTAAGAAATAACATGGAAAACTAATACATCTTTGTTTCCTATTCCTTTGGCATCTGGTTTTGACATTTTAATATCCATGCATTTAAATGTTTAGCCTTTCTTTTGACTTACTAAATCTGTCTCTTAGCATAGTGAGTTACACATATTTATGTAACAATCTTCTTGCATTATCCCAGCTAGCAACCATATAAGGTTTGATTTACAAAATCCATACCTCTCAAACACAGAGCAACAATTTATTTACAGACTTTTTACTTATTTTCAGCTAAAAACACTGCAGTGAGATCATCGTGTTGCTGAACAGCAGAGGGATGCAGGATAGTTCTGCTGCTTTTTTATTACCTGGTATACAGATGGATTTTAATTTATATTGGCTTGCTTCAGGAATTTTTTATCACCACCCATCTGCATCAGCACTTAGCAAAACACATGATCAGTAGGTAGGTATATCATGTACAAAGACTTTCCTAGAGAGCAACCAAAATCACTAGATTCAACATAGAGGCTTTTTTGTCATAATAAGGAAAACGCACACACACAAAGGCAATTCAGGAGAATTTTTTTTTAAAAAAAGCTACTGCTTCTTCCCCAGCTGATGCATTAAACCTGATGATAACACCTGAACACTGGAGAACATGCCCAGAAAAATTACATTCCTTGTTGCCCATCTTGCATAGTTTTTCCTCTGATTTCTCCCATTGTATTCTTCCTATTCAAAGTCAGTAGGTATCAGCCTGGGTACTTCCCTTAAAAGACCAACACCGGTACATTGCTTACAGGTGATAAAATGATAGACAAGGTATTATAGATTGTTTAGCAATGTGTGGTGGAGAAAATGTGGGAACTGGCACTGTCTTCTAAGTCTGGATGTTTATTTCCTCCATGTTCAAACGTTCTTTCATTTTCCCTTCCTTCCTCCTCCTATGCTTCCAGGATCCAGAAAGGAATTTTCCCTGATTTAGCCTCAAGATCAAATAGAAATATTATGAGTGTTACATTTGCTATACACACTGTATATACCTCATACCTGAAAAAGTAACTGTTATTTAAATATTAATAACATAGTAACTTCTTTTCACCCAAAAGGGGCCCATAGTGGTTGTATCTTCAGACTTGCATTTTCTGCAGTAACTCCTTTAAAAGGAAGAAGTCAAACTGAGTCACTTATAGCTCCTCTTGAGAGGCCCTTAAAAGCATCACCTGTGTTCAAAGATGCACTCCAGGCACCTATCAGCATCCTATCTCCATTTCAGACTTTAAGAGCATTACCGGCCTTTCTTCTTGTGACAATAATTATGAGGTGCAGATGTTCCCTTTGTATAGTTCTGCATGTATGTAGGACTGCCACTAAAATTTCAGTTCAGAGCCTGGACTTTGCTCTCGTTTGCTTCTTTTTCAATTCCAAATGTTTTGTTATCGACCTTTTCAAATCAAAAACTATTGAAAGTTATGTTTAAGCAGAAAGAATGGAAGACCCTGCTGGTTTTTTTTCATAACATTGGTTCATTACTCTCTTGATAAACTCTGAGGATTCATTCGTGGCATCTAAAAATTTTTGCTGTGGATCGCTGTTTTGTGTGTATTTGGGTTTTAGGCAGGGCAGGAAGAGAGTAAGGGAGGTATTGCTAAGCAGCTTATGGGCGTGAGGGTATAGGCTTCACCAACATTGGAAAGAGAGAAAGTTCACAGCAGTTGCCTGTCTCCTGCTCAACTCCTCGTGGAGCTGCCAACCTAGCCTGAATGGAGAAGACAGGGTAAGAGTGATCACGGGCAAGACCATTAGCTGAAAAACAAGGATAAAACCTTTCTATCATACACATACATGATCCAGCAATGACTACAGAAGCCTCAAACGCTCTAGTGACAGGGGCCACCAAATGAAGCTCTTTGAAGGGTGGATAAAGGATCATTTAGCCTAGCGTGAGCCCAAGCAGAACCCCACGGCCTCAGAGGAGGCTGCAGAGAAAGGGGATGCATCACCCAGGCCACAGTGGTGGATGTTCCTCCTTTCTGGTCCTTCATACAGCTGTGCTGTCACCTTCCCAAAGGCAGCCTCTGATCGAGCACCTCTCACTCAGGCAGGCACAGCGCTATCTGCCCGGCTCTGTCCCAATCTACTTCATCCGGAGGTTTTTTTCTATTCTTTTCTCTTTTTTGGTAGGAAAACTCCTGCGCACCTTCAACTCAAGGATACAAGTGTTATTTCCTGGAATTTTTTAAAACTAACTTCTAGATGTGTTTGCCTTTTCTTCATGAACCTGACCCTTAATTTCTGAGTCACAACCTCAGGCACAAAGACCAGCTCTGCCAACAGTACTGCAACTGCTTCAGCAGCAAACTGCTCTGTGTGAGATGTACAGGAACTGGTTTTCCTGTATCTTCTACTTCTCTAACTAAACACCCTCATCAGGAATGTTTTTCCATGGGGTGTTTTAGCAGAGAAATGCCCTAAATCCAAAGCCCACCACTGCTCTCCCACCTTGCTAGTCGGAAGGCAGTGCCTTACGAGATCAGCAGTAAAATGCAGAGTCGTTCAGTAAGTGCAGTAGTTCCTTCCTTGCACCCAGCAGAAGGGAGTTAAACCAGTACCTAACCACTTAAATGCTCTTTTTATTTTTTTTTTTAATGAAATGTTGACGTGTTCGGACATTGAAGCCTGAATTCAAACTTATGCAAATATCATCGGTATTTACTTCAGGAGAAACAACCATTCCCACATGACTAAGAAAAGGCCATAAACAGAAAATTACTCCCAGCCCCCTTCCTCTTGTTCATCAACCTGACCTCAAGCAAGTGTGAAACATTCCAGAAAGTAGTGCGGTGAAGATTAGGAGGATACAACGTTTCCAATATGCTACCGGATGACTGAACATGACTGAAAATAAGATTGGAAAGTTCTTCTCTAACCATAGGTCTCCAACAGCCAGCCAGCATTGCTTACAGGCAAAACATGGGCACCCTTCAACCTCATCTGAGATACCAGCTGCTTCTCTTGATCTACAGAGAACCGTTTCATCAAGGTGGTTTCAGTATGCATGAACTTAAAGCATTCTGTACCTATCAGAATGCTAAACTCAGATTATTTATTATCAGCTAATGCAGGGAGTAACTCAGATCCAGGAAAGCAGTGAAAGAAGGTAACTTGTGACCAGTGGATGGATGCCAAGCGTACCCATCAAATCCTCATCCTCCCAAAGCAGCATTGGTTTGCATGCTCCCGGTGGCCTAACCTTTCCACCCACACTGTAGATTCCTCTTTTGTTTTGAATAAAATGAGACAGAATTTGAACTTTTCGCTGTTCTTTCACAGGGTAGCTGAGATACCTGCACATACTTTGGTCTGCTGAGATAATCAGACAGAACATTAAAAGAGCAACGTGACCAACCTGAAACTATTGATTTCCTAAAATGCTGGACTGCTAGTTCTGGACAGCAGCCACAGCAGGTATCGAGTGCCTTTGTCCTCACTAATTTCCTCAAGGTGGAGCTGGATCCAGGGATGATGCCCTGGTACGCTTGCAGCCCTCACCTCTGTGGCAGCTCCTTTGGCAATGGAAACACCACACCGACTGTACGCTTCCAGATGTGCCAGTTCTGGTGCTTTTTGTGGAATTTCAGGAGCTGAGAATCCAGCCCAGGCAGCTGCCATCCATCGACAGCCGTGGTCCATAGGAGGTGGGGCTGGCAGTTTAGCAGCTGGCACGGAGCACTCTCCGAGTTGTTCAATCGAAGCTCCAGCTGCGAGAAGCAGCCACTGCACTGGAGGTGTCGTTATTGTTTTTGAAATTGTTGTTAATTAAGGTGAGATCTCACTGTGCTAGTGTTCAGCAGATGTAGGAAGAAACGGACCTTTCCCTGACAAGTTCATCACTCAAACAGGCTACACAAGCAAGCACAAAGGGCGACGGCATACATAAAAGGTATATTTTAACGTTTCTGAAGATTTTATTTCCCCAGCCCTGCCACTTGCAGCCCCTCTGATCAGTTGATTAAACTCATGGGCAACACAACTGCGAGCAATGCTCCTCTTCCTCCATTTTACTCAAACAATAGTGCCATGTGTATTTACCAGCCGACAGATCCGCTGAGACCAGATCAGCTTTCAATAGTGCCCTTTCAAAGTTACACCCGTTTCAGAAACCGCCTCTCTCTTCTCTCCACCAAGGAAAATGATTGCCCAGGGTTCATGCTTCTGTTTCACCAGGGAGTTTCACCTGGCTGGAGCATGGTAGGAGTCAACCTAAAACCCCACGTGCCCTCATTTGTTTTCTGGCTCATTACTTTTATCTTTCTTGACAGATATAGTCAGTTTAACTGAATTTTTGCACTCATTCTTCTATATTCCATCAGAAATCACAGTTCTGTACTTCTAACTAGAGTGGACAATGTAATTTTATTTTCCACCTGAATTCAGGTGGTCCTGGGGATGACATACTGAGGAAATTAATGATTAACTCCGCTCTGTCACTGAGCAGTTCTGTATGTAAGCAGCTAAAGAAGCATAAAATACTTCTGAAGTCAAAATTAAAGCTTCTCACCTGCTGTTGGAAAGCTCATCACTCTGTACTCGATGTCAACAGCGTCTCAAGACACCGACAAGCACTGAGGTCTGGTTCTGAGCCCCTAACACAGAGATAACCCATCTCTCTGCTCCCACTGCCTGGTAGCCCAACGTCTCATCCTGTCAGCATCTCTTCTCGGGGAGATCTTTTCCCTTTGTCCTGAATTTTTATTGAGGTCAAAGGAAATTTTGTTACCCTAGCCATTTAAAATCGTCTCAGGGATCAGGAGACTTTTGAGTTGGCTTCTGAAGCACTAGCATCAGAGTACAACTTCTCTCTTTACGCTCCGTGCCCTGAGTTCCCTGCTTCATCTTCACACACAGCAATGCCGTGTGTTGCACATAAACCCAACAGAAGAACCAAGCATTCATCTGTGAGCGTGTACAGACGGACGGACACAATTATCCCACAGATGCAAATATTCCCCAGCAGAGAAAACTGTAGTAAAAACGGTGCATGACAAATGCTATTCCCAGTGTTTAATGCATCAGGTAACGTCCCTTGGACTTCACGGCAGTAGACCTGCTCTATGAACCATATACATCACAGTCATACTCACAGAAAGCAGTAAAAGCATGTTCGCTTAACAGAAATCCAGAACTACACATAGACTGCTCTATGTAAACATACAGAAGTTAACCTTCTTAGACAAAATTAATATTCTTGATTGAAAATTTGGCTCTGCTAGGTGTTTTGCCCCTGACTTCATGGCAGACAGCATTTCATGCACTCCCTCTCGCTGAAAGGCAGAGCTTTTTCGGTTGATGGCCATCCAGTTTCTGCACCTTAGCCATTGTTTACTGATAAACACTGCATAGGACTAATAAACTTCTACCTGCAATTTCAGCTCAAAGCTATTAATTACAACAGATTACATTAATGTAACTAATCAGTTGTCTAAAATTCCCAGGCAATACCCATCAGTGACAGGATTTTCCACCATGGGTGCTATGCATACTGCTATTATGCGCTTTGGCTTCTTGACACTGTGGTAGTTTCTCACCTCTTTTTTCCCAAGCTGTAGGCTATAGGTACCTACAGATATGTTTTTGAACTCTGTTGGATTTCCTCACTTAACAGTGAGATGATGGCCGTGTCATAAAGACACACAGACCACAAAGGAGCAAACAGAATAATAACACTTTTCATTCTATTCCTGAATCTAGCAATCGAGTGTGAAGGGGTGCCTTGTTGCATTGTCAGAAATACCTCAGCCTTTAAAAATCAGTTCCAAGAGGCTGGCTAGCTACAAGTGAAGGCACATTTCATAATTCAGACATGGCACGAAACTTCATGTGAAATCCAGCCTGAACTGACAAGCACAGGTAAAAATTCAGGCATTAGCCTCTGATCACGGGTCAATTTATCTTACAGAGATAAATCAAACGGCAGTATTTACACGCTCAGAACAAGTCATGAAGTATGAAGCACTGTACCACCAGCCTCCAACCTGCAAATGAGAAACCTTATTATATTATGACCGTAAAACTGACATCCATCCTATACGATTACTGTACATTCACGTTAACAGCTTTGAAATGTGGATCCGCATCCATACTCTTTTCTTAAGCCCATGGGAGTAATCTAGCCGTACATCCATTTTAGCCTCTTCCAATTACTTCAGCATAGCCTTAGATTATATTTGGCACCTATATCTGGCACATACAATAACTACTAGCAACAGTAATCATTTCTGCATTGAGGTCACCAGCGTATCGACTGCTGTAGGAAGTGAGGAGTGCGCAGAATGCTGCCTGGCTCAAAAAGTGAAGGGAAATCGGAAGACTCTAACCCCGAATATAACCCCAAAATTGTAGCTCTCAGCTACATTTGAGATGCTGTGCTGAGACCTGGGCAGTGCCTGCCCTCTGCTCACCCCTCCGTACCTGCCCCCTGCTCGCCCTTGCGTACCTGCCCTCGCCGCTCCGCGCCTGCCCCCTGCCCCCCCGCGCCTCACGCAGCCCCCCTCGCTCCACACGCTCCCCGGCTGGAACAAAAGCCTCCGCCCGCCCCTCTTGCCCCGCGAGGAACGAGCCCGATCCCCGCCGGCCCGTCCCACGGGAAAGCCGCTACGCGCGTTGGCCGGGGAGGGCAGGGAGGCAGGGGCCGCCGCGCAGGCAGCCTGCGGGGAAGGGCCCCGAGCCCCCGCGTCCCCCGCCGTAGAGCAGCCCCGGTGGCGGGAGCGGCGGGGCGAGGGCGCCGCAGACAATGAGGCAGAGCCGGGCTCTGCCCGCCGGCGGTGCCGCACGGCGCCGGCAGCCCGCCCGGTGCCGCTCCCGCCGCGGCGGCCCCGCTGCTATTGCAGCCGGTGAGGCAGCTCCGCGGGCGGCGGCAGCTCCGCGCCGGGAAGCCCGAGCCTCCCCGCAGGGCGGTGACAGCGCGGCTCCGTGACGGGCACGGCTCCCGGTGTCGGGCGCGGCTCCTGGTGACGGCCGTGCTCCCGGTGTCGGGCACGGCTCCCGGTGTCGGGCACGGCTCCCGGTGACGGCCGTGCTCCCGCCGCCCGCCCCCGCGCCCCCGCCGCGCTCCTTACCCGGCTCGGCCCGGGCGCTCGGCAGGACGGCGACGATCCCCCCCAGCAGCAGGACGGCGGCGGCCAGGCCCGCTCCGCCGCCCGCCGGCGGGGCGCAGCGCGGGGCCGCGGTGCCGGGCGCTCGGCCGGGCCCTACGGGGCGCGCCCCGCTCCGCCCGCCGCCCGCCGCCCGCCGCCACATCCCCGCGCCTCGCACGGCCCCGCCGCGGCTCAGCGGGCGGCGCTGCCCATCGCCGCGCCGGGCTCTAGAGCAGCGGCTGCGCGGGCAGGCGGCGGCGGCGGCGGAGGAGCGGGGGCCCCCGCATGCTGCCGGCGGCTCTGCCCGGGCGCCCGCCGCGGCCGCAGGACGGCGGTGCCGGTGCCCCTTAACGGCGGCGGCGGCGCGGCCCCTCTGGCTTCGGCGCGCAGAGCGCCGCGGAAGGGAGCTTCATCCACAAAGGGCTCGCGTCGCCGCCAGTCCCGGCCCCGCTCCCCGCCCTCCGAGCGCGGGGAGGCGGGGAGCGGAGGCGGCGCTGCCGGGGCCGCGGGGACCCCCTCCGCCGCCCCGCCGGGCGCCCGGCCCCCCGCGCCCGCCCGGCCCGCTCCGCTCCGCCCCGCCGGGGCCGCTGTCGAGCGGTCGCCGGGGCAGGGGGGCCGCGGGGGCGGGCAGGGCGCCGGGCAAACGGGCGGTGCGAGGGAGCCGCGGCCCTGCGTGCCCCGGGGGCCGCCGCCAGACCCCGGCCCGAGCCCCCCTCAGCCCCGGCTCCCCCTTCAGCTGTAAAGCCACGCCCTTGGCAGGGGTCCTGTGACCCGGCAAGATTCAAGCTGCCCCCTGCTCAGCCTGGGGGCACCTGCTGCCAGCCGAGGTACCGCTGGCACATTTGGGACGCCGCCAACCGGCCCTGGCCAGCCGCGGGGCCAGCGGCAGCCCGAGCCCCCCCTCCGCAGCAGCTCGGGGGACGGCGAAGCTGGGGCGCCCGGGGGCTCGGCCGCAGGGCAGCCACCTCCCCGGCCTCCGGCGCGTAAACCTCCCTCGGCCGCTCGCTGCCGGACCTCCCGGCTGAAAAGGGAGCTTCGAAGGACTGAGGTTTGCCTCTGCGCTGCGCAAAGGCACGCCAGGAGGCCAGCGGGCACAGCAAACTGTTACGGACATCCGAGGTGAGCCCAGCAAGAGGCAGAAGCTGCCTCGGTCACGGCCAGAGCAAACATCACGGCAATTCGTTCAGGGTTTTCCGTACTTAGTTTTGCCAGCAGAGGTAACGTCAGTTCTTTATTCTAGTACCAGTTCTGGCACTGCTTCCTTGGGCTCTTTCACTCCCCAGACCGTGTCTGCGAGCACCAGCGCCGGCGGGAGCAGCACAGCGAAGGTGGGCTGGGGGCAGAGCGTGCTCCGGGCCCCCGAGAGCCCACCGTGAGCGGGTGCAGCATCGCCTACATAGGGGAAAGCTGCCCCGGCCTCCCGGCAGCTCCAGCACAAAAGAAGAAGTCATCTCCCCGATCAATTCCCAACAGCCAGGTTTGAGGCGGAGCAAGCCCCCGCCTGGGCTGGCAACGGCCCCCCAGCCTGTGCCCGGCTGCCCCCTGCAACCCACCAGCCTGGCGACCCACGGGCACACATTGATCCGAGCGGCTCAGCACGCCCCGCGTGGCACCAGCACCGTTACTCAGCCACTAACACAGCCCATTGGTGTCATTTTACTAACTTTTCCCTCAAATAGCTAATTCATTCTATGCAAAATTAGTTTCCGCGTGATAACTGCTACTGATCATCCACAGAGAAAAGATGGCAGTTGTATGGTTATTGTAGTAATATGGACAGTTTACGCATCACGCCGGATTACTTGGGGCCACCACACTTGGTGCAGGGCCCTCTGGTGGCACCTCTCGTTACCTTCAGGGAGCCCAGCGTATGACTCATTTCATCATTCTCGTATTTCTCTAAGTTTTGTCGTAACACAATCTTTGTCATAGATCCATCAGTAAGTGAATTTTGACAGCGATTTTTCCCGATCTAGCCTTAACCATCACAGTCCTCTCTTGATTTTCCATTATACAGCATATATGTGCATGTGTGAATGTATTATGTATAAAATACCATTTTTTTTCTTAGCTGATGGGGTTGTTATTTCAAAGGATTTTAAAAATGCATGTTTTCCAGAATGATGATGGATAGGATCTTGTACAGCGAGTGAAAAATCACTGAAGTTTTACCAAGTAACTGCAGTTAACTACTTCCTAAACTTACTTTTCCCAATCCTATTTGTTTTCCCTGTCCAGAAAGGTAATTTCAGACTCAGGGAGGGGAAGGGGGGGGGCCCTGTGCATCCATACTTGGTGCTGAGATTTGCTTTCCTACATACATGTTCTACAGCGTGCACATGCCCCGTATATATCACTATCGGGTGCTAGTGTTGCAAGCAGCCCACATACGTTGCCCCTGCATCCCTTCCCGGGGCACAGGGAGGTCAAGCGTATGTACTTCCAACCCAGTTTCCTCTCAGCTATAGAATCCTTAATGTTAGAAGGTAGCCCGTGCTGTAGGAAGGTCTCATTATGGATAGAGAATCAAGACGCTCCATGCCAGCAAAGATCTGCACTGGCTGGCCGAGACACATCGAATGCTGCTCCCCAGGACCGGCATGTCTCTTGCTGGGGAAGAGTGTAACCCCGCCGTGCTCTGTAACCATAAACCCTGCACACCCCCACCAGAATCATGTTTGCATGGACTCTCCTACTGTGTCCAAAGCACTAAA
Organism: Falco punctatus; assembly: GCF_963210335.1. Classification (NCBI taxonomy): domain Eukaryota; kingdom Metazoa; phylum Chordata; class Aves; order Falconiformes; family Falconidae; genus Falco; species Falco punctatus. Next base: position 26,555,462 of record NC_137590.1, on the reverse strand, counting down.
CTGACATCATCTGCATGACCTTGGCTGGAATGAGTGAAACCTACACCCAAAATTGCCTTGCTTGCAGCAACTTCTCCGTGAGGCTGGTGGCAGGCCATGGTCTCCCTTTGCAACAGAACGGTTGGCATTTTTGATGTTGATGAATAAACAGGCCAAGTTTATGAACATCTCACTCCGCAAATACAACCGCTGAATGGAGCCCAGTCTCCAGGCACCTCTACCAAGAGGGTGCAGATGCTGCTAACCGGGTACTTCAGGGTTTACGGGGAAGAACCCATTCAAAGGTGTATTTCAGCCTCTCAGCATGAAGATCCATCGCTCTAACAAAGAGCTGTCCGTGCTGTTCCCCAACACAGGGGCAGCTAGAACCACCTCAGTCTGCTTAGAGCACATACCCGCCTCTCCTGAGAGATAAAATGCACCTTCTTACAGGTGAAAGGCAGGAAGATTTAACTACCATCAATCACCGTCAAACCTTATTTATGTTTTCATACGCCTTCCCCCACGGCAGGGCATCAAACGGCCCGTTTCAGTCCCCATGCCATTCAGTGTGGGAAGAGGCAGGAGGGGCTACAGCATTTCTCTGACACCCCCAGCGTGCTGCACCACACGAGATGTGCGTGCTGAACATTATGGGCCTATAGAGAAGTTACAGCCCTTCATGCAGGGAGCTGCAGTATCTCACAACCCCACCACAACTCCGACTCACGCGGATTCCTGCCCCCATTCACTGCAGGAGCAGGAGTCACGGGATGCATGAGCTGCAGCGATTAATGTGAATCTACCACGATGCTCAGGGCTGTACCGCTTTGTGAGTGATGGCAAACAGTAGCTTCTCTGTTGCCACCCAGAGACCGATCATCTCTCCAGCTGAAAAGCTAAACTAATTCACTGAGGAAACATAGCATCATCCCGAACCTGTTCGTCCCGCTACAGATCTGTAGCACGCGACAGCCCCATTGATTTCTTTGAATGTATCTATCACAGCCGCAGTATAAATTTGTCCCTTGCATCTAGTGACAGGGGAAATACCAAATTTTAAACCAGTGTTAGTCTTCCGAAAGACAGCTGAGACGAAGATGGCTTACCCATAACTGTTTGTCGTAGTCCTACCCTTCCACAGGACAGGAAAGCGCAGAGGGGACAGTCGGACAGTGTTACTAATAGAAAGCAAGAACGGAAAGGACTTCAGGCAGCACAGTCCCTCTGAGAGGCTCAGCCTGCCTTTCCTTGTCAGATGTTGCCAGAAGTGGGAGTGTAAAATACACCAAGGCAGTGGCCCTGTTTGCTATGGGATATAGATACCAACGTCAGCATGCATTTAAAAGTCAACAATATCTGAGTCTAGCAGCAAAGAACGAAAAGCAAGCTTAGCAACAGAGCAATAGAGGTGTCTGTAGCATTTGGACAGATGTTTTTTCATGTCGCCTCAGGTATAGCACTGTAGAAACAGCTTTGCAGACAGCACAGCCAACCTGCATTGAAGAGCGGGCAGCCGTGAAAGGTCAGTGACAGCAGCACCTCGTACTTAGCAAAGTAAAGCTTTCTGTCCATTCTGAAATATTTTGGTATCAAAAATCTCTTGCACTGTCATTTCAGTCTCTTATATTTATGACCTGCGGCAGCGCGAGCCCCCTCCTGCTGCCCAAGCAACAGTTGCCAGAGGCTCCGTACGAACCTCAGCATCAGCAACGCATCTGCTGGTATCTGGGCCAGATAACCTTTTCCTAAGGTTGTAAAAGTGGGACATCCAGACCAAAGAACCTTCAAGGTTTGGCTGCACCAAAGGCAGAATCTCAAGATCCTCCTAAAGAAGCCTTGAAAGTTAAAAAAAACATAAAATTTCAGAAAGAGCAGCTTTCAAACGATTCTATCAGAATTTTAGAGCACTCCCTGAATATCTTCATCACGTTTGCCTTAACCCAGCCTTGATGTAACACAGCCAAAAAAATGAAAGCCACCAAAAGTCATCTGCTGCAATATATATTTTAATTCAAAGTGAATCTTGACAGTAATACACCATAAATTCTTATTTTGACACTCACCAAAATAGTCACCTGGAAAACCCGCTTTTTGTGACAAAGTACAGAAGGCTTGGTCACATTTAAATCACTGAGAACTAGAAAGAAATACTATCGCAAACTGTAAGAGACATTACATCCATAAAAAATTTTCCCAGTCCTCATATTGTAATATTGCACAGTGCAATTGCTACATGGCGAACTAGTGTAGCATAGAAATCCAAAGCAAAAAAAAAAAAAAAGCCACAAGTCTACGAATTGTTAAACAGTAACAGTTCAAACTTATTAATCAAGTCTCTATCACTGGGTATTTCTAGAACAAGTCTTCCTACAGCTTGCAGTGTGATTTAACTTTTACTTAACACAAACCAAGTTCATTAGCAGTAAAACCAGAAAATTTAAAAATTAAAACCAAAAAAGTTAATACAGTAGCATATTTGACCAATAAAACACCCTGAAGTAAAGTTAAAAACTGAACACAAGAAAACTCATATAAAATCTTGCAAATTAAAGTAATATGCAGATATGCAATTCCATAGTCATGCAGTGTTTTATTTAAAAAAGGCATTAAAACGGTAACGTCTATAAATGCTTCTCAGAGGATGACTTTTTTCACAGAAAAGGCCCTCGCCCTGAAAGCTTTTTATTCTGCAGATGGGCCCCGGACACTTGCGACGGCAAGAGTCCGTTCTCTCAGAGTGTATTGCAGGATGGGGGGGGGGAAAAGTTACCTGGTATATTGAATTTAAGCTGTGGCAGGATCCCAAATATTCCGTGCTTTGAAATGCAGACATTTCTAAAGTTACAATACATAGAAAGAGCAGCAGATCTAACTTGGGGTGCACTTACAGCAACTTTTTCCTGCATACAATAGGACACTGTTGTGATATACAGATAATTGTGTCAATTTAACAAGCACGTTAGCTTAAAACCTTAAGCACAGTAAAAAGAAAGTACAGTAAATACATTAGACCTATGAAGATCCCCCTGGCCCCAGAAAAAAAATGCAGTATTTTTCTTTTGTTATCACAATACAAAATTCATTTACTCCACTTGCATTGGTGATTCTTGGTGTGTCCATTGCCTGCAATGGCGTGAGCACCAAAAAAACATCACTTCCCAACGCAAGGGGGTGAACAGAAAACTATCTGCTGGACCATATAGCACAAGTCTGAAGTGGTCAGGTGGATATCCAATTTGAGCATTTTCTTGACTCCCCTTATTTAGACTCTATATATGTCTTGTGATAAGATTTCAAATTCATCAGGATACTCCTAGTTGCTAATGTATACTTTATATACACACACTTGTACAAAATGCATAGAGTTAATTACTAAAAACACTGAAACTTTTGGGAAAAGTTAGGTTTCTTAATTTTCAGTGTGATTAAAAATGTACTGCTGGTATTTTTATTATTTTTTATGATCTAATACTGTTGTATTTTAGTTATTACTTAAAAAATAAATCAAATGTAGGCACATTTATTTCATTCAGACATTCATTAAATAAAACACTGCTTGTGTTAGTGGAGTAAAGAAAAAGATTACCAGTTATTAGCTTATTGACAGAGTTCAACTCAAATGCTTTGCGCTCTTATTCCAGTCAACATTGCAAGGATTGTATTCCAGATTTTGTTTTAAAAAAAGTTAAGTCAAGCCTGCAAGATGCAGCTTAAGTGTCTACACAATGCCAATATGAAAACATAAAAAAATTAAGTTACATCAATACATCCACTTATATGCAGTGATGAGCTCAAAGTTAATGGAGATAAAATACTGATGCAAATAACACACCCCAAAAAAACATATGCAATCATCTTCCATCATTTACAGTATAGTAGTTACGACACTTCAAACATGAAAACAAATTAAAAAAAAAAAGAAAACAACAAACAAACCCAAAACCCGGCTTCTATTTCATGTAATTAGACTTGTACAGAAATTAGAAGGCTAAGAAAGAACTAGTTAATTACCTAATTTCACAGCTATCTGAAGTGGCAATCATTATATAGCAGCTTATCTATGATACATTCAAGATAAATGATACGATTTATTACTTGCCCATAAGCTAAAACACAGCCTCAGCTTAATACCTTCTGTAAATCCCATCTCTACACTACAGTATACTTGAGGTCTATGAAAAAGTAGCTACCTTTTATAGGAAATGGATGATTAAGTCTTTGGTGCTGCAAAAGCAACTTCATTTGAACAAAACAAAAAACGAAAAGACACACTTCCTAAGGAAAAAAAAATGCAAAAAGCATGTAATTTACGTCCCTGACGGAATGTATTAAATAAACAAACACCCGCAACAGGCTAAAACAAATACTATAATGTAAAAAGACTAAAATCTCTCCCATGCATAAATGAAAGATTGCACACAAAGAACTCACATCTTTTCAAGCTTCAATAGTAAATATTCTGCTACTAGTTATTAAATACTGCATGGTTTGCTCAAGCTAAGATGAAACCACATCATGGATCAATGAGCACTTGGCTTTTTCTTTCATTAGCTAATCAGTCATGCCTATCGCACCTCTAAACATTTTATTATTTCCAATTAGACAAGCACTTTTAAAATAAAACTACTTAGGTTGTATTGCAGTTCAATTTACCAGTATGAAATACCGTGTTGTGTGTCACTACTCAATAGCTACTGAATCAACTCTTCTTAAACACTGCTAAAGTCTTGTCTTGAAGCTAGACCGTTCTGGGGGAAAAAAAAGACAGCAAAATTCGGCTACAGCAAAACATGCTGCCCTCTCAATAAGGAAAACACACCCAATACTAAAATCATACCACACAAAACCCAAAATGAGTATTACACTATCAAAAAATCAGCAGATCTGAATTTTTAAGTGCTGCAGTCCTCAACATTTATATATAAGTAATAACATTAACAACCTCAAATATTTAAGGCACTATGTGTGGGAACAGTTTACAATGCAGCTGAGATTATTAGGACAACAACATTTAAGAGCAATGTTTAGGCTTTTTTTTTTTTTTTCCCATGCAAAAGACACATGCAATGTGAAGAACAACAGCTCAACTTTTAGATAAGTGACTCAACATTTAAACACCAAGATACGCAATACAAACAAGTTACTTCCACACTGTACTGCTGACACATGTGCATCTGTTGCTCTAGTTCTGTACACTGAATGGCTTCCCAAATGTAGACGTGTCTTGCACTAGTTAGAAGGCAATTTTATAAAAAATAGCAGGAGCAAAACCAGATTTCTGCTCCCATAAGTCACCTGTCTAAAGTTACTATATAAGAAGATAACATGACCAAAGACAAGTTATACCAAATGTGCAAAACACATTAAAAGTGAGTTTTTTTTAAAGCTCAGAGTTGTTTAAATTGCACCCAAGTCTACATGATTCAAAAAAATAATTTTCCTGTTGTGCCATGGCTAATATTTAATAAATACCATGTTTCTTCTTAAATCAAACTTCTGTATCATTGAGCTTCCTCAATATACCGTGTTTGAGTTCTCACATGAATGGATACTGGCTGAGTTTTGTTGGACTCAGTGGAAATCCTGTGAAAGCAGGAGATGCTGCAATGTACGAATGCGGTGGAAAAATTGGTTTGTACTGAGTCTGATGAATGGTTGGGGAAGGTAAGAGACGGGGATTTATGCCAACTGGAACTTGGTGTACTATACCACTGGGATGAGAGAGATTGTACGTTGGGTGTTGTAACAATGGTCTTGAGGTACACGGCGAGGCAAGGAGGTGGGCAACAGGTGCAGCAGTACTAAGGGGTGCTGGCGACGGGTACGGAAGAATAGCAGGCTGTCCTCCGAGGTGGGTGCTTCCAGAGAGATGCGCGTGCATGGTAGTGTGATTGGGACTTCCTTGCGGAAGGGAGAAAGCGTGACCAGCAACGCTGGCTGGGATGTAAGCCTGCTGCCTCCGATGAGCATAGTTTCCATTCCACTCCTGCGGGCCAGATCCAAAGTGCTGAACCTGTCCACACACAGAAACAGGCAGGTCTTAATATTTCCGAGTATAAAAAAAAAAAGAGTTTGAAAAATGGAATAATGCACTAAAACTAGTCAACTTAAAAATCGAGAGAAATATAGAGACAGGAATAATTAAATGCTTAAACAAAAAAAATAATAGTAGCTATTTAGATAGTAGCACAGACAGGAAATCTGACAATAAGAGATGGTAAACAGAACACAAGTTATTTTAATGCTTTTTCAAAAATGAATTTAAAAAAAGAAAAAAGATAAAATGCCATGCTGGGCTGTTTTAACAGAAATACCATGTATCACATGAGCAAGGTGCTTATTCCACTCTACTCAGCACTGGCTTGGCATCAATTGGAAGTGCTGCATTCAGTTTGGGCACCATAATGAGGCACAAAGAGGACAAATAGGAGAGAAATTTTAGAGGAGAGCAGAAAAAATAATAAACGGATTGAAAATATCTGAGACAACTAGGCAAACAGAAGTCTAGGGCTATGATCACAGAAAGATGTGGCAATCGTTAACAGTTATAAAGAGAAGGACTAAAAATCAATTACTCCTGTTAAATGAGGCAGACTACAAACTACATAGGGCATCTACCAAAGAAGGAAGGATCAGCATAAATTTTTGTAATGAAAACAACGTTCTACACTTTCTGCCAAGAGGCTGAGGAGCTGCAGTCATTGAAGAGATTAAAAATTAATACTATGCTGATCATATTAAGGTTTGATTAGAATTAATTAAAGCAGTCCTTCTGCATAATTGTGCAGAAGGGGAGACTGTGTCACCCACCCACATGTTTCTTTCAACATAAACTATTCAAGTCATTAATGGTAAATCCTCTTATCTACACAAAGCATGCTTCCCATTTAAGTATTTAACTTTAAATTTAATATTTGCAGTTACTCTGCAAGACTTACACAGACAGGTACTGCTCTTAGATTAAATATACCTCCAAGTATCTAACCAAAAGCTTGATGCAGCTACAGCTCTAAATTAATTAATTAAAAGGGGCTTAAACTTGATGTCATATGTCAACTTCAGTTCTCAGCCACAGCAGACACATTTACTGTGTTGTTGGGTAACGATAAAAGTAGCTTTTAAATCAGTTTTGGGTATTTGCCAACACTGTGTTGAACTACCATCACAACCTCTTCCCCCCGCAGCTTCACTACCTGGCAGCAAAGGTAAGAAACAGTTGGGCTGGCTAAGCTCTACCTCGTCCTTGGATACTCCAGTTCCAAGCATTTTCATGCACACTGCTAACAGAACAAGGCTGAAATATAGCTATATTTTTTAACCGCACACGATGAGAACTTTAGCATCGGGATGCAGGGGAAAAAAAATTGCTAATGTATTTTTCATTTTGTTTCCTGCTTTGATTTTGTGTAGGCACTGATAATTTCCCCAGTGAGGCTTTTCTATCGTTTTTAAAAATAAATTGAGCTGCTTTAAGAAAATGACCAAAAGTGAAAGATACTTATGACTTGCCCAGTAAGTTGAAATCCATTTTTCAAGATTTGAACACTTCTGTAATCAAGCTGCTGAAAACCTGCAGTTGCCATTGACAGCAATTGAAATTGTGAGCATTCAGCATGTTTGGAACCTCAAGATAGAAAAATACTACTTAGATGTGAGTAAGTACACATACCTGACTGAAGTTTATATGTTGCTGATGGAATGCTGATGTCAGTTTTTGCTGACGGTTTCCTACAATAGAAGACTGGTTTATTCTTCCCAGGACAGACCGGCCCTTTTTCAGTGGCTGGCACGTAGCATCTTCCAAGATATTAATGAACAATGTTATTTATGTTTTTGTTGTCACTGTTCTCTTCTAACAGAAGTTAGACAGAGTTTCATTTGCTTCAGCATACAGGAAGAAATAATAAAATAATCCACTAATTTCAAAAGATACCAAAATTTAGAAGCATCTATTACAGACGAGCAGTTATACAAGTAGGTAGAAATCTTCATATGCATGGCTATTGAATAAATATTCAAATTCCTATTCTTATCTGATGGTATAGAAAGAAAAAATCCACCTGAACTTACCTGTATTCACCATCTGTTCATCGAGATGTAACCTGTTTTCAAGCCTCATTGGTGGTACCACTACAGTGCAAACAGCTGATTTGGCTTCAGGATTAACGGATGCTCTTGTTTCCTTATTTTTATTGGTATTAGCTACGAAGCCATTTTCCACAAATGGGCTGTCGTGTCCTGAAGAGTCCGAGGCTGGGGAACCATCCACTGTATCGCATCCACTTTCCTGTTCATCATCTGACATACTATCAAAAAAATAAAAAGTATTTACATGGAAACACATACATTTTCACAAAACAGATGCGTTTTATTAGATTACCTCATAAAATTTATGGAAGTGAAGCTACTCAAAGGTGGATTAAAATGTTACATTTTAATTGTACGAAGACAGACATTTGGATGGCAGGTCAATATTCGAACTCATTCTATCCATAAATTGCAAGGCTCGGAGCAAGGAGATAACTTCTACATAAAGACTTAGATGTGTAACCCAACTTGCACCCACTTTGTGATTACTTTTTAAATAATCTTGTACTTACAAGCCACTCAAAATTTAGATTATTCAGTCAAATAAAAGGTTATTTTGTTTCTTCCTGAATCAAAACATAAAAGGTCTCTTGATGGTTATTATGCTAGGAAATGAGAACATACCAATCTAATTTCCTTCTAGACATCAGCCACATCCCAGAGTCGGCAAAAAGCCATCCCTGGGGCCTGGGAAAGTCAGGATGGGATAGAGCGTGCTGAGGAAGCAGCCTGCACAGCAGCAGGAGCTCCCTCTCATCCTCATATCAACCACCAGCAGCTACACTAGACCTTATCTACTGAAAAACTGGGTCTCTCTGAAGCTGCTCCAGAGAGCACTGCCTGCACGTGACCAACAGATTTTTTTTTTATTTTTTTTTTCAGCTGTAGATTAAAGAGACAAATGCAACCCTCTGTTTACGCAGCAGCTATTTTGGCATTTGTGGTCTGTGAAATCCAAGTGGTGCAAACTCATTTATTCAACCACTGCTTTCACCAAAGCAGCTGGATGGGAGCAGTGGAGAAACCAGCTCATCATCATCATAATAATAGCCTTTGATAACATTTATTGAAGCTCCATGCTCGTATCAGAAGAAGAAAAGGCTGAGAAGATGGTAAATGCTGCCAGAAGCAAGACCAGAGTTCAATCCGTGGAACCAAAACCGAATTAACTTTTAGGCAGCAAATAGTAAACAACCTGGGAAACTCATTTACAATGAGGTATACCACCAGCAAACACATTCATCTCATTTACGTATACACTGTTACACAAGCAAAAGGTACATCACAGACATATCGCTAATAACAAAAAAGAAATTTAACTAGTCCTCTAACAGGGACTGTGCCAGGTATGGGTTATATAGATGGCTAGATGCATCCTTCACTGAACGGACCTAAAATGAATGGTATGGGGGTGATGAATAATTAAGCGTAGATGCCACCAAAGTTCCCAGTTAGGGAGGATGGACATGAGAATTAAGAATTTCTATCAACTAGAAAAACATGAAAACCCCAGTTTATATCAAAACTTGTTGGAATACACATTCAACACATGCAAGAAATGGCAGTGAATTCACTAACCCCTAAACATATGGTTAAGTCCTTTGGTGATTTTATAGCTAATGTAACATGTCCTTATAGCATGGTAAATAAATTAAGACAATACAAATAAAACCATTTATAACATTTATATTTTTATGAAAAGTACTTTGACACTACGAGGACCAGCACAAAAACCTGAAGTCTCAGTCAAGAGAGCTAGGTAATTCTGAATAGTTTATTAAGTAACAAACAGTGATAACTGTGCCAGCGACTAAGCAATTAATTGTATTTCTATATTCTTAACTTTTGATTCAAGTTACTAATTGTGCGACAATGTAAGTTAAATGCTAGTGAAACCTGAATCTGACGTGCTCCTCTGCTATCGACATAAAGTTGACTCACAGAGGGGAACTGTATTACAGGTCAGTTCCTTGCAATTCAGTGAAAACACTAAAATCAAGCAGTCTTTATAAAAACTTGTCTGAAGTTTTGAATGTTCTGATATTAAATAAAAGCATAAGCAGGACTGACAGTGTTAACTATAAACTGGTAAGAATACCTGATGCCTCCCAGTATAAAACGTGTCTTGTCACCTAAATCTTTACTAAAATTTACCTATTTGAATTTAAATTCTTCAAATGCGTCTAGTTATTTTCTTGTTTTACTGTTAGAAGTGACAAACACTTGAAAACAGGATGAGGGAAATCTACCTGGTTTGGTCCATCTCTGTAACTCTAGCAACTTTTTATTTTAATATCGTCAAAGTCTCAGAAATGGCAGAAATTTGTCTGGGATTATCTTCCACATCAAGTTAATCTCAAAAAAATGAAAACTCTATCCATGTGCTACATGACTGTACTTCTGCTATTGGATCTAGCAGTTGTGTCTGCAGAATGAGTTGAATCAGTTTAGTAACTTAATAGAAAACTAATCCACCCAAAAAAAACATGTGACTGGATTAAGCATAACACCAAGCTGCATCTTGAGTAAACAAAGCTTTTCCTCTTGTCCTAGCACTCACCGTATGATACACGTCTTGTCCTTAACAATACACCTTCCCAGCCCTGGCAGCACAAAGAATAACAACGCACCCCACCTTTCAGTGTATTCAGCGTCCAGTGCCGCAGAGATTTGGTCACTAAAGATTTCAGGCCCTACAGGATACCAAATGGATGTCAAAGTTGTTTATGCACAAGTTTTTGGGGTGGTTTTTGGTTTTGGTTGGGTTTGTTGGTTTGGGGGTTTTTTTGTTGGTTTTTTTTTTTATAGAAAAAGGATTGTGTTTATATTAACAAAATAATTTATATAGATAAATTATCCATTAAAAGCATCATTAAATCAGGCTGCCCAAAATTTAAAGCATATAAAACTGCCTGCACAGACCAGCAGTTCCATTGCCTTGTCAATACATGTTGTGATGGAATCTTTAATTACTTAAAACGAACCTTTTTTTTTTTTCATCAAGACTTCAATTTTACTCATTTTGCACAACAAAACTGCTCTGAGTTTGAATCACCGTCTTCTATATAGAAAGCTATTCTACAGAAAATAGGAAGTGAACTGTAGAATAAAAATGAAAGAATTGGTCAAGCCTATGGCAGCTTCAGGTTGCTTGAAAAAAAACTAACTGCATCCCTAGGTCACAAAATTTCTATGGGATATTGGGTAAATCATATTAAAACCAAACTTCTCACCAATACCAGCAACTACATATCTCAAATATTTCTTGGTTCATAAACTCATATCCAGGAACCTGATTTGTAGAAGTGCCACAAGTAGCTACAATTAAAATTTCAACATATTAGCACCAGAAGGGCAGGGACTGAAATAAGAGGAAAAGCCATCGGCAGGTGTCCCAGCCAGAACATCCCAAGCCAGTGGGAAATTCTGACTGTGTCACAGGTCTGTATTTGAAGGCGACACACAGAAGCTCTCAGGTACTGCAGAAAAAAAATGCCATAAAACAGTTCAGCTTTACGTTGAATATTTTTGTAAGAGTGAATTTTGACTAATGTGCAAAAATGAAGGCTTAAGCTACACAGCAAGCAGCGAAGATTAAAATATTTAAAAGCTGCTCATATGAACAGTGTTCACATAAGTGAGGCTTATGTTTGATAGAAGAAAAAAAGGCATCAATGTCATTAAAGTTTACAGCACAAGACACACAATGGGAGAACAAGAGGGTGCAAAAATTAATCTGGTAACTTTCTGTCACATCCTACTGTGGCTTGCTTGATTTTACAGCCTTGGAAGATTATTGTTTGAAAGAAAGTTGTGTGCAACATGTTTATATTTTCCATGTAAACAGCATTTATTCACTATTAATGAAAACTTCCAGTGTAGCTAGACAGATCTGTTAGGAACGATAAAAGAACAGTCTATGCTGTGCAACTGTAGGCCAGTAAATTAATTTTTAAATACATAATTTAGCCTCAGCAGATGGTAACGTAACAGAACTTTTGCATTTTTTAGTATAAACCGAGTCTGCTATATACCAGGATGTTTTTATTGAAAGGAGCGCAACTTTTTACCTGTTGGATCTCTTGCAAGGAGATGGACTAGACTGTCCCGAGGAGCTGGTACTCAGCGTGCTGTCCGGACTGCTGAGGGAGCACACGCGGTCGATGTTCAGGGTGTTCTGGCAAGCTTCACAGTCCAGGCTACCTTTACACCTACACACAAAAAGAAAGTGAGCAAACACACCGTCTCTCATTCGTTCTTTCGTACACCACCAACTTAGGTGTAATTACAGAATAAAAAAGGGTCAAAGATTAGAAAAGGCCCCTTGAATGTACATTAATACCCAATTCCCTGTTTCTTTTACATCCAAAACAGACTTGAAACCTTTTCAGTGTTCCTTCGGAAATTCTAGACTAAATAAGCATTTTTTAAAACCTGCTAAATGAATAAATTTTTTACTAAGTCATTACTAAACCAAGTAGATGAAAGATTTTACTACAACAGTTCAGAAGCTTGAAACTTCTGACAAAGTTTAAACTTAAAATACAAGTTCCTCCAGTTCAGAATCATTAGAAGTAAAAAATAATAATAATAATAAAAAAAAAAAAATCGAACAAACATTAAACTTTTAAGTCCCCATTTAAAATGATAGCCGCTGCTTTGATAGCTTTGTGAAAAAAAAAAAAAAAAATCCTTTGGGGGACCATACTCAGTATCTGCTTTTATATCCCAATGCATATCTTTTCATACCATTAGAGAAGTATTTTTTATCCATAGATATGTAATGTTATCTACTGGATGCTACTGCTAGAATGGTAACATTGATTATACAAAGCCAGAAGACTCATCTTCACAAACAAACAGGGTATGACAGTACAAAGACAAAAAGTAGTATGTTGGACCTAAAAATATTCTGCTTTGGAAATGCCTAATGTATACAGGTTAATGAGGCAGACTTTTTAAAGTATTTTTCACTTTCAAATAATACACTGCTACAGAGTTAACTTCTTAGTTAAATTTGATAAGAAAGGCATTTGTCTTTTTTTGACTCTGATTCAACAAACACTTAGCTACGCTAAGACAGCTATATTTAAGTAAAATCTTAATATAAGTAAACATCAATTCTTACTCTCTCAGGGAATGCGTTTGTCCTATTTCATCTTCATCTGTGTCACTGCTGATGGTGATCACGCTGACTGCTGGGCTAGGGGAACCGGCAATGAAGATTGCCTGGCGTTGTTTGGTTGAAAGAGATGAATCAGGGTCCAGCCTGACCGATGCTTCGCAACAGTTACTTTCCTGTCCTTCTGAGTTAAGATTGTCCTGTGCTTCTATACAACTTATTCTCTTTACAGCCTTCAGGTTAAGTATCTTTGGAGATAGAAAGGTTGTATTTTGGATATTGGTATTCTGTAACACATTGCTCCTGTGAAGAAAACACACCGTTTGACATTTAGCGACTCTCTACCAGCAGACCTGAAAACTACTATTTTCAACAAAACCAAAGCAAGCGATACAGGGTAAAACACCAATGTCCTAAATGAATACGAAGAAAAACATGAAACAGTAAACACAGTCATAAACACTCGGCATAAATGATTTCAGATATTAATTAAGAAAATCCAAAATACATAGTATCTAAGACTAAAATTTTCAACAACACTGAATACAATAGATTGAAAATCCCATTTTTCTTATAAAGGAAAAAAGTAAACTAAAATCTCATTTGTGCAAAAAAACCCAAGCAAACAAAACCTGGCCAGATTTCCTGCAAAGATCCTCCCCAAGAACAAAAGCTGGTAGCCTCCAGATTAAGTCCTTGCTTAATACGCGACTGCTGACATCACCTTTCGCAACCCTGGCTTTCCCCTTTATCAAGCATCCCACACCTTTGCAAATACTTTGTATGGCAGTGGGCCACAGTTTCTCTACCAAGCAGCTAAAGTATTTTGGGCTACCAGTGAAAGCAAGTCTATTCTTAAGACGATGGTTAAGGCATACTACAACCCTGTTATATAGGATCTCTTTATTTTTAGTTGCCTAAACCAGATAGATCCTCATGCATGTAAACTTAGGAAAATCTCATTAGAGCAACCTCAATACACTCTTATACCTTCCCAAAGGCTATAAAGAGAACTTTGTTATCATGATGGGCACATACTAATCAACAGGAACTAAAACCTCTTAACTATTGTAAATATTTTTTCCATCTAGTATGTGTTACTGAAATAACATTGAAGACTTAGGGCAGAGAGGATAAATTTTCCCAAAAGATTGTTTAAGTACAAGTGTTACTAACAAACATGCCACTTTTACAGGCTATTCCCCTGCCCACTGAACAGCAGCTGCAGACACACTATATTTGAATGTTAGAAGTATTCTACCAACCTGTTCTGACACAGTTTGTTCCTCTTGGTAGCTGCAGGCTGAGGCCAGACAACATGTGCAATGCCCACGCTGATCGGCTGAGGGGCAGACAGGGTTATCTGATGTGTTAGAAGAGGGTGCGGTATCACTGAATTGTAATGGGTGCCCTGGGTAATCATCTTCCTGAGGAAAAGTAAAGGAAGTTTTATATTGCAAGCCAGCTGCATCAGCATCCATCGCTCTCGTTAAATCATCTTGTTAAACCATTCAGGTGCTGCACAAAAATCTGCAGACTTACCCCCAGTCTCCAAGCCTCTGTGGGCCAGCCACAGGATCAGAGGCCAGAGATGTTGCAGGAGCTGCCACCGGCGCTACTTGCTGCCACGCAGGAACCAGTATTTGCTGCGTCTGATTCGACCACGTCTGTTGGGAAGCAGAGAAGATTTCGTGACACAGGGAACGGCTGAACTTAAATTAGCCACTTGTAGCTCAGCGCAAAACGGAAGAGGCACTGCAACAGAACTCTACAGGGCAAAAATATTTACTAACTAATAATAAAACAAATAAGATTTTACTTTGAAAGTAAGCCAACCTGAGAAAGGATCCCTGCTCGAATCTGTAGTGGCTGAATTGCGTGGGCTTGGGTCACCAGTGGAACTGCATTATCCACCCTCAGGGAGAAACTGGTGGGTTTACTATGGTTTGTAGGAATTCCTAGCAGGGAGAAAAAAAACATACCCAAGCTTTAAGCAACACACCAGTCTTGCATACATTTTCTGCGTAAAATGAAAACAAAGGATAATTTCATAACGCTTTCCTAATTTTTCTTGATGTGTTTATGATCTAATTCCATAATTTAGACCTTCAAGCCAAATTTTAAAAACACCTAAAAGATTTTGTGCGCCATTACTTATCTACACAAATATTTGATGCTGTAATTTCCAGAAAGAACTGCCAATATCCGCTCTTTGGACACAGACTACTAGAAAGCAGAATGACTTTGGCAGAAAGTTCTGCAAAACTAAGCATTTACTTTTATCACAAGCTACATTAGAAGTATTTGAAAGGAAGCAGAGAAAAGTCAACAGACCAGAGTTTCAAAGCTTCTCACAATCGACTCCTGCACATCTCGTGTGCTCTGGATTTCCAGCTAGCTAAAACCCGTTCCTCTTAGCTTTTATAGCTGGCAATGCCACATGTCTAATACCCCTATTTGTTACCATCTCCTTTGCAGGAAACAATGTAAAATTTTCTGTGTATGCCATCAAATATTTGTGGTAGAATCCATAATCCTATTCATCCCTTCATCAAAATAATGTAAACCACAGCACTGTTGGAATACTACAACGGCCTAATAGGAAAAAGATGCATCTTGTGCCCTGTACAGATTTCATTATTGCCACAGGAAACTAAGAGATGCATAGCAATGCTGCAATGTTTATTACCAATGATAATTTTTTACATAGTCATGTTCAACTAAAATAAGAAAGGAATTATTTTTTTCAACAGATATTGCAACAGAACAGCTATGCTAGATAAAAATACTGGCTAGGCAAATACACTAATTTCATCTTCCAACTGCACTTTGCATCTTGTGCTTTAGTCAAAGGCTAAGCAATGGGTTTCAGAGGTAACTACTAAAGAACTACTAAAGTTTAAAAGTGTGTGTGAGTGTTTTTAAAATCTTTACAATAAAGGATGAAAGAGTATCTTCATCTGACGTAATTATCTCACGTGATAACACAATACTAAGTTATAACCATGCAGTCCAAAGCTTTTGATTCTGAAAAGCTATTGACTTTTTTTTTTTTTTTTCCACACATCCATCTAGAGCAGCAACATCTTAACTCTGCCAGAAGTAGCGAGCGTTAGCACTTCAGATATTCAACAGAGCAGCCGAGCAGGGAACCTTGAAGCAGTGCCAGATACCATTAATATCCCTTTCCCTCTGTGCCAGCAACTCAACTTGTAACCTATGTGATGAAAACAATATATTCCCTTCATTCAAGCTGTAGTAGAATTTACGTTTAGAAATTTATCATCATACTAAGAATACAGTATACAGATCACAGATAAAAGTATTTGCCCGTACTGTTTCCTTTTCAATAATCACTTTATTCATCTGAGTATAATGAAAACAGTAGGTTTTTTAAATTATGGAGTATGTAATTGTGTAAAGTATATATATAAAATTAAATAAGAAATTACCTAACCATTCTAAGTCTGCAGAAGGAAACCTGGGTGAAGCTATATATTTAGCTCATACAGCCTCTGACACTCTGCAGGGTGAACACCTGGAGCTTTCTTAAGTCTCTGGAACCCAAGATTGATGCAGCAGCCACAAATAACATTACCGATGAAGTCTGCGGTATTTGTCTTTATCTAAATAGATGAAGACTTCCTGGGCAAGTTTAGCTTACAAGTGTTTTGGGTTTTTTTCCAGAGTGACTCCAGTGGGACTTCTAGAACTTCAAAACGCAGAAGGAGAACCAAGTAGGAGTTTGAAAGTCATTCTTTAAAAAACTTATTTCCTATAAACACCGTCATTTCAAGATCTGATCTTAACATGACACTGAACATTACCAAGACTGAAAAACTGCATCTTTGGTGGTGAAGACTATAACCAAGCTAAGTTAATAAGCAAACAATATAAACTATCTTTCCCTCCTCATAAACGACTATTGCTAGGGTAAGAAAGGCTGTTTTTTCATCAGCTCCTCCCCGAGCAGCCCATTATAAACAGAAAAAGTTTTGCTTGATATGTTCCAAGATCTAAATGAAGTTTTAAAGACTTCTCCAAAAAATACTACTACCTACATTTCATGATGCAAATGCATTTGTTTAGGGAAACAGGGGTCAGCTGTATTACCATGTACCCTTCTAGAGATGCATATGCTCATTTGGTTGTTATCTATACTGCAGAAATACTCCTGTGCTAGCATCTCCACCTCACAGCCTTCCAAATGTTTCCGAGAACTGAACCCTCAGCCAGTTATTTCTTTCGAGAAATACAAAATTGTATGCTTAAATCAATCTCATCCTTTATAATACACGAGAGTTCAGCCAAGCTGCCCTTTCCTCCTCGCAGCATGATGCAATAAAAACTCCCAAAGATTTAGTTATGTGCTTTTCAGCCATCGGAAAGCTGCGGCAGTTCTGTCCAGCTGTCCTGTTTCATCATAACCACAGGACAGTAAATGTGACACTGTGTACACAGGGCAGCTACATCCTTAAAAGAAGCCCCAAGTTTCCAGATGTTTACTTAACTATTTGTTTGGAAGTTAACGAAAAAAACCCCAACTTTATTATCCAGGCAGATTTATCAAAAGAACTGTTGTATTTTCTTATCCTTTTTCCTAGGATACCCTTGGGATGTAGTTGGGGCAAAAAACGGTGAGGGAGAACAAACCAAAAAAACCCCCAAACCTGAAAAAAACAAACAAAGCTACAAAAAAGAACAATCAATCAAACCCTTACATATGACCATCAAAAAAGAAAAAAGAATGCAACATCAAAAAATGCCGGTACTCCCTTCAGCTTTGTTTCCTCTCAAACTTTATTTTGGAATACTCTTTTGCTTCAGCTTTCACATAGTGTCCCTCTCTTTTATTCAATATGTGTATCTGTGTATATATATCCGTATACGCAGATGGACTCTGTACTGCTTAAATGGTTTTCTGCTGATGCTGATTTGCTATTTCTTTCAAATAGGAGCAATGTATCTGGATCTGACTAACATGCTGATTTTTTAATGACACAATTAAGCTCTTTTAAATATATAGCTCACATGGATATAATGAGGAAACTTAAATACTGCTAACAGGCAGACAGTAACGTTCCTATTTTAGGAACTGTAACAATTACAGTTAAACGTACCTTGAATAGTTGGAGGACATATAATCAATGCCTGTTGGAAAACATCACCGCAACCAAACTGAGCAGTTCCTGCCTGCAGTGGTATCCCTTGGTGCAAAACTGAATGGGCAGATGCAGTTAATGCCTATGGGAACAGATTTAATCCAGACAATGTTAGAACTGTGAATCTAGACCTCTCACACACTTCTCCCTCCAGCTTAAATAACGAACAACGGCAAGAATTTAGGAAAATTACAATTTCAAATGCATTTCAGAGGAAGCGGTCCCGTTTGGCCACTGGAGGGCACTGGGATACAGCAAGGCTTGCTGCGGCAGTCCCGGTTTGGAACTTAATTTTGAAACTTGCTGAATTCTAAATGGTTTGTTTCAGAAAACACTGGGGGAAAAATGACAGTAAAAGGCAGAAGATTTTGTCACTTAGTGGATGCACTTTTCTTCAGTTATGAAATTAATTAGAGAAACTGCATTAACTGAATTTATAATTTTAAAAAGAAAAAAAAAAATTACCTGACTTCTTACTGGACCAATTTTGGTAAAGCTCGCGGTCAGGTTGGCTGCATTGCCTGAGGCAACTGGTCTCATAAGTGATGTTTTATTGCGATTACTTAAGTCATACAAATTTGATCTGCATTTGCAAATATCCATGATATGAAAACAGGACTTCACTCTATCAAAACCAGAAAATAAATTGCTTTAATTAGAATTTCATGTTGTTCAACGAATAAAACAATTCCCCAGAATAAGATAAAAAAGCCCAAAGCCCACATCTCCTGGTTTCACAGGATGGCATCATACACAGAAGTAGAAAAACTCCTACTATTACTATTTTCACATCAAGCCTTTGTAATGCACATTTTAAAATACAAAAAAAAAAAAAAAAAATCCTGTTTCCTGCTCCTTGCAACTAACATCATTTTCTAACAACTGCATACAAGCAGGAGGGATAGTAAACGAAATGGATGGAAAGCTCTTTCTTTCAGTGAAATGTTTGCCCCTTAGGAAATCCACAGTGAAATACACAAGTCCAGAACTGCAAGAAAACATTCAATATATTCCACATTAACCAATGCATAAAAGATGTCCCAGATGTTCACCTCAAGAGGGAATGCCTACCCTAGCTGTCGGTGACCGACAGAAACTAAGGCTCTTCATACTTCCAAAAATCAAGCCCAAATTTCTGCACTGCTGGAATTTTAACAGCCAAGTATAAAAACAAGAACTCAGAAATCTCTTGCTCTAGACATTACTTTTCAGAAAAACACACAGATGTTCAGTTTCCTTGACCAAACAGATGTATCTAATATTGCAATCACTTGAAAGAACTAAGATGTTACAAAAATGCCAAAAGATCCTTCTGTCTGATAGCAGAAGAAACACCACTGTTATACACATGAATCACTACAACAGAGATTTTAAAAAAATAACTATGTTTTTGTGTGTTACATACTGGTTGCTATGAGGAAAATCAAGGAGGTGCTTCATGGTAACGAAAGAATGGTTCAGGGTCTCAGCTGGAGTGATTCGTAAATCAGCATCGATGAGCAACATTTTCTTCAACAGACTGACAAATTCCCTCCTATCTGCCTTCTCTGCCAACAGGTCACTTCCTTCCAAATCCATCACCATGTTCACCTGGCATTGAACAGAACAGTCAGGCAGTAGACACGCATATTAGTTTAACTCTTTCCGATACTGCTTTCTGCTATAAAATAGTAATATTCAATGATTTTATCATGTGAGGCATGATGAATTTGCTAGCTTATCCCAGTACAGTTGGCCTGGAATCGGTGACTTTTTTTCTGCACACACACTACCCCCCCCCCTTGCACCCTCCCCAGCTAAAATCCCCTGAAAGCTTTATTCCAGTTTGGGACTTGGAATTTAAGTAATAAAATTTGGGATAAAGATCTTTATACGGACTAATTTAAACTACAGAAGTAATTTTCAAAAAACAATTTCAAACAAGTATTAATGCCAATCTTGCAAAAATATTTGATTCTTTTTTAGGATATGGAAGAGAATGAAAAATTTCGTTTTGTTATTGACTAGGGAGTTATAAAGATAAAGAAAAGTGAGGAAACAGTCATGTGTTTAAAAAAAAAAAGGAAAAAAAAGAATTATACTGAGAATTATATTGTTAAGACAGCAGAATTATACTGGAAATTGTATAGTTAAGATAGCAGGATCCACATGTGTTCTTTTTTTACCCAGAATGGCAGATAAGGTAAAAGAGAAAGTATGCATTATACAGAAAATTAAAGGGTTCTCCCACCACATGGACAAATACGTAACTTGTCATGCACAAGCAATGACAAAGGAAGATCTTTAGAGGAAGCACAAAGGGCTGACGCAGCTAGACATTTTCCTCAGAGCAACATACACAGAGAAGAATGGATATGACTGACACATGATAAATAATATTCCAAAAGATGTTTATTTCAAAACTACTAAAATCACCAGTCATTCCCACACGTTCCTTTTGCAAATGAAGAGTGCTTTAATACTCACGTGCGCTATATCATCCAAACTGTTGAAAATATACTTCCTGGCCTCTTTAGACTTCATACCTGTCTCTGCCTCGTGCTCTTCCAATGTCTCAAAAAAAAAAAAGAAAAGGAAAGCTGAGTTTAGAAGTTGACAATAAAGATCACTCAGAACTACAAAGTAACTTTACATATTTATTGGCCTAAAAACCCTGTTTTAAAAAAAAATATTAAAAATTGCAATTGTATATTTGTATGCTGCTTTGCAGACTACTTCCATTTTCTAAACCAAAATACAAAACCTACTAAGTCTCACGTCTGACTGAGCACAGTACTGGATTACAAGCCTAGCAAAGAGTTGTTTAATGAAACTCTCTCACATGCTTATATGTTTATGTATCACAGGTTTTCTATTACTTGTATTTCACTCATTTCCTCAAACTCAGACATTTAACTCCAAACAGCAGCAACACTGTTGTAAAAAAAGGAAACAAAATGCAGGCTGTCTCTGTTGGATTTCTCTTTGCTTTCACTTTTGTTATTTTTATACTTTTATTCCTCCACGTACACAACAGCTGGCATATTTTAAATATTGCAATACAAAATACACAATTAAATCCTAGAGAATGAATGTGATCACCCATCAGTGACTTATAAGCTGGAATACCACCTCCTGTTACAATTTTCCATCTTCAACACAGACAGCACCAGTAGGCTGGTGTGGCATGAGGCAAAGCAGGACTACAGGGGAAAAAACACTTTTAAAGATACAGATTACAGAAAAGTTTCCAAAATTAACTTTGAGAAAAATTGTAATGACAAAAGGTCCATACCAAAACTCCTTTCTTCCCCCAAAACAGCAGTCTGATGCCAGAGAATGAACCTCTGCATGGTAACAGCTTCTGAAAACAGGGAGGGCTGTTTGCATCGAGAACTCGTTCATGTTCTCCGATACAGAGAAGCCAGATGTAAACTGTCACCTAATGATCAACTGCCCGAAACCCCAGAATACTGGAATAATCAGGACTGTGTAATTGGAGAATCCTTACATAACCCGACCCCGCAGCCCTACAGCAGGGCAGCACTGGCCCCGGCTGCTCAGCACCACGCGCGCCGGGGATTTACCAGGTAACTGGGGAGGGTTACGCAAGTTGTGCTTTGAGCTCCTCAGCTGTTCGTTCCTGCACAAGTTTTATGCCAACTGTAGTTGCTTCCCGACTCCCCAAGTCTGCCGTAAATTTGGTGAAGATGCACCAGGAAGACAATTTAAAGAAAAATCAAAAAAAATATATTTGCATAGGAAGTTTAAGCTCTGCCTATGGTTACAATAACATTGCTTAGAGGGAAGCAAGGTGTTGCAGCCCATAAAACTACTTTTTAAAAAAAAAAAAAAATTGCCTGCTTTTGTTGTATTGCAGCTTTCAGCCAAAGTCTGTTTTAGCAGAAGATCTGAATGAACAAAACAAGCTGTATACAGTCACATTCTATCTTAATCTCCTTTCCCTCCTAGGAACTCGTGAAGCCAGTTTTGATAGAGCAGTTTGGGTCTCAGTCAAATTCTCTAAAGTGAAGTGAAAAGTAGTAACTGAGCAAGGAAACAAACAAAAAAAACATTAAAAAAAACCCAACCACCACACCTCATTTAGTACCTCTGGAGACAGGAAACTTCATTTCTGCAACTCGCAGCCATGCACTGGCCACCGTGCAGCCCGGCAGCTGCGCCAGCCGGCGGGGGGAAGGTGGGCATGAGCTTGGAGCACTGCTTTTGGGGAACGGGACAATTGGAAGGGATACAGAGCAGGGACTGATAAAAAACACTGGAGATGCAGAAAGGAAGCAATGGTATTGTAGTGAATCTTGGCCCCTGGTTTCTCTGCTCGCAAAATAATACGTTTTCTACTACATTATACTGTTTACCTTTAATCTCCAGCTAGAATACGGTGCATCCGTTTCTCTACAGAAAAACCTTGCAGTTTTCGTTCCCATGCTTAACAACTGCTCTCCTGGCAAACCTTGAGTCTGTGAAATGTAACGAATCTGAGGAAGAAAAAAAAAAATAAACAAAAAACATGGGAAATAATTTACCTCCAATTTTCAAAATGTGATCCACAGTTAAAAGCTTGTGATTTCATTTTTAGAATGGCAAAACGAACAACCCTCAGAGCACCGTAGTTCAACAACTACACCTTACATAGGGAAGAAACCCAACACCGAGTGCTTGATACTGTTCTGTCTCTCAGAGAAAGCCATACATAAACCTCTGAAGTGACCTATATAAGCAAAGTTTTAAAGTTTGGTCACAGAAATGAAGAGCTGGGGAGAATGGCTGTCATCACCTCCTCAACCCACTCAAATCCCAAATGTAATATTGTCGTTCTAAAACAGGAAAATTAGTAGGAGTGCTTTGCTCATGTACAGAAGTTTGATGGGTTTTTTTTGCATATTCTCATTAAGCAACTAGATAAAAATCCTTCCCACTTGCTGCTTCCAGTGTATCAGTTTTTTTACACGTCTGACACACCTGCATTTCAAGGAGATGTTCTACCTGGACATGGAGTGTATGTACAACTTCTAGGCATCCAGCAAAGGACACTGTCCTCACCTGAGAAATACTGCTCCTGAACGCAATGGGCACGGACTAGCTTTATGCCTGAAATGGTCAGATGCTCTTTTCCACTGAAATGATTGACATGCATCTATTTTAGAAGATGACTTACTATGCATTCTGCGTTACCTTTCTTATAGTTGATGATCAAAGTACTACCTGAAATAGTTAAGATTCAAGGCTTTGAAAGAAACCTGTTGAAAAACACATCGTAACACGTTAACTACTGTGCATGTCATGTTAACTCATTGTACAAGGGGGGAGTCACCCCACAAGTAATACTGCTTTAAAAATTAAAAAACCACCTTCAAGAAAGACAAGTGGGAATAGTAATTGGCAATAACTGAAAACTGAGCTTGTTGCAGGTCAGGATGGAGGGAGTACAGATTCTAGCAGCCTGGGCTGAAGGGCATGGGGCAGGGTCCCACACCACACGCTTCCACAGAGGGGCTGCTGG
The DNA here is from genome assembly GCF_963210335.1 of Falco punctatus. NCBI lineage: Eukaryota > Metazoa > Chordata > Aves > Falconiformes > Falconidae > Falco > Falco punctatus. The sequence goes on along the minus strand of NC_137590.1, from coordinate 26,531,605 downwards.
TGTGGAGCAGCCCCTGGAAAAGGTGGAGCAGCCAGGGAATGCGAAAATGGAAGAAACAAAACAAAAAGTATCAAGAGAAGACAGCAGTGAAACACAATGAACCAGGAACTGGGAGATGAGAAGATTAATTCTATGGAAGGTAGCTTGAAAGCTTGGAGTACCTAAGGAGAAAAACTGATGGGCTGCAGAGAGGAAAGGTACATGTGAGGCTTCTGCTGAAAAATAAGTGACAGACCAAAGTGGGGAAGAACTAAATGCAATGCTGCCAACTTTTGGTATCCTCCATAATTTCCTACATCAGGGAGTAAAAAGAATCCCACTCTGACCAGAAATGTTTCTGGATCGTTTAGTTGTTTTCTAAGCATACTATAAAGGTCTTAGAATACGGGGGAAAATACAAAGCATTAATTGAAAAATTTAGCAGTTAAGCACCTGTGCCTGTTTTTAACGAGTATTAAAGCTCAGAAGACACAGCTCTTTTTCACTAAGAAGTACAGCTGTTACTGGTTATAATCACAAATGAATATAATAACCAAGAGCTTCCTTCCAAGGGTTAGCGTGTTGGTTGCCACGTACCAGAAGGACAGAGGGAAATGCAGCACAAAGCCCGTGCCTGTTCGTTCACTTGGTGACACATACATAGCAGGAGGAAAGGAATTTCCTTGGGAGCCATCTCCTACAACTGCTGTACTCATGTGCACCGAGGAAAATCCTGAATCAAATTTCTCTGAAGTTTTCCAGACCTGCTCGAGCACAATGACAAGCCTGATTGAAGGTAATTCCTGCTGGTGCAGAGGAGGTGACAACTCCTCTTCCACCACGAGGATCAGACAAGTTGCTAGACGAGTTATTAACCGATGCTTCCAGCAAACTTGAATATGTCTGTCTTTAACTAGACGTCTTTTAAACTCAGTATTAACTTGTAAAGCAAGCAGAAAGTCTCATAGGCATCATGATTATCCCCTAATCCACGCAGTCCTTTGCATGAAGCACAGCACCTTGGAAGGTGGTCGTCGCTGGTGACACTGCTGTTTACTTGCACCGTCCGGCAGTATCTGGAGGTTGAGCCATGATGGCCCTGGGTCTACAACAGCAAGAGTCAAGTGACAGGAATGTGTTGTCCTAAGGACTTGGCTCTCTGAACTGAGCAGAGCCGAGCCAACAAGCTCCATGAAGGCAGGCACTCTGTGTACCGTACTGAACCGCCTTCAGCTGCCTGGGTTTCCTATACGGTAAGATGGCTGCAGGGCAGCGGGGGAAAGAAAGTCTTTTCTTTTCAAATGAGGCTCTGTATTATTCTGGGGGAAAAAAAAAAAAAAATCCTCGTAATCATGAGAATGAGCTTTACGCTGCTACCGCTCTCTGTACAGAAGTCAGAGGCTCACAGCTATGCAAGCCCGTTGGCACACATTAATTAACAGTCTGGGCTGCTGCCATCATGACAAATCACAAGTTAATTTGAGGAAAGAATCAGGACACAGGCAGCACTTTGCACCATTCAAGCCCCTACTTCATCCTAAGTGACTGAAGATGTGGTCCAAAGCCACATTCCACATCCAGAAAGAAGCAGCATCTGCCCGCATGACTGATCGTGATCAGAAGACCATGAATTGGGCTTACAGGTCCCCCCTCACCCACAGCAGCACCCCTTGTAACAGCTATTTACAGCAGAAAGAGGTTCAAAAGTGGAAGCAATCTTGGAAATTACATATTTTGCACCACCACCACCCCCTTGCCTTTTTTTTTTTTTTTGAAAGTCCACATCATCTGCAGTTTCTGTCAAAGAAAGGGGTAAATAAATTTGACAAGTTCTTGGAAATTTTTGAGACAATAGTACAGATTTTTTCCAAAAAACAAATGCCTTCATTTTCTCCTTTGAAAGCATAGTGAATTACATGGTTGTTAGTTGTTTCCTCTTTCATTCCCCATTTTAACAGCAACACCCTGCACAAAGGTCTTCTAGATGCATCAAAGCATCAATGCATGTTCCACTCAGCTCACTTCCTACCCATGAAACACTGAATTTCGTGTAAATGAAGTAAACAAATATGAAATGTTACCAAAATCAACACAAAATCAATATAACCCCCGACAGTGGTTTAAACAAATGAATTTTTAGAGAAGTAGGTCTGATCTATTAAGCACGGGGAGCCAAAAGCCCATTCCATGAAGCTCAGGATTTGAATAACCTAAACAATGTGCTGGAGGAACTGCACCTAAACTGAATGTTGCATCAAAGATGTATTAGTTAGTAAGAAGCCAGTGCTGTCACATGTGGGATTTTCCAGATTTCTTCACTTACGAATTTCAAAACCAGACAGGGATAGTTAGAATGCTGGTTACATGTCTTTCAAATTCCACATTATACTAGAAAATTAAAGATTTCTCTAAGTGTTTTAAATAGAGAGTGTTCTACATCTCTTATTAGAAACAACTTTTTAAGTCAGCTCACTAATGCCAATGGTGTCAGTAGCTGAAAACTCCAGCTTCAATAGCTTCAAGCTTTACCACTGCAGATATATATATATATTACTGCAACAGTTGATTCTTGCTCCATGTGAAGTATAGGCTTTCAAATCTTTGAGCAATGTCGGATTTCCAGGAAACAACAAGAATTATTCAGAAGACAACTAATCCTGACATCTGAATGAACATTCCGGAGTCAACCCCATTCATGGCAAGAGAAAGAGAGATTATAATGTAATGATGGTGGCCACAAACTTTGGGTTTCATCATAAAAAGCAGTTTCAATGCTAACACTTATTTTGCAAGGTAGACGTGGGGAGGACAAATTGAAATTTAATTCAGGAAAGCAGTACAATGTACAGTTTGGTCTAGAAACAGGATTTGTGTTTCCAGGACAATCACTAAGACAAAAATTAAAAGCATTGAACAGACTTGAAGAACTACTGCTTAATTGGGGATATGATTAACATTTGAAATCCTGGATTTAATGATCTGAAATTCTTACAGTTGCAGAAAGCGTGTATATGCTTGTGAAATTGATTCTACTACCTGGTCATATTCCAGTGCTCCTGGGTACAGTGGCCATCCAAGAAACAGCTCTGCAATCACACACCCTAACGACCACATGTCTATGGCTTCACAAAACGGCAATCCCAGTATGATCTCTGGTGCTCTGCAAATTAAACATGGGTTACTGAATTTTTTTTTCCTTGGGGGAAAAAAAGGTAATTCAACAAACCAACATGACAAAAAATAAATAAAAAACCAAACCCGAAACAGAACCAAAAAAAAAATATCTGTTATTTGAAAACACAGGTTAATTATTTCTATACAATCAGAGCATAAGAAATTGCATTTTTCTTTATCTAGATAATCCACAGTAAAAATTTGCAGCTCCGAGATGTTTTCTTCCTACAAGTATCAGTTTGCTATGGTCATGAAAATAATTGATATGCCTGAAAAACAGAACGTCACTGGTTCAACACTTTTGACTTTCCTCCAGTACGTCCCAAACGATTCACCCACTCAATGTCACATGACTGTAACTACATTCTGAATACAACAGTCATTTATCTCAAAAACAAACAAAAAGTTTTACCTGAAAATCCGCTTGCACACTGCCAAACTGGACAGTACACTTAAATTAATTAAATTGATACTTTAAATAGCATAACTGCAAATCTCTTAATACACTCAAACCAGTTCAATGTGATAAGTTTTTAAATCGCATAAATGAAAACATTGCATTTGCTAAAGAGACCAGGTCTTACTTTTCACCTACAATGTGAATTATTTAACCGATAGCATTTGAGTTTATTTCTGTACTCAAGAACCAGAAAAATTGGTATTGACACAGCTGCTAAAGGGGCTTTAGCATTGCTGTTTGCACGGAGCAAACCCCAAGTATTTCACAGATAGCCATTTTAATTGTGTTTGTTCTTTTTAAACCTCCCCTCCCAGTTCATTCAAACTATTAACAAAATGAAAAAGAATTAAAATATATCTGCATGCTAATATAGAAAGACGCCCGGAAATATATTATTTAAAGCACTACACTATAAAGTTATTTACTTTTAAAACAGATGGTCTATTGTTAGCTTAACGTGTCACAGAACCGTAGGAAGGTGGTTAAAACTAAGCAGGTAATTCCTGTTGCAGCTGGGCAGAGCAGCAGCATTCAACTGACCAGGTAACACGCTCACTCTCTCTCACCTGTGTAAAAGCTTAAAAATCTTACACTTCAGCACATGCTGCATCTGTCATATTGACCTTCCACATACAAAACAGTCTCTGACCATAGTAAATTCCTACGCATCTCATTTCCCTTCTCCTCTGACGTACACCTTTATCAAAACATTCTTTACTTGGCTGACACGTACTGGATTTGGGCGCAAATTCCTACTTCCATGCTACGTTGGGACAGAGAAGCTATTTTGTAGCTATTAGGCAGACCGAGAGCTGAAGCATCTCCATCCCTTTCCACAAGGAGCAGCTGGCAGAAGCTGTATGTGGATACTCCAAGCTCCAAGGATGCACGTTCTCCTCCAGGGAAGGACTCCTAACGCTCTGCCCCATCCCTGACCAGGGAAGCCACTCTGGCTTCTGCTACAGGGAAAATCTGAGACTTTCCACAGATAAGAAAGTCTACAGGATATTCTCTTAAATATTTATGTACTTTCCATTCATGCCAGCACTTCAGTTCTTCCCATCCTTGTCACAAACCATTTCGGATGCGATTATATGAAGGATAAATCTTGCCCCACCGGCAGTGAAACTGGAGAGGCTCAGTTTTCCACTGCCTTCAAAGATTTGGTTACAATAAACTTCTGGGTATCAAACCTAAGTATTTTTGTCATGTGGGATCATGACACTGCAGTAAGTATTAGCTAGTTTCGTTATCCCAGCCATAAATTTAATATCGCTAGATGCCACAAGACTCGAAATAGCAGTAAGAACCGTCTGCCTTCAGCCGCTGGCTGGGTGCCAGCCTGCGTATGGTTGTTACAGATCTCTGTTAAAATACACTTCCTTTTGTTGTATTACCTTACAGCCCTGAATAGTTAATGAACATACACACAGCCTATGGATATAGGGGCTTTAACAAATGCTTCTGCTAAAATAAGCTCTTTAAAACCTCTTACATTTACTCAACAGTTAGTATGAGCTCCGTATAAAAATAGCTGCAGTCGGTCAGTCTGTTGCTCGCCTCTTCCGAAGGACACGATTGCAAATAAAAGAAAGATAAGATGACCAAAAGAAGAGAATATTTACTGCATTTCAAAAGGCAGCAGTCTTGGTTTTTCAAGGGTACCAAGCAGTTAACAATAAAAGCAATACCAATTCTAAGGTAAAGGGACATATTTAAGGAGAGGCAAGACCAGTGCTCCCCACTTCCCAGCACCTGACCTACCGTGCAGAAAAGAAGAGGAAATAAATGTGCTCCCCAGCAGGGCTACCCACAGCACGCTACAGTGAGGTAAACAAAACCCATGTTCAGGCTAGCTTGAAGTAAGGAAGATGAACGGCTGCTCCACAGAAACGCCAAGTTTGCTGGTTTTCAGGTTCAACATCTCCTACCATGGCCTCACGCAGGTTCTTAAAAATGGAGCAACTCTCCCACAGAAAACTTACAGGAGAAATTGTACTGGCTTTGATTATGTTTACATTGGTCTTAACCAGCTCAAACATTTCTGATAAAAGAAAACAGCTCGTTTATGTCTCAAAAGCACCTTTTCCTCTCTCTTCTTGTAAACTTCCAATTAAAATCTATTTGGACAATGGAGGAGGAAAGGGTTAAAGAGGATGGAGTCATTTGTCAATTTTTATTCTTTTAAGATAACCAATAGCTCTTTTTTCATACAAGAAATATTTTTAAATGCAGCCTGAAAGGAAGGCATTCCCTTTCCTAACAGACATCAAGTGGTAGAAACTCCAGATGTCCCAGTCACTTCAACATCAGATTACTCAAAAAAAAAAAAAAAAAGTGTTACTTAGTACTTCCCTCTCAAACCACCACACATACACACACACACTAACACTTGGTATCTACTGCAGATTACAAGATGTTCAGTACACCAGAAGCTACCATAGTCCCCAACTTAGTAAATAGCATCTGTTATCCCATACCAAGACATCAGAAAGGAGAACCCCAGAATATTCAAAACTTCTTAGGAATACCAAGTCTTAATTAAATGTACTTATACGAAATTATAAGCAAGATTCCTATCAATATTAATTAAATATTAATTAAAAACATTAACAGCAAACTTCATTTAAAATGCCATATATAGGATTCACTTGATTGGGCAACAATTCCTAGACTAACACACCTGAAATCCTCCTTTCTCGCTTGGTAAGAGCACAGCTCAACACTTGAAGTAGCATTTTAAATTGGAAATATCTTAAAAGATGAAAGATGCAAATGAGTATTTGCTTCAGCTGCTTGTTTGGATAGTCACATTTCTATTTATTACATCACAGATCATGAACATACATATTATTCTATGGGGTTTTGTAAGCTTAGGAAGAAAGAAACCACGCAATTTGTTCCGTTAACTTGCTTAAAAACCAGAATATTTCATAAAACAATTTAGCTCCAGCAGGTTAGCCAGCTTAGAACGAAGCAACAAAATTTGTGGAAAAGTCATATAATGCCTTGACAGAGGATTAAAAAAAAAAAAACAAAAAAAAAAAACCACAACAAACAAAAACCCAACCACCAAACCAAAAAAAAAAAACAACACCCAAGCAAAACTAAACAATAATCAAAGATTCAGCTCAGTAACAGAAAAATTCTTCCAACCTTTACACTGGGGGGAACAAAGAGCAAGAATTAACCATATTGTAAAAATAAGCCACGACAAAACCCATAAGAAGTCAAGCCATTTCAAATGCTCCTTACCTAGAAGTCTTTGGTTAGAAATTCAATTTAGAACATAAGTTAAATAAAAAAGCTAAACCCCAACAGTTAATGTACGTAACTGAAGAACAGCATCAACCAATAAAACCAGCAGCTTTCCAGAACTCTAATTATATGAAAAGTTCTGTTTAACACACAAATAATTTCTCCAGTAAGTAATAATTTCTCCCACTGAAGGTCACAGGATATACACACAGCACACATATGCCCTCACGTATCAAGGAAACAAGACTAAAGGCTGAGCAATTTTTATTTCTGTTTCTCTCCTGGCAGTATGAGAGGGTCAACGTACCTATTGTCTATCACATGCCGTTGTTTTATTTATTGACCACCAGGTTGCCACTCTCCAGATGAGTGAAGAGTATAGGAAGAGTCTTCCTCCCCTCACATCTCCCACTTCTTTCAACACACCTATGTGATTTCTTTCCTAGACCAAAACCTTCAGCTAGCACCTGTACCAACTTCCACGCTAGAAGCTGAAGGTAACAGTGCTGTGTGAGGAACACTGAGCTACTTCCTCTCCCCAGGCGCTACTGCCTATCCAAAGATGCTTGACACTGGGAATGCTGGTATAGCCTTGGCGGCCTTACCTCATCAATTACGGGTTTTGCAGTAAAATACTTTCCGAACAGGCACATAAGCCTTATTGAGCCATTTTAACTTCGCAGTTTCAAACATACTGAATAAGAATTTTAATACTGGCTCTCCATAAATTTTGCCTTCTCTATATTCATATAGTTGGAACGTAAATGAAGACAAAGTTTCTAATATGAGCATGCAACAAAACCTACACTCTTCTCATAGAAGCCAAACATTACTATGCTCATTGCAACAATGCCTAATAATTATCTGCTCTGGATACAACACACTGTCATTGTTATAACAAATACTAATGCAAAGACGTCATCGAAAGCATAGAATGTTTATCTTGTTTTATTAATGACCTGGTCAAAGTCATCCTATGGATCAAGAGAACTCATGTAAACAAAACCAATTTGCAAGAGTTAGTCAAAAGACAGATTAGAATAACATTTCCCCACACACACACTACCACTACTAGAATAATGCAAGCATGTACTTTATGAAAGAAATAACTAGATATGGGTTATGAAATGTGTAATTATTCTTCTGAAGAAATGAGGTCTAAGAGAGGGATCAGATGCAGTGAATAAGTTAATGAGAGATGGTAATGGGCATTTTAATGAGTATGCTCACATACAATTCACTACCTTCAACTACCATTCTTTATCATGAGTGTGGAGGAATGCAGACCTTTCTTTAAGAGATCTGCAAGAACACAGGAGAAACTCTAGTATAGAGGGATCCAAACCAAGGTGGCAACACAGAACACAGGCAAGTACACTTCAATGATCTGAAGGATGCAATGGGAATGAACCACGTAGTGACAAAATCTGCAGATGACTAAGGATATAAAGAACAATTGGCTCTCTAGTGCATTTGTGATGGACTTCAGAAGGAATTTCAGATATGCAATTAGATCAACACAATGACAGGCAGTAGAGCGTACATGGAGTATAGTAAGCCATAGCAAAAATTAATGTACATTATTCATTCATTCATTACCCATAAGAATTAATGTTATAAATTATCAACTTTCCAACGAAAAAAACCCAGACAACTTTAAAGCTTACTCAAGAAAAATTTCTTATAATTGGGAGAAAAAATATCAGTATTTATTTTTAAAGGACAAATATATCAAAAATTATTATGCCTTATATAAAACTAGTGATATTCCCTCACCTTGAATAGTGTGTGCTCACTTTTGAATTCTGTGTTCAGTTTTGGTCACCCCCATCTGAAAAAGGATACATCAAATAGAAAAGACGCAGAGAAGGACAATATAAATTAAAGACTTGAAGAGACTTGGGTACAAGAAGAAACCCTGGTTAGAACTATAAAGCTTTAGGAAAGAACGAATGATCAGTAACATTATGCAAATTATATATAAAATAAGGGAAGAAACGCAGCCAGGTTTTTCTAATGCCCTGCCTCACTATAGAAGACCAAGGAATCCACCCCCACCCATCCCCCTTTAATCTCAGATGTAAATATAAAAGTGGGGGGTTTTGAAGCCACAGTACGATTAGCCTTTGAATTATGGGCCACTGTTGAGATAAAAAAAAAAAGTAATTAAGAGTATTTAAGAGTGGATCAAGAAAAAACACCCACAATGGCTCCAGATTAAACAGTAAGGTTCATATCAATGTACAATAAAACACAACCGTCAATTGCATAGAGCTGGAAGAAACTTGCATCAGAAGACACTGAAATGCAACTTTCTGCTATGGTAAATCTTCTCCAGTGGGAAAATACCAGAATACACAGGTCACCAATCTGATAACTTATCTGTATCTCCTTTCCTACATACTAAAATCACTACTGTTCCACAAAGGTAAGAGCTATTCAAGCAAATTCCTTGATCCAAACTGGACAAAAAAAAAAAAAAAAAAAAAAAAAAAGCCTCCACAATCTTCTTCATGATCAGAATAATTTTTATTTGCAATGCCATTTTATTAGAATAAGAACATCAACAAAATTCATAGGAGTCTTAAAAAAAAAAAAAGTCATGTTAAAGGTGAGATCTCGAGCGATTTACTTTTTTTTCAGAACATTTGCAGAGTTGAATTGTCTCTTGCTTTTAAGCCCATCGACATGTTCGAATACAGATTGGTAGTGTCATGTGTTAAGGCACATTTGGCCTTGGAAACACAAGTACGGTACACACTATGCCAGCCAACGAGCTTCCCTCCCTGTCCTTTGAAAGGATTGTTGCTGTAAATCTATAATGCAAAACTGCATTACAGATTTACATTCACAGTCCTCACTTTTCTTGTAGTTTTCCAGTGTTCTTTTAACTCTGCTGTAATTAGGCATTAGTACATAACAATTAAGCAATAAGTACATAACCAGCATAAATTCTGATTTTTGGCGTTTTGTTATTTTTAACTCTAAGAAGGTAAGAGGATTTAAACTCAAGGCAAAAATGTAAATAAAGTGCTTGGAAAAGGACTCTGGAAACATTAGTTAAACTGGATAGGGCATCCGTGTCTTTGAGGTGGCCAGAAAAGAATGAAAAGCCCTGCTTTGCAATTTAGGGCTATGTCACCACATATCACAAATCACAGGGAGAACAAACATGTTTCAAGATGATATGAGAAGTTATCCCCTCATTCACAACTGCAGCCCTCCTTTGAAGGAGTCTGGTGTGCTACCAGACCATCATGTGGCAGGTGATAGTGAAGACAGGAGGAAATGAGTCACCGTATCTCCTGTAAACCTCTAAGGCCACGGCATTGCTATGGCCGTGTCCACCGTGCTCTGCAAAAGGAACTCTCATTTCCTGGTAGAAAAAACATCATTTTAGCATATTAAAACTTTTTCACAGAACTGTGCAAATTCCAACAGCTAGAAAAGCCCTACTTCACATCACAGCCTTCCCCCGTTATGTATAACCTACCCGACTGACACACAGCTGACAGCTTAACTTTGAACCCTGACCTGACCTTGAGAAGGAGAGAGGATTTAAAAACCTTATATAGAGAGTGGCCCAAACATGTAACCACTTCCACAAAAAAAGCAGTCACTGCAAAACAAGTTCATTAGAACACAGGGCTCACAACTGAAGAGGGAGAGCAAAGGACAGGAAGAAATTAAACCAGACAAATAAATAAATCCTAGATAATTCCATCACATAACACAAAATTACAAGCACCTTGCACTACCTCCTCATGCTGGAAAATAATTTTGTTTTGGAGAAGCCATCGCAAATTTTAACCTAATACACCTTCTCTTACCACTTACCAGAAATACTAAAAATAATACTTAGTTATTCCTTTTGAATTTCTCTTTCAGCTGAGAATAAGTGATTTCAATAGGCTTTTTTCCACTTAATTCACTGTAGCGAAATGAGATGTTGATTTTATGAAAACCAGAAGATGTTTGTCTTTTCATGATTTTGTTTTTCCTCAGAAAGACTGCAACTTACCAAGTGATTTATTTATGTTCTTGACATCCTAAGGAGTTTTGAATTACATGAAAACCAAGCAAAGTAGATATTGCTGTAGCAATATAATATGGAAAATCATGTACAGAGAAATTGTTCAGATGCTTTACTGGTAAATATTCCAGTCTGCAATTTAACACATTTTATTTACATTTTGGATAGCAAATTATCGATATTCAAAGCATCTAATAAGGTTACTTACCAACAACTGAATTTTGACAACATCCTTTGTGTACTCTCGCTCATACGCTTGCAGCGCTTTATCCTTGAAAGAGTCGAAGGCTGCAAGAGATGGTTGCACAGGCGTTGCCCCCGTCCACCCTGCCGCAGGGGGTTATATTATAAATATAAATATTATCTTTTATAATATAATCCACCGACAGCAGCAGGGTACCACATGGGGGTGGCACACCAGTCACCCCGGCAAGCAGCCCCCTTCTCCAACAGGAGACTGCTCATCTCCTGCCTTCCTACACAGCACGCACTGGTGCGCGCAGGCTCCCCAGTTCTGCCCAGAGCACTGGGGAGTATAGGCTGTTACAGGCACATCTGTGTGTGTATATAGGTATTTATATCTATATACACACACGCAGATCCAAGTTCTTGCTTTGCACATCTCTCAGTACAAAGACCCAGAGCCCCTTTCTTCTGCAGTTCTGCAAGCAGCCACAGCAACTCCCTCAGCCGCAGTAACAGCCTGTGCAGCTCTTTTAATGAAACTGCCTCTATCGTATAGCGTGTTCCTGACATGCCTCCCTATATGCTGCTACAGCCACCTTTGGGTTTGGGGTTTTTCCCCTCTCTTTTTTTTTTTTCTTCTCATTGGGGCAGGACAGCAAGAGGGATGGCAAGAGAAAAGAAGCAACATCCAGAAGATGAAAACATCCAAAAATCTTGTACCAAAAGGAAAACTCAAGCCTATCTGGTGAATTGTCCAGATTCTTTTCGAAGAAAACCTAGCTTGAAGTTATCTTGCTTGGAACAGAGATAGAGGTTAGGGCAAGCACAGGTAGCTGTGGAAGAGCACGCAGTGGGGCAGGTGGCAACCACACACTGGCCTCTCCCAAGGAACAGATCAAGCACTAGCAACGATTGCCAGCTCTGAACAAGCGTAAGAGAAAAATGAGATCACCACAGCGCGGGAGATTTCGAGGCCTCACAAATCAGAGATGCCAAATCTTAATTCCCCCCACCTTTTACTTTGTTACTGTTGATTTTGTGGGAATATCAACGTCTAACTCTGTAAGGGTCTGCACGGACTTGCAGTGCCCAAACACACCAGCTAAAGAACAGCTAAGGAGTTTCTAAAAGAGAGTAATAAGCGTTGGCAGTATTTGCTTGTAGTATCCTCGTCAAGAATAGCAAGATCTTGTAAGTCAGTTTTGTGTGAAGGCTTCTTGTGCTTTCACCCCTGATAACAACACTCCTACATCTGGACTGAGGGTGTGAAGTCACGGCGGTTCTAAAGACACAAGCAGCCTGATCCCACCCTAAACACCCTACCAAGGGTCTCCCACTAGGCCCAAGGCAATGGAAAGAGGCACCAGTTTCTTATACGGCCGATTAGCATGAGGATGTCATTTATTTATATTTACATGGATTCTCACTTTGGCATAGTTGAGGTAAAATATCAGACCGCAAGGATATGGCTGTTACATCAAGAATCGCGCAAACCATAGTATTTTACTTTATATTAACTAGCTACCAAAAAAAAAAAAAAATAACACCACCAAAAAAACCAAAAATCACACAACCAAAACCAAGACCAAAGGAAAGTCTACCCTGAAGACACAAAGGAAAATTCCTTTCATTCTGCAGCAACGCTTGACAAAGAGTTTGCCCTCCCAACACAGGGCAACGACACGCCTGCCTGCTGCAGGTCTGCAGCTCAGCCCCAAGAGCTAAATAAACCATAAAACTAGCTGAAATAATTTTCTAGCGTACAGTTGTTGTGCAACAGTTCATCAGGTAGGCGTGCTGCACTGGAAATGAAGATGCCATACAGACACCTGAGAAGGTAAGAGAATCAGCTCACATTCTCGTCCATTGTGAAAAGATTTTTTTTTTGTTTTTACTGTTGATGTGCACCCATCTGGGTGATGCAGAGGGATATTCTGATGATCTTTTGCAACTCAGACTGATAAATTCTGACTTAAAATTACATTATTTGAATTATAGAAAGCTCACCATAAATCAACACAAATATTCCTGAATAGGCAGGGCAATGTCTTGACATTCATCCCTCTCAGACCTCCAGATCATTCTGTGTTCATACAAACCAGTATGTTTATCTCATCTACCTTCCTAATACTGTTCGACACAGTACTGGAATAAGGCTTTCACTGTCTATTATCCTGACTGGTAGCCTGAAGGTTGTTGCCCATGAGACAATCCTGCCCTCAAAGGAAATATTTGTCAGAAAAAAAAGAATAAATAATAATTGTAATTTTAGAAAAACACCAGTATTTTTGTTACAGATAATTTATGCAGTGATGCTGCATTATAAAAACACTGTCAAATCAAGAACTGAAACCTGACAACATGACATCAGGATAGAGACAGTAGGCTTGTTAAAAGTTGTTTTATTTTAAAAGATAAACAAGCAAACAGCTTGGCAAAATGAACATTTTAAAAGAATTAAATAGAATTAACAGTGACATTTGATAACTTAAAATTCAAATATTCAAAGTATATACAATTAAAAAAAAAAGTGGTGTCTAGCAAAAAGCACTGATGCCACAGCTCCGCATAGAAGATTCATGTCCTTTTCACTAAATAAAACAGAACACCAGAATGCATTTCACTTTGGATATTCCCCAATATAAAGTATTTTCTAGTCACTTAATAGCTATGTCAGCTGCCAAATGAAAAAAAGAAATAGAATAGAAACATTACAAGAAAGTTATGACAGAAAATCTACAGAGCAGCAGCTGGGGCAGGTGGGTTAACACACACGAAATTTAATCTGCTTTCTCAAGGTTAGACTCGTAGAGACTTTTTGGTAAATAAAAATATTTTTAAACACTTCTTGGTTCTAAATTTACAGCTAGATTCGTACCCAACAGATATATGTCTGGCACAATGTTTTATTGGGATATGTTGCTTTCCATACAACAATGCAGAAAAATACACCCAACATACAGTAAGCACAGATGTTCAACAATCTTTAATTTGCATGCTGCTGTAGTAATTTATTATGCACTGGCAAGTGAACTGACTGGCTGACCCGATGATTTTTTCCCATCCAAATTTCTATGATTAGATCCTTGGTATAAATATGACACCACCCTAACAAGTCACATCCTTACCCATAGTTTCGTGATTCCACTAACACAATCACAGGGGAATACTGAAGAGCCTCACCTTTGGGACACTATGGAAAAAAAATCATCTGTCAATGTTCTGACAAAACTAAGAGATTACATTAGAAAACATAAAAGGTTATTTTTTGCCTCCCCACTGAAATAAATCTAGGCATTGCTAGCGAGGAAAATTACACAAGTCTATTTTGGCAGGCTAGACTGTAAGACTTCACCCTTCCAGTATGTCACATCACCTGCTTGCAACTGCACTGCGGTCTGCTGAAAGAATCCATACGTCCCTCCACAAGTTTCACCCCAGACTTGAGCCCCACCACCACCAGTCTGCTGGTTTCCCCCTTTTTTGTTCTCCTTAGTTCTTTCTCTCTCTGCTTTTTTCCCTGTTTTTCCTTCCCTGGGATCCTATTTTAATTTATTTGTCCTTTCCTGTTGAAAGGAGAGCCTGTCTATTCTTAGTAGAGTTTCAGATCCTAAAATAACCTGCTTAACTATGTATCTATTACATCCAGATTGATGTTGTATCAGACCCCGACAACACGCTGCAACAGGAACGCGACTACAGCAGAGAACCCCAGCATTTCTGCAAGCTCTACTTTGCAAGGATTTTTCAAGTAACATTACGTACAAAAATGTAGCACACACTACCCAAACATTAAAACATAGAGTAGGGTGGTGGGTTTTTTTCAATTCTTCTCACTACATAAACATTGACATCTTTATAAAGCACTTCTTGCCTAGATCCAACACTAAAGCCCAGACCCTCTCTCTACCACCACACTAAAGAGGACGAAATCAGGGTAACCATATTACAGTGAAAATTCTTTTTAATCAAGCAGAATCTTGTAATTTTGCTGTCAGAGCAAATAAAGCTAAAAACAGGTAGGGCAGTTTAAAGAAAAAAAGATAATAATGGGATCTAGATAATAATTGGTTAACAACGGGAGCCTTTCATCTGAGTAAACCCCTTGAGTCCAGTCCAGGACACAAGCAGCTCATTATTTACAGCTAAAAACTTCATTCTGTCCCCAATACAGACAGATACATTAGGAAAAGGCACACGTATTGACAATACTAACAGACGCAGCAAGGATCAAAGAGACAGAGAAGGAACTTTCCCCTCATTTACAGAAGTGCTACTACTCAGACAGGGCTATAGCACACCAACTGCTCAGTGCCTTGAGCTGGGGTTGCACAGTAATTTTTGAATTCAAGAGAAAAAAGGGAACGGCGGCTATCTTCACTGATGCTCTTCTCAGTGTACAAAGAAAACAGTACACAGGGTTTCACAAGAGTCTGCAAGGCACATTGCTGGCAAAGTGTGAGGAGCAATACATGTTTCCTGAACTTTTAAAAATAATAAAAATATATGTAACAAAAATAAAGAACACAACCATCCTTTCATCTGAACTATTAAAAAATGCATTAATATAATACCAATAAAGATTATGAGGCACTCTCAAATATGTCCCAAACCAAGAAATTACATACATACCACATAAAATCCATAATTATCTGAAGTGCCATAATATGTCAAGGAGATATTCTATTTTCAACTTTCAAATGACTTGCACCAAAATAAAAAACAAAATCATACTGACTACAGATTTATTCAAAATGCCAACAACTAACAAAAACTGCAAAAATAAAACCACTGGGAATTCCGACTGTTTTGCATGTGATACAACCTTTGGCCAAGCCCTGAACACTGCCCTAAAGGCTAACGTATTATGAGAGCCTACCCAGACGGGAGTATTCACTGGGAACCCCTCCTCTTTGAAAAGAGGAAAGCTAACGCTCCGCTAACAAATTTCCTCTAAAAAGCTATTTGTGATTTCCTTGGAGATGCGGAGAATTCACACTTGTTTTGTTTCCAGCATATATGAATTTTCCAAGAGGAAAAAAAAAAAAAAAAAAAAAGTCCTCAAATCAAAGTCTTACCTTTTCTTAGTCCCAGAAACTATTTTTAGATTATGTTGTCACACCACAAATTGACAGGACAAACTTTTAAAGGCCAGCCCTGCATTATGTCATTGCTCTTTAGTAAGGCTGCCAACACTAGGCTTCACAAACAGACTTAATCCTTGCTTTTGAGTCAAGTGCTTTAAGCTTCTGGGATTTTTAAATTGTATTTTTCATTCATAGGAAGAAGTCTATCTAAAAATATATGTGCAACCTGTAAATGTTAAAACTGTGAGGAAAAAGAAAAAGAATACATCTCTTCTTGAAAGAAGAAAGCTGCCTCCCAAGAGCAGCTCACTGCTGCTCTGCTTCAGCAACGTCCCAGCTCTGCTACCTGCAAATTCAACCGTCCCTACACACACACACGCTTCTATCACTGCAAGAAATCTTTGCATTTTTCTTCTATATTCATTAAGTTCCTGTAGTTCTTTTTGGTCACTGGCATCAGCCAAAGAAAAAAAGGTGAAATCAGACAGGATCATTATCATCAGCTCAGGAGGATTTTTTTATAACATGAATTTCCTGTAAGTCAGTTTTTGTCCAAAAGTTTTCCTTGTAAAATCTTGACAGCAGTAAAGACTCAACTTTTTATTGATTTTACATGTATTAGAAATTATATTAACCATGAATCGATTATCATAAACTATCACCAATATACTTAAGGAAATCCTTGGCAGTAATCCCACTGCCAAGACAGACCTAGAAATTTGTTTAGAATTACCCAGGCAGAACTGCTGTCAACCAGCCTTGAAAGGGCTCTATAGACAACATAATATATTAATGATGTTGCTGGGACATGAGCGGCAAAATTATCCATTATGAAACAATTGCCGAGATGCTGGAATACTTGAAGCCTTATACAGAAATAGCCTGTTGAGAATAAATAGTTGGAAAACAAGAACATCAGATCTACATCAAAATCAAAAGAGAAGAGACTTACAGGCTAGTAACATAATCTTAAGAAGAAAAATGTCCACCAGAGCATAATAAATAAGAATATTTTCATTAGTCATTTCAAAACTAGACTAGATGACATGGATAAACTTTTTTTATTATTATTATTTTCTGGCTCTGATGCTGCAATTGCCCTTAGGCAAATCACTGTGTACCATGATTCAAGAGGACAGATTTTTAAAAAACTTAAATAACTAAAATTAACTAACTGAGAAAGATATAAAACCCAGCAAGGACATCCAAAAAATGCAAAAAAGCTGCATTTTTTTGGAAAGAAATTTTAATCTGAATATAAAAATCACTATAGTTTACAAAAAGTATGTCAATGACTTACCCAGTCTTGGTATGGTACTGTGAGCACCAAAAGACAAAAAGCTGTTTTGTTGAAGCACCAAGGAAAGAGGTCTTTACCTACACTTATGAGACCTCAAGGAATTGCCTTCTGAAATAAAAGGCAAGATGCCATCTTCTAAAACAAAGACCATTACCTTCTGCTACCATATTATGTTCTTTAAGAACAGTCAATGTAATATTACAGTGTTCGCTTTAAGGCTTATTAAGCGTCACACAGCCAGAGTACATTACCGTTACTAAGTTTTCTCCCAAAGGTGGTTCCAATTCCATAGAATAAGAAGTGATCACATATTTTTGCAAGTTGTAACTGTGACAGTGGAGCATATTTACGGACCTGCTGTGGTTAAATGTTAAGTAAACAGTGATTTATAAAACTAGGGATATAAAGGTTTTTCAAAGATGTCATACCTGTTTCTAAACAGTTTTTATTATTTTAACCATGACAAAAATAGACTCACTGTCAACTGCATATCCCTGATTTCAGTTTAAGTTCACATGCAGTTCACAGGAACGGTAGCAGACGACCAGTCGCCACTCACTTGCTTCCATTACCCTTCCAACACCAAAGCAGCATGGTGAGCTATCAACCTAACAAGCAGCATCAGATTTTATCTGACAAGATGGCAGGGAGGGGGCGTTCCAACTTTGGTCGATTAGTTTCACTAAGGGAAAAAGAAAAAAGAAAAAAACTACAGTTAGCCTCAAACATTTGAGACAAAAAGATAGCGCTCAAATGCCTTACATCTGGGAGGCTTAAGGACTCTGTAGCAGCACCTTTTAATACAGCATGGCATGGCAATCTTGACCAACTCTACCAACTTCAAGAGAGCTACTGAAAAAAATAGCCTTTGTTTTACAGAATAAGCACATACCTCACTGTGTTGTGTATTTCTTATCCCCCACTGGTGTCAGTTTACCCACTGAAATGAGAGACAAGTGAAATCGCAGCATTTCTTTGCTTCAGTGCTCAGCACAGAAAAAGAAAAGAAATGTATGTTAAAAATCCATGAATTGAGAGAGTGAAGTTACAATAGGAGTTAACTGAAGTAAGTGATCACGCATTTAACTGGCTCTCTTCTTCCTTCTAGTGGACTTGAATTGTTGCTTAACTGTTGAACTACTGCCGATACTGCCAGTAAGGGAAGAGGATGGCCGCTGAACTGTGTCCCGGGCAACTTCAGGGTGAAAGCTAAGCCCTGGAGACACCTACTTACCAGGCACGTAAAACAGAGCACTGGCTTCATAAACTTCTCCAAATCATCAGTGTGTCTCAGTGCAAGTTTGCTATGATTTAAAAAGCGGTGCAGAAATGCAAGTGTCATTACAATTGTGGTAACGTTTGTTATTTTCTAAATATTAAACAGGAACAGGCAAAAACTAGCTGATAAAGTCGATGCTTACATGTATCGACACAGCTTTACGCAAGAATGCTCTGAAATAAATACCACCCAAAGCCACTGCATGTGCTACCAGTTCAATAAGGAGTTATTGCTGTGTCATAACAGTGTCAAAAAAAAGAAATCACAAAAATATCGAGGCAATGTTTACAAGTTGCATGATTACTTTAAAGGTAATTATTTAGCTAGAACACATGACTCATATTTCCCTATGAAAGGCTCTCTACTTAACTGGATTAACACACTATTGATAGCTAAATTCCACTGCCGGAGGCTACTGTCAAGTCATCATTTCCAGAACAAACCTATAAGCTATTTTCTTTATCCTGTGTGCGACTATTACAACAAGCTCATCATGAATTTGCTCCCAAAGTGTTCTAAAAAAAAAAAAACTGCTGCAAAGAACATTCAGGAGATGCATGACACAGGATTACCTGTTCTAATGAAATTAGACCATACATCAGTCACAGGTTGGAAGGCTAAATACATTTTGCAGCCAATCAATAAATTAACAACTAATTTTTCAATTATTTTTTTTTTTAGTTTAAAGACAATTCAATGTTGATGCTGTAAGAACTAGCACCTAGAACTCAACTCCCAGATGTTTTCTAGGGAAAGCAAATCCAGCTCTGCATTCTCAGCAAACGTTTCTCATGAAAGCATTTACGTTTTTCCTATCAAAAGTAACACTCACCTATACTCACTTTCTCCACCTGCTTCTCAGCACACACACGATACGTAGGAGACTTATTAATACATGGAGAAGTTAGCTAGGAGAAAACAGAAGTAATCTACCTTAAAATAAACATTTCTTGCGCAACCATGCATTCAGGGTAATGCTACTGGAAAACACGCCCTGTCCTGTGCTGCTCCAGCTTTGCTGAGCCCTCCCTGGCCCCTCCATTCCTGTGGGATGGTGACGCAAAAGTACAGCAAGGAAGAGGAACTCCTGATCCCCCATTTTCATGCAGTCACCAAAAGGCATGTCAATACAAGCATAGCCTTTTGTTTTGTTTTGGGTTGGGTTTTTTATTTGTTTTGGGTTTTTGCTTCTCCATTCCCATTTGTAGCATTTAAGATCAGAAATAAGCAAAGTGGAGTTGCAGTTTGTTCCCCTGGTGCTTCACACAAAGTAGAATTGTTTTTAAAGTTAGGTTTACTAACAGGAACAACAACAAACCCTCAACTGGCTCCAAACTGGGGAATTTTGAAGTCTAACTTCCTTCTTCCTCTCCCAGCAACACTCTTTTTGTTCCCTGATGCTAATAATGCTGGGTGGGAGATGGAGCACAGATCTTCCTAATGAAGGACCCCAAAATGTCCTCGTGAAGGGCCAAAGGGGCATAATCAAAAAAGTTAAAGCACACAAGGCAGACAATCCAAAGAAAACATTTTTGTTAGGGACAGGACAGGCTGATCTGTTAGCTACAGTCAAAGGAGTCAGAAAACAAGTTACCAATCTCTTATTCTCTACTAGCAAAAAGCACTATCCTGCTTTATTAGAGCTGCTTGGAAAATTTCATGAGACCATCTTTCCAACACAATTTACCCTATTTTGCTGGGCTCTTGCCTGGCTCAGCAGCATCAGCAGCCCATGATCACATTTCAAAGCATTGATCACTCATGCAACAAAATTGCCTGTTGCACCACAGAGCAGCTCCTTGTCAGGACCTCTTTACACAACAAATACAAAATCCATTTCATAAAACATAACTCCACTGTGGAGCTCCACGGCTGGATTTGGCCATGCGAGAAGGGTATGTCTTTCAAAAAAACCTTCTCTCTGATGTGCTAGACACAAAAGGTCCAACCTATGGAAGCGAACAAGCTCAGACTGCTAGCAGCTAGAAGAATATACTAGGAACCATCAATATAAATGTACTTTGGCTGCTTTGTCTTTGCTTAAGCTTTCACAATCAGTCGCTATCAGAGACTGGATAGCGACTGGATCTTTGATCATTCAGAGCTGTTTTTCTATTCTTCAGAAGGTTATTAGAGGCTCACTCGTGTATTTTGCAGCCCTTTGCCTCATCTCACCTTTTACTGAATGGGTAATGTTTGATATAGAAGAAATAATGAGGTTAAGCAAAGGAAGAATCCCCCTTTACAAAGAAAAGGATATCGTACTGACATCTAGGTCTACTTGAAATACATTTGTTGTTTCACAGGAATACGTGTCTAAGTTACTTCTATTTTTGTGAAAATCTATCAAAAACATTACCCCTACGCACGCATTTGTCAGTTCTGCAAATTCCACAAGTCAGGTTTCAAAGCACGACAAATCTTTTGCATTTGTCTCTAGGCAAGTCACAGATGAGCTCAAGGAAGGAAAAAAGCCACCAGACTATGGTTAACAACAAAAACCAAAAAAAATGGAAATTTAGTTTGACCATAAATGAGAAGTACAAAAAATTACACTATTTTCTTTAAAATCTAGCTTAAATTAAAAATTAAGTTTCACAAAGAATAGAAAAAAGGACTGTGTTCAACCACATCACAGACTAATACTCAGGGAAATGGGTATTAATCCCTTTCAGCTACTAGTTCTTTAGTAACACGTAACAGTCTATTAAACGCAAGAAAAACAAAGCTCTAAACAGCATAACTGACACACAACAGATTTCGGAAGAAGAAAAAAAACACGGTAATTCTACTTCCAAAAGAAAATATTCTTAATTGCACACAGTCCCTTTTCAACGACTCTTTTCACATTTCCACCTCTTTTGCACACTAAAAATTCTACTGTGCCACATCACCTTGAGCCAGCAAGGGGCGTGGGAAGGGTCCAATTGCATAAGATGTTATTAAGGCAGCAAAGCTGGCTACTTAACCCAAGATACTTAAATACTCAAAATAATTACACAGATTAGCCAGGGACTCTCAGACTGGAGAGCTGCCTACCTGTAGCATAATAAGGAGTTGTTCAATACCGTCCGCATGTGCATGTTGCGTTTGGTATCCACACCTCAAGGGCTG
Organism: Falco punctatus; assembly: GCF_963210335.1. Taxonomy (NCBI): domain Eukaryota; kingdom Metazoa; phylum Chordata; class Aves; order Falconiformes; family Falconidae; genus Falco; species Falco punctatus. The sequence goes on along the minus strand of NC_137590.1, from coordinate 26,509,735 downwards.
GCAGCGGGAGATGCTGAGCCTCGCACGTTCACCACGAGGCAGAACAGGACTTCCCACTATTCCCAGTACACATGCACGCTTCCAAGTGATGGAAGGGCTCCCCGACCACAGAACTAATTACAGTATACCAATAAGGTAAATACGTCCCCCCAAAAAAAGTTAGTTTACAGGCATAAGGTATTTTTCCATCAGAGCACAACAGCAGGATCTTGAACCCCTAAGGATACCCAGCGGTACAGATACTGCTAAGGGGCATCTGCTTGAGATGCTGCAGTTAAAGGACACTGCCTGGTAGAAACATGAAGAATTCCATGTGGCAGTCCTTCAGATGTCAAACGTTGAAGTATATTTTAGAAAAAGTTGGGCTAATTTTAATTTTTCAGATACTTTCTCATAGCTTTAGTCCTACAGAAGTTTGGCGTAACATACTACTTACTAGTTAAAGCAAGACATTATGAAATATTTGTTTCTACAAGGGAGTGTGAAAAAACCCAAACAACCACACAATAGAAGAAAACTTAAATACAGCAACGCACTGCTCTAAGACAGCCCTCTAAGCACAGGCATATACAGCTACAGTTACCTTGATGTGATTCTGAGCCTGCTCTCTCTTCCTGCTCCTCCAGTTTTGGGTGGGCATGCCTTTTGCTTTTGGGGGTTTGGGGCTTGTTTGTTTTGAGTTCAGATTTTTATTTGCTGGGGCAGCCAGTAATTTATGGGTGGGGTTTTGGGTTTTTTTTGTTGTTGTTTTTAATACATTTCCCTGCCCTGTCTGCACAGTTTTCTGTTCTTCTTGCAATGGCAACGCCAGTCCCAAGAAGCGAGCGTTGAGCAACGAGCTGGAGAGAAAACTAACACAGGCTCTTAGAGTCAGCATCAGGAAATTATTTCCATTTTAGAAGTCAGGAAGCTTTTCACACACTTCTCCACAGGTCTTTGTGCCAGATTCTGCTGAAGAAGAGAATCTGCCATCATGCCACACAAATGGGAACAAGCTTATCAACAGCCACTGGACTCAATCACACTTCACTGTTGCAGTTTTTTCAGATTTGCACCACTCTCCACAGACGAGAACGAACAACACTAGATCTCTATTTTGCCTTCTACAACAGGCAAGGCAACAAGCATATTAGTTAATTAGTCCAGAGCTACACACACACTGACTAGCCAGATGGCCACGGCAAAACAGCAAGGATAACAACCAACTTCATTTCACCTTGCAGGAATCACTAGTTTGAATCTTTGCTTTGCTCTGCAGCTCGTGTTCGTACCGTTGTATTCACACCTACAGGACTTTCATCTGTTGTCAGGTTTGAAGTACCTCTAAGATTCGGTGGTATTGGGCCAAATGCACGCCTTAGGCACATCAAAAAGTCAGGCAACAAAGCTCAGAAGTCAGCTCTTTAGTTTTTCCAAAAATCCCCGCTAGAGTAGACCCACCCAGCAACCACTTTATTTCTTATTGCAGGAGTTTCTTGCATTACCCATTTCAGAACTGTGACTACAGGCAATCAAATGTCCCCCTCCAACAGGGTGGTCATTGCCATCTTCCAAATGGGGGCTTTCGATTGTCCTCACAGCTCACCACTGGAAAGTCAGGGATGCAACAAACACAGAGAAACTTCAGAGATTTACTGTAACCATTCTCTAATGAAAAAGTCAAAGAAAACATTCAAAGAATCTTTAAGAGTAGCTACTCTGACAGAGTCTTGTGTGGAAGAAAAATTCAGCTACATCACTATAACTTAAGAACTGAAGAAAGAATCCATGCAGATGATCGCCATTGAACTACAGAATACCAGTACTCTTTGATTTGCTAATACACACTAGCTTGTGCATTGCCTTTTATTTTTGCTTTCACCTCAAACCCCAGCTTTCTCTCAGTTGCTTGACAAAACGTTATGTTTTTTCTCACAGAGAGAGTCCTTTTTAAGGCACAGCCCCAGAACAAACTAAGATAAGAGGAAAATGTTTGAAAATATCTTTATAAACTTCTGAAGCAAAGCTGAAGTCAAAGCACAGCAGCAAGGGAAAACGAGTTGTTGCATCCAAATTTACGCACCCTTAAGACACACCAGCGATGCAATTCACAAACAACAAAGACTGAGGGCATGCACGTGTATAATACATGGTAGAGGGACATGTAAATAAAACACAACCACCGCACCATCTAGAGCAGCCTTTCACAATATTTAAGCAACTAGAAATTAACAGGCTAGCTTTCTAAGAGGTACCCATTTTGTTTCACAGTCCCTGGCCTCCCAAAGAGCGTGTATCAGCCCTGCTGCTGTAGAACAGCACTGCAGGCAACCAGGGGGTCCAGCCCCACAGCAGCCACCCTCCCTGGTGTGGGCAGGTGGGTTTCTGGTCCCTGCCCGCTCCCACTCCAGCACCACACTGGTTCCAGTGCACTGCTGTGCCAAGCCCAGGCACTCGGCTCTTCAGGAGCCAGGCTGAAGATGCCCGAAAAGCCATTCCCTGCGCACATTCAAGCATGCCAGCAGCAGGCTGCATCGCCCACCTCCAGAACTGCAGGAACATCGCTCCCTCCCAGCGCTCACCCCTGCGGCCACCCAACACCTCCCCTGGAGCAGCACCCTAGCACCCACCCCCAGGGACGCGTGGAAATCCAAAAGAAACACATGCACAAACTAAGGAAATTGCGAGTCTCCTGGTTGGGAGGGGGAACAGCACTAATTACTACTAATTACTAAGTAATTAACTTTTAGTAGAAGTTTAATTCTGTTAGTAAAGGAGAGGAAGGGTTGAGGTTACTGTTCCGTATGTGGTATTCCTAATCCGTATAACACCGTCTTCTGTGAAACGGCTAAAAATTGATAGATTATTTATCTTGGGGGAATATGACCTATACACACTGGTTAGCTAAATGATTTAATGGGCGTTACACCGGCATTGTTTCGTACAAGCCTGCAAGAATCAGCCAGTGTCGATCCCCTGTGCACACAGCATGAAAACGCTGGTGTGTCACAACCTAGCTACAGAACAGGAAAGCTCGTGCAGGCATGACCTCCATCCAATCTAATAAACCTGCATGAAATATCAGATTAAGTTTGGGGGCTTTTCTTTTTATTTTACGCCAAATTCGCTCCCAGCTCTGATGTAGAGTCAAGCCATTTGATATCATTTGTACACAAGCTAATAATGATGCTACAGAAACAAACATAAAAGAAAAGGTGTTTCTCATACGTAAATGCTTAGTAATCAGAGCCAATATAACCTCAGGACAACCAGAGATGAAGCGAAATAAAATAAATGCTAATTAGATTTAGGCAGTCCTGAGGTTGTTCTTTCAAGAAGGCAACTGCCTGGCTACAAACTGACTATCCCAAATGGCATGTGGCACTGGTCCATGGGCAACCATCTCTGCGGAACAGCATATTCAGAGGGCAGGGTGGAGTACTCTGGCACTAGTGACACCCACCAATTCCTGATCATCCTTCTGTGTAACACCCTACCGTGATGCAGTTTTTTCCCCTGTTAAACATTTGTCCATTCCATAACTTTTTGAGTAGGTTTTTAAAAGCTAAACAACTACTGTCTATATTAAACACTATGCTAAATAGGAAAACTACACAGAGCAAGACAACACTACAGACAGAAGCGGTACTGGTCATGAAAAAAATAGGTGTCTCAACTCAGTGAGAGAAGAGACTCACACAGTTCATCTACAGGTAAGAGGAAGACCAGTAAAGAAACAGCAAGAAATAAACTTCAGTATGTTACACACTTTTGTTAGTGCCTCTCTCCACAGAAATTACTCAGCATAATCAGACCGCCACCAACTTTAACTACAGAGCTTTCCCAGCTACTTTGCATGCACAGAATAGTTTTTGATTTAAAAATACTTTATTAGTGGAAGCTGCTGAAATAATTCAAAGCGAGACGAAAACCATAGCAGAGTCAGAAGCTGTACCCTGTCATCTACAAATTATACCCTCCTGTTCTGCTCTCTAGGGCTCTTGTTTACCAAAAATGCCGAGGTCCTCCACTTCTAGCTACTCCTCCAGAGGTGAAGTGTCCAAAATTGGCTGCATGTCCACACAACGCTGTGCCCAGAGAGATTGTCTCATGACGGGGAATAGCAAGTACACATCAGTGCACAGATACCGTCCTGCAATCCCTTGTCTACGGCCAGGACCAGAGGAGCTGCTGGAGGGTCCCTCCAGCCCTGCTGTCACCCGCTGGTAGCGGCCACCACAGAATTCATTCATCAGGTAGCTCTCTAGAGAAACCAAAAACCTATAGTACAGCCTCTGGATCTACCATCGAAGTCCTCACCCCATGAACTACAGCCACTTCACTGAACTCAAACTTAGCCACGTAGAAGATGCAGATGTTTTAAACGCACCTCAGAAACCATTTGTATGACTGGGGGAGAGGGACGGGTGTGTGGAAATGCTGATGAAAACTTTGAGGTGTTAAAAACCCTCTTAACAAAACATAGACAAATGGCACATTTATATGCAGAAATACACGCTAGATCTTGAGCTAACAGCACTGGATAGCACGAAGTGAAAGATTAATTGTGAAGAGTGAGAAAATTAACAGCTAAAAAAAGTAAACATTAACTGGGGTTCAAAGAAGGCACTCAGCACAACACCCAGTGCTATTAGTGCAAACAACGCTTCTGACATCAGACCTTTCTGGCAAATATCATTAAGTATTACTACCAATTTGTGACTTACAGCATACACTAACAAACTGATTTTTAAAGTTACGAAGACTTTCAGTTGAAAAAACTACAGTAACAGGCTATTTAGAAGCTTCACATAGTGCTACATTTAGATAAAAGCCTTCTACATAAGCAATGTAATGCATGATGTAATGCTCGCAGGTTTTCAACGAAGTTGTGAAATGCACATGTCCAAAAGTTATTGGGGAAGTAAGTTTTATGGAAAGTAATAAAAATAATGAAAAAACTTCGCAATTCAACTCCTAGAATCAATTTTGGACAATTAAAAGACATTTTAAACTCACATCAATTTCAAACCTGCAACATAAAAAAAAAGTTGTGTTCTGTATGTTTTTATATACACTCACACACTGAATACTGACATTGTCGCTAATTCCAAGATTACCTCTATGTACTACACTTGAAACAATAAAGCATCCTCTCATGAAAGAGTTCATCGCGAGGCATCTGACATTTTTATATATTGTGAACTCTTAGTATTGAATGACTGACTATAAGGGTGAAAACCTATCATTCTCAAAAATATCCCGAAGGTATTCAAAATACTGATAAAAATTCAACTACAGTTCAATTCTGAATTAAGGAACCCATGTAAAGAGGCGGTATTTTGCAAAACACTGCTGCACCATCCTGGGACAACAGAAGCATCCTTGGTATTTACAAAGGTGGAAATGGCAACATTTACAGTGGTCCTTACAGCACAAAATTCCACAAACATTTATTTTTATCAGCAAGAAAACTTCCTGTGCAGTCAAACATCATGTGCTACATTCCAGCTACGCACAAACAACACACCTGGGAAACTGCTGTTTCGCTGCTCTAGGTAGGTTTAAATATGGCAGCCCCAGCACAGCATGCACCATGAAGGTAAGAGTGAGAAATCCTGAAGCCCACAGAGCATTGGACAATACGAGTTTAACAGAGAAATGAGAACAGGTTTGACTTGCCTGCTCTGAAGATGCACTGTGACTATCAATTTTTCCCCCTCAAAGAGGAAAGGGCTTCATAGCCAGGCTCCCACACTGCTGTAATCCAAACTGCGATCCAGATACAGCAGAGCATTTTGCAGAATACGTAATATACATTTGATATAAAATTGCAGATACCGTGCATTTCCAAAAAAAGCAATTTTTAATAATTTATCCTTTAAATACATATTGTGCACAGAGAAAGACATTCAGATTTTAGTTTATCTTATAATATTGCTTTACGCTAGCAAAGAAAGCTTAGACTTCTAGAAGCACAAGAAAATTAAGTGAACCCTGGTGTATTCTGAATTTACTGTTGTTTAAGTGGGCTTTCACTAAGAAGTGTGGATGCAGCTGTTTTTTCCATTTCTTAGCAGGCTAATGGTCAGACTTTGGTGTTAAGACACATGCACTGAAGTCCATTTGCAGTCACACCACGTCATACAAGCTGGACAAGCACTGCATGGGCAGAAGACAAGTCTTCCCACTGCCCGTCTTCTGTGGAGTCTTTAGTGCTGCCAGCTTGTGCTTCTGCCCACTTCCAACAAGCACGTGGGACAGCAGGCCACAGCACTGTCCCCTCTCCCACATACCTGGCACCTCCACGCACCTTCAGAGTTTTATTCAATGCTTCATAGAAATAAAAACAATTCTACTTTTCACCTCACCAGCACAACACCGTCTGCTACTGTCACCTACTCACCCACAAGCACTACTGGTTTAAATGACATTACACCTGCCTTTTAATCAACTGTTCCTGTCCAGTTACCAACAAAATGATATTTTTAAGCACAATGATGCTTCACATGTTCTTAAGGTAACGTCGTATTTTGAAACTCTCATCTGCGAAATGTTTTTATCTTGCTTCCCCCAGGCTCCTAAACTAATTTCACTTGTTAGAAGGTATTTTATTAACTATCCAAACAAAAATCCTTCCAAAATATCAGCTAGCACTGTAGGATTAAGGGTCTTCAAACACACAGTATAAAATTTGACAATATGGACGTTTCAGGCCACTTATTTCTATATAAATTTCAATCTTACTCAATTACACCCCAAATACTTTTACATCAGAAACCTCTACCACTTTCCAATTAATGTCAGAATTCACAAAAGGAGGGGGTTTTTTGTTGCTGTTTTTGTTTTTTAATCACGGTAGTATGTTATTGCTGGTTTTGGTCTGAACTCGCACTAGTTCTACAGGTGCCCCTATAATCTATTTGCACTTGTTCAACCTGCTTGAAGATCAGATCAGCTGAGGCAGTTTGCCTTCTGCAGCTAACGGGATGAGCCCCCAGCTGCCGTACATCCTCTCCCCTTCACAGGCTGTGTCAGCAGAGCAGCAGCTTGGTCAATCTTTGTGTACCCAACCACACAGAAGACTCTGCCTCCCTCACGCATCTGCTCTATCCTCCTCACTCACGCTGAATGCTGTGAGCTGATGCAGAAGGAAGCCTTCATCCACAAAACAGCTCTCCTTTGAAGATAAGGATGCCAGATGAAGAGATGGACTGATCAACAGGCTTCGCTTTCACATTGACTTAGATCTAGTACTACCTGCTCTCACAACAGAAATACACAGCCATCTTTTCAAAACAGACACAGCGAAAGCAGTTAGACACAATATTTACAATTACAGCATTGTAGCTACCACTGATATTTTCTGCAATTAAGATAACCAATACATCCACAGTCACGTACACACTGATGTATGATGAACAAATCTTTGTGACATAAATATCAGTGCAGTGAAAAAATGGATCACATTTCAGTAGATCTATTTTAACGTATGAAAAATAAAAGCTGCTTACCAAAACTTTTGCTATGATAAACTTAGGTCTAGCATTCCGATCTCAAAAAAAAAAAAAAAAAAAAAAAAAAAAGGAATACAGCAAGAACTAAGAGCTCTTTTGCTTTCAAGATTATGAAAGAATGTCTCTTCTGTTCAAACTGAAGCAATCTAAAGACCAAGAGAAAAAAATGCATCTGAACTCTGCTTTAAGTTGTTGCTTCTGCCATCACTATTAATTTAAAATCTGGGCTGACGTTACTAGAATCTCCATCAGGTACATGGTACCTTTGAATGCTTCCTGTATTATCCCAGCTTATGAGCTTATGTTACTCAGAAAATCTTTAGCTCAGAAAAATGACCAACCTGAAGGGTGGCCGCTATTTCATCTACTGCCATCCCACAATACTCCTCTGGATCTTCAGAGAGGATGAAAACAACAACAACAAAATCCACCAACCAACTCCCCCGCCCCCCCCCCCAAAAAAAAAAAACAAAAAAACAAAAGTTGCAAGCTTACAGTAAACCTGCCATTCTTTTCCACAGCATGCAAAAAAACCCACCCACCCCCAAACCACCGAACACAACAAAACCAAAAAACAAACCATTACCAAAAAATCTACTCATTTTCTGCTTCCACGAACACAGCGTAATAAGGTATTAGAGACCACATTATGTTGGCTAGAAAATAGTAAGAGAATTGAAACTACGATAAACATGAAGTTATGATGAGCTAAGATTGCCACTCCTGGATGATACTTGTAATGGTTTTGATTAGGTCCTCGTAACCATGACACAGAAGTTTAAAACGGGAAGTCAACTAAACAATTAACAAACTATGGAAAAAGTGCAAACAAAATCTTGCCAAATCAATAAAGCAATCTGTTCCCAGACATAGGCCACAAAAGCTTATCTTGACACTAAGTTCCGTTAGCTCAGATAAAAAAATAAAGCAGCAATCACAGCCCTGCAACTTTAAAGCTGTGGGTGGGTCGGGGGGAAGAGCATGTAAGTGGCCTAATTTGCTTGTAATAGCGATTCCTTACATTATCGGGACTCTTTTCTTACATATACTACTGACAGTAACCATGCTCACAAGTATAGCAGCTGACTTCGAACATGCTGACCTTGAGCAAGCAAATGACCTTAGCAGCATGTACTTCTGGCTTATTTCACTGCAACAGCGAAACAACCTCACCATCTATAGTAGTCTCCAGTCTCTAGCCACCACCCCTGACTATTTTAAGATATCCCAATACACTTCAGTGATGCACAGTTCAAAGTGATAGAATAACATCTGCTAGCATGTTGAAGTGCAAGTTGTTTACAGAAGCATTTTTAGCTTCTCGTACTGCGTGTTTCCCTGACAAAAAACTCTATTTATTAACAGAGTTTTGCTTTTCTTTTAACATCTAAAACCCAAAATATGAAAAAAAAAAAATTCTAGGCAAGAATTTTAGGCATTGTGAAAGGAGAAAAAAACAAGACATCCCACTCTAGATAAAGCTTATTTAGAACCTTCCAAGTATGTGACAGCAACGGGTGAACTTGAAAAAGCAGTTGCTTCCCAATTTTGCACAACTCCTCCTCTTGGTCATCCCTATAAAGAAAATCTGTATTAAGATAGGTGGGGGTTTGTATATAAGTTTTTAATTGATATTTTAAACATATATATGTTATGTGTTAATCTGATGTTAGGAGAAGACAATCAACAAGTTACTCGAATGCACCAGATGTGTTACAGAGTCATAACCCATCCTGCTGACAATCCCAACCTACAGAAAGAAAACATTCATTTTAACAAAAATATTCTGGGGAGGTACTGTCAGCCTGCATTCTCTGGAGTGCCTGGAATGACAAGGATTACATCTAATCAAGTTACAAAGGCCAGTGAGAAAACAAGTCTCTCCAGGAACGGCCATGAGAATTTTTTTCTAATTTTGCAAGGAATGTGTGTAAGAAAGAGGGAGAACAGATCAAATAAATTTTATAAATTTGGGGGGGTGGACAGGGACGGGGGTCAGCACATGGTGTTGGTGGTTTATTCTGAAACTAATTACAAAGCTGAAAAAGTCATAAATAAGAAGCTGTCCCAGTGCAAGAGCCTCAGAGCACGCATACAGCCCTCGCTACAGCCCAGCTCACAGGCAGTGCGTGATCACGCCACGCCGCTCAAGTACTTTATTCTTTTTCCAAAACCCTTTAAAGCAGAAGAGATCGCACTGGATCAAATCACTCTTCCAAGCTGCAGCAGAACTGACTGGGTGAGTGAAAGCAACACCAGGATGACAGGACACAATGATTATCACTCTTCCTCCATCTTCTCTGATCTTTCATTGGAGAAGAGGGTAAGAGGAGGAGAGGGGGAAAAGCCTGCTCTCGTCCAAGAGGAGTACATCCAACAGCAATTTTTTCCATCTCTCTGAGCTCCGCTGTGACACTAGTGACATTTGGCATTTTGTCTGGAACAACTCTGTTGATTAGCAACTATCCTTAGTTGGAAGGCTGGAGGGAGCATATCACTGTCCGATTCAGGAATGAGTTGACTCCACTGAGTGCGTCTACTCACATCATTTGCCTGTCCTTATGGGCACATTGCTGAATAACTAGGATCGTATTTTACTGCTGTCACCAGCAGAGGAGAAAAACATTTCCAAGCTACGAGCGTCCCTTAATAGCCAGACACCTTTCATTCTGCCAGCATCACTCAAGTTGTCCATCAGCCTATGGCAGCTTCAGCTGGCACCCTGTTCTATATGGAGATTGGTTATTTTGCTTCCCGTTCATTTCATTTTCCCAATGAATATGACTATGCTGAACAGCAGTTTGTGTACAGACTGCTGGATGCCAAGAGGAGCATCCTTCCATCCAGAAACTGAATGCTTGATCTTGAAACGTATTTTCAGTAAAATTTCCAGCTGTACTCTAACAGCAGCACAATCTAACATAGTACGTTGAAGATGTTTTCTTCAAAGACAGGAGGCAAACACCAGGGAGCACAACCATCGAGGCAGTTGCACAGGCAACTGAAGCGGTGACTGTTCAACTCCCTTCGGAGGCTGCACGTGAGGAACACACAATGAAGTTACACACTCCTACACCTGCAATGGCTACCGTTAAGCCAACGATATTAGAAGGATTTTATGAATGATAAGTTTTGTAAGGTTTACTGAAGTGTCATTTTCAAAATCCTGTCTTTTAGGAGGACAACCCCAAACTGAATCAGCATAAAGGTGATTCCCCTTGAAAAACAATTAAGCAATAACTCCTCCCAACCAGCAGCAAACCCATGAAACCACAAAGCTCTGCACACACAAGCACTGCCATAGTTGTGCCTTGCGGATCCACACTCAACATGCCAGGCCAACATGGAGATGCATTTATGAGTTCAGTTGGTATTACAGCCACAGCAACAAGTGGGAGAAGAAAAATATCAGAGAAGGAAAAGGGTTCATCATTACCAAACCCTGGCACATAGCTGTTACCATTAGATGGAACTGTGCATCCCTTAAATACAATTTTACCTACTCTGAACAACGTCCGAATGGCACGGACTACAGCGAGGCATCACTAACTGTCATTTGGGTATTAGCTAACAAGTTAAACAGAACTTCTTAACCGCTGGTGTTGCACACAGCTACTTCCAAAAGGGGAAATTATACACAGGTTTCAACAGAAGTTTCTGAGGGAAAAATAAATAAATTTAAAAAATAATCAACAAAACCTCCTGGAGGGAGTACCAGAAAAAAGGTCTGCAGTAAAACCAGACCTAAAGAGTTATCTCTGAACACAAAACACTGAGAAGGCCATTACTTCTCAAGGAAATGGAAAGGAAAGTAATTCTGCTCCCTGAAGCAGATAGGCAGGACCAGCCTGACCATTTCAGACCAGTCGACTCTTCTTGGAGGTTACTGCTCCTTGCAGCCTGCCTTTGAGGCCCTTCTCACACCTGCTTCCCTAAATACATCTAACCTCAGGAGACAGGCAAAGCAAAGGAAAATGACTTCCAGAGGAAAACACCAAGACCTGGGAAAACTTTCTGCCTTGCCAGATGAGCACAAGACACATGACTTCGAAGTAAAAGAAAGGTGCTGATTCCCCTCCTCCACAGCCTGCACCACGCGATGAGGGGAAAGGAAGGTTTTCACTTTGGATGCAGCAATCCCCTTTTGTGATCTGGGGCCCAGCTGACCAAAAGGACAACACCATACTTATCTTCCACATATGACAAAAGCTTGATCACTTATAATGTATGTAAGCTTTTTTTCCTTTTCAAAACGATATGCTGCCTAGTTATTTACCTACTTAGATCACTCATAAAAGGTCAACAGTCTTAACATGTGAGGCCAGCAGCAAAGAAAAGGCTTCAAATACCAGCTCTCTCTAGCCCACAGCTATTAAAATCCAGACCAACATCAAGACAGTTTGTAAGCACAGACACTGTCTTTTAGGGAAAGAGTATTCAGAATAACATTTCATCTTTAAAACAAACAAAAAATAATTATCTGTGACTTAAAGTGTATTCTGGTTAGTATTTATTCATATCCATACTCTTGATTTCTAGCAGTATATAACAGCCAAAAGTTTCTAAAACGCAATGATGTCAGAAAGTATTTTTATACTTGTTTTAACCATTTCCTTACTTTGTTTGACAAAGCTGAAACAGAAACAAGAAAACATCCATTCTTTATCAATCCACCCAGTTCGTCTCCGTTTTTCTGCTTGTTTACATCCTTCTAAAATTCAATTAGTCTCACTGTTCTACAGTCTCTCCTCATACAAAAGTGCTATGATGTCTCCAATAGTCATCATTTATGTCACTTCTTCCTCTGCTATAGACTAAGGCAAGTCAGCCCATTATCCATTTACCTGGTTGTATTACGTTCCCTGCCTTAAGTCCTAATCCTCTTAATACTTATTTTTCCAAGTCATTACTTGCTTCCTCTTACTGATGCAAAATACTGACACTACCCTTCAAAATAAATACTGTAACATATACTTTGTGGCATTCTCCATTCTCACAATAATTAGTTCATGACAGTCCCATGAACTAGAAAAAACAGCAGTGAAAACCAACTCTTTATTCACTCCTGCAAAACTTCTTCATGGGTTTCTCTTGAGTGGTCAACATATGCCTCCTAAGACACTGGCGGGTGGACAGTTTCCATAAAGTGCAAATCCTATTCCTGAAAATTACCATGGCATAAGTCAACAGTGCTGCCAGAAATAATAGTTCCTCCCTTCCCCCCAGGCCATCTCCCTCCCTCCCTCCTCACGCAGGCATGGGCACTCTGGCAGATGTGGGGAGTGCAGAACGAAGGAGGGGGATGGGGTTATTATCACCCCCAGAGCAGGACAGCACTGGCACCGCAGGGTTGAAAAGCAGCATCCTGATGCTGCTGGGATGGAGCCCTGCTTCCTCTAAACCCATAGCATCATTTAAGGGCATTTCATTCCATCCATTTCTAAGGCCTCAGATCCTAAAATAGTAATTTTAAAACAAAATGTTTCCTTTTAGTAACTTTTTCTTTAAATTCTTCAGCTTGGCTGAGTGCTTTTGCACAGGTTCACATCACATTTACCTAGGAAATATCCATATAAATGTTGAAGCAGCGTGCTGTGCCTGCCACTTGAAGCAAAGTCTTACGTGCTGTCATCTCTGACCGCCCAAGGATCCCCACTGGTAAGAGTTACAGGTAAAGCTCATGGCAATACACATATAGCTTAGCACAGAAACTATTTTCAAACACTGTACACAAGAATACAGAAGCCATCATGCTAATCAAAGAGGTCCTGTAGCGAACAAGCATTTTTTAAAAAACACTTCCTATTTGAACTATATTGCATTAATTTAGCTTGGATTTTTAAAAAAAAAAGAGTAAGAGATTTCAACATCTCAGCTGCTGCTTGATTTTTTTGGAAGGGTTTGTTTCAACATGTCACAGTCAAACAAGTCAAACCTGCACTATGACTCCCACCCTTTTCTAATACAAAAAACATTTGAGTACAGTTACATTTTATGAAGTAGCTCCTTATTTGATTGACAAGAAGCAGAATCTCTTGCAAAATGAATTCCAACTCAATACAACATATCATCTGAAGGCCCCTCTCATTCCTCTTTAAGGCTCTTCAATTTTTCCTGGCATCACCTATTTTAAGACCTTTTTGGATCAAGTCCCTATTTTCTGATATTATTTATGCTAGTCAGGTGCCTCCAAAGCAATAACAAGGAAGTCTGAGGAACTGCATGCCAAACTATGCTAAGTTAATTTGAATCACACAATTAGTAGAGAGCTATGCATCCATGCACGCCAAAAACCTTTTCAGAAGTAAATTTTTTACTGAAAATAATTTTGAAGTGCTGTATCTTACCCCCCCGCCCCAGAATAAGTCAGTTTCAAAATTATCAAATGTTTAACTTAAACATAACACCAAACCTATTCAAGTAGATAGTCCTTAACCTCTTCCTCTTTCTGTATGGCTATTTTACTTGAAAAAAATACTGACTTTTAAATGCTACTTTATAGAAGGATTATAAAACTATGCAAGACAAAAGAATACAGTCTTTTACTGAACAGCCTGAATATTTACAAAGCAGCAAAGTGCAACTTAGTAACTAGGGAATTTTAGATGCACAAGTTATGAGTCTATATGATTATCATTCAACATCATTGAGCCAAGACAAGCATATACACCCATAAGTCTTATGCTTGGGGGTGGGGGGAGGAGAATAGTTTTGAATGTACAGGAACAACAAACCCTACTTACTGCCAAAATCAGTGTGTAACTCCTTGGCACCTTGTGTGCATTTTGGATACTTCTGTTGCATTACGTGCACTGAAGCGTGAGTATTACAGACCTGCCCAACCTAGGAAGCACGTCAAAATTCATACAAAGTTCAGGTACAAAGGAACATCAACCCAAGTAAAACAAAGCTGCAGCTAAAATGTGTATGTAGGCAACTGAATAAGCACAGCAACGCTATGTCTTATGAGCTATCTGACACAGAAAATACAATTGGAGACTAGTTACTTGAGAACAAAATACCACAATAGGACCACCCAGCCCGGCTGTCTACAGCCTCTCCCTTTGTCAGTTCTTGAGGAGGCAGGAGGGAGAAACAGCAATAGCTCACAATAATCTGTAATTGCTTCAATAAATAAAAAGCCAAAATATTTAAGGAAGTATTGTCAGACCATGCAACTCTAGTATCTGCTGAATTATGGATTTATATAGAACAGCTGATGTTAAGACATTTGCACTTGTCTAGAACCTCACAGAATTCATACCACCTTTTCAAGACTTGCCTGTTTTTGTCCTGAGAGGCCCAAAAATACAGTATCTTGAGTGCTGTACAGCTATTACACCAAAATGAACTCTCAAGTTACTTAATTTCTTATTTCCTCTCATGTACATTTTTGTATAATGCAGGCATGCATCAATCCATATGGTTTCCCAATTTAGTTTTCTGTTGACGAATTCTGTGTAGTGTTTAAACCCTTAGCTGCAGCTTGTAATTAAGTAATAGAGAAATGCAGGTGGTGAATTAGAATACTTTATACGAGTACTGTATATGAAGTGTTCTTGTTTACAAGCTACAGTCAAAAAATAGATTCTTCTGGCATGAACTCCATGAACTATTTCATCAAGCCTAGAACTGCACTGCACAAGTTTTCACTTCCAACATGAATAGCTGTAAAATACTTAAAATTTTCTTCAAATTACTCATCATCCTAGTTTACTAGCTTTTTACTGAATTGGCAGACAGGCAATACACAGGACATACTATTGCCAATGATGCAAAGCAGAACCAAAAAAGGTCTTTAAGCAAAACAAGTTCAGCTTATAAAGAAAACAAAAGGAACTCAGATGCTAAATATTAATAGCTTGTAAATGTCACGTAGACTCGGTAGCCATACAAAGACAGGATTAAAAAAAAAAAACGAAAAACAAAACCTCCAAAAATCAAAAATATATATCCATGTTGAAGCCAATGTAGAATGCAACCATGTACCAAGATCACTTTAAACACCTGCCTGGTATCACCTCAAACATTCAAGTATCCTATCGCTCACTAACCACAGAAGTTCACCAAAGTTCACAGCTGCTGAAGGCACTCAATCAGAATGGAGTTTATAAGAACTAGGCAAAATATTTACGAGAGCTAGAGAAACACAGAGGCACTTACATCATCTTTGGCAACAGGATATAAAACTATGGCACTTCTATTACACTGTCCAGCTGCTCACAGAAAAAAAAACCATCATGTCAGGAAGGTAGGAAAGGCATCATAATCAAGCAAGTGAAAGCAAATTTTTTTTCCTATTTTCCTTTTTAGAAGTTTCATCAGAAGTTCCAAAGTAACAGTAAGCGATGACTTCAGAATGCAACACAAAACATACTTCTAGAAAAAATTAACACTATCAAAATATTCAAAGCAAGTATTTAAAAGGGTAACCAACCACTTAATCTTAGTATGGCCTACATTCTTACATGGTCATTATGTTTTCCAAATTATTATTAGTTATCTAGAAGAGCAATTATTTAAACCATTAACTCTAATAAATGCTAAAACCTTGTTCTATTAAAAGTTAAAAACAAAGTAAAAGACACTTACCTGTAATACCGAGATTGTAAATAGGTTGAACAAATAGTCTTTGATACATGGCTGGCAGACCCAAAGTCTATTACTTTAACCCGGTAAGGCTGCCGAACAGGATCAACCAACATAATGTTCTCTGGTTTGAGGTCAGCATGGATTAAACCCAGACTTTTTAGTTTTTTCAGTGCAGTGGCCACCTGTTGCAGAATAGGCCGTATTACTTTCAGTTGCAGAGGGCTGAATTTGTTTTGCTTCAGGAAGTCATATAAATTCTGTTCCAACATCTCAAAAACCAGACAAGTATGGTTTCGATGCTGAAAGCATTCGTAGGCTCTCACAAAGTTAAATTCATCAGCATTTTCAGTACTTAGTCTCGCTAATATGCTCACTTCTATTTGTCCTTGGCGTGCATATGAAGGATGATTCTTCAAGATTTTGATTGCCACAATCTCATTTGTCCCCCTTTTCCAGCACTTCACGACTTGTCCAAAGGTCCCTCGCCCAAGGAAATCAAGAACCTCATAAGTGTTTTTCACGGAGCACAATACCTCATGCTGTACTAACTGGTAATCTCCATCTCCACTTGTACCACTTTGTTTTGAAGTTGCAGCCGTTGTCACAACCGTCACCGGGTTTCCTACGTTGGTTTGCAACATTGCAGGCAGGATGGACAGTTCATCAACAATCTGCATCGTGCTGTTTTGATTATCTAGCTCTTCGCTCTTACGCTTCAATCCACATCGCTGGGGTCCTTCCAGGATATCTGATCGTCTTCCTTGCGTCCCAGTCCGAGGTGCCTCTAACTGAGCTTGCTGCGCCCACGCTGCTAACGCTTTTGTAGCACCTGCAATATTTTTTAAAGCAACAGCATTTGACTGCAACAAGAAGTTCTGTCCTTGAGGTCTGTCAAATGGGTTTTTCGTCTGAAAGTATGTACTAACCCTATGGGGAGAAATTCCAAAGTTTTTACCATTCACATAGATTTGTGGGTAGGTTCTTTCGTGGTACATGCAACTGCTTGGTTCTAGTTTGAGTTTCTTCACACTACAAAAGGCACTTGACTGGGTTTGATAAACGTATGGTGGATAGACCAAGACTTGTGAGGCCATACCTACAGAGGGAGAGAAAAAGAAAAAGCGAGTGAGAATCCTGCACTCTCATTTCCAAGCTTTACAGCAGCTTCCTCTTCTAAAAAAAACAGGGTATGAGTGTATCTTCCAAACAAGCTAGCCTAAATTTATTTCTCATTTAATTTCTTAAGGCCCACAGCAAGGTCCTCACCTCACCAGCACATGCACTTCAGCACACCAGGACCGTGGCAGCAGCAGGCTACGGCACTAAGCGCTTTCACTGGTTGCACAGGGCAAGAGTGAGACAGTCTTCAGCAGACTGCTGCTCGTCATTTTTACAAGTGAGAGAACTACCTCTGTGCTATTAAAACCTCAGCTGTCCTTTTAAAAAACCCAGCACTTCTATGTACAAAAGCACCATAGTGTTCAGTAACACAAGTTAAATAACCAATATTTATCAGTGACGATGTAAAATAACTTAAAAGCTCTGAATTGCGAACCAATGCTACCGGTTACACAAGGTATCTGATCTACTCATCGCAAGCACAATCAGGCTCCTAAGAACAAATGGACGGACAAATGACGTAACTGTCAAAGCTCGAAGACTTTCACTGTGTTGAAAGTGAAAACGATCAAGCCATGTGATGGGACACATAATATCTTAGTGGTGTGTATATGTTCACATAAGCAATTGCAGCTTTCCAGGTAAATTAAGATGTACAGTCATCTAATCCATTTACAAACGGCAGGTGCTTTCTCCAAGTTATATACTGCCCCATTGCAGAAATGTGCGTATCACTGACACAACTGTAGGGGACAGAGGCACCAAGTTCTGCCCCCTCCTTCAATTCAGATTTGGAATCTGAGTATTAGCCTCATACTTTCAAATATCCCAATTTCATGAGCTGGGCCACAGAAAACCTGTGCACTAAAGCAAGCTGTTAAATTAACCAAGTATAATGTTTGACAGACCTACAAAGTATGTCCCTGACCAAGACCATTTCTGAAAACTGGGCTGATAATTGTAGGTGGGGAACTTAAAAGGGCAAATTTCTCACAGGAAATTTATTTTCAAGTGAATGTGAAGAGAAGAAAAAGAATATATATCTATTATATATTCTGTATATATATTTTTAATATATTTTTTCTGCCAACACGGTTACTCCCTTGCTAAAAGAGAAGTGAAAGTTAGAATGAAATATTATGGATAAACTTAACTTTTGAATTCCCGGTAAGGCAGAGATCAAAATTTGAACCTGACCAACTCCATTTTCCTCGAGGCCATCACATTTTTCAAAGCTGACACCTGTACAGCCTCTCAGACAGAACACTCACACCTCAGAAATTGGTAACAATTTATTTTTTTTGCACCAGGGGAAGCAGTTCACCAGCCTGGGAATCCCCCAAGCACAGCATCTCTGCTCTGCACAGCCAGTGTGACTGCACAGGATTAGTCCCGCTGCCTCTCTGAATTTGCCCTCGACTCAATGCCAGCTCTACGGAAAGCAGGGCCACGAGACCCTGGGTCCAGGGTCATGCTCCATGCTGTACCTCCCTTTCCCAGGCAAAAGCAGACCGTACCAGCAGAGTGTCAGACGGAGACGGACAATGGCAGTGGCACCTGGCTCACATATAGGATGAGGAATCTCAATTCCACTTTAAATTACATAGACATCACCTCTCTCAGATGCTGTACCTTCCAGCTCTCGCCTCTGCACTGACCCTGCTGCATCCCCTTTCAGACCTGTCAACCACCAGCCTTGATCGTTCACATCACATAACACTTAACACTTAAGAAAAAGGCACTGGATGGACCCCAGTGTACATGACTGCAAGGTGTCAGAGAAGTTATGGCTTATACCAGGCCAATCAGCTCTGACACAAATTCATTACCAATAATACTTTAATTAAATTGCTTTTTCATAACAGGCACATGAAGATTCACGCAATAGGTATTTAAATTGCAGATGAGTCACATAAAACTTGAGCCAGACATCGCAACGACTCTGATCAAACAAAAACTAACCAAACGCACAGCATAATCATTCTGAAGCGGCAATTTGACGTATGCAAATTAACATTTAAACATCTTAAGAGCAATTAAAATAATCAAACCATCACCTCAGCTTAGCATTCTGTAATGGTTTTTGCCCCAGCAGAAGAAGAAAACTTCAAAGCCCTTTCCTCTCCAAAGCTGTCTGCCCAGAACCAGCTGATGTAGCAAGGCAGCTAGGCTCTCTCGCCACCGGGCATTTGGGGACCGCCACTGGCCTCCTGCTCCACGCCATGGATTTAAGGTTAACCCTCAACCTCAAAACACAGGCAAAACTTCTCCAAGTTCCTGAATTGTCTCCTTTACAAAGTGCTTGGTGCCTGGTATAAGTATACTATTGACTATGGGACTTCCTCTCTTTTCTATAATAATTATATTTAAGTGAATCATTTATCCTGACCACATTACCTAGAGCTCTAAAAATCAACTCTTAGTGACTGCCCTGGAGCATGCATACAGCCAAACCTACTTGGAGCTTCCAGTGCCACCTGCCCAGCTCAGGACAAGCCAAACCTTCTGTCAGCAGCCTACTGTTCCTCTGGGCTGGCTCAAATACCAGGCTTGCCACATTTACTCAAAAGACACTAAAGTCTCAAAATAATATACTTTTATTTTCTTAAAATCTTTCCAAGGTTCCTGCTTTTTTTCACCAGAATCCCCACTTACACCTCTTTCACATGCATCTGCACGCAAGAAGTAAAACGTTCAACCTCAAAAAACCTTTTACACTTCAGAAGTAAAGAAACTGTCCCTCTTTTCAAGGTGACGCTGCTGTGTTAGCCCCCAGTTTGCTGACGGGAGAGTTGGGACACCCAGCATCACCCCTGCAACTCAGAGACACACCTCAGTGCCGGGCAGACCCCCGAGCCCTGCAGCCCTGCTGAGCCCCTGGGCACAAACAGGTCGGCACGAGCTGCCAAAGCTGCGCTGCCCGGAGGGAAGGAGCCTGGATGCCCGACCCACACGCAAGAGGCTTGGGAAGCTGCAGCAACCCCAGGGCTCCATTCACCCTGGATCCACCATAACTAAACAGCAAACGTCTTGCTTGGTTTAACTTCTGGAGAAGGTATTTGCCCGAGTGTGTCACCAATGTCAATGGTATGAAATCAGGATGATTACTTTGAAAAAGCAGTGATAAACCTGCACTGCAATTAAGGAGTTTTTCTGAAAAAGAGGACAACAACCCAGCGGTGGGGAGAACGGAGGAAGGACAGTCCTTCCTTCCAGCATGGCTGGAAGACCACTCAAATCCTTACCTGAGCCTGCTGGGATTCAGCCTGCACTGTATTCAAAACGGCCAGTTTCTTATAGCTCATGCTATTCAAACCAGTCCAGAAGGACTGGAAGCACGTACTCCCAGCTTTCCCTTTAACGTTAATTTCAGTTGGATAAGAAAAACTAGGCTATCCTGTTTGGGGGTTTCTGTGTTTCTTCCAGGCTTAACTCCCTGACCCTGAACTCTGACCACAGTAACAGCTCTGTTCTCAGATAAGAAGTGTTTATTGAGCTATTATGAGAACATTTTTAGCAACTCCAAGGGAAAAAAAAAATTACAAACCCTGGGAGAACAACTTTTGATGTGATGGAGACAGACTAAACTAGAAAAAGTCAAATTACTCCAGAAAATTAAAATAGTTTCAAGAGTTCTTGTACAAGCATCTAATTTCTTACCTTCCCCTAAACACTTCTACTTTACTCCCAGTATTTCGTTTGTCTCTTTTTAAACATATACTTCAAGACCCAATCTTATTTGGAGAAGCTACAGTATCTTCTTATAACCAATGAATAAGGTGTTTGGTGAAACAGGCGCAGTAAAATCCTGCAGCGTCCTACACCTGAGACTGCTTGAAGACCTCTGCCATCCCCTCATATGCAGCACTCGGAAGACATTCCAGACAGAAGCACTCTCTTCACTATACATTAACATATATGCAATTAAATACACCAGAACAGCACGCAACTATCCAACACAAACCGTTGCTGGAGGTCTTTGCTTTGAGAAGCTAACAGACTTGATTTCTCCCCACCCAGATGAAAATCCAGCCCCACGCGTGGACAGCAGAGCAGCACAGGGAAACACCACACCACCTCCCCCACCAGCACTGCTGTGCCGCAGGGAATTTTTTGTTAGGTTGGGGGTTTTTTTTGTGGTTGGTAGTGGTGGTGCTGGTTTTTTTTTGTTTTGGGTTTTGTTGTTTAGGGTTTTTTTGGTTTGGTTTTTGGGGTATTTTTTTGCTGGGTTTTGTTTTTGTTTGGTTGTTTGGATTGAGGTTTTTTGGGGGGAGTAGGTTTTTTTGTTTGGGTTTTGGGGGATTCAGGTTAAAATGCAATCCTATGGATGGCTACACTGGAAAGGATACAGTTACTATGTTGTAGAGTTACGATTTTTCTTTGTTTTTTTTAAGCAGGTCTTCCGGTAAAAAAAAACAACATACCCTACGCATTTTCATCTACCACAGAGTGGATCTTTCTTTCTTCCATCCTGTCACAAATCATTTCACTGAGTCCACACTTCCTATCAAGACTCCCTTGTACAAACTGAAGCTTGTCAGACTGTATCCACATGAACGAGTCCAGCAGCACAGTAAGAAAGGGATGCATGGAGCAAAGCAGCCAGTGCTAAAGGAAAGAAAAACCCAATTCTGTGCTCATTTCAGGCAGGTTACTTGAGCCTGAACACTCACAAGCAGCTGGTGTGCATCTTCCAGTTAAATTCAATTTCAAATAAAAATCAAATGCATGCACTACCAGACCACTCCAGGATGCAAACCAAAGCCAACGGAACTATCAGAAGATGGACTAAAAAGCACAGTGCCCAGATAACCTACTACAGGCAGCCTCTGGCTACTTGACTAGCTTCAGACTTGATTTTCAGTTTTACTCTCAGGGAGGTCTGTCCATTGACCCTAGGCACATTTTTAAAGCTTTCTTCTCCTTCCCCAAGTTCAAGATGACCATCCTAATCCTGGGCAGCAGCACACACAAGCTGTGGGTGGCTCTGGATTTGCCCAGCTTGCTTTGCTGCAGTACCATGGCTGCTGCATCCCACCTCACATGCCAGCTGCTGCTAGTGAATACTGCAGGGGACCTGGAAAAGAAACCTGTCTTGAGACACCTACCAAGTATTGTTAAGTCTAGATAGGCTCCCTTTGAAGGAAACGAGGCTTCTTGGCTCCAAGTTCAAATCAAAGAGAACTGGGAAGTCTACACTTGCTTGGCTTATTAAACACTAAATTATATCAAGACTAAATTCTGTGCTTCTGAAGAAATTACGAACAAAGTAATGAAGTCACTGCATTTCAAATAAGTAAATTAATTGTTTATTCATTTAAATAAATGAAAATACATTTTCAAAAAGTAATGACAATAAACAGGAGGTGTTTCATAGTTTGCTCCCCCCTCCCAGTCAAGCTACTCTCTACAGAAACTGAATAGAGAACCACGCAGCCATTGCTTAGTGAAATGGAGCACCCCGGTAACGTCTTGCTAATGTTCACCTAACTGTAACCATGCTCTTTATACCAGATTCTTAGAATTACATCTCCATCCTTCTCCAAACAGTTCCAGGCAAATTCAAAAACATGACCGATCTGGCACACTGTAACAACCTTGAGAAGCACAGGCTGTTCCAGGCCTGACCGCTGTTAATAATTAACGACAAGTTGACATTTCCTCATGACAGAGTAAGGGGTGTGCGTAGCAGAGTAACTAGTTAGTAAGACCACTGCAGCGGAGCTGAAGAGAAATTGCTGCGCTACTCCCTTAATTCTTTGCAAAACAAAGAGCCTCTTTTCACTGCCCCAGGACTGTGATCACTGTGGTGCTGCTGTTGCAGTAAAATCCCCAACAGGCAAAGCCCAGCCAGGGTCAGCCACCTAATACCATAGTTACAATTTAACTCCAGAAAACTTGTTTTCCAGCTTCTTTCAAGCCTCCATGGGTGAGAACCGGTTCCAGCACACTCACACCCTTGCCGGACTGCAGTGGAGTATCAAGGGAGGCTTTCTAGAAGCTCAGCGATTTCCAGCAAATGCACAAGTTGAGCAGTAGAACTTCAGAAGTGTTTTATTTACATTGTACATCACTTTGAAAACGCCATGAGGATACTGTCAGTTTTCCCAGGTTAAAAAAACCTGTTCTTGGTGTATTAGGTGCCACCCAACTTTTCAATTTATTTAGCAAATACAAAGCTGAACTGGTTGCTCTCTCTTTCCCCCCCACAAGAAACCTTATTACTGGTAGTAGCAGCACCTCTGTGTTATTGTTTATTTTGGATATGTAGCTGAACAAGCTGTACTGATGTGAGCACTTTCATACCCATGAACTGTTCACCCTGAGGAATTCCCTTACTCCAGCTGTACGATTCATAACAACAGCACTGGCAACTGAGGCTTCATGCAATTTATAAAAGGAAAACATACCCACAGAAAGTGCAAAGTGTCAAGAGATAGAAGCCCAGGGAAACCTACCTCCTCTGCCACCTCAAAGCCAGCTCTGACCCACGGAAGGGAGGGACCAGAGCAAAGGAGGAAGCACTGAGGTGTTTTAAGTAACACATGCCAGATGAACTGTTTCCTTGCATAACCGTGGAAGCAATTCTGGACATGAACTGCACAGGCACACACACATTCCACCACAGAGGCCACGGAGATGCAGAAGCAGCTCTGATGCTGCTGCAATGAAGCCAACACCCAGGTCCTAGGGGTAGCAACCAGAAACCCAGAAGTTCAATGACAAAAGCAATTATTATGATCTTTAATTAAACCACATAAGATGTTTCAGAGCTCAGGAATTCTAGCCCACCATACACCAACAAAATTAAGCTGAGCTGACGGTAGCCTTTGCCTGATGTGAAACCTCAGTCCCACACAGATCAGTGGCGAAAGTTGAGGCTGGAAGGCCAGAGGTTGGTTCCAAATTTGGAGACAGTCTTAGTGAGAAGCAAATTGCAGTTTTAAGAATGCTACGAGGCCGACTTTAGATTTGTGCAACGTTTGAGGTATTTTTAATCAGGTATTTTAATTCACTACCAACATTGCAGTGATACCAGAAACTGAAAATATACGTTCATTCAAGCATGCTGCAAACCAGTCTCACTTACACTATTGTCTCAATACTTGGAAACAAAACTGACACCACACAAACGCAAACATCTTCTACATAAAATATCAGCACAGACTCCCATGACTCAACATCGTCATCTGTAGCAGTACTGAAGAACACAATCACTATATTCATATTTTCCACAAATATCAAAAGCTAAATCTTGTGATGCCAATATGACTGCAATCATCGTTAAAAAGGCAAACGGAACAATACTTCAAGCATGTACTTCTCTGCTGGGCAAGAAGCTGTTACGCAACTGAAAAGAAAGGACAAGCAGCTCCGTACTGGCCACCAGCCCTGAAAGGGAACACGCTCTCCAAACCAGAACGTGCCACCATCAACACAAACGGGGCAGTTCAACCAGCCAGGGCTTGGCCAGCCTAATCTCTTCTTTTAAAAGACTACTAACTCTTTTCGAACCTGAGAACAGCAGGCACATGGAAACAAAAAGTCCCTAACAGCAGTGATTAGGAGAGCCCACACCTTTGGGTTCTGCAGGACAGTACGGTGCTGAAGGATGTACTGAAGCTACTGCTACTGCCTGTCATTTCAATGCAGCAAGGAGGATCAAAGCGAGCAGAGAGGCAGGACATAAAGCCGCACTTTTTCCACTGCCGTAAGTATTTCCAAAAGATTTTGCCACCTTCCTTGAAATAGGAATAAAATTTGATAGAGGGGCTTAGCTCAAACTGCCTGCTGGTAAACCACCTGTTCACATGCCGGTTTCGAAAAACAAAACCACACACACACATCCCCCCAAAACCCAAAAAGACTTGCTAAACAAGTATGTATGTCATTTTTCCTTCTTATATCCAGCCATTTTATTTTTATTTCATTGCTTAATTATGCATTCTTAGTCTGCTGGGCTTTTGTTAGAATTGGAAGCGGACCAACCCAGCTAAGAAACTTTATTTAGAAGTTTCCTTTTAGAATAGCTCAATATCAAATGTAGCTCCTGTAAGAATATAAATCTAGACTGCTATTTTCCTCATTACTACTACACCTCCACAGAACGGCTGGCATGCCAGAACATCTGTACACCCACGAAGGGGTCTTACTTACATGAAGTTGATTCTTCATCAAGTCTTCTAAACTACTCAAGGTGGAGGAGCTTCACTAAAAATTATCTTCCTCCCTCTTATAATAAAAGATTTTCAGCTGGACAAAGCATGCATCAGTACAGCAATGCAAAATTACTGTTCTCCCCACAGAACTTGCACATTAAGTTTGCAACGGCACATACGTCGAGCTCACTAAGTCTGACATAATGCAAAAATATGCTCATCAGGGTCTATTGTACCAAGGGAGCAGAGTTCGGGAAGTGTTTAAAACTGTTTCCTAGACACTGAGAATTACCCAGCAGTAAGTAACATTTGAGTTAAAACTTGCCCCAAATACATGAAAAGCCTAATTACTCTTCCAACATGACCAACCAGAACTTCAATATGAAGCAGCTACTAAGTCATCAATTCAGCACACCTATTCATTCACAAATCATATCCAATTCCTTCTGCAACAAAAATATTGCTGAAAACATGAAGCTTAGATTTAAAACAAACAAAAAAAATCTAACTTAACTGTAAAAGAATTAAGACACAATCCAACACACTTCTCTTGATTTATCTTTGGTAAAGTTTTCAGGTCAGTCACTTCAGCTACACCCAGCAACAACTTCCAAACGTATACTGAGGTCTATACACACACAGAGATCTATATATAGTCACTGTGTGTATGTTTGAAAGGGTTTTGTATATATATATATATATACACACACACACACACACAGAGGATGAAAACTCCTCAAAGTCCAAATTTTTTTTCCAGAATACAAATTCCTTACTTAAAATTGTGGGTTTAATATTTTGCTTTTATATAACAGATTACTTTCTTTCATTGTAAGCAACAATATCATGAAAATTGCATTGGTTGCTTACTGCAAACAGCTGTATGCATTAGACACGGCATATACAGAGCAATGACTAAAGAACGGAGGGAAAATAGGTGTTTACCACTTCTTCCACATTTCTGAAGACGTGGAGGAAGCAGCATTTCCTACCGGCAAAGATCAGTGCATTAGAAACGCCTATTCTCTCACAAAAGGCTCAGCCTTTTGCCTCCTAACAAATCAATAATTGTAATAACCCGTATTATAATGTTTCCCAAAGCCACCAGGGCAAGAAATTTCTCACTCTCCCCTATGCAGAGAGCTTACTGATTTAATGACACAAAGAGGTACGCAAAAAGAAAGCCAAGATAACGTGCAGCATATGACCCCACTAGCTAGGGCATAACACTGATAAACATACATCAGTTTTTCCTCTTTTGCGTTCCCTTCCATATCTAATAATCTTTCCATTTGTAGCATAAACATTTAACATTCACTCTTGTTTTAATCTTTAAAACAAAAGCTTAGACATCTCTTCAACCAAGTTTTAAAAACATTTAGTCTCAAAGAGTACTTGTCACAACATTTCGTGAGAAAAACTCCCATGATGTCCTCTTGCAGGGCTCAGAGCTGACACAGCCCCAGGAAGCAGTCAGCCCTTAGTATCGTATCAAAGGCCATAAAGAAAAGGTATTAATAAAACTCTTCAGAATCTCATGAAACCAATCTGTTTCTATTAGGCTGAATACCAATCAATTTCTTGAATCACAAAATAAGTTGATGTTAATAGATAAGTAAAGAGGAGGCAAAGAGCATTTGTATTCTCTTAGGAACAAAGCCTCTTCCTCCCGAAGGGCTCCACAACTAAGATCCCCAAGGACCAGAACATCCATACTAAACAGATTTAAGCGCTGAAAATAAAGACCTTGTAAGGACCTCCTCTACCCCTACAAACAGTGTAAATCTTCAAAAACAAGCTGTGGAAAAAAAAATTCTCAACTAGAACACACAGACTGTAGACAAGCAAGCAACTCAAATAAATAAATAAATAAATAAAAACCACAGAATAATAGAAAAAGGTTGGAAGTACCAGATGACTGAAGTTTCTAGGAAAACACAGGAAGGAAGAGATTTACAGGGCAGTGACACACATTAACAGCTTCTTAGTCAAAAAAAGCAGAAAGACATCTTACCAGAAACAAATAAAAAGACTTCTGGAAGTTGTGCAAGTTCCACCAATTGTTGTGTACCAATACAGGCAAAGCCTGTACCATAGGGAAGAGGGAAAAAAATGAGTGCATTTTACTCAAACTAGTGGAATAAGGTCAAGGTTAACACACCATTTTTTGTAAACACTGACAAAGGACCAAAACAAAGTAGTATGTGGAAACATGAGAGAAGAAATGTGTTTCCGTATCCACATATGAAAAAGTAAGTAACTTTTACAGAAGTAAATTACTAAGGTTTCAGATAAAATTGTGCATATAGATAATTTTTACAAATACCTGATGCTAGTGGTTACTCTTACCTTCCAGAGGGAGCTCAAATCACCAGTAAAATCCCCAGTTTCTTTACTACAATTACGGTAACTTTTTATCAATCATCACTACTGAAGTTTGTTTTCTCTCAGCACTTGCATTTATACGACAGCCTTTTCATTTAGACCTTGAGCCTATGCCGGCTCCCTTCTGTAGGTAGGCACTTGTTTCAGTCTACACCAGCAGGATCGGGGAAAGGTTCAGATGTCAGTTCACATCCAAAGACCCTAGAGAGCTGGCCTGGAAGGATTTGGTCACACTAATAAAAGCAGCAAACATCTCTGCAATGAAGATACTCCAGCCCCACACAAAGCACAGCTGCACCAGTTAGCACCATCCCAGCTGAAGCTGTCCTGCTGGCAGCTTTTCCTCCCAGGGACCAGTTTTGCCATCACATTTTATGATGCTGCAAGGTGAGCATGAGGTGAGGAGACCCACTCCCATCTCACAGTTCGCCTTCTAACCCAAAGCCAAGTGAAACTGAACTCCTAAAGTAACCCAAAGCAAGTTTTACCCAGTACTGGACACCGCTTGCCGCAAGGCAAAAGCCAAGCTCCAGCTCTGTGATAAAAATCCCATCTCAGCCAGCAATTTAAGTTCCTGCCAGTCTCATGCCTTGGAAGTTAAGTGTCCCGCTCCCACAGAAAGAGCTGCAGGACAACAGGGTGTAGTAAGCAAAAGGAGCACAGCCTCCAGTGTGGGGAAGGGGCAGAAAGGCTCAGGTGGGTGGATTACAGAGCCGTTCCCCACAAGCCTGGAAAACAGCTGTGAGCACCTCCGACCTGCAGCAGCCCCCTCCTCTTTTAACAAGGATGATGTTAATGTGAGACCGCACAGGTATCAGGACCTGAGCTTTCTTGTACCTAAATTTTCCACCGCTTATTCTGAATGGGCAGTTACTGCAGTGCCGTACATATTTGGCAAGTAATGTTTATAGAAAGTGATTTTCATTTGACAATAGCTGACTTTTTAGATGAAAAGCATTACCCTTATTTCAATTGTACCATGCTTGAAAAAGCAGTAAAATAGCTTTCTAGACCTGTTAAGTTATTTTAGCAAGAATGGAAAGAATCACATGAGTATAAGACTACCGATTTTAAAAAGAGAGGGGTTTGATGGAAACGTCGCATAATACACAGTAATACTACTCCCTACATAAGAATCTGATTACTTTTTAACATTGAGATAGTTGCTGTAGCTTTGATCATACTAAAAACATATGAAAATATTTCTTATACCTGTTTTGTCTTTCAATATTTCACTGAGACTTATTTTATTGCTGCATTTTGGAACTTGACCTTAACATTTTTCTAGGCTTCATCCTGTTATTCCCAAACATTGTAGGGCACAATAAAGCTCAAGAAAAGGCCATACTTCCAAAAAGGAGTATTTTCTAATTTTTCCTGAAAACACAAGGTGAAAAAACGTTGTACAAAGAGTTCACATAACACTGAGACTATTAAATATGTGAAGTTTATAACATAGGAAGAGGTATTTTGAAATTAAACTGATTCCAAGACACTGAATAAAATAGAAAAAAAAATCAGAACTGCTTGAATTAACTTGCTTTAAAAACACTCTGGTTACTTGGCTCTTCTTCCATTTCCAAGAAAAATTTCTAAACTAGAGATTAACTCCATTTTCTCAGAAAGTTACACACTTTCAAAATTGAAGTGGAATATTGAGACACTATATGAAAAAAGTGACATAATGTAAAAAAAATACTACAAAACTGTACAAAGATTATCCCCAGACTGCATCTAAAAACCAAGACTCATAATAATTCACGCCATCGTGCCCAACATTCACTATATTGAAAACAAGACAACTGAAGAATTAAGGGGCAGGGGGTGGAGGGGGAAGACACGGGACACAGACGACCTACCCTGTAGGAAATACTACGCTAACAAATAAAGTCACAGCCTAAAACCCACTTTCAGAATTACATGTTGTTCCTCTGCTCATCCACCACACAAAAGTTAGTGCCTCCGAAGACAAGGACAGCTTCAATTTTCCTAGAAATCTGTAAAGGAAATAGAGGCTCTAAATTAAAATGGTCTATATAGGAGGGCAGGCAAAGCCAAGAACAGGTAACAGGATTTTCCAGGCTTTATGCTTCATTATAGGTTATTTCAGGTCAAATAGAGGGTGTTCACTGCCTACATAAGTCAGAAAAGCCAACCCATTGCTAATGCATTTCATAGCAGTAGGTATTGAAAGTTACTTAAATACAGTTAACGTCATCATTTAAGGTGCACTGCACACTCATCGGCCAGCTCTAACACACTCACTGCTCACCTTCACAAATGTCTTCGTATTTGGTTTCACGCACAACCCAGCCAGAGTTCTGAAACAGTTTCAGGTACCTAGAGATCCATCTCATACTTCACCCAAAGAATGAGCTTTTCTTCCAAGACCTGGATTGAAAGCACTACATTATTTTCCACTCCACCTCAGATTTGCAGAGGAGAGATCCGAAGAAAAATGTTATTGCAGTGACTTAGGAACTGAGACACTAGAGCTCAGCTCTCACTTCCCTTGTTTTCAAAGGCAAGAAATGTTAACAGTTAGACCAGCTGAAAATAAGTATTTGACCAGCTGTGAGTTTACATAACCCATGTACAGGAGCTCCATAGTTTCAACGAAGAAGTGCTGAAGATGTTTTCTTCATCAAATTGACCCTATGCCAAGACTTCTGAAGTTCTCCTCTAACTGCACTACAACATCATCAGGGAATTGAAGAAGCTCAGAAAACACAAGAAGGTACAAACAAGCTTTTTCAAAGTATGAAAGGTGGATACTATTTGACAAAATTCAAGCAAACACATAACTGAGGAGTGCGGCTATCACCACGAGGACACCCTGCTTCCAGGTTTCTTCTTCCCTTGATCAAGTATCACCAGTTGATTAAGAGACCTGCTCTACCCACCTCATACTTCTGTTAATTAGTAAAGCAGTGTACCTCAGCTGTAATGCTTCTGCAACGCAGTCAGCGAAGCTAAGGCTTGTCTAATGAAAAAAATTTAAAAAGCATAGAAGTTCTCTGCTTTTTTCCACAAAGTTCTGTGCAGAAAGCGATACTGCCTACTGTAACTATCCCGTACGTGCACAGCAGCCGTATGCCACAATGCCTCACAGACCTCACACTGCAACAGTGAAATTTAGCTCAACTAAAAGTTTTCCTTCTGTATTTAACATTCCTCTGAAATACATGTTCAGCCTCAAATGACAGTGCTGTTCCTGTTAGCAAGGCTTTTCTTCCCCCCTCCACACACACAAGAAAGCTAACTACAAAATTCTCATTTCAAAATGCACCGTTTTGTCAAAAGGATCTTTGTTGCTATAATCAGCATACTGGCAGAATGAGAACTACAAGAAAGAGAACACATACTGTTAAAAAGAAAGTTACTCTAAAAACAGGAAGAGCGCAATGCCTTAAAATAGTAGGGAGAGGTACATCCCTAAACACACAAGCTTGGAGCACAGCCTGACATTCCTACACATTTAGGTCGGGATTTTCATGAGAATTAAGCACAGTTAATTCTGTTCCACCAAGGAGCTGGTAAGCTAACACTGCCTCTAGAAGTGCTGCTCAGCCTCCCATCCCCTTTAACCATCGCACTCAATCCGACAGATGCTTTTTGAAAAACTGCCTCCAAAATAACATTTGTTTTGAAACAACTGCTATAAATTGAAGCAGACAAGAAAAGCAGCACACAGAAATTCTAGTATTCCTTATCAGTTGCGTCAACTTCTGTAAGCTGAGTTGAAAGCTCGCTCTTCCCCACACCCTGCCTTTGTCTCTGGCACCTTGTTATGCAGGAGCCGGTTCTCACCTCCCAGTTGCTCTAAGTAGCTGTTTGAAAGATAGGAGGGAGGAAACATGCAAACACAAAACCAAACCCTGAAACAAAGAAAAATCACAGGTACCAGCAGAGACACCAGGTGACGGGCAGCTTCCCGAGCAATTTTTTTAATGTAACTTCATTCCAGCTGATGGATTTTCTCCCAATTACAAGGCATCCTCAAACCCACAGAGCCACACACCACCGCAACGACCAGAATTCGAGCATTTAGCCAAACCTATCTACAAAAAAACAATTCACAAGCACAACTGATGCCTCACCCTGAGCAAGCAGTAGAATTCGCGCTACAACCGAAGTCCCCAGCAATAAGCACATTAAAATGAAAACTCTACCTAATTCCTGTTTTACATGATTATAAACATCATCTCACCGTGCGCTACCATAAATGGTTGGCGGCAGCAGATAAAGCAGTCACCGCTGTTATATCGCTATCAGTTTTCTCCCAGTAAGCCCATGTTAACACTCTGCTCTATTTATTTGCGATCTCACCACGCCACTTCGTAATACAGTCTTGACCTATTTTCCAGGTGCTTAATTAATCTTTGCTGGCTGCCACGCTTATTAGACAGTTATTGCGTGAATGTTAAAGTTAGCTGATAGAAACCTTTAGCAAATTTACTCTGTTACGGAATTATTGTTAAGTCCTCACAGCCCAGCCGAGCTTTTCTACTTTGTGTGAAATCAACCGGAGCATAAAGTTTTTTGCAAATGATGTAATGGGAGGTAATACTGGAGGGGGGGGGGGGGGGGGGGCATAACAATCAAAATATACACTGTTAGCAACAACTGCAGGTTTTACTTAATGTAATTGTCTCTCATGTTAATAACACGTTCTCTAACAGTTTAAAGATACTAAAGTAAGTGAAATAAACAAGGTTATATGTAAGCAAGAAGATGCAAAACCAGAGCGCCACATACTCTGTGGGAAGGCAAGCCAGGCAGCCTCCGAACAACTTACCGAGCTAACAAAAAAGGAAACCATCGCAGCTCTTGGCACTGACGTTTTAAGTCAGACGCAACAGTTAGCTACAAAAGTACAGCCTCAAAAGAAAGATATTTATATAGAATAACTACATCGCACTGACGATTGAAGGCTTACCGTAAATAAAAATAATTTCCAAAAATACATAAATCGCCGTTTCCTACAGCGTTGAAGGCACGCAAAAGCATCCGCCAGGTTTATGGCCGATAGCAAGCTGAACCGAGCAGCAAAACAAGCCCGCACCGTCCCTGCCGCACCGCGGACGCGGAGCCAACGGCGGTAACCCCGCTCGCCTCCCGCAGCGCCGGTTCTGGGAGCTGCCCAAAGCCCAGCGCGCCAGCCTCCTCCCGCTCCGCTACAGCCACACCGGCCCCCTGCACCACTCGCTGCCCCGCGGGCCTCTTCCCGGGCCGGGTCCCGCCGGGAGCAGGAACGGGAGGAGCCGCCGCCGCGCCCGGGCGCCACCAGCGGGACCCCCCGCGCGGCGCGGGGGAGGCGGCCGCCGCCCGGCGGCCCGGGCACACCGTGCAGGGGGGAGGCGGCGGCGCGCCCGGGAGGGGAGTACCCGCGGCCGGTAACGGGCGAGGAGGGCGGCCACGCCTCCCCCGCCGGGCGGCGGCGGCCTCGCCCGGCAACGGGGCCCCGCCGGCAGGCTGCGGCCGGGCGCTCCCCCGCGCTGGGGAAGGGCAAACTTCGGGGAGGCGGCGGGGCGGACGCTGCCGAGAGCGGCGAAAAGGGGAAGCGGGGCGCCGCCGGGCTCCGGCAAGGGCAGCGGCGCGCCCCACGCCGCCGGGGCCGGGCGGCGAGTCCGCCCCGGCCCCGAGCCCCGGAGCCCCCCGCGGGAAGAAGGCGAACGCCGGCGGCGCGGGCAGCGCCTCTCGGCACCCAGCTGGGACGGCCCCTCTCCTCTCCCTGCCGCTCACCTTCACGGATCGGGCCGCACTGGCGTCCGAGCTGGAGCTGCCGCCGCCGCCCTGGGCATGTCCGGGAGCTCCCCGGGGAAGCGCCGTTCCGGCCGGGCTCAGCCCCTCACCCCCGCCGCTCCTGCCGCCGCCGCCTCGGCCGCTGCCATCTTGTCGTGGCGGCTGGGAGGAAAGCGCCCCAGCTCAGCCCGCTCGGCAGCCCGGGCCTCCGCCTCATCTTCCCGGGGAGGGACCCAGCCCGCCCCCGGCCGCCGCCTGCTCCGCCTCCGCCTCCTCCCGCCTCCGCCGCTGCCCTGCCCGCGGCGGCCTAGCGGCGCCCACCACCGCCCATCGCCCCGGAGCGGCGGAACGAGGCCCCGCCAAAGCTCTGCGGAGGGGGCTCGCGGGCCGCGCCGCACCGAGGCCCCGCTCCGGCGTGCCCAGGCCCTGCGCCCGGCCTGCGGGGCCCAGCCTGCGGGGCCCTCCCGCCGCCCGGCCCGGCCCGGCGTCTCAGCGGCAGCGCCCCCGCCCGGCCCCGCCGCCCGCCGCAGCCGGGAGCCGCCCGCGCTGCCGCCCGCCGCTGCCCTCTCCCGAGCGCGGCCGGCCCCGGCCCGCCGAAGGAACAAGCACAGCTCCCCGCCGGCCGCGGCTCCCCGCGCTCGGCCGACGCTGGGTGCCGGGGTTGTGCTTAGCGCCTGGCGCTTCTCCGGCCCGGCCGGGCGGGTGCGAGGCCGTCGCCTCCCCGAGCGCGGACAACCGGAGCCGCCCCTACGGCGAACTCAGCTCTGCCTGCCCGGCCTGCCGCTGCCCGGGGAAGGCAGCCTCACCCTTCCCGAGGGCTCCCCGAGGAGCACCTGCAAACCGACAGCCTCCCCGTGACAGCAGTCCTGGCCACCCAACACCAAACGGCAAGCTCTTCCCCGTCTCCCTAGCTGCCAGCTCCCGTCACATTAACGGATACATAGCAGGCACGGAGGGGAAACGGGTGTTGGAGGAAAGACTTGACTCTCAGGGCCTGCAGCTGAGAAGATGACATGAGAAGGAACACATGGACCCCACGTTTGTTTAAACCACTGCTCCTGCTTGATGAGCTGAGGAGACTCCCCTACCCAGCCCTGAAAAATAACTGCGAAGCACCAACCTCCTAGATGTGGTGTGCCATCTTGCCCCGGCGAACGGTCCCTGCCACCATCAAACACACACCCTGCTCCCGAAGTAAAAGGACGGAGCAAACGTCACGACCATTTTGCATCCCACACTACAGTTCAGTGGTTTGCCTTGCTCAACTCTTGACAAAATAACAGCATCCACCCTCGGTAACAACGTGCCCCTAATACTATACATCACTTAAATATTAGTGGTTGGTTGTAGGACTGGTCAACTTCTGCAAATGGCATTCTTCACCCTAAATAGTATTCAGCTGATGTGGGGCGAAAAAGGAATTACTGTTTGCCTATAAAGTAGTTAGCCCCAAGATAAATGCTTGGCTACAGCCACAACTGGACATCACATGCTTCTCCACCTCTTGCCAAAAATAACCAAGAATTTATTTACTTCCACAACCACGTGTACTCTCCTATTTTCCTCTCGCTACTTGTCCCAGTGTTTTCAATGTGCCTCTGCTCGATTTTAACCTTTCTTTAGGTCTAATTCTTGTAATAAGGATAGTCAGGATGCAAAGTCAGAGTTTGAATTCCTTAATTGCAGAAGACAATGTTATTGTACGGAAGTACTAAAACCTAACATCGGAGTTACTACTGTAACACCACCAATACTCAGCCTTGTAAGTAATGAAACGTATAATTTAGGGGTGGGGAAAAATAGGTGGATGTCAATGTTAGTAAATTACATCTGTTAAGAGCCTCTCATCACATCTTTTGCTTACTAATTTTATAAATATTAATCAAGCTTCTTTTCACACATCTCCTAAAAAATAACATCCTACAGAATTATTCAGATACATACTTTATTAATATATAATCTATTTTAGAAGACTTTAAATGTTGATAAACAACCTTGTTGATTACTTAACTATACATAATCTCAAAAGACTTTACAACATAAAACATTAAGTATATGCTGATTCAACCTGTAAGCATATTTCATCTGCAGACATAAACTGGCATAAATTTGTCACCCCAAATTAAACACTTGTGATCAACTGGAAAAAAAAAATCTTCCTTCTCAGCTACTAACTACTCTGGACGTATTTTTTACAGCAGATTTTAAGGAACTATTTCTAGCAATCCTTTTATTTTTCACCATGCAACTTCTTATAGTTTGATAACCAAAACAATCCAAATATGGTTGTAAACTCGAATGATACTAATCCTCTAAAAATAGACAAAATTATGAATCCAATGCTCCACTGATACATTTGCACAATTTTCACCAACTTTCACAAATCAAATTTAATTTAGGTTTAGAAAAGAAGGGGGTGATTTTGGGGTGATTAACCTCTCATTATACTGGTGTCTCTGGATTTTTTAGTTGCTCACGTTTGCTAAAAAAGAGCCTCCCAAAACATCTCACCACTGTCGGTTTTGTCCTCATGTTCCAGTTTTTGCTAATTAGATTAAGCTAGACTTCCACTCAGCCTGCAATGGGAGTATCATCAGCGTGTAATCAAACTCTCAAATCTCTTCGAAACTCCTTCAGTTGCTTTTGTGGAATGTAGCATCTCCAAAGATCCATTATTTGTCCTTACTTGGGAGCTGTTTCAGTTAAAGGGTTCCTTGTGTTCAGTGCAAATTTCATCCTACTAAGGACGAAAGGGCCTAAATGGCTCGCAAGGGCCGACGAGTGCCTTCGTAAGCTGAAGCACTGAACCTCCTCTGTCACTCAACTACTTGTAAAGCTTACTTTGGCAACAGAAGGGTGTTTTAACTACCCACAACACATGGTAAGACATCATTAGATGCACCAGCAAGTTTTAAACACTCAGATGAACATTTCTATTAAGAGATTAAATACAACTGGTTCTGAGAAGCCCTCGCATAATTTTTTTTTTGTCTTCTGAAAAAAAGTAAATACTTCCTTGTCCTGATTTTCGCTTGGCAGGTACATTTGTGCTGGCAGGCGACTGAGGGGTTAATACAAAAACTCCTGTTACACCTGTAAGTAGTGAGGACTACTGATACCATTTGGAGGGGAGTGTTTTGTTTCAAAGTACTTAAGTAACTAAGTGGAAGGAGGCCCATGTCATTTAGATTCATTTATAAACTTCAGCTTTGAAACACACACCTCCATAGGCTCTTTGTTCCTCCTTGTTTCTATACCTTTGCAGAGGATAAGCAGTAGTTAGGTGTGAGTGCTCAAGAGTGGAAAGAAGAAACAGAAGTTACAAAAGAATGATGTAATCTATTATGCAGTAAAAAGACATGATCTGAAGACAAACACAGGCTAGAAGTTTTTGGCAGCTACCTACCAATGACATTTTGTGCTATTTTTGTTATCAAAATCCCAAGCCTAGACACGGACAGAAAACATTTTGGCTAGAGCCATTTGTTTTACTCATCAAACTGAAATGAGCTCTATCATCAAAACACCGTTTACAGCCA
This sequence comes from Falco punctatus, assembly GCF_963210335.1. Taxonomy (NCBI): domain Eukaryota; kingdom Metazoa; phylum Chordata; class Aves; order Falconiformes; family Falconidae; genus Falco; species Falco punctatus. The sequence continues at coordinate 26,472,700 of NC_137590.1, read as the reverse complement.
GTATAAGTTGTTTAGATCAGCTTATGAGATGTTTAGATCAGCTTATGAGTTGTTTAGATCAGCTGGACTCTCAATTCCTGAATGAACTTGAGTCCTGAACGAGGCTGTGCTATTAGAGCTTCTCAAAGGAGCAAAGCCACAAAGATAAGGACAGGAGAAGGCAAGACCATAGGGCTGTAATTCCATCTACCGGGCCCTTCGCTCAGTCACTAATAACATAGGATGCCACCGCCTGAAACAGCAAGCCACGCTCAAAGTTCATCGCTGTGAAACGGGAGAGAACTGGTCTCTTCCAGTTTTCTTGATCTGCACTCTACAAATCCAGTTAAATTCTCCCAGTGATAACTCCACTGCTGGCACGGAACTTCCCATTTAGCATATTCAACCCACCCAGCTAAAAAAGGGTTTTTTTCTTGGGTGAGTTGCATCAGCTCAGGAAAACACTCAATGAATGTCAGAACTAATGCAAAGAGGAAGGCAAGAGTTCTTCCTTGTCAGCTGGTAGGTATTGCTGCACAGACTTCAGCTGCATTTTCTGGGTAGCAATTATGAAACCCAAAGAACCCAGAAGCATGCTGGTTGGCAACGCGTTGTTGTGACCACTGAAGGTATCCAGGCTGTAGTTGCCTAACCTGAAGAGTATAAACAGCAAGTACAAATCAATGCAAGGAGGGTAGAATAGGGGAAGGTTCCACTTCAGCTTTTCTTTCTTTTTTTAAACTTTCAGGCCACAGTCTTTAGTCTTTCCCACAGTATTTAGCACTATCTGCTAAGCAGGGAATTAATTTTTGGTAGGGTTCAAATTATAGTATTACTTTACTGTTTTTCACATTGGCTGAGATATTTTATGCTTACAATATTTATCCTCCCAAAACAAGAGATAAGACTGGAACCAGTTAACTATTTTTTTATCCTCACAATTCCTTATCTAAAGTGTTTTTTTTAACAAATGTGTCACTGAAGTATGACTTGTGTTATGAGAAACAAGCATTCAATGTGACACATTTGGATTAAAACTTTCATGATCCAAATTCCTACTGAAACCTATAAAGGGATCACAGTTAAACTGATAAAACCCATGTTTTTAAAACATAAAAAAAAAAAATTTACACTTTCCACTGATTACCATCATATTCAGATAAACACAGTTCAAAGTTCCCCAGATCCCCTCCCCATAGATTTGTTTGCTAGGCATATCCAAAATCCAACCTTCTGTTGCTGGGCGTAAATGGAAAATTACTTTCAAATTTAAAGCAAACATACACTTTGCTCTTTTTGCAACAACAGGAAGGTTGGTTGAGAAGCACTGTATTTCTTCAATTAAAAAACTTCAAATTAAATTCCTTTATGCATTTTACATTAAGTCATTTGTAAAAAATAAGCACTGATACTCAAACTCAAATTTCAGCTCTTATTTCCACTTTATTTTTTTGCATCAAAATACTACTTTCTTTATTAAACCAGCTTTAATACATGACTAAAAAAACCCAAAAAAAAGCCGAGGTGAGGGGAGACATTTTGTTTATTGCTTGCTGTTTAACTTGCAAGTTAAACAGCCTGGCTGTTAAACAGCTGTAGATTTAAAAGCTACAAAGGCCAGAAGACACCTTCTGTGGGGGTCATGGTGGTTTCTGGGGCTTTGTGCAAGGGTTATGCTCTTGCTGATGTTCATTTCATGAAGACATCATCGTTCCTTGTGGGTCTCCTAAGGTATGCATGAGGAGCGATCCACTTCTGTGATTCTTCCTGAGAGGAAAACCAGACTGAAAACATTCTGCTGCTTGCCCGTCTTTCTGCTTGTTTCATCCTTAGCCCTCAAAATCCAGTTCTAAGGAACTTCAGACACCATCCTGACATTGCTATTTCAAATTCAACCAAGTGTTAATGGTAACTCTTGGGAAATTAACTTGTGTACAAAAAAGATAATAACAGGGTGACTAAAATGGCAAGTCTTAGGAAATGTAGAAGGAATCTTAAAAGTCTTTTTGGTTATCATGTAGATAAAAGCTGGCTGACTTGAGATGAACTGCCTGTCTTTGCTTTGTAACAGATGCTTTCCTTAAGAAAAACAATGAATAACTGATTTTGCGCAAGGACTTACAGCTTTCAAAAATCCTGGAAGTGTTCACTGAAGAAAAAAACACCATTGAAGAATTCTTAGGTTATGTTTTTTTATTGAAAAATTAAAACAAACTGCAGGAAACCTCTGATGTTTCCTCCGATGCAACCCAATAGAAGCGGGCGGATTTGAAGAGTTGGTGCCGAGAACCTGCCATACATACAAGATGAATACTAGCATCCACTGACGGTTGGACCACATCTTCTGGTTTATTTCACCCAAAAATAATGAAGTTTGCTTATTCCACAGTTTCTCTGCAATGCAACCAAAGCACAGTAAATTAGGGTTCCCAAGAGGATCTCTTCAGGAATGCACCCCTCATCCAAACTGAAACACTAATCCCCTTATATTTCACATCACAGAAAGGCAGTATGACTACAGTATGGAAGAGGGACATTTATGTATCAAGCAGCAGAAAAAACATAGAAGTGGAAAAATATCAAAGCTTTATCTTGAAATTATATAAATAACTACTGCTTCAATTTAAGATTCACAGAATTTTTTTTTCTTTTTCCAATAACTGTTTGTTTTGTTTTTAACCTCATTGTTCTTTTCAGTGCCACAGTTGTTGAAACAACCAACTGGGACAACTATATTTTAAAAAAATGGTACCCTACCAATTGTCACGGATTATTTTGTTCAGGGATACTGAGAAGTGCTTATTTCTCTGCTTCTGCTCATAGTACATCAACAGGTGTGGATCTGACAGATGCTTCATCACTGTGTCTTAAACTATGCTAAGTTCTTGTTCATATTTACAGAGGACCATAAAGAGTTAGCATAATGCAATATTCTACAGGGTAGTTTAAATGTCTTTACTGGATCGTGTAAATGATAATGTATCATGGTATTGTATTTTTCAGACTATATTTTCATTTTCAGTATGTTTTTCCTCTTTGTAAAAGCCACAGAAGTAGATCATCCCCCATGCATACACCATAGGAGATCCACAAGGAAAGGTTTTATCTTTATGAAATGCGTCATGATAATGTACATTTGTAGTTGGACACTGTAAATTTTCTTGCAAGAGTCTTTCTAAGTAGCTATTTTCAGGTAGTTATTAGCCGTTGTGGTGTCTGAGTGTCCTTCACATAGGTATACGTAATATTCACATTTTTCTTCTCTCCAGCAGAAAAATAATTGAGTGATTGTTGGGAATAACAAATGTTAAATGTGTGTAAAAGTCCAGCATATTTCTATTTTTGAGGCACTTAGTAAAGACCAATGTAATAATACTACACAACAAAACCATGAGAACCTGATCTAATCTGAGAAATATAACATACAATCAATTAAAAATAAGAATTCTAACACACAATCACACTGACAGATATATTAAAAAAAAAAAGGAAATGCATCTTTAAAGTTGCTGGCACTAAAAGCTATACTTAATTTTGGAGCCAAGTACTAAAAATAATCCATTACCAAATTAATTATATTAAAAAATGAAAAAATGCATTTTTATTTTAAAAGTTAAAAATACATTGAAACACTTCTTCCTTTTTCTGTGGAAGAGAAAAATTACTTTTTAAAATAAAAAACTTATTTCAAACTAAAATTCCAATGATACAGTTCGAATTTGTAAAATGTTTAATACCTTAAGTACTTTTTACTGGGGGTTTTGGTTGTTTTTTTTTACTGGTTTTTACTGTTTTTTTTAAAATAAACATCATTTCTGCACCCTACATTTGAGAATATTCATAGGGTACCATCCACTAATATTACCCACCATTTCATTTTTATGGTTGAGTGATCGCTTCTTTTTTTAGTGACTGATACATTGCAAGATCAAGGGTTGCAGACAGATGAACACCACAAATGTTCCAGCTGACCTCACTTTCCAAAATGCATCATTCCTACAAATACACGTCACCAAACATAAGTGGGCAGTCAAATCACAGAATTAAAACATAATCCTGCATTACTCAAGTGAGTAGTTGCTTATTAGCATGTCTACTGACCCCAGGAAAACTATTTACTTGAATATAAAGATTTCTGTGGTTGTGCTTTTGGGACATACTCCAAAGCCTTTTAAAGTAAATAATCTGACTAACCAACTTCAGTTTAGGCTAATATTTTATCACAGCAAAGAGAAGTTGTTTTATCTTAATTGAGAATATATCACTCTCCCCCACAAACCACAGCAGACAAGAGTGAAGCCTAGTTTTGCTCTGGCAGGCACTGAATCACATCCAAGCCTATTTTAGAATTCAATGGAAGAAGACCTCGTTACCTGGGTCCCTCCAACCTCACCACGAACACACCCAAGGCCTGGGACTGAGCCAAGCCTTTGCTATCGGCAGCTGGAGTCCGACCACGTTAAAAACAGAAACCAAACAAAAAAAAAAACCCTTTTGTTACACTGGTGTAAGGTACAAATCTGCCCGTGGCAGAAATCATGCCTGGGAAGCAGTTTTACCCGAGTCAATTTGCAGATGGCTTGCAAATGTTCACCTACACCCTCCCTAAACAGTTTAATACATCAGGAACTTATCCGTATCTTTTCCTACTTTTTAAAAGCAGGTATCTTAAAAGTCTTCCTTATTTTCCCTCCATGAGACATCATTAATGAAATGTCAGTTAAAAATATGTTCTAAAGATTTAAATTACCACATTAGAGACTCTTCTCCTAGAATGAACAACAGAAAAGGCATGTTTTAATTAGATGAGTTCTGAAACCAGATCAAACCATTGCAAGGAAAAATCCATTTCCTTTTTTAGCAAAGAACATATTTTCCTATAAATGTGTTTATTCTGAGATACACATGTTCTAATGACATTTTTCCAAATGTTAAAAAACTTGTGCTTATTTTTTTCTTATTTTTCTGTTCCAAACCAGTAACAGTAGAAATCTCTTCCAAAGGAAAACGTGATGTTCAGCAGTAGTTTAATGAATTGTTTTGACCCAGTGAAATACACCATGTCCACTCCTAGTAATGAGACACTTGGCAGAAAGTATCACATCACAAGAACAATAGCAGCAGACCGCCGTTATGGTCCACAAAATACTGTAACCTCTGAGCAATCTCTCTTCAAACAATGGGGGGGAAGATAAGGTAACATTTCTACTTAGCTAACTGCATGTGCAGCAGTGGCAGTGCCTCAGCCTGTAACGTTTAAAAATTATAAGAATTTTCATCATAGGAAAAGGTTTATAAATATTTTCATTTGCCTTTTTTTTAACATATTGTTGTTAGCAAGACTTAAAGTTCATCTTGTTTTCTGACTTAGATTACAAAGACTTTTGAGTAAATAGCAAATGTTTTAGTGTAAAATACACTAAAATATCATCAATAGCATCAGTTTTTTCAAGAGGACACGTCTATCCATGTAACATTTTAATTAGATTTAGCAGGAAGGCAGACAGGATATCAGTTGGTTTTTTCTGGCTTTATCATCCTTTGATATAATTACCACTCTGTTATTGGAACAGAAAGCACAACCCCTATACATATATGATCTCATGTTTAAAAGAAGATGAAAGAGCAGAAGTGAAAAAGAAAATGGCAAATCTGTACTATAAATAAAGATATGGTCATAGACATCATGTCATCCTCAACACTGAAATGAGCAGCAATGAGATACAACAGGTGAGAAAATGAAGGGACAGAGACTGCAAAGCATCAAACGTTATTGCTGTCCCAGGAAGACTGAGTCTTGCTAGATCATGATGAGATTTTACTGAATGTATACGTGCAGAAGTTTTAATGTTATCTTCAAAGCTTTGCAACAACCTTGCTGTAGCTTTTCTTGGAGGGATTGCATGTAATGGAAGAATTGTCATCAGGACACAGAGGCACAAGACAAGGCCCACAGCATCAGTCTTGGATGCTATTTAAAATAAACTTTTTATTTTTTTTTATAGAAAATTAGAGATCCTTCTACAAATATGTTATTTTCACCAACATTGTACTTGTGACTTCAAAAACACAGTTTCTACAGTTCTAACGTGTACACCAAAAACTCAAGACCATTCTCAGATCATGGTTTTTTTTAAATACAAACTGCATCTGTCAGAGTAAGATAATGAACTGGCATATGTCACATAAATAGTATATCTGCCAGGGATTAAAGCACTTCCATTCATACATGTTGTGCCATATTTTCCAAAGGAAAAGATGTACAGCTATTCTAGACAAATACAATTTAATAACTGTAAATTAATTTCTCCTTTTCCTACTTCAATGACAAAAAGCACCTTTGTAGACTTAATTATTTTTCTACATGCATTTTATGAAATAACTAAAAAATATAAATCTGAGAGTAGCCTAGTCTTTTAATTAATAATATGCTTTGTTACTCAGTTGAATTTATTATTCAATTTTATAAATGTTAAACACTGTAATCTATAATTCTTCTGGATAATATCTCAAAATGTGTTAAAAGTGCACCCTGTGAGGAAATATATCACCTATCACTCACGATTCACAAAAATACCTAAAAGCAGCTCAAGGTCACAGCTAAAAGGGCAAGTGTTAGGGTACAACCAAAATACCCCAACATTAAGGCATCAAAAAGAGTAGAAAAAAGCCCTTCTTAATCAACAACCATGCGTTTTTCAATGAACCTGTCTACAATGTAAAAGCAACACCATTTAGTTCATTGAATGTGTTTTAAGGTATTCATTTTTGAGCCATAAGTACTTAGTGTATGTAACCGTGTACAGCCAGTTTTATGTCTGGTTTTATTCACTCATCATTTATACTTAAGCAGAAATTACAAAACAGGGAAAGGACACACGCAAATCTTGGGAAGCAGCACCCCAGACTGTGGAAGTAAGAGTCATTACTTGGAGAGAAATCCTGAGGGTTTCCACATGACAGAGGTCCCAGGCGGACAGAAGGTCAGTGTTCAGCACAGTCTCCATGGCAACAGTGGTGGGCATCGCACACAGGGTACCACATCCAAAACACGCAAAAAAGCAGTCTTGTCGTTAGTTTTGTTCTCCTCCCTATACCTCATAGAGTTTCCTTTTATACCGAGTTCTCCTCTTTGTAGTTGTTAATCACGCAATATGATTATTATCACCACCAGCACTATTACCCATTAAAGACAGGAACAGGCCAGAGGGGATTAGCAGCATCAGGGCTGGGCATAAACTTTCTAACAATCTGACTGTAGAAAGGAAGCTAATGGACAGTTATGCAAAACACAAGCAACACTGGCTAAATGAATTCCTGGGGCAAATCCATTATGGTCAGTAAAATTATTTCTAGGATGAATGCGGCTCCGGATGCTTATTGATTACTGAAGAAAATTTGCAGACTGAATATTTTATTCATCAAGTTTCTTACGTATACAGCTATTAAGGTCAATGCTGGAATAATAGTAAAAGTTCCATTTTCATTCAAATATTTCCTGGTGCTTTGTGTGTTACAACTACTACATAAAACTCAATCAAAATCACATAATGCTTAAATTACTAATTAACAGAGTTAGTGGAAACACACAGAATATTAGCATTAATTTTAACAGATGTAGAGACAGTAATATTAGCAGAGTAGCCCAAATTATGGACCAGAATTTCATGGGCAGGAATCACCTCATTTATAAAACAAAACAACAGCTTCTGAATTAAATTTACAGAGCTTGCTGTCCAAGTATCAGACAAGAGACAACAGATGGATTCAAAGAGAAAAAAGGGGTATACAAGGAAAAAGGAGACAATGTTGGCCAGCACTATAGGCAAAGTCATATCAATGCACCAGCTGCCCGCCGGCCTCAGGAGTCCTTATTTCCTGAAGGAAGAAAGTTTGCCAGTGCTACTGTTATTCATTATTGTCAGACTGCCAACATTTTCCCTTTCCTTAGAGACAAAAATCTGTATACCATGCAAAGCCCAAGAAATACAATACTGGTCTCATGGAAATCTTCAAAAAGTACATCACTGATGTGGATGGGATCAAGATTTTACTCTAATTTTTTCCCATTTCTTCAAGTGTTGATTACACATGTATCAACAAACCCTCAAAAGCCAGTACTTGGGAGATGACATTTACTGAGAAAGTATGTTAAAAAATAAAAACAAAAAACAACCCCCAAACCACAAAACCTCTGAAGTGGAGCGTTAGTGTGGTTCTATTCATCATTACATGCCATAAAGACAAGGAAGTCAGCTTTTATAACCTGGCATGACAACAGCCATTTACTGTTGAATTCAAAAGCGGTGTAAATAGTTTTGTTTTAACACATGAAATGTGACTATCAGTCATCAGACATCCTTTACCATTTGAATGCATTTCTTTAGCAGATGCAAATTCATTTCTTATACTAGAAACTAATAACTATTTCGCAGCAGGGTATGAGTAGCTCTTCATTCATTTTTTATTAAATAGTTGTATCTATTACATGTGTGAAAGATTGCTTTAGCTGTTTATATGAGGCTTTTAAGCCAGAATAGCATTCCACTCAGCAGATGATACTGAAAAGCACTAGTTTAATTCAATAATTACTTCTTAAACATCCTCATGTTTCAATTCCAAGCTCAAAATATGATCCTTATTAAAAAAAACACTACAAAATTGCCTAGTTACCTAGCTCTTTAACAGTACACTTCTTAGTATAAGGCACTTAAAAATAATTTAATCACTGTCTGTAGCCTTTGCACTAAGTCATGCTTAAAAATGAGCTGGTTAACTCATGTCCCTTAACTGATTTGGTTTACATACCTAAGAAAAAAAAACAGCTCCTAGCTGTATTTCTGCCCAGTGATGGAGTATCTTGACTGCAGCAACCTGGTTGTTTATCCTTTCCCCCTTTCACCTCAGTAAGCGTATCTTTCAACAGCAGTCTCAGAAATGCCTTCAGGTCTATCAGACTCGATTCTGTCAGTTCTAGCACCATTTGTGTTTACATTATTTGCAATGATTTTACACTGCCTTTTGCACATTATTACCCTCACTAAGGACTGTGGAATCAAACTTACTAAAACATCTTTGGTAAAGCTTCCTTCTGAATAATACTTTTCTTTTAGTTTCTTTCCAGAGTATAATTTTTAAAGCTTGATGTTTATTAGACAATAACGAAGCTGGGAGGCTTCCAAAGTGATTTATTTTTGAGATGTCTTTCTAACCTTTTAATTTAAATCTTAATTTGGAATTAGTTTAACATAGGAAAGTGAAATCTATTTTTCACTCTAATCCTAAATCAATATTAGCTCAGAGAATTCTTTTATCTGAGCAAGAGATCATATATTTTACCATTAAAAGTAATCTGTGGCAGGGAATATATCTAATGCTGCTTAAAAATACTTAATTTCAGTCCACAGCAATCTCACAGCTTCTAATTTCCACAAATCACAATGAGAAGTCCACTTTTTCTTCCCCCCTCCAGACACCTTAAAATAATTTTGTCTCTGTATACTGGTCTTGCTTAGTTGATGCTAATGGGTACCTACAAATGATGTAGTTAACACATCTAAAATTTTTCTTTCACATCTGTAGAAAGATTCTTCTACCTGAGACACATCAAGACAGCCCTCAGAAGTAATTGAGCTGAAATACATTAGAAGAAAAACATGATTTAAATGCAACAGTTTGATTACATTGCAACACGTTGATGTTATTTATTACAAATATCTACAAAATCACTACACTCCCATGAATCCTTCCAATTTAGTCTTTCTTAGTAGAAAATCAGGTTTAATCAGTACTTCCCAGAAAAGAATGGTAAATATTGCAAATCTTGCTGAACCTAATCTAGGTACTAATGAAAATACAAACTTTCCAAATATTTTATTTCATATGAGAACCTTCAAAATATAAACCCATCTCTGGCATAGGGAATGACTGTGCAAGTATTGCAAATTGTGTGGGTTGGTTTACGGGTTTGTTTTAGAAAAATAAAACTAAATACATAAATAAGGCTGTTTCCCATTGTCTCTTCAATAGATAGTCACTCTCCTATTACTAAAGTATTGTAAAAGCTCTTGAAATAAGTTTCTCATGAGGCCAACTGGTATACCCCATCCCACAGCAGGCAGTGCTAATGGACAATGCCTCAGTGTACCAGTTTCTGACCAAGCAGTGACTTGGGAAATACGTGGTTGCTGCCAATCATATATCCATCACATTACTCAATTATCTGAAATGCTTCTTAGCAGGCTGGGAATGACACCAACCAACAATGTGGGGAGCTGCTCCCCTCGCTCATCTAGAAGACAGACAGAAAGGGAAGATTTTCAGCCCCTAGAGCTTAAGTTCATCTTTCTCTTCCTCGCATCAATGGAGGGTAGTAATTGTACCATTTTGCCAAAGACTTTTCAGTGTTTTTCAAAATATCCCCTTCAGCCATGGAATGAAAGGTATACAGTGACAGATTTTGCAGTCACCTGCAGAATTTCCTTTCAGTGATACGGTTTCAGTGTAGAGCTAAACCACCCACAGAAGCATCCACAGTAGCTGTGGTGTTGCTTTATGCCCCTGATGGTGCAGCAACATGGCAGGACTGGAAATTAGCCAAGGAATGAAAGAGAAACAAATGAAAAACTGTGCCCTTTCTTTCCCCATCAGAAACCTTTATAGTGAATTCTCTTTCCATTTAGGGGAGATCATAGTGCTCTGTAGCACTCTGTCAGAATGTACAAAATCAGCTGTACTATCAGCAAAGTTTTGATTTTCTTTGAATGAGACGATATTAAACTGTAGTTAGCTCAGCCAACACTATAAATTAAATAACATTTAAGAATTTTTTATCCTATATTAAGAACACACTTCTGGGCTGCACGATTATTTTTCCATTTCCAGAGCTCTCCCTCCCACACACCGAAAGGTTAAGACCCTTCCCTTTCTCCTTGCGTGCTGTAATTCTGATCAGCTCTGGGAACTGAGGTTTCTACAGCACAGCTTTGTGCCACTGCCACCACAGCCCCTACACAGAAGTGTGCCAGGGCACGCGCTGTGCTCCAAGCCCACGTAGCTGCTGGAATGGTCCCCAAGGGGGTTGTCAGACAGAAGCAAAGTGGAATAGTTCTCATCTTTCACAGACACCAGCCTGGCTCCTGCTTTAGCTTTAGGAATGGGAAGGCTGTAAAGGTAACCATTTAATCATCTGCGTTTCGCACTTTTCCAACTAGCGTTCTAGTTTGCCTTTTTTCTGCAGGCTTTGGAAACAACTGCAATATTCAACTGATCCTCTATTAAAGGGCATTGTATTCTCAGAGTTAAATTGCTATTATAATTAAGTTTTATTTTGGTTTGGTCTGGGGACATGACAGCAGCTAACCCAATTTGCTTTTATAGATCATATTAGATGAATCATACATGAAGATGATGGGTTTCCTAGGTCATTCAAGGTGAAACAGAATTTCAGACGTAATACCTTCTTATAGAAGAAACAATGCTTAGATAACTATTGAACAAATAGTTGCAATAAATTCTAACAAATTGCACTGCAGGAGTAGCAAAAACAGAGACACTGTTCTTCCTGATTTACTGCTACATGTATCAAATCAAATATGAAGACTTGCCCTAATATGTAAAAAGCATTGTGTAAGGCTACAAAATCCCAGTGCTGATGAAATTCTGATTACCACCCACAGAAACGCCCAATTCCTCCCATGTCTTTCTGCGTACCCCTCTCACCCAGCTGGCTGAACCATCTCGCTATAGTCCTGAAGTGTTTGTTCTCTGCTTCTTGGGGAGGGTGGGGGTGTGTGTGTAAGAATTTTTATTTTTCATCTGGTTTTGCCTTTCTTATTTCTGAAGAACGGCATATTCTTTAGTTAAACTAAAAAGTTTAAGATTGAGTGTAAGATAAAGAACACTAATTAGTGAAACTACTTCAATATATGTACTTCAAAATTTTCAAGTTTACACTATACATTATTAAAAAAAATCTAGAGCAGATCAACTGGCTGAGTTATTTTGGAGAAATAAAATCACAGCTTTGCAATGTAATGTGAAAGAAGAAGAAATTAAAGGTTGACCAATAATATCAACAACATATGCATTTTATGAAGAGCAGACTGCAGGAACCATCTCATCTCCATGAATAAGCATTTACTCATCCTCGTTAGCAGATATATATGCCTACTTGTCCTGTAATTTAACATTGAAGGCCAAATTAAAAAGATGTAATACGCAATTTGCTGAACAAAACAGAAGCTACCCATTTGAAAGGTTTATTATTAAAAAGACTCTCAAGAGAATGCCAACACTGATTTGAATTGACTCCAGGTGTTACTCTGCTTATTATTTGGAAGGTTGTAAGTTACTTCAGTAGCACTTTGACACAAAAAAGGTATGAAGCAAAATTGAAATCAAAGTAATAAACTTTGACAGAAAGAAGACATTAATGGGAGCAACCAATGACAAAATAAACTGTAGATCTAAGCAACGGCTAATCAAACCTAAGAGGATTTACCTAATTAATCCTGTGTTGCACAGCTATCCAGATTGCTTTTCCGTCCAATCCATATTGTAACTACTCATTACTTACTCTTAGCTTTCTAGAAACAAGTGACAGATCACATAACAAGCTAAACAGTATTACTTATTTTTGAACTGGTTTGCTGTACTGCTGTGCAAGCAACTGGCTAATGCCCTGCAAAAACAGTTCCAAAGCTCCAAACAGTTTGGAACTAATTTCTTTTTTAAATCACAAGCCAAATGGTTACAGTAAACATTACTTCCTTGGACAGTAGCATTTAACTTTAAAAAGGAACCTCTTTTTAAAAAGAAATTGTGAAAAAAGAACTTCATGTCTGCATACTCCGTGTTTGGTTTTGAGTTCATGAAAGAAAACGTAAAGGCTAACACAAAGTGTATTGTCAAAGAAACCCAAATGGTTACAGTTTAAAGGCTGCTCTAATTGATAAATTTAAAGCATCTGACAAAGAAGCTTCAGAATGTGGCAGGTGTGTGTCATGTATAGTTTTACTGTCTAAGTAAAGCAAACATATGAAGAGATTAAAAAAATAGATTAAGTGTTTTATAAACTACTGCTAGCCTACACTAGCCAGCTGAAGGCTTTAAATAATTTAATCCCTTCAGCAACTGCCAGTCCCAACTGCAATAGTGAAACAAGGTCTGAATTCAGTTTGAAACCCAACAGGTGCAGTCTAATACTGCTCCCTTAATTCAGCTACTGATCTATGTTTATGCTTGTAGAGGACAGCATATTCTTAAATTCACCATGGCATTAATTAAATTAGTCTAAGTGCCTCTTGTTTTATCCCATCTTCTACTATCAAATTTACCTCAGACAGTACTCTGTTTCTTTCCCCTCCCCTCTAGAAATGCTTTTCGTGCCAGATGGAAGACAAAGAGTTCTCAAAAAGCTTTCAAAGTAGATTTTTCTTTATATATAACTTATATAAGAATGCATAATAAACCAGGGAAATGGAACAATATAAAACACTTAATACTGGTTTTATTAGCTTGAATTTCAGTATTTGGAAGTGGAAGGAGATATAGAAAGTTAATGCCAAGCAAAGTCTCTAATGGCATATCACCACTTGTACTTGGTCTTTTCTTTGGATAATCCAGGCAATTTAAATTGCACCTGATACAAATAAGCTATTTCTCATTTTTATATGCTAATCATTTCACCAGCATTTGCTAGTAGCACAGACTAGTGCATATTGAAATAATAATTCACCAGAAAAAAAGTCAAAGTGAAAAAGCAGCAAAGCTTCTACCAACAGTAACAGGGGTGGGGTCTTTCCTCCCTTCTCTTTCAAGGCAGGGACAGTTTAACAAAGCACAGGGAAATGCTCTTTAGTATCCTACTCTCCACAGAAGTTTAAAGGCCAACCTATATTTTTCTCCAGCCACCAGAAAAAAGAAAAGGAAACTTCCTACCACCTTACTCAGCTGAAAGATGAGACAATTCAAGGCATGACTTCCTCTCCTTGTCTTGCAGCCTGGGGCATGCTCATACTTGGGATGTATATGGAAAGTTTTCTCTCTCAAGCAGTTATGCTTTATGTGTGGCATATGCAAATCAGATGATAGCTTTACCTTTTGATGCTTTAAAATTTTTGCATGCTAAAGCAGTAAGGTCCTGGAGTAATGAAGCCAGCTCAGATAGCACATCATAATTCAATGCCATTTGCTCAATCAATCCTATAATATGACACACAAGTGACATGCAGGCTTATGAAAATGGTAACAGATTAGATGTACAGTAAAACAAAGTATTTTCTTAAATCCCAATCCTATCTAAAAAATGCAAAGATTTTCATCCTTACAAAAGTCTTGTGCTACAACAAAAAGTGAACTCTGATGCACCAGCACAGATTTGAATTACCAATAATTCTATCAGCACACGGATGAACAATACTCTCAAGTATATTTAACGCATCTTTGAAATCAGATAGAACACAATTATTTCCACAGTTTTGTATACATGGAATGCAACTTTTAATTATTAACCAACAACTATTCTTTTATGTGAATTAATACAGGCACCATCCATTCTCTATTTTAAAACTGAATGTATTGAACATTTTTGTTTCATAATTAATGTGTTGTAATACAATTTTATTAACATTTACACTGTGTTCTCTGATCACACTTGTACTTCAAAGCACTAAATTAATGATTTTTTGGAGCACAGAGCAATCCAGAGTGAATTCAGAGCTAGCGATATGGCTCTACCACTTAGTGTATACGAACCTGGAATTTATAATTCAGGTTCCAAACCATCTACTCCAGGATTATGACTTTTGAAAGAAGGAAAAGTCAGGAAGGGGAAAAGTTTACAAAAGACAGATTGTAGGATGGCTCAGTCAGTGATAAAATTCTATTAACAAAGCCTTGTTTTAATTCAGAAATCCATATATATATAGTAATTTACAATATTTAGGGTATACAACTTTATTCCTGTACAAAATGTATTCATATGAACAATTTTTAGTCACATGAATAATCATTGCCTAAGACATCCCAGCGTAATCTTCTGAGATTAAGAGTCTGCAGAATCAGACCTTTGTTAAGTATTTAATAAACATGATGCTAATTGATGCTCAAAAAACAAACAAACAAAAAAATCACCCAAAACCTATGGCATTGCAGTGGCAAAATACTATACTACTTCATGGAGTTTTAGGGAAAAAGTAGTGCTTTTATGAAGACACTCCCAGAGATAGCTGCTAGGAGATGTGAAAGCTACCACGATACAGACCTAGAAACTAAAGCAGTTAGCCAGGCATCCACAAGATCTCAAAATAATATAAAGAGTGGCTTAGCTTAAATGCCAGTCTTTGTGTTTTTTAAAGTTCACTTCTTTGTTCTCTTTTTAAAACAGTTGCTCAAAAAAAACCCCAGTTAAACTAAACTTATAATGTATTTTTCAAGAACAGCAAGAATTAGGGGGGGAGGAAATACCCAAAACAACAGCTGCTGTGAAACTTAGAAGACACTCCTAAAACTTGCCTCGTTTGATCAGAAGGCACCGCAGCCTTTCCCTTCTATGTCTTGTACAGATTTAAATGGGGGATAGAGTTATCTTGGTCCTCTGGCTCATCCCCTTTCTGGCAACATTTGTCCCAAGGTGTGCACACACAGCAGGAGAAATGAATATACTTTTTTTTGCCTATTTGTTGTGTGAAAGGTACACGATGCTTCTGGTAGCTTTTATACCACTTGACACACCAAAGCTTGGCAGAGTCTGGCATCAAAAGCAGTGTTCCAAATCCATTTTCTTTCTGTTAAGCTACTTGCATTGTACTTTGTTTTTTTACATTTGATTTGTCTGCAGAAAAGTCCTGATACAAGACAGAAAACAATAAGACTTGCTAGAGGCAAGCATGATCCCAAAAGACACAGCCTAACTTTTCCTCAAAGTTCTGCCACCGTACAGCGTTACTGACTTGCAATCTTTCTGCTGTTTAGGTCCTGGGAAAACTCACTGAGAAGCTGCCAAGCTATCATGATACAGCGACATGGAGATATGTCCAAAATGGCTCCCATGCATGTTGCTTTGCTATTCTGCATAATAATGTAAGTATCCTTTTATTGTATCAGGATTATTTCATGAAAGCCATTGTCTTACCGAATCTAAAATAATTTACTGGCAGCAAGGTACTTTGGCCTTCATCACTCCTTGGATGAGTAACACTTCGTCTACTTTCTGTCTTTACCTGGAAGGCATCACAGCCTGAGAAGAGTCAAAGCAATTTAAGGTTACACTGGTGGAAACATCCTGCCCACTGTTGTACTGTATCTCTCTTAGACCCGTTTGTCAGTATTTTGGACCGTAAAAATTTCTGGAGAGGCAGTCAAGGCTTCTCAAGAGATTCCCAATTTCATGGCAGACTCTTGCCAGAAACCAAAGAATGGCTCCAAATTGGCAAATAATGTTTGCCTTTGTAAAGCATCTTTTTTCCAAAGCCTGGAAATAATGTTTCAAACACACACATTGAACAGAATTTGGCAGAGAAGCACAGTGTAGAGAAATCCACCCCTGCCCTACTTGCACCGATGTGAACTTGATCACTAGTTCTTTGATGTGAATAATGAAGTCTCAACTGTCCACTATACCTCTGTAAAAAGAGTACTTATTATATGATTAATTAATAGCCTTGCTTTAGGGACACTGGAAATAAAATTAGTAACTCACTTCCTATTCTGTTTGGGTTCCATCCTATGCCCAGGCACCTCAGCATGACTGTCTTTGTCTAGTCAAGTAAATGATAAGACTAACATTTACCACATGCAGTTTCTTTTTCCACCCCTTCCAGAAGGGAAAAAGTTAATATTAAAAGAATACCTCTTGCACTTGCAAGACAAAGTGGTTAGCTTTGAGTTAGTTCTTCGCTACTGTAAGAATTAATTCCAACAGCAAGCAGCAGCCCCCCTGTTGTCAAGTGACTGTAAGCGATACATAGTAAGTGATATACAGAATATAAGTAGTGATCTGCTTCCAGAACTGCATTACTGCAACAAAAGGTACTACACGCCAAAGATTAATTTAAGTTGCATGTCAGCATGGCTCTGGAGCCTGTAACTCCTGGTCACTATTAATAGATGCATGATGCAGTACACTCAGGATGTGTATTTGCTCATTAGACTTTATTCAGGAATGAAGTATTATTGATTAAACGAACTAACCCTCCCCACAGAAACACTTACAGTTTCCTCTCACCATGACACAGCTCACCAGGTAGTTACTACACATATAATTTTCAGCAGCTGACTAGCACAGCACCCACTTCATAGGAACACATGCCTGGCCACTCTGAATCTCTCCTGAGACCCGTCACATAGTGGCCACGTAGCTTTTGTGAGTGCTCTGCTCTCAGTCCAGCCAAGCCCACCAACCACGCAGCAAGCAGCAAAGCCCCACGAAGGAACTAGTACAGGCAGAGGATTTTTCTGAAAAAAAGTCTTGGTCACTTGCAAAGTTTGGCACAGTAAGACAAGCTTCAAATATTTAAAATGTAATTTCCTAAGTATTCTTACAATTACTAGTACTTAGGACTATTATTTTCCTTTTTCCCCCCACTATTTTCCCCTCAAGCTCATTTTCTAATTTTTCCTCTTCTGCATTTGTACTCAATTCTATTTCAAGTTGTGTATGTAGGGTTTTAATTATCTTCTATTTTGGGGTATTAAAAGATTCTGAATCATACCACCTTCTGGGAGATTAGTAAATCCAATGATTACTAACAAAAACGCTGCTGAATGCCTATTATCCATGTTAATTATTCAATTAAAAAATATGCTGGAGCCATCAGCAGGACACTTCCATTTTCATGGTTGAATCAAAAAAAAAAAAATCTTGCAAAATTGCTCTAAAGCAATTATTTTAAAACTTGTTTTTCAGAGCTAATCTTTCTCCTGTACCTACATGCTGGTACAATAAAACCTGTGCATGGAGGTCAATGGATGTAGCAGCCCGTGCAGAAATCATTCACTAGACACGGAGGCTTGTCTTGGACACCCCACTAAGACAGAGCCCTCATTCATACCCTTTTTTTTTTTTCCTTTCAGCATGTGTTTTGAGTAGAATACATTTTCTTTCTGCCTAACCTTTTTAGACACAAGGATGTTGCCACATGTGGTTGCATCACAACACTCTTCTGGTTTCAGTATTTTAAACATACTCTTATGATTACAGAGAGAATTTTTAGCCTCATCAAGCTTAGGATCAACAGTAATTCAGAGTCTTTAGAGTGATTTCTCCTCTTTCTAGCATTTCTGTGATTCAACTTTACTTTTCTTCTGTTTTTTAATCTTGATTTTGCATTCAGAGTGACTATATGCCATCTTACCATCTGGCTACAGTCTGAAATGAGTCGACTGACTAAGCTGGCGAGGAAACCCAGCAGCTGGTGGAAGAGTAGCCTGGGATGGAGCTCTTCCCTAGCAGGTATTACACCACAGCCAAAGCACTCGCTGAAATACACTTCCTCCCAGGCCTTTCAAGCTGGTCTTAAATTCATATATGCCCTCATACTTCATTACCACAGCAAATTAAGCTACTCCCAAACTCCTCCAAATCCTACTAACAAAACTTGGGTGTGTTTCAAAGGAACCTTTCATTTCTGGAACACATTTGTGGCACCTGTGGAACAAGTGTTAGGCAATATACAGTAGTTCACCAAAACAAGTAATTTTGAAATCAGCTAACCCAACAAGCACCACTACATGAAGATCTCACATTACCTGTCTGCCATTATCAGAACATTTAGCTACTACAAATAAAGATACTCTAGAAGACAGGACCTGAGCAGAAAATACACCTGGAGGTATAACCTGTATTAGGCAATGATTTGCAAGGCTTCCCTGCCTTTTATATTTTCAGAAGGATTTTCAAGAGGGCTTTCAAATGGAAGCCACCAAAGAATAGTATCTACACATACCCTGCTTCAAGGAAGGACAGGAGCAAACAGGGTTTTTTTTTTTCCAAAAGATGGCATATGCAGGAAGCCTGTCAGTGCCTTGTAATTCCAGTCTCTGCCCATCCTACCAGCAAAGCAACATGGATGTTAACATACAAAATGGGCTCTGGGGAACAGAGCAGATAAATGGTACGTCAGCTGTGCATGATGCAAATTAATGGTTCAGGGATTACCATTAAAGGGGCCTGTCATACATATCTGTACACATATTTTTACACATACATATATAAATATACACACATGCTTTAAAATATGAAACAAGGATGAATATGTAAGTGTCAGACTTTCTATTTTCAAGTGGATTAACATCTGCTGTACAGACACAAAAAGCCGAAAAGGTTAGACAAACAACTAAATGCAACTTATGACTTAATATGAGAGAACTGTGTTTGCTGCCTGTCTCTAAGGCCCGTTCTTTCATTTGGGGCTAACTGAAAAGGTTTCTGCTTCCTATCTATTTCTAGCCAAATGTAAAAGCTGTGACTTCAGCAGATCACTTCAACTATCAGAAACTGTGCTCATTCAGAACCACATAGTTGTATCCTTCATTGGGTCATTCCACACCTTTGTGTGGCCAGCACAGACAAAACACTAGAGTTCCATGGAAAAATTTCTCCATATGAAACAGAGAAACTACTCTTCCCAGTAAATAAACCTGGGAATGGTTCTGCTCAACCTCCAGTATTAGACTTGACATTGAGAAGACTGCCATTTGGTACAGCCATCAGGATCTTGCAGGCTGGGTTCAGCTGATGAGCAGCATTTCTTTTCTCTCCCACCTAAGGCAGGGCACAGAGAAGTAACATAAAGTCCAATTACTTAAAAAAACTTTCAAGCATTCTTTTTACTTTACTATTTCCATCCCCATTGGCTTTTCTCAGTTGCTTAACATTAAAAGAAATGCAATTTTCAAGTCAGAGACACTGTACGTATGTGTATGTAGATGCCTGACACACCCCAGTGGCTTGTTTTTATGGGAGTTGCACAATAGCCCTTGTGTTGCCTCAATGAGAACTCCTACACTGGGATAGTTGAAGAAACCAAGGCACAATTTAATGAGCACCATGGCACATACTCTGTAGTCCTAAAGCTAATTCAGTAGTGTCTGGGAGGAGGCTGTTTACTTCCTACCTTGACATTTACAAAGAGAATATGAAGCAGACTCTGTCATCCGTGACACACGTGCAAATCCCAGCACTGTGCAGAGCAAAGTGACACAGTTACTGGCACAAATTATACCAGAGAAATGACCAGAGTACATGAATTGAGAGTTTTGTGGTAAACATCACCTACTTTTTTTTTTAACCCTGTCTGCATGCAATTTATGAAAAAAACAAAAGGGAAAAAAAAAAAAAAGAAAATACTTATCAGCCTTTAGAGAGAACAGGGAAGATCCTTGCAAGGAAAAGATTCCAGCCCAGTATCCAGTATACTGGTGAAGTTTTACAGTTCCTAAACCACATTCTGGATTTCATATGCTGACTTGCTAACAGACCTAGCTTATAGTAAAGAAGAACTGGTGAGCCTCAAGCATACCATTGGTAGCAAAAACAGCAATGAAAAAGACAGATGCTTTATAAATAGCAGAGATGGATGTAACAAGAATCTCAAAAGCTGGTAGAGAAAGTTTAAGAAGCAAGCAAGTAA
The DNA here is from genome assembly GCF_963210335.1 of Falco punctatus. Classification (NCBI taxonomy): domain Eukaryota; kingdom Metazoa; phylum Chordata; class Aves; order Falconiformes; family Falconidae; genus Falco; species Falco punctatus. The sequence continues at coordinate 26,452,088 of NC_137590.1, read as the reverse complement.
ACACACTAATGTGTCTTCTGCTGGTTTTATCTTTTTTTGCTCTTTGTAACTGGAATGCCATTTATAAAAGCAGTTTACTTCCCTCCCTGCTCAAACAGCCTCGAGGTGCCATACCAGTCTGGACTGAATGCCCTTTTTATTTTTTTCCCCTTTTTGCTTTTTTGGTCAGGAAACAGGCAGAAGATGCAGGCCAGAGAGCCATTCAGTAACGATTTTGTGGTTTTTTTCAAAGATAGCAAGTTCTTAAAAGGATTCGAAGGGTCAATAGGCGTCAAAAATACAATTTGCTCTGGAACAGCTACAGCACCTCTTCACATTTTTATAGTAATTGTTTGGGACAAGACAACATTATTCTTGCAATTAGGGGACAAATGCAACAGTCTACAGGGTCTGACAGATCTGGATGTGCTGAAAACAACACTGCACTCAGAACAAGATGGCTACCTCAAATATAGTATAACCCTATTTTGCAGCCAAAGCTCTGCAAATTACAAATGATTCTGTAAAGCAACCCACAATAAGATCTTTGTGTGCTTTACAATTAACTCCTCTAGGATCAGAATTTAATCCAAAAGACAAGCACAAACCAAGGAGGAGAAATAAAGATCCAACAGTCAAGATGGAATGACAGCCATGTGGAAAGCACAAAGTCTCCAGATGGTGTGTTTGCACTTTTTCTTCCTTTAGTAATGGAGACCCCAGGTCTGGCTGTTGTTTATTTATATACTATTATTCAAATTACACTCCTATTTTAAGCACTCATTACTCTTCAAAAATGGATTTGATTGTAAATTTCAGCGCTGGTTCAAGAGTGCCTTATGGTTTGAAGGAGGGAATCCCTTCCTTACACAGAGACAGGCTTTGACACATTGAAGATTTCAGCTTCGCATCTTACATTTTTTATTTATGAAACTGGATAAAGAGAAAGCAAAGAAGGGCTATTACTCTTTCCATACTCTATCCTCCCTTGAGCTCTTCATATCTGCTTTAGCCTACAGCAGGTTTAATTCTTACACATTTTGACACTGCATTCTAAAAATTATTTCAGACATTTTTTCAGTATGTGCCCTTTTAAAATAGAAACAAACTGCATTAGTCCCTAAAAAGAACTATACAGAAGACTTAACTACTGAGATCTCTTTACCCCCAGTAAAAAAACTGGACAACTCCTATAAAGGATATTCTATAGTTATTTACAAGTATTGATCACAAAAAAGTAACACAAATCTTTCTCTGAATTTTATCATTTTACACGTACCTAAAGTATTCACTTTTTATTCTCAGAATATAATGGGAAAGCTTATTTACTCAAAATCTTTCTAAATACAAAAGAAATTTAATTATATATATATATATTCAGATAATAATTAGGAGTAGTATTTTTTCTGAATTCATAAAAATAATAGATAAAATAGTTTCTCTCAAAATACTGGCTTGTATTTCATTCCTCTTTCTTACATTATTGGAATTTCTCAATCATTTGTTGTTCACCATCACTCAGATGTTTTACTGAAATACATGGCAATGCTACCAGAAAGCTCTGCCAGATGTCTGTAAGACAACCACCTTAGATGTATGTAACTGACATCCCACATTTGGTAACGGTTCAGTTTGTTTTCTAGAACCCTACCTCAAGTAACCAAAATATGAGAAAAAGGTATCAGCAATGCCCTGAGTATACAGAAACAACAGCATCAGCCCAAATAGCTCCTAATGCCTGTGTGAACTAAAATGTATTTTAACATTATGAAATGTTTTAGAAATTTAAAGAAATTTAGAAGAAAAATAATCTGTATTTCCAGGTCTCCAGGACTGAAATTGCCTTTTCACCCAGACACCTTATATCTGGATTTTATAAATGCCTTTATGTTGTTACTGTCATATGCTATATGTCTTCCTTTTTAATATGACTTAAAATACAAAAATCAGAATGAATGATACAGCTGAAAAAGATAAACTGCAGTTTTCCCTATTTATATATGTATGTAGATACATTTTCAAAAGTTGTATAGACATTTGAAGTGTATTTAACCTAACTAATTATCTCTTAGATAGCAGTGCTTCTGTTTGAATATTAGTGACAGCTGCTCTAACTTTTAAATACAAGGGAGTGGGATAAAACAAGCCTTAACAGTTTTTAATCCATAGTATTCTTCTGAGGGCTTTCAAAAGATGAGTAAAATACGGTTTCAAAATTTATCATGATTGTAAGGGTCATTTACCACTGTATTTAAAACAGTGGCATTTTTTTTCATTACTTCTTGGTATTAACTTGCATTTCTCACAGTATTCTCACTTTTCTGGTGCATACAGCAGTGTTTTCCCCTACAGACTTGAATAATGTTTGGAAAGTAAAAGGTATGTCATGATTTGGTCAATAGCTTCGACACAGTTCTTTAACACTGGTAGCTAGTACAGGGAGCTAGCTTCTGCGAGAAAAATGCAAAAAAGATCATGAATGTATAAACACATTAATTCTCAAAGTAAACCTGAAAAGGAGAGTGGCAAAAGGGAGCAATAGGATTCATTATGAAAACCAGCAGATAATCGTAACAAAGGTATATTATAAAAATGAGTCATATAGCAAAGGAGGAAACACAAAGCAAAGTGGGAAGACAAAGATACCACTGAAAAAAGGACCCTGAGCTAGATAACACAATGCATTAAGTCTTTTAAGTACTCTAATGCAACTAGCCAAACCTGCTTTTTTTCACCTTTTCTAAATACAATTACATCCTTTGATAAGCAAATAACTTCGACGCTTCAGTCTATCACATACGCACACTGTCATCAGATAGCTTATACTCCCTAAACACTTGTCTTCAGTATGTGAACCAAGTTATCACATGCTTTTCAACAGGGCTTGCATATCCCCCGGTAATACCACGCCATTGTTGCCAGTTTCCATGCTGCTGCCGTGCCCTCAGTCCCACCAGCACACAGAAGAGCTGCTCGCCTGTGTATCGCAAGACCAATACAGGACCAAAGCATCCCACGTTATTCCTTGCATGCACCCAAAATAAATTCAGGGATAACCTCTCTGTTCACATCAGGGATCACGGGGTAAAGGAAGCTGCTTAAATGAATGTCTTAGTAGTAACAAAGTTAATGTAGAGGTCGTCTGTTACACCACACAGAAATGGATTCTGTTCTCCCCAATTACTAGGATAGAGACCTGTTCCTCTTCAGGCATGCAACATTCCTGCAAGGAGATAGCAATGGGAGTTTCAGAAGCTCTCTTTACAGCTGAAGTCCACAAAAGCATTGGCAGCAACTCTGTCAGACTGCCTTGACACAGGTCCACGGACTGAACTGGTCCTGCTCTGACCAGTGATCCTGCACAGGCTGTATTTCACTCAGAACATGAGCACACACTGCAGAAAGCACATTTCTCTGTTTACTCCGCAATAGGTCCAGAGCTTTTTATATACATCCAGCTTTGTGAGAAAGTCTTGGGGTACTTTCAGCTTCCAAACAATAGCCCAAAGGCAAGTTTCTACCATTCTGTGGAAACAATTACTCCTAAACCGGTTCAGGACTGCTGGCAATGTCTGTGTCAGTGGTAAAGCTACAGTTGTTGCAATGGGGGCTTCAATTTACAAGGTAATTAGCATTGACAATATTCCCAAACCTACTGTCATGCCTGAGAGCATAGCATTCTCAAAACTGTACTGAGATACATACATCTTTCTGTGCTCATAACTTCTAAAGAATTACAGAAATAGAAAGGAAAGCTGTGGGATTAATTCATTTTCAATCAAATTTGCATTGAAATTCTGTTGTTCATACAGCGGAATAGATTCATTACTTCCGATACACAGCAGCTCTTGTTCTGTTGTTTCAAGAACAAAACCAGGGCAAACTACCACAATAAGAGTGGCATCAGAAAGACTGAATGATGAGAAATAAAAGGCAGATCATTTCTGGTCAAGGAGCAAACAAATAGTATAAAAACCCACAGTGCACTCATTTTTATGTTAAATCATTGCAGAATCATTATGTTTTGGGTAATTTTACATATACATACATATATACACAACTACAATCATAGTAATAAACAGCAGGAACTGCTTCATGCCCTGCCTGGTAGTTCACCATTGAGGGTTTTAACTGCTTTGCTGTATAGCGAGAGCAACTCATAAACAGTATGTGATAATGTGTACCATAATCACAGAGGAATTTTCCCAATATTGTCCCCAGACAGTCTTTGGAAAATTACTGCTTGGAACAAGAGCTAATATATAAGTATGAGATTTCCTGTTCTGCCTCATTGCCCTCTGTATGCTAATAAAAGAATTGAGTGTTCCACAGTAAACACTCATCCATGTATTATTATTTTAAAACTGTCAAAATAACACAAGGAAAAAACAACAAATGCATGAATGTAACATGAAATTAACTGTAATGTAAGATTTAGGTATAATCAATATGTAATTAGAGCTGCCTAGAAGAGGCAATACTTTTCAGACCATTGACCTGAAGCATAATTTTTCTTACATTCAGGCCAAGACACTTCCTTTAACTGAGATTTCAAAGTGCAGTGTTATGCTATTTCAGAAATACCAAAAAAAAGGAAATTCTACCATAGCATGTGGTGGTTGAGCTAAGAGATAATAACTGAGGTTCAAATGCAGTAACTTCACTGCTAACTACAAGCTTATCTAATAAAGAGAATGTAAAAGCACCTCCTTAGCTTTGTGCTCCTATTAGCTTACTAAAATATAGCACACACTACCACTTGGAATCACTGTTTTTACTAGAGAACACAGCTCTGTGAACATGAAGCCCAACTTCTTATGGAAAAGGACCCTGGCATAGTCAGTTAACATTAAGTATAAATCTCTGCTTGTCTTATACGGTCACCATGGTACCCAGATGCTTTATAGATAAATATGAAAGCATAACCCTTAATTCAAAAAGCACGCAATCTGCCAAGGTAAATTTACACAGAGATAAACTCTAAGGGAGCCGTTATTTCAAGTGCAATGTGCAGGCTAAAACTGGACTAGGTAACGACACTGGTACAGATTTGCACAGAGGTCAGAAACATTAGTTATTTCTTCAAAATAAATTTTGATAACCATAAACTCTGAAAATAGCTGCATTAGAGACAGCAGCATAGCTTAAGGTGGGACACAGAGGACAGTCACAATAGGTTTTGAAGGTGAACTGAGACAAGGAATATTTTGTGGAGCAAGTTGTACACCATAAGAGGGTGACTGCTGTTTCCAAGTACTGGCATTTCCAAGATTTGTAAGTCAAGCTTGCCTAAAATAAGATGATTAAAACAACTCTAAACTTTAATTTCTTTCACATTGCTTCTAGGTACCTGAGAGTTTGTGGTGTACCTGGATCACATAAACAAGCTTTGTTCCTTAATAGAAGGAAACAAACTTAGAAGAAAGAAAGATTAAGTCTTATGTAAACCCTTGTTTCCTGGAGCTGAGCTTTCAAGCAAAACATCAAATACTATAGTCGCTTAGCAACCTCCCCACCTCCATTACAGGTGGACTGGTTGGCCAGTTCCACCTTTCCTGTTTCTCTAGGCTGCACAAACACAGCACTTGAATAGATAGGATTTATGTCAACAGGGTGAACTACCCAGTTTGTGGACAATTTGTATTTAAGAAAACAACAGTTCTACCCAAAACAGCCTGAGGTGGAAACCTGTGATGTTCTGTGCTTATGTATTCCAATGTATTATGAAAATGAATAGCATCTATATAAACTTCTACACCCTCATCTTATGATGGTTGAATTATTCAGCTAGAAGGCATCTGAACGCAAGCAACACTATGCTTAGATAGTCAATTATTATTTGTGGTTAATCACTAACATTTTTGGAAGCACTCCAGTATTACAGACAATCACACTTAACACTAAATTTTGTATCACTGATTCAAAGTGAGAAATAACTGCAGTCAACACTATGTTTTTAAAAGGCTGTGTCTATGTATTTACAACCAGAGTAAGCATGCATTAGAAAGCAACTGAGGCTGAATACTAGTACGCAAGTGTGCAACACTAATTACAAAAGGTATGTTCTGCCTCACCTCCCTTTGTTCTCCTTTTTATGTGTTGGATGATGACTGCTATGCTAAATACTGACAAGTTCCCTCTTTGATTTCCAATCATCCTTTGATGCCTCCGTTTTCCTTCCATATGCTTGTACTTTCTGCCTTATTATTACCTTTAAGCATTAATATCCTTAATACGGGCATGCACGTGACTTTTTGTAAAATAAGGTAAAGGTAGAACACTGTAGAAGTGATTCGTCATTGCATGCTGTGACTCACAGTAGGATTCATAGAAAGCCACTTCTGGTGTGAAATAGTAATGTGGCAGGAAAACGTCCTGTAATCTAGACATAAAAAGACCAGAAGTTACTACCATGCCATTTTCTCTGTTGGGCAGCTGCCAGGGACATGCTGCTTGTCCCCATGCTCCACTTCCAGCCCAGACGGAGTGGTGTTTGTCTGCCACCTCCCGGGTGAGTCACAGTGCTGGGGACACTGGGTGGTCACAAGCAAACAGCGGCAAGCTGCAAGAAGAGATCTAACCATGGCAGCGGTCATTAAACACGTTTTAACCACTTCAAAAATACTTAGGTTAAAATCAAACACTCAAAAATTTGAGAACACTGCAATTAGTGAACTGTGTTGCAGTACTTGCATACATTACTTCATCTTTATCCCTCTGGCTGCAAGCCTTCTTTTGGACTCCAATCCGGTGCAGAGACAAATAACATTACTTAGCGGGGTTTTTTTTGGTTGGTTTGGTTTTTCGTTTGTTTATGTGGTGGCTTTGTTTTGTGGGGTTTTTTTAAACTTTGTTCTGCAATTTGAGTTTTTCTAGATTTCTTCTATTTTTCTGCCTGGAAATTTTGTCCAGGCAGAACTGGGGGATGTTAGTCTCCCATTTTCAGAGACTTGGACACAGTTCCAGCCTGGTGGTAGGCATGCAGGAATGCCATGGAAACGGCTGCTGGACATGCGAGACTGACGGTGCACGTACTGGAGAAGCGATCTGCACACATACTATACACCCAAAGCATTCAGGACATGTTGGACTCACGGTATGTAGACTATAAATGGTACACCCATAAATATCTGTCCACAAATCTTAAGAAAAAAACCCAATGTAACTCTGCCTCTGAGGATATCCACCTGTTGGCTTGAACAAATTTCAGCACTATTTTGACTGTTTCATGCTCATTAAATTACAGTTTTAAACAGAGACAGAAATCCAGCTTCAGATTTCATTTCATTATGGTAATTTTTCCAAAGAATCCACAAGGAAACATAAATAAACATGAATGAATACTAATACTGAACAGATATACAGAAAGAGAACCACTACTTATACCAGAAGAGAAGCCTGGAGTAAAGACAGAACAAGATTTAGAAAAAGCTTGTTTGGTCTACATGTGGTTTATTTACACTTTCCTTGGGAAGTTGAAAAGCTGCTTACAAAAAATAAACAAGGCAATACTGTGTTAAGTAGCATTAAATGATAGCCAATTCAAGCCAAGGAATTGATGTTGAGGAGGCTAGAATTCAATCCATAATTTTAACATCTTATTACACTGTCAAAATACATTACTGCAACTACGCAGTCCACTACAATTATTTTCTACTACTCATCCTAGTTAGTCAATAATCCATTCACTTTTGTTCTCTGCTTATATACTAAATTTCTGAATTACTTTCACTCCTTAAATGAACTAATTTTAAAACCTAACACATTTCCATTCTCAAAAAAAGCTCCCTTTCATTGCATTACACCCACAACATTTACCGCTGCGTGTCACCAATTCCCTTCTTTTCAATTTTGTAACAGACTGTTATCATAAAGCCTGATTCACTGGGTAACGGGCAACACAGTTTCATTCTTTGCTAATGCTGTATAACTTACATTTCTATTCCTGTAATCTAGACACCTTTCATGACACATGACCCTCTGTGTACTTTCCATATTGTAACCCTCTACTGGGACGATAACCACCAGCACCTCAGACACTGATAGCTGGAATAACACACACACGGCATATGCCTACCAAGCCATTCTTGCACAGATTGCCTACAGTAGTCCAACGGGAAAGCTGACAAGAGAAGGCATGAATCAGAAACAAGGCAGAACTAGAGTGAAACAAGACATCTCCTCCCCAACTACTGAGGATAAACAAGACCACCACTGGATCCAGCAACACAGAAGCGCCAATGGATCCCATACCCAGGCTGCATCATTTTGACATATTAAGGTCTTCCATATTCCAAGACCCCACAGTACATGTATCGGTCTGCGTCTCATGTAACGAGCAAGCAGCTCACTGCTCCAGTCTCCTATTGCAGGACACGTAAATCCTCTCCTTAGAGCAAAGAAAGGCTCTCTGTAAGGCTGCATGTGACATGACAGTGATGAGTGAGAGAACGCCCAGAAATAAACCTATTTCAGAGAGTTTTACTCAGCCAACAGATCTGATGCCACAGCTCCTACCAGTCACATATCCAAGCAAATAGTTTCACACACTGACATTCCTGTCAGCTGAACAGTCCTCAGAGGATACCATTTTCAGCTGACTGTCGCCTTCTCTTCCTCACCACCCACCTCCCCCCCCCCAGCTGCTTCTTCGCTCTTCACTACTAACTGCAGCAGTACTGGTACACAGCCCAAGAAAACAAACTCAGCAAAGCTTGTTAGCTTGGGTTTTTCTCCCTTCCTCATCTTTGCCATTGATGCAACCAATTAGTGACGCACACCTCCCTCTACACCAGTGCATGTCAAATGGGGAGCAAAACCAGTTTGGCAGAAAGCTGAATTTCATTCTTAATTATGGCCTATGGGAATAGAAATTTAGACCACCTTCTTTTTTTCAGTTCACAGAATTCCCACAGTGTTGTCAATTTAGAAATATAAAAGGACAGATTATGGGCTTTATATTGGTACGCAAGTACTGCAGAACTCTCAACTGCTGAAGCAACAGGGCTCACCATCACCCTGGCCAAGAGCAAGACTTGTTTACAGGTAAAGTCATCACGCTGCGTATGCTCAAATCCATCTTAGAAGAGGGGTGACACAGCCCACAGCCTCCAATAATACCATGATGGAGTGGGAAGGATGATTCCCAGCATCCTCCGCATTCAGGTAGCTTGAGATTCAGCATTAACACATAGAAATTAATAGGGCAGCTCGGATTTGGGCTGTAAACATTCTCTCTAGCACTGAGCAGACATATCTGTGAGTGAATCCTTTTGAAAAAAGTTTCTGAACAATGTTTTTAGTGGTTACAGTTGCACTAAAAGGGTTGCACAAAATCTGCAATTTCATAACTAGTACTACAAAATAATTTGCTGTGACATCTGAAGTCACGTGGAGGACAGGTATGTCAGCTCTGATAACTACTGCCCCAACTCTCTGAAAGCAGTTTCCTTTCAAGTTTGCTACACTTTATGCCAAGATCTTGGCCTGGCAGCCTTTAAAGTTCAACACCTACTTGTTTTAAGATCTCACTTTCTTCCAGTTGTTTTTCTCTAAGTGGCACATGATTTTTGTCTCGTTTTTCCCAAGAAGAAATATTTAAGTACCACTGAACTGTAGGTATAGTAGTCTTCAATTCATGTTCAGTTTCAGATTTGTTTTCAATTTCTGCAACACTCACAAAGCAGTATAATCCACAACAGTTTACATGTTAACTCATAGCTTCCCATTAAGTTTCATGTCAATTACTGAATTAAGCATGAATCACTACAGCATAATACATATTAGCAATGTCCTGTTGCTTTTATATCACAAACCATCTGAAAATTAAAGTGCAGCCTTCCCAAGCAGACAGGTCTGTAATCATGCCTTTGCTGCTCCAGTTACCTTAGGCCAGAAGCCTCGAGCTACCCCACTCAAGATGACACAGCTTCAGAAGGATGGGAAGGAACAGCCACATCCTAAAACATTTGAGCTACGCAGAAGGAATTAGCAACTAAGTGGCTGTTGTAAGCTGGACTGCTGCATCCCCATTATTTACTCCCATATCATCAAAAAGAAAGCTCCAAATCAGCCCGTCAAATGGGTCAACTAAAATAAACTTACAACACCATTGAACTCAACCCAGTAGACTTTTGCATGAGGCCCAAATTCAAGTCACGGCAAAGCAAAACTTAAGTTTAGCTAACACTTGTGTATCTAAACTCTAAAGACAAGGAAATATTTTCAAAGTTACTTTGAAACATAACCTATTATTTACACACAGGTTTTGTAAATAATACTGCCCACTGTGACATTCACACCAAAACATGAACATCTTCATTATCACACAGCTATGAAAAAGTTCACATTCAACTGCAAAACAAGGCAACCTATTAAGGCCGGAGTGGTAAGGTACAACATATCAATAAGAATTTAATATTTAATTTTCTTTCTGTACATTAGTGCTCCTTTCAATTTTCTCCAACTAACACATTAGTTAAGGCCATGTATTAGTTCATTCAAGCTATCACACCAACACTTGACGCCAGTTTGATTTACAGCACCAGTTGTATTTACAGCAGCTGGGGTTTTGCCCAAGGTCTGTTCTATGCATGGAATTACAGAAATCAAGAATGACACCAGTTTAAGAGATAGTACGTGATTTTATTATGTGAGGTGAGGGGCTATAGGATGTAAGGAGCAAGTCTTAATGACATTACGCATGACTTATTTTGCTCTTTACTAACTAGTTCTATTTGACGAACAAGATGTCATTGTTGCTGTCATCATTCAGAAACCCCTTTATCATTTTATGAAGCTGAAGACAACAATACCAAAACCTGAAGCAGCTAAAATTAGAACAGAAATATACTTGAACAAAAAAAAAACAAGGAGCTAGAACAAAATTTCAGCCAGGCCACTAAGCTGACACTCCGCAGACTTTGAGTAACATACATATTATCTAATTAAAATTCTCACCAGCATTGTTTTAAGCTATTACTTATAAAGAATTGGTTCCTAGATGGGAAATGTACAAACATTACACTGATGAACTTACAAAATACAGGTTTTTGCAAAGACATTCTATTTATGTATCAAATATTTTCAAAATCTACTCTGTTGTGACATGGAAGAAATAGCCCGTAAGAAACAACAAATCAACCTCTTACCACAAAACCACTAGTCTCTAAGAAAGCGGAGAACAGGACAGCTTATCTATCAAGACAGACTGATAGACATGTTTGTATTTCACTTCTGAAGAATAACAATCAGAATTCTTCAATACCAAGAAAAGCGTTACTCCACAGATTGGCCAAGTAAGTGGTTACTTGCTCCCATTTTTGGGGTCAAGCTTCAGACAAAAAAGTTACATACTATGTTTTTCATATGCCCTCTTTCCACACCTTACTGTGGTTTAAGAAAGTAACTTTTGAAAGATGAAACTGAAAGGAATCCAAAGTGCTAGTACCAAGTTACTTCAGGTTTTTCTGCATAAAAATGACTGTATTATACAATTTTAAGAACACTTACACCGATGTTGTGAAGGCAGCTAAGTCAGCTTTCACCTTGGTTATGTGCCAAGCCTCCTTCAATGAATGTTTCACATAGCAGTTTCTCTGCAGTAGTTGATTCAAAGCCCTTCTCTCACAGACAGACCGATGATTACTTTGCAAATAAAGTTAAATAGCTTTAGGGGGAGCTGCCTCCTGTGTCCTTGAGGTCTTTTGAGATTATGACCTCTTGGTCTGTCCTTTGAACTTGCCTCCTTGATTAATGAGCGCTCTTGTGAGGTGGAAGGGATGGGTCTACTGCTAGCAGACATTGCTGACGCCACCTCACCAAGGGCAGAGTGACGGCTTGCTGCAAAGAAACGACTGTTCAGGAGGCAACGCTTCGTTAACGAAATAGCCCATGATGAGCACGCAAAGCTAGCGCTAGAAATCACCAAAACCTCCTAGTTTCTGCCCACTGTCCTTCAGACTTTCAAGAATAAACGGCCCATCAGGAAACGGGGACCGAGCAACAGGAGAAAACGCCCACACTGCGACCCTTACGAGCGCCATGAGTATGCCTGCCGCGGCCCTCAGGGCCCTACTCGGCCACCCTTCAGTGAGCGCCCCGCTCGGTTCCGAGGCGGGCCCCAGCGCTTCGTTCGCCCCGCTCCTACGCGGCGGGAGGCACGCGGGGCCAGCCCACGGGACACAAGCCCGCCCATCACACGGCTGGGGAGGAAAAAGGCCGGGCCCCGCCGCGGGTGCTGGGCCGCCGCGCCCGCCGCGCCATCCGGGCCTGCCTCCGGGACGCGCTCACTGACCGCTTCCGCCCCAGGGCCGCGCGCCGCCGTGACGCACTTCCTGCCCCCCGCCCCTTTCACTGCGCGCCACCAGCAGCCGACCAGCGGCCGCTCGGCACCGCCCCGGCTCCTCCCAGCGTGCCCCGCGCCGCTCCGCCCCCCGCCCCCGCTGAAAGCCGGACCGGAGGCGCCGCGCCGCCATTTTGTTGTTAACGCTGCTAGAGGTTTGGGCCGCAGCGGTTGGCGCGACCGGTGGAGCCGCCCGCGGCGGCGGCAGCAGCGCCGGACGCTTTTTAAAGGGCTTTTTAATCTGTCTGGGGCCTCTGTGCCCCGGCCCTGTTTTAACACGCTATGTCTGGAGAGGGAGCCGCTGGCGACCAGGTGAGCAGGAGGAGGCAGAGGTCGTAGGCCGCTCCCTGAGGGGGGGAGCGAGGGCTAGGATCGCTGCGGTGGGGCGGGGCGCGGCCTGGGGCCGCCGAGTGGCGGCCGCGCTGTGCAGGCCTCGGCGGGGCAGAGCGTACGGCACAGCCGGTGGACCCGGCCGCCGCCCGCAGCTGCCGCTGTGCTGGCTGCCGTGCCGCACCGGGGGCTTGAGGGGAGCGCAGCCCCTGCCCCTTCTCTCGGCCTTGCCGGCTTCCTCGGCGGCGCGGCCGGCGGAGGGCTCCCCTCCCCCCCGCACACACCCATTTTGAGGAACTCGCGCTTATTTCGTCAGCGGGCGGCTGCGCGGGGGGGAAGGCGGGGGCGCCGCCAGCCTCCACCCGCGGTAAAACCGGTAACGCTGGGAAAACTGGGCCTCTCTCAACCTCCGCGAGTATGGTAAGCAAACTTTAATTCAGGTGGAGGTGGACAATAGACGCTCCAGTGAGTTTCACTTTCCTGATCGGTGTTCATGGTCATTGAGTACACGCAGTCTGGAAGAAAATTGAAACCTGGATAAGCTATTTGCACTGTTCTGTAAAGTAAGCGTTTGGTGAACATGTGTGTTTAACGCGTAAGGCTGTGTGCCTCTTTAAGAATACCGTTTTTCTCTAGAATAAGTCATTATTAAAACACTTTTAAATTAGAAACAGTAAAAATACGCTTATTTAATAAAGAGTCTTCTTTGGGTTACAACATTCTTGCTTTTAGAGGAGAGAAATAACTGCTGTTTCAGTTAGGTTTGTTTTTTTAATATGCTGAATTATTTATCATAATTTCTTATTTTCTAGGCAGGTGCTGTCAGTGGCATTTGTCATCTTTTTAAATTTGGTATTACCATGAAGTATCTCCTACTTAGTGGCAGAATTTTTCTAGATAGGCCTTAACATTTAATGCTATGTTTAAAATCAGTATTAATTGGAGGGGTGGGGATGAAAGTTCCTGACAGAGGGAGGGGTGATCAATAGCACTGTGGTATGCCTTAGTGGCCAGTGTAGCCTATAAAAGTACTTAAAATAAAGCTGATTCTTTAGTGCTCCCTTAAGAAGTTTTTCTTTATAGAATGCCCATCTCTTTACAAAACAGGTTATGTTTCTCTGTCTGGGCCTGTACTCTGAAACAGTGGCCTGTAAACTCTTTGCAGGATCACCAGTTCGGGGGGGGGGGGGGAGTAGGAAGGACAAGTGCTCAGAATATAAACTACCACATTTCTGTCCGATTAGGAAAATACCCTATGAATTACTTCCCTATATGCTCAAAGCTGGTCAGGTTAAGCATGAGATTCTTAAGAAAGGGTTATTGCACTGCAGGGTAGATGGCTACAAAGAAGTAAGAATATTACAATAAAATTTTAATAATCCTGGTGTACAATATGTTTCACATTTAAGCTACCCACTCCAGTGTTTTTTTTAAATTACATTGATGTTTAATTGCATAATTAAACTGTTGGTTCAAGTAGTGTGTGTGTTTCTGTAGCTTGTAATACATTAGTATTTTAAAAAGAAAAACAGTACTTAAGATTTTATTTTATTTTGCAAGGGAGAATTTAATATGCAGAAGGTTGAATTACTGTCTGTATACTGAAGTAGAAGCTATTCTAGGAAGCAACAGCTTTAATTACTGCAATGATTATCACAGGATTTTAGCATTCAAAAAACTGAAAATAGTTTTTTGCATCCTATGTAAAGTATGTAGCATAACATCTGGCTTGGATTTTGGGGTTTTGATCCATGTTAATGTTCATCCTTTTTGCCCATTTTGATTACTGTTTTCACATTGGATGCACTTTAAATAAAAAGAAATAACTCACATATAGGTTGGGTTAAATTATTTTGTTTTACTACTCCGTCCTCTTTATGAAGGCCTCTGGATTTTGGTTTCCTGTAAGTCCCTAATTTTGTTATGGTCAGTTAACTTCCTTCCATCAATTCTACTCAGTTTCAGTAACTTGTCCTCTAGAAATCTTTTTCTTACCCTGGCAGACTTCAGTTTCTTACTCCTAATGCTAAGATAGGCCATAATTTGATATCAGTGTCTTTGGCAATAATGTCATGAAGTTTTTAGCACCATGGGCTACGACTTACCCAGTTGAATAGTGAGGTAGGTGTACCTTAAGTAAGTGTTGATGCCACTCTGGCTGTGGTCTTACAGAGCATGATGAACCTTTAAATTCCCTGTAGAAGTCTCTGTAGAAGAAGGAACAACAGAGCGTTGTGATTGGGGCAGTTGTGCCTTGCTCCCTTCCCCACGCTGCAGCTGCTATATGATCTAGTCCTATCTGAAGGGCTCTCACTTTGCGTGCACAATATCCTTATGGTTATAAATGGTCCTTTCTGTAGGAAGCTGAAGTTAGGCAGAGGTTGGATGGCATCTGGCTTTCCTATTTCAGGTTTCATCTGTTTCCATGACCAGCTTCTTGAGTTTTTGGGTGACATTTTCATTGGCAGTCACACAGATAAGTATAAAGGGGTGACTGTGCAATTAATTTACATCTATGGTGTGCGTAAGATGTATATGATAGTGTATGGTGTAGATGTTAAAGATCTTGGGCAAGTCAGAGTTGTTACCTCTGACATACAGGGGCATCTGCATCTTGCTTCCGAGATCTTAGGTTTTGTAGGGGAGTTGCAAAAGCAGCCAGGTGAGTAACAAATGGCCGTGCTGTCTCCAGCAAGTAGTAGGGTGGGAAGGAAGAATGGGATGGAATGTTTGGTGTAGGGAGTGTGGGAGAGTAAAGGTAAGGTTAAAGACCCAGCTGGGGTTCAGGAGGCTTTATTGTACCAGGTGCAGTGCAATTGGAATGTGGCTTTACAGCCTGTAGACTGAGCTTAGCTCCAGGCATTGTTAGGCTACTTTACTGTGTAGATCAGGAGCCTAAGTTACATTATGTAGGTTGTCTCCTCCTCATGTCGTTATTGTGGAACAGACTGGGGCAGGGAGGGCAAAGAAATGTCCCGTAGCCACTGCTATTGCAGCGTATTTTAAATTCTTGCACTGTGTTAACTATGCTGGACCCAAATTACTTTCTGCAGAACCAGTTGAATGCTGTCAGGACGTAAAATCTGTTAAGGCCCTGCCAGACTCCTGGCCAGGTCTACATGACGCTTTAACAAACTATAATTTCAAAGGTAGTTTTTTGGAATACCAGGCACTTAGCCCTGTCTATATCATAGAAATCCACGTTTGTAGACTGAAAGGCTGCATCTGCTCCTGTTTCCCAGAAAGTCCCCTGACAAGTTCTTCCCAGTCTTCTTCGTGTGTGAAGGCTACAGAGCGTACATGGTTGTACCTATGTATGTCTACATTTTTCTAGACCTTAATGTAGACATCTTGTTTCATTTCAATCGTGTGGTGGTTTCATGAACTCTCTAACAAGACCTAAATTTTTAGTGGTGTTAGCCTCTTTCTAACATAGGAGGGCCACTGTTCTTTTCTATGTAATAAATATATATTTGCCAGGCATCAATTTCAGCTGAAGACTCAATGCAGTGTTTACCCCTGCATTTGTTGCCTTCTAATCTATTAAGGCTAGAACATGCATTTCACGTTTCCTGTAACTGTCTCTAAGATATGTACACCAGTCTGTGATGCATGTTACTTTACATGAATATGAATCTAGTCCAAAACTGAGCTGTGGAAAAAAAGATGTCTGTATTGTCTCTGTGACTATAGAAAAGACATCTGAAGCATTCTGTTCTGACTCCTTACTAGTACTTTTGTTCCTTCGTACTCCTTCCTCCATTCATGCCTTGTCTAATACAGTACATCATGGAAGTTTCTGAATTCTAAATGCAATATTAAATGTTATTGTAGCTAACTTTAGCTTAATGTTTTAAAAATAGATGTCATTGAACACAATACTGAAAGCAGAGGTTTATTCTTGCAGGATTGTGTGGGTTTAACATTTCAGGAGGAGTCATTTGCAAGAACTCTAAGAGCATATTGTTTTATATGGTATATAGTAATGGGTTTACTGTCACTGTTTACTGTAAGAACAGGTTGTGAACACAAGGACTGGTAAAGACTTGAGTTTGTAATGTGGTTGGTTTTTCAAATTCTTATGCAATTGTAAATAATGTCTATTTTAGCTGCATTTCCAGGGTCAGTAAGTTCCAGGTATACCAATAAGTTAAAGCAGAAAATGTCTGATTGCTAACTTTGGAAAATAGTCTCATGAGAAAAGGATGGTAATTGTTACTAATATAAAACTCTTGATTTGTTCAGAGATAAAACAGCCCAGATTGGGGGTGGGGGAGTACTTAAAACTGTTCTTAATTATTTAAGATGAATATGCTGGGTTATGCCTGTCAATAGCGACCCAATCTGCGTGGTAGAATAGAGGCAGGCAAGGCATTAAAAACAGATTTAAGAAAGGGCAAAGACTGGTAAGTTGTGACTACTTTAGTGAAGGGATGTATTACTGAAGAAAGGATCTTTAAACTTGTTCTGTGCACATACAGCTGTAACTAAACTTGAAGAAAAAAACCATAGGCAAGATAAACCTGTAAATTAACTGAACTGGACAACTAGTAATGCTTCTTAAATTGCATGTTAATATATTTGAAGTTATATTTATTAGATCTGTTACAGTCCAGGCTATACTAAACTGTGCAACAGCTAGCCAAAACCTCCAAACAGTAGCTTTTATCTTCATGCATGTAAACCTCCTTTTGGATGTTCAATCAATTTGACTGAACTAGCTGCTAAAATTTCTGCCTATGTACAACAGCCTATACATCTTATTTGTAGAATCATTTCATAATTAGTGGTAGTTTTTAAAGCATCTTAAATTGGCCACTTCACAGGTAGAACAGCTGTTCAAATATTTCGTTTTAACTGCAGTTTTGTGGAAACAGGTGGATGCTTTAAGCAGTTGGATTCATTAGGTGGTGCACAGTTGAAGTGTTAGGTTAGGTATTTTCTGATGCTCTTCGGAGTCATGAGGGTTCATTCTCAGAGGCCTGAGGAAATTGTTAACTGTTGCTTTCAACAGTAGGGTATAAACCAATAATTTTTCTTTTCAAGTTGTTGATAGATAACTTTTAGTAAATATTAAAAGTCAGTTTTGTTTCTTCTGATCTTGTTCCCTCAGACACCCTTTATGAATTCAAATTTGGATTTTGTACAGTTTATGTATTTTGCAGGAAGGAACTCCAAGACTTCTCGTCAGATAATTTGGGTTTGGGTCTTTTCAAATTTTGTAAACTGTGGTCATAAAGATCATTTTACATTTTTAGTATGTGAAACTGTAAAATCCCTTGCTGTTTATCTGTATAAATAATAAAAAGGAAGCTGTGAATCAGACTAAGTGGTAGTAATAGGTACTTGTGGACATGGAAACTTAAGTGCTAAAATAATTCTATGACTTTCAGAAGGTTGTTTGTGCAGGTAGGAGCCTGATTATGTGGGAGGTATACTGAACACAGTTATCAAAAGCAGAGGGACAAAGTATTTTTCCAGTTTGTATACAATTCTTTACAGCATTTTTTCTTTCAGGCATTCAAGTAAAATTAAAAGCCAGTATCTGACTAGATGCAACTAGCTGATCTAAGCAGGACTGCTGAAGTCCTGTACAGTTTTGCTTCCTTTATTTTGCATTGCATCTGGTCCTGAAATCAAGGAGTTAAACCATTAGAAAGTTGATCACTTTTCCAATAGGATTATTTTTCTGCTGATTTAACCCCCTGACTGGCTTTTTACAGGATGAGATTAATTCAAGTGCCTCTGTTAAACAGGGAGAGACTGAAAATGCTTATCTAGGGGTAGGATCATAGCAGTGAACAAACACACAAAAATTAAGTATTCAGTCTTGGATGTTGGCTGTTGTGCAAGCAGTACAATGAAAAATAGATAATCAAAAGCTGTATACCCTTGAACTGTGATAACAGCAGATCTAAGCACAGAGTGCAGTTAACATCCAGTTTGTAAAACTGGAGTCAAATGTCTTTGTTCATTGTTGAACTAGGTTGTAAGTCATGTTCCTTGTTGCCTTTCACTGTATGCTTGCAGTAGATGTTAGTCCCCACAGGTTTGATCTTTGCTCACATGCCTAGTTCTATCAAAACCATCCAGACTGGAGATCTTAAGTGTTGATTTCCCCAATATATTAGGAGTGATTATTTGTGTAGGTACAAGGTCATGAGGCCTTATTTTCACTCGGATGGAGCCAGGACACTCGCTTACCTGCAGTGCAGTGTGCCTCTGAAATGTGGGATGCCCTTTATACATCCTGGAGATGGATAGGGCCGGGAGAGGGAGTGCTCACTGGCCTGAAGTTGACTTTCCTTACATATGGCATAAGGTACAAGCAATTTCAAGCAGTCCAGTTTAAACCCCTAATCATATAGTTATTTTCAATACTGTAGAGCTCCTTTTTTTTTTTTTTCTTATATAGCTGCATGGCGAACTTCTATCTGCTGCTGTTAAGTGAATATTTGCTGACTTAGGAATTTTTTCCCAATAAAAGAATGAACATTATATTACACTTCTTACACAGATTAGGAGTCCTGTATCAAGCATAAGATAACATAATCATAGCAATCCTACAGTAATTATGTTACCAGCATCTGTGTTTTTCACCAGCTAATTTATTTCAGCCTTTCTGAGTTTATTGCCCTGTATCTGCATAGATGATAATCTGGTTCCTGGAAGCCTTAACTGTTTCACTGCAGTGTCAGCTGAGTTTTGTATGTCACATGGGAAGGTTTGAGGTAATACAACTGAGCTGTGGTTCAGTGGCCCACTTTTCCTGTTTGAAAGTTGCTATGGACAGAGCAGGACCCTGTGCTTTAACAAATGCTTCAGTAGTTGTTGTGGGCTGGGTTGTTTTTTTTTATTGTTGCTGACATTAATAGTACTCCTGATAGGCATTTCTATCAAATAAACAATAATACATGCTTGATTATTTGAGACAAGTAGATTTTGCTGAGAAGGACTATAATGAGAAGCAATGCTAATTTTATAATATAATAAACTAAATTTTTAGTTTTATTTTTTAATTTAGTTTGTTGTGGGACTTGATACTTGCCTTCCAAGCTACATTGCTTTGCACTGAGCAATTAATGTTAAGAATGACTTGAAAACTGAATTGAAAAGAATAATGGTCTTTAAACTCCTATAAAGCCCCTTCTACTGATTATTTTTTTTTTTTCCTTACGCGCATGGCTGCTAAAGTCTTCTAAGGGATATGCCTTGAATTATGTCCTGCTAGTAGGACAGATGCAAGAACCGGTAGCACTGAAAAATAGTCAAAAGTACGGCAGGTTTTCAATTATCAAGTTGAATTGCAATGTATAACATAAGCAACTATTGTATAGTAGTGCATTTGCAGAGGTTGACAAAAGCAAAGGGGTAGGGCACTCCTTACAATAAAGCTAATGTTCCTAAGTAACTTAGGCTTACTGCATTTGCTAGCTTTTTCTTTTCTTTAAGTCACTGTTTTGCACAGTACTGGCTTCTTAGCTTTGTATATGTCGCTGCAAAATGGTCTGCTGGTAAAATCCATTAGTAATACCTTGGATCTGTATTCTTGGAATGTTTGCTTTCCTTCAGGAGTGATGTGCACTAGTGATGCTTACTAACTTTACTAGAAGTCATTCTAGTTACCTTCTGTTTCCCTTTTTAAGTGTGTGACAGCACCTTTGATAGAGAGGAGTATCAGTTCTTCTGTCCTGGTTGCTGTCTTTTTCGTCTTCAGAGCTATGTATTGACCTAGATCTAATATTAAGAATTAAAGTAATCTTTTAGTAATTAACAGGGTTTTTTTAGAATTTCCTGTACAGTAAATCAGGCACACTCACTACACAATACAGGAAGTGTGTATTCTAACAGTAATTATGTAGTTAAGTTGTAAATTTCACAAGAAAGGTCTTGTAGTAATAACTTACAGGTTATTATTCTTATATCTCAGGAAGGCAAGACGATTTGAGCTAACAACTGCCTGAAAAATGAGTCAAGTTGGCAAGTTAGTAAATAAGCTGGTTGGAGTGCAGGTCAGAAAAATATTTAATCCTTAATAGAAAACTTCATATCATTTAGGGTTGTAACACGTATGTATTTTAAGGCTCGTTTGTATGTGTTCATCAGACTGTAATAAAAATAAAATACTGTTTGGTCAAGGTCTGTAATAGAAAAATAGGTTTGAATTTACTTTTTCCATCTTGAAAGTTTCAGTTTGGTAAAACTGTTCAAAATTCATAATGCAATAAATTTTCTGGCAAACTCAAATTTGTTCTAGTGTTTTAGAAACATTTAGTCAGTTTAGTCTAGCTGGATCACCAAATAGGTAGAGCTTGCCCCAGTAAGATAATGCACTCTTACCGCAACAACTTGTTTTCCAGATAAAGTTACAATTTATTAATTCAGGCATGAAAAATGAGATCTGTAATGTTAAGTTGTCAGAATGTTGTTTGCTTGTCTCTGTAGCTGGGACAGAAGTTCTCAAACTCTACTTGTGATCTCTTATGTTTTCTTTTTAATTTTTCTAGGCTGCCGAGTATGTCCCAGAAAAAGTGAAGAAAGCTGAAAAGAAACTAGAAGAAAATCCATATGACCTTGACGCTTGGAGCATTCTCATTCGAGAGGCACAGGTTTAGTGACATAGGATTACGTTTCCTTATCTATGGTCCACTCGCACTATTTGGTTCTGGAGTAAAATCAGCATATTCATTTACATAAATCATAATATTGTAAATGCTGTTTTGATTTTCAATTTTTAGAATCAACCTATAGACAAAGCACGGAAGACCTATGAACGCCTTGTTGCCCAGTTCCCCAGTTCTGGCAGATTCTGGAAACTGTACATTGAAGCAGAGGTTAATATTTTTACATTTTTTCTTATATAAGTTTTAATAGGAGTTTAAGTTTAGACTTTCATAAGCATAAATAAGATAGGCACATAATATCTAGGGAAAAGGGGATTTTAAATATGCCTTGCCTTTATTTTGTAAAATAGGTGCAAAGGAGTGATTAAAATGAATTCTAAAGTACTGGGTCTTTTATGAGTTGATGATTGTTGCATTATGGAATTGCAACAACATTAAAACCGTTTCAATGGTATTGGAGTGCTTTAGCCTTTTATTTACTTGTCGTGTCAATTTATTGCCTCCCGTGTCATTTATTTAGAGGACTTTTTTTTTATTATTTATACATACAAACTTACTTGAATGACTTCCTGTGAATGTTTGGATCTCTTAATTTTTTTTGCTTTCTTAGGGAATTGTTTCTGTGAACAGTGTTTTCAGGGAGGGTGTGGGATGGAAGCTGATTTCTGGAATGAAAATGCTGGGAAAATCCATTAGCGCAACTCATTAGCTTGTAAAAATCCCAAGAAAATTGTGATTGTTTACATAACTATAAAACTTCCCACTAAGTGCATTGATCATTTAACAGTCTTTAATGACGTGTCATGAAATGCACTGTATAATCTGAGGGGTTTTGTTTTCTGTAGCTGATAATACTAATACACATGCTTTTTGTGGGCATCTTTTAGCTGCACATTTTTCTTGAGAGGCAGATCTACATGCTGAACTACAGGGGTGGGGACCTGTATTCTGTAGGTGATAAATGACATATCTGATTTTTTTCCTTTTATATGAAAACTGCTAAGCAGTAATCTGAGTGGCAAAACTGCATTGTATAGGTACCATGTCTTATTGTACATTAAATTATATACCCAAATGTGTTTTGGCAGTAAATTTTGAAGATAATTAAATAAAATCAGGATCACAGGAATCTAACAGAATTTTTTAAATTGAAGTTTATTGTAAGATGTTATAGTTCAAAATAGTGTAAACTAAATTTAATATTATATAACTAAATCATAGAATTTTCACTATTTTGTTTCCAGTAGTTTGTAGTAATAGTTAGAATGTCAGTTACTGGACATGGGAGATTGTAAATGCACCAACACGTATAGATGTGTATTTCCTTTTGGGATGCTACAGCCAAATCCATTAGCCTCTTGCACCCTGCAATATTTCCTACAAGATGTAGTCTTTAGACTCTAATCTAGTTTGATTATATTGTTACCTGATTTCTGTGCTACTTTAAAACATTTAGCTTATGTCTCAAACTTAAGAGCCGAATTAGACCACCTCAGAAAGCCTTTTACTATATTGTAGGTCTTATAACAGAAAGTACTGTTAATGTTGTAAAGCTTCTTGTCTTGAACCATGCTCAGAAATGAATTGTCAGTCATTACCTCTCTTAAATGATTCCTTTAATTTATAATCTAGTAGTGTTTAGAAACATAACAGTGACAAAGCTTAAAACAGTGTAGGTTATAAATTTTTACATGCTGCTTCAAGGAAGGAAGATCAGCTTCTACCCAACAGGTATGGTAACCAGGTAACACAAGGTAAATTTGAGAAGGGAAGAATTGGCATAAAGATCACTAGTTCACGTTTGTGTGTGTCTGCCTATAACTACACTTCAAATGTAAAAGACATAGAATGTAAGATTGTATTATTCAAAACAATGATAAAACTTGTAGAGCTCTGGTAGAGGTTACACTTGAAAGGGGTCATATTTGAAAGAAATGTAAGAGATTACATTTTAGAAATTTATCTTTCATCTTAACAAGGAGGTTTTTAAAATCCCAGTTATAACTTAAATTTTCAGTTTTTCTTTCTTGGTTCTAGTAACTTCTCTCAAAACTCGCATAGTGACAGATATAACTGAAAAGCAATGTGCTTATCTGTGCCTTTTTTTTTAGTATATTGTAACCATTTATAGCTATAAGCTGACATAACCTATTTCCAAATTCCTCTCTAAAAAAATATATTCACACAATTGGGCACTGTTGTCAGTGTTGTTTTAAGTTACATATTATATGTACAGTCCCATCTGAGAGTAAATTCAAAACAAAATGTTCTTTTTAACAGTGTGGTTGAATATAAATTAAGATTTCAATTAATTTTTGAAGGCTACCTGAGATACAGGGATTGTTTTTGAGGCAGCTTTTATTGCAGCCTTAAGATGTATGAATATAAGGAAGGTATTTTCTAAAAGCTTTTTTCCTTGGAAATTGTAGTAGTCTCCTCCTGCTACAAAGTTCCTCTTAGGTAGTTCAGAAGGGTAGATCTTTCCAGCCTTGACTTGGGAAAGTAAACCTGTGGTAAATCTTTGTTTAGCGTTGCTTTTGATTCACTGCCTCACTACTTAAATCTGAAAATTGCTAAATCTTCAGTCATCTGTAAGCTGCATTTTTCCTGATGTCAAAACAAGCATGTCTCTTTCCTCTGTAACATGGTAATGTTTCTTCTTTGCATCACAGAAAGACAAAAAGGGAGAGGAAAGTGGGGGTAGTTTTCTAGCGGGTTGTCTTTCACTAGAGAATTTAGTCCTCTTAACACCATAAATCTGAGCTGAATATCATTACATAGTGGTGGTCTATTGGAAGATGAGCTAGGGTGAGGGTTAGGACTATGGCTTTCTAGAAAAAGGAATTAGCCCTTTAACAGCTGTATTCTTTATAAAATTGTTAGAAATCTTTACATTTCTCTTTGCCTGACTTGAGGAATGTGTTCTTTTTAGGCACTTCCAATCTTCAAGTAGAAATCATTGGTTATAATGTATATGAACAAAAACTGTTTCCCTGCATATGCCAGTGCATTTTGTAATGCAGAGCTTTTAAGTGCAGACCTTACTGCTCTGATTACCTCTTGTTTTTATGACAGTGTTTGTTCAGCTCACTGACTTTTCCTTTTTGTGTATGATGTTGTTCCCTAGTGGAATACAGTGTAAAGCAGTGCTCAGCACTTAGTATATCATCTAACTTACTGCTGTTGATATGCAGACTGTGCTGAAGTAACTGAATTCTTCACATTTCTGTTTTATATGCCAAGCACTGATTTATATGCTCAGATCTGTCATTGCTGGTTTGGTAGTCAGTAGAATGTGGAGATAAACTGGGAAGAGCATGCTTTGACAGTTTGTTAATGGGAACTCAACTATTAAAGTTTGAATTGGTCAAAAACTTTTGATTCTCACACTGGTTCTTATTTCTTCCAATGTTCAAAGAAGCAGTTGCAGGACATAGAAATAATAGAATTGAGTAAAAAACTCCCAGCTCACCACGTTTTATGGGTCATAGCATTTGAATGTGTAAGACTTGGAGAAGAGTGTTTCGTTTATTGAATTTGACAGACTGTAGTCTTTTTGAAACTATTTTAGCAAGTAAAATAGTTAACCTTTCTGCATCTACTAAAATTCAGGAAGTGCTACAGTAATGCCACTGTTCTTACTCAGACTCATTTACTGTAGTTGCTTAAAGCACAGTTTTCTCTTGATACCTTTCCCATAAAAATCTACTTCCAGAAGATTTGAATCAATTCACATGTCAGTGCCTTTTCACAGTTTTAAAAGGGAGCATGTAAGTCTCAGTCCCACATGTGCCTTAATGTTAAATTCATAGATCACATGATCTGGATTCTAGCCTGCTGTGCTGATTTGCTGTCTTCTTGGGTAAGTTATTTAACCTGTTTTGCCATTATTAAAACGGATACCTACCTACCTCACAGGGTTGTTGTGAGGCTAGCTTTAGTGATTTTGGCACCTGTCTAAAAGGTGCTACAGAAATGTAAAAATAAATTCTGATGTAATACCCTATGATCCCATAGGCCCAGCTGTCTATTACTATTTCCTTTGTCTCTTTGACTGTTTGCACCATCTTTTAGATACAGAAAGACTTCATAATGCACTTGAAAGAACTTTTACTTTACCAGTGTTGTAAATATTTCAGTAGTTCTGAAGCAAGCCTTTGAAGCTGTCACCTTTTTCTCTGCTAGTTTCCTTTGAGAAATCACCAGCTTGAAAGTCCTCTTAGGCACATTTGTGAAACTATGCTCATGTATTTGCAACACTTTTTAACAACCTAAAGAATTTTTAGTTTCAGTTGCTCTGAGTGAAAACTTTGATCTGTAATTGTCCTGAATGTTTCAGGCCAGTTCACACCACACCTTTTTACCTTTTTTGTTGCAGAGTATATTGCATTATATCCTGGTCACTTTGAATGGTTGTTAGTAGAGGTTGAAAGGTTGCCATAATTAAAGATTTAAAAATTATAAGCACAAGACAGTTGTGACAAATACCCCAAGTCTAGAAACAATAAATACAAAGCTAGTAACATGCATGTAAAGTGTTTGGCTGTTAATATGTATTTTTCATCTTGCAAATCTGCAAGAAAGACTCCTGTGTTATTGCTTGTTCTAAAGAAATGAAACTAGATATATTTGTTCAGGTAACTTCTATTTGATATGAACACTTTGAATTTTAGATGTCTTGGTAACAAACCAGATGCTGTATGAGGATTCAGAGGGTGGGACCAAAGCGTAGGGTTGATTGTTTTGCATTTCATCATATGCAATACATCAGTATCTTTAATTCATGTAATTCACACTGGTGTGGATACTAGTCAGAATGTATCATTTAACATACCTGTATATGAAAAATGTAAATAAAACCATTTAGAAAAATGATTGTTTTTGTTTAAAATGTTTGTGTTTCTTCAAAGCATTTTCTTCCCCTGTTTTACTTTAATCTGGTTCTGAGTTCAGAAAAAAAGTTATACGTACCACCAAAATTCTTCTGCTTGGGGAACAATGGGAACTGACTCCTGTCAGGGTGAAGTTGGAGTGAGCAGAAGTCAAAGTAGAATAGACTTCTTGGCTGAGATTGCTTAGTGGTGGTTTCAACTGAAAATACTGTATATATCACTAGCTGATCTTTGTTAATTTCTTAATGGAAGGCATACCCATTATATAATCCATGCCCTGGACCAGGCTAGTCTACCACATCTTCATAGTAAACTTCTGCTTTTGAGAGACTGCCGTACAGGTGCTCTGTACAAACATCCATATTACACATTCTTGACTATCTCAGTCTAAGATTTTTAATCTTTTTTGCAACTGTATTATTTATGATCTTTTCTTATTCATGTGTGGACTTGTTCCGTTCCTGTTAATAAATGTTGTTCTGTCTGTGTGATTATTGTAGACTCGCACTAGAAAGTGAATGCAACTTCTTTCCTATCTTTTCTACTCAACATGTAAATGCAGGCATGTACATCTTGCATAGTTACCATGGCCTACAAGTTGTATAATACCAGAAATTTAACCACATAACTGACATTTGTAGTTTGAGAAGATGCGTGGTGCTACAGTAGTGGGTTTCTTAATAATTGTTTTCTGTATTTCATCATTAAAAATATCATGGGGAAGTGTTAGGAATTTTGATTTTTGAAGTGGAAGTGATGCCTAATGAAGAGATTACTATGAACCCTCTTCTATAGTGTGTTGCTGTTTTCACATGAATAAACATGAACTGTTTCCTGTTCTGTTGTATTCTTTCCTGGTGGGGTGACAGAAACATCCCTATTAGAAGTGTTAGTTTATAATATAAAGCTCTTGTTCACAACACTTTTCAAGTCTCACTTTCAAATGTAACAAGGACAGTGAAATTTTTTCTCATGGTGTGGTTTCTTTTGTTGAAGTCATTTGCGGATCCTTCTATTGATGTTTTGAGGGGGGAATATGTGTGTTAGGTCAGGCACAAACTTGAGCTTTTTTCTCATGTCTGAACCCAAAAGAACCAGAAGTAAAAATACAGCGCTTTCTTGTGTACACTGTGGTACAGATTGGTTATCTTCATCTGCGTGGGTGAGGGAACTGTAATCGTGATTTCTCATTCATTTCTACATCTCTTCCAGCTTCCAGTTGTCAGCTGGTTGAGTTACCTGATGCTCTTTGTTACGATTTTTGAGAAGCCAGATGGCTGAGAGAACACTTTCTGTTAAAGTTTATCTATTAGTGTTACTACACATAATAATGCTTGACTTTATTTGCTGTGGAATCTCTTTGCAGACTATGAAAAGGCTTTGAGTCACTGCTGTGATGAAGTACAGTGGCTTCTCTTGGCTAGAAACTCTGTGAAGGCAAGCCATTCATTCTGGCCTCCTCTGTTCTGTTAGTACAAACGTTCTTCGTTTAAGAGTGTGCATTGGTTTTTTTCCCCTTGTTAGCATATGCTTTTTCTTACTGATGGTTTCTGTGTGACAGGCGCTTTACATCCAGTAACAATTTTGGACTTCTGCAATGAAGTGCTGTGTACATAATACCATAAGCTTTGGCACTTTTCCTTTCTTACATAAAACAATTCAGAAGTGGGAAGAAATATGCATTGGTGCATAACTGTACCATTGCACAGGCGGCATTCACGCTTCTTGTGGCAAGTTGTATACGTGCAGTTAACTACACATGAGAAGATCTTGTGGTGATCTGAACCTGATCCGTATTGGGGTTTAACTAGTTTGGTAGTGACAAATAATCGTAGTGTAGAAGCATGGGAGCATTCTCAGAGTTCATTGGAACTGCGGCACCAGAAATGTCTCATTTTAAGAATAGGCATTGTAAGTAGAAAAACATTCTTTTTAAATTTATGGACAGTTTTCCATAGTACTGCTATAGAGTGGGGTCCTGTTGCATCTTGAGACAAGACTGTTTAATAGAACTCAACTTCTAACCTGAAGTGTAAACATTGAAGTCTGGTTCTGGGTCTGTTCCCTTAGAAGCGGATTGTACTATGCCATGTGATAGGGTCTCTGTATTAATCATAATTTTCACAAGTTCCAGTAAACACACAGTGTGGATCTGTTGGTAACCAAAGGTCTTCTAAACTGACTGCTGGACTAAAGGGTTTCAGAGCTTTAACATCTTCAACTTTTCTCGGAAAGAGGAGGTTGGTATGGTTAGGAAGCTTGGTAATTTTACTCATACTTTCATGCTCGCTCTGTGTTTCAGCAAAACAGTTATGGAACTCATGCATATATCTAAATTATATAGGCTTTAGTAATGCAAACTGTTCCTCTGAATCAACTGATTTGAAAAGTTCAGTAGTGTGATGGAGGGTCAACTGTCTTACCTCATTTGATTCCTGTAATATGACTGCATAAAACAGACTTTCTAAGGAGGGCAGCTTATTCTCTCCAGTTCCTCACTGCTGCATTAGTGCATGGAATAAGGAATAACCGGTGTGTAGAACTGGGAAGAGAAATTGCATACACTCTTCAAAGTGTTAACTCATGACTATAGCAGAACAAACTCTTACAATAAATTTTGATTCTTCCATATTAGTTTGTGACAATGGATTTTAAGAACATTTTAAAAAATGTATTTGCAAGTCACACATTGGGAGTAGAAAGTTAACTTGCAAAATGATGCTTAGTTCTTGATTTAGTATTTTCTGTGTCCAGACTGCAGCAAAGCCATCAACTTCAGCTGTCATCCCTCCTGGAAGTATAGGTTTTCAAACACCAATCTTACTGTTAAACTAAAATAAAAATAAACTCTCTGCTCAGAGATCAGAATGGGTTAGATTGACAAAAGCAAGGTGGCAGGTATGTATAGTTAGGTGTCCTGCAGATAAAGCAGACATTGTGATGTTAGTATGTGAGTGAACTTCATTGTCTTTGGTGGAACTACCAAAATGTTCGTAGTATGACCAAATAGGAAAAAGGGCAACTCAATTGCAGCTGGGTCTTTGTTTTGTTTTCCTTAGAAAAGGGGAAGACGCCTTGTCAAAGAGCAAAAAGTTGCAAGGGTCTTCTGCCCCCTTCCCTGGCTCTTTACTACATCTGTTGTTTCTCCTGCCTGGAGAAATAAAACATGTAATGCTGTTGGTATAATTGATGGTATTTTATAGTGTATGTATGGGTGCCAGTACAACTTTCAGTAGAGTTGTTGCAATTTAGGACCTATTTTAGCATATTTTCAAAATAGTTTCAAATTCTGTCTTGAAGCTGTTGATGTGTCCTGTTTCAATACTGATAATCTCAAATCTGATTTCAGGGGTTATGAAGGGGAGGCAACAAATGTTGTATTTGACTTCTGTCAAATTCCACATCCCTGCAGCTTGCGTCAAGGGCATGTTGCCCTTTATACACATGTATGTATTACTTGATCAAGTGATGGATCAAAAGTTAAAAACAACACCAAATAAACCCAAAAACTGAAGGGGGGGGGGGGGGGGTGGCGTGTGTTTGGGGGGTGTACTTAGTATTACTATCAAAGTTGGAAAGGAGAGTAAAACAACAGTCAAATGCACCGTTTCAAATTCACTGATAAAATCTTGATTGTTTTAGTTTTTATGGTTAAATGAAAACATGCTATAGATTCCATGCCTGGGGATGCTTCTGGAATCTCTCAAACTATGTATATGTATATATAATCATTGTTGTGTATATACATGCTTGTGTAATAAGGTCACACAGCATAATTAATTTTCTTTTAAAAGCATACTAAATAGAAATCTGAGTATGAGCATATCAACGCAGATTGTCTACGGTTAATTTACTTAGATTACTTAAGTTTATAGATACTCATAATTTACAAAAATTGTGTGTAATCTTGAAGTGGAATATATTTAGAATAACTGAACGGATTTTTTAATTATTATATATAGTTTTAATCTCAGTGCAAAAACATAACTCAATGCAGTATGTAAAGGAGTAGGAAAAAGATGTTGTGCTTTATTTTTTTTGTCTTGGGTCCAGTATTGGCCTGCCTTTCCCCCATTCCTCTCTATCAAAAGATTATATTTCTATGTTTTCATGGGCAGAATTAGAAGTATATTTGCTCTTAAGAATTGTGGACCATCAGGTATTGCTGTGGGACAGTCTTTCAGTGTGCCCTTGCAATTCATCATTCAGATGACAGGGAAGGTCCCATGAGTCCTTATCAAGAAGCTGTCTTTGGATAGTTCAGACACGTTCTTTGAATTTAAATGTCATAATTCTACTTACCAGTTTTGATAGGGCACAAAGCTGGGAGAAGGGGTTCGCTAGTAATAATGGTAACTTTTTTCCTTCTTGTAACTTTCCTGATTTTGTTCATTAAAAAAAAAATATCCAAAATTAATCCCATGACAAATGTTTTTACATCCTCATTATTGCAGAAGAAATCTGGTGCTCTTAACATCTCTTGATTCTGCTTATGCAACTGCATAGCTGCTGGTGAGATTGTAATGGTATTGCATTTTTAAAGCACGTTAACAAATTTAGCAGCCAATGACATGCAGTATGTTGTAGGAACAGTTCTGATTGAGCTTCATTTAAACTTTCCCTGAAACTTTGTTTAGTTAATCTCTTTAGTTTACACTTTTATATTGTATCACAGATGCTTAGAAGATAAAATTTTAATTACATCGTATCATGCAGGATCTTGAGGTGTAAGCAGCTCTCATTGATGTTACTGTTGTGGAGAATAGAATGATGGTAACAATACATGTAGGCTTTCATCTACTTAAAGGTGTTATGGTCTTTTACTAACACGCAATTAACTTAAGTCAAAGATGAGTGACAGCAAATAAGTTTACAGAAAATGGCTTTTGTAATACACCTTGCCAGTGGAAGTTTAGCTTGCAACTTTTCTTTCCTCAGCTATGTCAATTGACCTCCCTCCCCAGATTTTCTATAGACATTGAGTAATTAATAGTTTTAGTACAAGCAGTATACTTTGAAAGTCTGCCTGCATAGCCTGATAGCACTAACAAGTTCGTACACGAAGAAACATTTCATCTATACTAAATTAGAATGACAAGCCTTATACCAAGAGTCTTGGTTTAGCAGTTTTAGTTTCACTAGGTGAGTTTCATCATTCTAGTACTAGACTGACTGTGGCTTTGGGAATTGTAAATTCTGTCTAATTGTGAAATTGTGCTAGAAATGCTTATTCCATGGTGATAATGACTGATGATTATATAAAAAGTAACTGAAAGAAAGTACAACTCATTTATAATGAACGTAAAGTTTCAAGTAGGCTGGTCTTAAATAGACTGGAATAAACGTTTAAAAGTACAAATAGGTGCCCCTGACACCTTACTAGCTACTTAAGTTTTCTTTGTAAAAGTGCACTCTAAAATAGTCTTCAGTGCATGACTTCTTGGTTGCAAGTTACCTGAAAAAATGCTGAGGATGCAAGCCAAAATGTTTAGTGTCCCCCTCCCTACTCCACCCTTTAAAAAAAGGAATTGCTGCCTTGGTAAGTATATGTAATTTGTCCATTATTGCTGCCCACTAGCTAGCATTTCTCAAGGAATGCAATATGTTTATGTCAACTCACATATTGCACAGGAATACTTTAGCAGGATGGGCAGTAGAAGTAGTTGTTTAAAACCGCAGAATATTCCATGGTATTTGCCCTTGATAGAATCTCAGTGCTGGTAAGCCTGAGCAGGAAACCAAGTGTATGGTTTATTGTTAAAGGATAAAACTAATTTCTCCAACATAAGATGTGACTAAAAATTCATGCTCTCTCCTTTTTTTTTTTTTAACTTCTATTTAAGATTCCTACATCCCACATGCTTGCTTTGCGTGTGTTAAACATGGGTATTAAGAGGGAAGTACTATGGGACTTTAAAATCAGATTATAGACTTTAATTCAGCAGAAATACTTTTCTGGCACTAAGCAGATGGAGGTAAGTTTCTCTTTTCATAATACCAGAAAGTGTCTGCTGTTCTTGCTACCAGTCTTAGCTGTGAAAAGAAAAAAAAAACTACTGTTGCATAAGAAATCTGGCTTGCTTACACATAAAAAAGGCACAAACTTAGATATTACATCTTTATCATTTTACTGGTGTTCCAGTTTTTACCCCCAGAAAAGTTTTGCGAATAAAGTCAGTCTGTGGGGGTTTTTAATTTACTAATGAGAAAAATCTTGGTGTTTCTAAACAATTGTTTAGATAGTTCTTGTTAATCTTTGGTCTCAGTCAAATGAAGACACTGCGTTGATGCGGTGTTATTGCTGGCCTGCATGACAGCCTCACAGCAGTCTGTCATTTCTGCAAGATCTTCCAGTCAAACAGCGTTTGTTGCTCTCTGTACTTCTG
Organism: Falco punctatus; assembly: GCF_963210335.1. Lineage (NCBI taxonomy): Eukaryota > Metazoa > Chordata > Aves > Falconiformes > Falconidae > Falco > Falco punctatus. The sequence goes on along the minus strand of NC_137590.1, from coordinate 26,419,534 downwards.
TGCCTCCGATGCATAGAGATCTTGACCAACTGTTAAATTGTGCTAACTACTTGAACTTCGTAGTATTATCTGAGTTTTGCCTTCTCTCCCAGGCTGGCAGAATTGCTAAAAACTGTCTAGACTGATGTTTTTCACCTGTGTGAGCAGTGTTTTCTGCTGTGATTTGTATTTGAGGTTGGTTCTCTGCTCAAGCACTGAGCGATTCAGTGAATCACAGAGGTTCTATAGTGTTGCTTCACCATGTTACTAAAACGAGTGGTTTAGGCATGCTGCGTTACCACGATGATGTACACCAAAAACAAGTCAAGCACTGTTCTCTTCCAACGCTAGGCTAAAGTCTGAAGGCAGGAAAATGCACACCTTTTCTTGAGAACCTTGTCTGCCTTGCTGTGCGCTGCATTGTCTCAATTTGGGTAGTTTGTGTTCTTGTAGCAGTTCTCTGTGTTACACTTAACCAACTATTTTCTGCTTGTGATAGAGATGATCAGTTAAGATCTGTGTACTAGCTACATATCATTTTTACAGATGATGGTGGTTTGGTGTATTGTTGTGTGCATGATGTCTACGTCAGACCAAGTGCTGCTCTTGGCATCCTAGATTAAAGAAGTAAAATATAACAAAACTATCTTTAGTATTTCTGAGGTCCCTCGTGTGGTGCTTCTGTGCAAACCTGATGCAAGAAATCAGCTGGGAAACCTACATAACATTTTTAATGCAATGCTTGAAACCGGCCGGCATTTTGCAACATTCTTTAATGCAAATACTATCTGAAAGTATTCTGGGTTTTTTTCTGTCTAGTCTTTGTCTACGTAACAGTGCATCTATTCTAGTAGTTAAAGTCCTCACAGTCCGAATGAAATAATTGCCTGCTGTCTGTCTACCAAAGAGGCTCTTTTTTACGGGAAACTTTAGAACACTTTGGGTTTCTGAATCATCAGTTATAGCAGAAAAGCCACAAAATGCTGTTCGAGGGGTAGGGGGAAGAAGTATCAAACTAACTGGATCTCCATTGTCTCAAACAGCAGTTGCCTTTAATATGACTAATTCTACATGGGTGTTCTTGTTGGTGTCAGGGTGTAGAAGCAGACACAGTTTTCACTGTGAAAAGCAACAAAGAAACGAGATAATTGGTATCAAATAGGGCTTTAGTGAAAAGAAACTGTAATTACTTGGAGTGCTGTCCAGCAAGGGGGGCAGAACTACCAGCTGTGTGTGTTTTGTATAGGTGTACATCAAAGTAGCACTTCCATTTCCAGTCTATAAGCAGGGTTTTCTTTGTAGCTTATGGGTCAAGGCTAACCTTTCTTTGGCAAGTTTAGGGCTTTACCTGTGCCAGTGTCCTTTCATCGCTCCAAAATCAGAGTCTTTAGCTTTAATACTTGACCCTAACTTCTGCTATTTCTTCTTTATATAATTAGATGGGGAGAGGTGGGAGGAAACCGGGGTGTCAGTTGTATTCTATCTCATTTGCTCTCTTTCGCTAGGCTACATGGGCTGTGAGTTTCTGTGCTGCTTTTATGACGGGCTTTTGCATTTCATCTTAAGATGTAAAATGTAAATGCACCTACGTAGCTGCGTGTGTGCAGCTACAATAGCACATTACATTGTGTACAATCTGACATCAGAGCAGCTCTTCAATGCTAATCTGACACCAGTGCATTTTAAATGGGACAACATAATGAATTGTCTTTACAATTTGTCTTACAAAAAGTACAGCTGGCTTAAATGCCTTTTATTCTTATAATTCTAACTGCCTGGAGTGCATAAAAACACAGACACATGGCTAACCAATCTTGCATAAGGTGTAAGCTATTTCAGTTGACCTGTAGAATTGAAGACCTCTGTGTAGAGCTAATCCCTCTCCCCTTTCAGTGGAAACTTCACCTGCATAGCTTTCATTTCTAAAGCATGGGAATGTGTAATCTGTGTTTTTATTTTCCACCTTCAGTGCATCTCTATGTAGCTAATTATTCAAGTGTAAGGTAGCTTACAAGTGTAAGCTATCCAAGTGCTAGTATCAACTCATACAGATTTAAAAGTAGTTGTACATACATTTCTGTTTTTATCCTGTTTTATGAATAGTGGGACTGTTCCTATAGATTGAAGCCCAGCAGGGCTGTTTAAGTGGGAAAAATTGCATCGCATTTAAATATTCTAGAACCCTGGTTTTAATGTACTAAGTGGCCTGATTAGCTGGGGTAGTAATTACATTAAAATTGAAATATTCTGGACACAGAGCTCCCAAAATAGTTGTGCAGAATCTACCCACTGGAATGTTTTTGGATCAAGCCTTTAACCAAAAATTTGCGTTGTTCATGTGGTTTCAGATTAGGCTGCTTGTGATCAGTCCAGACTTAGTAACGAGATACTGAGAAAATCCTACAGTAAAACTCATGTTGAAGAAAACTTAATTTTTACCACTGAATGCTACTTTTACAATGAATTTTGTCTCCTTTTCATTGCTAAAAGACAGAAATCTGGACGTTTAATTCTATAATTGACTCTTAAAATATGGTCTTTTTTAACTTATAGATGAGACTTTTCAGTAACTATGAATAAGAATATGCATTCTCAGAAAGGAAACTGTAGAGAATTCCCTTGATTTCTGACAAACATATGAAGGATTTTTGATTAGGACAGCTGCCTATACTAGAAAAATACGCTAATTCCCTGAAATTCAGCTGGAATATCTCATTGCTGTAGAACAAAATGAGCTCGGTCATTAGGCTAATCTTGTATTTCTGAGGCTGATTATTTTCTCAATTTAGTAAATGACAGACAGCATAAATATTTCTTCATGATTTCATAAGAAATCCATGGCAAAGCCAGGACCCACATCCCTTACTTACAAGATTATTTTTGTGACGCTGCAGTTCAAGTGTATATGTTTTGGTTTTTTGAAGTTTAATTTTGTAATAGTGTATGCATCCTGTCAAATGCAGATCGATTCTGCGATGCATTTGCAGAGAATTACTTGTGCCTGAGCGTTATTCTCCACTATTAACTTAATTCTGATTCTTGTTTTCTTGTGGTGAGACAACTGTCTTGATATGGACTGTCTTAGGACCAATGTAGTGGTTTTGAGAACAGTTCTTTGGGCCATTTTTGCAACAGATTATTGCAACAAGTCTTCACCTTCCAGCCATGGAGAGTCCAAACATTAAGAACAACTTGTCCTCTGCTGACAGGCCAAGCTTGTCTCGTACTAATACTGTAACAGTAAGAAGAGTATGCTTTATGATACAGTTCCATTTTCTAGTACCATTTTTTACTCTTTGAGCAAATTGTATTACTTTTCCTTAGGAGAATTGCTGGTTTGGCTGTCTTTATATTGGGGAGAGCCTTTATTAGAGTAGTTCCATGCTAGCAAATGGGAGGAATTAATGCATGGTCTCTGAATTTGGCCACTCAAATGGGCAGTAGTTCTTTGTGGTCCTAAGATGTCTTCATTTAGACTATTAGACCTTTTTGCTAAGTCAATGTGGAGACTGTTTAATGGACCTCTGCTGCCTTCTAGATGTGTTGCTTCTTTTTTTATATAGATGTTCAAGGATCCCTGTAAATAGTAAGATTCTTCTGAAATTTTAGCACATGTGTTATTAACATACGATCTTGGTGAATGAATAGAGAAATCTTAAAACCTTCCATACAAAAATTATTGTTGATAACTTTATTGTATAAAAATTTTCCAAAATCCCATAATTCAGTGAAACAATTACATTATTATACTTATCCTTTTCTGCACTTCTGTGCAAGCATATTTGAAAAGAATGTATTAAAACTGTAGACATGCAATGAGTGTAATAGGAAATCATCAAACTATAAACCTAATGGGGAATTCAACGCCCCCTAAAGTGTGGCATTTTCTCCAGCTATATCATCAAATTACATAGTAAATCAACACTTTCTTGCTTTTATTTTGCGATTACGAAAATCAGAGGAATGATTTTTTTTTAATGAGCTGTATATTACTGTAATGAACACTGATTTCTGAAAAAGAGAAAAAAATATTTTAAATGAAGAGTTTTAAGTTAGATCTTAAGTTAGAGCTTTGTAAGGTGTGGGGTCTGTGTAATTAAACAATTGGCTTTTCATTTTTCTAGGTAGTGATACCTCACTTACCCCTTATGATAGGTAATCTGTTGCAGCAGCCTCTTCGCTGCCTTGTTTTTAACATCTTTGTACTGCAAGGAATTTTTAATTTGGGTTATGGGCTTAGCACCTTGCTAGTGGTGATGGCAGATTGCAGTGTATCTATGCTTCTCAATTTGGCAACCTTGTAAAAGATACTGGCACCTATTTATCTTAACTAAATTAGCTGAAAAAGGCATTAGAGAAGTGCCTATGTCCAGTTCCGTTGCCCCTGCTGAGAGACTTTATTCGCTTATGATATGCGGTCGAGGTAGGCAACTGGTGTAATTTACCTGAGTTCACAAGTCAGGTATGTGTAGCCCAATGAGATGTGCCAAATATCTTGCTTTTTAGGCTTCCCTCTTAATTTAACTTTTTAACTTCAGTGATCTGGCCAATAAGTAAAACAGCAAGTGTTTAATTTATCTCATTGTGTTTTGTCATTTTGACGGATTTCTTTCAATCCATGGGTGCTATATGTGCCTTTGAGCCCTATAAATTTGTTCCTCTGAGAGTTAAACTAATATAAAGTTAATTCTAGGCAAAACACTGCTTCTTTGTGAAAGGGCTTACTTCCTAATAACTGCGAAGGATATCAGTAGATCTGTTAATGCTGACCAGCTGAAAACACACTTTAACACTTCCAACTGCTTCTGTAAAATACAAGATGTTGAGAAACAGGAATGAGAAGTGGAGGTGAACTAAAGTGCCTAAGTTGGGAAGGAAGCAAGGCAGTTTGCAGGAGTGTGAATGTGGGATGTTTTTTTCTGTTGTGGCTTAAAGTGAGTGTGAAATTGAAGAGGAAATTACAATCCATGGGGCATGTTAAAAATTGGCTTTTTATTAAAATGAGATTTGCAGACAAATTGAGAATCCAGTTATCAAGTTGGATCTGGCTAGAAAGGAGTGGAAAATAGAAGGATGCTTAGCATCTCTAAGTTACTTCATTCAGTTAATATTACATTAAATTTGATAACAGGCAAGTTGCCAAAATGAATAGGTAAGGATTTATGATTTGGAGACGATATTAGAGCGGGTACCATAGATGAAGATGTGTTGTACAATAAAATGCAGGCCAAAAGAGCAAAGAGCACTGGATTGTCTGCCGTTATTTAGAAAAATGATTGGAGTAGGTAGCTCTTACTTCCCAATGATAAGCGTAAAGCTAGGCGCTGTTACAGAAAATATGCTCGTGCATGGCAAGACCTGAACACCAAACACAAGTTCTTGTTTTCTTGAACAGTGCTGAGCAGGGAGCATGAAAGGCATCTTTCGGGTGTTCGGTAAGAGGTTTCAGTGTTCTAGTCAGACGTGTATGTGGGTAGGCTGCTGGAGCGTTACAGGCACAGTTTAGAACATGGAGGGTAAAGCTGGATGGTGCAGTGCAGCAGGTGAAATCTGTGGGTAAGGAACAGTGACCATGTGAAGCTGTTAGGTGGAAAAAGTGAGCAAAAGACAATATGGGAGTAAAATTGACTAAACAGAAAGAAATGGATCAAAACTTCTATTAAAAAAAAACCCTGAAAGTAATTAGTGATAATGTAGTCCTGTCTTTCTCTAACCAGGAAATACCTGTTGCCATGTACTAAACATGGCATGACCACAAACAGAAGGTGCTTATTAAAGAGGTCTTGTGGTCTATTGATTTTTAAATTAGTGTGTAAGAACTGCTGAGAGTAGTACAGCAAAGAACAGTCAGTTCAGTAGGCTGAGTCATACTCAGAGGTAAACAAAACTTAAGAGATGCATCAACTCTGTTTTTCACCCCCAATTTCTAGGCAGTTTTTAAATGTCAGATCTGTAGGGTGATGAAGTAACAGATAACTGAAGTTGTGGGGGTGTTTTGTGGTTTTTTGCTTCTTAAGAGCATGGAGTGTGCTTATCATCACGACTTGAAAAGGGCTATTCCTCCAGCTTTACTTGAATTCTACTAATCCACGAGACAGATGTGCAACAATGGAACTCTGTTTGTCAGGAGGGAAAATAGCAGTGAAGTAGTAACATGAGGGGGGATTCGTGTTTAAACATAACTGAAAATCTGAATTATTTCTGTTTCTGAAAATGTGTTCTGGAAAGGAAATAAAATGCACAAACAAGCAAAATGAGAGGAAATAACAGTAGAACTCAATAGATGGGAAGGAAGAGGAAATACACTTGAGAAATAGCTTCTTCCATTTTTGTAATTCAGATTGGAGAAAAGGGAAGAAAAAAGAGAAGTATATGTGACACCAGAAATAAATGAGATAGTGATTGCAATTCAGTACTGTTCTCCAGCTGGAAATACCATTTAACAGTTTTGTCACCACACAACTTTTTTTTTTTTTTTTTTTTTTTTTTTAAGGCTGCCTATAAATCGGTATTTCTCTGTACGGTCTCTGGCTAGCATCTGGATAACATTGCCTGAAAGCTATGCTTGCGTTTCAAAGTATTGGTGTGAATAAAGTGCCTCAGTGCAGGACCAAGAGAGCAACGTTTTTTGTAAGGGAGTAGAGGCAGATGCGGGTCCTAAAGATTTGTCTATACGTGGATATTAAATTACACAAAGGTGTAAACTAAAGCACAATAGCTTTTTTTTTAAAACTGTCTCTGAGCTCTTATTTCTTAATGAAGTCCTTGTTCTTTACACTAGAGTAGATACTTAGGAATTAGATGGGGCAGGTAGTTAATCCAGACTGTATTATTAGCAGCAAAATTGAGTTTCTTTACTGCAATGCATAAATCTTTCTTCACCTCTAGATCAGTCCATTTACTGTAAGTTTGTTGAGCAAGGTTGTCCAGTTTCTCTGTGTTTGTATTACTGCACTTCTGGAATGCAGACAGTTTGCAGATGCCTAATGATATTATATTCATGTATTATTCTGGATTAATTTCTTTCCTGATGCACCTTGTTTATATAGATTTTTTAAATTAAGAGTTATTTAACTCGGTTTCAGCTGGGGCATATGTTACTGTGTCTTCGGAGTGGCATTTCAGTTTCTTCCTTTGCACTCTTTTCTGAAGACTTCTGCTCTGAGCTGCTCCCTTGCTGTCCTTGGCCAGGCATAGCTGTCTTCCCCCCTTTCCCAAACCTCTACATAAATCTGGTTTTAAGCTCACAGTTTTGGATATAGTCTTTGCAAGTCTTCAGTCACGCCTTTCCCCCCCCTTTACTAAACATCACCACCTGACTAATGGTAGAGATCTCTCTAGGCTGCTGCCTCAGAGAGGAGAAAGGTTGATAGAGTACGTTAACCTGATGTGCTTTGGTTAATTGTTCCTAAAGATGTTAAAGGCTTGGGGTCATGAGGCTGTAATGACAATTTTCAAGAACTTAGTGAGGAGCAACCTTGCGTGTTACTGGCTCTTCGTGCAGCAGCTTTCTCTGGCTCTGCCACTGTGCTGTCCCAGTCTCCCACTGCAGCTTGGCTCCTTATAGAAAATGCTGCCCTTCATTTATAAGCAGTTATTTTTCCTGTAGACGTGGCTGCCTTTTACTGGTTGTCTTTGTCTTTAACAGAAAATGGTAATGTGGCCCAGAATTTTGCTATAGAAAGTTAACACTTTCACTGCCTGCTCAGCAGGTGCTTGTTCTCATATTTATCTGTGCAGGCTATTAACTGGGAATTGAATTTGCAGAATTATAGGTCCTGTTCAGTGGCTTAATATTTTTAGTCACTGAGAAGTTTGTTTATCCTTAAATACTGTGAGCAGATTCAGAGTGTCTCTACATACAAATACGTGATTATGTATGCGACGGAGCGCTTTTTTTGTTAAGCAGGGAACAACTGCGAAACCTAAAAGGTGGTTGTGATCAGGAAGCATGGTCAGTCAGGCACTGGAACAGGCTTCCTAGGGAGGTGGTCAGTGCCACAAGGCTGTCAGCGTTTGAGTCATTTGGGCAATGTCCTTACTATGCTTCAGCTTTTGGTCAGTCCTGCATTGGTCAGGCAGTTGGACTGATGATCACTGTAGGTCCCTTCCAACAGAGATACTCTATTCTTAGGTTCCCTCAGAAGCAGACTGCAAAATGGTGCTTTTTCTTTGCTCTACATTATAGCCATTTATATGGCAGCTGTGACTGCATCCTGTTCAAGTCATGATATATCTAGTGGAAACAACATGACTTAAATATTGATGTAATGCCGTGGTTCTGGAAGCTCTAGAAATAATACATGTAACAGTAGTTGGAGGCATTTCATTCAGAATAATTTTAAGGAACTTTTCAAATCCCATTTTATGGCAGACACACAAATTGAGACAACCATGTGAATGTGAAAAATTATACCATACTGAATGAAAATACTTAGAATCTCATTACATTTTGAGAAAATGAGTTCTCTCATACTTGGTGTATATCTCTTCCTTGCAGTCTTTACTAATAGCAAGATAAAACCTGTATTTTCACAAAGACTATTAGAACTCCAAATGAAGACTGCAGAAATACCAAATCATTCAATCCTTATCTGGTACAAATTGTAGTAAAATTATATATTAAAGACATTTCATCTGCAATTACATGCTAATGTTTTTAAATGGAGGATTTCATTGGTTAAGTTGAAGAATATCTTGCACAAATGCAGTATGTGGTTTGTTCAGCATACGTAAGTTTTACATCCAGTTATCTAGGCAGTTAGAATCCAGCCTCCTTGGGTTAATGACCGCCTGCAAGTGCAGTGTCAGTCCTGGATTTCACCTGCATTTCATGTACTTGAACAGAGCTTGGTTTGTTATTTGCAAAGGTAGTTGCTGTTGTTTGACCTGTGGGAAAATGAGTTTGTCAAGTTAAGTGCTCACACAATTAGTCACTGACTGGAAGGCTCAGCAAACAGCAAAAGGCTGAATGTGCAAAAGATAGAAGGGTGAATTAGCATGCTACACTCTTTCCATCCTTTCAGAGATGATGTTTCTTTGGGGAAGCTTGAACTGCTATGATCCAAGCAGTATTTATTCTGCAGATAAAGTGCAAACATCTCTCCAGCCAGCCCTAGCCTATATTTAGTAGCTAAATGTGGATCTATTTCATTACACCTGCAGTTCTATACAAATAGAGACCCAAACTGCATCCTGCTGAGCTTGACAGCGAGTAGTTGATTACCATAATAATCAAGATGTAATAAAAAAACAAGTCAACACAGATGGATTCAGTGGTGATAAATCTTTTGTAGTCTGGTTTTATTTTTAAAATGTGAACTTTTTAATCATCTGATACTTAGTCATCTAACTGAATTAATATAGGTCTATCACAGTGAGCTCCCTTCAGTTAACAAACAAAAGCAATACTTCCAAACACATACATGTAGGCTCTGGTTGTAATTTTGGACTTGAAATGTGTTGTTTATGTGTTTAAAAAAAAAAAATTAAAGGTGTTTCATACATGGTAGTATTTATAATGAAACCAGATTTTAGGAAATAGTAGTTCTAAAAGTACCGACCACTATGAACTAAATCCTGGGAAAGTTAACGCTCGCGCTGCTGTTGCATCTTCTCCTCTCCCAGTTGGTCGTTCTTCAGCTGATGCAGTCTGCCAGTGGTGCATAATGTTTCTATTCCGGTTCTTCCAAAAAATGTTCCAAAACACGTTAGAGAGCAGTGCAGGAGTGGTGGGTAGAGCAGAGGGCAAGAGGATCTACCTCACCCAAGGTAGAGCGGGAGGCAGTGGATAAGAGAATGATAGATGTTATGCTTAAGAAAATACTTCCCCCCCCCCCCCCCCAGAAAGTAGTCATTGAAAAATAAGGTGGAGTTGGCATGTAGAAATAGATGACAGAAAAAGCCATGCTGATCCTTAAGTACCACATAGTAGCCTGCCTTCCTTAGGAGCTTGGCTGAAACCAAGAAATGCTTTAAAAGATTGAAGTAGGGCTCTTTTTAGGCTTGTGTTATATGTTGCCAGACAACTACAAGGAGACTTAAGTCTTCAGAATAATAAAACCTCTTGCTTTGCATAATCATAAATGACACGTCTTTTAAGTTGTTAAAAGTGGTGAAGTGCAGTGTAATTTATGGATTAAATTTTGCCCTTGAATGTTTGTGAAGCTCATTATAAGGAAGCATGCTGTGTATTCAGGGAAGAAATTTGACCCTGTTGTTACGAATTTGTCTTGTACAAAGCTGATACAGTAGTGACTTAACATTAGATGGTCCAATATGAAATTAAAGTTACTGTTTCAGCAAAACAGATGGAATTTCTCATTGTCACAGGCAAAGGAAGGCAGGTCAGATGTGTTTTACTACAGGAGTGTCTGAGTTGAGCCAGTCAGACTAGATTGCCTTTGTATAGTCTTCAAGGGTAGAGGGGAGATACTTGTTTTACCTTAGAATTTACCTTAAAAGTGTTACCTTATAATGACAATACACCTGAGCTCATTCTGTAGGTGTTGGAGACACCCCTGTATCTTAGCTTCTTCCGTGAGGGGAATGTCTACCCCTTGAATTAAAGCGATCAGGAATACAGGCAGCATTAGAAATTGAAGGATAATCTGCTGTAAAGATCTATAGTTTGCTTTATGTTTGTCTTTAAGGACAAGCATGAAGCATTCATGTCAGTCCTTTATGCTTGTTCACATCTAATCGCTGCCTGTTCCTATGTCTGTGATAGGAAACCCAAGAAATGTAACAGGAATGTGTGACAGTGGGTCCTGGAGGCAGCATGTGCTCTCTTTGGTGATGGGCTGTCCCCATCCCGGTGGCGTCCCTGAGCCAGGGCTGCCAGGGTGTTTGCTTGCCAGTGGTGAGTCGAGAAACACAAATTCCTGCAGGAGAGATGGCTGCTCTTGCCTCTGGCTCTGGGGGCTTCATAAAAGCTGCTAATTGAGAGAGACCCAGAAAGCACTGGGCAATATTGCTTTTTCTTTATTTTTAACAAAACCTGCCAATTTCCAGCCTCTGAACTTCATTGGTACCAAGATTTCTGAATTTTCAGGTATCACTATCAAACCACTTGTGTAGATTTAACAAATAATATAACACTGACTTGAAATCCAGCTGTGGTCAGCAGTTTTTCATGTACCTGATAATTCATGTAGAAGATGCTTTGTTCTTTGAGTCATAACCCATGCAAATAAAGAATATAGCTTCTCTTTTCTAAAAAGTATTTTATTTTTCATGATCTTTGGTTATTGGAAGTGCATGTCATCTAATTGATGAGTACTCCTTGTGCTCGGTCTTTTTGATGTTGCTTGGTCACAGTGCTGCCAGGTGCTAATAAGTTTTTCTGGTAAACAATTAAGTGAGATTACAGTGCACTTACCTGATGCTGTATACAACTACTGAGGTCAAAAATGAAAAATAGGTCACTGACACTGAGTAATAGTTGTCAGTGGGCTTTTGGGTGACAGGGAGATGTGCTAAGCAGGCAGAGAGCATTCACAGCCCTGTCAACTTTGGTGTAGTAACTCAAGGCAGACGTGCAAAACACTTTTTATGTGACTAAACCGGGAAGGCTTGTTAATTTTTGCCCTGCCTGATTAACAGCTTTTCATTCTGAGCTTTTAAAAGTGATTTTTGGTCTTGTTCTTTTTGTCAGGGGCAAAGCCATTGATTAATTTTATTTAATTTTCACCAAAAAAAGGATTTATACTGCCTCCTGGGGATTCACTCTCTTTTTTAAAAAAAAAAATTCTGCTCATGTTAATGAAGACTCTACTTGAGTAAGTACAAGTGAAAAAAATGTGCAAGCAGCTGTGCTTTGTGCTTTTAGGCATACAAACCAAGACTCATTTGTTATTTTCCACTCAGTGACCAAGGGTGAAAGGGGTTTGCAGGCGGTGGGAGGCATAGACTGAGAGCTCTGATTCTTGTCTGAGAATTGAATCCTTCTCATCATGTTCCAAGAGGTGCTAAGGAACCTGCAAAGTTACTCTTGCCATCAAAAAAAGATGAAGTGAAAATGGGAGATATCTTTTCTTGATTTTTACAGAGGAAGAGACATTTGTAAGAATATAAAAATGATACAATTGGCACCCTTTTGCACTAGGTGGTGTTTGCTGCGTGCTGCCATGCTCCTGGGGGGGGGGGGGGGGGGGGAAGGAAAGTCTTTCAGAGCTGCTCCTGTGGCTCATGTTTCACACCAAAATAAAAGCTGTGAATCCCCTAAGTAAAGAGCAATGAGATTTAAAAGGGAGTTTTGATGCTTTAAAAAAATGCAACACAGCATAACAAATCCTTATTTCATTAAAAGATTATTATTTCCAGCATAGATAAGCATCTTCTAAAGGCATTGTTGATTTTCCTTGTTTCTTCAAGCTGTGTCTGTACGAATTGCCTAGTATATTCACGTAACTGGAGTTAATAAATACATGACGGGTGCCAGTCTGCCCTCTGCATCTGTCTTGTGCTCTTCTTTGTCCTGTCTTAAAGGCAACCTGTTACTTCGAGACTAGGTTTCACCCTCTACCCTTGTGGTGTGCGTGTTGTCTGAATGAAATGAGTGCTGAGATGCGAGGGTGGTTTGGTCCCTCCTGGAAGGCAGCACCAGGGCACCTGTGGAAAAGCAGGTTCTCCATGGTTTATTATTCCCTTATTCAGCATACTGTAGCAAAGTGTACTTTGAGAAATAAATATTTAAATAGAATACATTTATTAGCCTATCATTTTGCAGATATGGTATTTTACCCTTGATTTACTAAAACCTGAGCCAGAGGCTTTGATACTGAGGTCAGTATGTGCACGTAAGGCAACAGAGCACCTTGAAATAAGAGGCAGAGTCTGGTTGTCCAAACCAGGGTACAGAAAAGCAACTTTACTTACTGATACCTAAATTTTGGCCCTAGTGGAAATGAAAAATAATTTAAAAAAAAAATAAAACTCACTGATTTTGAAAAGCTAAGCGAAGTACATGATTTTTGTATGTTAATTATAATTTTGCAACATTATGTGATGTTATGATGCAATTAGTTTAGGCAGCCAAGGTACCAACTGGAATGCTATAGTGTTGTATGAAAAATATATTCCTACTATTCTAAAATAGTTTCTTAAGTGATTTGTTTTTTTCTGCTTCCCTATAGATTAAAGCAAAAAATTATGACAAAGTGGAAAAGGTGAGTCCTATCAATATATGTACTATATTTCTGTAGCAAGAATGAGTATCTCGTGATTGGGCTAAAGCAGATTGAAAAGAACTATAGCTGTCATTGAATATGCAACTCAAAAACACAGATAAGAAGTATCACTAAAGCCAATTTGTGTAATTAAAATTACTACCAAGCTGTAATTGGTGAAGTGCGCAGAGGAATTTCCCTGCATAATTCTCTCTAGTTCCCTTACATAGCACAGAGACGACAAGTAGTTTAATTTACTCTTTCTTACAAATCTCAATCATAATTACAAAGATTAATTTAATTCATACTGTATAGCTTTAAAAGTAGAAACCTAATTTCTGTTTCTGGAATCCTGATCACATCTTCTTGATGTATTAAACAGTTATTTCAGCGATGCCTTATGAAGGTTTTACACATTGATTTATGGAAATGTTACCTTTCCTATGTACGAGAAACCAAGGGGAAGCTACCTAGTTACAAGTAAGTTAACAGAGTTGCTCTGAATTATTCTAGTTATACGGTGGATTTCTTCTTGATTTTTGACTGGCGGGTGGGGGGGGACCTGGGTGGCAAACCTGCCTGGGGATCTTCAGTAGAGTGTTGGGGGGGATAATATATAATCTACATTATGAAAACATTTACTCTAAAGTTTCTTCAATTGAGCTTGCTGGATAAAACTGCTTCCTTAGTCTGGATCCATGTAAGAGGGTGGGACAAGAGTGGGGGAGTAGCTGGTGTATCCATGCCAGTTCCCTGCAGATGAGATTGGTGCTTGAGCCAACCTGAAACACACTTCTTCAGTCAGGATCTTTTGCTGTCCTTTCCCTTACTGTCCTGTTCAGAGTCTCCACAAAATTCAGCATTGGTTTTAGCTGAGGTACTGTATTTGACTAGCGATAGTAAATAGCTCAGTAATCAGAGAAGGTTTTGGAATGCATAAAAAGGCAGAAAAAACAAGTGTCCAAATTTGGGGATGTATCCTTTTTTCATCCCTTTTCAGTTGCTGCATTTTGCTTGTTTATAATCTTGTAGATGGTGTTTAATGCTTTTTCTTCTTGTTTGAGGTTTCAAGTAACATCAGTACCTTTCAGCATCTATAAACTGTTCCTCAACGTACCGTAATGTCTTTGTACTGTAACTGCCAAGATAACTACTGCATTAACAAGGGGGAAAAAGCAGATTTTTCTTAATTTTTACAAGACTGTTTTGAAACAATTAAAGCATCAGTGTGCCCCCTTCCCCCCATCTTTTTATCTAATTTAACTTTCTTCTATTTTTCCTGTTAATATGGTCAAGGAGGTAGTAAGGTACTGAAAGATGTCTGAGTAAAGGGAAGTGGGAGAGAGAAAAAGCTGTTTTCATTGAAACTTGACCAAGGAAATAATCTGTGAACATTTTAAATTTGGGGGAAAATACTTTGCATTTGGGGGGGGATAAGAAAACACGTGAAAGATTGTGGGCAGTTTCCAGACAGGGGAGCTACTCCTAATTGCCCCAGCCTTTTGGTGTTCCTGGAGAATTACAACAAGGTTAGGGGAATTCTGAGAAAAAAAACAGAAACATCTTCAGCTAAGAAGATGTAGAGAGCAGTTGTTTTCTGTCTTCTCAACTTCACATAGTATACGTGGATTTCTGCTTAAGGGGTGGGGTAGGGGGAGGATCAGGAACTGTTAGTATGCTAGGTTGCCACCAATAGATTTAAATAATTTTCTTAAAAAAGCCCCAACACTAAATGTAGAATTTAAAACTATCTGAATGCTAACTCGTACTCTCAGCTGTTGAATGATACTTTTCATACCTCAGTGTTTGGTTAGAATTTGCTGCATAAAAGAATACTCTTAAATAAAGAATTTTTAAAATACTAAATGCTTGCTCTATGGTCTTTGTGGTTTGTTTTTTTCCTCAGAGAAAAAATGGCTCAGGCATATGATTTTGCTCTGGATAAGATTGGCATGGAAATCATGTCATACCAGGTATGTTTTTTTATCAAAACACATTTTACTTCTAATTTTATAACAAGTACAACTAAACATTGGTTTCATTATATGTAATATTTTCTCTCGCATAGATCTGGGTGGATTACATCAATTTTTTGAAAGGCGTGTAAGTACCTTGAAAGAATTTTTTTAAGCTCAGTTAATGTAATGTTGATGTTCATAGCAGTTATGGTCTGTAATAGCTGACGTTAATCTCTCTCCCCACTATTTAGAGAAGCAGTAGGATCTTACGCAGAAAACCAGAGGATAACAGCTGTCCGTAGGGTTTACCAGCGTGGTTGCGTGAATCCAATGATAAACATAGAACAGCTCTGGAGAGATTATAACAAATATGAAGAGGTAATCAAGAACATGAAACTTGTTTGTGACATAAAGAAAGAATAATCGTATAACCAAGTATGGTGCTCAAACTGTATCCACTAAATAATTATGTATAAGAGATGACCAGCAATATAAACGCATTTTGCATGTGCAGCATGTACCAAGACCTGTGGCAAAACTCCACAGGTACTTGAGTAAATTTTTAAATTTATTTTAAAAGTCTTTCTATAGGATACATTTCAGATTCCCATTTCTCACTTGGCCCGGTGGACTTGCTAGTGAATTAGAAATTGGTGTCACCAAGGGTGGAGAATATTTAACGTAAGCTAGAGCAGATCAGCTGGCAATGAGGGCTTGCTTCCCCAAGGAGGCACTCCCCTCCTTTCAGCTGCAGTTGCACAGGGTGAGATGGTGTTCAGCTGTGATGGTTTGGACTGCCTTCACAGTGTTAACTTACATGGTCTCAAGTACATAGAAAATGCATCTCGCCATCCTTCCCCTGAAGCCATTACAGCATCAATTCAGGTGAGTCTGCTGCCACACTGTCTTCAGCAAGCGTAACCTCAGCTCATTGGCCTTGCAGGCTAATTTGTAGCTGCACCTCTGTAGCAGATTTGTAAACACATTGGGTGACAGCTTGTTAACCCACCCCAGTCAGCAGAGGTGAGAATGCAGGACTGAGGGTAGATGCCCTGGTGCTCAGCACCATCAGGTAGGAGCGCTCATACAGCCCTCTCTGTCCTGCCTCGCACAGCTGGGGCGCGGGTGCTGGCACGCTGTGGGTCAGCTGTGCGCTGAGCAGGAAGGAAGGGACAATTCCTCTTTGTTGCTAATTATGCAAGTTATAGGCTTGGTGACCTCTGACGTTAATAGAGCCACTGCGGGACTCGCTATGGGCACCTGCAGCCACGAGTGGAGTGTGTACTGTAACAGCTCATCAGCCCATTGGTATTCAGGGATAGCTTGCTGACCGCTAGGGAAAATACCCAATGGCGTCTTCTCCTGCGTAGAAAAATTCCCAATCCAACTTCCCTGTAAACCTCCTCTTGCGTTCCCACATAGCAAATGAAGGCTGTCACTGCTGGTTCCCACTGCATTCATTAATATGCAGGGAGACTGTCAAAATGATAGCTGAAACCTGCCCTGCGGCCGGGCGGCACCTGCTTCCCGCCGAGGCAGCTCTGGCTGACGCCTGTAACACCGACCCGTCCCTCGGGCTGCTCGGAGCTGCTGGAAGCCGAGGGCCAGCGCTCTGCTGGGACACAGGTTTCCCTGTGTCCTGCCCTGGCTAGGCCGGTCTGGAGGGACAGGGCTGCTGCGGGCCGGTGTCCTGGCACAAGGAGGGAAATGCTCCTCACCAGAAGGGCTCTTTGAGGGGGAAGCGGTGCCCCCCATCAGTAGCCCAGCCACACAGAGGGGGTGTGCAGGGCTCCGTAGGAAAGGTTACTGGCTATCTGCTGCAACTAAAATACTCTCAAGCTTCCCTTTAGCCTAGTCACTAGCCACCAGGTAGCAGTATCGGCCTGTCGGTCATCGGTATCTTTAATTAAACAAATGGTCAAAAGTGGTAACAGCCCTAGTGAGACAGAGAAGTGACCACCTTTGGCTCAGAAAGCTGCACAGCTGCAGCTCACAAGGCTGGCAGTGCGTCCCAGGAGAGCATTGCTGCGTTCTCAGCCCAGGCCTGGGTTAAATGGGGGCATAGGTGACTGTGTGCTAGCTGGCCCAGTTAGCTATCCCAGACAGAGCTTTGCACGAGTTCAGATGGTACCTTTGTTTCTGTAACGTGTCAGTACCTAGCTCGGGTGCCTGGAATAGGGCTGAAAGCTGCGCTCACCTGCCTGGAAGTCCTGGCAAGCCACGCCAGCGAAATTACCCGGACGCAGGTGTGAACAAAAGGGTGGTTGCTTCTCCTGCCATAAGCGTGGTTCTTTGAGATTTTGTTCATGCCTGGGACCCCATGGCTGGGTCTCTGTTGCTGATGTTGAGGTGTGGGTTGCGCCTGGGCGCCCAGCTGTCCCTCATCCCCTGCTGCTCTTCCTTAGCAGCACGGCATCGCCCTCTGCACCGGTGCATGGTCCTGGGGGGCTGGCACTCTCTGCAGTGACAGATCTCGAGTCTTGGCTGACAAAGGTACCCTATGGCAGGGTGTATGTTGAATATAATCTCTCTTAAAAGCTGTCGGTTACATCATGAGCAGAGAAGTCAGAGCTTTGAGCTTGGAGGTCAATCTCTGTTACTACTTGTCCAAGAAAACAGAGTTGCTCATACGCTGTCTCAGTCTGCGCCTGGTGAACAGCACGCGGCAGCAAGGCAGGGAGCTGGGACTCGGACTAGGGGCTGACCATGATTCAGAAGGAAAAATGCAAACCACAAATACATTCTTTCCACTTTCACCCAGCAGGTTTATGCAAAGTTTATTGTATTTTTGAAAGCTGGAAGTAATTAAAAATACACTGAAGTGTTTCAGGTCAGTTGGGTTTTAGTAGTGAGTTTATTCTCTGATAAATCAGTTCTTGCCCATACATTCATTAGGAGAAACGCAGTACCTTCCGAGATCAGTTTTTAAAATAACTGTCCTTCGTTGCTCACTTTTGCATCCACTTTTAAGTTTTTTTCTGGATCAAGTCAGATTCGATATTTCCAAAGTGAAATTGCACATTCCCAATTCCTTTTGTCACCCTTCTCCAGGGCATCAATATTCACTTAGCGAAGAAGATGATTGAAGACAGGAGTAGAGATTATATGAACGCGCGACGTGTAGCAAAGGTACAACCTTCTGTTGACTCTTCTTTCTTCTATTTAATTCTACAAACTAGCATTAAACTTGGTTTTATTTTCAAATAAAAATGTGCGTTAGAGTAAAAAGTTTGGGTATGGTAAAATATTTGTGTGGTTTTTATAAAGCGTAACCAAAGTGTTTAGTGTGTTTAAATATGCTGCTCACAAATGCTTCTGTTTCAGGAATACGAGACTGTGATGAAAGGTCTGGACCGCAATGCCCCCTCTGTCCCCCCCCAAAATACCCCCCAAGAGGCTCAGCAGGTAGACATGTGGAAGAAATACATCCAGTGGGAAAAGAGCAATCCTCTGCGTACAGAAGACCAAACTCTCATAACAAAAAGAGGTAAATAGGTACTGCGCTAGGGCATAAAGAATTGCATTTCTTCGCTCCGTGAATGACCTCCAGCATAAGTCACGACGTGGTTTAGTGTTCAGGGATCACGCTGGAGCAGAAGTTGATCAAGTTTCTTGAATTGTGTGGGTGGTTTTTTTAAACTACTTTTCCGTTTTTGCTCAAGCCAAGCTGAAAGTAGTACATGGATTGTGGGGGACAGCGCTGTAGTCATGTGCCACTCAGCTTTCATTGGAGGTCAGGAAACAAGTGGATCACAGCTGGGTTTTATGGCTGATGTTCTTGAATGAGTTCTGCTTCTTCCTCTGTAGGGGAGGCAGGTTTTAGTGGTTACGAGGCCACAACTTGAATCCTGTGTTCAGTTTTGGGCCCCTCACTGCAAGAGGGATGTAGAGTGCTGGAGCGTGTCCAGAGAAGGGCAATGGAGCTGGGAAGGGGTCTGGAGCACAAGTCTGATGAGGAGCAGCTGAGGGAACTGGGGTTGTGTAGTCTGAAGAAGAGGGGACTCAGGGGACCTTATTGCTCTCTACAACTGCTTGAAAGGAGGTTGTAGGCAAGTGGGGGTCAGTCTCTTCTCCCAGATAACAAGCGACAGGACAAGAGGAAACACCCACAAGTTGCACCAGGGGAGGCTTGGTGTGGATATTAGGAAAAATTTCCTCACTGAACAGGTTGGCAAGCACTGGAACAGGCTGCCCAGGGAGGTGATTGAATCACCATTCCTGGAGATATTTAAAAGATGTGTAGATGTGGCACTCGAGGGACATGGTTTAGTGGTGGACTTGGCAGTGCGAGGTTAACGGTTAGACTTGATGATCTGAAAGGTCTTTTCCAACCTAAATGATTCTATGATCCTATAAAATTCCTGGCAATAAAAAAGAACTGCAGTTGTGTTTGTTGTATTCAAAGCCAATTAGTGTTAATATTGTCTGATTTATTTGCTGGGGTTTGTATTTCATACTTCCGTCGTCCAAGATGGTACCATTTCTGCGCTAACAAGGAGTATTTCTTACGGTTTTTCCCCCCAGTTATGTTTGCCTATGAGCAATGCCTTTTGGTTCTGGGACATCACCCAGATATCTGGTATGAAGCTGCACAGTACCTCGAGCAATCTAGTAAACTGCTAGCTGAAAAAGGGGTAAGCACATCGCCGTGGGTTTCCTTTCTTATTTCATTACTTTGACATGGTGTACTGTTAATTTTCCTCAATTACTTAAGAACCAAGGAGGGGGGTGTGGAAAATATTTAACACCGTAAGTTGTAGCATGTTCAGAATTTTAAAATCGGGGCTGTTTTAAGAAATAAACACATTTGCATTTGAAATAAGAATTATGAAAAACTATTTTAGTGTTGGCTAATTTTAGGTCTGGGGGATGAGGGTTGGGGTTGGCCTGATTTTGTGATTCCTTAAGTACTGGGGAGGAGATTATCACTTTATTGGAGCACTGCATGGGAGTTCCCTGGGACTTTTCACACACAGAAAATATTCCATAGCTTGGCCTTCATTGTCACAGATGCTGAACAATTGTATTATCATACTTATTTTATAACAGGACATGAACAATGCTAAACTTTTCAGTGATGAGGCTGCTAATATTTATGAAAGAGCGATCAGCACTTTATTAAAGAAGAATATGCTTCTTTATTTTGCATATGCAGATTATGAAGAGGTGAGCAAAAATAGTGATGTACTGATGTTAAAACCCAAAGACATCTCCCATTAATAATGTCATTTATTTGAAACATACTGAATACACAGAATTTGGTAGAATTAATTTACTGATTCTTCTAGCCTTAACCTCTTTCAGTGTTTCTGAGACTGAGCTGACAAAATGAAGAGGAAAAGCCCGCTGTATGAGCTAAAAAATTTTTGAAAATCTGTTGTCTTCCCACTTAAATATTGACTATATTTTTCAAATTACTATGAAATTGAAAGGCTGATAGATTTACATTTACTGGAGCATCAGCCTCTTCACTTGAAATGGGGATAAAAAACACCTTTCCTAACTAATTCTTGGGGGGTTAATGTTTGCATTTGCACAGCTGTGACAGAAGATGGGAGGCATGCCCCATACTGCAGCTTTCTTGGGAATCTCTACCCAGGCTGCCACCTTACTGCAGAGCATCCACGAGTAATGCTTCAACAGTCGTTGGGTTTGCACGTGAACCATCAGGAATAAAGGCTGTCTCCCAATGATGAGATGAGGACTATGGGGTCCTCTGCAGGATTTATTTTGCCCACTTATAACATGGGAGAGTCCATGGAAGTCCAGGAAGATCCCAAGGACCACAGAAAAAAAAACCAAGCAAAAAACAAAAAACCCTTTGCCCTTAAAAAGAAAAGCCTTCCTTGGCTTTCAGTGCAGCCTCTTGTATCCCAAGTGTACTAGCTATTCAGACTTTTTTTTAGGGTTGCACAATACAACTTGGGAGGGCTGAGCTGGCAGGGAATGCAATGAATTAGTTGGAGAGCAAAGAAGCTGGTTTTCCAAGCTGTCTGCACATTACTTTTAGACAGAGGTAAACAGTCCTTTTATCTCAAACACCTACAGTGGCAGTTCTGCTGCGGTATTCCTAAATTAGAAAAAGACTTCAGAGACTCTTGAAAAGCATCATGTACATAAGCACTAGTGAGATATTAATGTGGGAAGTAAAGAAATGACTGCACAAGACGGAAAATGCACCTGAGTGTAGGGACTACCATACCTAGTGTTCAGCTGGGGAAAAAAGGAAACGGAAAAAATTGAGTGTTTTCTTCAGACTGATTTTTGCATTCTCACAGGTGATTTATAATAGTATTACCAAGCAGTCTGTATTTCCCTTTTATTTACTTAGAGTCGAATGAAGTATGAGAAAGTGCACAGCATATATAACCGGCTCCTGGCGATTGAAGACATTGATCCCACTCTGGTAAGATGATCCTTAGTATTGAGTTTTTCCACATCCCTATAGATAGTCTTGAGTACGCACAAAGAATGGGGAAGTACTTACAGGAGTTCGTTGGGTCACAAGGATGATTGAGCGGGTGGAGTACTGAGATGACAGAATTAGATTAAAATTTCAGCAAGGTTGATAATTATAGCCTTTAATCCACTTAGATACACTGTCACGTGCACTTTTCTCCTCTGTCTCGGAAAATCTCTTAGAACAAGCAATGAAGTTGCATTAAAGATTTCATGACACAGCTCGTAAGAACTGGTGTATGTTCTGTTGGCTCAACTACAATTTCACTTTCCTTCCCTTAACTCACGAAAAACATGCTGCTTTTGCCCATTATCTTCTCTACATAGAAATACACCATCCTGTGTACATAAAGTTTGCAAATAAATTTGTAATGCGCCATGTAAGTATCAAAGAGTATTGTGTACATCTCCTTAAGTTACATAGTAAACAACACTGTCTGTAGTGCCAGCTGTGGTGGTACTGAACAAATGGTGTGAGAAGTAACCTGCCTTCAAAAAGTTATTTAGTTTATAAATAGACATGAGAAGGAAAAAGAATGTCTGAGGTCTAAAATTAAACAACAGGTCAGTGTCAGAGGAAAGGTATCCATTTACTGACACTTTCAATTCATTGAAGACAGATCATAACTTCCCAAATATGCATTTTCTGAGAAACCGTGTACCGGTTCCTCCTGTTTGAGGAATGCTGTTATTTGTGATCTAATTCAGAGTGAAGGAAAGCTAAATCCCAAAGAAATGCAAATCACAAATTGGCCACTGAATTAAAGAGCACATTCATTATTTCCTTGATTGGGTATAAATATTTGCAGACAGGATAATTTGTATCTTGGATTGTGTAGTGTACAGTAAAATGCTTCGTCAGGCCTTTGGACTGTTCTTTAGCTTTGTGGATGTCTTCACTTTATGGGAAAGATACCATTTTTACAGTAAGCCTCTAGTTCTCTGAAGGCAGCAGCTTATGTAAATTACATTCATCTACTTACCTCCCCTTCCTTGAAAAATCTGTGTATTAACTGTTAGCATTTCAAGGGATCGGTCTTGGGTATATTCCATTTTTTTAAAAAAGTACGTAAAAAGCTTTGCCTCAGTATTTATAGCAAAACAACACAGAGGTACAACACAGTCTTTTTTCTATTGTGACTTACTAGCTGTGTTTTGTGAGTAAAGATTATTTCAGATATAGTAAAAAACTTTATTATATCCTAGTATTCTTTGTTAGTACTGATGATATATAAATATTAATATGCACCTTAGGTTTATATCCAATATATGAAGTTTGCAAGGCGAGCAGAAGGCATAAAATCTGGAAGAATGATATTTAAGAAAGCACGGGAGGATGCCCGGACCCGCCACCACGTCTATGTTACAGCAGCTTTAATGGAGTATTATTGTAGTAAGGTAATCATAGGTGTTCCGTTTGATACTAAGTGTCAGGAGGGTGTGTAGCTCACTGAAGCTAATAACATTTTTATTTTTTTTCTAATGTTTGCAGGATAAGTCTGTGGCCTTTAAGATTTTTGAGCTAGGGCTGAAAAAATATGGAGACATTCCAGAATATGTACTGGCATATATCGACTACCTTTCTCACCTTAATGGTAAGCTTTAAGCTTTGAGAGGTCTAATGCATCGGTCTGCCTCCTCAGCGAGTTTAGGTTCAGGCCAAGTTCTTTGTATTTTAGTTTTGAGTCTTCTTGAAGAGCAATGAAGCCTTTTCATGAAACTCAGCAATTAATTTGAAAACAAAACCTGCTTTTTTGTCCTTATTGAAGTTCCAGAAGTACAGTGACATTAGCTCCTGATTCTGCTGAATAGAGTGAGCTTTCCAAATTGTAACTCACTTGCATTGCAGCAGTTTTACAGCATCTGTTGCACAGTGGGAAGTACATTGAGGGGAAAAAAGGTCTATAGGAGGTTGAAATCAGCGTGAGGAGCGATGGATTAGTTGGTCTCTACTAGAATTAATTTAAACTCGCTCTCCTCAAATAGGTGAGATAAGAAAGGTATAAAAGCAACATGGGAGTCCCAGGGGAGCTGGTTTGCAATGCAGAGAGCAAGGCACAAGCACGGCACGGGGGGCTGAGGAGCCCTGGGCAGGGGCTGGCGGGACAGCGGCAGGTCGCTGTGTGGGATTCCCTGATGCAGGAGTCAGGAGCGATGTTGTGAGGTGCTGCGGGGAGCAGGGCCTGGCAGAGACCTTTGCGTCCAGCTGTCCTGGTCCATGTTCCGTTTAAACAATTAGGCAATTAGAGAAGAGGGGGAAGGAGCGCTTTGTCCCAGGCTGCTCTTCTGCCCAGTCCTCTCTGCCAGGTACCTATTAGATTTTCTGATTTCTTCAGGTATTTCTTAAAGCATTCCATACTCTAGCTCAGTATTTGTAGCAGAAGAACACAGAGGTGTAACACAATCTGGGGTTTATTACAAATTGCTAGTTTCATCGGCCAGCCTCCACGCGGGTGGTGGGAGCGCTGCGCTGCGGGATCTTCTGTCCCTCCCAGTGCAATCTGTAGGCACCAGGCATGTCAGTCTCTCCTGTCAGACCACAATAGGTGTGGGGGTTTTTTGCCCCAGGCTCTGAAAGTTTGAACAGATTTAGAGCTTTTTTTTCTCCTGTGAACAGGGATTTTTTTTTTGGCCTGTGAAAGTATATTTAACTTTGCAAGAAATTATTTTCACTCTATGTGAATATTTGCAATGCCTTTCCATAGACTGCCAACAGAAAAAAATATCTTAAAACTTGCGGGTGTGTTGCTCTGTCTTAGCAACCCAGCTGACTGAAAAAAAACCCCCGAGAAAATTGATCTCTGAACTCCTGTAAAAAAGACGTGGTAAAATGGACAGCGAGAGAGACAGGGCAGAAGGTAGCAGTTTTAAGAACAAACCCCCAAACCACTCCATTCCCCCAGCTGGTAATGTACAAAGGCTGACTGCTCACTGGGAACCAGGTCTAGTGATTTTGGGAGGACTTCTGAGAAATGTACAAGCGTATTTAAAAGGAAAGTAATGAATGGAAAGGCCAAATGTAAAATTACTGAGATATGCCTTTGTGATAATCAAAGAAAATGGACAAAAAAGAGAACCTGAAGAGATGCCAAGCAGTAGGTGTGCTGTTACAAAAGAACTTGTATTAGGATGGGTTTGTTGCTATCAACAAAAGTAAACTTTCAAATAACAAACTCACCGTAGGATTTAGCATCGGTGAAGTTTTAAGTAGGCGTTCAGATTTTTTTTCTACTTACTGAAATTCAAATCCAGGTATCAGAATGTCAGCTGTACATTTAATTCAATGTAAACATTTCTTTGAATGGACATGATTTTAAGTTGTCTTTAATATATTTTACTCAGTGTGATTTTTCTTTTTTTCTTTCTATTTTTAAAGAGGACAATAATACAAGAGTTTTGTTTGAACGTGTTTTAACTTCAGGGAGCCTTCCACCTGAGAAATCTGGGTACGTCTGCAAAAGCAGTTTCACTACACTAAAAAAGATACATAACCCCTTGCAACTACAAACACCCCAAAGAAATTAGAAAAATGAACAGCAGGACAAAATTAGGTACATATGTTCCTTCCCCTCTTCATGTTGTCTAAAACAGTAACAACCGTGGCAGGTTTGTGAAAGTCCCCATCCCACCTGCAGTGAAGTTTGTTAATTTATTGCCTTTAAAACCTCACTGACACAGGACTGTTGGGGATGGAGTGCAGAACCCTCCTGCACAGTGAGGATTCCGTGGTGTGAGCAGGTGGCGTGGCTAATGATGTGTATCGCTCACCAGACGTGTGTGTTGGGTAGATGGGAGGGGGAGCTGAGACCATCTTTAGGAGCGTTATGTTAGAGAAGGCGACTCAGGAATTTATTAAGGAGAATGCCGAACAGCTCCCAGCCAACTGAAAATAAAATAGGGAAAGAACCAGAAAAAGCTTGCTTTAACCACTCACCGCCACAATTTCATTACTACTTTTAAAATTTATTTTGCTGAAAAAACGCTTGTCAAACCCTCAGCAGTCCAAGTGTTCACCATTATTATTCTGGTAGACATAGGCATCAAAACTGAGAAATCAAACATCACAGTGCTGTGCACGTTCATTCTGCACTTTAATTCTGATGCTTTGTGAGAAGTATTTTTATGTCCATTTTAAAAGTGAGAAAAAGCAAGAATTTAAAAGCTGAATCTTCCTCGAAGGTGAACTCCAGAGCTAAAGTGAAGGTTGAATCAAGTCCAGAAATACAGTCAGATGTTGCTTAAGTTATGTAGGAGATTTTCCACATAGAAATAAGCAGTAACTCTGTATATTTGGAGCAATGTAAAATTCTGGAAGTGCTGCCTGTTGTGTTACAGCGTATTGCTCTTGCCTGCTAGATTTTGGTAGTCTGTGCCAAGGAACCAAATCATATGAAAAGTCCTTCACATATCAGGATCAGAGTGAGATTCTGTGTAGCGAGATGAGTAAAGTTTATTTGTGCATCTTACATCGATGATAAAAACTTACCTCGAGTGCTGAAGTCATTTACACCTTTCTAATCCCTTCCTTTCCATAACAAAGGCCTTTACAATTCACTAGATTGAAAGCTTCTACAGAAATACATAAGGCACTGGGAAGGTAATGCATGTTATAGATGCATCTAAAGTAAATAATAGAAGTGGTCATGTGTTCCCAGATCACCTCCTTCAATCTCTCCTCTCATCTGTTTTTTAATTGGGTCATGGTCAGTAATTCAGTCTCCTTCAGCAACTCTCTATTTATCTGTTCTTTTATAGGGAGATCTGGGCTCGGTTTTTAGCTTTTGAAAGTAACATTGGTGATCTAGCTAGTATACTGAAAGTTGAAAAACGGAGGTTTACAGCATTCAAGGAAGAATATGAGGGTAAAGAAACAGCTCTGCTGGTAGACAGGTATAAGTTCATGGATTTGTACCCTTGCTCTGCTAGCGAACTGAAGGCCCTTGGTTATAAGGTAAGTGGGTAAGAGCGCTTCATTTTACTGTTATTCTTTTCAGTCCTAGCAAACTGAAGCAGTATCTTGTTTAGCACTTGCTTTACGCTTTTTTCCCTTGATAGAAAAGAGGTAGAGCAGGCCTGGGATGCCTCCTCCTTGTCCTGCTGGCCAGCAGAGTGCCGGGCACCGTGGGCCAAGGGCAGAAAGGAGCCAGGAACACGACTAACAGATGCAGCTTCTGTGTTCATATTTACCCCTCATCTTCCCGTGGAAAGGGTGATGCGTTAATGCCGTCGCCACTCCGCTACAGGCCTCCGACTTAAACCTGAGCCCCTTCAAAAACCAAAATTCTTTTGGAAGCTTGTAGAATCAGCTCATCTGTATGAAACGCTGCGGGCTGCCCTTCCACTCCAGCCGGCAAAACTCCGCTCGCTTCATTGAGAACTGTATCAGAACAAGCATGCTGCAGTCCCAGTGACTGCTGCAAGTGGCTGAGGAAAATTATCCGTAGGGATCAGTGGCTGCCTGCTTTTTTTTCAGTCGTTTATTATGGCTACAGTGCTTTAGTGCTGCTATTTGGAATTTTAAGTCTAGGCCAGGGACCCGTATCTGGTGGTCTTCCGTCAGGTTTCTGACCACATGTATTTTAACTTCTATTTTAGTCATGTGGAAGGCCGTAACACTTCGGAAACCATTAGAATAGAATCAAATAATGATTTTTTTATTATTTAAAAACAAACAAACAAACAAACATGGTGTAAAATAGGCTGCTAGAGAAGCAGAAGCAGCTCTGTTGTTAGAGGAACTGCTGTTTCCCATTTGTATGAACAGGAAGAGAGCCTTCAGTTCCGATCTCAAAAATAGGGCCTCAGCTGCCGTTTATTTCTTACACAGAAAAGTAATTTTGGAAAAATACAGAAGTCATTAAAGTTAGCAAAGCAGCCGAATTGTTGGTCTTCACACACTTGTAAAATGATCAGATAGGTGGAAATAAGAGTCATGCTGAGCCACTGAATACTCTTAATGCAGTCAGGACAAAGTTACCTTGAAGCTCCAGGTGTGCTGCCAGGAACACATCTTGATAAACGCCCACGAGTTGGTGCGTACCTAAGGTGATTTAGCCCTCAGGCTGATTTCTGTTGCTTATAATGTGCCAAAACATAATCCTGTTTGAACTGATGCTTTGCACACCTGCTGACTGCCTTATGCTTTATTTCTTTTCCAGCTAAAGCAATCTAGGGAATGAAATGAGGGAGAAATCATAGTTGTGAAGGCCTAGTGGTCTGCACCTGTTCGCCTAAATCTTTTTAACCCAAAAAAAGGACCTACTCAAAAATGACAAACATGGTCCCATTCAGTAACAAAACCAAGTGTTTCCACTCCCAGCTGGGACACTGCAGGACTAAAATATTGGATGAAAATGTGCAAGTTTTGCCCAGATGGCCTTCTAAGAGGACATCTGAAATGATAATGATGACAAAGTGAGAATAAGCGACTGGTCTGGAGAGATGTTTTGTTCTGTAATTTAAACCAGCAACATGATCATGCCAAGCTCAGTGCTCTCTAATTGGCTTTTGCAGGATGTCTCCCGTGCCAAGCTGGCAGCTATAATTCCAGACCCTGTGGTTGCACCTTCCATCGTGCCTGTTCTCAAAGACGAAGTAGACAGAAAACCTGAATACCCCAAACCAGACACTCAACAAATGATTCCATTTCAGCCAAGGCACTTAGCACGTAAGTCAGATGTTCAGTCAGAAGTGGTTATATTTCACCTGGCAGCAAGTTATTAACCTCTGTGTTTAGCAAACCTAATCACAGAGACTTTCCTAGTCTTCAGTCATCTGAACGCGTACTTAAATTTTAGGCTGTTATTTAATTGGCTTGCTAAAGGCGTATGTACTTTACTGAATACTAAGGTCACATGGAAATAAATATAAGTAGTTTGAGGTCTGGTAAATGGTAATAAGCTGTTACACACACTGCTTATAGACCTCAGATCACTGACTAAACAATATGTAATTAGTAGAGGGAAAAGTGACAGGGTAGTAATTATTTGCATCAAATAATAGTGCTGCAAAGGCAGTTCGAGTCTAGCTGTCTTGCAGTGGCTTCATACAGGTTTTTTCCCCACAGCTCCAGGTTTACATCCTGTCCCGGGTGGTGTATTTCCCGTTCCACCGGCAGCTGTAGTCCTCATGAAGCTCCTGCCACCTCCTGTTTGTTTTCAGGTTTGTTTTAATGAATTCTGAAAACTTGACGAAGTTGTAGAAGAGGTTCTGTTTTAACAGAACCACAGTGTGTATCACTCTATTGAAAATAATGTTCTAAACTTTTTCTCTTTTTTTTTTTTTTTTTTTTTTTTGGGCGGGGGGGTAACAATTCAGGGTCCCTTTGTTCAAGTGGATGAGCTCATGGAGATATTTAGAAGATGCAAACTTCCAGACAGTAAGTTATTTGTTCGCTCTGGAGTCTGTGATAGTGCTGCATATGACTTTGTTTTACATATGGATATTGCTGTCTAAAATCCAGACCTCATTTACAGATGCGTAATTATTATTTAAGAGTATACTGTTGAACTGGCTACGTTTGTAGGTTGGAATCTGCATAGACACGTTTGTACATTTAACTCTGGGAAGATCAGCAAAAAGTCAAAAAGCTGAAAATCACCAGCTGCTACTTAATAACATTTTGGTGGTAGCCATTAAAAGAAATAAATGAAGATGTTCAGAATATCCTTTAAAAGCAGCAAGGCAGGATTATAACTGTAAGATTAAATTATGAATTTGCAGTATGGTAAAGTTCATTGGAAGGCGTAACTGAATGCACACTGTTGCAGTGCTTGAGAACAACTCAGGAGCAGTGTTTCCTGAGCTCCTGCAAAGAAGGCAGAATTCTGAAACATAAAACCAGGACAGATCCATACTCCAGGCTCCATGTAAACTATGGCAGATGATAACAACCTGCTTTTCACCCCTTCTGTTAGTTTAAGGAGCAAATGCAAAGCTAGCTAGGATTTAACTTCTTTTAGAGTGGAAATAAAACATCTATTTGAATTATACAGGGTCTTTTTGAAGCTTTCTCTGTTGATAAGCAGAAACTGACTTGCTGTGCATACTTTCTGATGAATCATGAACTAGTTACGCTGCTTCCCTAACAGGGTTTTTGATTTTATTACGCTTGCAAATGACCTCAGTACTTGTGTAAAGGGAGGTCTCACGCTGAAGCAGCAGCATTTACTTTATAATTAATGTTTGCCATAGCTCAGAGTTTTAGACAATCAAAAATTCTTAACAATTGTAGGAGAATAGGGTAGGAAAACCTCTCATGTTCCAGCATTCTCCACAATGTATCTATCTTGATGTCCCTGTTCGCATGCTTATTTCTGATGAAGGAATTTACTTTCACAAATTAATCTTGCTCTCTTTCTAAAGCTGTCGATGAAGCTGTACGAATAATTACCGGAGGCCTACCTGAAATAGCCGTGGAAGGCAATGGACCTGTGGAAAATAACGCTATGCTCAATAAGGCTGTTAAGAGACCACATGAAGATTCTGATGACGATGAGGAGAAAGGATCTGTAGTTCCCCCCGTACACGACATTTACAGAGCACGGCAGCAAAAGAGAATCCGGTGAAACAAGTTTGGAGTTCTACTGTGATAAAGACTTGTATTGAATCAGTCAGTCTCTTAAAAGTCAAGCATTTAAAAAGGACAGCTGCAAACAAACAAACGAAAAAATCTTGAAAATGGTTTTGTTACTGTGGTGCCTCTTCTCCCATATGGTTCTTGATCCGAAAACAGCCAGAACAACCTTAGAACATGCTCTGAACAAAACTAGGTTTTCAAAACCAAAAGTGCAAAATGTCAAAACTGCATTTTGTTCTTCAAGGGTGTTCACATCTACCACTTGAAATCTTGTGGGTTTTCAACAGTTTTATTTTAAAAACTGGATGGCTTATACTTGTGAAGCATTTTTAATTCACATTTTCTGGAAAACAGTTGTTCTCAGTTTGTTCATGTAGTGTCCTGCCTTATTGTTCGTTTTTATTTATGGCAAAATGTATGGAATCTGTTTTGTAGTTGAAAATGGGAAAAAACATTCCTTTAAAATAAAAGGATATCCATAACATCATGCCTCATTCTGGTTTTATTCAAACACAACAAGTTACTTCTTAAATATTACTCAGCCACTTCAAAAGCAATGTTAATAAAGACCATCACAGGAAATGGATCAGAGCATACATATTAGAATTAGCTTTTCCCCCCCCTCCATTTTTCTAGAGGATACAGTATACTTTTAATCCCATGACTGTTTAAAGAAGAAGACAGCATCGTAAAACAAACTCGGTACATATTTCTAAGGTGGGTTGGATTGTCCAGGAGCACTGCTAACACAGTCCGTTCCTGGATAACTGCACTGGTCTTTCCACTTAATATACAAAGCTAAATGTTAATGTATTAGCTACATAGTTTAACCAGTTACTTTCAAACAAGCCAACAAAAACGCTGTATGAACTTCTGAAGAATTGGACCGTTCAGAATTGTATTCTGGTAAGACCATAAGAGCCCCTGTGGACTACAGGAAACTCAGATACTCGGACAAGTTGAAATATATTCCTGCCCTCAGCAGTACAGATGACTGTAGGTCAGCACTCTGATCTACCAGGCTAAAAGGTGAAACAGCCAGCGCACCTATAGCCATAGAAATGTTGTCATGGAGGGAGGGGCTGGCCTTAGCAATCCTGGAATTCCTTTTTTAGCTTTGCCACTTAATCGTATTTCCCTAATTCTTTTAAAGAAGATGGAAAGAAACCATTTGTCAACCACTATCATTAAAAATAACAGCCTTGGAAAATCACTTAATGTGATTTGCACTTGTGGGTGCTTATTACAGTCTCTTTAGATCTTTCCTGTTGAAAGGCCTAGGACACCCCCCCCGGAGGCACTTGTTCCCACTGCGGTACCCCCAAAGGTAAGACTGAGGCCAGATGTGGGTACTGCGCTGCTTTCTCTGTGAGGTCTTAGGATCAAACCTGCTCTGCAAGGAGAGATGGGACTTACTGCATCGACCCTGCGAGCAATACGCCTGCACTAGTGGCCACAGAATCCATGCTTCGAGGGCGGAGTAAGCAGGAGTTGGCCATCGTGGACATCCAGACCCTGAATTCCAGAACCGGGAGCAGCCATCTCCTAGATTAAGCAAGTACAGTTTTATCTATTGATAATGCGGCCCTATTCGTTCTGGCACCAGTCACGTACTTAGAAAAGCCTTTGAGACGTATGTGGTTTCACCCTGATGTTGTTCCTGATCCTGGAGATCATCCCCTATAGCATCTAAATTTTTGTAGTATGCATCATTCACAGGGGCCTTTAAAGGCAGCTACTAGGTGATACTGCAGTATAACGCAACAGCAGCGCTTTGTAACTTCTGCAACTCTCATTTAACAAAAATGAAAACAGCTTTGTCTTATTTATTTCTTTTTAATCCCTAGCAATAATGTTTCTGGTAGCTCTTTCTTTTGTCACGCAGACTACTGAATTCATTTTTTGGAGCTGCAGAGCTATAGGCTGTATTTTGACGTGGATCCTGCACTAATAACAAAGTACAGTAAGCAGATGCAGCCATTCTGAAGACCTCTGTAGTACCCTTTGCTGATTCAAATAATTAAATAGACCACACCAAAAACCTACGCAGAATTTCTTTCTTCTGGCTAACCAGCTTACTCGCTTCTGAGTTATCGAAGACAGACATCCGTTTTACTATCCGAGTACATTTAGCCAAGAGAAAAATCATTTCTCTGAGCTGGTGAGCTCTGACAGGGTTGTGGTAGGTTGTGGGGTTTTTCCCCATGGGGAAGGGGGTTTGTAATGAATGAGAAAAGATGTGTTTTATAGTTGCATAGGCTAGTACGGAATAAAAGGTCTTACTTACCCCACCTTCCTCCAAACTCAAAGTTAGCGCAGCTATCTGCACGCTAACATTTAAAGGAAAACTGGAAAGGGAAGCATCAGCACCAATACATAATCAAGTGCTTCCTTCTAGAAGCGCTATTCTTTTGGTTGACTAGTTGATTAATAAAATGAACCTGGATGTTAGCAATAAAAGGGCCCTTTTATTTATTTCTTTTACATACTCGTTGGTTTGTTGAAGACTACAATACATTCTATTTTGGATAGTCTAGTACTTGGGACACTTACTGTTTATCACTATGAACTCTGCTTTCATAAAATCATCAAATTTTGATTACTGTAGTACAGCGTTGTGCTCAACTCGAGGAAAATTTCAAACGAACTCGCCTCCTAGCTGAGCCTGAAATGGTGGTAAGGCTGTAAGATCATTGAGCTCTTCTGTGAACACTCATCTGTACAACATGTAGCTAATTAAATTGAAGACCTACAACTAGTTTAAGTTTTTCAAGAACACCTCTACAAAGTGAAAAAAATCTTCTACTGAAAATATTGCCTGTATATTCAAACTAACACGAAATCATTCACTTTTCACAGTACATTAAAATCACTTATCCTTCCGATAGTGCTTTGCACTTCCTGGATATTTTTGAAGACGTGATTGAATATGCAACCATCTCCAGTTGCAGTTATAAAAAACAAGTAAAATTTTCAGCCTAAAGTCTCACACACTTCAAATCTGCCTTCTGAAAATGACAAAGATTTACTTTAAAATTAGTATTTCACATAAAAAGGAGTAAACTACTAGCAAAAAAAAGGTAAGAAATGCCACTTTTATCAAAACACTTTAGCTCTGCCCTTCTGAAGTCTTTACAAGAGATAAATACAGCTGCAATCTATAAGATTGCCACCTTTGTAAGTACTGTACATAGCAGAGGACAGTTACCCAATAACCAGAAAATTTGCTACAAAAATATATTATGTGTTTTGTAACATCTGCAGGTAAACAGCAAAAAAATGCTATTAAAAATGCAGTAAAATGCAGAAAAAACTAGTAGCCTACCGTACTAACCATAATGTTACAATAAAGTGCTGTTTGGCTTTGCTTTTTGCCTGTTAAGTTTTCTCTTATCTAGAATTTTACCTTTCTGCTTAAGTCTTTAAAGTAAGATATTTTTAAAGCCAAATCACCCCTTCTGGGAAGGACCACTGCTAACCTGCTCCGGATTAATTAAACTAAATTCACGGTAAATTAGAGTAAAATGCCCTAAAATGAGCCACTTACATACAAAGTTTGGTTCTTAAACTTGTCCTACCTAGCATCAGCTCAAAAATCTAAAAATTGCAGCCAGAAAACTACCAAGACATCCCCCCCGAGGTTGCATACTTACATTAAAAATGCATCTCTCCCCCACCATTTACTTCAGAACCCCTTTTGCATCTCAGGTATTTTCCTCACCAATCATCGCTAGTGAATTAAAAGGAACCAGTATTTACATGGAAAGCTGTTTTCCTAGACAAATATTGGTGCGATTTTTTAAAATAGCTGACAATACCGTAATTTGTAGCATACAAACTGGTTTTACGATTCTTCTGACTTCCCTACAAATTGGGATTCTTCTTTACTCAGTATTTTGCCAAGGACTGCATCATAGTAAGGGCTGAAGACCATTTTGTTGTAGTTGACAAGACGAACATACTTGACAGCAACCTCTTCCAGCTCTCTTTGAATAGGGCCTAATCCTCCAGGAATAGCAGGTAACGATTTCTGGTGACTAGATGCAAGATAATTCTCCAGAAACTTTTGAATTCGAGAATCTGGAAAAATGGGACCAAGGGTTTTGGTTTGTTTTCGAAAGAGATAGTCAATGAGAAACAGCGTCTCTCACGTAAAACACAGAAAGCCTGAGCATAGAAAACAAGTACTTGAAACAGACTAAACGAGAAACCATGCACCACGTGCCACCAACCGTTGGACAAAGACAGACAAGCTTGAGCCACTTGAGAGCAGAGCGTTTTTGTCAAAGCGTACCTATTAGCTTGCATATGGTGTTATCCGGGTTGGCCACCGCTTGGATTTGTCCTTTCAGGACAGTCTCTCTCTCAGCTGAGAACGGTGTAAACCCGTGCTGGGAAAGGCAGCCGTTAACTTCAGCACACACCTTTTCGCCAACAGTAGCCAAAGATTCCTTCAGGTTAAAGGAGCTAGAGAACGTGGAGCAGAGCATTACTTCACTATATGGGTTATTGACTTTTTTTCCCCACCTTTTAAAAATAAACTATCCAATTATAGTTGCTTTATTTATCAAATGTAATGGAAGAAGCATAATCCAGATAAAGCCAGAACTACAAACAATACTACATCTTTTATAGATGAAAAATAAAGTTGAGATACGAAACAAGGAGGTAGGATAGCATTAAATATTTCCAGCCTGCCTGAACAATCCGTACAAGCAAGAGCTGATTTTCTGGCCTACACTGACAGCTCTGACTAACACAAAAACCTGTTACCTGTTGGAAGAAGGGCTCACCGGAGTCAAGAAGACGCTCAATATGCATCGTGCTCAACTTTATCAGTTTCTAACACTACTTATATAGAACCGATACACATGCATATTCGTAAAGCAGAAATATAATTGGCTAGTAGTCTCTAAACACGCGTGGGTCTCACCCCCCTAATTATCATGACTAAAATAAGCATTCTATCCATGTAGCTAATTGTGTTGCTGTGCTTCAGCCTTGTAGTTTGTTACTCCCCATATTCCCATACCGCTCCCTATCTTTCTTGGCCCTGCACCTGCTTTCCCAGCAGCTGTAGCTTGTTACAGCCACGGCCTGTTGGCACAACATAATTACTCGGTCTCAGGATTCAAGAATAGCTCAAGGCCACCTTTCTTGTTAA
This sequence comes from Falco punctatus, assembly GCF_963210335.1. Taxonomy (NCBI): domain Eukaryota; kingdom Metazoa; phylum Chordata; class Aves; order Falconiformes; family Falconidae; genus Falco; species Falco punctatus. The sequence continues at coordinate 26,384,227 of NC_137590.1, read as the reverse complement.
CTTCAGCACAGCAACTTCAGTACAATTCTGATTACAGGCCTATTCTAATACCAGGCCCGGATTGTGCAGATCTTCAGAGACTCTAAGGCCATGCTTCTGCAGCCATTCTTCTGCAGTTACCAACCTGTAAGGTGTGCAGCAACCATTCTAAATGTGCAAGCAGCTTACTGCACTGCACTCAAACCCTTGAGGGAGCCTGGCCCAAGCCGTGGGCATCGTTAGTTACTTGCACTCTCACGTGCCAACCAAGCATCATGAAAAACATGCTCTGAAAAAAGCAACAGTACGTATCAGAAAAGAACAGAGCTAGAAAAGATTGTTCTGTCCGAGTAAGCTGAAAAAAAATTGTCATCCTGGGCTCATAAAAAGCCCCCATCTCTCCCTCTATATATTCTGCAGGCCACAGGCAGAAAGAGGCTTCAACTGACTGTTCACCCCGGTGAACACAGAACTGTGCCCACGCCTGTGTGACTAGGACTACGCGATACTCACGGCAGGTGCATTCCCGTCAGCAGCACCTTGACAATGGTTTTGATTTTCTCAGCAAATCCAGGCACATCCACGAGTGCCGAGCCTGCCGCACCGAATGTGACCAGGAGGACCGTCCCAATCACGAGGAGTTGCTCCAGCTCCAGCTGTATTTCCTGGAAGCGGGCCTGGTCCATCAGCACTGTCTGCAAAGAGTGAGGAAGCCAGGACAGAATAAAGTCAGTCTGCTGGGCTCTGAAGTGACATCACGCTGCCCACCTATTCACAGCAGCAATTACAAGACAGAAAAGAGCAGCACGTGCTCAGCAGGCAAGTATCAGGAACAAAATGAAAAGATTTAACTCCTCTTTCCCAACGGAGTTTCAATTCTGAAAAATAAGTACCTGTTAGACAGGAGAGCTACAGGAGCTCTCAATCAAGAGAAAAATGTTTTAGTATTGTACTTGTTGCAAGGCTACAAATCCAAACAGCTTCTGTTATACACCAGAAATAGAAAAACCAGAACAAGCACAGAAATAAATTTTTCTGTTGAAAACCTACTTCTGGGAAAGGCCTGTTTACATGATCCCACTTTAGGAGCTTCAGATAGGCCTGATTTTGGACAGCTGTGGAGCACAAGGCAGAAGCTCCACCAGTGGCACCGTCACCACTACAGTGGGGAGGCAACATTTTACATCTCAGCTTTACCAGATCATCTGCTGCTTCTTGCAACCACCTCGTGACAAGGTCTAAAGAATCTGGAAAAGCAAGGAAAAAGAAACCTTGTTAAGAAAATTCCTTTTCAAAATTGGGGTTTTCCACCAATAATTTCCAAATAATCCCATTACTAGTACCCATGATGTAAGTTATTGACATGCATTTCATTTATTGCATTAAGCAGAACATCTGAAACAAAATTAAAACAACACAGCTAGAGGAAATGGGAGGTGAGGTGATGCTAGGTCATTATGCCCTACACTGTATTGAAATGAAACTGAACTCCGGCGTACTAAGTGCAGAACTGTTGTTCCAGCAGACTTTTTTCAAACCACAGTTTTGGGGCACAAGCTGTCATTTACCATATGAATTCCAGAACTTATAAGAAAATCTGATTTCTTTTCACGATCTACAAGCAAAGACACGCAGTTTACTGGGAGGTCAGAGGGGAAGAAAGAAAGGAACAAAGTCATACTTGGCTGTTTCTCAAGAAACTCCTGAAACTTCCTTCTTTCATATTCAGCAGACTGCTGCATTAATTTTGGCCTAATACTACTGACAGCGAAGTTTGCCATATCCATTTTCATTAGGTCTAATACAGAGAAAATTGCTCTAAACAAACAAACAGAAAAAGTTATTCAAGGCTGCAGATGTTGAAGAGGTACTGTTTACAAGATTTATTACAGATTGTCTAAGGAAAGAGCAAAAACATGCATGGGAAACGTTAACAGGGTGCTTAACAATTTACGAGCATGAGACAGAGAGAAAGCTTGAGGAAGCACGTATGTGCATGCATGTGCTTCTTCCAAGTAGGAAATAAATCTTGCTCTCCTGTAAAATACCTTCCATGGAATTAACTTTACTAGCTCCATAGATCATACTTCCCAGGATATGCGATATCATATGTTGAATACGTAAAAAGACACCTAGGTTTCCCAGCTCGCCTGCTATCTGATGGCAGCCTATAAAGGCAGTCTGAGTGGGAAGTGAATAATCAGACCCAAGGGGGGGAGGGAGGGGGAAGAAAAGAAACGAACAAACAAAAAACACCAAAGAAAAGCACCTCAATTTCAAAGCAACCTAATTCCTGCTGGCAGCATTTCTGCCAAGTCAATCCTGAACTCCTGGAAGCTTATCGAATTAGAAAACAAGGTGAATGAAATCTTCTAACTACTGAGACCTTGAGCTGTTCAACTGTTCTCATGGTGACAAAGCAGAAGCCTCCACCCTCCCAGACGTGGTAGGTACGCTCCCTTTAGAACTGAAAGGATATTATACAGGGAGCAGGGTGGTGGACCTCAAACTGGGGGGAAAGGACAAACTGGTTGGAGAACGGTAATACCTTTTTCCTATGCTCTTGCTTGCTTTTTTTCCCCTTCTGCTGCTGCTATTAAATTCTGATACAAACTGACCGTTCACCTGCTATCTTAAGGTTTATATCTATTTGGCATTTAAGGAATGTCCTTCAGTGACAAGCGGGAGCCAAACAAATACCCCAGTTCACCAGAACCAAGGTGGTACTTGTTGAAGACTTCTCTCCCCTTCACCCCCACAACTATATCCCTTTCCCTATCACTTTTTTTCTACAAAGATTTGCAGGTTGCCCTGCTGGAACACACCCCACACACCCCCCACATGTAAAATTATTTAAGGAACCCTCAACATGACTAATAAATACCATTTCAGTACCTGAACAGAGGAACTATTTCATGAATATCTTTCAGTTTCTTAATTTCTTCATCTCGCGCTGGAGCACAGAGAGCCCCCATCATCCCAATAACAAATTCGACCAACTTAGAAATGTCAAGGGCCCCATTCTCTGCCTCCTGTTTTATCAAATCCAGATCGAGAACTTCTGTAATCTGGCTTCTCAGCCTAGTATGACCAGGCAACAAGAAAGACAGGAGATTCTGAAATGGAAAGATTTTAACAGTCCCTTAGTTCTACATATCAAAGGCTACAAGGATGGAAACAGTTACTGAACCACTTTTTATTTAAACCGATTGCCCTTTACAAGTGGAAATTTTTTTATTATTTTTTTTTAAACCAACCATTCACCAACTCCAAATATTTCACCTCATTCTGTATGAGTCTGAAGTTACTAAGTGGTAAATACTCTGCAGTACAGATCATACTCCAGACTACCGTGCTTGGTTTTGTCAGCCCAGTGTTGGGGCATCTCACTGATTCCATAAGTAGTAGCACTGACGTAACACGAAGGAAGCACGGAATTATGAAACTAGGATTATTTACCTTTTAATCATTTTACATGGCTTTGCATTTGCTTTTACATTCAATTGTCTCCTCTGGGGTTATACAACTTACGTATGTTCACAGTAACGAAAAAGACCAAGAGAGCCCTTTATAAAAAGCCAAACTTCAGCCACTTTTGCTCATTCATATCAACGCAGCTACTCAAATTCAATCATTTACCTTGATATCACGTCATCTTACCTCTTTAATTTCTCCCAATAGTTTAATTGCATGGTCATATGTCGGTGGATCTTCCTTTAGCTGAGCTTCCAGACAATCCCAGAAAGCTTTATGCACAATATCTCTTACTTTTTTTTCTAAGCTGTGGGTAAATACGAGCAGTTAAAAAGAACAACACTTGTCTCTGCACCACCTTACAAAGATAACCTGCAGCTCCTGAAGAACAGCATGCAATAATATGAATATAATGTGATAATGAATATATGACAATTAACAGAGAAGAAATCTGTCATTTTAAGTTACTCAGAAAAGCAAGAAAAACTGGACATAGGATTTGGAATGGCTTATGTCTTAATAAAAGGTTACACACAAGCAAAGGCAGCTACAAATTAAAATCCATGAAAGTATCATATGCTATGTCTAAACTAAACAACCAGAATAAAAAAAAAAAAAAATCACAAAAATTACAGCTTGTCTTGAAAAGACCAGTTTTCATGTTCCTTTCAAAAGCCTTGCTAAGTAGATGCAATTCTACTAAAGTAAAATTCATTAAGTAAACTTAACAGAAATGAAGTAGCTTCCCTGACACAAAAGCTTCTGCATTTTGCATGAAAATTGCAACTCTTCCATGATAAAGGCCCAGTTCAGTTTCTGTAAAAAATCCAATGAAATAAAAATTTCCACTGCTTCAGTACCGATTCCTAATTCAAAAATACTGACAGTTACTCCTCTGCAGCAGCCTGGCTCCTGGTCACACCGGGTTTAACAACACTGAAGAAGTCAAACGCTCACACCTACACACACGCGCAAAGGACAGCCAGGACAAACACCTCTGCCTCCGTGTGCAGCTGAGGTTTGGCCAGTGCCCAGAGGCACTTATGCCCCGTGGCCCTCTAAGTAGCCAGCACAGTAGCCACAACTGCCGTCTCCAACCGCTCCTCTACATGTACTTCAGCTGCAGGGGGATCTAAGCCCGAGACACACCGACATTTCACCCAGGCAAGACTCCAGGATCTTTTTTCAAGCACAATCTGAATGATTGCTCTTTCCTGGGCGGTAAATAGCTGCACACAAAACCTTCCCAAAAGCCAAACACCGGGATCTTGTACGAAAGCAGGCCTGGCCCATCACACAGCGCAGGCACCCCTGAGCAAGGTGACCTCTACGATACATCTGTTCCTGTGGCCAGGTGAAGAGAGGTGAACAACTACAGCCACTACTCAACATCAGTGAGGAAAAGCACCCAACTTCCTGAAGTGCAGCATAGGTCCCCAGCTTTTCCTTCTTTTTCTTTTTAGTTTTTCTTTTTTTAAGGGACTGGGGAAAGAAGAAAGGATGGAAAACAGAAAACATGCTAAAATCCTTCTTCTTCCCTGAAAAATGCTGAGATTCAACTTTATGGCACTGAGGCATACCAGAAAAGTTATCCACTCTCACAGCACATTTTCACATCAGAAATCCACATGAAGGAACACGGAGCAGAAGCGGACACCGAATAAAATAGCACTCTCTTAACTGTGGGACTTCAGATGAAGCATTTATTCTTAGCCATCAACTGCCTATCACAAAAGATGCTGAGACAGAGAGGATAACACAGGAGAATGAGTTTTGCACGTCTCAGGCCCACTTGCCAAGTGCTTGGTCCAGAGGCAGCATTTGTGCAGGCTAGAGACAGGTCTTGCTTCGTGGGGCCGCACGTGAATTCCACACAGCCAGCAAGTGAGGCAGCAGAGGGGGACGGCACCACCCCACCTGGGCTTGTCTAACAGACAAGGCACACACTGACAGACGGTGCTGAGAAGACAGATCAAATCATTGCTTGAGCTCTAAAATATCCAAGTCTTGATGGACAACAGATGCCTATTGTCACGTGCTAGCTCAATGTTGTTTGTCCTCAGCATTTAAGGAGGCTACGATTCCACTTCCTACCAACTCAGAGGCCAAGACGAGTGAACAAATTCTAGCAAAGGCTCCATGCAACCCTTACTCAAAGGCAATTCCTGCTGGGACCAGGAGGTTCAGTGTAATTAACAGCATGAGCACATTTTCTCTGGTTACTATTGTTCAGCATTCCACAGCCACTAATAAAACACCACTGGTACAATACACTGGTGGCAGAGCTGGAAAGACAGCAACAGTCCAGGTGAGAAGAGAAGATCAGTCTGTTCCCATCGCTGCCTTTTCTGTCAGGGATAATTCTAGTTTCAAGCAACGACCCCTCATTACTAACACTAACGGGAACCACATCACCATGTTTTGGCAGAGATGGGCATCAGTACGACCAATTTCCATAGAGGACAACCAATGCCAGTCTTTTAAAAGCCATCTTCTCCTGCAACACCCGTGAAGGTAACATGCTCTGAGGTCTCTCTCTCAAATGCAGACATACAGACAACAGTGGTGCCACTGTGGACCAAACTCCTTCCACAAAATATGCACTCACTTTCACAAATCAACCCAGGAAACACATTGCCAGCCACATCTCTGTGTGTGTGAAAGAAAGAGCAGCAGCAGAGGAAGCTTCTGTAGACAGGGCTGGGGCAGCTACGCTGGCCAATATGTGACCAGATTACCACGGCTTCTTTTGTTCTCCCTCTCCCCTCTCACCAGGGGACAGAATTCCTGTAGGTCACACAGAGAAGAAAAGACTTTCAACTTAAAAAGAGCAAGGACTAACCTAATAAAACATAGGAATCTGTTCCCAAAAAATCCCTGGAAAAAGAGACATAAAAAGCTAAAACGATCAGTTTCATCTTAGTCCCACAGGCAGTCAAAGCTTGAAAGATGCTAAGGGTGCACCTGCATCTGAAGCTAGACTTGGTATCAGAAAACTGCAGTCTCAGACTCCTGGGACAAGGGGACACAAAGAGAAACCACACCACACTGGGATTTGCACCACACATGCCCAAACAATTACTCCTAGAGGTTCACCTTTCACCCACACATTCCTGGGGAAGCAGAACCGCACGCTTACCACCTTCTTCTTACATTCTTTCCTACATCCTGCCAGGCATTGCCAGAAAAGATACTAGCCAAAGCCTTTTCTTGATCCACCAGAGCTGGTCTGCAGTTCTATAAACGCAAGTTTTATCTATGTGTCTGTTTGGTAACGATCTTACCTGTGTTCTGGTAATTCAGCTGGTTTTATCTGGAAGTCTCCATTAACAACAATTTCATGCGCTAATGCCATGTTGGTTACGCCCTTAGCTGTTTCCATGAGCTCTTCTATCGACACAGGCCGAGGAGGACTGGCTGCAACGTAAATTAAATTGTCAGTAATCTACAAAAGTCTGTGGAAAAAAGACTGCTAATACTTTTGGACTCTTTCCACCTTGACAGTACAGAGGGCCAAAAGACAGTACCGTCTGAAGATTCTCCTTTCCTTCCCTTCCTTTCCCAGCTGGTGGATGACACAGGTTTGGAGTATTACAGAACACCAAGGAGTGAACTCCCGCTGATACTCCGGGCGCAGTATGTTAATTGCTTCCAACTTCTATCAAGCTCTTTTAAAAAAACAAAATGAAAAAACCCCGACACCCAAACCCCCACTTCTTTAGGACTGCTTAATAGCAACTTAGCATCTTTCTGCATACCGTAGGAAGAAATCATTAAAAGACTAGTATTTTCACCATGCTGCTTACCCGATTATTGTGCAGATGTTGCCATTTCAATTTTATATTTTTCAAGGAAGTGACTTCATCTCTAAAGCAGTTGGCAAACAAACCACCATTAGCATTAAGCAGTACACGCTAGCAGCTAATTATTCTCACTGCTTCCAGTGCAACTGGAGCTTCTCCAAACTCTTTTTTCTCCCCCAGAGGCCACCATCCAAGCAACAAAGGATGTCAAGACCTAGTCCCAGCACCAATGCCTAAGACCTCTTCCTCTGGCAGGCATTTGGGACTAACAAGGACGGGCAAACAGCTTCAAATTGGGCCCTAGGGCATACCAGCGAGTAGGAGGAAGCACCAAACCCAAGCAAACAGGCCAGTTTTCATTAGGCAGGAGAAAAAGCTGTAGTGACTGACTGTAGAAATCTAGAAGGTAGAAGAGGGACAGGGACAGTTTCAGAAAACTTAAATTGTTTCCTGGATGCACTGGAGAATTATGGCTCCTAATTGTTCTTTACTATATAACATCCTCCTGGGACACTACTGGCATTGCTGTAGTGCAGAAAGTGTCGCAGCCCTAAAACCAAGTCAATATGAAGGCAGAGAAGGTGCCAAGGGTGTAGGGCAGGCTGGTTAGCAGAGTAATCCTATCCCCACTGAAGCCAGCTGGAAGTTGCCACTGATACTTAGTGGTGAAGATTTGAAGATTCCTCCTGCTAGCTAGCACCAGTGCAAGCAGTTTGTGTGAGTGTCAAAATCAGAAGCACCACCACAGCTCCCAGATATCTGAGAAAAAGGAGAAGGCTAGATCATTAGTCTATCAGGCGAGGCTGACACGAACGGCAGGGCTCATCTCAGCTCCTCCAGAAAACACCTAGTGGAGCAGAAGCAGGGGAAGAAAGCACAACGGAATTGCCGTAATGGAGCGATCCCTCTCTGCAGTTCATTCAGTTCCCAGAAGGAATGGAACCAACCAGGGATTTTCATGGCCTGTGTCCACTGAGATATGTTTTAGGCAAACTATCTTGACTGTCTCATTTGAGAACCCAGTTTAACTGGACTTAAGCTAGTAACTTATAAAAGGTCTTTTAAAAGTAGCTGTCCATCATCTGCCTGCCATTCAGAGCTGTTCCAAGCACGTACAGTGTGGGTCCAATGTGCTGATTTGTCATCGGTATCTTGCTCTTTTTGTGCAGCCCTCCTAACCCTTATTTCATTCTGCTTGGAACTTAATCTTGCACAGTGACTCTGGGAACACAGCAAGGATTGATATTCTGAGAACTAGCAGCACAACGAAGTTTACAGCTGAATGAGAGTGCTCTTGTCTGACGGCCAAATGACTTCACTCCAGCAATGGATGCACTAAAAGCTAAGACTCTTTCATTTACCAAAAAAGGCTCTTAAATCATGTTACTTCATTCTCATATTAGATCTGCTCCCTTACAAAAGCCGAGGGCTTGAGACCAGCGACTTCTTTGTGGTACAATGCAGTGCAAGACTGTGCTATGCATTTTAGTTTCACATGTTCATAGCCTCTCTCCGTACATACACTGCATCTCCTATCAGGCAACCAGCAAGACACAAGAACACAAACTCCCTCAGAACATTGTTAAACACTGAACACTGTTAAAAAATAAAAAGAATGTAACAAATAAAATGTTACATGCCGAGACACTCTCTACAGAAACTTGGAACTAGTTATATGGGAAATTCTGCCTCTTTGAATTGAATCCCTGGGACCAGAAAACTTCCCCTTGGTTTTATCTATAGATTTGCCAGAAGCAACTGGTAGCCATACTGCAGCCAGCTCCTCACGTTAAAAGCAGAATGACAAAGAAAAATAGGCCCTGAGAATAAACTTAAAATACGCAGTCCTGCTTGACACTAGAAATAGTATGAGAATTAAAAACACAACTTTCTATCTGTATTGGGAGGGGGTGACAGGACATTAGTCTGTTGATAACAGCCTTCCTTGCCCTGCAGTAGAAACAGAGGCTCCAACAATCCAGAAGGTTCAGCTGATAATGCAAACGGCAGCAACAGTTTAGCTAGAATATACTGGAATAGTGCTTATCCTTTCCATGAGCAGGAAAGGTATGCAAACATGCATGCCTACATGCAAGGATATTTAAGATATATGTGGCTCTGAGCAACACGGTTATTGCGTACAATTAAGTACCAAAACAAAACAGCGAGAAAGGTGTTACAGTTTCAAAGCAAATGATCAGGAGTCACACAACATTTAATTGCAGAACAGTCCAGCTTGCACAGAACAGTGTAAAAAGCTAGGATTGTCTCCTCCAAAAAGTTAGAGAATTTACTTTTTTTTTTACCCCCTTTATAAAGCATTTTTGCTTACACTTTGACGTATCATCTCCATGTGACCCTGGAGCACTCTGTCGTATTCTTTTTCTGATAGACTGATCCGGGTTGTCCACGCTCTCCTCTTGACCATCCTCCAAACCACTCAACTTTTCTTCACTTGAACGTGGCTTGTCAGGATTCTGAGACATTTTCAGTTGGTTCTTTTCCAAAAAAGAAAAAAAGATGAAAAAGTGAATGAACATGCACTTTATAACATGGCTGAGTGTGTAAACATCATCAGGAGTTCTCTTGATGAAGAAAAAACTAAGAAGGAAAGAATTCTTATGAGGAATTATATGACGTTATTCCCATAATGGTAGGTGACCTGGACTCAATGACTCACTTCCCATCTTAGATAAAATGGGATGCTTTCAACACAGCTACCATTTACTTAATCTGCATTCCCAGCAAGTTCTCAAAAATCTGAAACAGTTCCCTCACCATAATGCCTACAGACGAGAAAAAAAAGATATATTTAATTTTCCTAGCATTGCTTATGAGAGAGCAGTGAAAAACACCTTCAAAACAGTATTAAAAACATGTTTTGCAGAAAGATTATGTTAAATGAGACATTTCCCCACTATACAACACTGTCTTTCTCCACATAACGTACTCCTGAATTATGATCTGCCCCAACCGCTCAGAACATAAAAAGTTTTCACTCTGAGTCACCCAAAAGCATTAAGAAGCAGGAAAAGGACTAGAGTGTTTGCAGTAACAGTTTTTATGAATATAAAACTCTACTCCCACGTTTTCTTTCCATAGAAGAGTCATGATTTATGCATATAGATTTTTTTATATGGACAGTAAAGAACACAAAGCATTTCAAATATTATTTATTAAACATTAGATATTAAATAATATTACATCACAGATACCTGCAGTGTACCCAAAGTTACACTGAAAAAATGACCATCCCCATCCATTATCTTTACTTATTTCATATTCAGATTTCACTCTGAAGAATATAATTTGCACATCTTAACATTGAAAACTCTCTATCGTACAGGAAGATCCTGTTCAGAATTCATTTTTACAAAAATCTTAAAAGCATATGATGTCTCTAACTCAATTAAATAACCTGGATGCTCTGTGAAGCGGGAAGTCAGGAAGAGTCTGCCTTCCAAAAAAAAGGGCCCAAAGCTAGCTCCTGGGAAAACAACTTCCCCTCTCACCTAGTATCCCACCATCCCCACTTTCAAAATTGGATAGAAGGACTCCCTCAGCAAGAGGTACTGCCTCCAGAGGCACCTCACAGCTACTAGGAAAAAAATACTTGCAATGTCAAAGGCTACACCAAAGAGGATGCAGCGTAACCAAGCAACTGTAGAATGCAAAACACAGCACTGAGATCTACTTTTTTTTCTTCATACAACAGCTGTAATAACTAACCCTACTCCATCAGTGCTTAAATCTATTGCGCCAATGTGATTCCGGAAATCTCAGTACATGTAAGGAATAGTTTTGTTCTATAGCCATGACTCAGGATCATCATCTTGCTAGATGTACGATACACACCACAACACACTGTCCACAGCACTGTGATTTCTATTCAGAAAAGAAAAACAAAGCATAAAAAGCATGGGATAAATTACACAGGCAAACCAAGACAGCAGTACAGGTACTGTTAGACCCATGCATTAGCCTCCACCTTTAGCTGGAACAGTCACTGATGAACCTGCTCCAAAGGCTTGACCATCTCTCCCTTCACACGCACAGACAATTCCAGCTGGGACAAGGAAGTGACAGTTCGCACAGAGCTGCAGTCATTTTGCCACCCTTTTAACTAAGGCAGGGACAGCCACAGCGAGGTGCAATGCAAGGCATCCAAACCAGCCTGCAAGTGGGAAGCCACTGGTGGGAAACCAGTGACGTGCTCCAGGAGAAACAGACCTCAGGTCTAGCAGACAAAAGGTCTGTTGCTGCAAACACTCTAGCAGGAAGAGGACAAGTAGCTCTGTTAATAAAGGGGCAGTTAACAGAGAAGATCATACCAACAGTAGCAATCAAAAATGTAAGACAGGACTGGTTAAACAGAGGAGGGAAATGCGTTGTTGAAACTGGTTAGAATAAAAGCGCTGTCATAAAGGCTTCCCCGTTCATACAACCAGACTAGACGGTTGCTATTCTTATCCATTCTCTTCCACAGAGCATCCTCCTGAAGTCAAAATCTGAAGCACAAAGATGACTCAACCAAAGACCCACTCAGGTCTTTAATGCTCGTGACACTTCACAGTGCCTTACAGTCTCTCGCTGCGCTTTATCCTCACTACCCTTAGAAAGGTAGAGAAATACTGTGCTATAGCTTGCTTACAGAGGGCAAACTGAGGCGTCAGTTAAGTTTGAGGACTCGCAGAAGATAAATCACAGAAGATAAATGACGATAACCACTCTCATAATCACTGCCCCAAGCTGTGCCCACCAGGCCATCACTCCTACCGTGCAGGCTACATCCTAGAGTACCGCCTTCCAAAACATGGCACAGCAGGAACTACAGTCTCAATTCCAACGATTTCATTTAACTACTGTTTGTTTTAAAATGGTCCCGTTTCAGCTGTGGCAAGCGCGTATGAGAACTGCTGGGCCATTCAACCAAAGGAGGCAATCAGCCCCACGCAGGGGTTTAGCTGTCGCATTTGCAACAGTCCGCTCTCTCCTGCTGGATTACCGCTATTATCCGCCAGAACACATCCAGAACAGATCCTCTTTCCACTGGGTGAATGCGCTCCACAATACCCCTTCCAAACGCGTGGTCATCACCTTTCCTCTCACAGCAGCATTTCTGACTCAGAACAGAATACGGTCTACGTGTTGGTGCCTGCCTTCAATTTATATATATATATAATTTAATCAAAACAGAAGCGCGAGGGAAAACTCAGCAATTTAAAATTTAAACAAAACGTTTTCCACGGTTCTTTTCATGCAAAGGCCTCAGATCACCCAGGCACGGCAGCATCCATTGAACCTGCTGTGCCCGGGCTGGGGCGCCGCAGCGCCCGGCCCGAGGCGAGCCCCGACGGGCCGCACCCGCCGCCGGGCACAGGCCCCCCCGCGTCCCCCGCCACCCCGGCCGGGGCTCCCGCATGGCCCCTGCCCCAGTTCCAGGGGAACAGGCTCCCTCGGGAGGTGTCATCCCCCCCACCCCGCCCCGCTCCGTGCAGGCCGCTGGAAGCCTCCGGGCCCTCCGCACCCCCGTGCCGGACACCCCCGGCCCCTCCGCGCCCCGGGGCACCCCCCGCCCCGCAGCGCTCCCGCAGGGAGCCACAGCGGCGTGGCTCGCAAGGGCGAACCGAGCCCCTCGCCGCGGCCCCGGCGTGCCCCGCCAGCCGCCCAGCGGGCGCGTCACGGAGCAGAAAGGGGACAGAGGAGCCCCAGCCGCCCTCCCCGGCCAACAGGCCCCGCGGCCGCTCCCAGCGCTGCGGGCCGGCCCCGCCGCCACAGGCCCGCCGCAGGCCCGGCCGCCTCCCAGCCCAGCCCAGCCCAGCCCCGCGGCCGCCCGCCGCCCCCTCGCCGCCTTACCGCCGCCGGGAGCGGGGGCCGCGGGCAGCGGCTGCAGCGGGGCGGGCGGCCGGCCCCGGTTCCCTGCTGCCGGCCGGCGGAGCGCGCTGGGCCGGAGGAGCAGCCCCAGCGCAGAGGCGGGCCGCAGCGGCTGCCGGGCCGTGCGGGAGCGGCCCCCGCCGGCCCGGCCCACCTCGCCGCCCCCCCGCGCCGGGCGGGGCCAGCAGCCCCCTCCCGCCGGGCGCAGCGAGGGCCTGCGGGCGACCCCCGGTGTCACGGCTGGCCGCCGCCTCCCGAGGCCGGGGCTACCTCTGCAGCCGGGGAGCGGGAGCCCACGGCCCGGGTTCCGCAGCCGCACCCCAGCAGCCCGCACCGGCGATCGGGGCCTGCCTCGCTGGCTGGGGCTGAATGCACCCGGCCCCCAGGGAAGGGGGCGGAGGCTTGGCATGGCTGTCCCGCGCTCGCTCAGCACCCTACCCGGCCCACACCGCCACCATCGGCCCCGCGGCCGAGCTTCGGCCGCAGGTGCTGTGAGATGGGCTGCATCACACCCAGGCAGAGGGAAGGCTGTGCTGGCCCAGCCTCATGCCCTTGGGCAAATGCCCCTGCCCGGGCCTTCTCCACAGACCGCGTTTCTGTCCCTGAAAGCAAGCTGGGCACCCAAGCCAACGCAGCGACTCACAGTGCAGCCCTGTCTAATTTGGAACTCGTAATGCCCAGAGGCAGGGTGTAATTTTCTACATAGAAATCTCATCCTCTCAACACCGATGTTACAGGGTATAGGATCAGAACGTACTTCTGCTGAAAAGGCACGTAAGTAACTTAATCAGAAATTCTCAGAAACTACCTTTCTACCCCACATTTTAGAAGTGTGACTTAAGCCATTTTTTTTCATGAGAGACTACATAATTTCATGAGAGACTTACAATCAAAAGCTTTCAGTTAAGACTAATAGCTACCAAAAATAACTACTAAGAAGGGTTACACTTCCCTCCATACTATTAGTTTTCAAGAACTGGTTATCTTTTAGAAGTCCTTTCTAACTGACTAGAATGAGACTCTTACATGTCTCTCTTCCAGCCCCCACCAGAATACAGTAGCACATTGTCCTGCTGCCCCAAGTCACCATCTCACTTTCAGAGAAAGCACTCTGGAGAAGCTCTAGTAGTGGTGTCCGTTGCCACTGCTTGACTGAAGAGTTACTGATACGTTACAGAGTAGTATTACACGAGTAGTATCTTGGATAGGATTGTGTTTCTAAAACCAGCTCACCACACGTTTTTATAACAGTTATTACTTTGTTTTCGTTATTAAATGACCCTTGATCCCACACTCAAACTAGCTTCTTCCCCCCCCCCCCCCCAATAAGATTACAGAGCTCTATCAACACTCCGTACGAATAAAATTTCTTGCAACAGTAATTAAGTTTTGCTGGCACCATCCCAAAGATAACAAGCATCAAAATTAGATCTCTAATCACGCTATACATTTCCCTGCCTGCTGTTACACAGCTTGGGATTTCCACTGTAGACTAGACAGATAAAATATACAGCCATAAGAAAACCCAAAGGCCTTTAATTTGTTCCAGTTCTTTTCTAATTACAGCTGGTGACATCTGTAAGCTGAGACTTACAGAGCAAAACACTGCAGGGATGAAGATAACTAGCCATGAACAGCATGTTCTGTGGCAACCAAACCCAGACTGACTGAAAAATCTAGAATATCTTTACCATCCCAGGAGAGTCACTGCAAGTTCGGGTACAGAGTAGGATTCAGCTGGGAAGAAGTCAATCATCTTTAGCTTAAAACTGCACAGTAATTTGTCATATACATACACAGTATAGTTAGCTGGCAAGCCTGAAGAACAGCTGTGGAATATCAAGCAGAAGATGTCAGTCAGCTCTGTCCATTAGCAAGTCAAAAATCGATTGCCACATGACAGGCATATAGCGCAAGGCCAATTAGAGAAAAACTGGCATAAGATTCAGTGCTGCCTTCTTTTGCCCCAGAGAGATCTCATTCACAGAGAGGTGTTTCCCATCTCAGTGATTCTGATACTTGAACAGAGTGAGGGAATAATCTTGGCTTTAGGTGAGGAAACGGAAGGATTATTTTGATCCTATAGCAATTAAGAACGAGGAAAGCTAAGCTGTAAGTACAGGCTAAACTTGGGTACCACTAGCTTTGATAATCATATAAATTCCATCCATTTCCACAAAATAAATTTTATTAGATACACAAATACAAGAGATTTACAAATATATTAGTGTTTACAAAGCTGGAGTATAGAAAGTAATCTATCTTTAAAGTCACACACACATATTAGTAACTCTGTCTCCAAAATACTGCATAAAAATACTCGGATTACTACTATGAAACTGACCTAGCAGTCTCTTTCTGTCTTTGTCAGAGAGATTTGAATCTTCATCAATAGCTTTCAACAGAGCTAACAGCTCATCTTTTGTGGTCTTCTCTGTATTGGAGCGATATTCTCTTTCATCAAGTTTTTGGCAAAAGGTATAACCTAAAAGGAAGCCCAAAACAGTCAGATAGTTAACAGTGCACTCAACCACCCTTGAGATTCCACAGACACCCCGTCTCCTTCAGAGTTAAATTAGTCATTGCTACAGCAAGTCTTTTTGCATCTTCTCAGTCCCTCCTATTTGGTGCATAACAAGAATGAAAAGTTCAGTTTAAACTGTTACCTGTTATCTTACTAGGATCTTGGCCTTTCTGCAGAGCCATCAGTTTATTGCTGACCATTTTATGCAGTGTCCCTGGGACCTTGAATACGGACAGAAGGCAGTGAAACAGCAGCTTAGAAAAAGGCAGTTCTGCACAAGCATACAAGATAACAAGAACCTGGTCGTTTCCCAGCTCTTACCTTTAACACATCTTTTTGGTGATCCACAAGGAACAAGATCAGGAGGTCAGTTTTCCCTCTGGATAAGGTTTTATTGTTGATAATAGCTTTAGAGAATGTTCTTTTCACAACCATCCTGTTGTCACTCTGAAGAATCATGTGAAATAACAACCAGATGAGGAGAATTAGTCTCCCCCTTTAAGAAGGGCATTGCCTTTGTTCTTCTAGAGTCATTGCTTTCCCTGTAGTCACGCATTTAAGTTACAAAACATCTTTTCTGACCAGTATCCAGGATCTCTGGATTTCAGTAAGTGTAAAGCAACACATAAACATTTAGTACACACATTTACCTCCTCCTGTAGTTTGAACTCAGAATTATGCGCTGCAACAGCCATAAAGTACAGCAGCCTTCTGAACTCCTCCCTGACTTGGCTGTCTAGAAGTTTCAAATAGAGTTGAATAGCTTCTAAAGATTGCTCCATCTTCCCATTCACTAGGGGAGAGATAAAGATACACCTATTGCTACATTTATTTAAATAAATGTTATAATTCAACACCTAAACGAGCCAGGAAAGAGAGGTTCCTCTCTCTAAACAGAGCTGGTCAAACAAAGCGATTCACTCTCACAAAGATTTCTCACAGGCTGATGAGCGCTGTTTGCATATAAGCTGAGAACATCCCACACCCAGGCTTTTAGTAAAGAAAGGTTTGTTTAGCTAAGGTAGTTAAGAAAGCTCATTTCTAGTTAAGGTCAATTACAGTTCAGCCATCTTGAATGAAACGTGAAATACTGAAAAAGGAAAATAGTTCTGTTCAGAAGAGGAATGACTTCTTGTTGCGGAAATAAAGATCTCCCAAGAAATGAAGAAATTATGTCCTAGATAAACGGGCTAACTTGATGAATGAACTGCAAACCACTTTGCAGAGCTTTGCTAAGTTTTAATTTGCCTTTTACTACGCAGAATACACATTTTAGATGTGTGAATTACTTAAATGAAATAGGTTGTACTACCCTCCCTTTGTCATGTAGGGAGGAGGAATGGGATATAGATGTAAAGTATTCCCACCAACACAGAACAAGAATAATCATCAAGGCAGAGGAGGCTGAAAAATACAGATAATAGGAACAAGATGATATTAATTGAGGACTAAAAGCAAAAGCTTTCTAAAATTCTATCTAAACATACATTTTAAGAAACACTCATTTTTGTGGAAAAGAGGGGAGGGTTGTGAATGGGGTAGAAAGCACCGACAGTTTTAAATTCAGATCATATGGCCTAAATATTAAACACTGGGACATATTTAGATTTAATTTCCCATGGATATTTAATTTTCATGGATACCAACTACTACCAAATTATAGCACTCCAGTTTCACAGCCATTCTACACAGACCTGAACAAAACCTACAAAACTGCATATAGTCAGGACCAAAATTTCAGAGCACAGCTTCATGACTAGGAATTAAGAAAAGAAGCTTGCAGAAGTCAACCTTTAAGCTTGGCTACTGTAGTAAATACTCAGTTTGTTAGCACATATCTCACAAGCTTAGGAACACAATTTTATTTTACTTACCTAATAGTTCCGCAATTCCTGAATGAATTTCAGACGCATGGTTTAACAGTGGCTCCTTTTTTTGGCCATAGTATCTACCAATATTTTCAAACAGCAGTAGTTTCCACGTGTCTGCTTTATCTGGTTCATCAGGTAAGTTCCTGCTAATATCTACCACCATATGATCTGGAAGATACTCCAAGCAATCTATTGCTGCTGAGAGCCATTCATCTGTTCTAGAAGACAGAGCAGACAACAGTTTAACTTTGTAGTATTACTTACTGATGCCTTTCAGAGTTGCTTGGGTTGTTTTTCACAGAAAGTAGGTAGACCGGTTTCTCCACTAAAGTGAAAACTGCATGTGTAGGTACTTAACTACATTAGAAATAGACAAAAAAACCCAGATGCTTTCCTGACACACTCAGGTAAAATCACAGACATATAACTCTTTGTTAGGTATTTAATCAAGATGAAGAATTAGTAACCCACACAGGTGAACAGTCACAAGCAGTTAAACCTTAAGTTAGTGATGTCCTCTGCCGTAGACATAACTATTGATAGATAAACAAATGCGAACCTTGATCTGATTCAGTTTGGTAAAAATTTTTCAGACTATGGTTTTAACTGTATTTATATACAGTTTCAGGCTCAGTGTTCTTGGCTTTTTTTTTTTTAATATAGTAGGAGAAACTAAATTATTCCCTCAGTTATTTTTTTAAGGAAAAAATTCAAGGTGATAGCTAAATGCTCTACTCTTCCCTCAACACAGCAATTTTGTCTCTGAATACCACCAAATACACTGGAAGAGTTTTTGAATGCAGTGATGGTATGGCAGAAATTGTCTCAACTACTTCTGGTTTAGAGCTTAGCAACTTATTATTTGCCAATTATTCCAGTCAAGTCTAATAGGGAGAAAAGTGCCTACTCACATCCTTTCTGCAGTATTGGAGATTACTACATCTCTAACCAGAGATCGACTGTGTTTTACATCCCTATGAAAGCAGAAAGTCTTTCAAAGTTGCAGAGGTGAGTGAGCAATGAATACTTACTGTGAGTCACTGAAAGCCTTAAGAATCTCTCTGTCTAGGTAATTACTTGTGATGACATATCCAGTTCCCTTCCTTGGCTGTGAAAGCTGAGGTCTGACCTTTTGGTGCTCAAGTAAAGACTCAAGGAGCGGAAGGTCCACAAGCTGCAGCAGTCGAGCAATTGTTTGTTCTTGCCATACTTCATTAATAACTGGGAAGGGTGGAAATATACAAAGCACTCAGATTCAGCACGTGCAAAAAAAGAGATTATGAAAAAGACAAATCCCCTTCCTCCCATCAGTCCCTAACCTAACAGGTTAATCTTACCAAAAAAAAAAAAAAATTAGGGTAGCAGAGAATGTGGCCCTCACCAGCTTTAAGTGCAAGAATTAGGAATTAGCTTAGTTAACTGCAAGTGTCAAAGAACTGCATTTTGGATGAGTCTGAAGTACTTTACGTTCTTTGTGCTTTAATTTGCAAGTAATCTTTGTTCTAGATAAGGGATAAGCCTTTTGCTCTAGATAAGTGATACTACCCTTATCACAGCTTCCATAATCATTGTCTGGCTTGAGTTTTGAGTTTCTAGGAAGCATTAGCATTTTTAAGCCAAGGAAAAAGCCCATTAGATCATAGTTTAGTCAGAGAGAAGACCTGAATTGTCAAGAACAGTTTCACACAATACTGAAGGAGCACAAGATGGTGCAGATACACAGTTAAAAAGCTAAGGAAGACTTTTAAGCTAACAGTAGACTATTGGCCATGATTAAATCAAGCACAGAAGCAGTACAGGTAATTGAGTATCATCAAGAGCACTCCTAACTCAAATCAAGCTCTCTACAATTGTGTATTCTTCTCCACCAAATTCAACACTGATTTATTTCAGCTAGAGATAATGGGTCCTGTCTGATGAAATAAAAAGATAAAAACCAATCCCACAACAAATATAATTTGCCTTTGTTATGACATGGTGTTTAAAGCAAAATACTGTGAGCCAGTCCGACTCCCCCTCCAGTCTGGCAGGCAAAGCCTTTCCAGTCCTACAGTTATCTTCTTTCTCCAACAAACAAATGACTGTGACATTATTTGGCTTACCTCGACGGGACAAACTATCCAAGATGTTTACTTGAGGGGTATTTGCAGGCTTTAAACTCAGGTTTTCCCAGAGATCCTCCAAGCTTTCCGGTTTGACAGGAGTAGAGTGAAACAACATGCTCTTCTCATGTCTGAGATTAAAAAACAGTTTAATATATATTACATCCATATATACAGATAACCAAACATATCATGTAACATACAGATATGTATAACTGTCTGAGATTTTAAAAAATGTTTTCTCTATACTAATATTTATATAATCTTCTCCCCCAGCCTGACACTTTCCTTATCTAAGTCCCACAGGAGAATGTATGGCACCTTAAAGAATTGTTTTCTTGCAACAATTGCATGTGAATGCATAGTTCCTCTCCTGGAACTTGTCACAGCCGGCAAGCAAGCTACCTCAGTTACCACAAAGAAAACCTAAGAGGAGGAAATGATTGAGGGGAAATTATTTTAGAAAAAAAACAAACAAAATGACCCTCTCAAAACCTCCAGAGTTTTAAGACATTTTTTCTGATGGTGAAGTTAAGACAAAAATTAAGAGCTGTTCTTGAAAAACCTAGAAGGTTGCTGCCCTATAGCAACACCATTCCTAAAGACACGCAGCTTGTTCATGCCATCAGCTAATGGAAGGCTTTAGAAACCTGTCACCCATGTCTGTGTGTTAGCTGGTTCTTCTCCTAACTGGTTTCATATGCTCTTAAGTAGATAGCATAACAACTCCAACCACAAAATTACTGTTCCTCCCAGTATATTTGTTTAATTTCAACTCTTATAGCTTCTTTGGTTTAGGGCAGTGCAAAATCCTTTTGATGTCCAGTATCTTTGCTATGTACGGGACAGGCTGTATGTATCAGTAGATCTGTCCCCTTCACTAAATAAAGAAAAGTAATCCAATGGATCACTGCCCTGCCCAGAAGAAAAACACTTTCATTCTAAACCAACAAAAAATGAGTAATCTTGTTTCATCACTGCATCTGATATGTTCGAAGTCTGCTTTAACAGCCTTTGAGATGAACATATTTTTTAAATACCACATTTGATTAAAGTGGGTTTAATTTCTTATTAATTCTCCTCTTTCCAAATAAAGACTTGGAACAGTTTGCTTTAGCACTGAAAAAGAGCTAGTTGGGGGGGGGGCGGGGGGGCGGGTAAGCAGGACGAAGGTACTCTCCATTTTTAATCTCTGCTGCTGGAATTTTCTGATCATTTGGCTGATGCACTGAAGTTCATATTTGCTACTCTGACGAACACAATCAATCACATGAGGTATTTTCTTTTTAGGTCAATACTACTTGCAGTTTTCAAAAGCACGCATTGCTAGAACTATTGCAGTAACAACATGAACATAGCTCCTTGTGAGGACTACGTCAGAATATGTTCAGAGGTGAACACTTGACAAAACTGTTTAAGGGAAGTTACTTGGCAAAGTGTCATCTACATAGCAGCGAAGGTTTAGTTGATACCAGGGTTTTCTTTGCCCACTCCTAACGAGACAGGGAAATGAAACCTCACCATTATGCTTCCCTCAGGTTCTACAACAGCATGCAACAGCATAACAGCCTGCTACCTAGGCTAGGAGCAAGTCATACACACGTGAAGAAACAGCTGAAAACATTTCAAAAAGCTAAACTTGAAGCATAGTGAAGCTAAGATGATAAAACCACAATTTTTTTACCTGTTTTTGCCTTAAAAACTGGATGGATTACTGGTTTACAGCAGAGCTAGGTGTACAGTGACTAAAGATTATTCCATTGCATTAGCCTACTTGATGCACCTGAATTCCAGTTGGTTGTATTGGTTTAGAGCTGTATAGATCAGTATCTGTAATGCAGTTAATTTCTACCATCCTCCCACCCTCCCCCAAGGCAATGGGATAACAGACACAGAAAACAAGTAACTATACAGGCTGAATGATTTACTCACTTCAGATTGCTGTCTCCTGTCTTCCACCCATAAACATCTGTATAGTATCTACTTGCCCATCAGCCCCAGGTCCTGTAATTGTACAACAGTTTTCCCTTCTCTCCTCAAGAATACATAATATTTTCCTATCCTAAAAAAATTCTTATCTTCACATTCTATGTACTAACCTTTGTGGCGTACACTGCTGGTAATCTTTATCAAGTTCCGTTTGGTTTGAGACATTTGTGAATCTGTAGAGACTACTGCTGCTGTCTTCAAATACAGATCGTTTGTCTTTTCCAAAGACCCTAGTTGAAACAGCCTCAAATACTTTGTAATCCATCAGCGCCTGACATACACGCACTATTTTAGCACGAGAAATATCAACATCCCCAAAATACTTGTTCTGTAGAAGATGGGCAAAGACAACATCCACTGCATCTGAACCAATAAAGCAGTCATGGTAGCACTTCAGGTTCTGGCGACGCTTTTTCACTTCCACTTGAGTTTGAAGTGCATTGATAATGCTGCTCCAGACATACGTTGCTCCAAATGGTTTCTGTGCCAAGCTAAAGCCTAAGAACAGAGAAAGCACAAAGACTTAATTCATGCTGCAATTATAAAAGAACTGCCCCCTTTCTGGCTACTAGCTTTCAAGAACCTTGTAAGGATTTAAAAATCTTTCAGACTTCCAGTTTGGCTTGGGTTGCTCATGCATTAACATTTAGTTACTTTCTCAGTAAGCCAGTCTGCAAGGTTCCAATGTATCTCTCCGGTGGTCGCCCTCACTATAGTAGCCTGAAACTTTGCAACCAGGCCTGCTTTCTCAGCCTGTCACTTTGACACTATCCTTTTGCATGCTCCTCCATCACCTAATGGCTACTACTCCTAAGCACACATTTCCACAAACCAGGAACTAGCTGTATATACTTGTAACTCCCCAGTTCCTCTACTAACACTGACAAAATTATACAGCTGGGCAGGGAAGAGGGAAGCAGGGATGAAGGGACACACCAGAGCCTTGTTTCCTACAGGACTGTGCATACACAAAAGCCACCTAGTATCAGTGCTTACCATATCACTAACAACATCAAGAATTCTCAAGACACACTTGACATTTACCCCACAGAACAGCCTTCTACCACCACAGCTCCAACTAAGATTTAAGCTCTGTGTACTCAATGCCACTTCCTTGAGCCAACCAGTCTTCCCTCCCGCAGTAAAACACTGACCTATTACTCATTTACCAATCTGATTAAGAACGGCATGCTAGAGACAAACAGTTTGACCAAAGGCTAGACTCGGCCTCCACAAGGACTTGCAAACTTTATAAGCATATTGTGTATTTGTAGGTGGCACCTAACTGGGAAGAGCTGTAGCCACCAGAGGCTAGAATTAGAATATATGTTTCCCAGGAACTCAGATGAATAATTTATTAAGAAAGAAAGCAGAGGAAAAGGAGCTATATCAAAAGCTGTGGGACAAAATATGGAATGAGGAGTTGGCAGCAATCCCACAGAAAGCCATCTGGGATTATGACAGACCTCAAACCAAATGAATTAACAGTGTAAGGCAGTGTTTAAGAAAAAAACAACATGCAACTCATTCTGGAACACATTACCATGAACATTTTCTACAGAGATGCAGGAGGCATTTTTTCTGTTCTGTTTAGTCTGAAGTGGCTTTAGTTAGAGAATTATATTCCGATTTTGGGCACCAGAGCTTACTGTTGATCTCCATCTACCAGAGAGTCTGGAAATTAGCAGATTGGCAGGGGGAGGGTGGAAGTTAGGGGAGCAGTAAAGACTGGAGAAAAACAGAAAAAGAAAGAAAGAAGCTGGGCATAAAACAGCATCTGAATGCACCAACACTGATGAAGGATAGCAAGCTACCTCCAGAGCCATTATCAATTAGACACCTGCTTTCTGAAAAGATTCTCAACAGGAAGAAACTGATTCAAAGCCTTGTATTAAAGAAGACTAGGTAGAAACCTTCCAGAGTCTCCAGCTTCCCAAGCTTTAGAAGCATGGGACAGCCAAAGCACACACTGGCTGTTACTGTAGCCTGATGACACCTTCAGGTTGGCAGCACAAACAAAACTCAACCGAGATTCTCCTTCCAGCACTACATTTTAATAGCTGACTAGCCTGCTCGGAAGGCGAGAAAAACCCACCCAAGCCCAATGCCACCAAACACGCACCAGCACCAGTTCCTGTTGCTAAAACAAGTATCAACGCGCACCACCTGCGACGGTTCTGCCGATAACCGCTGCTTTGTCGCCGCTCGCTTCCACAAAAAATCTTTCTCTGGGGGAGTGGCGCTCAATCTTAAGGTCACCAGGTTTTACAAAGTTCAGGTGCTCGAGGTGGGACAAGCAGCCCCAAGCCCTTCGCAGTGCGCGAAGGAGCCACCTGCGGGGAGCCGCTGGCGCCGCCCGGTCACCCACGGCCGCCACCAGCCCCGCACCGGGCCCCAAGGCCTGGCCACCACCCAGCGGGGTCCGGACGGCGGCGGGGCAGACGCCAAGCCCGGACGGGCCCCCCCGGCGGAAAAGCCCCACCCTCACCGGCGGGGAACCTCTGCGGAGCCGGGCAAGGCGACCACACGGAGCCCCCCGGCCCGCGGCGGCCACGGCCTCGGCCCCCCGAGCCCGCCGCGCCGTCTAGCCTCACCACCTGTCCCCGCCCCAGCGAGTGCCGCAGCGAGTGCCGCAGCCCGCGCCCCCCGCCAGCGCCCCCCGCCCCGTACCCGGCGGCCTGGCGGCGGGGCTGCAGACGGCGCCGAGGCTCAGAGCCGCCGCCTTCTCCCGCACCGTGGCCATGCCCGCCGACGGCTCCGCGCACTGCCGCGACGCGCGCCGCCCGCGCCTCAGGGAGCCCGCCGGGGGGCGGGGCCGCCGCGCCCGCACCCATTGGCCGCGGCCGGGCCGGGGGGCGGGGCGCGCGCGGCGGCGGGGTTGAACGGCTGCCCGCGTGCCGCAGTTACCCGGCGTGAGGCGGCGGCGCCGGAGGGGCGCTCAGCGGGGGGCCCGGCACCGGGGGCGGCGAGAGCCTCCCTGGGCACCCGCCCCGCCGCTGCCGGCAGCCCCCGCCGTCAGCCGGGCACCGCCTGACTCGCCGCAGCTACGCGGCCTCGGTCATGTGGCCGTGACCGCCGGCGGGGTCCGTAGGCCGCGGTGGGCCGGTGTTCACCGCCCTCACTGTTGCTCTCACCGGGCAACAGCGCCGGCTGCGCCCGAGCGGGGAAGCCCTGCTTCCACCGGGCCTGACAGCAATACAGACGAACCCTGCGCTCCCGGCATATGTAGCATGTATCCCCTGCCGTTAGAGCGCAGAACACAAAACCTCCCCGTCTTTACAGGGTAATTTCAACGCATCCAACTGGGCAGCTCCATTTCTCCGCGTTCCCCCGAGGACAGGCCTTGTACGCGACCGTGGATGAACAATTAAAACCGTTCTTATTACCCGGTCCTACAGCTTGAACGATGAACAATTAAAACCTACGGCTGACGTTTTCCTCTGATGCCTTACACGAGCTGTTTATTACAGCAGCAGGCATTCTTTATGAGAATGAAATGATAAATTCACTTTCAAGGTAATAGAAGTTGTTTTCCACTTGTCTGCAGGAAACTGCTGAGAGACCCAACATAATTTTCTACAAAGCACAGAGCATTTGAACGATTCAATGACAGTGTATTAAACAACGTACAATCAATCATGTTTTCTGACTGATTTCAGTAGCGTTGACACAAAACCAAACTGATCTCCGCGATATGCAAACTCAAGAGCGTACAACACCCATTGCAGACCAAATAATAGCTATTACAAGTGACACAAAAATTCATTCGTATTTCAGGTGATTCAACTGTTGATGGTATTTTTGCAAAACAAAATCCCATGAAACTTCAGCCTGTTCTACGAGCTCAGAGCAAGCAGGTGAAAGTACAGGACGCCTGCTGTCCGCTGAAGCTGAGATTAGCCTTTTTTTATGCTTATTTATCCTACCACTTAAAGGTAGGGCACTGTAAATTTGTTCATCGTATACAAACAAACAAGCAGACTTCATTTTAAACTATGAAGAATCAATACAGGGAACTAGATACCACAAACTCAATGGCAGACAAACATTTCTTCATGTTTCGCTGCCAGAGGAATGAAGTATTTTATAATGGAGTTCTAAGAGTGGAAGTTCTTAAGGTTTTCACACAAAGAAGTCTCTGGGCCCAGAGAAAAAGGAATCTATTCAAACTGAAGCAAAATGCCAGCCTTTGAAAATGAAAGTTCATGTTGTTTTTCAACAATAGGAAGTGACACACAGGGAATTCTTTCTTGGGGAAAGAGGTTAAAAAAAAATATAGTTCCGACTCACAGGTGTCTAACAGTTGCCATTAGGAACCTAACAAAAAATATAACTCGTGGGTTAATCAGGATTTCCATGATACATTATTTTATTATTCCCTACTTCTGTAGTAGTTTGATACCAGACTTTTTTTGACACATTGCCAAAATATATTAACTGCAAATCGGTAAATGCCTGAGTTAATTTTAAAAATAATTTATTTTTGCATAGTTGCTGAAATAAAGTGATGCAGTCAGTTATTCTGCAATGGTTCACCATAATCTTGGGAGAATTTACAACAAGCAGCATTTTCAAACGGGGGATGTACCAAGCAGTTAACAAGAATATTACACCTCACATCAGAGAACGATTTGTCAAAATAGTGCTTGCAGGGAACAGAGTGAACCACAGCTAATGCACAGTGAACTGCTGGTCTAGAAGGTTCTAAGGTTTTTATTCTTGTATTTTATGACTAGGTGATCAGCAGTCTACCCTGGATTTCTGCCTTTGCTTTCACGCTTCCCCACAGTGACCACAACCAAAACACACACCAGTTTCCCTGTGGGCAGATGGCAGCTCTTGGCCAGTCTGCCAGCTGTTGCCGAACAGTATCTGGTATCAAAGGATGTTGAAAAATGACATACATCTTTCAGTGTTTCTTATGGTAACATTATTATAAAATGTTTTCCTAAGGCACATATTTACTTTTATGTAATTATTTATTTATTGATACTTTTCTGTAGTAATTTTAAAGAATGCCATCTCATGCAGCCAGTATGGTCAGTCTTTGTTGGTGTAATTCCTTAGACTGTGGTGGAAAGATCTCAGGGTGAAAGTACAACACGCTGTATTTGACTTCACCTTCCAGTGTTCCCCCCCATTTTAACCTCCATAAAGTTGAACACAGGATGCACAAAAGAATGCTGGTTGCAAGGACATAATTAACATAATTCATCCATCAAATTACTTAGGATCAACTTGGTGGCATTCCTGCATGCACACGGAACAGTAATCTTGCTCCAAAAGCAGTTCCACTGAAAAACAGACTACGTACACAGACAGATGCTCCTTCAGGCAAATATATCAAAACCTGGTCTGCAGGGTGCAGGTCTGCAAGGGAGATTGTCAACAGCACCAGTGAAGGAGGTTCAATGATATGGAGAGCTTCACTGTTGGCTCTCCATCTAATAATGCTATGTGAAGTTGCACAGAACAACATTTTCGTGACCTAGCTAAGGACTCAAATATTCTTAACAAATCATGCAATCGAGTCCTAATTTGTACAGTTGACTCCCGATTCTTTGAAACTGTTACAAAGAACTTTTATAGCGAGGAACAGCAAAAGAAAAATCTTTGATTTATTTCCAGGTCATCTAGAAATACTCCTACCAACTATAACAGGATTGAGAAAGTGGCCTACATTTTGAAGACTTTACAAACTTAAGTTTTCAAGAATTTCTGAGTCTCATGTAAGAACTGTAGGATTTAATTAGAAGCATACAGCAGAAACAGAATATTTCAAATTCAACAGCCACAATTTCAGCATGTCTGCTGCTCAGGATCTGATTAACTTATTTCAGTTAAGTGTTTGCTCAAGGATAAAGGTGATGATAAAGACCAACATTCAGGTCTTCTCTGATTATGGGGAGAGAGAAGGCAAAAAACCTGTACCATCACAAAGTAAGAAAGTGATGCATACCTTAATGTAAAGTCCTGTCTAGCTTTCTCCACAATGAACTTGGAAGCTCGACAGCCAACCAGTATTTGGACGTGAGAAATTTCCACATTTTCTGGGCACAAATGAAGGTGACATAACTGAATACAATACCTTCCAAAGTAAAAAATGATTGTGTGATTAAATATTTCAGTATAATTATAAAAAAGACAGAAGTTGGAGGCTGTGTTGCCTAAAAAGATGGAGACATTAATAGAAAATATGGTGGTTTATCTACAGTAATCAATGCTTGGCTGTGTGAGTGGGAAACGTTATATATTCTTGAAAGAAACATAGGGAAAAGGCTGTTGCAATTTCAAAATTTTTAGGAAAAACTCAAAGGACCCCAAACCTGGAAAATAAAATTTTCTAAAACCAAGAAATGTTAAATGTTCTAATTATTATTTGCATTTGAAGTGCCAAAAAATAGAAAAAAACATTGATTTGTCACTGAAAATTGACTAGGAAATAAAGGTAGATCCTTGCAGAAGAATACTATCCAATTTCTTATTTTTAAAAGATTTTAGATCCCACTTTTCTGAAGGATTAACACAGAACTCTGCATTTCCAATTCTAATCTTATATCTCATAAACATGTCAGATTATAGAAGGCTATCTCTCTCATACCAAACTTTTTTCTTTGTATTTCAAATGTCTTCCCATAACAATATAAAGATTAAGTGCATGTCAACACAACTTAAATGTATATATACATAAAATTTTATTGCCATAATCACAAGGATCTATTGAACTCAATCTTTCTGGCTGTTTCTGTAAAAGCATAGCAATTAACAATTACCATAAAAATTCTGAAAAATATTCCAGTTATTTAGAACAATTACTCATTTGTTTTTTCCCCACTTAAATATCAACAATGCTTGTATTCACTGCAGTGCTGCAGTTGATGAAAGGAGAACATTTTAAACAATAACTCTTAAAATGTTGCTCTGTTCCATTCACAAATGGTGACACAAATTAAATTTTGATATATGATTCACTGTCACATAAAGATACTCATGTAGGGGAAAATCAACAGCTTCAGTTACAGAAATTACTATTTTTCTAAGTCACAATGATCATAACATTATCAAATCTCCTCTATTTCACTGCATGACGCTAAAAAGTCCAGTATGATGGTTTTTGATACTGAAACGGCCCTATGAAACCCAGAAAACTCTTTCTTCCACTTCTAATAATCTCAAATTCCAGAAAATTAATAGCTCTTCATACAATATTGGGTTGCAAAAGGCTCTTTGATATGCTAGACAGATATGAAGGAAGCTGAAAGAGCTCCTGTAGTGAACCTGCCTTAGTAATAAGTAACATCTTCTGCTATTTGCACTAAAGAGCACGAGAGGCTTTCCTGGGGCTGAACTCCATGGCTTGGAGAGGGCTGACGCTCTCCCTTACAATGCAGAGCAAGTTATTCACAAATTCACTCTGCCCCAGTTTTCCATCTACATTTGAATGAGAAAAGCTCAGGTAGCAGTAGGTACTGTGGGATATAGTGACGCCACCCTGCAGCACCCCCCCCACCCCCCCCACCCCCGTAGCAACCACACCTGCCCCACCATGCAAAGCCCACTTGCAGGTGGCACCTTTGCTTGGGCAAGAGCAGGATTTACTTCCAAAGTGCAAACTCTGGTATTTTATACTGATGTGAAATCCGTAAGGATTCCACCCTTGCATTTTTGAAGAGATTGGAACAATAAACAAGTTCCCAGGGCAGAAGCTGCTGGACGACTGACTGAATCGACAAAGGCTGCATTGTTCAGGAGCGCAATCCTTCCATTCCTAGGCTGGAATACCAATGGGACTGCGGGACCAAGTCAAGCAGGGCAATGGCAAATGAAGGGCAGGGAGGCGAGTGCTGAGCCTGCGCTGGTGCATACTGACCTCCGGTGGAACATGCTGCACTCTGAGTAAGGATCCACACACGGGCTGGGAAGGGAGGGAGCTGGAGCCAGGATTACTTGAGACAGTTACTGTAAGGGAGTGTGCAGGGTGCAAAGACTGTTAGAGATGTCATCAAAAATTCAAGGACAAGCCTCTGCTTCTCAGTCTTAATAAATGCTAAAGAATTTTATCTTAAATGGATTTTTCAACTTTTCCTCCTGCGGAAGTTTACTGGCACTTTCGAGAATGATTATATATTATAACCAGAGACTGATTGCAGCATGTCTAAATGCACACAGGGTGGCATGGTCCTAGCAACACTATTTGGATAAAGACTCTTCACACAACATTAGACTCACTGTCGTCTACACACCAGAAACCCGTTCAGCCAGAGCAAGCACATACAATCAGACACAAATAATTGAAACGTGAGAAGTTCCCACCTGCCCAGCTGGGAGTTATGACTTTTCAGGTAAGTTGCAGTAACTAAATGTGAACTCCTGTACATTGCAACCCTTAACCAAATGCACTAACTTCTATTACTACTCAAAGTGGCTTTAGGTAAGTTCACAAAGAATCGGGGGAGCAGCTCTCACGAGTTTACACAATTCTGGCAGAATAAGCAGCAATTTCCAGCTGAAGCATGGTGAAGTAGTAACTTACACTGATCTACCACAGGTAAGTTTCACATCCCTGCTCCCAAAGTGGCACCAGCTTAATGGGACAGAAGGAGCTGATAGACAAGGACAAGGGTAGGAGAGTGGGAACTCTAAATGGATTTGCCAAGCATAACTGAATTCCTGATTTTGACCATTGTTTTGATTTCTTTAGAAAACAGCTACATACCATTTATATTTACACTGAGTACAAGGCTTGTGTTCTAGAGCACAGGATCAGAATTATTGTTTACGTACGCTACAAGCAGGAATCTATAATTCACTTTTTATATTACTGTACAACATGCAGAGGCCACCACACTCATTTTTTGCCAGGCCTACAGTTTAGGATGGGAAAACAGCCCTGGAAGCATCCTGCTGACAGCTTTGCTTCCCCCACTAACACTCAAAGAGAACTTAAAGAGTTCATGTCAAAAAGGAAGTAAAAATCCCTGGTCAAGCACCACTTATTACCTCTCTATTTTTTTTAACCAGCTAGTTCCAAAATTGTGACACTTGGATTCTCACAGAACATGCGAGCTTTGTCTTCAGCTCCTTTAGTGCAAAGTCCATTGACTGTGGTCAAACAACCTCTCTGGCTGTTTAAACAAAATTGCTGGACCTTGCACTGAAGCAAATAAAAAGCGTTCGCTTACTCTCTTCTATTACAAAAGCTGTAGGGATACTAATTTCTAGGTGCTGACCAAAAAAAACCTGGGAGGTTTCAGAAACCACCAAGGCTTCTTCACTTAAAAGAACAAATCTAAATATTTATTCTCCCCGAGCTTTGAATGAGTTACCAATTTGGCCTAACCACATGATAAAACACTTGATACTTCAGCTTTTATTCAATTACCATACCATTTACCTTCTGTTGCTGCAGCAAAAATATGTGATATGTAAATAATGTACAGAAAAATCTCACTAGTAGCCACCACAGTCAGAAAGGAGAGGATGATGCCAAACAATATAATTTTAATTAAAAGCTCTTGCTATCCCAAGCCCTGGAAGTCTTAGAAGGCCACAGCATGTACTCCCAACAATATAGTTTAAGATTTCAAGTAACACGTAGAATAAAGAGAGGCTTAATTTAATCATAAGTTTAACCGAACAAACCTATGAAAAAAAAATCACAGCATTTAAAATGGAATTTTTAAGGCTAAGCATAATAACAGGAACCAAGAGTAGCTGCTGCCGTCTATAATCTTTATCATATACACAGGATCAGATACACAATTAAAATTCTCCTGTGTGTTAACATCCCTGTGTGTCTAAAAGAAGATAAATACCCCGATTTTGAAGCTGTTATACAAACTATATGATTAATAGCTAACTGCTCAGCATGTTCCATTAGGACTCAGTTACAGTATTTTAAAGTTAATATATTAACTGTATATGGGATGGAAATCTTACAGTTTAGTTTACTGCTAGCATCACAACTCACACATTTTCATATGACTCCTCACTAATGTGCGTTTACTTGAATGCCCCTCTTCTAATGCCTGCTTCAGTGTATGCTTACCATGCACACATTCATCTGCATCAAGGCAGAAGACTTGAGCCGACCGATTAAAATATTTGCAACTTATTTCCAAATATAATCCTGTAGCTCTGTCAAAGTTCCAATTTGCACAGGGCTGTAGCATTTTTGTTATTTGGAATGATCATAATTCAAACTCTCTACACAAACAGAAATCCATTCATGCTATGACACAACCCAAACATAAGGGTTTTTTAACCCTTCACATGGACATCTGAAGAAAGGGAAGTGCCAAACTTACGATATACCTGCGTTTGCAAAAATGAAAGAAAAATTCTTGCCTCGGATGACTGCAATACAAATACTTCTTAAAAGGGCTTTTGCTCTCCTTGTGCTTGTTTGAACATTGACAATACAGGACAACCCAAGTAGGAACCAAGGTCCATTACTACGCTCAAAAATGGATTATAGTAGGAGGCAATGGAAAATCACTGCTTCTATACAGAGATAGACTGGCACATGCTTCACAACTGAAGAAAATCCCTTTTTATAGTGAAACAAAAGGCAGAATTAGGACTAGGCTGAATTAATCTTATAAAGTCATTGTGTGTAACAAAACACTTAACAGCCCTCTGCTAGGAATGTCCACCTGCCACCTGGTGATGCTGCTGGGTTACCATTTGCCTTTCAGTCAGTGTATACATCGCAGCACGCCTAATTGAAGCTATTTCCTAACTAGGACCACACCTGACTCCTACGCCCTCTGCTCCTCGATCATCTCTACTCCAAAAGCTCCCCTAGCCTCACTCTTTCCCAATTCTTTTTCCATTCCAATGTCCTCCCACATCTGACCCACGTTTCTTCCACCTTCCTACTCCCTTCTCCCTTAGATTCCTCCCGTATGAACCTTCACATACATATGAGCCCTCCCACCTTATTCTGGGTCTGTTTTTCCTAAAATGAAGGGCTTTAACTGCTTTTTCAGCCCCGCTCATGGGCACTACCCTCTACCCTTTGTGCATCAGGTAGCTAAAAAAAAAGCCAAATCCAACAAAATCTAAACACACATACACATACACATACACACACACAAAAGAAATAGCCCAGTGAACTTTTAAAAGCAGAAACCTAAGACATACCCAGAATAAATGAGATAGGGTATAGCCCTGTGGAAGTTTGCTTGCTTTTTTTCCTGACTCACCTTTTATTTTTCTCCTTTGTAAATAGCTTGTTCTCTGCATTTATTCCTGTGTTCTTATAAAAGATAAAATTAAAAGAATTTTAACACAGTTTTCTTTTCTTTAGTTTCTGGAAATAAAACAAAGATTTGTTAGGTTTTTCTGTAGGAGAGGCAAATAATTAATGCAGAACAAGTTATTCTGATTGCCTAAGATACTTACCAAAAAACACCTGGCAGCAGGAGGTGCTGTTCCCTTTTAAAGAGCTGCATACATTCAGCTTCTTGACTTTTTTCTTTTTTTAAAAAAAATAATTATAAATTATAACCTGTATCTGAAACACAGTATCAAAAGCGTCAGCCTCCACACTGCACTTGGACATTCTCTGTGCCCACCTGCTTCCCAAAGCATTTTTTAGAGAAAACAACAATCAACTGCACGGGCAACTGTCTCATTTTATACTCATCTTGGTTTGGGAAGCAGCTCTTATACACAGGACCATTTAAAAAATACTCCAGCCCTTCGGATTGACCTTTCTCTTCCAGCAAGTGGCTCAGAGAAAGCCTATGTATCTTATGGCCAATATCCACATTATGGGACTTCAGCCCTTTGTGTATGGGAAAAATATTTGCAAGGATCTCCACAGTAATTCACTGGGGGGAAAAAAAGACAAGACTGAAACCCTCTAGAGCAGCATTTCTTCCCAGAGGGACACAGAGATGATGTTCTAGTTCAGCAAGAAAGAGAACAGAAGAAAGTAGTATGGCTAAAAACCACCTTAATCACAGCAGTAGTCTCTCTCTTACTGCAGCTGTCTGGCTCCTCACTTATCACATCAGTTTAAGACCTGGCAGATACATTGTGAAAATTAATTCAGAACATTTAGAACCGATAAATGTAAAAAACCAGATCAACCCGACATGCTCAATTCATGCAATATAAGGGAAAAGAAAAACCAAAACCCAAACCCTAGAACTGTATTTTTTCATATTGAGATCAGATAATGTAAATAGCCAATTTTTTTCCAACAATCTAACTTTTCAAGACTTAATATTTTAATAATAAACGACTAAGCATTATAAGGTTTTTGTTTAAAAAGTGTTTTCACTTTAATGGGTTTAGTTAATAACATCATGAATGGTACAAAACTGTCCTTTTTCACATTTCCATACACTGTATTACGGACCACCTGAAAATCTGGACTAAGAACGCATAAAGTGTCTCTTAATTAGCCCTAGCTTCATTTTCGCCATTATGTAGAGAAGATATGCAGGAAAACATGCATTTGTTACCAATGACATGTTACTATTAGCTTAAACAATAAGATATGGCAGAACGTGCATTGGTAATGCACAGGTATGCAGTAGGGTAAGAGAAACCAAATGTCAAGTGTTGGCAATGAAATAAGAAATGGTTGATGACACACTGACATTTTGTGACCATAGTATTAGCTTTTCTGCTTTAAAATTGTTTTAAATAGTAGTAAATATTTAAATAATATTTAAAATATATTTCCCTATGGAAATCATTTACTTGGAAGACAGCCTGTAAGATCTGACTTTTTAAAAAGTAGTATTACATTTCGACAATATATGAATACAATACATGCCATAGAACTTCAAAGACCCTAAAGTCCTTAGCCATTTTCAGAAACAGTTTCTCAGTCCAATTTGATCTCTGATTTTTTGCTAGCAAAACTTTGGAAGTAGCTTCTCAAAGAAAACCTGCCTTTAAGAGAAATACTCTATTTCCGTAAAACCAAACCCAATGTAAATAGGGATGTCACACTAAAGGAAAAAAACAGTGGAATTAAAACCCAAATAATTCATCATGCAATTAGTTTAATTTTTGTTTTGCTAATTCATAGCCTAAGGCGAGGTTTGTTTCTTCCTAGTGCATCTTCTCTTGCAGTCAAATGAGTGCTCAGTTTCCACTGTCAGATGTTAAGAGATGAAAACCTCACTGTCACTTCAAGGGAAGGGGGAGGGGGGAATCGAGGTGTGGGTGCAGAATTAATTACCTAAAATGCAACAAAATAAAGCAAAGTATTTGTGCAAAAAAGTAATTTGTACATTGATTTTTTTCTAAGTTTGCTTCAGTATAAAAAACCTCTTCAATCCCAGTAACAAAGCTTTATTTTGATTTATGATCCTTCAACACACTTGAGAGTTCCATGTTTTTACTCATTCAGTAAATTAATAATCCAGCCACCATTTTTGCAGCCCAAGACAAAAGACAGAAGCTCCATTATATTAATCTTTAATAGCTATGGGTAGTTAATTTTATTCAAGACAGGTTTTCCCTGTCTTCTACAGGCACAGTGCTTGTTCAACTGGCCTTGGGAATAAAACAGCCAAAAATAAGCCAGGCCACCTTCTATGGCAGTGCAGAGCATCCTGGCTGGTTTTCTGTTTCGTTTGTTGTTCTTTTTTTAAAGTAGTTCCTGCTAGAATTACCTTCTTTTTAAACAGGGACAAGCTACTCCAAAAGCCTCTCACTTCTATTTTCAGCTTCTAAGGACTTGGATTAAAACAAGTAGCTTCCTAAAGCTACTTCTAGATTCAAAAATCCAGAGTAAGTGTTCAGTAGCAGTACAGAAATCGTTTAGAAAGCACAGACACCTCTGTCAATTAGTTGCTTTATAGTCATATTAGGAAGGGATGTGTGAGACACCAAGTCTGACGAGTTCTTTACTATACCATCAAGGAGCCAACCTGATTGTTCTCTCAGTCTGCATCCTAACCATTTTAAAACTACAGATGAGGAATTCTCAAACTGCTGTGCATATCATTGTAATGTGACAACAGAACTCTGCCTGGGCAAGTAAATACCTCTCATGAATCTACACACACTGCCAACCACCCACCAAGGGAATACACTAAGTAAATTTGGGAATCCCCACTACTGATTAAAGAGTTTACCAGGCACATTTCTACTATATCTCCAGTGTGCATATTTACATTAAAATAATTTTAGCCAATTGCTACTGGCGTTGGTAACTCTGCTGTTTGGTTTCACCATACAAACTCTAGCTCTCACCAGATTCAACACAATATGACTGAAACAACAGCAACTGTGGCTACCCCTCTTTCCGCCATGAAAACGAATTAGCTTCGCGATTGCTCCAACAATCTGCACCTTCTTCCTAAACCCAAACCCATCTCACCCTCCTCGATTATAGTAGACATGGCAGTAGCATAATGAGTCTATCAACATGGTAGTGACCTCCCTTTTTAAAGCAAAACCACTACTCGGAGGCTTTAAACAAGGCAGGGGCACATACCCATTTCTGTTCACTGTTGTCTGCATACAAATTGTAAAGGAGAATTATTGCTTTTAAAAGATGACAAGCTTTGGAAATATGGTAAACATCCTATAAGGTTCTAAAACTAATCAGCTAAAATTCTGTACATCCTTTAATATTCAAACCTCTATTTGATTACTTAAGATCAAATCATTCCGTTTTCACATCTATTCATTAAACTCTTCATAGTCCTAAGGTCTAATGAATATTTCACAACTAAACAGGATCAAAACAGATAAGGGGAAAAAAGGTCACATGGCAATGAACATTATTTCATTTGGCCAATGAATAGTGAACCCTGCGTTCTTGGCTGAAATTAAGGCACTAAGTGGCAGTGAAAGGATAGAGGAATTAATTTTTTTCCTACATGATCTGAAAAAAGACCAACATGACTATTTTTTCAGGACGCCAATAGTATACGTATCCATTCTGAATGACTCAGTAAGGCATTCTGTTGGCAAATTTAAAGAAAATGTTCTCCTGATGAGAGCCCATTACATTCATTGTCTGAGTGTGACTAGTGGCACTACTGTTAACAAACTGGAGGGGAAAAAAAAGCTACAAAGATGTCTGAAGACTTAAAAGGCACCAAAAAGAGAACAGCTCTGCAACTGCCAATTCTACAAACAATTATGTAAGCTGTGTTTAACACTGCATATAGTCTATTCAATCATCAATCTTTGTTGACAGAAGATAAAGTGTAGTAGCTCTTCATTTAAACTCTCAGTTAATCAAGTGCTAGTTTAGTAAGAAATTTATTTTCACGTATCAGAAAATAATTGCAGTGTCTAACACAACTACACTTAAAGCAAAACTAGTCTAGTATGCATTATTCTGGTTAACACTGAAGCAAACCTGTATAAACAAAAGGGTTACCTTGAGATATATAGCTTACAATATGAAATCAACATATAAATGAATAGGATTTACTGAAAACAATGGAAAGTGTATTACAAAGATACATGTAGCAATTTTAACCACAATATTTTCTCTGTGAAAAATACAACTATTAGTGAGATAAAATGTACAATTGAAATTTTTTTTCCAAAAGAAAAAAACACAGTATAAAGGAAAATATTTTTTTTTCTTCAAAACAGGGAAAATAGTTAAGGTCATTGTCTTTCATTACAATATAATTTGACACAAAAAGCAGTCATAGGATTGCACCAACTCCATGTTCAGTCTCCTGAACATGACAATAGTAAAAGGAGTCCATAAAGCATAATGACATTTCTGGATTTTATGATGGCAATATTATGCAGAAAGTGATGTCACTCCGGCTCTGTTCACAAAATGTACAAAACTCTAAATTTGGTGGCCAGACATGAAAAATTAGTTCACCCCAACGCTGACTTTTCTGTTGCTCAGTCAGAGATGGAAAAAATTGTAGTATTTTAAGTGTTGTTATCTTTTTAGCAATAAAGAAAAAAGTATATGTAGTGCATGCTTTATCACTTGTCAAGAATATTTCTGAAAATAAAACTAAGTTATCCAATAGTTTACAAAATAGAAAATAATTCTTCAGGTTAAAAATGTGGTTAGGTTTATGTTTAGTTCCGTATCTCCAAAGGACTGATTTCCCTGGCAGCATCACTTTTCCTTAGCAAGAGCCAAGGCACAAAGTTCCATAAAGAGAAATAAAAATGGCTACAAACAAGAACGCAGTCTGGCATTGTAAAAGAAATCAGAGCCTTTCTCTGAGCTTTCTGTTCCACCAGGTTAGTGCTGTAGAAAAATGTGAGATTTGGGATGCATTTCTGTTATGAGCATTTCTGCTGGACACGATTCAAAAGTTCACCAAACTTTTCAAAAAGATCTTCCACCCATTTTATATTTTTCATGCACAGCTGCACAATGTCTTCCTGTCCTAGATCTGCACTCTTCTTCTGAACAGAAGAAATCTATTTAAAAAAAGAGAAGGAGGGGAAAAGACAGAGAGATACATACACATTCTAGGCTGCCAACATTCCAGAATTTTCATTTTTATCATATTCTGCAGTTAAATACAAACGCTCTTTGGAAGAAAAGGTTTAAAATTTAAAACCAAGGAAAAATGCCATAAAAAATACACTTCCTAACAACTCAGCTCAACTCTTGTATTTCTGCTACCTGCAATATATCCACCAAGGATTTGCAGAAAAAATAAAGGAGCGGGCATTCTAAGACAAACAGTAGCCTCTAGATCTGAGGAGTTACACACACTGATAAAATTTGTTTCATTTATTTTGGCTAACAGTGAAGAATGCTTACCTATCCTGAGGCAAACTGATTTCACACAAACCTTGTACGCCTCGTATTTGATTGTTCTGGGCAGTAGTGCCCATTAGGAGCAACACACGTGCTCAGCTTATCCTTTTCTTTGCCATAAAGAATTAATTAAAATAGGAGGCCACAATCCATACTCATTTACCAAGAAAAGCACAGCCCCTCTCGCTGAACTCAATTCCCTCAATAAATTGTCTCAATGAATGTAAAAGTATCTCAAAAAGAACAATACTTACCTCCTCTTTACACGTTAGATATATATGATATTTGTAATGATGGAGTGAATGGTACAAAGAATACAACTGTATTTTTTCTGGATCTACCGTAAACTCCTGCAAAAAGAACAGTTATTTTAGGAAAATTCATGTTATTTTCCAAGACAGAGATATGATGGACATTTTCTTCTATAAATGACTTTTTTCCTCAACAATTCAGAAATGGAATACTTCATTCAAATAATTGCTTTGATATATTTTTGTACACTATAATTTACATTACATCAAAATTACCTCCTATCTCCACTTTCCATACAATGTTATTTTATCAAAACTAGGCCTGAGAATGCTTTCGATCCTCCTGAACGCACAAGTCTGAAACAGTAAGACAACTCCTTCTCCAGAACTACTGCAAGAATTACCAAAGCTTAACTATTTTTCTACCACATTGATGGGTATCATTGCAAAAAAAGCATATCCTTTGTGCTTCAGAAAAGCTGATCTATACTTATCTAACACTTACGTTACTCTGCCAAGAAATATGAGTGTGGGCTATATTTACAGGTCGTTTGTCTAGCCACTATTTACTGCTAGGAGGTAAGCCTATGTGAGCCAGGACCTAGCAAAATCTAGTTATAGTGTTCCCTTTGAATACTATGGAAATAAACAATGTGTACAGCTCAAGCTTTACCATGTTACTTTTTTAAACTTTTTTTAAAAATGTAAGATACACAGATTCATTCTGCTGATGGAAATAAGGAAAAGAGCAACATAGAACTGATTTTTTTAAAAGTATTATTTCTGGTTTTACAGTATTAACACTAATTTTGCATTTTTGATCTAGAAGCCATCGTATCACTTTAGAGATTTTGCAGCAAGTTTAAGAAACTGTTATCATTATGAACTACACAGTGATTTTACCACAACTGCAACGCTGAAGGCAAAATGTTGCTGCTTCAGCAACAGTCCAGGAGGCTGACTGCTAGGCAGAAACCGGGTCTGAAGTTCAGCCCTTGCTCTGGCAGGTCCAGAAGCAGCACGGGCTCTGGCAGGGCTCTGCTGTTTGGCAGGCTACAATGGGTGAGCAGCACAGCAACTGCAGAGCTCGCCTCTCCCTTCCCACCCGACTACACCTACTGACCACTGCCTGCGTAAGAGAAGCAGTGTACCACTACTTCCATCCTCCTGCAATCGTGAGTAGTTGCTGCAGAAGACTTCCTATATAAACATACACGATACGTGCATTTGGGTCTAAACACAGAATTTAAATAGGGGAATAATTATGAAATTATTTATTATTTATGAAAATTAATTACTTTCATAATTATTTACAAAAGACAAAATTTAAGTCTCCCTACTGGAATATAACTATTTCACAGATGAGTTTAAACAATGATTTAATGTACTGCTTCAAATACTGTTTTTTAACATTCCCTTGTAACAGAAGGAGGACATCACTCAACAAAGATTTTATATTTTGATAAATCTACCAAGAAACCCAATACATGAAACAGTATTTCATATAAATGTGATTATCGTATCAGAAGTCAGATGGTGACAGCAATAAATTCTCTGAACACTCACCTGTGCTAATTTAGTGGTTGATTTAGAAGCCCTCAGTGTTTTCTTGTTGTAAGCTTTACCATTCATTTTGATCTTAGACACAGACGTTCCTCCACTTTTTGTCTTAGAATCCCAAGTGATCACTGTCAGTTCAGGAAAGTTTTCCAAAGCGTTCTTGAACAGAGCATACAAAGAAAAAGGATTATGAAAAAATCAAGAATAGCCAGTCACCCAGACTGCTGATAAATTGGCAGTTTTCCTTTGAAAAGTTAAGAGTGCAGCCTATTATAAGATACTTTATTCTTCCACAAAGACCTGATAACAGCAGGTTAACCTGATCAAGCAACCATACACAGTTTGGTGTATGATTTTTCAAGATGAGCAGAAACTTTTATTGTTTCTCAGATTATCATCTGTGATTGTTTCATTAGAAGGAACAAAACAAGGGCTCCACTAAGCAATTTTTACCTTTCAAAATTCTTTCCGTTCTATTTCTACCCAAGAATCTCTAAGGCCAAGTTTACTTGGAGATGCCTAAGTACTTCATGCCTAGTCACGCATGGGAAGTCTGCCAATTATAGCAGGGATCGGGTGCCTAAATACCTTCACAGGTTTTATCCCAGCTTTTGCAAAGTGCATATTAATCACATCTTGTCATATCTGTAAGGTAGAAAACCTCATGCACAGTGAAGTAGATGGCTAGTTCAAAAAAAGCACAAGTTTCAAAGACATATTAACTCGAGAGAACGAACTGCATTTCTACCAGCTTGAGTTCTACATTATTTGCATGAGTGAATTTTAATACAATTTTGTTGTACAAATACAGTACTATGTTAGTAGCTGCTTTAAAATAGTTCTGTTACACTATATAATCCAGTCCTGAAAAAATATTTCAAGATAAATGAACATATAAAACTTTGTATTATACTCCAGTATGAGGGAAGAAAATCAGGCATACAGATAAATGTATCAATACTGCAGCTCA
Organism: Falco punctatus; assembly: GCF_963210335.1. NCBI lineage: Eukaryota > Metazoa > Chordata > Aves > Falconiformes > Falconidae > Falco > Falco punctatus. The sequence goes on along the minus strand of NC_137590.1, from coordinate 26,343,095 downwards.
AGGACCTAATTTGGACTATTGGGCTAAATTATAAAGTTGACTAAGTTTTTGTATTTTCTTTTAACATACAGTACTAGAATTCAACAATCTCTTTTGTCTATAATTTCTTAGCACTTTATGTGCTTATCTTTTTTTTTTCTTTATCTTTATCTTGCCTATAATTTCTTAGCACTTCAGCCACATTTTGCTTTATAAAAAAACCCTCTCAGTAAAAAGCTATAAAATCTACTGCACAGAGACAGTCACATAGTGGTAACAGTAACCTCAACTAGCTAACCTGTCCATATACAATATTCATTGCAATGCTTTCAAAGTGGAACAACCAATTCAACAGGTTTAAATTATTTAGGTTTTCTATCCACTGTAATAGCCTTCCTCAAGGTTGACTTTTGAGTGTCAAGGGGCTTTGGCCAGTTCTGCCTTCCTCTGGAGAATTCCTATTAACCAGCACAGTCTACATGGCCGGACCACTGACCTAAAACAGACAAATTGGAATTGGCATGAATAAGAAAATACTAGTGATTTCCACATCTTTGAAAGAACAAGACATAAATGGTGATAATTATTTCCAAATTAAATTTACACAATTCAGCTGTTTCATTTACCAAGCTTCCATTAAAGCAACAGTAATATTTTCTAATTTTGTGTATAAAAAACTATAATCCAAAGGACATGATAAACTGTTAGAACTATAAAGAACATTAAAGGCAAAACTATCAAACACTGACTGCTAACTTCAGCGTCCAATTTGGTTTGTAATACAGTGCTAAAATATCCTGTATTAACTGTATCCAGTGGATAAAATAAATGTTAAATGCATCCAATGCTTATCAATTCAGAATAGTAAAAATATTCAAACTGAATGATACTTGTGAATGATAACTGTATTTTTCACTTACTGCTTTCTTCAGTGCCTCATTCAGCTCTAATATCTGAACTAGTCATTTGATTAAAGCAGGAACAGAAGCAGAGTCTCCTGTATTAATCATCAGAGTAACCTGAATCTTAAAGAGTTTCAAACATATTTTCCTAACCAACACAAACATTTATGATGACAAATGTATGTTTCTCTTTTATCCAAAATATTGACACAAGGACAGCACAAGTTGGTACCATCATACCAGAATGCAAACATAAAAGATTTTTTTGTCTCGCCATTTACATCACAGATCCCTTCCTTACATCTGTAACTTCATTAACTTCTTGCAGATCACACGATGAAATACAGGCTTAAGCTAACTTTAGAGATACGATACATAATCTGCTTCTAAGTGAACACACAGCAGAGCTATTAGTTACAAATGCCAACTGACTAAGCGCTGTAATTACAAATAACTACAAATAAGCTACCTCTCACTTTGTGTGTACTGTGAACTTAACCAGAATTCTACAAATCTGAATCCTACCTTAATGTGGCCTACCTTCTCTGCATAGGCAGGTCTAAAAGAAGCAGTTACAGAAATAACTATTAACATAAAACTCTTACCACCAAAAATGGAGGGTTAATACATGCTACTTCTCTGAGGCTCTGTGTATGGTTTGAAAATACACAGCCCTCCCCACACAGCCCTCCCCATGCCTTCTTAGGAAAAATCTCTTCACTGAAAGGGTGGTTAAGCACTGGAACAGGCTGCCCAGGGAGGTGGTGGAATCACCATCGCTGAAGGTGTTTAAAAAATGTGTAGATGCGGTGCTCAGGGATGTGGATTAGTGGTAGACTTGGCAGTGCTGGGTTAACGGTTGGACCCGATGATCTTAAAGGTCTTTTCCAACCTAAACGATACTATGATTCCTACTGTAAGAAGGAAGCCACAAGAAATTCTGTTCAGGCAGGTACAAATTGTACAGCTGTTAGGGAAACAGCATAACTAACAGTAAAAAAGTTGAAGAATCATGGGAATTCAAGCTGTTTCACTGGTTGATGATGTTCTCACCCCTGAAACAAGGTCAATTAGTGTCCCACAAGACTTACCAGGAATGGGTTGTGGAAAAAAAAATAATCTTTTAAGGATTTCATGGTAAGAAAACAAAACTGTCAAGTCTGCTATTATCTCCCTCTTTATCTAGCTCTCCAAAATAAGCACACAGCGATACAGAGAGACAACTAATTCTCCAAGTGTCTTTGTACTGTGGACATAAGGGAACAGGAGAAAGAGCAAGTTTGGTCCGATGGTGTTTATAAATGTCTGCTTTACTGTTGTTGGTCTTAAAACTGTTACAAGAACTAATCAGTCTGATTATAGACACTGACAACTACTTCTCAGACGTGAGTGAAAATAACCTTAATTCACTTTACTGCACTTTCAAAATCTGCACTGTTGCTTGCAGGGTGGGTGGGAATGGTAGGAACCACCCACCTTCTCTCTACTGAAATGGTACAGTTGCTCTCTTCCCTGTCCACATCCAGACCAGTTTGTTATTACCACATCAAAGGTGCTGTACTATGGGCTTGTTATCCGCACTTTTCCCAACCTTCCACACTGAAGATAATGAAAGAGCGCACAAATGAGTTATTCTCGAGCCCCTCTGTCCTGGTTTTATACTACTTTGATTATGTTCTCTAGTTCAAAGAAGTTCAGATATCTCTACTGCATAGCTATTTCATGTAAAATTTTATTAAGATTTTTAGGCAATACGATCACTTAACCAAAAGCTCTAGAAGTAAAGGAAATAGATTTTCTTTTGGCAAGCTTGAGAAGCTTAAAAGAAACAATGCTTGAGAATGAACCAAGGGGAGTAAAACTAAAGCTTTACCTTTGCAGTATAAACTCCTCCATCACAAAATATTCTCCAAATGCCACACACAAGCACAGAATTTAAGCATCTCTTTCAAATCCATATTCACTTCTGTTACAAATAAGCCTTCTGGGTTTTAAGTTGTGCCTGCATGGTACGCATTCAATGACTTACTTATAACATTACTTTAAAAATTCTAGAATTTAAAAGAGAATACCTTGAAAGTATGATCCAAGCGTAATTTGGAAAGCAGCCTTTTCCTATTGTCATTCAGCATACCATCAATTTTTCTCATGTGAGGCAAAAGTAGCTCATCTAAAAGACACGCATAAAAAAACATAGCAGCTGATTATTGAGACACACAGTAATGAGATTCATATTCAATCTATACTTTGACCCATTAAAATATAATGTGGAAGTAAAAACCATTGCAATTTGCACACAAACTGTCAAATGTGAGAGAAAAATCTCTTTTTTTCAATCAGCCTGCTAAACTGGTCTAGGCATTATGCAGTTTAATTGCTGACTGCAATCCTGCTCCTTCTCTGACTTTTCTTTGTTGAAAGGAAAAAATTAAGATAAAGCAATATAGAGCATAAATCTTAAGAGACTATTTCAAACCATTGCCAAGATAATCCTCTTCTGTGCAATACAACTGACAGTTTTATGAAGACAAGTACTGTTTTTGACATTCACTATTCCATATTACAAGAGATGACCCTGCTCGCATTTATAACAAAAGAAATTGAGGGAAGTGCTTACTAATAAACCACTGCAAATTGCACAATATACATTTGAACATGGGCATGAGGCCATAAATGAAAATTTACAGCACAATATGGAGTCTTTTATTTATGAAGTCAATTTCTTTGCTTTTAGTGGGACTACCGACATAATGCATAGATATGAAACCTTGAGGTAAGTGTGCTTTGATGCACAACCAGAGCAAACCAGGACAGGAGAGTCTAGAAAACAGAAGTTTTAATACAGGCAAACAGAATACAGTACAAAGCAATACCCTGCAACTAAGTAACATGTGAAATGATTGCTCTTTTGGGACATGTATCTTTATACATGAGTGTTTTACTACATTTTGAGAAATAGGACAGTTGTGACTTGTTTCCTGGAGCGTACTTTGTTACAGAAGTCTGATCATTTTCTCCTCAAAGTGCAATACAACTGTCTGATCATAATTTTAAGGTTTCCAGGTTTGAAAAGCAGAATTTTTAATAGTAGCAAGAATCAGAACTACTTATAGTTATGAGTATTTTTTCCTAAGAAAATAAACACACACCTGAAACACTGTAATTTGAAATAAATGTCTGCTAAGATTTTAAAAGACAGTAAAAGCAGGAACAAAGAGCTCAGTTCACAAGCACAAGCCTAATGTAACAAAGCAGACAAAACAGTATTGATTATTCAAAGAGACAGTGCAAAAAAATATATATATGCACATCTAAGTAATTTGCATAGTGTTCTTCAGATGTGGGTCTGTAGCTAAAAATTCAGCGGGTGGTTTTTTTTTTTAAGAAAAAAACCCCACACATTTGCTTTACTGATTAATAACCTTAAAATCTAAGAAAAACATACTGTACCGTTGCTCTTTTCCAAGGCTTGCATTGTGTCTGGATCCAAGGCAATGCTAACAAGCAACTCCATGTAGCTCTTAAAAGTCTCTTTCATAGCTCTTGTGTTCAAAAAGCGAGTCACAAGGGGAGCTGGAGGTACAACCTCTGAAAATTAATCAGAATATAATGATTTTCTTCCTTCAATATCCTGCAAATATTTGTGTTTCAAAACCAAATGTCTCTCTCTTAAAACACAAGTGACCCCTACTGGTATCCCAAGAGAGTAAAACTCAATACAACCAGAAATAATACTCAAAACAGGTACAAACACCAAATCTGGTACCAATGGTACAATTTTTTGTAGAAACACGTACAATTACTTGTAAGTATAGCATTTAGATTATAATGTTTTAGGGAATTTAAATTTTTCTATTGTTGTAGATGAAAAACTAGAGAAAAGGGATAACGAGTAAGAGTTCAGTCAAGCACAGCGCCCTAACTGCAGGTTTCATGGCAATGCAAGTACCTCCTAAAACCGCAAAACCTGAAGTCATCCAACAGAAAAACATTCAAAAGCACTAATGTCACTTAGAAGCCTGCATACCATTGAAGTCAATTCCACCTAATTGTCCAACTCACAAAACACACATGAACCAAATTTTACCAGCAAAGCAATGTAGGCATATTTGTACTTAATCTGAGGAAGCTTTCATTTTTTCATAGAAAGCAATTTTAAACGTGCAGATGGAGTAGTCATCAGTACTAGTAAGCATTGTGGAGCTTTTTATAGGTTCCATGTACGGTATCAATATTTTGCAGTTACTTAGCTAGCAAGGCTGTTAAACTTTCTCAGATAGCCACATTTCTGTGGATGACTATCATTACCAGGTTACCTGAAATTTTAAATATGGACACTTGTATGTATTAATGGTTATTTGAATAACTTTTTTTGAAAAATAGTATTTTAAAGGTGTTGCCCTTAGCAGAGGCATTGTTCCAGTACACCAGCTCAAGCTTACCTATAGTTAGTGATGGAGGCAAACACGCTTTGGAAATGCAGAAATACAAAGCATGGGTACTACTCAGCTTAACTTTAAACATACAGGAAGTAAACAAAAAAACCTGCAACATTCACTGTAAATCTGCTATCACAGGTAATCTCTATAAACATTGTGTACTTCAAAAATTCCTTTCTGTTCTGGAGAATTACTACAAACATCGTATCTCAGTGTTCCAAGACACCATGAACACCTTAACAGCAAATCTGCTCAGCAGGCTACATTTGAACAGCTGGCATTTAGACAAGCAATGAAACAGCCAAGAAGTCAACTGCTTTTTCTCCTTGGGTTTTGAAAAAACAGCAGCAAGATCTGAGTTCTGCCCACATCTGCCTGCAGACAGGCACTGCAGGAATGTTTTTTTCAGACATGATATGGAGTTGCAATGGAAGATTAATGAAGAATCCAGTTCTTGAGATGTATTAAAAACTCAAATCAGCTCCTCCTCTTACAATTGTATCCATCTTAGAAAGCAAGCAAAAATATATTTATCTAACTGAAAAACTACATTTGAGATAACTTCAGTTGCACACATTTGTTCATACACAAACAAGTGAAAAGTTTTAAGAAATCAATTTTGCATGGCACTATCAGAGTTTAATTATTTTTTTTGAGGCTAAAGAAAATTAGCAAGATGGAGCCACGTATTTTTGTAATACTATTTTCAGTTACATTCAAATGGGCCTAGATGCTAACAATACTATCTTGCTCACCCTCCTCATCACTCTGGGCCTCAGGTGAAGAATCAGACTGGGAAGATGAAAATTCTTCTTTCCACTTTTTCCTTTTCTTTGGTGGTGGTTCAGCCTTTACCTTTGGCTGTTTAGCTTTGGGTTTCACAGAAGAGACTTTTGTTGCTGTTGGTTTTGGTGTTGGTGGATCAGGGGTTTTGTTGTTGCTACTACTAGGTTTGCAATGAATAGTCCTGCAATATATGAAGACAATCTTTAGGAAAATAATTACCACACAAGTTTTGGCTTTAATAAAATAGCTATAGTCTCCTTTAATCAGAATGTATTCCCCATAGAATATATACTTATTTCATTGTCACATATAACTAGGAATTAGATCATATGCCCTATACTACTATATTTTTGATTTAATGTTTAACAATTATTCTCAGCTACCTATGATCAAGTAATATTCTGATTTTATAACTAGATAAACAGGCACAGAAAGTTTAAATTACCCCATGTTAGTAGAATTTATGAGCTATAGGATACTGGAGCTAATATTAAAATTTTTTATTTAATGAAAAAAATTAGACTTGACAGACTTGAACAAATATTAGTTATCAATGTGATTCACTGACAAAGTGAATTTGGGATATTGTATCCACACAAAGATGGGGGAGAGTATTATCTAGGTAAAAATGCAGGAGATGCAGGATCCTGAGGGCTGGAATAAGAAACCAGACAACTCCTTTATCTTCCCACCACTCAAAACAGGAAAACAAGCAGGAAACAATAACATAAATACAAAGTTATACACCTTTTGACTAATAATGCACTGCAGTTTTGAGAATACGGCAGGTAATACAACTTTCGGAAGTGTCAGCCACGATTTTTCTGTCCAAATGGGAAAGCAGTGAAATGTGCTGTAGAAATATTGTTAATATCTTCTGGAACACTGAGAATAATTCTAGTCATCTGTCAAAGATGACAATTTGAAACCAAAATGCAGACAACAGATACCAGAATGCTTGGAGGAACTGAAAGCCTGCCTTAGAGAAGGATGAAGTTGAAAGACCTTGATTAATCCAGCTTAGTGAAACAAAGGCAGAGGTGGAATCTGACTGCTCTCCGGAAATACATCATGCAGTAAAAACATCAGGTAAAGACAAATAAAAGCAAAAAATAGCACTGAGAGAAGATCATATGATGCAACCTAATCATGATCATGTTTTGTTAAAAGACAGGATTGTTTCAGAGCACTGGAGGAACAGTTCTGGAACAGCCATCTGTAGCCCAAGAAAAAAAGAGCATCAAAATCCTACGTAGTTTTCAGTAGATTTTAATTATTTTATAAAATTGATTATCTGATGGCATTGCTTTCTTTGAGAGCAAACTAGACTTAAAACCACAGTCATTTCCTAAATGATAAGCACTGTAAATTTGTCATTACTATTTACTAACAATAGAAAGAGAAAACCTATCTGCATTATAACTATTGAAAAACCATAAAGAAAACCTTCAGATATCACCTAAAGTTGTGAGAAGAGAAAATAAACTAAGCATTAAAGGATGAATTTGTACAATACAGAACCTGCAAGCTTTTCCAAAAGCACAATCAAAGGTCAACACAAAATGCCACAGCAAAACCCTTAGCAAGTGAATGACAGGGAAAACCTTATCAGAAGAAAGTGACAGAGGGAATCTCATAGACAGCCAAAGTACCTGTGTGAGAGACACAGCCATAGCATTTTGCAGCACCACTAGTATATTTACTAGAATAATCAAAGCCATGCCATGTTTGCCCTATTTTCTGTTCTGGTGTTCTGGTTTCAGTTGGGATAGAGTTAATTTTCTTCCTAGCAGCTGGTGCAGTGCTGTTTTGGATTCAGTATGAGAACAAAGTTGATAACACACTGATGTTTTCAGTTGTTGCTAAGTAGTGTTTATACTAAGTCAAGGACTTTTCAGCTTCTCATACCCTGCCAGCAAGTAGGCTGGAGGTGCACAAGAAGTTGGGAGGGGACAGAGCTGGGCCAGCTGACTCCAACTAGCCAAAGGGATATTCCATACCATGTGACGTCATGCTCAGTATATAAAGCTGGGGGAAGAAGGAGGAAGGGGGGATGCTTGGAGGTGCAGCACTTTTTCTTCCCAAGTCACCGCTATGTGTGATGCAGCCCTGCTGTCCTGTGGGTGGCTGAGCACCTGCCTGCCCCTGGGAAGTGGTGATGGAATTCCTTGTTTTGCTTTGCTTGTGTGTGCAGCTTTTTCTTTACCTTTTTAAACTGTCTTTATCTCAACCCACAAGTTTTCTCACTTTTACTCTTCTGATTCTCTCCCCCATCCCACTAATGGAGAGTGAGCAAGTGGCTGCGTGGGACTGAGCTACCAGCTGGGGTTAAATGACAGCAGTCCTTTCTGGCACCCAATGTGGGGCTCAAAGGGTTTGAGATAATGACAGATTTGATTGGAATGTGCCAGATCAAGTTTATAGCTGCTATTGCTGTTTAGCTATTAATTGACAGGCTTCTGTGCTTGCCACGCGGCGTGCTTGCCTTACTGTATCTTAAGAGTCTAGTGCTCGTTTGTGGCTGCTTTTTGCTGTCACTGCTTGCTGTGCTGCTTATTGTCTTACTCTGCTGTGCCTGGGAACATTTTGATAAAGCAATGGTGACATGCCTGGGCTGGCAGATGGCCAGGGCATCGCTACTGCTTCTGTGCTGCTGCACCGGACAGGTTGGAAGTCCAGCCGAAGGGACTGTGTGACCTGTGGATGAGTCCACATGGCAGCAGGATGCCCCAAATCATATGTGGCCATGGATAAACCTATGCAGAGCTGGTACATCTCAAAGCATCTATGGCCGTGGTTATGTCTGTGCTGCAGCAGGTACGGCTGTGGAGGGATTGTGGCCCAAGGATCAGCCCATGCTGCAGCAGGTACAGCTTGAAGCATCAGCAGCTGTGTATGAGGTCATGCTGGAGCACCTCAAAAGATTGTGGCTCATAGATAAGGTTCCGCTTGAAGTAGATACACCTCTGAGGGACTGCAGTCTGTGGTAAGTCCAAGTCAGAGCAGAGGCAAGGAGAAGAGTTCATTGCTATGTTAAACCTGACGGTCTCGTTCAAAGGGACTGGGAATGGAGACTGTAATGGAAATACCTTTAAATTGTTGTAACTTGGGTGCACTTGGTGGGTAATGTGGAAGGATGGGGAATTCCAGTGTGTACCTCAAGGGGATTTGATTTGGGTGAGAATAGCCAATGACTTAAAATTGTATGATGTTAATTGCTACGTAATACTGTATGTCATCACTACAATAGTTGCTATGTGTGCTATCAATGGTAACATCATAAAATTATTCAGGTTAATGAAGAATTAGTTTGGATGATAGAATCTTGACAAATGCAGTGGTGATGGAACTAGAACTGCCTTTAGCGTGCAAGGGCCTGACATCACACACCAGCTCTTGCCCTCAAGGACTAGTTTGACAGATGGAGCCCAAAGTCATAGACTAAATGAACTCAGCAAACATTTTAGAGGCATGGCCCATAGACTAAGGGAATGATATCTGTGTGTATATATCAAGACAGGAAAGGTGATGGCAATTAACTGGGTTGTATTGGGTATCGTGGTACCTGGATATGACATATAATACAGAATAAGGGATGGATACTGTCCCTGTTGCACCTGGGATAGAGTTAATTTTCTTCCTAGCAGCTAGTACAGTGCTGTGTTTTGGATTTAGTATGAGAACAATGATGATAACACACTGATGTTTTCAGTTGTTACTAAGTGGTGTTTATACTAAGTCAAGGACTTTTGAGCAGTGCACAAGAAGTTGGGAGGGGACAGAGCTGGGCCAGCTGACTCCAACTAGCCAAAGGGATATTCCATACCATGTGACGTCATGCTCAGTATATAAAGCTGGGGGAAGAAGGAGGAAGGGGGGATGCTTGGAGGTGCAGCACTTTTTCTTCCCAAGTCACCGCTATGCGTGATGCAGCCCTGCTGTCTGGGGGTGGCTGAGCACCTGCCTGCCCCTGGGAAGTGGTGATGGAATTCCTTGTTTTGCTTTGCTTGTGTGTGCAGCTTTTTCTTTACCTCTTCAACTGTCTTTATCTCAACCCATGAGTTCTCTCACTTTTACTCTTCTGATTCTCTCCCCCATCCCACTGCGGGGGGGAGTAAGCAAGCGGCTGTGTGGGGCTTAGTTGCTGGCTGGGGTTAAACCATGACACATGGCTCTCCAAAGTGACTTGTTCAGGTTTTATTTATCCTTGGTTTAAAAGCAATACTACTGAAATTACTGATTTTAAGGCATGGATAGAGGGTACATGGGATGACTCAAAGTGATAAGACATTTTAGGGCAGTGTGAAAGGGGTAGGGAAGGTACAATAAGAATATTAAAACACCCTCAGTGTGCAAGGACATACAAAAGGGAGAAAAACATCCCTACAAAAACCGGCTTCAACAATCAACTTTTGTTTCTAAATTAACTTTTCATGATTGAGAAGAAAGCATGGCACTTTTAATATACTGGGACAGGATGGTCATTAAAGCAATCCAGAAAAACATATGTAACTTGAAAGTTCACGGGCAGGAGAAATCACCACACAAAAAATTAGGATCACGACACCTTTAGGCTTCTATCCTCATGTTGAATAATAGGTCAAAAGGTGACAGGAAGAAATAGCATGTGGAGCCCAAACACCTCTAAAATGAATGATTACTGAAATCCACAGCTTCAGGGTAGGGAAGTCTTGATATGGCAGTAATTTATCTCTCATTTTTTTAAGCAAAACACACAGTTCTCTATTTCCAACTGAAGTCAAATTAACATACTCCTGAGTTGTAAGTCTTGTTTATTCAAATAAGTGTGATCTTCACATGAAAACAATATGGCAAAATGAAAAACAAATTGAAATAAAATACCTTGCTGACTGTACAGGCTTGCTTCGTGGTTTTTTTGAACATACTCTGACATATTCCTTTTTGTTTGCATTTTCAATGAACTTCACATACACTCGTTTATATTTTGTTTTTGCATCCCCAAAATACCCAAGATACTGAAAAAAAATACACAAGTGTTTGTTAAGTACAATTATTCAGTTTAACAATTGAAAATTTAAACATTAACGAAAAAGAAACCAGTTTAAAAACAATTTGTTTATATACAAAGATGAGCTATGCTACAGCATTTATAATTCAAGAGAAATTCTCCAATGGATTTCTACATAATATTTAAAGTAAGAAAATAAGGCAAGAGGTGCTTTGGGCTTGAACTTCTCCCTTTATTTAATCCCTACCATGTGTTATCCCAAAAGGATTATCTGCCTGGAAAAGGGCTGTCTGTTGAAATTGTATCCTATCTGTATCGTTCCCACCGTGGAAAGCAGTTAGTTCACAAGCCTGCTTCCACCGACTATTCTGGTTGTGGAAACTTGTTCCTTTATGTAGCGTGACTGATACCAGAGAACCCATGCTGGAAAGCAAAGAATCTGCCCATGAATATATTTAGAGATAATTTTAGAGTAGGAGGAAATCAACAAAACCTTCCCCCCCCACCAAGGATGCTTACTCAGAATGAATGTCAGAACAACATCATATTTTGTTTCCTAGACTTCCATTAAGGAAATCAATTTTCATGAAGCTTCATAAGGAATTTTTAAGACTCACACTGTTAGTAGCAGCAAACTCTCTCTGTCCATCTCGCACTTCAGGAACAAACTTTTGCAATAAAGCCTTCTGTACTTTCCATATAGCTGGAGGTTCTTTTCCTGTTTGCAAAGCAACCTGTAAGAACATAAAATTATTTGCTAAAAACAGTGCTTATTTTTCTCCCAAAAGTGTTTGTACATCATATTTTTTGAGCAAGTTACCCAGGGATAAAATTGAAAAGCCATTCAAAATTCCAAACCCTTAGTCATTACGTGCCACTTGCATCAAAACATGATGATATGAACTACAGTAAGTATAATGCAATCTACAAATTTTACTTTCACAGCGCTGGAGTTGTGCCAGCCAGCTTTGCCTCTGCTGTGATGTCTTAACTTGTGTACCATGCAACTGAGCCACAGAACTTTGTTTTTTAAACAATATAACATCTTTCCAATTTTTTATTCTTTTGCTCTAGGAAATATTTTTAACACAAAAATGCAAGAATCACAAGTAGCAAAAAGCTTGCAGGTCCCTAGAGATTCTGTAGCAGAAGCCCAGGTACATTACAGCATGATATTTGCACTAATGTGAAAAGAGATAGTTCAGTACAAATAGTAAATTCAAAAATTGAGTAAATTTAAAATTCAAAATAGCTCATAACATACCTGAATCAGATTTGTAAGTGACACAGGAATATTTTAAAAATGGTAAAACTTGTCTTATGTGACAAAGCCACAAGAATTAATTTGAAACAAACTCAAGGGGATGAACGCATAGACAAGTAATCAAAAGTATTAGAAATTAATGGTAAAAATATTGCTGGCTACCATAGTAACAAAAGGAAAGGTAAACATGCAGAAGATTTTAAAATGGAGGAGCATCAAGAACAAAACAAAACAACATGACAAGGAACATTCCCATGAACTCATGTAAAGCGCTGTACTGGTTGATTATGGAACCTATTTCTTGTTGGAATAGCAAGCAGAACCTCTTCCAAAAAAGAAAAGAGAATTCCAAGATCTTTTGCAACAGTTCAAAAACCACTTCCTCAACATCATACACTGGAAAGCCTACTATTATCTTAAAGAAAAAAAAAAGGGGGGGAGAGGGGGAACCCCACACAGTAGTCAACAGCCTATGAAAAATTTATGCTTTTTAATAATTAAAATAGATTAATTCCAAGTTCTAACAGAGGTTACCAGCACATAGATTTACTTTATTATGTATGTAGCATTAAATGGGTCATGTACATACAACAGATATTCATAACCTGCACTAGAAAGACACCTTCAAGTCACCTTGGCAGTGGCCAGGGAATATTAGAATAGGAAGAGAGAAGTAACCTGCAGCCCTTCCCCTTTTGGCAGTGTGTTGAGGCAAAATTCATATGCAGGATTTTTTTATTACCCCATCCCACCCCCAGCAACTATTCAGATTACCTTTAGCGTCTCTATATCTTCAATCTTCACAACAAATTCATCACGTTCTCTGTACATGCCCTCTCCTCCACTGTCCGTATTCTCCTCATCAGTACATCCTTCTATTGCAACAGTTGCCTGTATTTTTGCCAATTGGTCTGAAGTCACAACATCCTGTTGAGCTACTTTTAAGGGGTCAGCTGGATTCGTTTTCTCCTGCACATTGACTACAGGAGCAGTTTGTGGAGATTCCTGCTTTATTACAGCAGTAGCGGTGGCAGTGGTGGCAGCAGTAACCGCCGCTTTTTCAGCTTCTGAAGAAAAAAATCCAAAATTTAAATTATCGAGGATTAGCAACATAAAATGGGAATAGATTTACTTTTCTTCTTTTCTGTTACAAGACATATTAAAAAACTATTCTAGAAAAAACACCTGTTCTAAAAGAAGCATTATCTCGGCCACAACTAAACCTTAAACAAAACCAAAATATTGTAGCTGGTATACCTCTGTTTGTATTAAACTGCTGCATCTGTTAGCATCTAGAAATAACAAAGATGAATGCTTTAGAAAACAATTTTTCAGTTACAGACACGATCAACGGGAAATAGTTGCACTTTGTGTGACTCAGCAAATGCAACAGTAAAGGTTACGACACTGAATCATGTTTCCAATCTGCAGATCAGTAGACTTTTTAATTTGGATTAAGGAAAGAGAAATACACATGAAATAAGAAAACATTTGCTGTATGACTTTTGGACATCGATCATTTATATCTGGTAATAATGTAACTGGAAGTTCCAGTTTTAAACTTTGGCAACATTCTAGTAACTTTTAATATTAACAGAGGTGAGCAATGACAACTGATTAATACAAAACAAAGAAGGGAAAGAACATTCTTCTCTATGCCAAAGAACCAAAGGAAACTCACACCTTTCAAAATTATTATTCTTTCCCACCTGAAAAAAATAAAAATGTTACTTTATACTCTTTTATACATATTACTTTTAACACTGATCTGCTGATCTAAAAGAAATTAAGCTATATTAGCTATAGCATAATTATTAGTATCACTTAGGAAACTGGCTTCAAACTTAAGATAACCATTTTACAGCTCTGTTACAATCAGTGTTAGTTGTTGACTTTTTCACTTGAAAAAAACAAAAAGATAATGTGACATTTTAATCAAAATTATTCAAAACAAATTATTTCAATACCAAATTAATGTGTCAATACAAAAGTTTTATGCCAGATATGTGAAAATTCATTAAATCAACTCAGTAAAGTTGCTAAGCTATGGAATATGTTCTTCTGGATATATCGTATCACATTATTGTAAAGATGTTGTATTTCCTTGTTCAGTGAGAGCTATGACAGCTTTAATTAGACACACTATTATTAGTTCCCCAAGTATATCTACACATTCTTCAGAACAGCAGATAAATGTACATACGCTACTTAATACTACAACAAAAGACTGTTTCAATATTTGTCTTTCCATACTTATGTGCAAAAGCAGACAGAAGAGAATTACTAGAAAAATCTGCAAAACGTCAGCAAGTATGAAGTCATTACTAAGCATCTTGTGCAACATACAATCTTGTATACAACAAAACAAGAACGTGAACTCAAGAAATTGGTGGTATAGATATTACAACCTTATGAATAATAAAGACAATACAATAACATTGTAAAAGAAATCATTGCAAATAAAACACTAATGGAAATGCCCACCCAACAAAAAACATTTGAAATACTTCCTCAGCAAGTTGTACATAGATTGTGGCTTATTAACATTAACAAGCTCAGCAAGAGGCTTCACACCATGGCACTGTCCGCATTTTAGCTTTCTGGAAAAAAAGTCACTGCTTTCTTGTTTAAAATACACATTCAACTGAAATGATTCAACACGAGGGACTTCATCTTCTGTAACAGCCTTTCCAAAATGCATGAACTTAACATAATTTAACAGAAATATATACAGAAGAAAACAGAACAGTAATTAAGATGAAGTACTGTTAAGTGTATCGTACATTCTGCAATCTTTTTTGGTATTTTATGTCTGACTATTATAATTGAAGTTCAAGTGTGTGATGCATTTTTCAGTAATCATGTCAACCTTAGAGAAAAAAAAATCTCTCTCTCTCCTTTAACCTAAAAAGAGAAAAAATTACTTCATTCTGTTTTGTTAAGAATCAGCCCATGGCTCGTGGGTCCTGAGAAGCGTTTAAGAAATGTTTCATTTTCTGCCTGTGATTATTTTGGAAGGTAATGGTATTTCTCTTGAATTAATACAGTTATGTGATTGGTTGGATAGTTTTTAATTGCTTACCAGAGAAAACAAACTTCACAAGCTATGAACATCACATACAGCATAAATGTAATACAAGTGAAACAGGAAAGTGTGTGGAAAACCATTACTGTGGTTGTCGCCTGCCCCTCCCTGCTCAAAACAGACTTTTTTTTTTTTCTTTTGCTAGCAGCATATCAACACGGAGCTGCCACACTCCTGATTAATATGGCTGAAATCAGAGTCAAATGACTCCCATCTTGGACGAGACCAGCCAAATCAGTGCTCAGTTTAAAGTGCAAAAATATTTTCATAAACATACTCTGTGCAACTCTTAGCATCGCAGAAAGCACACGTTTAACCCTACTAGAAAGAACTTAACCTCTGCTGATGGTCATTATTAATATGTTCTCTTGCCAGAATTTTTTAAAAATAGATTTTAAACCGCTGACATGATGGTTTGTTGAGGTTTCCAGATGAAAATTGTATTTTAGCATTCTAAGCCAGAGAAAATTATTATTCCAATTCTGGGCTAAAATAACTTTTTGTCATTAGTAGAGTCCTACTTAGTAGCATCAGAAAGTTTATCTACCTATTTTTCTCATTGTGGAAAACACTAGCTTAGTTCATAGCCAACACACCGTTTGAATAGAACTCTTAATTGTCACTGTAATTAAAACCAGGTTCAGGTAAAAGTTTTGATTGGTTTTGAAGACAGCTAAAAATATCCTTTATTTTTCCCCATCAGCTACAGAAATCTCCTCCAACATAGGTACTTGTACTGTTTTACCTGATTTGTTCTTTCTATCAGATGTATCATCCAGGGCTGACAATGCAGTAGAGATGCTTTTCTGAAGATCGTGGTTACCCCCCACAGAATCATCTTCATCAGAAGAAAATGAAGGCAACGCTTCTAAATTTTTCTTAAGTTCATCAACTTTTTTGGTTGGACTTTCTCCACTAACCTCAGCAGCTACAGGTGCTGCTGCTGCTGGCTGAGGTTTTGCAGAGGACTGTAGACAAGGGGCACGAACTATTTGGGTAACTGGTCGCCTAGTCCTGTTTGGCATTCGTACAGCTGGAGCTGAAAACTGCTGCCTAGGCCCAGACTTTAGAAAGTCTAAAAAAGATGCGATAAATCCTGTTTTGACTTCAGGCTGTTTTTCTTCGACTTCTTTAATTTTTTGCCTCATTCTTTCCTGATGCTGGTAAGTATCATAACAACTTTCAGAAACAGGAGAAGAGTAAGTCAAACATGACTCATTTCCTCTTGAATTTTGACGTTTACACTGTCCGCTTCTTTTTACCTGTTTCTGAAGTGCACTGTCATCTTCTGCAGCATTTCTGGTTTGGCTTTTTCCTTTGCTTTTTTTCTTCTGAAGGTTCCCTGGAGTTAAATCATGGCATTCTTCTTCAGTTCTACTAATGGTTCCATCTCCACTTTGGGGCACAGATAGTGGCTGCAATAGACCCTTTGACTGGTTACCTGCTCCCGTACCATCATCGCCACCCATACTAAAATCATTCTCTGAAGCAGCACTTTCTTCACTTAGGCTCCTACCGCTTGAAACAAATTCTGTGTCTCTTGCATTCAGTGTACCATCAGCAGAAGCCTCATTATCTTCTTCAGATTCATGACTGATGCTAGACTGTTTCTTAACTGGAACAGCCCCTTGTTCTTGCTCTTCTTGACCAGGGCCAAGGGCTGGAGAGGTCATTCTTGTTGGTATGTTTTGATCAGAGGTTTCAATGTGTTGTTGATCAAGGTTCACAGGTTTTGTCTGTATTGTTGACACGGGTGTAAGATTTATAGTAATTTGGCCTCCATTCAGAGAAATATTACTTATGCTGGCTGGCTTTCCAACTACAGTAGGTGATGCACTGAAACCAGAAGACAAATGTCTTACATCCATTGATCGGAACTGTGTTTTAGACTCCTCGCTGTTTTCAACAGACTGGATTTCCTCTTCGTTAGAAGCCGATTTGGCAAAGTCAGATGGTGTCACTCCACAGGCAGCTGCTGTTGCTGCTAAGATGTCATCTACGTTGGATAAAATATTCCTCTCATCACTGAGAAGTATAGATTCTGGGAAACATATTGAACTTAGAGAAACAAACTGATTTTTGGAGTCATGTTGATTTGTCTGAGTAAAATGATCTTTTGTTGTCAAATGCTGCTGTAGTGGTTTCGAGGGCTCGGAAACGTCCATTTTCATTACTTCTGAATTCTGAGCATGAAGCTGTTGCTGAGAATGACCCCCATTACTTTGAATTATATGACCATCCATCTGAAGGAACGGATGCGTCACCTGCTGAGGACTCTGTATTCTTTGCACTTGCGGTGATACCTTTGCTTGTCCTAAACCCGACTGCAGTATTGACTGATGAAGAATCTGCAAGTCACAGGCTGACTCCAGAAGTACCTGTGCACTGGGCAAACACAGCTGATGACCATGTCTTAAAGCATGAGGTTGAACCTGCGATGGTGTACTAATGACTTGGCCTTGCTGTTCTTGAGCTTTACTTTCATGTACCTTATGCATAAGAGAATGTTGCTGGTTTAGCTCTTTAGCACTCACAGTTACTTGTGTTGTTTGCATTAAATTAGCTGTCTTTTTCATATCATGGCTTAGGCTAGTGATATGGCCAATATGTTGTGAAAGCTGTTCCACAGAATTGACCATTCTTTCATCTTTTTTTGTTCCTTGAAGAGCAAGTCCAACAACTTGATCTTCAAGACGAGAGTTACTTCTGATTACACTTTGAGAGTATCTGTCATCTGCTTTTGAGACCCTATAAGATGCATCCTGAGCACCGATCTCCTCATCAGTTAGCCTTTGAGTGGAAGATTCCAGAGTAGCTTGCTGTTGCAATGCCTGCATATCCTGCATTGATAATTCCTCCTCTTGTTTTGATGAGGCATACAAATTAGAGTCAGACTTCCTTTTGACATATGACTTGGTTTCTGAGGAAGGCCTGTTGTTCTGCAGTGTCTGTGAATGAGCTGGGGATGCAAAAGGAGGAGACTGGACAGATTGCAAAAACTTTTGAGACTGTGGAGAGGAGGATTCTTGTGATTGAGAGTTCTGAGAAGAATGTAAGGAAATATAGCTCTGATTAGGACTCGAGGCTGGAAGAGTTTGTATCCGAGGAGAGGAATTAAAGGAAAGAGAAGGTGACGTTAATGTTAAAGACTGCCCTGAAGAATAGCTTTCTGAAGGACTAACAGCTGATAAAACTTGTGATTGAGATGAAAAACTAACTTGGGATTGGCTAACTGGAGATAAACCCTGAGAGTGACTGGAAGAGTAGCTCTGAGATTGGCTGACTGAAGAAAGTTCCCTTGTTTGCCCAGAGTAGTTCTCATTTGGAACCGAAGTCAGTACCTGTTCCTCTGAGGAGTAACTTAGAGTCTGACTATCAGAAGTAATAGTTTGCGATTGCCCAGAAAAAGTCAATGTTTTATACAGCGAGGGCAGCTTCTCAACCTTGCTGGATGAGAAATCCTGTGAGTGACTGACAGGTGGCACATTCTGAGCCTGGGATGAAACATAATTTTGGGACTGGCTGACCGACAGGAGGCTTGGGAGCTGTGCTGTAGAATAGATCTGTGCTTGGCCTGTAATGACAGAACTCTGGTTTTGTGCAGTTTTGGCATAGCTTTGTGTCTGCACAGTGGGAGCTACACTTTGAGGTTTGGGGGTCTTCGTTGACCTTGGAGGCTGCTTCGTGGAACAGTTTTTCACTTTTGCTGTGGAAGCAGATGGAAAACCAGGAGATGGAATTGCAGATGTGTACGACTGAGCAAGTTCCACTGTGACTTGAGAAGTCTTCTGCTGTGGTCCTCCATTGCTCACCTGAGTAACATCTCCAACTGGACTGCAGGATAACGCTGAGTGCCTAGACGTATCCTGAAAATTCACTCCACTTGTACTCGTTAAATAGCTGTGTAAGGAATGCTGTGAAACAGTCAGTTGAGCCTGAACAGACTGAGTACTTGAAGGCCGCTGATGGTGTTTAATAACACTACATTCTCGCTGAAGTGCTCTATCGATGGAAGCAGTGGAACCAGTAAAGACAGGTGTGCTATACGCCTGAGAAACCTGCTGAGCTCCTCCAAGAGTTGAAGGCAACAAACTAAATTGAGGTTGCAAAAGATGGGGTGCAGATTCTTGAGCAGAACGATATGTTGATGACTGAGGTGGTATACTGGTACTCAAAACAGAACTGCCTAGGCGCTCAAATGTCAAAGCAGTTGGAACAGTGCCTTGTGATGTTTTAATCTGTAATAAAGGATCATGGGTAGTTAAGAGACCATTTGACGTAGCACTGAAAGTAGTATCTTGAAGAGTAAGAGAAGGGGTAGTAGCAAAGCTTCTGCTGCTGAAAGTGTTGGGATGCTGATAGGCTGATAAAGCAGATGTTGGTGGAAATGTTCCAGAGGTTGGCAAAGCTCCAGTAACAAATAGTTCTGTGGCTGTTGAGGAATGCATACCTGGAGAAAACAAAAACAAAACAAGAATGGGAAAAGAGCATAAGGGAGCTTTACACGATACCACACTCTGCATTTCTATAACTGATTTAATTGTAAGATCTTAGAGCATTTACAAATATAACCTTCTTGAGGATCATCACCCTTTTCAACAAAAATATATAAAGGGAGGAACTTGTGGGTAATTTTCAAATTGGAAGTGCAAGTTATTTTTAAGAATTCCAAATTCTATACCTACAGCAATTTGCCAAGGGAAAACTTATATCCTTAAGATGCAAATTGTAGATAAAAAAAATGTACAAAATTAATTCTGCTTTGCAACTGAAGGCTCTTTATTAGTTTTTATTTCTGTTTAAAAAGAAATTCACAGGAGAGGACGAGCAATCAAAAGCCATGGACACCTTTAATATACAGTAAAAAGGAAAAATTACACCTTACCAATTGTAATACATACACAGTGAAAGGAACAATTCTATCTCCTGCATTTACGCCCACCAATACTTTTATAACTCAGTTTATGTGAAACATTTCAAAGCTTACAATGAAATAGCTAATGGCCTATACACTTTGCAATATATGTTTGTTAAAGGAGGGCTTTGACTTTCAATACAAAAAATAAATATTATTTGTATGCTTTCTAAAGTGACAGTCCAAAATACCCACAGACAGCAACTATCTGCACAGCGCAATAGCAACTATCCAACTGAAAGGCATAATGTTATTTATTTGTATGACATCCTGGCTTAAACAAGATTTCTCAACAGAATATACTACTTCAACTGAAATAAGAGTGTGAAAATCTCTTGCAAGCTTTGGGGCTTACAGCAGTGATCCATATCACACAGTGCTTTTCACCCTGTAGCTTACAGATACTAGTGAAGTTTGTATACTATTTCTGAAGTCTAAGAATGAAAGTGAAGGCGGCAAGTTTATTCTCAGAGAGGATTAAATTTCTTGTAAAGAAATCAATTTCCACTGGGAAATGTATAAGGGTATGCAAATTTGAAAAAATTAAGATTACTGGTATAATTTGACATTTTTCATTTCTTGGATACTTAAAACAGCTTTTAGCTTCAGATCATTTAAAAATAAATTAAAAAAACTCTCCGTAAATAAAGCTTGTTTGGAGACAAATACTGCATTAAAAAACTGATTTTCATTTTAGAATATATTAAGTCCTCTTAAACTGTTTGCAACTTAATCATACAATTGCTTTGGAAGTTTCAGATGAAGCTGCGAAAGAAAGTCTTTGTTTCTCCCTTTCAATTCAAGACAAATTGATATGAAGAGATGTGATACTGAAGGAATGCCAAGGTATTTTTCATTAGTCAACAATAAGGTCTTTCTGAGTAAGAAAGCACAAGCAGTGTTTTAATGCTCCCAGCCCATTCTAAAAAACTGCAACATCAGGTACAACTGAGCTCTCTTTTTCTGTTCCGCAGCACTAACACAAAGGTAGGGGCACCTGGAAGCATCAAAGAAGGGGAAGAATTTATATCTGTTTTAACTGAAGATGTTCATTTCCCATCTAACCTGTATTTTTCCATTCTCCTCCATGAACTAGAGCCCTTCCTGCTACACAGGTAATTTCTTAAACTAGTCAAGAGCCAGTCACAGAAGCACTATTATGGCAGAACTCCCGAGTTTCATATTTTACTTTTGTAGAGGATAAAACAAAAGGTATGGCAAAGGTAGCAAGTTGTGTGCACAGACACTCCCCACTACTAAGAAATCAGAACACTGGTAACACATCCCACATATCGAAGGAAGACTTGGTGTCCACTATAACACACACACACACACACACACTGTTCCTCTTTCCCCCCCCCCCCCCCCCCCAAAATCAGCAGTTGCAGCGTTTGGAGAAAAACCCAAACTAAAAACCCTTCTTAAAGAAAAGTCACCTTGAAGAGTGAAGAGCACGTGTTTTCCCTCATCAAAAAAGTTTGTAAAGACAAAACTCTCAAAAGACACTTGGGAGGATTGAGGGATACAGAAAAGCAGCAAAAGTATTAAAGGACAACAGAAAGCTCAGAGAACTGGTAATATTGAAAAATGGGCTTACTGATGAGTTCTTAGTAATGAGTACTGAGAAGTCTCTCAATCACTGGTATCAACATCATACCCGACCCAGAGCATGTCTCCCCATTCTTCAGAATTCACTGTTAGGCAGGCTGCAATGGAGAAAATGCTAGGACGAAGAGAAAAAAAGATTTCTTCCCAGCTGACAATCTGATGTGAGGATGGGTCATCACAACTCTAAACACCACTGATTTACATTAAGATTTTTTGACAGACCAACAGTGTGCATCTTCATCTGTGGTCCCACATATCTGCTTTTGTCCATGACGAACAAAATGCCACATTCTCTCTTTTCAACTTTCGGTAGCTCTTCGTAGAATGCAGCTGCACATTACACTTAAACAGACCAAGTGCAAACCATCTACAAAAGGATTATTTAACTCTTCCCTCTTTGTACCTTATGTCTTCTCCCTAAATCAAAACCAGCGATTATACAGCTGCACCGAGACACAGATCAGTGGAAAACCATCCCACCAAAGGAAAAAACCCACCCAAACCTTTTCTGTCAGATCAGTGAGTAGATCCGATTCATTGCACAGCTGCATTAACCATAACTTGAAGCTACCCACAGATGCAGTAGCAACACTTATCTTGGTGTGGCTGACTATAGCTAGCTCAAAATATGCAGTTTCCTGCTCTGCACAGAAGGCTGACAGATGGGGGAGGTTTATAGAAGGCAGTCAGTCTGCCAAAAAAGACAGCATGTTTGTTTATTTGTAAATTAGATCACTTATTTCTATGCAACATGCACCTCAGACCTTCTTTTTGAGAACACCTTGCTCATTACTTCTGTATACAAAGGAGCTAAAGTTATCCATGGACTTTTAGTAGTATCATAGAAGAACTATGACAGGGAACAGTGTTTGAGAATGAAAGATCTGCTAGGGTGTACAGGTAGTCTACCTGAATATGGTTATGGTGTTAGTGAGACTAATTTCAAACAAAGTTGGAGAATAAATCTGACTTGTTAGACAAAATAATACCCTAGACATGTAATTCCCTTCTAAACAGTTAGAACGTCTGCTCATGTAGTTGTTCTGCTAATATAACTGATTTCGAGATTTTTAAATACCAAAATGGAAAAGAGGTAGAAGACACATAGCCTTTTCAGTTAGCCAGGATATTTTTGCTCCAAATTCTCCCAAACAGTCAATATAATCATGATAAAATTTTATTTCAAAAGAGATTTTTCACCTGTCTGCCAGGAAGGAGCCCTGAACTGTGGTAAGAGGGTAGATCCTGAAGAGACTGCCTGAGCAGTACGAGACTCAATAGCAGAGAGAAAATTCATAACTGAAGAAGTTTCCTTAGTGTTACTTCCAGCACTGTGCATACTGGTATCAAATATTCCTGAAAGACCTAGATGAAGATGGAGGGAAATTAAACAAAACAGAGAAGTCAGAGGAACTTACAAGAAGCTCAATCAAATAACAAGGATAAACATTCATAATTCACTACAAATAAGCCATGAAACATTAGCAATATTATTACAGTACATTGATTTTTCAGTGTTTCACTGTTTTACAGTGTTGTGACTGTACACAGGAACTTGCGTATGCATTCTAAAATCTATTATCAAATGTATGTCAAATATGATGCTTAAAAACAGTATTGAGGTACACCAGTAAAACTCTCCCTTCATCTGAAGATTCATTGTTCCATCATTTTTTTTTTTTCTTTACATGAACTGTTTAAACATTCCGAATTATGGGTTCAGCTTCTTTGTATCAACCTTTTCCCCACTTTGGGCCACTTGTAGCAGTTTTGACTTCTCTGTAGGACTGGCACAAGAAAAGGGGTTTTGACCACATTCTGTTTCAACAAACAACTTTGTGTGTTTCCTGTGGCTCACACCTTTCAATGGCAGGGGCCTCAATGGGAAGCAGTGGAGAGATCGAGGTTTTTAGTAACTAAGAGTACATCAAGACTGCAGGGTCTGCAGCCTGAAACTTTCCCTGCAGTTCTGACCCTCCACCATCCTGATGGAGGCCTAGCCAAGAGATCGCAGATTCAGTCAGCACATAAGCTCAAGTATCTTTCCTCAAACACTGGGTTGCAAAGCGAACGTGCAGAGGTCATGCCCTCTTCATGTTACATCCCAATGCAGATGTAACACTACCTAACCTGCTGCTATATTTGAAGTAAATTTTAACTTTCCCCCAGCATTATGTCTTACTTTGCACATGTAAGTACTAGCAACAGCATGTTCTGACTTGTATTGGTTTTGCTATCTGCTTTAGTCTAAAAGAACTGGCATGATTTCTGCAGCTGGCTTCAAGGCATACTTTTGGCCCTTATGCAAAGGCCAAATCCTAAAAAGCTGTATTTTAAAGAATAAATGTAGCTTCTTTAAGAATCAATAAGCTACTGAGCATAACTCCCCTTACACTTCCCTTTCTACTTATGACATTTTGATATAAGCTAACATATGATTGTTAACTTTCTATTACAAACTCAGCTTTTCTAATACCGCTCGCCACAACCTGCAGGACAAATTCCCCCTGATTATAAAATGCATAAACTTGAATCTAAATTACATAATAGTTTGGGGTTGTTTTTTTTTTTTTCTTCTTTAGCTGTTTAAGCTGTAATTTCATGATATGGACAGTTACCAGTAGGATGGTGTGTAGTAGAGTATCCGGGAAGCTGATGAGAAGCTGTGTATGTCTGTCTGTGAAGATCTGTTTCTGAATGTGATGAATGTCCTCCTCCATAGCTTAAGCTAAGGAAGAAATTAAACATTATTAATAAAAATATACAATTATAGAAACAAAGTACAACCATGAAATCCCAACCACAAGCCAAAAACTTGCAGAAATAAAAGAGAACACAAGACCAATATCTGATAGATGTGGTTGTGCCAGGACATCACTAAAAATGTTAAGCAGGTAAAAAAAGTACTACAAAACCTAACAAGCCAAACCCTTACAAAAATCAAAATCAACCACAGAAAAGTTTACAAAGCACTAGGTCAGAAAGACAGAGGTCTTCCTAGTTCAACTGTAAGAAACACTGGATGGACAATTTTTGTAATGATTTACTGATGTAAAGTCTGCAAAGCAGACTGCTGCAAATACATGCCCACTTTAACATTTGAATTTTCAATTTCATTAAAACTTACAGGACCACATTTAATACAAAGGCTGAAATGAACGAGAAGCTGCAGGAGCAATAGGGTTTTTTAAATGTTATTAACTTTAGCAGAATTCTAACAACATTGACAGTGAAAGCACTAGCAAGTGGCAAATCTTGGTCTTCAGACCTCTTAGCATTACATATAAGTTAATGATCCACAGTTTTTATTTAACATTTTGAAATGAGACATCTAAATTAACATGATGTTTTAATCAGGCTTAATGGAAGCAAACTGAATGCAAGGCCCATGCAAGAGCAATAATGCAGAAAATAAAGAAATGCAATCTAAACATCAAGCAACATTAGGAACCTGCCAAAAGTGCTAATGATTTCCAACTTAAAAGTCAGAAAAAGGAGGGGGAAGCAAAACAAAATCCCAAAGCTTTCAAGCTTCCACAGATTCAGCTCTGTACAGCACCTGTCAAACTGAAAACATGAAAGCCAGCATAACCAAGTAACCATTTATCTTCTCATCTTGCCTTCTGGACATTAAGTTTATAGGTAGCTGCTACTTACTCCAGTGCACATGTGAGACTGCTTTAAGTCCAAAATTCAATTGTAAACAGATGCCAGAAAAAAAACCAAACGGTGAAACCCACAGCCCTCCGTACCGACTGCTGTAAGGGAGACTTCCCTTATCCTCTTTCATCCCCTGGGATGAGGGGGCAGTCACTCTGAATAAGGAAAAAAATGAATACTTGATGCCAGGAATAATGACATCATGGGAAATTTTTGTAGAAGTCATCAGATGATATAGAAATTGGCAACACTACCGAATTTACTTCATTTTCATTAAGATGACAAGAGGAGACAGTGGATCTGATGAGTGTGTAAGAGCATTGTGACCTCCATGCATTATGAGCTAGCAAGAGCCTGTCTGTAAGGGAAACAACATTTTAGACTTCCAGATTAATTTCTGTGCCTGAGATGCACTAACAGAGAACATATTTTCATATACAAGCAGTTTCAGCTGCTTATAGCAGACTAAGGCACAAGCCTAAAGAATGAACTAAAATGCTTCGGGGGAAGAGGAAAAAAAAAATAAAACAACAAACACTTCAGCTACTGCTTTACTCAATTGCACCTCTACCTAGCTCTTCAACACCTTACACAGCAATAATTACCATTTAGAGAATCGCCAAACCTCAACTAAAAGTCAGCACATCGATGTGCATAGAGGATAGATTACACAGTTCCAACACTAAGTATAAGCAGCTAATGTCTATTATATGCCGACTGAAATCTAATTATTTGCATCATTACTATGAACAACTGGCAGGCACAATTGCATGACACTAAGTTATATTTTGATTAACAGCATTTAAAAATTTTAGTATTTCCAGGCAGAAAACTTACAATACTGTTCTGCACATAAAACATCACACAAAAATTAAGACACGTGATGGGGTTTTGGGATTTTTTAAAAATCCACTACATGAGAAAATAAGTTTTTAAACTGAACCATGGTAGCATATGCATTGTTAGCAAGAATTACCTTCACCAACACAAATGCTGATCTTACGAAAACTTTCCATGTGCAATAGGTTTTATTTCGTTTTACTTTCAAGTCTTCTTAACCTATATATAACCTTAACCATTTACCTATATAAAAGCATGTGATGCTGACTTTTCTTTTATACAAGGTTAAAAGACAAACTATGAAGTCGTATTACATATATTGCAGAACACCTTTATTTTTCCCATTTCAGGTATTTTCAGGCTGAGAGGCATGTTTGGCATTGTAGTAGTGCTCTAAACAACTGGGCCTACATTTTGCAGCAAAAATCCTTCCAGATTAGGTGAGACTCACAAGAACCGGTACAGATTATATCAAGTAATATTGTGTCATTCCTCCTCTTACATTGCAACAGCAAAAGGTCACAAGCAAAAAGTGAATGAACTTTACTTTAAATTAACCACCTGAAAATTTGGGAAATTGAAAAATTAGTTTCCTGGGTTTGGTTTTGGTTTGTTGGGGTTTTTTTTGTGTTTATTATTTTTTTTTAATTTGAGATTTCTGCTTATTCTGGTTGTTTGGTGAAGACTGTGATTCATTCCCCCTCTTCACTCCCTTGCAATAAACAGCTTTTTTGCAGAGGAAACGTACAGTATATGCGAAGACTGCAAGACGGCCTAGCACACAAGCCTGTAGACATGAGGCAAAACCTGAATGGTAAAAGAAACTTAAGATAAAGACTTTGTAACACAGAGGACACTGGAATTAACACTGTGATACAAAATAATCTCTAGGCTTAGTACCTCAAAAACCTTGTTAATTACTAGAATCTCAAAATTCTAGTAATTACAAGCATCGTAAGAACACTCTTAAGCATATGTTGCCTTTTTTTTTTTTTAATACAACCTCCCAGGTCATAGTTAAGGCAACCGCAACCTCAAAAATGAATCTGTCTTTCAATAAAAACATTGTATTTATTAGAACAGTTAATTGTTTATTGTATAATTACTAGTTGCTGGAATGTAGATTCTTATCTCAAAAAAACTCTGCATATATGCCTTCAGTTTACATAAACTTATCCTAAACACAAGCACAGCAATCTGAAAGAAGATTACTGCCTTAGGGTTTCTTTTTATAAAATTTAGCTTTAAACAGATGAACGTATACAGCATGTAATTCACATATCAAAAATACATTAAGCATTGCAAATAACATTATGGCTACCTAGCCCTTTGTACTCTACTTTCAAAGTCTGCTGAAATTCCACAGGAGTTCTCACCTGTCCTGAAATGTCAGATTAGTTACTGAAGAGACACATTCACGTTACTTGGTACTTTGTTACTTGTTATCATTAGTTGCTATACAAGTTAGTTGCTCTAAAACCACTTCCCCTTATCACTGATGTATCACAGTGATTTCTCACTTCTACTGGCATAGTTAACTGCACTGTGGAGTGATTGCTGCTAGAAAGTAATACATATTTGACACACAAATGTGGAAAATAGTTTCCCCTGGAGTATTTTTCATTGAAAAGTTCCATTCAATTTGAATATAATATTTAAGTGTCCTTTTAGAGTTTTCCTATGAAGAGCCATCATTGTCATTGTCGTAACAATGCAACCAAAAAATCCTTACGACAATGACAGTGAAACAACTTATTAATCTGGGGGGTTTCACCTATATCAGTTGGGCTACTAGAAGATTATTAGATCTCCAGTAAAATCTGAGGAAGAAAAAGGTATAGTCATTGCACTTAATTGTTACTAAAATCCCTCTAACCTTGATTTACAACTCCTTCTTGTTAGTCCGGATTAAGTCTTTCCTGAATCAACTCTTCACATATGTGTTTCTATGGCTATTCTTATGATCTTATTTTCACAGCATTCTTCAATCTAATAGTTTCACATAAATTTACGTCTCCAACTGCAAAAGGTTACTGGGTTACGCTGCAAGCCACCCTCCTCACCTGCCAAGACAACTATCTGGTTTGCACTTTACACAGGCGATAGATGCATTTCTTAACTTCAAACTCAAATGGAAGGATCATGTTTACAAGGAAACAAAATGTAGTGGCACTAAGCACTGGACATACAAGTAATCCTTTGTTTTTACTTCTGATTTTCTTCAAAAAACCTTCCTCTCCTAGGCACCCATATAGAATGAAATCCAGAAACAAAAAAACTTTAAGGAAGTATCTTCGTTTACTCAATACACAAAGTATCATTAGGTGAAAATGGCCTTTTGCTATGTTTCTACTTTATTTTCTAGATCAATTTTCATTAGAGCTTAGCAATTTTTAAGGTCTTCTGGGTTTTTTTTTAAAGTTTAGTAACAGCTATTATTCGAGCTCTAGGGAAACTTACACAGCTTACATGAGAAACAGACCAGGACTCTCACAGAGCAAAGGAAACTTCTGGGTGCAATACCTTGCTCTTTTGTTCTTGGGCACTTGTAACTTCTGCCTCTGATATAAAGGAAAACTACTAAAAACCCACATTAAATCACAGAGCATTTTCAAAGTGTTCAAACAGTGCAGGCTGTGCTCAAAGTGAAGCTGGACACCTACAGGACAAGTGGTCGCACAGGGAACTCCTGACTGCAGGAGAACTGAGAAGCGCTCCCGCCATCCCCAGAGGGGAAACCTCCATGCCCCAGGTCCGGGCTCCTGCACAGGCTGGCAAGTTTGAGATCCAAAACAACCAAACCCAACAAAACAAAAGGCACAAACCACACAAGTGATCAGATTTGAGGCAAAACCAGAAAACATTCTGGTCTCACTTTTGGGCTGCCTGTTCTGCCTCGCTGAAAACAAGAGGAGCTTCCTGACTCCAGAGGGAAGATGACTAGGCGTACAGTCCACTTCTAGTCAATCACCAAAACCGAGATTAAAAAACTAATAGCCTCATGCTGACAAGGAAACACTTAAAAACTCACACTTTGCATTTTCTCTGACTTGAGATATGTGAAATAGGGCAAAGATTACTCAAATTCCCCTCTCTCCCCCAAAGCTCAGGCATTGGCAAAAGGGGTCTCTCTTCCATCGGCCCCTTAGCCACGCATCAGGAGTTCCACTCAGAGGCTAAAAGCAAAGCTGTCTAAGATCCAAACACCACCAAAATGACAAATGCATTTCTAAATATTAAAAATACCATCCTAAATATAAGATATAGAAACCAATACGCAGGTTACAACTCTTTTTGTCCACTATATTTCACTTTAAAGATGTAAAAGGCAGTTCCAGCTTGCATTACCTGCTGGTTCATATTTAGAATTATTTTAATATTAGAAACAACATTGAATATTTTGTTTAAATACTTAACTTTGTTAATCTGCTTTCATTCACAGCACACCATGAAGACAGAATGGAAGAGCATTACCTGGAAATATTACTTGAATTTGAATACAGATGATAGGGATGGTAAACAGCCTTTCAGCCAGCGTGGGCTTCAGCTGCCCATACTAACCACAATGGAATTAACCGCTGTTTGCTACAGTCTAACTAGAATGTAATTCATCATCTAGGGCTTATCTGCAGCTCAGAATAAAATTAAAATTTAAAGACAATGTTATAGGTACACATTTAATTAAGAAAAATGGTTTTGATCTTGTATTTTAAAAAGCAATGACTAGGAAGGCAGAATCACAGAGGATGGAGGGAGTTGCCTAGAAAGAAAGTTGCTACTTAAGTAAGTTCAGTACTATTTGTTAACACCAAATCACTCCTGTCCAATGGACAGGCCAACACATTTCTGGAAGTTTAAAAGCAAGCCTGTAAAGACAACAGAAAATGTTTCAGAAATTAATTCCAACGGGGGGAACAGACTCCCGCTCAGCCCACTCATTTCAGTGGAAAATATTTTTTTTCAGAAATGTATATAATACGTGATTTGTCACCTCTATTTCCACAGGTATACTGGAAAAGACGCTGCAAGAACTAAGTTGGTTCAAGGCTTGCAAACATTGGCAAATTCAGGAAAAATAGGAAACCAGCCTACTCCCCACGTCTAATTCCCCTGATCCTCTCGTTAGATGGCACAAGACAATCCTTCACGTCTGAAGATCCAACCAATATTTGCACAAAGAGGAAGAATATTTAGTAGTCTAGAACAGTTATGGTATCCACAAAAGAAAAAAATAAACTGCTACTTAAAAAATAAAGTCCACTACTGAGAAATCAGAAGAAAAGCATCTCTAAAATCAATATATCTTAAAAGGTACACAGAGCATTCCTTTAGGAACAGTATACATCTTTAGCATTTGCCTAGCCTGTTGTTGAATTACCACATAAGAAATACATAGAAGACAATATTTTAAAATATTAACTATCTAATAATATTACTCTTCAAGTTAGATAACTTTTAGAAAGATGGAAAACATAGAATCAGACTCCAGTGCTGTGGTATGTCAGTAAAACACAGAAGAGTAGTTTTTCATCAACAATCTCAACTGTCTGTTTGTTATGTCACGTTCTTCCCTTTCACTGTAACTACAGACTACATATTCAGTGTAGAATGTATCAAATCATAACATACCAAAGGCAACTAAACTTCACTCTTTCCTTAAAGATGTTATAACATTAAAAAGTTATAACATTAAAGTTATAACACTTCAATTCATATGCAGAGCCACCAACAGCCTGGCTGAGAGTGCCGTGACATGGACCAAAGACTGCCTCGAGGTACTCGTAAGAGGAAACACTCGTTACTTCCTTGCTTGCTAGGAGCTGAGATAAGAAGCTTCTAAGAAATACATCTTGAGGTAGAAAATTACATGCAGGGAACTGCCTGTGAATGAGCAAAGTTCATGCTGTTCCTGTGATTCTGCACCTGAACAGATGTTATATCTTAAGGGAAGAAAAAGATTTTATGGCAAAAAAAAAGTTCATCTCCCTTTTATTCCCATGTTAATGTGTCTGAACTCTTTATGCTTGATCCTTTTAAGAAGAAAAAAACCAAAACCGCTTCAGGAAAGCCAAAATAGTCTTACTGGTACTTCAATACCTGAGTGCAAGTGCTGGCTTGTCTGATCAAGTAACCTGTGGAGTTCTTAATAACAAAGACAATGTAATTCCATTTTCATAAGATCAGTTAAACTATGTCTTGAAACTATGGATGTGAAAACTAATACTCAGATTGAAATGAGCTATTTATAAACTTCAACTTGAGTTACTATAGAGGGACTGGACAAAGTACTTTGTATACAATCTAAACTATCTTTTTGATGAGGTTATTTATGATTGACATGCAGTACATTTAACTTTTTTTTTAAAGAAAACAACCAACCAACAACAGAATTGTCAAATACCACTACTACTTCTCTTGGCTTTGACAAAAAATTCTTGGTAACCTAACCAAAGCAATTTTCTAAAAGAAATTCTGCAGCTTACAAAAATCAGATGCACTACAAAAGGCAAAAAGGATGAAGGTACTTTAAATTAAAATTTCAAATTCTAAACACGAACTACTTTGAATTCTTTTAATGAGAAAGCCCAAAGCTCCCAGCCAGCTAGCAGGAACCCAGAGGCCGGGAAGCATCCCTGGGCTTTCAGGCTCCCCGCCACGCGCCCAGGAGCAAGGCTGCAGGACTTGGGTGACCGCCTGGCTGCAGCAGCCCCACACCACTGCTGTCCCTCTGGCCATTACCCCGTAAGGAGACTCAGGCTGGCGGCACCAAGGCAGGTTTCTGTTGGAAACTCCTCTGTGTCCCAGCAGGAAATTTTGAGGAATTCATTAAAATCCATCACACAAAACATTCCACAGGGAAAAATGGCAACCGTACCTAAATCTGAACATTGAAAAGAAAACTGACCATAAAGCACTGTATTAGTTAAGAAGCTCTTTACAGCTTACCCACTTCCCCCCCACCCTCTTCTACTGTAACAGGGCTACAACCTGCCTAAACCATTCTATAATAATGCCAATTTTGAGCTCCTGACACACTTCTCCAGATTTCAAGGCCTGGAAGCAACTTTCAGTGTTCCTGCTCTGAATATTGAAGCCTAACTTTTATGTCCTTAGTGACTCAGTATCACCACTCCCCACATCTAAACAGACACTCATGTGGCCCACATTCACCACCCAATTTATATTATAATGCAGCGTCAGAAATAATTTTAAGCCATTTTTTTTGCCAAGCCACATCTTGGAGGTTCGTACATCTTCCCTCACAGCTTCTACTCTATGGCTGCCTGCAGAAAAATGAGTACCCCATTATGGTCTGTGTAGCTTATACCATGGAAATAACTGCAGTCTTCTCACCTTTTGAGGCCCTGGATTATTTTGTCACCATGTTCATTTATCCTCTTCTCTTACCTATTCTCTATGAAAGAACTTTATCTTTACCCAGCACAGAGATAATAGCTGTGATTTTTTATATTAGTAATATTTCTCTCCTACAGAGCTTTACTCACAATTTGAAAAGATTTTTGTATCAGACAGTAATGGAAATCTAGCACTTTTTCTCCAATGTGTGATGCTATTCTGTTGTCAAAAGTGTACTTGGAGATATTCAAAACTCTTCTCAAGATCATCACAGTATTAATGGTTGAGCACACACATAATCCTCTATTACGGCTAGCCAAGATACACACAAGAAGATTTCATTACTTTTAATAATAAAATTTAATTTCAAAATATAAAAATCAGCAAGGCATTATCTCAAAACGTGGCTTAGCCACAGCCATGCCTTATTAAAAATACAATTCATTTTAGCTATTGAAATGCTTCTCAACTGTTATCCTCTCACAGTAATTACAGTGTAATATTTTGTGGCAAGCTTGAGTATTACCTTTGGGGTACTATAGGAATGCTGGATATCTCATTTCTCAATAAATCCTTTATTTTCTTATTATATGGAAAAGACGATGCTGAAGTTGAGACATTAATCACGGAACAGGTAAGAAGTGTAAATATGTATGTCTTACCCACTGACAGACCCATCCAGGGCATACCTCTTTTAATTACCAAATCGCCAAGCAGTTCACAGTTCCATAACTCATGAAGTATCTCCTCCTTTAATCTAAGGAAACTAAGGCACAAACGTTAAGTCACTCAGATTTACAGGCCTCACAACCAAGTTTCAAATAGTCAGTACTGAAGTAAGACTCAGTTTCTCAAGGTTTTGTGAAGTTAAAATTTTTAAGAGCTCAGTACACAACCACTATGAAGGTCAGTAGCTTCACAGCTCACAGCCACAGAATTGAGGCATCTACTCACGGACTGCATCTGAGACCACAAACTTACCTATCCTTGGTCATCTGTACAGCCTACAATTGGGGTCATTAAATAGCCTCTAAGCCTTTTAGCACACCTACATGTCTGGCTACAGTGTTTTCCCTGTCCCACCACATACTGCAAGGGCTAAGCAGCTCATATGAGCTCCTTTAGAGTCAGTAAAGTGGCATCCCTGTGACTAACACTACTTCCATCCATACTTAGGAGGTGTGTTCAGGAAAGATCTAACATACTAACAACACACAGTTCATTGTAAAATGCAGCAGCAAGAGTCCTTTGCGTTAAAGAAAACATCACAGGGTGTTACCACCTAGTTTTATAGGATAAATTAGCATAGTCCTTGCATGTAGCTCCCATACCTCTTCATCCTAAAACAGATTTAAATTTACATTTCTAAGCTTGCAAAGAGGACCCTGGCCTCCACGTGTGTCCAGTTACTATTTAGCTGAAAACACTATACAATCTCAGGTGCTTGTGAACTAGAAAACGTGGGCTGTTCAAAACTATAGAAAAATAGTTACAGCCACATGGCATTTATGTTGAGATGGGGAAAACTTACTATATAAAACAAATTACTTAAATATGCCCCACGTATTGATTTAAGATTTCCTGACATTCAGGCAGATGTCTAAATAAAAACAAGTATTAATAGAGATCAAAACAGTACATACACACACACACAAACTAGAAAATTCCTTTAATTTGTGAAAAGCCTGTATTCTTTTTTAAAGAGAACAACAAATATGAGTTTTTTGAAGGGGAAAAGAAAATCCCAGCGCTCTTCAGCGGCACTGGGCATTGGTAACCTCCAGGTCACCAGTTTCAGCAAAAACTGAAGGTAGGTAACAAATGGTTACTGTTCAGAGTCCTAAGGAGTTGGTTTTCCAGGATCACTCTTTGCCTAGCAAATGATCAAATGTTCACAATCAAAAGAAACCTATTAGAAACCCTTTTCTTGGCAGACTCAGTACAGAATAATGAAATGGGAGGGACGCAGGAATTGAAGGATTATTCACTGTCTAGCACTGGCATTTCTGACATGAAGAAGAGAGAAAGTAAACAGGATGTGGTGTGAAATACTAAATTGCCGTATTTCTGAAAGGGATTTCCTGGTCAGAAAAAAAGTGCAACACGGAACGTGCAGCACACACTGGTACATTCAGTATCGCCGCAGAACACCAGCTCAGTTGCACACACACCACGCAGGCGCAGTGGCCATTTGTCTGGCATATTCTAGATGTCCAAAAGCTTTCAGAACAAGTTGCCAGACATCTGGAAACACTAGACAAAGGGCTAGAGTCCTCAAACTTCTCGCACAACACTGCCAGGTGGAAAAGAAGGCTATCTCCAGAGAAATCTGGATGTATGACAGCTCCAAGTATAATTCATACAGGGTTATTAAGGAATACATGTTCCTTAGTATCCTCCTATGTAAATACTCTTACTCTAAGATAAGGATGCCTAAGGGTGCCCTCTTCCCGCTGAGTGTAATTGGTTACACTTATACAAGGCCCAAGCAAGCAACAGAAGTAGGCATGTAAAAGATGGAGAAGAAGAAAAACATTATGGGCAAATAAAAGCTTGTCTAAACATATGTAGGTTCTTGTTGAATTGTTTTGGAATAAGAAAGTTCAAGTATGCAGGAATCAGGAATAAAAGCTCCTTGCCCCTATTTATTGCAACCCATGGTCAGAGAGGTTCTGAGGATGCTCTGTGTCTATTCATCCCCAAAAGTGCTCACAGTAATAAAACAAGGAAGTAATGCAAGAAGAGGCAACAGAGAACAGCAGAAGTAAAACCAAAAACTATGAAATCTGCCCAGTGAGGTAAGTAAACCTAGTACTTTATAACCAAGAGCTCCGTCCCCTCTGAACACAATACTCCTCTGTGCCTAAAAGTTTTAAGGATTTTCTTTTCTCTGTCACTTGCATGGTACAGTAAGAAATGTCATGCTGGAAAGGCTGAACTCTGCATGCTGCTCAAAGTTATTTTTGTCACACTTAAGGCTACTATGAGAGGTTGGAAGTGAGACAATTAATGTGCTGCCTTTTAACTGGTTTTTATTTAGGTTGGTGCTTTTTTGTTTGTTTTATGATGTATGGAATAGGCAGTCATCATACAAAACAACTTTTTGACATGCACATTTGTGAATGCTTTCACAAAATACAAGTAAAAAAAAATCCAAGGAAAATGAACCCACTGTGAGAGCTCTAGTATTGTTTAGAATTAATATAATCCAGTCATAGGTGCTTTTTTCCTGACAGAAACAAGGATTTTTCTAAAAACAACCTCCTTCTTATGGCAGCATCGTGCCAGAATCAACAGCATCTCCAAGAAAAAATAAAAGGTGGGCAAAAGTACAGAAGAAACAAAGGGAAAAGGTTGTTCTCTGGCAGTAATAAATGCCTACAATCAAATTTAGCAGGATGAATGGTAAAAAACACATATGGGACTGAAAGACCTTTTGCATCGATGGAAGATTAGAAAAACCTCCTCTTTCAGAACGTATTCAGTAATCTGTGTGCAAGTTGGCCCCATGGGAAAGGGCTTATATCTGAAACACCATTCCAGGTGATCTCAAGAGAGGTCAAGCACTCAGCTAACATGACATTAAGTGCTGCTGGTAGGGAAGCAGGTAGTACAATTTGGGTGGGATGCTCATTGAAGACAGTGACATGCCAAGGCTGAGCCCATCTAAAAGCTGCCCAGGACCACAGGCCAGAATCCCCGCCGAGGCCACACGGCTCACTCCTTACACCTCTCTGCTCCCTGCTCATCCCCTGGTGCCACCCTCTGGATTCCTGTCGGACAACACGGGTACACCAGCACAGCTCTCCAACTCAACTGAAAGCTATTCACCTTCTCAGTCAAGATAGTTTTCTCAAGAATTAACAAATCAGACCAGCTCCCTGTGCAGTTGCACAAACACCAGAGCCAATGCAAGGGAGGAAGGGAGCCCCTTTCAGCAGCAGCGAGCCTGAGCAGCGAGTTCAGCCATCTCACGTAACTGCACCCTCAGACTAAGTTTCAACTCACTCCTTCTGCACACTGTTCTATTTCACCATTTCTCACGGCAGCAAAGTGACATAAAATGCTTAAAATGTTTCATGTAAAGTTATTGTTAAACCTTAAGACTGCTACGTAGGATGTAATTCCAAACAAGCTTATGTGGCTCAGTTTGAAACTTCAGCAAAGATTTCACAAGATGACCATACCTCTGCATCTGTGAAAAGCTATGGGGCACGCAGCAAGAAAGTGCCTCTCTGTTCAGTCAGTCTTTGACCTTGTCACAGCTGTTATTTCAGCTGGTACCAAATGCAGGTTAAAACAAAAAAAGTTAAAAAAAAAAGAAAAAAAGAAAAGAAAAAGGAAAAGACGACCAAACAAAAGGTAGGAAGTCCCTGTAAGGTACCTATGCTACACCATGGACTACCCGGGTTTTATTTTGTATGTATGTTTTAGATACAAACTATGACAGAAAGTTTGGTAAGATTTTAAAGTGGCCTACATTTTTATATGTTTATAAAGTTTATTTAATCCTTCTGTGCCTTTTCTTTTAATAGCAAATGTTCTAAATATATTCACAGTTTATGGGCTTTACCTTTCAACATTCGAAATACTATGCCATAGGGAACTTTTTGTAGGAAATGTGTTTAACAATAAACATTGGTTTTACCTCTCAGAACAATTTAATCTGATGAAAGAAAATGTTCTATGCTTTTCTAAAGCACACTATCTGCAATTTTAAAGTTTTTATAGGTATGCAGAAATCCATTAGAATTTTAAATTGAGCCTTAACTAAATCACAATTATCATACAGTTGTTAGAATAAGCATTGGCTTGACAGCTATGCAAAAATACAAGTTAAAAAGTCATCATAATCATTTATCATGAAAGTTTAAGTCTCCCACTTATGTAATTTTGCATATGAACTCTCACTGTAACTAACTCATTATCTTAGATTAGCTGCTATAAATATAGGCTGCACTAACCAAATGTCAGCGTTATCTATTGTAAAGAACCATCTTGAACTAAATTATATAAACCCCCGTGTATTTGGGTAGGGCAGAGACAGACAGACTACCAGGCATAAAGAAACATCAGAGACCACAGCAGTTGCCATAAAATTTAAAACAACAACAAAGTAATTGTGCCTGACATTCAATGACATATAGCAGAAGACTTGAGTCTTAGAGCTGTGGTAAAAGCTAAACAAGAACAGTGAGATCCCTCGACCACTAAAAATCCTTCTCTGAACAAAACCCTAGAAGTGCCCCCAAGTCAAACTCAACCAGAAACCTCATCCGTTATCACCCACCTCCATTTCTCTTTCCAGGCAATTACAACAGTCTCTCAAACAATCACACGTTCACCTGTTTTCCGAAGACCGTTTTTCTCAAGCAAGTAACGAGTAAGCATGACATATGTTACCTGCTATTCAATATGGGACTAGCTTTAGACTGTGCCACAAAGAGAGAGTTTCAGCACAGAAGGAAGGTTTTCTAACAGCTACAGGAAAAGGTCAAAAGTGGCAGTGTGCCCACACAACCACCAGAAATTCCTTCAAGATGCTGAGAGCCTATGTAAGAGGTGTGTGGGGAGGGGGAACGCAGAAGACAGGAGCACACCTTTCAGCCCCCTGCTACAGGGCTGCCATGGCTGCACTGCCCAAATACACTCTCCAGTGGGAGTGATCTCTGCTAACGTGGTGATTCAAGTGATTTCCATCATCTCCCGTCTCCGTTTCACTATCTTCTCCTATTCCATGGGAAAAGTTATGTCACAGCAGGCCTGGTAGCAATGTCCTCATAATACTTCACCACACATTTCCTTTCAGTTGATAAGAATAATGCCACTGCACAGACAAAACAGTGCCTGCAAGAAATAAGGAGCAGGATAAAAACCAGATGGCTGAAGTTAAGCGCAGGAAGACAGGAGCAACGCTTGTAGGGAGGAGAAATCATTTTGACGAGCTGAGACTGTGAACATGGCTTTCCACACAAAGGGAACATAGCCTGCCACGACACAGCCTGCATGACACATATGCATAAATATGAAATGAAATTTGGATGAAATATTGTTATCTATATCACCTAAAGGCTGAATTCTTTTCAAGCAAGTACCAGATGAACATGACACACATTTTTTCAATTTAACATCAGGCTAATGCAGCTTCAGCTGTTTAGAAGACTACCTGTCAAGCACAATCAAAAACACCATTCTGAAAAACGTGAAGTGATCTGTAACACAAGTCGAGAACACTGACAGCATATTCCCTTACAGCAAATCTATACCTTCATGATTTGCTTCTGGGCTGGTACAAGCCTTGGCAGTGATAGTTGTGACTCTCACAGCCCAATCCCCCCGCAACTGGCTCCATCCATAACTGACAAATGTTATCAGTGATAGGGGAACCACAAACACCTATGCGAGCCCAGACTGTATTTAAGATTGGAGTCCAACATGGTTCACATCTGTAAATCTTGCTGAAGACAGGGGATTTTAATTCGTACTGAAATGACACAAAATCTGATTCACAGTATTTTCCCTGCCTTTGCTACAGTTAAACAAACAAAAGTTAAAACACTTCAGTCAACGCATTTAAAATGCATCATTCATCACCATCTACACAACCTCCAGATGAAACTTTTAAGAACTGAAAGCAAGGTCTTCTTGACATTGCTTCCTAAAGCATAGCATAAATACTGCCATATCATGAACGGATTCAGTAATACTAATTTGATTTTTTTGATTAACAATTTGATTGGTAAAGGTAGCAGGCATTGCTTCAATGAGCTTCTGCACAATACTTATCTCAGGACTATTCTCCATGCCATTTCAATTAAGGAATTCCCAAAATATAAACTTAATCTTGCATTAATACAGCAGCTATTAAAAAGATTAAAGTTACATTTCAAAACCAGGGTGG
Source organism: Falco punctatus (assembly GCF_963210335.1). NCBI lineage: Eukaryota > Metazoa > Chordata > Aves > Falconiformes > Falconidae > Falco > Falco punctatus. The sequence continues at coordinate 26,303,369 of NC_137590.1, read as the reverse complement.
TGTTTTTTTAACATAGAAAATAATCATCAAACAGTTGTGTTTCTTCTAAGATCCCAGAGGAATCCACTTTTGCTCCTGCACTACATATTCTTCAGTGACCTGGAAAATCCAAACCTTCCTCATGAAATAGATGGCATGATCCTCAATAGATGATGAGAATCGGGGAAAGCAATATAGAAAAGACATGTCACTGACTCCCGCAGAAACGAACACATCAACATGACCAAGAGCAGTTCAACAATTAGGAAGAAAGATTAGAAAGAATGGTAGGAGACCCTACTGTGCCATGCAGGCAACTCTGCAGACAACCTGGCTAAACATAGCTTCATGGGGCAAGGCTTTGGCCAAAAAACCTAACCATCCTCGCAGTTCTCTGCAAAACAAGGAATCTAGAGTCTCATGCCCAGGGAGGTCCTATTATCTTCTTACTTAACATTGACTTAATTGCTTCTAAAATGAAATGTCCACAATTTAGAAAGGGTGACAATAAATTGGAAGGAGTCCAGGAGAAAACAGAGAATAACTGCAGAAGAAAAAGAAATGAAAAGAAAAAAAAAGAATGCCTGGTAACAAACGTCAGAAGATAATTTATTTTTCTTAATAAAAAGCACATAAAGCAATAAATAAATGAAAATTCATAAGAATCATACTCAGGAAAACATGAGATGTAATGGGATTTTCAGTGTTGATGAGGCTATAGCAAGATTCAGTGGCTGTAAACTAAATGTAGCCCTCTTCAGATCATAAATAAGAAATAACACACAAATCAGCCACTTGCACAGTTTACCAAGAATTGTGCTGAATTCTGCTTCACTAGAAATTTTTAACTGCACCTTCTAAACCGTAAACTCTAGTTTCAAACACAGATGGGGGGGCGGGGGGAAGTCCTATGGCCTGCATTATGAAGAGGTCAGCCTAGCTGATTGCAACAGTCCTTCTGACTTGATAATCTATTAATCTTGTCAGATCAGAATACACGCCTGACTACTTTCAGGACCCAATGCAAAGTCATCCACAGGCACACCTATTCTGGCAGTGTATTTTTAGCCCCAGATTCTCTTTTACCTTTAAACGTCGTGGAGATGGGAACTGCAGATGTACCGAGCCAGAGGCATAAAAGGCAGGCGGTAACAAAAACCTCCTCGCCTAGAAAACGCTCATTTTAGTTGGCAGAGTTATACAATCAAAAGAGCAACGCAAAGCCAATAAGATATCCTGTATTTTTTCCGCGCTTCCCGGAACTTTCCACAACTCTCCGTGGGACCGAATCGCTCCAGACAAGTTTTAGCTGAGCGGAGACTCCGCACGCCCCAGAGCAGCGCTGCCGAGGGACGCGGCCAGCCCGCCGCCGCCGCGGCAGACAAGGCAGGCACGGAGGGCGCAGGGTGATGCTAGCGCGGCGCCGGCCCAGGGGCTGCCGGCGCAGGGTGAGGTCGTCCGGTGCCCCGGCGTGCCCGGCCCCACCGCCCGCCCAGCGGGCAGCATTGTTCTGGCGGGCAGCGCCGGTGCCCGCGGCCCCGCGCACACGGAGCGCTCCCCGCGCCGCCGCCCCCGAGCCCAGCGTCGCCCCCGGAGCCGGGCAGGGACGCGTGAACTCTTGAACCCGCGCAGCAGCCCAACGCGAGCCTCCGGGGCGGAGAGCGGCGGCCCGCCCCGCCGCCGGCGCCCGGGGACGGCGGGGAGCCCGCTCCGGCCGCCCCCCGCCCGGCTCAGCGGCCGTGCCCCCAGACGCCGAGGCCCGGCGGGACGCGGCCCGGCCGCCCGCTGCCCACCCACCGCCCCGCCCGGCCTCACCCGCCGCTCCGCTGGGCCCCGCTCCCCCCCGGCCGCGCCGCCCCGCCTCGCCCCGCCGGAGAGGGCCCCTCGCCCGCCGTACCCCCGGGGCGCCCTCGGGCCAGGCCCCGGCCCAGACCCCGTCCTTTCCTGCCGCAGCCCCCCAGCGGACCCTCCACACCTGGGCTTGAGGCTGCCGGCGCTCCGCTCGTAGGCCCAGGAGGCGGCGGGCTGCGCGGTGGCCGGGGCCAGTGGGTCGGCGAAGCTGGGGGTCGTCGGGTAGTTCCTGTCCATCATCGGGGCAGGGCGCGGGGCCGGGGCGGCGGGGGCTCCGCTGGGGCCCTGCGCGCAGGGCGGCGGCGGCGGGGACCGAGCGGGGCGGGTGGGAGCGGCCCCCCCCTGCCTCATGCGGGGCGGGCAGCGCCGCGGCCCCCTCCCCGGCGCGGGCCAGGCCGCCGCGTCCCGGCCCCCCTGCCCAGCCCTGCCTCCGCTCCCCTCCCCTCACCGCTCAGCGGCGGGCGGCGGCGGGCGGACGGCTGAGGGGAGCTGCGGGCGGCGGCGGGGGCTGCGCGGCGGCCAGGCGAAGACCCATGTCGGGCTGCTCTTTCCCAGGATGCACCTCCCCCGCCAGCGCGCACTGGGGCTCACGGGCTCCGGCTCCGTGGCCGGGGGGCAGGGAGGCCGCGGCGGAGGGGGCTGCCGCCGGAGCCACCGCGGCGGGGGGCGGAGGAGGAGGAGGAGGAGGTCTGTGACTTGGGAACGGGCGGCCGCGGCCCGGTGGGGAAGCGCGGCGGCTGGCGGGGGGCGGTAGCCGCCACCGGGGCGGGGTGGGGGGTGCTGAAGGCGGGGACGGCCGGCCCGGGCGGTAAGGCGAGGCGGGGGGGGGAAAGGCCGGTTTCTCGGTGGGGCCGCGTCAAGTGAAGCGCTGGCGCTTTGTTGGAGGAGCCGGGGCGGGGCCATCTTGTTCCCGCTGAGGGGAAGCGGCGTCAGCGGCGGGCAACACCGCGGGACCGCGGCCTCCGGGGGCGGCCGCCGACCGACAAGATGGAGACCGACAGCCGCCACTACCCCGGCTGCGGCCCCGAGGCGACGGGTTGCCTCATGGGGAGCGCATTGTAAAGCAATTTGTAGGGCGGCTCTCCCGCCCTGCCCCGCCGCGGGGGGAGGCGTCCGGGCAGGCGGGCGGGAGCGGCGTCACCGGACGGTGACGCCGCTCCCGCCCGCCTGCCCGGACGTCTCCCCCCGCGGCTGAGGCGAGCCGACCCACCGCTCTCCTCACAGGAAAATCTAATTCGTCGGGGAGAGATATAAAATAAAAAACCCCGGTGATGGGCACAGGGGTGCTGGGAGGTCACCGGGAGAAGTTCGTCGCCGTGTTTTCCCCTCAGGGGCAGCCCAGAGCCCTTGTTTTGCCACTTCAAGCTCCTGCCGGCGCTCAGCGCTTTAGGTTGGTCATCGCTCTGAGGGTACTTTACAGGGGTTAAGTAATATAAAAGCACAGGCCTTTAGCTAATTATTTTCCTGTTGACAGCCTAAAAGCCTCTTATAGACATACCACAGCTTTTCCGAAAAACTTCAGCATTCCCCCTCAAGAAATCATTGCAGGCCTGCAGCCCGATTAGTCTAAAAGTCAGCCAGCAAGAGAAACGATCTTTAAGCATCTAGAGCGACCTAAGTTACCTGGCGTCTGGGCTGTAAAGAATCTTTTAAGCATCTACAGCAATCTAAGTTACCTGGCGCCTGGGCTGTAAATTCCTGTATCTTTGCCTGTGCAGCTTGTTGTAGTATGAGGGAAAGGGGCGCCAGCTTCCCAGAGCAGGGTAGGAGCGAAGGGGACATCCATCTCCGGCAGGGGGATGGTGGGTGAGCTATGGTGTCTGGCTTTCCCTGCAGGAGAAGAGCAGGAGGAATGTACATTTGAAGAGAGGGTGACTGCACCTGGAGGCATTGCTCAGAAGGGGAAGGTGTATGCTAATGAGTAAGTGAGTCTTTTGAAGATTTCAGTTTGTAGTACTCCGGGCATGATCGAAATGAATTTTGTAGTGAAACGCAGAGTGTAGAAACTTGGCTACAGCCAATCAGATTAGATGGAGAAAAAAAAAAAAAACAAAAACCCAAAAACCAAAACAAAACCTCAACATTTGAATGAAAAAGTGGAGTGGTCAATATTAACTGAGAATGCCGGAAGGTAAGATACTTTAGGATGAAAAGCTGAGGTTCTGCTTTTCTCGTACCTAGTTTCAAGAAGCGGCAAATTCAACTATGGGAAGGAACACAGCCTTTTGGATCCAGGAGGGAAGGGTAAGTGCGAAAGTAATCAGCAGCGACGAGACTGAGCTAAGTCACCCAAAGGCCAGGGCAGAGGGAGGAGGGAGAAGAAGCGTACCAAAGCCAGAAACCAGAAGAGTGAGTTTTCCTTGTGTTTGCATAAGTTAGCACCTGTGTTGCTTGCAGCTGGAGGAGAGTATGTGGGGGGTGGGAGATCTTTTTTCCTGGGAAGCACGAAAGGGTACTGTTTTACATACAAGACCTGATGACAGAAAATTACTCCAGTTTTATGCTAACTACTCTGCTGATAGCATTGAAAGTAGCATTTCCAGCGGAGAAGGACCTACAGGTTTTAATTTCCCTGCAGGATCTCCACTAATCTCTATTATAATATTGCACTTAGAGTGCATTGTTTCCCTCAGGTGGGCGATACATGGACCTAAGTGATACAAAATGCCTTTTCCACCTAGCTATAGTGTTTGGTTATACAGCCGGAACCTGTTGGTGTGCCTTAAAAGTTTGTTGCCACAAATTTGCAACAATGTATCAATAAATTGTAAAACTGCTAGTGTTTTGTTTGTTTGTTTGTTTTTTCTCAAGTAATGGCAACATGAACTTTAAAGAGTACCATAATATTGACAGTTTTCATTACAGGTTATTTGTCTAATGAGCAAGTGTTTGCGTGTTAATACTGTTAGATTGTGGCTGTAAAATCCTGTTGCACCAGAAATCACAAACAACAAGCCCCAGTCCAGATTTACAGGCGGGGAAATATACGCAATTAGTTTAGACCATTAAATGAACTAATTGTCAATACACCACAGACACAGTGTTTCCTTGAACATCGTTGGAGTAGGTCTTCTTTTCTGTAATCAAATAGCAAAGTTGAGTGAAGCAGAAATTGTGACAGCTGTTGGCAAGTTTAATGTCGTTTACATGGTTTTGATAAAGGTGTAGACTGGAAACTTAATCGCTGATGTCCATAACCTCCAGTTTCTGGAGGTCATAACCAGTCAGTTTCTGCTGTTCTTGTGTATGGGATAAATCTACTTGTCCTGAGACCAGCCTGTGGGACTTCAACAGTTTTCTCATAAAACTGATCCCTGCTACTTGTTGCCATCCTCTGTCTAGGAAAGCTGCCTTTAATTTTGTGCATTTTATCTTTTTGTAACTAAAAGATATTTTGTAACACTGTTCTCTAAGACAATGAAAGTGCGTGTTTATAGAGTGAGCGCTTCTACACTAGCCTGGTATCCACAATACTTATAAACAGCTTTTCTGGAAAGATGTGTTGGTGATAGAAAAAAATGCCTTGAATAGATCCTGTTAGTTATCTATGTTATTTTAATGCGTAGATTAAAGTGTACATATTAAGATGTGTATTTAGAAGTCATATTAGACATGTTCATGATTCTGAACATTGAAAATACTTTGATTCTTGAGTTAGTAAGGAATGCTTTAGTTTCAAACACAGCTATTACTTGCTGGTTAGGAACTGAGCTTTGGTGAGCTTTAAGACCTTCCAAACCGTAGTTCATAACTGGGTGCCTATAGCCAATAATAATATTGCATGTGCCTATCTCTCAAGTAAAGAATATCATGTATTTTTCTGAAACTTAAGCTAATACAATTTTTCACTCTATTTAAGAGCAAAATCTTAAAACAGCACTGTAACACAGTCTGTGCAACATACCAGCCTGGGGCAGTACTGAATTTTTGTTGCTTATTTCTTTCCCTAAATGAACAATCTCCACTTGGAAAAATAACGTAACAAATCCTTTACAGAGTCAAAAATGTTGTGTGATGGTTAAGAGACAGATTTAAGTACTTAAGGTAGCCTTTAATTGGAGTTGTCTGCCTAAGGTCCGAGGAGAACCTTCAAAGCTGCAGCATGGGCTGCTGCCTACAGGTGCAGTGTGGCAGCAGGGCTGTGCTGCCTCAGCTGCTTGCTGACACCCGAAGGAGAAGGCCTTACTCTCCCTTCTTCCTTCCCTGCTCCACCTTCCCACTCCTAGTGATGTGCTCTGGCCACAAGGTGAGCAGTAAATGTGCTCCACTGGCAAAAGAACGTTTACTTTTTAGCCAGAGGTTATTTTTCTGTAATTTCACTGAGCTGAATCAGCTTGCTTTGCATCAAATGGGTGCTGGCTCAGGGCAAGCAGTGGTGGCGTGCAGCCAGAACCAGAGGGGAAGGGAAGATGAGAGGAGAGAGTGGGGAACTTTTGCTTTTGATGACGAGATGTTGATTTGGCTCATGGTGTATTCAGTGTATAAATCTCTGGAGTCTAGGAGTGCTTGAGGATATACCTCTATTGACAGTAGCGGGCCTCTCTGCCCATACGCCAGTTCAGCCAGAATCAAGCCAGCTTCTGTGGCAGAACTGTGTTAGTTAATACACACTGCCCCTTAGGGAAACTTTCCTATTTTCCTCTTTCTGTTTAAATAATTTAATGTTACACAATGTTGAATGGCTATATTGCTTTTTGAGGTCTACTTTTATGTTTGCAGCAACCGTATGCCAAATGAAATGTAGGATCAAGCTAATGGGTAGTTGGCAGTTTTCTGTGATTTGATCATAATTAAAACCAATGTATTGATCACAAGTTCAGAGCCAGAATACTGCTTCAATTCATGCTTGGCATGGATTTATTTATTTGTAACTGATTTATTGATTTAATAAATCTTTGTTGCGTGGTGTGCTATTATTACTATCCGTGTTAACAGAAAAATGTCAGCCAGTGTTTGAGTTGAGTGTGATTGACTATTTTGTGTATGTACAAGACTGGCCAGGCAGAAGGCTACATGCTATGTTACAGCTCTAACAGTACCACGGATGCTAAAATACCAGGATAGGACCACTAAGGGTTCTTGTGCCTGCAGCAGCAGGTGTTACTGAATGGGGTGATTCTTCATAGGGCCAGCAGCTGCCGCCTGTGCTTCTGGCATCCCTTTTACTGAAGGTACAACAAACCTGGCTCTCCAGGGCTTTTCACATGTCTATTCCCATATGCCCTCTTTTTTCCACAGAGGCCATTACTCCTGTCTTTTGCCTTTCCCTAACAGATGATGCCTGGTTTTGGTCTTGTCCTGGCTCCTCCCTTATGTTTAAGTGCCAAAATATATATATATTTTTGTCATGCCCTAAGAGGCTTTCAGCTAAGTCTGTAAACAGCTGGTTTTGCAGCTGGGCAGTTTTTGACAGGCTGAAAAGAATCACAGAACAATAGTCAGATGCACATGCTGGATCAGCAACTTAGACTGTTGTTGACTGAAGAAAGTAAAGGCACGGCATGTGGTTAACACTGCGAGTCTGAGATTGCAGCTTGGTCATCGAAAGTGGACAAAAATGATTGCATTTCAGTTCATAATACTTTATTTTGGAACTATCACAGCATCTTAAATAGTTTGCTAACATACACAAACATCTTGGTGGTTAGCTTGCATTGGCTAACCATTTGTCAACAAAAGATCTAGAAATGCTTAACAGCCTTGTGCTGAGAGAATGAACCTTCACAATTGTTTGAAAATAGTGTTTTGGAGACTTGAGGATTTTTTTATTTTTTTAAAAAACTAATGTTTCAGAGATAAAGGTTCAAATACCAAGTCTGATCAGATGACGTTTGAAGAAGTAAGTTAAGGCCAAAGCTGGTCTGGGTCTGATTTACTAACAAATTGTAACAAGAGCACCAAATTTCTGCAGTGTCGTTCTCTGTTGAACAGTGATGGATGGTAGACATCCACTCGTGGACTGTGAATGTAGCACCTTTGTGCAGGCTTTATATGTGTGCTGCTAGGCTGTACTGTCTTCCATGAGCAGCAACGGGTAAGTAGATCAGATATTATGCAGTAATAACATGAATCTTGGTTAGGCACATTATTAATTACTGACTGGTTTTTGTTGTTGCTGTACCAAAGCAGAAAATTGCGGTTGCTTAACAGATAGATTTTGCGTTTAATTTGGCACATGGCCTCTTTAAACATAAAGCTAGACATTAAGAAATGTGTAAATAGGGAAGAAAGTGCTGCCCTTTCAAAGAACACACTCAATCTTGGAACCTCCCAGGAAATACTCTCTTTCTTTGCATTTCTTTACATATACTACTCTGTGCATTTCTTTCATTAAAAAGCTCAAATATATGTACAAACAAATGAAGCAAAATCTTCAGAATTCATTTTATTGAACTAAAGTTAATCTATGAAACCATTATACTTCACCTGACGTGACAAGAGATGACTGAGCCTGGTAGAAAGCTCACCGCAGCAACAAGATGGAAGGCCTTGTTTCCTTCATTTTCCCAATCCTTCCACACACCCCAAGGCACCACTTCTGGCACTTCTGTTGATTCAACTCTCGCACTCACAAGAAAACTGTCTGCTTTTTTGCTGGGTGGTTTACGAAGGGATCTAGTAAGCACCAGAACTGATAGAAAGTAAGTGGGAGAAATGTGCGATGACACGTGGGAAAAAGAAAGCTTAAATAAAACCTTTGCTCTTGAGCAAACTCATAGTTTTGTCAGGGAGTATTTTATTTTAACTCTTATTAGATACTTTCCTTTGTATCATAGCCATGCAGGGTATTTAATGTTAAATACTGGATGCTTATATGTTCAATATTTAGTAGTTGTTGATCTTCAGAGAAGTTAAACTGAAGGTGCTTGAACAACTTGATCAATCACAGGTGTTTCTTATTTCCTAAATGAAATAGGCACTGTATCAGAAATCTAAAATCTGTCATAAGGCTTTTTCAAAACTTGTGTTTAATTGTACCCTTTTTTGGACTGAAATATATTTTCCTGATCCTTTGAAGTCTAGCTGCTACCTTTAAAGTGTGGGCTTCTAGAGGCTCCCGGAATGTAGGCAGCAAGATGCTTGCATCTGATGGCCCCTTTTGTTTCAGTGTTTATGTAGGCTAGGTGCTACACACAAAAAAGCAGGAGGGAAAGGAGGAGCTAAAGGCCTTGCTATTTCTATGAAGAGGCTAGGGAAGCTGTGCAAGGGTGGTTTTCAGAGGGGAAGAGGGGACCATGTGCTTGGGAACTACGTCCAGGAAAGAAAAAAATAGTAATTAAGCAGTAAACAGGTGAGTGTATGCAATAGCAGATTATAAATGGACACAGAAAAAGGAAACAGAGAAGGAAAAAAGGTCAGTAGCAAATTATAGGCAGAACATTAAGAAAGAACAGAAGGAAATAAAAAGTTAAATGTAAAGCAAAAGTAGTTAATGTAATTGTGTGTATTTTCAACATGGACAAAATTTTCTGCATCAAAAATTGCCAAAATACATGTGATAGTGTTCTGTTATTTTCCATATATGCTATTAGTGTAGTTACCATTGTGAAGTTGTAAATGTACCAAAAAAACCACTCAAACAATCAAAAAAAAAAAAAAAAAAGCAAACAGAAGAAAACATAAGATAACATATCTTATTGTAAAATAGAGGAATGGTATCCACCTGGTAAAAATCTGGGGAGGTTTCTCCCACCAGGGTCAACAGCAAACTAAATTGTCGTTTAAACGCTAATGGAGCTACTGTTGCTTCCCTTGTTGGTAGATCGTAGGCCCTGCTGTTCCCAGCTGGAGCCAGTCTTTTGCTGACATTTCAGTATTTTGCCAAGTTAGTCAGGGCCATTTTGCAGTAATTGTTTTTGACGTTTCAAAGAGAATGGGGCTGGCTTTCTATTAAATGGACACAGAGATTAAAAGTTAGATGGGAAATTTTGACTGAGTTGTTTTTTTTTTTAAGTAAGTAGTGTCAGAATGCTGTAAACTTGCTCAACTTTCACATAACTTTCAGAATTGTTGAAATCCAGTAAAGACAAACTCCTCATTCTCTTTGTAGCTGGGCACTCTATAGCTAAAATAATATTGTAAACAGATGACATAAAAGACATCTTCCAAAGAACTGGGATCCTATTTTCCCAAGACTTTTAATGAGAATGAAGCATCTGTACCCCACCAGCTGTATTCCAAACCTTCATTGGATGTTCAAGTACATCAGGAGATCCTGGTATTTTTTGAGGAGTTTTAACCAGCTAGTGCAGCTCATCTTGTGTGGTTGGGAGAAAAAGCACAAATATGACTATTGTCTCCCAGTGGGCAAAACAAGAGTGGCTAAATTTAGTGTCCTTTGCTGTGCTACAGTATTTGCTTTATCTAACTGCCCTCACCTATCCCTCCTGCCTCTCTGCAGAAGTTTCTTCTCAGTACACAATGAATACCTTCACTTCAGATTGAAATCATTACCAAAAAGTCCTGCTTCCTGCCTTGCTTTTGTATGCCTGTTCTGGTCCTCACTGGAGTGATCTTGTTCACTTCACTAACCCTAAGAAAGTGGCTATTTTTTGGCCACATTATTGTGTTCAGTCTTCTCACCGAAGGTCTGGTGAAAGCCAAGGAACATGGAAGCGTACAGCACCTGGTTAAGCTGGCTTGTTTGCCTTGAAGACTTCATCTTCAGTGACTGCTGTTTGTGGTTCAGAACCTCACGTGTTTAAGTGAACTACAGCAGTGAAGCAGGAAGCCTCTGTCCGGAGCAGAAATTGCCGATGTTAAAGAAAATAAACCATTTTCTCTGTCGATAGATGCTATATGGCATGAGGAATCATAGAATCACAGAATAGTTTGGATTAGAAGGCATGTTTAAAGGTCATCTTCTCCAGTGCCCCTGCAATGAGCAGGAACATCTTCAACCAGATCAGGTTGCTCAGAGCCAACCTGACCTTGAATGCTTTCAGGGATGGGGCACCTACCACCTCTCAGGGCAACCTGTGCCAGTGTTTCACCACCTTCATTGTAAAAAATTTCTTCTTTATATCTAGTCTGAATCTACCCTCTTTTAGTTTAAAACCATTACCTCTTGTCCTGTTGCAACAGGTCCTACAAAAATGTTTGCCCCCATCTTTCTTACAAGCCCCCATTAAGTACTTCAAAAAAAGTGCATACTGTCAGCAACTTCATTTAAAAAAACCCAAAGGATCATTGGAGGTTTTGTAACTTTTTATCACAGGCTAAATTAGCATTTTCTCTTTTGCTTTTGTCAAGCGATTAAATAGGTTTCTGTACAATTTCTGTAGTTTATTTAGAATGTGACTTTGCCAGATGAGTACATCCAACAAAATGACAGCACTTACCATCGAAGTTAGAATTAAACTATAACCCAGTGACAAGTGCATTCAAAAGGCCCTGCCAGATAAGTAGAAGGAAATATGTTCATAAGATTTAACAAGAACTGTTTACACAGTTCAGAAATTACTGGACATAGTCAAAAGTTACCGCCTGAATAAAGAGCAGGGTATTTGGGAAGATGCGCTTAAGATTTTTGAGAGGAAAATACATCCAATTTCTTGTGAAAAAAGACAGAGTGATGAATTTGTATGTGATAGGAATTAATTGAAAGACATTGACAGTACAGGAAGAGCAAGCTTGAAGTGTTTGAAAGATGGCTTTTAAACCTGGGGTTTCGCTCCTGTTGTCTACACCACATCGAACGAGGGAGGACAGCAACAGTAAAACTTGTTGGCAGATGAGACTGTGCGTGGAATTTTGGGGGTTTTCTTGTTATTTTTTAAAAAAAGCTTTAAAATGAACCTGTACTGTTGATCAAAATAATCAAACAGTATTGCTAATAACCTACAGGTAGTTAATGCAGCTTATTCGCAGCGGGTAATGAGGAAAGACAAGGAATTTTCCTATGCTTTCCAAATTTCAAATATACTTTAAAGGGCATATCAGCCTCAAACATTCTAGTTAATATAAGTAGGCATCGTTAAAACAATAGAATACTCTAAATTAGTTTTGGCAACAATATTGTGGTAAATAATTTGGCAGACCATTATACTTTTTTTTACCCAAAGCGGGCAGTTATTTCGTTTTTGGCTCAAATCCCAGTTCAGCTGAAGCCAATAAAAAGCTTGCCACAGACTTTGATAGGACCAGAATTGAATGCTTCATGACTCACATTTTCAGGAACTGCGGTGAGGAAGTGCGCTTCCATTTAGTACTTCAGTTTTGCTCTTCTAATGAATTCACAAAAACGCCAACAAAAAAAACCCAACTCCAAAAACTAGAAATATGTAATGCTTATAATACTCTTAATCAGAGGATTTGATAAATAGTAAGCTTTCTTATTTCACTGAAGGAAAAAACAGGTTAAGTGATTTGTTTTTCAGTTGACAGAGCCAGAGACCACTTTTCTGACCCTCAGTTATTTGCTCTAACTAATAATCTGTCCTGATTTATAAATGCACACTGTAATCTTATATGATGCCGCAAGGGCCAAGTTTTTGGAAATTGTTCAAGGCAATGGCTAACAGCATTGTGTGACGCTTTTAAACCTATTCTGAGAGAAATAGAATTTAAATACTATATGATTTTTCCCAGCATTTTGTTTACACACTCCTGTTTTCAACTGTCATAGTAGATCTCTGTTAATTCACAAAAAATTCACTGCCTTTCCTACTGGCCCTTGAAAGTCCAGAAGTCAAAACACTGATGACGTACATCTGTATACAAATTATATTACACTTGCTGCTGCTTTGCTCCTCAACATCTGCCTCCTCACCCTTTTCCTCCCACCTAAGGACACTTATATTTGCTGTTTTCTATATTCTAATAGCAACTGCATTTTCAAAAGAAATTCCATGTAAAATTTGGAAATGTAGTAACACTTCTGAATTCACAAGTCATCATAGACTACCTCTTGTTGATTTTTCCTCTGCTAACCCTGATGATTCATAAGTTCTAAAAAGAGACAAGATACAAGGGAAGAGTGTGTTGGGCCAGGAGTCAATGTATTAAAGAAGAAAAACAAACTCAACCCAAACAACTGCCACTCAGAGGAATTTTTTTCCCTTTACGAGGAGAGGTAAGTTTACATTATGTTCAACTACCTTTTAAACTTTGCTCCTCATTTATAATAAGCAGAATGTGTCTTGGAAATGTTCATGTTACATGCAACCAGTATTTGAATGTCAGTCACTGATTTTTTTGAGTATCTTCATGGTCTAAAACGGAAATTCTGTGAGTAAATTTGAGTGTAATACCCTACAGAAGGTACAGTTTACTGCCCAAAGTACTACAGCATTGATGTTTTAACAGTTACACCATCTTAAAGTTTTTTTGTTAATTATGAAGGACAAGGTTTTTGCTTGCATTGCATGGAATCGTTTGCAGATGATTTGTAAGAAGAATAGAACCACCAAATGTCAAGTGACTAAATAGGTTTCTGTACAATTTCTGTAGTTTATTTAAATGTGACTTTGCCAGATGAGTACATCACTGTCAGTAACATTAAAGAATCTGAATCCTCACAAGCACTCTGAAAATGCCTTTCCTTGAAAGCGCTCCTGTCAGTCCCATTAAATTAGTCATTTGAGTCCCAGGAAGAATCCAGAGAAAAGTGTTCTATAGCTCAAGATGCACATTAACAAGTTTAAAAATTGTTAGCTACATGAAAAGGAAACATGGGAGAAAGCTTATAATTTCAAAGCTTCATCATAATTGTATTTTGGTTATCAACACTGATCTCACACAATTCACTTCAGTTTTACAAAATCGTAACCTCCAAGAACTTCAGAATGCTTTTACAAGTAGGGCAGAAAACTGGGATTCCCCATCTCGCAACAAGAAAGAAGATGCAGATGTTTGTGTCATGTCAAAAGCCAAATCTGATGCTGAAGCTTCAGGAGTAAGAACACAGCCCAACATCCAGCGATGTCAGCTGGGTTATATGTACTTTTCAAAGGGTAAGACCTCCTTGTGTAGCATTTTTCAATGCACTCTATATTCCAAGATTTAGTGCATTTACAGATTAAAATTCTTATAGCGATCTTCTGCATCTCAATAGCACTGTAGGTTCTAGCATGTTAAACCTCACAAAATTCAGCAAAATGTTACATATAAATACTCAACCTTTATAATATAAAGTGCATTTTAGGCACCAAATTAGAATACCATTTGCTGCTGTGAGCAATAGTCAAATGGGAGTGTGCGTATGTCCAGGTGGGGGCAGAATTTGTTGCTTTGTAAAAAAACCATCATTTTATGTGTCCAGCTAATATAGCTATTGTAACACAAGAAAACACCAGCCCAACCTGCTGCCTGCAAGACCTTCTAATACGGCTTCCTGTGGGAAGGGACAGCAGTCTCGGACTGTGACTTGCTCAGCACGGCAAGATTTGTAGGCCGTATAATGCTGGGGGTTGATATTTTAGTAAGATGTAAAGTTAAGGGTGGCTACAACTGGAGATATAGAAATTGTGTTGATACAGTTAAACAGTAACTCCCTGAAATTCTTGACTATTGCTCTGTGGATAATGGTTATTTATCTAATATGATGCTTCATTCTACTTATAGGTATCATTTTGTCATCCCAGCAGGTCAATACATACTTATGCAAAGTGCTTCTGAGAGGTAGTTTGGCCTTTGATTCAAGAAGCTAAATGTCTTTTTCAACGTTTAAATTTTTAAACAGCAAGACAAACATTACCTGTAAAACCTGAGTACTTCTTTAACAAGGGACAAATCTCTAGCTATTTGCTTAATGTCCCCTGACCCACAGTACTCATTCTCGTCAAGCTGGTATTTAACACTGAATACCAAAACCATTTGATAAAAGTGTATTTTGTCAAATGGGTAACATGCCATGCAATTAATGGTTCCTTTCATCCAAAATTGTAATCACAAAAATACAAAAAATTGAGTAGTGTCTAAATCATTGTAATCCACAGTGTAATCCAGAAGCAGTGATATGTATAATTTGAAAGATCAAATCATTAAATAATTTTCATACTCAAATCTATTACTAGAACGAATAGAAAATTCACACAGCAATGAAGTGAATACATCAAACAACAAAGTAGACTTCTTATGGTGGTTGAAAGTATTAACAGTCACAAAGAATGATTAGCGTCAATAAAACCAATTAAAAATACTGTTCCTTCTAAAGAAAAAACACATGAAACTATTAATGAAACATCAATAGCACAGTGGGATGGCTCAAAGTGCATATGGAAGGGGGTGGCAGTACAAGACTTAGTCTTCATGCGTTCCGTCCTTAGCACAATAACCTTGTGCAGAGAATAATCCTGCAGCCTTTGGAACAGATCACCTCCGATCACCCCCATGTGGGACCTTCACTTGTTCCTAGTTGCACTAAAGATCTTTCACATTTTTGTAAACTGTCTTGCAACATGCAAGGTAGCACACACTTTTTAAAAAAGCATGTTATGTTTCAGTAAACCCCCCTCACCCCAGAAGGAGGTTTGTCACTAAGGGGCAGGAAGTGACATAGACTTCTTAATTACACGTACTCCTTTTGGGAGCCCTGGATAAGGGGGTGGTGGCACGTTGTGTTGTCCATCTGAAGTAACTGCTTGCTCATAAGTTGGTAGTCCTGAATCATCCGTTCTGAGAGGAAGTGGGTTTAAAGAAAATTCTTCGTGCCTTCTGAAGATGCTAGATGAATTACGTCTTCTACTTCTTGCATAATCCAAGTACCTAAACAAAGTTAACAGCATTATAAGTGGCAGCTTCTGTTTTAAAGGGAAGAAAGAAAAGTCTGTTTGGTTTTTTACACAACTAAAACAACAACAAACCACCCACCAAAAAAACACAATGACAAAACCAAACACAACAAAAAACACTTGCCTTAAATGATCATAAAGACTAGAAGCCAAACACTCTCTCCAAACCACAGGGTAAGAACAGCTCAATAATGTGAAATTTACAGGGAAGAGGAAGCACAGAATCCTCTTGTATTCCTTTCAGGTTTAGGATAAAGGAGCAAGCAGGGCTAGAGAATTGGTAAAGAAGCATTTCCTCCAACCTACTCATCTCACATCTGAGGTAGGCTGCATGCCATGAAGAGCACACAGCCTACTTCAAAGAGTGAACAGAACACGTTAGACTTTCCATTGCAGGCCACAACCTATTAAAATGATTCCATCTTTTTACTAAGAATGTTTTGGAACCAAGAACACACAAAAAAAAACCCCAAAGGTACGTCAGCTCATGCAAGTGTTGTTTTACATTCTTCTGTTATTAACTTCAGCATAACTACTGCTAGTGCTCACCTAACTGTGCTTCCAGGGAAGTAAGAACTAGAACTCCCGTTGGATTCTCTGAGGATACAGTTAGACCAACCCACAGTGATTTTTATTTCCACTCTGAAGCAAGAATTTGTTTTGGTGTTTGGTTGTTTGGGGTTTTTTAAGCAGTGAAATTCCTTACCCCCGTGGTTGCCTTGATTTGCATCTACTTTTGCAGCAGTAGAAGATAAGCAGTGCAATTATAACTAACAGTACTCCAGCGGCAACTAGACTGATGAGAAGTCCTGTAACATTAATCTTTTGTAGCGTCTCATCACCTGAAGAGAAAACATCGGTTATTTTCATTATGCATTCTTTCCATCTACAGAGCATTTGATATACACTGTAAAATAGTACTTTTGCTGTGTTGTAAGGCTGTTCCTTTCCACAAGTGTCTTAGCTTTCTGTGAGAAGCCTTAATATCTGTGGAACACAGCTCAAGAGTATCATTCACATTCAGCTTAAAGCAAAAGTGAATAGTTATTGCCTTTTCTGTACATAAAACTGTTGAGATGTCTGTCTTCTAATGCCTTCCAAATGTTACTTCATGTACTTGTGACCTTGATCAGGCTGTAGATCTTTTCTCAAGTCATACTGACCGTATTTTAATAAAACATCTGGCATAAGAATACTCTGAATCTAAATCGGACCATTACATTACTATTAAAGAAATGGGAGGGGGAGAACAAAAGAAAACCATAGAAAGCAGCCACAGAATCACTGCAAAGTTTACTGATCATGTAATAATACAAAAAAGAAATGGACAAGAAAATGAAATTGTTTTTACCTACACACTTATAGTGGATCCCACTATGAGACGCCTCAGTATGTTTTATTGTATCAGTATCAGTCAATGCAATATACTTGTACGGTTCACAGTGAATTTCAGTAAAAAAATCAGTTCTGATTTTGCTAATGGAATGATGCATGGTGCATTTTTTAAAATGTGCTATTATAACAAACACAAAATATTGTAATATAAGAAATGAATAAAAAGATGACTTACCTATTTTTATTCTAGGGCCTTTAGTTGAATAGTCTTTCCAAAAATCCATCTATAAAAACACAAAGGATCAAATTTATGTGAGATACATAATTGGCAGGCTTATCGGCGTTTTTTTTTAATATGGTACCGCAGGCAAAATTTAACAATGGCATAAACAGAAGCAACTCCTGCTGAAGGATTTGCATTTTTTTATCCCACCATATTTTTCTCATACATCCAAGTTTGCATAAAAGTTACAATTTCACAAAGAAGAAAAAGGCAGCTGGTGAAAGAGAAAAGTGCATTCGGCTGTCCAGTGATACCTCATCTTTCTGCCTGGTTACAGTAGAAGTTAGCATATATTCTGACACTAAAAAAATGCTTACAATTAATCTTTGTAAATCCCTCCAGAAGAGTAATAATAAGGCAAAGTCAAGTTCTTAAGAATCAGGCATTTGCATGAACAGTATTTGAATTCCTATCAGCTAAGAAAAGTAATCGGAATCATTTAAGAGAAAAACCTTTATGTTGCATGACTGTTATGCCTTAAATGTGTTTAGTTATAATTTCCACTTTTGCTGCTCAGCAAAAAGACTCCATTGTCAAGAATCCAATTTAACACTTTCACCTTCTTCTGAAGAAAATGCTAGCAATGGCAAACTAACATTTCTGCCTTCAGACCAGGAGTGCATTCCTTGCTCTTTCTGCAGGTTAGTGCAGAGCATGCCTAGAATCACAAAGAGCAAGAATCAGTCTTCAGACAGCCATCACATTCCACTATTGGGCTGAAAGGTTTCTTATGGATTTTTTCCTCTTTCGTTATACAAGGTTTCTTCCTAGGTAGCAATTTAGAAGATACTGCTATAGGGATACTCAGCAATAGCTGAACAGTAGATTTGCTCCATACTCCTCTCTTCCAAAACACTTCTTTGGCATGACACAAAGACAGTTAGCCAGTTAATACATAAAGCATGTGGAACACATTCAAATTGGATGCTGAGAAGTTACTAAAAAAAAAAAAAAAAAGACATTTTGAAAACACGTATAGGTATATTCAGTAGCAATACTTCTGAAGTTTCATCTGTATCTGTTTGCAGAATTGTCTTTAAGACAACAGTACATATTCAAGTGTATTTACTGCTTATCTACAGCAATAACCCCATCTAACTGGGGCCTCTGTTCCACAGTAAAATAAGCAATCATTTTAAGTGCTGTTTTCAGAAGGGCTACAGTATTTAGATACAGTAATGATTTAATAACCTCCTTCGGTATATTAAATTCAGTTTGAACAGCTACCGTTTTATCAGGGTCTTCAAAAATTTCTCTCGCTTCTTCATAATTGCACAGCTCTTCAAGGCATTCTCTTTCCAGGTTATCAGCTGTGAATGCTTCAAAATCAAATCTGTTATTCAGAAGATGTCGTCCAATGAATAAATTGGCCTCCTTTTCTGATGTGAACACTAATGAAAAAAAATATTAAGTTGATTTAAACCAAGTTAAAATCACTAAATTTTGTATTTTTAAAGAATGGTTAATATCCTAAAGAAGCACATAGAGACTTCTTCCCCTAGCATCTCTCAACTATGTATAGGAAAAAGAAATATCATGGTCTCCTCCTAAAATGTCTTTTTCACTGCTAATTTTTCTAACCATGCAATTCAAAATAAACGTGTTTTTCTTTCTCATAAAACATTTCAGCTATTCCTTATACTGGCCAAGAGAATTTGATTCCTGTGATTATGTTAAAGTTGTTCACGTTTTGGTGTTGTCCCTTCTGGGATGTGGGCATCAGGTTTTTTCTGAAGAACAAAGTAATTGTCACAGAAAGCAGAAATTCAGTCAGATACAAACCCAGCAAGACACTGACCTACTGGAAGAAGGAGGCAAGGCGGGGGGGGCGGGAAATCTCTTCAAAGAATCCTCAATATACATTCATCATTTGGATTTTAAATCACGGTAGCAGAGTTCTGTTCATTCCGCATTTGTTCTCTTTTCACAACCGTGGCAGTAAGTTTTATGTAAAGGTTGCCATATTGCCAAGTTTATTTGTTTTAAATTAGTCCGTAACAACAGGCACGTCTGAAGACATTTAATTCTTTTCTTCTTTTGTGCTTATTACAGGCTCTGTGAGACATCATGAAGTTGTGAGGTGAGATTCCAGAAGAGTTAGTGAAATTATAGAATGCTTTGGAATACAGGAATGCATTTTCTCACCAGGCATTTTCCATAGTCAAGTTTTAGCCTGCTCTTGCTACTGGGGTTTTTTTTGGTTGGTTTTTGGGGTTTTTTTTCGTTTTAAATCTTTATCTGACCAAACTAGTTTTCTGGCTTGGTTTACAGTGAAAGCCTAATCTGTATTCCAAGAAATTCAGACGATATGGTTAAGTAAAACAACTAGAGGATTATTTTTGCAAGAGTAATGCAGAAACAGCATTGTTACATACCAAGCCAGACGGCTAAAAAAGGAGATGAGATGCAGTGTAAAGTTATTCAGCTACAAATTAGCTCTGTGTTCTTTTTAGCTTGTTTGATCACTCAGGACTTTTTACCCTAATATTTACTGTTAGATCTTGCAATGGTATCTCAAAATGGTTTGCTCTGAAAACTAGGAAAACTGCAGTGTAACTTGCATATTGGTTGTTTACATCTTTAATATTGTAGTATATTGAAGGAATATTACAGTATATAACTTACATACTATTACAGCATATACTGAAGGAGCCATGTGTGCACACACATTTGCATTGGAAGGGCAATCTGTTACTCTAAAGTAATTGCAAGACAATCTAAGCTTAAAATATTTATGCTATATCTAAGAGTATTCAGAGAGAAGGACTTAATAAATTTTAAAAAAACATAAGAATTACATGGGAATAAATATTACCAATATTCTTGGTTCAGAGCAAATGGCAAGAGTAACTTCAGTCTTCTGAAACAGAGATCTTCAGTTTTGCTCAGTAATGTTTCACTCCTTACCATGCAAGTAGCATTAGTTATACTTCTGAATTAACTTAGATAATTGATGCATTTTAATTAACGTGGAGTGTACAGGTGAGCTGCCTGGAGCCCTGGTCCCCTAATTCCCAGTGATATATGCTTCTTTTCTCTTTGGAATAGTCTTTATTCATTTATGCGCACGTTTTTCACTTTGTAGGACACAGTCAAAGTACACCTATTTCCATCACCAAATTACCTGCAACCTGGTGATTAAGATTATATTTGGAGAATGAAACAGAGCAATTTGAATTCTCTTCTATATGTGAGGGAACTGTATGCCGTTCTGCAGTTCACCAAAATGGTAAATGCAGTTTTAGGATACCTAGCATTTACCATTAAAAATGCATCCACACCGTGTGCTCAATAAAGTAACTGTGGGTAAAAGGTGTTCAGAAAACACTGAAGGGGTAACCTCTCAGTGCAGGCACCCCACATTCTTGGCAACTGTTCTACTTGCTTGGACAAAGTTACTTAATTGGATAAAGGATTGGGCCCCTCTCTTTCCAGCTCTTAAATGGAGGAGTGGTGTGGGCCTATTGTCAGGAGAGGGTTCCCTGCCACGAACTCACAGGAAAGAAGCAGCCTGATGTTTTATGCCCCAGAGCAATATGGATTTTAATGAATAACCTGTCTCAAGCATTTTTCTGCTAGCTATGTGTTCTGCTCAACATACTACTGCAAAGGAGCCTCCTGCTCAGTGTGATGACTTTTTAAAGTCTGTCTTTAGGTTTTAGCACTCCTTATCCATGGAGGAGACCGGACAGCTAAGTTATAAACTCCTTTTTGAAGCCCTGATGCTTAAATGTTAAGTATCACACAGCTTAGCATCACACTGCTAGAGTCCTGGGGAACTTTTAAATTGTTTTTACCTCAATTCCTCTCTGCTTCCCTCCCTCCAAGGTGAAGAACTGCATTTGCAGCACTGTTTATCTTTCAAGGCGTTATGTTGAGAAAAAAATACTCATCTCAAAAAACAAGCAGAGAGCCCTATCAAATGCAGAGCAACTTCAGATATACAAATACAACTGTGATATGCTCAATTAGTACCAAAACAACACTGTCTTAATATGGATTTCAAACTTTGGGAATTTTGATGTGACTTAAGAGGATTCTGGTTATATCAATGATAGTAATCCTAGAGAAAGCTTGGTTTTCCCAGTCTGCACTTAACTACTGGAACTGATGAGTATTTAGTATTGACACCCAAGCCAATTATCAGCCATTTCAGTTGGTGATATTCAAATATTCTAAAGCTAAGTGTTAAACAGCTTACTATTTTTTAATGAAGTAAAGAAAAACCCAACAAAACCGAAACTATTTCCATACATAAAAAGATTTCTCAGCAGAAGCAAAGTTAAATACAGTTTTATTTTTGAAAACATAAAATCACATTAGAAGTAAGTTACCGTCTTTCCATTCAGGTTGCTTCATGTCATTTACTCTCCCTGCACAGTGAGGAAATGCAAACACCATCGCACACAGTTGACACAGCAGCACCAAAACCGCAAACATGGTGTGGTATCTGTCGGGCAGAAACTAGCGTGAGTTAACAAAACAAAACAAAAGACAACGCAATCTTCTGAAGCGTCACTGATGAACCTTGAATGAATCCTATACGTGATGTCATCTACCGCAAGCACCCACAAGCCGCCGAGGCCAATGGGTCCCCGAGGAAAGACGCCGATGCGAACTGGTCCTGCGTGTCGCTGGGGGAGTTCCCACACCGCCCCCGGCCCCGCGTCCCTCCGCGCCCGGGCAGGGGCCGGAGGCGGCAGCAGCCCGCCCCGCCGGCACGTTAGCGGGGCAGAGCCCGCACCAGGGGCGGCAGGTGCGCTCCGAACTCAACACAGCGGCGGGTTTGGTGCCAGCGCAGCTACGCCGGGTTGGAAATGCCGCCCGACGTAAACAGACGTACAGGATCCATTTTGCCAGCAGAGAGCCCGCGGCAGCCCCCGACGGCTCGGCGTGCTGCGCTCCCTTCCCCGGCAGGGCCGTAGCTCTGCCGCGGGGCACCGAGGCCGGCCCCGCCGCCTGAGATGGGCACAGCCCCCGCCGCCCGGGACGGGCACAGTCCCCGCCGCCCGGGACGGGCACAGTCCCCGCCGCCCGGCCCCGGGCTCCCCCCGCCCCGCCCGCGCCCACCGCGAAGGCAGCCGGCACCGCCGCCCCGCCACCAGCCTCGCCCCCGAAGCCCACGGGCAGGCTCCGGGGCAGCGGCGGGCACCGGTCCGGCGGCGCCCCCCGGCCCGTCCGCCGCTGGGGAAGGGGCGAGGGGGCTCCGCGGCCCTACCTGTCCCGGCGAGGCTCCGGCGGGAGCTGAGGAGCGCGGCTGGCGGGGCAGCGCCTCCCGGGGCGGCGGCGCTTCCTGGAAAGGGCGCGGCGGAGGCGCAGGGCCGTACCTGGGCCGCCCCCGCTGCCGCCCACGGCCGAGCCAGCACCGGCGGGCGGGGGCTGCCCTGCCGCCCGGTCAGCCCCCAGCCCGAGGGGACGGGACAGCCGGGCGCTGGGCGGCGGCCCAAGGGAGCAGGGCGGCAGCCTGGGCTTCGTTTCCAGCAGCCTGGCGGGCTGCTCAGCCTGCGGCCGGCCCCCCCTGCCCCGAGGGCAAGTCAGCACCCCCTGGCCCTTCGGCGGGTGCCTTTCACTGCTAAAGCCGACCTTTCCCCCCGCCGAGTTAACCGTGATGCTGAAAACCTGGTTTGGCTTTTTGCTCCCCAAGAGTAAAGCCCTTAGTCTAATGGCAGGGTGCCTGCCGGGCAGGAGGGGTGCGGCAGCATACCTGGTAACTAGCTGCTTACCCACAATGAATTAGTTACCTAACAGCAAACTGGGGTGTTTGTTTCCAGCAAGCCTTTCTAGCCAGGCAGCACCACGGGCTGGAAAGGGCCGGCATAGCTTTTGCACGTGTTAAAATAACTTTGGTGGGTTTGTTGGGGTTTTTTCTAATGGGTGCAGAGAGACCTTAATGTAAACCTTAACGGTAAAGGCTGGAGAGTGGTGATGTGGTCCCCTGAAGCGTGTGAAGCTGGTGCTCGTGGGTGTGGGGAGCACCTGGTGTGGGGGCCAGGTTCCAGCGTGGTCACCCGTGCCAGCTCCTGCCTTGCGAAGGGGCCGGGAAAAGCAGGTGAGTAATTCCCATTGGCTTTAAGAGTATTCTTCCAGCCTCCGCATGTGGTGCTTATCAAGGGCAAGAAGTGGCATTGAAAAGCCTTTTAAAAGGTAATGTTGAGAATACTTTTGTAACTCTGTGCCAGTAACATTAAATTTGGGATGGGTTGGGCTAACACCCGAGAAACTCTTGAGGCACACCAGTGGAATGACTTTGCTACCAGGAAGGAAACTCAGGGACTGAGATCATCTTGTGTCTGTGCTAGCACATCTCCTGTAGTGGCTCTGGACTGTATTATTTGTTTAAATGTTGAAGTGGCTTGTATATATGGAAGCAGGAAAGAGTAGAATGAGTGTATTGGATAATGCTAGTGGAAGCGATCAGATATTCCCTGGAGAAAAACAGAAACTTCTGATGTGTGAAGTAGGAATTCTTTGGAAGAATGATGGCTGTAGTTAAGTATTTACTTCGTGACATCAGCGCACCGCAGTTGAAGGGGTCCTTGGTGGATATGTAACTTACAAGCTGGAATGGCTCTAATGCTTTTTAGCTGGTGGAGATCTCAACAGAAAATGTAGTATGATCGTGTATGAGCTTGTAACACAGTGGAGGACTAAGATAACGTTGTATAAGAAAAGAACAGGACAGATTATTATCTAGACAATACTATGGAGACATGAATACTTAGTTGCTGTGTGTTGGAAAATGGGAGAAACTGCCACTACTTTGTAAAGGACTTTACAACTTCCTCCGGTGTACCTCTGTTCAGCTCTCACCCCGAGTTCCTACATCGCTGTCTCTGTGAGGGTGCTGTCAACCAGCAAAATAGCTGCTGAGAGCTACAGTGCGAGGGCATGAATGTGCAAGAATTCTGTGGTGCATTGAAGTGTAAAACACCTGCATGCGTATACAGAAACTTTTAATGTGTCATAACAACAACTCTGTATGAGGAACCTCTTGTAGAAGCAACAGATAAATCTCCATTGCATTATGTCAACGTTGCATATTATGATTGAGAGAGGGGAAAAGATTTTAGAATTGTGTACGTATGTCATCTGGGCTGTGGATGCGGATCCCGCTGTCCTCGGGGCAAGAGTGACCCCCGGGGCCCAGCTCTGCCTGCATCTGAGGAGAAGGCTCCAGGTTCGGGCTGAGACACAGATCAGCCCCATCCATGCTCTCTGCTGGACCTCACCCCTGCTCTGAAGGTGGAGCAGCAATGCAGTAGAAAGCCCCTCAGGTTTTTAACACTCACCAATGGTTACTCAAATGTTTTTCTCTGTGGACCTTGGCAGAATATTTGTGCCTTCTGTCTGTGTGTGCATGGGTGCTTGTGCATGTGTAGTGGAGGTTTTTCAAAACCATGCCTCACAAAATATAAACAAGTATAGATTATTATTGAGATGTAACAAGAAAAAATTAAGTTGGCATACACTGGAAAACAGGAAAAGGTAGTCTTTACTCTGGAAAATATTTTCTCCTACATGCCCTTCTGATCTCACCCTGCATTCCCATGTGCCTGTCTCTGTGATCGTAGGAATTGTTGGTAAAATCCTCACTGAGGGCTGCCATACAGGTACACAGATGTGTGAAAACTCTGTAACATGTTTGGATGTTAGTCTGCACAGAAAAATGAGTGAGAAGCTAGTAATGGCAAATGTTGTAACGAGTGTGCATGAGTCCTCTAGTTCCTTCTTGTATTAATGAGATAAACCTTTCTTGTGGTATACTGTCACTACATATTCTTATTAAGACAGAACAACAAAGACAGACAGCAAGGTTTACCCCTGCCCTCCATCAGCTGTGGATCAACTCCATTATTCCCGTGGTAGGAGCCACCAATACTTTGATTTTTCTCCCCTGACGCTAAGACTCAAGTTTGCTACTTAAAGCAGCAGCACAGCACCAGGTGTAAAGACAGTAGTGCACACAGCTTGAGCTAATTATTATATAAGGAAGTATTAAAATTTCAGGGTTATGTTAGGTAATGACTAAAAACGTGCTTACATTCTGGCTTGTTATACAGATCATAAAAAAATGCATCCAATTAACAAAGTTTGTCACTGTCAGCATACTAATCTTTATGGGAAAGTTACTCAACTTACAGAGAGTAAGTGAAAGCCTTGCAGGGCTCAATTTCACATACCGTTGCCTTGGTATTCAATATTTGAAAGGGAATGGAAATACTACCAGTGCTGATGGGGAAGTGAGCACCCACTTTTATTTCAGTAATGGGCCCAGTGCTCCCAGCTGGTGAGTGCTGTCAGCTCCCAATGAAGGCACCGAGAATGCTGCTCATCTAATAGGATTAAAATTCTGTGTCATCAGTTGTTCAAAATATTTTTAGATGCAGCAAGTTCAATAAGGCCAAGCTTTATTGTCATTGGAAAGACTAGTGTGTTGGGAGACTTACACTTACGCATCCTGATGTGAGAATTTCAGGAAATGGTCCATGGAAAATTGTCAGCATAAATTGGCTCATTTAGAACAATGCACCCCAAAGTATACACAAGGTCAAAAAACCTCATGATAAAACCATCTAGCAGTGTGATGAAAATCTGCTTCTGGCTCTTGTTGATAACAGTCCTTCTTGGTTTGGTGAGCTACTTTTTGACCAGCAAAATCATCCTGTTTGGTTTTGGTATGTAAAGTCACTAGGCAGGAGCAAAAAATCCTTGGCCTCAAGGAGCCAGGGAATCTCATTGATGTTTACAGGTATTTGAAGGGAGGGTGTAAAGAAGACAGAGCCAGGCTCTCTTCACCGGTACCTCGTGACAGGACACGAGGCAATGGGCACAAACTGGAGCACAAAAGGTTTTTCCTGAACATAAGGAAATGCTTTTTACTGAGGGCGTGACTGAGTGCTGGCACAGGTTGTCCAGAGAGGTTGTGGAGTCTCTGTCCTTGGAGATACTCGAAAGCATTCTGGACGTGGTCCTGGGCAACTGGCCGTAGGTGGCCCTGCTTGGGGGGCAGGGTGGTTGTGGGACCAGATGAATGACCTCCAGAGGTCCCTTCCAACCTCAAGCATCCTATGATTCTGCGATACCGTCTGCTTTTAGCAGAGCAAAAGCCTTGCTTTTTCAGCCTCATCTCCACTTTCTAAGCTCTGGGGGTTAATATCTAGCTCCTTAACTATTTCTGTTGCGTTACCTTTTTCATTTCGGTAACACGTTTCTCTGTACGGTTGATGCCTTGGACTGAAATTATTTCTTTCTCTTGCTCACCCTAGAGGGAGCTCTGGCGGTCTTTCAGTTTACTCCTACAGCTCTACTTCGTTTGTAATTCTGAGTGTTTCTGCTGAGAATCCGTTCTGAAAGTATACAAGACAAAGCTGTATAAAATGTGTCTTGAAAATGTTTCATTTTCGAACAAAATTGTGCTTTTGAGTTACTTGTAGGTAGAGGTAATGTAACACCGGATTGATGGCTTTGGCTGTGTGTTAATTTTGCTCAGCTGCACCAGCAATGCAGGCTTCTGACGTGCATAAATGCAAGAGATATTGATATTTCTGTTATGCTTGGCATTTATTTTGGTAGCTGTGGAGATATATTTGTAAACTTTGTATTTGTTGCTGTGATACAGTCAGTTTCTGTTTGGTAGGTATTTGGCTGATCCACAAGGAACATGTTTGTGATTGTGGGATTGTTGCTTGAAGACTTAAGGTGAGAAAGGGATTTTTAGGTTTTCTTTAGATGTATAATCTTAAAAATTAAACTTATTTCCACTGGTGATTAGAAGCCAGCTTTAACTGAGTGAGGTGCTTATTTTAGGTGCTTTTATCGAAGCAGATGTAATGTCTGTTAGGGTTGATAATAGATCAAATTTTTGCTGTTTTTCATGATTATCTATTTTTATGGACAGTGGTGTTAACTTGTATTTTTTCCCCTGCATATTGTCATTTGCCATTAATTATGTTGATTACAGTTTCTATAAAATGGTCTAGCACATTACAGCCAGATAAAGAGTAACATGAATTTTATTACATTTGAGGAAGTAATCAGTGAGAGTTTTCAGGTTTTTAGTCCAACTCAGAGAATGCCATGTGTGTGGTAAAGCCAACACATGCCTGTTGAGGATGCAGTTATTCTTTGCTATGATCTAAAAGCTGATTCTAAAAATATTTGTAGACTAGACAGAAGCAAAGATTTTTCTGAGAAAGGTATTAAGATCAGTGATGACAAACTGCCTAAATAGTCTCTCTGCCTAAGAAAGTACGCAGAAAATTGAGGTAAGCAGTCTCTACAGAGAGAGGTCTGGTGAGAGTATTGGTACAAACTATTTTGGCTTTTTTCCTTTTTGGACCCCAAAACACCACTTTGTTTCCAATAGAATAGTTTTAGTGACTGCATCTCAGGTGTATATACAATTCTTGGCATTTACAACAAAGGCAAAATATTTCACAATGGATGCCAAACTCTCTAATGCTTGGTGAGAGTTCCTTCTCAGGGACATAATCTATATTATTCTTATCAGGTAAGCAAGCAATTACTTGTCTTCTGCTTTAGCTCAGTAAAGAACATGCATGAACAATTTAGCTGTGGAAAAACTGTTGGATAAATGATATCATAGATCCCTTTTGAATCATTGGAGTGGCTCACGAAAACCAGGTGATGTACTGCATGGCTGTTGCGGCACCTGTGGCTGTGCTGCCATTACTGAAGAGGAAGTTCATGTGGGTAGGAAGAAAACAGATGAGTTTGGATCAGAAGTCTGAGCACTGGTCTTGTATTCTCAATATTCACAGTATTCTTACCATGCCATTCTCACCTGATGGATGGGTATGCAGGCTAACAAGGTGTACAGTGGTAAGGGTGATAAACATAGTCTTATGTTGGCCCATTCATGCACAGCTTTTGTTGTATTGGAAAAAAGTTACCAAGTCTTGGCTCAAGATGGTTTGAGGATGCTTGCTATGAATTTAAAATTTAATCTTTTTTTTTTCTTCTTTTCTTATCTGGAGATTGTATAGTTTGGGCATGAAAAGTCTTTTTGCTTCTTTCCTTGCTTCTTGATCTGGGGGAGTATTTTTTTAATAATAAGGGGGGGGGGGGGAAGACCTGGGAGAGGGGAATAATGTGGTGTTTTTATTGGAGCTCTGACAGAAGGAGTTCGTGTGACATGAAAGATTGCAGGGCCCTCAAAAGCTTCCTCCATAAATGCATGAGGCAATTAAAACAGCAATATTGGTAAAAGCCGATCAGACTTTTTGATAAATGTTACACCACTGGAAGGGGCTCTACTCTGTGCCATTTTAATTATTGGGTAGATCATCGATTGTCTTCTATAAGGAGGAGGATTTTTGGTGATGGTTTCTTTGATTATTTCACCATTGACTTGTTTCCTCAGGCTCAGGTAGTTGAGATCTGGCCTGCTACTTAATTTTTATCCAGGCTTCCTTTTGTTCTGCTTCTTCAAGTTCCCCTAATAGTGGGAGATAGAGTTGGAAGTTTTATTTTTCTTCTTTATGCATTAATGTTAAAGCGTTTCTCTGGGGGAAAAAAAGCATCTTATTTTGTCTTTGCAAATTATGGTTAACATATTAACAAAGATGCTATGTGTACTCAGACTTTTTTTAACAAGCTACCAATCAAGCAATAAATTATCTAAACAAGCGAAGAACTTGTTCTGCTTCTTCCTCTTGGTTGCATTTTGCAACTGTATTGTTGGCAATTTTGAAAGAGGAGAACTATTGCAGTGGAATGGATTAAACAAGTAATTTGAATCATGATGTGTGAATGCTTTTGAGACAGTTTTGCTTTTGTTCAATATAAACTTTGCATATTTAATTCCTATACTCTGTCTATAAGATGTTGTTTGACCAAACAAACAGGAAGTTCCTGTTAAATTCCTAGTAAGGAGATCAGCTGTGATTTCCTGCCGTTGTGTAATTATTTACTTGTATTCCACTTTTTATTCTTCTCTTACAATGAGAATAATGTCATTATAAGAATTCACCAGAAATCTATTAACATAAATCGAGATTGAGCCTATAAATAAAGAGGTGACTTGAGGAACTTTTGCAAAAATGAATTACTATTGACCTTGTAGGGCTTTTTCTATATTTGGTGTGTAAACCGAGGAATAATTTTGCATTTGGATTTTTTGAACTTAGGAAATGAATGCAAAAAATTACAAGCTTTTAAATAAATAATAGTTTCAGGGTGAAAATAATTTCTAAGTTCTAAGCGATTATCTAGGACAATTCCCTTAAGATCATTGTTTTCCAAGGATTACAAAGGTAGTTTGGCCCTCTACGTTCATGGATTTTAATGATACATTTTTAAAATTTTATACAACAAGGCATTTTTTTGGTAATCCAGACTGTCAGACAGTTACAGATCTTACTAAACAGAGAAATTGGTGGCTTTCACTTGGGAATTAGTGGTACAGGTTAGATTTTGGATTTGGGTATATTGTAACTGCAGTGCAATTTAAAAAATAATTGTCTTCTGATTTATTTCTTGGATTTTTCTTTAAGAAAAGAACAATACAGTAACTCATATGAAAGATGGCAGAAGTTGCAAAGTTGGCCATTTCAGTTCAAAAACTAAGAAAGATGAAATTAAAATAACCTGTGTCTATACTGATACAGTTTGGGGCATGATTACTTTTTTGTGCAGAGAGACAGAGGCCCTATAAAATAGCATGGGCTTTTAATTGTCATTGAACAAGGGATGAGAAATTATATTCTCTGTTTAATGCATTTGAGGTGTATGAGGAAAATTAAGTTGTAGGAGGCTCTGTTAGGAATTCTCTTATTCTTCTGAGCCTCTAGGCGAAAAGTGCTTGAAGGTCTTGATGGTTCTAAAGGAATGACAAATCTAACTTCCCTTATGTTATAAGCTCTTGGATTCCACTGTAGTATTCTTGTATTCAGTGCAGAGCTTGTGTTTGGCCAAAGCATGCTGTTTGCGAAAGCATCTAGTCTTCATCTAAAGATATCAGGAGACAGAAAAGTCACTATTGCCATTGGTAGGTTTTTTTACAATGCTTAAATGACCAAGTTCTCCAGAAAAATGCTTATGACATTTCTTTGAGTCAGAAAGATGTTAGATAAAATGATTATACTACTTTATGCAATAGAAGCCTAAATAAAAATAGTGTTGGAATAGGCTCACTTTGAGGTTGTTGACTTTGCATGAAAAAGTACTAAAGAATGTAAATAAAAGAATATAATGATGTAATGGTGCAAGGACACCATGTGAAATACATGTACAATACAACGATAAAAACACTGAATGCATAGGAAAGTTAAGTGAGTAACTCTGTAAATTCCCCCAAGTACTAACGCACACATGAAGATACCTAGACACCTCAAGGTACTTTGCTTCATTCTGCACAGTAAGTGGATGATGCTTTTAAAAACCATTTTCTTGTTAGAGCAATCAAAAAATGTTTTCTTGATATGTGTATGAAAGTATAGACACTTAGGTACACGTTACATGCTGCAAGAACATAGGAGAAAAATAATACAGTCAAGGCAGGAAGAAATGAACACTAAACAATAGGCTATTTAATACTGCAAAAATTACTCTAGAAAAACTGTTTTCAGATACGTTTTTTCTATAGACAGCTTTATTACATTTGGTTTATATAATCCATTTTGTCAATATTTTTATAACATCAGAAAATGAAACAAACAAAAAAAAAATCCCACACCATATACTACCAAACTGCTTTTAAAATGTCTGTTTAGGATTAATTTAGAGAATTCTTTCAACCAAAAAGTATGTGTATATATTTGTCACTTTAATAAAGATATATTCAATTAATTTTGAAAACCAGAGTAGAAAATTAATTTCCCTCCCACAGTCTTAATGAAGAAGTAAAGAAACTAATTTCCCATTGCTGTTAGAGGGGTAATCCACTCCTTCACATATTAAGAAATTAATGTAACACATCCAGTCAGCCAAAGTGTCTCTGATTCTTCCCCTCCCCCCAATCTCTTACACCAGCTTATTTTGTATAATACAATTATATAAAAAAATTGAAAGAGACTTGTCTTATGTCTTTCAGATGTCAATATGTGCTAATTGTAGGTCTGATGCTATGCCAAAGAAAATCACCCACTGAATTTGATAGTACTTGCTAGTTTTGGGGTTTTTTTAACAACAACAAAAAAATAATTGCATGTTTAAGAAAAAAAAATGTCTGAAAACCCCACACCTGCCAGAAAAATGTTATGGAAGAATTGTGACTGACTTTATTTATCTCTGTTGTGCTTCTGGGTTTTATGTAGTCAAAAAATCATCCTTTTTATTTGAGCTAAATACAGAATAAAGATGTTTTCTTACTTATATTTAGAAATTGTTTTGAATCTGATAGCATTTTGTTATGCTAGGAGTATATTTGAGCAGTGTTTTATAATCAAAAAAACTCAGGTCAACAAGTTATTTTAAGGTATTATAAATGGGTATTTGAGAGATGCTCAGAATAACAGTAGTAGAAATTATTTTATTGTCTTAAAACTGACTTTATTTTACATTCATAAGCAGCTTGAATTTACTTTTTTTAAAAAAAAAAAATCACTTCCCTGCACAAGTGAGGCACAAGCTGACAGTATAATCAATATAAGTGCAGTTTATGTCTTTGATGTAAGGAAGAAAACTGTGAGATTGTATTAATGTTCCTTTAAGGAGGCAGTTCAGATTAAAAAAAAAAGGGGGGGGTTGGGGGACAGAAATCTCAGATTAAGGTTTTGAAATTTGTAGTAGACATTTTGGGGATTTAATCTTTTTTTGATGGTGAGTGTTCAGTGAAGCAGGTGATTGTATTTGTAACTTGTGAATAGCGTTATTGATAGCAAAAAGCTGAAGTGTAAGTATATATTTAATTGATTTCTTGATCAGGACTGCTTCTGCAACAGGCAGAACAACTGATCTTTATTAGGTATCAGTGGTTGCTTGGTTTGTGTGAATGTGGCATAATTCAGAAAAACGGGGAGATATCCAGAGCAAGAAACAATGAAAATACAGCCGCTCTAAGGACAAAGGAGATCTAACAAGAAAGCTTTTTGGAAAGACTTGAGACCATAGAATCTGAAAGGATTTAAAAATCAAAGAGGATGTCAAAAACTTTTTTGGTGTGTTTTTTTTTGGGGGGTTGGTTGTTGGGGGTTTTTTTTGGTATGCAAGTATGATGGAAAGAAAGGAATTTCCCTCCTTCATATCCCTCTTCCCACACCCTGGTTTAAGCAAAAGTAACAGAAATAAGGTAGGAAGACCTACAAAGCCATTTAATGTGGAAGAGAAGTGGGACTCTGGTGCTGAGCTTGGCAGAAGGCAGGAGTCCCAAATTCCTGCGAGGCAGGAGCCCCAGCCCCATGCAGAGGTCTGGCTTGGAGCAAGTGGGGCTGCTCCCTTGCCCAGGGCAAGGTGCTCCTTCCTGAGGGGCAGCATCTCTGCACTCCCCCCAGGCAGTGCCCAGACTCTACCCGCCGGCCAATGTCCAGCAGCCCCTGCCAGCCCCAGGACAAGATCTTGTGCAGCAGCTTGCAGCTGTGAGAGGTGGCAGTTTCTGAGGAAACACCTTGATTTGGGGTGCCTGGCCACAGGTGCCACTGAACTCCTTCAGGGATCCCAAACAGTTTTCCCATCCTGGTGGTGTGCCATGCCAATGGGAGTCAATCTGGCTGCAGAAATTAATTTGCCACAGTGAAAGAGTTAGAGAGGGACAACAGCTACATGAAGGTGTGCCTAAGCTATAATATGTTAATTTATTCATCTGGGCTGTCTTGAATATGAGTGGGTACTGCAGCCAGAGTAACTGGTACCTGCAGACACGGTCTCAGTTTTGCAGAGGTAAAATGAGAACAGAGGCTGAATTCAATTCTCTTCAGTAAATTCTGAACAAATAGTTCCTTCCCCGTGTGCCAAACCAAAGGCAGACATGACTTTTCGACTCTTACTTTCTTCTTCAAAGCTAAGTGCTTCTGCTCTCCATTAAGTGAGTATTTTCTTTTATTTTTGCTTCCATACCATGTGCAACATAATGTCTCAGAAGTTAACATTCTGTCATCTGTAAGAACGATTGTTTCCAACAGCAGTGTTCTATTAGAGCAGTCTGTCTTTCAGGACTCTATTCCTAGTTGTTCACTGTTATTGTTTTGATATTTGTATGCGGCTGTATTATTTTCAAAAATGATTCCCAGTGGTTAGTTCTTTGAATGTCTCTAGTAGATCTTGTTTACAGTAGTCTTTTCAGTGTTTCAATTTTTTCTTCTATAGACAGATTTCTTGTAAATTCATCTTACTTAGCTGAAAACCATCACAAAAAGACTGATGCTGAATTAAAAAGTAGCAGTCTAACTGCAATAATTAATAACTTGGAAGAACATACCAAAAAGGTTTGGGGACAGATGATCTGTTGTGGTTCTGAGAGCTTGACACAGAAAAATGTGAAAGGCTGAAGAAAAGTCCACTTGCTGCAGTCCATCTGGAGCAGAATATTCCTTCCAGATGCATTGGTCTGATCATAATAAAGATTTATACAAAATTATTATGAATGGAACCATCAAACAAAGTTCTGTGAACACAAGTCAAATACAAGGACTGTTCCCACTTTCAGTCTTGGACATCTTCACTATATCTGAATTTCTTGTAGAACACATTACACTCCAGATTATTTCATGCTTTTCCACACTGGGAATACAAATCTTCAGTTTTAGCATTATATACAATCTCAGTACATTTCTTAATTATATGGGAAACTCCTATCAGAGCATAACTTAAAGAATGTGGAATTATTATTTAATATATATAGTTTGGAAGCTTACCTAGTTGTCACCCATTTTTAATCTTATAAATTATTGACATTTTCCTTTCGGATTGAATTTGTCAGATTAGCAAGGACATCATTTTATTAGAACAACAGTTGAGACTGTGAGTTCAATATAATCCCTGAATCATCATAGCCATCTAACTAAATTGATAATAGACCAACCACCTTCTGTGTAGCATTGGTGTTCAGACAGAAGTTTCCTCTTTAAAGTGTTGTTAGTCCCAATATGCCTGGTCATTTCAAAATACACAGATTATGTACAATATGTTCTTTTGACACAAAGCACAGATACCCAAATTATTTCATATTGTTTTACTATTTACTTGTTCGGTCTTTGTGCAAATACTCTTGGATAGTAGTCTCAGAAATGACATAATAGAAATAAAAAATACCAGTTGTATTTTCTGTAAGAATCTGTGGTTCCGTGCTCTGCTTTTAAAATAGTTTAAAGTGAAGACACAAAGCTAATGTTTTCACTTCAGTGTACTGTATTCAAATTACCTCAGAGGTATAGGGTTCCTTTGTACAGAAGGAACGAACAAAGCAAAAGAATCCCATGCAACACAAACCGATGTAACTGCAAATATTTTCTAGAAATATGATTTAATGGATTCCGAAACTGCTAAATAAATGTCGCATTACTATTCTATGAAATATCTCAAGTTAACAGTAATATTGTCAGTTCTGAGTATAAATTAACTGAATTTGGGTTAAGTCCAGCAATAGCATCTGCTGAGAAAGAAAAGGCATTTATTGAAACGTAGCATTTGATTGGCATGTTTCATTATCAAGTACGCATTGTATTTCAAAAATGTGCACATGATCTAAAGCAGGTATTTACAATAAAGACGAAAGCAGATTTAAGATGACATCTGAAGACATTAGTTATATAGAGGCTTCATTATAATTATTTTAAAAATAATTTTACTACAAAAAGGAATTTTTAAAGTATAAATTTATGATGAACACTATCAGAATTCCTAGTAACAACCATCAGAGCAATGAGAAAGGTTTGCTTGGTATGTTAATCTGCTTGGACTACCAAATGTATTTCAGAGATGGGAGTGCTGTGCTGAATCAAAAACATCATGATATCCAACAGCTGCCATAGTCAATATATGCTAATCTGCGTGTTCGTTTGTAGCACTGTCTATAAACTTCAGTATGAAGGTCAGCCCTCCACTCTATTCATTTTTTAGCTTTCAACTGTGGCCTTGACAGGAAATCTCATGTTACTGTTGGCAGTCCAAATTATGTCCCTGTCTAGTAGATCTAGATTACATATTTCAAAACTTCTGCAAAAGAATGCTCTCTGAATTGTACTTTGGAAAATATTACATTTCCAGGTATCATTGTTTCAAATAAATATTTTAGGTTTAGCCAAGTAAATCATACGATTTGGGGGGGTGGGGGGTGCAACTCATTCCACAGTGACTATGTTATCTTTCCATAAAATGTGATTTATGTGTGACATTAAATATACATAACTATTTGCTATGAACTTTACTGAAAAACACTTACCCTATACAATTTATTGAAATGATTGTTTCATGGAAGTTCACGCTGTTATGGAAGACAGTAATCCAGGTGAAATGTGAACAATCTTGAGTCAAAAACAATGATTTTTTTTTGTACATTTATATTTGAAACTTAGCATAGAGAAGAGAATAAATGAAAAGGGTTCCTACATTATCTTCAAATCTGTGGTTTGTTTTCTTTTAAAATAGGACATATATTTCTGCAAGTCACTTAAATCATTCTATTCCCCTTCTTCAGGAAATTAAATAGTTACTGGAAACCTATTCATATCTCATGTTCATTATTCTATTTCTTTCTGCCTCTTTCAAGTTTGATCAAGCAAAAGTGATGGACATAGCCAGTTACTGGATGACTTCAGCTTGCATTACGTCACTTGATAAATAAGTTCATGCATACCTTTTCATTATAGTGCTCATTTTCACTTGATAGTCCTATTCTGCTTTGGCTGAGTTGTGTGACTTTGTGACCCCTTTCTTCCTCTTATATCTAGGTCTTCTTCCATGCAGCAGTTAAGCATTGATTCATTAGTGATATAAAGATAATTATAAAAACAAATCTTAAGTTTTGTAGAGGACTACTTAGTAGGTAAAGTCATAAACTGACACTATGGTTCATTATTGCATAATGCTACTTAAGTAATGAATAGCACACAATTTTGAAGCTATTCCTAATGAAACTTTAAAATTGCCAGGATTTTTTTATATAGTGCCATTATAAAAAAATTGCCGGATATAGTATTTTCAGTTTTAATTCTCTTACCATTTTCTATGAAAATGGCAAAGCAGAGTTGGACAAACCATTTTGTAATATCTGATCTTTAAATAATCCAATTGTGTTTATCATGCTATGCTTGTGTTACCTGGCTCTTTTTATCTTGTAGTCAGTGGGAGCAAGAGCAGGACTGAGTTCTAAATACCTAAGACTTTGCAGTTGAAGGTTGAACTAAGTATTTGTATTAATAAAAGGTCAGTTTCATCAAAAAGAGAAAAGTAGCTGGCAGATCTTCCTGTACAGGTAATATATTCCAGTTGTATATTTCCACTAGCCATCCAGTGAATGCATTGTCAACAAACCTACTGCTCAGCCGCTCTGCTATCTGAAGCCTTGCATGCGTTAGCTGAGGATTTTTTGTTGTAATACATATGTAAAGAACTATTTGTAATACCTAGAAACCCCAGCACTCTGACTTATGAGCATGACCACGGTGGTGCTTGATTAATGGCAGGTTAACAAGGACTAACTCGATGGTGCATTAGAAAGGAGATTCACTGTTATATAGGCATAGGAAGCATTCTGGATGGTTGGTGGCACCGCAGGTTTGGAATCTGCTTTCCTGAGAATATTCCTTTGGGATCCTGTGCTGATGAAGCCACCTAGCCAACAAAACAAAGGTTCTGATGATAAATTATTTGGACTGAGTAAGATTATACTTCTGAGCATCATCATTATAATACCAAGCACATTTTATTTCAGGTATCACATTTAAAAAACTAAACAAACAAACCCCAAAAGTATCCTTCTTAACTTGAGTGGTTTGGAAATGTTGATTTTGATATAAAACATTTTCTTTTTCGTGTGTGTTCCAACAAAGCTGAGCTGTATGCCTCCCAAACGTCAGATCACCTTCTCCTTAGCGTTGTGTGCACTGCAACTAGTCATTAAATCAAATAACGTTGTGGTTTAAACCAAATCAAATAGAGGAACCTGTTGTGCCAAAAAAACTCTGGGGGAAAGTGGTACAAACTTGCAGAGATACTCATCCACCTCAGAGCTACGCAGTGGGGTGTATGAGGTGAGGGGAGAAAGGACCAGATACGCCTTTGACAAATTACCTCCTGGGTATCGTTGGTGTTAAAAATGAGTTTACGCGTTGTGTCACTAGAGGGCAGAGTAAAAGATTTGGGGGCGTATTAACCGCGTTCCCGTACTTTGATAGGAGCGTGCTAAGCGTAGAGCTTTTCTGCCTCAAAGGTGTTTTTTCCAGCTGGGTGTGAGGGCGGCAGCGTTCGGGGCTCGGGGGGGTACGAGGCCTTGAGGGTACAGCTTGCTGCCGGGGAGGTTTCCGTTTCAGACTGGAAAAAGTTAAACGTTCCGCCCATATGTATCGCTAACAAAGTAAAATTAACTGCGTTAGCGATGTGGCGGCCCTCCCCGCGCCCCGCCCGGCACGCCGGTGGCTGAGGCCGCCCTGAGGAGAGCGGCCCGGCGGCGCGAGGGCGGCCGTTGGCAGTGGCGGGAAGGCGGGGGCGGGCTCGGCGCCCTGCAGCCCCGCGGGGGCCGCTGCCCGGGGAGAGGGTGAGGCGGGGCTGGGGCTGCCCGCGGGCTGGCGGCTCCTGCAGGAGTGACCTGCCTCTGCCCCGAGAGAACTGAGGGAAAACAAGGTGTGGTTTGGTGGGTTTTGTCGTTTGGTTTTGGTGGGGTTTTTTGTTTGTTTGTTTGTTTGTTTAAGAGTAGTTTTCCAGCTAGGCCGGGGAGGCTGCAGCGCTGTTAATTATCTTGGGCCTGTCCTGGACAGAGCAGTCTCTTTCCTCTTGTTTATTATGTAGGGCTTAGTCTCTTGCTTTTCGTATGGATTTGTTTATGTAATGCCCCATCCAAAGTCTGGAAGTACTTACTTGAACTTCTAGCCAGGCTGCTTGCCTCTCAGCATAAGAACAGTTCCACTGTGCTGCAGGTCTGCGAGGAAAATACTTTAGTACCTGGTGCCTCTGTTCTGTTAGTGCCACCTTTTCCAAGCCTGTTCCGAATCCAAATGAACAAAAAGTACAGGAAGAGTTTCTCCTCCTCCTGTGTGCCCCTCCTTGCACTTGCACATGTACCCTCACTGAGTTTATTGGATGTTTGTTGTATTGCTTGTAGGTCTGACTTCCAGCGTGTTTCAGATAACTACAGAGAAGCCTTCCTGATCTGAAACTCTGCTGTCTTGTCTGGTTTAGCTTCCTCTGACACCCCAGTGCCAGCTGCATGTCACTATAGCTATGGTGATCATTTTTTAGCTGAGAAAATAACTAAACATGTAGCCAACAGCAGAGTGCTTTGAGTCACAAGTTTTATCCTCTATAGGAAAGTTTAAATCTTGCCATTCCCTTAGGAGTTTGAACAAATATGTAAACCATCCGTATCTGCTGAGTATTTCTAGTAAGATCTCAGTCACATCTCGTGTTCATGGTAAAGGCTAACATGAAAAAAGCTCTAAATACAGCCTTCAGTATATTTATGTGTCATCTTAAAAGCATTGCTCTTTTGATTTCTCAGGCCTTTTTTTTTTCTTCTTCTTCTTATGCTTTCAAGTTTTTAACACTATGCTGTGTAACTCTGGTCTTCTAATCCATCTTTTACGGAAACATCACGCGTTCTGTCTTCTGTCCTGCAAAAATCCTGTACCTGTTGGTTGTGTATTAGACTGGGTACCCAAAG
The DNA here is from genome assembly GCF_963210335.1 of Falco punctatus. Taxonomy (NCBI): domain Eukaryota; kingdom Metazoa; phylum Chordata; class Aves; order Falconiformes; family Falconidae; genus Falco; species Falco punctatus. The sequence continues at coordinate 26,264,416 of NC_137590.1, read as the reverse complement.
AGGGGGAAGAACATCTGCCTTGTTTCCACAGTCTCCACCGTTCTGGAGTTTTAGGGATGCTGTGGCATGGGGAGGAGACATAAAACTGGGTGACCTGGTCCAAGGCTGCTCCTTGACTTCTGCCGTTCCCGGCCTCCTGTGGGAGCTGTTCCAAACCTGGTGCTGCAGAGACGTCTTTGCACTAACCTGTAGCAGGATGCACGTATATAGGATTAGGAAATTGTTCTAATGATGAGACAGGATTTTTTTTCACTGATATCAACATTATCTATGATGCTCAGGCAGAAAAGAAACTATTTTCTTATCATGTTACACCCCATTGAGACAACAATTTCTTTTCTATTGGAGATTTACTATAGGGATCACAGAATATTTAATAGTAATGTTCATGTGAATTGCATTGAGGAATGGTTTGTAGAGGAAAAAGTAGTACTTTTTGTCAGACACATTTAAAAGAAGAGAGAAGAAAAAACCAAAAAAACTGAAACCAACCCGGCCTTCAGGCAAATCAGTTCTTTCTGAATATAAAACAGATATTTCCAAAGTGTTGGAAAGGAGTTAAATATCAGTAGTGCCCGGATCTGCTGACACAGGAGATTGTGTTTTCTCCTCCTGCTGCCATGTCCCTAATCTTTTGGATTAGATTTAGTCAAGAGAGACATTTATTCCCCTTAATGAGACTGTCATGTAAGAAGCACTCCACAGCTCAGCTTGGTTCTGAATGATGTCTCCATAGCAGATAGCCTTCTTTAATTGATAAAACTAAGTTCCACAGGTCTTTAGGTTTCTCACATATGGGTATGGTTTTCTTCAACACGCTCCTCAGTGTAAACCTGTTTAATGTTAATACTATACGATTTTGGACTCATTCCTTACTTGATGGTACTGGTTCTAATTATTTCCTGGTTTTATATTTGGTATCGTTATTTCACAACTGTAGCTACAAACAAGTAGGAGCTACCACGCCGGAACGCTGCCTGCATACATCCGCTCTTTTTGCAGCCAGTGACAAGTTGCAAATGAGTACTGAAAACTGCAGCTGTTGCTTGCTTCGTGCCGTTGGAGTGCTTCTTCTGGACGAGGAAGTTAGTTGGAGCTTTCATGGCTTCTGATACCTCAGTCCTTGCACAAACATGGTTTTTGAGGGAATTTTTTGTAATTCCACGGCTGGAGCTGTAGCTGCGGCGCATGGAGTGCCAGGACAGGGTAGTTGACGCGGGTGGCCGCTAGGTGGCAGTATGGGGTTTAAAACGGCGGGAGACTGCTCTTCCATCCGCGGGCAGACCTGCGATTCCTGTGCCTGCAACGTCTGAGTAAACCTGCCTTCTGCTAATCCCTTGAACAGTTACTGTCACTATACCGATAGTTAAAAGGATGCTGAGTAAGTCCTGACAAATATTAGGGTTGGGAGGATAGGGAGAAGGAGAATTTAGTCCCATATACAAACATGTTGTAAGCAGATACACATTTTTGCAGTCCTAATTAGAGTGCAACTGTCTTACATTTTCCTCTTAATTTGAGCTGAAATGAGTTAAGATTTTTTTTTCCTGCTAATTTCATTTCTTTGGTTGTGGTTGAAAAAAAAGATCTTCTGTTATTATCTGTGGCCTTGCCGTAGTATTGTCCTATAAAAGACAGTTACGATATACTACATAATTATTTTATATTACAGAAGGTAAGGAGCCTGAAAATGTACTTCTGTGTCTGTTAGACCTACTAGCCAACTTATAAGAAATGAAAATTTTAAAGCACCTGTTTTTGGAAAATGTCTGGGCTGGCTAGTTTGTGAGACATCGTATATTTTCATCAAAGGAATTCAAATTACTGAAGGGAACCTCTTGCAATGGGGTGAAAAATGCAGGTCCCAAGCAATGTATACTTGGACAAGCAGTTCAAAGTCTTAAATTTCATCCAGAGTTCCACAAGTAGCTAGTAAAAACTTTGGAGTAACTGACAAAACATGCTTAAAAACTTCACTCTTCAAGTTACATTTACTATAGCTCTGTATTTGATAGGAGTGATCTTTACTGGATTTTGACCTAAAAAGCTGAATTGGAGCACTGTGATAATTGCTTGAAACATCCAAATCAAATATTGCAGATTGAATAAGAAAGATTCTTAGAGAGACTTTCCCACATGCTTTCTGGGTCATCAGTTTGGTCTTCTCAGGAATGTGTTGTTCAGCTTTCCTTCGTTATTTTTTTGTTGTTGTCATATGGTGAATATACATACAGCATGCTTAGCCATTATATTTAGATAGGTTTGAAACACAGGTAAAGATGTTAACCATATCACCATATTTTATAATAATTCACTTATCTGTACTGCCTAACAGAGCTTCCTTAACATGTTGAAACTGAGTTGGAAATACAGAGGGGGAAAAACCCAAACAAAAACTTCTGGGTAAACAAGAAAAACAGAACAACCAACCCAGACCCATTGTTTCTTGACCAAGAAAACCTGTGAATTCTAACAGCTGAGTGTTCTTTGCCCGATAGTTTTTCCACAGTTTTGTTAAAACCCAAAACTTTGAAAAGAGATATATCACCAACCAGATTGTCTCAGCTTACTAGTACCTAATGATTGTTTTTTCTGCAAAGATTCTAAGGCATGTTTTTAAGGACAATTGTTGTGCTCTGTTATGGAGGTAATGTTGGTCACCATCTGACAGAGAACGTGATACTTTCCTGGGTTTTGACAAAAGCAACTTTAGAACAAACTTCCAGAATGAAAATCTTTACACTTATCTTGAATTTAAATAAACACCATTGAATTTAGGCCAGAAGCTTCTAATACCAGAGATCAGGACAACTTGATGTGACTAGGACTATTTTGTCTTTGGAAAATAAGAAATAATAGCAGGTTCCCAAATCTGTTCCTTAGATAAAATACACTGAATTGTGAGGTATCTACTAAAACTGTTAAGTCTTCAGCTGTTAGAGCAGCAAAGAACATCTTCTTTGCTTTCTTTAGTAACAGCCTTTATGCAATGTCTGTTTCAGAATTTCTGTCAGGAGCCCTCTAAACAATTCTGTCCTCTTTTGTTAAGGTAAACTAGTAAAAGTGTAACCTCTAACTTTAGGAAAGAGAATGAAAACGGGTGGATAGAGCTCCTTACTGTAGATATAGCGAAGTGTTATTAATCCATTGTTAAAGGGATGGAGCACGTTATCCAGAAAAAACTTGAAGAAGCAGTCTGGTTCCATCCATCTTCAAAGGTGTGTTGTCAAAACGTCAATTGCATGCTGATAGTAGTTTTGTACTTGTCTCTTACACTATAAAAAGCAACACACAATCTTAAATTAGTGCTCTGGGCTAGTTTAAAAATTCAGTAGTTTTAAGGTCAAGGAGAAGAAATACTGTTCATTTTCATTTGGTAGAAGAGAGTTATAACTGGATTTTTGTTCGTTGTTGATGAAATAGTGAGGTAGAAGGACCCTTTGCCTGACCTGGAGCAGCTGTTCTTACACTGAGTATGCTCACCAAAGTTATGTTTATGTAATGTGTGAATAAAAGAAGATTCCATGGCATTTTAATAATTTTATTTAGTCTTAAAATTAGTATAAAGACATTCTTTAAAATAAGTTCTTTGCATTGACAATATTGCCTGACTTACTGTAAAATTCCAATAAATCATACAAACTTCTGCATTCAGAAACCACAAGTCTGCCCCATCCCTCCCCTAAATGATTTTTTTATTTAAGATGATATGACTACAAAATTACAAATATTCAATTTTTATTGTCTTCTGGGTTTGAGCCTTTTTAAAGAGTCCAGGTCTTGATACTGTATTTTGAAGAAGAACATAATTCTTTGTAAATGAAAACCAATATACTGGTATATTAATCTTAGCTTTTAGAAACAAATTGTCTTATAAGGTTGGCAATATGCTTTTGAAAACTGAAAAGTTTGGGAGTTTTTGAAAATTGACTAACTTCTAAGGTTTTGGAAGACTCTGAAGGAAATACGATTTTTTATTTTTATTATTATTATAGGATGTTATAATGATTTTTTGGTCATCGTGATAATAGATGACAACAAGTAGATACAGTAATATTTATAACAAAACTGTAGAGGAGCACCTTTAAAATACAAGTTGCATGGTGGATTCTATTCTAGGGAGGGAATATTTTTGTTAAGCAGCATGCTGTTGTATACAGATATATAATTTCTGTAATTGCCTTCTTTCCCAGAACCTGCATTTTAGTGAAACATTTTGGTTATTTACTTTGGTTTTGTGTGTGTGTGAATGGAGCCGTTCTCAGCTGAAAAACAAAACAGTTCCCAAAAGACACAGAACCTAAAAGGAAATAAAACAGAGAATTAAACCAGCATGGTTCATTCAAGAGAGTGTGTTGTATCCTGTTATCTGCTGTGTGTCCCTCATTAAACCACTGTCAGCTCTCTGGAACCTGAAAGGAGCTCCTGGCATGGTGGTAACCTGCCAGTGTAGCTGCTTTTCCTAGAAGGATGGTATATATTCTTGTTGGAAGATGTGGGATGGAAGAGTTGTATTATAACCTTCTATTGAAAATGAAAAATAGCTTCGTTTTCTATAAATCTGTAAATTGAAAAATTAAGGCAAGATCAAACATAACCACATACAATACTTTTTCAGCCTGTAAAAGTTTCAAAACAAATAACCCCACCTACAGACAATCTGATTCTAAAATAGAAAAAAAAAGCACCAATTGTGATAGGGAGAGTGCTGTCTTCAAAGTTTTGTGGTTTTTTTTTAAACCAAAGTGAGCCCAAGAATTTTAAGATCCAGTAAAACAGGTTAAGCCACACAAAACTTTACATATGGATTCTTAACAGGTCAATGGTTCTTACATGATGTAGCTTATTCTAGATTTTTTGTCTGTTGTTGTCCCTACATAGGCAATGTACCAAGTTTTTTTATAGTCCAGATTTTATGGCACTGTGTGCCAGTAGGTTATCTTGTCATGGAGGTATCCCACATGGTTTATACAACCAAGGTGTGAGACAGACGTGATGGCTGGAATCTGGAAAATGATGAACGCCTACTTTTTTTTTTCCCCTAGTGCTTTCTGGTGAGCATTTCCTAGCATAATCATGGAGTCTGGGCTCTTATGCTCCTTTGGTACAGCTGACCACTTGTTTTCTAATTCCTAAATTTACATATAAATTATAACTTCATAAACTTATAATAGAATTTAAAGATTTATGTAATTTTCTTTTTTTTTTAAAGATAAGAATGGATGCAAGTCAAATCTGGTTTTAGTTCTCTCCAATAAAAGCAGATGTTTGAACAGTATCAAAAAGGAATTTCCTTGAAAAGTCAAAATGTGTACGTGAGACCTGGCTTGCTTTTTGTGAACCAGGCAGCGCCTCTAAATGTATTTTGGCCTTTAATGATCATAAAGGTAACCCTTATCCTGTATGGTGTGAGTATTTATTTATAATACTGGTAACATTTTCCATAAAATTGAGTCATACTATGCCATTTTTGCATGTAAACATTTTTTAAAAGAATTTTATTTAAAAGTGGACAGTATTCTGTATTCTTTAGTTTAACATGACAAAAATCTGGACCATACTTATTAAAACTATAATCTGACTTGATGGTCCCACAGCATCACTAACATCTTGAAAATATGGTAACTCAGCATATTCAGATTTAAATTCTAGCTTTTGACTAGACCTAACTGTATGTATGTGGATGAATTTATTTCAGTTGCATAAACTTTTGTACTGTTTTTCACAGTCTTAAAAATGTTTCTTACAACTAAAATGTCAGTTTTAGCGGGCTGCATCTGAAGCACAGGGGTATTAGAGTTGATTCTTAACTTGAGTAGCTGCGTCTGAAGGGGATAGCCATATTTTTATGGCCATCCATTTGATCAGAAGTTATTAGACTTAAGCAGGTAAAATTTCTTCGCTAATATTTTCATTCTTGTATTTTCACAAAGCACAGAATTTGATGCTTACACTTCAGTGTAACTTTTCTGGAGGTAGGATTTGTAAACACTTATCTTAAGGCAGATGTTTGGTCTGTTTCTTGTGTGTATGTAAGTACCTATAAACAAACAAATTAATTTCAATAATTATTTATCAAGGTTGATACATGCTTAAAAACTGATGCAGCCTATGTTGAAATGCCATAAATTACCCTGTTTCTAAAAAGTCACTCAAGGTGTTGCAAAAATATCTCTGAAGGGGGTTTTGTACAAAAAAATTATGGAATTCTGCATGCATGCAATACTGAAATGTGTTAAGTCAAATAGTAGGGGGAATATATTTCAAAATAGTTTTTCGAAGATATTGCTATCAGTTGCACTTCTGGGGTTTGAATGTTTTAGTTAATATCAAAACCTACAGTTGTTATTCTGGTAAAATGATAGTGTGAAATTGATGCTGTTATACTATAACAATAAGGACGTGACTCATGTATTTTATGTACACATGCATTCAACTGTAGTGACAAATGGCTTCATGCTGTGTGATTAAATGCATATTAGCATTTGCCCTAGGCATTTGATTATTACCATCTTTACTTCATTACATTACCACACTGTATGGCCATATAATTTATAAGATAATACAGACATCACTTTGTTGCTGATAGGAATTATTCTGTTTTATGGATGGTGTCCTTTAATTTTGCCTTTCATGGATTATAAAATTGGTTAATATCTGCTGAAGTGAATCACTGGAGAAGCAAATAAAGATGTTGGCCTCGGGTCACAGTGTCATTTGTGATACTGGCAAAATCTTACAGCCTCATTTATCCCTGTACATGATTGATAACACCATGGGTTAAATGGAGAAAGCTTTGCTTCCATTAAAGGATCATCATGAATGAAGACCTCCCACTTAAAAGTCAGGCATGATGAGAAGACAAGAGACTATCTACAGGTCAAATTAAATAACTTAAATAATTTAAGTGGAATGACAGTGTAATTTGTTCATTCTGTGTTATTACCCTGACCCCTATCAGGCTTATAGGCTAACTTACTTTCTAGTGTAGGGTATTTAAGATGTAATTTTTAATAAGTGCTTTTCAAAGATATAAAGCCCTTTATGGCACTTAAAATTGTGTTAAAATGGATTTTTTAATGTGCTTTTTAAAAAGTAATTTTTGTCCTTATTTTGTTAAACATAAAGCAAATAATAGAAAAGCAAATGTAGTAAAAGCTTAAAAATAGGAACTTCAATCATTTTTACTTTAACTTTCAGAATGTTATCTCATATATGCTCTAGATTATTATTATTATTTTAATTATGTTACTGGTGTACTGACATATAAGTTGTTAAAGTAAAAATGCATCTATTGGGGAATATCTTTGATTACACGAGACTTTTTTTTCCTTTGTCAAAGGACATTTATTAGTAATCATACATCTTTATGGTAGCTCTCGACAGTTGTATTAATGTGTGGTATTGAAAGTAGGCATTTTATAGTATGGTAGATATTTTAAAGTATTTTGTATATTTTTGTTTCTGGTCAAGCATAGTATAAAGTATTTGGCAGGTAACTAAGTTCTTTAATCTCTCTGTGGTGGATGAGACCACAGAGGTGCCTTGCACTCAACTTGGAGGAGGACGAGAGGGAGCATGTATAACATGCTGTACCTTGCAGTTTTCAACAGTAGGCTGTGAAGCATTTTGTTGCAGTCTTGGAAAAAGCAGTCTGAGTACAAATTGCCCATGAGAAAATAGTACTTTCACAATGAAGGGATGGGTGAAGACTCAATGAACTTCACTCAGAAAAACCTTTATCCTTACGTGAGTATTTTATATTGCATTAGGGAGGTGAAGTCTTGTTTGCCAAGTGCTCCTGCTGAGATCAGTGAGCTGAGAGAAAGCCCATGGATGCCTGAGGCCCGTTTTCTTCCAATCCTAAGAGTATAGTGTTGGTTTGAAAATATCACCCTGAGAAAATCATTCTCAGATTGCTTCTATGATGGGAGAGAAAATCACAAGCCCCACTGTGTATCGGTTAATACACATTCTTCTACTGGTTGACTTGAATAGAAATTATTTCATAACTGACATGCACTTCTTCAAGTGCACTTACTTTTGTAGGATGAATACCTGAGTTAGGCCATCTTTATCTGTGTCAACTTTTTCACAAGCACTCTTCTCCCATCCCCTGTCTGCCCCACCATTACCACAGACTATCAGGATTCTCCATTTGGTAACGGTGCTGTCTTGTAGAAAGAAATTCACCTCTGTAGAATCCCTCAACTCTGAACCTGTAATGTCAGCTCATAGCAATAGAATTAGTATGCATCATGTCTTAACATGATATTTGTAAAATCTTACCATTCACATCTAAATACAGCATGATTAAAAGTGAAATCAAATGGCTCTGAGCCTAATCTATTTGCATATTAGCAGTTTTATTAGTTTTGTAGCTATGATCATCTCCCAATACTTGATACCATACCAAAAGTTTTGTTTGTAGCAGTGCTTCATGAATTAGTGGTACAATATTTATTAGTAAGGAAACAATTTTGAAAACTTGGGTGAAAGAAACAAAAAAACCCCAACAAACCCAAATGTTTTAATGTGCTTTTGGGAGGGTCTGACTTCATCAATTCTAAATTCTTTGGCTAAACAAAAAGCAGTATTTTTTTTATCATAGTGATTTACTTTATTTAAAAAAAAGAAAGGCAAAAATAAAAATCAACCACCAAACCACAACAAACAACCTAGGACTAAACTGTGTCTAAAACGCATGCAGATTGGCTGCACAATGCCTGATTTGTGTTGGCACGTTGACACAACAGATTTGTTGCCTGAAGTGGTAACTGTTTGTACATGGTTCTTATTTGCAGTTTATTTGCTGCCTCTTCAGAAGTTCTTCAAACATACACATTTTGACACTGACAAAAGAACTTACATAAATATTTCATTTTGAACAGTTCAGTATGAGTCATGTGTTTTAAAATGGAAGACAAAAATGAACCTGATTTTTCTGTTTTTAGCAAAACCATTATTTTATTAACTTAAAATTAACTTTTGTGGTGGGGCAACTAAGCAGGGAATCAATCTGTTATCCATGACCAAGCAGCTTAAATTTGATCTATACTAGGGTTTTATTTAGACAACAGCAGAAAAAGTGGTGAGCCCTGATTTGTAGTTGTTATGGCCCCGTGATACAGACCAGGTCTCTGTTCTTCCTGCAGGAATTCCTTCCTAAGGGTTCTGTGGAAACAGCCAGATCAGTCATAGCTCCTGTGCTCTACCCCCCTACCTCTTTAATTCTTAGTCCAGCAACACACATGGGGTGTCTCTGGGAAGAGGTAGCATTATGTTTGCTAGTGGACTGGTGGAAATGCAGGCTCGAGTATTAAAAAAATATAATCTGGGAAGTACAGCTGAAACAGTTGTACATCTTTTTGTAAGTCAAATGCTAAGTGTTGTAGTTGTCTCTGATGACACTTACAAACATGCTTTGTCCCTACAGAGACACATGGGTCTTATGTTAGTGTAACTCCTTGCTTGACAACAGTTGATGTAGCTAGCTTGAAGTACAACATTTTGATACTTGATCTTGTGGGACGAGAACCAAAAAGTTTTCTTGTTAAAATTCAGAAGCAGAAACTGCAAATATTACCTTTGGTTCATAATATCAAGCCAATCTGAAGGTTTTCCTTAAAATTGAGCCCGTCTTGTGATTTTTGAAATCTTTAAGATAGGTAGTTACTTTTTCATGGCCTGATGTGTTAGTTGCAGTACCTTATGCCAGCACAGAGCAGTAGTTCTGAAAAAAAAACCCATACTACTTTGTTTCTCATGGTCCTTGCAGTCTTTGTTTAAAACTAAAACCAAACCAAAAATAAAGAGGAAAACCAAACTGATGTGGTGAAGTAATGATTCACTGTTTTCTTTTATGATATTGCATGCTAATTTAAAATGAAAATATTGTTAATTGCATAATGGCTGTAACTTTGCAAAAAGAATGTGCTTCTATATTTGCAAGCTTTGCAGTTTGAATATTCTCTTAAAGAAAAAATGGAGATGAAATACACATTTTTGTTTTGCAGAAACCATTTTGAAGAATGGATGAAGACGTTGAAACACAGGCACTTGACTCTACTCTTCAAAGTCCATCAGAAACATTACTTTCCATTAGACTGTTAGACTTTAAAACAAGTTTATTGGAGGCAATAGAAGAACTACGCATAAGAAGGGTAAATGTGTTTATATTGTTTTTTAGTGTTTCATTGTCTTAATTGCAATCATAGAAAATGCTGCATAAGTGTGGGTAAACTTCATGCTGTATTTTATACTAATTCAGCAACCAGGATTTTGTTTAAAAATACCATGGGTTTAAGCAGTATCTGTATTAAAAATTTCTTTGTAGACAGCACAAAGACAACAGGGCCGTATGGGAATGAATTTGGCTTTCCTGTAATAATGTACGAAGCTGCTACAGTTGATTGCTAGGCTATTGACAAAAATTATCTGCATTAAGTTTTTGTATTTATTTCATTGTAGTTCTTCTCTTTAAAAGCAGTCTTTGATATGAAAAGGAAAGAAGGAGAATCCAAGTCATTGCCAAGTCCCTAAGTCTGTCATTTCATAGACTGATTTACCATTTGCCAGAAGAGCAGTGATTTTGACTTACTTTTGTCTGTTTGGTTGTGCTTTTCAGAATTACCTAAAAGGGCAAAAAGCTGCTGTGATAACCAAATCCACTTTATTTCACCATTTTTAAGTTGCTAAACTATTAAGCTAGAGCCCTAAAATAATAGCATACTGAGTGTTGGAGGATGGGGGCATTTTGTTTTTTGAAATATGAGTTGTATCATCTTGTAGTGCTAAAGTAAAATTTTTGCTGCACTGTTGAAAGCATCTATATTTTCTGTGACTACTTTTTCAGTTATATTTTTCTGTAGTTACCTTTTCAGTTGTATGTATGTGAAAATCTATTTCTATTTCTCCCCTTAGTGTTTCTGAGCTGTTGGGTTTTTGTGGTTTTTTTTGAAAGACCTAAAGTATGTCTTTCTGCACTTGATGAATTTGACCTGTTCAAAAGATGGGCGTTATTACTTTTAAAATGTTAATATTAATGACATGCTTGATTTATGCTTATTTTGATCTAAGTTAAATGTATAGTCTTCTCTTTAAAAACCATAAAATAATAAAAAAAAAAATCCAAGAAAAAAGCTGCATGATCCTACTTTCTTGATGCAGTGTTGTTGAAATTCACCATGGTCTGATCTCTAGACTTTTGTAACCATAGTAGTGTTTATTCTAGTCTAACTATTTTTGTATTTAAAGACTGAAAAATTTAACTTTTATAATTATAATTGGAGTGTACTTTTCCTTACAAGATTTGTTAGCAGTGTTCCATTTACATTGATAACTTTACATTTTTAATGCACTTGTTCAGAGCTTAAAATGTTGATAGAGTGCCATGGATTTTCATTTTTTGGGATTTTTTGGGTTTGTTTGTCTGTTTTGTGTCTGCTATACAACAAGAGTAAGCAACTGTGATTTTAGAAAAGGTTACCTCAGGAAGATGAGCAATTTTTTGGCTTATAGGTATTTCTAGTTTTAAAATTGCTAATGCCAAGAGCCAGTTCCATAGTTAGGACATATGGCCCTAAACTTCTAAGACTTCTGTGCCTTCCTTCACCCTAAAAAAAAAAAAAAAAAAAAGTGTATATATATATTTTTACCTTTTGTAGTTAGAAATTTAATTTTTAAAAAAAAAAAGTTAAGCATTTTACAGCTAGTCAGTTTGGAATCTTAAAGTATGCCTGAATGCATTTCTGTTATTTGCTTTGCTTCAACAATCAGTTCAGGGCTGCTTGCTTAGTATGTTTGAATTTGGAATATGAAACATTAATATTTTGAACAAGCAAGGGTTATAGAATAACATGGCCATGCAACTCTGTATGGATGTTTTTCCTAAAAAAAAAAACCAAAACACAACAACAAAACCAAACAAAAACCCAAACCAACACAACAAAATCCACCAAACTACAAAATCATCTCCTGATTTTAGCTGTTTCTTACAAATTCAACAACATGAGGTGATTCTGTAAATTTATAATCAGCCCTGAGAAAAATATAGCACTACCTCAAGAGAATTATAGTGCTTGTCTTGCACCACAGTAATTTTTCTATGGACATGAAACATACTTAAACTGTGTCATCTGCTGCATAAGAAAGTGCAGAAAAAGTTAAAGTTCTGCTAGTTTCTTACTACTTTTGCAACATCCTTTCCAAGTTGCTTGTGAGGCTCACAGTAGACTGGTAGGCTAATGGAGGCTGTATAGCCTTATAGTGGATTTTACTCTCAAATTTGCCTTTGATCTGTGGCTTGACCTTAGATGAGATATTTTACCTCTGTTTGCTTCTGTTTTTCTTCCTGTTGTTGGTCTTGCCTGTCACTTAGACAAGAGTCTCTTCAGGACAGGAACTATCATGTATTTTGAATTTAATAAATGGTTGTGCTGCAGTATAAATTCAAATTAACAAAAATAAATCTGCAGATGAAATTATCTGTGTGAAGCTAGACAGATAAAGATTAAACTCCCTAAAGCAATAAAATATTAAAATATTTTGAGAGACTTTATACAATCCATACTTGATACCGTAAGATACTATTTTAAAATAGAAATTTCATTTTTCTGAATATGCTTATTTACATAAATACATTGAGTTACTTCAAAGCATCTATCTGCTTTTCACTTTTCTTTGTTAAACATATAGCTGTCATTAAAATAAAAATAATTTAGAGGAATTGCTCATAATAAGTAACTGCTCTACTATTTTATAGATTAAAACCCAATTAATGGTAGCTGTGCATGTTTATTCTGGAGAATGTGTTGCTTACATTAGTATACTTGATACAACTTCACTTTATTCCTTTGGCTGTTCACAGGGTCTTTGTTTTTATTATGAATTGACTTAATATGAATGTGTATGTAATTAAAAGCTACAGAAAATGGTATTACTTTCCCCCTATCCGAAGGAATTACTTAACACTCCAGTAGTTTGAATGTGCTGGGTTTTTGCCAGTTTAGCTTTCCCACTCCGCAAGCACCAGTCAGCCCAGTGATTCTTTTGTGGTGGATATCCCAGTCATTTTGTTACAAAGTCTGCCAGCCTTGCTCTGTAATCAGCTGAGTTCAGTTGTTGAGTGATAAGAGATGATCCTTTTCGTAAGAGGTAAATATAATCAACTTTGAGAGCATAAAGTTGTGACATAGTGCGTCAAATTGGAAGTCTTTAATGCTTTCTGGAGTACAATGCATATAGGACAACTAATACTAGATATAAGGATAATGTTTACAAGGACAAGAAAGCACATATATTGTATTGGATTTTTTTTCTTGTCCTAGACACAAAAACCCATCCTTAGCCAGAAAAGCATGTAAACATAAGAAATCAAGAAAATTCTTCATTACTTCGATAGCAATATGTTCTAATATCCGAGGATATGGGTGTTTTCAGTAGTAGCTGAAGCACTGTAGGTGTTGATTAAGTGAACACAAGAAAGATAAATCTTTGTGATGATTTTTAAAGTTTTACTGATGTTTTTCTTTGATGCCAAGCATAAATTTCAGTGACCTGTTTCCATACCTGAAAACAAGCACCTTTTGAGGCTCTTTCTGGTGTTAACTGGTTTATCACAAAGTCTGGCTATTACTGTAGAGTCTGTCATTTGTGCCTTGAGTTTATTAGATTTGATGCCCATCTGTTTAGTAAAAATTACAAATAATAAATTGTGCTCTTTTCTCTTTGGGCAGTTATGTTATATCTATAACTTGATAGTGCTTACCCTTTTAACTAAAATACTTTCTAAGAAACTGTTTTTTTCCAGCTTTCAAATTTTCTCACAAGTTAATTTCTCTTTACTATAAAAGAAACTTATGTTGTATTAAAGAACATTGGAGTTGCAGAGGGCATTGAGTTTACCCATAAGAACATGTTCTATGTTCAAATAAATATTTTAATATAAGAATCTTTAAATATTTCCTTTTACAATCCTGGAAAACACACACACACACACCAGATTTTGTAAAGTGAAGCTGTATTGACTTGTTATTGGTAATTATCATCCTACTATTTACTGTCAAGCACTACGTAAAACTTCTCCCTTGCTTGAGCCAAAGGAGTATGTTGATGTAGCAGGTGGTATGAGGATCAGCCACTGAAACTGGGGGTGCAATATCTGATTTGCCAGGGAATTTCCTACCTGTGCTCACAGCAATTTCATATCTGTTCTCACAGCACAAGACTGCGAGGTCTTGAGTCTTCTGGAATCAGTTCCATGTTGTGGACAGGAATATTTTTTTAAAGGCTAGTTGGTCCTATCATTTTGCTGTTATTGGCTTTAGTCTTCTTCCCTGCCTCTAATGCTTTCCCCCTCTTCCTTTTCCCTGTTTTTCCTAGTTTCTGTCCCTTTCTGTCTTCTGTTCTGCTTTCTGTTTTGATATAAATTAGACCTCGTTTCTGTGTTTACCCACTTTCATGCTGATGGCCAGTAAGCCATCATTGAGAAAGAAAATATCAGAAGGATATTTTCTTACTTATTTCCTAAAAGAGACAATTCCTGAATAATGTAGGTTGTCATGATGCAGACATTAAGGTTCTCACATCTCACCCTGAGTTTTTTCTGGTTGCTGTTCTCAGAAACTTTAGCTCTGTGTAGTGCTGCAGAGCTGTATGTGCTCCTCCTTTCCGATAGATGTGAGCAAGTTTACATCAATTCCTCTTACTCTGTTTGCTGTGGCTTTGGCTATTTGAATCCAAGTTCTTTGTCAGAGTGGCTAATTTCTGCTTTTTCTTAGAGGGAGGACATGAGGGAGTTTTGATCACCCTTAACTGCTCTCTCCCATTCCTAAAATAAACTACTTCTTTCTGTCAACTGTGCAGGGTTTTGCACTGCATAGTGTAGTACCTTACAGTGCATTGTAGCTCAGGGTACCTGACGTAGTCTGTTTCAGAATGGAAGAGACATACATAACTGTGCGGAGCTAACTCATCTCTTTGGCAGTGTTTCACAGGTAAGAGGGCAAGTGGAGTTCAGTACTGAGATGAAAATTGAAAGTTTCAGTATGAGGTTATAGTATTTGGAAGTGCCATTGGGGCTCAGAAGGCAAATTGCTTTTTGAGATATTAAATGGAGAAAGCTGATGAAACCATAAACTTACTTATCAGAAGGAGCAAAAAAAAAAAGACTAAATTTGAGTTATTAGTGGTATTACAATACTGGTGGACGTGCCAGTTATGATCATGATGGTCATATTGGTTGTGCTATATCTAGACCTGAAAAAAACCCAGAAAAACTATGATATACCTAAAGCTAAACCTTGTTGGAGGCATATTCTGCAAGAGAAGAACCACCTTCAGATGTGTGGAATAGCAAAAAGTTAAGAAGGGCACCTGAGGCATCTGCTGTAGCTATATAGGCAGCTTTGTGGAAACAATCTACAGTGACCACAAACATGAGATTGAATGAAACTAATGCATAAATAAAGATTTTTTTGTTTGCTTGTTTGTTAAAAAGAGCTTAAGTTTAAGTTATTTTCAGGCTTTTGCATAGGATAACTATAGAATCATAGAAGAAAGAAATGTTTCAATACTGCCTTTTTAAATTTCTATTTGTGAGAAGGGCAACTACCATTTTAGAAAGTATGGCAGAAATATTTTCTAGAAATAAAGGGTATGCTAGGGAAATAAAAGATTTTGGTGAGGTTTATTGCAATGAACAATTCTAACTGCTAACAAACAATAAAAATGGTGAATAGCTTGATCTGATTTTCTTAAAGGACAGAGTAAAAAGAGGAAATTAAGGGGGGGGAGAAACAATGATAAAATAGAATAGAAATGTGGGTGGCTTTGTTTATTACCTAGAAGTTGGCAAACAGGACACCATTAACACAGGCTGCAGGGAAACAGAACAAGAAGTCTCAAGTCTTATAGCTGGATTTTCTGCCTAAGTGTAAATTCGGGTACTTTTAAGCAAAATGGTGGAAACAAGGAAATCTGAATATTAAAAAAGTAAGTATGTGGATATAAAAGAACAAACAGTATTGAAGTTTATGGATCTCATATCTGTGATATACACCACATTGTTATTCAAGTCAGTAAGCAGTGTGTTAGCTTATAATTTCTGTGTTAGCAAATAATATGGCTTTTGATTAGGAACTGATTACTTGAAGTTGGAGAGAAGAGCACTATAAGTAACAATGCAAGCATTTAAAGGAATGTATTTCAATAGATGAGCCTTATTTAAACATAGAGCAATTGCAGCCTATGCAGTGGAATCAAGGATAGATCAGTGAAAGATTTCCAAAGGAAAAAAGGCAGTTGGTATACATTTCTGTTTCTCTGCTTCTGAAAAAGGAAATTTTTTGAGCATAAGTTCCAAATATGTGGTTACTAAAGGTTTTTGGTTAATTGTCATAACTATTAAGATCCAAAAATGTTTTATCAGAAACTAAAGTTAGAATAAAGCTGTTATAAATATTTTTTTCTCCCTTTCACATTTGTCTTGGGAACAAAACCTAAGAAGGATATCAATGCAGTCTACTAAGAGTTGTACTGAATTTAGTTCATGAAAGGTATTCTAATTATGGTACAAAGCAATCAGAAACTGTAGTTTCTATGGGTACTATTTGATTGACCTGCATGAGAAATAGGATGTGCAATTTTGTAGGAGGTAGATTATGAGTTCAAAAAAGATAATAAAAGTACCTAGCAGCAGTTTTGGCTGCCTGGACATGAGCCAGCTGTACTCTGTTCCTAAATCTGTTCAGGGTCAAGAATCGAGGGGGCTTGACCAATCCACAGCGCATCTTGTAAAACTACAGCCTGAAGCAAACACTTTAAAGAAGGCTTGACACTTTCTAAAGGTTATAACGAGTAAATAAACCATCAAATTACTCCTCTTTTATTGTTATGGTAGTCTTTTTTATAAAAACACTTAAATCCATGTAGTCCTAAGGCATCTAATAAAAAATGAACACTTTTAAGGTTTTGTGGGTTTTTTGATACCTCTTCAAAGTTATAGACAATATAATTCTCCCAAGTATAACAAAAAATGTTTTTGTCTTATTATAACAGCTGGTGGAACTTCTAAAAAAAAAAAAAAAGTGCTTCACGCAAGTTTTAAAAGCTTTCAATTCAAAATGGGTAAACTATAAATGTCCTTTGAAAGAAGTAAAAATTATGCATAAGGCTTATAATTGTTAGCAATTTCACATGAGAACATTTTTATCATTAATTTTCATTCTCAATTTAAGTATTTATGGTGTTTATTTTTTTAATGGTAGTTACATATGTACACATTTTTGACAGCTTCCAGATTTTTCTTTATAATTTGAGAGTACGTTGGAAGAGTGTTGTTCACTTAGAACTTTGGATCTTACCCTCTTTAGTATTCAAGCAAAGGTTCACTTAAAATGGAAATTAATGCAGTTTTCAAACTTGTATTATTGTATTTATCTAGCTAAATGCAAAGTGCTGGTATGGATACGGGAATTAACTATTATAAATGTCATATTTTTTCATGCTGTTTCTTAGAACAGTTGTAAAGTTTTAAAACACATATCTGCACAAAAATGTGTTTCTCTGAGTATTTTCTTTTCAGTGTCCTCATTAGGATTTAAAATACTTACATATTTTACAATTGATTACAAATAGTCTGCCAGTTCCATTGTCTATAAAGTATTTTTCTTGTTTTGTACTAAAATTACTGCTTTTTTCATATAAAGGCTTGGTTTCATTTAGGTAACTGCTGTTTTTCAGTAAGCCCAGTCTACTTGGATTGAGGTTTTCTTTTGTCAAGAATTTGTAATGGTAGTATCCACTATGTTGTTTCTTTTAAAAACATTATTCCTTTCCCTTTATTTCGTGATAAGCTTAATATAGGTAGATACTTGTTGATCTCCAACAACTATTGAAAGCAGTGATATATTTGCCATAATTTTTAGTGAGGTCAGAATCACAGTGCGTATCTTAAGCTTTTTATCTCTGTTTACCACTTTACCTTCAGCGCTGTATTTCTTTTCTGATGCTAGTTGCAGTTTAAAGATTATTTTGTAAAGGTTCTAAACTTGAGCTTCTGGCTTATAACAAATAAACTAAACTAGATGAGTTTACAAAGAAGAGACGGTTGTATGCATAGAAGCTGAAGAAATGCAGTAATTGGTGTAAGTAGTTTGCATGTTTTTAAAATATATACTTGAAAAATTAGCATGTTATGAAAAGGTATATTAGGAATAAATTATTCAGGCACTTCAGGTATGCTGGGGGCAGTTTTACTGTCCATCATGTTGATCTAAATCCATGCTACATCTCCAGCAGCATGTTACTGTTGCTTCTGTTGCACTAGTACAGATTCTTCAATTCTCCAGATCTGATCCAGGGAATAACTGGCCACCTCCTTCTCTGTCTTGAGTTGTGCACTGGATCAAAATTCTGGTTTTGTCTCTGAAATACACTATACATATGCTAGTGTCTGCACAGGGGAGTGGTACAAATATATACTCCGGAGTTTGGGAAGAATACTACCACAGTGTGTTTTGATTAGTGTAGCAATAATTTATACCGCGTGTTTAGGGGTCAGATTTCATAATCTTACTTAACTTCTTACCATTTTGAACAAGGCTTTTGCTAATAATATATCATTTTAATAGCATTTGTTGCTTAATGACATAAATTGCTTAAGATTACACTTTGTAAGAAGCTGTAAGTCAGCCTCATTTGTTTTTATCACTCCAGGGAGCGCAAGGGGATATATTTTCTTTCAGTACTTATAGATTAGTATCGGAAAACAAATTCATTGCAACTCTGGAGTACTATTTGTTAAGGCAGAACTGGGGAGCATTGATAATCTTTTCAATTATCTTAATTTTTATTTATTTTATTTTTTTCCCATGAGGCATATGAAATCTTCAGGTCTCTTCTCCATCTATATTCTATTGGTACATATCAGAGAAGCAAAACCTAAAGAACTTTTCTGTTCTGTGAGCCAAATTTTAATTTACAAGTATATTCAGCATTTTATATGTAAAATTCACGTGAGTGAGGCATATTTTTAGATCCTGCAAGTAACTCTTGAAATGCTTAGGAGTAGCCTCTTGTGGATAGAAGTGTGTGTTATTTCTATCCACATGTGTTCCTGTAAACTGCCTGTTAATTAAGGAAGTCAGTTTTGACCCTAAAACCTATAAAGGATGTCAATGTCAAAAACCTATTTTAAATCACCTTGGGACATATTTTGCCATTTTGTTTCTATTGATAGTACAGTGGGGCTATGGATGCAATGTAATACTAAATGAGAAAAGGTTGAAAAATCTTTTTTTTAAAAACAGTTTTGCACAGATTATCAAAGAATTGTAAATATCCTTGTATCAAAAATTTGGAACCCTGATTTGTACTGGGTTTAGTAAATAATTGCATTTCTTAAAGATGCAGCATACTTTATTCTTTGTAGCAAAACATTTGCATTATCTGCTTGGTTGTGGAAGGAGGGGAGGAAGAACTTAGTTTGCTATTTCAGTGTTTCAGAAAATTTATTGCTTTATCCAGAGGTGATTTCATTTACTTTATTTTATTTTATTTCCCTCCTCTCCCTTATGGTAAGTAATATTCATGGTATTCCAATTCAGTAAAATTTTACTTAAAACCCTGTATCAAGAGAATAATCTTTTTTCAGGCCTGCTTTTAGATTTTTTTACTAGAGAGATCCATAAATGGCTTTGAGTTGTCACTTTCCCTGAGGATTATAGCCACTTCATTTTGCTCACTTTAGAATGCAGGTTTTAAACTGAAATGGGGAAGATAAACTAAAAAAAAGTTAATGTACACATAATATATAAATACAGTAATTCAGAGAATAGTTCAAGTATTGGGGTTCAAGAATTGGGAGTACTCTTTTACCCTCACAGTCAGCTTGGCCTTTGTTGGAGTGTGTCCAACACAAGACCTCAATAAATATTACTAGCGCACCAATCCATCAAAGAGAAATCATCTTACTTTAATGTAGTCACATTTTCAAGGTGATCATCAGTGTGCAGAGAAAAAGGTGGGAGATTTGCCTTTTGAAGCTCAGAGCAACACATCAGTGTAGGTCTCTGGGTCTTCAAAGGATATTCATTATTTTGACTGTATACAATAACAGGACAGTGGTGAATTGCTTACGATACGCATCAAAAGCCTAAAATACTGTTCTAACAAGAAGTCCTAACTGTTTGATAGGGAAACCTGTTCTTCCTTTTTTGAGTATTGTATTTGTAAAGGAAGGCCAGTGCCCATAAGAATTAGGCTCAAAAGGAAAGCTGATTCCAGTTAGGAAAATTTGACTTTATTATCAGAATGTTTCAGGGAAATTCCTGTAAATTTTTGGTAACTGTGGTTGTCAGCACATAAGTCTTACTGATTATCAGAGTAGTAGTTTGATTCTTGAACAAAGTGCTTCTGCCAAGAACAAGAGATCTAATGCACCTTTCTGTTACTAGTATGTCTTCTGGATTGTGACTGAAACCTCAGACTTTAATTATGTTCTTAGATTTTTTTTCTGGTAGTTCATATTATCAGAAAGTGCTGATTATCCATGACTTCTCTTCTTACTTTCATCTGGTAGGTCCGGAGGCTTCTTGGCAAAGAAGGTTATGATAAATATTTCACTTTTTCCATAACAGAAGTAATTGCTGACACAAACTTTTCGTTTTCCCTGGGAGACATCAAAAAGAATAAAGATTCAAATGCTTTGAGTTGAATAATTAAGATGTCCCAAAGATTCTGACTTATTAACCATGATTATCTGTATCATTGACTACACTTGTTTCTTTAAGCACTTCTTGCAGCTTGCTGAGTTTCTGTTCATCTCAGTATTTTGACTCTGTTCATCAGAATATTCAGTAAGTTTTTAGCAGTGAAGTCATCTGGTTTATTCCCCTGGTGCCTGGTTTTGTTGTAAGATGCATAGGAAAATATGTATGAAGAGGGAACTATTCCTGATAATTGAGAGCTGTAATCCTAGCTCCTAATCCTCTGCTATGCACTTCAATCTAAATTGGTTATTCTGCAAATTTTCTGGCTAGAACAGCTAAACTCATCTCCTGTTTTGCCACATCCAGAGAACTTTTGTGCCCTTTTTTGCTGTGTTGTGTGTAGGCACATGCTGTTGTATGTACTGGACTGTAAAGGAAGAAGAATATGAATACACAGATTACGCTGGTGTTCAGTTTGCAGGTACTGTTTTATGTAAATTTGTTTCTTTGTTTTTTAACTAGGAAACGCAGATTAATTATGAAGATCAAATAAGTAAAATTGTTGTAGAGAAACAGGAACTTGAATGGCAGAAGGTAACTTTCCTACATGGTTTTTGTGTTTTGACTGCTGGGATTTAATCTTAATATAATAATAATATGGGTTGTGATTTAGTGCAATTCCCCTTTTTAAAGGCTGTTGTCATTTCTAATAGTAGAATGTGGTAGCCAATAGTTTATTGTCCAGCCATGAAATTCTATAGCTTTTATATTTATTTGGCTTGTGCCCAACCTAGAAATTTGATTAACGATAGAGAACCGTCCTAATATTTGGCATGACTGGAAATCTCCAGTCAAATGGGATGTAAATATTGAAGCAATAAGACATTTAGCTTAACATGAGGCATGTTGACATGTTAGGGAGGGGGGAACTACGCAGCAGCTTCTCTTGTATTATGCTTAGCTTTGGCAAGTGCAAGTTCCAGTGCAGTTGTACAGACTGCTTCACTTGCAATGTTTTGGAAGTGACAGTTTTTCCAAAAAATTATTTTAAACAGAAACTTAGACATTAGACATATTCAAAAGTGGTTTGTCAGCTTTTAAATGCTCACAGTGAAATTTTCAGTGAAATAAGTCTAACATTCTTCTTAGTGTTAGGGCTCCTGAGGTTATGCTTTCATAGGAAATCCATTCCCTTCTCTAATACAATCAAACCTATGACCCTTGACACTAGGTCACAAGATAAAAGGCTTCACTCTGTATATTTTACGATCACAGAAAAAACAATAATTTCAGCTCTATCCTTGATCCAAGGATATTTAACATCTTAGTAGTAGAGGAAGACTATTTCATCTTGAAGTTCATCCTAACCATCTTAAATTAATAATCCTAACTGTGCTTTTTTTTCCTGAAAGATATATATGTGCACACAGAAACAGGAAACATTTTATATTTGTAAAAGCAACAGTGCTTTCAATTTGTAACCCTTCTTTGCTTTTCTTAACCTAGCATCACAGTTCTTAATAATCTGGGTTCAAAAGGGATGATTTCCATTCATTCTGAGACCTTAATAGCAATTTAATTTACTGTTAGTAAAAAGATGGGACTTACAGGCATTAGGTGAACTCTCATTTTTTTTCTTCACTTTGCATTTAACATTGGCACATGGCAAAACTGATGCAAACAATGAGTTGTAGGTTTTAGGAACTTCATGTGAGCTCTGGAACTTCAAAGCAACAAGCTAATACAAGTTTCTAATTCTGGAGATTCCAGTAAGATGAAACATTAAGTATGACATTTAAATTGAATTTGTGACCTGATGGCTTCTGAATGCAGAATCATATTGACCTCAATAGGAGTTCAATAAGCTTCCTGTGGCTTATTAAAGGTTCTGCTCTATTTTTTCCTTCAAGTATCCCTTTCAGTCAACACTTCCGTGATTCAGTATATATTTTATTTTACCTTAAATTTAGCAAACTAGTTTAAAATAAAGACATGACTTGAGCCAAGTTTCTGATTTAATATGACAATTTCAAAGCAAATCTTTGTCTACATTTTATGAATACTGTAGCTGCTCTTGCAAAAAAAAAACCCAAAAAAACCCAAAACACAAACCACCAAAAAACCACGATATGCTAGAGTAGGCCAAACAGAATAGCATCATTCAGGTTGGAAAAAACCTTTAAGATCATCAAGTCCAACCATTAACCCAGGACTGCCAAGTCCACCACTAAGCCATGTCCCTAAGCACTGCATTGACACATTTTTTTAAACATTTCCAGGGATGGCAATTCCACCACCTCCTGAACAGCCTGTTCCAAAGTCAAAAGTTTCACTACCTATCTTGCAATTAATTGAGTATGTACATGAATGCAAAACACCTTACCTCCACAGATTCTTGTCTTGTATCAAAGGGCAACCGTTGCCACTTGTGGAACTTGAAAGGAACACCAGTTTACTGGAGCAAGTAGCAATTTTGGAACAGCCTTTATGCCTGAAAAACTCTCAATTAAGGCAGGAGAAAAAATCAGACTTCATACATGTGAAATAAATGATCAATTTATTTTCTCCAAGTCATTCTTTTTAATAGTCTCAATTTATATTTACTTTTGTGCAGTTATTACTTAATCATTTTCTACTTCACACTAATATTTCTTAGCTAAACACTTATGTATATTTTTTATATAGCAGGTCAAGGACAGAGCCTCTTGACTACCTTTACCTAATATTTTTTTATTATCTAGAACTACAAACATATATTCTGTATTACTTCACCTCAATTGTGGAGGGAGGGTTTCCTATCTTGTATAGGAACACGATGTTTAAAGTTATTAAAGATTTCCAACTTGCAGCATGTACTATTAGTCAATGAGATTATGATATGAAATAATAACAAAAATAAAAACTATAGTACATCTTTAACTCAGTTTATTATTTTTGTGGATAAGAGTAAAGCAGGCAGTAGGATTATAAAATCTTATACTATTGCCTTATTCTTAGTCTTTTCTGCCCTCCTTCAGTGCTTTCATGTAGTTTGTCAAAAGACTATAATTTAACTAAAAACAGAATAACAGATTGTTCTTTTTAATGAGATTGTACTTTTTAATGGATATTAAAATTAATATAATTAAAATTCTATTATAACTACCTGAAACTGTGTCAGGATGCTGTCTTAAGATGGCAGTGGGTGTTGGATTGCTTCTGTGGGTTGATAGGATTGGTAAGAGCTGTTTATAGAAGTCTTAGCAACAAAAAATCTGAATTCCAGATGTGGGATTGTTACCCATTATGAATTAAAAAGAAGCTGCTACCAAAAAGATGATTACCAGTTAAAAAATGTCTCTCTTTAGTCTTCAGTGTTTGTTAATCAGTCACATCCTTCTAAAAATATTTGACAAGGAAACAGGTTTCTTCTTGAAATACTATGTGTATGGTTTACTGTAAGATAACATTCTAAACACGTTATTGTTATTTCACATGAGCAGGAAACTCTGCAGCATCAGACAGACACGTTGCACCAACAAAACAAAGAAGCAATGGCAGCTTTTAAAAAACAGGTAGCAAAATAAGGCCTTCTCGCTTTGACAATGAGATTTTAAAATATGATGGCATAATAGCAAGTTATCAGTTGGTATTAAAATATTTTTTTGTTGCATATCAATATTAGAATATACAGCTCAAAGAAATCAGGTCTTTCTCTTTCTTCCAGACACAGTATAAAGCCTGTATTTTGACAGTTCCTCTCAGTAAGCCATGCTTTCAGGAATTTTTCATTTTTATTTTTCAAAAAATTCCTAGAGAAGATAATGCTTCTTTTAATCAGTTTTGGTTCCCGCCCCCCCCCCCCCCCCCCCCCCGCCATCTCTAAGTTGGCACGTCCTCTTCAAGGTTAGATTCATAAACCATTGTAAAAGAACTGCCATATAACTTATTCTGTTCAACATTTGAAAGTGTGTTTCAGTCTTTCAAATTGGGGTTGTGAGTTTTTTTCTCTATAATATATAATCAGCAAATATGAATGCTGAAAGAACTTGCAGGGAACAGTCATAGGAACTGAAGCTGTTGCATACGGTGATGAAGAATTTTTCACTAATGCTGCATCACAGTCGTATCACACACAAAAAAGAAATTAAACAGGTTTTTCTTCCTGAAAAAAATAATTTGTGATTTACAAGGTTGCTGTTTGTGACTCTACAGTAGCTATAGTTAAAGAAAAAAAACTCCAGGAAGTACACTATGCAGGGTAATGTAACTGTATTGTCTTGTCAAGTTGCATGAATAAGATTAATCTCATGCGCAGTGTTGATTTTTTTTTTGTTTGTTTGTTGTTTTTTTTTTTTTTTGCTACTGACAATCAAGTTACAGGCAAGAATCTTTGCCATGGAGGAAGAAAAGGTACTCTGCATTACAATTATTTGTTACTTGTCATCCAATGAAGCACACAATTTATATGGCATTATAATTTTCTTATCAAATATGTTCTAAGTATAAACTAAGTATATTACAATTGCATTATTTTTCTCAATATGGCCTTTGCAAAATAAATTTCCTTATAGCCTATATTACTTTTGGGTTTTTGTTTATATTCTACAGAACTTTACTTGTGAAATGTCACTTTAAAATCTGCTTATGATAAAAATCAGTTTCGGTAAAAGTGTTCTTTGATAGTTCTATACTGAAGCTATGCAATATTTACTTTGTTTTGGGGGTTTGGGACAAATCATCATGAGCATTTTCCACGAACTAGTGAAAAATAACGATTTTAACTGGTTTAGTAAAAGAAGATTTTAATAGGGATTTTACTGACTTACCTGAGCTGATCTCCTAAGGAACTCAAACTAAACTGAAGTAAGATATACTTAAGCATGAATTTATGGGATTTTTCTTAACTACATAAGATTTTTATGCCAAGCTGAGTGCCTGCTTCCTCTTCTGAATAAAAGATTTGCATTTGATACACTAGGAGCCTGTTTCAGACAGTGAAGTCAATGAATGTCTGCATGCAGACTCTATTGCTTCACTTAAATTTCCTAGTGATTAAGATGCAATGGATGAGTGTGCTATATGTTTCCTAAGAACTTGCACAGAAATTTGCAAACTGGTAAAATTGGTTTGAAAGTATATCAAAGTAAACTTGGTTTACCGCATTTATATTATCTGGTTTAGTTATTTTCTTGCTTGCATTTGGAGGTTGGGTGTTTTTTGTTTTTGTTTTGAGACATCCTGTTTGTCCACACCTATGTAGTAGTCCCTGACTTGTATTTTCTATGACATCTACTGTTTCAGAATTAAACTGTGTGCTGATTATTTTTTTGTTCTCTAAGTGCTTCCATTGAATTGAATAGCACTTTCAGTGCTTTTTAACAAAGTAACTGAAAGAATAAATTAAACTGTAATGCTTCAGGACAGAGTTTGAATACAAAGAATAATTTTTGCTCAAATTTACATTATATGTACTTTTATTCATCAGGGTGGTTTCAGGGGATTGCACAGACAGCACAATGTCAGAAACAACTAGAACACACAGGGGTGGTTGAATGGTTGCATTTGTTTTCCCTGGTGTGTTCTCTGATATCTTCAGAGATATCAGATTCTGCTCTCCATTGTATTGATTGCTGCCCAAGATTCTTACCTGATTTAATTTCACTGAAGTCCTTTGACTTCATTCATAAACAATTTAAGGGTGTTTATATCTTTTTATATCAATATAAAAATATAAAATATTTTAGGCTTGCATGTATTTAGTAATTCTAGTGATAACAGATTATGGTTTAATCTTCCGTGGGTTGGAAAAACTGAGAAAGTTTTTTCTGTGAAGACCCTGCTACAGCAGATAATAAAATGGATTTACCTGATACTTTCTTTGTTGTTTAGTATCTTTATTCTAAACTGAAGTAACATTAATTCTGCACTTGTCAGGCTTGTCTCTCCCAGAACAGAAAAATTTTAAACTTGCTGGCTAGTCATAAGTGATGAAAATATACTATCATGTTTTCACTTTTCTTTTTATAGCAATATATATGTACATTTTAAAAATATTTAGCTGAATTTTTACCTGTTTTCATCTATGAATTGTTCTGTCATAGCAGAGTAGTGCTTTATTTTTGTAACATTCTTGTTGATAAATTTGTTGTAAATCATAGAATCATTTAGATTGGAAAAGACCTTTAAGATCCTCAAGTCCACTCGTTAACCCAGGACTGCCAAGTCCACCACTAAACCATGTCCCTAAGCATTTATTCTGCCCAAATCCTGAAGTACCACTTTTGTTGAAAGGGAAAATATCAACTTGCGGTGGAAACAAAAGAAAAAGAAATTGATGGACTGAAAGAAGCCTTAAAAGCGTTACAGGTAAATTACTATTTTTGTTAAATAACTTCCCTTGCTACGCAAGTGTTTTGGTTTTAGGTTTTTTCACTGGTAAGAATAGTTGTTTTAAGAGGGTTTTTAAGGCTGCCTTATTTAATCTTTTTAGTACATGTACACCTCCCTTTCCAACATTGACTTTCTGTTCTAACCTTCAGTGTCAAGACTACTTTAAGTCAGCCTTCCTCCTAAAGTTCTTTTCCTCCAGAAGATCTGCAGACTCAGTAAAAATCCAAATAGCATGTGAAATGTGCATTTTTTCATTTCCATAGTCTTTTTTTCTATTCTTGTCTTCTTACTTCTCAACTGCCTGGAAATACTGGGTTTGGACTTCCAAACAGAAACAAGAATTTACACTGGGCCTCCGGCTCACAGTGGTACCTGTGTTTTTCATTATTTTCCTTGGTTTCACTAGAAGGTTTCTGTATTTGTTGCTTAATCCATGGCTTTCCAATGCCTGCTTGTCAGTAAAATTGTCAGATAAACACACAATTTACCCTGGTACCACTTGGTTTTATTTCTATATTGTATTTTGTGTTGTTACATGGTGTTGGAGCAGTTGTGACTGTGATTCAGTTACTTGAAATAAAGGAAGACATAGAGATGTAGCTAGTCTTTGGTTTTCTTTTAAAGACCAAGGCAGGTATGTTGAAAATGGATTAAAAGAGTAGAACTCAACACAGAAGAGCACTAGCATTGTAATGCATTGCCAGATCTCAGGTACTGCCAGGAACTAATTTTTTTCTACCCCAAACTAAGTGGGATAATAATTCTATTGAAAACAAAATGGTTATAATGGATTATTACCCATTATTTTGCAACATGTTTGGTTCCAATTAATGTTCTCTTATAATGGGATGCATTTACCTGGTATCAGACTGTTTAATAATTTAGTTAACACTGAAGGTATTTTAGGGGCAAAAGAAATTTATTCTCATGGCCAGCCTCCTGTGCAATAGCTGTAAGGGTTTTGTTGCCTTGATCAAACCTTGGCATAGCACAGATGATGGAGAACATCCCTCCATGGCTTGCTGAACATAGTATGTGGACAGCAAGGATAATGAAAGATTCCACTGGCTTTTCTTTTGTAAGATAAAACAGAAATTAAAAAAAAAGCTCAATATTAAAAGTTTAATGTTCACACCCCAAATATTTTTGCAGCAGTATAGTTCAGATCTAGGAAATTCTGCTGTGGCTTGAGGAAGCAGGAGGTCGCAATGAATCTGTGGACCCAGAAAAATTTGTTTGGAAATCAGCCTAAAATAAGAGTGAGGAGTTTCTAATTTGGTTCTGTAGCCTTCTCTATCCAGGAGAGCCAAAATTCTACCTTAAAATTATTGTTTTCTAGGCTTAGATTGTGGGGTTTTTTTTCCTAGAAATAGTATTTTCTGTGTAAGATTGACACACAGGGTTCTTTGACATTTCTTTTTTTTCCCCCCTAGACATTGTTGATGTTTCTTTAAACGTTCTAAGAGATATAGAGACTAAAGCTCTTGCAATCTTAAGTATTATACAAGTTAAAATTCTCTGATGTCAGTGGTGTATGAGAAATAGTGTTAATGACTTCAAATGTCAGTCTTATATTATTAAAGCATGCCAGACTGGTACAATATGTCTTTGTATGCCGCCATTTAGAATATCTACCGAGAATTCTTTTTTCCAACAGGGAACACACTTACATTCCTCTAGGACTTGAGGAATACTTTCATTTCTATCTCTGTTTTCTTCTCTGGTTATTTTTAAGAGTCTAGTTTACAGACTGTAGTCCATTTACATGTTATTTTTCTGATACATCTCAGAAAACACAAGGTTTCATGCATTTTTCAAAACTCCTCTAGTAACAATTTGTGTAAACAATTTTTACATCATTTAAATATTGAATTGAAATTTTGTAAATTGAATATAATAATAAAAGAAATAGTGTAATCATTAATTCGAACCCAGTATTACTGTATTGGATGGGCAATAAATGCAATTAAATTGTAGGTATGAAAATGCAGATTGACATTAAAAAAACATAGCCACAATTTAATGAATCTCTTGTTCATTTCACAGATTTCAAAATACACTTTACAAAAGAAACTGAACGAAATGGTAAGAAATTAATAAAAGTAAAAAATAAGGAACAGCTTTTAAGAAAAGAGAATATCTGCTTAGAGTATAATGCAAATACTAACCAACTGTTAAGTGATATGTGATAATTATTACAAATAACCAAAAGAGGTGATACCAGCTTTGAATCTGAAAAACTTTCAAATACAACATCTTCAGATTTTTATAGTGTGATAGCTGCTGTTTAGCATGTGGAATTTTTTCTCCCTGAATTAAAGTACAATTGGTTCATTTGTTGTCTTTCTAGATTAGATTTGAATAAGGTAATTATGTTACTCTTATAACATTTAGCATATTTGTCTCAAAGAAGTAGTAGAGAATTCCAAGCAGTTTTTAGTTTTGTTTTTGAGAAAAACTGATGTTTTCCCTCTCACCCTTTTTTTTACTCTTCAGAATTACTTCTTAACATCAGTTCCCCTGAACAGTTTAGATTTCATCCAGTCCAGCTTACACCCTTTGACACAGAGAATAAATTTATACAGAGTGACAGCAGAGTTGCTCTGAACCCTGTTGTCTGTTTTAGGAAGTGAAAGAGTGAGCTGCAGAACAACTGCTAAGCTTGATTGAATAAATGCTGTGAAAATTCTGCTGCTCAACTGGAAAGAGTAAAGATAATATTGTCAGACCATTACAAACTGTGATTTTAATTAAGAAGCTCAAAAAACTAGCGTCCAGTTTAGCTTTAAGTACCATGACATTTGTACTGAAAGTCATCTTCAACGCTACAGTGGTTTTACACAAAATATGGTGAAATTGAATAATGTGCCCTCTGACCTGGGAGATAAGGCTACAAGTTAAAGATCAAAGGCAACATAAATGTGTTTTATCTTACTTCACTCTTAACTTGTATTTATTCTTAAAATGCATCTGATGTAAAAACATGTTTAAAATATAAAAAAATATTGAACTTACATTTAGGTCATTTCACATATTACCTTCCTTTCATAACTTTCAAGTTCAGTCTTCCATATGAATGAGAATATTTAAATCACAACACCTTTTCTGTAAGCTAGAAATGCATCTGTGCTGCTTAAATATCTTCCTTTCCTTATGTTTATAAACTTTTCAATAATTGATTATTTGACTGTTTTTAAAACATTGGGGTACTGTGACTTTGATACAGAGTATTATTAGAAATGCTATTCAGCGGGGACAAGATATTAGAAATCTTATTTTGCATGTAGCACTAAACATAATATATGGTTTGGCTGTATTTATAGAAGATGGTCTGATATGAAATGATGAAAATAAAAATATGCAAGGTAAACAGAAATTAATTCTTTCCTACAACCTTATGCAGTAGCAGGCTAATACAATTTGAGACCAGATCAAATTCTATCAACTTCACTCTCTGAGTAGTTGCACTGAAATAAAAGGGTGTTCTAGGGATCAAAGTAGTAGTAGCCCATGTAGACTTGCAGTCAGTTATCACAAATAGCAAAATGTTTAAAAGTAAATGGATGAAATTCCAAACCATTAATTTGTTTGAGACCCATTTCTATTTTAGTTTTAAGTTTGTTTAAGACAAATTAGATCATGCCTTGGCCAGTGTTTTGGAAGTAAGCAGGTGTGCTGTTTAGTTTATACCCGGCACTTTAGAAGCCCTGCCATTCAGTAAAGTAGCTTTCGTGTGTGCTGGGGTTGAGCACCCCTTTACTGATGCAGCATTTTTTTCTGGTTTTGTTCCTTTAATTCTGTTTTTTTAGTCTAGTATATGCACTGTTAGTATTTTGCATATACATCATATTTTAGCATGCTATCCAGTTGAGTTTATGTGAAAACTTCAGTGCTGATATCCGCTATTCCAAAATTCTAGCATATTTTGTTGTTTCATACTGATAGACTGTATAAAGACAAAGCAATAAAGGATTCATTTTTCTTCCATCTTTCCTTTGTTTCCATTGTAAAAGTGTTGATTATTGTGTGTGATGTAGTCACTTTGCACCTCACTGCAAGTGCATAGTAGCACTCATGCAGTCAGAAGGCTACAGGATGATTACTACAAAGTTAATTGTCTTGACGGAATATGCCTGAGTACGGGTTCTGTATTGTGCTATTTTTTTTGCTGCTGAAATAAAGAAATAACTGGAGGAAAATGGGCTTGGTCAGGTCTTGGTATCCTCCTTCATTAATTTCCTGGCAGGTGATACAATGAAGAATGCTAGAACTCAGGTGTAGCATCTGTTCATGTGTTCCCTTGTTAACTAGCATTGTCTGATCCTGGGCATCTCTGAGAGAGTGAGCATTTAGAGTTATTTGTCTTCTGCAGTACCTAAATCTTAAATATATATCTTGGTGCTAAAATATAAAAAAGACAAGAATGAGATTAAGGCTAGTGTTGGCTCATTTATAGATCAAACCTTGTGTGCAGTTCAGAAGAGCAAATTTAGAGTGCAAGATATCTGTATAGTCAAAGGAGAGACATCCCCTGTCTACAAGGTGCATCAATATTAGTGAGTAAAGTAGATGGAGCCTCTTTGAATGACTGGTAATTAGTCTAATTTCACTTGCTGACTGTTTATATTGTAAACTACGTTTGTGAGATCATTTAATGGAGCTGCAGTCAAGTGATATGAAATGGTCTAGGTTCATTAAACTCTACTACTCCTCAAAAAAGAGGGGAGCTGCATCCAGATAACCCACATAGTTCTCAGCAGCCTCCTGAACTGTGCCCAGGAGCTGCTTGCATGAGTACTGCTTGGCAAAGGCCAAAATGTGTCAGGGATATTTTAAAAATGGTATAGGCCTTTCCTGAGAGCTTCTCTGCCACCATTTAGTTTTCTAATACAGAAGTAGTGGCCAAATTAATGAAAAATTAATTGCTGTAAAATGTTAAGTAAATGTACTTTTAAATGTTGGTTTGCTCTTAATAATCTAAGATAGGAATGTTATTTTTATTTCCCTTCCATATATTTTAGGAATTTGCCTGTAATTATACTCTGTTGCTTAAAAATACAGTGGGAGGGCAGTGATACAGTATAAATTAAAAATAATTATTTTTAAGTAGAAAAATGGTGGCAACTGAAGGAACTATTGTGGAAAAAAACGTATTTTAAAGATTTGCAATTGGTAACCCTTGGCATAATTTTGACATGCTCTTGCCCTAGGTCTCCATGCCGTTACATCTTTGTTTCTCTGACACTTTCACCTCCCGATTACCACCTTCTGCTTCACTGAGTCACTCTGAGTAGTGGCTCAATTTCCAGAATATCTTTGAGATATGAGCAATTCCCTCTTTGTCTTCCTCCAGTCACCTACCTGACCCTGAGCTATTTCTCTGGTCTAGTTCCACCAAGAAATCATTGTGCCTCAACAAACCATATGGCCACAATCAGTTCCACTCCCCATCCCAGCTTATCTTTATTACTGGTGGAGGGCAGGGCAATAATTCCTGTTCTTGCAGTATCAGACATTAGGAAGAACCACCAAGATTCTGTGGGTCTTACTCCAGCTCCAGGGTCATACCCTCCCTGTCCTACAGTGTCTCCTGGTGTTTCTTGATTGTCTTCTGTGGAAGAATGTTTTCAGACCATTTCACTGTGAGCAGAAGAATCACATACTCAGGCTTTTATTTTACTGTGCACTAAGCCTGGAGTGCAGCTTGTCATCAAAAATCATATTTAGGCAAGTGGTAAGCTCTTAATAAAACTCTTGAGGCTATAGCAGGCTGATTCCTTTTCTCACTGGAAAGAGCCCTGGAAAGTAACTAAAGTATATTTCTACTTTTCTAGTGAGGAGGAGGGACTAACATTGTCTTGCTAACTTAAGAAAGAAATTGGGAGAAGGCTAAGAAAAATCCATATAAAAGACAGTGCAAAAAAGTCAGATCTTGCCACAACTTGTTTGAGACTCAGATTAGCAATGCCTCCCTGTTCGTTAATCTCTCAGAATAAATATACCTAAATGACTATCAGGAAAAACAAATATAACTTTTCCTTTTTTTTTTTTTTTTATTTTTTTGTTGTTATAATATCTACATCCTAGTGTTAGTTAAGCACAGGTCTTCAACAGTTTACTTATGATTAAGAAAAAGAGGAAGTATATGAACATTCACAACCTACATTCCTTGTAGTGATTCTGTAAGTGGTGGTGTTTCTTTGCCAATGCTTCCATTATGACTTTCCATTTGCTGTAGTGTGTTTAATTTCATACCTTATAAAACATGAGAAATTTGTATTGTATATTCTGTTTTGCTAGCCTTATGTTGGTCATTTCTTTTGATTACTATCAGCTTTTATTATCCTCTGATGCTTGGACATGTATTGCATTTGTTACTGTATGGAAATGGAGCCTTGCAGAAGACAGAGACTGGGCCAGATTTGTCCTTGTGCAACTTGAAATTTACACACAGGAATGAGTTTGGCCCAATTAATTTTAGTTGCTGTGTTACTCTATTGTAGATTATAAATAGATTAGGTGTCTAAATACATGCATATCTTTTCTGAGGGATTAATTTATCGCACTCTCTTCAGAGAAAAATAATTGAAAAATTGACAAAATGATACTTACAAAGCTATTAACAATAATACAGTATAAAGAGGAACACAAAAAACTTATTGTATATGAAAAAAATATAACAAATAACTTTTAAAAAAAGTGCACGTGTCACTGAATATAGTTTCCTGTGAACATGTATTTTCAATCACTCCTTCACAATACAAGGGAGAGATTGGTAAAATTCATTATACTTTTTACTTAATGACCATGTGGGTTCATAGCGATAAGATACTGCTTGGGCCAATATGTTAACAGAAATAAAAATACAGTGTTAGATGCTTACAAAAGTAGTTAGAATGTGCCCCCCCCCCTTCCTGATACATAATCTTAAAGTAGAAGTGAATTCATCAAATTTCAAGATGCTACATCTGATAATTGATACTGAGGAATTAATAATTACTCAGTAAAAGGTTACTTACACTTTCCTGGGAAGCACAGGGAATGAATCTGCATTAGTTTCACTAATTTAAATCAGTCACCACTACTCTTTAGAATTAGTTGATGCACTTCTGTGTTTCAGCAAGTATATTGAAAATCTTTATTTAGGTTTGTCAAATGCACAAATTTTCTCTCCTAATTGGCATTGCTCTGTGTCATTTTTAAAAATCCCAGAACTGGAATGGATGAGGCTGCGGGACATCTCTGGAGATGGCTTAGTCTGACCCTGCCCTGCTCAAAGCAGGCTCAGTTAGAGCTGAGTGCACAGAGCCATGTCTAGTCAGGTGTTTTAATATCTGCACAGATAGACTCTGTAGCCTGTCTGTGCTACCTGTTCCAATGTTTGACCACCCATACAATAACTTTTCCCCCCCTTGGGTTTAAGTGAAATTTCCTGTATTTCACTCTGTGTCAGTGGGCACCACTAAGAGGAGTCTGGCTCTGTTGTCTTTATTGCCCCCTTCCCTAGTAGGTATACACATTTATCACATCCCCCAGAGTCACCTCTTCTCCAGGCTGAACAGTCACAGCTCCCCCAGACTCTCTGTGCATGTCAGGTGCTCAAATCCCTTGGTCATCATACTGGCCCTATACTTTGAACAATGCTGTATTGAAAAAAGCCCAATACTTTTGTTTGCATTTGTATTGCAATATGGCGTAATAAGTTTTCCTTGTTAATTAAAACCACGTTATGCTGGAAAGCGTTTAAGACCATAAAGACAGACAGTACTTTTACTAGTACTTTTACAAAGCAGACTGAACACTGTTTGCATCAGAGATTGCTTCTGTTATGTAACAGGAGACCATAAACATTTGTAGGCTTTATTTTCATGATGCATGTGCTAGCACTGTTGCCAAAGTTTAAGGAGATCCTACTCTTACCTGCCTCCAGCCACTTACTTGTTTCTGCCCTGTGCTCCTCCATCAAGGTGCTGAGACAACAAACGGGTTGTGGGAGCTGTGATTTAAGCTATCTAGAGTTTTTAATTGGGCCCCATATTTTGTTGCATTGCTGTGACCTGAGAGCATGATATATTTGGTTTAATACTAGAGAAGGAACAAATAAGCAGCCAGGGCAATGAGGTACAAACATATTGCTGCTGAAGCTGCTGTATTGTTTTGAATCTGCAGCCAAAGACGTGGGCAGGTACAGCCCCAATCTGAATAACTGAGGTAGGGTGGGAACTGCATTAAACTGCATGGACATCATACATCAAAGGAATATGAGAATGTAATGCTGTACTGAGTGGTAGCACAGGAGGATGAGTGTAAACCACAGGCAGCATTAGCATGTTAGGCTATGTTCACAGTACAATGGCAGATTAAATAACGTGTTTACATCACATAACAAAGGAAAACTTGACACCAGGATTTGAAAACAGTTAATACAATTCTGCAGATGTTTACATGAAAGTTCTCCTAAATACACGGGACAACTTAATGAAATATGCTAAAGTGCTTTTTTTTGATAATCTAACACACAGGTGAAGGTCTTTGGTATGGGGTGCTATTTGGAAATGGGAATTGAACATTAGATATGAAATAGACAACTGAGATATTGTGTCTCAGCATGTATGCTATTACATTAAAAAGCATTTGGAGAGTTGATTTATACATACGAGTTACTGTCGTTAAGCAGGTGCTTCATTTATGTTTCTAACAGGATCAAAAATTACAGATGCACTTAACAGCAAAAGAGGAGCATCATAAGAAACTGAATGAAGTTGAGAGGTGTTATGCCACTCTTGCGTGTCAGTTTGGAATCATAAAAGGTGTTCATGGAAAACTAGAGCACAGTGGTATGTATGTCTTAAATGTCCTCCAGCATTTGTTTTTGCTGTGTATTGAAAACTCTGAGTTGGAGAAACCTGACAATTCAGAAAAAACATCAGCTCCCCTGTGCCAAGCATCAAATAGAACAACTGACAATTACTGTACCTCAGTAGCTTCCTCAGTGTTTCTTTCTGTGACAACGCCAGGTTAAGCAGCACAGGCCCTGTACCTCTTCTGCAATTTGTTGATACACTGCTGCAGTTGTGTGTGTGACTGCATATAAATTATAGCAAGGAGCTGATTTGTGTTCAAAACAATCCAGCAGCAGACCCACCCTTTAAAAAAAAAATAAATTACACTTAATTTGGATCAGTTTCCTGTTGCCATTCAGCATAATCAACTTAAACAGCTGTACCGGCTCAAATGAGAGGTTGAAAGTAAAGGAATTAGCAAATAGTGGAAAATTAAGCCTTTTAAAAGTAGGTTTAATATTGCAAAATGGACAGAAAACATTAATGAAATAATAAAAATTGTTTTCTTGTACAGAAATATAACATCTTAAAACCAGTAAATTAATAGGGTGGTATGAGTAATTTTATGCAGTTATCATTGTTATGTAGATTCTCACTACGTCTATTTAAGCTTTACACATCTGTACCATATCCCCATTCATGTGATGAAACATAACAGAATTATTTGTGAAACTACTAATACACAGAAATATTATTCCACGTACTTTTATATAAATATATATTTTTATCTGTAAAATAATAAAGCTGATAATGTCAAGTAATAAAAGTACCTCATTTAAATGAAGTTTTGTACCTATTAATTTGAGAGAGAAATCTTTGTTTCTCATAACAAAGTAAAAGATTTCTATGCAAACATCACAGTGTATGTGTAGAATATGGACTTGCATATTGTTTTGTGTGCCTGAAGTTTTCATCCGTGTAAACACATACACAGCATGTAAATTAAAATAAGTATTGTTTTTTCAAGGAAAGGGAGAAGTATTTGTATATTTCAAAACAAACAAACAAAAACCTGCAAGCAAACAAAAAACCTCACAGCCCAAAACACCAACACATTCTCAAATACCAAAGCTTGTAAGTTTGGGTTTTCTCTGCCTGAAATCAAATATCTTTTCAGGTAAGTTTGAATAACTTGGTAACATGTTCTATGTCTATTTGTGATGTATCAATACCTCAATACCTTTTTGTATTCCATTTTTTAAAATAGGCTAATATTTAATATTAAAAATAACAGAAAACATTCCTGTGTTTTCCTTTTTATTTATATTGGGTGCGACTCTTCTATTATGTCACATACAGAAAAGTCCTCTTGCAATTTCATGGAGAAATAACATTTATTTTCAGTATTTACACTATTTGAAGCATATATAAATGCTTTTTGCCATGTTTCTACTTATATTTATGAGTAATTTCAAAATCAACCTCTAGACAAGATTAAATATGTTACAAACTTCTATTCCAGAAGCCAATCTATTCACCAGTTTTACTCCAGTGTGTCTCTTACTGCAGAGAGAATTCGATTTGAGTTGCAGTAAGACATGCAATGGGCATGTAGGTAACTTGTAAATTCTGAACAAGAAACTGCAGTCAGTGGAAAAGTCAGGCAGAAAATCTACAAGCAGGTTTTTATGTAAATTGTTTAAATCTGTAAACTGTTGTTCTTTATCTGCTGTGTTAAAGCAGTACGTAGGGAAACAAGAAAGTGAAAATTGATGTGTTAACAGTGCTGTATGGGAAAATACCACAATTTGTTGTAAATCTAAAACTTTATTGCCTATCCAATGTCCCAGTATTAGTATTTTAAAGCTAGAGAGTGAACATGACTCTTGTTGAAAGACAGAATTTTACCACATTTTGTTTGCTTGTTTCCGTGGGGTTTTTTCTAAGTTGTATCAGAAGATATGTGTTACATTCTTAAGTATTTTCATTTGTTAAGCACAAATTCACACATAAAACTGCAAAACTGCTTATTGCATTGTAAGCCTGTCGTCCATCATTTTCCATGACACTTATCATCTTTAACAGAAAAGGAAAGGACTTTCTGGGTGTGATGGAGTGTCTAGAGTTCTTTATTCAAGTGTTGTGCCAGAAGCTTTTTGAGAAAAAAAAAGAAAAAAGATTAGGACTGAATGAAGAGGAAACAGGGAATAGAAAAGGCTGAAGAGAGACCTGAGAGGATTAAAATACTGAGGTTGAATAGAGGTGACTGAAAAAGTACAGGGACCAGTGAATATCTTCAGTTTTTCATTGTGAAACTTCCAGCAATTTTCCAGTAATATCTAGGCCTCAATAAAGTCTAAGAGAGAATTCCCTTCCCTTTTAAAAGGGGCAGAGATCATTCCTAGAGTTTTCTTCTCCATTATCCTCTGCTGTTTGCAGTCTTCCATGTCCTGTATGCATATAACTCTGTACATCTGTTAACTCAGTTATGTGAATTTCTGTGGTGCGTTATGTTCTGTGTTCCTCTGAAAGTAAACTCATCAGAGGATTTCAAGCAAAGCTTTAGTTAAACAAAACTAAGATTAAAAGTTCACAGATAAATGATCTTAATAAAGTGACATCAAATGACACTAAAAATTAAATTACAAATAAATTTTAAAAAAGGCAGACCAACATACTGAAAAGTCATTTGACGTATAGAACAACTGGTACCACCTGTGTCATCCTCCAGTGTAGTATCACACTGTACAGAGAAAGTAGTTGAGTCATATTTTCAGTCGTCTTCTTTCCATAAAGATATTTAATTATTTTATAAATTTGATACACATACATTGCAGTTATAAAATATTCATTCAAATATGAAACTATTTATTTACCTGTTTTATCTTCTGTTTTAAGTACAGGAAGCAGTACAGCTTAATAAGAAGCTAACATCAGTGAATAAAAGACAAGAGACTGAAATAAGTAATCTGAAGGAAGTAAGTATAGTATGCATTTCTGAATGTATATCTGGGATTCTTTGGGACTTCTACAAGCTACCGTAGAATAGAAGTAGTGGACAAGCAGCAGAACTGTTCTTCATTCTATGACTAATGGCTACATTGGGCTATGCTTCCTTGTTGTGCACAGATACTTCAGATGAATGCCAATTAAAATTGGAGCAGCTCTGAGTAATTTCTGTAACTTGGGAATTTTTATTTACCTTATAGTGTCCTACTTATTTCTTGTTAATTATTAGCAGCCTCTCTTACTCTGCTGCGCTGTGTTCTCATTGCTTCTCCCATTTCAGATGGAAAGGTAGCAATGGTGTTTCAGTTTAGTCAAAG
Organism: Falco punctatus; assembly: GCF_963210335.1. Lineage (NCBI taxonomy): Eukaryota > Metazoa > Chordata > Aves > Falconiformes > Falconidae > Falco > Falco punctatus. The sequence goes on along the minus strand of NC_137590.1, from coordinate 26,225,224 downwards.
AGAGATAGAACATTGAAGAATAGTTGTCATAGAAGCAAGCAGGTAGCTTGAATGTAGGATAAAAAGTGTAACTGAATGTTCATCAGAAATGGGAGAATTTTGTGACAGGGGAACTGAGACATTAGCTAACAGTGATACTATGGACAAAGAAGTTGCCTGGCCATTAAGCTCTTTTCTGCCCTTTTCTATTCAGAAACTGGTATTTGCCAGGTACACTTCTGAGTTGCACTCTTAAACACATGTAATGGTGGGAAGAATAAAGTTCTTATTTCCCTTTGAACTGTTTAAGTGTTAACAGGAGAAAAGCAAACGGACCCTCTGACGTCAAAATTGTCCTGTAAACTCAGTATCTTTCCATACCACATCTTTTTCACATCTCCTTATCTTTATATTCTACTTTTTTTTCCCGTTTGATTCTCTCAGGATTTTAGGTAGGGAACAAATGCATGATTGTTCTCAGCTTCTTGGCCTAATGTTAATCCCCAGCTTCTGGATGAACTGTTTGGACTACCATGGAATCTGCAAATTTTTTTAATTTCTTGCAAAACAAAAAGGGGAAGGGGAGATAATTTGTAAATGAGGAAAAGAGACAATGACTATTTTATATTTGGGTTAAATTGATCAAAAATTGGATGTTTATGTGCCATTTTTGTGCCTGAAAAATGAGATTTGAAGGTACAGAAGTACTTGAAAATTCTTCTTGAAACTAGTGTTGTTTTCTTTACTTAAGAGCATACAGCCTCTTATTGTTAAAGGTTCTTTGGAGTATGATGCCTCTAGAAGCCTGACTTAAAATTAACTTTTATCTTGAAATAGAGACAGTTTAAGATTGTTTCATTCTTACTTTCTTTAGTGCTTTGCTTAATTTTTATATTTAATATGTGAAGATATTCTAGCTACAGTAAAGAATAATCAGGAATTCAATCCAGATTTGTTCACTTATGTACTCAAATATAACATGGCAAACCTCAGTGTCGAAAAGGTAAGTTTTGAAGTGACTGGTCTCAAAGATTTCAGAACTCTACCATCATATAAGCAGACTGAGAAACACAATAACAGTAAAGCAGAACAGTGGAATAAGTCTTATTTTCTAAATCACAGGTTATATGGCTTTTAGAGATTTTTATTTAGCTGTATAACTCAAATGATAGGTTATATGTATTATATATAAAAAACTATATATATTTATCTGAAATATTTGATGGATGGAAGAGCAACAGCAAGATACTGGAAGTTGTCAGTGATAACAACTTTCCTCTATAGAAAAGCTGTATTTGTTAGAATGCTAATAACGTCATAGCCATGAAAGTCTGAGGGCAACTTTGTCTTGTGTACATAGGGTACACTTCAACTGTACAATTCATTTTTAAAAGGATAAATAATTTTTATGTGACAAAAAGAGGGACATTCATTTAAAATGCAGGATATCTTCTATTGTAATATATTGTGAATATAAAAATTTAGGAGGTTTAGAAATTTTTAAGCATCACAGTAAATTAGATTTGTTGATTTTTGTTAAGAAACCAAGAATAATTAATTACTTGGAATTCTCTGAGGGTAAGTAATTTGAGAGGTAAGAAAAAAATTTTACGTGGTAAAATTTGTGAGTAACAGAGGTGCATAAGAGAGACTGATAGTGATTTATGTACCCCAGTAATCAAATATATTGCTTGATCCATTATTTCTTTTCAGCTATACTCCTGATTCTTATGGTCATGGGTGATGCATTTTAAATAAAATACTTTTAAATAAGCAGAAGAAGGGGCCAACTGAAACTTAATATGGCTTCCTCAATTCACCAGGAAATGCCTTTATCATGGTTGTTTCTGAATTTCTTATTGGTTGTTTAGTATTTGACCATCCTATTCTGAATGATGGCAGAAAACTGAACTGGAATTTAATTTCTTAGCATTTTAATATTCATGTAGTGCCACAGCACTTTGCTGTGGCAATTCCTTATTTTGCAAAAAAAGTGAGGCTTTTTTTATTTGCAAATATGGTTTTATAAATAAAAGTTGTATATAATAGAAAGACATGCCTTTTTCCTCAAAACACAGAATTTCTGTGAAAACAGTTAAAAATGAACAATAGAGTAAAAAATACAGCCCCTTTTCAATATTCCCTATTTCAAGTTTGCTTTTAAACATTTCTGGAAAGTTATGTAGTGAGAGAGTGCATTTCTGAACTGTATCTGTAATGGCACTTGTTAGTTCAGTACAACTTCTGTTTGTGAGGGGTTGTGGGCTCGTGATTTGGTTCACTGCAAAAGAATAGAGAAAAAGTGCTTGAACCAAGTAAGTAGCGCCCTAAGCTAGTTGCATTTCATTGTGGTTACCTTGTAATGAGCCTAACCATTGCAAAAGTGAGCTTAGAGCAGTCAAGTGTTTTCCCTTGTTGGGGAATGTATCTGTTGCAGAGCTGAAGGGACCTACAAGACGTACAAAGCAATGAGAAAACTTTTGATATTTAGAGAGTTTGAAAGAGGGATTACCAATTGGTTTTCACTTGCTACGTAACTGAAAGAAGTCAGCACAAGTTGGAACAGCTTGGAAAGCTGGGTTTATCTGCCTTGGAGACTTGACTGACCTCTAACAGCTCTGACAACTTGTGGGTTCAAACTTCTTTCCTGTATAGACTCAGTGCTGGAGTGGGAATGACTATCCATAGTACGAAAATCTTGATTTGGCTGTCAGCTCTTATCACAGCCATTACTTTGACTCAGACCAGGATGATCTCACACATTTGTTCTTAAAGGGAATATAAAGTTAGTGAATGCTGTTCAGCATTTATGGATAAAAATAATCTCCAATTGTAATGAAATTACAAGTATGTGATGGGTATGTTTAAACATATACAACAGTAAAACCTGGGTTAAGCTGAGGTCCAGGCTGCACCGGTTTAGTCTTCTGGGATTTGTGGAAAAAATATTATTTAGAGAGGTTGTAGTTTTCTCTTGACATTGCCCACTTACAAGTCCAGTTCCTAAGTCTTATCATAACACACTGTGGCATAACCTTCTTTTCAGCAACATTTATTTTAGGATTTGAACATTGAGATATTCAGTGTGGTGGCATTCTTTTCAATCACTATGAAAATGCTTGCAATGAAATCTGGCCAAGGAAAACGTGTCTTTCATTCTGCTGCTTAAAAAAAGAGTTATGCTGCTCAAGGCCTGAAAGATTACAAGACAATTGCACCAATCTAAGAAGGGAGTGAAAAGATAGAGTTGTGATTTTGGATACAGTTAAAGTTTGTGTACGATATCAGCACTGTTCTGGGAAATGGTTACATCTGCCTGCGCTGGCTGCTTTTCCAGTCCCATACCACCTCTTCAAGCTGGCAAATGTGTTTGTGCGGCCTTGAGGGAAAGCAGCATGAAAACTTTGTATTGATCAAAACTACATTTTACCAAATGAAAGGGGAAGTTTTAGCTTAGGTTAACTGGCAAAAGGAGAACACGTTTAAGGAGCAGGACTGTTTCTTTTGTGACACTCTTGACTTGTGCTGACTTGAAGTGTTTCTGAAACCATGTCCCTAAGCGTTGGCTGCTAGCAACACATCAAAGGAAAAGGTTTAAAGCCTTATCATTCTTTCTTAGCATTCCCCCAAACCTGATAAAATTATTTTCCAGATTCAATTTAATTTATAGGGTTCTGAATACTACCGGTAATCTTATTAATGACAGAAAGCTACTAGGAAAAGAAGCAAAGCCTCTGGGGGCGAAATTTTTTTTTCATTTCAGAATACAAGAAAATATACCTATGTATGTATAAAATGATTTTCTGTTATTTTCAGAGCTACATAGTTTCTGCTTTCACTCACCATAGAAAACCTTCCCATTATTTTTTGTGGTCGGGTTTGTGTTGGTTCTTTTAGGATTTGTGTTGGTTTCTGGTTGGTTGTTGGGTTTGGTTTTTTTCTGCCTACAGCTTTGCTAGATAAGCAGATCTGTGTTTGATTGCAGATGTATTATATATATATTCACCTGCTATATACAAAGAAGAAAATCTAGTCATTTTTTCTACCTCAAGGGCATGATTTACTTAGTGTGACATGTTCTTTCTCCACAACAAAATAAGTAATAAGATTTTTATGCACACAATAAACTCTGAGTTTTGGAAAATATATGATATCAGATCCATAGTGGGCTTTTGCACCTGCTTGTGTAGCACACAACCTGTTAGCTGTGTTCTATATACCATCAATGTAGTTCTCTGTAAAGGTTGGCACAGTGCACCTTTTTGCTTTTACAAAGTTAAAATTGCTTGAACCTCCTGCCCCTTAAATGTAGGAACTCTCCTTGCATATTTCATCACAGAGCTTTCCAGTAAAAACACTACAACTAATACATGTTTTCATGGCAGAAGATGGAAAAAGCTTTACTAGCTTGCACAATATCACAATTCTAAAGCTTTGCTGTCTTTGGGTTCTACAGTTGATTGTGCAATCCCACTTAGTACTTACTAGATCATTTTAGATTTATTTATGGCTAAAATACATGAGAAATGCAGCCTCTAGAAAAAAAACAAAAAAAACCAAAAAAAAACAAAAAAAAAAGATTTATTTAAAAGTAGTACCTGTGCTTCTATTTTCTGTAAAACTTTACATTTGTAAATTTAAAATACAATGTAATCTTCCCTATTTCTTAGTACTGTTATATGATTTTGTCCAGAACAGTTAAACCATTGGTCTGTGATAACATGGAATTCCAGTTTTGTGAAGAAAAGTTAAACAGACTGGACTTAGTTGTTAGATAAAACTATTACCATTCTGAATGCTTGGTTCACCACTATGGCATCATGAAGAATTCTTGATACTATCTGTGAACAGCATTCATAACCTCTGCGATTCGTCTGAGTAAACGTCAGAGCGCTCAAGGAGAGAGCGATATTAAACAGACTACCTTGTACTAGAATGGGAGGGGTGGGGGAGAACAGGGCACAATATTTATGACTCCAGGAACTATAAGTTGTAATTTAATGAGATCAAAGCATTTGCTGTTTATTTGCTCCACTAGGAGCTTGGAATAAACCAGTTAGAAAACAGATACCAAAAAAAAAAAAAAAAAGGCACGATATTTAAAAGATAATAAAGACTATAAAATCAAAGGCATATTTTAGATGGAAAATCATGTCATAGAAGCCTCTAATATAAAATTAATTTAGCATTCTCCTGAGATTAAGTAATTAATGTTTCAGGAAAAGCAAAGATCCTGCAGATTTATAGCCAGTTCCTGTTTTTACCAGATAGTCACTGTTCTTCCTTTTTTCCTCCTGATTCCCAGGAACATGCACAGTAGTTATAATAGGTACTTTATTCCTATTGTATATCTCTGTGTAGGAGGTTTTACCAATAGGAACTCAACATCCACTCCTAATAGACTTCTTAGAAGAGAAAATAACAAAATGCTTAAGTATGATGAATACTTCAAACAGAGTAAAATTAGCACAATAATGTTTCATCTCTGAAAAGAAACTTTTAGCTACATGTGACAAGTTTAAAGTTTAGCAAGTCAGTCTTATGAATTTCAGTTCCTACAATTTATTCTGTTGTTTCCATACATTATTTAGAAGTAGGGCATGACTCAGGATAGTTTAAAAGATTTGTCTTTGTTTTGAATTGCAATGCCTATACTGGGTGAACTATTTATATGTGTTTCCTGTGTTAAGGAACTGAAGAAAGTAACTGCAGACTTGATAAGGTCCAAGGTCACATCTCAGTACAGGGTGGGAGAAGAAAACATCAATCTTGCAGCAAAGGAAAAACAGTTTCAAGAACTGCAACAAAAGATCAGAATGGTATTTTGATTTAAACAGATTTAAGGTTTTGGTGAATACTTTTCTGTTCTTTCTTCAGCAAACATTATGGCAATGATCTTTGACATATACAGATTAATGATTCCTTTCTACTAACTGCATATACAATATAAAAAAACTATTTCCAGAACTTTTTCTAGGGAAGTAAATATGTTATCAATATAAGTATAATTTTATAGTTAAAAAAAAAAGATAAGACATTTCAAAATATTTTTTTCTTTAAATAGCCTCACGATAATACAATACATTAATACAATATTACTAAAGAAAATACACAGAAATGTTAAATGCCTTTTCATGTTCTTCATGCTCTTTTTTTTAAGGAGACAGCAGTTAGTAAAAAAGTTCAAGAACAAAACGCTCACATTAAAGAAGAAAAGCTGGTGAGTTGTTAGTACTTTACTATTTAAAATCATCAACATATATGCCATATTTCTTATTTAAGTTTCTTAAATTATTAAACTAAACTACTAGAACTAATTAAATTCACTTGTTTACTCTTCAGAAATATTTTAATACTAACATGAATGGGATCTTCCTCCACAGTCTTTAGAAAATTTATTACCAGAACAAAGTCCATTGTTTGACACTTTATTCCAAGTCTTAAATTTCGTTTTTGAATTCAGATGGGAAAAATTTGGTATAGCCATGAAACAGTTGTTTACATATCAATTCAGTACAAATAAGCAATAAGGTTTGCTCAACATGCTTGCTGTTCTGCTTTTCTGGTTGACAGCAGTTTGCTATAATATTGCTGGTATTCAAACCAGGTAGAATTGGAATTGTGTCAGTCATATACAGAGGAAATCATATTCCATTCATACAAAGCACATACATTTAGAATATTAAGCTATACCTGTACATAGCTGAACAGAGTTAAGACTGCATTTTGTTGCAAACTCAGATACGTTCCAGAGCAAATCCTGATATTCAAACCAAGGTACATGGAGTCAAGCATTAAACAATTAAACAAGCAAAACAATTATGTTCCCTGTAACAACAGCATAATACTGCTTTGCAGAATATTAAGCATAAAAAGGGGGTGGGGGTCGTGCAGGTTTTTTGTTGTGGTTTTGTTTTTTTTTCCTAAAACAGTTGTAGAATTTTCATTCTGCAGTTCATTAAGTCAAACATGTCAGAGAAGTGTATCATTCTTGTTCTCAGGGAGAGACCAAAGCAGTAGCTTGTTTGCACACCCAGTGAGCACTCACTGAAGGCTAATCCAACAGTACACTTCCAACCCATGAAAGCATATTTGCATTTTGAGTTTGGTTTTTAAAAATACTTGCCAATAAACACAGGGGAAAAAAGGAGAGACATTCCTGCCTCATTACTCCCACAGCCCTGAATGCACTAAAAACATTTATATGGAGATACTTGTAGCATAATTCATATGGATATTTGATATATATTATCTAAGGCAAGGACTTTTATTTTCTTTCTGTTCTCACCTGTGTGAATTGTTAGGGTCGGTGGATGGTTTTACCATATGGAGGGCTTTGGTATAAATCTGGGAAGGGCTCTAATATAGAGGTGGACTTTGTGTTTCTCCAAGAACTTGGGTTAGAAGACCTGGATTTCTGTATTAAAGCACTACAAATTCACCATCTGGACTAACTGATGTTGGCTTCAGTGGTTCTTGGACTGAGGCTGAATATAATATCTAAATCATAGCTGATTTACACTGAACTGCATGCAGAGAAGCAATCTTGTCTAGTTGAGTGAACACTGTACTAGATTTAAAAGATATGGCCAACTCTGCTGCTGACCTGTCAGATGACACTGGGCAAGCCATTCCAGCTCTCTGTAGTTCAGTTTTCAAGATGTAAACTGAACGGAAGATAAATTAAGATTCAGCACAAGAATATTATTTATTTCTGTGTAAGTAAGAATTTACATACATGAAAAGGAATGAGAGTACACCCAAAATAATGATTTTATTTTTAGTAGATAGCTGTACACAATAGAACCCAAAATAGATAAATTTGAAAGCTCTTTGCAAGTATGTGAAAATACTTTGTTTTAACAATTCATTCCTCTCAATATATTTTGAAGCAACTAAGCACATTTAAGACTGTCATCTGCCTGAAACTCAGGGTTTTTTTTCCTGTGGATGTCATCTTTTAGTAACTGCTGTTCTGGTCTTTGGGGAGTATGGATTGGCTTGGCTAGATCATTCCTTCTGTCTTTGAATCTTTCGAAATGTGTTTTGTAATGTTTAATAAAAAATTACTCTCTGCCTCCATTTCATCCATGTTTTCAGCTAACTGCCACAAAGTTAACGGCAGCACCCATGCGTTTGCAAATCTATACTACTTTAGTCAAGTCATTTTGGGTGGCTCTTTTTTTTAGAACTTATTCTTCCTGAAGTAACAATATAGTCTTGATGAAGGTACACAAAAGTTCAGATAGTGACATCAAAATCTGATGTGCTGCACCATATGAAGTAAAGCTAATGTGTGGTAGTTCACATTTATTGGGATTTAATTCAGGAGGTACAGAATATTGTCATATGAAGGTGATTCACTAATGGAAGTGATTACTTGCCTGTCATATATTTTCTCTGGGATTATTCATAATTGCCAGAACTGTAATGTGGTACCATAAAATTATTCTGTGAGATTAACTGAACTCTCATTGAGGTTGGATCTGATATATTTTATTCAGATTTGCACTCAAGTATGTTTAAAGTGTCAATGGATTTTAATTTTAATTATAAGAAAATTCTCTAAAAAGGGTAAGTTATAATAATGTTAACTTCTCCAAGGCAAAAGGCCAGAAAAACCTGGAGGAGTTCTGTTTTCTTCCTAGAAGCCCTTCCCCAATGTTGATGTTGGACTGCATTTATATACATGACTTTGTAAACACTGGCAGAATAAAAACCAAATATGTTAATCTAAAAGACATTTTATCTAATATCTAATGTTTAAACTTCAGAAACAAAATCTTATTCAATGGATCCTGATTTGTTTGTATTAATAAGGAAATTCTCAGCTCTCTACAATGTGTGCAGGAGTTGCTTCAGCGAGTAACCCAAACGAACATTAGAATGGAGAGTGAGTTAAATGCACTGAAAGAAGAATATCAGGTCAGATTTTTCTTGATTAGACAAACTACTACTATCTGTTATATATTATTTAAGTCCAGGGCTGTTAAAGACATCTGTATGCTTTTCAGAACTTTTGACCTCACTTCCATTGCTCCCTCAGCTCCTTAACTGTCAGCATGAACCTTGAAGTGCAGGCTATGGTTTCCCTCTTCTAGTTCTCCCCCTAAAGTAAATCACGGTTGCCATTCTTATCAGCCATTTCTGGAGGGTAAAACCAGAACGTATTGGAGGTTGCTTTCAAGTATTTTGAAATCAAATATTATGACTTTTATTTCCTATAATTTTCATATAGGTATAAATTGCTTTTCTGGAAAATACTTCAAATTTCAGATCTTCATAACCAGACTTGTCCCCAGCATTGTTAGAGCAGAGGGCCTAAAAAAGAGCATATCCTAAGCCATTTCTTGCTGTGTTGTCTGGTGTCATGTTTATGCTAGAGGTGGTAAGTAGCACAATGGAGAGTGTGGAGTTGCAGCATTCCTCAGTTCCTCTTTGAGCATATAAAAGTGGCTCAGAACAGTTTAGACTCTAAATGACACTAGCAGTCAGATTGGCCTACAGGGCACTAAAGATTAAGGTCATATCTGTTCCGGTCAGGTGTGCCATGCAGAGTACAGGTACAACCATTAATCGGGCTATTAATAATTATTGTTTATTATTTGTCCATACATAATCACAACTATTCCACTCTTTGCTTGGCTTGTGAGGCCAAGGTTTTGAACTAGAATCTCAGTTAATTTAAAATTAAACTTCCTGTGTGCATGTATATTTTGTTTCTAAGTAAATGTTTCTATGCTGAATTGAGATTAGATTCACTTCACATAAGCCTTTACTTTGTCTTTTAATAGATGTAAGCAGTTTGCTTTCTGCCACAATATCAATACATTAATTTTGCATTTTGATGAAACATGTAGGGTTAAAGATGAGTAATGTTCTCCATCAGAAACTAGGAATTAAAGTACCTGCGTTGTAGTATTGGCTAAAACTGTAGTGACTGGAAGAGAAATAGAAGTCACTAATTTCAGGTGTCAAGGTTCCTGTATTTATATTAGTGTGAGAGTGGGATTTTCACAATTTAAAATTCTTTGATCTCAGAGTGCTCTAGAACCAAGAAGAGATGCCTCTCAACCTGGAAAAAAGTCCAGTTTCTCTCTTGTAGATTGGCTCTTTTAAAAAATAATTTTAAATGACAAAGCACAGTATAATGGGAAAAGTGTGGTTTGTTAGCATGTTTTAAACTTTACACAAAGATTAATTTGAGTCTCTGGGCTGTAGAATTGCCTGAAGTACATGATTTTCTAAAGCCTCTGTTATTTATATGTTGGGTCCAGTGAAACAGCTGGATTACTTGCTATTCATACAATACTTGGTTTTGTCAAAGAAGGTAACATGCATTTTATTTTTTAAGATTATTGAAATGACTTTGTAAATTAAACCAGAAGTTCAAGATAGTTTAATTGGTATATAAACTTACTGATGATGACTTTTGTGATATGGAGACCCTTTAGGATCTTTGTGTCAGGATTATTGAATAGCAGGTATTCTAAAAGTGCTTTTTTTGATAGTATTTCTAAGCTATCATTTCCCACCTCAAATAAAGTTTATAGTATGCCTTAAAACTCCAGCTAAAACTGTGAATGGTATGTGTGAATCTTATCTTTGAAGACTTCACATAAATGTCTACAAGTGTAAGAGAAGTATAGATTGTTCTCTTGTTATTAAGGTATGAATTAAGTACAAGCCTGTTTTGCAGCCTGCACACGCCAACAATTAATTTCTGATTGTAAATATACTAATTCTGATTAGAGAGCCTGCTTTGATTTGGGTCCTGTTTATATTAGACATTGAGATGGTATTAAGGTTTTCTATTTTTCTAGCTACAGGACAAACTATTTCTAGTCAGCAAAGCTTCAGTGTGATCTTCAAAGGCAATTTCTTGCAGGCATAAGTACTTTAAATGAAATTGGTGTTAAAAGATATGGCTAACTAATAAGAGGCTCTTGATTCAACCTTTGAAAGCTCTGATGACTATACAAGGACTCCTCAATACTTAGTTTAATGTAAATATTCCTTCTTAGTCTTCACTGTGGCATTTAAGATCAGCTAAGATTTGATCTCAGCTGAGTTTTGTGAGAACATTCTCTGCATTCTCAAACCCAAGATTTTCTCACTTGAGAATGATAATTAGATTCAAAACATTTATATAAGCACATACGAGTGATAAGATTTTGAGAGATCACATCTGGAAACATAAAAGTGGCTAGATATTTCAACAGATTTATTTTTTTGTAAACCTGATAAATGCATGTGCAAAATGCAGTGATTCCCTTGGACAACATGATGCAAATACAACGCGATATTAAAAGTGAATGTCACGTGTTCTTGTTCTTTCCATATGAACTCAGGGGGTTATTTTGATTTGTCAGAAATGTCTGTTTAAACAGTAGTCATAAGATATTGTTGGTTTTTATAGCTACTTGTTTGGCTGAAAGTTTGATACAATTACCAGGATATTCCAGTGAATAAGGCATTAACTGTTCATTTTGCGGTGTCAACAAATGAAACTTAAAAAAGAGAGAGCTGAACATATACCTTGAAGGGTCTACCCACTTTCCTGCCAATTTGAGAGCAATTGCTTTAGTCTTAGTCTTTATTGCTTGTAGAATCACACTTGTGATGAATGGGGTCTGAAGGTTATTCCTATCCTCTGTCCTACATCCATGTCAAGTTTGTGGACCTTGCTCATGAAACAGTTTCTTCAGAATAATAGAAAAATGGAAGGAGTGATTGTACAGTCCCATAGAAATATTTTTATTCTTACACTCACAAAAAATTACTGCTTATTTTTGAGCTTGAGATGACAGAATACTTAAACTTGCAAGGTAACTTTCAAGAAAGATAATACTGTCCTTTCTTATTCTACCTATGCATACTTAGTGCTAGGATACCAATGTTCTTTTGAGTTCAGAAAAAACAAGTTAAAATTCTTTAAATGATGACAGAATACTTGAGAATGCAAGGAATTCAGGTATTCCCCCCTCTGTACAATTACCTTTAACCAAGAAGTATCAAGAATCAAGAAGTAGACTAATTTCTAATTAAAAGACCGAGTAAAAAGGAATTTTACTTTGGAGTATTGCCTCCATAACATTTTTCGCGTGGACTTTCAAAGAAGCTCAGTAGAGGCATAAATACGTAGCTGGTCATATAGCTACATGAATTAAAGTTATGTTTACATTATCAAATATATTTGTGTCATCTATATAGTAGATAATGGATGCATTAAGTCCTTTATCTTCTATTTCGTTTCCTATAAAAATGTGATAGGATAAAAATTCCAACAGTACCTGAGATGTATGTGAACTTATTATTTATTTACACAAGACAGCTTTAATTTAGCATAGTAAAGCTGAGTTAACCCCAAAATGTTGCAAGTACGACTATGATAGCATAAAATTTATTACTAATAAAACTGTTATTTTAATGCACATTAATCTATTTCAGTGATCTAATAAAAATAAAGGATAATCAGACATGTACTTCATGTTCCAGTGGATATGTTTTAGAATTTAAAGTTTTTAGAGTTTATAAGATAAGTTAATAAACAATTTAGAATTGAAAAACAGATCAGAAAAACAGAAGTATTTTCTTTGACTACACAGTAGTTTTTTCTTTAAGCGCAATGGGTCTAGACTGTGCTACATTTCATATTTCTCATCTCTGGACTTTATATTACTTTTTCAGCACATTAAAACTTATGCAGTGAAACTGAATAATGGCAAGTGTTTTTATACCCTTTTATAGCCATTTCTTTTTTCATAACCTCCCCCTGTTTCCTGTTAGCTAAACTATAAGCACCTTTCTGTTAATTTATGAAAATTATTGTTGAGATAGCACATTATCACTGATCTGTATGGCACTTCCAGCATGTTAGAAGCAAAGGTCCAAGCAACATAAAACACATCAAAATTCATTAATGTGGTATTGATTATTTTTTGGATAATTAATTTTATTGCAGACCCTTGAAAGAGATAATGAGCTGCAAAGGGAGAAGGCAAAGGAAAATGAAGAAAAGTTCCTTAATCTTCAGAATGAGCATGAGAAAGCACTAAGAACTTGGAAAAAAGATGTAGGTTTATTAAATTAAATGTTAGAGTATTAAAAGGTTTTTGAAATAGTCATCAAGCATTTCAGGTAATTCCTAAAAGCCAAGAAAATATTACAGAAATAATACAACAAAAAGAACCAATTTCTTTTCCAGTAATGCAGACTATTCTAGAAATGAATATTTTTAACAGGTAGATTTGGGAGAAACATTGACTTCTGTGCTCTAAAAGGTCAGTACACTTCCTGCAGTTCTGTAAAGCAAGAGTCAAGGTATTAGGTGTTACCTTGAATTTAGCACTTAAATATTCCAGAATTACATATTTGCCATTACCTAGACATGGAAGCTGATAAAATTCAGTGTAAATTAAAACTATATGTGTTTAAAAAAATGCAAATTTCCTGAAAAATACAATTTATACAGAGAACACCTGCATTTCTAGGCTGTACTCCTGTATCCTGAAAAATCTATTAGTAAACTGTCATATAGTAAAAAATGAATGTAAATCCACATGAACTGAAGTGACATGAATGACCATATGCAAAGGGAAAAAAAAAATCAACTTCACACTGGATCAGGCCAAGATACTGAAGGCTTGCATTAAAGCAGAAGTCTTGATTTGACAGGAACTAATCAATTTCAACTGTGGGGTGAAAGAGTATAAGAAAAGGTAAAAAAAAATCTGTATGTCCTTTCAGTGAATTCACCTCTGTCTACACCTAAACAATAATTTATCTTCAATATTTGCCATTCTTTCTACTACTTCATTACTTTTAAAGAATAATTCAGTAAATATTTAACCCAAAATAATTAGCAAAATATCGTAGCTGTAAACACTATCTGCAATAATAAATGCATGTCCACAAGTAAGAAATATTAATACTTATTCAGTGAGACAAGACCTGTTTAGTGTGTGGCAACCAGACTCTAAGCAGCATTTGCTTAATAGTCTGTCTTGTTTCTACACAACTGGTACCTCTGCCAGAAAGGTTTTGAATTTGGTATGGATTCTCAGGGAGGCTGTGGGGAAACAAAGCAAAATTGTCCCTGTAATCCTGTTGTCTAGCATTAACTCTTGAGTGCAGCCACTATGGAGATGACTGCAGCTATGAGTCTACAAAATAGCTGAACTGCTCTGATGCTCACTGCCCTGAGAAGATTTGATCTCCCCGATTCCTGGAAGTCTTATACCATAGTTTCCTGTATAGACATGGAAATGTTTGCATTTGTTCTTTAGAAGATTATTTTTTTTTTAGCCTCTCCATATTTCTGCTATGGCTAACTAGAAATTTGGTTTCTTAATATCTTGTAGTGTCATTATGGATAATGTTAACCTTATACACTGCTCTGGAAATATTTGTAAATTAAATTAAAGTATTTCTGTAAAATTGCCCTTTTATTCTTATTACCCTTGTTTTTTTAATCATCCTTTTTGTTCTAAATACAGAGATTTAATTGTTATGTGCTCACTTGAGTATTGGATACTTGAGGCAGAAGTGCCAAGCAAATTATTTGTTGTTGTAGTTTTTTGACAACGTAGGTAGAGAATGAATGTTGACTAGCACATTTATCTTTGAGCCAAAAAAAGGAAGAAAGCTACAAATAGAAATCTCACTTTTTCAAACATTGTTACTTGAAGTAAATGGTGAAAAAAAAACCCAAATAATAAAAGGTATCATCTGTAATGGAAATGTAGTTAAAATCTTGGTTTGAATGAAAAAGCTCAAAATTATCTTACTTTGTACAAAGAAATCACTTAGCATATACACTTCATTTTAAGAATTTAATTTGCTAAGCTGTTAATACCCCTGTAAAATACTGTTTTACATATTTGAACATGCAATCAAGATCTATGTTTGTGTGCTCTGTGTCCCTTCAATTTTTACAGGAGGAAAACATGAGAAGAGAAATAGGCGCTATTAAAAATGAGTTGAATTCACTTAAACGAGTTCACAGACATCTTGAAGGATATCATCCTCCTCAGGGAAATCAGCATTCAGAGAAAGTGGAAAATCTGCAGGTAAGTGTCTCTAATAGCTGCAGACTTTCCATTTCTTGTAAAAATACTAGAGAATGAGAGATATGATAGTTTTTCTAATCTGGCTGGCAGTGTCCATGATCTTCCTTTGACATCACTAAACCTAAAAATTTAACTGATTTAATCAGTGATTCAAGATCCCATGAAAATTCCTCTACCCAGAGAATGTTCCCCTTTCGTCCAGAGGGGCACTTGTATCATAGAAACTGGAGATGTTACCTCAATAATAAATTTATACATAATTCATAAATAATCTATCTTAACTAAGCCCTGTTTCACAAAGATATTTTGCATCAGTGTTTCTCAAATACTGTGGCAGACCAACTGACTTCATATGTATGTGAGTTCCCTGGGAGTGTGAAAATCCACTTCTACTCAGAGGAACAAATTTCAGCCTCTGTAATGCGAGACAGATGAGAAATTCGCTTTATCAACATATAGATTATTGACATTCTTCAGTTTTAATTTAAAAAACCCTCAACTTTATTTCATCTAGCATCTTTAAGAATCATCAAAGGCATAACAAGCTCAACAAGGAGGTAAAAGACTGTTTTATACAGTGCGGGTTGAACTAGAATTGAGTTTACATTGCTGGGTGAACCATGTCCCTGTTCAGTTCTGTATTCAGAGCATGTATGAGAAGTCAGCAAGCGGTTAAACACATGAAGATGATCTGTTGGAGCAAAAGGAAGAACACGTAGCCCTGCAGCTATGTGTTATCCCTTACTTTAACTGGGTTGCAAATTTATCTTCCAGTCGTTTATAAGATTGAAGACATGGGAAGAGGCATAAGCCGTAAGAATGGCCACAACTTTCCTTGTGCATTGAGCGTATTCTGTTGAGTATTGGTTATATCTCTTTTTCCAATAGTTTTTACATCCAAATAATGAATTATCCTTCAAAGAAGGGAAAACTCATTTTGCATGCATGTGATTTTGCTTTCAATGTTAAGAAAATATGAAGACACTAGGACTGTAAAGACACATTATCTTTTTAGAACTAGTCTCTGAATTGTCAGTAAAATGACAAACTGTAACAATATTTTAGAATTTGGAAGAACTGAAAATCATTTTCTTCACAATGTATGTATGTTTGTAGCTCACAAACATACATATATGAGTATATACATATCAGCTGGTTTGTCCTTAATAATGCAATGGAAGTTAGACTTGAACTGATTATTCATTGTGCCAAAGCTGTATGAATTCAACAAAGTATAATGCAAATAGTGTCACTCTTAAAAATCATTGTTTCTTTGAATGAAAATGAAATACGAATTATGTTTAGGGTGCAGAATCAATGCACACAATCAGTCATTCATGATAAACCATACTTGTGCTTACCAGGGTAACCCTAAGTGTTTGAAAGTAGATAAGCTTAAAGCATATGCTCCTAAATGCAAAAGATCTCCGAGATGTCTTCTAAATATATATCTTACACTATCTTATGGCAAATTGCCATACCCGTTTGTGTTGTATGATCATAAGATTTCATAAGCTAGGCAGGTTAGGCTGAGACATATCTCCAGTGGAACACTGCCAAGAAATTACAGGAGCTGCAGCAGATCATATTGATTATTCTAATCTGTGGAATTTCACCTTGTATCAGTAATGAGTCTCTGTCTAGTAAAACATAAAAGGGCAAGGTGTTGGCTATGATTTAGATCTTGACTCTGGCTCCAAGTTTTGCAAGGAAATATGCATATAATTATTTTTATATCTAGTGCAATCTAAAATCCCTGTGATTATTTGTGGGGCATGAAATGTAGAATGTATGTAAACTTCTTGATACTAATCACCTGTGGAATAGTAATTAAACAAAAAGCCTTTTAAAAAAGAAAGGTACAATGTCAGACCTCATTACAAGCTCAAATTGCAATTTAGTTTAACTTTCTTGTGTTTTACATTTAGTTTAATATAATTTGTAATACAGCTGTGTACCATTAGAGAATAGACACCTAGCAATGGGTTACTGTAATTCTTTTATGTGTATATGTACAGGGAGATCAGGTTTTGAGGATGTTTTTAGTTTCATGGTATGACATATTCTGTTGAGGGTAAGTTTGTCAGAGGTATATGTATATTGCTTAGTTAGATTTTACTAAATCACAGAGGAAAAAAATTAAATCCAGGTTTAATAGTTTTGATATATAGGCATTTTAGTTTATGCAACTTGGACCTATTTTTGAAGGGCTGAACATCCATTTGAAGTTAATGGAAGCTAGGTTTATTCAACCCATCTGAAAATCTGGAAAGGAATCATGTAAGCTTTCTCCCTTTCTAAGAATGCTTTGTCATGTTTGTTTCAGATGCATTCAGCAGTTCAGCCCATACCAACAGATATGGTCAAATTCCACTGTAGTAGCTGTTTTATACCTGTACAAAAGAGTGACATGCACAGTTATATTGTGGTGTTTGGTGTTTCTGTCTAAAGAAACAGCTCCTAGAAGCAAAAGATTATAAAAAAATACAGCTTTTGTGAAAGAAAAAGCAAATTTCTCATATTTGTCTTTGAAAATGAAAGCTTGAAAATGTGATACCAAAGCTGTGTATAGCCTGATGTCATATGTACAATTTCCAAATCAGAATGTCAGGGAAGATTATAATAAAACATGAGGAAAAGAGACATTTCAATTGAAACTTCAAATTGAAGGTGGAGTATTTAGCAGACAAAAGCTATTTTTAGGGTCCTCTTCCATTCCTCCCTCCCTCAAATCAGCAAAGCTGGGAGCATCAGGATATCTCTGTGACCTGTAGAAAATTGATTCCTGCAGATTTGTATTCTGCATCATCTACTGTGCCACCACTGCAATAATCCCATTTTTTACCAGTGTTGTCTATGTGCCTCCCTCCATTTTGCAATATGCTTTGTCCTCCCCACACATCCGATGCCCAAGCACAAGACTTGTAACTCCCTCCCACATCCCGGTCTTACTTTTGCAACACCTCCAGTCATGAAAGTATCTTCAGCTTTTTCTCGCATCTTTTATGGACTAAGCAATACCCCTGCTCCCTCCCACATCTTTTATATCCTATCTTTAGGGCAAGAGCCAGCACATGCTTCTGCCTTCAGCTGCCAAACAGTTGATGATGATAAAAGATGCATCTTCTTTTCCTTTTTTTTTGGTGGGGTTTTACTGAAGCATTTCTTCACTATTCAGCTCCTAGTTTCCACAGAACTTTGTCAAATGCAGCTTTCAAAAATAAAGACAACTGCTGCAGTAGTAAACCCGTGACTCAAACTTTTAAGTAAATAAATCTTTCAGGCTTTTACTCCTGTTGAATTTGACTCAAATTCCAGTTAAGAAGCCATCTGGGAGGGAAGACTGGTAAGACTTGCAAATTCATAAGCTTTATTGACCTATGAAATTAAGTTAAAAATCCTAGGTGGTTTGTTAGAAAAAAATAGTGTTAGTATGTGTGTGTATGCACGTGTTTGAGTGTAAACAGCAAACATGCATGTTTTTTCCACATGTAATTCCTGAGCAGGTCACTGATTTAGCCAACAGACAGAGGGAGTGATCCAGTCAGCACATGTACACACATATTCCTTCCTCTGAGAAGTTCTGTCAATCTGTATAACTTCTCTGTGTGGACTGTAATATAGCAGGATCTAATTTCTTTCCTACTCTTCTAGGGTATTAGTCTGTGCTTTTTTTTTCTGCATTTACATGAACTTTGTATACTTCAGGTGAATGGTCTTTGTTTTCCATCAGAATTTTAAAAATAATGTTAAATTTAAGTCCTGAAGTTCAAATCTAATCAGTAACTGTAGTAAACTATTAAAATATGTATAACCTTTTGTTCCTTCTTATGCTAGGGTGGTCAAGAACACTCAAAAGATAGTGAAATACAGGCTGTTCAGAAAGAAAATGAGTGTATGCAATCTATAATAAGAGACAATAATTTTGGACAAGAAGAAACTGAAGTTAAAACCACAATGAACTACTCTTTAAGCACTGAGGAATTACAGATAGAACAAAGTAATAACATTACATGGATAACAGAGATAAGTAGTATTGTTGAAGAAGGATAAATGTTTACAGATACAGTATATGACAAGGGAATGCTGGAATCCTGAATTAAATGTTACTGTACTAACAAAGTAAAATTCTTGGTGTCAGTAGTGCTAATCTATAATAAATTCACAAAGTTCCGAGTGAAAGCACAGTACTTCCAGTGGCTGCCCTGGGACTCTAAGTTTAAAGACCTGTGTGCTGTAACCCTTCAAGCTGTTGCAATACTCTCTGCATGCCAGTTCAAGAAGTCAATAGGGGCTAGAACTATGATGTGTATAGAACTGTCTGGAAGCAAAACTGAGGGCTTTTCCTTTCCCATAAAACAATGAAAAAAGGCAGAGAGTGAGTGTGCTGCACAGGACAATGAAGGTCTGTTCATGTGGACAGTCATAACGCTTTTCTATACAAAGCACATTTTAACTCCAGTAAGTAATTTTCTGAAGCCAGCTAAAGGAAATGTACTTAGTCTCTAATGCTCAGTCTCTAAAATGTAGGAAAGATAAGTGGAAATTTAAAAGCTTGTTAACTGCAAAGTGACCGCTTTAAAGGATCAGTGCTCACAGCCTTCAGAAAACACCTTTCTGATAATGAAATGCTTACTATTCCTCACCAGCCCCCTACCATCAAGTCATAGCATATTCCTTTTGCTATGAACATAGTCCCTTAAACAGTTTTTGTTTTCCATTTAGCTAAAAATGCCACTTTCAACATTAAAGACAAATACAGTTGCATCAGTAACCAGAGGCTTATACTTTATGTAGACATACAATGGTTGATTAAGTATGTGCTATAATTTCATAATGAAGACCCCTTTCAATAATAAGGAGGACAGATACCAGTTGGGAAATATTTCAACTATAAGCCATATCTAAAATCTACAGAATGTTATTTTCTGTTTGAACAGTTTATAAATATTTTGCAATACTTCAGTAAATTTTTGATAGACCTGTGTGTGTAGAGTAAGATAAGAAAAATCAGCATTGATACTAATATTCAGTTCATCTCTTCAGAAATTTTAAACTGTAAAAATAAAGCATTAGTTAATCTTTGGGTTATAACTAGAGAATACACTTATTCTTAACAGGTTTACAAGTTCTTGAAAACAGTTTTAAGGATGAAATTAATGTTGCTAGCCCTTATGAAGAAAAGCAAAGGGAGGCTTCTCCCAGGAATACCCTCTGCACAGATACTGATTTAATTACCCAAGGACAGACCTCAGAAATACATGTCACTGAGTGCAAAGAAGCAGAAAACCTAGGAGCAACATGTAGAATGTTACTGGATGAAAACAATACAAATTTAGGACAAAACCTACAGGACAGCACCAAGCCGTTGGCAGCATGCCACACACAAACAAGAAAGGTCTTTTTAGGCAGTGCTGACACTAGAGGCGCCTACAAGAAAAATGGAAGTCAGGAGACTGACTCTAGCGACCAAGAATTGTGCAATACTACAGATGAATCAATTTGTGCCAAGGCAGATGAAAAATCAAATACCATACAACGCAACAAAAGTGTCCTTACACCTGAAGCACCCAAAACAGAGTCTGAAGTGGTTCTTTGCACTGAGAAGAAGAATGCTGCATGTGAGAGAAGTACAGATAATCATCAAGCTAAGGAATTAAGTTTTGGCATCCTATCTTATATTAAAGAAAATTCTCAAACAGAATACCAAAAATGTAGCTCGCTGGACAGTGACAGTTATGTAGGCAATGGATTACAAAAACCAGAAAAAAACTTATCAAACGTGAGTGGTTTACATAAACTTCCTTTTAAACAGACACACATAGATGCTGAAGAAAGAAATGACGACAACAATGCCAGAAACATAAACGGTACACTGAGAAGTAGTAGTGTTCCAGCAACTGCCGCTGACAATCTACCAACTGTTCATTGTGATAACGCAAGTGGTGATGATGCCACAAAAGAACACAGTAGTAATATGTTTCTCTCGGGTACTTTCAATTTATGCCCCCTCAAAATAGAAAGAGGAATAAATGCAGATGACATGCACAGCAAGCAACCTGAACAAGACTGTACCAAACAAATAGGGAATGCTACAAATACATGTACTTCAAGCACTGAAGCTGCATCTCCAGTAAAGGCTGATGGTCTTGAAGTAATTGCTCATAAAAAAACCCAAACAGATAGAATTAATACAGATAAATTAATTCCATGTAAAAAAGCTAACGATGATATTCAGATACACTCCATCAAAAATGGACATTCCCTGGAGATTAATAATTCAACAAATTACACATTGTTAGAAGAGAAAAAAGACTCACTGAGTAGTACAGTTCCAGGAAGGAAGTTTGCTGACGATCACCTGAAAGAATCATGCTCTTTACCCATGAGAACAGCTGGAAATTTAGTAAACATAAGTGGAAGGTCATCCTTTGATCTTTCAACCTCAGATAAAAAAGCTGAGAAAACTCCAGTATCCTTAAATTTTTCAGACCTCGGTTCTTGTTCAAGAGTAAATCAAATGAAAGGTCAAGCTACATGGACTTCAGCTTCCAAGGAACCTTCCCTTTTGAATGAGAAACTACCACGCTTACTGGAAAACACAAAGGTTATTTCAAAAACACAGTGTCAAAATCTCAGTGAAAATGTTGACAGAAGAGAAACAGCACTAGGTAAGAAAAGGAAGCATTTCTTTTGAGGCATGTACTGAATACACTTAGAAACAGTATCAAAATGTGAAATTTCTGCATCTGAGTTTAGTGTAACATTAGAAAAATGTAAACCTCCTGACATTTTAGTTATATGGCACAAAAAATATTGAAAGATGAGATTTGTCCATTAATTTATAGTGTAAATGCAACAAAACAATTTTTGTTTGCTCAATTATCTGATTATGTAGACAACTTCTCATATTTCTCTTTGTGAAAAAAGCAGTGCAATGACAAACTGAATATTTATAGGCATTTCGAACCCTAACATAGAGCATGCTCTATCAGGGCTCTGTATATATCTGAAAAGCATTGAGCAGCTTTTGGAAATTATTCAGCGCCCTCATTTTGCATAACAGTTGGATAGTTTTTAAACCAGTAGGTGCTTCTTTGAATGGGGCTTAGAGAAATTTTACTTTTTTATTTTATTGTAGATTTTTAATTCAGATGGACATTTAAAACCATCTGAATGTGTCCAATGTGTGAAAGGACAAGCTTATATTCTTTGAAGCTCTGGAAAACACACCTAGCTGTTAAGAGTGCTCAAGGAGCTTTTTAATCTCCTACTGGTGGCACTTGGTGATTATATGCCGAGCAATATTTTGCATATGCAAATCAGCAAATAGGAACTTCATTCCATGTGTTTCTAAGTCATTACTGAAATGTGGAAAAAAATGTATTTTAGATTTGGTTTGCAATAAAATTAGCTGCTAGATTACTCCTATATTTATTTACTAAAAGTGTTATTTCTAAACTCGGTTTACTACCAAAGTAATAAAAGTATCATCTCTGTTTCCACAGTAAACTGACTCTAATACATTTACAGATGTTGCTCTACTTCAGTAACTGGACAGAGTAAAAGATACCTAAGTGGTGCCTACCTTTCTCAAAATAAAGCTTGCATGTGGGTTCTATCCTTAATACATGCTGTAAACTTTAAAAAGCAGACAATCTCTTAGGTTCTGGACGGAATTAAAGTCTCTATGTGTGTAGAAAAATGGAGCTTTGGGTGCTTACATGGTTTTCAAAAGAGCTACAGCCACAATACAGGGTGTTTGTGTCTATTAATGTTTTGTTGATGTAGTGTTTTGAGTTTTGGCCCTTGAATGTACAAAGAGCAGAAAATGGACTCCCATCCCTTAGTTTTGTGGCCAGTGGCAGTGAGACAGAAAAAGTTTAAAGATAATTTTATTTCCGTACTTGGCCTACGTATATTTGTATACAGATGCATATTTTTTTGCAGTTCAGTTTCAGAAAAGTCTTTGTCCCTAAAACGATAGCAGTGGTAGCAAGGTAGCAGAATCCTGATCTCAGACGGTACATTCTTTTAATAATGTGAATTTTGATACCTGAATTTTGATACCTGTTACAAAATGAATGCACAGTTATGGGATGTTTTGCATGTACCTTTTCTGTAAGAACAGACAGCACTAGCTGAAGTTCTTCCCTGTGTTCCTCCTCCTTTGCTTCTCAGAACCTTTCTGTATGCAAAGTACTGTAACTCCAAGAAGTGACTCTGAGAGGTTCATCCAAGGGGATTTTAATATAACTAGTTCCTCAAATGAGTTGCACAGTGACCAGCACAGTCACCAGACCTCCTGAATTCTAGTAAAACTTCACAGGGAGGATCTTGGTCTGTGTCCCAGATGTGACTCTCACTCATCATCCTGCCTAATTTAGAGAGGTCTCTACTTCAGCTTGCCGGCCTCTCTGGATCATGCAAGAACCTTACTGTCAGGGCACCTAACAGTTCACTGTGGTACTCAGCACTGCAACTTCCAAGATTTTTTGTGGCAGGTTTTTGTTGGTTTGAGGTATTTTCCAAAACAGCAAAGCTGGAGTGAAATCCATGTGGACCATGTCCCTGATTTTTTTTTTCATTTTTTCCTACTTAGTGAAGCACAAACCATTTAGCTGTTTGGGAGACCTAGAGGTGAAGTGCATTGATGAAAGAGTTTAGTAAGCTTATCTGAAGGTATTTCTTTTACTGCCTAACCACAATTCAATTTACTATTTATACAACTCCGGTTACCAGAGAGCAGCCATACCACATCAGTAAATGGAAGAAGGAACTGGGAATGGGCAAGATCCTCCTGGCAACTCTTAAAAAAGAAAACAAACACAAACTCATAACTGCTTTCCTCTTTTTCCCCCAAGAGAAAATACCAGTATTCTTAATTAACTGTTACATAACTATGTATTTTCATAGCAAAACAAAGATTTTACTATTGTAGCGGTGATCAACAGGCATCTGTGTAGTGACAAAACAGCTACCGTTTTCGTTATGAGTAATTGTGAAAGTACACTTATGTTGTGATCTTGCAAGGAACATACCGTTGTCAGCGGAGTCTACTAGCAGTGGAT
Organism: Falco punctatus; assembly: GCF_963210335.1. Taxonomy (NCBI): domain Eukaryota; kingdom Metazoa; phylum Chordata; class Aves; order Falconiformes; family Falconidae; genus Falco; species Falco punctatus. Next base: position 26,201,103 of record NC_137590.1, on the reverse strand, counting down.
ATAGCCACTACAGGATTGGAGCCTTACACACTGCTCTGATTTATCCCCTTATTTGCCCTTCCTACCTTTAGTAGATAGCTATAGCCTGATTTCCTGAAATATTAGGTATAGCCATTTACAGAAAGACTCATTTAAAATGCTATTTGTTTATCTAAAACCCTTGTATTTGGATTCTGTCTTTTATTACAAGTCCCCTTGGATGTCAGGATGGCAGTAATTATGTATTTTATTATCATTATCAGAAGGTGATACTGTTTGAAAAAAATATATTTAGTTAGAATATTGAGTACATACATTTCCTGTAAATCACAGTTTTGTCATTAACTTAATGTGTACATGATACAAACCATTTTTAATCAGAGTAGAAACATACCTCATCTTTAGAGACAAAATAGATGCAGAAGTATGTGAAAGAAAAAAATGAAGAGGGAAAAGCCTGCAACAGAGATTCAGTGATTTAAAACATAAATATTTGATTTTTTAAGATCAGAGGTAAACCAGAAGTTTAGTTACTTTACAATTAGTGCCTAGAGACCAAATTGCAGTTGTTACCATTTCCTTTTTGTCAATCAGGTTCTACCAGTTTTAACAGAGCTGCCGACACTTTGAATACCTCTAGTATCCACCGACACCCCCAGGGAGACCCTAGTGAAGAATGGAATGCTATAGCAAAGACTTTTTATGATTCTTCTTTTCCCACAGAACATGTAAGTCAATTAAAAATATTGCGGACCAGACCTCAGTGAGCTAATTCCACAGATATTTGTACAACTGTACGCATCTGGATACTTTAGGACTGAGTCAATCTCCAAAATAATACCAAAAGGGCAACAAGGCACCATTTTTCACAATTAAGGTTGATAGAAAGCAGCAGGAAAAAGTCACAGCGCATGAATCAAACAGATGCTAACCAGTCTGTTTGGGAGGGGAGGAAGAGGGTAGTTCATTGTGTACCCTAGTAAAAATCATCACCTACAGTAAAAGTAGGAGTTAAAAAAAATTTAGCAGTAGTACGTAAAAGTATAAAAACATTGTTTCCTTTATTACTTGATAGGAACATGTTGTTTGAAAGAATCTGTGAAAGACTAAAAATTCAGAATATCTATGAATTAGAGCCTATCCATTTCTTCTGTGCTGCAGTTATGTGATACCATATTTGGAGTTATCTTATTATTTAGTAGGAAGGCATTACATAAATGTATTATGTACATTACATAAATGAATTAAAAATAAAGCTATTGTTTCCCTTTAAGATTACTTCATTCAGGGTGGCACTAGCAATGGCTCATACTGTATTTTTAGATCTACATTAAGACTGTGGAGCCTGAACAACTCTTAACTGCTGTATCGGGATTTGACCTAATGTTAAATATATTACTCAAAAGCGATAAGATAATTTACAGCTGCAGTTGACCTTCCATTTGAGAAGAGGTTCTAGAGGTATTTCTCAGTTATTGCTGTCTTCTCAGGATGAGCTTTGATGTCAGGGCATACACTGTTTTCAAGTGACAAAGTTGGTTGACTGCACCGGATTTAATCAGCTCTCAACACCATTAGCATTCACATTCTCCGAAATTCAGAAGACTGATGTTTTAAATTACTCAGCTTTTCTAATATGACTCTGCTTGGCAACGACAATGAGATGGACTTTTCACCAAGCACAGTGGTGGTATTTACTGTGTCTCTTGCTTTTCCTCACTGAGGTGGAGCCAGGAACTGAGTGATAATACAAAGCTGTATTTCATTATCTGACTGTGGTTACATCTACTCTGTCACCTCCAAACTAAAGCTTTTTAAATGCTGGCTTAGTAAAAGCTGAGACCAACAAGTGCATTACTGGTTTGATTTTACATTATTTCCCAAGTACTTAATCTATGACATCTCAGACTGGGATATGGCAGACCACGCCCTCCGTTCTGTGTTGGTGTCACTCTAATAACTTCTGTCCTCCAATTTGTCATTTTTGTGACCGATATGAAAAATCTGTTGGAAGATTAAAAATAGGCTCATCAGGTTTTTTTGCTGCTCAGTTTATTTGATTTGACTAACACGTATGACTATAACTGCAGCAGATTTATGCCTTCTGCAATTTGGGTAATCTCACTCAACAAAGGACAGTACTTTTTAAAAAGTAATAAAAAAATAAAAAGAAATGCTACAGGTACACTTGAAATTCCAGCAAAGATGTGAAAAACTGTTTCAAAATTAGTTTGTACGTGCCTGAGTACAAGGTAAGGATGAATAAGCTTCCTCAGCTCAGTTTAAACACAAGTCCCTAACCATACGGTCATACTATTCAGCAGTGAATATATTTTTACACGTGTCCCATAGGTTGCCAGATTACTCACTGCTGGCAATAAGACACAGTTTACTTGTATATTTAGTTTGACAGCTGAAATTATATTTTTAAAGCTTTATTTTAAACCCACTGTAATAGAACTGTATTAAAATGCTATATATATTACCTAGCTGCAATTACTTCTCCAGAGAGGCCTAAATGCTTCTTGTCTTCAGAAAAACCCAAGGCACCGCTTTATTTCACTGCAAAATTTCACTTCCACATGTGGAAGACCTGAAGTTTTTCTCTTTGGATTAGTACAGGACAGATGCAGCCCCACATGCTATTCCATAAAGATTCTGATTAGTGACTTGCAATGAAGTATGATCTATTTCTTTCTGAGGCCTTGGGAAAGAGCATGGGAGAGTGTATGTATATGGCTGCTAGAATTAACAGGTTCAAAATTTTAATTGCTCAAAGTTACTTCCTTACTGAAATGGAGATTACAGTAATTATTGACCTGAAGCATCAGTATCATCAGCTGCATGGCAGTAATGTTACAGATGCAACAGGCTAAGCAAACAACTTGCATGAAGTTTATTGTTTCAGATTTCAAACTTCCAAGAAATGGTTGTGCACTGAGTAAGGGAAGTTATAGCACAAAACTGATGTGCTAAAATAAAGGCAGGCCTGACGACGACTTTGTGGCTTACAGTTAATTGGGGCACAGTTGCCTAATATTAAAAAACACCTGTGCAGAGGAGGAAGACCTCAATCTTGTGATCCTTGTAGGAGAATTACCTTAACATGCAACCAAATTATTAGATGTCATGTTACAGATCCCCAAGGACAACTGGCTCGGCGTAGCATGGTTTTGTTGCGCACCTGTGCTCAGGCAGGTGGATAGTGCTACATGCCACCCCCCAACCCCCACCAAGAGCTACACGTTGCATTACAAGTGGAATACTCATCATTCTAGCAAAGAACTGTTTACCTACTGTGCTGTCATATGTGTTTGATTTGGACGGATATGAAGTATCTATCAAATAGTAATTAAAACTAGTCAAAGAACAAAAATATCTGTAACACACAAAAAAACTATTACAGACCTTGCATTAGTTAATTGTCTTTGCTTTCTAATCTATACAGCAAAGCAGAAAGGGAGTTAGCACTATAAACGTTGTAATTTTGGGTTTTGTTAATAAAATGCCTGCATAGCAATAGAAATGTCAATTGCAGCATTAAACTGTTTAATTAAACTATTTACTTTGCTTATCTGCATTCTAGTACAAGGTTGGGGTTTTTTAGTCATACTCTTCTGTACTAAGTCTTACGTTAAAGTTCGTAAATACACAAAAGTGTATTTGTCATTATCAAGGTGTTTTTTTCCAATTGACTTATCTTTCTGTTCCTATTTCCTTGCTTGCTTAACGCTCAGCAAAAATCTAACAATTTGAACCTTTGTACCTGAATTTCACTGCATTATTAACTGCTAAGTTTGTGTTCTGTCAGGTGAAAGAAATATTTACTGCTTTACAGCACAAGCAGAAGCCTTCCCACATGCCTGGAGCTCCAGAAAGAAGTGAAAGTGCACTAAGAGATGAGGACAGCTGTTCTATTCATAACTCTACTATACAAAACCAAATAGAAGAAATTGAGAAATTCCTGAATTTGGAGAGACTTCATTCAGCAAGAAAAAGAAAATATGAAGAAGGCCAGTGAAGATCAGTGGCAGGAGAAAAAAAGCATGTATTTTATGCACAGATAAATCACTTACGTAAACCAGCTTTGTAGAGGTATTCTGACAGAATATGGTATATGTGCACTCTGCTTTCATGTTTAATACAGCACATAAAAAAAGTCTAAGATCAAAAATGGATACAATCCCTACTGTTAGTTCTCTGTTTCTGCAATCAAATCCAAGTTGTTACGGGTTTTGCCCAAAGTTAGAACTTTCACAAGTTAATCTTTTCATATCCATTAATTATAATTAAATGATTACTTGAAAAGTCCCTTCTCCTGCTCCTCAGAAGTTTTGGCTGAAATACTTCAATTTGATTTCTGTCAGACTGCTCACTCAGTTTTCAAGCAACATCAGCTGCAACTCTTCCAAAACACAACAGTTTCTACACACACTTACAACAACTTACAGCAGTTCTAAGTGGCAGAACAGGAAAGTCTTCTGCTTACTTTTACTGCCAAATTATATTTAAATATATGTTGTAGTTGATTCTGTATCAGTAAGGTTTGTTTCAACACTAAAACCTCTGTAGATCATTCCTGATGCAAGGCAGCAGAACTTGCTTCATAAAGCTTCACTTTAACTGGTTCACATTCTTCCTTCCTTAGGGTAAAAGGGAATTTTTCTCTTACTTTACAATTACTTGCTCCATCATTTTCCTGATCTCCCTCCCCACAGCTCTTGCAAACTTAAACAAGAACAAAAGAAACACAACCGATATTGCTGCTGTTTGTTGTTGCTAATTATGTAAGAAAATCAACAGAAGTTATTTTCCCATGTTAGTTTTATTGCTTTTTTGTGTTGCAATTTAGAATATTCAGCTTCTTTCAACCAACTGCATACATTTTGGAAACATTCACAAGTTGGTAAAGTTTTGAATAAATTTCATCTATGGTGACATTACTAGGTCAAAAAAGATGTTTAGGTGTCTGAGAGACTGAGGAGACTGTTTTTCACTTGGTTCAAATTTTGTTTCCAGGTGTTTAGAGTGTCATACAGTTGCTGCCATTGCTGCTTTCCAAAAGTCCGATGTGTGCTGTGACTAGAGAAGTAAAACAAAATTGGAAGATGATCACTAGATGTCATGCTCACCTAATAATTATTTCATAGCATTACTTTACTCTCACAAGTGAATAGGAACATTTTTTATTTTCTCCATATAAGACTGCACTTTACCAGTTAAGAGAATTCTGTAGCCTTCCCAAATATTTAAAGCAACAACAGTCATTAGTATTCTTGTCACTATTAGGTCATTAAATGAAATGTGCTGGAAAGTAGGACTCTTTCATTAAATAAGCTAATCACATTCAGTGTGAGCTTTAATAAAATTATGATAAATAGCAACTATTTAACTACCAGCAACTGAGAGGAACAATACCTTGCTTCTAGTTAAAATATTCTACAAATGTAAGCGAAGTAATTAGAACACACTAAGTTCTGCAAAATGCTATGGAGAATTAAGTCTTACCTGACAACTACTTTCCTCTGTGTCTGATCTATTTTGCAGTATACCATCTTTGTCTTTACAGCTGCAAAAAAGCAATGCTGTTTTGAGCAATGTTCTCAAAGATAGTGCAAAGGCATTAAACTGTATAAAACCTGTTCAAAATTAGATCAATACAAACATAAAACCACAGCGGTTCACTTAATATTCTTTTGCTGTTGGTTTTAACAGTCTAGTAGGCAGAAAAACAAAATGATGTAACAAGATGAAGGTCATGCATAGATCCTATTGTTTGGTGCCAATATATTAAAGCAATATCCTGTAGAGTTTTTATGAACTTCTCTCCCCTACAAACACATCCTGTTTTAATGACAGCAAACAAAACCACATTACAAATTCAACCTGCAAACAATTTATTAGTTCTATAAAGAATCACATGAAATACGCTGAAAAGAAAAACAGTTTAAAAGACAACAGTTAGGCATGTCTTTAAGCATGAAGCTTTGCAGCTATATTCTAGGATCTAACAAACCCAGAAATTAAAAATGAGTATTTTTCTGAATACTTAATGTTAGCTTAGAAGACTACAAAAGGTATTGTTCATTAGCCCTGCATAAAGTACGGTACCACAGTTCTTACCATCAATAACAAATGCTTCTACATCATCAGCTCCGATCTGAAGTTCCTGTTGCATTGTGTCAAATGATATTTCTTTATTCTCTACAGCCATTCCCATGAAGGTAAGTAGCCTCATTTTTGCCATATTGTGTTCGTGCAACAAGCCTGTGTACAAGTGTTGATAGTTTATGGATATGAATTATAATTCAATAATTTCTTTTTCATGTTATTTTTACTATATATGCTTCCAATAAATTAAAATGTAGTTCACATCAAGAAAACATTCAACATGTTTTGAGGTAAAACATTAATTCCTGTATCTTCTTTGTGTTTTGCTAAAAAAGCTAGTTTAGTTGTGAATTCATCAAGATTCAGTCATTGTCAGTGAAAGGTAATAAATTTCTACAGAAGTGAAGCACAGAGAATTTCTGAAACAGTAAAAACATCACCTTAACAGAATTTTAGGTGGTGAGGGTGCAAATAAATTTTTCAGTTGCATCATCTGAACAACACTGCACCAAATGGAAAATACATGACCAGTAATGCCAAAACCTTCTTACAGCCTCACCGCTCATTCTCATGTAGTTGCTTGAAAATAAACCCCTCTCAGTAACAACTTAGCAACACAACATTGCTGTGCCAGAAGAATGTGTTTTGGCACTGAATTAACTGTTTATACCACAGCAGCAAAAAAAGCATCATGAGTCACATGTATGCTTACAGCATCCAGTGTGGCAAAAAGTGCTCCTCAAGAACAGACGAACATGACTGTATGAATGGCAACACGAGAAATTGAGCCAAGGGCTTGCACCTCTAAATCGGAGAGTTTTCCTGAGAAAAAGTCCAGGTCAACAAGTTAAGACATTAAGCTCGCTCTTAATCCAAGTTCTGTGTGGTATCAAGATTCAGCGGAAGCTTCTTTAAAAGGAATGTCAATCATTTTGTTTTGGAATGACATTCTAAACACATTGCTTGGGTAAATATTTAAGTTGGAATTTATAACATCCATACACTAACAGGAAAGCACATTAGCGCAGGACATCATGTTGTGTTAATTAGCTGTAATTATGATGCAGGTTCCCTATTTGGCACCGATTCAACAAAAACGTGATCACCATAATTCATACAGATGAGGAGCACCAGCAACTATACCTAACTGGGTTTAATGGAACTCTACAAGCATCAAAAAAATCAATTAGCACACATTAACCCTAATTAACAAATGCAAATGAGATTCTGATTAACTTTGCAAAAAAGACTGCCGATAATACCAGATTAAATGTGGACATGTTAGGGCGATTCAGTTGACACAGATAATGCTACTGCTGGCCTAAGTTGTCAGCATTAATAAAACACCAAATTGTAACAAACTGATGCCACCTGTAGGAGCCTTCGCTGCACAGGTTTCATGGCCTAGTTTCAACTGGTCCTGCTCCAGCAAAGGTTACAACTAAAAAGGATGCTGTACTGGCACTGAAATCCATTATTAATATCCTTTATTTTTAAAGTCCAATATCTTGGGAAGTTATTTAGAAAAAAATACATATTTAAAGGTCTGTTTTATCTGGGGGAACAGGTCATATTTGTTCTGAAGAATTTCTGAATGCCTTATCTATTAATTGCATTGTTTCCTATACCAACCTGCCCTTGTTTTTCAAAGGCATGGCTGAAACGATCAGACCAAGTTCCTAGCATTCCAGTCTGCACTGCCTCAGAATCTCTACCTTGTCCACTGCTCACATTCAGGATCTTCTGAATACACCACAAAGCAGGTGAGAAGTCAAGATAATTGGAAGTAAGGCTGTCTTTCAAAAGATTTACACTGATCTTTAAGGATTTTACAAAGATTGTATGCATCCTGGACGTTGAAAATGCACACACTGTAGGTTCACAAAGGTAAACGCCGGGAAGCAAAGCAAAAGAAATCATGACTATTGTATATTACATGATTAATACTCCATATGTGTAATTAATCTTCCATAAATTTATTCAAATGTTAGCGTAACAGCATTTTCAGCAAATACTTCTCTGTACAAATAACAGATAAGCCATTTCAATACTTTAATTACAATGCAAAACCCTTTCCCCTAAGAAAAGCATACGATGTCTGCACAACTAATGTTCAAATACGTATGAAAAAGGTATGCTTATCCTTATATACGCATTTACAAACTACCAAAAACTTGCTGCTAATTTTATCCACAAAAAAAATCACACTGTTATTTCCATCATTTTAATACCCAAAGTACCAGCATTTTAAAGCTTTGAGGGTAATTATTCTCAGAATTATACCACACTCCATTAAACAAAATAATGCATGTGTTAAAAGGCTGCACTAAACTCTGTTTTAGCAAAACTATGCCTTTCCTCAAACACATTCAGCCAGTGTTCAAGTGTCATTTCAAAATCAAAGTTATAAAAAAAAATAAATCTGATTTTTATGGAAACATTCATTCATTACCAATATGTCAAAACCTTAATGCAGTAATAAAAAAATCTGCATCATTGAGCAATTTCTGCATTGTCACTGACCCCTGTCCTAAAAAGCTGGAATATAAAAAACGTAATTTTAATGCATGCAATAGCTTATGAACCAGTGCTCCTTTGAAACAGTCAATTACACATCAATGGGGGAGTGTCAAAGTGTTAATTACTACTCCTTTTTTCCACAGTGTGTAAATAAAGAGGGTGCTGACATTAACATTCCATCACATTACTTCATGTGATGAAACAAATTAACTGGGACAGACTGGCTTGCTAGGTCTAATGCATCAGCACATGCAGACACACGCACACACAATTTGCATGTTTTATCTCACTGTGCAAAAATATTTGCTGTTATAAAGTTATTAATCATAAAAAAATTGTAAGATATTTATGCAAGCTGCTAGCTTACTCAATACAGTTCTGGTCTCTGGCTTAGCCTAGAGTATCAATGCATTAAAATTCACCTCCCGAAAGGTTTAAGAGAAAACCCCAGCTTGTCCTTGTAGAACAAACCACAATTAGCTGGTCCATTTACAATCTAGCAGAGGTTTGACTCTACAAACTCTAATCCATTATGTAAAAGTCCTATTAAATTTCCTGGGCTTCAATGTATGTGTTCAACTGAAGCACTTTGCGGCTTCCATATCTTAAGCCATGTAAATAGTCAGAAATGTAATAACTGGAAAACTTACCAAGGGAGTCAATGAAGTCTTTGTTGTTCTGATAAAACTTGACATAGGATGCTAGTTTAGCACTTACAAAAATTGTCAAAAGCTAGAAGATGGAAAACAAGTATCAGAAGAGTTTAAATATTACCTATGTTTCCCTCCCTGGAGACTGGAGATATATATATATAAACTATTGGGATTGAACGGAAAAATCAACCATTAAGAGCTAAAATTCTGTCTTCTGCCACTAGCTGAGGGCAATCTGTGCTGAGCTTCCTTTTCTCAGACTTGGAAGGCAGTTTTGCTACAGAACTCACATGACAGCAGATTTGTAATGTGAGTTTATGAAACTTCTAAAGGGAAACATTTCAGATGTAGTATTCAAAATTTTTAATCCTAAAAGCACTGATAGTACATTGCAGCTCAATATTACTGACATAAATAACTATTCTAATGAATTTTAAAAAACACCAATAAAACAAGGCACTGTACAGGTATCCTGCTAAAATAAAAAAGTGACTTACATCATGAATAAGTTCTCCTTCCAAAAATTTGACTGGTTTTAAGGCAAGAAGATGATCAAAGAGAAAGGTATTTGGATCCTTCAATGCTCGTACAATACATCTAATTAGAAAATGAAAATGCTTATTTTTTACAGCAATACACATTTTTATGAGTAACAGCAACTCAATTTGTTGTTCCTTGCTTTCTAGGAAACACCCAAGGGTTTGCAACTATTGTTAAATGTAAGACATGTCACATTCCAATTTTAATCTTCATTTTACAGATGGAAAAAGCGAGGAACAGAAAGCATTAAGTAATTTGCCCAGTATCACAAATTAAGTTTGCCAGGTGGCAAGACTACAGATCACCCTACTGTTTCCATCTATGCATTTATTTCCAGCCCAGCCTTCATTCCTAGAGGTATTTTTACTGTCCTCCTAAAATTTCATAGAATTAAGTTGTTTAGGAAGATTAATTACACTTGAATACATGACACAAAACAGAGAAAACCCCAATACCAAACACTACAAGGCCTATGATTTATCAGTTACAGCTCCAGACTATAAACAGACCTACAGTGTTTCTAGAACTCTAGATGAAAGCTTTTGCTCAGCACCTCGTTAGAAGCCTTAGTGCTACCCTCGCTCCGATGGCCAGCGCCGCGACCCTGCCTACGTAACATACAGCCAGAAGAACCTACGGTCTGCACAGGCATAGCAAGATGACAAACCCAAGACAGACACGTTCTTTCAGACGTAAAAGGCCTCAGACTGCTGTAGGGTAGTTAATGAAGTTTTCATTTATGCACAGATACTTCAATTTTCCAAATGAGACATCCTGATTTTCCTCCATGCTCAAGTACAAAGAACTCCCTTGAGAACTACTGGCTGTATACACCTGGCAGAACTAGAGCACTTACTAAAAATCTAATTCCTAAGAAGAATCATGCTAGGTAGAATGTCAAAATACAAGCTCTTACTCATTGTGGCCAGTGGGGGAAAACATAGCATAAAGAATCAATTTACTCCCAGCATGTCCAACAAGTAAGCTTACTTCTGTGCGGTTCACATCCTTAGTACTCGCTCACAGAAAACAGAGCAAGAATTTCTTTTCAACAGAAAGTGCTATTTGAACACTTGAAGTTAAAGAATGAAACAATCAGTAAGTTAAAAAATCTGAAATAGATGATGCCAATTCAAATTTTGATCGCAGTTGATGTAAACGAAGTGCTTATCCAAGGCTGATCTCTCCCAGCAGTGACCAGAAACACACCTGTGCACTTGCACAACAAAGTAAACCTGACTTTGCCTGGAACCAGCCAAGCCCACTGTGGACCGCACAGACAAACTCTCGATAAGTCAGCCATGCTACAGACAAAGCAGCTGCGGCAGGGCCCTCACCTGCCAGGTCACTCAATACTCAATAGTGAAGTGATCAACATAATTTAGCAATTAAGGAAAAGCTACTTTTAAGGAAAACAGGAAGCCAGTATTACCTATGAGCATCAACTCTAGCCTGGGAAGCATTGTCCTCTGTGTAACTTCCAAGTAGTTCCACCATTACTTTTGCTGCGGTGTCACTATAGAAGAAAAACAAAGTTACCTCAGGACTGCTGAATAAAATAGTTCAAACAAGACACTCAAATATTTAAATAATTCCATTATGATGTTATAGGTCAAATTAAATTACACTTGAGAAGATGTAGATGATCCATTTTAATTCTAGTGGAGAGAACAAATTAACTAGATGTATTCTTTCAATTCTTGTTCTACAAAATGTTTATCTTCACCCTTCATTTCATTCTCTTAAATTGATAAATTACCTGCTGGTTATGGAAAAAGCTTTCTGAGCTAGGAACAGCTTTATATGGTTCACTAGAATGCTCCTCTTATGCACATCTGGATTTAATCACTGCAGAGTAAGTAGCACTGCAAAGTTTATTTCAAATGCAAAATGGCATATCTTAAAGAATATTTATGGTCAGGCAAATGACTAAAAAAACTGCCTTTTCTTCTTTCACAGATTCTCTTTTCAAGTATTCAGAGTGAGAGCTGCTCGTTTTCCTGACAAAGTTAAGCAGCCAGAAATCAGATTGGCTGCTGTGAAGCAAGCAGCTTCCAACATTGCTTTAACAGGCAGCTTTTGGAAAAACAATTCTTTCTAAGAAAATTGAGTAAACCTACAGCCTTGTCTACCCAGATTATTTTGTAAACAACAGCTCATCAATGTTGCTGCAAACCAGCTCCAAGACCGTGGCTGTGCATTTTAACAAATCTTAATTTATTTTCACGTAACAGTTCTTACGTGAGAACGTGTCACACTAGTGAGACCGGCAGCTGCTGATGTTTTTTAAAAAAATCTTGGCAAAAAATATAAGCATAGAATATGCTACATGTATACACACAAAAAGCTGTTTCCTGTTTCACATGGAGTTCTTGTTAACTATCGAAATAGAAGGCTGTGACAGTTCCTCTATACAGAGGATAGATTTTGCTGATGCCACCTTACTACTGCCTTTGAACAAGATCGGGTGTGGACGTACACACAACCAAAACTCAGTAATGTGAGCATGTGCTTCGCAGAAGCCTCCCATGCACATACACAGACTGGCAACTACTTTACTAAGAGGCACATTCTCAGTAGACGGGAGGAAGGTTGGATGCTACTCTCCAGAGTACAAAAGTTACAGTGTAAAGCTACGATCTTCCTTCAAAGTAGCGTATTTCCAGATATAACAAAATTCCCCATTGTAGGTCTAAAAGGCCTACAAAATTTTCTTTAAAAGAAGAAACTGCAAAAATAAAGTTTCAAATCACTTTGATTACTTAATGGTATAAATTGCATCAGGAAGGAACAAACCAACACAGTACTCCTAGTACGTACTGTGCTGTGATACAGGTTTAACGCATATAGCAGCACAGGTCCGAATGTTTTTTATAGTACAATGACACTATCTTTATATGGGTATTTATTTTAAATCTCACAATATTTGACAACTTCTCTATAGGGTGAGGTTTTGTGGTCCTAGAGAATTTACCAGATTTCATAGATGTACAGTACAAATATTAAGACATCATGGGAAACAAGCAATATCATATATGATCTGGATGCGCACTGAACAAAGACAGTTTGTGCCCAAGACAGGGGAATTTTCTATAGGTTCCAGGCATTATTCCAGAACTGTATTCAGGGATGTAAACTCGAATGGAATATTTGTTTTAAGACTCCAGCGTTAAAGACGTCAGCCTATGTTTTGTCATGGCAACTAACGCTGGCGTGTAGAGGAACAAACAGCTCTGTATCAGTGAAATAAAATTTAGACAGCTTTATATATGATGGAACCATTTCCATGTACATCAGTCTATGACAGACTGATTTTTGCACTGGTGAAACCTCATCAACACTAGATGTTCTAGTGAAGACAAAGAACCAGTTTAATACAGGACAGATACTATATAGACATTCAAAGAGGCTCAGCTCGCACCCTATTCAGCCTAACAATACAAGACTCCTTATTTAATACAAGCTGTCAGTAGTTGTTCTTGTACACTTCAGAACTGTGTTACAGATTTCTGGAACTTTTCCTCTTCTCCCCCTTCCCTTAGGAACAAAAATAGAAAACTATGAATTTAACTAATTTCAAGTAGTATTTGCAACCCCCCACCTTTTTTTTTTTTTCTTTTTTTCACCTTTTTCAAGTGGGGAAGGAGTGGAATCTTTCAGTTGTATTTCTAGGAAACATCAGAATACTAGACAATAGACAGAACACAAGACAATTACTCCCAAACTTTCTGTGCTAATTTCCTGTGAGCCTCAGCAAGTATCACAGGCCTTTTAATCTTACTCCACTCAACATCAGATTACTACCATAAATTAGGATTTTGAAAGCAGTAATACAGATCACTATTTTATCAAAGCTCACTGCCAAATGTGTATCTCACCTAAGATGCAAATGTGAACATTTTTTCTAGCAAGACAGCTTGCACAAGTACTCTTGGCTCCACTTGCCAGTCTAGATGCGTAACTTGACAAAAAGCCAGGAAGAATTGAAGAGTGATGGTAGATAAAAGGAAGAAAAAAAAAATACAGAGTATTCAGAAACTTAGTAAGAAGTTGGAATCATGTCCCTCTACATTACAAGATACTAAATGGAATTAAATGAAACAATTATTTCGCAGGTGCCTGACATGCTGAACTTTTTGCTAGAGGTATTAATAACCAGACCTGTCAGACCTGTTTGAATGGAAACTTGGGCAGGACTAATCCTGCTCTGAATCCTGCCAGGTCAATGGCAGAGACCAACTGTACGCTGCACCAGGCTGGCACCTGGCTGGGCCGTACGGGAGAACTCCACTCTGGCTGCACGCAAGCCATGCACACCTGTAAAACTCCATCTGTAACTGGAAAACACAACAGCTCGCGTTACCTTGCAGTTTCATACTGACACAGCTAGGAAAATGCTGAAGACTAAAGCAGCTGAGGCACAAAAACTCTACTGCAGAACCTTTATGGCAAGGAGCACGAGCAGCCGAGAAAGTAACTAATCTTTCACAAAGTTCAGCTACCAAATACAGATCTGAGAACAAGCCACAGCAGCCATCTGTTTTCCAGCCACCACCACCAATTTTTCTTCAGTTGATCATGGGAAAGATAAAAAGCCCTCTTCGAAGAGATCAAGACGATTTTGACCATCAGAAAGAAACTTCAACCAGAAAGTGACTGGAAAAGATTAGATAAAACAAGCTTTCACTTATCGCTGCAGGAAAAGGAACACCACACATAACATCTGTATGATTTAATTTTCATGAGCTACCAGTCTGTTCACAACCAACTTAGCCACTGGGGAAAAGTCTATCAGCTATGAAAAACCATCTCTTCTGCCGTACTTGGTTAAGTTAAAACATCAAACGAACAAACCCCCTTAAACTCTGTTGTTTTCCACATTGTATTCTTTACCCTTGATTATAAATCAACACGGTAACTGAGGTAGGATTTTTTTTACTTATTTTTCAGTTCCCACTTATCTTCCCATACTGCCAGATAGAGCAACATTCCTGAGTGCTAAAGCTGGAATGCTGCTGTGAGTTTCCCATACTATTGCAAATACTGCCCACTGATCCAGGAGTGAACCAGGTCAAAGGTGCTAGGGTCACTTGGTGTTTTCTTTTCTGGAGAGAAGTGTTAAGCGCTCTGAAACATTGCTCCATCCAGTGCAAAGCCTGCTGCAACAGACGGTAAGGACACCGGGTACAGGAGTAATGTGTTACAGGGTTAGTGGAGGTTTTTAATGCCCAACTTAAAAATTTCACTTATTATCAGTAAGCAAAACCCATTTGGTAGCAAGGTTACTGGTAGCGCTGGAAACGTAAAGTGGAAGTTTAATCCACAGATTTTTTTAACAAGACTAGCTAAAAACAAATAGCTATTAAGTAAGGGTATTAAGCTAGTTAAAACCTCTCAATAAATCAATAGGATGAAAAATGTTTAAAAGAGTAAGAGCATTACAGAGTATCACTGTAACATTTCTGAAAGCAAGCACTAAGCCATGTATAAGATCTCTGATTAATGTTTCTGAAATTATTTTGACCATCTGAAATCTGTCACACAGTACTACTATCAACACAAAAGCATTTTAATGTTAGTAACAGGAATAGGAATTCCCAACAATGTTGTAGCTCACAGTGTAACTACTCCACGAGGATTCATCATCCCTAAATTGAGGTTAGTTACAAACGATCCTGCTATGCTGATGCAGCATTTCCAGGCTACAATTTCAGCAGGCCAGAATAAGCTAACTCTGCTGCCAGAAGGAACTCACCTCCTCCTATGACAGCTCCACACTTGCCTTTGTTAACCCCTGGGAAGGTCACCTCACCAGCCCGACCCACCGTGCAGCTGCACAGCTGCACAAGTGCCTACACCAGCACAAACCGACATAGGTTCTGGTAGCCAGAGGGGACAGGACAGAATTTCTCCCTTCTGCAGCAGTACAAAGTTATTTAAATGTAGAAAATGCAAATGCAGCTACACTACCAGCATAAGCCAGCGGTGTAGAGGTCCTGATGCCACCTCACTAGGAAAATTAACTTGGAAAACTAACCTGGAAAACAGAGTGAGAAGCACGGGGAGAAGCAACACACATCCCAAACTACAGCAGGGACAGCTTAAACAGGCTGAAACTGCTGCAGAACTCCACGCTCAAACCACTCCTGGATACCAGCCCATCTCTACAGCCCTAGCCAAAACAGTCAATACACCGTATCACAACTGTAAGATAAATTGATGACAGCTCTCAGTTAAGACCTACATTAATTTACAGACATGATACACAGAGGATTACTTTACATGCCAAGTTTGGTAGATCAAAGATGCTTCTTATGATCCAGGATTATTGAAAATAGCCAAGCAGGTATACTGTGGACATTAATTCCCGTGACTAGTAGAAAGCTCTGTCCTAAAAGTAATGTTTACATAAAAAGACTGATTGTGTTCACTGTGATTGATAAGCCTTGCAACATTATTAAGTAAGAGCTAGCACTACCATGCACTAAAATATCAAAAGTGCAATTAAATAATAAGCTTGGCATAATGCTACAATGGCTCAATGACTAATATTTATAGAAAGGAAGAGTTTTGAGAGTCTGTGGTTTGCAGCTAATTCACTATTACCTTTAATATTCTTGGAAACATTGGTTTAATGTAAGAGTGCTTAAAAACATAAAAAGAAAAAACCCAGGTATAATTGGATTGAATTATCAGTACAGATTAATTTTAAAGGTGCTGTGAGAAATACGTTCCCTACAGATCAGTTACAACACATCAGCTTAAAATACAGTTATCTAGTATCTATTACTTGTCTTTTATACCTTTTTTTGCAGTCTACTAGGACATCATACAGCAGCCTCAGAAGCGTATGTTTTTTCTCTGTGCCGAGATTCCAGTCAGAAATCCATTTTCGGACCTAGGCAGAATACAAGTGGGAAAAAAAAAACACTGAGAAAAGACTAAAATAAAACTGAAAATATTTCTCACTTTCTCTCAAGCAGAAAAAGATTGAGAAGATCTGGCACAGAGATTTCTCCTTTGGGTCCTCTGACTCTCAGCCCTTGCCATTCAGAGCCTGGAAGTTTTCCCGTGAAAAGCCAAAAGTCTGTGCTCTCCACGTTACTTCCTAAATAAGGATGAATGATTCTAATACACCCCGATTCCAGACCAAGGGACAAGAACTTGTGCCTCACTCCTGATCAAAGCTTCTCATTTCCATTGCTATCACAGGAATCAGACACATTTAACTATGTTCAGCATCACAAACAGAAAATAAATGGCCACTTGATTTAGATCTGTAGACAGACCTTTATAAAAATAATATCTGTATTCTGCCTTTCTTGTGTCACTAGGCTCTGTATCAACTCTGACTACTATTTAGTGAGACGCAACATGGTTAATACAAAGGCCATAACTTGAAGCGCCACATTAATTACCTGATCTAGTTCAGTTGGAATGTACTGGATGGCACCACATGAGGAGGCCACTTTAAGAAGGCTGCAGTACACCGTGTATCTCACAGGAGTGTTCTTGTCCATACCATGGAAGAGGTTGCTCAGTCTAAACCACAAACAACAAACAACTGAGTTAAAGAGGTTTCAAAAACCATTACTGGAGTGCACATAAATGTTTCTATGAAGATGCATGCTAGTACACACAAAGCACCTAGTGGCACATTACATCCATGATGAATTCTAATGGCTTTCCGTTTCGTAACCATTTTCATCAAAGCAGTTGAAAACTATTTTCATTTTAATTTTGTAATACCCAAGCAAAGAAAGTATACTGGTAATTCTATTTTATGATAGGGAAAAGAAAAAAAAAAAAAAAAAAGCATGCTTCCTGCAACAGAGTACCATATCTTGCCAGATACCCCACACTGATTTAAAGACATAGAAGATAATCCTTCCTCTTTAAAGGAAGGCTTACTTTGCAAGATCCCATCGTCTCACTTTCCTCTGTACAATACTCACAGCTGCAATCTGAGAGATGGGCGCTCTCCTTCCCGAAATTTTACTAACTTCTCACACAGGCTTTCAATCAGTGCTTCTTGTTTGTCAGGTTCCAGGATAAGAAGCAAAGAGACTACACTGTTCATCACACTCTCAACATCTGCACAAAACACAACACGCAGCTGTTTAAACCTGCAAGCAGCAATCATCAGTAGCAATTTAGTGCTGGAAAGTTACTTCTGCTATGAATCTCTTGCCAATTTGCATCGGCAAGGACTGCAAAAGAGAGAAAATGCTAAGATAACCCACCTGGCTATTCATCAGAATGTACCAGAGATTTGGCTCATGGCCTTTCACCAACATATCTCTATGTAAAGCAAGAATTACCACTCTAAAGTCAAAACAGAATTTGGTATTTGGTGTCATGCTTGCTCCAAATTCTCTGTTCACACAAAAGAGAGGTCAGAGGAACTTCAGGTTTTGGTCTTAAAAAAACAGTGGCTTCCTCCTGCACATGCAGAAATCTGCCCCACGGTTCTATAGCAAGAATACTAATACCTAGTACTCAAGTACAGTAAAACATTTTGCCAGGAGCGCAAGGGATACCCAGACCACAGGGAAATGCCTGCAAGAACAAAGGATGTTCAAAATCCTCCCCATCTCCTGTTTTAGGCCTGGTGTTCCGTCCTTTCCAAACAGGACCAGACAGGTTTTGTGTGTTCTTTTCGTAGTCTGCCCAAGTATCAGTTATGCAAAGAGTAAGAACAAAATTCATTATATATGGGAAATACTATTTATTCCCTGAGATGACATCTGAACATCAAACAGCAGAGCAATAAGCTGCTCCAGTATTTCATATCCATTTGCCTACAGTAAAAGTCAACATGAAAAATAACCTTAAGTACTCCTTAGATGAACCATGCATCCTTCAAACACATAGGGTAATCATGTTATGCATATTCATGTAGGCATATGCCTATATTCATAGTCACATATTCATTCAGTATATGCCAATATTCGTATTAGCAATTGATTTTTTACATTTAAAAAGTTCTATATGGAATTCATATATTGATACAGAGCACAGCAGGCATAGAAAGATCATTTAAGGCTACTGTGCATTATTAGTGCCATTAAAACATATTAGTGCAGCTTCTAAGGATCTACAGCCCTTAACTTGGAAAGAGTTGCTGACCACTGAAAATCCTAGTGTCTTCAGACAATAATAAAGTTTCGACCTTTAAAATTTCTACTTCCAGATGTCTAGTCCTAACTTTTGTTACTTTAATCTTTCTTGACCTGCAGCATCACAGCCTTTAATTGACAGTAAGTCTCACTTTTATCGTACTTTTTTCTTCAGAGAGAAAACCTATTTTACATACGACTTGCAATGCCCTCCTAACAAGCACAGCCCAGCTCAATTTCTGACTTCTTCAAAGGGTGCTGGATGTCTGGAGAAGGGACGGGTAGAGTACATGCAAATTTTACATGGCAATGATGGAAGTAAGCACTTCCAGTTTTATAAAGATGCATGTGTTAACATGCCAGCCATGCAAAATACCTGTAAATTCTGCCAGCTGTTTCTGTTTGAAAGCATTGACAGCGATATGTTTAGCAAAACCAACAAAACTTAACGATGCAAACCTTTGTCATCCTCTTTCAGGCACACATCACAAACTTCAATGATCTGTGCCAAGTCCACATGAAGTCCACCTTCAGCATTTTCTTCCGAGATTTCTGCTCCTTTGGATTTCAGGTAAGCTCGAAGTTCTGCAGCCTTAAAAAAAACCAAAAGACAACACAAACAAAACAAGTTGTTTTGTGAACAGCAAGATCAAGTTAAATTTCTTACAGATTTTTGTTCTGCTACCACTCCTCTGCCCCCGCTGCTCACACTTCCTCTCACTTCTCCCTACCTGGTATCCTCCAACACTCTCCCTCCTCCACTATAACGTACAACCCAAATACCAACTCACCGCATGATGCTGCACATGCTGCGGCTGGTTTGCCAGCAACTGAATAGATTACACAACTGTTGAGCTTTCTCACTGCAAGTGTCACTTATAGCTGGTTAGAGAACACCAAGCCTAGTAAGTATTTGTGACAAAGATGCTTTCTTATCAATTTTTATAATCTTTTACTCCCTTTTAAAACCAAGCAAAACAATAAAACCATTTAGCTGCTTTTTCACCAGAGAAGAAAAAGGGTAAAAAAACTAGTTTAGAGAAGGTGGAACTTACAGCCTTCACACAGGTTACAGACAGTTCCCAATATAATGCTGCAACCTGTCTTACCTCGTTAGGATTTAAACCTACACCAAGAAAACACCTTTCCTCCAGTGACAAGCCTATGCATTAACTTCACAACCCACGGTTTCAGCAGCAGAACCACAACCCTTCAGACACAATCTGCATGAGGCCGTACAACTTCTGGTATCAGGGGAACTCTGATCTGCATGCCACCGTGACACCAGGTGTAATTTACATCAAGCACAATGTCAATCATTATGGTAACATAAGACACGGCCAGATACCCTAGGCCCTTTCATTGTACCGAAGATGTTTCAGGCCAACTACTTGATGGGGAGTTACAAGACATCATGGCGTGTGAAAACCGGACCGAAGGGTAGTAGCTGTCTGTGTATTTCCTGCAGCTCTCCAGCCCTGCATATATGTACCACTTCAAAGACACTGGGAATAGCAACTCAAAGACAAGAGGAAGAAGTCGTTCAAAGACAAAATTCACGGTTCCCACTCCTGTAGCATCGAGAATGCTGCAAAACCAAGATGTATATGTAATACTCGGTAACTAGCTTTCCTCTTCTGGCTAACCGTACTGCTGGGGGGCGGTGACAGCCAAGTCCCACGGAGGCGAAGCGCTTTGACGAGGCAACTGCAGGCACAGACGTTCCTTTAGTTCACAGCTCCTCCGCCCCGCCCGTTGAGCCCCGCTCGGGAACACCCCAAAGGGCTGCGGGCGCGACCCGCGGTCCCCCAGGGGGCAGGCCTGGCAGGGACGGGGACGGGCCCGGGACGCCGCTCCGCCCGCCCCGCCGCCCCTTGCCGCCCACACCGGCGCGCCCCACTCCCCGCTCAGCCCCGGCCGCTGACCTGATCCTCCTCCGTGATGTCGATAAAAGCCGGGACGCTCATGGCGGCGGAGCCTCCCGCGCCCGGACCGAGCACGCCGCCCGCACCGGAAAGGGAGAGCGACTTCCGGTGCCGCCCGCTTCCGCTTCCCTGCGGCAGGGCGGGGCGGGGCTGGCGGCGTCTGGCGCTGGGCGCCGCGCGCCGCTGGGCGGAGCGAGGCGGGAGCGCTGACAGGCGCTCGCCGGGGCGCGGATCCTGCAGGCCGCGGCCCCTCAGCCGGGCGCGGGCCCCGCAAGGGTCCGCCCGGTCCACCGGCAGCCCCGGGCCTTCGGGCCCTCGACGGCCTGGCTGGCGCGCCCCGGCCACGGCTGCTGGCGTGCCCGGCGGCGGGCAGTGCCTCGGCGGGGGAGCCGTGCCGGCCGCGGCTGGCTGCCCCGCGCCGGCGAGGCGGGAGCCGCAGGCGGCCCCCTCAGGTGCGTCGGGGCCGGTACCGTGTGGAAAAAAAATTTTTCTCTTACTCCCCGTCTAAAAGGAGTATTTCCTACACATACACAGACACGCTTAAAAGTCTTAAGTGCTTGCCTGGTGCTTAAGATTGCTTAATTTCGGTTATGTTGGGAGGGAAACGTGCTCGGGGAAAGGACAAAAGTTCCTGCCCAGAGGCTGGTAACCTGGCGCTTTGCTTGTCTTAACGCCTGAGCTCGTACTCTAATTAAAATAACGAACCGTGACTTGGTGTTACCAATGTATTGCACATTTTTCAGCTAAAGAGTAAGAAATTCCCTGTTCAACAGCTCTGGCAAACCAACAGGAACATAGCTGGACTTCCCCGCTGTTTCAAAGGCTAAAATGAAAGCCAAAAAAAAGAAGTAGAGGGAAAAAGAAAACCATAAGCAAACTTTTATTTCCCTGTGGCTTATGCTAAGTGATCACTGGATACAGAAATTTAGAAAACACTTAGACAGGTTCACAACTATTTGGATTATATATTTTCTGAAGACTTACTTAATAAGAGCTGGAAGGTTTTGAGAGAAGGCTTTGTGGATGACCTCTTACTGCTTCATAACAGTACTGGCTAGAAAGTAATTAAGAGTCTTTTATTACTCTAGAAGTCATTGAGTAATTCAAGATAGATATTTCTTTGGAGAAATACAATCTGACAGCCAGTAATGGAGTTTTGAAGTGCCAGGAAAAGAGAGCCGAGATGATTATTCTGCTAACGAGAAACTTGAGGCTGGTGCTACGGCCCTGTGTTGCGTATCACTTACATTAGAACGTGTGAATCATCTTGGTGGTACAGTGTTTTGTAAAGTTGTGTCCCCAATGTAAAATAACTAAATGAGATACAGTTCACTGGGACTGGAGGTAGTGTTTTATGCTTCAAGAGTTTTACATAAATAATCTACAGCATGAAAAAGTTATATTGATTTATTGATCATACCACTGAATGCCTTCCTAATGTTGAAACTGTTTCGCAAAAAGACCCTGCTGTCAGCAAAATGCTCATTTAGCCCCAATTTTACAAATGAGACTTTAGCAATAAATATGGAAACACAAATACAAAGGGGCCTTAACAACGGTATTTCATGTTCTTAGTGGTTCGTATTGAGAAATCATTTACACAAACTTTGGAGGCTTATTGACCATTATTGACAGCCTCAAGAGATTTCAGAGAGGTTTGCCAGTGTATTGGAAGGTAACTCAGAGAATCTAGCTATTGATCATGAACTCCGGGGATGTGCAGACTAAAGGGTGCCACTCTAGACAGCTGCTGTGCTTAAGAAACAGCAGATGCTATTTTTGTTGCCCTATGAAAATCTTTCATTCCTCAGTAAACAAATCTTGATGAATCGAGCTTCACTGGCTGGGGAGTGTGAGTTCCACCCCTTCTCCAAAAGCTGAAAAGACTTAATTCTGCTGTGGAATTACTGGGCAATTTGCAGGAATCAAAGTCACAATCCAAGGTTTGGGGGAATATTGTGAGCTTGCAGGACAGCCTTTGCACCTTGGCTCTATACTATGAGTTTTATGTATTTGTATCATAACTTACATAGCATGATTCTATCTATACCTGTTTTTGTTTTGGATCTCCAAGCATTTTGGGAAATATTTCCAATATTGGTTTTATATAAAATATGTTGGAGATACTGAAAACACTAGCAGTTTCAACCTTTTCTCAGTAAAGGTTGAATTCTGGTCACATCACCTTATTATCATTATACCCACCATAGTCTGCAGAGGTAAAAGAGTCTTTTAAAAACTTACCTAAATTTCCTAAGTTAGTAAGAGTGCTGTACACAAACCTCCTTTTTTTCTTTTTTTTTCACCTACAAACTTGACCGAATAATGACTAGACTTAGTTATTGAGTCTAATAACCAGAGCAGGGGTAGTTAGTACCTGCTTCCGAGTTTCCACAGTAAACCTGATAAAGACCCACAGCGCCTTTAATAAAATTCATGACTCAAATTAGTTTTGAACATCTACATGCTTGTATTACTTTTTAATAATGGTTCAACCCTTATTTTTTCTATCATCCAAATCCTGACTGATTAATTTATTTTAGTTTGGGCAGTATTTTTGAAATAATATCCCAACTTTAACTGTTTATTAAAAATTATTTTAAACAGAGTGTTTTAATACTGTCTGATTCGTAGTCTTACAAGTGTTTTGTATGTCATAGGTCAGTGTTCTGGATGTTACAGATAGGTATAGAGATAGGTCTCTCCTTTGTGTGCCTGATCTCGAATGGGATCTGATTTTTACAGAATGAGTGTTTAAGCATTTTTAAAGTGCAGATGACTTTCATCTAGTACTTAATACAGCCCTGTGAGAGTAAAGGTAACTTAGCATCCAGCACACTGCGGGAGTAGGGATACATCATACATTTGATTTGCACTGCATCTTGAGGAGACATTTCAGGCGCTGAAATACGTGCCTAGTGTCAGTTTGCATTATGGGATATCGAGCACAGCTACAAGCTGCCATGAATTTCCTACAGATCCCATGCTGTATCTGAGACTCCTCTGTAGATGTCTCGGATACCCCAGGGTATATAAATGGCCCAAGTCGTGTAGGGAATTGACTCCCTACCTCAGTGTCTATTTTTATTTAGGTAGTGCACCCAGATGGAGATTTGTCATGTATTATTCTAAATACACAAAAAAAGAATAACCATTGGTCACACTGGGTAGACAGGACATGACTCTAAAGAGCTCTGCTGAAATATCCACATATGGTATGTTGCACGATACTTTATTTGTCCCAGAAGAATTAAGATGATAGATGATAGCTGGGATTTGAACTTGTGCATCAGGAAGTCCACTTTGAATATAAAGGGGGCAGTATGTGTTTTGTGAAACTACCAATGTAAAGAGGATGTAGTGGAAGAATGGGTTTCAGTTTTATTGGAATTACGACAGGTCTGTGGAAATGCGGCAATGGTTTATAGTCCCCGACATTTCTGTGGAGATGAGGCAATGGTTTATAGTCCTATGTGTAGTTCGTGAAGCTAGATCAGAAACAGGGCACCCACGCCGAGGGAGGCCAGGGTCCCTGCAGAGGCTGCCAGGACTGGTGCTCAGGGGTGGGGAGCCTCAGCCAGCCTGTGCCCTGGAGCAGCCAGCAGTGCAGGCTGGGGTGGGAGCAGCACCGCAGGGGCAGGCCAGAGCCGGAACCTGGAGGAGGTCACGGCCATTGCAGAACAGGCTAATGCGTGTGTGCCTCTGTGTGTCTGTATATATGTATGTACATGGAGACAGAAACGTGCAAGCAAATCTTGACTGCTGAAGGGAAAAGATTAATTTTGGCTGGCACTCACTGTAAACTGGTTTGTTTCTGTAGGCAAACCAGAGAGAGCGAGATGGAGTCTAAAGAAGTGATATTCTGTCCTGCATGCTTTGAACATAGAAAAAAACTTTGAAGAAAACAAAGTTTATCAGGTGACACATCTTAAAAAGCAGTCTTTCTAGAGGCAATAGCTCTTTGAAATCAACAGACAGCTTTTGAAAATAAAGGGTTTAGGGTTGACTCTAGAAACGTATTCCTCTTTTGTTCAAAACATTGATGAAACACCTTAAATACAGACTCTATGATGGCATAATTTTTCCTCCTTGGAATTTCTTATTCTTTCTTTTTTTTTTTTTTTTTTTTCAGTTTTATAGCTCTAGTGATGAGATGAGGTGAAAGCTGGGTTGGCTCTCTGGAAAACTAGGTAAGGACAACTGCCTTCTGTGAAAACTGATGAATGGCAATTGCAGAACCTTTTCATTCCTGTAATGCGGTACGTTTTGTGCTGAGTGCCCTCTTGAGGTCTTTGGCACACAGTGACCTGGACGAATCCTGGGTAGTGTGACTGTACCTGAGCTGTCCCCGAGTCCTTCCTTTAAAGGTTTTCCCTCTCTTTTATTCTCCTTGGGAGAGACGTTCTAACTAGCCTAGACCGGGGGAACACGGTCAGGTCAGATATTACTTTAAGTCGTATTACAGACAATGAGTTACTCAGGAAGGATAAAAATAATTCAGAACTTCATCTAAAATCCCAATCAGACAAACTAAATCTGTTTCATATTCAGGAGCTTTGATCAGCTTTATCAATGCATAGAAATGTGCTTCCTACTTATGTTTCTGTTTTTTCCCTAGTTCTGACTGGAGCTAAAGGGAAAAATGCTAAAATACCTTTTCAGCCTCTTCTTGCAAGACATATCGGAGAGCTCAGGGGGGAAGCTTGTTGTCCTTATTCTTCCAGCAAAGTTCTGTAGTTGGAGGAACTCAGGCTAACTTCAGTACTGAAGCTTTGTAACTTTTGGGTGTTTACCTGGTTTTCTTATAAACTGTAAATTCTCCACATTTGCCCACTTATTCCAATTCCCCCAGTGGTATCAGTTAAAAAAAAATACCTCGGTTATCCTGACTAGCATACTACCTTCATTGAAAATATTTATTAAATATTCTGAGTTTAAGAAACAAAAGTCAATATTACATTGTTATTAGTAGTATTGGATTCTGATATGGAGCATTTTGCCTTTGAAAAGCCTTTAGAAATATATATTGCTTGGACTCTAGGTACAATTATTTTGCTGCTAGTGTAGCAGGTGTTTTTCTTAACCATTTTTTAGGAGAAATACTAAGTTTAGAGGAAATGAGCACTCGATTATTTAAATTTCCTGAGATTAGAGGAAGAACACTTTGCCAAACAATGCCTCTTCACTTCAAAACCTCTCCCCATAAATTATGCTAGGAGATCTTATTAAAAGTCTGTAAAAATTTCCTATTAAAAATGGTTGATTGCAGTCCAGACCATCACAGCTTTTGTGCTTTCAGTGAAATACCACAGCTGTCGCAAAGAAATATATTGTGAGACAAAAGGTTTTGTTTCCTTAGTCATAAATTATGTTTGTGATATCTGAAGTAAGATAAAACTTTCACTTATGTTTGAGTGAAGGAAGATTCCAGTGATAACTTGTTCAAAAATCTATAAAAAGAATATAAGAATGTAGATCTAGATAGCAAATTAGAATCAGACTTCCTTTTTGTTTAAGGAAAGCAATTATTTCTGAAGTCAGTGAAGATTATAACCAGGGATAATAGCATAACTTTGCAAAGCACAGTGCCTTTATCTCAGTAGAACCTGAAGTTTAAGCTTTTAAGTCTGACCTTTGAGAGCTATACAATAGGAACCTTCAGTGTTGGCTAGTTTCTCAAACCACAGTTAAAAACTTTGTTAAACACAGTTTAAAAAGTTAAAACAGTAGTCTTTACTAATTGTACTTACAAACAAAAATAGGCCCTTTTTTGAGATTTTAAAGAAGTATTAAATAAATTGGCTTTGTCCATATATTTTTTTCTGTTGGCAAATGAGCTTTCTGCTAAAGGATTCTGCAGAAACAGCAGCCTTTTGGAGGAAGAAGGGCTGTATGTACAGTGAATAGTCTGTGAAGTTTTTGCTGCCAGGACTGAATTCTATGTTCACCCAATCAAGGAGTAGAAGTATATTCCACATACGACCTGTGTATGTAGTGAAAATACAAAAGTAGAATGTATGTACTAAAGATTATTTTCCAAAATCAGTTGCCAAATAATTTTGAATGAAAGATAAATAAGGGTATTCACCGTTTGCTCATCATTGCTTTATGTATAAAGGTCAAATTTCTCAGCCTCCTCCCCTGCTTGTTATAGAGATTACTGAATAAAGAATGATAGTACAGGTGCTAGCACTCAGAATTTGAGAGACATTTTGGGTTACATATGGAAAAATCAATATGCTTTTTCTAACTATCAATAGTATTTATAACTAAGCCAGTTCTCTTTATGTGACACCATCAGAAGAGTTTACTTGAATTTTTTTGTATGTATATTTAAGTCAGGAGTGTACAAAACAAAAAACACAAGGTGCTCTTCTCTTTACTGTGTAATTTAGAGAAATAGAGCACACCGCCTTGATCCTTTAATAAGATCCATTACTATACTGTAGCCCCCCCTTTTTTTTTTCTTCTGAGTGGTTTTTCAAAATTTATCTTCACAGTGCTTTTTTATAGCAACATGTACTATACTTTCTTCACATCAAACTGACTGAAAGAACTGTGAGGATAAGTATCTTTAGCATAAAGTCTAAAGCAAAATAAGCAACCTTTGAGAATTATCTCCTTTGTGAGGATGGAGATATGTATTTCATGTCCCATATACCTGGAGCAGGGGCAAGGGGAGTCACATATTGTGTCGGTGAGATCTAGGAGTTGATGCACACCAGTGTAGATGAGATGCCTCAGACACACACTTACATACTGCTCCAGCCATTGCTGAAGAGTGTGGGGGGCACTTTTGGGGTTGGGGAGAAGTACCTAAAACCTGTGTACCCTGTTAGGATCTAGCTCTGTGTTCTCGCTAATGCTGAACAGTCTTTTACAAGTAATCCCACTGATGTCAGTGAGACTTTTCTGTAATAAAATGCTGTCTGACAAGAATATCGATATCAGAATCTGGCCCTGCTTGCACTAATTCCATTTTAATGAATACTTAAATGGAGATGTTATTAAAAAAGTCTATTTCCTAATATTCAATAAATCAAAACTATAAAATCAGTTCGCCAGTTGTTGCCACTCTAGTCAAAGCTGGTTTCTCTTGTATTGAAAAGAATAGCATACTGTCTCCATTCAGGAGGGATTAATTGTAATACTTTTATCTGCTTCATAAGATTTATTTCTAATAATGAAGAGTAAAGAAAAGAAGGAGAGCTTTAAACATTTATTATTTTTATTATGTACCATATATTCATGAGATGTTTCACAAATACAGGATGTGCTTAACCTAAGAAGCTTGTTCCATGAATGAGCAACTTCCAAACAGAATAAAAAATCATTGTTCATTTCTCTGATCATATCCATTTAATTTTATAAGATGAAGCCTTGGACACTATGTGATAATGCAGAGATTCATACTAAAGCCTGCTGAGATTTGGTAGGCCAGTCATCTAATAAAGATTATTAGAGCAGTAGTGTAGCATTCTACTGGGAGAACAACCTGACATGAGTCCCCACTGTTGTGAAACAAAGCTGAACTGTGCGTATGGAAAACGTTTTGGGTTTGAGCTGGTTTCTTCCTACATGTGGAAGTGGACTGATCTGCTTAACTTCCATGGTGACATTCATACCAGGGAGTAGGAAGTATACTTATGATGCTGTTTGACTTTGTTGCACATTAACAAAATATAAATAAAAAGCAGTGAAGGGAGAGCAAAAAAGAAACTGAATTAATTTAAGTCAAAGATAAATCTGCCATTGTATTGTGAGCCCAGCAGAAAAATTCTAGCAGAGCATTATTTCCTTGGAGTTTGCTAAATCTTTGAAATCCAAATGTTTCGCAAGGGTGGGGAGTGTTCAGTTCCCTCAGGATGTTCTAGACAACAGGCAAGTTTCCTGATTTTGTACATTTACGCATGCCAGTTTACAGAGTCTCTAGCTTTGATGCTGTCCACTAGACACCCTGATGTGGGGCCAAGGATGCCAACTCCTCCATTGCTATTCAACAGCCTACCAGGCTGTTTATATAAATTACGTATTTTCTCCAACCATAAATATTGCTCCTAAAAGGGATACTGAAATGAAGATAATATGACTTTTCAGTAATAGGTCTTCTAATGTCAGCCGTTCTGTTTAAACTGTTCAATTTTCAACAGAATTAAAGATCTACACAGTATATTCTACCTCCTGCAGACTGCAGTTGTTAAAAGAAAATAAATCACTTAAACAGGGTCATGAGCAACAAAGGCCAGTGTGGGTTCAAAGTTTACAGGTCTCTGCATTTATCAGGTAGAAATATGCTACATTTCACTATTTCATAAAATATCCTTTTATGAAAAAGCCATCAGTCTTTGTATGGCCTACTAAAACTGATTTTTCAAATGAAAGAAATGAATGATGACACCAAATCAAGAAATCATTTATGAGTTTATATTTTTGCAAGACCACCATGACTTTCACATACGTTTTCAATTTTGGTAAGGATGTGATTATCATGTGGATATGTTTTACTCCCACCATCTGTACTAAGGGATCTGTCAGAACTGTGTACCCTTTCTTGGGCAGTTCAGGATTTGTTCAGATTTTTTCATTAATCTATAGTGGTTTTTATCCAGTGATAGTAATCATTTCTGCACATTATCTACGGATTTTCTGGGGTTTATATATTTATATATAAAATCACATATATCATATGCAAGTTCACATTTAAACTAGAACTGCGTCAAAATGACTTAGTTATATCTCAAAGGTTTTTAACATTTCTGTGGAACGATTTTTGTGTGATTTCTGTCACACACTCTACAAAACATCATCTCAATTACAGATTTTTTGTTACCCTTCTGGTCTTTCCTTGCCATTGCCACACTTTCTCCAGCAGTCACCAAGCTCTTTAACAAACTGGACAATTTAAATACTTAAAAACCATATTGTATATTCATGCTTCAGGTATTGCAGGACTACAGTACAGTGGTTTTGGGCAGGAATAATATAAGATATTACTTTATTTCTCATCTAGTAATGGCAACAAATTCAACCAGCATGCTGCACTTTAATAAGGAAAAGTGATTTCTGTTCTGGTAAATGGCGTGGGCCCCCTTTTTCTCTACGCAAAGCAAATGAGCTTGGCCTTTCTAGGTCTCCAGTGAAAATAGACACAAACAAATTAATACAATTTATTAACAGTAATTATATCAGTCTCATAAGAAGAAGAATGTACAGGGAAGTTAATATGAACTGAGAAAAAACTTCGTGCATTGGTTTCTAAAAGAAGCATTTTGCCTCTTTTGCTATGGAGTTAATTTTGAAAAAAATACCATTCTTGCACCATTTTTAGGAAATTCACATTTTTCAGTTTATTTAGGAATTACTTTTTTAAACCATCTTTAATTCAGTGATGAAAATACAAAGTTAGTATTTTGTGCTTCCTTTGTAACTGAAAAGTTAGACTTTCAAAGAATAGATATGCTATCTAAACATGTATCTATTCCTATCATCCTTCTCTTTTTTCCTCCTAGGGGAAAAAAAAAAGAAAAAAACATGAACAGAATGGAGTTTAACTGTAATTTTTGGGAAGAACCTTTTGCCAAGTCACACACACAGTAAGTGTTTAATGTGGAGTTAGCATTATCAGAATGCAAGCCTTGCTGTACTGTGGCTAGCATTGCTTTCTTACAGAGTCTTGCACAGTAATTTAAACAGCCTACTCTTGCATGAGCATGCTATGAAATACATCTTATGAAACCACCAAAGATTCTGGAAAACCTTACATACAAAGAAAACATAAACATCTTTCAATGAGCACTTTACATTACAAACCAAACCTCTTTCCAAAACAAATTCTGTCTTGTCTGAATAGACTGAAAGGT
The DNA here is from genome assembly GCF_963210335.1 of Falco punctatus. Lineage (NCBI taxonomy): Eukaryota > Metazoa > Chordata > Aves > Falconiformes > Falconidae > Falco > Falco punctatus. The sequence continues at coordinate 26,170,396 of NC_137590.1, read as the reverse complement.
AAACAAAGCTTTCTATTTGTCTGGTGATCACCTTAGAGAAAATGTTGCTGTTAGAGCAGACAAGATGGGAAGTTCTGGATTTAAATTTTTTTATATAAATCTTGGAAGAGCGGTACTTACCTGAAATTTGAGGGCTTTTGTTCCATGTGTTCCTCAAAGCAGCCTGAAAAAAATGCACAGATTTCTGTAATGACTCCCTCAGGTGCCAGAATAATGCCCCCAAATCCACAAGCTGAGTCGTGAGAGTGCTTAACCTTTACCTCTCAGTACTGTACTCTGTGGTTCTTGCAGTCAAGGGCCTATGGCTGATTCTCCCATGAAAAACATTCAAAGTAGCTGGAAGGATCTGAGGCCATGTGCATAAAGTGTAAAAAGCACAGAACCCTGTTTGAGAAGCTGTTCATCACTTAATGAATTCTCTACCTGAAGGAGAGCAGATCAAGAATGCAGCAGCTTTAGGTGTCAAAAAGGCAGTTTCCATTCTAAGTGTGATGGAAGCATTATCTTAAAAGTATCTAAGAAGCACTTTTCCCTCCCTTTGACCCATATAAAATCTGTGGAAACCTTGTTAAATGTCCAAGATATGGCAATATTTTTCAAATGGCTAAGATAGTTAAATTCCATTCTGGTGACCATCTACACTGTAAACAGTGTGTGTAATCTTACAATTGAAGAGGAAGTCTCTAAAGAAAACTTTATTAATGTGTTCTGTAAACGCATGCAGTTTTGCAAAGTGCATTAGCGTGGTCACATAGGAGTGTGTCATAATGTGTCATGTAGTTTGGTATGCTGTATCTGATCATGGCTGTTGGGGGATGACTTGGAGGATGATGGATGGAACTCCAGAACAGGCTGTCAGAACAAGTTGTCCAGGGAAGGCAGGGGAAAAGGGGTGGAAAGGTTCTTCCTCGTCTCTTCTCAGCCACTGTTTGACATGCCATGAAACATAAACATCATTCCCTTCTCTAATAAAACATTGAGTGTTTTTATAATCTGTCATTGATTACCAAATCATAATGGTAAGGGATCTGTAGCTGATCCATGGAATCACACCGTTTTTATAGTGTTTTCAATTGTAACTTTATTGAAGAGTGAAAGATGTTCTATGAGAGGTATCAAGAAGTAACTATTCCAAAACAAGTAGGAAGCTTATACAATGTTTTAAATTCCTATTCCAGCTCTAGTAAAGCCAGGGATTGCACTAGTTAATTATATTCTGTTACACTTCAGTTTCATTAGAAGTCAGTTAAACAGACTAAATGCAAAGTGCCTATTTTCTCTGTATCTTTCATTATTCAATATGTATTTGCTGAATACCCTCTTACTCAACAGTTCTCTAAGCTGTATAGTGACAGTCTTCATGACTGTCTCATCAAGACTTCTTTTCAGACTTCTAATAATTTGTCTATGAGTCTAACTGTCTTTGTGAGAAAAGGTCCCATAAGTTGTCTTGAAGAAAAGGTTTTGAAGGATATATATCTCTCTAAGGTACCAGAAGTACAGCATGCTACTATTGTATGAAACTCTCACAAGACAGCAGAGATATCTCTAAAACAGTGCAGCTTTCCATTTCTTCGGAATCCCTCTCACCAGGAGTAACACTGCCATTGTTATTCTCCCTTGCTGTTTTAATTCTAAGAGCACAGTGATACGTGATATGTATTTGTCTTGCTCTGTCCTCAAGGACATACTAATGTGCTGCTGGGTTAGAAATAGTTTCTTTAAAAGTACTCAAATGCTGGAAAGCTATTTTTTCAGGGTAGCTGCAACCTGAGAACATCTTCTTAGAGAAGAGAACAGCTCAGAAACTTCTTAACCATTTAAATGCACTGCTAGTTTTTGTAATTTAACCTTTTATTTAAGTTACAGTGTATAATTATATATGAACTATGTATTTCAAATACATAATATATATTTTTTTTCTTTTCTGTAGAGTCAACTTTTATGTTAAATCTCAATTTTTTAAGAGCTGTATCTTGCTCCCATAAATTAGGCATAGGTACTATTCTTCATGTTGTTCTTTTGTTGCTTTTAGTTTTACTATATTCTTTGTCCTTCTTGCCTGACAAATATCTTCAGGTAACAATGTGAATCATAGAATCATTTAGGTTGGAAAAGACCTTTAAGATCATTGAATCCAACTGTAAAGCTAACACTGCCAAGTCCACCACTAGACCATATCCCAACATGCCACATCTACCTGTCTTTTAAATACCACCAGGGATGGTGATTGAACCACTTCCTTGAGCAGCTTGTTCAGTGCTTGACAACCCTTTCAGTGAAGAAATTTTTCCTAACATCCAAGCTAAACCTCCCCTGGCATAACTTGAGGTCGTTTCCTCTTGTCCTGTCACTTGTTACTTGGGAAAAGAGACTAACCCCCACCTCGCTACAGCCTCCTTTCAAGTAGTTGTAGAAAGCGATAAGGTCTCCCTTCAGCCTCCTTTTCTCCAGGCTAAACAACCCCAGTTCCTGCAGCTGCTCCTGATAGGGCTTGTTCTCTAGACCCTTCATCAGCTTCATTGCTCTTCGGTGGACATGTTCCAGCAACTCTGTGTCTTTCTTGTAGTAAGGGGCCCAAAACTGAACACAGGATTCGAGGTGCGGCCTCACCAGTGCTGAGAACCGGGAGACAACCACTGTCCTGGTCCTGCTGGCCATGCTGTTACTGAATACAAGCCAGGATGCTGTTGACCTTCTTGGCCACCTGGGCACACTGCTGGCTCATGTTCAGCCAGCTGTTGACCAACACCTGGTCCCTAGCTGGAATTGAGCTAATTTTCTTCTTAGTGGCTGGTGCAGTGCTGTGTTTTGTATTTGGTGTGAGAACAACGTTGATAACACACTGATGTTTTTAGTTGTTGCTATGTAGTGTTTATACTAAGTCAAGGACTTTTCAGTTTCTCAGGCCCTGCCAGCGAGAAGGCTGGAGGGACACAAGAGACTGGGAGGGGACACAGCCAGGGCAGCTGACCCAAACTGGCCAGAGGGATATTCCATACCATGGGACATTATGCCCAGTATATAAACTGGGGGGAGTTGACCGGGGCCTGTGGATCACTGCTCAGGGACTAGCTGGGAATCCATCAGTGGGGGGTGAGCAATTGTACTTAGTTTCTGGCTGGGGTTAAACCACAAGGCACCCCCAGGTTCTTTTCCTCTGAGCAGCTTTCCCACCACTCTTCCCCAAGCCTGTAGTGTTGCATGGGGTTCTTGTGACCCATGTGCATGGAATTTTATATTTGGTCTCCCACTTTTCCAAATCACCAAGAAAACTGGCTGTGCATGCTCAGTCGTCTGATAGTTTTGAGCAAAAGTAGTCGGTTATGTTGCAATGTGTGTTAGTTTTGTAAGTGCCATGTGAAGGCTGACAAAGATCACATTTCTGTGTTTTGCTGCTCGGTCCAGACCATGACCTCTGGAGGTAATGGATCTCTGTAGAACCTTACTGGAGTAGATCACCAAACAGTGCAGGATTTCAAGGGCTGATGCACTTTTATTGCCACAACAGGCTTATCATGAAAGTGATGGGTTCTGTGTTGTGGTTTGATATATCAGTGTGGTTTCATATCTAAAAGCTGAGCCCTGTTGTTAAACTGGATGCATTTTTTTTAAAAAAAAGAGGCTTTTCTTTTGTTCTTAGAGATGACTTGTTTCTAAGTAATAGGTTTCTCAGTGTATAGATTCATATATGCTATAGTGAAAAGACTAGATGCCTGTATATGCAGAGCAGCTGAGTCCAACACTGGCAGTGGGAAGGAGGCTCTGCTGTTACTGCAAAATCCAGATCTTAGAAACTCCTGTGAGAAGCACCAATGACTCAACCACAAATTAGATGGGTCTGTCCAAGAGGGTGACACCTGTAACCAGTGACAACCCTTGGCCGACAGCAGATTGGCCAAGTTATGTTGCTCTGAGGGTAGGTCCTAAGCACCCTATTTGCTGCGGCGTCTCTTCCAACTGCTAGGCAAGCTGCAAGTTGCTAGACGCACTGTGTCTTAGGCCACTGTAGCCCCAATATATTGTTATAAAAACCAGAATAATCCAGCCAACTGGATGAAATCACCTAGGATGTCTGTTTATTATTCTAAAAGATCACATAGTACTTTTCCCCCTTTTTTTAAAGGAATACAGTAGAAGGCTGGGATTGTATATCCCATCTTCATTGAAGCAGATGTTTACAGGCAAGTTATAATGTCCCGGAATGTGGTTTATGTTAGATGTGTATGTGCTACAGTCATTTATGTATGCGTTTATGTATTCATTCTTTAGTGAATTAGAAGGAATATCTCAGCCCACTCTTACAATTGTAGTGGTTCGTTTCCATACTCTGCAGTGATGATTCAGGTTTCCTCATAGCTGCCTACAAACATCTGTGGGTTTTACATCTGTGTGAATGTTCCAGCAGGATTTGGGAGTGACACCAGGGGTCACAGCGTGGCACTGCACTAAATAATCATGATCTCCCATGGCTATCTTACTGGAGGAACTGGGTATTTTGGAATTCCAGTGTTGCCCTAGAAAGGCATTGCCCTGGAAAGTTGGGCCATGAGTGCCAGAGGCAAGTGCTGGATTTTGAATGGCACACAGCAGGCAGGGAGTCATGGCAATCTGAGAGAGGCAGCTGTGGCAGCTCTTGTTTTGCTGTTCTTTCCTCCCACCAAGATCCAAGCTTAGCTGCCAGTACCAGAAGTCCTGGTCTTGTGCGCAGGCAAGATACACCTGACCAGCTGACTGGCAGCACCTTGCCTTTTAAAGGGGCGGCATCTTGTGGCCCCTGTGGTATTCCTGCCAGGAGAATAACCCTTGAATTAAATCAAACATCTCACCAGTGACTTCTGATTTTGAAGGCCTCCCGTTTGCTGTCTTTAGCATGGATTTCCAGATGCAATAGCCACTCATGCGTCCACATTATCCTGACAGGTGGTGCTATTTTGATTGCAATATCTGTGCTTCATTTGTGGAAAAGCAGGAGCAGAGCCCTCAAGGGCTATGTTCTGGGTGTGCTGGTCTCCAGGCTCTTCAGCAGGAACTTGTGAAGAATGCATAGTCCTTTCACTGAGTGTAAACATGACTGGTAGCACTGAAACATTTAGGTTAACAGTTTTAAGTGAAGTATGACAAAATTTGAAGGGACAGAAACTGGAACCAAATACTTGGAAATACTTGAAGGTTCATTTCCCTTTAATTTTTTTTAAAATCATTTTTAGTGATAAAGATTTTTTTCTGTACAATATAATAAGGTGAGGCCTATAAAACTTGCCTCTATTTTCTGTTAAGTGTATGTGTGCATGTTGAAGGTTTTTAGAGGCACTGAGTCTATTTTACATTGTGCTCTTTAGAAAATAAGACAGGAGGACTTTTAAAAGCTGTTGTTTTTCTTGACTTCACCTTCATTAATCTTATTTAGTTTCTGTAAGGGACTACTTTGTGAACTCCACTGATGGGTAATGTTTTCTTTTCCAAAGTTCATGATTCTTCTATTCAAATCACTAATTTTCACTGTTACACTCCAGTGGTTCAGTGCTTCCCAGGCCTCAAGGAATGAGTTTAATTAGCAATGGTGAATAAATTCTGAGACATGATTCATCTTTCTTGTCACTCAGATCTAAGTAACACAAATGCAATTTTAAGATGCACTTAAAGGCCTTGTGAGAATGGCTTCTTTTGTGTAACTGGGAAAAAATAGGGACTGAATTTGGGAAAAAGGATTTTACCTGTCTGTTTTCAATTTAGCTAAAAGGTACAGGATTTAATCATATGTCCTTGAAGTCACTGGGATATTGTTTTCAAAATACTGAGCTATGAGCAGTACTTGGCACACACATTCCAAATTAAAACTGTGCATTAGAGCTTTTTTTGATTAAGTAATTGACTTGGCAACTTTCAAAACTATCCCAGATTTGATGTGCTTTAATTTGTTTCTTGTTTTTTGTATTTTGAACAGAACATACAGAAATCCATTGAAGGGAAAGTGTCATTCTCCAGTGATCCCAATTGTTGCAGTGCAGAGGTCCAAATTTTGTCGTGTCTTTTTCTCTGACCCAAGAGAATGTGTATTCCTAAGACATAGGAATGAGGGGAAAATAGGGAATGGAGAAAGGGGAAAAAGGAGTGAACTCAGGAAAGTGGGGTTTACATTTAAAAATTCATTTTAGCATGCCCCAGTAGGCACTGCTAGCAGTACAGAGAACAATAGCATTTTGCCATGGTATATCACCTTCCATGCAGAAGGTTCAGGGTATTTTACACCATTAAAGGATGACTACACTGCCTCACAACAGCTGTAGGAAGAATTAAATTTAGTTTTCCAAAATTTACAAAAAAGGGATCAAAATAGTTTAGTAACTTGTCCAAGAAGAGCCATAAGCCAAACAAAGCCAAACTGCATGACTGAGAATGAGAATCCGGAGTTTATTTCTGAGACCACTTCCTCTACTCCAGCACATGGAGCACTGTGATTAAAAATACAGATTTTTTTAGTGCCTTTCTCATCTAGGCACAAAGAATTTAAGGACAACTTGTAGCTGTAGCCAGTTCCCTGGATTTTGTCAGATTCAGACAGATCCCAAATTTTATTATAATGTAACCTTAAAAGAAACACCTTGGTATTAATTTTGTATTTATTGTAGTTATATTGACCCTAATCAATTTTTTTAATTAATTTGACAGATGTCACAAATATTTTCAATGCAGTTTAACATCATTGAATATAACCTTTCCTAGAAAAAAAGTTCTATGAAGTGAACATAGGATAAGTGCAAATCCTGGTTTCTGGAAAGCCAAGGGTGTTGCACATGGCTCAGTACACAAAATAGATGTTAGGGAATAATGATTATGGAGCAACATTACAAGGTTCTCCCTTTCATATCTTGTCAGTACATCTCACCTAGAAGAACAAGCTCCTTTAGAAGGAAATCTGTTTATTAATTTAGCACTTAGGTATTATGTACAGTTGGTTACACCTTCAGAACCAAATTCAGTCACTTTAGGAACATTTTTTCCAGATTCACTTTTCATTGCTTTGCTCTCATGGGATAGCCAAGAGGGCTAAATGAAGCCTCTGAAAAGGAAGGGTTATTCCACTTTCTTGGAGACGTGATCTTCTTTTATGTTGTTTGTACAGTTTTGCACCTGGTGGCCCTAGTTCTTCTTGGAAGAAGGGCAAAGAATAGATCATAGTTCTTTATATTGTATGTGAACTTGTGAAGCAGTGCAAATACAGAGCTATAATCCAGGCCATCAGAACTAGAAAACGAATTATTTGAGGATTGAATTCTACTGAATTCCAATATTTTATAAACTTTAGAGCACTGGTAGGATCCCCAATTGGAATATAAATGAAGTAAACCCTTTCAAAGATTTATAGGACTATACTTGGCTCTCTCTTACTGCCTTAATTTATGATTGTTGCAAATTCACAAGCTGTGAAATGTGTTGGTCACAGAGCTGATGGCAATAACTTCAGAATATGAATGAGAGCATCTGGGTTGCTATTTACCTTTGTTTCACAAAGTCAGCTTTTTATCGTTGCATCATTTAACCTCAGAAATATGGCTGGGTTAGATAGGCATATGGAGCCTTCTATGGAACAGAACATTTGCTTTCTGTAACTTCATTAGTTTCTTCTGTGAAAAAATATGCCAATTGTTTTCGCACCACTGTGCTGTTCCTCTACTAAGAATACAAACCAAATTAACGTAAATAAAAATAAGGAGCAGCTTCCCTCTGTAAAAGAAATAAGGGTGCTGGGACTCAGAAATTCTTATTTTATGTTGACTTTATAGAGACCTGGGTAAAATGAAGACCCAGGCAGCAAGCCTGTGTAGCACTCAGATCTCACCGAATCCGTATTTTGCAGACTTTCATTAGTGCATATAAATTTTGCTTACTTTTAGTTAAAGATTAATTTCGCTGTGCCTAACTTAGATGCCTTTGGTTTTCAGTTTCCATATCTGTAAAATGATAGAGACATGATAAAGCTTTCTCAAATATTCGTCAATTCCCATGAGTTTCCCTTGAGCTGAAAACTATCATATTAAATGTTACTATTGTTCACCAAAAATGGGAATCCACTGTTCACAGTTACTGCATGCTAACGCTTTTTTTGTGCTTGATGTCCAGAATATTTGAGACTAATTCAGGCATAGCTTGGTGTAATTTAATGGTCTGTGTTACGTGGGAGTTCAGATTAGGAAATGACAGCGGCTACTTCAAATCTATGCCCCAGTAAGTTTTTTTACCAGAAAAAGAACCTTAACTTGTGCAGTGATTGGTGACTCTGAATGCACTGCCACTTTGTGATAACAGGATCATTCTTTTATTGTGGTGTGACTGGATATAACATCCCAGTCTGCATTTGTTTAAGAAGCTTCTTGAGACTTTTCTGAATTGATGGGTTGGTATAAACAAAACTTAGAGACTATTGTCACTATATCTCATTTTCTGTTTTCACTTGACTAGTGTCAGCTCTTCTGAGTTTATAATAAATATAATTTGTGCTAGATCCTCTTGCTTGGCTTCCTAGTGTATTTATGGAGACAATTTCAACTGCTTGAGTACTTTTACTTTTACAGTACTTTTACTGTCCACTGCCTCCAGGCCTCTTGGTACAACACATACATATTAACCGTGGTGTTAAGGACTAGCCAGCTCTAAGGGGATGGACTGAGGCCAAAAAAGATAGAAGATTTTCTTGAAAAAGACAAGCAGTTTTGCATCCAGTGAGAAATAAAACTGTTTCCTTCCACTTCCGGAAGGGTCCTGTCTCTTATGGCCAGCACTAGCAAGATGTTTACAGCCAGTGGACTAGTTGAGCCAGGGACTGAAAGCCCCTGGTCAAAAGGAGGTAAATAGGGAGCTCAGTTCACCTTTGGTATCTTAGACTAGATTTGGGTTCAGGCTTTTTGTCACGCTGAAAAGAGGTCTCAAACTAGACAGTTGAAAGTACACGGTGAGTGCAAATGCTGTAAACAAATTGGCAGTTCCTGATGGGATAGTTAAGAGAGAAAACAAAATCTCTCCTTTAGTGTTTGAAAGGTTAAAGATATGGCTAAACTTTTTGTACTGCTTTGAGGAACTGCCTCTGAGCACAAATGGAGAGGTAACCCACCAACTGTATTGTGCTGCAAGCTGTCACGCTGCTGGAACTGTTCATGTACCATCCATGGGGGTGGCTCTCTACAGGTGACTGGTCCAAATCATTGCTTTGTTGATAAAATTTTCAGAAATGCAGAGGGAGGAGGCTGGTGCAGCCTGGAGCTTCTCATACTATTACTTCAAGCACTTAAGTTGGTTAGTTGTTCTCAATGTGTTGATTTCAGACAAACAAGAGTTGATTCATCATGACTTAAGTGTCTCTAATGCTTTTTGAAGAGCTTGTTTACAGAGGTGTCAGCTTGACGTTGCTAATTTATCATACATAGGATTTGATTAAAATGCCAAGGAATTCAGTTAGAAAACTCGTCTTCCTCTTATGCATACCATCTCTCTGGTCATGGTTTGTTTATTTTGCACTGTTCTTTTGAGTTTTCAGGTCAAGCCATGGGCTGGGGCTACCTTTCTGGAATTTAGACATTGAAAAGCTCTTTGATAAACAACGTGAGAGGAAGTCTACAAATATTTTCAAGTATCCTGAATGGCAGATGGTTTTAAAAAAAATTTAACATTAAAGATCATAGGTAGTGTTGAGTCCAGAGTTTGTTCTTCCTAAGCAGAGTGTATATAGCATGTCATAGACAGGTTCCTCAATGCCATTGTCATGCTTGATGTGATGTGCAATACCTCTTTAACGTGCAACTGATAAGGATGTGTGTAATGTATATACCTCTGTATTTATTTATATCTTAACCTTTCTGAAAACACCAATTGACAGTGTTCTGTGTGATTTTCTTTCACAGACTGTAAATGGTTATAGTTCTACCTTCTTTTCTTGGCTGAGAAAATTTTCTTCTGTTTTTCTTAGCTGTCACAGGACATCATGCTCGGGTGGCCTATAATAAATATCCATTGTTTATATATCATTAAAACTGCTGAATTCCTCTTCTTTTGGATGTTAAGAATCTCACTTGATTCTAGGCAGGCTTCACAGCTTATAATGATGACCAGAGCATACCTTTTCCAACCAGAGTACATTTCTTTTTTCAAGATCTTTATAAAGGCATATTTTACTCAGCTGGTGGGTGGGTGATTCCAACTTAGTGTTTCATTAGTGTGTTAGGTTCTTATTTCCTCTGCTGAATGCTGCAACTGGAGTTGCAGAGAAGTTCATCCAAGATTCTCTGTCTTTTACTGGACGATTAAGCTCCTAATAAACTTAGGTAATGTATTTCTAATTTGGATCTATGTTCATTTATTTTACCATTGAAAGGAAGAATTCACAAGAGAGGCTCAGGTTCATGTCAGTGTTTTCTTCTAAGGTTTCCTCAGCCAAGGAGTCCCTGAGTGCCACATATGGCTCAAGAGTCTTTCTAAATATACTGACCTCAGGTAATTCCAAAAAACTTCCATTCTGGACCCTGGGCCATTGGGCCTCCACTGGTCCTCCATGATACCACACTGAGTCCCACCTTTTTCCCTGGTTCAATATCTGTGAAGAAAAAAAAAAAAAGTAATCTAAGCAAAGATTAGATTAATCTTGATTCCATTGCCAATTTAATTCCACCTCATTTGTCTGTGTCTGCTTGCAACAGTGGAGAAGGTTGGCTAACAGTCTTGCAAATACTGTATTCTGGAAACTTTCTGATTATATGATACCAAATGGGCAAGAAAAAGTGATTGATTGTACACAACTGAAATGCAAGCCTTGCCCCAAGCCTATTTCAGAAAATCCTGATGTTGCTAGTCATGTAGTTGGTTTCCATTTTAAGAAAATACAGTATTTATGAATTAAGTTAATGATGAAATTAACTTAGCAATGTTAAATTTGTGATCAGAACTTTAAAGGTTTAAATTCTTTCCCAGTCAAATCCAAAACGCAGCTGTGGGTTTCTCACAGTGAGGACTGAACAAACAGAAAGGTCCCAGTGAAAATAATAACCATGGTGTGATGCAGTGTATCTTGCTATTTTGCATAGTAGCTTTTGTAAATATCTACGGATTTTGTCTACAGTTTATAAATAACTTTGGTACAATAACAGCTGCGGCAGAGCGGCTCAGATTATGCAACTGCTTTTAAAGAGTCTGGGCTAAACTAGCCCAGTTGTAATCAGCTTGGAAATTTGTTACCTGGGAGTTGAGAAATGAGCCTGAAAGAGGCAGGAAATTGCCTCACAGGGGTAACTGAGATCCAAATAGTAAGGAAGAGAGTTGCGGTGGGCGGGAGTCCTGCCTGAGAGAGGACTGTGGTATTGAACATTGCATTGGCAGTGATGCGAGCTAAACTCAGCAGCAGCAGGGTCTGCAGTTCATCAGTTCTGACATCCAGTAGGTGTCATTGCAGCCAGCTGGGATTATCAGTCACAGCAGGCTAGGATGATTTGTCAGGGCGCAGGGTGGGAGGGAGGGAAACCCAAGTCATAGTACGTGATTTCAAAGCTGTAAATCTATGAGGGCTTTTGGAAAAGGATGCCTTTACTTATATTTAGATTTCTCCGAATATGAAAACTGTGATTTCTGATCATCAGCCTCATTCTTTTGGAGACATCTGTGTTTAGTTTACTGCAGATTAAAAAAAAAAAGAAGTGAAATAGAAGTAAAATTTTTGATCCTTCCCTTTGAATTTTCTTAGAGTAAAAATGAGCATGCTTTGTGTGTAAAGGAAAGGTACAGTCTACCTAAGTTAGAGCTTTGATGAATTATTATCAGAAAGGTTATTTTACTCTGTGGTAGTTGATCTACAAATGGCAAATACTGCCTTGGAGGAAGTAGTTTAACATGGGCCATAAAGCTAGAATGGTAGTGCTACATTCAGAGTTGTGGTTTTATCTTCAAGGGACTTTTTCTTATGATTTGGCTTAATGTAGAAACCAATAGGATTACTCACAGATGTAGGAATAATTTATGTAAAACAGAAACTGCAAGTGTAAGCTGTGTCTTCATATGTGGTGCTGGTGACAATGACATAACACAATATTTAAAGAGAAGTATTTGAGACTTCAGGTTGCAGTTATACATTACAAAAAATTCTTTTTGAATGCAGTGTTTTTTTCTCTTGTGATAACTTCAAAGTTCACAGGATCATGTCTGTTGTGTTTCTCAATCACAGTAGCAGTTATTACATTATGTGTAAGGATTTGGTCTATTCCTTTAGAAAGTTCCTGAAACATCTTGAGAAGTTGTCTTTTAATTGAAAACCATGAAGCATTTCATACCTATGGCTTCAACATCTTTTGAAATCCAAATTATTCTTAGATAGATGATCTTTATCCATTGAGGATTTACCTGGGTTAGCTTCAAAGGATCAACTTCTGTACGTGTTATTCAAAGGACTGTATGATTAAGGCTCAAATTAGATGCTTGGGAATGCAATGTATTGTGCACACACACATGGTGGCTAAGAATAAAGGGTGTAGATTCTCTGAAAGCACATTGTGAAGTGTTTTCCTCAACACTTGCACAGCTCCAGACTATAAACTGTTTAGACGGCCTTTCAGAGCTTATTTACAAACAGTAGAGAGTACAGCAGAAGAAGCCATACATGCTCACTGCAGATGAGTTATTCATGTTAATGTTTACTAAAAAATACTACCTAAACCAGAGACATTATGAGCTTAATTTAGAAAGATATTTGGCTTGTAGGACACTACGTCCAGTACCCCCAGAAAAGGCACAGAAACACGGCATGGCAGATAACAGCTCCCTTTGGTCTCCCTAGAAAACTCTAGGATACACAAGAAATTAGTGCTATTTCTGTGGAAACAGAAGATGTACCCTGAAATAAAATTCCTGCGAAACAAAAACAACAAAAATAGCCTAAAGTATACTTAGGAAATGTTGACCCTGTTCCACAGAGACATGATTAAACACAACTTTAAAAACAAGTGGAGCTCTTTATCAGTGGAGAGATTTTCAAAATGGCATAAATGCAGCCAGCCCTTGCTGTGATGACACAATATCCTTTCTCCGCAATACTATACTCTTCAAGTGAGTTCAGAACGTGGTCAGACTGATTTGAAAATACATCTTTTTAGCTAAGTACCACATTACAATTTCTTATAATTGGCACTTCCTCTGGTTGCTTTCAAACTATTAATTGCAAACAGATACTTTCCATCAAAACAACTTTTACTTTAGAAGACACTAACAAAGCAAGAACCCATATAGCTTCCCCAGGATGTGTAGTTATGATCTTCTCTGAGTCCCAGGAAACTAGACTATTCCTCTACCAAGGTGAAAAATCTGCTCATAGAGTGAAAAGGAAAAGCAGCTGCACAGATCACTGATATCTATTAACCACAGAGTGAATTTTTTGTTACTGATCTGTTTTCTTCAGACTAAGAGGTAGCAGTGACAAAGACCTGTGATTCCACCAAGGAAATGATAGACCCACTCCTCAGAGCTTTCAAGACTTCCAAGAAGCAGCTACCGACCTATGTTCATGGGCTTACATCTTCTGCATGCATGGTAGAGTCATTGGTGCCTGCCACAGTGGGTAAAAATGTTGCTTCAGTTTAAATTGCTTCTCTGTGCCCGTATTTGCTTTGCAAACCTGCTGTGCTCCTTTCCTCCCCTTCACACATCCTTCCAAGGACAGCTGTAAGAAAATACACAGTAGGGGAGTCTCTTGGTGAGAAATGGACAGTGTTGATGGAGAGCTATATGTAGCTTCTTTCTGAATACTTACTGTGCTTGATTTATCACTGTGCTAGTTTTTGTGCTGGCAGGGCACCTGTGACAGGTCAGGGCATCACACCTCTTCCCTGCATTTTGAAAGCCTGAAATTGATTAGCATCCTCCTTGTACAAGCATGAATTGATTAATATTAGCACAGACAATGGCATCATGATGCACATTCTTACGGCGTTTCTGATTGCATATAAACAGTTAATGCTAAGCTTGAAGGCTAAAACCATTTACCAGTCAAAATAAACAGGTAAGTATAAAATGAGTAAATCAGCAAATAAATGTAGCATCAGAAGAAGTACTAACTTCCATATGAAAGAATTATACACACATACAAATGATTTATCACTTACTAATTACTTTGACTTGGATCCAAGTGAAAATACTGTTCCCGTCTGAATCTTTCTTTTTAGTTTTTGTTTCAAATTCCCCTTTCCAAGTCCTGCAAAGTATATCTGAGATGGTTAGATTGTTAATGTTTTATCATGGTAGCTAAAATAAATCCTGATCCCTTCCTGTGATAGGAAGAGAAAATTGTACACATTTCTTAAATATCAACTTTTTGCATATAGCTTTTAGATAATTCCTATTCAATGGACAATATAATTAAATGTTCAAAAGAACCTCTTCACTGAAATAACACTTTGGTTTATTATTGGTTGGACTGGAAATCTTTCATGTGGTGCTTACTCAGATCAGCTTTCTCTCTGTGTTGATCAATAGCCCATCTCCTAAAACTGAAATACTGGTCTGATAACTCTAATCCCACCTTTCAACTCTGATAATTCTTTTAAGCTCAAGAGATAAAGAATCTCTTGTACACTGCAACGATTATTTGCAAGATTAAATTGACCCTGTACACCTTGGCTTAAAAAGTTTTATATTCTTCTGTAGAAATATTGAGGAGGTAGTAAAGGAGTTGTTCTAACATGTTTGTTGAACAATAGATGTTAGGAGATAGAAATACAACCAATGAGAAACAGTTTGCATAAACATACTGATTCTTTACTGTTTAAAAAAAAATATTTTATACCTTTATCCAGTGAAGATGTGTGCTCTGAATTTCAGCGGGTTTTAAGCAGCAGGTTGGAGTAAGATGTTGTTAAAACCTACAACATAACCAAGTTAAAAATGTTTCTCTCCTTGTATGCTACCAATGTGAAATAGTATTTGACGACAAACAAATAATCCAAATTCTGATATAATCCAGGAGGAAAATGTGACAGAGATCACTGATAGAACTGAAAGCTCTGCTGATATTGCTGTCTGCTCAGTAATTCCAAAAAGCTGTACAAGGCAGATACAAAGAAATCAGCATAAAGGCCCTCTTTGATTCCCAGTTTCTGGGAATGCTGAGATTAATAATTAAAGCAACAAAATAAAACCCCACAAAAATCTCTCTTGAGGGGCCATAATTGCTTTACAGCTGTGTCAGCCTGAGTTTAGGAAGTTGGTCAGCCCTGGCTAACCAGCTCTAGATCAACCTGCCTGAACAGGGTGGGGTGGACCATATCACCTCCAGGTGTCCCTTCCAGCCTCAACCATCCTGTGATTCTGTGAAGACCAGAATATTACTGGGATGTGAGTTGAAATGTTCTGTACATTAAAACAGGCACTCAGTAGACATTTCCTCAGATTAATTTGTTTATTTTTTCCTATTGTTGTATTCACCTGCCCAATAAACCTGTAGTATCATTTGTTGATTGTGTAGTGGAAACTTACCCAGAGCACAGCCATTAGTTCAACCTTCCAAAACAAAGAGACAAGTTTGTTTTTAAAAATCCATTTATAAATGGCTAAAAACATTAAGAAGTCATTGGCCCGGGACGTTCTGCAACTGTCACAGAATGCTGTGTCTTTGCCTCTCTAGCGCTGAGCTGTAGACCAAACACTTGCATGCTGAGCACTGTGAGTTTTTAGCAAATACTGGTCAAAAACACAAAGGGAGAAAACAGCAAAAAAAGGCTTGTATATTTATTTTCAGGGAATTGTCTGGCCTTGGTTGTGCTAATTGCTACTTCCAGAAGAAAAACATTTAATTCTTTGATTCTAGTCCTTCACCTTGGAGATTATTATTTGCAGATCAGCCTTTGTTCATTCATTGATATATATGTACGGTATAGTTCTTTTCTCCTTAGTATTTTAAAATCCAAATTGTCTAATAGGATACACGTTATGCAGAAACCAACAACAATCATTGTTTTGCAAGCACTAACTTTTCACATTCTCATGAAAAGGCTTGGATAATTTTTGCCATGGAAACTCTAGCTTGGACTGGACATCTCTTCTAAGGCAGGGATTTATTATTAATTTGGAGTGTAAAATTTAACAAGCACATCACAATTTAGTTAACAGTGTTAAACTGTATTCAAGATTTTGAACTGCAAATTCTTAAAACTCCTGAGTTCCTGATATCACTGCTGATACCAGGTGAAACTACTTAAGCCCAGAGAAAGGCCTTTGAATTCAGAGGCTGAGTAAGAGACCAGAATTTAGCTTTTTGCAAGGGAAGGGAACATTTAAAACATGCCTACACTGGGATGGCAACATGAACAATATAATAAGCATAGCTGTTAAAGCAGCATCTGCATAAGCTGTAGATTTGGCAGTGGAAGACTCAGCAAAGGCTGCGAATTTGAACAGTTCTCTGAATTAACTGGAGCAGGGGAGGAATCCAGTCGGTCATGAAGCTGTCTCTGTTTCTCCTTGCCGCCTCAGAGTCTCTTAAAGTACTCTGTGACAAGCTCTCTCTTTGTCTGGGTTTTCATTTGTTGGGGGAATAAAGGTAAAATTCTATTTAACTCTCAGTCTCAGGTGAATAATAGGTTCCTTTCCTTTTCCTTGTTTGAGGGGGATTTTTTTATTTAAGGAAGGCCTTTGTTCCTCCTGAAATTCCAAATAGTTTTCAGGGGTGAAGATGAAAAAAGAATTGTTCCTACTGCACTGAAGGGTTTTTCCCCCTGAGTATCCCAAAGACAGGAGACAAAATACAGCAATTCTTTCTGAAAAAACAAATGCTGGCTCTCAGCAGAGCACGCACTAGGCTTCATCAATCAGGAGACTATGAGCAACAGCATGAGGCTTACACAAACAATCACACACGCTTGCACACATACTCTCTGCTTCTCTCTCCACACCAAAAATTTGCCGCAAAACTTTGGTATCATTCAATTATTTGCTTGCTTTTTTTAGAGAACATTTCTGTGCAGTCTGTAGGAGTTCTGTAAAAAGATTCAATGTTGTGAACTGTAAGTGCTTAAATTAATGCAAAATTAAACAAGGAAAGAGGGTTTTTACAGTGGTGTAGCCTTGCTCTGGTATTGCTCAACAAAGTGAAATGAGGACTTGGGCTCTGTAGTGATATATAGTATTTACTTTAGTATCATGTGTAGGTGTGGCTATGAGGGGAAAAAGGGGAAATTGTTGCAAAATCTTTTTCCTTTTGCAAAGTGCAGTTAAGAGTGATGTTATTTCTAATTATTTTAGACTGAGGTTTTTCAAAAGTGCTCAACGTTAGCTTTATGTTTACCCTGCAGCAGCCTTTTCTTCCCCTGAGAAATACAGCTGAATCTCAGTATAGTGCTATGGCAGTGTGAAGCGATTAGAAAACCCCTGCAGCTGGTAGAGAAGGAAGCAGACACTTCCTAAAATCTCCCTTTTGTGGTTTTATTAGTGGTCATACTCAATAAATGACTTCATCACATAGTGCATATTGGAAGTGAGGGAGCTCACTGGGAACTAGAGGTGTTCCTGGTGGCCTATAGGCAGTCTGGGGAGACAGCAGTGGTTTAAGCCCTTCGGATTCCTAAAACTGCATCAAGCGCTGCACTGTGTGACAAAACAGCCTGCAATCCAGGAGTGGAAAAGTAAATTACATCGGTTACTCATGTGGGCAAGTGACTACTGTGTTTTCAAGAAGTAGTACAGCAGCAGAGGTAACTAGTACTAACTCCTGAGCCTCTTTGTCTGCACAGAGGGGGTCTCAGCTATGTCTGTCACCCCAGGGAAGGAACCAGGCCCGTTCTGCACAAGTGCTAGCTTCTCTCGGATCAGCTAGCAGTGTCTGGGATACCTGCGTGGGAGCTGCTGGATGGCATCCAGCTGTAGATAGAACAATAGTACTATTTGTGTTTTTGATGAACGGTCTTATGGATACCTCATGGTAAATATGATAAAGAAACAAGCAGCGACAAAGTGCAGCTATAGCCAGTTCCCTGTAGTTTTGGTTTTCAAAACACTTGCACCATTTCTTTGGCAAAAACTGAGGGAGTGGTAGTGGCATTGAATGGGAGGGAGAACTTAGCCTGAAGCATAGTTCCCTTTTGCCAAGAGCAAAGAAATTATAAAAACAAATTCTTGGCTGAAAACTTAAAAGGATAGGTTTGGAATGTTATCTTAAAGGACGTTACAATCTTGGAGCTTCCAGTCATACCCCAGATAAAGCACTTTGTTTATACATTACCCATTTCATGTACAATGACTTCTATGGTAGATGAGCTGTAAGTATTCATCCTGGGTTTGGATGACATACGATTTAATTATAGGCTTGTTTTTATTTCTTTCTATAATCTGCTATTTTTATACATCACACACATGATCTACGCTTTTGCAGCAAGTACTAATTGAACTGTTCAGGCAAATGTCATATTGTAGTTCTGGGATTTATTCCCTTTCAGGTGTGAATGCTGAGGAAGCCAAAAGAAGCAGCAGAAATATACAGCATTTGCATCAGTGTGACCTGGAGCAGAATCCAGGAGACAGTTTTTAGTAACACCTTTTCCCATTTTATACTTATGAATTATCTGAAGTGGGACATTTCCAGAAATATGCATGCCTTCATGACTGAGAGAGATCACAGTTTGAATAGCATTTATCATAACGAGTAGTTAGTTAAAAAACTCACCGCCTTACGGCAAGTGCTGAACACTCCTCTTTATTGTTGAAAACAAATCACAAAGGGCTAAATTTTGGGCTTGTGGACTTAAATAATAAGAAGAGGGTACTGTTCTGACTTCCACTGAACTTTACAGCAAAACTCCTGTTGACCACACTAGCAGCAGGATTTCACTCTGTACAGCAAAGCATGGGAGAGTTGCAGAAGATCTGTAAATGTTTTTGAAACTTGGGACTAACTTGGGTTCTCCTTGATGCTAAGGAAACAATCAGACTGAAATTAGATTAAACATGTGGCCTTTTCATTCCTTTTAATTCTGCTTGGTAATTTGCTATTACTTGTGCTTAACAGTGTCAAGGGACTACAGAACAGAAGGTGTGGTCTTTTTAAATAAACACGTATTATTTTTGTGGGATCTACTTGATGCTTCACACTTGCTTTAGCAGTAAAAGTGACTTGTGCTGACAGCTGGAGTAATTGCTGTGCATGGAATAAAACTGTCTTTGTTTTCTTGCTCCAGTTCTAAAATTGAAGTGGATTCTTGCAGATCTAAGCTGAAATACATAGATAAATTTTTCCTATATGCAATAAAAATGGTTTATATGTTTTTCTGATGCTTAAATGTGCATCAGACACATGTGACCATTATTGAAAGGTAAAAAAGAGAATGGGGCGGTTTCGGAGGCAATAGATTTTATTTTTATATCCTATTCTTTCTCTTTGTTTGTTATTTTTTTAAGTTCTTCTAGTGCTTTTTACAACTCCCCTTGAAATTAATGAGAGTCAGACCAAGTCCCAAGGGACTTTTGTAGACATTTAAAAAGATGAAACACTCTTTCCTTCGAGAGGTGACAGAGCTGTAACTTTAAAGTGTGTCTTGCTAAAGGGGGTTAGGAGCCATCTACTGGTGCAGCACCCTCTGAGCAGAGGTAGAGCTTTAAGTCATTGCCAGTAAGTGACAATCCTGTCACGACATTTGTCACAATTTCTGACAGCTTCCACATTTTAACATTGTTAGAAAATATGGCAAAGACATGAGGCTGGCCAGATTTGTACCGAATGCCATTGGAGATAGGTAATGCATTGGGCATTTTCACAGTAATCAACTCATTTTTTTAAATCAGCAAACCACACATTTTTAAGATCAGATAGAGGAAGGGATGGCAGCACATTGTCTTGTGAATCTTCTTATCTCACTGGTTGTTCTTGTTATGTTGTTATGACCTGGCTACTACAAAAGTTCTTTTCTTGGTTTTTGGCTTCTTTTTCTACAATGCTGTCTTGGAAGGTAACAGGAGGATCTGTTTTTAATGCAGCATACTTGAGGAGGATAGAGATGCTATTTAAGTTTTGTTCGGTTTGGCAGTAAGAATGAGCTTCAGGAATCTTTTGCACTAGTTTAGTTACTAGCTATAGGTTTAGTTGTCTCTCTAATGATCGCAGTTCAGGGGGAGTTTTCCTCAGAAGTTCCCTGGCATCCCTTTGTTCACTTTGGCATCAGCACAAGCAGATTTCAGCCAAAGGTGGGACAACTAGAAAAGCCAACTGTTTGTGACTCTTTGAAGAGACAGGAGAACATACAGTGACATAAGGACTCGAGGAGGCTTTTTGGTTGATCGTTACTGATCATATTAAATCGGTATAAAGAACTACACAAAACACAACTGCATGTGACAATTTCTATCACTTAACAAAATTACCAGATTCTGTTACACCTGGCCGTGCTAGGAGTCGAAGATATCCTGAGATGGGGTCAAGCTGCATGTCAGGTGTGGCCAGTATACTCAGGCTTGCACAGCCAGAAAAAGAAATTGCACGTTCCTCACAGTGACCTGTTTAATTTTTCTCTTATGATGCTGGCTGTCACTAGAAGACTTTTAAAGAATCTTTGTTTAATTTCCATTCTTCCATAAAAAGTAGTGTTATTTTGTGAAACAGTATCTAGTTGAGCTGTATACGTGGAGGATGAATGCTTTTGCCCAGAATGTAACAAAGTTTGTGATCAGCTTAGATGGAAAAACCCACATTCTTGCTGCCTGCTGGAATGCACAGCTGCATTCCCGGAAGAACCAACCAGTCCAAAAACCTTCTCCTGTTTGGAGGGTTGTTTGGCCTTGAGTTAGGTGACTACTTTTTGTTTGTTTATCTAATTTGCAAGACTACGTATCTGTTGTCATGCATGTAGGTGCTGGGTTTTGGTCAGAGGAAACAGGTCCTTTCTGGCACTTACTGAGAAACAAGAAAAGAATATTTCCTCTGCATGTTAGATCCCTCGACAGAAACGGGTAGCTTATTGCTAAATTAAATACATGTTAAGTGTCCACCATCTGCGCAGTACATGCAAGTTGTTTTTTGCGGTCTGATACAAACATTGTTTTCTTGGACTGGCATAATAGCTTTGATTCAAGATTAAATCCTCAGACTATTTGTCAAGTTTACAACTACCAGAACAATCTGGCCCTGAAAGGAGTGAGTAGCTGATGTGGGTAGCTGATGTTCCCTGATTGATGTTAGTGTGAGGTTTACTTGTTGCAGGGGCAGGGGATCAGCAAGGTATAGCAGATCAAAGGAACAAAGCAAATGAATATTTGTAAAAGATGATTTAGAGCATGACTGAATGCCACACAGTGACTAAAGGCTGCATCCTGCTGATGATATCTGGCACAAAATAAGGATCCAAAATCCTGGGACTCTTCTGGCTTTAGGGTTGCACCCAGTGACTCTCTTAGCTCATGTTCAGGCAGTTGCTGCTGTTTGCACAAGTTGGTGTTGTCAACAGAGCTGTAAAAATTTGCTCTGTATCTGCTATCAGTACTTTTTTTGAAATTATTCATAAAACTAGAGTTAGGGTATGTTAAGATAGTTATTGTAGCTGTCATATTTTCCCCTTTAAGCGGATAAAATTGTTATTATTTCCAAATTAAAAGAAGAACTATAAACAAAGAAAGGAATCTATATTCTAGTGTACTGCACTGTCAACTACAGGACTGCAGTATTCTGTTACATTAAGTTGCAGAGAAACATCTATTTATCTGAAGTAAGGTAATTTTATAGTTCTATAAAACCTGCATTTTCTCTCATGTTCCTCTCCCTCCAATTCTAGACATCCAGAGAAAACCTAAAACTGTAAAATAAATCTTCAAATGCTGCAGAAGTCTGAGCACAGCTTTTACTACATACCTTTGCAATTAGAACTAATTTACTGCCTTGTGAGATGGGGGGGAATGTGCAAGGTACTTCTTGGATAAATATACCTCAGTAAGAAAAGCATAGCTGCTCTGTAAAAGTTATCTGCTTGTATTCAACAACTATCAGGGTCATTCTTACAGCTACATACCACAGAGCGCTAATTAATGGGGCTGCAGCTGGTGGTACCACTTTGGCTGCTTCAGCCCAGCCTTATATTCCCTATTTCTCAGGTTTGTATGACCAGTCTTGGACCACATCCCATCATTCCAAACACACACACAACCCCCCCCCCCCCCCCCCCCCAAGTACAAAAAGAACTTAAATCTCTACTGGAAAACTGCCAGGCTTTCATAAAGAGAACAGAGCTGTTGTTTCTTTGCTATTTTTATCTTCTCTGCCAAAAAAGACACCATGCTGCATTGGTAGTTGTATATTTTAAATTGCCTTCTGTGTTGAGCTTCTTGGGTCAAACCCCAGGTTTTCTACAGCCAGTGGATGTCCAGCATGTTGCTGACTGTAGCTCCACTGTAAATCTTGGGGGACTGGATTACTTTCTGCAATGATTCTCGCACACAGCAGGATGGCACTTCTCAGTTTCCTAAATGTCAGGAGGCACACAACTGTGAAACAGAGCTGGTGGAGTGGTTGTACGCAAAAGGGCATGTGAGCCTGTGGTAAAAAGCTGTCTCCAGTCATGATGCCTTTTGAGCAGGAAGGTGCAGTCACGACTAGATTTGGCCCAGTGGAAAAATTCCCCGACCTTACAGGAACAAGGATCTCGTGGTCTGAGGGACTGTAGCAAGTAGAGTGGTTCTGTCCTCCTGTGCTTTGTGAGAGGGAACATACTGTCATGAAAACCGAGTCACTTCATCCCCACTCTGTAGGGTTTTATTCTTCAGGAGTTGTTGAAACTGAAAAAGAAAGGAGTAAATCTATTCTCATTGCTTTAAGTCCCTTCAGCTTAGAAGGCAATTTCACATAAATGTAACAGAATTTTTAAAATGAAGGAGTTAACTGCCAAAAGCATTTAAAAATAAAATTGGAAACAAACTACAAAACCCCAAAATACTTACTTTGCCAATGCTTTTGATTCTGATGAATTATCACTTAAGATAATACTTCAGACTGTGAGAGGTATTATTACATTGTCAAGATACAGTCCATTTGAATAATATAACTTGCCACTTGTCTAATTGCTACAACCTAATTTGGGATGTGCAAAAAGCTTGTAAGATCAAGTCTTTTTGCAGGTTATGATTAATACAGATACAGTCTTCATCTCCAGACTTGGAAATATTTGTATTTAACTGTACAGCACCTCAATGTGTGCTTTTACTGTAATTCATAATTGTTACATAGTGTCACTTAAATATTTCTTTTTTTCTTGTATATAGATACACATGCAAAAAAAAACAACAACCAAACATATAAATGTTTGAACAACAAGACTAACAGTGACTGGAATAGAGAGTGGTGGAAGGCTTCATGAAAGATGTCTTACCGCAGGAAACAGTTTGCTGTAAAGTGCTCCGTGGTGAAAAATGTGACCATGCTTCTTCTCTACTGTTTTAAATGTTCCTTTCCCCCACCCCCTACGCTCTCGTGGCTCTTCAAAATCTTTATGACAGGTTTTTTAAGGTCACTTTCATCATTCAGTTCCTACAGATAAATGTTTTGTAGATGAACACCTGCTTTATTTAGACAATTAAAGGTGAAAAAGCTTTTATACTTAAAAAAAGGCTTCATCATCTTTGGTACATATGCCAAATAGAATATAGCTAGTGATTCCTCTACTTCTGAATGGAGAATCAACTTTCTGGGAATTTGCAATAATATTTGGTAAACAGCATGTAGTTTAAGCATTCTTTACAAAGTGTAGTAACTGAGAGGTGGCTTGCAGTGCCCTGAAGGGAATTAACAGGAAGAACAACCTTTAACTTTTTATGTGCCACTTTAAATCTTTCACTGGGACTACACTGTAAGGGAGCACACCTTTCAGCATTTTGCTCACATGCAAAGCACACGCTCTGGCATCTTGTTTTATTGATATGGTCCACGCCAGCTTCTGTTAACACAAAATTTAGTACTCGGAGTGGAGACCCCTTTTGTCTTCCTCCATGTAAATCAGCTAATCCAAAATCCTAAGCAGCCTGCCTTCGCCATTCACAAGCGCTGAGAGAAGCGGTACTTGAGGGACCTTGCAGGCTTGGTTCTCTAACTGAGCAATGATTTATGGCTTTTGACTGAGGTCATCACTTGGCACATAGTGATGACCAATTTGATGGATTAAGGACTCAAGCAACTCAAGGGCCCTTAACATTTGTATCCAATCATAATCTGGCTGGCAATGTCCACAACAAAAAAAACCCGTGTATGCTTATTTGGATCTATTTTAAACTAGTTTGGCTTTGTTTTCTTCTCGGAGACCTGTTGCTGCCATTAGAATCTCTTTGATTTGGTTCCAAGGATGGGTCAGAGTCACGTTTTTCTTTGATAAACCTATTTTCGTTCCCTCATTGATGTATACTGCTGAAAGCTGCGCAATTCTTTTCGGTCTGCTATTACATTACCACATCAAGGAGAGTTTGAGGGGCCAGTACTGCAGAGCAGGAAAGAGGGGATTTCACAGTGTCCATGAAAGCACATGCACTATTTTTCTTTCATATCTGCTGAAGCAGCAGGTCCTGATTAACAGCACCTTAGATATCACCAGTTCATCTACACCTGCACAGTGTGTGTAAGGCAGAGTGCTTCAGGACTGGTGTTAGTAAGACTTTTCTTTACTGCAGAAGCTGCAAAAGGGAGTAGCAAGCTCTTAGAGAAAATACTTTTTCCTAGGTGGACGTTCTGTTGTGAGAGGTACGTTGTTACCCCCATACTACTGAGAAGTTGGTAACTCAGGTTTGTGAAATGTGGAATTTTCCACCCTCTGGAGGGTCTGTGCAGACAGCTCCTCCCTGCTTCCATGAACACTCCTTGGTGAGAGCTGTTTTCTGATTTAGGCATTGGTATTTCTTAGAGATGCCTTGAATCTCTTCCTTTCAATAATGTGTCTTTATTGTGTCTCGTTATTTTATTTGGATTATACAATACTTTGTAATACTTGTATTATTGCATACTGCAATGTGAACTGTGGAACATCCCCCCAGGCAGTGGTGTTCACTTCTTTTAAAAATGAGTGTGATTCGGCAACAAAATAGTCATACTGAAAGCAGTGCTCTGCAAGGCTGATACCAATGTCAGTGGCAGTGTAATGCCAGGCAGCTTTGGTGTTGAGCCTCCTCCTGTAAAGTTGTGCTTTGAAAACTGGCTTTTTTTGTGTCAAAACTGTCTTGCTGTACTGCATGGCTGGGAAGGAGATGTTTCTCTGTTGTGTAGTGCAGGCAGCTCAAACAGCAGCACTAAGAATTAACACTAGTCAATACTTACATAGCACTTTTCACCCACTGCAGTGAAATGGCATCTCTTGCACAGGAAAGTCCCATTTTATTCAGACAACCTTGTTTTGAAGGTGGTGATTTTTTTTTTCCTATGGTATTTCACAATCCCGGGAATTTATGATGATATTTGTACATCGTGTGGGTTTTACTTTTCTCTGTTACATTTTGAGTGACTAAAAAATAGGTTGAAAATAAATTCCCTGGAGAATTATTATTTCTGTTATTGTTTTATTCTGTGGCAGTGCCTTGGAGCCACACTGCTGGCTCCCTTCCCAGTGAGAGGGGCTGTATAAGTGTAGAAAAAGGTGAATTTTGCTTCAAAAAGAAAATATTTCTGTAGTGTGCAAAGGAAAATAAATATCAGGAAGGCTGTTCTTTGCTTGGTGTGGCTCCTTCAGAATGACTTGCATGATGAACATGTTCTTTCCTGACAAGATCCCCTAGCTCAGAGTTGTATATGCAGTGTTCCTGAGCTACAATCCATGCTGGGAACATCAGCACATGCTCAAACACATCTGTTTCATAGAACTAAGAACTCTTCTCCCAAACTGCCCTAGATCTTGATGTTCCTCTTAGAAATGCATCTCCTCCTTTTTACAGATGGAGGTGGGAACCAAGCTCTGTTTGACTATGGTGATATGATATGTCACTGAAGGAGCTGGGATGAAGGCCTACTGCCTTGTAACCTAGTCACCTCTGCCTTGTTCACAACAGGGTGGGGATGAAATGAGTTTTCTTCAGATCGCCAAAAATGTCAGCAGACTCCAGAGATCTCCAAACTTAAACTGTCTCCAACACCTTCTCATGAGTCCAGGGCCTCACCTCTTCCCCTCCATGCAGCTGCCAAAACCTCTAGCTTCCTTTCACTGACAAGCTTCACCAGTGCAGCTGTGTATTTTCAATGAGTAGCACTAGGAAAATTTGGGGGTGGAAAATAATTAAATTTTTAAAACCCACAGGAAAGATTCTGGTGTGAACATATTAGTCACTCAAGTTCAGTTAAAGCTTAATTTCTGACTAAGTTACCTGGTGCTACCACTGATGATCCAGAGAGCTGCAGGATGATCTGTGCTGTGCTGTACACAAGCCCCACCACTGTCACTCGCATCCTAATTTGAATCAGTACGAAAACCAAGGTACTAAAGGCCAGTGACAGACTCATGGAAGGGTTGGTGTCAGAACTGGGTTAGGTCTCAGGAACCTCTGGTTGCAGTTGCTGTGCGGAGAGCTGTGGCAGTGTTCTTTTTGTTAAGCACAGCAAAAATTGGCCTCTCCTTGTCATCCACTGAAGAGAAGAGAAACATTAAGTGCACCTCAGTTCTGAGCAATTCTGAGTTACAATTCATGCAAGCCTTGTTCAGCAAAAATAAGGCAATGTTTCAAACACGTCTTGTAATCCCCTTTCCCTTTTCCTTTTATGCAGCCCTAGGTGCTGCTGAATAGAGGTAGGTCTGCTGCTGAAGGGTACGCTTGTGTAATCCTGCTTACTTTCTAAGCAAGGGATTCTTTAGCTTATATGGGGCATTCTTGTAGCTCATGTCTCTTCCTGGATCTGTTTTGGAAGTATGGGAAGTCAGTGGTGCATTATATGAAACACTGATATATGAGACACTGATATGCTCTGGATTTATTTGCTGGCTGTGGAGTTGTTTAGCCCTGTCAGAGTCCTTGTCTGGACAACAGGAAATCTAAGAACACAAATGCTGGATGAATGGAGTCAACAGAAAGTGGTCTGGGCTTTCTTGGGCATACAGCTCTCACAGGTACAAGTTATAGCTCTGTGAACGTGTCTGTCCAGATGAAAGGTCAGCAATGAGAAAAAATTGCATCCAGCTTTGACTACCAAAAAAGCAGCTGTGAATTCTCTGGTGTGAAAGCTCACTCCTCACCACCACGACCACCTTATTTTTTTATCTTTTTTTCCTTACACAACCCATTAGGTGGTACCTAGAGAACAGAGAAGAGAGATGTCTGACATACCCTGGACAGGAGATGATGGCAGCTGTGTGAATACAGCTGTCTCCCACAACCATCTTTAACTTCCTCCCAAATCTGGTTGCATCCTTCCACACTCCTGAAATGATTCTGCTGTCTCTTCAGCAAGGACTTTAAGCTGCACTGTGAGATACCCCGGTCTGCTCCGCCAGGGAGTTTGCATAGTCCTTTCTGGCTCCTGCATCTTATCTTTCCTCTTGCCTCTGCAGAATGCTGCAACACAAATGACAAAACCATCTATTAAAACTGCTCTGTGGGCAAACACTGCTGCTTTTCTTTCTATGAAGGTGCCACATGTTCCACCTGAACTGAATGACCAAGACCCTTTTCCTCTCTGCAGAGTGCTTTGGCCATTTATTCTGAGTGGGACCTTTTTCATTCTGTTCTGCTCCCAGCTCTCAATTGCAATGAAGAAGAAACCCCCAGAGGCCCAGTGGAAGCCACATGGATAACCTGGGGCCAGGTCTTCAGGACCAGCTGTAGCAGGTGCCTTCAGACAGTTTAGACAGACACAGCCACTGGGATGGGAAATTTTTATCAAGAAGGCTTAGCCCCAAGTGCTACTAGTCCCACCCCGTAGCTAGCAAGGTATTGAAGAAAAGTCAGCGCTTCTCCTTCCCATAGATATTGAACTTGCTCTTTGGGAACCTCAACTGCTACCAGTATTGGGAGCAAGCTGTGAACGAGTTAGATGTCTGCACTGTAAAAAAATTGGAACCAGAAAAGGCTTTCTGAGAGTTTGTACCACTCCTTTAGGAATGGTTTTGTTAGAAATAACAACTGGAGGTTAAGTGACAGCTGCTGATCTGATAGACACTAGAACTCAGTCCTTTGGTGATGATTCTGCTTCTGCCCTTGTCAAGGCCGCTGTTAATGGCTGGCTCTTTGCCTTACCTAGAGCAAAACTGAAGCTGATTGTGGATGTCACTGCATGCTTAATGACACTCAGGAATGGAGAGAGCCATAACAACGGAGCTGGTGTCACAGATCTTATCACATGGGAAAAGCTGAAAACTGAGAATGAGAAGACTGAACTTTTTCTTGTAAGACTATGTATTCTAGAGTGACCTGGGCACTTTTATATCATCTAGTCAGTTTTTGACAGAGAGGAATTGATATAAAGCTCACAAATACATCTGTCTGGAGTGGTTTCTGTCAACTGGTCTTTTTTTTCTGGCTGTCTTTTGTGTATGTCACAGGACAACTTTTTATGGGCTCCTTTATAGAAAATGAAAGAGAATCAGTTTACATCCTGCTTAGAAGAGATGGCATCAAAAAACTTCTTCAAAGTTCAGCATGTTTCCCTAAGCACAAGTAAAAGCTTAAATGGTTAAATCAATCCCAACTAATTCAACATTTAGTAAACTCTGTCCTTACTCACACGTTCTACTATTCCCAAGCAGAGTACAAGATTGGTTTATAGTAGACAATGGTGCAGTTGAAAAGAAGCAGGAAATACCCCCTTTTTGAAGGATACAAACTCTTCTAGAGTTTTTAAAGCAACCTGATGTTTGTTGCATCCTAGATCAATGTCATTACACATCTTTTCCTTGCCCCACCAATGTAAATGTTCAGCTTGCTGTGGGCAGATCAAATCTTCTACTTGCATAAGCCTCCATGGTTGGAAGTAAGATCTGAAATGCCAGCAAATAAAGGTTTTGAAAGTCCTATATCAACTGAGCTGTGCAAATAACTCCTAGTTATTTACTATTACTAGTTTCTTGGCTGACAAGTTGTTCTGTGACAGTGGAACTAATGAATCCTAGCTGCCTGGATTGGAATACTTGTCTCTAAGCTCTTTGCCCACCCCTCAACCCCTGCTCCCTACATTTTCCCTGTGATTCCTCCCACTCCCACTAACTTCTCTTCCCTTACTTCTCCCCAAGTAACAGTGGGGCAATGGGCACATGTTTCATAGTTAGTTGTGATGAGTAACTGGCCAGGGGGGAGCCAGACTCTACAAATGCTGACACAGCAGCACTTCTTTAGTGGGGGCACTAGTTTAGGACTTTGTTTCTATTGAGCTGCCAGGTTCTTGATGTTTGTGCACATTTAGTGTTGCTGGAAATGTCATGTCTCTACAGAATTTGGCTGAAACAGGTCTGAGGTTGAGAAGTTATTCAAGAGACAGATGGACTGGCAATGCAATCACATAAGCTTTGTTTCCTAAGGGAACCTGCCTTCAAATGCTTTGCTTGAACCAAGAGAAAATATTTTTGCTTTGTTTCCCAAGACTTGTTAATTGCTTGGATTAAACTACATATGTGTATGAAATGATACTTTAAGTATTTTACTACTTTTCTGTCAGTTTATACGTATTTTGTTTCTTAAAATTATCAGTGGATTTATTTCTTTACATATTTTATAAGCAAAGCATGGTACAGCTAGTCCTGCCTAGTTTTTGTTGACTTCACAGAATTTTTGCTATTGTGATGCTCTTTGTTTGGTATCCATCTTCTTTCCCTCTGCCTTTAATGCATCACCCAAATGTTGCTGTCTTTGTGGGAGAAATACACAGTAAATTTGAGACTTTGCTGACTTCTTAAAAGGTTATGGTTTTAATCCAAAAGTGGTTTTCTTGGCACCTTAGCGTGGTTTCAAGTGTTCAGGTGTTGGGTAGCTTTACTTAATATGGAAGATCAAAAATGATAAAGAAATGGTTAAGCACATCTTAAGTATTAAGGCTTTTGA
This sequence comes from Falco punctatus, assembly GCF_963210335.1. NCBI lineage: Eukaryota > Metazoa > Chordata > Aves > Falconiformes > Falconidae > Falco > Falco punctatus. The sequence goes on along the minus strand of NC_137590.1, from coordinate 26,140,405 downwards.
AATGACAAGTCCTCTGCCTTTTCCTTGAACTGACATCATGCTTCTGTTTGGGCTTTTCTGTTGACAGGTAGAGATGAATACCAGGATGAAGTCTTCTGGCATGTGTTGCCATGTCATTTTTAACAATATTATTTATTGGTATTTAGTTTTCCTCTTTATGAGCATAGCATCCATCAACATTGATTGACATCCTTGTGAAAAAAAGATTCAACTCTTAATTGCTAAGTATCTCATTCACTAGACCCAGTTTCTCTCAGATTCATCTTTCTTTTCCTAACTCGTACAACAATTGTGACCAGCATTTTGTAATACATTGCAGGTCATTATGTGGTTTTGGTGTTTGCAGAGACACAGCATGATTAGGGTTTTTTTTTCTGAACAAGGAGCTAATTACTATTACTATACTGTTATATAGAAAGAACAGTAATAAAAAGATAACTACAGGAGGCCATCAATATTATCATCATCTATCTAACTTCAGAAGAGTTGTACAAACTATAGAAATGATGCAATTGGCAAAAGCAGTCTGAGAATTGTGTTGAAATCCAGGCCCTAGTTTCTTAGTATCAGATGTTAAGCTAAGCTGTTAAGAGTTTCTAGTAATCAGTTCTATCACCTGCTGCCATTCTTTATTTGTACTGCTGGAGCACCTAGGAACCCCTGGTGGCAGACCACTGCCACACTGCTCTGAACACCATAAACAGAACAGAAGAGAGATTCCTGCGTAATTGTGACCTCTCATTAAATGTAAATCAGTGCTTTGAAGAACATCAGTAACAACGTTATCAACTACTAATCTATTCAGTAAATTACATGTCTTCTTTTCATCTTTCTTTATTTCCAGATCTCATGCAGAAATGTTTTCCTCCTGCATATACTTACTCACTTTTGTCCTGTGTTTCATTTAATGCATTGTGTAAAATGTGCTAAGAGAAGTCATACTTCCAGGGAACTGTGTGATCACTCCATGCTACAGGTGAGCTTTAGCGCGTTAGCCTTTGCAATGCAACAGCAAGGAGGTGATTGTTAAGGCAGGAAAGAGAGATGCTCACTAAATCTAAGAGAAAATACAAATGTCTCGAAACATGAGAGAGACTGAGAAAGAGGTAGATTGGTAGATTATAGTGTCTTTTATTATTACTGTATTCCAATCCAGTCTTGATGGTACTAAATACATCACTGTATTAAATGCATCATTGTTGCACTGCTGGCTGCTTGGTGTCTGGCAAGTGGAGTTCACGGGGTAATTCCTGTTCACAGGAATAGCCAAACTTGATGCTAATTGCCAATTTTGTTGCCATGGTTATGCAGAACAAACATCTCCCTAACCCTCTGGACAGGAATCAGGCATAACACAAAGGTAGCTCATTTACTGCTCTGAATAGAAATAGGTTGAATAGAAAACTTTGGTCAGCAAGGATACTAATCCAGTTCCAGTCGTTACGCACCCCTGTGTAGAGAAGCAATGTTACAGCTTCCAAGTCGTTAAAGCAGATGCACAGTTCTGTCTGTACTTCATTACAAATCTCAAGCCCATCAGAGCTTTCAGTTCAGAAATTTGCCAACAGAGAGACAGGGTTGATTGCCTGTGCTAAATGTGAAGGATCATTTCTACACATCTGTTGCCTGCCTTTGTTAATGTATAGAGGGTGTCTGTTTTGGGAAGATGTGTTGCATTTCTATCCACCTGTTCAGCTCCAGCAGTACTCCCAGTGGTGGTGAACTTCCATGATGAAAACATCAGAGACTGTTTTAGTACAGCATGGTCTACCCAGCTAAGGAACGGTTAAACACTTGTGTCTGCCTGATGCCACTGTGTTGATAATAGCCAATAATAGCCAACAGAGCTCATTAGAGAAGTGTGACGGGTGTGCCACAGAGACGGGAGAGCTGGGCTGCTGCTTCTAAAGGAAGAAGAGTGGGAGGGAAAAGAAAGACCAGAGCGCACACGGAAAGCCAGAGCAACTGGTGAGGGACTGGTGAGCTGCCTGGCAAGTGAGATGGAAAGGGCAGAGGACCACGTTTCTTTAGGGAGATTGTCCCCTTCTCTCAGCTATATGCACAGTCCCTACTTCTCTGGTTCTTCCATTAGCTGCAAGAGCAAGTCTGGTAGGCACAGAGGAGATAGAACTGTGATCATTTTGACTTTTGTACAGCCCACTTGCTCTGGTGACATCCTTTTTGGCCTATGCCCAGAGAGAGTGCTGTGGACAGCTGTCGGTGCTCACAGCCATGAAGCTGTGACTCCAGTTTACAAGTGCAAAACTGACTGTCAACTGGCAGCAGTGTATGTTCTGCCAGAAAACTACACAAAAAGATATTCTGAATTAACTTCTTCATTTATAAAGGCCATTTAAATGACATATGACTTTCAAAACAAGATATTCTATGGGGCCTATATATCTCTCCCCACTCCTATGTTTGCTTTTGCTGCTTTGGCATCTGACATTAATGTCTGTCATTGAACATCTCAACCTTTTATTCTTTCTCATGGGAGACACAGATCAGTGTTTGAGCTTTGTAATTTGGCATTGCTGGCATTTTTTGTTCACCACAAATGTTTCCAATGATACTAATAACATTTAGCAGGTTTTGGAGGAAAAATCATTAAGAATATAATAAAAAAAAAAACCTTGGTGATCTGAAGTACTCTCAGAATGAATTCTGGGAAGTGCAAATTCAGACACAGCATCCAACCTTTCCACTTGTAGTAGAAGTGAGTCTATTTGCAGTTATTGTTTGAGAGGAAAAACAACGTCGAAAAATTTATGCAATAGTTTTTAGTTTTGTTCAGAGAAGGTATTACTATTGATCAAAAATACATTCTGTGTGTTTCCAGTTTATTCAGGCATGCTCATTTCCAAGACCGAAACTGCTGTCTTTTTATTTTTACAGTCTTTGTTTGAACTGAGATCCACATTCATTGTTACTGAGCTTTAATAATCTAAGGGTCACTTGAAGGGCTTTTGTTTGAGAGACCTTTCAAGCCAAGCCAAGGCAGCAGTTTAGAGAACGTTTCTTGTTTGTAGACAAAAATATATTAAAACAACCAAGGGAGCTATTACTCTTCCACATAATTATTTTTAATGTCTCATTGGACATGTATGAAATGCCTTTCAGTTCCTGTGGGAGAATTACTTTTTTAAATTTTGCAGCGTGGCTTTTGTTAAATTTCTATGCTGCTTTTCCATTAAGCAATGTTCACCCCAAAAGACTTTATAAACATGAACAGTGTCTCTAAGAATATGTTTCCAACATAATCCACATAAAGTACTTAGAGATTTATCAGTGGTCGTAGGGCCTGATACCTTGCATACCTTGTGCCACCTATTTTTTCTGGCCATAATCAAGAAAAAACGTGACCCTGGTTCACAGTTGGAAAAGTCAGAGAACAGCCGAGAGTCCAGGACTTCATGAGGTGAGGCAGAGCCATGTGCTGCAGCAGCCAGTGTTAAAGGCAGGGGAGCGGGGCTAAGACTCCTTTCATTCCCTTCCCCCTGGTAAATGCATGCCAGGTAATCAGAGCACTTTCTTGTCTTTGGCATGAAAATTATCTACAAATGTTCCGTGTTGTGTAGCTCCTTCCAGTTACCTAGGAAAGACAGGAACAGAGTGTGTCCTTCTCTTTTATAACAAAAACAAATTCAGGGGGAGGAGAACAAGCACAGAAGTTGAGGGGAGAGGGAAAGAGTAGCTTTATGGGAAGATGGAAACCATCCTGTAATAGTGTAGTTCTAGTACCAATATTTGGGTTTGGCTTAGGGCATGCACATGATGTGCCATTTCTGCTCCATGAAGGTGCAGGCTTAACCGGTAGAGGCAGGTGCTTCACTTCCTATGGGGTATTCATGATCCTTTAAATCTGCCAGTTGCCCTTTCCAGTTTGAAAGCTGCTCAGGGGTTTCTTGCTCAGGCATTGAGAGCTCTTGCAGGTCACACAGTAGTTGTCTTAATAGTGCAGCCATCGCATGCTGAAAGTGTCAGTGACCCCAATGAGCTGTGCTGTTAGAGCGGTCCTAGTACACGCTACCTTCCACAGATGAAAACAGAAGTTACTGTTTTGTGTGTGTGTTGCACACAGTTCATTTAACATGCCACATTGCATGTCACAGTACCAGTACCTGTCTCTCATCTCATTCCTGGGGGCTGATGTGTGCTCTGAAGTTCCAGTGATTTTACCTGTCTCTTCTGCTATAAAAGGAAAAACGGGCTCTGAGTTCAGGGAGTGATAATGTAGCTCTAGTTTTTTGTAAAGTTTTGGCACCTTACACAAACTTACACCATTATCAGCGTCTAGTCATAAAGCCGATAGTTTAGCAAAAATGGGTATCTAGACAACTGTCTTCCCTAACTGGATGCAAACCCAATTTCAAATATATAGTGCTCCCAGGTTTTGAAGAGCTAAATTACCACATTCAGCATCTTCAGATGACTAAACTTGAAGTCTTTCGACCTGAGCTTACAGAATTGTAAGCTATGTAGAAATCTGCAATATGCTCCAATCTGTGGAATGACCTTGCCTTGTTTATGGATAAGAGCCACATGTTTCTGGCAGTGAAAGGCTGTGGAAGCTGTTTCTTTGAAGCGGGATGTGATGATAGAAGCAAACTATTGTAACTGTGCAAACTCAGTGATGTTCTAATGTTTTAAGCATGAGTTGCTAACAGTAAGTGATTTAATTGGGTAAAAAGTTGCCTTCACATGTACTTCAGTTTCTTGGAACAATAATTAAGTTGTGTCTCAAGAATATACTATAAGATTGTAAGGATAATATGTGCTTACCAGTAAACGTTGCAGTGGCAGAATGCTTATAAAATATTTTGTATGTAAAAATCACTGCAAATATGTACCTAATGACACATTCCTTGAGACAAGGACCATAAAGCAGACCTGGGAAATTTTTGAAGATGTCATTACTTGAGGGCTTCCTGTGAAGTTGATCTTGCAGTGTCATCCAGAGTTCCCTATCCTGATTTGACAATTTTATGACTTTGAACTCTCACTCAGCTGTTCAAGGTGACTTAGTCATTGGTTTGTGTGTCCTTGCGTTTAGAGACTGCCAAATGTAACTGTTTGCAGAATATTTAGTTCAACTCAGAGTGCTTCTCTGAGGAGAGATGCTGTTAGACGGAGCTCAGAGGGGGACAGCAGGAAAAATGAAAAGGACTAAATACGTGCAGCCTGAATAAGGGGTAGGAAAAGCTGGGATGAAAGGACATAATGGTCTATGTGTAACTGAAACATGTAAGCATGAGAGAGAGAGAAGAATTATGTCGAGTTTGGCAGGAGGATGTAATGAGTAATAGATGGAATGATGAAGGGGAAATAAAATTGGCTGGATGAAGAAAAGCTTCCTGACCACGAGATCTTGTTTGATTACTGAGGTTTCCCAGGGGACTTCTGTGATTTGGGAAAAGCTGCAGAAGACTATTCGGAGCCTTGCAGTGCTCCACAAAGCATAGCTCTGTAGTCACCTAATAACTTGGCACCCAGGAGTGGATAGTGCTCCCCATCTTTTAACTGTGTTTGAGGGTCTTTGGATTCTTTGCATTTGCTGGGCAGCCCAGAGCATCCCTTGTGTGCTGGCCAGCCTACAGCTTCTCTTTCAGTTAGGATTACTAAATAATATTACAGGTCTTGAAGAAAACCTGCCTCCTCTGAGCTTGTGCGTGCAAATGCGTTTACTGTGGTTATGGGCTTGATTGTGTTTCTTTGATGCTAAGTGCAGGAAACTGTAATGTTGGATTCAACTGTCCAAAGGGATACCACCTCTGAAGATGCATTAGGTGACAATTGCATATGCCTTTCACATATGTCCCTGTAAATCTGGGACCAAACCTTTTACAATATCTGAATGGGTATTATTGATAGGTGGTGTTGGAGTGAAGCATGTTGCAAGTGTGAACTACCCTGAAATCTTTATTTGGCTGGAGAGTTTTTGTATGCAAAACAGAGACTAGTAAAATAAGGAAAAACATTCAGGAGCTTATTCAATTTATTCAAGAACTTTCATTCCATGATAAAGCATATGTAGCTATGACAAGGTGTTCATGTTACCAATACATAGAATTATTTCATTATAGGTCTGGTGGCTGGCTAAAGCTGACTCCAGTAGTTCCTCTGAGAGAAGTCTATCTAATGAAAAATTAAGTGTGTTTTCAGCTGATATCCAACCAATTTGCTGAACTTCTTTTGACTTCTGCCCAGAGATTCTGAGAGTAAATTGGTAACTGAAAATTCATTTGGATTTGAACAATTAGGAGACAGGAGACAAGTGTGCAAAAGCCTAGAAAGCTAGAGGTAGTGAACACAACAATGCTTCTACAAATTGGTAAGCTCAGACCATGGAGTTAGGAGAATGGGCTGACAGACTTTTCCTGGAGGGTCTCTTCTGCTTGGCCTTTCAGTATACTCCTTGTTTTCTAGCAGCTGCTTAAAGCAGTAGAACCCATTTCCTCAAGTGTACATAGAAATTGCAAAGGCTGCTGCAGCTCAGGGTGAAGCAATGAGATAATACTCTTAAGAACTCCGTTTTGACCCTGCACATGATCCAATGTCTGCTCTGCTCCCAGGATCTAACTGGTTGGAACTGTGGAAGCTCAGAATTTTGAAACAGATCACACAGAAATGTGTTTTTTTTCATGTAAGTTAATCCACTAATAAATAAAAAAAAAACTTCTTTGAATTCCTTCTTTGAATTATCTCCCTATTTGAATTTAATATTTATTATCACATGGAGGCATGATTAACTCTGTATCGATAGGTACATAACTTGTACGTTCTGAGAGATATCTAATGTCTACCAAGGAAAAAAAAATAATAAATCATTTAGATCTGGAACAGTGATCACAATGGAAGTTTCATTTGCAAAGGATTTATGGAGACATGAAGTGAGTATTATGTTTTGAACAAATGCACCATTGACCAGTATCAGATTTCTGTAGGCTTTATCTTGTATTTTCTAAGCAACTGCTCATAAACTTTTTTAATATCTTGACTAGCATGATGGTGCTACTTGCAAATCTGTTCATAGAGCTAATAAACTATGGTAGTGCAATCTAGAGAAAGGAATCACACTTATTTAGTTGTTCCTTTCATTGTTTCATTTATTAAAAAGTCTACAAATAACAAGTTGACAGGGTTTATTTGTGCTTCTTTCTTTTCAACTAACATGTGAAGTATTTTAAGAAAGGTCTGTCAAGACGTTACAAAAGTAGCTCTTACTTCCGACCTGAACTTTATTGAACTCTGCTTTCATTTAATAGGAAGGAAAAACAAGTGGTAGGTTTGATCAGACTGAGTCTGTGACTCAAAGGCTACAGCAAACCCTCAGCGCTTTTCATTCCTGTGTAATAGCAGTACTCAGATGAATTTAGCGGAATCAAACATAAATAAAATCTGAAGGGAAAAGAATCTCCTGTGTCTCATGAAGAAGAAATGTGACTTCTAAGGCAAGCTCAACACATGGGCTCCCTCCCTTCTCTCCCTTTCCCCCCACCTCTCCCTGCAAGCTTCATCTCTAACTGTCCCTGCGTAGCTCACCCTCAGCATGAGCTGTGTGAGACAAGTCTGTCGGCAGCAGTAGGGTCAGCAGAGGCTGCTGCTGAACAGTGACAGTCACAACTGTGGAAACAGCGAGTCCTGCAGTAACGTGCTGATGAGAACTGTGCAGGCACCTGCAGAGCCCAGCTAGGTCATGCTTGATTCTGTGGAGGGTACCAGGGCTTCTGTCCCTGCTTGCAGCAGACCTCTCTTGAGCTGAGGCCCTGAAGCCATGGAGTTTTCAGGTGACTGTTCACCCTCATGACCAGAGCAGATATCCCATGCAGCAGCATGTGATACATACACAAGGGAGAGGCTGACTGTAATGCTTTGGTTTTGAAGAAAAAAAACATATTGAGTGGGTAACCTCAGAATAAAGAACTGGGAAAGCTCTTGTTTTGGTTGGAGCTACATTTTTGCTGCCTGTTGCTTTCAGCCAACTAGATGAGAAAAATTATCTTGTTTTGCCTTTTGTGTATTGCTGCAATCCACACATATCAGTACATATAGTCCAGAGAGAGAAAAGAGACACGTATTTTTATGTAGCTGCACTTAAATGAAGGGCTGGGTATGCTCAATTACTAACAAAGCTAAAGGGCTGTGCTGGGGGGCTGTGGGCAGTGGAATCTCTCCCCAGGCTGCGAAGGAGCCGTTGGCGTATGCTGTGCTAATGGGACTGGGAGCAGGGACTTGCCGTGTTGCAATAGTGCTCCAGCCCTGCCACCCCCTCACAGGTCATATCACTGGCAGATCACACTGAGCTGCGCTGCATAATTCAGCAACCATCTGCATTTCTTTGCTTACCCAAAGTCTCCAAGCACTCCACAAATACTGCTGGAGTCCCCCATTGTTTTTGCAAAACCGGTCAGTTCTTCCATTTCTCTGAAGCATGCAGAAAGCATTGAACAGAACCGAGGAGCCTTTGTTCCTCGTCTGCTTGAGGCATTAGACACATTGTCTTCACTGCTTGTCTTCTGCACCCCATGAACATCCCATAGGCAAAGAGGATATGCTTGGCTCTCCCCACAGTGTGGCACAAGGTGTTAAGACCCTGGTGGACTCAAGTCCCTAAGCACTGATTTCGGTGGGACCCTTCATCAGGTGCTTACATGCATGAATTCCTCTGAAGTGTGCAGGATGAGACCAAAACCCCGTGTAAATGGGTTTAGATCCTTGGCTGCAATAGGGCAGACCAGCCTCACTGGAGCCCCACCAGCTTCCCACTGGGAAGGTCTGGTCAAGAGAGTATCTTTGCTCAGGGCTGCAAAAGGGCTTTGCAAGACTTTGCTTGCATTATTGGAGTCTGTTTGTTCAAGAATGAAGTTGAAAGATAAAGGTTAGTGTTGAGGAAAACTTGTTCATGGTCAGCCTACTGGAGAAACTGGTAAAGGACAATTCCTCCTCCGTCCCTGTCCTGTAACACCCGAGGGTTAGTAAGACTCGAGACTGCTGGTGGCAGTTACAAACTGCCTGTCCTTACCCATGAGGTACCAGAAATACCGCAGTGTGGGGCTGGGGACAGCAGGTCCGTGTCAGCTGGAGCCTTCCTAACACTTTTGAATGTGTGAATTTGGGTTACGTTTCTGACGTGTACCCATACTCAAAGATGCTGTTCCAGGTGGCTCAGAGAATTCTTTGGATTTGTGTCCATGATGGGTGGTGTTGCTGATCTGCTTACATACGATTACATTTCGAGTTCGGTATGCCTTTAGAGAGGGATATGCATTCTACATAACCAGGGAGAAATTAGTTCCTTAGATCTCAGTTACCGTACATCCATTTATAATGTATTATGTTTTAGAATATTGTTTTATTTTCCCCTCCCAAAATAATAACTTTATTAGTTTCAAAACCATTACAGATAATGCCAAGAACTGAGCATATTACCCAAGAGCTTCCCCCCCGCCATTTCTTTTGTGTGCCAGAACACCTATACGCTTTCTGTATGATAGTTTTAGCTGCTCCATAAGTATATCCCGCTGTGTATCTAAGACATTTTAAGTGTCACATAAGGCCAGATCTGAAGGACGTTACTGATACCCGGCTGTTTCTGCCCTCCTATTCCCCAGAAACCCGCCGAGGGCAGGATACGTGGGGATGCTGGACGGCCCTGCACAGCCCCGTGATTTACACCGAGCCGAGCCTTAGCGGGATGCCAATAAATTCCGCGGTACCTCGTCCTCCGCCGGCGCCCCCCGGCCCCGCAGCGGGCACGGCGGGGGGGCCCCGCAGGTGCGGCAGGCGGGGTTGAACGCGGGGTCAGGGCCGCAGTCCCGGCGAGCCGCCGCGGGGCCGCGCTCATCAATTTCCCGTGCTCGGTGCCTGCGGCCCGGCGCGGCGCTAATGCGGAACAAATTGAGACATATCCTCTCCGTAATTAGTTCCAGCGTTTCAAAGATTTACGGTAAAATAATGGCCCGAGCCCCACCGGCCGGGCCCGGCCCTCCGCGCTCCGCCGCCGCATGGCGGTCCCGGCGCTGGGGAGGCGGCCTGGGGGCCGTGAGCTGGCCCCGGTGCCGGGCCGGGGGCGCGGGGAGCGGGCAGCGCTCAGCCGGCCGAGCCCCGCGCCGCTTCGGGCGGCAGGGCCGGCGGGGGAGCCGGGCCGAAGGGGGCGTGCGGTGAAATCGCAGCGCCGGCTCACGGCCGGTGTCCCGGGCCGGGGGGGACCTCAGCGCCCGCCCGCCCGCGCCCTGCTCCGCGCAGCTGGCAGCCGGGGAGAGGGCGCACACCTCTCCCTCCTTGCGCCATCGAAAAAGGCTTCCCCCCCCCCCCCAAAGGAAAACCAGAATGTCCTCTCCCCAGCTGGAAAGCGTGCCAGTGCCCTCGTCAGCCCAGGCAGGGAAGGCCGTTCCTGCCGTGCCGGCGGCTGCCGTGGTGCCCGCAGCGCTGAGGGGCAGCCAGGCGGGCAGGATCGGGCCCGCCGTGGTGTGCTCCAGCCCCTCCGCACCCTGCGCTCCCGCAGGGGCTTCGCAGCTTGGTTTCTGCTGCGCTTGTCAATTAAACTCTTACCAGCTCCCTGAGTGAAAGGAGACAGATCCCCCTGCGTGCTGTGAGAGGGATTGGAAGGGCTGGGGGGTTCATCTCTCTTTATGTCAGTCTCCCCCAGCTCCGAGCCGCGAAGGGATCGTTTCTGAGTTTAAGTGTAGTAAGAATTACCGGTCCCTTAACGGGTTAGCACGGCAGGGGAGAGAGCGGAACGGGAAACGCCGGCCGGGAAGGTGCTTCACCTCTACCCAGGCTGGAGCAGGTTCCCGAGCCCGTTTTGCCCGGCGTCGAGTGGGACTCTCAGTAGAATAATCCTCGTCCAGGGAATATCCGTTGTTTAATCTTGCAGAGTATGCCTTCGAGCACAATCGAAGATAGAGCGTTATCAGGTATCAGCATAGGTATGGAATAGCGGGCAAACCAATGCAGCCTGATTGCTGCCTGGCAGAGGTTTGGATCGTGCGGTGTTTGAAGGGGAGAGGGCAGGAGGTCCCGGGCCCCTGGGTCTGGGCACCGACAAAGGACCTGCTGTCCCTGAACCGCCATCTCTCCGGCCATTGCTTTCAGCTGGGCACCGGAGCCCGGGCGCGGGCGCCCGGTTTGCGGGCCGGGGGGTGATTTACGCCAGGGTGCGACTGGAATCAGGGTCGCGATCTCCGGGGAAGAGGCGAGCAGATGTCCCCCGCACGGCAGGAGCGGCTCCCCCGGGCGTGCCGGGCCGCTGCCGCGGGGCCCTGCTGCCAGCGCTCCCGGCCGGGGCTGGAGAGCGTGCTCTCTCCCTCCTGCCGGCTACAGGGGCGCGGCTGCGGGACGGGGCGCTGGCCGCTTTTCGGAGGGCCCCAGCCTGTCCCGGGATAGAAGGGTCCGGGCTTCCCTCCCCTCCTCGGGCTGCGCCGCTGCGGGTTTCTCCCGGGACATCCCGGGACGCCCCTGTGTGCGGCGGGCCCGCTCCGTGCCCGCACGGCGGAGGTGGCCCGGAGGGGCGCAGGTGCCGTGCAGGGCGCTGCGCAGGGCTGAGCGCAGCCTCGGCAGAGCGCCGCTTTCCCCCGGTGGCCGCGGGGGCTGCCGGCAGCCGCGGGGAGGGAGGATGCGCTGCTGGCCGAGGGGTCGCCTTGTCTCACCGCTGGGAAGTGCGAGAGAAGCGAAGCTTCGGAAGGACTTCGGCAGTTCTTCCCAGGTGGAATAACGCAGACCTAAGTGATCAAGAAAACATCTTTCCCTTTCAAGAAGATTTATCAAGCTAGGTTATTTTGAGCAAAGAAAAAACCCCACGCTACTTCGAAAAATAGTCCGCTGGGGGAAGGGCTTTTTCTGTTTGTATTAGGAGAGGTCTAAGTTTTCTCGGGAAATTAAATACTCCGCCCAGGCTGGCCAAAGACTTGTTTCAATACCTACGTTGTCCACCTTAGAGCCGGAGATGAAAAGGACCGACCTCAGGTGTCGGTCCCTCCCAGAAATGGGCAAATCCAGCAGCAGCCCCCCTCCCCGGCTCCGCACGGCCCGCGCGGGGGGAAGGGCAGGGGGCGATGCGGATGCGGGGAGCCCCGGCGCGGGAGCGGGACGAGAGCGGGAGCGGGAGCAGCCGGAGCCGGCGGTGCCAGCGCGGGCAGCGCTTTCCCTCCGCACCGGCACGGGCTGCGCTCGCAAACGGCGTCCGAGAGCGGTTTAGTTTGCGTATACTCGGCACAAGCGGCAGATCCTGTAAGCTCAGACGATCTTTAATACCGGCAAAGACAAACAACAAATCTTTCGCTCTTACGTTACACGTAGATTTCCGTAACAAATAGATCTACACATTAAAAGCGATCTTAAATGGAATTCTCTGAAGAAAGTTTGTGAAAATTTAAGTAATTTCACTAATAACAAAACCAGACCGTTTTGGTTAAAGAGTGTAAAGAGAAAATGAAATACTTGGCTGCTCTAACAACGACCTATTTTAATTTCTTTTGTTGTAGCATTTGCCCCTTGCATTTGAAAACAGCGTTTCAAGATCGGCAACGCTTACGCTAATCTTTAATGTCTGAGGAGGAATGTAAATTGTCACCGGGAGGACATCGGGCTCGGTCTTTCCAGCGGCAGGTAAATGCTCATGGCGTTTCGTTTATGGCTTGGCTGCAAGGGGAGGCTGAGGCGGCCGGGGAGGGTGCGCCGGGGGCTGCTGGGGGCACCCATGGCCCCGGCGCCGCGTTGCGGAGCCGCCACTCCAACAGCGGCCGGTGGCGGTGGGGATGCGCGGGGGAGCGGGACCGCCGCGCTGCCCCCGCACCACCCCCCGAGCGGCCGCAGCTGCCAGGTGCGGTCCCACACGTGCACGCAGAAGCACCCACCACCGCCACCCCCACTGATTATTAATTAGTTTTGAAGAAAGACGGTAGGATCCCTCTTGTCGCGTTCTGTGAGAGCGTCCCCCGCGGGGGCGGAGGGGGGGGCTGCGGGCTTGCTTCTGCCCCCGGTGCCGGCAGGTACCGCCACGTCCTGCGGGGCTCTGCCGCCCTCCCCGGGGCGTCCTACCAGGGCAGCCGGTCTAGCAGGGCTCCCGCACCGCCAAAATCAGGGCATCCCATTCAGGGACGCTGCCAGGGCCCACCCGAAACCCGCCGTGCCGCCTGGACGGACCGTCCGGGAATAACGTGTAAGACGCCATCAGGGGCTCTCCCGTCGCCGCCCCCGGGATGTGCGCTTGGGGACCTGCTGTCCAGGAGGCTGGGGAGGGAAGAGATGGTCCGGGGCTCCGCAGGAGCAGTGCCAGGTGGATCTCCCTAAAGCAGGTTGCTTACGGCCCTGCGATCCTCCCCCGCCTGCCCAGCCGCTTCCTTCCCCCTCACGCACGGGCAGGTCGGAGGCACGGAGCTGGGAGGGGGCCCACGCCGGCGCCGGGCCCCTTGCAAAGGGCTCCCGCCCCTCCCCTCGCCGGCGGAGCCCCCGGTACCCTGGCACGGCCGGCTCTGAGCGGCGTGCCGCGGCCCGGCACAGGGAGCGCTCGGTGTGCGAGGCGGAGGCGGGGGCAGGCAGCCCGGACCCCCGGGGACACGCGGGTTCCTCCCATGGCGGGAGAGGCACCTGGAAAGCCACTTTCCCCTCGCAGGGACGGGGGCCGCCCGCCCCGGGCTGGGTCACTTCCCCTGGCTCCTGCAAGGGCGGAGGCGACCCTGCCGCCCTCGGGAGTCCCCGCGGACATGCACGGAGCTGGCGGGGAAGTCTCCCAGCACGTACTTACTGGCCACCTGGATCCCTCTAACAGTCTCGCCAGCCTCTCCTAAAGCCGAAGGGATGTTAGGGTGAGATTTAGTGGCGCTTGCACCAGAAGCAGGGTGGGAGTGATGTGTAGGGGAGATATATTCTCCCACAGTAACCTCTCCCCCTCCATCCCCGGCTCTCCTTGTCTCCCACCTCCTCCCCCCCCCTCCCCGCCCGCGTGTCTGGTCCGGCTGGGTTCAGCAGAGCGGGCTGTGGGCAGCCCCTCGGCGGAGGTTGTGTGAATGGAGGATCGGCCTGGCTGACTCCTCCTCCCCTGCAAGCGCCTCTATTTGAGCTTTGCAAAGTTGAGGGTGAGCAGGCATCCGAGGTGAGGCGTGCGAGGTGGCTGTGCCCCCCTAGCCCGGACAGACGGCCACAGGCGCAGACAGACAGACACAAGCACAGGCGGACAAGCCGCGCACGCCGCCCTGCCCTGCGCTGCCAGCGGGCGCAACCCCGGAGGCGATCCTGGAGAACAACCTTTCCCTGTCGCTGTTGCCGGCTCCCGCAGGGCTGGACCCGGGGAGCTGCGTGGCGGAGCAAACTTCCCCCAAAGGGCTGAGCTCGCCAGCCTGGTGCCTGCAGCCGGAGCCGGCCTCCGGCTTGGCGGGCAGGGGCCAGGTGTCCTGGAACAAGTGCGGCCCGGGGGGAGACTGGCTGCCCGGCGGCAGGCAGAAGGTCTGCGAGCAGATGAGCTCCGATGTCCGAGATCTCAACGCGCTGCTGCCCTCCGTGCCCTCCTTGCCGGGTAACAGCAACTGCACCATGCCGGTGAGCAGCGCGGCGCAGTGGGCTCCCGTCCTGGACTTCCCCCCGGGGGCCTCCTACGGCTCACTGGGGCCGCACTCCTTCATCAAGCAGGAGCCGAGCTGGAACGGATCGGACCCGCACGAGGAGCAATACCTGAGCGCCTTCACCGTCCACTTCTCCGGCCAGTTCACGGGCACGGCCGGGGCTTGCCGCTACGGGCCCTTCGGCGCCCCGCCGCCCAGCCAGCCGCCCTCCGGCCAGGCTCGGATGTTCCCCAACGGGCCCTACCTGCCCAACTGCTTGGAGAGCCAGCAAGCGATCCGCAACCAGGGTAAGGGCAGCGCCGCCGGGCGCCCCGGGGTCGGGGCGGGGGGCGGCCCCCGGAGGGTCCGCCGAACCCGATGTAAACAGCAAACCCGGCCTTTCCCGGCAGCGGCCGGGCAGGGTCAGGCGAGCCAGCCCTTCCGTGCCTCCTCTCCCTGTCGCGTCGCTGCGGGGGGGGGTTTAGGAGCCACGAGTTGCTGCTTACCCCCACCCCCCGGCGGGGCAGCGGTCGGCTCTGCCAGGTGGGCTGGAGCCCCCCGTCTCCCTCCCCGGGCTGGAGCAGCCTCTCGCTTCGCAAAAGTTTGTTCAGGCCGGGGACGGCGCAAGCCCTGGGATGGAGATGGGGCCGGTGCTCCGAGACAATTCCCTGCACAGACGGTGGCGGGGTGGGGGGTGTACCTCCGAACCGCCTCCTGAATCCGAAAACCGCTCCCCGCACGTCAGTGTGTTCAAGTCCCTTGTCGAATTAGCCTGGGGAGCTCTGAATGCCCCCGGCCGGGCTAGGCAAACAGGGGCGCCGCGTAGCTCCCCCCCAGCATCCCCGTGGCCAGGACGGGCTGCGCTGCAGCTGGCAGCGGCCCCCGCTGTTCGCACCGCCCTGAGAGATTCCCGTGGGCTGCACGACCGGCCGATGGGTCATCCCCTGCGTGTGGCACCGGGGATCAGCGTCTTAATCGTTTTTCTTCCAGCGGCTGCAGTGTAAACATCTGCTGGTGCAAACGCGAGGAAGAAGGGGAAGGGGGCGAGCGTGCGGAGAGCTCGCCCGAGACCTTTTGGGTCTTGTTCCCCCTCCTTCAGCCAGCGCCGGAGCCGCGGGCTGCCGGGCGCCTGCCCCGCACTCCGAGGCGCCGGGGGTGTCTGGCCGAGGGGGAGTCGGGCCGTCGCGGCCCCGAGACTCGGGGGACAGGGCAGCGGCAGAGGGTGGCGTGGCTCGGCCCGAGCGGAACGGCTCGCCGTGGGCTCGCCGCTTTTGGTGCGGGGTCGTCGGCGCCCTGCCCGCGGCTCGGGCTGCTGTGCGGCGCGGAGGGCAGCCCCCTGCCCACAGGGAGGGGCTGGGGTCGGCGGCCCCGGCTCTGTGGCGGCCGGCGAAGGGAGGCAGGGCGAGGGGCCAGAGCGGCGGCCCAGGCCGGCCGGGCTAGCTCTGTGGTAGCCGCCGAGGGGTGCCCCGAGGCCGGCGAGGCGGCCCGGGGCGAGGTTTGCCGAGAGGGGAGACGGCGGCGGCGGAGGGGAAGCGGCGGTTCAGCAGCGCGGCCGCGCACGGGCCTCCCCCGGGCAGCGCCGGGCCGCGGTCCCGGTGCCACCGCCCCGCTGCTTCGGCCCCCGGCGCCGGGCTCTAACGTCGGACGCTGCGGAGCGGGGCACGGGGCCGTGCCCTAGGAAGGACCGGCGCGTCCCTGGGGCTCGGGGGCGGCGAGGCCCCGCACCCGCTGCACGCCCCGGGCAGCCCCAGGCTCCCAGCGGCGGGGGCGGCCTCGCACAGACAGGCCGTGCCAGGCCAGGGGGTTCTGCGGGGGCATCTGGAAGGGGGTTATGTGTGGGAGAGAACTGGCAGCTGGGCCGAAAGAGCGAGGAGAAGGTGGAGAGGAGGGTGAGGGAGATGGACGCAGCCCTGGGTGGGTGAGCGGCCGGGCGGGAGGCAGAGCAGCCGCGCCACCCTGCCGTCCGCGTGTAGCCGCCGCAAAGGGGCACGGAGCCGGTATCGCACCGAGCCGCGGAGCCCGGCCCGGGCTGCACTGGGGCTGCGACGCCGTGCGGGCCCTGCTCGGCTGCGGCCCCGCCAGCCCTGCGCATACACCTGTGCCCGGCGGCCTCACACCGCCCCGGCCGCGCTCGGCCGGCCCGCCGCCCTGCCGGAGCCCGGGGAAGGCGGCGGCGGGGAGCGGGGCCGGTGGCCCGGCTGGCTGCCGTGCTCCGCCGGGCCGAGCGGGCTGGCCGCGGACGGGGGTGGCCTTCAGCTCGGGGCTTCCTCCCCGCCCAGGCAGCGCTGCCTTAGCCACAACTATTTTCGGCGACACGCAGCGGGCTCCTTCGGCAAGAAGGAATTCGGCAAAGGGTGTTTGTTTGCACTTTTTTTTTTTTTCTTTTTCGTGGATGGATAAAATGTTCTTGCTTTGGCTCTTCTCAAGGTTGAACTGCTATTTCTTTTTTTTTTTTAGCCGGTTCCTCCGACCGTGGGAAAGACACTACCTTGGCTCTGCGATGACATTTCTACCAAGTTTGGGATGGGGTGGGGGTTAGGAAACTAAGGCTTTGAAACCTCAGCCCAATTTTCTTCTCCCTCGCTTGTCTCTTTCATCCAGCTGGGCTCCTCCAACAACTGGATGCCCCCAGCACGCCCCATTCTCCAGCAGATGTACAACTTTCAATTATTTTCAGCACATTTTAATCAGGCCTGGCTCTGATAACGCCCTAATTAAAGAGACCTCGCTATCGGCAGCTCGGTTCAGAACTCAACTTTCTTATCACATTCCTGAAGCTTTGGGTCAGGCAACACCGGAAAATGTGGCCAAAACCTCGTTCTGCTCCGAGCTGCGTTTTGAAGGTCACCGCAAGTCTGCGCCGGGCCAGAAGCAACGTAGAAAGTGTCTGTTTTCTGCAAGTTAAAAAATGAGGCAGAGGGAAATGGGGGAAAAGGGAGTTGAAGGTTGATCCTCTACCCTGAGGGCTAAGGGAGGAGATAAGGAGCGAGAAACAGCTGTGGGATGGGAGCCCGTAAGGTACCGGCCTGTCAACGCTGCTCCCATCGCCGGGAAAGGAGCTCTGCTCCTAGGACGAGGGGGATGTGAGAGGGACTTGGCCGGGGACAAGGCAGTCCAGCCCCGGCAGTCTCAGGGCCAGCTTAAAATCATCGCGAAGGTGAAGGTTTCAAAGTCTTCTGGATTACTTTTTTCCCTCCCCGTCGCTCGCTTCACTTCTCCCGCGCAACCCCGTAGGTTGTTAATTAAGTCCTGTAATGTCCCTGGATCCAGGCTGTCTGCAGAGAGAATAAAATAGAGAAGCAACAGTCGGATCCCTTTGCTGCCCCCCCACTCTGTCCTCTCTGACACCCACCCCCCCCCGCCCCCCGTGATCACCGACCGGCGGGGGTGAAGCAGAGACCTGGCACCGAAGGGAACTGAAAGGAGCCTGCAAACAGCCCCGAGTGCTCCCCCTCGACTAACAAAATCCCCCCCCGGCTACACGCCCCATCCAGACGGGGCTGTGTGTGTGTGTGTGTGTGTGTGCCCGTGCTGGAATAAGCGGGTTAAGAGAGAGGGGGGGTGAGGGAGGGGGTGCTCGTTGCCCCTTGGGTTTCTTTTCCCAGCCCGCGTCGGACTTTTGTTTTGGTTTTTTGGAAGAGTGGCTCTCGGAGCAGCTTGGTTCTCGGGGTAAATGCTGATGAGCCGAGAAGCCTCTGAGATAATATTACTTTGTAATTACTTTTTTAGCTGAAGTTGTTTAGCCAGCTCCAAGTCATTAATGAAAGTTGGTGTCCAAGCACCTGATTTACGATTTCGTGGCGGCCCGGGGTCAGCAGAGGTGGTCTCTTTCCATCTGAATCTGCTCGACGTAGGAAACAAAATAGCCTGTTTATTATTTTGGAGAGCAGTTTTCGCTGAAAGGAGGAGTTTTTATTTTTGCATGTAACATTCCGCCTCTTTATTGCAGACTCTTCAGAAAGCGGCTCTTAAAAAAAAAAAAAAAAAAGGAAAGATTAAAGGGTAACTTCTAAATTGGAAACGGCAGAGGAGTACGCTGAGCAGATGGGAATCTTCCTCTTTAATATGAACAACAATTAATGAAAACATCCTTTTTATTACCGAAGCCGATCTGTTCTCTTTAAACACGAATGAGACTTCCGACTGTCCGCCCCTCGGAGCGGGCTGCCCGGCCCGGAGCTGCCCGGGGGGGTCCCGGGGGGCTCCCCCCGCCCCGTGCCCGCAGCCCTACGAGGTGCCTGTGCGGGGGGGGCGGGGGGGGAGCCACGGAAGGGGCACAGCCTGGCCGTGGTTTTTCCCTCGCCGTGGGCAGCAGCAGCGGGGGCAGATCCACCTGGTGCGATAAGTGCGAAGTATTGCGGTGCCGTGGGTGCATGGCGGTGGGGACCTGCGGCTCCTGTCGCCTGCTCGAAGGGGTTTGGTGGGAAGCTGGTGGCACCTCCTAACCCCGCTGTGGTCTCTCCGGCAGGTTATGGCACCGTGGCGTTTGACGGGACCCCAAGCTACGGCCACACGCCGTCTCACCACGCCGCGCAGTTTACAAACCACTCCTTCAAACACGAGGACCCCATCAGCCAGCAGCCCTCCCTAGGTAACTGCAGCCTCCGCGGGCCCGTCCCAAAGGGCGCTGGTGGCAATCTGGAATGACTCCGGAGTCGTGCCACTGCGCCTCCCCTGCCCCGGCAAGCCTGGCACGGGGCTGGAGCTGCCGAAACTCTGGGACCCGGGACCCTGCAGCCCCCTTGCAGCACAGGGCGCGGGACCAGCCGGTGGCCACAGGGGCTAACTCTTTGCCGCTTTCTCCACAGGGGACCAGCAGTACTCGGTGCCACCCCCGGTGTATGGTTGTCACACCCCCACTGACAGCTGCACGGGCAGTCAGGCCCTGCTCCTGCGGAACCCCTACAACAGGTACCTCCGCCGGCAGGGAGCTCTGCCTGGCCTCCTTTTGCGCGGGTTGTTGCTCGGACATGGTCTCTCCCCCGCATGCCGTTCAGCTTTCTCCTTTCTGCAAGGAAACAGATATTTTTTCCTTTCTCAAAAGAAAAATAGATTCACACGTAGAAAAACCCCAAACAACCAACAACAACAACAACAAAACCAAACCAAAAAGCCCAATCCACCCACCCAACAAAAAAAAAAACAAACACCACAAAACCAGAAAAAGATTCTGCACCCTCTGCCCCGGGCCTAGTTGTATAAACTTGGGGGAGCTGCTCCCTGGCCGCAGGTGCTGGTCACCTTTGGGAAGCAGGAGCCAGACTGCCCGGCCTCCCTGGCACATACCAGTCCTGGAACCCTCTGGTGCGAAGGGTTTGGGATTTTCCCTCATCCACGCCAAGGACGGGTGCCCACGGCGGCCAGCAGAGCCCAGCTGTGGGGCTCCACCAGCAGAGCCTGCCCCAAACCCCGCTCCAGAGCATCCCTCACTGCCCCTCCCCAGCACCCCCACACCGCACCCATCCCCTCCGCCCTGGCTCAGGCTGCGAAGCGCAGGGCGTCCACCCTGGCTGTAGGATCCGACCTGCAAGGTGCACCGGTTGGCCCCTGCCCCTGTGCCTTCGGTGCTGGTGATCTCCCCAGCCGCTCTTCTCCGAGGCTGGGAAGGTGCAGGACTGCTCAGCGGTGCGCAAGCACGATGGGCAGAGCATGGTACAGGCAATGAAAACTCGACTCTGTCCAGGGGCTTTGTTTTGCCCTTCCAATGGCTCCCAGGAGCGACAGGGACTGGCCTGCAAGGAGGTTATTTATTGAAAACGAGACAATAAACCTATCGGATTTCCGTGCCGGGAGAAAGGTGCATCTGGAGCTTTGTTGGAAGCACAAACGCTCTTTGCCAACAGACAGGTCCATGGCAAGCACGGCTTCCCGTTTTCTTTGGTCTGGCACAGAGGCCGGGCGTGTCTCTTGCAGTTTTACAACGTCTTTAGTGAGCAAAGAAGTTCCCCAAAATTTATTCCTCAACTTTTTGTGAACTTGGAGCCTCTCCCATATCTTGGAGTTGCTAAGTAACTCTTGCATACAAAACAATATGCCTGCACGAAGGAAGCTGTGAGCGGCTCCTCTCGTAGGCCAGTTATATCATCTCTGATTAATCAACACTGGACGTGGGACAACAAAATTCTGTCACTTCCAGAAGCCACTTTGCTAATGAACGTGAGTTGACGTCAAGGGAAGGAGGGAATGAGGTAATGAAGGAAGGAAAGAAGCCTATCCAGAGAGATTAGCTCGCAGAATAATTGGCGGGGCGAACTCCTGCGCTGAAGTGACAGAGATTGCTCGCCTCGTAGGGAAATCTATAAATACGGTGTGTAGGGAGGCTAGGGGAGTGCAGCTCGGAGCCACCGCTCTCCCCAGCCCCACAGCCCGCGGGGCTCGCCCCTGCCGCCCTGCCGGGGCCGCCGGTGGAGGCGGGGGCACGGCGGGCGACCCGTCCCGCGCCGGCCCTGCCCGTTTGTGCGGTGAGCGGTGCGACCCGGGCCGGGGAGGTGCGATCCCCGTCGGAAGCCGCTGCTTCTGCCGAGAGCTCCCACCTCCAGGTGCCCCGGGGGTGTGTGGGGGGGTGAGCCCAGCCTGGCATCGCCCCGCCGCCGCCACCTCCCGCCCAGCTCCGGGGCGTGGAGCCCGGCGCGCACGAGCAGCGCTGCGGAGCCTGTTTCTCCCCGAGCCGAGCCCTGATACCGCTCCGCTCCCTGGGAGGTTTACTGCCTGCTGCGGTGGGATCAGGGTTTAAGCCCTTAAACCTCACGCGAGCCCGTACTGATGTGCGGGGGTGTAAATCAGGGCAGAACTTGTTCCACGTCGAGGGCAGCTGTGCAAAGCCTGTGCCTGCATCTAAGCCTGAACGGGTGGGTGGGCTCGGTACGGCCTCCCCTGTCCCCCCGCACACCTTCCACAGCACCTGGGAACACCGGGGTTCCCGCTACACAAGTGTGCTTCCTAGAAAGTGTTGTCACGGCGGTGGATGAGCAGTTACGGTACAGAAACGGACATGACTCATTAGCCGCATCCCCAACGGCCTGGAAACCGACCGCACTGTCTTTATCCATATTTATATTGATATGGCGAAATCGTTACTTTTTTTTTTTTTTTTTTTAAAGACCGTATTTATTCCGCACCTCCTTTGCGAAGGTTTGTTTTGCTTTTCGCGGCTCAGGTGGAGTTTGCCGGCTGTGCTTTGACGACCGGTGGCTCGGTTGCCTCATCGGCAGGGATGGGGCGGTGAGGCTGCCCGCCGCCGTGCCCGTGCCCGCTGCGCGCCTCCCTGCGCCCATGGGCGGCCGCTGCGCGGGGCGCGCAAGGGACTGCGCCCACCCCGGCGGTGCCGCCCCGATGCAGCGCGCAGCTGCCGTGCCTTCTCTCCCGGGCCACGGCAAAGCCGTCGGGAAGGCAACAGCTTGGAAGAAATGGCTAAAAGATCGTAATTCTTACACTGGAAGCAAAAGTATCTCGGAAATCTCTCGCCTCGGCAACTACTCGCTGTGTTTATAGCGCAGCCCGTTCCTCTGCCAAGGAGTACTGCGCCTGTTGTTGATAGCTGGACATGGATGACAAACCCGCACAGATTGCAAGTGTGCACTAGATGACTAGCATTTGTGGGTCCATTAAAATGGTGATGTGAACTTTTCTACCTCGCGCTGTTTAATGTAGTAAACATGCTCGATGTTGAAAATTTACTGTGAGTCACACTTACAAAGACTTTAAAAGTGGAGGAGTCTTGGTTCAGATTATAGCTCTTTCTGTGCAGAGGTCAAGAACTCGGCAATACTGCAATGCAGGCCAAAACAAACTCTATATGATCTACTACTGGTTTCCTTTTAAGTTCCCTTTTTGCTCAGCGTTGACTTCCTTTTATTCCACTCCAACTTACATTAATCCCCGTTGTAGGAACGTTCCCCCCCCTTCCTCTCGTTTCTCTTTAAAAGCATCTCTGTAATGAAAATAAGTTATTTTTAGCGTCGTCTTTGTGGCCGTTTGGAGGGCCAAGGATTCAGATTGGAATCGGTGCAGGCATATCCCCGGAGACCCCGCTCTCCTTCTGATCATTCAAACCTCATCCAAAGCCGAGATTTGGAGAGGAGCTGTTAATTCCATGAGATCATCGGACGGTACTGTCAATAGTCGACCGTGGCGAGGTGTAAACGGAGTTAGGGATGCCCTGTTCTCTGTCACTTGTCAGATGCGAGATGTTTAAGCCTGCGTTGGTGCCCGACGGCCCCCGGGCATACGTGCCTGACTCTGCTTTTACCGGGGCCCACCTGCCGCCGTCCCAGGGCCGCCTCAGCACGGCTTGGCACAGCCCGGGCAGCCCCGCTTCCCGAGGTACAAGCCGCAGGGCCCCGGGCTCAGCACCTCCGCAGGAAAGGTGCTTCTCCTGCTTCTGTCCTTGGCCGCTGCCGGCGGCAGGGATCACGCGCACCCCCTCTGCAACGCTTCGGAGGGGGGTGGGGGTGCCCTCCCAGGGCAGGGGCATAGCCCGCCCGGGCGTGCCGAGGGGCCGCAGCGCATCCCGCGGGAGTCCGCTCCCGGGGCCGCGAGTCAAACGGCTCCGTCCCCCCACGTCGCGCCGCTGCAACGCGCCCTGCTCGGCTCCGTCCCGGGCTCGCGTGGGTCTGAGCCGGGCTGGCGTGGGGTGCCGAGCCGGGCTGGGGTGGGGTGCTTTTGGGGTGCTGAGCCCGGGCTGGCGTGGATCTGAACCGGGCTGGCGTGGGGTCGCAGCCCGGGCTGGCGTGGGGTGCCGAGCCGGGCTGGCGTGGGGCCGAGCCGGGCTGGCGTGGGGTGCCGCGGCCGGCGCCCGCTCCCCCCCGCACTGCCTGCCCCCGCTCCTGCCCCGCCGCAACCGCAGCGGGAGGGCGAGGGGGGTGCGAGGGCCGCGTGGCCGCTTGAGCCAGAGGCCCCGGCCGCGGCCAAGCGGGACTGAGCGGCCGGAGCGGCTGCTCTCGCCCCCGCTCGCAGCGCCTCGGAGGACGCGCAGCCCGGCCGAGCCCCCGCTGGCTCCCTCCGAGGTTGGGGCCGGCCCGGGCTCCGCCGCTGCGGGAGCCGCAGCCCCGGGAGCACAGCGCTGCGTGCCGGGGCGGGCAGCAGGAGGTGCGGACGGGGAGCTGCACCGCGCCGCTGGGCACCGGCCCGGGCTCGGGGCGGCTGGTCTGGGACGCTGTCACCCACCGGCGGCAGGCGGTACAGTGGCTGCGAGCTAGTGACAAGATGAATGAGTGTATTGCTTTATGAAAAAGCAAAGGAGGGGGAAAAGTGGATATTGTGGGGGAGGCTCTTATAAATGAACTGTCAAGCGAAAGAAAGTTAAAGGGAAATCTCCTGCTGTAAATGCATCGGGCGGGCACTTCTAATAAAAATCAGGGTCCTGGAGGAATTAATTACAGCAGCATTACAGGAAGAATTCGTGGAATTGCAAAACGTAGTTGGCACAGACCAGCACGGACTGCTGTTGCGAATGGGGAAACTGCGGGAGAGTTTAACAATTCCTGAGCTGATATGCAGGACATTGTAGTAGCATAATAGCACTTCAGACACACTAATGAATAATAGTGTCCAGTGATACTGACAAATGATATTACGCATACTTCGAGATTGAAGTCACTTAATTTGGTTTTATATGCAAAAGCTTCCCACTGGAATCTGACTTTTTTAGGTCTCTTCTACCTGCCACGAAGAAAACGAATAAGAACAAAAAAATACCCTCTTTAATAACAGAACGATATAAATTCACCGCACAAGTCCAGCGAATTTAGGTGCAATTAATCAACGGGGAGACTCGCGCTTATTGTGAGCGGCTGTTCCCGGGCATCAATCACGGAGCGCGGCTGAAAGCCCCGGGGGCTCCCGCCTCCTTCCCCCCCCGGCGGGCCGAGCCTGCGCGGCGGCGGGGAGCTGCGCCCCGGGAGCCCCGCGGCTCGGCCCGGGGCGCCTGCTCGGCCTCGCCGGCTCCGCGGGCAGCCCTCGGCCCTTGGGGGGGCCGGCCGGGCGGGGCTCGGCGGGGTTCGGCCGGGCTCGGCGGGGCCCGCGGCCGGCGCTGCGCGGCCGCGCTGCTGCCTTGGCCGCCCGGCGCGGTGTGTGCCGGCGGGGCGGGAGCGTGTTCCCGCGGGGAGCTGCGCTTATCGCGCGGCCACTCCATTTTTCTCCTGCTTGTCAAGCCCCTCTATGTAGTAACATCCATCACGAGTCACGATAGCTGTTTCACTCCATTAACCACGTGGTCTCTCATACTCCTGGTTAGAACAGCTAACAGATTTGCTTTTTTAAAAAACAAATAATCTGCTTCGTTAGCCCGCCGGGGTGCCTATATTCGTTTCATTAATTTCAGTGTGTCAATATCGGATATTGCTTTTCTGTAAGGAAAGAGTTTTACACCTCCACTTCCAGCTATTTACAAATGGACAGGCTTGCAGATGCAAAGAGACTTTTCAGCCCATAGCCATTCTTTTCTTTGGTTTCCTTTTGCTGTTTTAAAAATTGATAATACGTCGGTAAAAGGGGTTATATAAAATAAATCGACTTTCTGCTGTTATATATTGAAAAACCATAACGAAGGCAAATATTGCTGCCTTGATGTATTGTTTTTTCTTTGACGGCTGTCATTTTAGTTCTAATTCTCCGCATTTTCCCAACAGTGACAATTTGTACCAAATGACCTCACAGCTTGAATGCATGACATGGAACCAAATGAACTTGGGCTCCACACTGAAGGGGTAAGGTGCTTTATCCTTTTTTATTTACTTCACCTTTTGCCCCGGTGTAGCTGCAGTACCGTGCAGACTTTCCCCCCTAGTTCACCACTGGCACCCGCTCCCCAGCACGGACAGCCACCGCCCAGCTCGACGGCGGCCCCGCGGCCTGTGAGCCCCCGCAGTGCCGGGCCCAGTGCGAGGGGCCGGGGCAGCTGCGGCCCCTCCGCGCTCCGCTCCTCGAGCTGTCGCCCCTTCCCACCATCCCTCTTCCCTTTCCCTCCCTTCGCCAGGCCCTGCGTCCTGTGTCTCGGCCCTGCCGCCTCCCGGCTTCCTTCCTCCCGGCCATTGTCGCCCTCCCACCTGCCGGGAAGAGGCTCCGGCCCGCCTCCCCCGCGGGGCTTCCTGCCGCTGGGCGGGCAGGAAGGCCCCGAGGCGCCGCGGGGCCCCGCCGGGGTGGCGGCCGCTGGGGGGGCGGCGCTGCCCGGCCCCGGCCCCCGCTGCCCCGGCCCCCGCTGCCCCGGCCCCCGCTGCCCCGGCCCCTGCTGCCCCGGCCCGAGGGGCATCGCCCCCGCGGCCCCCGGCCTCCCGCTCTGCCGGCCGGGGCCGGGGCAAAGGGAGAGGAACCGGGGAGGTGGCGCGGAGCCGCCGGTGCCCCGGTCCCCGCCGCGCCCGCTGTCCTGTAAGGCCGGCGGGGATAGGCTGGCGCTGCTGTGCCTCGTGTCACCGACGAGTGCCGCCGTGAGCAAAAGAGCCACCTTTTGGCCTTGGCCGAGGCGAAGCCAAAGGTTGCCAGCTCTGCTGTGGGCAGCTAAGTGGCAATGAGAGGTCCCCTGCCCGAGGTAGGTAGCACTGGCTGGCTTGGAGAAGTTCTCTCGAAGCATGTGCAGCCTCCTCAAGCGGATGGTGGAAGCCTAGAAAAGCCCACATGGAAGCCTAGGAAAGCCCGCATCCATCTATGCCACCATGTCCTTGTCCATAAATGTGAAAACCTTGTCCAAGACAGGCTTTGTGTCCAGTGCTGTAGAGTGGTGGAGGAAAAAATACTGTGGGGCTGCTTCCAGCTCATTCACAAGTGGCCTGTGAAGGCTGGAGGGAACAGAGAGTAGCATCGCAAATTGCCGGTATTGACATGAACAACAGAATTGAGCCTGAAGAGATCTGTCGAGGAGCTCTCGTGGTTAGAGAAGATCCCCAGAGCCTACCGTTGTGTACCGATCAGTGTCTTTGCTGCCAATCCTTTCTTTTTAAAGGTTATTTCCTACTCTTGTTTTTTTATAAGTCTTTTTTATTTCCTCTTTCAACTGTACCCTTTAAAGATCAGTCATTGCAATATTAGACACTGTTTTGTCTCTTCTGAAGAAAATATCCTGCAAAATGGAGAAACTCATCAACCTTGACTGAGGTCCAAGTTATTAAAGCAAGGAAGAGGTTATTCTTTGGGGAACTCAGTAAAATAAATAAAAAAAAAAATAAAAAAGACACAATAGAAATATTAAAGGAGTACTGAACAAAATAAATGGCTTCTTACTTGTCCAGGAGTCAGACTGTTAGCAGTGTAAACTATGTGACCTAGGATGCATGCAAGGGGGCGGGGGGGAGAAATCAAGATGAATGATCTATGGTAAAACAAAGCTGAAAGTTTTGGTATAGGCCAAGATTGTAGAATCTGTGGAAAATCAGTGCTAGACATAGCCTCATCACTGGTAATACGAGCCAAAATAGTTATCTGTCTTTTCTGGCTGAGAGTTACAATACACAGTACCTCCAATCTCAGTTGCCATGAACATAAGGTATTCTTCCCAAGATTTACATCTTTAAAATGTATGAACTGTTCATAAGTGATTTCCAGGCGTTTAGTATTTCAGATACTTTTCTCAATCTTGTAGTTGGAATTTAAGAATTTTGGAAGCAATCTTTCTGTTGAAATATGGAGCTTCTAGATTCTGTCCAACGATGACAGTCCTTGTTTAGCTCCTTGCCTTGAGTTCTCCCTAGCACTTCTTCCTGGCTTCAATAAGACTTTTGCATGTTACAAGAAGGAAGAAAACATTACCGCTAAGTTTTGCAAATAAAGGACTCTACAGTTATATAAAACTTAGGGGTCACATGCATTTTACTTGACAGTGGATCAGTTCAGCAGCGTGCTTTCTGGGTTCGTGTTCAGCATAAGTTTAATGTGCTGGAATGAAGCTGTTGCCACGCAGTTCAGGTAGAAGTAGTTAGCCGCTTCTGCGCTGAAGTTATCTAGCAGTTTAGCCAAGAGCGTTCTGGTTTTAGCTGTTTACATTCTTGCCAGTATTTGACTGACCAGCTCCAGAATCGCCTCACTCCAGATTAAAAGTTTGAAATCTGGCAAGGGATACTGTCAGGTGGCCGAAGCCATGTCCTTTTCGCTCATTGTGATACCCATTCCTGTCGGGCTGCAGGCTTACCAACAGTCCTGTTTGTGTGTGACCTGAAGGAGGAGCCTGGCAGCTCAGCTATTGAATTATTTTATCTTCTCAGAGCCTGCTTCAGCCTATGGCTTTAAGGCCTTGGAAGACCTTTTTTTTCCTGAATGTTTTTTTCCTTCCCAGGTATTTCAATGTCGGATATTGGAATTGAGGGCAAGAATTTTCTTTGTCTCAGTGGGTTTTGGTCTTTGAGTGCTTTCAGTAGGTGTAAGCGTTACGGAACTGCAGAAGGCACGGCCTCAGCGACGAGCAGAGGTGCGCAGCAAAGGGTGTGGAGTCCCTGGCCAGCCAGTGCTACGTGGTAGAGAAAGACACACAAGGTGTACAGAGATGTTGTCCTCTGGCAGAGTACAACAACGTGATAGCCTGGCAGGGGATGGGGAGAGAGGTGTAAACGGGGAAGCAGATAGAAAAGGCTGCAGTCATGGATTCTAGATGTTTTTACTTGCTGGCAAACCAAAGGAGGTCTGATGGCCCAAATTGATCTTCTGTCTGCAGGTTGTCATCCCTGGCGAACCCACTACAGCTACCACATAGTCCAAGTGAACTGAGTCTGTGTTGTAGATTGTCACTTAGGCTCTGAATGCCCAAGCTGTGCTTGTAACTCGTGTGAGGGAAGAACAGTGCCTTGGGAGCTCGTGTGTTGATTATGTGTTGCCTGTTTGTCCACAACTGCTCTGTCACCTTCTGAACTCTGGGTAGACAAGAGGGAGGGCTGGCTTGTCTGCGAGAGCTGTCGCACAAACTGGCAGCCTCAGGGATCTGAAAGGAAAGCTTCGTGGTTAAAGTCAGTGAACATCACTGTGGGGCTGGATTTTATCTCTTCAGACTATTTGCAGATGGTTTGTTCCTCATTTTGTGGTATCTTGTTTGGAGCAGCTGAGATCAGATTTATACTCTTGCAGGAAAGTCAGTGGGTCCTTTGTTTATTACCCTGAGAACTTGTGTCCCAGACATCTCAAAATGAGCGTCCCACATCAGTGGACACCTTCCCCTTCAGCTTCTGTCTTTGATATTTTTGTGTTGCTTTCTTATTTGTCCAATGTGGAAAATACTGCTTCCCTTCATAGTGTCATTGTAGAGGTGGACCTCATGACTATAAACCCCTCCTTGATATTTTGATGAGTTCTGTATGGAAGTGGCACAGATATAACTTATAGCAAGCAGGAAATGATACGGCACTGTAGGCAAGAAGTGTAGCTGCATACCCAACAGCAAGACTTGACAGAAATACTGCATAGTTGTCTCTTCAGCTGCTTGAGTAAAAATTTTTGATCCATATTTCCAGTAGTCATCTGAAATATAGTCTATAACCAGACAAAATTTGTTTTTTTCCCCTTTTGGTTTTGCTTGGGTGTTAAATAGTGTGTTCTGTGGAAATTTGTATTTGTTGCTGTTTGCTCTGCCTCACTGAAAGGAGAATTAGGTATCATCTCTGTGAAACGCTATTAAAATTGCATCTAAAACAAGACAGTGAAAACTTATTTGTCTAGGAGTGAATTGTAAAGGTTTTTCTGTTTAGCTTCGGTGGTGGCGGTAGTAAAATCTGGAGGTGCAGAACTTCCTACTTGGGTTCAGTTCTGCAATCAAGATGAATTAGAAATGGACAATGACCTATTGTCTCTAATCCTGAATTTCCCCTTTCCCACTGATAGCTGAGGGTCTCATGCTGAAGGGAAGTGTTGGGTGAAATCCTGATTCCACTCGGGTCAGTGGTAAAAAAAAAACAAACCAAACAAAGTCTGTTGAAGTCGGAGAGACTGGGGTCCCCTGAATCTCCAGTGCCTTCCTTTCATCAGCCAGCTGGTTTTCTCATTGAAGATGGCAGAAGGGCTGTAATCTGTGAAATCACATTTTTTAATATTCCTTTGCCTTGGAAAGTGCAGATAAAAATGCAGCTTTATACTCCACCCTCCGTTACAGTATTAGACAAAAAACAGGCAGAAACATGATCTTCTATATAACTAATCAGAATCTTTTTGCTGTCTCCATACATATTTTTCCCAGGGTGCTAGGATGGTAAATATCTTAGCAGAGGGAATTAACTCTACTTCTCTTCCTTTATGTTCTGTTATCAACGGGACTAGCCCACACCCTCACTTTGCCTCATTTTTGGCTCTGTTTCTAAACCCTAAAATTCCTGTTCCTGCATTGAAACACAATTAAATTGAGGCTTAATGTGGTGCCTGTTTTATGTAATCTTGCTTTCTGGCTTTTTTTATTCTTCCAAGTCTGAATCTCATGAATCAACGTGTATTCACGTTTCGTCTGAAATTTTCTAGCTCTCCTCAGTATGCCCTAAAGCTTCCCTTTTTTGGTTTACGAAATAATAATAAAAAGCTTAACTCTTCAGATTAAGTTGTAACTGCTTTATACATTAGACAGACAATTTCAGTTAACAAAGTAAAAATGGTGTGAGAGAGAAATTGCAGCTTGATTATTTTTTAAAATTTTCAGATTAGAATGACATCTTTTATGAGTTTTTTTTATAACCACTTAGATTGATACAACTCTCTAAAGCTGCTCTGTTTTCCATCACACATTCTCATCGGTAAAACCTTCATTTTTATGAATCTTTGTACAATCTGTTCAACTTTGTGATTAATCATTTTAAAAGAGCTACTCTCCGAGTGCTAAGGATTTGCCGGGCTAATGGTAAACGCAAGCACTTCTAAATACTCCTGCAACACACACCGAGCTCTTGCTCGGCGCTTTACATTCCCAGTTACCTAGAGTTACATTTTATGGCTGTGTTTCCAGGTCTGTTTCTGACTGCCTAGAACCACAGGAAAAAAATACACCAGGTCCTTTTTTTTCACCAACTAACTTGAATTCTAAATATTTATCATCTGGTTCTGCCTTTGTGTAGTTCCCATCGAAGTTAAAGGGAGTAGTATATTTACAAGTAAAGGCAGAACCAGGCTGTGAGGCCAAATCCTTCCGTCTGTGCTCGAACAAAAATGTCTGTTGGATCCTGGCAGGCCCGTTTGGCTGCATCAAGTCTTGCTTAGTTTTGACTCCTTTTAGAACTTGTGGAGGGAGGAGTTGCTCTAGTGTCTCTCCAAACTGTAACTCTGGGCCTTACTGGGGATTTAAAAATTTTTTTTTTCTTCTTCTTCTTTGATTAATTCAACTGTTCTCCCCCTGATTAGCCCCCTGGCCTTAGCTGAATTTCTGCTGGGGGCTGCTCAGCCTGTGGAGCCGGGGAAGACGCAGCGTAGCAGCTTTGGCAGCGCTCTCAGCCGTGCTCTGAGTGCACTTGCAGCAGGGCAGCGAGCAGCTCCCTTGGCAGGTCTCCAGGCTGCTGTGGTGTTGCCTGAGCAGCCCATCCTGCTGGGAGAGAACACGTGGCTCCTGGTCCCAGAAGCCTGTCACTCCCAAAGTATCAGTGTTTACCTACCCTGGATTATCGCTGTTCATCTGAACAGGGCAGGACAATCTCTAATGCATCTTCTTTCTAATTTATAATGCAAATATTATTAGCAGACCTGGGGTGTACAGTGTACACATTGCAGTGCTTTGGTGGAGACCTAGGCTGTTGTCTAGTCCTCAGAGGCTCTTAGGACAAATTTTCATTGTTATGCTGGTGGGTTTGGTGGCCTAAGTGTAACCCTAGGGAAGTGGTTGAGTCACCATCCCTGGAGGTATTTGAAAGACGTGTAGATGTGGCACGTAGGGACACGATTTAGTGATGGACTTGGCAGTGCCAGGTTAACGGTTGGACTTGATGATCTTAAAGGTCTTTTCCAACCTAAATGATTGTGTGACTATGATAAGGCATTGTCTCTTTGCCTAGTTAAACACAGAGTGCTTGACTAGAAAAGGTGAAAGTTAAAGAATCTCCTATCCTCTTAAGACTTCCATTTAGTTAATGTACTGCAGGTAAAATTCATCTTAAATTAAATTTAAGTAATACTTGTATTACTCATGTATGTGGCATTGCATCTGATCATCATCTGTTGTATGCAATAAAGCAGGTGTTTGAGTTTCAGTAATGTATTTAGGAGACTTAGATCCGTTCTTCTATCAGTGCTTTTATATTAGTTTATAAATTGCAGCAATATGAAACAAGCCAGTGGTGCGAACCGTGGCATACATTTTGTGGCATACATCACGGATGCATTGAGTAAAGATACTGCAAGAAAAAAAAAATTGTATTTCACAGTGAGGTTACTATCGATGCAGAGTGAAGGTTGAAGCTCAGGAGAGCGGTGGCATAGGGATGGTTTGTGAAAACTCCTCCTTCAGTGTTCCAGTTTCTCCACTGACTTGAAAAAACATTCACCTGTTATTTTCTATCTCCCCGAAGGTCGGATTATTCCATAGTGCTTCGTAGTGAATAAATAGCATTTTAACTGAGAAATCTCACAGATCCATTTTGCTGTCATCATCCATATGACCACGCTGAGTACCAGCCAATGCTGATGGAAACGTGCCCAATGTAAAATGGGAACTAGGGTTCCTGGTTATTAAAGCGTCTCTCCTAGGGAGCTGGTTAAGTACTTAGTATGTTATGGGTCAAGAGGCTCAGAAAACAGGTTTTAATCTTTAAGGCTTTGCAGTTGTATGTACAGTTTTAGTGAGGTATAACTAGAAATACTGGGAGGAAATATGAAAAAAGCTGAAGGCTGAGGAAGGCTTCCCAACTGTGCAATGAAAATTGAGATGGAGATCATCCGGAGGATACCTCCCATTCACAGAGCCACTCCTTAGGGCACAGGCAGGGACTTTGTTCTGCTTTTTATTCCTGGGGAGGAATTATTTCAGAACTGACTGGTCATTATAAAACCAGTTATCACTGAAAGATGAAAACCACGGGAGTTTGGAGGGAAAGTTAGGCTGTGTTTTATGGTATAAGCTTTCACTGCCTATTCCTGTTCTTCCTCCTAAAGTTTCTGTCCTGGGAATTCTTCTTATCTAATTCTTCCTATCTGTTTTGTGTATTATTTTTATTGTAATGTGTAAAGTTGGTAGTAGAGGCGTGAATGAGAGGTTACATGGTTACTTGGGGTGACTAATGCCGAAGTTCATGTTTACCCTTGGTTTGCTGCTACGTTACATACTGGCAGTAGCTTTTACTGCAGGACTTCCTCCTTACAAATGGTAGTTCTCATTTAATTTCTGTTTTAAAGTGCACTGTTTAATTTGTGATCGGCATGGATATCACCCTGGGTCGGGTGCTTTACAGCCATTTTTTTTAACATCTATGGACTTGCTGCCTGCTGGTGGGGAACCTGAACTGAGCAAATAGTAATTTGTTACTTGTGATAGGGAACAAAAGGCCACATCTGGGCCCTAAGCAGAGATGACACCCTATTTAGTCTGATGCGCTACATACATAGAAAAGAGTTTAATCCATTTAAATCAGATAACGGTATCTTCCTTTATTTATTATTACAGATATTGCTACAGATCAGAGATACTTTCTTGCTGCCACCCTATAACTTACTTCATTACGATCACCTGTTTGCCACTTACAATTGAAATAAAGAGAGCATACCTTCCTAAAAGGTGTCCCTTTTGATTTGAGTAGCCGGGTGGAGCCAGGATTTGAAACTAGTATTTTAAGCAGCCAGGGAAGCGATCTAAAGGAACACATCTGCCAGGTGGCAGCCTGCAAGCCACTGTGGGGACGTGTAATGAGGAACGCAACCCCCATGCTGCAGTAAGCGCTGTTCACAAGCACTGCTCCCCTCCTCTTTAGCGAGGGTCACAAACCTCTTAGACGTCTCCTGCATTCCAGTTCCACTGGCTGTTCTGCAAATCACTTAAGAGGTTTAAAACTTCCTTGTAATTCTACTCTGCACATGAACTTTGAGTAAAGAGAAAGGAAGGACCAGTGAAACGAGCGTCTGGGCCTCAGGGACCCCTTCAAATTGCTATTGCAAGCATTTGGCAAAGCCTGGGATAACATCCTATGTATCCATCTTTGTCCCTAGCTGCGTGCCCTTGGGCTTTGTTCTGGGCTTTCTAATTTCTAGCGTGGTGTAAAACATGAACACTTACCGTTGCCAGTGTATATTAATACATGTGGCAATGTACATGCTAGTGTAACATATTAATTTAAAAATAAAACCTAAAATTTATTTACATAGTTTTGACGTTAAGAAGTTTGCAAACAAGAAACAGCAGTGTTCCTAATGTTCTGGACAGGAGAACACAGGCTTTTGAAGAACACAATTAGATAAAACGTGTGGTTGTGACACCCCAAAACACAACAAAGGTTACAAATTTTTGAAATTATTGTAATGATGCTGCATGAGGAATCTTGAAAATTTATACCTAGAAGAAAGGTATAACCTGGTTTTGTTTTGTTTTTTTTTTAAATTTGATTTTTATGAAGGGTTCATTTGTAGCGCATCCTGCAAGCTGATATGTGGGATAAATAATTTGGACACTGGTTTGTAATCTCTGTTTATGAGTACATGACTGCTATTCTTATAAATGTCATCACTTTCTTGGTAGTATCTGGTAATATCTGAGTCATGAGGTGCTGACAAAAATCCACTGCACTTAATGTGAAACTTGAGGCATTTTGCTCATTCCAAAAGATATTAGCAATAGTCAGCCCCACATTCAACTGATAAATAATGTGTATATGTGCACATGACACAGTTATGCTGCTATGTGGATTTTTTCTCTTACCTAAAATCTTTGTGGAAATACATAAGAGTTAATGATATTTGGGTTTTTTTGGGTTTTTTTTGGTTTTTTTGTACTGGACTGTCTTAATGGTTACTACTAGATGTATGTATGGAGTCATTGAATTGCGCCAGCGGGAGCAGCACCATGCAAAGCCAGAGCAGGCTTCCTTTGGTGAATTTCATTTGAACTTGGATATCCGAGCTATAGAAGCGAACTCTGCATACATTGTCACTGACTTAAGAAATGAAACCTGTCACGTGGAGCTGAGTACTGAAAAATATTTAATTTTTCCATTATTTCCCTCTTTATTTACAGCCATACAGCAGGATATGAAAATGAGAACCACAGCGCTCCCATGTTATACAGCTGTGGGGCCCAATACAGAATACACACCCATGGAGTTTTTAGAGGCATACAAGTGAGTATGGTAGGGCATTCTTTATAGGGGAGTAAAGCTGCTGACTGTTTATCGTGGTTTTTATAATTCTGTCCTTGATTTGCGGTTTCCCTGCGTTACCAAGAAATGCTTGAATAAGTGTCCTGACTTACACTGAAGCCATTGAAGTATAATGTAAGGTATCTTTCTGACACAGTCATTTAGAATTGTGTATTTCTTCTAAAGTGTATCTGCGAGGCAATATTCCTTACCAGCTTCTCAGGATGGTCCAAAATATATGATCCGGTTTCCACCTTCTAACTCCAATCACTTTGGCTGTCAAGCGTCTGTGGTTACAATGGATTATGTCTGATAACTGTATATAAGAAAGTATTAGATGACATTTTGCTTTTATGGATTTCTGAAACTTTACTAATTCAAACGTATTTCCTTAAAACAAAATATAATAAGTGATTGTTTCCTAATGACAAAGTAATTAGTGAATATTTGGAAGGAACTTACCATTCATGGGAGTTAATTTCCTCCCATTCTAAAACAGTCATACCATCAATAAATGCCACTGTGAAAGATCTACTTTCTTAAAACTGATGGCAAAGTCATTACATAGTATCTGTCTCTGTGTTGCTGTGTGCTGTCAACATGCATCAATGTTTTTAGATGGCGTCTTTTCTCCTTTTCCTTTTCTGTATAGTTTAACAAGTCATTATTCAGTGGCAAGCTCTCAGAAATAGGCTTGTGAGCCAGCTTTTGTTAAGTGAATAAAAGTAAGCAGTTGACATTGTTTAAGGAAGTTAATTGTCCCAGAAGGAAAAGATCGTCTTTGATGGAACGTTGTGGCAGTGGCCAAAATGCATTAAGGCTGAACTATTCACCAGCTCCACCTAGACAGTCTTTCTTGTTTTGTTTTTTACCTATTTGTGTTAACTCAGAACATTAATTTCCCTGTCCTTTAACTTCATATGCATATTTAAAATAGAGAGGAGAATGGTACTCTGGCTTGTGCTCTTATCTCTTACAGTGGTATAAGCCTGAAACTGTTTCATACACCAGTGAATGTTCTTCCAGGATTATGTGATTATACGTGAGGTCAAAATGTGGTCCATTTAGTCGTGCATATAAATACTGTGAGAGAATTTAATAAGTAGAGTTCACTGTGTTTCACCTTCAAATAATTGTTATACTCTGTGCAAAGAACAGGTTAAATTATACTAAGGTTATACCTTGTTAATGTAGAATAAAATAAAACTGCCTGTTTGCAGTATAATGTATTTAAGTATCTCTTTGTCATGTAGAAATGCCTCTGATTGTTAAGTAAAAGCTTGGGAACGTACATGTTGCATTAGCAAGTCTCTGTCATTGTAGGATGTCCGACGGGTGCCAGGAGTAGCTCCAACTATTGTCCGATCAGCAAGTGAGACAAATGAAAAACGTCCCTTCATGTGCGCGTACCCTGGCTGTAACAAGCGATACTTTAAGTTGTCCCATTTACAGATGCACAGCAGAAAGCACACTGGTAAGTGTCAGCATGGATTGGGATAAATCCCGTTGCAGCACTAGATGGCAAAGTGGGTAGGGTGATTTTAAAATACCATAAGGTGCAAGAAATGATCTGCCAGGTCAGGGGTAGTGAGAATCTGTCGGATGAGTACATATGCTCTGTCATCTGGGCAATCCCTCTGTCGGATGCAGAAGACTCTCTGAATCTAGTGAAGAAAACCACAGAGCAGCACTGGCAGGTACTTCACCTCCCTCCCTCTCTTAGTTATAGGGCATCACTGGGGCTGCGAGCCATCTTCCTTCTTATTTTTTCCCCTGTTTCATTTGGGAGCATCAAAGCTTGCTCCAAATCTTATCTTGCGTTAACTATCAAGAAGCTTCCTCTGCAAGAGGAACCTAGACATGTAGCATCCTCTAGTCCTGTGTAAGCCTTTTCTGGTTGGGGATGGAGGCAGGGATTGGCAGATGAGCTTCCTTGCTATGGGATCTTTCCACGAAGAATCGAGCCCGAAGCCAGTTATTTGCAGACTAAGATCGGGATTTTCTCTAAGTTCAGGCAATAGAAGTTACATCTCAAAATGTGCAAATCAAATGCCCTGCTGCACCTTGCCAAAGAGTAAAGAGAATTAGTTCTCTTACTGGGAGATTTATACTGTTGGAAATGTAAAATTATGATATACCTTTAGGTATGCTCCTTATGCATTTTTTGATTGCCTATTGTGTTTTTATTTAGACAGTTCTTTCTGTGTTAATCTAGAAATCTGTGGATAAAATCTGTAACCATGGATGCTCGGTTAGCCATTAGTGTGGTGGATGGTCAAACGGATGAAACAGGAAGGCAGTCCATACTGCTGTGACATAGCAGATTGTCTAACAGTTCACACAAAATAGTTGCAACTTTTTCCTTTTGGAGACCATGTAGTGACATTTGTTAATTGCATAAAATACTTATAGGCGAGAAATGAACATTACAAAGCTTTTTTAGTTTTGAAATGGGCAAGTCACAAAATATTCAGATAGACATCTGCAGTATTTCTCAGATTACACATTCAAGTTAATTTAGATTGTAACTGGAATTTAGTCTTTAGAGATCAAGGTCTACAGAAATGTTATTCTATTTTCTGTAAATAATTTGGAAATGAGAAAATTTGGAGGTCTTTTGGGGACCATTAACTGCAGTATGTTTCTCAAGTATGCCTAAACTGTTCAGACCTTTTCTCATAATCACTATTTCTTTCATTCTTAAATTGATTTACTCTGTATTTTAACAGTCGTAATTTGTTTGTTCTGATCCTGTATTTGATTCCATTTAGTTGCTTGTCTTTCACAGTATTATTTATGGATGCATCACAAGGACTTCAGCTTACATCTTTTTTTTTTTTCTTTCCCTTAACTGGAGATTTTCAGATTTATACCAGATATAATCTAGACATGTAGAGTCACCAAAGACGATAAGACTATGGCCATCTAACATCCCTAGAGAGGCTTCTCCCATTGTCTTTGAGGTCACACATGCCCCTTCTCTGCTTTACACTACAGTGGAACAGGGTAGAGGAAAATCATTTTTTCTCCTCAAACGCCTCTTATGTACAGGTGGGCCCATATCCTTCTGCCACTGTATTTTGATGTGCTGACAACAAAACTTATTTAATTCTCAGACCTTTGCAAGTTACTTTCTGCAAGAAGCCAGCTTGATTCCCAAAGCTTGTATTTGCCGATACAAACATTGCCATTGATAAGACCATACAAGCTTTCAGGGTTGGTTGCAGCTAAAGAGAGGAAGCACTGCTGGTATGATAATTGCTTGGGTAACTTGCCAGGCTGATGCATTCAAAGTTTGGATCAGAAGGGAGTTCTCCCCTTTATTGGGCTGTCAGGTTTTTGTTCTCAGCCTGTTGTATGAGTACTAGCCATTTTCTATAATTATTGTCTGGAAATTTTACTTACCAAATTCCCAGCTGCTGTAGAGGCTTAGGATATGATGCTTTTCATTTCTTGTCTCCTCCTGTGGTCTGTCAGTCCTAGTTTTTGGGAGTGCTTGGTGAGCTGTACTGTGCGGGAGATCTGGAGTGGATAGTCTACAAACACGTCTGAGTTAACCTGTTTCTTGGCTGCTTGGTGTGGTGGAGGGTCTGGACTCAGTGGCCATAATGGTCTTGTTCAGTCCCACACTGTTCAGGAGTCCTGGGCAGTTTGAATTGACTGTTGTGATGCAAATCCATTTCCAGTCTCCTTTGTAACTTCATGTCTTTCTCTATCTAACTCTGACTTGTGTCTCCTGCATGTGGAAAAGCTGCTTGTCAAAAGCAAAATTTGGAAACCAGTTTTCTCCAAGGCCAGATCAGTCATCACGATGAAGAATGTTTGTGTCTTCGTAACAGTTACGGTAGTTGCAGTTCACACTTCCTTCTCTGCACCTTCTTTCTTATCTCCACCTGCTTGTTTTTATGTGTTAGGGGATATCTTAAGGGGCCGGTATGACTCAAGCGAGGCTGTTGGTTTAGGTTGATAATTAGGTGGCTGTCTCTTAAGCTCTCTGATCATCTTTCTGTCTGTAACCCGAGGAACTCCAAAATCCCATTCTCGAGTTCTCTACTCGGTACAGAAATTGGGCTTGGTGGAATTAGCATATTAGACAGAAAGTAGTTGGCAAACGTAACACCTAATGTATTTACTAGACAAAGGGATGTGTCTCTTCTTCTGCTTCAATGTTTTGATGGGGAGGAATCCTGATGAGCCAGTGTAAAGTCAGGAGAGCTGTCAGATGTCAGCTCAAGCGGAGGGTAATTTGGTGGTGTTATGGTATACCTCTCTGCAGCCAACATAACATTTTAGTAGTCCTCCTGTAAGGTGGTTCTGGATTCATTCATGGGTTTGAAGCTCTTCCACCTTTCTTAGTGTAGCGGTAGGTCAGTTTTTTAAATTATGAACACATGATTTGAAAACAAGCTGTTACATATATCTAATATTAAACCAGCGGATAGTACGTTTGCAGGATAATGTTGGCTCTTGATTATCTTTTTTCTTTCTATAATAGATACTTGCAGAGGACTGGCTCATCAGGTCTTCCATTCTTCATCAGTTGCATTACTGCAAAATTGAGCAGGGCCCTGAAATACAAAGTTGGATTCTGTAATCAGTTTTTAGCAGTGTTTCAACATAGCCTTAGTTGAAAATATGTTGACATTTTGTACCCTCCAAGACTGCGTATCCATTGTTAACAATGCCTTTATTGAAACATGTACAGCCAAAAAAGCTTTTTTCTTATCTCAGTGTATTTTGCTGCAGCACATAGACCTCTGAAAGGAAATGCAAAAATACATGTAACTTTTCAACAGTTCAGCAAATAATGTGAGTTGTCATCCTGTGGCAGACTTTAGAGACTTCTTTGCAGAAACAAATGGTTGTCTAGACCTCTGTACATTTCATTTGTGCTGGAAACATCAACATTCTTGCCAGAGACCCTTTGGGCTCAGTGTCACACATTGGAAAAACTGGATTTATCCTAACAGAAAGCTGGGCATCTTTGCAGAGAAAATACCCTCTACCTGTTTGTCAGGGACATTCTTCAGCCTAAATATGCTCAGCTGCAGGTATGAGCTTTTGCAATGAAGTATGAGAGTCTGTAAATCAGGAAGGTTGTCCTTCGTGTGGCAGGGGACTCAGGTCTTGGTGGGGAATTTCTGAAGCTCTGGGGAGTGTAAGTAATGCAGTCTAATAATGATTTTTATGCTAAGCATCTAACAATCATTTCCTTGCTTTGACAAAAGCAAATATCCTTTTACTGTGGTGTGTGCCACCGTGCTGCTAAATGCTTTACAGTCATTAGTGCAGGTCATCATTACAACACCTCCGAAAGACAGAGCCCAGTTCTCTATATACAAAGATGATAGATTG
Source organism: Falco punctatus (assembly GCF_963210335.1). Classification (NCBI taxonomy): domain Eukaryota; kingdom Metazoa; phylum Chordata; class Aves; order Falconiformes; family Falconidae; genus Falco; species Falco punctatus. The sequence continues at coordinate 26,100,294 of NC_137590.1, read as the reverse complement.
ATAAATGGGTGTAATTGTGCCGGAGCAGGGAGCTGCATAGGCTCTCCCCTTAAGAGTCTAGCGTGGTAGCTCCCAGGGTAGCACGCTTTCATCGATGTCGCTTTGAAATCCTGACCTTCGTACTTCAGCTGTGTGATACCCTTCTGCAGAATACTGTGGAAGCTGAAAGCTTACAGGGGTTCAAGAAACAACTGGACAGATTAATGGAAAGAAATTCCCATTAACGCGTGTTACATAAAAAGCCACCTTTGGCTTATAAAGCTGCTAACTTGTGAACTGTTGGATACTAGGAGAGGTCCAGGGAAAATACTGCTGCATCCTTGCTATCTTCTGCTCTCCTGCAGGCATCTTCGGTGAGCCATGGTGGGAGACTGCTGGCCTCCCCAGCATGGGCTGCTTTTAGCCTTTCATTTCTGTGGCATAAAATAAGGGCACTTGTGTATTTAAAATACAAGATTAGTGTCAAAACAGTGATGACATCTCACAGCTGAACTACAGTGTGAAGATGACAGAAAACGTTACCTATAAAGGCTTCCTACTAAATAAGAAAACATACATTTTATCTAAGTTTGCTAAAGCAAATAATAGTGAATAGAAAAATGTTACTATTAGCGAGGTAAAGTTGTGATTATGGGGTTGTGCTCGTTTAATTAAGTGGGTATACAAGAAAAGAGGTTTAAATTGATGAAGGGAGTATAGACAAGCCTTCAGATTCTCATTCAAAATCTGCCTCCTCTCCTCATGTTTTCTTGTTAGCGGTGCACTTTTGCTCTTGCAGCACTCCTTAATTAAATACAATAATTATGAATATTTTGTGCAATGCTACAGCAGTAGGAATATCTGTTTTTCCATGCCTCTGGGTAAATAGGTTTCATCCAGAGAAAATGTGTGTGCTTCTTCTAGTTTAAGTTAACTATTTTTGAGCAAATAGATTTATTTTATTAGAAACATTTATTGCAATACATGCAAAGTCTGATTCATACTTGTTCTGCAATTGTTGAGCTTTATTTTTTCTAAATATTTTCCTAAATATTAAAGAACTGCTATTCACTTTATCCCCTCTCATCTTGACTACTTCATTATGGACTAAGTTTAGCCTTTCTTCCATGTGCCCTCTTTCAGTAATGAAATGTAAATAATCATGGAAGCCTCCAAGCCACAGGTGGAAGGACTGGTGAAGCTTCCATCTTCATCTCCTGTTTTGTTTTGAAATTGTATGTGGTCACATAGGAAGGTGACAGTATTATGGGATGGTTTTTGGACATTAAAAGACTTTAGCCTTTTACTGGAGAGGCTTTAATAGGCTTGGGGAAACTAGACACTGCTCTAACCCCTCTTGGTATAGTGATTTAATGAGGTGCTAACAGACTTTTTCTAATCAGGGACATTTCTGTCATTCTGTTCTGATGGAACTTAAGGGGATTAACAGGTATGTGACAGTTGGCTTTGGCAGGCATTTTGCTTGGCACTAACTGGCATGGGAGATATAGAAGGAAAGGGAAATTAGACTTTCTGTCCAAATATTGTGCCTCTTTTTGTTTGTTTGCTTATTTTCTATGCAGTGTCATCGTATTTCTCTGTAAGCATCTTGGTTTGATTCCTTTAATAGATGCATTGGTTAAATTTGTCCTTACTTTGATCAAGATTGTATTTCAAAGTATTTGATTAAATACTTTCATGTGCATGCCATCAGACCTGCTATACTGTTTTATTCAAATACCTCCTTAACCATCTTCTGCGTTTATATTGCAATTAGCAGACAATCATCCTGTCACTGCATTCTGCTCTGCTGACATTCCCCCTCTTAAATCTGCCAGAGGGCTGAATTCCTTGGAAGTAAGCGTTTTCTGAAAAGCAGGCACCCCCCAGGGAGTCCTTGCGGTCAAAGTGTACGGAACTATTTCAAACACCTGTGGCAACTTTAATCCCTTATGCTAATAAATTAAGCACGGCAGACGTGGAAATTGTCCACACCTAGGTTTGAGAATCTGTAAACTCCTTTGGGTGACTGTCACAGGAAGTTAACTGGTTCTTTCAGATTTAGTTGCTTTTGTGAAATTTTGATCTGACCCACAGCAGTATGGATTTGGAACACTCTTCTTAATATGCTACTTATATGGTGCTACCTCAATCAGAATCCTTCTGCTGTAAACTGAGGTAGTTTGCACTGGTATCTCAGAATCACTTTTTCGTCATAGTAAAATGAGAAATGCAGGCACTTGCAGTGAAGACTTATGAAAGTGGTATGTGTTTAAAAATATACCCAGAGAAATTAAACTCATTGCTCACTTCAGCTGATGCTCTTCTTTAGGTCCTTCCTACTGGACCTTTGTTTTACATCTCGGCTTTCTACCACAGACAAAGCAGGGCCCAGCTGGCCTTGTTTGTACCTTCCAGATAAACCCCAGGATTTTCCCAGCTTTGCAGTGAGAGATGTTTCATTTCTTCTTGTGCTGAGAGGCCTCTGTGCAGGGCTGTGGCACCGTAAACAGACTTTTTGCAGGTATAAATGTAATCACATCTGGGGCACGTGCAGGATCCCAGTGTTGTGGAAAGGGGCCTTACACTAGATGTGAATCAGATCTGAAAGATCATACAGCTCCTCCTGTAACAGCGTAAAGATTAGGGCTTTTTGTGCTGGCCAGATTTTACCAGCTCTGTGGTTTGCTACATGAGCAGTGTTTCCCTCTTTCCTCAGGCTCCTTGATTGCTGCATTGCTTCTTGAATGTTTATGTGGTTGATGAAGTCCCTTACATTGAAACCCAGGATCATTTGAGATGCTAGCTTTTTTTTAAAAAAGTCAGGATCTCACTTTTCATCCCAGAGAAAACCCATCCAGAGGGCCTCTGCTGAACTGTATGGGAGGTGGAGGGAGAGTTTATATTTACATAATATATTTATTATGTTTATGTTTACCTGCGAGAGGTGTGCAGCTACACGAGAAATTCTATTTGATGGTGCTTTATGGAAGGAGCATTGTTTGCATTTTGGGGAAGAATGTGTTTTTCTGTTGTTGAATTTTGCTCTTAATTTTCTTTTAATTCATTTAGTGTGGTTAAAATTACCACCTACATGGATGTCATTGGTTTCATTTTTGCTTCAGATCCAATTTAAAGCAAACTGTAAGTTGTTCCCTTGTACAAATTATACATTACTGAAACTGGTGGAAAAGGCTTTATATATTAGAGGTGGTTTTTTTTGAGAAATATAAAACAAGAGATTTCCATTCTTTTCCAGCAGAAGGCAATAAAAAAAAATTTCATGGAACCTGAAATTTTTTGTAGTTTTAACCTAATGGGCTGTTTTTTTTAGAATAAGAAGATTCAATACCAGTGTCAGTGCAGTAGAATTATGCCAGCCTTTCCTCTCTGATTCCAACCCAGTTGTACATCTTTATAGCATATGAATCCCGGTGTAACACCAGACTGCTTTAGGCAGGAGAGAAGTCTTTTAGTGTAACGCTTCACATTCTGATTCTAGTTGATGTGTTCCTTCATTTAGCCACATTTTCTGACAAACTATTTGTTCTTTACAGGTGAAAAACCTTATCAGTGTGATTTTAAGGATTGTGAACGGAGATTTTCTCGTTCAGACCAACTCAAACGGCACCAAAGACGACACACAGGTTTGTTGACATCACATCTCTGCTCATTAGAGTTCAGCTTTATATGTGAATTGCGATCCGAAAAGTATACTTCTGAACTTCTGGTTTTCTGGTGTTCCGTCTGTTCATACATTATACCCATAGTGCCACATTCTTGAAGTTAGCTTGAGGAGTGGACTGTATTTGGGTTTTTTTTTAATTGATGTTTCAGCACTACTCTTGTATAGGTGACAGTTTCATCCTGCCACCATCTTTTTGAAACAGCTTTCTTAATGAAACTGTTTGCTTTATACTGTTTCCCCAATATAGGGAATATAGTGTTTTTAAAAACCAAACAGTTCTGCAAGAAAAAGTTGTCAGTGAGTAACCTGATAAACACTTCCACTGTTCATGTGGCAGCGCTAACAGGTGAATGCTGCATGTGCATAACCTGAAAGGCTGGTGGAATTGCTGTGCACTTACACATGGAAAACAGAAGTGGAGAAGGAAAAGCCGCCCTAGCTGTTATGCTTAAGACCATAATTCAGCAAATTATGCTGTATTTTTAAGCTTAAGCTTAAATTTGAGCCTTTTTTGAATTCTGCCAACTAAAGAAGGATTCTAGGAGCAGCAAAGAGGGAAACATCAAAGGTATGGCTGGTTGAATTGCACAAATAGCCTGGAGAGTGTACAGCAGTTCACATACAGCGGCGAGGGCAGCGGCAGTTACAAATGGGTCCGGCTCTTAGCTAGGCTTGTGTGTCTTCCTCAGTGAATCACTGACTGGATGAAATGTTCTGAGACAGCCAAAACTACTTGTGAGTTCAGTCCAAATTCAGCAAGTTGTTTTTTGCACATACACCATTTTCTGGAAATGTCAAGGCAGCCCATTTCAGCATTTCAGGAGTTCTTGGAGGTCTAAATTATGTTGACAGCTGCCCTTCTCAAAGTCGCAGAAGAGGAGATGGTTAGGATTCCAGCCTCCTGGCTGGAAATGAAACTATGAGGGCACTCTGCATGGAACATGAGAAAGGGCTTCAGGGTACTTCTCTGACTGAGTTACAGCAAGAAATTGTGTTTGGGTCTCCTATCTCTCAGGGAGTGGCCTGGCAGTGGGTTTACTCACTGTTCTGTGGTGGGTTTCTGCCTACTACTTTTCCTGCTAAAGATGCTCTGTCCCACTCAAAATGGTGTTTTTGAGAGATGTAGGCAGCATCTCTGAAAGTTGGTGGGATGATACATTTTTAGCCGCTGCATGCTAGAACATATATATCTGTGTTAATCAATCCCCAAGACTTAGGTGTAGTGTGTAACATAAATAGTAGAAGTGTGAAATAAGTTAAGCCTGTTGAGAGAATATAAAAATATACCTCTGCGCCTCAGTTCTTCTTGTGTCATGTTTGCACATACGTGATGCCAATAGGGCCAAGCCACAGGATGAGAATTAACAAAGTCTGCAGATCTTCCTTAGCCCAGCAGCGTACGTGGGTGTTTGTTTCTGGTGGTGCTGTTTGGATGCTTCAGACCCAGACTTCAGAAGAGGAGGTTACAGAGGGATGGCAGCCTGATTAATGACTTTCTGTAACGTGTAGGCATGAAGCTGGGAGAAGCAGTTACAGTAACTATTACCAAAAAATGCAGGCTTTTGAAAATTCAGAAATAGCTGATTTTATTCACCCTTCCAAAAGGTGTTGGGATATAAGAATAGCCGCCTTTTGTCTTTGCAGGTGTGAAGCCCTTCCAGTGTAAAACCTGTCAGAGAAAGTTCTCCAGATCTGATCATCTGAAGACTCATACCAGGACTCATACAGGTAAAACAAGTGCGTAAACTTTTCTTCACATTTATATTTCATTATTTTTTAAGTTTTAAGTTTAAATCAATGTTGTTGTAAATTACATGATTAGAAAGTCTCTTAGCCAAGAGTTAAATATTCAGAACAACAGAAGGAATTTCAGAGTGTGCTGATTTTTCAGTGTGACTGCGTTTCCCAAGTGTTGTAGTCACTTTTCACAAAGGATTTAGGTGACTTTGGAAACTACGCTTTTTTTCTTCATTTTTAAAGGAATTTCAGCTTGGCAAAATGTATTTTGACAGCTATTGTGAAATGAACATCATGGTTTCAGCCCACAAATGTCAAGTTGATCTACTGTCTTAACTGAAAAAACCCTACAAGATAGAAATTTTAATTCTAGCTTCAGCTGAAGGTCTGTAATCTAAAGTATTCATGCCTACTCATACTTCTCCTAAGTGTCAGCTGAGCCTAATGCAGGATAGCATGGCAAAGCTCGTGCTGTTGCTGCTTGTACTGTAATCTCTGCAGAAGATAAAAGGAGTGCCTTTTGCAAACTCACACTGACAGATACTAAAGTAAAAGCTTACTCAAATATTCACGGACCTTTTTGTAGAAACCACAGTGTTTCATATAAATACAGGGGAAAAAATAGGAGGCCATTTTAGCCTACTCTGCCTTCATGTAATTGTAAACCCCATCAAGGAACAACTGCAGCAACCTCTGTATTTTAGTTTTAAGTTTTATAATTATTCCTGTGAACTGACATTTTCTGTTCCCTTCCACTATGTGTGCAGTATTTTTACCAAATAATTGTTTACCAAGCACTTTGACATGTCGTTAGATGTCACAGTGTTTTCTATACTGGTGTTAACCTTTTAAGTTCAGTCTCTGTATAGGTGGATGAGGATCCTGAAAATCTTTTTCTCCCTGCTAAGGAGTCTTTTTTCTCTTCTGGACCATAAAACCCCATACTTAAGGCTTTCAAAAATAAAAAAAGTTATTTCAATACAGGAAATGACTTACCTGAGAGTAAGTCAGCCAGTCAAATAAACACTTCAAGTCATGGCCATATCTACACTTGCAGTCTGCAAATGGTAAAGGGCATGGCAGTGTTTCTGGGTCCTCCCCGTAGCCTCATGCTGAGCTGCAGGGCCTGGATCTGTGCACATTGCCATGAATAAAGCTGTTTTGTAATCAGCAACAGGTAACGTTCTGGTAGAGACAAAAAGGCAAGTGGGTATCGCATGCTAGCAAGTCAAGATAAACTACATTCCCCATCACGTTTCATTGCAGTAATTTTTTATCCCAGCATAGCTAAACCAGTGAAGAACTGGCTCTCTTTTCTAGTGAGACTCATCTCCCTTTCCTAGTTCTTCCTTGCTCCATGTGATCCAAGCCCACAGCACACTCACTGCTGAAAGCAGCCTCACTTGAGCACCGATAACCTCCTAGCACAGACCTTTGCGTGGGCTTGCTGCCTGCCACTGTCTCAGGTTCTGTGCGAGCTCTGCAGCCCAGCTGCATGCTGCTGTGATGATACTCCTGTCGACGGTTTTGGATGTGTCATGCTCCTTTGACTGTAAAATACACATGTCCTGAGGGGAATGAGCGTGAGTGGTGGGTGGGGATTTTTCATCTCCATCTAGCCCTTTAGCTTCATTCCTCTTTCTTTCTGGTACCCTCTAAATTTTGCAACAAAACACCTAGCTCAAGTGAACTCGCTCCATGTTAAATCTTGATGAAGCAAAGCACACGTGACTTCCATCTAATTCCATCCTAATTTTAAGTCAACTGCCAAACTATTTGTTAAGCAACAAATTCATTTTTTTTTGTCTCCACAAGCAATCCTACCGTGACAGCAATCTTTGCTGTAGAATGCAAAAAAATTAATCAAAGGAAAACTTCATACATCTATATAGATTTTTAGCAATGAAGTGTGATTTCTGATACCTGTACAGGGAAGCTGTACAGAATAGTTTGTGCCCAGCACAGAGCTCAGAGATTCTGTCCCCTGTTGTGAGAGGACAACCAGAACTGCTTGTGAAACAGCAAAACTGTGCCTCTTTTACTGTGGTAGTTCAGTGAAAAACTGGCCATTATAGATAACTCACATCAATTCACAGGATGATTTTGCTAATGCTGCTGAGATGGAAGAAGACCACTTCATACAATCTGTGATTTTTATCAGTAGCTCTGACCAGACCAGTGTTGTCCCATACTGTTTTATGCACTCATGCGAGATGGTTGATGCTTTTGCCAGCATGTATGTGAAGTGGATAAAGTAGATTTTAACACCCCACCGTATGCCACCAAATATATTGCATGGGATTTTGCAAACAGAAATACATATTTATGCCAATTCCAGATCCCCCTTTGCCTGAATTTGGATGTTTGTGAAATCCACAAAGTGTGAGGCAAAGAAGAGAAGATGTCTGGGTGAGGTTGTACCACCCCAGTGTATCTTGAGTTGGAGAGTACAAGGTGTATAGACAGCACTGAAAAGCCCAGTCCCAGCGCTGAACCTACTTTAAAATATAGCGTTTATTTTGGGGGAAAATAAAGAAAATGCAGTTCTAAAAGAAACATGAGTCACCGGGTGCTGCTCTGAGGTATTCCATCAGCATTCCTATGGCATCAGATACACGGCCTGAAATTCCACTTAAACAGTGTAGAAAATCAAGAGACCAGGTTAAATTGTAAGAAGCTGTGTCATTTCTTGTTAAAATTGAGTGTACTTTGCTTGGGGTCATTTTTAGCGAATATCATGCCCACGGGAATGTTAGAGAAATACTGAATATTTTAAGCCTTTAACATCTCCCATAGATGTGAGTCTACTTTATTTAGACAGTAGTGGGAAACTTTCAGTCTGACTCAGCAGACTTCATGCTGAACCCTTTTGCTTCTACCATATTCACTTACACTCACCAGTTTCAGAGAACTTCAGCCCAAATTCATTGAACTAGCTGGAAAAATTCTCCTTGACTTGACGTCAAGCTCTAAATAGTCACTGACAATTTTCACAGTGACTAAGAGTATGTCTGCACCGCAGTCCAAAGTGTGACTGAAGCTTGTGCAAATGCCAGAGTGACTTTTAAACTAGTTCTTCGAGAGCCGAGAGCAGAATAGGCATGGCGCCATGGTGTTCAGTAGGGGCCTGTCTTCAGGAATGAACCACTGCAAAATGTTCTACGTCATCTGAAAAAGCTGTTGTTAAAGTTCAGCTGAGGGAGATGCAGGAAAGCACCGAGCGCTGATGCGAGCAGCAACTGAGGGCACTCCCACACCCTCTCAGGACAGCCTGGGATGCCTCTCCTCCTGGCAGGGGCTCTGCCTAGCTCCTCACAGCCCTGCAGAGAGAAGACAAATAAGTGTCTCAGGCAAGCTGTATACCCAGTTAATAACAGGGTGTTTTGTTAACAGGTGAAAAGCCTTTCAGTTGCCGGTGGCCCAGCTGTCAAAAAAAATTTGCCAGGTCTGATGAATTAGTTCGTCATCACAACATGCACCAGAGGAACATGACTAAACTGCAGTTGGCCCTTTAGACAGTTCAAACAAGGGAATAAACCAGATGGGACATTAAGAGCTACTGCAAACTTTATCAGCCTTCTTCGATCACCTCTGTCAGAAAGCTGCAGCTGTCTTCGCATCCCATTTGACACAAGTTAACTAAACTGTAGGATTCTGCTCAGCCTTGTCTTCCATTTGGACTTACACAGGTTCCTATTCAATAAGTTCAAGGGATTTTTATTTGTAATTTTAAAGTAATAGGTTTTTAAAAAAAAACCTTTTTTTTTTTTTAAAAAGTAAAAGTAAGTTAAAAAGTAAGCAAGATTGCCACAGTCAAGATTATTATAAACTATGCTTACCTTCACATCTGCCTGCAGTTTTCTGGTTTTATTTTCACTTGAACTTTTCTAGGTACACACTGTTGTACCTTTTTAAGCCCTGCAGTGGATGAGAGTGATTCCTCCCTGTTGAAGGTAAGCTTTACGCTTACTTCATCTGTACATGTGTGGAGGTTTCCAAATGCTACTACAGCTGTCCTCACCAAACGAGATGGAACAATCACCTGAGATACTTTTGGTAAACTTTGTACTTGTACTGCCAAAGGGCAAGCTTTTAAAGTTGGAAGATCTGCTTTTGAATTTCACAAATCAAACCTTTTTTTAAAGGACATATTTCTAGAGCAGCTAAACGTAGATGAACCAGAGCTTCTCTGTACAGAAAAGAAGAATCTTACCATTAAGTTAACTTGTTTTTTTTTAAATAATTGCATAATTGATCTCTCAAGACTGTTTTGTTTGTCAATTAACTCTCTCCTTTTTTCTCTTTCTTTTTAATGTATTGAATTAAATTTATTCTATCATGAGATGCATAGATCTCCTTTACACAAAACTAATTCCAATCATTGTAGACATTTGGGATTTGTTTACAATGTAAAGCCACACTGGTTATGTGGCTAGCAAGCTGTATAAACTTAAAACTGAACTTTTAATGGGGCTGGTCCAGGTTCTCCATTAACAGATTACTCTTAAGATAAGTAACTTAAAAAGACTCTTTGTCAAGTATATGTGAAGAAGACATTATTAGTGTAAGGAAATATATTGTTTCAGGGTTTTGGGAGGAGGGGTTTATTATTTACTTTTAATTGCTTGAGATTGTGTGTATATATATATCTGATAATGTATTGCTCTTAGACATCTAAAATTAGAAAGTGTATAAATATTAGATGCATCACGGTTCTGATGTTGTTGCTGTTACAAGCTATTGATAACACTAAGAATGTAACCTGCATTTTTCACTGAGCTTTCAATTAAAGCCCATTCAAAGAGAAACAAATGAGAGTCCAACAGATGTCTTGTTTCATGTCTGGTATTAAATTTCAAATGCCCTGTCCAATAGTATCCATTTTTTTTTTTTTTTTGTATATAAAGGTACCACCAGCACTGATGACCACTAGTTAACCTGTCCAGGTCTTGACCACAATTTATCCATCTCACTTGGGAATCATACTGGCAGCAGCAAACAGTGTCAAGTTTCATATTGTGCTATAAAGCAGTTGCTTCAGTCATCCGTCTTCTTACCAAACTCTTCCTTTTCTTTTGACCTGTAAGATTTGTGTAAGAATTTTACAGAACAGTAAAATCCAGTTTATAAATAGCAGTACTGGCCTTCTGTAGAATTGTGCTGAAACCATAAGCACAAATAACTTCTTAGATTAGGATGTCATAGACTGACTTTTAAGTAAAAGTTAACTCAGAGTTGGGGTGGCTTAAATCAGTTCAGCAGGTTGAAAAAGACAGTCTTTCTTAGATGATGAAGTGTGAAAATGAAGATAAAAAAAAATTACTGTTTCTTTGTCATACTGCCTACTTTTCTTTGGAAGTAAGTACAGCCTGCCTCAATGCCCTTTGACCTTGCAAAATATTTGTATCTCTTTAGCAAAAATCTTTAATGTATCTTGCCAAGCTTTTTCTCTAATGTACACAATGGAGTTCTATGATGGGTTGAGCTTTCTCTCTTAAAGTGCAGCTGCATCGTCAAGAAAACTCAACAGTTAATTCTTCAAGTCCTCTTTTTCGCATGGGTATTGCATCACTGTTAATTACTGTTGGGGTACTGTGACTCATTTGTATCAGTCAACTTTATCTTTTGCTGCCAAAAGCCAGCATCTCTCTGGAGAAACTCATAACAAGTGTGGCAAACATCAAATATTTGGAGTGAATGGTGTACCTAAAACTGCACAGAATTAAAAAATAAAGCAACTCCTCCTTGCTTTCTTGAGAGAAAAGTTCAGTCGCAATAACGATGTCCTCTGATTTACCCAGCAGTCTTCTGCAACTACAAAACAATCTGGTTTTCAGCCTGCACCCAAAATAGAGCGCTGCCATGAGTGTTTACACTAAAAGCCAAAAAAAGAAAACTCAGCCTCCAGTTGTGCCTGCATTAGTCAAACATAAATAAAACTATCTTTTGTGAAATACAACCAAACCTCTACTGCAGCGCAGGCCAGACTTCCAGTAAGCTGTAAATAACTACAGCCATGGTTTTGCTGCTTAGCGAATTGCATACCAAACAATAATGATGGATGGCTGCAAAAAATGAAGCGTGGGTTGATGAGTGACAGAGCATGTCCTTTTGTTTTTGCTGTTGCCACTTCTTCAACGGAAGTACTTACTGCTACTCCACTGTTTGATTTTGATGATCATGGCAACCTCCAACCTGCCGAGTACAGTGAGGACAATGGTAAATGTGTACAAGTTGTTTTAAAATTTTTATTCCCAGTTATTTTACAGTCTTTGTCATGAGAGGCATTTTATGTCTCTCCCTTTCATTTCCTTGTTTTCAGGATTCTATCAGTAAGGTAAGCCACCTTTACTGAAGTGCTTTCCTACATGAATTTCTTAGAAGCAGCCCCCAGACACTGGTTCTTGCAGCATGCAGCATATTCCTCATTTTTCAGCAAGCAGAAACTGTGCAGCAGGCCAAGTCTCTGAGAGCTTGACCTCCATATGAAGAATGAGGGGGCTGCACTCTATTATATCTTACAAGTATCCTTAGCTCTCTGGAAAATTTTCAGTCCCACAATTAATTGAGCAAATCTTTCATGCCTCTGCCCTCTGTTCTTCAACTGAAAATAGTGACCAGTTGTTTTGGCTGATGGTTAATGTCTTACTGTGATTGGCACACCATTCCTGTCCTGTAGCTTCTATAGCACCCCAGAATAGAGCATGTTCGTTATAGAGACAACAATTCCAGTTTTTCTTGTCGCTTCATGATGTACAAGATATGTTGGGCAGGAAAGGGAAAGTGACCTTTTCTTCGATGGTATCAGCTGGGATTCAGGAATTCACTTGCACCAATTTTTTCAAGGTAGGTGAATCCAGCAAAGGGTCCCTTCTACTCTGGGAAAACACGAGAGCTAACGTGCCTGAATTGTAACCACATGGTCTGCTTCTGGTGCACATCATGTTCTTTAAGGATACGGACTGTACTGAACAAACAGGGAAGGCATTAACTTGCTGCAATTAGGCAACCGACCTGAAGGCGAGTCCGTCCTTCAGACAGGTGCCGATTCCTGGAAGGGAAGGGGGGACTTGCAAAGAAGTAGCGCTTTCCTTCTTTTTCCTTGGTGGGTTAGGGGAGTTGTTCATTTTAGAAGCCACTCCAGCCAGGCCTATCTGTTTCAGGATGTCAGTAGGACTCTTTTCACTGCTCCACCAACCAACCTTACAGCAACCGGGAACAGTTCCTGAAGATGCAGGTAGGTGCCTTAAACCAGTGTTTCTTCCTCCTTCCCTTTCCCTAGACAACAGGCACTGGAAAACCCTGTCATGCACAGTCTTTTCCTGTCATCATTTTGACCTGACAGCAAATCCAATACGGTAAGCAAGCTGCTCCCAGCACCTTGTCCAAAAGCCCGACAAGGCTCTGGAGTGGATCGAGAGGCTCCAGGGAGGCACCCACAGCCACACACCTTAGAGCTGCCTGAACTGAGCAGGAGGTGGGTACACAAAGGCCACCAGCAGGCACAGGTATGCTGCCAGAGGGCGTGAACAAGTTCTGCTGCTCGGTCCTGCTTGAGCCCTGTTTGTACCTTCCCACTGGGGCTGGTACAGGCAAGGAGGATCACTCAGCTTTTTAGTTAGGGAACTCTTTGTTGCTTGGGGAAAATCCTCCTTCCCCCCCCCGCCCCAATTAACAAAAAAGTAATTAAAAGCAGTGTATGTAGTTCAGAATGGCACTAATGGACAAGAAAGCCCAGCTGCAATATTTGGGTAGATCCAATAAAAGATTCATTAGAATTCTTGTAGTTATTGGAAGTCCTGATGACACAAAGGAGCCTAATGAAAGAGAAGACCTGGTCACAAGAGCGATGAGTTAAAAAAAGCCCGAACCCAAATCCCAACCCCACTGACACCATTCTAAAAATTAGACAATTAAGAGTAAAACCAGGAATGTAGCCAGAACTATTCCACCTCAAATAATAAACACAAGGATAAGTTGCCAAGTGAGGTCAAAGAAGCAAATGGTAAAGTGAGTTTAAGAGACAGCTAGACACTTTTATGGGGAGAGAGGGGATTGAAGGATACAGTGACAAAACCGGGGGTAGAGCTGAGATAAACCCAGAGGACAGTGGTAGGCCAATAGCCTCGGGGAATGCTCTGAGCCCCGGCTGCTCAGCAGAGGAGCAGAGCAGCTCTCGGTGCTCAGGGGAGACTTACCAGGGCTGCCGGCATCATCTGGCGAGGCATGAAGGGAAACTGCCAGAACAGGCTGAAAGGAAGATGAGCCTGGCAGGCAGGAATGGGTGTGCTCTTAATGCACTGGTCCTAAGTTAGTTCCACTAGTGAGATGCCCTGACAGACTTGCTACAAAGTGAATTTTTGAAAAACTTCTACCAAAGCAGTTTCTCTTCCTGCAAGTTACCAATGCAAAGCACAGGAAGAGACACCAAAAGAAAAAACAGGGAAAAAACCACCCCAAAACTTTTATTTTCTTTTTTTCATGAAAGACTGCTTGTAATATAGGAAAGAGCAGGGTTGGCTAGAATATGATTCAAATGAGGGAAAGACAAAACATACAAGGATTATGTTCTTCTCTGCTGGTACGAAGCTTTGCAAACTTTCACATTGTCAGCACAGCCTGTGTTGATTCCCATAAAAAAGCTGGCAGAACGTTCATGGTTTCAAATAGCAGCATGATGAAGCCTAGTTTAAGTGCTGGGTTTGGCAGTCTCTGCACCAATGAGCAGGTGTGGTTCCACCAGCACAGTAAGGCTGTTAAATGATGGTGATGAGGGAACCAAGACCAGCACGGCCACTGGAAGTAGGCCAGAACATCAAATAAATAAGTGTGGTTTTCTGTATAGATAGCAATCCAAACACAAATGCCAGCTTCTGCTGCTAAAAAAGTTAGCTTTGGCAGTGAGGATGGTCTGAAAGATGGCATTCTTCTAGAAGACACATAACACGGCCAAATCTTGTGCCAGGTGTTGTAAGAACACTGAGTAGCAGGAAGACTCTGCCCTGAAGAGGCTGCAAGCCACAGATAAGGTTTTAAAAGACAGATGTTTAAAGGCACTGAAAATCTTGAGTGAGAAAGTATAGTCCCAGGCAGGGCTTTTCTATTCCTGATGACTAAATGCTTATCCTGTAGGTATAAATATAATTTAATAGCATCACTGCTTTTTTTGTGTGTGTGAAACAGGCTAGTTATGTTCTGATGAACTCTGGCAGAACCAAGATCTTAATCTGCAAAAATGGGCTGAGCAGTAATGGAAAGACCTGACTGATCATCCTGGCTTGAATGACTAGATAAATTTAATATAAAACTAGTTGCCCTTCCCCAGCATCAAAAAAGCCCTTTTTGGTGCAAGAGGATTATAAAAAACACAGGATACTGAGACAGTTTAGTATGGAGGTGCAGGAGAGAAATACAACTGTATTTATTCTCAGACTGTTTCTTTTTATGGCTCATTCTCATCTGAGTCATGCCCCAGAACTCCCATTCATTTGAATGAAATGTTGAAAAACATAACTAAAAAAAAAAAAAAAAGTAACCTCACTGCCCAGAAAAAATCTTGCTCTGGAGTTTCTTGGGAAATGTCGTGTCCTCGTGCACGTGCTCTACTGGTACAAGAATCACTTCTGCTTAATGTTTCCTCCCAGGAAGGTCTCTGACATTTTTAACAGCATCGCTGAGGTTTTTAGGTTAAGTTATCGGTCTAGCTGCACAGTAAAGGTGCATTGTAAAGGCAAATAAAAGGGTTTTTATCTACTGTACAGCAAGTACTCCAGCCCAACAAAGACCTGTATTTAGAGCAGGAGAGCTGTTTCACCCTCAGCCGCTAGACGGCTCAGCCTGGAGGGTTTTCTTGCTTTTAGGACAGCTGCGTTTCTGGGAACTGCCTGCTCCAGCTGGAGGAATTTCCTAACTTGCAACAGAAAGTTACAGGATTTACAAAGCAGCAGTCAGAGCTGAAGACTATCATGTAACACAACTCAAAATGTAGTTCAGTTGCCCGAGTACACAGTTGTGCTGTTATTGTAATTACAGCATTTATCCAAGTGGATCTGGGTAGCTATTGAGAATTACAGAGTTGTAAAAATCTGGTTGCCTGTGGCATTCTTCAAAAGACAAGCTCCTGCTGTCCTTGAGGCTGCCTGGGATGGTGCTTCATGCTCTGAAGAGAGATGTGCTGTAAATCATGCACTGCTCATTACCACAGAAGCGTGGCGATAACGTGTTTCTGTTATTAGAAGGAAGAATTAGTAGAGAATGAAAGAAAGAAAAGGTCACATGGCAGCAGGGTCTGAATTGCCTGCAGTGGATATCGCCCTGGTGAACATCCACTGGACTGCCTGAAATATAAATCTCAAATTAGTTTTGGTGCTGTTGTGGAATGAACGAAACCCAGTAGTGAGTGAGCTGCTTCCTTACCCCGTGCCGAGCTGCAGGACTCCAGTGTGGCTGTACAGGCTTCCCCTTTGTGAAGCCAGGCTGGGGAGGATGAGCTGCAGTTTGCAGGTTGTCACACAGGACAAACAACCTAACAACAGTCTAATATTTGTAAGCTGTATAAATTCCTAAGGTCTGCTCCAGGCAGAATCCAAACACTTGTGTCAATTCTGTACCATACCCCAGACTGCCAAAATACATTAATATAAGCATATTTATCTGGGCTGCAGTGTGTTACAAGAATTCATTAGGACAATATGTGATATGGTGCTGAAACAGAAGGCTGGGTTTCTCTGGCCAGAGATGAGGAAGTCTAGTCCCTGCTGAACTTTTACTACTGATAAAGACAATGTCTGCTGGCAGCATTCATTTTTTTACTAGGCCATCTGCATCTAGTCAAGGATAACTTGACTTTCTGAAAAAGCCATTCATCAGAATCAGCCCTGTACAACTTTCTCCTGATGAGTAAAGCAACACAAAGAAAGACCAAGACGGTTAATAAACTTCTTTGGGAGCAAAAGGTCAATGCTGGTGTAAACAAACCAGTGTCATAGTACTATACAGAAGCATTGAAGTTTCCTGCTTGTTTATATGGCTGATGCCCCATTGCTTTTTTATCAGTGTTTGTTATCATTTATTTTTCTCTGCTTTAGCTGATCTATAAATCTTTATAACAGTGTTCTTTATTTTCTTAATTTTGTCATCTCTTATCGCCTTTTATCACCTGTTTATATCCAGTATGTTTGCTACTCTCTGCTGCTTGATGGCTGCCCACAATTAGTATTTTTAACCCTTTAGTTCTCATCTACCACACACAGGCCTAATAGTTAAGTCTTTCAGAATCTCCCTTTTATTCTAAAGCTGAATCAAACACTGAAGACATTTCCATTGTCTCCTTAACAAATCATTAACTATTAGAAGGCAAAAAATTAATGAGTGCACTGATAGGGAAGTGCTCCTGCCTGAAGTGATAGAGCCTTGCTTTTAGCTACACAGCACAGAGAGACTAGGGCAGTAGCTGTATATTTTTCACTTCAGGCTTTTACCACTGTACTTCAGATCAAAACTGGAGAGTGCTAGACTAGCGCCTGGTGTGGAGGTAACAGGTTGGTCTTCCTGCCCTCCCAGTCTGCGGCTTTCATGCTTCGTGGCTGTGCATGTGGAGAATGCCCCCACTAGAAGCTGGACTGAAGTCCCCCAGCTCCTTGCACATCAATCACTGATCATCCAGCCAAACATTTTATTATGAGCTTGGCCTGAATTACAGACACTCAGCTAACAGGGGAATTTTCATATCCACAATGGCAAACATGAAGCAGCTGATACCTCGGTAATGTTATTCTGAATTCATCAATGCTTGCTTTAGAACCACATTTAAAACCTCTTAGATAGATAGGTGACATTAGCCTAGAGAACAAATATTTTCTTGGGCATTTCAGAGAGTGCTAAACTTCTTCATTAAAAAATGTCAAAGAAAAAAAAAGTTAATTTTTCTTAGTGAAGGGGCACTGGAGCTCACTTTTTTCCTTTGATGTGCTATTTTGCTTCATGTAATTAGGTTACAAAAAGTTTTGTATGGGCTAGATATCCAAAATCACATAAAAAATCAGATTGACCCAAACCAATTTTTTGGGGATGACCTCAGCAAAACATATACTGCTCTTTTTAAGGGTTAACATCTTGAAATGTTTTGTTTAATAGAGACTTACACAATGTAATTTCTATATGGCACCAGAGTATTTATTGGAACAAGGTACTGTAGGGAATCAAAAAATACTAAAGACTGGATTTCACAATTAACTATGAATTTTGAGACCAGCCCGTTAAAACACTAATCTCCCTTGTTAATAAAGGTAATATAATGTAATGCACTTCTAATAGTATGAACCTCTGCTGAATCTGCAATCTTAGACTCTTAGAAAAGCCCCATATTCCTGAAGTTGGGTAAGATTTCTACCTGACCAGAAATTGCTGAGTTAAGTTCAAAACCCACTGATCGTTCCAGATTAATATCCTAGTTATTCCACATGAGTATACAGTTAGAGGATGTTCTGTCACATCTCTGTGACACATGCTCTTGTCACAGCAAGACTAAAGGAAAGTTTATGTGTTAGGATTATGTTTTGTATATCATGTAGTTCAGCTGGATTCTAGTACCTCTGATATGTGATTCTGCATTTAACATGTTAAGATCTGTATATTAGTTGAGTAGAATAAAATTTCAGGTGAGAAAGAAACCTAGGGCAGGTTTAGATTGTTTGTTTGTTTGTTCTTTTAAAATTCTCCTCTGCCTGGAATGAGATTCAATATTAGAAGATAGGGCTGAGCTAATCTTGAGACCCAGTTGAAATACTGGCCCCAACCATGAACTCGCTTCAGGAGCAATGTAGTGAATAGTCATGAAATGTATAACATTGGTTTTAGTCAGGGGAAATTTTGTCATTGTGTGTTGTTTAACTTGGCTATTTACTGGAAATAGCTTAGTACATTCCTGGCTGTTTTTGCAGAGATCCATCTTTAAAGGCAGTGTTGTTGTTTTACATATTAAATGTTTTTATTCAGACACACACTAAACCCAGAAAAAAAATCTTAAGTAACCCAGCTGGATTTTTCAATTTTTCTTTTAAATCAAAGATTATTGTGATCGAATTTTTTAATTATTCTCTTTTAGATCAGTGCATTTAGAATTCTGACCTTTTCCAAAAACATTGCTAACTGGTGAAAACAATTTTGCCTTCTAGTGGAACCTCTGGATTTCTGTACACTATGCAGATCGCTTGAGCTGACTGGCTTGAAATTTAATTTGCATTAATCAGCCATAGGCAAGGGCAAAATGAAATGACTGTGACCCATGAGAGCAGGATTTTAGAGTATTTACAAAGTTATGCTTCTAAGCAGCATGGAAAAGTAATGGCTAGTGTAGGGCATGTTCTGTCTGATTCATGAAGTGAATCACCCTAATCCAACCCGGTTGTCAGAAGAATCTGGGCTGTGTTCCTTGAGCAAGAGGCCCTTCCCTGTGATTTGACAAAGAACATAGGGTGTGATACTGAGGCAGAATTTGCAATAGTGAATACAAATTTAAACATTCCAGCTCCAGCAGGTGTACGTGGCCCAGCCCCAAACACCCACGTAGATGACCCTCAGTGCTAGTGCAGCACTGGGCAAAGCCCAGACGAGGAGCAGTCCCAAGGGACTTGGCCACCTCTGTACACTGTTGCCTGTGGCAGTTGTTACCTTTGACTAAACAGTGACTAAGACTTCCCCTCCTGTGTGCTGTAGCCTGTGTGTTCACAGTTGTGTGTGCATGAAGCACTTCAGGGATTCTGCAAAAGGTATCTTTGAGGGCATCTTTTTGGCTTGCATGAGCAAGCCATCGAGATCACTGTGTGAGGCCTCCTTGTGCGAGATGGGCTGCAGAAATGTTATGTCTGTGAAATGGCTGGCACTCCCTTCATCTTTTCAGCTAAAAAACCAGAAGATGGTTAATTTAGACCTGAAGTTTTCCACCGTACCCCTGCACTAAATCCAGCCAATATTAACACGGCAGGTAAAAGTACCTGCCTGACTAAACTGTTCCTTGAGAACACTTTCAACCATACTTGGTTTTATTGCTACATTTTACTTAGAGTCTGCACCAGTCACAGAGTTGGTAACAAGTGGTGGATAGTGTTTTAAAGATACAGAAAGTAATTATGCACTGCCGAAATTACATATACCTTTATTTTCAGTTAAGTGTAAACACTTAACATAGCTAAACACTGTGATAATTATTTATTGCACATGCTACTGCATTTGGTGCTGCTCAGTGTAACTGTGCAAGATAAAATACTGTTGCTATGTTACTATAAGGAGATACTAATCTTTATAACAAGAATAGGTTCTTGTATGGAGTTGCATTGATCTTATATTGATGTGGCTTTGAAGTCTGAAACATTGCAGTATAGAGCAAATTGCTAAATTAATTAGGGATATGTATTTATTTTTTATATGGGCAGCCAAACTTAGGTATCTGTCCCAATTTTCGGTTTCATTGGGCCAAATTTACTTGTAACCTTTTGAGTCTCTTTAGTGGAAATAAAATGCTGAAAACTGTTATGTCAAGTTGAACAAGATGTTTCTCTCAAATCTCAAACCAAATTTTGTTTCAGTATCTTGTGAGAAAAGCAAAGGGATTGAAGGGTACAGATCTGCTTAAAAAAGAAGTTTTGTGGTCAGCACTATGGAATGAGAACAGTGGGCTGCAGAAAATGCCAGTTAAATTTTCTGCTTTGTCTGGTGTAATTCCAGTGAATCATTTTCATAACAAGCAAGTACAACATGGAGGTTTCCATCAGGTAAGCAAATAACATTTTTATCTACAGATACAGGAATGCTGCTGGTTTTTTTCATCACACCAGATAAATCAGAAAAACTGATACTGGTGGCACTGGAAGAGCTTGGTCAATGATCACCTGCTACAGACCTGGCAGGCACCAAATCTATCAGGTCACAAGACTGCACACATTAATGGTATCATTGGTTAATTATACCTTAAATCACTTAGTTTTAATTCACTAGTTGAAGTCCCAGTCAGAACAAAGATGAACAAAAATTACTCCTGTGAGTAGTATGCTTGAAATGAGGCTTTTAGCCTGTGCCGAGTTCTTCACAGTTAGTTGTCAACACAATGAAAACTCTGCAACTGAAGAACTATAGAAGTACCCAGAATGTCAATGCATCTATACCTGTAGTTAAAAAACTATCTAAAAAATTCAAAATATAAATGGTGTAAAATTTACAGCCATGGAACAGTAACATTTGACATTTCAGAGATCTACTGTTTCCTACAATAAACTAACAAAAATAGAACATGGTAAAACATGGATACGTGATACAATGGGAAAAAACTCTACTTGAGAAAGCTTTGGTTAGGGGTCACTAACATGAGGGAAGTGCTTATCTCTTTTATTTGTTTCCATTATGTAACAAGCAGTGCAAAATAGCATTCCGTATAACATTGTGCCTTAATTTTTTCAAAATACAGCTCAGAGATGTGCATATATGCCAATTCTCTGCAGGAAACATATTTTTCTTGTGTAGGAAATATATTGCGTAATGTATATGAACTTTTTAATAAAAATATAACTAGGTGATGATCTGAAAGGCTGTTTCCTTTTACAGATTAAAAAAAAAAAAACATGGAAGCAAACAATTTTTGTAAATGACATCTCTCACTGCACTCTACTCTGATAATTTGCAAAGGCTCGCAGTCATTATTTCAAAAGATTAATTCTGTTTAAATAGTCAATTGAGCAGAACAAGACTTTAGTGGGATAGTTAGCTATGTGTCACAATATACTAGATAAAGGATTATGCCCCACTTAAGAATTAATAACATTTTAAACCTCTACATAAACTATTTTTTTTATCAATAAACATGTCTCTGACAGAGGGCCAGATGCACTCACAGGTCTTAATTGTTCAATCCAGTGACTAATCCCTACTTGATCAAGATTTTACTGACTTAGCAGCTGTCTGGAGAGTGACAAATTTATGATTCAATTGCAATTTCATCTTAAACTTGAAACTGCATGATCATTTGTGGGAATTAGCTACCTGATAAGATAACGAGGGTGGAAGAAGTGCACATAATTTTGTGCAGCAGAATCAGAGTGTTACAGAACTCTTTAGGATGCATTGGAAAGACACAAATGGCCATTAAGGGATTAGCCCATCACTGATTGAGTGGCTACACAGAGTTGAGGTTTACTAAATCACTGGAGTGGTAGGTCATTATCCTTGGATACAGGAGACAGTCGAATCTGTGTCCAAACGCATGAGCAGTAAATTGGAGCGCACAGTGTGCCAAAAATGAAAAATAAAAAATGCTGAACCCTTGTTCTTCAAGTGTTCAAATTTCCAGGTCATACCCCAAGTTTTTTTCTTTCTTGGCATAAAAAATATTTTTTCACTGCCTTTAGTATCAGCATATTCTTGTCTCTGTAATCTCTTTTGAGTGTATTGCTTCCCCTCAATGCTATCAAATTTGTGCTTAGTTAACAAATGCTGAAACTTAGATAACATTTTAGAAACTGATTTAGAAAGCAATGTTAGGAGTTTCCCTTTCCAGTTTTGATGGCTTGTGTGCAGTTACTACTAAATATATAATTAAAATAAATGAGTTTTCTGCATTTGGGTTTTGTAATGATAACATTTTGGTAAGTCACTTTTCTTCAATTGTTTTATGTGCTACTGAAGTGAATCAATAGTGTTGTAACACTACTTTAATAGTTTTATTTTGAAGAGTTATGACAGAAGTAATTAGTTTTTTAAGAATAAATACAAATCCAATTTTTTTTTCTGAAGAGAGAAATCATAAAATGCTGCAGGAATAACACAACATTCCTGCCTTCCTTGAACATGTGTTGATGCAGCTGATGAGTAAAATTAACCACTGAGCAATTCCACTTTCAGGGCTCTGTAACAATATGTCTAAAGACTATTTGGCAATTCAAATTAATAGCTTAAATATGTCAAATTTTGGAATTTTTGCTGTGCTGGCTATGGCCTTTGGCTAGCCTGAATAAACCCAAGATCCCCTGGGGCTATTTCTCTGTGAGTTGAACTTAATGATCTCTTTTCCCAAGGTATAGATGCATCTAATGCTGTTCAACTTATCTCAGTCTAGAGGGGCACATAACTTTAAAGGGACTTGTTTCCTGAAGGATAGAGCATTTCATTAGAAATCTGTGATCTGGTAGATTGGCAAATTCACCTTCAGAGCAATATGGTTATTTTTTTGTCATGCAATGTGCAGTTTTCACTTCCTAACACAACAATAAAATATGCAGTACGAAACAGAGATGGAGCTGGAGACCAAAGTTGAATGTTGTACTCACCTGTACATTTTTTTTTAATTATACTTTACTGAAACTAGCAGAGAAGGAAGGTGAATGTGTTTAGCAATAAAGGTCTTATGCCATGTAGACTTAAGTAACACCAAACAAATGTCCCATTTTGCCCAACTCTCATCAGGTGCTACCAGGAGTGTTGTGTTATTTCCCAGTTCTTTTGCCCTCTACTCATCCCAGTATAAATGCTGAAAAGCTAGAGGTACTTGGGTCTTTGGAAACATTCTGATACCTAAAATAGAAAGTAGAAGAATTGGGCCAGTCTAAATGTGACCTTAGTGGGAACAGGAACAAGATAAAGCAGGGGCTAGCTAGATTTGGGGAAAAAAAATTAAAAGGAAAAATAAATATGAAAAAAAATCACAGAGGACATGACTGTTCTCTAGATTTGGATGTAACTCTAATGGCAAGCCTGAAGGTTTGAATTAGCTGAAGCTTTATCCATATTTTAAATGTTGATATCTTTGGCCAGCTCTACTTTCTAAGATTCAACTGATGTCCAGAAGATTTGGATAAGTAGATCATGAGTAGGACTGGGAGAACAAACTAAAAGGAAGGAAAGTGCAAGAAGAAAATCAATCTGCCAAATTAGACAGAGCAAAGGAACAGGAAGAAAAACAGGAAATAACCTAATAAAATATAGTGGAAAATAAATAACTTCAAGTGCCCCAACAATTTCCTCTCACAAAAAGTATTGGCAGTATAAAGCAAATTACAGGCACATTTCTGTCTGGCTATGGAAAGTAAGCTATTTAGGGACAGCATATGGCATTTTTTTCCCCCTACAAAATGCAGATAACTGTATCAGGCATGAGTTGAAAGTCCCACAGGTGAAGGTGAGAGCACAAATATGATCCAAACAATGAGAGCTGACAAAAGAACAGAATGGTTAATGAAGGTGAACTTTCTGAGGTGCAGTTGTGGAAATCTCTACCCATTTTCTACCCATTTTGATTAGTTCGGCCTGAGGGAATGGCGTCATAGGGAATACAGGAAACCTGAAGGAATGAGTGTAATGCCTCTATGCCAGAACATCCTGTTTCTGGAGATCTCCTGGGCAGCCAGATGCAGTGGCTCCTTGGGACTAGAGCAGAGAAGGGGACATGTAAGCTAGTCAGTTTTACGAACTTACTAGGTACTGATCTTCACTCTCTTAAGCAGCAAAGAGGCCAAAGAGACTTTTACTCTTCCCCACAGGGTAGGCTCTCAAAGATGTCATTTTTTTAGGAATGATGCCACAGCACCAGCTGCTCAGTGCCACCAAATTATTGTAATGGTTTTCCCAGCAGTTACCTATAAAGATACCTTACTGAGAATAGCTAATCCTCCCTCATTTGCAGGAAGTTTGGCAAGTAAGTAATGTATCTACTTTTAAGTGCAATCCTCATTCTGCAATGTTTACAGTTTTTGCACTCTACACAGCGTGATTTTGAAGAGGCTCAGAGCTTACTTCAGCTTATTAAAGTAAATATTGTAGCATTAGTTATTAGCCAAAACCAACAGAAATATAATTAACTTGAGGAACTCTGTACTGAGCAACCACTTACATGATTTACTTATTTCACTGTATTTAAACTGATCTTCCATGGAAGCAGAAAACATTTTGGAAGCCCAGCTCAGTCATATGAAAGTTAGTGTGTGCTTTACATGAAATGGTAATTCCTATGAAGGATTCCACAGGTGAATGAAAACACAGTGTTAATGGTGTGATTTATTTATATATGTTTCATCCAATGTATAGATACTATGGGATATAGAAGAAAACAAAGCAATCACAATTGAAGCGAATCCAGACTACAGAATGCACTTTTATAAAATCAGAATCTTTAAAAATACACATGCATTTTTCAGCTTTGAATTTATCATTAAGTGGAATAAAATGACTCTCTTTCACAATACTAAAAAAATCAGAGCTGCTTTTTTGTTTACATATTTTCTAGCTTTAGAATGACAAAATGAACCAGAGTGTACCATGCTACGATTTCACCCATTGACACAAACGAAAAGGATAGAACTGACATAATACATCTGGTTTACAACTTTTAATTGCCTTTGTGACCCAGTTCATACCAAATCCTCTCAAGGCAAAGTCTCTTTGTATGCACCATGGGGCTAAATCTCTATCTGAAATATGTTGCTTAAAAAAACATCGCCATGTTAAAAAGTAACAATATTTCTTGCTCACATAAATCTTTAGTACTTGCAGGTGACCTGAGAAAGTGAGAAGTGGAGAGTTCAGTTGTCTGGTGAATGAGTATGTTAAACTTTCCAAATAAAAGCTACTCCTAAAGCACCAGATTCTTTTAGCAATTAATCACTATACTGTTGTTTATTAGGAAGACAAGCCTGGAATTTTTTAGTAACTCAGGTAACCTTTCATGGTTTGATGGATACAAAAGATAGTTGTGTCTACAGTGATTTAATGAGGCTCTCTGATGTAATATAGTAGTCTGTGACTACTGAGTTGGTGTCTCTGTCCTGGGAATAGAGGAGGGATGTTGGAGGAGGGTATGTGCACAGAAACACATCGTTATAAAAACAATCTATTGCTAATCAGTTACAAGAAATATTTTCTATGTCATGTAGCAAGCCAGAACAGATCACTGGGATAACAACTCTGAACTTTATTAGTAGACTGGAAATCTTGTGGCAATGTTGAGTAGCTTCAACAAAGGAGATTTTATTGAGTGAAATAATGAACAATGTGCTCGGTACAATATCCCTTGGACACACAATATTTTGACTTTCCTCAAGTCTGAGTGTTGGCACTGTTTAAAGGAATGGAAGTATGGATCCTAAAGAACTTTGCTGTAATCAGGAGGTGGACCACTGTACATGCTGTGGAGCTGGCATCAGATAATGATGATGAAGGTTATTTTTGTAAAAATATGCAGGCTTCTGAAATGTAAACAGTACCTTCCTTGATCGCAACTGTTCTTTCTACGGGCCAGGCACTAGATCTCTCTCTCACACACAGCACAGATGGGAGTTAACTGTGTACTGTGTTTGGCAGTGCCAGTTTCCTAACAACAGTGTCACTCACTACCTCTTAGGCTATTAGAACATCAAACATAATTTAACAAGATCTTACTGTCTCCATGAGGCAGTCTCTTTAAAATTTATTCTTAACTCCAAGTTTTGTAATGTCCTCATCGAGGTAACTACTGTTTTTTACTGAACTGTTCAAGTCCAGTCTGACTTTTAAAAATGGCAACATAAAGTTGCTTGTTCAAGGAACCTGTTCCTTCAGTCGTTCTAGCAACTTGATTTCTAAACAATGTATTTCCTTTGCTTTTGTTGGGGTTTGTTGTGGGTTTTTTTGTTGTTGTTGTTTTATTTGGTGTTTGGGTTTGGTGGTTTTGTTTTGTTTTGTTTTTTATTCCTAGAACAGTTAACTTGGGAAGATTGAATACGATTCTTTCTTGTGCACACGACATTAAGTATTTAGTAGGTTTCAGCTGTATGATCTATAAGAAAACATTCCCATTCAGAAAAATGTTGAATATGTCTGTAGTCTACACACTGCTTAGAAATGATGGATTTGCTGAAATGCATTCCTGAGTTAGAACCAGAGAGACTGAAATGAAGGTGGTGAGCTCACACAGATGTACCTGAACAATTATCATCTGTGATAATGTGAAAAGCATTAAAAGTCTCTCCTGTAAATTTTAAGATCCAAATGAGCTTGGAAAGCTGGCAGTAGAGAAAGATGAGGTTCCTATTTGCAAACTGAGCACTTTTGGCTGTAGAACAAGAGGCAGTAAGAATAAAAATTCACAGTGGTTTTATTATGCCCAGTTTATCCATGGTAACTGGAAACTTTGAATGTTTCCATTTTTAAGTAGCCAAGTGGGGGCACACTGAAGATGTGCTGTTTTCTAAAAGGAAGATGTGTTGTTTTCTGAAACGAGTATACTCATCTGTCCTCTGAAGAATCACAACCTTTTCAAAGTATTTCATATTGTAGAACCAAAATCATGACCAGCATTAGGACCTTTGGAGAAACCAGCTTTTACAGAGGAAATACATTTCAGGTTATTTACATGTGCTCTGAACTACTTTTACTTTAACAATGTTTTCACTGATAGTTTCTTCAGAAAAATCAGTTTTTTCTAAATATTTAGGATGTATATTCAGAAGCGAAAACTTAAATAGTCTGAAAAGATCCCCAAATTCACAGTGCTAGTGAATCCAGGAAATGGGACACACATCAAAACATTGGTATTTCAGAGACAGCAAGGAGCATTAAACCCACTGGGGTTTAGGAATGCTGCAGATTCCTTAGCTTCTCAGCCTTTGCAAAAACTCTGCCCCCACTTGCAAAGGCATTATCTGCCAGTGCTTTCTCAGTGTCATTTTAGAGCATCCCTAAAGCCAAGAATACTAGTTTCAGATCTCATCAGGTTAAGAATGAGTCTAAATATTTTGTAGGAAAAAAGTATGAAAAAATAATCTAGTTTGAAAGCAAAATTGACAAAACAGTGTGTCACAAAGCAAAAAAAGAGAATAAAACCTTAAATGCAGTATAAAATGAGATATATTCTCCTGATATGACAGAATAACAACTACTGTCCACAGTATTTTCTGGGAAATACAGGAGAATTCGAAGGTAAGCATTTGCAAAATTTGCAAGAATTCTTGGTATAATTTTTTGATACTCCGGTACCGACAGGTAATATCAATATCCATTAAACCCCCCCCATCATTCCTATATTTCTTTTTCTTGTCGCATTTAGATATTTAATACAGATTTTCAATGCTAAAGTAAGATTTTTATTTTGATTTCAAACAAACATGAATTTATCCTGCAAGATAAGATCCATTTCCATTCATCATTTCCCAGAATTCTTTGAAACTACCAGGTTTTGCTGCTTTCTTGTGGGAATAAAATCTTTGCAAGCAAGAAGGTGACCTTAGGATCTATTTTCTTTCACATAAGAAGCAACACATGCTGAAGGTGCAGTGGTACTTCCAAGAAACACTAATTGCTTTGTAGTTACAACCTGTAAAACCTCTTTGCCCTATGCCAGGATTTTTTTTTTTTGAGAACTTCTATGCATATGAGAAATCTCTACTCACATGTATAGTGGTGTCATGTCCCAGAAGATCTCACTGACTGTGCATCCAGGCCAGTGCTGATATTAGGCCAGCAGGCGTTAACATACAGGGAAGGGTTCTGCACACTACAGATAATGAAAACGATAGTCAGTCATCATCACACTCCCATAAGGTATGCATTAGAATTTCTATTTTACAGAGGAAAGCTAACCTCAGTCAACAGTCTGAGCAAGCAGAACTTTTCTCTATCCATGTAAATGGTGCAAGTGTTACAGTAGTTGGGAACTTGGCAACAATGGATGAACTATTTGTACACAGGTCACCTTCCATGTCTTATCCAACATACTGTTATATGACAAAATGGTTTATATCTTAATTCATGAAATTTATTTTTTACTGTAAAACAAATGATAATGAGTAGCTCTTTAAACTAATGTTTCATTTCCAGTGAGTCAAAGTTTTGGCATTAGTTTCATGGAAAAAACATTAATCTTCACAACTGAAATAGAGAGCTGTTAACTAAATATGACCTGACAAAATTAATTTTCAAAACTGTTCACAGATCTTTCTCATCAAATTTTAAGCATTTCTTATTTGTTATTGACTGTTAAGGACTAATAATGATTCTTTTTATTCAGGTTCAGCTACTGTGTCATTTGAAACATTGACTTCCAGAACCAAGAAGAAAAGCATGTTTAAATATTTGCTGAGATGTTTGTCAATGTGTAAGGATCTGTTGGGTGTAATAGGAACAAACATTTGTTACTTACATTTAACCTTCGGTTAACTAATAATGTTGTGAGTTGCAGTTCACAGGAGGAAGAAATGTTTGTTTCCAGCTGTGTAATACAGACAAGCCTTGAGGGCTGTTGTGAAGTTCTTTGAATTATTTTTTCTCCTCTGTCCTGCTGGGAAATGTACAGAAATTGATACAAGACCCTGCTATCATTCATGTGGCAGCAGACTAGGAATGACTGCTAGAATGTCCGGGACATGCTTTATGTTTAGCGCTGACAATCTAAGCAAGACAAATATGATTTATGGGACAATAGTTCAGATGGGGAATGAATGGAGATGTCGTCGTGAAAATATCAACATAAGTAGGCTATGTGAAGGAAGTAGGTTTTAAGGAAGGATCTAAAGGAGATTTGGCATGTGGCAGATGGGAAGTTATTCAAACTATAAGAGGCAACATGGAAAAAGAAGTGAAGCTGAGAGTGGGAGAAAAATATGAAAGGAAGGGTAGGACAAGAAAGGCACTGGAAAAGTCTGCTGTTCTTTTCCACATATAACTAATGAAATACATCTGAAACGGCCTGAAAAGGTGACTAATGAACTTCTGGTGCATTCTGGTGTATCTCCATACATAACCACAGCATTTCAGAAAATGTCATCAAGTCTTTCAAACCAGGGTATTTCTCCTTAGTGGTAAATCATGAATTTA
The DNA here is from genome assembly GCF_963210335.1 of Falco punctatus. Taxonomy (NCBI): domain Eukaryota; kingdom Metazoa; phylum Chordata; class Aves; order Falconiformes; family Falconidae; genus Falco; species Falco punctatus. The sequence continues at coordinate 26,071,061 of NC_137590.1, read as the reverse complement.
CAGTGTGAAAAAACCTCAGAAATCATTATTTTTATTACTGTAGCACTTTTATGCAAGAGGCTGTCCTTGTTCAGAAGAGTTTATCGCCTGCTTCCAAAAAGAATGGGCAAAGGGAAATATTACCAACAGATTTCTGTTACAGAAGAAGAAAGAGACCTGCCATGATCAAATGATTTGCCCCAGGACTTGAGTGAAGCTAAAATGGTGGTGAAACTGAGACTCAGAATGTGAACCTGCAATGCTACAATCAAATTTTAATTGCAGCACCAGCTTCCTAACAGTTAAACATCATTCATATTCATTCTTGTTTTGAATAATGGACTCAATATACTCACACTATACACTTTAGGAGTGTCCTAGATCACTGTTGAAGCCTAAATGTATACTTGCAGACTGCTCCATTCCCAGGTCTATAAGAAACTTAATAAAGCTTCACAAATTTCTTAGATTTTTTTTCTACTTCAACTTTCTTTCTTCAGTTTAAAAAATGTGTACAGCTTTGCCTATCCCTTCTTAACTAGTATTAATATTCCTGGTCTTTTTTCCCTGCCTTATTTTGTGGGTGATACAAGCCTTGTCAATCCATTTGTTTGCTGGTTCCCCAGTTAATTTTGCAGGGTGTTTCATGCCAATCAGAAAGTGAGGAATCCTTTCCCTGATCTGACCCCTGATGTCCAGCATCTTTCCCTTCCCATCTCTCCTTCTCCAATGTATTAACTAATGATTATGATTAGGCCAAGATGTACATGGGTAGAAAATATATGTATATAATGAAAAGAAAGGAAGAAAGTTAACATAATTTGTATGGAAGAGGTTATATGGTTACCACCCTTCTTGTGGTTATTTCCTTTTCTTGAGGGAAAGCTAGAAACTGAATGGCTGAGGTAAAGAACATAAAAGAATGAATAAATTTAATGTCCATGTAGATGAAACCAGAGATGGATATGTAAAGACTATAAACATTGAATTCTGCCACAACTCCAGAATAAAGGCTGCCAGAAGCCCCAGCAGTGTGAGTGTGCCAGGATTTACATCCCACAGCAGCACACATGGCATACAGTAAGCACTGTGGTTCCTTTTACCCTATTAGTTAAATAACTTGGTAACGAATCTTTGTGTAGCCATAAAATCTTTCTCTGCACTATTCTGAGAATGAACTTCAATCCATATCTTATCTTCTACTTGAAAATGAACATCCTTTTTATTCTTATCGGGTTTCTGCTTTTTTTTTTTAATTTTTGAGCGTCAGCCATATTCTGCTTGGCAGTTACATGGAGTTGTTCCTGCTCGGATATTTGTTGTGCTGAGTTACCTTTGAAATCCACCCCTTTTTTTATGACTACACTCCAGAGGCCCTTTTAATAAACCTGCCCAGGGCTAATACTTCCATGAAAGCTGGGCTTGCTCTGATACACTCACTGCATTCTCATTAGATCGTACAAATCCTTCACTGTGATAACAACATAGTTTATAGGGAAGAAAACCCTGGATAACCATGTATGACAGATCTGCTTTGTGCCATCAGCTAAACTGGCCTTGGATCAGGTGGCAGCATGGGGACTATCTTACCATCTAGACTCGATAACACAAGTGTCTTTTCGTAGGCACATAAGGAATGTCAGCATTGGATTAATCAAGAGGTTAGTGTTGCAGTATAACGTATGGGGTACTATGTAATAGAAGTGTATCATGAACAGTTTGGAGCAGGCTCATTTTATTTATTCATCAGTCCATCATACTGATGATGCATGTATTTAGACAAAATTATCCTTTCAAATTAAAGGGCACTCCTTCAGATTATAGCATTTTCCTGTTGTAAGGAGGTCAAATGCAAGGCCTAAAAAGTCTGCCCCCTCCCTTAAAACACACATTCAAAGGTTAAGACCTTTTCTCTACCCCACTGTTTCTCAGCCCTCTCTGGCAGTGGTGCCTGCGCTCCCCCTCCCGCCTCATCCACCAGCTCCATACTCATGGGAACTCACGGTATTTCTGAAGAAAACATTGGCTTTTCCTCACAAAAATGCTGAGAAACAGCCTGTGGGCAGGGTGGGCAGCAATGCGGCGGGTGGAGGCACAGCCAAAGCCCGGCAGCCCCCGGCTGGCAGAGCCCCCTTGCCTGGGGCTGGGGTCCTGAGGCGGGAAAATGGCTGTGCCCCCTTGCCTGGGGCTGTGTCCTGAGGCGGGAAAATAGCTGTGCCCCCTTGCCTGGGGCTGTGTCCTGAGGCGGGAAAATGGCAGCCCAGGCTCCCAGGCTGAGGGATCTGGCTGCCTTCACAGTCCCCTGGGGTGCTCAGAGCTTCCCCCTGTCCTTGGGGAAAGGTATGTCTTTGTGTTGGGCAGTGAGAGCACCGAATCGTTAGAAGATAAAATAAATTCCAAAGGAAATGTCTTTTTTTCTCTAAAAAACCCAAGCTGGATAGATTTCCTTGCTTACTGGTAGAAAGCACAGTTCTTGGCAACCTGGGCCCTGTCAAGGCATTACTTGGAACTTCCAACAGATACTTTGGTTAAAAACCCTTAAATCTTTCCTTTGGTTAACAGCAGTGTGCAGTAAGTAAAAAAGAAAAAGGTCAGTGTGGATTTAAATGAGAAAAGCTTTTATTCCAGATGAAATTCTTCATGTAGCCTACAGAAGTAAGAATACAGTTTACGTTCACTTTATTCTGAGGGAAGACTGTAACTAATTGGCCTATCTGTAATGTTTTTGGAGTGATTCCACTATAAATATGCTCTTTATAATTAAACTAACTGGCTGATTTATTGGACCGGCAGTTCAGATTCTGCTGCACTGACGGGATTTTGTTGCATTTCTTTTAATGATGATCATGGATTTCTCAGCTGGTTAAATTTAACTTCCGTTCTGTGGAGATAAAAGTTGCTTGCAGGAGTTGCAGAGTAATAGTTTTAAAGTTTGACAGGGGTGGTGATCCTTTCAGTCTATGAAAAAGCTTATATAAAACTGATTGTAAGAATTAAAAAGGTGGAGGTGTTTAAAATTTATTTATTGTAGCCTACCTGAGTGTGTGCGAAGCTTTAGTGTTTTAGTGGCTTTCAAAATGCTGATGGATGGATTGTGGTTTGTGGTGTAGTGAACAGTATGAAGTCAGTGAAGCTCCAGAGTCTTCTGTGGAAGGAGTCATGCTGGCTTCTGTGGAATTTGGGTGGGTTTTGCACATCTGAATTTATTTTATGAAGTTATCTGAGAAGTGGAATAAGTACTAGTAAAGTAATTGCTGGATGGAGGATTTTTCTGTCTGGTATTTTACAGTTTTCATTCTCAGGGGTGTTATGAAGACCTAGATCTGATGTTATAATTTCGTTTATGAAATATATGTTACATAGAAAGCAGTTATTGATTGAAGCTCTGGATTAGAAGTGGACTCTGACAGTCTGCTTCACTGCTTCTAATCTATTTGCTTGGTGATTTTTACTTTTTAAAAAAATCCATTTTTATTTCAGCGTGAAAAGTTACCTCTTTTATCATGATAATTATTTTTTAAGCTTTTGTTTGAAATAGTGTTTGGCTGTAGCAGCAAAGATTGCTAGTCACAGTCAGAAGGTGATTATGTTTAACTTTTTTTTCATATTTTGCAAATATGAAACTAAAAGGATTCTGAGTCCTTAAAGAGCATACAGTCCTGAGTATCAGAGAAGGTGGTTTCCAGACAGCAAACACAGGAAGCGCTACAGCTGTATGAATCTGGAAGAACATCACAGTAAACTGTGACAATGAACTTGGGTTGAGGATCTTCTTCCAGATTTCTGCAGAAGGATCACTTTTGTCAGTAAACCAACAAAATTCACAAGGGCCAATGACTTACAAATTCCTTTCAATATATTTCAATATGCACTGCAACTTACTAGTTCCCTCAGGATGGAGGAAAACTGACATGTAGTATTTTCTTGTAAGGTTTGAAATGAATCAACATGCAGGAACACACAGAAACTTACATGATACTCTCTGATGTCTTGTAATTCACTTAATTTGTAGTGTTGCTGTATTACCGAGGTGAAATAATTGTATAGAAGTTCTCTCCTCCACACAAACATTTGGATTTCGCAACTGAGGGAATTACAGCACCGAGACTGCAGCTGTAATTACCCTTTTTTGCTTTTTAGAAGACAGCTGCAGAACATTGCAGCAGGCAGCAGGGTGAAATTGCCAAAGCTGTGTTTCGCAGCATGCATGTGAAGTGACTGGTTTTGATGAAGCGAGCTTTCGTTTTTTGGTAGGTGCTTGTTTGAGGGCAGGACAGGGAGTGTCTGAAAAGCAGCTGCCTGCAGTAGGCAGAGGCAGCCTGCCAGCAGGTTCGGTACCTGCACCTTGAACCTTTCCCAGCAGGGCCGCAAGCCCTGTTAATATTACCCAACTGCTCCCCCTTGTGCTGGCGACCGAGGGCTTTGTTCACACGCCTTCACCTTCCTAGGCATCGTCTAGAGGTATATGCTTTTGTCTTTTTTTTTTTTTTTTTGAAAGTCTTAATAGTTGATTCATGCAATATACTTAGTTTATTTTCAACCTTGCTGCTTTCAGTAATTTCCTGTGGAGGGGGTCATGAAGTAAATATATCTCAGATTCTATGTAATGAAACGTTGCTTGCTGGGCTTTGGTTCTGTACGCTTCAATTGACATGCTTTTCTGGCAGACAAAAAAGCTTTATACACACACACACACATGTATGTACTTACTAATATGAAAAGTATGTTAAAAAAGCCACTGTTTTTGAAAATAGATAAAATGCTGTGAAGATATGCATACCTGCCTTTGTCTTTCATTCCTCAACAATGCCAATTTAGCAGTTAAATGACCTTATGTATGCCTAGATACCATAAGTAGTCTTGATGCGCTTGTACATTTTGAAAAGACGGTACTGAGGTTATTCAGGTAAAAATGGCTGACAAAAAATTTCTGCTCATATCTAAAGGGGTGCATGCATGGGAAAGCTCTGTTATAAACTATTAATTTTACTATTGTAAGCATTAGATGAATCCCCTATCTTTTTACAATATTTTACTGTACTGTTTTTAAGGAGATTGGATGTTTCTTAATACTGCATAAAACATTTCTTTTTGTTTTTCTGTTACTGGAGGTTATTGAGGTACACAAGAGTTTTATAGTGTATTTCACATACTTAGAGTAAAATTGATTTGAACTTGGGTCCTCTTGTATTTGAGCTTATAAATGTTTGTTAAAATTAACAAACGCTTGTGAATATGCCAGACCATTCTAACATAACTGAAACTGTGTTGATCTTTTTTAAAGATTACTGGGCTTTGTTATTTTTAGGATAACTTGTATTATACAGGAACAAGTTCCTGATGTTTGTATCATGTCTTTGCATTTTTACTGTTAATAGGACACATGTGTATTATACTAAAGCACATACGCTCAGTTCCTAAGCGGTTTTGTGAAAATGAACACATTGTTATTTAAAGCAGCAGCATTTTATTTATGTAACCAGCTTTTGAATATGAATACTTTTCAGCATAAATTTTGATGATGTTTGGCTATGTTCCTGCAGTTCTAAAATTTAGTATTTTTATTAATACAGATTTTTTTATTTCTGATTAAAAGTAATAAAATATATTGCCAGTTGCCCCCTACTCCCCTCCCAAAAAAACCCCCAAACCACCAGTTATTTGGAAAGATGCTTATTCTTGAAATCAGATGTAGTTACAGTATCTTGCAGAAAATAGAGATGAGGAGGGATATAAATGCAAAAAGACTAAAAACCAGTGGCTGTATCATAAAGAAAAATATGTTTTTGGAAGTGTAGAAAAAATTGTTGAAGTTATGCAGCTTATCAAACACTTCTTAATGTATAATTAGTTAAGTTAAAACCAAGTAGAAATTATTAATGAAATCATTGTTATATTCTCTAAATGTTCTTTAGTTAAGACTATTATAATGTAAATGTTTCAAGTCGGTTAATGCAAGTAGCTACAACTGTGAAGGGGTAATGTTAGACAGAAGGCAGTTCATATTAACACAGGTGTATAGGAACCTTTGTACAGTAGTCTTGCACAAACCAAGGCAGATATTCTTTAATACAGTGTGGTCTGCCATCTGATGGTGTGTGGTTAAGATTTTGGTTGCTCACAGCTGAAGTAATTTAGTGAACGGCAAATAGAATTCTTCAATGCTTTCAATGGATTAATGGAATGGATATTTTTTGTCAAGGTAAAGGGGATACTGCATCCATTTGGTGTCTTACTGTTGGAAAAATAATGATGAGCAGAAGTTTTTTGTGTTACCTTGGTAAGAGATCCTCTGGAAGTCAAACACTATTAACTTTAACAAAGTAGCTTTGATGGCAGGGAAGAGACAGCTGATACTATACTTCCCTAACAATAAACCACACTGACAGATATAAACAAACATGTGCATGGTAACATATAACATTTCAGAGAACAGAGCTAGAAACTGATGTAGACTGATGTGATCTTTGCTTTCTTTTAAAGCCTGTTACTACTTTTGAAATGGTCACTTCTCAGAAGAATTAAAAAATAATTCTGTTTTTAAGAAAAAATTATGTCATACTACTGAAGTAGGCAAAAACAGATAGTTAATGTGCCTTATATTTTGTTGGGCTGTAATTTTTGGGAATTGGTTTTGATCCTGAAGATCATTTTGCTTAAAATTATACACTATGGCTGAAAACTTAATCAGAAGCATCAGTCTATTCTTTCATTGTGATGATGTGCTTATTCTTTCCTCTCTGTATTTTGCTTTCTTTTCCTGAACTTGCTCTCTTTTTGCACTCAACTCTGGATGTATTAGAAATGCTTCTCGTCATTTTTACCTGAGGTGGAGAAGCATTTTATTTTTCAGTTATGTCTTCATACTGAGGAAAAACAGACATAGAGTGCTTGCTAATATAAATAATATTAAGAAAGGAGGAGGAAAATGTTATTTTTTGCTTCTGGTGATCAGAACCTGTGTGTGTTCGGTGGTGTGCTGTCATAGGAGGGGTGGCAGATGCCTTTGCTGTGCTGCAGCCTAGTGGCTAGGGAAGTTTTATGGAAGGTGGAAGGTGTTCTGAAGTTTTTTCACTGGGGAGGTTGTACTCTCAGGTTTCTTGCTTTTTTGGACACCCTGGTTACTGTTAGATTAAAAGTGTTGTTTTCACTGGGCTTACTTTCAAAGAAAAGTGAGCTGGTCATCTTTATCCAACAAGATGACATAGCCACCTGAAGTACAGGATAGGGTTTTGGGATGTGAGGAAGAGTCTTACCTAGGAGGAAGGTGGAGTTTCAGACATGTCTAAGCACCTACAGCCAAGTATCTTTATGCTGAGCATTGCCATGTTTAAGTCCTGTCATGAATTGCAGTAACGACATGACTGGAGTACCTTTCCAGTCCAATTCCTGCTTTTTAAAATTTTAATAGTAAAAGCAAAGTGTTTATTCAGGAAAAACAGTGTGCTCAGATCAGCAATGTAAAAGTACATTTAAATCTTATAGCCAAAGCTGTTTTCAGATTTTTGACATAATTCAGAAACTACAGAAGGTGTATTGAGTCTATGCTCTAATCTCACCTATATATTATAGTCCTTTTCAGAACAGATTTCCACGTAGAGTTATGTCAGGCTCTATTTTCATTTGCATGTTTCTTGTGAGCCACTTTTCAGACTGCATCTTTCTCATCCAGACCGTGCAGTAGATATCCTTAGGCTTTACCTTCCCCATGAAGGCAGGTGCTTTTGAACCAAGAAGACAGAGCAGTGTGTTGCTTATATGAATTGTCAATATTTGCAAAAAGCAGAAATTGCTTGCATTTACTGGTAATGTTGCCATGTGTTGTAAGAGCACCATTCTTCTTTGGGCAGGTGAATTCATGGGCTCGGTTCCTCTGAAGTCAGGAGCGATACTGTAAATAATGCAACTGATATGGCCAGAGCTGCACTGGCAAACTCAGAAACAAGGTACAGACTGCCTGCTGAGAGTATCGCTGCTCTGTTTTTAGGAACGAAGTGTTTCGCTAACTTACAGAAGTAGGTTGTGGTGGTACCACACCACAGTGGGGTTTGTCTGTCCTTGGCTGGAGATGCTTGAATGAAAACTGCTGTGCCTTGTGTGCGGTGTGGTGCTGCACAGCCAATGGCAGGGCTTTTTCATTAGCCCAGGGTCTTAGCAGCAGGGTGAGGAGGTGGCCAAGTACCTGGTATTTTTCAGCTGTTTGATTCTGCATTAGGAGAAAAATTTCTGTAGAAGGTGTGAGCAGAAGCTGTAGCAGCGGTGGTTAACAGTGACCTCTGAACAATATTTCTTATCAGCCCCGGACTTTTGATTGGCTTCTTGGTGCTTACACATAGCATCTGAATATGTGCATTGCTTACCCGCACTACAGTTTTTTTTAATATATATGTATATATATATATATGTGTATTTTTAACATAGCAAAGGCTAGTTCTATTATTGGTATTTACCTATTTTTTATAACTAAAATTTTAAAAATTGCTTTGGATTATCTTGGAGCACAAAATATTATATTTAAATGGAATACCTGATTAACTATTGTAGAAGACAGAAATGAGTAAATCTTTCAACCTCAGCCTACTTTTAAAATCATTGTCTTAAACATAGACTGATAAGCTTGATCTCAAAGGATTAATGCAGGGAAGAATCCTATATTCTCTTTTTATTTCCCCCCTGTTATCAGGCTGATCCTTTTCCTGAGTCGTTCTGTATTTCCTTTTCCAGGATGCTTTATATTGAGGATCTTCAGATGTTAGTTGAATCAGTGTCATGTTTCCTGAAATAGATATTTTAACTTGTACATGCTACACATTTTTGAGGTCCTGATTTACCTTTATCACATGGTAATCTTATGTTAATTGATTTACAGCATTTTAGTTTTCATACAGTAGCTGAAATATATGTATGTAAGATTTCTGGTCTGCCGCTTTGCCTTATTTTGGCATGTAAGCTTTCCACAAGGACATGCTTTGCATATAGGAAGAAGTGATTTTAATTTGGCATATGCTGAATACAAATTCAGTCTGAGATTGCACAAGAGCTGTGCCCTCTTGTGTTCACTTCAAAAAGCAACCAAAGTATAAGAAAATAAAAGCCTACTGGAATTAAGTTACTAGGAGTTGATATATCACTCGTACTCTGTCTCAGATCCCTGCAAGAGTCTAAAACCATGGAAACCCTGCCTTCAAAGATTCCAGAATTTGATGATTTCTCTTCTTCCCTGTCCTGGGTGGTACAAGTTAGAACACTTTCATTTTAAATGAAAAGAAGGCAAAGTGCAAGAGCATAAAATAATAACAAGTGCAATAAGTAAGGAAAGTAAATATCTGCAATTTCAAAATTGGGTCGATTTCCCACCCCAAAAAAGTAACATGCAGTAATAGAAGTTTTGAAACTAAACTTCCCTAATTGTGTTCTGCTAGTCTTTCAGAAGGTGATTTGGTGTTCTTTGTGCTTGGCCAGTGAAATTATTTGATGATTTGAAAGCATTCTGTTAATTAAATTCTTGTTGTATGGTTAGTTAACAAATATGGATATAAAACCAAAACGCAGTGAATGATGAGTTCAGCTTGTTTTCACTGGGGTTGTAGGTATGTCTAACTTGTCTCCATTAGACTAAAATCTGCAAATTTATTGCTGTAACTAGATTGTTTTCATGTTTGTCAAAATTCTCATTTAGTTTATCCACAGTTGCAGTGGAATACACATATATGGATTTTTTCCATGCATTTTTAAAAACTAACTTTAGATTGATGTGTCTACTGTGCACCTCCTTCCATGGTTTTTAGGTGTATTTCCTGTAGAGAATTGTAATATATGTCAATCGTGTCTTAGGCTGACCTGCTCTTTCGCATGAAGAATAGATTTTGGTTTGCATGAATTGTCTTCATTTTTGAAACAGTATTATGTTTTGTGAGCATGAAGTTTTTCACTTGTGATTTTTGGGAGAATTATGAATACAGCAGAAGGTGTCTTCTGGATTTTGTGACATTGCTGAGTATCTATATAACAGTGTCATTTTCTATGTAATAGTTGTAACACCTCAGTAAGGACTTGTTTATTGCAGATCAGTTGTTGCCTTACTGGTTTGTGGTACTGTAGGAGGGAATCAGTTTGGAGAAGAAACAGCGGTTTGCTTCAACTGGAGTGGCTCAAACATGATTTTGGGTGTCATTAGAAATCAGGAACAGCCAATTTAGCCAAGTCTTTGTGAACCTTTTGCCAAGCCTAATCTCAGTTTCTTGTCAGCCTGACTAATTTCAGAGGTTTTCTTTTGCAGGAAATCACATTGTATACTTGCCTTGTAGGGACTTGGACCCAGATAGAGAATGTGCGTATGAAATGAGATCATTTGCTGGCTTGGAATGAATATTGTTTTGTAGCTTAGGTTGGTATTCTGGTAAAAACTGAGATAGGTTATATAAAGAACAGATAAATCTTGAAGGCTGAGTGAATTGTCAAGTACTATGGAGCACAAGGTTTTAGTTTAAGGAACAGTGAGGCTTTTGAAGTAAACGTAGAACTTTTAGATGCTTTTAGGAAATGTAATGTGTATATATATCTATTTCTCTGAGAGGTTCAAAAATCACGTCCAGATTGAGAATGTGTATATTCGAGCAGTGCTTATACAAAAACACTTTCCCATTTGGAGTATAACTGATGGATCAATGTGTAAATATCCTTATTCAAGAATAATAGAAATCCAGATGACATAAATCTGATATTTCACTTCACTAATGATACCTAAGACAAATGAAATAGCTGCATTGAGAAGATAAGAATTTTTAATAGGTCTACCCCTTTTCTCTCATCTTGGCTGGTGTAATGTAGGTCAAAATGAAGCACTTTGCTTCACGTTTGTTTTCTTTAATTGTGGGACAGCTTTGCTGTATCTTATTAGAATCCAGCTCTGAGAAAATCACTGTGTTTAGTAGAATACTGTGCAGACCAAATACTTACAGATGATATTGGTAGGTCACACGTGCTGTAACCAAACCACCAAAACACCCAAATAACTTGAGGTCATTGATGGAAACATCCACTACGGTTTAATGGTAAGGATAGGTGGAGGGTAAATAATTTATGATCTTTGCTTTTGTAACTGAAAGCAAAAGCTAGTTTGAAGCATTTGTTTCCTACCAAAGCCTGGGAACAATAAGGTTTTGGAAACACAAGTTAAGTGTAAGGCTTTGTTTCAGCTCTGTGTGTAATCAATGGAGTGAAATTAAGCAATGTGCTAAGGACTGGTCTGGGCTATCTGTTTATATCACCGGTTTATATTATTGTTTCGTGGCATATTGCCTTGGAGACTGAGGTGATGACAGACTTCAGTTTAGAATTGCAATTATTTATATGTGACCTGTCCATAAGCTGTATCTCATCTGAGAGTCCAGGACATCCCACTAGTTTATGGTGTGGGAGGACACCCACCTTCTACAATTCTTAGGGCTAAGTTTTCCAGGAGAAGAAGACTGGCTCACATAGATCTGTATTCTTATGTCCGCTCTTTCCAAAGTTTAATATTTTCTGTGGAGGCATGTGCTTAACCAATAAGGCAAGATTTGTAGTCTGTAGAGGAATGAAGGCATTGGGCTGATTAGCATTGATAACATGCAGCTGTGGCCTTGCCTCAAAGGCAGTGGGTTGATTGACATGGACAATGTGCAGCTGTAGCTCGTTGCTGCTAAGTGGTTAAATAGCCCTGAGGATTGTGGGAGAAGGGATTGGATAGAGAAGGATCAGTGTGGTCTGACCTTTGGAGGAAGGAGAAACAGCATGGATAGTAGAATCTGACCCATGTTAAAAGCCTTGTTGTAGCCTACTAGTTTGTTTGTGCTGCAGCAATTGGTGCCCTGTGTGAGGCCAACTGAGTTGGACTCAGACTACAACAACTGGTGCCCAATATAGCTGAGACAAGTAGGAGAACCTGTGACCCGTAACAGACGCCGTGAGTGGTGAGCTGTTGGCAACTAATCGATATGGGTTTATTGCAATATTTGCTGTCCATCTTTACTGAAATTGCAACTGTAGTCTACTGCAATTTTTTTCCTTTGGGCAGATTGGTCATTGGTTATGTTATTGTGCTAGATCCAGCGTGGCCACCTCCCAGAACAGTTATGCCCATCTGTCCTGCTCTTGACTATGTTCTTCACCTCAGCTGCTGTTTTCATTCTCTTGCTTGAACTGTTCAAGTCCTGCACCTGAACAACAGGTGGCTGTGGTACTTGCCAGAATGAATAGTGAGTTTTTCATCATTACTGCCAAGATGTTTCTGCCTGAGATTGTTAAAGTTTCTTTAAGTAAGGGCAGTCAACTGCTGTCAACATGAATCCAGAGAAAGATATAAGTGCCACATGGTATCAGTGTGCGACTGGGGCGCTTAGAAAGAAACTGTAATTTCCTGTATAAATCTGCTTTTTGCATCTTTGGCTATTTCAAGGCATGTTAGCTTTGGATAAGCTTAGTATTTATCATCATGTAGCCAACATAATCTCTTTGAGTTACCCACAGGTAGCTGAAATAGTCTTATAATGCTTTGCTGTGATCTTTCTGATCCTCTAAATTATAGCATTTGGAATTGCTCTGTCATTGGGTGAGACTACGAGACTTCTAGGTTTGGTGCTCAAAAAACCAAAATGTTGATGCTGAGTCCCGGAATCTCTGGTGCTTCTGATGAACTGCTGTTAGTCTGTAAACTGAACAGCCCTGACACTGTGGTAAGTTAATCTCATCGAGGCCATACTGTGTGACTTGAAATGTGGCAGAGTTGTAAGACCTTGAGAAAGGATACATTGAGAATACGAGCTGAGGAATGCCATTGTATAGTGCAGATTTTCATGGGCAGAGGAGTGTTTGTCGAGTTTAGGAATGATTGAAATGAAAAGCTACCTATTTTTTTTTTTTTAAATCACTTTTGAATGCCTATGGATTGTAGTTAGTCGGTTACTTTGAGTATGAATATTTGTAAAGTAGAATGAAAAGAAATACACTCTTACTTACGGTATATTATCAAAGATATGGGAAAACACTTTGGTGGTTTGAGGCTGGACTAAGTGACACGGGAGTCTATATATCCTTAAACAATGTATGTGCTTTGTGCATATAGATAATTTTAAAACTGATACTGAACAATGTTATACAGTTTCAATAGAAACCCCAAGGGTACTTTTAATCCTTACAATCTGATATAACTTGCTCTGTGCTTTAGAATTAAGAGTTGGTTTGTTTGCCTTTTTTTTGAAGGGAGAAAATTATATATACTACAACACTTTTTTTCTTTTACTTTTGAGGCTTTCATAGTATTGTGGTAGGTTCTCAATCTATTTGAAGTTGTCCATCTGTTCAGATGTTCATCTAAGCATAAACATAGCAAGAAGTAGCAAATTCTACTATGGTAGTAGAATATTCTCCTTCTGTAATTTTTGAGTCAGCATTAATTATGATTGGCTTTCTTTATTGGTGACACAGATGTGATCCCTTAGAGTAAACAGAAAAAGTGCACAACAAGGAGATTACATGGCATCACATACATCTCCTTGTTGCCCTCCAAAAATGGGTAGATGCATGGGTTCTCAAGAATGAAATTAATCTTGAAAACCCCAGCATGTGCTGCCTTATTCCAGTAATATCTAGACTGCATACTCCACTTGATTTTTGAAATTCTGCAGATAGTAGAATTGCATATTACTGCATTCCTTAAACTGGCCTCCTCTTCACTAGTCTGGGGCATTCAGGGCTGACTGAATCCAAGGTGGAGGATGTGCCAGGTATGCCCTGGGACCTCCTGCTGGGTGATTGGGTGTTCAGGCTCCCCACAACATACGGGGGTCAATACCACTGTCTTTTGAAACATAACTGAAGGAGATGGAAAACAATTTCTTATATTGATCCTACTAGCTTCAGCCAGTGCCCTAAAAATAGGAGACTCAACTTCAGTTTCCTCTGCAGCTTAGTAGTAGTGTGAGGTTCTAGACGTGGCTTTTGAGCCCAAGTGTTTATGAGGTTAGTACTCTAGTACATAACTTTTAGGCACATCTTTTGTGGGATCTAATTGTAATTTTGCTCCCGGTGTGCTACTAGTTTATCCTCTTCTTTCATATGTAGGTCTGTAAGAAATCAAAACATGTATATTAGCGTTAGCAGTGTTTTTCTTTTTGCCTGCATACCCAGATATGATTTATAATCTTGATGTTGTCAGCATCTGACTCTAATTAACTGGATAAATGAAGCCGAGTTCTTGACTGAATTAGCAGTTGAAGAATGCATCTTACCAGAAGCAGATGGAGAGAAAAAACAGTGCATTTAGTTTATAGCCATTCCCTTGGTTTATGGCCATTTCCTATTTTAAGGGAAAAAGTTCTGCCAGATCAATTCTTGTCAAATACTAATTAAATTATAGTGATGATTAATCCTGATGTAAATACATTATTTCAATGTTTAGGAGAGTTATAAATAGTTTGGAGACTTAAGAGCCATTGTGAATACATACTTAATCTGGACCGCATTTGGGAGAGAGAAAATGCCAATTAGATAATTCAGTGACAGTTTATATAGTTTAATTTATCCTTTGTAAATAATGTTTGTTGTTATTAGCCTCTGTTGTAGATAGAACTCAGCTAAATCTTTTTGTTGGTAAAAAATTCCTTATAGTGACATTCATACTGTCCTTTTTAACGTCTTTCTTTTCTTACTAGAAATCTTACAGACTTTCAAAACAGCAAGTGTTGCCATGTCTAGGCTGTGGGAAAAGAAAGTGAAGCAGGAAGGTACTCCCTGGGGTCACTGAACAGGCTGAGGTTAAAATCCATGTCTGCTAGCTAGCTCTGTACAGTGCCTGAAATGCTGTGGATGGAATATCCTTTCATGGCACTTTCTACTGCATATGTTAAGAAAGTGATTGAGCAGCTTCAGTGGTTGCAGTATCCTATGCATAATCTGATTCTTAACTTTGATTAGTATGTGAACAATACAGGGGGGAAAAACTACCATGTGAAAATACTACACTGTTACTTGAAAAAAAAAAAATATCCCAAGCCTTGCTTTCAGAATATTCTATCTGCTGTAAGGACAGGTCAGCCTCTTGCTCAGTACTAGTGAAAAACCTTCCTTGAAGCGGCAGCATGTCTTGGTGAAGAGCTGTTAACGCTGTTATGCTGCACAACTTGTTTTTTTCCAGCCAGCCGCTCTGGTCACCAGTCAGTGCTCCTCAGGAATGTGTTTGGAGGCAACCTTCAGGGAAAGCTCCATTTGGGTTCCAGATTGATGAGGTAAAGCAACAGACCTTAGCATTTCCTTAGTCCATCACAATGGCGCCTGCAACACCTCAGTTCACCACTGTGCTGGCAGATGTATAAAACAAAGTTGGAGCTTAATTTATTGGTAGTGGAGAAAAGAGATCTCTGCTCCTTCATCCGCAGTATTCTATGAGTTATATGCTTATGCAAGGTGAAATGCTGAATTTTTTCTATGCACGGTAATTTATGATGTATTTGCTGCTAACAGATAAGAAAGATCTGCCAATTTTCAGTTGTATGCTATACATACAAGCTGGAAAAAAATATTTTTTCAGTTTTTGTTGGAAGGTTCAGATTTATCTGGAAGTGAAATGTAAGATAATATTATACACCACCAGTATCTGTAGCCTTTTGAAAAAAAAGTGTATCTTTCTTGTCACAATAGTTTGACATTAAAAGTAGAGTTATTTCTAATAAACAAACAAAACCCCCTTGCAGTAGGCTATTGCATCTGCCATAGTATGGAGACAAATAGTATGTATGTGAAAGTGACAGCTAGTGCAGAGAACATAACAGTATCCTGTTACACATTTGCATCAATTATACAGGGCAAAACACTGTGTCACTGAGGGAGCGTTCTGTGGTGGCCACCAGTGTTTTCCTAGGTGAAAGGGTAATTATTTTGCCGTTAGTTCTTAATTTATTAATAGTCAGCGCCAAATGTTAGGGTAAAAGATTATTCCAAACACAGTGACAGATCAGCTGTGTGGAAGATGTAGTGATTTTGCCGCTGATAAGAAAAGCTATTAGTGTAAAGATAAAGGTCAGTTTGGAATCTGAATGCTGTTGAGTGGAGTTTAAGAAAAAATGAAAAGTCAAATGAAACTCTGTACAGGTATAACCTGGCACAAGTCTACAGAGGAAAGTGAAACTTTTGGTTGCCATTCCAGCTAACCATTTCGGTCATACAAGTATTATAAAAGAAACAGTCAATAGCCTGATCCAATTTACGTTGAAATAAAAAAAAAAATCAGACTTTGAGAACTTGCACTGGGTCTTGAAACTCATCCCTAAGTATATGTACTCAGACTAAAGCAGATGTTCCTAAAGAAGTTATATTCAATCCTTTATTGTGTTTATACTGTTTCTTCAGAGACTGACCAAGTTTATTTGCTTTTTTTTTAATAAGTGTTGACTGTTGAATATGCAAAGACAGATGTTTGGCTTTAAAAAACAACACAAACCCCATTATTTTTGTGACTGGAATTCCTTGCACCAATAATGATTTCCCTAACTTGCTATGGATGCTGTATGTTTCTGTAAGTAGTGCTCATGTGTCTCCATCAGGTTTTCAAAAGTGGGAACTGATTAACAGCCATTTTGGGAAGGGATGGAAAGGCTTAAAAGACATACTTGTCTTTGATATATTATGTATGAAAAATCAGATGAACCACTTCAGATAACATGCCTCAAAAAGTTGCTAGGAACCTAAATGCTTTTAATTTTGTGCTGAACTTAAACATGCCTGTGTAAAGTGTGCAAGATTGTTTTGAGGCTTGTCTAGAAGGACAGCAGGTTCATTGTGCTCTTGCAAGGGCCAAGATTTGAAAGCCAAGATTAGTCCTGAAGTTCACTTCCCACTAGCCTGCTCATTTGAACCAAGAGTGCTTCAATGATGGAGCTTTTTCTGCTGGAGAAAATCTGTCATACGAACTAGCTTTGACTTTACAGATAAAAAAACCCTGAAATTTTAGTTTAGCCAAATGTCTGTAGTGTTGTTTGTAGATTACTTGCATGCTGGATAGCTGTATGCAATATGACATTCACACCTCATATGTACAGAGTACACAGTTCCTCAAACTCTTTGGTTCATGTAGAAATAGCAAGTTTTGGGGTTTTTTTCTTAGATGTTTTTGAACAGCAACATCTGTAAAATTCACTGAATGGAATACAGAGAGAATTGCTTGCCTGTTTAATTTCCTGGGCTCTGTTTGCTTTCATCAGATGAAATCAGGAATAACTTGGGTAAGACCTAACATCCAAAGAGGAATAAACAGAGCTTTCGGAAACCTAGACTTGAAGGGACAGTTTCATGCTTGGAGTAAAGTTATTCACTAGGTTACTCTCCCAATTTGCTATTGCTTGCTTCTGTCTTCTGGGATCTTTGTCCATAATCTAAAATTGCAACCTTTGATGGTAGCTGACATAAAAGAATTTATTTACTATGTTGCATAAACCTGACAAAAGCAAACTTCCATTCAGTTTTTCTTGAAATATTTGCCTTTATTGTGTGGGGTGAGTTCAGGAATCTCTCCTTCACATACAATGTTTTTTGTTTAGTGACAGATTTATTAAGTAGAGAGGCTATATGGGAGATAGTGGGAGAGGAAGTGAAAGATATATAGAAATACTTTATTTGAATTTAAAACCATGGAATTACTTCCTTGTCTAATGAAGAATGTAATGAAATGCATTAAGAAACCATTGCCTCTCCCTGTCTCCTCAAGGCCGATGCAAAAGAACTGAAGGGATTCTGCCCTCTTGTAAACACTCAGACGATTGCCAGGGCAGGGGGGGAACATCCTGCACAGACACAACCGAATAATGGGGCAAGGGGACAGGTCAGAGGAGACAGGATTAGCTGTCTGGGAGGAGGGCAGCACAGAACCAGGAGTCCTGTAGTCAACTGCTAAGTTTAAACACAGTTCAGTAACTGCAACAAGTAATTTCTCTTCTCATAGATTCAATGGCTTTGTTTACAACAGCTCTGCAAAATAGGCCTCCTTAAACTTGGGCTGGATTTTAAGCATGTTTTTTGGATGTCTTACATTTCTTAATTTTCAAGACTTATTTTAAAACATCCAAATAAGATAGAGTAGGATAGGGGGAAAAAAAACCCCAAACCAGTTTTTTTCTGGTAAAGTTGCATTCTGCAGAAGTTATTGACTGAATGTGAGTTTTTTGTGAGGTTCTGTCTTTCTTGTAACAGACTAATAATTTTTTTAAAATTTCCAAATCTTTCTTTGTATAAAATTTTCAGTGTTAGGTTGTTTGGTTTTGTTTTTTTGTGGCTTTTTAAATTATATTATTTTAATTCCAAAATGCCTAGTAAGTGCTCAGCATGTCTCAGTGCTCAAGGTTTGGTCATGCTTAGCCATTTGCTAAGTCTGCCAATGAAAAAACAACAGGGGGTTGGCAAAGGTATTGACAATGTTTTTTGCAGTATTTGAGCACAGTAATAATAAACTGGGCATTGCCCTTCATTTGGTCTGATTGGAAAACTCACCTGTGAATTTACATGAAACAACAAACCAGCTGCTGTGGAATTGGAGTCCAACCCACAACCTTGCTTACCTGAAAGGCTTCTGAAGCTCCTAAAACAGCTGGATAAACATAGTGTGGGTAACAGTTTGAGAGGGTAAAGGAAAGAGGATATGGTGCGTATGATAAGACAATTGCATAAGTTTCTGTTGCAGTTACTGTAACTGATTATTTGGAAAAAAGGGAGTATTCAACTTGTATTTTTCTTCACTTAATGTAGTTAAAAGAAAAATTAACGGCAGTCTGATATCGTGTGGCCAGCAAGTACAGATCACCTTGATAGCTGCCAGGATAGACAACTCAAACCAAAAACACAGAAAATATGGATAAATTTGGAATTACAATTATGTGTTTTAAGCGCTGGAAGGAATAGTAATTTATTTATTACACAAGGCTTATGCACATTAAAGCAGTTCAGGAATTCCACAGAAGTGATACTGCCTTCCAAACAGCCATTACTGTGAGTAACAGTATCTTCTGTGATAACAGCTTGGCCTTCACTAATGTTTAATCTCAGTGTGGTTGATAGCATCTCAAAGAGTAGTGGTGAAATGTGCCTGATAGTAAGGCTCTGTGTAGTAGTTGGTTTTTCATTTACTGGTATAAGGAAACTGCATGAACTATTACTGGTTAGAAATTACTTTTATTAGGCTGAAACCAAATGCCAGAGCAGTCACAAAGACTTTTTTAAAATCTAACGCTCCACAAAGAATTTTTATTTTGAACGTAAGAACTGCAGTTTCTTTGAAGGCTATTGTTTGATTGTAGGGCTAATTTGTGATCATAACACTCTAGTCCCATGAAACAAAATAGAAGATGTTCCTACAGGACAGGGTATATTGCTTGAAAAAACATCCCTTGCAGGTAAGAAGAAATTATTTGGATTAATTCAAGTGAGTGAAAAGAATAACAGAAACAAGTATGAACACTACAGATGCACAGATGTTATTCTGATCACTCAGCCTGATACTTTTGCTCTTTGCAAATTATTTTGAGTGCATCAATAAGCATAAACCGTATTTTTACTGGATTTTCAATTATCAGCCTAGTGGAATGTATCAGAGATTGCTGTATTGCTAGTGCTTACAGCACAAAAGTATGTTTAAATAGTGAAAAATTCTAGGGTGCTGTCATAGATGCTTGGATTTTTAAATACTACTGGAACCCTTCTGTTCAAATGGTTTGACCTGTGTCACTTGGAACAGGCATTTTTAGTTAATAAATCATCATGGAGTTTATAATTTCTGCTTGAGCTATAGCTGCTCTTATTCAGAAAAAAGTGACTCTGAAAAATATTTCTGGTGATGGAGAATCCTGGGTATATTGTTCCAATAATTAATCACTTCCACTGTTAAATTATTCTTCTTTAGTCTGAGTTTTTTTAGCTTTGGCTTTCAGTGTCTGCATCTGATGAGGTCTTTTGTTTCTGGATTAAAGATCCAAGCATTGGAATTAGATTTAAGCAGAGTAGGCTTCCCAGGGATGTGGTGGAATCACCATCTCTGGGGGTGTTTAAGAAACATAGATGTGGTGCTTAGGAACATGGTTTAGTGGTGGACTTGGCAGTCCTGGGTTAATGGTTGGACTTGATCTCAAATGTCTTTTCCAACCTAAATGATTCTCTGATTCTGAGATATTATCCATCGCTTGTTACAAGAGTCTTCCCCATGCAAGCATCTGCTGGTGTCTGATTAATTCTCTTCTTCACTGCCTGTTGAAAAAGCACATCGATCTAGAGACTTCTCAGGCTTATGGACAGAAATAATTTTTCCCACAGTGACTAACTTGTTGTGATCTTCTTCTGGACTTCTTGAAACTTAGAAATATTTGTTAGGGCAGCACTGTACAATGTGTAGTTTCAGTGCTTTGCATTGATTTACTCTTGCTACTTTATCTCCTCAGTATTCTTGCTATTCATATAAAAAAAGATTTTGCTCTAGGAATTTATTTTCTATTTTTTACTAATCATTACCTCCAAATAATGTGCTTTTTAGGCTGTGGGTGAGGTTGCCATCTTGAAAGTGATCTGCATGTTTTATTCTTAAGCATGAACTTGTATTTGATAATAATTAGAATTCAAGTGAGATTAGCTGACCCAATTCACTGACTTCTGTTATACAGAGTTTATTACCAGTGATTTTTATATTCATCCATTTTATTTCCAGTCATTGCTAAAAATAGCAGTACCAGCCCAGAGTCTCTAGGACTACTAAAACCATGCCTCTTAAGTGTTTCCACACTTACATATTTTTTGTGAGATCTCTTCACTGGTTTTCAGCCTTTGTGGTAAACCTCTGATTTTTGTATAGTGACAAATGTCACTATGGAAATGTCGTGCTTTAAAGAAAATGTCATGCAGTCACGTCTGATACACACTATGGTTAGTATCAACCCAATTACCTTATCAGTTGGTTTTGTAATATATTTCAGGAAGTTTGTCAAGTTCTACTGTCCACATAACTATGCTGGTTACTGTTAATTATCCTGCTATCCTTTAGTCCTGTTTGTATATATTATCTTGTCATGATTTAGCTTTGTATTGATGTTAATCTGACTAACCTGTAGTTAATTGGGTCATTTACTACTGACCATTTTAAGTAATGGTAAAGCATTAGGATTTCTACAGCTCAGAACTTCTTTTAAGAAGAAACACTGTTCTGAAAAAAAGGTTAGAACTTTCAAAGAGCTGCTTGTCTGATTCTGGAAATTTAAACATCCTTCCTTCTAGTAGTTAGTGTTTCACATGTTGCCTAGTGAGTGGTGAATCAGTGTAGAAAGCATTTCTTTGTGGTAAGAAAGTAGTATTTCATTCTGCCTCTTTCCAGTATGTCTGTACTGTGTCTATTTTAATAATAATAGCAAAACCTCAGTTTGACCCATCCTTGTTTTGGAAAGCAGTTCTTATATTTCTTAATATATTTGTAAAGAATTTGCAACTGTTTCTCAGCAGCTATTTCAAATGAAGACTAGGACTCTCTATGATTATGGGAACCCAAGAGTTGAAAAACAAAATAACCTCAAGGAAATGTAAAACAGGAGTTGCAGGATTGAGACATCCAAGGCTATGTTTACATTAGCAAATATGCTGTGTGGTATAAACATATCTATAGATTAGAGCAATTGGTGCCGAGGACCAGATGTCCATGCAATACCTGATTTCAGATATGTTGAACTAGCTCTATCCTGTCCTGCAGACTAGAACTCTGTTGGCCTTTGGAGTGCAGCTTCTGGTTTTGTTTCTTCTCCAAGAATTCCCACTGATCTGCTCTAAGACTGCTCTGTGTTGCAAACGCAAGCACAGTATGTGAGAGTGGTGACTGAAAATCACTTAAAAACCCACATGTGATCTGAACTAAATGTTAATATAGACACGCTGCCAGTTGCTGGTGTTTGGGCTTTACAAGCTAGGCTACCTGTCTTGGATTCCCTGCTGTATAAAATAGGATCAGGTTACCATGCTGATAACTTTCTGTAGTGTTCTCTAAATGCAGGCAGTGACCCACACTGTGCTGGAAGAACAGTTTGCTGGCATGTATCAAGTGTCCTCATAGATAATGTTGGGATGGTGCATTCATACAGGAGGAAAGGAGTTGCTTCAAAAGGGAGGTACTTCTTCACACTTCTGCTGTATGTGTGAGGGGCACTGTGTTATCAAATGTACCAAGTGAGTTTAGATCTCTCTGAATTCTGCATGTAAAAATTACTTATTCTGTGCAATAAAGTCAAGTTCAAATGTTTTGAGAATAAGCTTTGGCTTAGAGTATCTCTCTGGTAATTCTTTTACTGGATGAGAATAGTTGTGGCATGTTTTGCAGTCCCATACCAAAACAAATTTTCTTATGGAAGTTGAGGTACATTATGAATACTTCATGAGTTGATTATTTATTTATGATAGCTATGGTTTCATTAAAAATGGCACTACCTGCTGGGCAGCACAGCTATGCTTTTAACAGTTTTTATCAGGCTGTTAAAATTACACAGATGATGAATATTTCAATAGTGAGAGACAGCAAACCATTTAACAAACAACATTTGTTCAAGAATCTTATGCTACCTAAAATGGCAATGCCTCTTAATTTGTATAAACAACCAAACCTGCATATTAAGAAAGGGAACTTAAGGTTACCCATAGGAATTTCAGCAAGTCAGGATGACAGAGGTATCAAATCAGTGTGTAGAGATCATTTTAGTCCATACTGAATATAGCAAAATTAAAGTTTACGAAGGAGTGTTCTAAATGGAGAGAAAATCAAGTATGTTAATGATTTGTAAGTTATTCTTCCTGTCCTCTCCAATCAATAACATAATTAGTATACATGGTAAAAATGATTGGTTATAGGTATATATAGTGAGATTTGCTATTCACTGTATATAATCAGAATTGTGGTAGTGATTATAATTACATTGTGAATTTTGTTCATGAATTTGCTTAGTGTAGTTTTAAGGATTTCCACTTGGTGGAGCTTTATGATTGAATTTTTAATACATAAAATTCTAAATATTTGTGATTCAGACTTAGCAACTTCTTCACTGTAATGAAACAAAATAATTTTGAGAAAATGAAATGAAGAGTAAATTTCAGTTTAGTATTCCCTTTCACTTGATTCTTGGATCAAACAATGATGTTTTTTACAAGGTATGGTTATATTACTTGAAAATTCCTTGATGTGGTTAATTTTAATCTTTTGAAAACAAGGTGGTTTAATAGCTGTAATAGGTACTGATTACTTATGTTCTATTTACAAGTGTAATATTACTACTCTGTTAGTACGTGTATAGTTATACATATACATATATATTCAAAAAAACCCACCCTCCCACATCTATAAAGTACTTTTAGCTAAAGTAGTGTAATAATAGTGTAAAATCATCTTTTATTCTTACTGTATAGGGTTTTATTAAAATCTGAAGGATCCTGAAGAATTTTAGAAATGAATAGAATGCCTGAAAAGATGGAAGGCTTTTCACTGGAACACAGGGTAAGACAATAAGTGAGATTTCTGTCCTTAGACTCAAAACTAGACTGGACAAGGCCATGAATAACCTCACTTAATGTTGAAATTAGACCACTTTGAGCACAGGACCGGACGAGGTAACTTCCTGAGATCCCTTTCAACCTAAATTATTCTGTGGTTCTGTAAGGCAAATTTTTTGGCTGTAAATTGTGATAACAGGCACATAGGCACTAATTTGATGGCTTCAGTTTTCAGTTTGGTTTGTAAAGTGGAAGATTTTGGAACAACTAACATCTTGATAGGATTATGGAAGAATGCAGAATTTAATATATAAACAGGGAGAGGGATGTCTCTTGGGAGCAATTAATGTGCCATATGTGATATAATTACTTTACCCATCACCCAAATATATCTGCATAAAATGTAGCAACATTTGTACAGTCATGCCAAGTAATGAACAAGGTCCTCCACACATTTTTGCAGCCTACATGAGTATTACTGTGGGAGATATCAGTTCCCCTCTATGCAGATTGTATGTAATTTAAAGAGGATATACTGCTCAGACCTTTCCACCGATCTTTCCCATTTTCTGAGAGATTCTTCCATTCCTTATGTTCCTGATTCAGTCTAGTCTCTCATTCCTCAGCCTTCTGAATTGTTACCTTGTCTTTTCTGAAATTATTTTTCTCAAGTAGTTTTGTCTTATTTTTAATGCTTACTGTATAAACTAAAATTTAACTTTTTAAATTGTGAATTGTGAACAGCTGTTAAAAGGAAAAAGTAAAATTTTATGCTCTGTAATACCTAGTTATAGATCTGAATAGATGTTCTCTTTGTTTGCCTTTACCCATTTTGTCTGTAAGGTGGACAAACCTTAGGTATATACATCCAAGAAATGAAATTTTAAAACCCCCAAACAAACAACTAAAACCACCCCCAAAACAAACATCCCCCCCAAAAAAAAACCCAAACCAAAACAAAACCCCCAACAACAGCAACTCACTCTGGGTTATTCTTGCCTTAAGCTCTAAAAATTAAGAATTACCATTTCTGAATGTTCTTGACTTGAGAATCAAGTAATGTATTGGGAAAGAGGGAAGAGGAATAATAATAACAAAGAATGAATTCCTGCTTTAAAAAAAAAAAAATAAAATATGAGATACAAAATATCAGCTGCAAAGATGAGAGCTCTGTACAGCAGGTAGTGGACCTCCCCCAGATTGAGTGAATAGAAAAATGTCTTGGCACATTGAGAGAACCTGGATGTCTGTCTGACAGCAATTGTCTGAATGTCACGCAGTGATCAAGCAAACCAAAATAAAGGAAACCAGGTCATCTTGATTGGGGCTGTGCTTAGTGCCACACAGATGTAGTTTGACTGTCTTTTAAAGAAATCAGTGTGGATCCCTCGGGCAGAGCAGTCATGTTAGCATGCCAGTCTTGCCATGCTGATTAGCCCTGTTGAGGACCGTGTCCCTGCACAATACTGCCTATACCTTTCTATGCCTTCAGGTGCCCACACTGGCAAAGCAGACTAAACTCCTACACTAACTTTTCCCCTGGATCAACCAGGCTGGGGTATGGGTTTTGTGTGGTTTTAAGTCTTTTTTTTTTTTTTTTTTTTTTTAAACTAAGGATGGATTTTAAAAATGTATAAAATGTTCCTAATGAATCTTTAATGTTTTTAGTGTTACCCTGCCTTCCAACTTTACTAGACTGGGGAACAGGAGAAGAAAAAAAGCTTAAGTGGAATAGCTGACAACAGGGATCCTAAGGGAAAATATCTGGAGGAATAAACAGCTTTTGAGGCCAAACTTCTCTTAATAAAACATACATCTGTAGGAATGCTGTGTGTGCATTTATGCAGTGTTACATATTTCTATAGATAGGCATGTGATTGAAGGGACAGTTAAATAAATTTAAAATCTTGTAATTAAGAACCATTGTTAGGGTGATGTGTGGGAGGTAAATTAGAGCAAACTGAAAGGTGTTTCTCTTCTCTCCTCATGCTTCTGAACTGCTTTGGAGATGCACAAGTGTGATTATTTCCCAGGGATTGTTAACATGGTTGAAGTCAGTGTGGTTTTGTTGACTGCATGAATAGGGATTGTTTTGTCCTAAATTTCTAATATTTGAGAATTAATTTTAGGTAGTAATTCCTGTTCAAGGGAAAAAATCTGCTATTAATCAATGTATCATTCGAGTGAGTTCTTCAATTACTTTTGAAAACTTCAGTTGTTAACTTGTGGAGGGAAAAAAAGTGAACCGAGAATAACTGAAGAAAGGTGGTGTTTGCAGAGAGATGTTTCTTTTTAGCTATGTTGTTTTTCATGATGGTATTGAAATGCTACTTTTTTCCTTGTGAAAACAGAGCAGGATCCTCCTGTTCTGGAGTCTCACCTTCCATGCTGCCCTGAGGAGTGATGCAGCTCACTTTTCCAGTCAGGACAGATGAAAAACGCAGTTCAACAAAGCCTAGGGACCTATATGATCCTTGCAGACCTGAAGCCATGGTCAGAAAGTAACCACATGCAGGCTATATTTTGAATATCTACTTAATAGACTGTGAGCAGTCTTTCCTTTAAGTGAAGGTATCTGGGGAACTACTGGCACCTGCTGGTTTCTGTGGCTCCAAATTTGAACCCTGGAAGTATTTCAGACAGGATTACTATGAACTTCGCCTCTTTGTAGTTGGCAGGTGTAATAACATCAAAAACTACGGACAGAATAGCTATTCCAATAGCAGCTAGACTCTATTGGATGCAATACATAGCATTTAAGTGGGATCTTTGCAGAAAGAACTCAATAAATGAGACATACACTGCAAGAAGGAAGGCATTGTCCATACTTATTTCATGGAGGCCTATGTGTCTGATGTGTAATATGTTGAATTTAGTATTGGTGCTTGCATTAACCAAATTGAGGCTGTAATTGCTGAAGAACTGATGCAGGGGGAAGTGCAGTGGATAGCTTTAGGTGGTTATAAAAGAAGTCTGTGGCAAAAGTAAAGCTGAAGGAACCAAGTTACAAAGTCACACCACAGTAATTAAAGGACCCACCCTCCTTCCCAGGACAGCTGACAAGATAGGTAGGTATGTTTCTTTTGTTGCATCCAGCCTAATTTAGAGTAATGCAGGTAATGTGTACGTTGATGACTTTAAACATACACTATTGCTTTCTTAAGTTTCATGATACTTACAAGTATCACTATCTTACATAAGTATGAGATACTTAAGTATCACTTGAGTTAATACTGCAAAATGCTGTATGTAGTGAGACCACAAATGAGGGACGTTATTAGGACTGATTTACAGGGATTAAACAGAGGGTCTCAGAGTAGAGGTAAGAACATCTGTATCTGTGAGGACTTGAGAAATGCCAAGCTCTGTTTTCAGTTACCTGATGTGTTATGCTAACCCCACTTATCAAGTCTACAGGTGTGCTGTTTAACACCGAGGCTGTGTTGAACTGTTCACTTTTTTTGTTCATTGTAAATGAAGAATTGTTATAGCAGCTATGTGGTACATGACACAGGCTTTTGGTATTCCAAATGTCAGTTATTTAACTGTAATGTGAAAACTTAAGGAATCTCTTTGCTGTTCAGATAATGGAGATAACTTCCTGTAAATAACTTTATTCCCTTGTTTTTATACTGTTTTCCTGCACAATGGTATCTTGATTTTTCTTTAATTTCTTAATCTGTATCTTGTAGAAATCTTGCTTTGCTTGGCTTTACCATTTGTATTACTCTTAATCAGCCAGTTAGGCAATCAATCAGGGTTTGGAATGGTTCCTAGTGTTCTGTTGGTAGGAACTGCAGCTAACAAGCACCTAAAGATTTCATGGAAAATATGGAACTGAAAGGTTGGATCTCTTATTAAGAGTTGCAGAAATTAATGGAAACCACATCATAAATTAATTTTTCTCATAAATGGCCTGATACTTTAGATAGCATTTGCTTTCTTGTGTTTCAGCAGTTCCACTTATCAAAAGCAGAAATTGCAGAAGTGAGCAAAAGCAATTTCAGCTAAATAAGCTTTTTCAAACTCAGAAGTGCTTGAAGGCTTCATAACTTCATAATAGAGATTGCTGGTTCATATATAATCTAAGATGAACAAATTTAAATACTTCTAAGAATTTGTTCTAAGATGGACCCGAAGAGGAAGGTGTGGGAGAGACTGATGCTGATGGTGTATTAAAACTCTTCTGTGTATGCATGAGCTTTAAGTGTTGAAAAATGTCCAAATCATTTTTGATTCAGCTGTAACTGAGTAGAGAATACATTCTGGAGACATTATGAACATTTTGTAAAAATCCTAATTTTTTTTCCATTTGATACAACTTGCTTCTTGATAAAGGGCTCATTCTGAGAATTGGCTGGCTCATTTCATTGGAGATTTTATAAAATGCATGAGCCTTTCAAACTCTAATAGATGATCAAAGAGGACACAGTGATTGAAACCTATGCACAGGCTGCCTGTCAGAAGGGCTTCCTTGGGCTTTTCTCCCAGGATAGTATATTGCCTTTTGTTTTGAATAGATCCACGGGGAACGGAAGCTGGGTGATGGTGTAGAGGACAGAGCGGGGCAGCAGTGCTGGTAACAGGGAGTGCCTGACTTACAACTTTGATAGGTGCTTAGCATAAATGCTTTACAATATCCAATGTAGTAGTAATGCTTTCTGCAACATTTCTTTGGTGTTCAACAAGTTTCAGCTCAAGTCAACGTTAACCATTGAGTAAAAAGTTATAGGTCTGTTTGAAACTTCTAGTCTCTAGATTTTTTTTTTTTTAAATGAGAGGTACTGCCAGTAGAAAGCTTCTGCAATGTTTCATGTATCATTGAATCCAATGACTGGCCCACCTACACAGCTGTGTGCAGACAG
Organism: Falco punctatus; assembly: GCF_963210335.1. Classification (NCBI taxonomy): domain Eukaryota; kingdom Metazoa; phylum Chordata; class Aves; order Falconiformes; family Falconidae; genus Falco; species Falco punctatus. The sequence continues at coordinate 26,042,688 of NC_137590.1, read as the reverse complement.
GAATGCCTTATCAATATTAACAAATGAAGCATTATAACACCTTTGTGAGGTCAGGGTGCTTTATAGGTAAGAAAAGGCATAGAAAGACTAGTTTCTTATTTGCAGTAATACAGTCAGTCTGTGACAGAATTGGGAAATTTTGACCGCTGACTCACAGATCTTTAATGAGAGACTGTTCTTTCTCATTTGTGATTTTTTTTTTTCCCCCTTTGTGATTTTTTTTTCCCCCTTTGGCTTTTTCATTCATACCTGCTTCATGTGCATACAGAAGAAGACTGGGTTGCAATTGCATAATTACGTTGAATTAAATAGTGTATACTTATATATAAAAATGAGCAGATCCTTATATTTTTATATATAGTCATATTTTTATATATAGGTGTCAATTCTAACCTACTCATCTAAAAAAGAATAAATGTAAACCCACAGGAGAAATAGTTTTGAGAATTTTGTTGCTGTTTTTAGTAGTTTCTTTTTTTGTTTCAGCCATAGTAGCTGTGCATTAAATAACTGAACAAGTGAAATATCCAGTGTATAAAAGGTAGCATGTTTAAAACCATGAATATACTAATGCTTACCCAGCAGAACTGCAAGACATTTGGAAACATAGACGAGTTAATGATGTAGAAATTGTATATATGCACTGTCTGAAAGTCATGCTAAATGGGACATATGGCATTTGGTCTTTTTTGCATTGAAATGAAAATTAGTTTGTTTTACAGAGTTTGGGTATTTTGAAGGTATTTTGTTTACTATAGTGTTTGTTCCTGAGAAATTATTAGGAAAGAATTAAATATGATAAAAGTCTTTTTTTGTGCTATTAAGGAAGCATTTTGTTGTATGCTTGGAGGATACTTTTAAATGTTCTGCTAAGCACAGTGTGTAATTTGCTCTTCATATGTAGTTTTCTGGTGTTGAGACATTGTATAAGGGTAAAGGCAAACTAAGAGTTAGTACATGAACTGTTGATGTAAAAAGCCATGTTGTTAATTATATAGGATACATTACTTTTATTTAGAATAATCAATGCATTACTAATAGAATTTAGAATCAAATGTGACTTGCTGCATCCTTGCTAGTCATATTTTGTTCCTGCTTCCCCTAGTCAAGTTTTACATAAATGATCCTTCATTTCATAGCTTTTAAAGTCCAGGTGTCACCAGCAAAAGTTCTTACACATCAACTTTTGGCTGCTATTTAATGAATTGTAGATCTGATGTGTTGGTAGTAGAACAAATGTGTTGCTTTTATCAGTAATTAATTTCTTGTTTTCCTTTCACATGTTTTGGAGAAAGCACTGTAATATATCTTGTAAAGGTAATGCTAGATTGGTTATTGTGGTATGAAAATGCACAAATGGGAAATGAGTTTTCTTTAGACCGGAACTGTAATATCTCAAATTGCAAGACTGCTACAATATGTATTATTATGTTACTGTATTGATGTGTTCCAGCCTTTGTGTAGTTTAGATTTAGTCTTCATACTGTGTAGATTCATCAATCCTATGTAAAATTGTTCCCGGAATAGTGGTCTTCCTGGGATTAGATGCGGGAAGGGGGTGGGGGGTGGGGAGGCATGTATGTGCACATCTTTTGGGAAGAGGGGAGGAGCTTATTTGTTTTGTGTTTTGTTTTGTTACCAAATTTGGGGAGGATTTTTGTTCTCCTGTGATGGGTTTTATGAGCTTGCACTATGTTAGCCTGGAATGAAATTAACTCACAGGGTGGTAAAACCAAATAATATTGAATTACTGAGTATTACAGATGCTCAGATGAGGGAGCTATTGGCCTAGAGACGCACTAGTGCCTAAGAAAACAGAAAAAATATTCTGTTTAGACACTACTCTGCTTATATGTCATTTTCTGTATTTATCTGACCTTTTGCTCGTTCTTTATTACTAGGGCAATTTACATAAAATAGGATCTATGCCATTTATGAGTTCATGTGCTCCTGCTGCTTATTCTTCCCTTGAAGTTCTAATCCTTTGTGGCATTTCACCCCAAAGCACTTTACAGTAATTGCTAATTGATATAAAAGGATCACTTCATCCACCCCTGACATGTAGCACCTCAGTAGTGAAACTCAGAAGCTGTTTAACAGTGAGCAGTAGGCCTGCATAACATTTTTAGGAAGGAAAAAAGAAAAAAGCCCATCAAACTGAAAATGAATAGGCTATTTACATTGTCAGAAATTAGCTGCAATATCCATTTCAGCATTGGGTTAGGACGCTGGGGTTAATATTCCTGGTCTTCAGAAAAGAGACCCTTGGTCACAACAAGAGGACAGAATGACTGTATTACATTTTGTTCAGAAACCAGCATCTCCAGAAATATATTACTCTTGAAATTCAGTATATTTTCACATACCTTGTTAATTGGATCCATGGAAACTTGGAGGAAAGAGTTTTGCTTACAGAATCACAGTCTTGGTGTGCTGTGGCTTTTGAGGTTACTTCAAGACTTCTCAGTAAAATATAGTTTGGCTGTCTTAGCATGTAAGAGTAGCATTGTGGAGTTAGATGAATGCCGGTAAAGAAAAGTTATTTTACACAGACTTGCGCTACAAATGGCAGCCACAAAGAGGGAATGAGCTACAGTAAAAGCCCTCCAGAAGGACGGTAACATGCTGTTTCTAAAACACAATCTTGGAGGATGATAACCTTCATCAGTGCATGAGAGCTGCATCTGGCCAATAGGTACCAAGTTGATGATTATTTTTTACTTCTTAAAACAGGCCATAAAAAGAGATAGCACTGAACAAGCCTAGCAAACAGTCAAAAGAACTGCTTGACAAACTAGGAGAAAACTGCCCCAGCAACTGCAGCAGAATTGCTAAGATGTGGGTTAATAACTGAGATGTATGTAGGCTGCTACTTAAAAGAAGCAGATAGCTGGCTTTCATGGTGTACCCTTTAGCTTCTCTCATGCTGCTTGGCAGGTTTGATATTGCATTTGCCCAACTTGTTGTGTTCAGTATTGTTTATGCCTATATTACCTGTGTATTCCTGAGTGATTTCATTAATTTGCCGTATAACTATGTAGCAGTCAGTGGCACTTAATTTATTTTACTGATTTATGTCTACCATTAGGAAAAAAAAACCCATACAAAGCTTTGAGTGACATGACTGTAATTAAATTTTAAATAACTATAAATTAAAATATAACTGTAAGTTAAAGTTAACTATCGGTTAAAAATAAACTTCACAAGCCAGCAGTCTTTGCTATTCAGAGAGGTGGTAATTTATCAGCAGACAATCTGCAAAAGCTGATTGGGTCTCAAATTGTACTTGAAACCTTTCAACCTGAGTGACTTTTGCCATGTTCAAAGGGTTTCTACTTTGATAATTTCAGACCAAGAGGATGTGAAAGTTCAGAGTCCTAGGCATATTTGGGATCCTCAGTTCTTAAGGATGAGTCTTTTAAATGCTCTTAAATTACACTCCAGTAGGTGTAGAAGTGGTAGTAAATTACATGGGGAAAAAAGCTTTCCTTCAGTTAAGTTAATTGATATTTATAATGAATATCTTAAGTTGTACCAATAAGTGGCTCATGCAGACTCTACAGCATTTGTCATACACTCAGAGTTTATAATGTGGAAAAGCATTGTTAAAGCAAGTGTCATCCTGTATACCATTTCTTATGAAAGTGGAAAATTTATCCTATGCTTGGAAAAAAACTTGTGAGACTGTTAGAAAAGCTTTGGTTTAGAAATGCTGTTTTTCTAAGGAAGCTGAGCAAAACATGGGGTTTTTTTGTATTTTGCAAGGACCTAAAAATACAGTGAAGGCTGCTTGTGTTCAAACAGATGTAACGCTATGAATGGCCAAGTTTGTGGAGGAAGAATACCAGCCTATCCCTATACTGTTTTTTCAGTGGGCCTGATTTTGCCTTTTGAAGATGTGCATTGTGGTGTTTTTTCTGGTTTGATTTATGCAATACATCAGGACCTATACTAATGTGTTCAATGTCTTGGTGTGGTTGGGAAGATGGGACTTTGAAGAAGTTCAATGAAAGTGGAGAAATCCACCAAGTAAAATCAGGGAACTGCTCTGGTTTAAAGGGAAGGTAGAAACTTCTCAAAAGAGTAAATGCACTCCATTATTTGTGGCATTTCCACAAACAGAAAAGCTTAGTCTTTGGAAAAAATCAAATGGTACAAAACCAGGCTGAATTTGGGAAGGTTTGTGTGTGTATATATATATATATAATTTTTTTTTAGGGCTGTTCGTTATAGTCCAAGTTTAAGTAGATGTTCTCTGATGATGCTAGTATATTATCATATATACACAAGATTTGTTTAGCTTTGTTGCATAAAAATACAGGTTGTTTCTCTGCAATGAAAGTGTTTTGAGTAGGACCTGGGATGATGGTATATAGGGGATGGCAGTGTGGGTGCCAAACAGCAAAAGTGGAGAGATAAGAGTGATTTTAAGCCAGCTTTGCTCATCTGTCCCAGCTCTTCTACTCACATTAGTGGAATTCACTATTCATTTTTCATCCAATATTTAGAAGATATCTACCTTGTTCTAGCTAAATAAAGTATTTAATGGTCACCAAATAATGACATGTAAGTATTTCAAATGGAAAAACTTAGGTTTCAGGATCAGATAGTGTCTTTTGTGAAGATTAGTTTTTGACATGAAACATTTAGTCAGGTTATTCAGCGTGAAATTAATTTTGAGCAGAGTGAAACAGTTTACCTGATGCTGTGTCACTTATAAATAATACAAGGCTGATGTTGTTTGTTTTATTGCAGAAAGGTTTAATCTATTTTTTTAAAGGTTTTGGCTGGTTTTTTCCCCCTATTGTGTTGTTTTTTAAAAAACAACAAAATTATGTGGTCAGATTGAGTTTCAGGTTGCTGTTTGGCAAAAAAACCCACAGGAAAGCTGTGGAGTCCATCTAGCCTCCAGCTTTCACATCATAAAATGACATTGTCCAAAAGAAAAGAAACTCAGATCAGAAAGGTAGGGATTTGCTGAAGAGCTTGGTAGTAGATCTTCCTCCTTTAGAACATACTTATATCAGTTCGTAGTGTGACTGAAGACTATCACTTGTTGGTATTTTGAAGGTTTACATAAAATACCACAGCTGTCTCAATTCCTTCTGACCAGATGGATGTTTCTGAATCATAAAAACAACCCCCATGCATTCAATCTTGACCTGATGGGGGGGGGGGGGGGGGGGGGAATCAAACTTTTCCTATTAATAAGAAATAAGTAGGGAGAACAGAGGTCAGCTGAATGGAGAGTTGAACATCCCTTACTACAGCAGAGTCTAAGTTGAGGCATGCTGATTTGCAGTTTGTAATAACTACATGATAGGCAACTTAGAAATGCATTGGCAGTTCTACTACTTCTGCAGCCTTTCCTCTGTTCAAGTCGTAGTCTTAATTGATGGAGTCCTTGTAAGATTGAATTGTAAAGAAATGGTGACATACAATCATTTTTTTGTAATAAACTGATGCTTGCAGGGGTTTTATTTACAAAAACATACTGGTTTTTTTATTTAACAGGATATATATCAGCGGGGTTGTGATTGCTCTTCTTTGAGTTCTTAATCATATGTAGAATACTGTGACTTTCCATTGACTTCAAAAATTATGCAAGATCAGTAGGAACCTGAAATGCTCCATCCTGAAATTTTTACACATTATGTTCAGATTTTCTAAATTGTAGTAACTCAGACCATACATTGTGGGGTAAATTAGTCAACAAAACTTGTAAACCAAATTTTTTCTTTGGTGACATTTTAGACTTTCTGTTAAAATTCTCTCCTATATGTATAATACACTTCCTACAAACATGAAGGACGGTTCTTCCATTCCATTGTATAATTGACTCACTGAATTAAGCATGTTTACTTTTTTGCTTGCAGTATCAGTGGCATGCTACAGGTAGCTGCAGTTACCTCAAAATTTTTGAACTGCTTTAAGATACTTCAATAAAATTTAGGCTTAGCTGTAGTGCAGTTGGATTTCCAAAGGTTTGAATTGCACTGCTGTTGGAGTTGGATTCAGATGTCGCCTTCAGGTCCAGAATGTGGAACATTATTTTGCTTGTCGTGATAACAGTGTTTTCTAATTTAAGCCTTCTGGAAGAGGAACTGCTTGAATAATCTGCAGATGAATGGATTAATGAAAATACCAGACAACTATATATCATTAATGTTATATGTTTGTTTCTGTTTGTAAGTGTGAAACATACAACAGAATTTAGAAATCTAGCATCCTAATTGGGCAGTGGTGCTTTATGATACTAACTTGTTTTCACAAAAGTTGTGAGCTAGGTTGTTTTTACACAAAATTATTTCTCAGACCATCTGCTTTCTGAAGTTTCTTCTACAGTTTTTGATCACTTAACCCATTGGTGTAATTCAGGTGCACTAGTAGTAGAAGTCAGTTTGTGGCACAGGTTTGGCACTCAATGTATTAGTAGACTATGGATTAAGAAAACCAGTTAAGTAAAAAAAATCACTGAGTGACCTCAAGTCAGTAATAGGGAATGTCAGCCTGTCAGATTGCGTTATTAGAATGAGCTCATCCTTATTAAGTGCACTTGAGTTCTGTACATGACAATTCATCTCCTAGGTGGTATAATGCCCACTCACTAGACCTCACTAAGTATGCCTTGTTATCTGCTCTAGAAATTAACTGTCAATGACTATTGCAGAAGCTCCAAGTTATCCACTTCTAGTTATAGCCTCTGTGTGGAGCTTTTGGAACATGGGATTATTTTTTCATCTCTTTCCCACATTTTCTTTCCTCCCTGTATTAGTAACTATAACCTGAAGTGAATCCCAGAGTCCAATAACAACTGGGGTCAACAATGTCTGGAAAAAGTAATATTGCTCTTACTGGCTTCTTTCCTCACACTTGTTATATGGCTAATGCAATGAAGTTAATAAAAACATTGTTTTCTTCTGAATATGTAATTAAGTGTCCACTGCTGCTTAGCAGATCTCAGAGTTGGCAAGCTGCAAGTCAGCCTTAGGCACCTTGTTACCTAAGCATGTCCTCAAAGGACGGACTTCAGTCTGTTAAGGCTTATAGCTAGTTTTCATTTGGTTTTGGTAGAATTAAGCAGCTGGACTCTGGAATGCCACACAAAAGAATTTTGTCCATTTTGCCACGATTTCTGATCTCTGAAAAGTCTATTTGACACCTAAAGATGCTCCTGAAGATTTTCTAGCTGATATTTTAAACAACAGTCAATATGTATTTGTAGTCTTGTCAAAGCATACCATTGTGTTTGTCATCTATCATATTGTAATTGTAGTGTCTGGGTATTAGAATGTCTCCTTTATTTTTTCTTTTTATGTAAATAAATTCTCTATCTTTAATAATTTGATGAGAGATCAGCTTGAAGCTCCAGTTGCTCTCTTGAACTCATATTTTACTAACCTTTCATGTTGATGATACCTCCCTGCCCTAAGGACAGACAGTGCTTCCTTTTCATGGTAAATTCTTCCCTTAGCTATTTTGTTTGAATTGGTGATTGACCTTAGATTAGCAGTGTTATGTGAGCCTGTGGAAAATATTCCTTGGTTTAGCAAAGTTGCCCAAAATGATAACCAAAGAAAAGATATACTTGGAGATGTTAATGACAGGATCCTATCTTCCTCTAGCAATTGGTAGCACCCTTTGATTGAGGTGAGGCAGCTCTACATGCTTCCCAGGTGATCTCCTCAAAAAGAGACTAAAGGAAAGGAAAGGGGTGCTGGATTATGCTCTGAAGTGCTGCATTTTCTCTCCCTAATTCAACCCACAGATTTGTCTGCCTTTACTGAAGTGCACAGTGACCTGAAGTCTTTGCAATTGATCCTCCTATGATCTTTTTTATTTATTATGTCCAGTGAATCAGACATGGGGGAATGTTATGTTGGGTTGTTAATATACACAGTAATATAATAAACTGATAAGCAGTGACAGTATTTCATTACTTGGCTGGAATTTATCATTAAACTTAGGTAAGCTTTTAGTAACAGATGGATTGCATTAGAGTTAACCTGAAATCCTCTGTTGACTTGGAAATTGCAAAAATAAAGAAAAAAACCTTAAAGCCAACAAACACACACAACCCCCCCCAACTAACCAACCAAATGTAAAAACCATAACATAATGAGTATATTGAAAGAACAGGACTTTCCTCATTGTTCTGGAAACTGCATTATCAATTCAAGTTGCAATTGTTTGGGGGAAAGACACAAGAAAGGACAAAGGTCTATTTGTTTACTTTTAGAAATAACTTTTTCCTTCTGTATCGCAATTGAAGAAGATAATACCTGGAGGATTTCTCCATCTCCTTGTTAGTCCACATAGCTCATGTAAGGCAAAATTTCCATACTCACAAGGAAGAGGCAGAGCATATTGTCATAAGTTATAAGGTTGACTTAAGGCTTGCATATTTACTTTATATGGAAGAGTCACATTAGCTGCATTTCCTATAATTTTTCAGCTTTTGGTCTCCCTTGTTAATAGTAAACCTACTCTTCCTGTCACTTTAGTGTTTTGAGATTTGCAAAGGAAAACAACTTGGAAAGGACTGTGCACTCCTGAAAGTAAAAGCACATTGAATTTATCTTGGGGGGTATGTGTGGAAATAAGGTCAGATGTAAATCTTACAGAGAGGTTTAGGTGTTAATTTCTTACAAACAGCTTGTGTGGGGTTTACAGTTTATCTGTTATATAGGTGACTGCTTTCCTGTGCTTTCTTCAATATTTTATATGCATATAACTTCACAGGGGAATATGAATAATGTTATTGTGTGTCTTTAATGCCTGTCAGGTGAATTAGTCTTCTAATTAATAACATATCATTGAGAATGTGAAAATAAATCTAGGCAGATGTAGTCTGATTAACTCATATACTATTATGAGTATGTGGTAGGTTGTGAAAATTAATACTGTTATAAAAGTAGACAGACTTTGGTTCAAGAAATCTGCTTGCCCTGTATATAACTGCATGATCCTCATGTAAAGAATATTGATCTTTATGTTGCATTAAAATTAATTTTCTTTTCGGGCATCTGAACATGCACTTCATGTCTGAAACTTCTGAATTTTTAAGTAAATCCTTAGCACGGATGTTGATTTGTTTTCAGGGAGAAGATGACAAAATCAAAAAATGTACCCCCCCATCCAAAAAAATCTTACCACCACCCCACCCCATAAAATCATATAATCACAATTAAAACTTTCCATCAAATAGCAAGTTTTCTTCTTCCCCTTTTCCTTGCAGTATTTTAAAACTTTTTCGTTTTATTTTAGGAAATTAAATATACAAGTTATACAAGTTATTAAAGACATTTTTCATTTCAGCTCTAGAAGATGATAAACAGCGATTTAGAAAAAATGTTATGGAGGGAGAAATGAAGCTTAAAAAAAAAATTAATCATATAAAGGCAGCTCAGTATGATGAGACAACGAATGACCAGCCTCCCTTTGGCAAACAAAACTGAATCATAGTAAGGAAATGAGGTTGCCAAGGCAGTGAAAAACAGAGCTAGAAACTTCTCTTCTAAGTCAAGTCACAAGTTGCGAGGCATTCATAGCCTATGGGAAATGGTGAGCCCGTTGCATGTTTCTCTTAATAGACAGGGTCTGCAGCCTCTCATCATTTCCTGGCAAAGAAGCCAGTGATGTCTCTTGTACAAAGGAGGAACTGTGCCCTCACCCCACAGACTTTCACTAGTCATGGTTGAGGTGCGTGAAATCTTGACTAACACTGTGCAAAGGCTGTTTTGTGGTTGTAGGGAGAATTTTCATTTTCTGGGTTATCAAACCTGCCCTGTATAAGGATGGCACAGCTACTTTGAGTGATGCAATGTTGTATACATGAAGTACTTGATTTTGAAGCTCCCAAAATTAGCGGAATGTACTATGTCGATGGCTTATTCCATAGCACTTTCTTCATTCCATCTCTCTGAAACGTAAATCCTGTTAAAAAAAACTGCTTTATTTTTGATGCTCACCGTACTCAAGACTCCAGCTACTTACTAAGAGCTTTCTAGACAATGGGCAAGGCAGAGTTTCAGGATATGAGTGAGTGAATGAGGGCTTTACTCTTGACTGTACTACTGACCTTAGGAGGGTGATTGTGGCAAGTTGGTGTGTCTTTGTGTCTCAGCTTCCTTGCCCACAGGACAGGAATTAATACTTGTATAAAACTTACAATACTATTAATAAATAAAAGGTACTACATAAATATTCGGTAGGAAGTAATTGTTGTTTGCTTGTCATTTGACTTTATAAGTATTTTAGAAAGTTAGATTTATGAGACAAAAGATTGTTTAGGTTGTTATATCGAGGGGAAAAAAAATCTCAATTTCTTTCAGAACACAGTCAAATCCCGAGACCTGCAAAAAAATCTGTCAGTGCATGTGCCAACCTTTTTTGAGCTGTACAAGTTCTTTTTGCACTGAACAGCTCCCTAAAAACACTCTTTCAGTGAGCTCTGTGTAACAATACTTGAGATCTGGAAGGAGAAGAATTCCCCAGAGTTATCCATGGAGCAGGTCTAATTCTCTGGCACCTCTTGTTTTGCTGTGACTCCTGCTTTTGCAGATGGGGGCACTGCCTCTGCTTCTCCAGGAGCTGCAACTGCAAAGCATGTGGCCAGAGTACACAGAGGGGTCTTCAGCTGTTTTGCATAGGTCTTTTCACTTGCTCCCCCTTCCATGCAGGGCTGCCTTCCCAGATTCTTTCTCAAAAAGTGAATTTTATTCTGGAACTAGAAGGTAATTGCTCTTTGTACACCACTGAAGTCTACCAGCCCTTATTTCCTGACTTTTATCACTGCTTTCTTTGATGGTGATAGAATACCTGTGGTCACTGGTATTCTTACTGTTTTGCTTTCTGAAGGTAAAGTTAGACATTCACTATGGAAATGCCAGTAGTGGTAGTGGAAACAGTTAGTGCGCAGGGATAGACTATCAGCAAGGTGAGCGGGAGTGGTAGTTAACTGAAAGCAGTTAAATGCCTCTGTGGATTTGTGTGCATAATTGTGTGTCTTACTCTTCCTTATCCTGCTTCACTCAATCACCTACTCTAGCAAAAGCCTCATATTTAAACTCATTATTTGAATAAATAAGGCTGACTTCAAGTGAAGTGGACTAAAGAGTTGGTCCCAGGAGCAGGTGTGCTGGCTGACCTGAGGGATTGGGTACCTTTCGCCCTCCCCTCTCCAGAGGCAGAGGTCAGTGTTTAGGTGTGCTTAACCTTTTTCCTGCCACAGTTACTTCTGGAAAAAGGTGTTAGGAAAGGTTAGATGCTGAAGATGATGCTGACAAGCCTGTACTGTCCGCTAGGACACCTGCTGCTGGAGCTGAGCTAATAAGCATGAGGATGAAATATTCCAGCCGTAATGTAAGTTGATAAGGAAATGGGACCCAAGGAAAAGTGTATGCATTTAACACAACTCCAGGAGTTAAATAGGCTTGACTGAAATAATTCTTACTTATGCCTCAATTTCATTTTTTTAGGGTGAAAAATTAAGCACCTTAAATGAAGCAAATATGAAATGCTAATCTTGAAGACAAATAACTTTTTTGTTCTCAATACTTGTACATATTTTATGCTTCCTCTTGCTACTGGAATATCAGCATGTGTTGCTTCGTTTTGCTTTACACTGTAAAAATTTGGTAGTAGTTTTGTTTTCTTTCATCCTGCATGCTTTTAAGAATTATTTTATGTGAGCTGAATATGTCTTTATTTGTTAAAATAAGTACATTCTTAAACAATGAAGTAAAGCATGTCCAACATGACCCTGAATGCCTGTAACTTGTTGGCAGAAACTGTGACAATATATATTGCCTAAGGAGACACCCTCATTAACAATTTGGGTTTTTTCTTGTAAATAGATAAAATTGTTGGAAATCAAATTAGATTTGATGCTTTTTTCCTTTCCAACTAATTTTGTAACTGATACAAAACAAAATGAATTATGACTTTTTCAAAATCCTGTACTTTCATGAAGTTAAAATAGGCTTCAAGAACAAATTAGTGCACTGCAAAAATTAATACATGTGAAGTAATGTAAGCACATGGCACTTCTAATTTTTCAATGGCCTGGGGGTACTGTTATCTGGTCTTTTCTGGGAAATCACTCATGTTGCTATCGGGGAAAGAGAAAGCTGCAGCCCCCTTTCTGGGAGCAATCCAATGCAGTATGGATATTAATTAAATTTATTAAACAAATAACACAGCGACTCAGGGAAGCAGGGGTCCATCTGCCAGCTCTGTAGATTGATCTCTGCAGAGACGCGAGTTGAATGGTAGTTAAAGCTAAGTTGCAGAGCTCAGCAGATGGGCTCTTGTCTCTAGTGGGGGGAGATTTGGTGGCGGTCCAACAGCTTTTTTCCCCCTCCAGGTTTTTGTTCCTTGCAACTGTGATTGAAGAAGCACTTCTCTGCCTTTTCTCAGCCTTGCCCCCCCTTTTGTTTATCTGAGCAATGTTTAAGTCTGAGTGATTTGTTAGAGAGGCAAGTCCCGGCTGATCTCATTTTGTGTATGTGATGTAAACCTCAAGCAGAAAATAATTAGGAAAATGTAATCCCATTGACTTTACACCCCACTTGTGTACACTGCTACATCTCTGCCTGGTGCCTTGGAAAAGGAAAAGTCTAATAGCAGCACTGTACTTACTATTCAAAATCACTGCCCATCATACATATATTATGAAGAAAATCTTTGTTGGAGGCTTGTGTACACAGTATGAAATTATTTCTGCCTGTAGGTCTAGGCTGTGGTGGTGTTCTTTTATTTAACTTTATTTTATTGCTTTCTGTTTGTGTTCTCTGATTCTTGAAAATAGGTACACTTTGTATCCCTCTGCAATCTTCCTGTAAACTGATGTCAAGCAAATACTGATCTAATGAGTTGTTTGGTGTATGTGGGCTACCTAAAATCTATGGTGTTGTCTATTGTGGATTAAAAGCCCTTGTATTTCATTATGCAATTAGGCCCTTTATTTGTTATATATTTGCAGGTGGGTAGGTCTTTAATCAAGTCTTGAGCGTGATGGGTAATATCTGCTGTCAGAGACCAGTCATAATGCCACTTACATCCTTGGCAAAACTCCCACAGACTGTAGTGGGAGCAAGACTGGCCCTTAATGCTGCAGGGAATCCCACTGGCTGTGGTTCAGAAAACCTTCCGAGAAGGTTTTGTAATATCTAATCAGAGTTTGACTAGTCCTCATTGAATGCTTGCAATGGGAAAATCGTAACCATACAAAAGTCACTGCTCTCTGACAGCAAGCAATAATAAAGAGACGATGAGCTATATAACAGGGTTCTGCTGTGTGTCATGGAAAGATTGTGTTTGTCTTTCCTGGCTGAGAAAAAACTAGGTAAAATGGCCTCTGAAGTCAGTGGGAATTTTGATAAAAACAAGGCCTGTGGGGTTTGGCTCTAATAATGCATGGTTTACAGAGTAAACAAGGGACACATCTTTTCTGGATTATAAAATGTGCTTTGGTACATCTTGCTCTTTCCTTTTAACAGATTTTTTTTTTTTTCTTTGGATCAGCCTTGGTTGGAAGAACAATATTAGTGTTTAACTCCAGATAGGAATATTAAGTAGGCTTTATCTAGAATAAAAAAAATAGTCTCGCTTTCATGAATTTACTGTGTTTTGCTATGGGTATGATTTCAGTTTTAGACCATGCTGTCACTAATAACATGAATGTCTCAGTTACTATGGTAAAGGCCAGAATTAGTTGGTCTTTTATGAGTGCTCTGCCAAGCAGTATTCTGAATTCTAGAAGACATTACTGTTCTGTGGTTCTCTTAGTATTTTAAACTGACACAATTTACTGTAGAGGAGACTATTTCTGAGGTTCTTGTTTACCTGTGTGCAATAGGTGATCTAGTCATTTATTTATCTATCTGGATTGTTGGAATTGAGACACCTTAGAGTTATGCAGCCTGTATTTGAATTTATAGACTATTTATCACGGTATGTAGTTTTATACCAGGGCTAATTCTATCCATCCAATTACTAAAAAGCAGACTGAATTCTTGGAAGTGTTATTGGGTATTTTTTTTAGTTTTCTGGAAGTACATTTTGTGTTTAACTTCTTACTTTTAGAATAAGATAGCAATCTCAGTGCATTCTTTAGGATAGATATAAAATAGTTAAAATTCTATAAGTTCCCAAAAACTGGAAGGGGAGGGGGGTAAGTTAAGGGAGATATTGTTTGCTGTGCTTAACACCATATTGCTTAAAATTATATGTCTTTGAAATGAATTTTGTGTGTTTTGGAAGCAAGCAGGCTAACAGAGGTATGTAGTAGGGGTCATGTTAAATAGAATACTTCAGACTAAATATATTCATGTTATTACTTCTAGTGGTGCTTAAATAGAGCTTCCATTAGTGTTTCTGAGACCTCTCTGACAGTAACCAAAGTACCAGCTACATGTTAAATTTTGCTCTCAAACAGTATCAGTGGGTTGGTGTTAATTTGGATGGAATTATAGAGGTAGAAGCAAGAGACCTCTGAAAATAAGCAGATGTACAGTAGTTCTGCTTATGACATAGGAACAATGCTTGTGATTTTAGTGAGCTGTTCCTCAGGCCTAGCTATTTCTAGATTCCCTCATGTTTTTATTTTTGCACTATTTCTGTGCCTCCCCCACCCCACCCCTGTTACTGAGCAAAGGTTTTCCTAGAAGTCTTCCAGAGTTTCTAACTAAAACCCTGTAATAATTCTACAGGATTACATCTGAAAATGCATAGCACCTAGACAATGCAATAATAAATACAATAGCATAAGATGTTGTCAAACATTTGTTGATATTGCATCATTTCTTATTTTGAAGCTTTACCTGGATGCAGTTGGTTTGTGATGGAAAGCTAAGGTATCAATCTGCTACAGTTAACTATTTCTTTTTGTCTTACTTGAAACACTATTGATTCATTTATGTAATTACCAGTAAATGTGGGAGAAATTGAGGAACTCTTGAGCCTGGAAGTAGCCTAGACATGTCTTGTAAAATATATTAAGAATGATTATTTTTGCATTAATGCGAATAGTCGCTAATAACATGATGTATGTTTAAAGAGGGCTTTGGCTTTATAATGCCAAGTGAAGTACACTTAGCTCTTTAATAGCACTTTCAAGTTGCATGCTTTTAATGTTGACAGCTATATTTAGTACATTTGATATTCCATAGGGTGTTCTTAGAAGAAATGAACACATCTGATGGAACAAACCCATTCTCCATGTTCAATTAGCAACAATACTGCTCAGTGGAGGTTAGAACAGATAGGTTCTTAGATGTTAGTGTGAATGTGTGTATCGGTGCTTAGGGACAACAGATCATTCTATTTAACTTTGAACTACCTGACTTTTACCAGTAGCTGTCCTTTAATATTAATAGAACATTCCATTTTGCCTTTGTATATTTCAAAAAAGATAAAGAATTTCAGTCTTTAACTTGGAACTCATTTCACTAGACTAATGTATGTACCAGCTGTTTAATTGTTCTAGCAGATAAGTTCCTGAGAATGTGGCTTATATCTATTCAGGTAATTCATATTTTAGTGTAGGTATTATAATTTCAGAAATGTATGCAGCTAATCAGATAAACAAGGACTTGGGAAAATCATGTTGGCTCTTGGCAGGCATATCTTTGGAAATCACCTGTGCTCTTAATTGTTCTTAATTTCAGAGCACTGTTTCCACTAAATAAGCTTAAATCCAACAAAATAAGTAATTAATATCTATTTAGAATCGCATGTCTACAGTGACATTTATCAGAACTCTAAACTTTTTTTTGTGTGGCATTGTTCATTCTTGGAAGCTCAGTTTCAGATTTTGAACCACTTTGGTCTGTCTGAAATGTGCAGAGTTGGCCGACACAATGATTTAATACCCTGAGGATTACTCATGGTTACACAGTAAGTTCCTTTGCTCTCTGAAGTAGGGATACAGTTCTTGTGGGCTGCTGCAAGTTCATAGTTTTGCCTGGCAGCTTGCAACGCAGCCCTCCTTGGATTCTCTGCAGGCTGTGCTCTGCAGTTCTGAGGCTCCCAAAGCATAGCTTCAAGGTTTAGGTCACTCTGAATGCTCCCTTGCCTTTCCATTAGTCCAGTGTCTCTATGAAAGCATTGCATCCTAAATTAACCAATTTTATTTAAAATCTGTTTGGTGCAAAGACAAACCTTTACTCTGCTTCACTTCAGCAAGGCTCAATGTAATGATTTTGGCATTTATAGTTAGAAGTTAACATACAAAAATAAGTTGCAAAGAATCTGAAATTGTGTTTGACTATTTCCAGTAAGTTTCATTAGTATTCTTTTTTTTTGGTATAATGCACAGCTTGGGAAGGTGATAAGCAGTGGGCTTTAATCCAGTTTTCTTGTAGTCACCCTATATTCTGTAAGCAACCAGATCAGTTCTAGAGAAACCTTTCACTGCCTGTCCTTGGTGTGCTAAATTTGGCTTCTGTACAATGCAAATGTAATCCTAATTACTTGTGATGCCTCATGTTTATTATCCTCTAGCTAACTGGAGGTGGCAGTAGCACCTATGAGGAATGATATCTAAGAGTGTGTTGGCATCCTAAATCAAAAGTAGTACTCTATAATTTAGTTTATAACTGTGGACTGGATTAACCAACTGTGTGCATGCCCTTTGAGTCAAGAAAACTGTGCAGTAGCTCTGAACTGAACTGTTTAGCACATTTTCTTTAGCCTTGCCTTGATTCAGCTTAACCTCACTGACCTGAGCTACTCATGCAAGCTCTAAGGTGTGCTAGTAGTGTCTTCTCATGTGGCAAAGCTTATGTAGAGTTATGTGTCATCTTTATTTTCCTTGTGCTTGATCATGTTGAGTCTAGGTTATTTGTTTCAGTGTTACTTGGCAGTCCTTATATTTTCATGACTTGGGGGAGCAGTATTTTATGTTTCAGATGATGTAGGGTCACTTCATTAGTTTTTATCCTTGAAGAAGCAAAGAAGGCATCATCTTCTGAAGAAGATTCTGGTTTGGGACAGGCATCTGTTCTATGATTCCAGTGTCAGATTCACCCTTCTGAAGTTCTGGGATCTTGTTACTCTTTGCAGTTTCAGTAATCAAATATGTATTGTGCTTTCAGGATGTACTTAGGCCATTGATTTTGGGGGTATAGAGTGACAAGATCACAACCAACACTTATACAGTGTTTGTACAAATTGTTGAAGCCATCTCAGCAGAGGTAGCCTGGTTCTCTTCTTAGTGCTTGGTTCTGTTCCAGGCAGTCACCATTAAGCTGTTACTATCTTGAGTGGGCGGGGAGCAAAGAAGTTGAAAATACAAGAACTGGACTGTGCTTGATGGTGAGTGGGACCATTCTCTCCTATGTTAATGTCAATGGTCATTAAATATCCCAGCAGGCAAAATATCAAACACTACAAATCAAAAAAACTCATTGCAAATATTTATTGTCATCCTCATCCTGTCAGGTAATTTTATCTGCTCTATGTTCTCACTCACATTTTCTCTGCACGCATGCACATGCACTCGCTCGCTCTCTCTCTCGATCTTCATGCTTTGGATGAAAACAGAGCTTGGATGTACAAAAAGTAAGCAACAGATTAGGGAAGAGCAATTCCTCCTACCCCAGTTTATTTTATTTTTTTTAATTAAACATATTGCAATTAGATATTAGAGGAAAAAATTACTTTTGAAATAAAAGATGCTGAACTCATTAGACTTATGTCCAGATAGGCCAAACCACTATTGTCTTACTTCAAGAATGAGGTTTTTAGTACAAGTTCCTTTTCTCTGATTTCCTTTATTTAATGAGATGTTACCTTAAGCTAAAAATCCAACTGCCACAATTTTTGTCTGACTTCCATATATTGTTCAATTTAAGAGAATGGAGAATGTTACAGTAGTTGTCTCTGCGATGTAGCAGTTCAGATATGGAGGCCCTTTTCTGTAAGCACAGTCTATGTGTTGCCCAACTTTTCTGGAAAAATATAAATGCTGTAAAGTGAATAATTCAAACCAGATTTGCATGTTAATATGTTTTTAAATGAGTTTTCTCATGTCATAGATCTATGCATAATTCTCTGGAGGTTTCAAGCAAGACTGAACTGGGTCAGATTGGCTTGTATATTTTCTCTAAATAGGATGGAAATAAAATCTAGTGGTGGATTGGTTATATTAATCATATGACTGCTAAATTGGAGCCATTATTGGGCTCTTGAAGGCCTGTAAAGTAATTTATAGATTTCTGTAGAATCAGCCATGTCAGTGTACCCACTCAAAGACATTTATGTACACAGTATTTTAAGTCCTTCACATCCTCTCTTCCATTATGAAAAGTACATAGTATTCATATTAATGTACTTGGAGAAAAGTGGAAAAATACATCTAAAAAAATGTAAAGGTATGCAATTGAGAACCTGGAATTTCTTTATGCCTAAACTTTATTTTTCTTCATTGCTTAAAGTAATATACCTGAACACATACATTTTCAGTTTTAACTATATTTAATAAAAATGTTATATGTAAAAGGTTTTACTTGATTGGTGATCCTTACCCTTGGACTTTGCTGATTAGCGGGAAGCCTTGGCTGCTACTTTGAAGGAAGTAGCATATATCATAGTTAATGTGTGGTTACTGCTTTTTTGAAAAGGTGAATTGGATGTTTCTCCTACTGTGAGGGCTGATGCAAAGGCGTGTTAGCTAGTCCCCACACAGGTACTGTCTTAAGCACTTTGGAGAAATCCTCCTCCTCTTTGCTGTTTCTTACCACTATCAACTCAGTAGAGCTCAAGGTCTGTGCCTCTATCAGTTGCTAAGATAGATGTTGAACAACATCTGCTTTTGTCTAATTTAAAGCATGGGATATCTGGGGGGATTGCTCCACAGTTCCTGAAATTGTGCATGCAGAGAAGTTTCTAAGCCTTAATATTCCACATCAGTGTAAATTATTTAAATCTGTCATCTTGACAGCTGAGCAGCTTCTATCTGTCTTTGAAATTTAATCAAAAGGGATTGGGTAAAACTGAATTGAAGGTTTATTTATGTGATCATGAGTTAACTTTCAGGGATGTTAAGGCTGTATTTTCCTTGGCAAAAGGAACACTTCATCTAAGAAACTTCACTGCTTCGCTTTTGTGTTTTGAGTCATTGCAGTGTGATTAACACAATGCTCAGTTAAGTGCTACATAGGTACATCTTTCTTTTCTGTTTATGACAGAATAATGGTTAATTATTACCTATCAAAAAGATGAATACTTCTTCATTAAATTAAATAAAACATTTTTTTAAATGTACTATTTCTCCTTGTGAATAAATTTATCAAAACAAATGTGTATTTGCAGCTTCCTGAAACTTCTGTTTTCTTGCTGGATTTTTGTTTTTAAAAGTGGAACATAATTCTTTCAGGAAGGCAAAAAGCAAAGCCATGCATCTGTTTTCCATCCTCTATTGCTAGGTTCTTGAGAGCTGCATAGCAGATTTTCCTCTAATGGAATGAAAAAGATCAAACTGTGCTAGCATGCAGTGCTACAGTCCAACAGCTTCTACCAGCTCAAATCTTTTTAGCTACTTTTTATTAAGTAGCCCCATTGCCCTTGCAGCACATGTCTATCAAAACTGCCTACTACTCTTCAGACACATGCAGTTTTTCTTTCTTTAGTACAGTGATGTGTCCACATGGGTGGACATTAGTGTATATGTAACCTGTAAGAAAAAATGATGGATGTAAATTGCTTTAAAATGGTCATGATAAATATGCTAATTTTTAAATATTGCCTCTCTTAAAATCCCACCTGGAGTCCTGATCTATTTTAAATGCTGAAGAATGAAATGAAAGTTCTGTCATTGTAGACAGGCTTGATTACTTGTGCATTCTGTATAAAAAAACCCAAGCCTCCCAATGAGCAAACCATGTGTGCTGGAGTTATCATGGAATGCAAGATACTGATCTAGAGTTGAACTCCAAAATTTGGGGACAATTGGATCTAGACTCCACCTCCTCTCCCTCCAAATCTTATAAATCACCCCCTTTCTCTCAATTGTGTTGAATTTAGTGAATATAAATAGTCATTGTCTATCTGAAATCTCTCAAGTGTAGGTGAAGAAGCTTTTAAATTCATTTGTCAGAGCCTGAGCTTTAATTTAAGTCTATATTGATGACCTGGTTTGTATGAGGTTTGGTTTCTTTTTTTGAACCTGCATCAAACAAAGTGCCCTGTGTTCACCTCCAAGCGCACACTGCTTCGGTTCACAAAAGGTAGATGTGCCAGATGAAGGAATTTCTGCCCTGAAGCATGTTAGCTCTAAAGAGGCGTGAGCAGTTGCACAGAACAATTGCAGCATGACCAATAGGCATTGCATCTGGAGTGTGTTGTGGAGCAGATGTGGTTTTCAGGTTTCTTTTTTTTTCTTTGGTAGAGGTGTTCTGTTTTGAACAGAGGAGGAGGAGAAGGAAACTGGGACAATGGTTTGCACTATATGTCTATATTCTCTGTAATGAGGAGGTTGAATGGGAGATACCAGTAGGTGAATAACATGAAATAAAATTTAAAAAGATTAGAAAGGCATGAATAGATTAGGGAAACAAAGTGTGAGCATAGAAGAGGAAATACAGGGTTGAATCTTGGGATCTTTGGCCTTCTTTTTTCTCTTTATATAGTTGAATTCTGTACATTGTGTATAAGTTAGCCACATGACGTGTGAGAAATAATGGGTGACAAAACACTGTCCTTCCTCAGTCAGAATGAGAGCAGGGATGAACAGTGTCAGAATAAGGTTGCTAAGTGTATAAGGGAGTGAGAAGAGAGGGGTGCAAAATCTTTTGCATGCGAGCCAATAGATGTGTTTAGGGGTATGAACCTAAAACCATCTGACAGTCAGTGTTTTTGGTTTCAGATTGTTCTAACAACAGTATTGGCTGAAGTGTGAGAAGACTGTGTTGTTATCTTAGCTGTTACATAAATATGTTCCTAAATCTTTTGTATATATCATAAAGGATTTTAATCAAAATAACTGTAACAGTTATGTATCTGAGACCTGTGATTATTTCTCCATAAACTGCTTGAAGTGTGATGCTAAAGTTAGTACACCTTTGTACTTGATTTTAATTTAGCATTGTGTTGATGTTATTTAGAAAAATGAGGCTTTTGATGGGATTTCTGGGGCCAATGCACAGAAACACCTGTTATCTGACTAGTTTGTGAAATTAGGGACTGAGGACTTGTAACTGATAGCATAGTCTCTATGCTTACTTCTTACCAATACAAATAAGATGGAAGGATCATGATCAACATGGGCATGTTATCAATTACAGCTACTTTATAATCAACTATTATTTGATCATGTATGTGTACGTCTCCATGGGGATTAGTATGTATATATATTTATATGGGTGATTTTAAAGCCATGTTGTGTATGTCTTGCATTTCTGTTAGGTTATGCTTCACTGACAGGATCTGAAGAATGATAAAGCAGTGAATTGAATCCACAAGCAGACTGAAGTGGTCCATCCATGAAGTGCTACTTTGGCAGAGGAGGTTCAATCTGCTTTTGCTTCTGCTCTATTGCTTTCGATTAGCAGTTGTGTGGCAAACAATGTTGTGATCATCAATAAGCCAGAATGATCTGTGATCCAAATAACTTTTTTTTTCTAACCTGAATCATTTTAGTGATGGGTTTGTACTGTGACCCCACAGACAGCTGTATTGGCAGCATTTTAAGGAGTAACAGCTCTGCACACATGGGAACAAGAAGGTAAAGAAACTTTCCAGCTTGCTTTGCTGCTGTTGCAGTGTACCATGAAATGCTTTTCTGATGGTGTGTTATCCCTGTTACAATCTCAGCAGTGGCTGCGATATAAGTGGTTCTTTCCTCTTTTCACTTGTCAGCTTTTTACTCCTATTATACCCGTCAGTGGTAAGAGTTGCTTTGTGCCTTCTCAGATATCTGTGGCGACAATCTAAGCAGGATTAATTAAATTATTTGGCTTAAAAGCAACCCAGAAAGACATACAGCAAAGTGTTTTGTATATGTTTTGTTGTTTCATATGACAGAACTTGCTAAGGTATGGCCACAAGCACTTGAATTATTGTGGCCTATATGTAGGTCTTTACTACATTCATAGCTCATAAAGGAACACCAAGGTTAGTTTATTGTTTAAAAAGTATTTGTGGCATATAGTACTCAAAGCAGATGGATTTACACAAGATTTAGGAATGAAGGTTGAGATGAGTAACTTGGCCACAGAGCAATTCAAGTTTTCATAGTTAGCATTTACTTATGTCTCATGTGCTACAAGGACCCACATTACAAAACAGAAGACTTCATATGTCCTGCAAGAGGGTTTCTCACCATCTCTGCTTTTAACTGTCTGGGACTGGCATAAAGGAAAACATAGCCTGTTTTACAACAGGGCTAACTGTTGTAAAGTATGCTTCTTTAATTATTGTACAAAATCATGTGCCTACAGAATATAATTATTTTTAAAAATTTTTATAAGGTAGAGTGGTATAGCAACATTAAAACAGACAGTTTTAATCCAAACATTAATTATACATAAATATTAAATTGTACAGGAAGTAAAACCTAGGTAGTATGGCAGATTTTTTCATGCATCATCCTTTACGAAAGCATGATCACCTACCATGAAACACTAGGGCACACCCAATCTCTTTGTACATATCTGTGTTCAGAAAACAAAGCATGTTGAAGCACATCAGTGACTCTGCACAGCACAATTAAAAGTATAGTACTGATACTTTCATCCTCAGAGGCCTCTCTGCCCTGAAATTACTGGGAAGGTCAGGGTCTAAGATGAGGTAATGTGAGTGATCTTGTTCTGTAAATGGATTTTTAACTACTTCTTTTGAGCTAGTGAATTTGAAGTCTTAAAACATGGAATGAAAATGAGCTCTTCAACCTCAGCCTCTTCTGAAAAGGTAACCTGTAGTTTATTTCTTAGAAAAGTAATGACCAAGGTTGAAAGATACAAAGCTGTTTTCTACTGTTCCCTCCCCACCATCTCTTTCTTCCTCCTGCCCCAGTTAATGTCCATCTCCCTTCTCAAGCTGAAGTTTGCAGTAACTTAGCTCTGTATTTCAGCACCTTTGCTTTGTCTGTCATAAGATTAGGGGTGAGGCCACGGTAGTTCTAAGTGATGAGAGACAATGCTGAAACAGAATAATGCATCGCTCCTGATACCATTCATCTTTTCCAGCGTAATATCAGAGTTTCTACTTGCTACAGGGAGCACTGTGAAGAAGAATGAGTTTACATTATTTTCTGAGACCCACAGAAAACCTGAGGGAAGCTACTGTATGTTCTGCATCAGTCACTTCAGGCTAAAGACCATGCTTTCCTTCTGTGGTCTTGCTGAGAGAATCTAGGTGGGCAAGCTGTGTACAAATTTTCAGTTGTCAGGGAAATGGCTGATGCATTTGCATAGAGTAATGAAGTTAAGTCTTTGCTGTGCACCAACAACATATATTCTGTTTCTCCATGTGCACAGAGGACACTGGCGATAAGGCAGAAAAGTTTGTTCAGACCTCACCTGCATGTCAACAGTAGAATTTGGGTTTGGTTTTGACTGGTTGTAGTTCAGAAGAGTAAGTAGACAGCTGGAGAAGCTGTAACTCCAACAGCATAATTGAGTAGTTTTGACTTCCCAAATTTAACACAACATAGAAATTCAATAATGGCAAGAAACTGAGGGTAAGCAAAAGCAGTTCATCAAAATTTGTTCATCAAAGTTGTCCACTTGTTCAGGCCACGTATTTAATCTTTCTGTGGAAATATTATCTAGAAATCACTTTTGATACATGTTGAGTGGTTTATTGTGCAGTTTGAAGTCCTAAAAATGGAATCCTTGAAGAGATAATAAACTAATCACTTAAAATTAATCCCAAGAAAACCAGAGTACCATTGGTGGAAAGCAATTTAGCTGAGGACAAATATTATCTCATGTAAGCTTAAAATACTAAAAACTATTTCAGAACTTGTCTTCATAGGGCTGAAAGAAGACCTTGCAAAGAAAATTATTTAATGCACTGTATTTATGCAATAACAAGTTACTGTCACAGTTCTGTTGACATCACTGATGGTGCTGAATCCCAAAGACAAGATGAGGACAAAAATGTAGAGGTTTTTTTGGCAGAAACACAGAAAAAACAAAGTTTATGATAGGAAAAATCTGTTGGGACAGCTTAAAATTGTTAAAATTGGTAAGAGGCTGTTAGATTCATAAGAGTAAATAAAATGGAAAATGAGCTAATGACTATTCTTTGACTACAGGAATTCAAGTAGGTAGCACTCACTGTACTTTATTTGGCGGTATCTGTGGAATGACTCATTTGGCCAGAAGTTTAAAAGTAATGATTAGAAAATAAGGAAAGAGGTGTGCAGAAAACTAAGCTCTTCATGATTTCTCTTGAATTATATTGCAGCCTACTCAGTGTTTAGGATAATCTTTTCAAAGGGCTTGTTATTTTGAGCATCCCCTCAATGGCAGCTGTTTGTTTCACAGCACAGAAAAATGTTGCAGTTTTTCTATGTGTCATTACCCAGGAAAGTGTAATATATTATATGTTGCTAAAGAAGGTTGGAGCAAAGAGATGAACACTGGTTATTTTGAAGAAATCCAATGTCCTTATGTGGGGCTAGTTGAAAGAATGGACCAGATTTTTACAGAAGCTTTTAAATAAGAATTCAAAATGCTCATCAATTTCCAAAAGGTGTTCGTTTCCTTTGCTGACCTAGTACCTGTAAGGAACATATGTCTCTTTTAATCATGGGACTAAAGTCCCTGATCATCCTTCCTGGAATTCTCTCAAGTTTAATGTTTAAATGTATCCTTTTATTTTTTTAAAGATACCATCTTACAGGATATCCACTTTATTGCTTTGTTTTTCAGCAGCCCTGTAGGTAATGATGTGGTATGCTAGATACCTGTTTTATTTTCAGTAGAGTCTAGGTGAGTAGGTTCATAAAAAAGATGGTTTTACAGCCTTGCCAGAAATATTACCTCTGACTGAAGGTACTGTGAGGTCTATGCTAACTAGAACTGTTTAAACACTGTGTAGGCTGTGTGCTAGAGATGCCAAGGGTCAGTGCTAGGTAAGGTGTGCTACAAAAGTATCCTATGTTCTGTGTAGAACTGTAAGGGTGGTTGGCCTGGGAAAGAGGATTACGCTTGTCTGCACCTTTGCTTTAGGTTTTTCTATTTCTCTCTTAAGGCAGCAGGCTGATTTATTTCTTACCTGTTTGAAGATAGGGGGGGAAAAAGAATTAAATTTTTAAAAGAAAGAGCCAAACTATAGTAGAGGGCATGTGCTGTCTTTTAAGCTCATCTTAATTTCACCTTTCTGACTTTATTTGTTCAGAAAAACAGATGTTAATACATGTTTGGTCTAATATGTACATTAATGGGTTCCCCGTCATGATTAGTGTACACTTCCCATTTTTTATTACTCGTATCACATGCCATCTTCAGGCTCACAACATACACAGCCTCTCTTGTCCTTGTATTTTTTTTATCATTTCACCTGAAAAAGCCACAGATATCAGAAGGTGGGGTTTTTTTAATAATAATTATTGTTGTTCAGGTATAAAGCTTTGGCTTTGTCAGGTGCAAACATGAAAATTTTCCTGCAAAGAGAGATGTAACTAAGGCACGAAGAGTTCGCTGACTCAGGGGAGTGTCAGACAGGAGCCCGAGGATGACAATTTTTTTATATACATGCATGGTCAGACTATGATAGAAGCAGAGGTGTGCAGCCAGCTTGCAGGTACCCTTGCAAGGGTTCATTTGTATGGAAGGTCGAGCCATACTTCTGCTCTGGGGAGCTAGTGCATATGCTCCTCGCTGGAGAAGGAGGAGTGCTCCTTCTTACAGCTAGGTTGCAAAGGAGGAGCATAAGGAGGGGAGGTAAGCACTGGAATCCTTACAGTATTGACGAGTGAAATGAGTTCCCTGGAAATCAGGCTTTGTTTTTTTTCCTTGTTGTCAGAGAGATTAGCTTGTCTAATTTCTACCATTCTTGGCCACCAGTGTAAATTTTTAAGCTGTAGCGATCTTGGTGGGACCTTCCTTACCACAAATAGTTTTGACTGGGGACGTACAAGAAATTACAATGTTGGTGAGATCAGAGGAGTACAAGAGTGAGTGTGATGCAGAAGTTAATGGTTAGAGTCAGAACCTTCAAGAGTCTACCAGCTACACTCCTAGGGCTGTTTGGTGTCTTACCCGATGGTTACCTAAATACATAGGAGGGCCCTTACATCTCTTGTGCTCCTGGAGCCAGGCCCTTGAATCTGGATCCAATGTGGTTTAGGAAGGAGCAGAGGCTCTGTGTTGCCTCGCTTTGATAAGATCAGGGTAATTGAAAGCATCCTTGGGAAAACAGGCACCAGGGAGCTGTAGATGCCTCAGGGTTGGGTGGCAATTTTGATGGAATTTTTGAGATAGCAATTTTGGGCTTAGCTGCAATTCTGCCTAAATGTCTTACTGGAGCTGGTCCTGAATTCTGTAGTATGCTGTCAGTTTTAACATGGTTTTGAATTAGATTTAAATAACATATCAGTAATTCACCTTTCCAGATAGAACCCTTTCTTAAAAATGGAGATTCCTAACCTTTCATACTGACTGTAGCTTGCTCCTAAAGTGGAAAGATATATATGAAGTTCCAATCATTTTGACATGTGTAAGGGGTTAAGTCATTCTTGAACAGTTTATCGCTCATCAATTGTAATTAAATATGTTTATATTAAATTATGTGCTGTAATTAATGTAAAATCTTTTAGCCTGTGCTGTTATTAGAACCAGATGCTGAAGTATCAACAATATTTCAACATGACTGTGCTGCCTTGCCAGCTGTCTAACTGTAATTACTTTAATCTCAGCTTGTTATCTAATTATCACCTTTGTAAAGGGAAAAGTACTCTCTAATGCGTACTGATTGTTTCAGATGATGATGAAGAGCGTGAAACAGCTGTCAGATATCTTAGCCCTGCTTATCTGGATTAGAAAACTTATTGGGAGGCCTACTTTGCTTCAAGCCTTCCTGACAGAAAATGGGACAGTGGGAAAGAGGTGGTTTTTTCACCTTGTTTACCCTGGAAATGCGATTCCACTAATCAGTGGAGACAATAGAAATGGATGAAACAAGGTAAACAATTGCTGTTCCCAGGAAAAAATAACAAGGCAATGATACAGCACAAGGCGTGAATGATGTATGAATTGTGTAGTGGACTATGTATTTGTCTTTTAAAAACTTTTTTTCATTGCAATGCTGGAGAATTACTCAATTTAGTTACATGGGTTGTGCTGAGATGTGGTGACAGAGTTTATGTAATCAATGAGTTTTATATAACACACCTATATAGGTAACCTCTTCCTTGAGAATCTTGAATGTTTTAAGCACTGAACACATTTCACAAAGAATTGTATGATTTGCAGTTCTCTTTGGAGACAACATTGGAGTCATTTTACAGAGCACTTTGACTATTGTGTAGCTTTTAAGGGCAAGACATGAACTCTGAATCTAAATAAAATTCAGCAAAAAAAAAATGGTAGAATACTAAGGTAAAAATTTTAGTATATTACTTGATTAATTTAAGAAGGGGTGATTTCTGTCTTAAAATTCTGATTATTTTTTCTCCCTTCTGTTTGGCTCTCCCCCACCTCCAAACAGTGCTAACAGTGAAGCTAGTTCAAAACTTTTCTTGAAACTATTTGGATTTTTAAAATGGAAATATTTTGTTTGGTGACAGTAATATAATGGGTAAGAAATAAAGCAATTTTATAATCATGTCTTCATAGCAGTTGGAGCATTTAAAAATGGAGCTTTAGTAAGGCTTCTTGTGATTGCAGCATATCATTGTTAATGCTGGCATTGTTTGAAAGTTGCTGAAGTATGTGAAAGTAGATGTGTCTTCTCTTTCCCTTGCAGACTTACCATAGCAATTTGTCACTCTATTAACTGTAATTAGTATAAAAATACATATATTTAAGGGCAGTGGACATGGGTTTTGTGTGCTTTCTCTGTTTGATATCAGGACATAACTTAGTAAATACAAAGAAGATAATTTTCTGCTATTGATTTAAAACACTGTGTGCCTCTTCAGGGACAAGGGACAAGCTGCAGTGAGGCAGTGAAACATTGTTTAGGAGCTGCTGAGTACCTTCAACTTTTATGAAGGCTCAGTGGCACGAGGAACGGTTTTGAACTTGTGTACAGGGGCTGTAGGAGGAGTAGCTAGGTTTCAAGATGTGCTTTATGGGCCAAAAGTTTTAACAGCTCTTTTCTCCTCTTCCACCTCAGGTTATCCTTATAGCTCTAGCCTAGCTTGTACATAAAACATGGTTCAGTCCAGCAGGTTTCAGTGCTTGTCTTCCTAATTGGATAAAACTAGACTATAGCATGGGGCTCTCATCTCTTATTTTCCTAGCAAAATAACCAATCTTTGGCTCACCACAGCACTGCACAATCTCTTGATTTCTCTTAAAAGGTTAAGAAATTAAGTTCTGGCAGGGTTGAAAGGATCCAGAACAGAAGCAGACTGAGGCAGCAGAGTTGTGCTGAAAGGCTGTCTTAGCTGGCAGGAGAGGAACCTGCTGCTAGGACTTCAGGGCAGTTTTTTTCTTTTGTGCATGCATAATAATGAGCCCATTTGAATGAGTAAACATGCATCCGACTATAGATACAATTTCCATGTTATGCATATTAGCATTAAATGCTCAAATTGGGCACACTCCTTAACACCTAACTTTTTTGAAAATCAAACCCTTAAAGCAGAAATGTCTATAGCACTTCATCTGAGGATGTCAGGGTATGTTTTAAAGGAGAGTTAGTGATGCTTTCAGTGAAGACTCATCCAAAGTACAGTTCTGTTAACTTGATGGCAGATGCAGAAATGGAGCAGAATCCAGTACTGTCCATTGTCAGTTCTCCTAAATACACTAGTATAATAATAATGAATTTGGTTTTGATTTGGCTTTTTCAGGTTTCATGATTTAATGTAAAGCAGATTTATTGTAGGAAATATTCTTGATCCTTAGATATATTTTTGGGAAATCAATGTAAGATTATCTGCAAGTGTTGCAAGGAGTTCATTTTTTTTGTCTTTGACCAAGAAGAATACTTTGGCAAATCTTAAAATGGCCATCTCATGAAGATACTATAAAATAAATACTATTTTAAAACTACTTTTGATTGACACTGTCTTCTCTCTGAAAATTATTTAAGATTAAGTCTGTGGTATGCAAAAAGTAGAAAATGGTCCTTTGTTGTCTTTAGTATAAACACTTCTTGTATGGGAACTATATTGACCCATTAAACTATAATGGCTTCTTCGTTTTATCAGGTCAATGAACCGTGAACTAAAGAGTCTTCTAAATAGGCCCTGACAAGACTGCTACTTCTGTAAGGAGTCATTACTATATTTCATGTTAGTGACTTGCTAACAACAAATTTCCAAGGAAGTGGTCTGATATAGCTGCAAGTGCAAGGCTTGGTGACAAAAATAAAAATTCAAATGACCAGTACTGAAAAACGATAAGGTGAGAGACTGAGTGAAATAAAGATTGAGGTGGGCTGCTCTTATGCTGGATTTATTACCTCACCTGGCAAATGGGTTTAAAATATGGATCTACACAGAATCTTAATTCTCACTGTTTTTTCATGTGGTGGTTTAAAGAAAATGTCTTTAGTAGCTATAATATGTAGCAGATTATTGGGTTTTGATTTTTAAAAACAATGAAAATACCTCTCTTTAAAAAGGTTTTAATTGCAGAACAATTTCTTGAAAAGTCTATGAAGTCTCTTGTTTTAAGTGATGAGGTATAAATACTATAGATAATATATTTTCCCTGTGCTCAAGTGTAAATGTTGAGGTTTCTTTTTCAGAGAACAAGTGTACATGCTTTCATTAAATTGTTTTATTATGCTGAAATAGGAAACAGGTTAATAGTTTCATGTGTGTATGTATATATACATACTAAATGCGTGTGTATATACACACACATGTACACACTATATATGTTTGACACTGTATTGATTGTGTGCAACTGTAGAGCTGTAGGTGAAATTGGGATGCTTTTGAAGTTAGTGGGAACTCTGACTTCACTGTATACAGGATTTCATTGTGTCTGTGAGGGGTCTTCAGTCCCTCACTTCAGCTGTTTATGCTAGTCTGGGACAAAGAAGCTTGAAAGTTCTATAACTTATTTGCTGTCTTCAAATCAAATATTGGAACACTAAAAATAGATTATATGACAAAGAAAAGTGTTTTCCTCAGTTCATAAAGCTTTTTTTTGCTTCTGTTAGCTCTTAGGATTAAAGGCTAAGCTGTTGAGAATGAAGATGTTTACTAATCACAGGGAAATAATTTCAAAGGTCTGTGGATGAAGGCTTCTGGTAGTTAAGAGTGTCATCCTTTGTAAAGACTAGGATCAACAGAGGAATGTGCAACTCAGGGATGATACTGCAGATATGATTGGAAGGGTTTAGGCTGCAGTAACCAGATTCAGTCCACACTCAACTGAAGGAAAAAGACCCTTGCTGCTTTCAGAGAGTCTGATTGGTCTGAGCCAGGACAGATGTGGGAAAGGAATGTGTCAGCTTTCAGAGAACAGAAAGATAGATGCTGGTGTATAAGTGTCAGTGAAGAAATGGAGGGCCTTCCTTGTCTGTTAGTCAGCCAGGTAGTCTGGTCTGCTTGACACTACAGGTTATGGCAAAAGGTAGAGAAACCTAATTTTTTGGTTCAGAAATACAATATAGCATTGATTCAGTTTGCTTTGCTAGTGGTACAGAAGCTGCTTTTTTCAACTTTTGCATAAGTTTCCATAAAAGTTGGGGGTGGAGTTGGTCAATTTTTTTCTTTGAAATACTTATAAAAGTGTAGGTGTTGATCAAGTCAATGTTGTAAATACCCGATGTTGCCTTGTAGGGAACAGTCTAAAAGCAAGAATTTAGTTGCATGCCTTGCATGGCAGACTAATAATAGTGCTGCATTTCCAGCTAGTGAATGATGGTCTGGATTATTTTTCTGTAATTCAAATAAAATATTACAATTTCCTTTAATAACGGGATTTTGGTTAGAAGTACCTCATTGAACGTTGCTGTCTGTAGCACATAGATCTGCACAAGTGGTGAAGAGCTGGTGCAGCAGGGCTTGGAAGTAAGGCTGTCAGCTTAATACATTGTGTGAAAATTGGGGCCGAAGGTCACCAATCTCCTGGTACACAAATCTCCCTCTGAGAATCTCATTTCATTCAGACTATCAGTTAGATTAGAAATACCCTAATTATCCCACTGAAATTAAATTACTTTATGTAAGGGTGATATAATGAACAACCATAAAGAAGCTATACAACCAATCATCCTATTAGTCACAGCAAGACTAGACTATACACTAAATGGCTCTGGTTTGATTATTGCGGGCTGGTCTGTGCCACATAAACTGGGAGGGGGGGGGGGAAGGACCTAAGGGAAGATTAGTTCTGATTTCTATTTTACTGGAAAAAAGAAACCCTACATTTTAATTCACAGTGTGTGTCTTCTAGGTGAAAAAGGTGTAAGGTTTACTGTCAGAGCAGGCATAGAGTATTAGGCTTCGTGAATTATGAAAAGGTGATCAGGATCTTTCTTTGGGCATAATAAATTATGTGGCTGCAGAGAGCAGAAGGAGAGCTGTAGTAATGCAGGTAGGCTGTCCCAGCACCTCAGCTAGCAAACTTTGTCACAGGGTCATTCTTTTTCTGGATACATTGAAATCACGTGCAGTCATCACTGCTGAAGGAAGGTGAGGGCTTAGCTGATCTTGAACTTGAAAGAGTAGAATACTTCAATGGCTGGAGAAGGTCAACTGGTAAAAGTGGGCTGAAAAGACTGTATCTTTAATTTTTATTTAGTCCAGGACTGAAAAAAATTTCTGTTTTAACAGGGGTTGCGTTATGCTGGCAGATCCGGTCAGTGCATTGACCCATCCTGGTTGTGTTTTTCTGTCAGAAAAGACACTACTGTGATGAGTTGTGATTTTCACTTAAGGTAGAAGTTTCTCTAGAGAGATTAAAAGGTGCAGAGAGAGTTCAAACCAGCTGCTTGTCTCTGGTTGACTTTCTCAATCAGAATTTGGGAATTGTTTTCTGAGTAACTGCTTTGAAGAACCAAGAGATGCTACTGAATAAGGACAGACAACTAATTTGAAGGGGCAGAAGATCTTCAGAGACCTGCTTAGTCTAGATTTGATTATGTTAATTGTTATACTTCAGACACTACTTAACATGAAAGAATAATTAATGATTTATCACTTAAAATCCTAAAAATCTTAATGAAATGGGTACTATGAGCTGCTAACATCCCAAAACTAGGTATTTATAGATGGAATTAATTCAAGTGTAAATGTCAAATGACTCTTTTAAAACATGGACATGAAAGAAACATAGGTATAGAGAAGTAACCTAGGAAACAGAAGAAAAGCAGGGATGTCTTACTACTTTGATCTTCTTGCACCCTGCCTTTATTTGGCTTAATTTTGGGCTATGCCACAGGGCAGTGCTGCTTTGCTGAAGTTCAGTCCTGCCACAGATACAGACTGGGTGTTGAAAGTATTATGCATTTTTCTAAATTTGGCTTCAAATTATGTTTCATAAAACCTTTATAGTCCACAATATGATGTTCTATAAAGGAAGATGCTGACTTCATGTTCTATTTTCTTCTATTAATATTCTTATGTCATCACGCAGTAGTATAAAACATGTTATTAGGCAGTGCTGGCCCATGTAGTATTTCTCTGAGTTTTCTATCTTCTCTTCTATAGTTCACAGTAAAAACTAATTCAAGTGTTCTGTGTGTTATTCAGAATTTATCTTTTAATAGTTATAAAATAGAAACATGTTTTGGAAAAGCAGCAAACCATTTGAATACTCTAAATATCACATTAAAATATTTCTTTAAAAGAAAAAAGTGTTATAGAATTTTGTTCCATTAAATATTTGATTGCTAGATACCTTATTTGAATGTGAACAGAATGAAAGTGTGAAATATATGATTTCTGGAACTGCAGAGCATAAATTGTGATGAGCAACATATCTTGGCTGGTGACAGACATTCTAGTTTTTCAACTCAGTAGGTAATCTGTACCTTTTTAGATTAGAAACTAAAATCACTTTTCTTGCAGACAGTGCATAAGAAATAAGTATTTGGATATCATGGCATTTTGGGAGAGGTGGGAGTGAAGGAAGAACATTTTCAATGAAAAGAGTAAAATAAAAAAAATTAAAGTAAATCAGTGTTGATGCCAGGGGACAGTAATTCAGAACTCTACTTGTGCATGATCTTTGAAGGACTATTAAAGCTGCTGTAACTGACGATATGTGACTTCTATTTAAATCTGAGGATAGTTAGGAAAAACAACGCTGCACAGAATTTTTTGATGTAACTGTTGCATTGGAGTTTTCAATTTAAGAAAATTAACTTGGTTGGAACTCATATGCAGAACTTTAATCATGTGTCTCAAGGAAGCAGTTTCTCCGATTACTTTGAGCACAAACTTCCATTTTTGCTATATTAACTTCATATTCTCTAATTTTTGTGTGTGATTAGGAGAGGGGTGGATGAGAAATTAGTGCTTAGCCAGCTGGTGATTGGCAATACCCTTAAATGGTAGTGCTTTTGAAACTAAAATAGCACTGACAACGAAGAATGTAAATTGGGTTTGGTTTGGTTTTTTTTTTGAAATGATCACTGTGGAGTTGCACAGTCAGCAGCCTGTTCTGTGAAGGCATAGAGAGATCCTGTGGAATAACCTTGATCTAGTAGTTTAACAGCTGGAAATAGCCACCAGGTTTGTCAAGGATCCTTGGTAAATATTATAATCATTGAAATTGATCCCCTGCTCTGGAGGTAAGTGTTGTATACTTGTTGTGTAAGTGTTGTACAACACTATACAGTGTTCAGCATTTTTTGTGATTTATAACTCGTATAATTTTCTTTATGCCTGGATATTTCAGAGCCATTGTACAGACCACCTTGGACCCCCAATACAGGCCAGCTTGTAAGTTAAGTTGACATACTATTTACTGAGAGTGATCAAAGTCCTTTTAAGAGCTCAGGCTTTTTAAAAAAAATGCTTTTCCCCATTTGTGTGAAATTTCCTATAACAGTTTATTTCATGTAGTTGCCCTTTATGACCCTTTGGAGAAATGGGGTGGGGTAAAGTGCCTGGAACAGTGTGCAGTACACCTGTGTGCAATTTATCACAGTGTGGCAAAGCCAGATCAAGACAACAGAGTACAGTAATTAAACGGATATCTGGTAAGTAACAGCTAGGTAGATGGGATTTTTAGAAAACCAGGATTATTTAATGGTGCAGCCTTAATCTTTCATGAATGCCTGTGTCTGTGATTTTAGCATTAAAAAAAAAGTTACATCCTGTAAATACTTACAGGAGATGCATTAGTCTAGCAAGTAATTATGTTGAACTCTCTAGAACTCTTCACAATAAAAAAGTCTGTGCAACTCCAAGTTAAGTTGTTAGCGTCGATTATGTCAGAAATTAAATACTGTAAATGCAAAACTCAAAGCTGAGATTTTAAGCTTAGGTTGGACATACATCCAGAGTGGGATCATACTCTTCTGCAGATTGGTATGGTTTAGGGATGCACATCTCTCTGCAGGGATGGGTCTCATAGCTGTTACCTTAAGAGAAGGTAATGGACTGAACAGGTTCTGCCGGGTTGCTTCTCTCAGCGTATTCACAGTAATAGAAAGAAAATGCAGTATAGGCAAACAGACTGGGATGCTGTGCAATGTTCTCAGTTCACACTGTAAAACTTATACTAGACCAAACCCAGTTACACTTAAAAAAAGTCTGAGACGGATGTGTGAAAAGTTCTACCTTTCAAACTGGCACTTTGGTTATCAAATTTTAGACAAATCAAAACTTCATATTTGTACTTATGTTGGTGTTTAGGATGGCTTGTCTTGATGCCTTCAGACTTTTCATAGGATTAAATCATATCATCTCTCCTATGCAGATCATTATTGAAGAGAATAGGTTGTATTTAAACAAAATTGTATCAAGGTGTAATTTTTCCTGTGTATCTGTGACAATGTGTCTTGCTTGCAGTGTAGTGGGAACATGAGTTCCTTTATACTTCAGCATCCAAGCAGAGATTTCAGTTTAATTTGTGTGCTAGAAGCTTTTGATTGTGAAGCAGAACAGTTATATTTCTCAGTCTGCTTTTCTAGACCTAAGCATTTTATGTAGTTTCTCACTTTGTATTCTGGCTGTGGTTTGTTTCAGAACGGTTTTTAAGTTTTAGGTTTCTGACTTTTTTTTGAGAGAAAGCTGTTAATCTGTTTTTCAGAGTCGCATTTGCTGAAAGAATTCTCCTGATCACAGAGCTTTTTTGGTAGCCAGGTAACATACATACTGTTATGGAGCTCAATGTGCGTTGAGGTAGAGGTGGTTCTCTTTTTCATGGTTAACCCAATTCATAGTTAGCCCTGGTATGATTTGAGAAAGACGTTTGGTTTTGGAGCTGAAGAGTGTTGATTCTGGGGCTAGTACTTTACGTGTTATTTTTCCTCAGAGCTGCTTTGCAGGAATAGTAGAAAAGGAAATATGGATCAATCCAAATCTGAAGACTTCAATTTACAGAAAGTGAACATAAAATTCACATAGATGTTATGTATAAATACAATAAGTTGTAACAAAGAAAAGCATCCCCAAAATATTTTCATGTGACTGAATATGTAAATATATTCAATAGAAATAATATAACTGATACTAATATGCAGAAGAAAATTTGACAGTGCTAAATATTAAAAAACCCCAAAATGTCCATTTTTGCATCATCACAATTTGCCTTCTATTAATTAGAGGCTATTCCAAAATCTTGCTTTTTTTTAATTTGTCATGTCATTTCCGTGTCAAATAACTCAAGTTAGTTTATCAGTATTGGGCAAGTCTGTCAAATCTGGGATAGGATATTTTAAATCCTTGAAAATAAGAAAATAGTATCATCTTGGATTTCAGCAAAAACATTTTTTTTACAGTTAAGGCAAGATGTTTGCTTCTAATGGCAAGAATTATTCTTTCTTCTCTCCTTCCTCCTCTTCTCAAACCCTTACATGATTTATACTGAGCTTCAGGAACAATCACCTCTTGTTTCTACTGCTAGGATCAGTTTGTGATAGAAGTAGATCAGGAAAAGGGACACTTTGTTGGCATAATATAAGAACTTCAAAAAAATCGGAAGACAAGCAAGCAGAGAAAGTATTAACACAGTGGGTAGTAAAACTCTTAAAATTGTTGCAAAAAGTTGCAGAGAAACAGTATCCACACATCGAAAGAGGGAGTAGACAAGTTGATGGGTAACAGGTCTATAAACAGATACTGAAAGGTTTAAGTAAGGATGTGTCCTAGGAATATGTCAAGACAACAGTTTTGGATACTGGGAGGAAAGGAAAGGAAAAACAGGGAAACAAACCACAAAAAATGATAGAGTTTGCTTGCTCTTATGAAATAACGTTTTTCCCTTTGTTGGAGACAGGATGCCTGCCAGGATGGATCATTTATCTGACCTGGCAGAACATTGTACATCTTCAGAAAAGAAGAAATGGTATAATGTTAACCATTTATTTAAGCCTTGTCTTTGCTCTTTGATGACTGGCACTGTCAGAGTAAGCACTTCCTCCTTCGGTCCTTTTGCAGTTCAGGGGCAGGAGAGATGATGAAGCAGCTTCCTTGGTTTATGCACATGTATTTTAACTTTCCCTCCTAATGAGAGTAGGAGAACCTCCAGAGAACATGGAAACTGATCTTCTTGTTTTATCTGGGCTTTCTGGAGTAAACCTAAAGTGATGAACATGCCCTAGCTTTGCAAAAAGAAGAGGAGTGGTAGCTACGTGAAGTTTATTACGCCCCATCAAGTCTGCCAAGTTTAATCTGCCATTACAGAGAGAAAGCTGGCTGTGAAATGGTTAGGATTGACTGACAACATTTAACTAACCACTGAGAATGATTTTGCCTTTGTAGTACAATTCATGTCTTTCCATCATGTCCTTGTGTACAGTGTTTTCAAATGAATTTAATTGAGTGAAGAACACTAGCTTTACAGATGTGCTTTCCTCTGTAATACTGGAGCTGCTTTTCACCTGGATTTGTCACTAGTGTTCAAAACAACTGTCCCAGATTTGCACTTAGCTGCAGTTAGTTAAAGCACTGGGGCTTGTTGGGGGAAGTTGAATTTTTGTTTTGTTTTGCTTCGGTTTTTTTTGTTTGTGTGGTGGTGTTTCAATCCTGAGCAAAAGTTTTGGGCTTTATTTTGTGATTACCCAAGAATATTTATTTCTGGTTAGCTAAATGGGAGTCAGTGCCCTTGTTTTCATTTGTGAGTTCTTAGAATAGATACTGATTCAATTTCTAGTCTCTTTGACACTGCTCAGTAGTGAAGGTAAAAGCAAAAGGCATAACATTTTTTCTGGTAAAAACTCCTTTTGCTGATATTTGTGAAGGTGTTGCTCTTCGCATATAGGAAGATGTCTGATGCATACCTGTAGCATGACATGAAAAACTGAGATTGTGAAGTCTCCTGCTAGAAGCAAAAATTGATCCTCGTTTCAGGAGAAACAAACTTCTTATTTTCTGCTTCCTGGTCTATTTATATTTAGCTCAACAGCTTTAGATTGTGAAGTGCAGCGTCAATGGGAAGAAAAGTAGAAGACACTTTTGCAAAGTACATAGAAAGTTAGGTGATAAATGTGTGGAAATTACTGCTATTACTGTATTACTGCACTGTCATGTGTTGTTATATTCTTTATGTGCTCAAAAGAAAGTGACGACTCCTTTTCCCTCCAGTCTCTACATGTTGGCATTTGCTTGCCTTTGATTTCATTCCTGATGCTAATTTTGTACTGAAGCTGAGGTGACCTTTACATGTACCACTTTTCCAGGTGTTGCCTACTAACTTGCACCCACTCAATAAACATTATTTGCATTTCTAATGAGGTAAAGCACTAGGGACTAACTTCTGTTACTTTTTCTACAGAGCTTTGCGTTGAAAATTATGGTCATCTGAAAGGAAATATATTTGTTGGAAACTTCTGAAATACATAGTCAACTTTAAAAATCCCCCTGGAATTGTCTAGTAAAAGGAGGAGGCAACTGGCTTCTGGACTTGGAGTCCAAGGCAATGACCTGAGATTGCTTCTCTGTTTACACCACCGTTGACACAGATAATTTCCACCATTTTTATGGTGTTTCTCTGCACTTACAGTAGTGCATATAAGAAAGACTTTTTAATATACCTTGCAAACGTGAAGGCGTTTTACCTGGAGGACAAGCTTGCTACTCTCATCGGCTACGTGAGTAAGACACAATCATTGTCATAATCCATGAATGTAAGAGCATCTGCATCAGAATTCTTGCTGTTGGGAAAGGGCTTCTTCCTAAAAATGTTAGCCAAAATAATAATTAAAAATCAGAAAAGAAATTTAGCTTTAGGGTAAGTGGGACAAGTTGGCATTCACTGATGTACAGGGACAAGTTGTCACTGTGGTATGGGCCAACATGGCCATCTTTGTGTGCTCTGTCTAGCATGCAATGTGCTGATAACATTTGTAGTCTTAACTGGGCGGTGAAATGTGGAAGTTGTATTAATAACCGAACACTCAGACATCCTCCTTTTGATCTTAACAGTTTTAGTAAAATGTTTAAGTACATTTGTTACATTGGTGGTGGTGATGTCATTGTTAAAAGGCCCCTAGCTGCCTGCATTTTCTGTGAACAGAACTGCTCACTTCAGCTGCTGAAAGATGGTGCAGGTCAAAGGAAGAACCACAGAGATTGCCATTGTAATTACAAGTGTGGGCATCTGCACAGAACTTGAGAAGCCTCAGTCCGCAGGTCAGAGTGCCAAAATGTTCTTTGTGTCCTACTCACAGATTTGATTTGGCACATGTTTAGTTCCTTTTAAGTGTATACTTGCTGTAAGTCCATGCCAGATAGTTACAGGAGACGACATAAGGGTTTGAGTCTAATTGGTGTTTGTGTTTTTGAATTAAAAGAGGAGGCATGACACTTTTTTTCATACAGCTACCAAATGTAGCATGCAATACTCAAGGATAGTAGATAAGCCTTAAAAAAAAAAAGGACATTTTTGTTTCAAGTCTTGTCCATTCATCAATCCTTGTCCATCCTTCTGTTCCTTTCCCGAATCAGCGATGTCCCCCCCCTGCCCACCTGGCACCAGATGTGCTGTCAGGCACTACTGTGTGTCCCAAGTCCTCCGAGTGGCAGAATGCAAAATCTCAGGTGACATTCACCTGGAAGCGCTTAGCCCTCAACAGCTGCAGCCCCTTGATTACCTTGCCTGCCTCGGCAGCTCCGTGTCACTACCGTATCAATTGCTTGTCAATTCGGCTTAGCGATGACTTTGACTGACTGGAATGAGGGAAGTGAGAGTGGGGTGTAGGCGAATGGTTAAAATTAATTGCTACATAAGAAAAAATTGAAAGATAATTATTCCTGCTTTCCTGTCAGTGCTCGAGGGTAGATGACCTCATTAACTTGCAGCTTGTACACAATTCAATTACTAGGAGATGGAAAATACATTTTTAATTACCTCGGTGGCTTGTGCTCCATTCATCTCCATTTGCATGGCTTTTTTACTGTTGTGTTCTGAAGAAGTAGCATGGTCTTACTAAGGCTACCATAAGAGCTTGCTTCTTGCTACAATTATTCTTGTTTGAGGTAGGATATTAAATGTGTGGGATTAACCCCTTGGTGCCAAATGAATTGGGAGGTCCTGTGGTGGCACTAATGTGTTTTTAGTTAGCTTGGCATGTCAGGATTTTGAAACTCGCGATGTCAAATAATTACATAGGGTAACTCTGTTCCTTTGTGCATTTTGTTGCTACATATTTTAAGAAAGCATTAAATTAGTGCATAATAAGCAGATCACCTAGTTAGACAAATATCATATCGATGTATGTCATGGGAAAGGATTCTTTTGTAATTTCTAAAAGCCTATTATGGCATTTACTGAATTAATGATGACTTAATTGTTTTAAATACATAGCTAGACAATGATTTTAATGCATGAGTTTTTAAAACTGTCAGTGGTGTGTTGAAGTGTACAATACATGTGGAAAGAATATTTGTTCATCACCAATCATTTAATTTAAAACTATTGCAGTACTGAAAGGCTTGGAGCTAAGAACTGAGGAACCCTGTGACTTGGTGCACAGATTTTTTTTCAGGAAAAATTTGTCAAGGATTATACAGTGCTGCAGCTTAAGTCTGTGGCATTGTTAGAGTAGCATCCAGCAACTACCACAAAAAGATTCAAGAACTGATTTTGAGTGTTTCAACTCCTGCCAGTCATAGTGTGACGCAGACTAATCCCTGCCCTGATGGTGCACACTGTGTTGACAGGAAAAGGAGGTGCAAGCCACAGAGACTAGTTGTTAGGTCATGAGGAAGTGCTGAGCAAAGTTGTGATGTACAGAGATATTTATTGGTGGGAACTGAATGTGTTTCATATGATCTATACCTGGTCACTACTTTGCTCCCTGCAAAACAAAAATTGGAGCATAATGCAGGCATTCTTGAACTATTCATATAAACTTCATTGTGAATGTATTAGTCCTATTTAATTCTTTAAAGAGCATTAAAACAAGATAAGGCGCTTTAAAGGCTCACTGTCAGAGAGCCTTTAATGATATTCTAAGACCTTGCACTGGAAACTAAACTGTTAGTCCATGGTGTGCTCTCAGCTGTGACCT
This sequence comes from Falco punctatus, assembly GCF_963210335.1. Classification (NCBI taxonomy): domain Eukaryota; kingdom Metazoa; phylum Chordata; class Aves; order Falconiformes; family Falconidae; genus Falco; species Falco punctatus. The sequence continues at coordinate 26,001,924 of NC_137590.1, read as the reverse complement.
GCAAGCGATCATCATTGTGAGAGATCTCTGAGTAAGTAGTGGTGACAATTTGGACAGTCATCCTTCCTTTTTCTGGTTAGTGTCTCAGTCTGATTCAAGGGACAGTAAGATACAGGCTCCTTCTTGCTCTACAGTAACATTTAGGATGTTCTGCAAAATTGCAGTTTGAAAAAAAACCCCACCCATGGTTGGACTAATACATACCTCCTTAGCCTAGAAAACTTATTGTGATGTTTTTCTTCAAAGATATCTGCTAAAGGAACATGCAAGGGAGAGTTCCTTCACTGAGAAGTCTTTCAGGAGTGAGAGAGTGTATGAGTCATTTTATTAAAATGAAAGAATGTAAACATTTTAAATTCTCTGTGTTGGTCATTTTATAGTTGACATTTCCTGCATTTCATAACACAGGAAGACATGTAAATAACCAGCTTTGGTAAAATTGCCTTTTGGGTTTTCTACTAGCTTAGTATAGAGACATACAAAATGCAATTTTAAAGAACCAGTTGCTTGTAGACGTGGAGAGAAATTGTGTTTGGATTTGCTTATACCTTATGAAATAAAGCTTTGATTAGTCATGGATGTTTTTTGCTTTGAGGGCTTTGTTTGTGATTTTTAATGTTTTGGGGTCAGGTCTGGTAGAGTTAGTGCTGGCAAAATCTCCAGTGCAGCCAAAATTCATGGCATTTGCATGAGATGCCATGTCTGTAACCATGTGCACTATGTTTACCTTGACGTATATTGATATTTCCATTGTTTTCCAGAGAGAAACAATAATGTAATCCTTACCTTTTATGCTTTAACAACAGTCAAGCCAAAACAGGTAGCACAAAGTTTATAAGCATTTTAAGAATATGGGCTGTACATGGAAGTGAATGTGACTTGAATATAACAGTTGGAGGAAATCAACACAAGCTTAGTTTGCTTGAATACCCCTGACCCCTTCTCTGCTTCCATCCATTATTTTTATTATTACATCAGTATCTGTTGGTCAAAAAAAATCAGTTAATCTGAAATATTTATAAGGCTTTTGTGGCTGTCTGGTCTGTCAAGTCTTTGAAATGTATATGAGCGCAGCAGATTTTTTTATAGTGTTCTAACAGTGCTCCCATTAAGGGAAAATTAATATAAATGGTAAAATGATAATTGGAAACTGACTTAAATGTGACATTTGGGCCAATATCAGTGATTCTGTAGTGTTGATATCTTTTCAGATGGCACACAGGCAAAACCTGTCATGATCTAAAGAGACAGGTTGGTTTAACTTGAATTTCATTGTGGGTTGGTTTTTTTGTGTGTGTTAAGCATCAATTGTCCCCACCATCGAGCAGCAAGGCATTTTGCCACCCTGTTCCTGTCCTCTGCTGCCTACAAACAAATGTCATCTGTACTATTAGCAAAAGATGGATCCTATCATGAACTCTGGATCTGAAATTTTCTTTGTACTGTTTGAAAGACTTTCTCCTGATGTATTGAAGATTTTGTTAAAGTGATTTTGTAATGGATAAGTGCCATTTAAGACTTCTGCTGTCAGGTACATGGGTATACATCCCAATTCATCAGTAATTTCTTCTGTGAGCTTTTCTATCTTTGTGGTACAGTGGTTTTCTGTGTTACATGATGCAATGTTGGGCTGAAAATGGTGGTGAAAAAGATGAGATTTTGTTCTCTTTTTACAGAATGAATCGCAGAATGGTTTGGTTTGGAAGGGACCTTAAAGATCACCTAGTCTCACCCCCGTGCTGCCATGGGTAGGGACATCTTCCATTAGACCAGGTTGCTCCAAGTCCCATCCAGCCTGGCCTTGAGCACTGCCAGGGATGGGGCACCCACAGCTGCTTTGGGCAGCCTGTGCCAGCGCCTCTCCGCCCTCACAGGGAAGAATTTCTTCTTTATCTAATCTAAATCTACCATCTCTCAGCTTAAAGCCATTCCCCCTTGGTCTATCACTACATGTTCTTGTTAAAAGCCCCTCTCCAACTTTCCTGTAGGCCCCTTTAGGTACTGGAAGATGCTGTAAGGTCTCCCTGGAGCCTTCTTTTCTTCAAACTTAACAACTCCAACTCTCTTAGCCTGTCCTCATAGGAGGGGTGCTCCAATACCCTGATCATCTTCATGGCCCTCCTTTTGGAATCACCCCAAGAGGTTCATGTCCCCCTTATGTTGGGGACCCCAAAGCTGAATGCAGTATTCTGGGGATGTCTCATGACATCAGAGTAGACGGGCAGAATCACCTTCCTTGACCTGCTGGCCACACTTCTTTTAATACAGTTCAGGATATGGTTGGCTTTTTGAGCTGCAAGCATGTGTTTTGAGGTCATGCTGAGCTTCTTATCAACCAATACACCCAAGTCGTCCTCCTCAGGGCTGCTCTCAATCTATTCTCCACCAAGCTTGCATTTGTGTTTGAGATTTCCCCCACCTGTGTGCAGAACCTTGCACTTGGCCTTGTTGAACTTCATGAGGTTTGCATGGGCCCACCTCTCAAGCCTGTCACGGTCCTTCTGGATGGCATCCCTTCCCTTCAGCGTGTCAGCTGCACCATACAGCTTGATGTCAGTAGACTTGCTGAGGGTGCACTCAATCCCACTGTTCAGATCACCGACAAACATGTTTAACAGCACCAGCCCCAATACCAGCCACCAAGGAACACCAATCATCACTGGTCTCCAACTTGGGCATCAAGCTGTTGAGGGCAACTCTTTGAGTGCAAACATCCAGCCAATTCCTTATCCACTGAGTGGTCCATCTGTCAAATACATGTCTCCAATTTAGAGACAAGGATGTTGTGCTTTGACAAGTGTCAAATGCTTTGCACACCCAGGTAGATTATATCAGTTGCTCTTCCCTTATACAACAATGCTGTGACCCTGTCGTAGAAGGCCTCCAAATTTGTCAGGCATGGTTTGCCCTTAGTGAAGCCATGTTGGCTGTCACCAATCATCTCCTTATTTTTCACGTCTCTAGCATAGTTTCCAGGAAGATCTGCTTCATGATCTTGCTGGGCACAGAGGTAAGACTGACCAGCCTGTAGCTCTGTGGTTCGTTCTTTTTTCCCCTGTTTAAAAATGGGATTTATGCTTCCCCTTTTCCAGTCCATGGGAACTTCACCAAACTGCCATGACTTATCAGGTATGATGGACAGTGGCTTAGCAATTTCATCCACCAGTCCCCTCGGGACCTGCAGATGCATCTTATCAGGTCCCATGGACTTGTGCACCTTCAGGTTCCTTAGATGGTCTCGAACCTGATCTTCTGCAGTGGGTGGTTCTTCATTCTCCTGGTTCCTGTGTTTGCCTTCTGTGACTCGGGCCGTGTGGCTGGAGTATTTGCCAGTGAAGACTGAGGCAAAAATGTCATTGAGTACCTCAGCCTTCTCCATATCCTGGATAACCAGGTCTTCTGTTCCTTTCTGGAGAGGGGCCACATCTTCCCCAGTCTTGCTTTTATCATCAATGTACCTAGACAGAAGCTTTTCTTCTTGCCCTTAATGTCCCTGGCCAGATTCGATTCTATCAGGGTTTTAGCTTTCCTAACCTGATCCCTGGCTGCTCAGACAATTTCTCTGTATTCTTCCCAGGCCACCTGTCCTTGCTTCCACACTCTGTAACTTCCTTTTTGTGTTTGAGTTTGTCAGGAGCTCCCTATTCCTTGACTTTGTCTTTGTTGGGATGTATCTCTCCTGAGTTTGGAGGAGGTGATCCTTGAATATTAACCAGCTTTCTTGTGCCCCTCTTCCCTCCAGGGCTTTATCCTATGGTACTCTATCAAGCAAATCCCTGAAGAGGCCAAAGTGTGCTCCCCTGAAGTCCAGAGCTTTCTGTGTGTCCTCCTCACTGCCCTACAGATCTTGAACTCCACCCTATCACGGTCACTGCAGCCAAGGCTGCCCTTGAGCTTCACATTCCCCACCAACCCCTCCTTGTTGGTGAGAACAAGGTCCAGCATAGCACCTGTCCTCTTTGGCTCCTCTATGGCTTGGAGAAGGAGTTTATCATCAATGCATTCCAGAATCTCCTGGATTGCTTGTGCCCTGCTATGTTGTCCCTTCAACAGATACCAGGATGGTTGAAGTTCTCCATGAGAATCAGGGCCTGTGAATGTGAGGCTGCTCCTATCTGTCTATAGAGGGCATCATCTACTTGGTCTTCCTAGTTGGGTGGGCTGTAGCAGACCCCCACTATAATGTCACCTGTCCCTGCCCTCTCTTTAATCTTGACTCATAAGCTGTCAGTCAGATCCTCATCCATCCTCAGACAGAGCTCCGTGCACTCCAGCTGGTTGTTGACATGGGAAGTGACACCCCCTCCTCATCTCCCCTGCCTGAATATGAAAAGAAACGCAACCTAATAAACCCCCACATTTATGATGTAGACTTATTTGGCTGAATTCAGTAATAGGATTGTGGTGGTGGGTGGGTACATCTCGAGGTTTAGCATCTATAGCTGAGAGAGGGATGTTCTGTCAATGCTTCCTTCACCCATGAGTACAGAGAATGCATTCAGAAACTGAAGATCCAGACGTGAATTCCCAGCCCCATGCAGAATGTACTAGGAGTCCCAGCATGGCCCTGGAAATCAGTTTCCAGCCCCGACACATAAGGCTGTGTTGGTACAAATCCCCTGGTATCTACCTAAAGGTGCTCACATTTTTGCTATTGAAAACTTGGACAAGGAAGTAGAGTGTGTTCCTGATTTTAGTTAAGAAAAGTAAAATTGTATGTGTAAAATGAAGTTCCAAGTGAGACAGTACTCCAGGATGGTGCAAAACATATTATGTAGAAGACATCATGAAAGGGATTTTATGTTCAGTGATCTGTTTCTCTGATCACATCACAGTAGTAACTTGTAGTTAACTTGGAGGAAACAAACAGTAACTTGCTTTCTTGCAAAAATCTGTTTTGGTCTAGATTGTTGGCCCATTCCCAAAAGAGATTTGTGCATACTGATTGTTAGAGGCTTTCTTCTAATCCTTTTCTGCCCTCATAGCTGAAGAACTACTTGAGGTCTTGTCTTTTTTTTTTTTCCCCTTCCCCAGTTGTAATCAATAATACAGCATTTACTCCCAAAGTAGTATAGGATTCAGTTATGATATCAAATACACAATATTATGGAATTACTGTGTTTAATTGTAGTAAGGAGATTGCAGTCTCACAAAATATGCAATTTAAGGTTCTCAAAATCTTCAGTAAGTCAATGTTGATATAAATTATAATGTCTTATTTAAACTGCAAAGCCCAGTTCTCTCTTACAACTACAGAAAAATGGTTCGTTAGAAGGATTTAAAAAAATACATATAAAGGAATGGGCTCATTATAAAATGTTTCACACATAATCTAACTAATTAACATAATAAATTGTGGGGAACCATACTGGAATATCGTATAATTAAATAAATTCCATACGGGCCACATAAGTTAATGTTTTCTTTTTGGAAAATTGTATGCCTTGTCAAATAAAATATTCAGAGGATTAACTATAAAGAAAAAATGGCTTTGTGTAATTATTCTCTCTTGTAATTTGAATTAGACATAATTACATTTCCTAAATATGAAAGGAAAATAAGTGTGATCTATAGAGAACAGACAACACCATCGAGACAAGTCTGTCTTTGTTTCCTGACCCATTAAGTGACAATTATGATACTTGTGTTAAACATCTTAGAAGTGGCATGAACTTGCCATAACTCTTCACTTATTCTGCTTGAAAAGATCATAATGGGAAAAGCTTTTGCTCCTCTTCTTTTAAATGGGGTTCAGGCTATCACGTGTGCAATACAAAAAGTTCATAGAAAAATGTCATTGTATCAAGTACTATTTTCATCATGTACGTAAAATAAAGGAGTGCTCTTTTTGCAACTCCAAAGCCATATAGCCTTCTAGAACATACTACTGTAAACCTCTATAAAATGTATGTATGCTTATGTCCTGTCATATGCCACTGGTAAGTGCCTGTATGGTTTCAGAGGAAAACATACACAGAGTTTGCAGATGTCAAGTGTGTTGGTGCACTTTAAGTTGAATTACTGTTGCAAGTTGTGAACGTGCAGAAACTTACTAGTTTCTGCAGGTTTTCCCCCCCCTCCATTTATTTAACAGTTGTCAGACAATGTGTAACCTGAAATAAATTCAGTGTTTTTTCTAAGCTTATTTTTTACTAGCTAGCCAAAAATGCTTCAGACTTTTTGTATACTTGTGGAGAGTTATATTACCTAAGTTCACATATATTCCATGTATTGGTGTGTATCCAAAGTATTGTATAAGTGTGAGGATCTACACACAGAGTTTACAAACTTTGCCTGCTAGTTGTGTTGCTCATTTTGTGTTAGACCAAATCATTTATGCTATTGAAAGTATACCTGATCACTTATTCTTAGATAGAACCATACATTTTGGCCTTTGCATGGAATTTACCTGTGAATCACTAAAGATTTATTGTGTTGTAATAAAAGCAAGTTATGGGGGTAATTTACAATTATGTGGCTTACCTAAGTAGTTGGTGAGGTAACTTCATCATTACTTATCTATTTTTGGTAGCAATGAGGTTTTTGTAAGTGAGGTGAAATGACGGAATTTTTTTTGCTGAAATTCTTCAGTGAGACATAGCTCATACGCTCCCCCAGCTTTCTTTTCCACAAGACTTGCTGACTTCATGACAGATGCTTCTGAGTATGGCTCTATCATGATGAAAATGTCTTTCTTTTTTGCTTCTATGTATACGATATAAAAGGATCTTTTGTTTATTTTCTATAAATGTTAATGTTTTCTAGTCAGATATTTGGAAACAATTTTTCAATTTTTAAATGTAAATTTTTGGTTCAGTGATACTCTTTATGTGCAAGCCCTTCTGTTACATCTTATGTGTTAGACTCCTGTGTGTTATGCTGTTGCACTCTGATTTCTTCTTGGGTCTTTTGGCTCATAGATTCTGTGGCCAGTGGAAAATTCTCTTGCTCTGTGTGCTAGCTCCTATCATTTATAAGATTTTGCTGATAAATCAACCTATTTTTGCTAATTTATTTCAATGAAAAAAATATCTCCATCGATAAAATATTGTGGGATCATTTGACTGGCAGTAGCCAAAGCTAAAGATTAAAAAAAAGTAATTAATAGTGGCATTTTATTCTTTGCTTTCCTGAAAGGCAGTCTGTACTGGTACTCCTCTTGGTTCTACTGTTGGTTTTTATTTACAGTGCTTCTACAGTGGGAAGATGTTATCCACACATTTAGATTCTCTGAGCACGAGCTGTGGAAACTTTTTCAGACTTCTTAGTTTCAGTGTTATAAGTAATGCTAAGCAGTTTATTTACTGGATTTTTACTGTGGCCCTCATTTTCATGAAATTCGAATGCCATTGTGTTTCTGAATTGCCCATTGCAAAGACACACAGGGAAATTCTGAGATTTTCCAAAGTTATACAATTTTGAAAGCAGAGACTTCTATCACCTATACAATATATATGGCCGCTTTTTTCAAATTGGACTGGAGCCAGTGTTTTGCTGCTTCCCATGGTGATGCCTCTTCCTGAACTGTTTTACCTGGAGTTCAGCCCTTAACAGGGTGGTGTCACCTGGCTGGTTCATGTCTAGTTTTGACAGTATCTTAGCGCTCCCTGTTCTCAACACCCATGCTGACGCATTTACATCAATTTGGATTATTTCATTAGAGCCTTAGAAGGCACTTTGATCAAAAGGCTTTTCAATACTGCTTAAATAATAACCATGTGCTTAGTTTGGCAGTTTTGACAATTCCTACATGTAGGACAGGAGGCTTTCATTCATCTTTACAGATGCTGGACTTGTTTAGTCTCACACTGCGCTGGAAGAAGAGATGTGTTTTTAACTACTCTGCTTGATACTGATATAAAGAAGACTCAGTCAGAGCCAGACTTTCAGCTCCTTCTCTTTGCTGCTTTGCCCTGCTCAGTCGGCAGAATGCATCCAGATCTCTGTCTTGTAGACTCCGACAGATCCAGTGAAATGGACTGTGATGCACAATTTCCAGGCCCATCTGTAACACCTGTCTTTTAAGCTGGTTTTACGTATGATCATCCTTTGGCCTTTGTCATTTGTTTTAAATGTATGCCTGTATTCAAACAAAATTTATTTTAATAGCTGCAATGTCTGCTTCTCTTGGAAGTCTTTGTCAGCCTTGTCTGGTCCTAATTTCTAGTGCAAATTCCCTGAAAATAACTACTTCCTTTCTCAGATGTCTCTGTTTATGGGACATTTTACTGAATTTGAATAGATTTTCTGGAAGACTGTGCCCTCAGTATCTGTGAAATGGCAAGATTCTTTTTGTGCTGAGGACAGTTATCAGAAATGTTTTTGCTTCTCTGTGGTCTCCTGATTCTCCTTTTCTATTTACGTATTGCTGGTTAAACAGGTCAAGTAATGAGAAGAATTCTGAATGGTAGTTATCCTTTTTGCTCCTCTAGCTTTGGCTGTCTGTGGAAGCAGAACACTAAGTGTTGTTAAAGTAAGTTGAAAATCCTGATCTAACTAATTGTATGCTTGTTTTTATTAGGCTTTGTTTTGCTTTCCTTTGCCAAATGCTTCTGCAATACCAAGGAAATAAATATCTATGTTCTTGTTCTGGCACTTGGGATTCTAATTCTAAAAGACTTAGCATAAGCATTTAGAGATTCCTGGATCATCATAGTCCTGAATTTAAGTCATCTTTGTGGATTATGGGAGAGGGCAGAATTTTATTGTTTGCAGAGAATAGTTCCCATGTTCCCAGTTTGTAGAGAACAGTGCTCTTGGCTTTTCCTGAACTCCAGGCTCACCACAAGCTGGGGCCCAAGTGTTGCTGTCTGTGCCATGGGTAGATGCTGTTGTTCCACAACATCCTGGTGCTGTGTGAGGTGTGGCTCCTGGATTCTGAACCTCAGGACACACTGTTGAAACACTTGATTTAACTAATACAGTAATGTAGGTGGGAAGGGATGTCTGGAAGTCATCTAGTCTAATATCTTGCTGAAGGTTGAGCTTGCACAGGGCTTTGTGCAGTCGAGTTTTGAAAAAAATTATATGGATGGAGGTTGCACAGTCTTTCTGGGCAACTGTTTCATCCTGGTTATCTCATGAAAGGTCACCAATTCCTGTTCCAGACTCTTCCCATGACTGTGGATGTTGTCAGTGTCCATGGGTACTGCAGCTATAAGCTGCTCTCACACTGCATATGAGCTGGGTGTGGGACCTGGGGTCTGGTAGCTCAAACATAGTAGATGGATGTAGTAGCTAGATTTCTAACCAGCTGCACGTATGGTCACCTGCATGTAAGATGAAAGAATTCCCTGTCTCTCTTACTGTTGCAAAATAATATGTTAAACCTAGAAAGCCAGGGGAGCATTTGCCAGTTACAAGACCTTTGTTAGTTTGACAGTTATGATATCTTTGTGTAGACCTGGGATACATTATTCAGATAAAGAGGGAGAAGGGATCTTTTTTTATCCTAAATGGTTGATCTAGACCTCATATGACTACCTGTTTTTTTAAACCTACTGAATATGAGAGACCTACTGTAGTGATGCAAGAAATCAGACATTTGCTACTCTGCCTTCCTGCTCTGCTGTTGACTTGGTTTTTGGTGGCCTCACATGACCTACCTCTGTGTGTAATGACATGGCTGGTAACTCTCCCCACACCTTTCTGTGCTGGAAATGACTATTTACCCTGTAGGATGTGTGGAACACCATGGTGGGGAATGCATACGTGAGGGCCTCATCCAAAACCTACTGAAGTCACCGGGGATTTCTCATTTTCTTTCAGTATTACTTAAACCACATCACCCAGGGTGTGGTTTTCTCATTTTCTTTCAGTATTACTTAAACCATGTCGCCCAGGCTTTGGTTTTTGTGTGGCTTGCTCGTTGCATATTTTTAAAATATCGCCTCTTTTATTCACCTTTGCTTTGTCTGTTTGGCGCCCTTCCTAATCCTCTTATTTCTGAAAAGTAATTGGCACGTGCAATATCTTAAGGCATAGGAAGAAGCTTGGAGCTGTTTGTTCTGTTACTAAAACAAATGACACAATGGAAAAATAACATGGAGACATGGAAGGGGAGGAGGGGAGGAAGGTGTCGGTGGGCAAGGGCAAAGGGGAGTGGCTCTTGGGGAGGCTGGTGGGTGGTGGGGACGCTGTGCTGCCGGACACCTGAGGGCCAGACACTGCCTGCTCCCTTGCTCCAGCCAGACCCTGCTGCAGCAGGGACTTGCTCTGCTCCTGTTTGTTGCTGGCCTCTTGGCTCGGGATGTTTTCAGTCTTCTCTAAATTTCAAAGCTTTGTGGTAAATAATCAATTCAAACCAGCACCGAGTCTCTCTTTCTGTAATTCTGAAAACCCATTAAATTATATTGTTGGGGGAAAACAATAGTTGTGCTAATCATGCTCTGTGCATGTGCATCTTAATTTCCCCAGAGACCTGAATATGAATTTTTACTAACATGTTAATTTTGTGTGTTAATCAGTAGCTGTAGTCCGAATGAATGGATTGACTATGTAAAACTGTTTGATATTGAAACAGCTCCTTTTGACCCCCTCAAATTGGCTTCATTCCCCTAAAGACGGTTAAAGTTAATTAAGCACTCAATAGGTTTATGGTGTTTAAATTAAAATATATCACTCCTCATTGTGTAGTCATCAAGCGAGGCCGACGCACCCCCACCCCCCCCGGGCCTTACCGCAGCGCACCCCGTGCAAGATGCCGCCAGGGGGCGCCGTGGCGCTGCGCTCGCCGCGGCCCCGCGGGACGTGCCCGGGCGGCGGCTGCGGCTGGGGGGGCGGTCAGCGCGGCCGGCTCCCCTCGCGGGGGTGGCCCTCCCCCGGCCGCTCCCCACAGGGGGGGGAACAGCTCCCCCTTCCCCCCCACCCCCCCTTCCCTTTCAATCACCCTTTTCAATTAAACTTCTGTGATGAAATGCCAGAGCCCTGGGATATATGTTTACTGAGAAATAACTGAAATTATGCATGAAAAATATATAAAATAACACTTAACTCTTCCTTTTAAAAAGACGCATTGAAAGCTATCACAATTGATGTGTTGGCTTTCCCCTCTGGGCCCTTTTAAAGGGCTGGTGGTGGCTGGGGGTTGCGATTGCTGCTTTTCAGAAGCCATGACAGTCACGTTAAGATCTCAGAAAAAGAATTGTATAATAGGTAGAGTGCAAAAAAATGAGATAATGGTAATTCTCAGAGGAATACATGCTCTAAATTAAAAAGCCACAGTGCTGCTGATGTGAGCATTATATTAATGCTTGTATGACACAATCCTCAAAGCTCTTTTTTCTTCCTTAAGCTGTTTACTTCACCCTTGAAAGTGAGGGCTGTGCAGCGCCCTGGTAAGGCCAGTTTAGTGCACATCGGCTCCTTGTCTACTCAGAGAGCAACAAAAACAGAACTCCAGTGCCTTTGGCAGGTTTAATTAGTAGCTGGGTGTTTGCAGCTCATTAGAGCTATTTTTTCTCTGTAAAAAACCCCAAATAATTGACAAGAAAACCCCATGCACCCCACCCCCAACAAAAAATACACATCCTCAACACTTCAAGTACGGTAACTTGTGTTTAAGAGTTTAGAGGTACAAGCAGTATGTGGATTATAACTGAAGCTGTAGTTGCAGATACTTACCATCCTTGGAAAAAGCCAAGCTTTTGCAGTACAGGTTTCATGAATGATCCACCTTTTCTGTGTGGGAGAAAGGAGGTGTAGGAATTTGGGAAGACTTTATTTGGTTGTGTCTGCGGTGGCTGAAGCCCTGGGCATCTGTATCAGTGGGCTACACATGTGGCAGGTTGGCACAGGAATGCCAAGTGACCCTGCTCCTGTGCAATGCAGAGGTGCTGGAGCCCCCTTTTGGGTGGGGGTGAGGTGAGGCCACCCAGCCCTTCCTGCTGAGCTCACCACTTGTGAGATCTCATCTTTCATAATACTTTGGTAAAGCTCAGGCTGCAAACCTTCTCCTTGCCTGGCTTAATTGTTGGTGCTTTCTGTTTCAACAATAGAGAATTAAGCATTGCCTGAACTGCCCTGTTATTATTACAGGGAGGCTGGTTAAAAGGCACCCCATTTGTCAGATACCCCTTGCAAACATAAAGGTTAATGAATTGTTGTCTTCATACTGGCCCTCCTTACCTAGGAAATGTTTCTTCATTCTTGAAAAACTAGAAATGCTATATGAAGGTAGAGGAGTGATGGAAGGAGGCTAGAAAAAGTACCAGATTAAATTCCCAAAGTAGTATGGCATCAAAAAAAAAAAAAATCACCCTGAAGGGGGAGAGCCTTGTTACTTCTGTGGGCCAAGTATAACACTTCGAAAATACATCTTGGATAAGAACACGCATAAATCTGTATTTTAGACATGGGCATGAAATCCTGTAATATACTTTTTTAATAATTCAGGTTTTTATCAGTCGATTTGACTCTCATGTTCTTCTTGTTACCTTCCCAACACAGAGTTAATATTGTACCTTCTGTGCATATTGGTATGAGTGAAATTTCCTAATCTTGGATGGATTGTATGTATATAATTTTACAAGATGAGCACAGTGAGTTACTCTTGTTTGAGCTACAGTTTAAATAGGTATTTTCCCTTAATTCTCTCATCTGTGCAGAACTGTGTAGCACAGCATTGTGTTTGAGAGAACGTCAAAGTCTGCCTTTGCGAGGCCACAGCTGACAAGTACAGTCTCTGTTGCAGCATATTTCTACCTTTCTCCAGTAAACTGTTTCCTAGTGTTTTTTAAATGTATTTCATGTTTCCCCATCTGTGCAGGCCGGGTCTGTTGAATCTACTGCTGGGCAGATAAGCCAGAGGCAGGGCTATTGCAATTGCATCCTCCACGGTGAAAGCCGAGAGATGACTTCTTGCCTTCTGTACCCTTTTATAGAGCAGTCCTCTCCAGTAAATGCAGCTAACATTTATGTTGGCTGGTGACAGGAGAGGAGGAGGTCTAGCTGTGCTATGAAATGCTACTTCCTGTTGAAACTCGTAGTTCATATTTATAGCTGTCACCACAAAAGGCAAATGACATTTTTACATGGTAAGCTTTCACAGTAGTGCTCAGAGGGCTGATAAACGTGCTTTACAAGTCTGGATGAGGTTAGACTGACTATGCAGGAAAGATCTAGCACAGTGGACCAACAAAGTGGTTTTGACTCTTCAGTATCTTCAGATGTGATTGAATCTACAGCAGAGAATTTATCCAACAGGGTAGCTGTGAAAATAATGCAAGTACCTCATAAGTAGTAGGGGTCAATATTAATACAAAATGTAATTTTCTTTTTTCCCCTTGCTGCTTGAAATCAGGACTACAGTGCTGGCACAGATGACGGTACACAGATGCTTTACTTCTGTGCTCAAGGAGTTGGTGTGCTGCAGCTCTGCCCACCGTAACTTAGCCATGAGGTCAAACATTTGCAGCGTTTTTCTTTTTTTCCTTTGTGTATCTATTCAGCAGCACCAGCCCAGTTACAAAAATAAACTTGTTCTGTGAGCCTATGTTCAGTATCATGTTTTGCATACATTAAGAGCTCATCCAGATAGGAAATCTACTTTGCAACAACACAATCTGCTTATTAAATTAAATAAGTGAAATCAAGGGGATTTTGGTAATCTCTTGAGAGCAGCTTTGTAATGTAAATGAGTTTGATTGCAACTGGTAGTCGCTTGCCAGAAGAGCTTGAGGATTTCAGAGATGGCACCTAAATAATACTTGGAAGGTTCACTGGCCACAGAACTCTGCCTTAGCTGCTTTTCCCATGCTGAAAAACAGCTGTCACTGGGATGTCTGCATGTGCACAGGGAGATGAGTGGCTGCGCGAGTGCTTTTGGCTGGCAGAAGTCAACATGGCTTTTCGTGGATGTGAGTTGTTACCTGTTGTTTCCTGCCTGCAATTAGTGAATGTGTGAGAACCTGATACTTAACAGGTTGTTAGGTGGTTCCAGAGAGAAACAATTGACTTAATAAAAGCCTGATGAACATTTCACCCAAGAAACATCTGTAAACTTGTTTTAATGCATGCAATACTTCCTAGGTTTAGCCTGTTATGGGGCTTCACTCTGTATTTTCACACATTTGTCAAGGAACAATAATATATTTGATGGATGGTGGGTGTTAACATGTATTGAGGGAAGCTTTCCTCTAGCCAGAACACTTTGAATCCAGAGGTCATAATTCTGTTCCTTCCAGATTGATGTTAATTTTCTGTGATGCTAGAAGTGGACTCAACAACCTTCAGTTCATATGTTCTTCCATGCAGCAAGTGATGGAAACAATCTTTCTTATTTCAAGAAGTTGTGCTGCCATATCGTTCCAGATGGCTATGAACAATCCTAGCAATTCATCACTTGTTAACTTTTATTTTCAGTCTTCTTTGGATATTCATTTAAAATGTTGAGAAAGAGCAGAAGATTATCGGCAACCCCCAAGGGAAAGAGGGCATGTGTAATTTAATAGCTCATGATATTTTTTTTAGTTTTTCTTGTTTTCTTGCATTGTATAACCTGTCCGTGAGAACTTTTTAGCCCATTGGAGTTTGAATGTTTTGCTGCTGGCTCATGGCTTCCTCATGTCCTCTGGCTTACTCTGTTCTGATAAAATATGACTTGTAATTTAGAAGAAAATTATGTAAATGAAGATGTTAAGTTCTTATCAGGGCATTGTAAGCTTCAGTTTTAAAGGTCAACTTAAAGAAAACATAATCTTTTTGATGTTGTACTTTTGGCATGATTTTAATTGGCAGAATGGGCAAGGGGGCACATCGATGATTATATTTAGCAGATAACAGCAGCATCAGCTATGTTAAGTAAAACTGGGCAATAAATTCTTTGAATACCGTTAGTTTCTACTCCAGATTTAAATCTTGGAATAAGCCAATTTAGCATGGTGTGAAACTAACCAGTTTAATACCTGTTAATATAGTTACATAGTTACATTACTATACATATTGTTTGACACAAAATGTTGTAGTTTAGAGTGGGCTATGGCCAGCAAGGAGGATGTGATGCTTTCAGACCTGTGGCAAAACTGGTTCCCTCAGAATGATCTCAATGAACCCTTTTTTTGCTGCAAGTTTTAAGTTGTTGCTGAAGATCAGACTGTGCTACTTTTTGTCTCCGTATAGAGGGGAAAAATGTGTTGGGTGTTGCAGTTGTCTCTTGCTATTGCTGGTGGTACCCAAGCACTAATCTGTATTGATGTACCTTTCCTTTTAATAATAATAGATGCCATATCTTTATCATCAATATTTTTAAGCATCAGAATTGTCTTTGCTAGGATGTTAAGGATTTTTCAGGTAGCTGGGGTCTCACTTGAAAGCTGTGTGGAATTGTGCTTTTTGGATTGAATTGCCTTGAAAGATTGTTTCCAACACCACTCTTTGCTGCCTGCCATCTGCTCTAAGGGCTGTTTCTTTTTTCAGCTATGAAATGCAGCCAATTTGGCCCCTGTTCCTCAGGGTGTTGGGAGAAAGAACTTCTCCCCAGCTGTTGCCAAGGGGAATTCCCTGCAACTCTTAAATGTCCCAGAAAGAGGTGAAAGCAGAATGAAGCCTGACAACAGACATTGCCAGGCGGAATTGTGTTCAGTGAACTCTGTCCAGTTCGGGTCAGAATATCTGTCAGCTCTGGGCTGAGCTACACAGCTAAAGTTGTTGGTCCCGAGTTATGTGAGAAGCAGACTTGGAGCTTTTTGTGTACTCCTTCCCTTCCTCAGTTCTGACAGAGCAAGGTGTGTGATATGGACAAACCAGGAGCTGAGACTCAGGTTAGATTTGAATGTTTGCATCTAGTTGTAGTCTTAACATTGTATGTGAATTCTTTCAGATCTATGCCAAAAATGACAGCTAGACCTTTTAAATGAAGTATTTTTTTCTTTCTGACTCATAAGCTTGGTGTGTTGCATATGAAAATCTACAATGCCCTAAAATTCCAGAACTTTATTTTTGGACAACTCCCCATTACTTGTTGATACAGCAGAAGTAAGAGATTTTTCCAGGTGAGAATATTTTGTTGGTTTGTTTTGCTGCCATAAAATATTACAATCTTAAAAATTAATGTATTTGCTATACTCCTTTTACTTTTCCATGACTAATTTCGGGCTCCATGAAGAGAGTTAGCTAGCAATTTTTCTTAAGCCATCAGCTGTACGTTTTTCCTTAGGCCAAACTTTGCAATTTGAATTATTCTATACTCTGGTACTTTTCCCTTGTTAATGTTTAAGTCCTGGCTCTTACTTCTGCAGCGCTGCTAGGGATTTCCATCTTTGTAACACAACTGTAATGCTTGGTAACTCTTTTTTCACTTTTTATCTGCTGTTACTTCTGTGTGTGTTGTCGCTTTTGTTACTTTTATCAATGTTACTTTTGTTTGCTGTGTCTCATTGGTAGGGTGTTAGTCAGATATTCCTTCTTCCTTTTAAAGAAAGACTTGGAGGTGATAGCTTTCCAGACTGCCCCAAGTCCGCGTCTGCACCACCCATGCACACCTCCCATCTGCTTAGTTCGCTGCCTTTGAAAAGAGGAGGTGCCAGTTTCAGTGCCAGGACATCTTTCTGTGCTGCTGCCGTAATCCCAGCTTCGGTCACTGCTTCCGTTCTTAAATGGTGTCTAACTGGACAAGTGGCTCATTTCCTAGTGTTTCATTTGGACACCTGTCTACCATTTCAATTGTAACATGAAACTTACTTCAATAAACGAACTTGATATTTGACATTCTAATAATCAGGGAGTGACTTGGAAGTGCTCTGCCCCCAGAGCTAACTAGTCAGGAGGGCAGGTCTGGGTGTTGACACCATACATTCCAGATATGTTCCCTTTGTATAACGCTATCATGGAGGACCTTCATGGTCCCATCATGTGAACACTCACAAATGCTATCTGTAGTTCTGCTGACAGATAATGTTATTTTACAAATACAAAACATTTTTGTATTTGTGTGTTGTGCATTAACCCAGCTGGCAACTAGGCACCACACAGACACTCACTCACTCACTCCCTGCCCCTAGCAGGATAGCAGAGGGAAGTGGAAGAGTAAAAGTGAGAAAAATTGTGGGTTGAGGTAAAGACAATTTCACAGGTAAAGTAAAAGTCACACATGCAAACAAAGCAAAACAAAGAATTCATTCACCACTTCCCATGGGCAGGCAGGTGTTCAGCCATCTCCAGGAAAGCAGGGCTCCATCACACATAACAGTTACTAGGGAAGACAAATGCCATGACTCTGAACATGTGTCCTCCCTTTCCTCCTTCTTCCCTTGGATTTGTATGCCAAGCGTGACATCGTGTGGTATGGAACATCCCCTTGGTCAGTGGGGCTCAGCTGTCCTGGCTGTGTCCCCTCCCAACTTCTTGTGCACTCCCAGCCTACTTGCTGGTGGTCCTTTAGAGGTGTACCTGCTCCAAGTGGAGCCTTACCTATGAGCCACAGTCTCTTCAGGAGTCTGCCTGTTGTGGTATAGACTTATCCACAGTCACTGAGGTGCACCTGTTCCAGCATGGCCTTACCCATGGCTTCAGATATATCTGTTTCAGCATGGCTCTCCCCACAGCCACGGTCTTTTCAGAAGGAAACCTGCTCCAACACGGCCTTATCCATGGCTGCAGCCCTTCCAGGGGCGTACCTGGTCTGTCATAGGCTTATTCATGGCCACACACTTTGAGGTGCTCCAGCATGACCTCATGCACAGCTGCTGATGCTTCAAGCTGTACCTGCTGCAGCATGGGCTGATCCTTGGGCCACAATCCCTCCACAGCCGTACCTGCTGCAGCACAGACATAACCACGGCCATAGATGCTTTGAGATGTACCAGCTCTGCATAGGTTTATCCATGGCCACATATGATTTGGGGCATCCTGCTGCCATGTGGACTCATCCACAGGTCACACAGTCCCTTCGGCTGGACTTCCAACCTGTCCGGTGCAGCAGCACAGAAGCAGTAGCGATGCCCTGGCCATCTGCCAGCCCAGGCATGTCACCATTGCTTTATCAAAATGTTCCCAGGCACAGCAGAGTAAGACGATAAGCAGCACAGCAAGCAGTGACAGCAAAAAGCAGCCACAAACGAGCACTAGACTCTTAAGATACAGTAAGGCAAGCACGCCGCGTGGCAAGCACAGAAGCCTGTCAATTAATAGCTAAACAGCAATAGCAGCTATAAACTTGATCTGGCACATTCCAATCAAATCTGTCATTATCTCAAACCCTTTGAGCCCCACGTTGGGTGCCAGAAAGGACTGTCATGACACAATTTGTCTTATGTAGTGTAGATCTGTCTTTAATTATCAGTGTGAACATGTGGGAGTCCAAAAGCAAAACATCATAGCAGTCCTGACTGACAAATAATGCTGATATAAAACAGGTTATGTACTTTTTCAGATATAAACACTAATCTCACAAATTGATATGGATATATATAAAAATATTCTATTGTAAAAAATAAGTTATTCTAATGGAATCTTCTGGAAACAAAGCAAAAAGAACAGTGCTGCCAGGAAATAAGAAAAAATATTATTTGATACAAAGCAGAATATGCAACTGCTTTTAATCCTCTAACTTCACATGTAACAGTTACAATTACTTTGCATTGCACAAAAAGAAGAAGAAAAAAGAGGAAGAGAAGAACTTTAGCAAAGTTTCCTAAAATAAGTTTAGATTACTAGTGTAGTGAAAACAGCATTTGTTGCACTGTGTATTGTATCACAAGGTGGAAATAACAGACAGGTTTATCATATACTGTTTGTTTTTGTAGTTTAGCTTATTACCCTTTCTCTCCCTCTGGTTTTTTTATTTTTTTAAAAAAAGTTGGTTTATTGTGTGAGATATTATTGATGCTGATAGTGCATTTCTTTCTGTGTATGTACATTAGCTGCTATAACAGGCCTGACTGGGCTCTTTGCATGCTACAGCAGTGCAAATGATTAATACAAATGCTGCTGGGAGATCATTACAGCAAAGGCAGCACTAGATTATGGAGAGAAGTGCAGTAATAGCATCCAGGAATTCCTGAGCTTTCAGCTCAGCTCAGACCAGCTACTGGCTCTCCTCAAGTAAATTGCTTCAAATCTTGCTGCTCTTATCCTCATTACTTAAAGAAAATAATACTTTCTCAGTATAGTGTAAGATAACTGTAGATAATAGAAAACCTCTGTAAGCCTTTAAATGGAAGAACATATTATTATTAAACAGGTTTTTTACTGTCGTGCACACCTACATTTTAAGTCTTATTGGCAGAAAAAAAATCCGTGCTACCTGAGAAATTACATGCATTGTCTTTTGCAGGTATGAGACTGGTATTCTTTTAACATTAGACTGACACTAATAACCTGGAGTGTGGCTTATAGACAGGAGCTGCTGCACACAGTGCGTATATACAGAGCTGTGGAAAGAAAGCAATCCCATTAGGATCACCAGATAACCAGTGGGAACTGGAGAACGGTACACCCCAAACAGTACATCCAATATTCTGCCCATATGACAAACACTAAATCAAATACATTCTGGTCAGCTGTAGAGTAGCACAAATGTCCTCTTCCAATTTCCTTTCCCTCTGCCCCCAAAATTATTTTGTACTACTACCAGGCTGTGTATTGTGAATTTGAACAAATACATTATGTTATTCTTTTGCAAAGAACTCCCATGTACGGTTTCTAATTAGATGATTTTAATCTTCCCATTTCAATCAACCCACATAAACATCAAATATCAAGAAGGAATCTTTCTGTAGTCCTTCGCTGCCTCCACAGAATTGTTCTCAGCATTATAAATTATGTTTGTTCTCCTGTTACTGCATCTCCAGATAATGAGCAGTTTTATTATAGCTGAAGCATTATCCCAGCATGTATTTGCAAGAAGCATATGACAATGAAAGAGTAATTTTTCATTATTTTTCTTAATATCTTTAGACCATCTATGCATCTGATAAATATTTATACTCAGTTTTGTATAGAAATATATTCCTCTTTTCTGAATTACCCTCCACTGCAGTTGCTTTATATGACTTTTTCTTTTTATCCATCATAAAGCTATATTTAAGGTCATGTCAGTATCTTGCATGAACGCTTTTTCTTCTCTGTATTTATTGGGAATATGCAGCATGGACAAAAGAAGCATTATTTAGTTAAGGCAATTTTAAGTTTTACTTTAGATCTATTAGAGATTGCTACATAGTATTTTGTTTTAATATAGATCTTTGTAGGTGCTAAAATTCTAATGATACTTTAAGGAGCACTACTTAATGATCCTGTTTTCAAGTAGACTGTATCATAAAAAGGAGTATCATGAGATATTCAAAAGAATCCTGTTTCTGACAAGATTTGTCCCTTTTTAATTTTAATGCCCCCCTAGCATGTGAGGTTCATTACAACTAACTACAGAAAATCTTTATAGTATTTACGATTGGATTTCAGATGTGGCTCCCAAAAGGGAAAAGCATTTAAAAGCCTCTATTTGATTATAATGCTTTCTATGAAGAGAAACTCTGAGGCAGCAAGTTTGGCAGATCTAGGGGAGTGACTGCATCAAAATTTTGTGTAAGTAATAGTGCCTGCATCATTTTCAGGGATAAGAAAATGAGAATGAAAGATTTAAGTACCAAAGGAATGTTTGTCCTTATTTTTTTAAACTGTATCCTGTTTCACAATAAACGTTAAAGATGGGACCAGTTCTCCTGGTGTTGACATTGTTTCCCTCTACTGCTGTTGTTACATTTATACCGATGATTGTTTAATGGACAATTCATATGAAATGCACTCTCCCCCTTTTAATTTCAGTCTTATCTAAAAATAGAGGTTTTATAGCAGAACAGCATAATAGAAGATAATGGGATGATACACAGAAAGGAAATAACAAGCAGAAAGAGAAAGACCAGCTATATTCTCTCCAAAAAATCTCCTCTCTATGTAGCACTTAGAACTAATTATGAGGAAATAAAGACATTGCCCTCTAAAATCTTGACAGCTAAAATCCAGCTGTTTGTTGCTGCATCCTAATCCTTTTTTTATATAGGTTTCTGCAACAATAGTATTTTAATTTAATGGGTGTTTAGTGAATTTATTTTCAGAACTGTGAATCTCACTGTCCCAGATCTTATTAATGCAGATTAAGTGTGAGGAACATCGTCTTAGTGACCGGGAAGGGCACACTGGTATGTATTTCTTGATTGTCCGTTGTTCCACGTGAGGGAGGAATTGTCAGTGATCTGAGAGATACAGAAAATGCATGTGAGATGTGTCTGTTTTCTTTCTAATTTAAGAAAGTTATGTGTCTTCATCACAGATATTTTCAGGTAATTTAAACTGCAAGGTAGATGTACATATATTATGTGTATTTGTGATAGTTTTCCATATGTTTTATTAATATATTGCTGATGTTTGTATAGTTCTCCATACTTGTTATTATCCGTTCTTCTCAAGTGAATGTCAAACATGGCCTTGCACAACTCTTGCTACGTTAAAGGTAATTGGCAGCATTATTAATATTTGCAGGCATGCACTGTTTCAAAGGATTGCATTACAACGAGTCATTTTTCACTTAATCATTCTTTTTCTCTGCCAGTGTAGGCTAAGTTAACTCCACTGATCACTACATGAGAATTTGAACCTATATTTTATTGCAAGTGATGTCAGAATTCATACGAAGGAATTAATATGAACTCTTTTATATACTTAGTGGAAAAATGTAGCGCAGTGAAAGGTACCTGATTTCATGGTCGTCCTGGTATTGAGAAAAATCTGTTATGCTTCGTAACTTCTTATTGTATTATATAGGACCCATGAGAGTGTGATGCAGTTAACAAGTGTAAGAATGAAAGCAGAAATGTTTCAACAGATGTCACAATTGTACATCATTTTGTATTTTTGCTGTTTTCAAATATTTTGTGCTTTTAACAGCACCCTTGTCCTGCCTGGAGAAAAAGTAAGTTTTGTGTGTATGCTCAGTGTTCACCAACATAGTTTAAAGCAGCTTTGTGCTTCTATAGCGTGCTTCACACAAGGAGCACAGAGCTCTGTAGCAGCTGTGGTGACACATACGCAGTTAGTAACAACAGCCCAAAACTGGATTTAAAGTTCCCAACAGCTGGAACAGAGCTTATTGCATTTGCCAGTGTATTTCAAGGCCCTTTGGTAACTACTATAAAGAAAACCCTTTTGTTGCTCTTTTCAGGCAGAACATAACATAACATCTGCTGAAGAGTTAATTGTAGAAGAAAAACCAGCAGTTATTAGGCAAGAGAAATGCTTAGTGGTATGGTAACTGTGAGTCAAGGAAGGAAATCATGGTAAAAGAAAGATGGTGGAATAATTTCACATGTGTATGGATAACATTGTGAGTCCTGTATGTGTCGAATAAAGCATTTAACAAATCGATAATTTCCATGTTTACCAAAGCATATACTTTCAGTTTGCTTCAGTGGTGCATTAAAATGATGGAAGTGTGGTAATAATTGTAATTTAGTTTAGTTTAAAAAAATGTCTTTTAGCAGAATTATACTATAGCAGAAATTTGGAGATGTTGAACTGATGTTTTTTATGTCATGAAACTGATTCTTTTTACAAGGAAAAATAATTCATTTATGTTTTTTTCTAAAGTAATTATAAGCTGATGTTTTTATGAAGTTGTATTTTGTCTATAAATTAATATTACAAGATGTTATTGTTTATGCCTAGAAGAGATACTTCTGGATTCTTTTCAGAATGTGTTAATCTTCCTCCATTTGTGCTTAAAGGTGAAAATGGTTTTGAAAGTGCACGTTTCTTTAATTTTAAGCTGTATATTTATATAGGCTTTACTTTCAGTTATAGGGCTGGCTGGCTTTTACCTGTATAGACTAATGGAAAAACGCAAGGTCTGCTTTCATCCAGAGTTTTGATTGCAGGATATAAGGTTATAAACTTCTACATTTGAAGTAGGGATATAGTTACTGTTGAATAATTTGATGTTGAAATGGTACCGTTGCACTAATATTATATACCTTTCCTCTTGCTGTGTATATAAAATTTCCTTGAAGAGCTGTGTATAGATTTGATGTCCTACTGCCTGATATCCCATGCCTTTTTATCATAATGTGTTAATGTAGCTTTTGCCTTATCCAGTTGTTTGTACTTTTGGCTCTTTTAGGCCAATGGTTTTGACTCTAGAGTAAATGCTTAAGATCATTAATTAATTGTAACCATCAATATTTCTCTCTTTCCTCAATAATTCTTAAAGAACTTTGAAAACCAAAAAACTAACGCCCAAAGGTGATTGAAACTTGTAATTTCTTTTTGCTCGACGTGAAGTTATATAATCCTTCAGCACATTACATGGTTGTCCTGTGGCATTAGGGTATTAGTACTAATGGAAAGACATAGTTATTACAAACAATTCAAAATTTCACAGTGTGTATCTTAATAGCAGAAAGAGATTTTCTCATGATTAAAAAGAAAAATGGGTGGCAAAATAAGGAAGAAATGCTTGTTACATACGATGATCCCCTGGAGGCTTAATTACTGAAAAAAAACAAATAGGAGGTAAATGTTCAAGATGTTTACAGGTTAAACATTCCATAAGTATATTTTAAATAAGAGTATCTGCAGCCTTGGAGCAGCTAATTGCTCAAGAATCACAACCATTTATGCTACCTCATTTTCCCCTGGGATCGACACTCACAACAGGATAATTCTTACCCTGATATAAGTGTCACAGTAGGGATTCAGTGTAATTTGCTGATATGATATCAAAAATAGCATTAAGGTAATTACATTTTGCACTTGTAATGTTTCACAGGCAATAATATAACTAAAAATTACTCTTTTTGGTTGTAGTAACCTGACTGCTCCTTACCAGAACCACCTTTTTTTTTTTTCCTTTCTTTTCTTTTTCCTCTTAAGGTACATCAGTGAAGTTAATTAAAAGTTTTGGTGCTTTGTTAGCATCTTCAATACAGAAGTGTATCCAATAACGAGAGTTAAAGAAACAAACTGAAGTAAGTATTACACTGTTTGACCTGCAGGATGTTCTTTAGACTGAGCTGATCCGTTGTGTGAATTGTCTTCGGTACTGTTCCACAGCAGATTGAATTGACCCATTGGTTCCTCTCTTTTTCTATAGGAAAAGGAAAATCAGTAGCTTCTTTTTTTGTTGTTTTTTGGATGTATTACTACTGATAAAATTAAATCTTTGTAGTAGAAAAATTAAATTCTCTTTAACGCTAACTTGTGAATTACACAGCCTATGTAAGGAAGCTCAGCATTTGCAACTCAGGACTACCTGATCATAGCATTGTTCTTACAGTACAGTCCAGGGTAATGAAAATGCAGGGAAAAAGTAACTAAGAAAACCAGGTGTTAGTTTGTTGGAAATTGGTATTAAGATCTAAATTTAAATAGAGCTCCTTTACTTGACGCTTGAGTCACCAGGGACAAAGGAAATGGATTTAATTATTGTTTAGACTCAGCTTGACCAGAGATTTTGCAAAGCTTTGTAGTAAGCTGGTGGTGTCTCTTCCAAATCTTTTATCAATTTCTGGGAAATGTCCAAGTCCTGAGAAGCACTTCCTTATTTCTATGTGATATCTTACTTAGATGATATCTGATCATCTTATTTAGTTTAGATTTACCAATTTGATTTTACAGAAAGGGTGATTGCTTATTAAATCCTGGTTCAGCAGGCAAAGGTATCCCACAGATGGCAGATTTGTGGGATCAGACTTTCAACTTTTGTCAGTGCTGGTGTAATACAGACAACTTGAAGAACTGATGGTAATGTTCGAACTAGCTGGTATGACTGGTGTCGTTGTTGGCCTACAAAGCCTCCCTGAGCTGCCCTGTTGAAAGTTGGCTGCATGTTGCTCTGGAGGAAGCTATGAGTGGTTCTGCTTCATCCTGACCTCTACCGAGCTCTTGCAGGATTTGTCTACCTTGCATTTGCTTCGAAGGACTCACGTGCTGCCCATGCTTGACTGTTTCCTTTCAAAGGCTGGTGATGAAAATGAGGCGAGGAATCATGCTGGACTAAATATTTATTTCTGCAGTTGTTTTAATATTTTAAATATTTTATATATTTTAATATGAAGAAAACATTTTGAAAGAGATTGCTCTTCATTACAAAGCAGTACTCTGAGTAAGCCAGAGTTAAAGCTTAGAAATGAAGGCTAATTGATACAATGTATTTGAGGACTCTCCAGCAATGCGCTAAATCACATATAGAGGAAAGAAAGGCACATTTGAATATAATTTTTATTTTGCCATTGAACAGTGCAAGGGACCCTTTTTTGCAGACAGACAAATGCTTGCCATTACTTTATGCTCAAAGGCAACATTGAAAG
This sequence comes from Falco punctatus, assembly GCF_963210335.1. Taxonomy (NCBI): domain Eukaryota; kingdom Metazoa; phylum Chordata; class Aves; order Falconiformes; family Falconidae; genus Falco; species Falco punctatus. The sequence continues at coordinate 25,976,629 of NC_137590.1, read as the reverse complement.
TGACCTGGAACAGGCAGGAACTGACTTTTTTCTACTGATCTGATATGAAAGTTTTATCGTATTAGGAATTTTCTGTCATGGTGGATTAGTATCAGGTCATATTAACGTTCATTTTTACTAACTTGCAATGAAATGTGCTAACGTGACTACACTATCACACAAGAAAAAAAGCACAATGATTTTATATTGATGTGGTACCATAGAAGGTTTTTGATACCTCTGTCCCATGACAAGTAGGAAGAAGCTAAAAATAAAATAAAATACAATGGCTTGGGACAAGGATTTTGTGATTTTTCCCAGTGATGAAACCCCTTTCCCCAACTTCCCCACCCCCAGCATCATGTCCATATTTGTTTAATAGTTTCTGGGGTTTTGAAGTGATTAATTTTGAAGCAGTTTGGCCCTGATTTTATAATTGTGGTTACTCTCACATTTCTAGGTAAACGTCATTGGGAGCTGCAAATACAGATTACCTATACAAAACAAGCCAAGGTGTTCCAGGCTGATTATCCCTTGACTTTCAGCAAAGCGTTGACTTCTCAAAATGTTGACCTAGAAGCCAAATTAAAAAAAAAATAAAAAGGGGGGGGGGGGGGGGGCAAGGGGAAGGAAAGCCATCATATTTTGTCCATGCTCCATTATGCACAGAATGCTGTGGCCAGAAATAATTAACAGGCACAAAGGGTGGCAGTTAGTCATTTGGCTGTATGATTGTACCTGCAAGGTTTCTTTCATCTGGAGCCAAAATCTGATAAAAATGGGTAATGTCAGAAAAGTTCAATCTTATCTAAATCATGACCAGAAAACCCCTGGTTTTAATCTTGGCTCCAAACTTCATACAGGACAAAGTAGTTGAGTTTGGCTTCTAGTTTTAAATTAGTTATCTCTAATTCTGAAAGTCTGTACTATGGCTTTTGATTTTTCCTTGTGACACAGCTTATGTTCCTAAAAGCTTTGGTCTAAAATAGAAAGTGACCAAACCTTCCAAAGACTCCAAAGAGGTGATAAATTAAAATGCATTTATTTTCAAAAGTGCAGGATTTCTTCATTAGCTGAGATCCATGAATAAGACTAGGTTTCCTTTTAGAAAGTGATGAAATATGTTTACACCAGGGCAGAGGACATGTGCACTCCTGCTGCATGTGTAGCCCTTTGCAGGCTCTTGGCAGGTAAGGGGAGGAGAAACACACACTCACCCGGCTTTTTCTACTCTGAATTAAAAAAGCTGTATTTTTTGGTTGCTGTTCTAAGTAATAGAAGTGCCCTTGTGACTGGTCTGGGGTCAGTTGCCCTTTTGCTGTTTGTCATACTCGCCCTGCGTGGGTTGTGCACTGACAACTTCCAGGAGGACTGTGGAGCCCCAGGGCAGGGCTGGAGGTGTTGTGCCAGCTCTTGTGTTTTAACACTTGCAAATGAGATAGGCCTTTGTGCTCAAAGGAATGGGAAGGGCAGGCAGACACAGTGGGCTGTCATCCTGTGTCACAGGACAGGGCACTCTCTCCATTGACTGAACTGGAGACTTCAGCACTGCCATCAAGCTGAGGCATAAGTTTCCCCCTCATCCAGGTGGTTCCAACTGCTTTTATGAGTAGGTCGTGGCATCGTTGAGCTAATCGGCATTCAGGGATATAAAAAAGGTGGACCCTACCCAGGGAGTTTGGAACCTGAAATGCTCTGCGGTATTCAAAGTGCTGAGTTGGGATACTAACACAAGCAAATCTCCTAATCTATGGCTCAGCATGGGGGTAATAGCCAGCCCATAACAGGTACTAGGGAGGAGGTGTGGAAAGTTGAGCTTGGTCTTTCTGAGAAATGTAAAAGAACATCATATTACAGAGAAAACCTCAAATATTTTTTTTTTGTCAGTATATGGGAAATGTGTGTGTTAATCACGTGTAGTCATTAAGAAACTCTTGCATGTTAGACACTCTAACCTCTTCATCCTAGTGCTGTCCCCATGAGGCTCAGAGGCATCTCATCAGAATGGCCTCGATTAAAATGGCAGTACCACTATCTGTAGATTACTGCTTTCCATCATTAATACTGTTATCTCTCTCTTCAGACTGATTTTTAATTGTTATGTTTGCAATTATAAGTGATTTATAGGGAAATTCATTGCACAACCTGTCCAGAATCATTAAATTCACCTGGGTTGAATAACCTGATGTTCCTCTGGAAATAACCAAATCAGTGATACTATCTTACTGAATTTTCAGCTGCCATAGAAGTATAGAGTTTATCTTTACTTCTTTTTTTTTTTCTTTTTTCTCTCAAGTATAGTGGCTAGTGGGGGGGGCGGGGACAGGACAATTTTAATTCATACGAGGTAATTAGCCAAGTCTGAAAGGTGTGCGCTAATTACAGAATGCTGTATGTCTTGTGTAGGTGATTGCAGCGCAGGTTTCTGAATGGTAGCTATGATTTTTTCCAAACACTGTTCAGTAATTTGAAATGTTATTAGGGGATTAACTTTCCATACGAAAAGCTAAACTAATACTTATTATACAGATTATAACAGCGAGTGGCCTAAGAAGCTGTTGAGGCCATTATTTTGCAGGATGTAGCCACTGCCAAAGACCAAGGAGAGTGCAGGATAACCAGCCCAGTAAGGGAATACGCAGAGTACCATCCTCTGCTGTTCCTCATCCCTCCTACCTCTGCCAACACCAGCCAGGCTGATGGGCTCCGTTCATGAGCATGACTCCCAAACGAAGAGGCAGAGGAGAAGAGCTGTGAGGATTGTGCATTATATTGTTTTGCTACAGTTGTGAATCAGTCGAACTATGCTCAATCATACTGAGTTTTTAGCTGTTTTGGAATGTGCTTGTCATCTTATTCAGAAGCCAACCTTTGTGAAAAGGCTGCTTGGGTTTACCAGTTTGAGAAAACAGCTGAGTAGTACACCTTTAAATATTTATTTCCATTTGGTTGACATTGGGTAAAGTTAGTTTTTGCAGTCAGTATTTTTAAATCACATTAAACGGCTTGCTTTGATTTACTCTTTATGGTAGTGTTAGCTGTTGTTTATTCTGTCTCTTTCCTCCCCAGGTTTTATGCTCCTATAGAGCCGTATATTCTTTCTTTATGTGACCTCTAATACTTGTTCAACACATGGGAAATCAAACTGGCTTCCTCCAAGCTAAAAGCATGAGCCTGCAACTAGAGCTACGGGCTTGTATTTACAGTAAAAACCTCCCGTTCCCTGTGAACAAGGCAATAGCAAATGCAGACCTAATTTTAAATGAAGGCCATACAGCTATGATCACGGAGAATGGATGTGGGAGTATATGGCACAGTGGTGATGGAGAAGGAAGCTTTAAGATTTCTCTGTTGAATAAGTCAGCGCTTAAGCATGGGGCTCAGACTGGGGGCTGCAAAATGCACGCTAATCAGTGGATGGAAGATACCTGTGTACAGTTTGAGCTTCTAGGAGAAATGTAACCCTGTTACGGAAAATAAAGGGCTAAATTAATAAGCTTGCTCATCTTTTTCATTCTGTACCCTGGTTTATTGTTAAATTCCAGCATCACGCCCCACCCCCCCAAGAAAAAGGAAAACAAACCTGCCATCCTTGCTAAAAAATTCTTTTTATGCAAAAATGTACTAATTAAGTTGTATTATTTACACTGAGTTGTATTCTTTGTCTTGGAAAGCGCTTGGTCAGTCCAAGTATAATTCTTGATTAACAATTTAAAGCAGCTTTCTTCATGATTTTTTTCTCTACCTTTTTGCCTTCATTCTGGATTCTTTGACAGATCAACTAGATTTCTTCCTAAGAGGACTTGCATCTTCTCTTTAACAGAAGTCCAAATTATTTTACTGAAAAGTAAATGATCTCTTCTCCCTGCCACCCACTTTGTTTATCAAGGCTTCCTTTTCCTTGCATTTCAGTGCTGTTTCTGTTAGTAAAATTATTAGCCTAAACCACTGTTTGCACTAATATGTGATTAAATAGTTTATTGAATGCACTTTGTACACATATCTGGAATACATTTGCTGTTCTAAATTTTTTTTAATGCATTTAACTTCCAATATGAAATCTGGGGAAATGATTCTGGACATCTCCACATCAAATTCCCATTGCCTCCCTTTGTGTATCCTAGTGGCAATATCCTTGGAGATTTTCTCCTATAGGCATCTCTAAAACCCTTAATTGAACCACTAGTGTGCTTGTTTAAAGCGTTTCCCTTGCTTGGTTTTCTAAAATGATTTTTAAGCTTTCCCTACAGATGTTTTCAGTTTCCCTAGGCTTTCCCTTAACTAATGGCGTTATGATGGTCTCTTGCCTTCAGGGATCTCTCTCGAACTACATGAACTTGTAAAGTGTCAGTGAAGACTTCTCTTAGTTTCTGTTCTCTCTTGGATATCTGATGTCTAGTCTGTAGGCTTCCTCAGGGTTCAGTTATAAGTAGCTGTGCATCCTTTTGCAAGAGACTAAGGGCATAAGTCACTCCCTTACTCCCTTGCATGGGTTGTTCAGGTAGGAGGTCAAATGTGAAAGAGCAGTTGCTGCTGCCACTGAGCTGAGGGGGAAAATACATTGTACCGGGAAAAAGCTGGCGTAGGTCACACTACCAGTGGATCAAGCAGTGAATTCTTTTGACTGGTTATATCAAGATATGTTAATATAGCGCTTGCTATTTGTCTAATCAAAGATAGAAAGCTCAGATTAAAACAGCAGTGAAATCTTTTAGGACATAGCTTTGGTTTACATGTAAAGTCAAAGTTATGGGAAGCCTTGCAGGAAAGATTAAGGAAGATCTATAGGACACCCAGGGTGCTGGTCATTTTAAATTGTTTCTTTTAAAAGTTTACTTTGATTTAAACAAATCATGCAAAAAAAAAAAAAGCAAAAAAAAAAAGCTGTCATAGGCCTTTTAATTCAGTAGAGCTCAGTTACCATGAAAAATTTCACCTTTACCCTTTTTATCATTTTGACAGGATAAGGAGCCAGACAGGTCTGTGAAAGACACTTTGCCGCAGTAACCTGCTGCAAAGCAGCCATTGTGAAGGGCTGGCATGGTCCCTGTGGTCTGCCGGCACATCAGCCAGAGGTAACCTGCTGCGAACATTTGGGCTGAGATAGGGAAGGACAGCGTGTGCTAAAACCCCCTTATTCAGGTATGTTGCACCAGATACAGTTGTATCTTAGAGTAGCTGCAAATTAATCCTTTAAATATCCCAGGAAGTCATTGTGTGTTAGTTTGATCTTTTTCACTTTTACTCTTGAAAGTGAATTCTTAATTCTTTGGGTTTGTCCTGATTAAAAAAGAAAAAAAGTTAAAAGAATGAAACCAGGAAAAACCTGTCTCATACTGGGATATTTTGAGCTCTATGATTTACTTTTTGTTTCATTTGGTTTAGCCTTTTTCTTTTAATACTTAATCAGATCTTTCACTTCTGATATTCTATGGATGGGTTCAAAAGCTTTTTTGTTTATCTTACATGTTGTTCCATATATCTGTCTTGAGCCACATTGGCTTCTCTTGTCATTTTGACACTGATTTACTGGAATGAACTTATATTTTAAACTGTTACAGTTGTTTAAATGCCTTCCATTCCACATTAACTTTTCTCAACAATAGTTAGTTCTAATTAGTTTTTTCAGCCTGTTTGCAAATCTAGCACGATGCCTTCTGAAAATAAACTTACTGAAGAATATCAGACATTTTAAGATAATAAGTCATCAAGTGACTTTGCTGCTGGTAGTTCTTCTATGTTCTGTGTGTGCTTGTATCCAGTTATATGTGAATAATAATAGTCATTTAACTCCTAAAGAAAAAAACCTTTAATTCTATTTAATTCTGCTCCAGAAACTCATTTTTTTTCAGTGACCTATAGTAAGTAGGGTTTCAAAGGCTTTTGAGTACGTCATAAATTTCTAGTAGAATGTTCCAAAAGAGCTCTCATATTCTCTAGTGGTTTAACCTCAGGTGGCAACTTAGCCCCACACAGCTGTTTGCTCACTTTCTGCCCCCAGCAGGATAGGGGAGAGTGGAAGAGTAAAAATAAGAAAACCCGTGGGTTGAGATAAAGAGAATTTAAGAGGTAAAGCAAAAGCCGTGCATGCAAGGAATGCAAAGCGAGGAATCCCTTCCCCCCTTCCCCCCTCCCCAGGGGTAGGCAGGTGCCCAACCACCCCCAGGACAGCAGGGCTCCGTCACATGTAGCGGTGACTTGGGAGGACAAATGCCATCACTCCCAACGTCCCCCCGTCCTTCTTCTCCCCCAGCTTTCCATGCCGAGCGCGATGCCGCATGGGATGGGATGTCCCTTTGGTCCATGGGGCTCGGCTGTCCCGGCTGTGTCCCCTGCCAGCCCCTGGTGCCCCCCAGCCTGCTGGCTGGTGGCTGAGGAGCAGGAAAGCCCTCGGCGCTGTGAGCACTGCTCAGCAGTAATGAAAACATCTCTGTATTATCAATGCTGTTTTCAGCACAAATCCAAAGCATAGTCCCATACAAGCTACTATGGAAAAAATTATCACTGTCCAAGCTAAAACCAGCACATATTCCTATTGACACATTTTGATGGCATTATCACTGCCCTCTGATATGCATGTACCTGTCCTTCTCTTGAACTTAAATAGATTTTCAATTCTTCTAGAGACAATGGAAAGCTACAGCAGTACCAGGATATCATAGAATCATGGAATGGTTTGGGTTGGAAGGGACCTTAAAGATCATCTTGTTCCAACCCTGTGCTGCCAGGGGCAGGGACACCTTCCACCAGCCCAGGTTGCTCCCAGCCCCGTCCAGCCTGGCCTTGAGCACTGCCAGGGATGGGACAGCCTGTGCCAGCGCCTCACCGCTCACAGGGAAGAATTTCTTCTTTCTGTATCTAATCTAAATCTACCATCTCTCAGCTTAAAGCCGTTCCCCCTTGGTCTATCACTACATGTTCTTGTAAAAAGCCCCTCTCCAGCTTTCCTGTAGGCCCCTTTAGGTACTGGAAGATGCTGTAAGTTCTCCCTGGAGCCTTCTCTTCTTCAGGCTGAACAACCCAACTCTCTTAGCCTGTCTTCATCGGAGTAGTAGTGCTTCAGTCTATTTTTATAGGCCTCAGTGAAAGCAATTTGCATATATTTTAACATTTTTATTCTGGTTTAATCCAAATAGCTGAAGAACTTTCTTCCTCAGCTGTCTCTCATGTGCTGCTGCATGTACATGTCTTCTACAGCAGCAAAAAATTGTACAGGAATGTTTTACTCAGTGTTCCTTTTTATCTAGAAGGATTGTTTACCGCCAAGTTTATTTTAACAGTGCCTGTGGATGGAAATGAGCGTAGTTACATTGAAAGAGAGAGATAAAAGACATTTTTTGAAGCTGTACCAATTAATACTTGCTGAAGGTTGATGTATTTGCAGTGTGCTATTCCATTCTGTGTGATTGTATGCTATTTCTTCATGGTTTGGTGGTCTTAAGGTATGAATACTCAAAGTTAAAACTGTGGTTGTTTTATTACTTGTATTACTGTAACTCTTAGGAATCCAAGTCATGAGATAAAATTTCACTGTCCTAAACCCAGTACCAGCGCTGAACCAAAAGATATTGCTGAAGAATTTAAAGCACAAGAAAAGGGAGAGCATGTGCATGGAGGCAAACAGAGCAATGCACGCAGGCTGTGTTTGACACCCAGGGTGGGACTGGTGGAAGTCCTGAGAAGTTCCTTCCTCCCTACTCTGAAATGTCAATTGTTCTATTACAGACTTTCTTTCTTCCTCTGTTTTGTCTTGCTGATAGGGAAAAAATAATAATGTGTTGGTTGGCAGTTATATTTTTAGAAGACACGGTTGGGAAGAGCTTTGGGGAGGGAATTGTGAGCTAACTAGAAATTTAGAAAACCCTCTCAAATATGAGGAACATCATGGAAGTGTACACACAGGTTTTGGCTTCTATTTGCCCTTTAAAAAATTAACTGAGTTGTGGATAAAGACTGGGAATAAAACTAGTGGTGGGTGAAGATATGTCACTTGGAGTTTGGTGGACTGGAGGGTGCGGAGTGTCAGCTTTGCTTTGCAGTATTGCTTCGAGCTGAGCACGTGCAGGGGCAAGCATGTTGTCAGGAAAAAGATAACGTAGTAATAAGAGATTGTCTATTTAAGAGGTTTAGTTGAGTAGATGGACAGGAGAAGTCTTGTGAAAAAAGAACCTGTAAGACTTCAAAGACTGCATTCTAGAAACTGGGTTTGGATGGATGTCTAAGAGAAGCGTGAGTACAACATGATTAAACTGTTACCCCTTGCCTGAGTAGATATTTACAGTAGATTTGTCACTAGTGTTTTTAATCTCAAATTTTCAAGGGGAGCAGAGCACAAAAAGTGAAACATTTCACCTGTGCAAAGGCTAGTTTTCCAGGTTTGATTGGTGAGCTGTTGCATAAGTAAAATTCTTCTCCCTTTGTAGTATTCCTACTGCCTATATATCCCCATCTTTGTGCCTACTTGTTCTACCCTAAGCCTCAATGCCAATTTCATAGCACTTAGGTGACCTTCCTAACTCCAGTGTTTGTCTTGTTTCCTATACATCATAAGCTCAGCGAGATACAAGGATGACACATGAATGAGCATACCCTTGAGAGAAGAGGGGTTTTGGACAAAAGAGCTGTAGCAATCTCAGCAAGAAAACTGTCTTGCTTGATTCCTCTGTGTCATACCATAGTATCAAAGAAATGTTTGACACTACTTCAAATTACCTTTCTTCCAAAACCACCTGCAGGACCTGCAATTTAGGAAAAACCTTTAGATTAAAGAAGCAAACAAGGCACCACACAGTGCTCCTTAAATTATTACATGCATTTTGTGCATTCCTGTCTGCGTCACGCACCCTCATCCACATGCCTTGTTATGGCTTCGTTTTGCTCCTTTGTGGTTGTAAGAAATGTGAGCAACTCTTTGCATAACTGTCTCTGCTGAGTGGAACTGAGGAGGCAGCACTGTGAATCACCCATGTGTCAAAAAAAAAAAAAAAAGCTGTAACAGGGAAGGGACGAGTATAGTTCTGGTAATGCAGGGCTGGGTGTTTTCGTCTGAGATTGTACTGAGTTTTACCAGGAGCAAGGTGGGATGGTGCAGACCTGAAGAGGGTACAGGAAATCTAAGGCTTCACTTGCCCTCCCTGAGCCTGTGTTGTAGTTAGGCTATGGCTTTGCTCACAATGGGTATAATCTTTTCCCATTATATGTATTTTTAAATTTAATTTTAAAGTATATCTTTGCAGATGGTGTAACCCTGTCAACAAAGCACATCTGAAAATTTGGCATGCAAATCAGTGTAAAACATTTGATTTGATGCTGTTCTAATCAATGATTGTTAACAGCATCGCATACAGGTAAAGAAAGTATAAAACATGGTGTAATGCAATGGAACGCAAAAGTCTCTTTTCAGTTCTATTCTGAGAATGCAGCAAAAATAGCCCAATGTCAAATGCTATTTGAGTATCATTTCTTAATGTGTCTGATACGCTTATTCTTTATGTGAGCCCACTGATATCTTTCTTAAGCCATAAAAATTTAAAAATACCTATTTAAAATTTGTTGTTCCCCTCCAGGTGCACTGAATTAGGGGTTTTTTTTGTTTCATTCTCAACTCCTTATTTTGCAATGACTGATTGATGGCATTCCTGCCATCATGTTGTATAAGAGAATTTGATATTCTAACTTGATAGCTCAGTATACTGTTTACAAAATCTAGTATCTCTGCAGGGTAATGAATCCTACTCAGATTCACTACTTGCTGTTACCATCTTGCCAAATTGAGAGAAAGTGGCTGTAATAAATTCTACCCCTGGTACGTCTGGTCTGATATCGATATGAGACAAGAATTAGCAATAAGAAAGCTACATAAAAAGCTTCTCTGTAAACCCTGACAGACTCCGCAGTGGTGAAGGCAATACTGTGTGAGCCTGAATTTTCTTCACTATCAGTATGCAGTAATAATAAAGCAATCAGACAAATGGCAGAAAAAGGTACTAAATGTACTGCATATATTAAAATTAAGCAGCATTTTTTGCTAAATTAGTTGATCTGTACATCACAGTAGAACCGCCTTGCTATATTGTCTATAACCTTTAGCCACATCTCGGATTGCAGGCTTGAGTTACGTACTGACAACAACCACACTGTTTCACTGACTTATTTTGACAGTTTATGTCCGGTTACTTTCAGTGATTTGTAAAGCTGACATTTCCCTTTAGTGAACCCGAAACTCTTTTCTGCTGTATTGCCCAGATATTTTTAACATACCAGACAGTAATGAAGAACAGAGAAAAGAGAAGAGCTTCATTCTATACTGAACCCATGGAGTGGGTCCTACAGCAAATATGTGGGGTGAAAGGAGCTGTAGTATAAATGAAAATTGGGCCTAAGATGAGTATATTTGTGATCAGAGGCATATTTTTATGAATTTCTCATGCTATAAATGTCACATTACTGTTTTGTTCCTTGGCAGATATTTTTCTGATATTGAAATATTATCTTTCCTTACGGTAAAGTGTATCTGATGTCAATTTATACTGACAGCTTTTCCAAGTTAACTTATCTGTGAATTCCCAGTTCATTTAATATTTTTTTCCTCCTGCTTCCCACATTTGAGCTACCTTTGTTCTGTGTCTGAAGGATAGTAAGCTGATTGTTATTTTATATTTATATTTCAAGGCTGCTTAATGTTTAATGAGGCTGAATATGTTGTAAAAAGCTTCAGAACACTCAGACTGGTTAATATTTCATGCCGATCTACAGAGACAACTATATTGATCTTTTAAGCATCTGCTAAACAAGACAAGAAGTAAATTAGATTTTGGTCAGTTTGATTTGGCTGGTGAGTTAAATAGCTTTTAGAGCATTATTACCTTTTAAAATGTTTTGTTTCCAGTTGAATAAAGTAGATACAAAAGGCGGTATTTCATCATGTTGTTTCTCATTGCTCTCATTCTTGCCTCTTTTATTTCAATTGTGTTTGTGTATGTTGTGAAGGGACGCAGAAACCTAAAGGGAGGATATTAGCATTGTCTGCTTTATGCACCCATAATTATACCGTCTGAAGCCATAGTTGAGGGGGCCCTACTTGTCTTTATTGACTGCATTTTGGAATCTAAGTTCCTAGGTTCCCACTATTAAGCTACTGTTTATTTACACCAGTTATGTGCTTAGAAACCTCTCAGAATACACTGCAAAGCTGCACCATAAATACAGTTCACTTTAGGGGAAAACCTACCTTATGCCCAAATTCCTTATCCCAGAGGATCCATCTTAACATCTTGTATGCAATCCTCCTTTTTACTGGCTTTGGGATAGCAAATGTGAAAAGTTGACTTCCTTGCAAAAAGAGAGAAAGTAAATTATTATATCCATTCATATGTCTACATAACTGTTGTTTAAATCTAATGGTAGTTGATAGCAAGGCTTGTGAAAGGTCCTTTTTACACTGAAATACTTTCATAACCTTTTTGTGATGACTGAAAGTTTCCAAACTTTGCACCCAGCACATGCAGCAATTGCAGAGCTGATATAACAGAGATATTTTTATCAACAAACTGAGCAGGCAGCCTTGGGATAAAATTAAATTTTAATAAATAAATAAATTTTAAAAATGATTGCTAGCTCAAGAAGGTATCTTAGAATTTTAATGGTCATGCAACTACACTGAAGAAAGACCCGTGCAGAAAACACTTGCTAATTTTGATTAAACTCAAGTATAAATTACTGCATTTATTGTCTCTAGGAAAAGTGTTCTGTAGCCTACAAGAAGTATACAAATACTTTTAATGTATAGAGTTCACTTTTAAACGCTTTTGTAGTAAATTAAATATTCCAACTCAGTATAACCCTAAATTTGTCTTCCAGTTTAGACACGTTTGTGTCTATGAATATAGATGGGAATAACGGAATAATAGTCTTTTTAGCCTTCTGAATTTCATTTCTTTAACAATACTTTGCTGTATCCAGTTTGGAGCAGATGTAATAGTTGTGAAACCTTCCTTTCTCTGGCACAGAGCATTTCAAAGTTATCAGTGACTCAGGGAGTTTTGGCGGTTCCCAGAAATGTCACGTCTGGACTATTAACTGAATTTAAAAACTGAGGGCAAAGAAAGAATAGGGTGCCTTAGGCAAAGGTATTGATGCAAATTCTTCTAAATGAAGAGCAGGAACGGAGAAGAGAAGCTTTTGGTTTTGTTAAATTCTAGGATACCTCTCCAGCTACTCTTTTCCCTTCATTTCTGCTGCCTGTGGAATTTGCTTGTGAATTCACCTTTTTTAAAAAAATCCTCCATATGATTTCAAAATGTTTCATCTAAATGTTACCAACTAAAGGTTTTAAGAAGTTTTAGTTATCTGAATTGTTTTGCACTTCTTCATTTGATGCATTCTTGACTAGCATTCCTTTTTTTTTCTGTGCCCCAGCAACCAAAGTCCTGTGCGATGCAGTGAAAGCAACGACAGCAGAACTTGTTTAGCTGAATTTAGCTGATGATGGGGGTGCACTGGGAGTAGTCTAGGGGGAGATATGTCTAACCTGTCAATTTAGTCAATGCTATCTGTGGTATGTCTGTGTTATCTTACAGTTGATCTAATGTTAAAAGCCCTCATCCTTTTTTATTATGATTATTGCCTTCCTAAAAAATTACATTCACTGGCTTTTATCCAAACAGACGAGAAGTCCTGAGAACATCATGCTCTTGGAAGTTCAGCAATTGACAATTAAAATGATATTTTTTTTTCTTCTTAGGTACTGTGGCCTTGATACCAACTTGTTAACTTAAATTGTTGTGGTGGGATTCATCATGACCAACACAGCGTTCATTATCACGTACCCATCCAACTTCCTCAGAACCCAGAAGCAGCCTTAGATGGGATAGCGCATGCTAGAGCAGCCTGTTGAGTAGCTTTATTTTTACACTTAAACCTCAGCAATCTGTTGGGCACAAATGCAGCATCTTCAGCAACGGCAGTTTCTTGGGCAGTGCTGTACTAGAACTGTTTGAGTGGCATACACTATGGGATTATTAACTCATGTTTCTGTGACACCAACCCACAAAAGCACCAAGAAGCCTTGCTGAGGATTTTAAGGTGTATCTTCAAAAGCTATACTAACTTTTCATTAAGGTTTTGTACCCCCTTTGGTCCAATGGACTTTCTTCTTAAAATTCGTCAGGCTATTCCCATATAAAGAAAAGATTTCCCACTTAACTCTGAAAGCTTCTTCAGGCATATCTAAATTCTTGTTGATATGATGAAACATTGTCATTTCTAATGTATGTGTCACCCTTAATTACTCTTCAGATTCAGTATCATACCATGACTTGTTCCATACAGCTGTCCTGGAATTTCAGGTATGCGGTGGTTTCAGAGTGCAAATGTGGCCAGCCTCACAAATGTGAGGCCAACTACAAAACACTTAAGCAAATACTAAAACTTCAAATGCTAGCCAACCAAGTCATATTTGGACACTTTATGATTATGAAATAAATACTTCCACAGGGAAAATTACAAACATGCAGTATATGAAACTAAGCTCCAGAACTCTGCTGCCCTCACCAGAGCCAACACTTGCACTCAAGATGGGTATTCCTTAACTATCAATAGGAATAGTAATGCGTATACATAATTGTATTCATGTCACTGGCATAGTGAAAAGATGCTCCCATCTGTTGAAGATATTTTACCTTACCATGTGGAGAGACAGGAAGCAGGTGTGAAATTACCTGTTGTGTCACACATGCATGTATGTCCCTTGTACACTATTTCATGCTATGGGAAAGCTGGTAACTTTTTTTTCTGAGGTTGCTTTGAAATTCATCATGTTTGGCATAATCTATACAACCCTTGAGTTTGAGGGGCATCAGTCTGGTGCCTGAAACTTCAGTGGAAAACAATCCCAAATCCTTCCTTTGTAACTAGCAAATATGGTTAATATGGTCTTTGCTGGACATATTAATGGGATATAGCACACACTAAATTGGACTGATGAAAAGGGAAGGGCACAGCTTATTAGTGGTGGATGCTTCCAAGCATTTGACTATAAGTCAACTGCTTTAGCAGGGGGTTGGACTAGATGGATCTCCAGAGGTCCCTTTAACCCTGACCATTCCATGATTCAAGTCAGGTTTTTCAAAATCTTTGGCCTTAAAATGTTTACTGTCGTTCCACCACCCTGTAAAACTAGTCCCATTTGCTAATGGTAACTTGTTGTCTAGGAGTGATGGAAGTGGCTAAATTTACTCAAACAGACCAGTAAAACATTAGACGCTGTCTTCCATGAACTAGACTTATGCCCAAACTATCTTACATGAGTATGAATCAGTCTAAATTACTAAAAGTTAGTGTTCAGAAGTAGTAGGAAGATCAAGATCTGATGGTTATAAGCTTATTTCTAACCTCCAGTCCCACCATCCTATCATCTGCTTGCCTTTGGGTGGCCAAGGCCTTAGTCCCTCTATATAAGGACTAGGAGCAGTGCCATTAACTTCACTGGGATCCAGATCAACTTCCACATTGCAAATAGTAAAGCATTACGCAACTATTGTAAGATACTTGTGTAAGTGTAATTAGATGAGCATGGGCTGCATTCTTCATTCCTCAGGGAGTTATGTACAGTACCTTGATTGGAATAGGAGACAGATTTAACCTGATTGAATCATTAAATGGAAATATAAGACAACGAACATTAGCCACTTAGTTCATTTCATAAATTCTAATAATTAAAACTGCATGTGCAATAATAACAGCTATTCCAGATATCCAAGTAAGAAAAATGCACCTTTGATATGTTGTGGCATAGGCATAATGAAAACATTGACTTAATGGAGGATCTATGTAATAAGAGTTACCATACAGAACCTGCAGTTGGAAATATATAAACACGTTTCCCAACAGAATTTTACCTCATCACAATTCATTAAGAAAATCGGCAATAACTGACAAGATAGGCACAAAATGGATTTTCTTGTTGCTGGGATGAAGTATGGCTCCCAGCAATTAATGGGTTTAGTCATATTAAGCAGATAAATAATGCTATCTGACATTACAGTATTTCACATTACACTAAAATTTTGTAACGTTTGCTCATAATATGACTTGAAATATGTTACCTAGGAAAAAAAATGTTATCTCTGGAACAGTCAAACCCCATTAGAAACCTTAGGCTTGAAAAATCACAATGTTAACGGTTATATCCCCTAGCAAAGGTTTGCTTTCCTTAAATAGTGTTAAATTTAAACCCAGAAGCTCTAGTCTCTTTTGGAGTTACTCTTCCTTAGTGCATTGAGCTTGAAAGGAAAATTTAGTGCATGAAATGTACTGTGCATTACTGAATGTTGGTAAGTGAAACACTGTGAAGAGTTGCAGAAAGAACAGAATTTAGAGTGAAATCACATCAGTGATACTTATGTTCTCTAAAAAAATGTTTCTATATTTTGCTTTGTAAAAAAGCTCCTAATTTTAATACGACCCCATTACCCACTATTAATAAATAATTTGATTATTTAATACCTAATATTAATTGGAATGTTTGCCTTTTTCATAACT
This sequence comes from Falco punctatus, assembly GCF_963210335.1. Lineage (NCBI taxonomy): Eukaryota > Metazoa > Chordata > Aves > Falconiformes > Falconidae > Falco > Falco punctatus. The sequence goes on along the minus strand of NC_137590.1, from coordinate 25,961,110 downwards.
GTGTATAGTCTACCTGAGCACCATATTTTGTAAAAAAAAAAAAAAAATTTACTGCAAAATATATGTGGGTCTAAATTTCCAGTTCCTACTTGCATGAATAACTCTGACTTCAGTATTCCTGCTCATGTAAGTATAGTTTTATACTAGAAAATTCCTAATGCCTTCCAAGCATTAATAGGAATCGAGATCAAAGGCAGAACATGATTTTTCTCTCATGTTATGTTAATTCTATTCCGTATTCATTGAGTAACATGGAAGAAAATGTGATTGCTTGTCAAAGCTCAGATGCAGGGTTTTTTTGTTGGGACAGTACACAGTGGATTTGGAAGTGTCATGTTTAGCTGAAGGCAATGATGCTTAGTGTCTCAGCACCCAACTCCCACTGAATTTCAACAAGAGTTAGCAAATAACCTTCCCTTGGGCTTCAGTGAAAATCCTTGGCTTAGGATCCAGTCTGAGCTGCAGTTTCACTTGCAGGAAACAAGCTTTTTCTGAGGTCTTTTAAGGTATTGTTTCCTGAAACCACAGAAGATAAGCTGAAGGCAGAGTACTGCAATTCTGTTACGAAAACATAAAAATGTTACATTTTTAGTATGAAAGGACTGCTAAAAAAAAAGTTAAGATTGTTAGGGTTAATGAATACAATAAACCTTTCCAAATCCAAGTCATAAAGAAAACAGATAATCTTTTACATGTGCCAAGATACAATTTTATTGCTTCTCAGATAACACTGCATTTAGGCATTTATTTAACTTCAGGGTACTGAAAAACCAAAACCTGTTCACTTAGGTTTTATGACATTTGTCCTACTGTATTGTTAGTGGAAGAGGTAGGGACTTTCAGAGACGTTGCTGGCAATGTCATAAGAAGTGCACACCCAAGTTTAATAATTGTGGAGGCAAGAACATATAATCTTGGCCAGACTCTGGTATCTAGATTTAATTATCTGCAATTGAAAGATGTAAAATATTACACCACAGCTCTTCTATGACCTTATAAAAATGACACTGTTTATGGAGGTCACAGTTCTCCGTTGTCTCATGATGATTTTCACAGATTTGTTAAATTGCTGAAGTATATCACAACCTGGGAGTCTCAAAGCTCCTCTCTGGATGGTTGTGCGTCAATCGCAGCGTGTGATGCTGTACATCAAACCTTCAAGGAACCTCCAAGTGAACACCCTTGCAGAGCCCTCATCTCCCAGCATTAGTGTCAAGAACAAATTCTAGCCACAGCAATAGCAACTACGTGTATTGCATTTATTTTTTGTTGTTTTTAATGAGGTGAAGAAAAAACAGTTGGTGCCGTATGTCCAGCTGCTGTTTGTAGATGACCACCCAGTGCTACAGGAGCTGCCAATGACCCAGTGCTTTGGGAACTACTGGCTTTAAAGGTTTGGTTCGTACTTTCACATCATTTCTCTGTACTAGCCCATGTTAGTGTTATTGCACCTTCATAGTATCAAAAAGAAGTATTGGTTTTATTGTGCTTATTTTAAAACCAGTACATTTTAAAACAACCAGACTTATCTAAGCTGGGTATATAAAAATATACATGTAACAGCTCACATTATACAGTAAAAAAGAAAGCACCTGTGTGTGGAAAGCTTACTCCTTTCTTTGGAAGGAAAGTTGTCCTCCATGTAGTTGCTTCAGTAAGATGTATTTATATGTATATACATACAAACCCAGAACTTTAGCCACATAAATCTGTCCTCTTATGTGGTACAGAAGACAGAAGGCCCAGAGGGGTGATATGTCTCATTCTTTCTCCATCACAGAACTGCTGCCATTCACACTGCGTGAACAAGAGTATGGCTTGAGTAAAGTGCGAAAAGCGCGAGATAAATTATGCTCCGTATGGCATAATTCCTCCCAGGAAACAGCATAACCAACAGCCCACAAACAATTGTACGTTATTCTGTTGTCGAAGGAGCAGCTGTCACTATGAACTCTACAACCCTTGCTGAGGAATGTCGGCACAGGGTGTTGGGCCACATGTGCTGTCTCTGCAGTGTGATGGGGGTTAGAGAGAAGGGCCAGTTGTACATGTTGCACTTGCAAAGCTATGAACCAGAGGGCTGCTGGATACCTTCTGCAGCACCTCTGATCCAAACTAGGAGAGAACAACAGTGTGGGGAAAAAGGTTGTGAATCTTGTTGTGTCAAACCTTTTCTCTGGATAGGAGGGTCAAAGTATAACTCTAAATTATTATATGCTATTAAAAAAGATGACTAAATAACTTAAGTCTGTTGAAACATTAGGTTTCTTTCTAATCCTAGCTGCATTTCACTATAGTAAAAGTGGGTATCTGATGAAAATGTTTCACTATTAAAGATCCTTGCAATTACGTTTTTAGAAGTGCCTTTTCCAGGTCAGGCTCTAATCTATTAAGAGAGGTTACCTTCCTATTTTTCCCAAAATAAAACTGTAGTAATTAGATATCATACTTAACCATGTGAAAAGAGTAAAAAGCTATTCCTATGCAGTTTCTGAGGTAATAAGCTGGCATGTTAAAAATATGTTAATGTAAGTCATTCGGTTGTGAGTGTGTCCCTTGCCCATCTTCCCCCAAAAGAGGGGATGGACACAGTGATTTCGGTAAAGTGAAGATAAGGTCTGTGGCATACTGGTCGCTCTGCTGTATCATAGTTCATCATGGTTTCTTGTGAGGTCCTCCCCATAGTTAGTAGCTTGACTTCCAACAAACATATTCCAGTTGTCTAGAACCTCCTCTTTCGTTAGTTTTTGATCCTGGTGGGAGGAAAATAAAATGTCTATAAGAACATTTTCAAAGCTAAGTAAAAGATATACCAGCACAGACTCACAAGAGCCCTGGGAAATAAGACTTCTTCAAAGTGGCAGACTGCAGACTCGGGAATCACTGTAGCTGTCACAGTGAGTGCAATTTGGACCCCAGTGGAAGACAGAAGTTCCACTGGCTTCAGCTGGGTCAAACTGTTAATTGAAAGTTCTTTGTAATTAACTTACTGCCAAACAGTACACGGGTTATCTGGTATGCAGTTTTGCCCTGTGGTTTGGCTTTGCCTTCCTGATGGTAAAAATGTAAATCCTCTGGTGTATTTTGTGGAAGACGGTTGCTTATGTTAGCAATTTACATGCTCTCTGTGCATTTCAGATTCCAACTTTGCTCACATTCCACTTCTGAAGATCATCATCTAGGTTCTACTGAACCATTAATCTCCCATGTTACAGGAAGCAGATGTATTGAGCCAGTCTTTGAGTCAAAGATGTGTATTTGGGGGTGGTGGTGGTGTGGGGTGTGTGTGCTACATCATATGTAATGTTTCTTCTGTTTTTATCTTGCAAAATATATTAGCATGCAAAAGCTATAACAACTCTTAAAAGGAAAGAAAGTATTTCTACTGTGTTAAAACTTCCAGGTTTCTAAGGGGACTTCTAGAGCTGATAAACTGTATTTTAATACTTCTACTTTGTGAGTCTAACCCCACCAACTGAAATTGGCATTGATACATTACCACTGTCAATTCTAGCCTCTATAAATCCATTTGAAGTGTAGTAATAAGAAAAGTTATTAGGAATAAATTATTATTATTAGGAATAAAATATTGCAAACATTTAAAAAAAACACAAGACCTGATATAACTTTTAAAAAAGTATACTGGAGTATTAAGTACCTTGTCTACATCCGATTCATAGACTAAGTGCCTGGCTTCAGCTAGTGCGTGATCATAGTCTTGGGGGAGAATCCAGTGCTGAATCTCCTCTTTGTCCATCTTTCCATCCTTGTTGAGGTCACGAAAATCTGAAAACTGTTCACGCTCTGTAATCACCCAGTCAGGCTCTGGTCCACCCTCTTCATTTGCAAACATATCAGCTGGAGAGGAAATAAAGGTCTTACTCATGTCATATTTAATTTACAAAATTACACATAAAGTAAAGACATTTGCACAGTGTTCCTCAGAGGAAGACTAAACTTCTCACTTGCACAGTTTTTTTTTGTACAGAAAAGGAAATGTGGTGTGTAAATAGAGTAGCTGCATGTATCTTCTCTCAGGCCTATTTCTTCACTGCTGGTGATTGTGTCCATTCTTACACTACCCTTGTACTGTAACTGTGCACTGCTGGTGAGGTAATGTGAGAGGTGAACATGTCCAAAGGCCATCATCCACTGAATTTCAGAATGAATAAAATTATTTGAAGGGCTTTTAGTTAAATAGCAATCATTAGCTTTAGTGCTAGGCTCAGTCACATGGGGAGAAAGGAACTCAGCAATTTTATCTTGTCCCTGCCAGCAAATGTCTTTGTGGATAAGATCAGACTCCAGCCAACAGAGTGGTTAAGGGGAAAAAAGGCACAGGGGAAATTTAGGAAAACAAAAATTGCTAAATGGAACTTGAATGCTTTTGTCCTGGTTGTAGAGAGGTCCATGTAAAAGAAATTTGTCTTAGTAGAGGAGTTCTTTTTTTTAATTGTGCAGTGCTGCAGCATACTCCAGTAGAAGGTACTCTACAAAGACAGACCTGGAGCAGTCACGAACCAGTGGTGTGTTCCGTGTGAGAAACCACAGGCAGTACACTTGTTATAGACTGGTACCTTGGGATGGAGTACCATTTGTGACATAGGATGCAGAGATTATGTACATGAGCTGCTCTGCATGTCAGTCCTGTGCTATATTTAAGAAGCATCAACAGCAAAATGCCACTGTGGCAGCGGCTATCTGTATAAACAGAGTTGGGAGAATAGCAGTGATTATTAAAAGCAAGTGATTTGTAACTGTTCTTTACAACACAGGCCTTCCAAATGATGAGCAGTGTGTCCACTTCATTCTTCTGGTCACTGTGGCAAATCAATTATTTCCTGCTCATCAGGGCTGCTTATTCCTCAAGCCTTCCACTTTTCTATTTATAATTAAAGCCTGCTTTGTGATACTGCTCCTATGCCTTTTGGGTTTGGTTTCCAAGAATGTGCTACGGAAAAGTACACCTCGGGGCCAGAGGCTGGCTGGTATCTATAGGAAGTATAAATGCTTGTCTCAAATCTAGGAATAACCTCCCCTGACCCTGCAGTGTGAGCATGTACACTAGGCTGAAGTTCTCTGTTAGTAGAATGTCCACAATGTCCCTAAAACACTGTTACCTGCTCGTGCACAGTAAGAATTTGGTTCTCCCTGCTTAACATGACTAGGGATATTTTGCTTTGCTGCTTGTGTAAAATCTAAACCAAATTTTGTAAAAGACAAAATAGGAGGAAGGAAGGAGGGAGGCAGGGATCGCTCTATAAACTTCAGTAGATTTCCCATCAAACATCTGATCTAGAGATTGAAATTTTTGGACTACTTTTTGTTGTTCCTTATAAATGACCAAAGAACAGATTTGGTTTTCTCTTTGTTTTTTAACCCCAGATTCATCACCAAAAAAAAAAAAAATACATCCGAAGAAGGGAAGTAAGAATATTTTAAGCACAGTTTTCTTCAACTCATGAAGAAAACTTCAGACAACACATTCACTTTCTTTTTTCATTTTCTAAAGTGCAAATTATATTGTTTATTTGAAGCAACTGACATGTCCTGTCAATTTGATTTTTATCATCCTCGCCAATGTGGGGTGATCGTGACTAGAACATTCTATGTTCCTATCTATAGAAGACAAGAAAAACCAGCATTCACATGGTAACAAATGTTGACAATTACCTTATAATTATATGTAGGTAATGTCACTGAATGAACTGAAATTACTGTGGAAATTATGCTGCTCTGTTATTTCAGTCATAAATGAATAGCATTCACATTTTGAGGCTAAATATAATTTACAAGGAATAGAACCCCCCTGCCATTAATTAACATGTGTATATTGTTCCTGATTATATGTGAAGTGATCTTTATAGCACCACTAGAAACAGAAAGATTCCTCTCAGTTTGCACTAATGCTTTCTTGGTGCTACTTTCCTGATTTAAAACCCATCAAAGTAAGTGCAGTGGGAGAAGGTAGCTTTTGGTATCAGCATAATGATTCAAAAGGTTAAAATGCATTATACCCCACTGATCTCCAGTCCTGCTTCCGTTTTGTCTTCATAGGTCCAAGTGCAAGACAGCAGCCAACTGCTGAGTGTGACTGAGGTTTGTGCAAATTAACTGGGACTGATCTGCTGCTGCTGGTTCTCATTTTGTTCTCTTTCTGCCACTGAAGTAATGCACAGCTAACTTTCACGTACTTCACAACTTCTCTTAAGAATCTCAAAACTTGGTGCTGTTTTTACACAGTCCATTTTTAATGCATCTTCTATTTCCAGACAAAACATAATGGCATCGCTCTTAGAAAAGTATGGGGGTTTACTTGGTAATTAAACGAGGACAATAACTAGTAGAAAAAAGGTGAATATTCTTGTTTCAAATATGTGATTCCCAGCGATGTTGCATAGTCAATTACCATTCAGACTTGGAAAGAGACTAATACACTTTCTGATCTTCCTGCATTTCTAAACAATGCCTTCAAAAAGCTGTTAATGTGGTCAAGGATACAGACAACATTCCTGTCATGAAAAATATTATTCCAGACCCTCTTAGCCAAATTATATGAGAATAAGATGAGAATTTTATGCTGTAAAGTGTGAGGAATCTTTTGCTGGTGATGTTGGTATCTGCCTAAAACGAAATTAAACTTTCTGCATTGGATGGTTGGTTTAAAATAGTTGACCTGGAGTTCAATCTTTGAGTTGTTAAAACTGCTGCAAATTTGAGAGATGGATAAATGGACTGGAGATTATATAAGAAACAAATCTCAACACTTACCAATGTACTCATCTTGATCCACAAAACCATCCTCATTTTTGTCTATGTCTTCTAAGGTTTCCTGGAAAATAGTTTTGCATCAAAGTAATCAAGAGAGAACTGAGAATTCTGGCTACTCGCATCTTTGATCATCTTGAGGCCTCAACCAGCTCTTGTACACAGCAAAAGTACTCTCAGTAACTCCAGTGTGATCGTTGTTTATATAATGAATATACAAATATCCTTTCATATTGAAAAAATTCCCTGCAAGAATGAACTGGACACCATGCTTAAGTTTTAAGTTAGGGTCAGATAAAAGCTTGCATCAAACACTTGGCTGCTGCATGTCAGCATACCCTTCCTTTTATTTTGGTGTAAGTCTGTGCTCCAGGACTGGTTTTGATTCCATTTAGGAGGTGTCTAAGTGCATTTAACAAGTCTTTCTTATACAGAGAGCTCTAAATCAAACGAATTTCATGAAAGGGATCCCTCCCTGTTCTCCACTTATCTATCGTGTGTGTGTCTTTTTAAGCTTGCATGGAAAGGTTAGAGATACACTTCAAAGCTCATTCAAAAAAAAGAAGTAAAAATAGTGGCATTGGTTTTGCTCTGCTTACTAAGACAACGATGTTTTTCATATGCTCAAACTCCTCTGGGTGAAGGAAAGCAGTGAATTCTTCTCGAGTGGCAGCTAAGTCTCCATCCAGATCAGCCTTTTTGAATCGTCTTTCATCTCTAGGCAGCATTTTCTTAAAACTGTGCTGATCGGTTGCATCTTGGAATTCTTCTGGATTTTCTGCAAATTGATCAAGATGTTCTCAAAAGTATGTTACTTTTAAAACATATTACCACAATGAAGCACCCCAATTTTCTGTTAAAAGTCTAGAAATATAACGACTTATTGCCAGAAGAGCTGCTGTGTTAAAATGGAACTTCTCTTTCCTGTCAAGTTTTAAATTCGGGGTAAAGTGCTTGCGTTGATTTTTAAAGATGACTTAGTAGTATAGATAAACATCTGAGTAAGGCTTCTGTTGCAATCCAGGATAATGTATTTTGCAGTATTGTGTATTATCCTTTATAGATTTATTTTTTTTAATCTGCTTTTACAAGCACTGCTTAGGCAGTATTTGGGGTAGATTTCATTCACTGAAGTTTTATTCGTCTTAGGAATCAGTATGATCTACACAACTTTTCAGTTTCAAAAAGCAAGCAGACCAAAGAAAAGTAGTTTCAGAAGGTGGCAGACTGACTGAAACTATCTAACTGCTACGCCTCTGCTACAGGGAACCTAACAATTATTTTCAGTTTAAAACAAGGAAGTTTTTTTCAGGGTGTTCATTGGCATAAAATGAATGGTATTTGATATAATTTTTAAAATAGGACCACTAAACTGACTTCAAACGTGAAAAATACTCATAACAATTTCACAATTCACATGTTGGGAGACAAACAGCTGAAAAAGACAAGGCCAGGAATCACAGATGGCAATTTTAGGTGTGTGTTAACACAAGACCACAACGTAGTAGCTGTTCTTTGGATCTTGGGGATTACAGAGAGCAAAGGGCTGAGAAGGGCTCCCAGGGATAACTGCTGCAGGGATTGTGTCTCAAGTATTTCCTTCCACAAATGTAATAGTCTCCATTTTAATCTAAGGTAGACTTTGGAATTATTACTGTTACTAGAAACTCGCTCCAGAAACTGCCTCTATGGTAGACTGGAGACGGTAGAATGTCTTCCCGTTTCCAGTAAGCATAAGTGGTCAATTAATACTGATTTTTTGTTCTGTCACCATTGCTCTTTAGCTTAAGTCATCTCCTCCTTTCCTGTCATTAACTTATAAAAAGCAAAGGGGATGTATGTGGGAGCGGGGGGAAGATTCAGGTATACTTTTAATATGTATTTATTTTGCCTGATTTGTTAAGGATTTTCCTTTGCAGTTGATCGCAATCTGAAGCTTGCTATTCTGCAAGAACTCTTAATAACTTTGCTATAGCTTAGACCCAGCCTAAATTTTTAGCATCTAGACTCTTCAGATTTTAGAGACTGAATTAACAAATACTGGTTAATTATGTAATTATATTTTTTTAAAAATTAAAGTAGCATTTTTAATGTTAAAATAATATATTTCTCACTGAAGGAGATATTAATTCATCTTTGGCAGTACATTTAATAATGCTTCTATAAAACCTTCTGTGTGCTGGTACTCATGTGGAAATGGCTGCAATAACTAAGAACTGCTTTTGACCTCTGAGGATCTATAAAATTTAAATGTGATTTTCAAGAGTCCTAAACGTGACACCAAACTCCTGTTGACTGTAAGGCATGACATCATGCCTTATAATCTCAACAGTTTTTGAGCATATAATCTGAAAACATTATCTTACCTAGATAATAACCGTATGTGGCTTGTTTGTATTCTTCCCAGGCAATTTTATTGTCCTTGTTTAGATCATAGTCTTTCCAAACTTTAGCCACGTTTTCATAGATATAGCGTTTCTGTACCCGTTTGATCCAGTTCTTTAATTCCTCTGTTGTGAGATAGCCATCTTTGTTGTCATCTATTCTATCCACGATCTTCCTGTAAAAAGAAACCAGCATCCTTAAGAATTGACAGAAAAACAAACTGCATGTCAGTCCAATTTTAGCAATCTTTATCTGGCTGTGATTTTCCACAAAAACTGAGTACCCAGAATTTATAAAGCTGTCCTACTGGTCAAGACTTCCTTGCATTTTGTAGACTCTTAAGGAGTACGTCTCTATTCATTATTCAATATTCCTATGAATAATTGAAATAGAACTTGCACGATCAAAACTAGTGAACAAAGTACCCCAAATAATACCTGGATTTCTTATGTTGTATCTGCTAATTTAGGGGCACCTATTCACTGTTGATAGGCAGTGGTCATGCTGGGCTCAAAGTAGGAGACACTAACTTTGCTTCGAGAGAAAACCTGTACTAGAGCTTGCTGGGGGCAACCAGGACAAAAATCTAGGATTTTGTGGACAACTGCAGTTTCTCCTGTGGCTATCCAGCAGACTGACGCTAGGGTGGAGTGAGTTATATGACTATGTAATGTTGGACATGTACACCATGTACAGTCTTCCCTTCCATTCCTGTCCTTCCAAGTCTGTCTGTCTTTTCTAATGAAAAGCAATATTGCCTGTGTTGCCAGGAATGCCTGTTGCTTGCTAAAGCAATAGCTATTCTGCAGCAGGTCTTCAGTCATTACTGGCAGTTAGGATATAAGTCCTTTGTAAAGCTGCTAGCCTTAAGTCCTGTGGAAATCAGCAGGAGTAAAAGGTACTGGTGTACTCCCAGGGAAACTCCCATCTTTGAAAAGTTCTGCACACAGCTGCAGATAAAACCGACCTGAAAAACTTTTAACAAAAAAAAAAAAAAAAAGAGGCAATGTTCTCCTCTACCATTTAGGTTATCTGCAACAGATCTCAAGGGATGCCTGTAATTGCTAAACACCACCAGTTTGGGTTTGAGCTTGTAAAACTGGCTTCTGTCCCAGCTGTAGTGGTAGACCAGATAAAAACCTTTATCTAAAATAAGAATGCAGCTTTAATCCCACAAATTGTACGTACATTTGTCATAGTGTTGTTTTATTCTGTGTACTGGCCTGTGGGAAACTATGTACCCTGCTCTTGGAACTGGGGCAGTTAGCACCATGTCTCTTCTTTGCATCCAGGCTGGCTTTAGGCACATCAGCAGTGTTAACCCTTGTTATCGCTACAAACAGTCTGCAGTTGCGCTGCACCTAGTTCAGTGACCACCCAGTGGCCAACTGGAGATAATCTGAATGACCATTTCCCCTGGGCGGAATCACCATACCTAAGGACCAGTTATATGTTATTTGTAAGAAGGGCTAAGAATAGGAGATTCTATATTATATCTAAGATTATATTCTTAGATCTATATCTAAGAATAGTCAGATAAATCCTGACTTGAGATTCAACAGGCAAGCTCCCTAAACCTCCAGGCAGCCAAAGGACACAGGGGAAAGCTCTACACTTTAAAAATATTTTTTTCAAGACCTTGGTTCTCTAGAGAAACAGACCCTGGCCAACTGGAACTGTTCAACTAATGAAGCGGTGTCTTTTCCTGAGCCTTAGTTAAGAAAGTGGTTAGTAGAGTCAAGTAACAGCAGCAGCTTCTGCTGAATTTCCAGCAGTCTTGTGCGAGTCTGATAGTATCAGACTGACTTTATAAATGTGCTATTTCTGAGCTACAGGTGGACAAAAGGGGCAGCTCAATTTGCTTTCTGAAGTAGTAAAGTACGAATTAACTGACTGCAAGACCTTTTCTGTTTTGTGCAAGTCTCATGGGGAACTGACTGCCAAGGGTCCTTTTCACTGCATAATGGACTAGTATTTGTCAATGGATTTGCCCCACGATGAATTTAATTGGTTTAGCTGGTATTTATTTCTATTGTTCAATGTATTAGCTATAATAAATGATTCTACTAGTAGCTCTTTGGTATTTTTTAACACAAAATAAGTCAGGACTGTTTACCAGAAAATGCTTCATGCCTTTTCCTTTTCACTTGTTTTTATAGGTCCATTGCATCCATGAACACTATTTCACTCTGCTTCCCCGTTGAAGATGAGGACAAAGAAAGTGCTGTCTACAGGCCCCCAAAGGCAGAGGTAAGAAGCTATTGTACAAATGTGGACCTCACTTTTTTATACCAATAATTACCTACAAAATGGTTCAGGATCATTCTAACTTTTGTTAATGGAGCTAATTAATCAGTCTGAATAGCCTCAGTGCCTTCATTTTAAATAGTTAATTCTCAAATACAGCAAATACTTAAGGAGCACATTAAATGCCAGTGCACACACAGGAATTTACATGCACAAGTGTGTAGTACCTGAAAGCTTACTTTCTCCCTTTAACTGAAGTGGGAGCTAGTGTTAGTTTCTCCCCCCCCATAATAAGGAAGCTAGAGGGCACGTGCAAAAAGTACATACAACCTGCTACTGCAGAAATTTAAGCTGCCAGTCTGCAAAGACATCCACCTGGTAATGAAACAAAGTTGGGGCATGGAAATTTACTAAAGTGGCTGAAAGAGGAAGGCTTCCCCTCTGCACCTGACGTGAGTACAATCGTACATTGATAAACTCTGGCCTTGGACTGTATAAAACCCAGGAATATTTATCTTGTGAGGATCTGTAACCGTTTTCTATGTTCTCTGAAAAAGATAGGCCCATCACAAATGGCAGGGAGAAGGTTCAGAGGACTGCAGCCCCACTCCCCTCCTCCAGTCCCTTAACGCAGTCAGATGCTACAGCAGGATCGTGTCACGCTTCTCCAAAGCCAGGTGAGTTGTGGTACTGCACATAGGTGGGCTGCGTGTGATTCTTCCCTGGGAATCCAATTCTAGCACTGGTCATTAGGATTACCAATATGTTGGCACCCTTCCCAAGCAAGGTAAAATGACTTACAAATGCAGCACCATACACTTTGGTTAGAGCAGCAGACTATATGCTCCTGGTTTTCTCCCAGAAAGCATTTAAAAATAGCTTTTCATTAAATCTGTCTTCCTCTGAAAGGCCAGTCACTTGCTGAGAAGTGACACTATTTGTGACCCTCACTGCAGAGGTTGTCCATAATGAAACTGTTTTTTTCAGTATATCTGATTACTAAACCAAAATAAAAAGAAGAAAGTGAAATGTTTTAAAAATCCTCTCTCCCCTCTACCTCCCAGTATGCTATCTGAAATTACAAGGTCAGAAAACACTGAAAGTTAAGAAACTTTCCCACAGGGTTCCCCAGGAAACCACATCTCTGACTTCCGGTGCACAGTGGGCTTTGGTCCTCACTCAGAGGGATGCTTTAGTCACCTCCATGTAAAAGATTACTGACTGTGGCCGTAGCTTAACAGGCCTTCGTCACCTCTCCAAGGTGCACACAGTGAGATCACTAAAAGTTAAGCTTCCTTGCTTGCTGAGTTTACTGTTTGAAAACAGCTCTACTGTTAAATCATAGCCCCAGCTGAAATATCTATACTAGTGTAAGTATAAGCATAGACCAATTTTATAAAGGCATATCCATTCAAGTGATACACTTTATCAGAATCTAAGTCACAGATCATGTAAACCGAGAACAGGGTTTCTTTCACTCCTTCTTGAAATTATGTGGATGGAATTGGTCGTTTCTGATAACTGCTTTATCTGCTTATTCACTGAGATACATGAAAAATAGTAGTGACAGCTTCCAGAAGGATCAAGAGGTTAGTCAGTGAGATAATGGTGATACTGCGCTGAGAGCTTACGACAGAACTAGACTGGCGTATTGCAAGTACCATTCCCTATAGAAAGGAGGTAAAAGCAAAGGTAAACTTAGAACATGAAGATATTTTTTTGTTAGTAACTACATACAACGATCTTTCTTTACCTACTGTTAAAGTTAGTTCTAATTAAGTGACCTGACTTCTCATAGGTGTAAAGGAGGGAGAAGCAGTGAAATAAGACAAGTGTTGCACGGACTCTTCCTGGTGCAAAGAGCAGCCTGGAAGCAAGAGCAACGCTGTAAGCCGAGATGCCACAAGTGGGAAAGCTGCGTGAAGATGATGTCCAGAGGACTTGCAAACGGAGCTGTAAAGAAGGAATGCTTTAAACTCGGAGCACGCTAATGCGGTCCGGGCAAGTGCCCCAGAGGTGAGGAGCGCAGCAGCAGAGCCCCCCGGCAGCGGGTGAGGTCTGTCCAGCACCAGGCACAGCACCACCCGCAGCCGCTCCCTCCCCCCCGCAGGCTCGCTGCTGCAGGCCCGGGCTGCGGGAGGACACGCCAAAGCCAGGAACCACGGCTGGTCGCGCAGCGGGGCGCGGGAGCCGCCGAACCGCGGGGTCCCGGGGTACGGGCGCCCCTGCACCCGCCCCTCGGCGCGGGCAGGCAGCACCCCGCACCGCCCCCCGCTCCTCCCGCCGCCCGGCCCGCGCCCCCGCCGCCGGGCCCTCCCCCTGCCACGTTTCCGCAGGCCGCCGCGCTGCCGCGGCCGGGCCCCCCCCGCCCCTTACCCCAGCCCCTTACCCCAGCCTCTCCCGGCTCTCCTCCGGGCTGAGCTGGTCGAAGCTCCGCGCCTCCTCCTTGCCCAGGAAGGCCTCGTGGTCGTACTGGAAGCCCGGGCGGTCGTCGTGCTGTGCCCCGCCGGGCCGCGCCCGCTCCTGCCGCGCCGTGGGCTTGCCCAGGCCGCCGGGCAGCAGCAGCAGCAGCGCCAGCGCCACGCACCCCCCGGCCGCGCCGCCCGCCATGCCCCGCCGCCCCGGCCCCAGCCCCGTCGCCGCGCACCGCGAGTCCGCCCGGGCGGCGCGTGCAGCCCCGCTCCGCTGCCCGGCGCCCGCCGAGCCGCCCCGCTCCTCCCCCGGCCGGCGGGGGGGCGGCCGCGATTGGGCAGCGGCCACCGGCAGCGCCGCCCGGCCCGGCCCGGCGCCACGTCTGCACGGCGGTGCGAGCTGCCCGGCCGCCGCGGGGCTCCGAGCGGGGGGGTCCCGCCGGGCGGGTCCGCGGGGGGCGCGGGGTCCCCAGCCCTCGGCGCACCCGCCGCTCGGGTGCTCTGCAGAACCACCTCGGCGACACGGCGGCTCCCGTCGCCCTCGCTCGGGGGTTTCCTCAGCCGGAGTGCCGGGCGGGGGGCTCCTGCTGCCATCCGCCGTTAGGGACAGGAGTGTGGCGAGTAACACTAAGGCTACAAGTGAAAAGAAGAAAAAACACAAACCCTGTGGCTCTGTCTTGAGCGTAGCAGCAAGCTGATACTATGTAGGAGGAAAAAAAAAAAAAAACACTCTCACAGAGGGTCAGAGGGTATTTATCGGGACAGGTCACTGGCACTGTAAGGGAAGCCAACTCCCGATCCTGAAAATCGCAGGAGAAAGCCCAAATCGTTTAGCAGAGAACAAGGTTTGGTTTATTCCTTCAACTACAATTTATTTTGCTCAGGATTTTAAGAGTATCTACTCAAAGTAACTGGTTTGTAGCTAGTCTGTTTCCTTTTCCTATGCTACATCTGTAAGTCACTGCAAGGGAGGGCTGTCATTGCATGCAACATGCTGTACGTTAACGAGGCTGTTCCTAAGGGGTCCGATTGTAAACTGTGTGACCCAACCGTGCAGATAAGCATCACCAACGGGCCTTGTCTGTCCCTTGGTCCTTTGGACCCCAGGGTACTACTAGTTTCAGATTGCAACATCAGATCTCACAGCTTGGTCCACAGGGTATCTAAACCGCATTTATGATGCGGCCTTCGGCTGTACCACTAGCGCTGACATGCAAGATGCTGAAGCCGACCACAGCCTCCCTTCCTCTGTGGTTACCCTGGTTGACATCCTTTTGACCTAAATCTCATGTGTCACTGAACACTGCTTGGCACAGGGCTCGGCTGCAATGACAGCAAAAAGGTGCTGTCAGAGACGTCCAGGTTTGCTGTTTCGTGACTTGTGCAAAGTGTGAACAAGAGCCTTGCAGAGCTAGTGGTGGTTTTGCCTCAGAACCACGGGCGACGGTAGCAGATTTAAACATTGGAACAGTCAGATGTATGTCGGCTTGTTACTTAAGTCTGGACAGAGCAAAACCCTTATGCACCTTTTTCACTTGAGTCACATAAGCTGCCCTTTGCTTTTAGGCCTGGACAGACTGTGCTGTATGTGTGTTTATATGTCCGCAGTGAGCGAGTGTTTCAGTGCTGCTCTGGTGAGAGCTGTGCTGAGCCGTGCCTGTGGCAGCTTGAAAATGGTTCAGCTGATCATACCAGCTGTGTTTACATTTACAGAGCTAGTGAGATGTAACACTTTTGTTGTTTTGGTTTGGTTTTATTATTATTAAGCATATACCTGTAAAACAAAGTTTTCATTAACATATTCAGGAATCTCATATTTATGCAATAATACAGGTACAGCTCTTTTTTGTGTCTCAGTCTTCTAATGTTCCCGTCCCTGATTGCTACACCTGTAATATTGTTTCTGATGTTATTCCACAGGTAAGACTGTGCTGAAATGCTGAATTTTCACCTTCTTGATGCACATGGTGCTACAGTGTGCTGCTAGTTAAGTAGCAAGTAATTTGCATGGGTAACAGGTACATTTTACCGCCCTTTCACCCCATCAGTGTTGTAATCAAACATCAGCTTGATGTTTGATCTTAGTAGCAAGGAATATGCAGTTATTTGAGGGATGTGGGAAATGAATCTATATATTCTGTTGTCAGAACAATTTGTAGTCACTTCTGTGAGAAAAGCTACAGTAATAGCAATGCAGAATGGGCTAAGTGCATACATGGTCATTCATTTGAAAGCCTCCAGACACTGGGAGGGTTTGCCTCAGGGATATGGGTTCTGGCCGTCAGAACATTTTAATTTTGCCCTGTGTTTGGGTTCAAGTGTGAGCGAGTCCTGAAATGCAGTGATCTCACGGAAGATGTGAAATCATGAACGTTCTGATTCCTCCAGAGTTGGTTCGGGACCATTGGTAATAACAATAAAAATTTGATTGATCCAATATGACTTTTTGTGGACAAGGAAAGATATTGTGATTACTTGTCCTTAGAGGGCTGAGGTCGTAGATTTTGATGCTGAGAACAGACTGCACATTCAGTCAAAACAGTTGTAGATCTGGTCAGTCTGTGTTCCCAGATTTTGTATCACTCAGATTAACATTTACAGATTTTGCCAATGAGCTATCATGACCTTATCAAACACCTTGAACTCTGTCCTCTGTGAAAAGTCATGCCTTCTCCTTTTACTCAGCTCACAAAATGGCAGAAGTTTTCTCTTAAATCTTTTATCCACAACACTCATTTCTTAAAATACTGAATACTTTTCTCTGAAATATTGGTATTTTCTGTTTCAGTAGTATTACTAAGAACATCTCCACTGAGTAAAACCCACTGCTACTGAATGATTAATATTAGGTTTAGAGTTTAAGGTGCTATTTTCATAATTCGCAATTCTTTCAGCAATGCGTCCGAGTTTTATACGCATAAGGCTTCTTTGAAACATTGCAAAATACTAGGTCTGCAACGTTGACAATGTTTTTTAGCAATACATTTATGCAGCAGCAGGCATGCTGGGTAGTTTATAAGCTTTTAATGAAATGCTGGCAGATATTAGGGTTTTATGGGCTGGAAAACAGTGCAAATCAAAGAGCTTTGCTTACTGTTTATAGCATTTCCCCCCTGATTCTAACAATATTTATCTCACTTTTTCCATCTTGCATTTTGCTCTTCATATATTTACTTTCCCTTTCACTCATATATTTACAGTCAACAAACTATTTTGTATAAAATAATACTTAGAGGTACAACATGTCTGTCATCATCTGGATCCAGTTACCTGGATAAAGCCTGAGACGCCTTGTTTCATATCCCTCTTTGTCTTCAGTCTGCATTTATCCTGATGAGGGTATACTTATATCTTGCATCTTCAGTCAGTGTTTCTGGACATCATTAGTTGTGCCTTTCCTGAGGCCATGTAAATGATCCCTAAGGGATGCCATGTGTTCTTGCTGCCTGCTGGCTAATACCTGTTCGTAGCATGCTTTCAGTAGCAAAACTCTTCCCAGAGGGTATCATCTCTATCAGTAAGTTTTTCAAGTCCCATCTGCTAAAATAGTTGAATTATTTGATGCAGTCATAGTGTAGCTTTCTAAGTAAGGACCTTTGTGTACACTTGTTTACATCTGAAGCCCACATTAAAACTAGAATGAGATTCAGCCCTAAAGGCTGAGTCATAGTTTGGTGTGAAAAGATGGGGTAAAAGTAAGAGTGATGTAGCACCTAATAGTTCTTAGAGTGCAAACTTATCTTCGGTTAAAAAGTCAGCCTCCAAAACTTGAAATCTTCTTGAAATCTTCTGCCTCATCTAAATCTGTATGGACTGCGCAGCATTATTCACCATCATGCAAAGACACACTTATCCCGGCCTTGATACTTTTCTTCTTCTGTCCTTTGCAAAATTCATTTATTTCCTGCTCACATGCAGTACCTCATGGAGATTGGCTCCATTTACATAGACATCCCTCTGTAAATAGGCAAAGCACTGATACACTCACTGGTTTTCTCATCAACAAATCAAGCACATTTCAAAGTCTCGTGTAGCCATGATTAATAGCCCCCCAAGGCAACCTGGAGGAATGAGAGAGTAGATTTAACTCAGCAGTCCAGGCTCTCATGGTGGCACTTCCTTATCAAGGAATGGTGGTTTTCAGGGGCTGGATGCTGAAACACAAGTGAGCTTAACTTAGTGGTGGTGTGTGCAGGGGGATGTACCACCATTCTTAGGGTCAGTGTGGCAGACTGCCCAGTTTCCCAGGGAGAGCTGCGAAAGTTTAGGTCTAGGGCTGGAGTCCATTTCAGCACTGAAAAAATGTGTTCTGCAGCTCAGTTAGGGAGAATGGTGATCTCTGATGATAACTCTGTTAATATTATTAGGAGGTAAAGATAAATGCCTGCAAGTAGCAGATGATTTCTAAGTAAGCAAAAGAACTTGTTTTTCAGAGAAGCTACAAATGGAAAATATAACAATTTTTGTTCTTAATTCTACTGTACTCTGTAAATCCAGAATGACTCAATTATAGTATTCCTCTGTACACAGAACATATGATTGGTTTGGATGGATATGAGACTAATGTATGTCACTTCAAATTAAATTATAGAAACCTATTTTATGTTTCCCACTTTATATTTTACATTCCAGCTAGCCTAATATGCTTTACTTAGTTCATAGCAGCAGCACTGTTTTTTAAAACCTTGCCTTTTCCTTAGGGCACAGAACACCTTCATCAAAGTTGTTGAAAAATTTCCATTGACACCAGTAGATTGCAGCTCAAGCTGTTTGTATACAGTGCTGCTGTATTTTATTGGAAATGTAATTGTAGCAGTATTTCAGAATGAGCTTTTTATGCCTCATTTATTTTGGATGATCTAGCATTAGATACCCTGCATTTGTACTTTCAGCCAAATTCTGCTAGGTGTTAATTGCTCTCTTCAGCTTGGGTGTACAACTGTAGATGAACTGTAAATTTTGTCTCAGCTTCCGTGGGAAACTAGAAGTTAAGGGATCAGAGCACAAGCTGATCCCAGCCTGCAAATAGCAGCAGCAATGTTGCGAGAGGAAATGGGGGAACTTTCAGAGAATCACTTTGATTAGACTTAGTTTTGGCCTGTCCTGACTAGCTTCTTCATCACAACACCATGTCCCTTTTTCTTTTTCTGCATGGGTGTAGTCTACATCACTCTATCCTTCTTCTCTTCTTTTAATCTTTCTGTACCTACCTTGCCAGAAGCAAGTTTCTTGAGGTGATCCACCCAAAATAATCATGCCAATACCATGAGGTTGACAACCTTGTTTGATCTGTGTGATACACTACTTCTCTTGCTCTATACCTTCCTCATCTAATTGCACTGTAAACTCTTTGGGCAGGGATTTTCTTGTGTTTCTGCTGATTAGTTTCTGGTTATTACTAGTGGTAACTGTTTCTACTGATTTTCTACTGAGCCTGAGTGTCTGGCTCACTTGGGTATAGTCTGAGTTCGCTTTTAAGGTACTGTTGTCAAAAAGCATAGTTAACAATTGTAGATCACTTGGGAGCAGTCTTGAAGTTTTCCTTCTTATCAGGAATCCTTGTGATTAGTGTTTTTTCAAACATTTACATTTTCAAGTGTATGAAAAGATCCTTTGCTTCTGACAGCATGAATCTGTGCGCTGTATGTGCAATTTGCCCTGGTAATTACTTATGTATGGTGATAACCATAGCAACATCCCAGGTAGATAATGTCATGCAAATTACTGCAGCTCCAGGGATGGAAGATGTTAATACAAGTATGTACTCGCACCCCTGGTCTTCAACATTTTGCAGTGACTCTCCCTTCCCTTCCCCCATACACGTTGTTTTTAAATTTCCTTTCCTCACTATGACTGGGAAGGAAAAGAAAACCTCTTGCTATTTTTCTCATTGGTATTCACACAGAGGGAGGGGGAGGGCGGTCCTTCAGTGTTTCTGTCATGAATAATTTTGTATGCACAGTGGAAATTCCACAGTGTATGTAGGGCATAAAAGTCTAGAGACTTGGATACACTGTAGGGCCGTATTGTGCTTAAACCCAAGTTCTTGCATGTGTAAACACTGAATATAAGCATGTGGGGGTGGCACTGTAGCCACACGTTCAGACTGAGGGGTAAACCTCAAATCATTTACAGAGAATATGGGAGAGCAGCTTTGTTTTTCAAAGCAGACGTGCTGTAGCCGAGCACTGTTCAGGGCCAGCGCATTGTTACTGAAATGAAGAAATAGCAGAGAGGAAGCTGGTAACAGTTATCCCTTGTTTGGTCATAAGCAAGAGGAAACAGAAAAATCTATATGAATGCTGATCTGCATATACGTTAGTCCTTGTGGAACCTTTAGATCCCTGGAGTTATGAAAATAAAATAAGCCTCTAACCTGTAACTAGAATCTTTGGTTAAAGATGTAAAAAAAAAAAAAAAAAACCCACCAGGCAAGAAAATTGGTTAAGTAAAGGTTTTGTTTTTCTGGTGAAGAATGAAATAGTTGCTGAATTCTTTTTGCATTGTGGTTAAATACAGGAATGTGGGTGTTAGTTCTGCAATCAGTGCTGAAGTTACTGATTACTGAAGGCTGCACTGCCCCAGGCATTAAATGAAGAAATATCCTGGTAAAAGAGAGTAGACATTTGCCGAGAGTCAGAGAAAGACTGTGCAGGCAGCCAGAGGCATGCGTGTGGTCAGATCCCAAGTTCGTAAGGTAAATGTTCCCAAAGCAAGTTGAGCTATTCATTAGGCTGGCACTGAATTGTCTTCATCATAAAAACATGGTCTTTCTCAAACAGAACTATGGTGGGGAGTGGAAACAGTATTACTGAAGTCACTGAGCAATTTTATTTGTGCTAGAGACAGTAGATGTGGAGAGTGTTAATTAATTGGAGAATAAAATACTGCCAATCTGTATCCCTTGGTATCTGTACGGGGGTGTTTGCCGCTCTTACAGGTCTGCCTACAAATCCCAGATTGTAAAGTTTAATCTTTCCCCCTCTAATTTCTCTGTAGATTAGCAATTCAATACTTTGTCTGATTGTAGCACTGACAGCAGTGTTCGGCTCTGCCAGCCTGCCAAGAATAGCTGTTGATGGCAGTGGAATTTGAAAGGTATCCATGTCCAGGCAATCCAGTTTGTTGTTAAACCTTCAATAGCACTTGGAGCTACAGCCATCCCTGACTTACACTGGAGTTTTAAAAAAAAACATCTGCTAGGATGCCCATCTAAGAAAAACAAACTGCACCAGAAAGAAATAGATGAAGTCAGGCTTTTTTATCATCTGACAGAAACCATTGAGCCTAATTGTCTGTAGAAGTTTTTGCCTGTCTGCTTACTTGGCATATAAAGGACATTTCTTTGTCATTTCTATATTCAACATGTGATTGTCTGAGGATGGCATCTTCTTAGACTTCATATCACATTGAAGAGAATAGTAAATGCCTTAGAATTATAGGGATAGCCAAACTTAGGTCCTGGCAAGTTAAATACGCACTCTCTTCAAAATAAAATTCATAAGCAGTGCTAGAACTCCTGAAACCCTTTGTAGCCAAGTTTCTTTGACTGATGAATATCACAGCCAGACTAAAAACTTGACTAATTATCCAGTCCTCTGCTTTCCATGGCTAGGATGTTGTCTTCAGGACTGAAGTGACCTTTTCCTAAATAAATTCAGGGGACAGTGGAGATCATCCCTGGCATATTTTTTTGCTTCCCTGTGGTCTTGTTAAAGCGTATGTCTCTATGGTTTTGATTTACTATTTTTATTCGCAGAGTAAGATATTATTAACACTGGATTAAAAATTAAAAGACTGCAAGTAACCTAGGACTGTCTGAGATATGGTGTCAGTTGCCATTGAAACTGGTAGCACAGAAGCACATGCATTCAATTGAAGATTTTAAAAGTCCATCACAGAAACTGCTGATATTGCAGAGCTTCCCTCAGAGCAGCAGTATCATTCCAACACAGGGAAGAAGGTGTGTGTGAGAAAAGATTTGCTTAGGTTAATGCCACCTGTAGGGTTAACATTGGATTTAATGATTCTGGTTCCCTGCTCTAGCAAGGGTGTTGCCTTCCCTCCTGTGCCACATTTTTATTTGCTTCTAGCTAACAAACCTAAGGGATCCTGCCAGCGTGTGAAAAACTGCTGTATTAGCCAGCTGTGCAGTTTGTATTTAACAAGTGGGTAAATTTTATCAGAAAGCAAAGGAAATAATAACATCAAATTCACATGTCAAAAAAGCATGTGTGTTTAATAAATAATATTTGATGTGCATGATTTTATTTACTGTTTCTTCTCCTCGCTTTTTCCGCCTCACCAGTTGCTCACCTTTCCCAGTTTATGACATTGTGTCCAAGGAAACATTGTGTTATCACATGCAGCAGACAGCAACAGAGAGAAATTGGCTTGTCATTAATAAAAATCATAAAACCAACCCTACAATAAACCCTGCTTTTGGCCACAACCTCTGTCTCCTGAGTGCAGAAGTGAAACAACATCTAGAGCTGTCATCTGATGATCATTTTTAACCCAGGGTTAAAGTGTCCCTGTGCCAAGGTCAAGTGTAGACAAGGCTCATCATCATAGGTCTGAGAGATGCATAAAGGTGGTAGCTGCAGAGCAGGCTGGAATGTAGGTATCCAAGGGAACGGGAGAACTCAGATTTCTTTCCTAGCTCTTTCTTATGATATCATTAAGTGGCAATCTTCTGGTTAAGACTGGTAATTTTGTGTCTGTTATGTCAGGGGAGAAATGGCACAAGAAACCCCGGTAAGTTCACCTCCTGAAACACCTGTGGAGTCCTCCATTACTCATGTCGAGATTTCTGAAAGGCTGGTATGGCTACGAGTAACTGTGGCTGTGTGAGATGTGTTCCAGTGGCTGCCTTCAGGGTCCTCCTGCCTCACAACCTTCAGACCTGACAGCGATTTCCCTGCTTGGATTAAGGGTCTCATTTGACAAGTGCTGGGCCCTGGCAAAATAGCTTGTAAAGCAAGCTACGGCAGAGGTGCTGCAGGCTCACTCCTCTGTGGGCTGGAGCATAAGTGGGAAGAAACATCAACACTTGTCCCTCAGTGGGCAGCTTGGCTTTCTGGCAGAAGCAGAACAGGGCTGGCTTGGAAATTAAAGGAGGAAGCTGCCTCTAAGTTTAGACATTCTCTATTGTTAATATATAGCATGGTTACCCACTGAAATTGAGCTACCTTAGAACAGAGGCACACCACGTGCAAAAGGGGTCTGCCCAATGTCTACTGAAATCAGCTGAAAGAATTTTAGTACCTTCAGTGCATTTAGTTTGTCAACAGTGCAAAACGATGCCGCACAGCTTTTAGGAAGGGGAGTAAGCAAGTGCTGTAAGCAATATGAATTCCTTTTCCTCTTCTTTTAGATCACTAATTTTTATTTAAGTTTATCACAGGGACAAATCATAAACTGCACACAACCTTAAAGGCAGACATAATGTACTTTACTGTGATAATAGAGAAGCTGAGCTCTTTTAACCAGACAGATAAAATAGAAATAGGCATATTGAATGACTTCTCCTCAGTGAAATATTCAAATTCCTTACTTTTCCAAATCTTTAAATTCTAACTTGTCTGTTAAGGATACAAAAGTGTAATTACAGTAAAGTATGCTCGCAAAGGACAACACATCAACTAAATTTCTTCAGACAACAACATACGACTTTCCAAAGATTTGGTTGAAAGACTCATACGGGGCCTTGCACTCAATAACTTTTCCGAGTTTTGTTGTAGATTAGTTATTTGGAATTCATAAACCATTCAGCCAGAATACACAGCAATTGCAGTTTTGAATGTGTATAAATAGCGCTCATGTAAGAAGGGTTAGCTGCTTAAATACATTAATTAAGGGAAGTCTAAATTTCCAATTATTGTTTTGTTTTGTAGCCATCAAGACCACAGCGCACCAGTTCCTAACCGATCACAAATATAACAGATAAGCAAAGCCAAAACATCTATGGAAAAACGTATTAACTAGTGCCAAAATTGTGACGTGAATAGGAGATTATTTAGATAAACTGACTTAAGAACTGAAACTAGCTATAGTACACAGTTGTAAATGTCAGTGAACCTGACAAGCGAATTCTTTGCCTGTGAAGTAATGTTGGAATGCATATTATATACAGTTTATGTTTAAATATAAATATAAGATTACCTTTTAGGTTGTGAAACAGAATCATATAGGCAACAAACATCACATCTAGGGTCTTCTATGAGTGAAAACTGTTGTGTCAAATGTGGTTAGTTTAGTAGGGTTGATGGGCTTTATTCAAGGCTCCTAGAATTTATCTGCCAAGCATAAATAATTATTTAACAACTAATAGGGCAAGGCCAGAAATATAATAGCTTTTATGTGGAAATTAACATCAAGTGATCTGTAGACATCTGCTAAGCAAGCCAAATGTGGTCTATGTGCTGTATGTTTTGCCTCACTGCCTCAAAATAACAAGCAGTGCTTATATTTGGAGGGGCAGTTTTCCTTGTTGAAGTGGAAAAAAAATGCTCTGATAGAAAATCACTTGCACTGCTAGGATCAAGTGTGTGATGAACATTAAATAGCCCTACAAATTTAAATAATGCTTGATGCTGAGATTTCAGCCTTGTAAATGCTCGTTTCCTGATGTGTGCTTACTGTGGTTCAGAGGGAAATGAAAGTCCTTTCTTGTTAGAAAGAAAACAAAGTATTGCCCAGTATATTCCAGCCCTCAGCTCTTGCAGCTTTCTAGGGTCTAGTAAGTGTGGAAGCTTGGGCTTTAGTTAATTTATTTTTTCCAATATGAGCAGAAGGGTGAGGGAAGCATAAGAGAAGCCACAGCATCAAGAAAGCCTGAAAAAGTTCCAACTAGCAAAGACCCTTTCCAAGCAGATACTCACAGTTGCCTTGCAGAGATCTGCATTGTGTGTGTAAGTGTGCGGGTGAAGTGGATGCCAGAACAGAAACTGTGCTTCCTTTGCTTGAGAGCACCACTGTTGGCATGGTTTGTTTGCTTTACTGGCTGTTGCAGTTCATCTGCTTTCAGAGCCAACCATTCAATCTTTGGCATCTTCTCTAGAGGTCTTGGCCTTTCCTCTGTTTTAAAAGTATTAGAAGGAGATTGAATTGCTGAGTGGGGAACGTAATCTTTGTGAGGCAAAGTCTAAAGATGTTAGTAAACTGAAAGGACCGTGCTGGCAACTTACCGTGTACTATGCAGGAATGAATGAGAGACTCATATTCATTGTGCTTATGTATGCTCAAGTTCTTTATGTCCATATTTAGATCTATTAACACAATAAGATTAAGCCAACTTGACTTTCTTGAATGAACAAAGCAAGTGCCTCAACAACAGACCCCATCAATATGTACTACCACCAGCAGCATGACTAACACTGGACCCAAGATCCTGTGGGATTGGCAGTGACACAGAAGACGCTGTTCTGAACAAGCTGGACTCCCTTTCATACAGGAGCCTTGGCACCGACCTCGCTGTAAGTTGGCTCAGGCTTTTATGGGGGCAATGAAGGCTGGGCTGTGCGCTGGACTCGATGTCTCTGCCCCAGGCTTTCCTCAATATAGGAGCACAGCCTCAGACTGCTCTGGTTCACACTGCCAGGAGTCCCTGGGCATTTGGCTGCCAGCCGAGTTAGCCAGAACACACAGCACTCCAGCCAAAGTCAACTTCCCCCTGTGAGGGCAACCGCAGTGAGGAAACATCAGATGCTGGCCGGGCTGGTTCTCAAACCACAGCTCACCCTTCCCAGCAGGGCTTTCCCCAGCAGATAAGTGGCAGCAATCTCTGCCCTGCACTGGCTGCTCCAGAGGGCAGAGGTAGAGGAACAGGACAGAGTGTCTGCGGGAAGAGAGCTATTGCACTGGTAAATTCAGACGTCATTACAAGAGACCGTGTTTGGACTGTGACAATTTTCTCTGGTGCTTCAAGGTACACCTGATGAAAAGGAAAAAATCCCTTTTGAAAAAGGCCTCTTTCTGGATTTCTGTATTGAACAGCACACAAGGGAGTTAGGAGTGTCCTGAGGCAGGAATGCTGCATAATTTTGTCCATGAATGAGGCTCCTTGCAGTTCAGCACAGGTAGAGCGAGCAATATCCAAGCTGGAAAGAGTGAGCAGACCACCAGTTCTATTGTTTGGATACTGCAGCAAGAACTAAGCACAGGACATTATTCCAGGTGGTACAGTTGGGCTTCTTTGCAGGCTGATGGGGGTGAGGAAGTTTCTCTGTGCTACTTGATCTTGGCTTTTGTGAGATATGTCAATTGCTGATTCTAAATCACATGTAAGGGCTCCTGGGCTGTGTAAGGGTGCATAACAGCTCATTCAGCTTTACTCAGATGATTAGGTTACTGCTTTTAATACAAAATACACAGCAAAGCAGTCATTTCTATGCATGTTCTGGAGTGGTACATTATTGCATTTTAGCACTTGGCATAAGGGTAATTTACACACAGTCACTGCTTTGTCTTCCATGAAAAACAAACCCTCTGCAAGCAGGTGCAAAAAGTCTGCTAAAGATTTCATATTATTTGTGTTTATGTCCTTCGTTGTAGCGTTGCCTGTTAATTATCACTTTTAGGAGTGTGGCCTTCTGTGAGGGGTAGGTGTCTATTTGGAATGGTGCTTCTTGAAAAAATGTTATACTAACTCAATATCGCTGCATCTCAAAATATTTGTGGACCTGATTCTGCTCTCAAGCCAAGTGCAAACTGGGACTAAGCCTGCTGGAGAAAGTGAAAATGGCCTGGTGTAAAAATGGCTTTGGGGAAGAATCAGACCATCCGATTTCAAAACCTCCTTGCAGTCTTAGTGCAATACAAGTCAGTGAGCAAACAAGCCATGTGTTGGAGGGAGCACATTTGCTAAACTTGTGAGGCAGGGACTAGCTAAAGGAGTGTGTATGCAAATCTGAAGCTCTGCCTTTAGCACTTACCATCTTTCAGACAGCAGCTTCTGCTGCTTCTCCCTGTGGAGTGCCTCTGCTGTAGCCAGGCATTTTACTGCGAGTGCAAAAATTGCTGGATAAAGAGCAGTGCTTTCTTTTGTCTGTTTTCCCTCTCAAGGTGAATCCACCTGTTTGTTTCTTCCTTTGTCCCTTGTGCTTTCATCTGGCCATTTCTTCCTGTGTTAGTGGAAAACCCTGCTGTGCCTCCAAGCTCAGGCACTGTGGTCATCAGGGAGCTGTGCCTGGCCCTACACATAGGGGCATCACACAGGTGATGGAAAGGTAGCATCACTCAATGAAAAAAAGGTCAGGAGAGCTCTTGACTTGGCACCATGCCCTCTCACTGTTCCCACTGTTCCCATTCCCCGCACACCCTTGCTGTCCTGCTGTGGCTGGCTGGCAGGGAACTTGGGCCTGAGGGGTGCTGTGCACTTGTTAGGAAGCAGCTTTAGCTACCTCAGCAGTGGCTGAGACGTGGCCAGCCCCACGCTTGGTTTAGCATCTTTTGGTTCTGCGTGCTGCTCTTCAAAGACTGGAATTATTATGTTCTCTAGAAAAATTACAGTTTGGCCTGTCTTCTATGCATCTGCCTCTCACTGTGATCAGGGACTCTCCTTTGATTTGGGGCTGTCTTTATCTCCGTAGGTCTACCCGGCAAAATGAAGGTGTGATTGTAGCATGTTGGCCTGTCTTAATTTAACCGGCAGAGGTAATAGCAGCAGTGAGGATGCAGCAGCACTGGCTAGCAACCAATTTATAAAGTCTCCAGAGACCTTGTGTGTATATCTCAAGGTATGTTGACACTGCAGTAACTGCTGCTTGCAGGGATACCCTGAGATAGCTGTTAACAATTTCACGAGAAGTGAATTGTTACTTAGCAATGACCAAGTTAAATAACTGCCACAGTGTTTATTCTGCTTCTTGGGTAAGTTTTGCAGCTTGTCCTGAGTACTGCCCTGCTGTGGGTGGCATACACATGTTTGAGTTGATGGGAAACCATGGCTGCGTTTTGGGTGAATGGTATAAATGTTCATCCAGACACATCCTCCATGCATACAGAGTCGATGGTAAGAGACTAAAGATAGAAGGTGAGGCAAACAAAGAGAAAGCTGGCTCCTATGTAGAGCCACTTTATGGCTGCCATGTCAAAAGAGGAATGGGGACAAAACGATTCTTCCACTCCAGTGCTGGAAGTACGAGCCCATGCCAGAAAAATGATGACCAGGACTGTTAAAACCCTCCC
Source organism: Falco punctatus (assembly GCF_963210335.1). Lineage (NCBI taxonomy): Eukaryota > Metazoa > Chordata > Aves > Falconiformes > Falconidae > Falco > Falco punctatus. The sequence goes on along the minus strand of NC_137590.1, from coordinate 25,933,109 downwards.
ATGGTGCCTGATTCTGGAAGAAGCAAAGCACTGGCAGAGACTGTCGTGCTGCAGAACAACCTGCCTCTGACTCAGAAGTGGTAGAAACAGAGCATGAAGACTCGGCTCCAAACCCCAAATGATGTACAGATGTTACCTGACCCACTCTGATCCCTGGGGCTCTCATGTTTTACTCTGTGGCATTGCTTATTTAAACTGTCAGGCTAATGAAGGTCCACAGGGCTGAACTGAACGTCTGGGCTCTGCAGTGGCTGCCAGTACTTCTCACTGAACTAGGCCTGCTTGGTGGAGTCTAGAATTTTGATCCATCATCCTTGCAGGTGTGTTTTGGATGCTAAACCCAACACCACCTCTCTGTGCTCATTCCCTTTCCTGAAAAAGAGCTCAGCTTCCCATTCAGTCCAGCAGAATTAGATCTTTGGACTTGAAAATAATCCCAGTCTTTCAACTAACAAGATTTGTCTTCAGGACTTTTTCTTGCATTCTGCTTTGCACATCATTTCTGCAGGCTGCTGACTTTGAGGGGGTAATGGGAATGATCTGCACGCAAAGTTGACTGTTGTATTATAAATAGCTAGCTTTGATCTGCCGTATGTGTTCTAAATGAGATGCACTGCAGGTTTTTAGGAGTCATTCAGGTGTGCTCCTCCACTGGTGTAGACTGACTTTGAGTCACAAGCCAGTGGAGCTTTGCCACTAAAGATCTGATCCGGATTTGGGACAGGTCTGTGGCCTGTTGAATCCGTGGTTTAGTCACACACAGGAAAGCACCCAGGAGTTCTGGTAAACCTTGATGAGACCAACAGGAATGGTGAAGCAAATCATCCGAAAATCAGGCCGGTTTTGCTGTGATTCTGAATTTGGGGGTCGAGGCCCCCGCGGGTGCGTGGCGCCGGTCGGTACTGCAGTAGCCCCACCTGCTGTTGGATACGGGGGAAGCGGCCGGCGCCTTTAATGCAGCCTGGGGATGTGCTGCGAGTCGATCACTTTAGATTACCCGATCTCTCATCGCCCTCTTTTACCCTTGCGTTTTCCCTTTTACACCCAATTCTTTGCGGTCCTTGTGCTTCTGGTATCTTACCGATTGATTCTGAGCTCTCCGGGGTAGGACGTACATCTTATGTCTGCTTGTAGAGCACGAAGTAAATTTACACACAAAGTGCTTGATAACAAGAGCCCTGAACTTTGCTTTTACTAACATTTGATGTCAAGAGCTCTCTGTGAATCCAGATGATAAGGTTCCTGAGGTGGTTTTATTCTAATCTGAGGAGGGTGACTTTATATTGCTTTTTTCTCTTTAGAAATGAGAACACTATAAACAAATCTGCCTAGAATAAGAAAGAAAAATATGAGACTTTCTAATTGACCAATACTCATAAAAAGATAGGGTGTTAAATGGTGTATTAAGAGACTTTTTCTTAAATCGAACTCCTGCTTTTATGAGTATGAGATGAGCATGTTGATCAGGAGTAAGCCTTATTTACACAGCAGAATTCATTTGAGATCAGGGTGCTTTTTGAGCAGAAGACAGCTTTTATTGTCTAAAGGCTTTCTTTTTGATATATAATTTATACCTTTCAGGGACAAATTCTTCAAGGTACTTCAACTCATGCCTGTTTTCAATAACAATTCTGTTTCAGTCAACATGGATGTTGCTGAACCAGGATCTAGACCATCAGCTTTTCTTCCCCTAGAACAAACCTGCAGTTAAAATGATCACTAGTTCCCCAGGAATCTTTTTTTAGGAGTTTGCTAGCATGCAGTGTGACACATTACATTGCATTTGGGATTTGGGTCTGGAATGAGATTCCAAGCACTTTGTTTATGAGGATTCTTTAGACTCATACATTAAAAATGTGAAATTGAGAATGCATCAATATGTGTTGTTATTTCTGCTTGTAGGATGTGATATGTACAGGTAGAAATAGAGAGAAAAGGTATTGTTATTTAATTTGGGAGAATGTGGGCTTCAGAACAGTTGTCAATTTGTTATAGTTGATATAATTTAATTCATTAATAAGGTGAGTAGAATTAAAGCTCTGGCATTATCTAAGGTGGACAGAGCTGCTTCTTCCAAGATATCTACTCTACAAAAAGCCAACAAAAAGCAGCAAAACTGGCTTCAGCTGACATTGTGAAACCCTTTGTATTTGTGACATAACATGTGCTTTATACCTGGGCTTATATAATTTTTATACAAAATCTGTTAGTAAGCGTCAGTATATAATTTTGGTAGGCTGATAGGATAGCTAATAAACAATATTGAGCATCTGCTAATTTCCTGAGTAATGAGTTGGATTCATTGGTGAAGTAAGATTTTAGAAGTCAATAAAACCAAAAATGCTTAACCACAGATTCTTAACAGGTGACAAAGATATTTATTTTATTTATTAATATAATACACTTTCTCTCAAAAGATAGTTTGGACCTTAATTTTTAAGAAGCTTTTTGGATTTCTTAGATGAGTAGATGCGTTCACTTGTGTCTCTGCCTAATCTGCTTTGTGCCTGTGTAACCTAGCAGGGAGAGCACAACACTTCTTGATACTCTCCGAAGGGATGATGTACCTGGCTTTGAAGATGGAGGAGGCACAGCAGTGGTTCATATACCACGTGCAGGCTCTCCATAGAGGTTACACTTCAACCTGCAAGAACCGGAAATGTCACGCCTGCCACAAAGTGCAGTGATTCCAGAAACTCAGTGCACGAGGCACAAAGTAAAGAGGAGGGAGAACAATGTAGCTGCTGCATTCCTTGATGCCTTTTGAAATATCACCGAGGTATGTTAGCTATCGGTTATGTTTCACTGCAAGATACTAAGTAGCTGGAAGTTGCCATACGTGTTTTCTTAGTGTAAAGCATCTTTGCAGGTACCTCTGATGCCAGAGTCATTGCAGTGTCGTGTAACAAGTAAGGATGTGATGTGCCCTGACTTTACCTTACAGACAGGACAGTCCTTCCCTTTCTAGGAATATTAGTATTCATTTATCCTGGAATCCAGCAGCACCCAGGCTGAGACATCTGGTAACAACATCTGTGTGGCAGCTACGTGTTCTGGTGTCTGTAATATTCCTATGTGAGTGCAAAGTAGATTTGTATGTTTGGAAAATTCCAACAGGAATTAAAGTATGTTTTTCTTGGGGAATTCTGTAGGCAAGGAGGTCATCCTCTATCATACTTTTGTTTGCAAATAATGTAGTAAAGGCTGATGAACAGGAACCTGGACCTCTCTAGGATAAAAGCATCATGGCAGTCTGTGTTTCTGTTATTAGGTACAGGTCATAAACAAATAGGGGACTCTGAAGTGATTAATTAATCTTTTCTTAAAATGCTTGTTAATAATGTGATTCTTCATAATCATGGCAGTTTAACAAATGTATGGTCATGTCTGTGCATGGGCTCCTGTCAGTCTGCTCACTCAAGAATGGAGCAAAGAAAGTATATAAAGAGGAATTTTGTTTACTCGGGGTTTTAGCTAAGTGTATTAGAGAGGTCTGAGTTAGCCAACAATCTGAATATCTCTAGAGTACATTGCTGAGGTAAGATTTGTAAGGGGAAGTTATTAGTTTATTAAATCTACTGCTAGAATTGGGGAAAAAAATACACAACGTTCTGGGCATACGGACCATCCTTAGGGCACTTCAGAGGGATTGATGGCAGTATTTGCTATGTTGAAAGCTCAGTGGATATGAACTCATGTCTGTTTGGCTCAATTACTGCGCTCTGAGCAGTGTAATTTAAATATTGTGTGTTTCCGGAAGGTTAATATTGCTGGTACACTTCATGCTCTTCACTGTAAAAAGCAAGCACTTTAAAAACAAGTGACAATCTTCCATTTGCCACCATGCAATCAGTGAAACTGTTCTGTTAAGATTGAAATTTCCAAGGCTAAAGTCGATTAGAGTGGAGTACTTAAATTTGTTAGTCCGCATGAAACAAACGCAGAAATGACACTGTAAAACTGGTGATAAGGGGTAGGCGGCACACCAGCCAAGCTGTGGGCTAAATGTGCTTAACAGTACTTTCTGTAGGGGGAAAGGCTGTGGTTTGAAAGTAGGATTCCCCACCCTGGCATAGTTTAGAATCACTTGTCAAAGATCTGATGCACTGGGGCAGACACTTGCAGAGCAGTGGCACAAGTTCCTAAGTTCTGCGCTTCCCTGGGAGCTGCAGTGCTGCCGTTTCACTGGCAGCAACATCCCACAGTCAGCCCAGAGACAGCCATGGCTTTACTAGCAACGAGTACCCTTTAGGTAAGTGCCTTGCGATCAATGTCTGCTGACATGATTATAACAATAATCCTTCATCCAGGTATGCTTACACAAATTGCCATGAAGCAAGGTAAGGTATGGACTTCACACACATTTACCTATACAGCAGCGGTAGCACACTTTCAGTGAGGGAGAGCATAGACACAAACAAGTTGCTGTGAAGCTGGTCATTGCACAGCGAATTCACCTAAACTATTATGGCAGTAGTTTGTTCCTATAGTTGTATTCTATGATACAATACCAGTCTTAAATTTCATCAGAATTTAAAGTAAAGCTGATTTTCTGCATTTTAATCTTAGATATTATTACCAGTTTCATAGCGAACTTTTTGGAAGTCCAGCTGCCATGTAGCAGACTTCATAGAATAGCTGTATATATTTAGATTATCTCTTGACTTCCGATCACTTCAATTAAGCGACCCATGATTTTTATGTTACAGGACATTGCAAAAGATGCACCTGCCAGTTTTATTTCTGTTTTTATATTGTTGGAAGAGGTTTGGAAGTTTGATCTAAGTATAATCCTGAGAGTTGAGACGCTCCTCTGAATCTTTCCGATTTGCCGGAGGGATATTGTGGTGTTTGTTTTGCTGGAGGGCAGCCCAGAGTCTTAAAGGTCCTTTTGAGACTTATAACCTCTGATTCTTGGAATCAAAATGTAAAGCACAAGCACCTATATGGGGATTTCTAGTGAACTCAATGAAAACCTTGCAAAAAATATTTGCTGTCACATGCTGTGTTGTCTTCTGGGCAGATCAAAAATATCATGCGTTAACATTTCTCATGGAATAGCTCTATTTTTGACTCAGTAGCATGTGAGCAGAAGCTGGACATGACATAGAATGCAAGAAGAAATCTTTCTTTACCCATTTATAGAGTGGCCATTTGTCAGCATCTGGTAAGTACGTATCTATTTTAAGGAGCAGAAGAACATTTGAAATGTGCCACTCATATGTGATTTGAGTCACAAATGTAGCTTGTGGTTATGAGTCTGTCTTTAGCATATTGCTGTGTGCTGCCCCAAAGCCTTTAGGTCACACAGGCTTATCTCAGATTTAATTTTATTTCAGTTGTAGTATTAATTCAGGGGTTGTTACAGTTTGTTTGCTTTAAAAAAATCTATGTGATTTTTCTTTGCATTTTGCAATCCTCATCATTTTGGAATCCTAAATGAACTGTTAAAAGAAGTATTTATTATAACCCTATTATATGGATATATTTTGACAAAGAATGCACATGAGCTTGATGGTGCATCAAAGCAAAAAAAAGCCAAAATGGTCTTTGATTTTAAGGAAGAGACTTGAACCACTGTCAAGATCAAAGTATATTTCACGTGCTGGAGTCCTGATTCAGCAGAGGGTGTAAAAGAATTTCAAACACAGTGAGCTTTGGTGGCAGCCAGTGACTATGGTTGCGTTTACTGCTGTGATTCTTGCTTCTCAAAAATCCCAACAAAGTAGAAGCTTGCCCACAAAAAAGTCATCAAACATACTGTGATCTTTCCCCATTTTTACATCCTCACTCAGTATTCCTTACACAGTTTGCATTTTCCATAATGATTTGCTTTAATCTGAAGGACTTAGTTTTCAAAGTTCCTGCATGTATATATCTGTTTCACTTGGTAAATATGCTTAGCTGACAAGAAATAGCTTGCATGCTTTTCCATGTCCTAGTGATCTTTTAATTGCATATGCTTTATGCCATAGACATACTCACTGCTCTTCCTCCTTCCCCATCACCAAGAGTCTTAGAATATGTATGCTGACGCCAAATAAATTAAAGCAGGAATCATTTTTATTTTTTTTTAAATGCAAAATGCCTGGTAAGACACTCTGATTCCATTCATCCCTCTTTGTTTTTCAAGCACCAGTGTTATAAGAGAGCTTTCAGCCAGACAAATGTTTTATGGCAATAGCGCTTTATGTTTTCTTACCACCCTTCCTCTAAGGGTCTAAAATGCTTTACAGCAGTAATAAATTAAGCCTTACAACATCCTATGTGGTAGGTAACTATTATACCCATTTTATGGGTGCCAGACTTCATGGAATAAGCTGCATTCAACATGCCGGCACACTGTGAACAGCCATTCGGGGTTTCATCCTACAATGACCATGTGAATGCTGTCTACAATGGAGTCTATAAAAGAGGTACCTACAAGGCAAAGCATCAGAACTTTTAGGAGCAGTGTTTGTCTTTGGGCCATGCGCGGAGACCTTTAATGAAAAGTTTGTGAAGAAAGCTGTGATTAGACACCAGGAAAAGTCTTGGAAAGAATTCGAGATAAAAAACCGCTAGTAAAGGATGGAATGGAGGTTCAGCAGTCTGGAAAGAAAGCTAGTGTGGAAGAGGGTCTGGGGGAATCAAAGGGAAGGTTTTCAAGTGGAGGAGCCATGACCAGATTTTCTTGGCTGCAATCCAAAATGTATAGGTGAGCCTGGCCTCCCTCTAATACTTCAGCTGAGATAAAAGTCAGGACTGTTGTTACAACACTCGTTCTCAAACTGAAACCTAAATAACTACAAGCAGCTGTGGTAACTTGGTTTTTACATCAGCAGCAGATCTGAGCTATAGTTCTGGGTGGTTAAATGGCAAACCAGGCTTCAGCCACGTATCTGTGTCTGTAATAGGTACCTGACCGGTGGCGCTCTGCAAGCCCATGCAAGTGTGCTAAACTTCTTGCGATCTCTTTTGCTTAAGTGTTTGAAGTCTCTTCAGAGTCTGCAATGATGGTGGCCACTTAGTTTTGAAGAAACACCAAATCACAGAAGAAACCATGACACCAAACATGTAAAGCCTCAATCTTGTGACCTGAATTCACAGCGTAGGTGGTCTAACTTAGTGGCCAGCCAGCAAAGCCTGGAAGGCTTGGCTGGTGAGTTCAGAGGGAAAGGTGGCCAGTTTGTTCGGAAAGAATGAAGGTACTGCTTTGCAAAAGTGATTGTATATATCTGTGTATATACCTCTCAAAGCAGGGAGGTTCTTGCGCAGAGTGTATAGGAGAAGGGGAATAGAAAAACCTAAACTAGTTTTAAAATGAAGCTCATTCATTGTATGGATGGGCACGTAGGATGTGATTGTGTGTTTTAGCAGGGGTCACGACACTGATCAAGGAGGGACCCCTCCCAAGATAAATTAACATCATATGATAAACTCAGTGCTTCGTGGCATGCTTTTTGTTAAGTTGTTAAAAAATCATATCGTATAGGAATAACCTCATTATTCTGTTGAGACGAAGTAAGGAATACAGGCACCAAGGAATATCTTCTGTTCTGAAATATTCATAAGTTTTTTGTTTTCTTTTCTACTGACACAAACAGTCAAAAAGCAGCCTGGAGGAAATGTCCTTCGCTTTTGGAAAATGAGTTGGTAATTTATTCACATAAGGCCATGTAGTCATTTTGAATTAGCACATTGTGGAATCTACTAATAAAATGAAGTCAGTTTACATTTTAAACAACCTTTAATATTTGTAAAAGTAAATATCCCTTAATTTCTCAGCAATTTAGATGTAATGGAAATTGTCAGAAATTTTAATTTCTCCTCGTTTAGCTCACTCACAATGGCTGTCAAACAGTCAAGTGATATGACGTAAAGTACCGCTAATCGTTTCAGCACAAGACAGTACTTCAAAGGTAAGGCAAAGGATGTGCAGACAGTAATGAAATTTTATTATCAGAACATAGAATTAGAATTGTGACAAGAGACAATGGTGGCAGTGACATGCAGCTAGAATGTTAAGCTTCTGAAATCTCCAAGCTGAGTCTCGCAGACAAAAATAGCTAGAGCTACAGACTTCTTAATAGTCTTAAATGGAAATTGAATGGGCTCAATTAATCAAGTGAACAAACTATAGGGAATTACAAAAAAGGCTCATTCTATATTTTCAGGCTATTAACCTGCATGGCCATTATGTCCCGTTGTAATGGTGTGGATTGCAATCCATGTGTTGCTTCTCTGAGAGTACGTGGGTTTGTAATTCAGAGGGAACCATGTAAAGCTCATAAGACAGCATGGCATGATCATTTTTTTTTGTAAGCACAAGCTCGGGCAGACACCACTGAAAGTGGGTCCTGTTTCACATCATCAAGCCAATTCTGTCTGTGAAATAGGACTGCATATTTCGGAATAGGTGAGCATGACAAGTTGCTTCAGAGCAGACAACTAGTCCCCAGCGTATCCAAGGTTAAAGGATGACTTTAACTGACCTATAAACATCTGTTCTATATTGATGTTCACTAAAAGAGTATTTATTTTACAGAAACCTATGAGAATCTGCCAGGTGTTAAAGAATAAACAGCTTTGGTGTTATTGGGTTACCTGAACTTAGTCCTCAAGTGCTTGTAAAGTCACTGTCCTCAGTGCACTTTCCGAAGTCCATGAAGTGCGGTAGGTGTCCTGTCGCCTTGTGAGCCTCAGCAACTGCAAGGGGAAATGGAAAATGCCACCTGGAATTGACTAGGTTTAGGCTTTGAATTTCAGTCAGACTTGGGTAAGAGTGATCAAAGTCTGCAAAATTCTTCTGTGGAGGGAACCTGTTCTCTGCTATTTGGAACTTGGTCTCTGATTCTCAGGTTAGTCTCATCCATAATGGTATTGGCAATGGAAAACTATTTGAGAAGGGTTGAAGTAAAAAGATGCTCAGCATTATATTTTACAAGTGTACTTTTGGCCCTTTTAGAGAATATCTGTTCCCTAGGAGTCCTGTACAAATATAAGAACTTTATGAAAACTCACACCCAGCATGGATGTGATAGGACACGATCCAGCAGCAAGTCTTCATTGTCAGGCACTGGCTTTCCCTCTGTCTGCAGAGTAGCTATTGGCTTTGGGGAATGAAACAGAAGTGTTCTGAGTGTAAAACTGCGACTGGAAAACTGCTACCAAACTCCTCCAGTGCACTGGAGTAACGCACATTCCTTAGAGTATAATTTCTAGCAAAATTTTAGATGGGAATAGAAGGTGTGTTGCTTTTAGGAGATACTTCTGCACTCAGACAGATCTCTTGGCAAGAAGGGAGACTTTCCTCTGTGTAGTGAAAAGGTCACAAATTTATTAGGTCATATAATTTATTAGCTCTACCATGTAATTCCACGAACCTGCCGATAACACTGGTTTCTAAATAAACAGGTATGGCTACAGTATGTATCAAAGATGCTACAGTATGTATCAAAGATTTGATGCAAATCAAAAATTTGGCTTGGCGGGATAGTCCAGATTTTGAGTCCTTGTCAAGGCAGTCTATGCCTGGTGCTTTCTGCTTAGACCTGCTGCATTTTCATTCCAGGGAATGTGGCTGTATCCTACCATCCCTTTTCCTATTCTCTGTCTACAGTGGTTGCATTTTATCTTTCCCATTTTCTCCTAAGGTCTTCCATTTTCTCTCTCTCTCTCATTTTCTTTCTCTGTAGTTTTTATTCTTGCGGAGGCCATCTCCAGAGAGTCCTAAAATAGATAATTCATGTTCCCTCGTGCTATTCCTTGTGCCACACTGCCACTCCCCTGCCAGCGCTGAGTGTAAACATGTAAGGATTCAAGCTATGCTAGTACAGATACTTGCCAAGGGCAAGCTGTAACCCAGAGTGCTTGATCATTAGCTGAAAGCAAACTGCACATTGTACATGCACATATGTTGTCTGTTTACAGTTTTGATTCCATTGCTAAGTTATGCAAGTCTACCAGTCAGGGAACAAACCCAATACCACATATGTTTGGTGACTAACCAAAAAGATGATTTGCCCTCACAATAAAAAGGGGAAGAGTTGAAAGCTTGTGTTCCACTTAGAAATGCAATTTGGAACAGAGGTGACACATGGTTTGAAAATATTTTGGGTGTTGTTAATAGTAAATCCGGAGCAAATTCTGAATGGGCAATATTCAGCTGTGTTGCTGCAGGGAGAGGAAACACTGCCACATGGCTTACGCAGCCCAGCCAGCACCATGCATATGGTATCTGCAGCAGACTGCTCTGCAGAATTTAACTGCTAAGTAACGGCTTCCACTAAGTTTCAGGTTCTCACAAATAGTTCATATGCAGCTGAATACATCAGAAAAGTGGTCCTAAAATGAATCCTTGTGACTTGCTTGCTCGGGAAAGAAGAGACTCTGTTCTCTGAGTTCTAGCCCAGGAGCTGGAGGTCCTGGACCGTAGTGACCTGGCCCCACTCCTCCAGCTCCACACCAATGACCTGAAGATAGCAGCTGTCCCCTCACTAATGAGGAGTTGGAGGGTTAATGAACTGAAGACTGTGATATGCTTATGGGATCACAAAGCTGTTTAAAAAGGATGGATCTGTAGTACTGCCTGCCATATCCACTGCTAGTTCCTCCGATACCTTACAGCCCCATCAGTGATGTCAGTGAAGCTTTATGTGGATGCAGAGTCTCCCCACAAGGGCAAAGGAATATGTGACTGCCTGGTAGAAAGCTGCTTATCTCCCTGCAGTATTCCTGAACAATGGAGCTTCCCTTGAACTGCAGAACCTCTTCCATGTAATAACATTCACATGTGTTTTGGAAAGGTGGTTAATTACATGAAATGGGAGGCAAGAAAATTCAGATTAAACATGTGTTCTTATTGGGAGCAAGAAATTGTTGTCCTGGCAACAGCAAGCATTTATTTTTTTTATATCTTCACACACACACTTTTTTTTTTTCTTTCCCCCCTTGCATTGGGTTTTTAGTGCCCTGCAAGAGGCCTTTCAGACCTTAGCTGTTCCTCTGAGTTATAATGGCCAGGTTTGTCCTTCAAGTAGAATTTTATGCAGTACCTTGCAGGGGAGGCCTTGATGCTGATTCTTCTCTCACTGGACTTAGATTGGTATAAAAGTGTCTAAGCAGAATTAAGTTCATTCTTGAATGAGAAGGTCTGTCTTAGATAATGAGCTGCTGTTCAAATTTTAGTTAAAATGCACTTATTCACTTCATGGAAACAACAGTTCTTGGATGGGAAAAGCTTTATGTGCAGAGGGAAATTATATGGAACTTATTTTTCTTTAAATTAAGGTGGCTTTCAGGAGATCAATAGAAAAGCTGCAGAGCTAAGTGGCTTATTTTAGTGTATTGGTACTAGTATCCTATATTGGACTGGGATAAATTAAGAATTATTAATCTGTACCTCTCCAAATAAAGTTGAAATTGCAAGTACAATGTTTTGGTAAGGGGGAAAAACCTTGAAATTGTCATAAACCTCTTCTCTTCACCTTTAATACAACCTCTTGGTTTTTAATTACTCCTGTAAAGTGGAGCAATCACAGGATCCTCCTGTGACATTTTCAAGTTTTCTGTCTGCTCCACTTACGAGAAACAAATGGGTCTGCTCAGCTCCATCTAGATTGAGTTTTTCATGAAGTCATTACTTCTGTCACAGGGACTATTTTCAAATTGAAAAATCTGAAACAATAAATGATGGTGAAGCAGTTAATAACTGTTAAGAAATCACATTTGGAAAATTGCATTTAAGCAATAACCTTTCTCCCTGTAATTAAATGACAGAAAGGTCCTGGTTTTAATTAAGTCAGCAATTTATAGTTATGAAGCTATACTTCACTATGCAGATTAGAAGATGATAGGTCACAGAACACCCTGAGTGCATTTTTAGCGGAGCTGATCTGGTAATTACTCCACTGTTCAGTGGTGACCACAGTGAACCGTATCTCTAGATTAAACAATTTTCTTTTCCCTGCTCCATGATGTATAACCAGGATGAGTAAATGTACCACTAGGACTGCATCGAACATCTTTAAATTAAAATGGATTTTAAATGAGGGGGCATGAGCGAAGAAAGTAATGTTTGAAGAACAGCGGTAGAAATGAATGGGCCACTAGGCAAGTCTTGCAAGCAGAGAATATATCATTGTTTTACAGGGCTTTCTATCTTGTGCCTGAATGTTTGGTGCAGATTTATGAGGAAGTAAAATGCTAATGTTAGTGTATTTATAAACATATGATGGGGGTTTCATCTATAATTTATTCCCAGGCCCTGCATTATGCAGCCTATGAAAGAAAATGAAATGCTGTGTTGGACAGCGAAAGGGTTCATTAATACAGCTTTCACATTTTATTTAACTAACCCCTAGCTCATATTACACATTGATTATTACATTGTGAGATGTTTTTGAACGCTTATTGTGTTCTCTTCCTCAGGCCTTTTGCTAGCTACTTCAGTAAGATTTCAGCAGCATTCAACTGTTTTATTTCAACTAGCACTAAGTATATTCACTTGGCCTTCAGGCATATGAACAATGTATGTATATTTATGGATTTTTTCTTTTTTCTGAAAGAGTTGGAGGAACAGAGGTAGAGTTCAGTATTACCGTTTATTAGTAAAATGTGTTATTTTGGTTAGATACCCATTAAATAACCTATACCCAAGTTGCACCACAGAATCAATTCTAATCAAATGTAACTGAAGTGTAAGCCTTGCTGAACCAGGGTTTGTAAATAAGGAATATTCAAATAGCACTTTAGTTTACAGTTACTACTTCCTTTTACTTGTAAACAAACTAATTAATTGACCGGAATAGCTTCTTTAATGGGTCGAATTAGCTATCGGTGTAAATTTTTTTCCAACGCTACATGAAAATCTATTGATATTTGCCAATACACCAGCCTGGAATTTACTAACAGAGCTGAATTTTCCTGTATATTACAACAGAGTATTGTTGAGAGGGAGGGATGGCATGTAAGAAAAGGGATGAAAAGCCACTTACTAGATGATATTTATGAGAGTGGACATTAGTAACTGTTGACATTAAGTGAAGACAGCAGATGATGTTTTTCAAGTTTACTGATACAAATCCTTGCATACAATTTCTTTTTACTCCGTTTGCTGGGTGATTGTTTTATTTTTATTCTCAGGGTTTTTGCAAACCTTATTCTGATTCTCTCAGACTTTAACAAGAAGGGGCTTCAGCCAGCAGTAGGCAATGGCAGGATTCTTTCAAGGTTGAATCTCTCTAAATAGGGCAAGGAGAAGGCAAGAGTGGCATCTCTCAAGCACAGCTACTGGTGCCTTTTTTCCAGGTTTTGGGTTGTTTCTTTCTGTGTGTGTGGTTTTGGTTTGTTTGTGGTTGGGGTTTTTTTTCTGTAGAGCCATAGCTTTAGATTTGCTGAGAGCATCAAGAAATAATGCACAGTACTGAATGCCAGGTTTCTAAAATATGAAGTAGTTTCACTGAATAAAAAATTGTTTGAATAATAATGCTGAAAAGGCCTTATAGAATCAGAAGTCTTAGGAAGTTTCTGTTAAAAGAGGAAAAATCTCCACTATAGATATTCTGGAATTCTGGGAGAACACAAAAAGAATGGAAAAACTTTTTATTTCATGTACTTTCTTTTGCTTTTTTTGCTTTTTTTTTTTTTTTTTTCTATTGAAGACCCTGACAGTTAATCAATGACAAAGATTCGTAACTTCCCACTCCACACACATTTGCACACCTTCCTCCACCATACTTATTCTGTATGGACAGAAACAAGCTTAACACCTCCTTTGAGTATTTAACTGTATATAACTTTATTCTGGGGCATCCATTTGTTTACAATTAAGTTTAGAAATGATGGCTGTTTTGATTGTTTAAACATGGGAGCAAAACAAGGGTACAGCTCTTTGACTGCACAGTAAGCAATGGGAATTTAGCCCAAAGTATTGGTCATCTGGTGTAAAGGATATTTTTTGCATGCTTTACAAAGGGCTAGGGAAGCTGGGTGAGCAGATACTTAAAGGTCAGGCAGAGTGAGCAACAGTTATCAGAGAACATGCCTTAGGTTCAACAACCTTGACATATTTTCACACCACTGTGTTGTGAACTCTTTTCAGAAGTCCCCAGTGTATTAGGGTAAGAACATCTTTCCTCATTACAGTTGGCTTACCTTCCTTCTCTTTCCATTCTTCTCTCTTTCTTTTTTGTTCAATATTTTTATGGTACTTAAGTGGTGCAAGAAAATTGCCAATTATTTTTTTTCTTACCTCTATTGATGTTTACAATCCTCAGTGGGTACCACAGCATCTCATGGTGAAGATATTTCACAAGCTACTATGTTGAAGGAATCCAGTGCTGCAGATCAAATTTTAGGTATTTTCAAGATGTCCCCTAGCAATGTGTGACGTTTGGAGTTAAAAGGATGTAGATGCAGAGTTGCAGAGCCCTGATCCCTGAAGACGTAGTGGAAATAACATGGGGGCCAAAATGCCTTCTGCATAACACTGTGGACAGAGTCAGTATAACCAAAAAGCTGTGTGCATCCAAAGTCCAGGATCTACAATCTGTTAGAGCTCTGTGAAACCCAAAGCACAGAGATGAACATCTACTCCTTTCTAGGAATTACTGTCTGTCACACCAACCTCTTGTTATCAACAGATCTGCTTATCGGCTGACAGCAAGTTGTTAAAGGTACATGGAAATAGGTGAAATCTTAACTGGCTCCCACAGAAATGTGGAGTTATCCTCAACCTCTCTGTTAAGACAATTAACTAAAATGAGATTTGTTTTATTGCTTCTGAGGAGCATGAGTTTACCATTTTGTTTTTCCTGAAACACCTGGAATTGTTTATACTTGAAGGTACAAATTTCCTTCCCTTCCTTGCAGAATCTAAGGAAGTTCACAGTAATATTCCCTGTAGAAAAGGCCATCAAAATGGCTGTCACAAAACATGGGGACGTAAAATAAATCGATGACAGAAGAATTATGCATAGGACTTATCCTTCGGTGATCATATATACCTGCCATATAAGGACACCTAAAGGAAATCTCCCTTCGAGACAGCCTGTTCTTACTATGTTACATCTAGAAAAGAGACATACAATTAAGGTGGGCAGGAAAGAATTTGAATTATGGAGAGGTACATGCTTCCTGATGTGTTTGACAGCAGAAATCAGACAGGAAAAGCTGATGAATTCTTATACTTCTCAAGGGAAAAAGTGAATCTAAATTGATGTGACAAAAAATTGTCAAGTGATACTAGCATGCTTTGGAAAAAGCAGTAAAATACCTCCCCCCCCCCCCTTTTACTAAGGAGTTCTTGAAGAACACCTTTTCAAATCCATTTGAGTTATGGTAGCCTTGCAGAGAAGCCTGCTGGAAAGGGTGGGAGAGTAAAGTACTTCTACTGTGCTGTGAATCAGAATAGTATCTTCAGTCTCACCACTTTACCTGTGGGCAGGGGTGGTGATACTTACAATGGCTTTCAAGCAATCCCTGCAACTGCTCAGGTTTCTGGTTTTAAGTTCTGCATCTAATGTTGAAACAATTACACTGATCAGTTTTAATTATTCCATTGGATCACTGTGGCCATAGAGAGGAAGCGTGATCCACAGACTAACGTGATGAGTATTGGCACTTACTCATTTCCCCCTTTTGCCAATGACTCTCCTTAATTATGTGGAGGTTACACATTTACTATTTCAGTTAGCACTGGAAAGCCCTTATTGAAGGTGCTGTACAAACAGAACAAAAAGCTGACCCTGCCCCAAGGACTTCTCAGTCCAGATACAAAATCACAGGTGATGGATTAATCCAGAGAAATAGTTTTGTGGTTTCTAATCCAAAGAGGACTGAAAACTAGTGACTGGTGGAAAATCCCTCAAGTGAACCACCTCTCTGGGCAGTGGGAGGTGTGAGCTGGGGCTGCTGCTCAGGTGAAGACGTGCAGAAGTGCGCAGCTCAACAGCTGCAGGAGTAATGAACATGAAAGTTGCAGTGACCGTGGCTGCACACAGGGAGTAGAGCCACGAGCTGGAAGAGGGAAGGAAAGTTGCTATTAGCTAATAACCTTTCCCTGTGTGTATCATGGGATAACACATACTTGTCTCTATAAAGGCTGTTGGGAGTCCTGAAAGCCTTCTGACACTTTATTTCAGGGATTACAAAGTCATCAAGATGGGCATTTTGTTAAAAATTAGGGAATTCAATGTTAATGATTTTTTTGGATTTGAGAAAGATAGAGTCTGGATAAACTAGATTATGCACTGTGGCTAGATTATGCCTAAAACATGAAACTAGCTTTGAAAAGCAAGCATTCACTCAACTTTTTTCAGGAGGTGGGTCAGGACACAAGCATGTAAATATCTGTATCGATCTCAGCCTCAGTTCCTACAGCCTGTTCAGGTCCGTGAGTTTTTGGAAGTAAATTAGAATATCATTGCAGAAACTTCAGCAGGTGCTGGGAATCAAAACACGAAGCTGTAGACGTCAGGTCCCCTGTGCACCCTATTCTGTCCTGTACTGCACATAGTGCTGTCAGCCCCCAGCCTGGTCTGCTGAAGTTTCACAGTGAGGTACCGCATTTCTTCTCTTGATTTTGATGGGGAAAATGGGATGTTTGTCAAGTTGAATCCCCTGAAGTTTTAATTGTTGGTTGGGTTTTTTTTTCTGTGAAAGAGAGAGAAAGCCTTGTCCATTTTCCTGGTGACTACATGAACGTTTAGTCTTCTGGCTTATAGGAGGATCATCAGACCCGTATTTTTTGGCCTCTACTTATAAGCTGGAGAGCTGACAGTATTAAAGTGTTGTGAGTTTATCTGAGTGGCCTGACAGCACTGCCAAGAGATCCTTTAATTTCTCTCAGACTTTTAAAATCTCTTTTTGGAGTATTTTACTGATTCTTCTCCTAGTGCACTTGACTCTGCTTAAAGAAGGTACAACACAATGCGCTTTATTGATGTGCTGTTGAAAATTGCCAAAACAAGTCATTTATGCGTCAAAACCCATTCATTCTTTGATTGTTTTAACTGTATTAGTTTGAATGAACAGCAGTTAATAGTAACTGTGATAAGACGGTATTAAAAAAATTTAGGAACAGTCCATTAACGAGAAATGACTCCTCCTTGTTCATCCAGAGGTCTCTGCCAACCTTGTACCAAGGGCAGTCAGGAGCCTCATGTTGTGTAAGTGGTCTCTGTTACATTCTGTTCCCTGTATGAACTGCAGACTTCACAGCGGGATACTTTATCTTTGATTTCATCATTCATGTCTGGCAAGAACAGGACATCTCAAACGCTGTTTTTACACTTTTCAACACCCAAATGGGAACTGCGGATTATGTTTGCTATGTCTCACCTCAGGTTGTATGGTGCTAGCATACAGTTGTCTTTGTGCAGTCCCCTCCTTAGCTGCAGCTTTGTCCAGCTTAGGATGGAAGTCACGTGGCCTGGTTTTTTAATAGCCAACCATTTAAAATCTCATCTAAAAATTAAAATGGCAGCATGTATGGGTCTTCCCAGTTTCTCAACTGAGTTTTTAAAATATTGCTTTAGAAGCATACAGCAGGGTAAATGTGCTTCCTTCTGCACTGTGAATATATAAAGAAGCTATTTAAAGCATTTCTGCTGTGAAATGCCTGTTATGGGTAAAGGCTGAGTGTTAAGTCCATTATATAAGGGATTATAGCCAACTTTCTTTGTCCCAGCATCTTGCTGTGTCTCCCCATTGACTCACTGAGACCCAGTGAGGGTCACAATCTGTGCCTGAGTCACCTATTGAAAAGTAAGTGTAGTAGCACACTGGAGGTGTGTTGCTAATTGCAGTTGGCATTGGTGTGTAACAGGATTTAAACGTTAAGGGAAAGGGTACCATGGCAGTAGCTAAGGAAGTGACTGGGGGGGGCAGTATTTTTGCATGGTACCTTCAGGAACTGTTTGCCTGAAGTCTACAGGGTGAAAAATGTTCTCTGTAATGTTGCTGGCAGTAATTTGCAGTCATTTCTGGTACAAATGGACACAGCTCTGTGCTATTTATGGAACGTTCCTGTAATGTGTGCAGGTCTCCCACTGACTTCAGTGAAGCTGTGCCCACTTACAGGGCTTGTGAACCTGGCCCATGAACTCTGCCAGTCACTCATCAGCTCTGAGATACAAAGCCAGCCTGAAAGCTGTCAATATTTATGTAATTCTGCCTAAAGATTGCTATTGTGGGGCGAGCTCAGCAAGGAAGAGAAATTTTGCATGCTCAGACCCAAACTAGTAACATTTAAGTGCTTAGTTTTTTTTTTCCTGAAATATTTGTCCATTAACTTTAATGAAGCTTTTTCTAGGCTTACAAGTCTGAAGAGAGCTATTAAACAAAAGGGAGAGAGTTTGCTTGCCAGGCATTTTCTCTGCTCTCTGGGTTCTGTTTCTTTATGGCCAGAGAAACACTTTCAGCCATATATCTTTAAAGCAATGCTAACACTTAGTGACCAGTTAAGTAAATCCCACTTGTTAAATTCTTGTGGCTGCATTATGCTGGGAGCCTTACTCTAAGGGCCCTGTTCTGTCACTGCTTGTTTTTTTCCACTTTGAATGAAGTGACTTGGATGGGATACACAGATTGGTGATGCAGGAGAAATCCTCTTCTGCCACTGAAAGGTGGCACGGTGCAAAACTGTTATTTCCCTCTGCTGCAAAAGGTAAGCCAAGAAACTTGTTTGATTTCCTGGGTCTCAGGCTAATGGGGCAAAGCCTGGATGCAAGCCAGGCTGTAGATGGCCTGCTTTCCTTGTGGCTGAAGTAAGAGTCAAAGGATTTGTGTGAGATTTGCTTTCTTATGCCTCTTTGGTTTGCGCTCAGACCAGTGGAATTAGGAAACTAAATGGCAGTGGGCCAGTTTGGATGGAGTGCCTCACCTCCGTGGCATCTGCAGTGCCCCCTTCCCATCACAGTGGCAGACATAAACATCCCTAAAAATCTCACGGGTTCAACATTTGGAATTCCTGAGTTCCTTGGGACAGAAACTGTGCTGATTTCTTTCTCCCGGACCAAAGAGACAAATGATGCCTGCATCCATTTGCCTGCCTTCTCTGTGGGGTGCGTGTCCCCCCCGTAGCCCTCGCACTTACCAGCCCCTGCCTCCCTTCACGAACACCGAGGTACCGCATTTATCTTTTACTCTTCGGTGAGATTAAGGCCTGTGTATTCCGGACATGCTCCAGTTTAAGAGGAGCACCTAATCTGTACTCGTATCACTGCTGTTACAGTCTTGCCAAAAAATGTCCAAGATTTCATTGTGTACCATATCTTTTATTTCAATTACAAAATACTTTTCAGAAGTCATAGCTCAGGAGTTCTGGCCTTATTTCCCTTACGAATTGCTTATATGGATTTTTCTTGCTTGAAAATTAATTGACCATATGATAAACTATTTTCCCTTGAGAAGGGACTATTCTGTTTCCTATGACGTTACAGTGAGCTGTCTTTGGGCCAAATATTTAAAGGTATTTAGGTGCTTAAAGATGCAGGTAATGTGAATTTTCCAAAATACCTAGCTGCCTAATACACAGTGATTTCAGTGGGAGTTGCCATCTAAGAGCTTCTAAAAATCCCACTGTGCACCCATCTGCTTCTTTAAGCACCTGAATTCTTTTTAAAAAATGGTCCTTCCCTCCATCAGTGGAGACAAATTATATTTTTCTTGATGTAGACAGAGCTTCTTGATACAGTTTCTCAGATATTGCCTGCCACCTTTAGCTTATTTTCATTGTTTTGATTATGATGTCAAATCTAGTTGATGATCACGTTTAAGCAGTTCCAAGCAGAGCGTGGGCACACAGCATCTATCCTTTATGACATGAACTTGGCACAGCACCTAATATTAATAAATCAAGGCTAAGAGGTTGTAGGCAGGCAAACTGTCAGGAAGTTACTGCAACTTCTGCAGCATATTAGGTGATCTGTGTTTTGTTCTAACTTTTTAAACGCTCTTTGAAAACGAGTATTCTGTTTCTCATTAGTCGGCCTTTGATCCAGTGAAAATATCAGTCCCTTGAGTTAATGTTTCATCTGACTATAGGGCCATGTAATTTGCTACGACACTAAGTCAATAGGTCTTTGCTGGCTTACCCCAGCAGGACTTGTACGTGTAGGCAAAAAATTCTCTGCAAAACATGAATAATGTGGATCTAATCAAGAATTTATTTCTTTGGTTAACCAAAGGAAAAAAGTGGAGTGTGAACATCAGTCCATCTAGGCACAAAAGGAGCTCGAGGGAAAGAAAACATTTCACTTTGTATCAATTCACATTCTCAATTTAATACATAAACAGGAGTGTCAGGACATGTGCATCTTGCAGAACCACAGAAATAGCAGTAGATTGATTTATCATTATTTACCGGCTTAACCCTCCTATTCATGTGCTTTCTATTATAATGTACTTGGAAAGCTCAGACAGTCCTTCTGCATTAACCTCCACCTTCTGTCATCGTCTTTCCCTCTGGCCACCCTGCGCCACACTCTGAAATTTTAATTTCCTTGCACAAGGTGCTATAGAATGAAAAACATTTGCCAGTGGAGAGTTTGCCGAGTCTAGAATATTCAGTTTGGCTTAAGCCAATTCAAAAACAAGCAACCAAAATTGTGCTTTTACTTTTTAAGGCTTTTCCAGGGATACTTCATTCTGCGATATCCAAAGGAGTGAAGCATTTACGAATATGCATTAATCCTCACTGGGAATTGATCCAGAGCTTGTTTTAAGCATACGCTTAAGTGGTTTGTTGAACTGGGGCCATAGCTGCCCAGGCCCATCTCTAGCTGAGCTTTAATTGAGCAAAGGTGAACATTTGAATTCATTTACTTGTACTTGTGGGGTTTTGGGGGGGTTTGTTGTTGGTTTTTTCTAATAGCTGTTGATTACATTTATAAGAGCCTGTGCACATCTCGTATTTGGGTTCATTATGTGCAAAAGAGTCAGCTATTTGATATGACTTTGCAAAAAAGAATATCATCATTAGTTCAATACCTGCCAGTAGTGTGTCCAAAGGACAACTGAATATTTTGTTATATTTTCAGCAAGCTGAAAAAAGACTTAGATCTGTGTTGTGTGATTTTTGATCCTTTTTTAATTTTATTTGATGGGTTCCATTTCTCTCTTGGGTATGTGTTAAAGAGAAGAGCCCTATCCTGTTGTGGAGGAACCTCCTGCTCTGGTTGTGTTTGCATATCACTGACCCACTGCAGCTCATTCATGAGTTTTTAGCTCTGACAGGTTGAATGCCCAGAGTGGTCACTGATTAGACTGCCACTCCTAATATTCTCATCCCTGCAGTTATCAAGCAGGAAAATAGTGACAAGTAAATCTAAGTAGCGTGGGAAATGCAGAGTCTGAGAAACCACGGACTTGTAGCATCTTACAGCATTTACTGAGGCTGCAGTGGCATTCAGTGTGATAGCACAATAGTCTGGATCAGAAAAGGAATCCAGATCTTGGCAAATAGGAGGCAAATCGCACATCACATTTGCAACTTGTACATTGCTGCATGATGCCTTAGGGGGAGGAGAAGAATTTCAGAGTCCTGGGAGATTCCTTTGAGCTTGGTTGTTTTGTGTTCAGTTGTGCTACTGAAGAGATCTGACCCTGAAATTTCAGGGCCACCTCCTGAACTCCAAAATCTCTATTCATCAAGACAAAACTCTTAATAAAGTCACTGGGAGTTTGCCTCAGACTTAGGGATATTAGAATTTGATGATCCTTATTATTTTTTTTTCAATAGGATGGTTAAAGCATATTTACCATTGTAAATGGGGATTTCAGTCCTGATGGAAGAAATTCTATTTTTCCTGGTTTAAAAGTAGAGGAACTATGCATCTTACCATTTTAGAGCATTTTCTGACTGATGTGTTGTAAAATGAGGGGGTTTTTCTTTTCATTTGGGCAAATTTTTTTGCACCTGTTTTTCTTTCCCATTATTTGTGCAGATTTGGGTCCCACTCCTGCCATTGTCCTGCCTTCTTGATGAGTATGCAAGGAACATTTTTAATTCCCTGTGCCACTACCAGAGGCTGAGATACCTGCAGTTGGTCAAGGCATTCACCTGGGATGTGCTGAGGCCAAAATTAAATCAGGTAGAGCTCCAAGGTGAATCTGGGTCTCCTGTGTCTCAGGTGAATACAGGAATGTCTTTATTCTCAATAGTTTTTTTTTTCCAAAAAGCATGCTACAATTCTGAAAAATATTTCTCTGCCCTTCTTCCCCCCCCCCTCCCCCCCAAAAAAAAACACCAAAAAAAACCCAACAGAAAAGAGAAAAGAAAAAAAAAAAAAAAGAAAGAAAATAAAAGAAAAGGCAGGGTTCCGTGAATCAGTATTTTCCAGGAAAACATTTTTGTCAGAATACTCCTGATTGATTGTAGCTATTTTCTAAAAAGCACCTTTACTTGGGCTCTTGTCTAAAAATACAAATTCACTTTAAAACGTGGGAAGTGCCATGTACCCTTAACAAATAAGGAACATACTTCTGAAGTTATACACATCTGAACTAGGTGATCTGATAAATGTCTTAATGAGCAGAAATTAGGAAAATAAGCTCCATTTGTTACCCAGACTGGTAAATATAGGTCCCCTGGTCACGGTAAGCACTTCCCTGTATCTCTGTCTGGTTTTTTTAAGCTCTGTGGCATAGTTCTAAAGTGTAGCTGTAGTAAGAATGAGTCTTCTTCGTCCTCTGGGTACACTTTTATCTACAGCCTTGAGCAGGGCTGCACGCAGCTGCCATGGTGACAAGGGGAGAGATGCCATGTATCTGCGCACACTCCTGTGCTTCCCCATCCTGTCACAGGGAATTTGAAGGCCACCTTGGACCACCCTAATGGTAGACAGAGAGCAATCCTGTGTTGTACCACACAGAGAAATGAGCAGTCCTCCGTGCTCCTTTGAAAGCAGCAATGCTTTAAACTCTGGATGGAGCTGGTCAAATCTGTGAACATGTATTTTCTCTTGGAAGTTGAGGACTTTGGTAAGAGCTGGGTGCCATTGTCTGGACATCCCTGTTTGATTCCCTGTGCAAGTGAACAGCTGAATGTGTGGCTTTTGCATGTGTGCACATGAACTCCATCTATAGCACCCAGTTGGTACCCAGGCTTGGTGGAAGAATAAAAAAAAAGAAAAAAGCTAATAACTGGTCTAAAGAACTTCCGATACAAGTGAAGCCTTAACAACAACTTTCCTGTGTTGTAACCAGAAATATTCCACTGTTTTGCAGGGGGTGGTAAAGCATTAGATATATGCAGAATTCCCCATGTTTAGTATTTAGTCTAACCCCATTGGACCTCATAAAGTCGGTCTGAAAAAGTCTCATAGCTGTAGCCCCAGATTATGGCATGTGCTCCATAGCCCGTCCTACCCATTTTGGCCCCTACAGATCATCATGCTTGTAGTGCTCCTGCAGCTCCCATCCCTCCGCTCCTGCTGCATGAAGGAAGGAAGGGGAAGCCAGTGACCAGGGCAAAAATCCTCAGCTTGTATAGTAAATAAGAGACAAAGACAGGGCAACTGATAAAACGTGGCAGCTCACAAATGTACTGTTTATATAAACCCTTTTCTTTTTTAAATTATCCATCTGTATAGAGAGACATGGGAAAAAATATGCATGGCTTTTGTTGATTTTGTGACCATATACAAAGTGTTATGCTATCCTTAGAGGGGAGACTGTAGTATGAGTTTGGGGGTTTTAGTGTGAGAGAATTAACTTAGAAGTGGGGGTAATAATGGCGTAGAATGTGATCACGGTTTGTCTTGTACTTCCAGCTGTTGAACTGAAAAAAGAGGGAGTCCTGTCTGCACGTGCCTTTTATCCAGAATCTTAGGAAATTTGGAGCCAGGTGGCTGGATTCTCTCACAAAAGCTCTGCTGTGCACGAGGAACATTTCAGCATATGGTTGCAAGTATGAGTACATCTTTAATTCTGTTTTCAAAGACAAATAATTTCAAGTAGAGTGCATAGAGCTCATGACACAAACACATCTGGATTTCAGTTGTTGATCTGAAATATTCACAGTCTGATATGGTAAAAGCAGATGTTGGATTGACATCATAAATGTGAATGATCACGTCAGATATCCAATACATGGCTTTACTGAGAGCAGCAAAGCCTGCCTGGCCACACTTGGTTGTGTTCTGGGGTTTAAAATACTTGCTTGCACACCTAATGTTAGTCATCACTCTTTTTTGGGGTATAGAAGATTATTATAAACCTTAAAAAGTTTTAGATGCAACTGTGATAGGAAATGAACTGACTGTCTTAATTGGAAATACTTGGTTTGAAATGAAACATAAAAAACCCCTCTTTAAAATGTTTAATATCCTATTTTGTGCATAGTAAGCACTGCTGCAGAGGTCAATGGCATCAAACTGAATGGGTTGATTGTTAAAAGACATCAAGCATCTGTGCCTTCTGCCGGAGTACCTAGAGGCTGCAGGACTTCTGACACCTTTGAAGAAAAGTAGCTGAGGCAAGAGAAGTGTAGCTAGATAGGTGAGTCCAGTGGTCTGTATAAAGGTCACCTGATTTTTCAGAGGCTTTTAATTTCCACAACGTTCTCACCTTGAATTTGAGTTTTCTTGTTGTGAAAATTGCCGCCTTTTGTATTTGCTTGTAACTGTACCCATGAAATGGAGGATGTTGAAGATTATTTTGGATTCTTAAAGTACCAATGTCATTGTCTTCAGTGCAAAATACTTCCAGACAGCAGGACCCAGAACCTCTGAGAAGAAAAACCCAGGCCATGTCCCCTTTCCCCTCTTCACAGCCTCATTGATTTACTGAACATTCAAATCTAGAGGACCATGTTCCGTTCTCACTGCCGCTCCTTGATGCAATGATGCTGCAAAGGTGTTGCAACTCTCCAGCAGACTGAGGGGCCCAAAGAGGGGGAACAGAGTGTCAGTTTAGGTGCTATGCAATTTTGGAAGAGGGTGACAAGTCCTTGGTTGGAGTTCCCTTCCTTGCAGCTCTCTGAGCTACAGGGTTGTTCACAGTTTCCTTATGCAATTCCACAACTGGAGGGCACACAAGTGGGCAGGAAGCTGCTGCTGTTCCCAGGACCATCCCTTTCTGTGTTGCATTTGGTGGCAAGGTGCACCCTACAAGAGGTGCATTGCAGAACTCTGTTTGTGATGTTCTAACAGAACTGGTTTCTGATAAGGAAAATAGCAGTTTATGTCAAACTGCAGCATTCATCAGTGCATCAGAAACAATCTGTCATTACAGGAGCTTTCACAACATTTGCTTTCATCAGGGTTTTAACGCAGAATCCACATTTGGGAAGGAAATTAAGGAAGGGACTTCATTGTGTGACCAAGGATAAGTGAAAGATGATGGCTAAAAGATTAAGCAATCAAGGAGACAATTATGCAGGGGCTGAAGGTAGAATGCTCATCCCAGGCAGTGGAAGAAAAAGAATCACAGAGATTCAAAAGGCAACAAATGAGAGGGCTAAACTGATGAAAATTGTCTTGGCCACAGTGTGTCAAAGAAGGTGAAACAACAAAAAGGAAAGAGAAATCTGGGCAGAAGGTGAGGAAGTTCTGAGGAAGAGCTGGTGTGAGGGGTAGGAACTACCCGAGTGCATTAGGAAAAATTTACAGGGGAACATGGATGGCAGGGAACGTGTATGTTTTTTCATTATAAAATGCACATCCTAAATTAAGCCATCTGAGTTTAAAGTGATTCAGATTTTAGGTTAATTTCCTTTCCTAAAAGAGGATTTTATTTCTGAATAGACAAACATTTAAAATCGTAAAGAAGATAAAGCAAGTACTTTCCTTGGAAGGATGGATGAAACATAAATCTTGAGCAGAACTATAAACTGTTGAGTCAAGGCAATTTTGCTGGATTATGTAGCTCGTATCAGATAGCAATAAATCAATCCTTCAAAGACAAAAGACTATAGAAAGAAGAATAAACCAAAGACTCTCCAAATAACAAAGGCCAGATACACAAAAGTAACTAAGGAGCTGAAGAGGTAAATAGATGCCTGGCAGGATTTTAAATGGGATCATTCAGCACAGACACTCGTCACCTGCTAGTGATTATTGGCATCCTTGGCTCCTTCAGGCCCAGATACTTCCTTGACTGAGGTAAAAATTCCCATCAGCATGAGGGAAACTAACTCATAGCCTTAAAATCTGCATGTTTGATAAAATATCCCTAAGGTAGATGGAGTTTGCCTATTGTCAGCGTTGGCAATACACTTTTTTAAATACAATTCTGTCTTGACTCACTTGGGTCATCCCACTGAGATGTGAAGTTTTGCACATACTTACTTGCTGATCAAGCCTGACTAGATAGAAAAATACATTTTGAGCAAAACTGTGGCTTATTGGATATGATGAAAGGATTCTGGCAGTGAGTACCAGCCACTAATGCTAGTTAATCTTCTCTTGCTCTCTTACTTTGGAAATTAATTTTCTGTACTGGGAAATCCTGAGTTTGGGGCACACACCCACCCACCCCCATTCCAGTGCTGTAAATAGCAAAATCCATATCACACTCTATGGCTCTACCCTGTGGTCCCAATGCCTTACTGTCCAGATCATCCAGACCCAGTACAGCATGCTGTGGCACGTTTCTAACCGGTACGCCTTAGCCTTCTCCCAGTGAAAATCAAAGTATGAGAGATGATTAAGACTTAGGACTCATCCTGACGTGCAGGCAGAACAGTTACAGGAGCTGGGAAGTGTTTCCAGATCTCCAGGCTAGAAGTACTGGGGACAGGCCTTTTAGCTGAGCTTTGCTATGCTGATAGTTACATATTCATCCAATATCAAATATGGCTGGGGGTTTTGTTGATATTAAATAAAAAGATTACTTGAGTCTTAAACTGTTGAGGATGTATGCAGGATATAGAAAGGGATTCCTGTCCTTCCTAAATCAGAACTAAACATAATACAGCTAATAAGAAAGAGGGAAAAAAAGAAGATACATTGCTGTACATCTATTTAAAAAAAAAAATGCAAACAGATACTGAGGCCACAAGATCTTACAGTGACTGGGAATTACTAGAACATGCCAGACATGGTGAATGAAAGGCAAGCAGGCAATGTTACTGCTGGAACAAGCAGAGATGTGAAAAACCTAGGGAAATTCGCAAGTCTTTATTTGCCACTAGTCTGACAACAGATGATGATGACATATCTGTGAACATATGTTATGTAAAAAAAAGACTACTATCACAAGCTATGCAGTGATAGGGTCATTGAGTATTTTTAGCTCCAATTCTGGTCTTGGTTGGCCTGTGTATCATCTTGAGTTTGAAAGTGCTGTTTAGTTCAGTGTCCCCATGGGATGTTGATTCATAGAATACTTTAAGTGCATTTATTCAGAAAGGAGCCCTGGCATTTGAATACAATATAATTATGATTGCAGTCCAAGCCTATGCAATTTCAGGTTTGCTTCATCAAAGATTAATATTCTGTTTGCTTGGACTTTGTACACTTACAGAGTTCAGCTGGAAAAAAATGAGAGTGCACTTCTTAAGAGTGAATTGGTACTTCTGTGAGCAGTTTTTTCAACTCCCTCTCCCCTTTGGCACCAGGGAAGTGCTTTTTTCATTTCATATCTTATGATGTGCAATATTTAAAACAGGGCAGCATGGAACACCATAAAAATAAGTATTCCCAGCTTAGTTCAAAATACATTTATCTCTTTAAAAAAGAGAAAATTCTTTTCCAGAATCTTGTCTATACATTAATCCTGCTCAAGGGCAATTTTGATCTATGCTTTCACAATTTATGTGGCTTATATACATATTTGCTTGCTTTGATATTGACTAAAAAATTAATTTTTTTACCAATCGGGCAAGGAATGGACAGTGAAGCATGATACTGTCCACCTGCTATTCCCGATCATCTTTTCTTAGAGAAAACACCTCACTGATGCATTCCTCTCCACACACCTCTCCAAGCACGATTATTCAACTGTGGAAATGTATTTCTGGTCTCACTGTTTATTCTTTGTTCTTAATGTTAGTATGATCCCATTTTCCCCCTTCTTCTTTAATTACACTCCTTCATTTAAAAAAAAAAAAAAAAAAAAAAGTAGCCGTTTCCGAATGGCAAATCTGTCCATGGGGGCTGCTTGGATTTTAAGGGCAGCTGCTGTTCAATGTATCTGGTGTGTCACTTTCTGTTTTGTGCTCCTGTTTTATTGCAGCTGTGGGAATGGAGCAAAAATAGTGGCTACTGCAGTTCTGTTGAATAACCATCAACGTGATTCTAGCCGATGTGTCAGTTCCTCACTGGGCAAAAATAATGTCCATATTTGATATCCACTGCCCTACCCTGACCTGTAAATGAAAATAGTAACATGCTAAATAGCTGTAGAAAAGCATGATTAGCTAAAAGACTCAGCTGATATACATAGGTGTGTTTGTGCTGCTGTGCATGTGTGGGTGTGAGAATATACATACATCTTCAGAAAGATTGGTATAAGTAAATAATTCATAAGGTGCATGCAGTGTATTTAAATGTTAAATACCTTGGCTTTTGAATTCAATGCAACTATCAAAACCTGCATTTGGCTACAACTGTTCGACTGCTGCGTATCTAAGGCAAAATCACTAGCAGTGTGCAAATGCTGAGCAAAAATTACACAAGCCCCAGTCACTGACAGAGCAGCTCAGCTTGCCAGCTTATCCCTTTGTGGAGCTCAGATTCATCTTCCTCCCACGCAGGACTGCTGCTTGTTTCAATCTGAGTGTCAAGCCTTGACATCAGAAGTGCTGACTCATGAGAGGAAATGGAAGGAACATGTCTGTTATTGCTGCGGTGGCCAAAGTCACACGGATTTACGCCACCGTCGCCTCTCCTGCCCTCCTCGCTCCAGCCTGTGCCCTGTCCGGCCTCCGCAGATCTCAACCTGCCGCTGAGAAAGAGTGTGAAGGTATTAAATACATCTAATAGCTGCTGGTTAACACGGTTGGGTGTTGAATCCGTCTAGAGTGTTTTACCTGTCCTTTCTCTACCCCAGCCAAAGTTGATCCTGCACCAAGCCAGGCTTGTCACGTACTGAGTCTAAACGGGCTTTTGTTCTGTAAAGGCGAAGCAGCGCCGTGCCCGCTGCGCTCCCTGAACCAGCTGGTTTTCCCCAACAGATGGCACTGCCTTTCTCTCGTAGTTAGCCAAAAGTTTAAAAACATTTTGTTAAAAATAGCTGCCCCACATTCTTAATTGGCAATCCTTTTTCTATTTATTGTTAGGCACAAATCAAATGCTGTTTAGCTCTTAGGCAAGCTCAATGCACAATACATAAAAGCAGAATGTAAAACACCCAGATATTTTCTTATTATATTCTGTATCTGCTTGTTATACCAGAAAATACTGAACAATTTGTGTTTTGTCACTAGTAT
This sequence comes from Falco punctatus, assembly GCF_963210335.1. Classification (NCBI taxonomy): domain Eukaryota; kingdom Metazoa; phylum Chordata; class Aves; order Falconiformes; family Falconidae; genus Falco; species Falco punctatus. The sequence continues at coordinate 25,903,753 of NC_137590.1, read as the reverse complement.
CTTCAGAAAGTTAGTTATAATGAAATGTTATTTTTTCCCATTAGGAAGATAGACCCTTTTTGCTTCGGCTTAAAACTTGCTACATAGTCGGACATCCCAGCCCACCTGAAAGCCCCCCTTTTTTACAGAAATGAAGCTGGTATTATTCCAACATCTCTGGAGCTCAGCTACATTTACTGGAGCACTTAAAGCGTTTGGCCCTTTTCCTGAAGAAGGCTTCAAAATCCCTTGTGCCTGCAGGTCCTTCTGGCGTGCGGGGGTGAGCCGTGGTCCCTGCCAGGGGGGCCACACGCCAGCTCTGGGGTCAGCGGGGCTTGCAGCTTGCCTGGGGTTCGCCCTCTCCACAGGGGCTGGGAGTGTGGGGGGGAACGTGACTCCCCCGCCGTTGTCCTCCAACCCTCCCCTGGGTCCCTGGGGTAATTCACCAGGGCAATTCCCGAGGGGTAATGCGCTGCAGCTTCTTACCAGTCTCCTGATGCCAGCTCAGCTCTTGCAGGGAGCAGACGGATGCGTCACCGGGGGTGAGCCTCCCTCTGCTCTCTCCTCAGCGAGCTAATCATTTCTGTGGCCTCTTCTGGGACCCATTTCATTTCTGCAGTTCCTTGGGCTATGCTGAGCAGAAAGGCCAAATCACTCCTTTACAAAATGAAATTGTAATGGCCTCACTATTTCCTAGTTTAGTCTGTACCTAGTCCTTCTTTTCGTGGTCGAGTTGTTTATGGTGGAGCAGAAAGAACGTGTTTTGTTTTGCTTTATTTCTTTGCCTGCTCTTGCACACGAACAGATTTTCAGCCAGCTGCCCACAGTTTTGCTCCGTTCCACCTCCCCCCCCTGCAATGGTCACAAATTCAGTGTAGGTCCTGATCCAGCCAAGCATTCCATTTCCCTACCGGAGCTCTTCCAGCAATGTCAACAGTGCTACCCACAAATACGGTTTTGTACGTGTTCGAAGGCGGTGTCAGCGCAGGCCTTTTAGCGCAGATGCATGGGAGTAATTCTTTCCAATATGCATTCACATGTGTCTCCAGTGACCTTCATTTGCCATGTCTCTGCCTGTTTAGTCAGTTTATTAGGTCCTTTCAAAGTGGTTCATAAGATTCTCGGAATATTGGACAAGTCTCTATACTTGTATCAAATTCCAGTGTTACCGGCTGGATTTTGAAGCCCCTTCTCCTGTTTGCTAACATACGAAACAAAGCTGTACCTAACACAGCTCTTTGAGTCACCTCATTGTCAAAGCAATTCAAAGCCTTTTCTTCTTCCTCTTCTTTGGTGATTTTCACTTCCCAAGTTGGTTTTGTTCCCTTTGTCACTTTTTGTGGTGAAGGCTATCAGCTGTTTTTAGAAAGAGCACTAGATTAATCAGATATGTTTGTACTTGAGGCAGTTTGTTACATTCTAAGCCTTCTTTTCTTTTAAAAAACTCTGCACTATTCTCTCACTTTTATATATATAGATAATCTGGTGGTTTTCATACTTTTTTTTTGTATTAAGAGTTTGTTTTCACGGTAGTAAAGTTTAGTAGGCTGCAATTTTCAAGGCTAGCTCAACATGTTTTTTAAAGCTAGTACTCACATAGCAGCTTCCAGCTCTCACAGTAGCTGATGGTAATGAGCAAGGATGTAGGGTTTTTTAATTAGCTCTTCCGACAGTTCCTTGAAAATATGTGCATGCACACAAGCTAGTGCTGGAGATCCGTTGCTCCCAAATGCAAATGTTGCAGCACTTTCTGCCTTGAAAACATTCTTTAATATTGATTTCTTTTTCTTACATGGGAGAATAGATGTGCTAAAATAGCATCTTAAAATCCTCTTTTGAATACAGGTGTAAATAAAATATTTGGGATCTTTGAACACATCGTCCTTAAATGCTTATTTGTTCTTCCTTCAGTCTTCCTGCTTCTTGGGTATGTGATTCTGTCTGTGTGCTTGTATGAAAGTACTACTTATTTTTATTTTAGCTGCTTGCTTGTGAAATTTCTCCACAGGCCTCATTTCTGTCCTGCATTTTTTAAGGCAGTAGCATGTCTGGTTTTGTTTTGGTTTCAGCTGATGTGGGTTCTTCTGCTTTGAAAAGCTAACTGGTGAACAGCTTACCATGTAAACACAGGCATTTACTTTTCCTTTACTCTGCTTCTTCTTTGTGTCTAAATATCCATACTCTAGTGAATGTATTACCATTTTGAGGCTTTATGGTTATTAAGAACATCCGGTGCTATTTCTTGCATCATGCCAGGCATGTGATTTCAGCCCCTAGGTCCCAGATGAGCTGCAGTGTATCTTTTGTAAAGGCACTCATTCTTACTGAAAAGATGTCAGCTTATTACATCTACTGCTCTCAAGCAGTTAATTTTAACATAATACTTACCTTACTTGTTAAAAGAACAGACACATTTTTTTTCCAACCTGCATTTGTCTACCTTCTCTTTCTTAATCATTAATTACTTTTGTGGCTTTGTTCCCTAGTTGAAAGTCCACTGGTGTCAGGACTATCCCTTCCCAGCACTTCCCTGGCACTGCGATGAGTTATCTCTGCCGCCTTTTAGGGTGGCTGTCTGCAGTTTCTTATGCATAGGTAAGGCTTCCGCAATTTCATATCATTTAGTGACTCATTCTTGATTCCCTTGCAGTATTCCAGAATTGTCATTATTTGAAAATTGGATACCAGAACTGGACATAGCAATGCTGGTCCCATCAGTGATACATACCTGTAATATCATGGTCTCCTGCATAATCATGCAAGTATTGCATTAACCTTAGTCCATAGATTGCATGGGGAATTCATGGTAAATTGATTTTCTGAAGTCCTTTTCAGTGTCACTGCATTTCAGGATATGGTATTCTGTGTTGTTAGTGTGACCTACATTCTCTCTTTTGACATATCTGACTTTTTGTCTGCCTGTATTCAAACCTTTTTAAAAATACTACTTGGTTTTACCACCCGATTCAAATAGCACATTATAACTGACCAGTCCTTATCTCTCCAACAGTTATTTGGCCAATTTTTTCCTTTGCATACCTGTAAAATAACCAGTTTAAAATATTTGAAGTATTTTCTCTCCTGCACAGATAAATACATTTCCATCAATTCCTGTTCTCAATGTAGTTAAAAGATATTTTAAAAAATGTAATAGGAACACTGTAAATACTATTAGATGCACCCATATTCAGATATAATAGCCAGTAAGTTCCTTTTGCCAGTTTTTAATATACTTTACTATGCTATGCATTTTGAATAGTGTTGGTTTTTAACAATGTAGTGCAAAAACTTTCAGATAATATGAACTAAAAATGTAAATGCAATTTTTGACAACCAAATTTTTTGACAAGTAAGAAAGTTGTCAGGCTTGTTTAAAAAAAATTTACTTCCCATATACTGACTAGACATTATACTCTCATTTTTCAACATTTTTTTTAATCACAACCTGTAGTAACTTCTCCAAAGGGTCATCTTAGCCACAGTTCCTAATCCAAATGGTGCTTCCACACTTTGTGAATTATTTCTGTCTGTGTCTGCTTCATTTTGTCTGCGTGATAAGCTCCTTTCCCCACCTTTCCCCACCATCTACTCTGGAGATTGTATTCAAGCACTTTCTCAGATCATATAAATTTAGATGGTTACCAGAATCTTTTTCTCCTCCATCCCTGCATGAGCCATGCCACAGGAATTCCTCTTCCAAGTCGGTCTCTTCTCCCAAGTAACAAGCGACAGGACAAGAGGAAACAGCCTCAAGCTGCACCAGGGGCAGCTTAGCTTGGATATTAGGAAAAAATTCTCTACCAAAAGGATTGTCAAGCACTGGAACACCCAGGGAAGTGGTTGAGTCACCATCCCTGGAGGTATATAAAAGGTGTGTAGATGGGCGCTTAGGGACATGGGTTAGTGGTGGACTTGGCAGCGTTAGGTTTACGGTTGGACTCAATGATCTTAAAGGTCTTCTCCAACCCAAAGGATTCTGTGATTCTATCACCTCACACCATGTCTGATTGTATCTGGGCAGTGTAAACATAAATGTTACCATTCAAACTTAGTACCTTGGGCTGCAGAACAGGCAGTATGAACCAGTCTTTGTCCCATCAGGAAACTGGCTTGCCAGTCTTGGCTTGCTGATTTGGTTTGCTGGTCTTGCACTAGTGATACACGAGGGCTCATCTTTCAAATCAGCGTCACTTCTGTTGCAAAAAATCTATGCCTAATTTTAAAGGCAAGAGCAAGAAAGAAGGGGGTCAGAAGGCCGTGACTGGGTGCTTTTGATAGTCCTCAGCTTGGACTCATAACATCAGTTTGAGGCAGCCCTGATGGCAGGAGGGCTCTGGAGTCCAGCCAGGTTTGCAGCTGAGGCAGAGGAGGATTTGCCCTTAGGAAATGGCAATACTTGTGCTTTGCATTTGCACCAGGGTGGATGTTCACTGGGGTTTGAGGCAAGTTCTTTATTGTTTGAGAAGAAATTTGAAACATTCAGTAACAAGTAACAGCACACTCCATTTTTCCATCTATACTCAGAAGCATAGGGAAAGAAGTTACTTACACACACGTATTTCATGGAATTTGTGATAGCTGCTTCTCAACTGATAGATAAACTTTTTGATTATTAAAGCCAGCAGAACAAGAGGTGCCTTCTCAACCTGTTTAATGTTTTCTTAGTGATAACAGAGGAGACTTGGCACATTAATTTTTCCTCGAAGAATATCCAAATATCCATTTACTTACAAGATCAAAGAGAACAGCAAGGCCTTGAGTTATGCTGGGCATGATACATGGAAGTATGTTGTTGCAAAATGATTGACAGCTTGTGTGAATCTCTGTCACCTGCACAGGGTCTGTGCACCAGACCAAAGCCTGCTGGCTTAGCTCTGTAGGTCATTAAGGGTACTAATTCTTAATGGTAGTTTGGAGAAGGCACTTCCAGATCCCTGTGAAGTAGCCTCAATTACGGCTGTGAAATCGGTTACTGGCTGTTGTAAGGGTAAGTAAGAGAAAACCATGAGGACAAGGCAGTTTGCAATGGCCACATAGGCTGGGTGAGGCAGCCTGTGAAGGGACTGACCCAGTTGCAGGCTGTCACATCCCTGCTAGGATTTTGCCTCCCGTTAGCTAACCGTGACTGCAAACATACTTTGTCCTAGTGAAGAGGTGCCTTGATTCTGCTGTGAATCAGAGAGGAATGGCAAGTTTGCCAGCACAAAGCAATCAATGCCGAGGAGCTCAGCTCCTGGTATAGGTGCTTTGAGAGTGTCCAGAGGCGCAGCTGCCTCTGGAAGTGTCTTATGAAAATACTGAGCTCTTCAGCCTATAATATACCTTATTTTTGTGCCTTCAGAAGAGAAAAAGTGTTGTGCTGACCATGCATAAGAAAACCAATCTTGTTGCTAACAGATACATGATAATGTATGAGACGATATTTGTTCAGCTGAGTCACTTGCAGCCAAAGATAAATGACAGTTCTAGCAAGTAATAAGCTGTCATGTAGTGTTTCTTAAATGCATGGATTTTCTGAAACCCTGTTCAAGGGGTCGATAGCAGAGCAGATGCAATTGTCTGCTGTATCACAGAGACCTCAAGAGTCAACTCTGTATTTCCCTTTATTTTTCATTCCCCTGAAGTGGTAAACTCCTTCAAGAATTTCCTCCCACAGCAAAGAATCTTTCAGTAGATGTTGAGGAAAAGAACTGACTGGTTTTGGAAATTATCTTGTGATTACCTTTTATTCCACCTATTTATTTCATTTTTTGTTTCACATTGTGCCTTGGGAAACCAGTCTGTTTATTATTACTACCATTTGTTAGCCAATGCTAATTTAATAGTTATTTTGATTTTTGTCCTGGTGGTGGCCAAACTCTCTAAGTACAATTTAGTCACAAGAAAGTTCAGTCAAATCAGACTGTTAAAATCTGTCACGCACATTTCTAATGTGTCCTCATCCTCAATCTTGTATTTGGTTGACTGCTGTGTTTCAAAGGCATAGAACTAGGAAACGTACAGGGAAAGATAACAGGGAGAGAATAAATAATCTAGACCTTTCAGAGGATCCACTAAGGGGAAAAAAAGACAAAGATGTGCACAATAATGTGTGTCGTGGAGAAAGTGATTAGGGAGTGACTAATGCATTGTTTCTGACAATACAGGACCTAAGGGGCTTCCAATGTTATAATCACACAGGGAATTTAAAGCAAACTTTTGTCATGCAGGGCATAATTATTTTGTGGAACTCATTCCACAGGATGTTATGAGTTCAAAAAAATAAGATATATTACTGACGATAGGTCCATGGGGGACTATTAATGTGATAGTACCGTGGCAAGCTGTAGTGCAGGAAGTCCTCTAAGCAGCTGATTACTGGAAGCTGAAAGAGTGTGCACAGGGATTTCTGATTTGTCCTGTTTCTTAATAGCCTGAAGACAGGATGTTGGGCAAGGATGGATTTTAGTCTGACCTACGGGGATATGTTCACGTACATAGCTAGGTCTCCAAAAGAGCAATGCAGACAGCAGAGGGGACATAGGAAAATGTCTCTAAATGAATGACGTGGCCTGAAGATCTTTTTTTTTTTTAATATTCAAATAACACAAAGCCAAATCCACTGCAACTTCATGCAGTTCAACTGACCTCAATAAAGCCAGTTTATACCAGCACTAAGGTACAAAGATTGTTGGTGCCCTATAGGGAAAGTGTTTTCCACAGTGTGCCTGTAATTGTGATCTCCCAACCACCCAGGCTGCGGGACTCTGTGGGATCTGTAGTAACATCCTCCCTACACACAGCCAGTTTCTCTACCAGAGGAAAACAGAGCATACAGGGGAAGGTGCCTAGCATCCGACTGTGCAGCTGATTTGCAGCAGGAGTGCCCGTGGGAGGATGCAGGGCATATTGTGGAGTATATATGCTTGGCAGGATAGACCCAGCCTGTTTTGAGATGCTGAAGGAAAACAAGGCTACATAAACAAGGTACTGCAAGATCTGCTGGAGCAGGGGCTTACAGATCACAAGTGATAGTTCATGTGTGCTCTTATTGATTGTAATAAGATATTGGTAAATATTAAATATCTCCCCCTTAGTCATGAATAAGGATTCAGGAAGGATTGTGTATAGAGAAGTGATCAGCATGGAAAAGAAATTCTGTGTGGGGGTTTGCCATGAACAAGTGGTAGAAATGCCTAAAGGCTGGATGGAAGCTTCGCTAGCTTGGAAACATTAGGAAGTATTAAGAAAAAGAAGATGCTTTTGATATAGGGCATGGCGTGATAGCAAGGCCAAAGCAAAATTATAGAGCAAATTCTGTGGGATATGGTGGAATAGAAGACAGGAAGGAGGTTAGAAGAGGGCACTGGAGAGACTCAGAAGGGATTATGATCATGTCAGGCACAGCTGGCTGCCTGCTGTATAGACTGGACAAACTGTTATTGAAACACAGGGAGTGATGTAGGCAGGCTATATATTTATGTCTGGGAGTGAAAGATGAAGGGGAAAGCTTGGAGTATCAATGGAGATGGCAAAGTAAAGCTTTACAAGGCTTCAAGAATACTTTCAATATCTGTCCCAGTGGTAAACTGGGCAGGAGTCTGGGCAGGAGTACTCAGAAAACAGAGCACATGGACCTCCCCTATGTGTCCTTAGGTGAGGGAAATTGTGTTTTCCTTGGGGAAAACAGCTTTGAGGTCAACAGCTCAAAGCTCATAAATGCCTCGGAAGCACCAGGCTTCTGAAAGACTTGCTGCAGTGTCAGTCAGAAGAGGACAGTGCTTCTCATCTGTTCCTCAGTAAGGAGGGGAATGCAGCTGTCTGCCCTGGCTCCATCTAGGGACACAGACTTTCTTCTCAGAGAAGGAAAAATATTTTCTGCTGAGATACTTACCAGCATGGCATAAATTATCTCTCGCTTGCAGTTTAAATTCAGCAGACATAGATAACATGTCCCAAGCAGGGAAGTATCAGGTGCAGGGAAGACTTCTGAAATTCTTTTGCTTTGGCAACAATTGATGGGTAAAATTTGGTTTGTCTTTTTCTTTTGTGTTTTTCTTTGTCTTTTTTTTTCATTTGGTTTGTATTTGTTAAACAGAATCATAGAATCATAGAATGGTTTGGTTTGGAAGGGACTTTAAAGATCATCTTGTTCCAACCCCCTGCCATGGGCAGGGACACCTTCTACAAGACCAGATTTCTCCAAGTCCCATCCAACCTGACCTTGAACACTGTCAGGGATGGGGCAGCCACCATGTCTCTGGGCCTGTTACAGTGTCTTGCCACCCTCAGAGTGAAGAAATAGTTTGCCAAATCCACAATCAAATATTAAATTTGTATATTTCCTTAAAAATTGCTTATAAATGGCTCAGGGTATTATATCTATAAATTTTATCAATATATAAACAGTCACATCATATTTATATTTTTTTTAACTCACATTCATCTAAGTATAATATGAAGTGATTGAGTTACAGGGAATTATACGAGACTGGGTTTGAGTACTATAAAAAACCTGTGGAATACTCTTCTTCAACTATGCTCCTACCAGAAGTGTCAGGTGGAATGTGATTGCAACAATTTCACTTTGAAATCTTCTAAATGCATATGAAAATCAAAACAACAGCCTCTGCAGTATACTCAACCTTGCACAGAAACAAATACTATACACTAAAATAATAGAAAAGAGCATTACTTTAATATTAGATTTCTGTGATCACAATTGTAAGAGCCCTTTTGTACATCACCATAATAATGTCTCAGATTCCTACCCAGAAAGCACAGTTTCTCTCAAACCTTCTGTTCATTCATGTAAAGGCACCGTCAATATGTAATAGCCATCACCACTATATATGCATCTCTCATCCTAAATTAGCACTTGGTAGTACCAGATTTAATTTTGGAAGGACTTTCCAACAACCTATCAGATAATTAAAGAATGTACAGTCCACTTGTTATGATACAGGTTGCTAATTTATTTATCTGTTGAAAGCTCGAACACCTCTTTCAGCTCCCTGCATCTATTTCTATATGTACAAGTTATGAGACCTTGAATAATGAACGTGTTATTTAAATTGTGCTGTGACACTACATAATGCTGAGAAGTCATTTTATACAGTTCACTATTCTCATAGTCAATGGTGCTTGACTTGATTACCAGTATCTCATAGCTACAGTAGATATGGGCAATGTTTTAAATTTGTTAAAAATTGGTTAGATAAAATTGTCTTGAATGAAATAGAGTAGGTTGGAGAACTTATTCCTTCTGATAGTTTCCTAGATGAGTCTCAACTGGCATGCATAAAATACCCATGATATATTACGGGTTTGTATGAAAAAGAAAATAAAAGAGCAAAGGAACAGCTGAATGTTCTACCTGGTCTCTGCAAAACAGTAACAGAGGCGGCGAACCCAGCCTTAAATTCCTAAACTACAATTCAGGACAACTATGGTTAAAAAAATGTTGTGCCCCACACTTCATCCTTCATGGGTAAGGAAAAGGTGACCAGAGGTATGTCCTTGGTGTTCACTACTGCTCATGGGTGAGCTTATGAGGCAGGCGTAATGGTGAGCATTATTACTGTATGCTATCGGCTTTCTACTGGGAGAAAGGAGAAAGTAGAGAACATTGTGCCCAGTACTGGCCTGCACTACAGGCTGCTCTGCCTGCGCAGCTTCACTGCGCTGGGATCTAGTGAGTGCCCTGGTACAGGCTCAATTTTCCCAGCAAAACTGCTTTTACCCTCCAATATGGATTTACTCAGTGATGCTAGTTTGACTCACCGTCTGTATTTTCATGACGCAACTATGTAAGAAGTGTTTTGCTAGTGTGGCATATGTGTATTCCTGTACGATAAAGCACTAAGAGGTTAACTTACAACATCTGGGACCCTGGAAAGGACAGGTTTTAACAGATGGAAAACAAAATGGCTTTCTAGGAGCAGCAGAACTACTGAAGCCTGGTTTGCTAGAGGTTGTGTGTTCCTTGTCACCTGTATGGAGGTACGGCCAGTGGCTATGGCATATGCTCTTAGCTAGCGCGCTGCTCCCAAACAGCATGTGTACTGTGCTGTCTGAGTTGTCTGCCTTTCCCCAGTGGAGGTCACTGAAGCGGATTGCTCTACTAAAACCTGTAGGTATTTAATAGTTTCTGAGTTCCTACCTTTAGCATATAAGACATACTTGAAAGGTAGTTCTGAAACACAGCTTTGTTTCAGGTCGAGACAGGATCAAGCCAAAGCATCACTGAAATGGGTTCATCTTTGGCGTATGCTTCAATTTCAGTGAATTTGCTGGGGAGCAATAAAAATTTCTGTTGGAAATACTTTGTCCCAGTGTCCATGTAGGTTACCAGTCTTCAGGTTTCACGTCTATTTCTCAACTGAATAATATGCTACAAGTCAGGGCTGGCTGTACCCGTGTCACAACTCTTTTGCTTGCAGTTACACGTCTCCTTCTTTTTCAGGCACATGGAAGAGATGTTGCTGGTGGTGCAACTGGTTTTGATGCCCTTCCTCCTTGCCACACATACACACACACACACAAAGGGTTTATTTCATTCTTCTCTTGTTACATGAACCAGAGATAATCCATGCATTCTTGTCCCCACACCTTTTTGATCAACTTAAATATCTAATGAGATCTTAACAAAATGAAAAAAATGAATCTTTATTTCCAGATACTAGAATTCTTGTGGCATGGATTTGAAGCAGTTTATGATCAAATAGTATTTTTTTAATTTGTCTTGATTCATGTGGAAGTAATTTGAATCCACATTAGTATTCTGTGAACTGATCATTAACACTTTTCAACTGATTTAGTAAACATATATTGCTTCCAAAATAAATAGAAACAGGAAAGGAGTACAGTTAGTGTAGCTGAGGCATGAAAACGTACACATTAACATGCAAGGCAAAACTCCAGTGTTGAAATAGGGCAGCACATCAAAGTTATTTTTCTAGCCATGTTTTTGCATCTCCAGAGGATGGTTCAAAACAATAGACCGAACATCCTAAAATGCATCTTTTAATAATGCTGCTTCATACTTCACTACAAAATGGTGTGCAGACTGTAATACATGAATTGGCACAGCTTCTCTGAAAATAGTCGGTACCCAGGAAAAGATGATGTGGTGAAGCTAAAGTGCACATCCTCCAAGGAGTTTGGCTCTGTGATAGCCAGTGAAACATTTGTACAACCCTGTTTGGCATATAAGGCTTGTCTAGGGGCAGAGTCTCTCTGCATCCCAGAGGAAACCCAGGCCAGCTGATGCAGAAGCCATAAAGCCATAGTAACCCGTTGCTGTGTTCAAACCAATAAGCCTTCCTCAAAGCTTAAGCCTGATGCTACTGGGCTAGTGCAGCTCTGCCACGTTCAGATCAGTGTTGCCCATGTCCTGCCAGCGTGGTGAGCAGGTGGAGGGGTTGTGGTTTACCTTTGCTGGGAAATGCACAAAATCCCAGCAGACTGAGCATGGGGCAGTGTTTAAGCAACTCAATAGGTTTGCCCTGTAGTATTTAGGCTATTTAGCTGATGATAGAGATCTCTTCCTGAAGGAAGAGCCATTCATCTTTTTTCAAAAAGAAACCCAGCAGCCATCCTTCCAAAACATGGCCAGGGCAGTGTTGGTGCCCCCTCCAACACAACAGGTCAGTGGCCAGGGTCTGGGGGCTCCAGACACATTGCTGTCTGCATCTCCTGCCTCCCACAAAAGTGCTCTGGCCTCTGGTTAGAGGCTACTGGGATGTGGGAAAGGAAACTTTTTCTTTCAAGCTTCTCCACTTGCATGAAACTAAAAGGATTAATTGGACTAAAGAGGCAGAGCAAGTGCACACCACTTTTTTTACTTATATGGCTGAGGTGCTTCCCTAGGAGAGAGAAATCCTGTCATTTATTCCTGTTCTGTCACCTGTTGCTGTGTGTCAGTTTAAATAGAAGTCAGAACGCCTGGAAATGGCCTTTTTCCTCAGAAGCTGGTGTGCTACCTAATAGCTGTTGGGTAAAAGGATGAGGGAACCCTCCACCTCTTCCTTGAAGGAAAGCTAAGTGGGTTTTTTGAGGGTTTTGCCCAGTTAGCTCACCTAACAAATTCTGTTCCACCTATGAGCTGCTTACAAGAATACAAAATTTTATGATCCTCACAGGGCTGAGGCATGAAAACTGTGCTAAGTTGTTCAGCCCTGTTAACAGTATGAGGCTTTTCGGTGTTCCCAAATTCATAAGCACACAGAAAACTAATAACAGACTACAAGCGCCTCTGCTTGGCTGACCAGGATCTCAGAGATTCAGCACTGAAACCATCTCTCTTTCTTGCAGGGCTCAGTCCAGGTGCTTTCTGTAGACCTAAGTGTAAGTGACTTGCTGAATGCCATCTAACTAATACTTTGGATAATGCTGGGAATGGAGCACCTACCCCCCTGCCCCTGTGCAAAATTCAACCTCAGTCAATTTTGTGAGAGAGGAGTGTTTATTGATAGGAAGGAATATGTTAAGCACTAGCTTGAACAACCTGGGTGGCATCTCTCTCTGAAAGCTCCATAATAATTCCTCTGTGCAAGCTGCAATGTAGCTCTCCAACAACTCACTTTGTGTGCCATGGCCATGCAGAAGGGAAAAGGACATCACAGTTGTATTTCTAAGATTTCTGGAGTGGTCCCCATGCTGCTAAAATTGACAGTTTCAGGTGTTTCAGGATGGATGTTGACAGCAGCCGAGAAACATTTGGCACAGCTCAGGAAAAGAAATTCAAAGGTGACAGTCTCCTTTACTAGCCAGTTCAGCTTGCACCACCTGCCAGCTGACCCAACTGTGCCAGGACAGCCGCCCCTCCATGTCTTTGGATTCATATGGACTTGAACAACACTGAGAAGATTTAAATTCAACCTTATGCCTCATGCCGGGAGAGAGGTTCAGCCTAGAATCTGCTGCTTCTTAGACTATTTTGCTGTAATATCTTATAAAAGGTCTTGCAGAACTATGGTAAATATCTGCAGTGCCCCACTTTGGTCTGTGTTTGCTGTCAAATCTCTCAGGGTCAACCTTGCCACAGTAAGGTTTGTTCCATATTTTTCCATTCTGCTCTGGCGCATCAGCGCTAATGGAGTATTCCCTCCCTGGAGAAACCAAGCACCTTATTTTGAAATTTTAAATTCTGGCTCCATGTTAAAGCAAAGATTTTTTGCAAATACTGCAAACACTCTTGCTGACTGGCAGCTATGTCTCAGCTGCACATATGGAAAGATGGAAATTTTTTGTGAAGAGGCATAAAGTGCTTCTTGAAGCAGAGATGTGAATTCACATCAAATGAAATGTGCACAGGGGGTCTCTTTTTTTTTTTTTTTTTTTTTTTTTTTTTTTTGCATTACCTTATAGAAAATGGTTCATTGTAGATTGTAAATAATAATGATCCGGACCACACTCTCGTGTATTCAGTTTTAATTAGAAATGCACTGAGCTACTGAAAACGATGCACCCAAGCCAGCTTCCTTAGGAATGCAGTTACCTTCGACATAGATACACCTTTCACCAACAGCATATAAAAAGAGCAATGATGACATCCAGAGGACAGATAGTTTAATCATAGGTATTGTAGGTATCCTCAGCAATTTTCCTGGGGATATATCCCTCATGTACTTTTTCTGTTTAAAGTCTGTTCCTATTAAATCAGTTATTGACAGCCTGATGAGTTCCTCTGATGCTCAGTTTTTATGAAACTGACCTTGGAAAGTTGAGTGTTTCACCTCTAGTGTAAAAATTATATGTACAAGGTAAACTTTTACTAGTTTCATCATTTTTGCATGCACTATCGTTCTATATTATCGCTGAATCCAACTGAAAAGTAAAGCACTCCTTTAAGCTGTTGGTAAACTTCAGGTTAATAGCTGTCTGGCTTACTTCACATGTAAGTGCTCCTACTGTGGAACCTCTCCCTATATGTAGGTTTTTATGTAATCTGTCTTAGTAACCTTCCATACTCCAGTTTGGCAGTTATTTTGGGGGTTGATTTTGTTTGCAACTGCAAGAATATTGGCCAGGTGCACCATATGTAGAAACCCCTCCAAGAAAAGCCTCTGAATTCCACAGGAATATCTGTGGATGGGTGTCTGGTTTACTGACAAATTTGAGAAATGCATTACCAATATTAGTCTGTTAAGCACAGCTCCACAATCAGAATTTAATTGAAGCATGTTGCCTATAATAGGTTCAGATATTTGTGTTCTTCAGCATTTTATGAATTCAGAAACAGATGGGCTATGACCAGGAAGCAGTGGAGAACAGACTGGCGTAAAGCAGGTTGGCTCTCTGACAAGTGCAGGTACAGCTGTGGTATGTATTTTATTCAGCATGCCCACCTACTGTATCAGCAGCCTGCCCTACCAGCAATTCAACTACAACTGACTTAATGAAGAGTAGAAGTAAGCATGAATCCAGACTTTCCATGGATCATAATATTTGAGAACCCAGAAGAATCAACATGACGGAAATCACGCCAAGTAATTTTTTTTCTCCATCTTCACATGCAAGAGATAACAAAAGCATTGGCATTTTGAGGGGAGGGGGAACCCCACAAAATTTCATCAAATTAGAGTATATTAAAATACTCCCTTTTTGGTCTTTGTTAATTGCTTTTTTAAAACTGAAGAAATAACACCTTAGCAAGCAGTAGCTTATAGCTTAAATCACCATAATTGTGCCAAGGAGCATGGTGAAATGCTGGCTAAGAGTGCTTCTGCCAGTAAAGGAAGAGAGATTATATGGGTGACAGAAGGGCCAGTTATTGAAGGTCTCATGCAAGAAGTGTACGAAGGGTATTTTTGCTCCCATTTGTGCCAGTCTTAGCATCTTTGCAAGTCCCATGGGGAAAGAAATTTTTGTGGCTGAAGAGATGGTGGAAAAGAATCCTTCATCTGAACATTCCTTAATTGGAAATGTGGTATTTGCTATTTCATGCATTTAAAAGAGGTGCGCCTCTGTCTTTTAGCATTCCTTCTACATCCAGTTGAATAATCTTGCAGTTAGGTATATTATACCTCTTTATCTCTATTTCTATATCTATCTAACATCATATATCGCAACCCGCAGTAACCTACAGTAACCCACAAAGTGAATTTGGAAAAACAACAACCCGTAATTATTTTATATGGTGATTGTCTGACTTGAAATATTGAGGTAATTATCAAGTTAAATTCCTATGATCCCTGCAATTTCTGTGAAACCTGGAGATGTCAGTACTTGAGTTCTGGCATATCTCTTAAATTAAAATTATACCACCTCAACCTAAGGTCGTAATTAAAGTTGTAACAAAGCTAAGTGAAAAATGGTTATATGATTTGAATGAGAAAAAAGAAAGAATAATCTCCATTATTATAGAGGGTGCAAAATTAAACTAACTGGCCACGTATTCCACCATTCAGGAGACACATCCTGCAATCTGTAGGTGGACAAGGCTCTTGTTGATGCAGCTGGACGAACACAAAGGGAAGCCTGCAGTGTGCATCCAGGAAAGAGCCCATGGGCCTGTTTGCTTTGGAAGGGAAACGCTTCTTCCAGAATGCAGCAAAGACTTGGGAAAAGCCTAAGTGAGAGGGAGTTTTTATACATGTAACTTTACTGTGCTTTTGTTGGGGAGACTGAGAAGTATCGCTTGGGTCTCCAAAGTGAGATTGTAGGACATGTTTGCATAAATTACTTCTATTTGTATCTGGATTCCTAAGCAAAACTTTAAAACACAACTAAATAGTATTTTAAGAGTTCTGATGAGCAGCAGAATATGCAACCTAGTCTATATGTGTATATGTACCTCTACATGCATCTATATGGTAAGCATATATGTGAACTGGTGCTTACATTTGAAAATGAAATCCTGGAATACTAGTATGATTTTAATGAACATTCCACAGCCTTATTTTAAGGCTTCTTCCTTTGTTGCAGTGCAGGTGCTGTAGCAGTGGAAGCCAGCAGGGTTCAAATGACAAAGACAGGACGGGGAGTGCCACTTCAGGACAGTAAAGCAAATTGCTGCTGCTGAGGAATTCAGTTTCACGGTGTAATTGCGCTAGCTGAGCTGTACGTGCACGCATCCCACTTACAGCTTGGACTCTTGAAGATTTTCTTTTCTCTTATTCTCTTGTCCAAGCTTCGCATTTAACCTTTGAGGCAGTTCTGAATATATCCCTTCATAAATCATAGTCCAGTAGCACTAACCTCAGGCAGCTCTTTAGTGTTTTTGACTCCCTTCTCACACTGTTTCTCCTGAGGCTTCTGCTGGTCATTCTCATTTCTCTCCTGATGATTTTGTCACTTCTCTTCAATGTAAAACTCAGGAGATCTATGAGACTGTACACTGCGACTGTGTTTGTGATGTTGGGGCCTCTGCCTGATGCTACACTTCGCTTCATTTACCTTTCTCATTTCATTGCTTTCCCCATGTTCCAGTAGTGCTGACTGCCCCCCCGTTACTCCTATAGGGCTGACATACTGTCCATCAGATCCTGTCCCCTCCAGCCTCCACCAAAATATGTTACCTTTCATGTTGGTGACTCCCTCAAATACACTAAATCTTCTGTGTCCTCTGGAATTTTTTCCGTTTGGTTTTAAATGTCCCCTAGCTCTTCTGATGCTGAAAAAACACCTCTGGACCTACCGATCCTTCACAAGCTTTTTAAAACCATTCTCTGGTATTTCTTCTGTCAGCATTTTTACAGCATTTCAAGACTAGTCGGTGTCACAAAAGGGAAGAATATTTCACAGCGAGGGTAAAATACTACAGTCAGTTCCATACAGGCTTAGTTCCGAAAAGTCACTTAAGCGATGTGTGATGTTGGGTGAAGGGATTAAGTGACGGCTCTTTGAGATTTGTCCAGACACAAAAATGTACCTAAGCTGTAGCTCAACTTTTTTTTTTCAGATGACAGAAATAAAACAAGTTTTAGGTACGGCAAAAAATCATAGGAGTAGTCGTGTCAGCTCCTCAGGTCCAGAAATGGCACCACCCAAAACCCGCTAGAAGGGACCCCATTCTGGAGCCCCAGTATCTTTGATGCTGAGGTGGTAAGGGATGAGTGCCCTGAACACTGGCACCTAGTTGTGTTGGCGAAATATCCCTTTGCTAATAGAAATACTGGGATGTGATCTCCCGCATGTAATGAGCTCCCATGAATGCTGGATAAACCCCAGAGCAGTTTCAGCCTGGTCTGTTTTCCGAAGCCAGGTGCATCTGCCAGCCAGTCCCACTGCCGGTCACACTGAATATCTGCAGTGCTAAAAGCAGAAGTCAGAACTGTTCCTGAAAAGAGTTCAGGAAAATGATTCAGGAAAGCTGCTTGGTTAAAGGGCTCTGAGCATAAGTACTGCAGGATGCTAGTCCTGCATTGCTTTCCCAACTGCAACAGCAGACACAATTCTGCCTTCAGATCTCCACAGGTGTTTGCACGGTGAGCAGGTGGTGAGCTGAGAAATTTGGCCGAGGAAAGCACTCAGGTACTCTACTGAAGAGAGGAAAATAAGATCTTTAAAGAGAAGATGAGATACTCTTCAGCTTCAGAGTAGAGCGGACCAAGAGCGTTTGTTAAGCTCAGCATTCAATTTGCTGTTCTGCTATGGGTGCGATACTCCATCGTCAGTGGGGGAAGGCTGGAAGGTGTCTGCTCTCTGTCCCAGTTGCATTAAACCTGAGCTTCCCAGAAACTTTAGGGAGAGCTGGGAAAATTCAGGGAGGAAGTGCTGCATCTGAGTCAGTCTCTTCCAGCTCCCCACCCAAATAAAAACCTCCATAGTTACTTTGAAAGAGGCTTGGAGGGAGATAAAGAACTGAAGGTTTAAAGCAAGGGTCAGTGAGCTACGTGTCGTACCATTTCATCAGCTGTGCAGGCAGTTGTGAGTATCTTCCTCCTGCACAGGGTCTTTCCTCCTTTTGGTTAATGGGGTGGGGTGCTGGGCTTTGCTGAGGTGAAGCTGAGTCAGGGAGTGGGCATGATATATATGATGAGAATTAATGGTTTTGAGTACCTGGTGTCCCATACTGAGCTCAGCAGCTGAGCCATAGAGTGATACTGCAGGCTCTGTCGATTCCTTTTGTAAACAGTGAGTGGGGATATTTAAGATGGCCAGTTAAGGGCTGTCTCAAGTTCAGAGCAGAATAAAGATGCCAAGTGATTTTTAGGAAGAAGGATCTAGATACATGTAAGCAGAAGACAGAGGTGCAGAGAAGATGAAAGAGAAGCTGCAATGGGAGATGATGTTTTTTGTATGTACAGTGTAAAGTGGATGAGTTCAAATGTAATGGGGCAGTGTGGTTATAGTGAGGAAGATAACATTTTAGACACTGTCATGGAGTAAACTGAACATGAAGGATGCAAGAAAGTAGACAATAAGAAAACTAGAACCGCAATGCTGTTTCCTTGTCCTCCTTTTGGCTTTGTGTTTTTCATTGAATGAGCTGTGAACCGGTCAAAAGCAAGAGCCAGAGCAAATTCCGTAGGACTTGCTCTGCACCATCTCTGCCAGACAGTGTATATCAGTGCTGCAAAGGATGCTGGAGAAATAGCATCCTTTTTGATAGTGACTCAGACCTGAAAGTGAGAATAATAGCTCTGACTCAATCACAGGCTGTTGTGGAGGGAGATTAATGCCAGGAGACATGGCCAATTCTCTTTCTTTGTATCAATCTACTTTCAAAATACAGCACATGCCAGTTATTTCTCTTGGAGAGGAAAGAGAGAGAGCTGGTATGAAACAGATAAAATCTGGAGCATAATTAAACAGGCATTTCTCATATCTTTATCATTGTCTTCTTTCTCTTTCCTCTTATGCTTCTGTGTCTTGTTCTTTCTAAAGCTATTGGAAGTGGGATGGGTGCTGAAGGAATAGCAGCTAGTTTTGATGCCAAATAAGTAGTCCACATTTTATCTGATACATGGCAAGACACATCTAGGCATTTTTGTTGTGCATCTGATCATATAAGACATTTTATTAGTAGTCCATCATACAAAGGCATTATGTTACTAGAACTGCCACATCTTCATGTCCATTTTCTATTCAGTTTCTTCATTTTCCTCACACTTCCAACATTAAATATTTAAAGTAATTATGATTAACCAAACTGAGACTGCATGTAATATTGCTTTGACTTGAAGTTTTATCACACTGATTTTCTTGAAGACTTACTGTTGTAGATTGGCTCAGAATGGGGATAGGTACCTTATTGTTGTTGAACTGCTCTCTTCAGTTCAGAGTGAACTAGCATTTCTGTTATCTCTTGGCTTTCTGGTGAACGGGGTGGGATGGTCCCAACCACATTCTTACTGAACTCCATGCCATAAGGGACGGTGGTGGACTCCACTTCTTTGTTCTAGCTGAGGACATTCAGAGAAGGGTTTGAAAAAGTTTTAAGACATTTTATTATACTGATATAACCTCAGAGGTTCTCTCGGTACCCTGGGGTTGGGTAGTCCCAAGTGTACGTAATATTTTTCTCTAAGTGACACTAACTTATCTTTAACACTTCTCATGGCAGCTAGAAAATCTCAGGCTACAGAGTTATCCACAACCTGTGCCCCTGAATAGACCTCCATGGTAAAACTTTTTCTGTTGCCAGAGGTGCTGACAAACCTGCCCTGAGAGCCTTGCCCTGATGCAGAGCAGAACCTGACCTCTGTTAGGCTCCGGGAGTGGTAACGCTGCTTCCATACACCATGAACTCCTGTAAAAGAGCAGGTCTGGACTGGCTTAGTATATAGAACTATATATATGAATATGAAGGATATTTATTATCTCATATAGGAATATGAAGGGCTATACAAACAACTTCCAAATCTATAACTACATGAGGCAAAGGCAGCTTTACAGATTCCAATTGATGCTGAAACTATTTGTCTTACTATTACTTGTAGATATTTACCTAACTGCCCCTCCTGGCTCTTTACCTGTTTCACTAAGCAGCAGGTAAATTCAGCCCTACCCCATCCCCCACACCTGAAAAATTACACCTCTCTGCCACTGCAGCAGCAAGAGAAACGTCATTGCTGGCAATGACCTGAGTGAGTGACTGGAGCAGGGAACGTGTAAAATGGAGCCTTGAGTGTGCTGTAATGGAGAGCTCACTTCTGGAGAGCAGCGCATTGATTTGTTTAAATGCTTCTGCTCTGGGTTCTTGTGCTTCCTCTTGCCTTTGTGCCTGTGTTTGCCTTTCACCTTCACACTGATACACGATGAATCCCACGGGTCTGTTTCCAGACTTGTCACAGTCATGGTATCTGTTGTCATTACAGATACACAGAAGGGCACGAAATGCTTTTCTGTTCTCCTTTAGGTGGCTTTAGCAGTTATAGGGCTTCATCTGTGAGGCACTGGGGTCCAAGGCATGTAAATCTGGGCTTGTGCCTTGGTGAGGCTTCTCAAGGGATTTTGGCAGCCTTCCTGGAGCTGACTCCAACTGTCTTGTGCTGCACAAGATCTCAGCATAAGGGCTGGAGATGCAGTCTAGGTGTTGTAGACGTGAACATTATCTGACCCTTCTGCTAAACTGACGTGTATTTTGAAGGGTACTTTCCTGTGTTACTGTGGTTCCCAGCCCTCTCCAGTAATGGCAGAATACAGTGAAAGTAAAGGATGCACCAAAAGGGAGCAGGCGCTGAATTTTGTCACCTGCTGTTGTGCAGGAAAAGGGACCGCAGGTCCAGAGATGCAAGCTGAGATACTTGGGAGAGAGAAGCAGCAGAAGAAAGCATGGGAGAGGAATGGGTGTGGTGGGATTAGTAGGGGCTTTGGGTATCATCTGTTTAACTCTGTCCACACTGACGCGTGTGGGTCACAGGCAGATGGTGGAGCCCAAAGATGCCCTCATCTATCCAGCTGCATTGCATTTTTGCACATTGCACAAATACAGCTCCCTGCACTGTCCTGCTGGAGCTCCGTGATGGTTGCGAAAGGAATGCTTAGGGGCCAAAGCTTGCTGTTGAGCTTTGCCCCATGTCTTCACTAAAGTCTGTTTCTTGTTGCTGGGGTGTTGAAGGTAATCTGTCACCAGGATTTGAATAATAAGTTGAAGCTTGAACACTTGCTGTATGTGCACTTCTTCCACTGCTTTTAGGCTTCCTGTGCATCTGACCACCTCCCGAAATCTTGTCTCCAGACAAAGATGAAAACCTGAAAAAAAGATAGCTTGATTATCGAAATAGCAAGGCTGTAACTGTGTACACAAAAAGGCATATACAGTCTGATCTTTGTGGAAAATATCATAAAAGCAGGATGTGGTTGACTGCTAACATGTGCAGCCTTAGAAACTGCAAGTACATGCTGCATCCTGCATGTGCCCCTGAGTTTTTTCAAAGTCACACCTTTATGGAAACATCGTTGTTCAAAATTAGTTAGCCTGGTACCAAGGCACAAAGGAAAGCCTACAACTAATGAGCTATGATTATTTTTTTGTTTGTTTTGTGCACACATAAGAAAATGCTGCGATACTTTGTGATGATTAATCATCTTGTGTGTGCGCACTCATCTCTTGTATGCCTGGAAAAGACGTTTCGTATTTGGGGACCCATTTCCTCATTATCAGAGCCACTATGTTAGGTCTTATAAACCTTTTCAGAAACTGATTAAGCTTCATCTGAAAAAGCAGTTGGGTTTTTGGCCCTCAGTATTCCTGTTACTGGGCAGCCATTCCAGGGCTTTTATCCATCCTATGACAGCCAAAACCATTTTATTTCCAACTTTAGTTTATTCATTGCCAATTTATGTCATGTGAAGAAATGAATGAATTATCAAATATGCCAGACTGCAGAATAAACAAAAGTGGTGTCACTAAACACCATATCCAGCATTTAAGGAGCAGACCTAAAGTAGATTCAGAAGGAAAAATCAATGCAAAAGGCCATATAGCTAATTACCAAGTACAATAAATGACTACCATGAAAAATAGGCCATGTCAAGAATAATCTCTGTCAAATGTAGCTAAAGACTGTCCTCCTTAATCCGTTTAAGAATTGAGAGGGTATTAAAACCCAGAACATGTAAATCAGTTGTGAAAGTTTACAATTCACTGAACCTCGCATATCTCCAGGTTGGTATGTGTGGAGGGAATTTCAACATGTCACTTTAGGAAAACTGAAGATAGCCAAGACTGGCTGGCGTGGAAGAAAACCTCTACCAGCAAGTCTCAGATTGCTGGCAAAGTAGTGTTAAAAAGGGTGCTGTGTTTCACAATAAAGCATTCCAATGACGTGGGCGCTGTGACATGATCTCTCCGAAAGGTGCAGAAGGTGAGATAAGCATCTGTCTCAATTCTTTACAGAACCCTTGGGTTTGACAGTAGCAAAGCATATGCTGCCTGGCAAGTGAGCCCACATTTGATCTACATAGCACTTTCCTTTAATGCCTACGGTCCTGGCAAGTGCTGCATGGCACGTAAGGTGGCTTTTAGTTAGTAAAACGGGATTTTTCATTCCCAGACTTATGATTTTGCTACAGGCTATTTAGTGGGTTTAGTATTCCAGAGACACAGGTCTGAGCACTGCTGAAAGTCTAAAGCTCTGGGTATTGAAAGATTTTGAAATAGTCATAGTCCTGCTGTGGAGGTCTTAGAGTGCTCTCATCCATAGTGGTCTTGTTTCACATTAACCAGCGTTATTCCTTCCTGTGGAGGAGGTGGCTGAGGATTCGGAGATGCTAGCAAAATCTGAAATTGTTTTATCACTGGACTCAATGGTCACCTTAGAAAGCCCTTCTTACAGCAGCAGACATGTACAGTTATTTCCCAACAATGCACAGATCTGTATGATCGTATTCATGAGCAGAGAAGCATGTTAACACACAGCCACATCCACCCAAAAAAAGATACTATGCCTTCACAAATAGGGAAATTTATTAATAAATAAATGGAGTAAATTGTCATCTATTGGATGTGAAGGCTCAGCTTCACAGACAACTTCCTTGCTGCTGTGCTGTCTTCTCACTTGTCAGACAAAACCCCAAAATGCTCTTCCAGTATCATCAAGATGTTCGTTACAACTTACTTTTGTAACTATTTGTTTATATGTTTCTCTCTTACTATAATAGCATTCTATACTTCACTATTGATCTCTTAGCATCCACTCTTCCTTCAGGATGAAGCTTTACTTTGCACTGTGTGATTGTAGACTCCTTCAAATTCTTAATAAATTTCAGTTACATCAGCTTTCTGAGCTCTAGGCCATCAGGAATTTTAGCACAAGTAAGTGTATCCAATGTATATTAGGTCAATTGGAAATGAGGTTAATAACATGTCTAGTTTGGGAAGCAATGCAAAAAATCTGAGGTTTTGTTGTTTGCCCTAACTCAGCTGTCTGTGTGTTTCAGTGGCTACAGATGGACATATCCCTACCTCTGGAAAGGCCTTTCTTAGGATTCAGCATGGATATGAAGTTCCATTTGCATGGATGAAACAGAAAGATCAGAGATATAAATAGCCTAAGTGCGTACAGAAAAAAAAACAACCTCAGTATATCACAGATATTAAGATATTACTAAATCTGTTACCTTGCCATAGTGCAAGACCGGCTTATGGAATTTTTAAAAAACAACTTTCTGTTGTGTTGTTAACCTGAGTTCTAGTATGCAAAAGATACTATCACAAATCGTATGTGTTACCTACCTAACCATAGAAGTTGTCATTAATTGGGTGCCCTTAAAAAAGTGGGTGTTAGGAAATGGTGCAGAGATTTGTGCATGAAATTATTGCTTCATTCCAATATATGCACAGCCCAACTAGGCTGCAATTAATAGCTAAGGAGGTAAAAACAATTTGGACTTTAAATAGAGGCCTGAGCTGTGAGTAACTGTAATAAGGTTACACGTTAAATTACCTTAGAGAACAAAAGTAATAAGCCCAAACTAATAACTGCCAGGCACAAGACAACAATTTGTTATTTCAGATGAGCCATCTTTGAAGGGATATATGAAAGGAACAGAGAAAAATGAGTTGATGTGCAGTTATGGCAGATACCACTTATCACACAATAATAAGACAGTGGACAGCCCAGATTGCAACTGTGAAATAAAGATAAAGCAAACTTGCAAATAGAAAGAAATGTGTTCATCTGTAACACTGACAAACAAAACTAAGAAAAAGAATAGAAAAATAGAAAAATAATTCAGTAAAATGTGGAGCACAGATTACAGAGTAAACTAGAAACACTCCTAAATTAATAAAAGAGAGCTAGAGTCCAGTAGTAAATTGGAATGCAGTTGGTTGAAAAGCACGTACTGATGCTCTCTTTCCCTCCGTTGCTGCTTTCTCTGCCTGGAGTGAGCAATCCTCAGAGATTTTGTTTCTCACTGCCATGATTGCTCATTTTTTCAGCAGAGATAATGAGATCGAGGCAGGAATAGCCTTCTTTCCTTCTCTTATTCCATTTCATTTCTCTCCTCCAATTTGCACTACAACAACGGCAGAGAAAACATCAAAGAGATGAGTTGGGAATAGTTCATGGTCAAAAGGGAAGACATGCTCTGCAGAGGGGTCCTAGATGGAGTTTCAGCTGAGGTTGGGGCACACTTCTCTCCTGTCCTCCTCACTGAGCTGGGTTTCTCCATCTTCATGTGAAACTGTGTGATCCTGTTTGGGACACATGGGGAAACTGATGGGCCAAGGAGAGGAAGAACAATGCATCCATGAGACTTCTTGGGTGCTTGGCTGTGTTGGTTCATCCAGCAGTGCACCACCCTGGAGCAGTGCTCTGAGGAAGGTTTTGTTAGGAATAACCTAAAATATGTGTGTGCTTAGTTTCATAACAAACTGCTAAGAATGGTCCTAGCCAGACGCTTGCAGTCGGTGCTCAAAATGGAGGCGCTCCTCCTCTGCTGTTTCACAGGCATCACCTAGAAAGCAAGGAACTGGAGGGAAGAGTAAGGAAGGTGTGTGCCCTGCAATGCACTTTTGCAACCAGCAGCCAAAATTAGCAGGGGGACCATCTAATTGTATTTGTTCTGCTCGCAAATAGATAACCCCCCTGCCAATTTCAGCTTCTGCTTACAAAAGTGCTCTGCAGCGTTCGCTCCCCCCTTCCGCCTGTTCTCTCTGTGATTTTTATTTTTTTTTCCATCTCTCAGATGTGATTTCCTTACATTTCCAGCTCTATTTTCTCAGTCTTTTCATCAATATTTAATACGTGAGTGGAACAGTGGGCAGTTACCTTCCTTTTCCCTTTTTTTCCCTCTGAAAGTGCTTGTGCTCAGCCCTGGCTGCAGCAGCGCCTGGCTCCTGGGAGCACTAGCTTGCTCCCAGTACTGCCTGCATTAAGGAGCCAAAGCCTAACCTGAGGCTGCCAGAGGGGGTTTAAAAAGGCAATAATGACTAATTGACCTCTTTAATGAGCTTAGGAGTTATAAAGTAGATAATTGCGGTGCATATGACATATTTTATCTAGGTTTTCAAAAAATCTCTGATAAGGATCTACATGACAGGCTGTTTCTGAAGATGAACCTAACAGGAGCTGAGAAGGACGTGGCGTAGAAATACATGAAAGAAAATGAATTTTCTGTGCTGAGGGATCTTTGTCCCCCAAAAGGGAAGAGTTAAGTGTGATTAATACCTGGATTCATAGTTTGATTTTAAATGAATTACCTAGCTAGAAAGACCCACTATAACTCGCTATATGTGCTGATGTTACTAAATTATGATGCATACTGAGCACAAAATGAGTGGCAAGAAATATTCATCGTGCCTTAGATCAGCCCAGTAATTGAGCTGACACATGGCAAATTAAATTTATTACTGCGAAATGTGAAATAATGCACATTGTTCTTGATATAGAGATGACAAACATAAAGTCCCTCCAGAACATTTTGACAAAACAGCCTTTACGAGAAGAGAGCTGTCTTAGGCTATGTATACAGGGAGAGGAATACTTGAAAAGCTGAACACAAATGGGACTGGCTTTGGCATTTCGTTTTCTCTCTATTACAGTGTTTTGCTCCTGCCCATTTGGTACTTGTTTTTCCAGTTCAACAGAAAGCGCTTAAGTTGCTTGGATTTTCTGAAATCTCTCTATACTTTGTGCTTTTATTAGGATGAAAAACAAAGAAGTGAGCTGGATGCATGGAGGAAAGTCCCTCAGTCTTGGAGCTGGAAAAGCAGAGAAAGTACAGCAATTGAACTTTTAAAATGTGTTGGAATGTCTACCCTGAAACCACCATCTATTTTGCCCTTATATTGGTGGCAGTAAGGTAAAGAGAAATGAAAATAACTATTTCATAGGACGTTGTAGTAGGACTGAAGTGAAATGGATGACGTGGATTTGGTCGTGTATCTGGCTTTTCATTATGTGCACACTCTGTGGTGTTGTTAAAACAGCTTATGGCTAAGATTTGAGGCACACACCTGGATCTGGGGAGGTCTGGTGAACTAATTACTTAATCCAGATCTAATTGCCTAGGGCAGTGTCTCTGTGCTTTGTTTTGGTCTTTCAGAGTTAACACCAGCACTTCCCATTGTCCCCCTCCGTGGCTGCTGTGATCCCCAACACCTATTTTCATCTCCTTACAGTCACGCATCTCTGAATTCACTGGATTAAGTCAAGATGGGCTCCACTTTTCTATTTTTACTTCTCAGCGTCCAGCTCAATTTTCCAGGTATGGTGGGGAGTTTCCTGCTGACAATTGGCAGCAGAAGCTGGTGCTGAGGAGAATGTTGTGGGAGGACTGGTGATTGAAGGAAGAGCAGGAGTAAGGGCTTCCAGGCACAGCCACCAGAGAAAAATAAATTTGTAGGAGAGATGGCCAAACTGATGATGAGGCTGCAACAGTGACAGAGTAGAAACTGAAAAATAAGATATATCTAACTTTTTTTTTTTTTTTTTTAAGCTATATCTGACTTTTTTGTGTTGGTTTTGGTGTTGTGGTTTTTTTAAAGGAAGGGCTAAGTTGTGTCATTTGGGTAGAAGTCTGTGGTGCTTAAATTCATTGCAACAGAAGGAGAAACAGTGTCATGGGGACAAGTCACAAGACAGCAGTCTTGATGACCTCAGGATACTTGTGGAGCTCTATTGGTACCTTGGTTACAGCTATAGTGCATTTAACTATGTGACTCATTAAAACTAATACCTTATCAGAGTAAGTCACTTTGGTTGCTGCTGGTGCTGCAGATGTATTTCTATGGTGTGTGCTCCTCCTTTTGTTTTTTCCACCCATCAGGATGGTTTTGGTTTCAGCCTCTAGTGTTATGCTGATGACAGATCCATGTGATTTGTTTCTTGACTACTCAAAGCCATTTAATCTCTTTGAATTTACTTGGAATGTCAACATTTTGAAATGTCTCTATGAAAATCTGTCACTAGTCTCAGTTCTTTACTTCATTTATTTGCCATCTGAGCTCTGCTTCACGAAGGCAAGGAATTGCCTCTTTTTCAGGATTAGATTACACATTCTATTTACAAAACCATCTTTTTATGATTTGGAAACATCTCACAAACCAAATATACACAGAAAGATAAATGAAAAGGCTTACCTTTGTAGCACATTTTACTTTCCCCTGGATTTTGCCCTGGTAGAATTCAGTTGCAAACACAACAGCATTTGATTCAACTCTTAAAATATACCTTGTTAATAATGGGTTTCTACTCCAAGAGGATAGGCCAGATCCATTCCTGCTTTTGCAACTGTCAGTGTAATTGGGTTTATGATTTAAGTTGGACTTCTTGTGAACTTAGCGGGCAGTTTTAAAGTAAAAGCCTATGGGTTTGAGTGTCCGGACACCCTTGGCACCTCAATTTTTGAATGGTCTGTTTGAGACTTGAATAATTTGGCTTCCGAAGTTTTAAGTCAGGAAGAATCTTGTCTACTCTTCTGTCAAAATTCTTGAGATAAAAGATTATATTTTTTTTAAGTGAAAAGAATATGTGGTGAGGAGAAATTCAAATAGACACCAGGTAGTTTGTCACTGGAAAAAATGTCCTAAAGTGATGAGGTATAGCATTTTTTAAAGTTGTATAATATATTAACTAGATGTTGGGAATTAATTAATTTTACCTCTCACAGAATTAATTTTTCCTCTCACATCCAGCTCTGTGAAGACACTGTCATGAGTCCATTGGAGAAACTGGTGGTTCTGTAATAAGCACAGGAAATTTTTGCAAGATAAAGTCTTTAAATGGCTTTTAAAGAATTGTTACTAGCTGGTATTTGCTTAGCTCTGTTGTGGTAATCCACCCTCAAAAGTTTGCTTAAGGTACCACGTGCTGCTTAATTTCCATTTTCTATGAACTCTAATAAACCAGAAGTCAGTCTTTTTATCCCCTGCCACCACACTGGATTGGTCTGTTTGACTGTAGGTTATGATGTGGAAAGTGCCTCGTTATCTAGTAGATGGTCTCTGCTTTTGAAAAACAAAGTACGTTCGTGTGTATTGCTCTATGCTTCTTCATGCCATTTGATACTATTGATCAGAGAAGCTTCTCTCTTGCCTCCAGGAAGCTTGAGGGGTAAACAGAAACACCCTTAAATGACTTAGATCCTTCACCTCAGATTAAAACCAAAAGTTTGATTGGGGCAAATGGTTTTCCATGTCAGCAGCCATCCCTTGAGAGCTTCTACAAGGGTTATTCCTCTTCTCCCCTTATAAAACATCTATGTGATTCTGCTGAAAAAATTTATATGTATCCTGATGGTTTCCAAAGAAACTGTTTATAAGCACCAACTTTTTCTCACTGATACAGAATTTTAAACCCTGACCTTTTCCTTATTACCTATTTTTGGGGGGTTAATGAGAAAAGAAGCTTTCAGTATCCGTTCCTGCTGCCATCATATGGAAAAAATACTTTTGTCAAAATCAAAGGCCCACCTCTGTAATCACCTCTCCTCCTCTGTTATATTCCTCCAGTGAATCTCTTCCATGCCACACCAAGTTCTTACCTTTTCTCATCATCTTCAGACTGTCTGGGCTTTCCTTCTTGTCACGCCTAATGTTGCTATTAATCTCACACTACCTAGGTCCATCTGCCAGCGATGTGAGTTATGACATCCTGCTTGTCTCCTCTTTCCAGATCTGTCTTTGCTCTCATGCAGTGAAATGCTCCTGAACTGGTAAACTGCAAGGCCACTACCCTTTCCTTTTATAAATCACTTTTTTTTTTCCCCCCTCCCTGCAATGCCTACAGGAAATCTAATTAAGGACTGGATCTATCTTTCATAAAGTGAACATCACCATCAACTTCAGTACAGGTTGGACTGGACTGTAAACTTGCTTACTCATTATCTGCATGAATTTCAAAAATGTGTCATTGATTAAAAGTCAGTGGGACTTGGTTTTCCAAGTCACCCCAGGGCTTTTGAAAAATCCCTCTCTGTAGCTTGTCACTGAAATCAGAAGTCAAATCTGCCTTCAACAAGTAACCACTTTTCACTCCTCTCCTTCTTATGTCCTCCCTCATAACTTACTGGCTTCCTGTTATGTCACATCTTACATACAATTTTTACAGTCTGTAGGACTGAAAAAAATACTTTTTCCATTAGGAATACTTTGGGACAAATTTAAGCTAAAATACTAGTAAATGTTTCTGTTTCAACAGGAGGGCATTTTCCTTACCTTTTTGTGTTGAAGACGGTATTATTGGCATATCTAATAACTTTGCCAGGTAATTATAGTGTACTTCCCTAGCCTTGCCCTGCTTTACGTGCGTGTGTGAAGCTAAGGCACTGCAGCAAAAGGAGAGGTAGGACCATTCAGGGCCATATTGTGACCTCAATTCACAAACAAAATTCCTATTCAGAGACGCCAGCTTGCAAGGGGAGGAGGTATATACCCATATAGCCACAGAAGAGGCAGTAGTAGTTTTCTGGGTCAAACTCCTCGAAAACACAGACTGGCTTTGATACTGAAAGGCAGTGTGTTTGTTAGCATAGAAACTTTCAGAGATGCAGAAATGCCACAAAGCCACAGGACAGATTAAGTCCCTTAATCTAATGAGGAGCAATGATGTAGACATAGGTCTGGAAAAGGTGAAGGAAACTCTGAGAGACAATCTGCACAGAAAAGCTCAGATTCAAGAATAAAGTAAATTCACATCACTAGATCCTATGCTTCCTTTTAGGCTATTTGATTTCTGGTTTATCAGGTGCTCAATGTATTTTATTTGATGGGGGTTGAAACACTCTAAGTGTGAGACTTCATGAAAGTAAATCTAATGATGTGGGTAAGGAGTTTGTAAACCACTGCTAACATAGGTGCAGGTCGATGCTTGGAATCATCATTAACTCTTCTGCTGGCCAAATTTGCTTTAAGTCAGGTGGGTGATAAATATGTCAGCCCAGCTACTTGGGAATTACAGTGCTTCCATTCTGGGATTGCCAAGAAATGTGATTCTAGTGTTTGCATGTGCACATCAATTGGGGGAATAAAAGTGTGCTATGCGATAAAAAGCTGGGGTAGAGATGAAAGGTCAGGCCCTGAGCACTGGAAATTGGCCCCCTAAATCTGTATTTGAGAATATAAATAGAAAATATTTCTATATATTTTTCCAGAGGTGCTGAGCTCTGTGACTGCCAGTCCTCGTGAAAGCTGGTCCTCTCTTGTGTCAGCGGTCAGTCCCTTGCTGTTCACCTCTTCCATCAGGACAGCTCAGCAAAGTAGTGAGCATGACCCTACCTCCCACACAGAGCAAAATTCATACCATCATCCGTGACAGAAAATAGGGCGGGTAGGAGCCAACGCTGTTCAGCTCATTATAAGAGCTTCCATGTCACCAGCGGGATGTCCCTGCACGTGTGTGACTCCCTTGTGTTCATGAGGCCCATGAGCTCATCACTGCGCTGTTATGAGGAAATGGGAAATCAGTCGCTTGTACGTTTGGCAGAAACATCTATGGGTTTAGAAGTAACTGCTGCAATCTACCTAAAAGCTCCATTGCGTTTTTTGCTCCTCCTCTTCCTCCTCCTCCCCCATCCCAGGCAAGGGAGCGCAGCAGCCGCCTTGCAGTCCTGCAAATATTGTTTCCAGAGGTTTTTTTTTGCTTCTGTAGATTAAAAAATTACCCTCCCTGTGCCCCTTGCAAACTGCTTGTTTGCAAGAATCAAGGTCAACATTTAAATGTCACTTACACCCAAAACCAGGTAGAAAGCACATTAAAGAAACTTCATCTCCCCATCAACACCACTAAACGTGTTCTTACAACAGTGACTAAACCTGTCTAATAACATCATCAGTAGCAACTGGTCAGTTAAAATGTTTTTTAATTGTGACTTGAATGTCTTTATCAACCTCTTTTTGTGACATTAAAAAGACAGCAAGAGAAACACATGGAGACATTGTCCTCGAGGGAAAGGATTAATCATCAGTGAGTGAGCAGGCCTAAGCAGATGGTCAGCTAAGCTTTCCTGAAGTCATTCCTTCTATCCACCATTCAGTGTCACTGCCAGAAACGAGAAGAAGTGTTATCTTGACATTGAACATCTTTATAATAAAATCACTAATTGGTGTCTAATACCAAAGGCTTTATAAGCTGTAAAATTACAACAGAGGTAGCGGTTAACTGGGTTTCATTTTAACAAATGCTATTTTACAAATCCATCCTTAGGATAGCCAACATTGTGCTATCCTTGTGAGACCTCTCTGCGTATGATGGTGTGTCTCTGTTAGCTCAGTTCCAAGCAGAACAATTGGGGGTGTTTTTAACAGCAAAACAGATAAACATGTCACTGCCATTGTGCTGTTATTTTTCATGTATATGTAATGCTAATATTTTACAGGAGATGTTCGTTAGGATTTACTTCTCAGATTTTTCTTGGGTTTTGGCAACCAGAGAGAGTCTGTCATGATAAATTATCACTTTTGGTCTTGGAAGTATATTTTTTATGAAAGCTGAAAATGTGTCAGCATTGGACATCCATGAAATTCTCATGGTTTATTAAGGATTTCTTTTTCTTTTATCCTTCTCCTTTTAGCCAGCAGCATTTAGAGAAAATATTTTATTCCCCATTAGCCATCCACTTTTTTTCTTTTAAAGGTACAGTCAAATCTGGGCTGGAAAGAGTTACTTCTTACAGTAATTATGTGAATATAGCTGCTGGTTTTATTATAATTTGAACATGTGGGTCTTGTTTCCATCACCCGTTTTCTCCTTTAGAAAATCTTTTCATAAAGTGACTAGTGAGAGCCCGATTCTGGCTCCACCAAAAGTCAGTCCGGAGTAACTCAGACCCTCTGGACCGTGTTTTGGCCCGGCTGAGGATGGGCTCTGGATCGACAGTCCATCTCTTGAGAGCAGGTACCAGTAGTGGTGCTTGACCACAATGTAACCGGCTCAACACCACTGTGCTGGAAACTGGGGCTGATCCGAGGTTCGGTTAAAGCAATAGAAAGAGTCCTGTGGGCAGGAATAGCTTTCAAACAGGGCTTTTGATTATTTTACAGTGAAATCTGAAATTTGCAGAGAGGGTTAATGCCTGGAAAATTATATAAATATGTTATGTCACAATATTATATGTCCCAAAATATTGGTAAAGGGTGTTTTTCCCAGAGATTAGAGCATTAGTGAAAAAATAATGATTAACCTTTAAAATCAGATTGGCATTTCTTTTTTCTCCAAATGTAGAATTAATACACATTTTTTAATCATTAGTGTAATTTTCAGGATGATACTTTTGTTCTTTTGGCTGTTGAACTGTTACGGCTGCTAGTAACCCTTCAAATTGTTTGCTTCATTCAAGCATTCTTTTTTGAATAATTCATTAGGCATTATTATCCAAGCATGGAACACCTCATTTAGCACTGGTGATCTTTTCCTTATGTGTAGCTGACAGGCAATCAAAGTTTTTATCAGTGCAGAAAATTTGCAATTCAGAAATGTAGTTGCAGCAATTAGTAGCTATCAGGTAGCATAGGAAGGACAGCTTCATAAAAAGGGAGAGCTGAATGAGCTCAACTGATGTTAGCACAAAAGTAATGGATAAAACTAACCAGCTGTTTCTAAATTTACCAAATGGAACATTCCTTTTTCTCAGAGCAGAAGCTTTAATTAACTTTGTGTTATGTATGGCTTCACCAAAGAAGCGGACTAGGTGACAGAATATCCCTCTTTCAGTGCCCTTCGCTTAATTTTGGAACTGTATTAAGACGTCCTGTTGCTATACAGCTCGCTCACTGTCTCGCTGCAGGACAAACTTGCAGGCTCTCTCTTTTCTCACCTTAGGTCCACAGGTGAGCAATAACTTTTTTTAAATGCACAGCAGATTATTTTTTTTTCTCTCTCTCCCTCTGATGCAGCAAATGTTGAGTTTTTTACGCTGATGTGAGAAGCTTGCTGAAGTTTGGGCAGCTGAGGTGTTTCAGCGAGCACTCCAGGTGAACTCCCAGTGCGGCTGGCTGCAGGGACTCCCGCTCCCAGAATACCGATATTTCTAGGAAACAAGGTGGGAGAAGAGGCTGTGGAAACAGGAAGAAAAGATTAACTTTTAATTTCTTGGTTTTGCAGTTATTCTAGCTTACTTCCATATTGCAGATCAGGTGATGTTTATGATGGATTTGGAGTTTCCACTTTGCAGAATACTGCTCAGGTTTTGTTGGGCCAAAGAGAAGAAAGCGTTAGTGGCACGTAGAACCCAGAGTGTTTGTGGGAGTCCTGGAGGTGACTTGCACATTGGTCTTGCTCCTGGGTTGATTTGCCCGGGTTTGGGTGGTTTTTTTCAGGATTTAGCTTCAAAGGCACAGCTGTCCTTGGGCTGCTGGGGGTTTCCCAAGTCCTTGCTCAGTGAGTGCTCTAACTGGTTTGTGACTGAATAAATGTTACAGCTCCATCAGCTCCTCTTATCATGTTTTAAAGTAAGACTGCTCCCTGATCTTTTCGTGGAAGAAAAAGAAAGGCCTGAAGGTTCTTATTTGAAGGACAAGTTTCCTGGCACTAGACCCCAGAGCAGCATCGCCTGCGTTCTGCCCCAGGCAGGGCAGCTGGCCAGGGAGAGGGGCAGCAGGGGAGGAAACCCAATTCCCCAGGGGCTGCCTCTGAGCATCAGGCTGTGAGTACCCTGGCCACAGGCTCAGGGGACTGGGGCCCCTTCTGAGGGCCCTCACTCACCGAGCGCTGCAGACGGAGCCTACAGGCATCTGAGGGCATTTGCTGGGGCCAAGTCTAGAAACCAAGCATGGCAAAGCTTGTGGTTCCAGGTCTTCTGTTCTATCCTGCAGGCTTTCACGGGTGAAGTTTCAACAAAGCTCTTTTGCTTCTTCATGCGAGCCCTTCAGTGTCCAAGTGAAAGGAGAACACTCGGTGTAGAGCAGCCCAACTGCTTCAAGAATGAGAAGGTATGTGGTGCAACTCACTGCATCAGTTACTTATGTGCCATGGTGATGGAGGCTGTGAAAACTGGGAGGAAAGGCAGGGAATTTGTTGCAGTGCAAATTAGAAGCATTTAAAAACTCCCCTCTGTGTGCTTATTGCGGGCCCACCATATTCAAACAATGCTTTTAAGCACCGGTTTTGAGCCACACATGGGGCCTGTGAACATTGTTTTACCATTGCGTTCTCTGCTTCCTTTTAGCGAAATGAAACGATGCCATGTTTCACATACTGTTCCTTCCCCTGACAGCAGCCACAGGGCTCGGGAAGCTGCTCGGAGCAGCGTGGGCCATCTCCTGCAAACACTCCCATCTGGGGAGGCACTTGGGAAGCTGCAGAGGAGGCAGGTGTGCAGCTGCCGACCCCCACTCCCCACGGGGAAAACTCTGCATTCCCAGCAAAAGGAACCTCCTGGCGCATTCTCCCGTCCCGGGGGTCTGCCTGGCCTTTTGCTGACAGCGTAATTTCCTTAGGAGTCTCAGAGTCTGACATCTCTGTTCATGACCCTTTTTTCTAAGCAACATGAATATCTGCTGCAGGTCTGGCAGGTGCAGTGTCCGCTAATTGTGTCTGCATCGCCAAGCCCCTCTAACGTCTGAATTTCTACTTGGGCAACCAGCAGACTTCCTTTTGTCCTGGAAGGAGTGCACTGCTCGCTCTTGAGCTCTTGGCCAGCAGCCCCTCATCCAAAAGAAACATAGTTAGGAAATTGGCCAAAGCCATCATTGCAAAAACTCGTTGGTACGCCTGGTGGAACTGAATAGCCTTTGCCAGTCTGAATTACGGTTTGTGGTGCAGGCACAACCAAAGCACTTTTGTAAGATGAGCAAGGAGACATCTACCTGGAAAAGCCAGAAATAGTTGATATCCACTTGAGTGACATGGCCATCTGAGGTGGCAGAAAGCAGCACAGTGGGAATCCACAGTGCCCAGACACTGAGCCAGGCAGAGGGTAAGTCTGGGCTGATAAGCTGCTATATCAGTGAGCTTCTCATCCCTTGCAAGCCAGTGAAGCATGACTAACCTGGCACTGATTACCCATCCCTGGCACTCGTTACTCAGTCCCATTCATTTTTCAGAAGTAAATAAGATTTTGAGAACGTGCTTTCTTCATAATAAATAAATAAATAGATAAACTCCCTGCGATCTCTACTGCAACTAGCCACCTAATCAAGTATGTGTTTGAAATATATCTGAATATATATTAATGTGTATTAAGATAACAGTTAATCAATACTAGATTTGTGTCCTAGCAGCTCCTCTCTACCAGCAAATGCTGAGAAGCTTCTGAAATCCCACATTTTTCTTGAGGTCACAAATATATGTTTATGGATTTTAACGCTGGGACAAGCTAGAGAACCTTTGGGAAGGTAACAGAGAAATCTCAGACTTGGCAATACTGAGATTTTTTTTCCCCCAAGACGTAAAATTCCCATCGCTTCTATTTCAGTGAACCAGTATAGGTCATCTGGTTTCTGAACTAGCAAGTGCTCCTAAGACTGAAAGGAATCAACCTTCTGCACACCCTGTCTTTGCTGGAGAGTGGAATTAGACCCAAAATATAGCTCCTAACTCTTCTTCATTTTGGGAGGATTTCTTTTGGCAGGGGAAGGAATTGTTCCTAAAGCAGAATCAATATCATGTTGTAGCAAAATTAATTATCAACAGTGAAACGCAAGAGTGAATGAGAACCTTTATATGTATAGTCACACTGACTGGGTCTTTTTCTTTGCTGCTACACAAGTTCCCAGGTTAGACATAAATATTTTATGACATGTCAAAGCTTGGCTTGACACTTTTCAGAACTGTATAGAACTGGTCCCAGCTCTAAAATGTCTCCAGCTGAAAGCCTCTGAGATCACATTGGAGCTGGAGGAAATTACTTGTATTGCACCCTATCCTGGTCACTGGATTCTTAGACCAAATGAAATGTAAAGCTGTGTCCTAGAAAAGCCAGATTGTTTTAACGAAAGGGGAAGAAAAATTTGGGATGGTAGATAGCCCAATTTTAATACTGAGTTTTTAGAGAATTTTTATCAAAAAGTTAGGTGGAAATGGTTGTTGTATCTGTACAGAAAGATGGTCCAATAATTCTTGCCAGATGTGATAAATTGCTGAGTGTTACATAAACCAGTGTTGTTTTGGTGGTCAGCACCAACCAAGATCTCCCCCACCATGCTAATATGTACTACTTAAATCAAGCTTTAGACCTTGAAAGGCAGTGGGAAAACCTGCAGAAACAGGTGTCTTTTTAAGATTTCTAGCACCCTTGGACATTTATTGGCAATATTTTTAGGAGGAAAAGTTTTCAAGTGAATAAAGTTAGAACCTCTCTGAAATGTCAATCTTATTTCAGGCTCACACAGTATGTTGAGTCAAGTAATTCCTTATGTTTAAGCTTGGGTCCTTATACAGCTTTTTGGGCAGTGAGTCGCACAGCCTTATGTGCTTACTACTGCTCCAAATCCTGCAGGAAAGGGCAAAAGGGCTTTGAGGTCTCTCACAAGGTGTATAGTCCTAAATCTTTATCACTGAAGTATGAGGCACCTGCTGCAAGGTGGCAGTAGTAGGTGCTAATAGATGGCATTGCGTTGCTTTTGTTTCCTGGAACTCTGCCCTTCCTTTCCTGCTTCATTAGTGGAGGAAGTAGCTGAGCATAACTAGTCAACACATCTCTCTCTATTATTGTCATTGTTTTGGCAGAGGTTGGTCTGTATTCACTCCCACCTGGGTGTGGAGATGCCAGCCTGATGATTTGTCCTCTGAAACTGAACCAAACCCTCTGATAAATATTAAAGTTATGGGGAAGGACTTCCCTGGCCGGTCAAAAGTCTTGAAGAAGTTTAACTCAGTTGAATATATTAGCCAAGAAGGGCAAAGTTCCCTAATGAATTTCTCTCCTAAACTTTTCTGATAAATAAGAAGACACTCTGGTCACTGAGGTCATCATTAAGCAAGTGGAGGAGGAGAGCAAAATCACCAAATGATTGTTTCCCCAAAACTACTGTTTGTTCCCACGCCCAAGACATACGTCTCACAGTTTTTTCTAAGGGCGGTTTCTTTCTTCTCTAATTTTTTTCAAAAATCAAATGAAGTCATTACACAGTCAGAAAGCATTAATCACCTTATGTAACTTCACAGTAGTGAAAAATAAAGGTAACACACAAAAATATAATAAGTAAAAAAAAAAAAAAAGGAAGATGATGTTTATGTGGGAAGAACTGCAAGGCAGGGAAATTGCTCTGGATGTGTCACCACTTTCTCAGGTGTATCACAGAAGTATAAGGGAAATCGTCTCACTTTGGCATTGTCTGAAGTACCTGAGATGTAATCCATCTAAAATTCAGCAGAATAACCATTTATGTAACACTAGGAATTAACTGCTTTGTAGGTATAGATTTGAGAGGTAACTGAAGCACTGAAGACTAGAAAATATATTTAAAAATAAATAAATAGATGGACAGCTAAGCTCTTGCTTCATGCCAACATGAAGCCAACATGGCTTTCCTGCCAGCAGGTCTTTTACTGCAACTTCACTGGAACATAACAATAGCCATAAGGGCTCAGAGGAGGCACATCCCAGCATCCTGTCCCAGCAGTGGCCATAGCCAGTGCCTAGGTTTGAGTAAGAACGAGGCATGCATCTATAATATTTCCATATGATATTACTCTCCTAGCCTCAAACTGGTTTTGATTCAAGAACCTGCCCAAGTCTAATGCAATTTGTGTGTGCCCTCAGTAGATCTCTTTCAAGTGCTTGTCCAGTCTCCCCTTTCCAAATCCATATCATCTGCTGGCAAAGATAGCATAGGCTAGAGGTGCAGACTACAAGTTTCTGGTTCTTGCCTCCTTTTGGAAAAAAAAATATTAAGAAGAACTCTTCTGGAGACCCACTGTTGTCAGCTCTCTGGAAACTTTATTTAAAAAATTCTGAATTAAGAGCTCTTGTAAACAGTTTCGGTAAAACACCTAACTCTTAATTAGTAGGAAATAGGCAAAAATCATGCAGGGTTTCTATTCCTCGTTTCATTTCAGCATTGACATATCACCAAATATGCATCTTTAGGTTTCACCCTTGTCCTGAATGAGAAATGTCAATGGATTCCAGGCGTGTTAGTAGCTCACTAAATATTAGTAGCATTGTAGTAAAACACTCAGATTACCAACTGGTCTAGAGTTATGTGTTTTAAGTGACGTCCACTCCCTTTTGGAATTGCCTGTCATATGAATACACAGAAACCACGTTTTTGCATGTATACAAAGAAGAAAGCATTGCTTGACTTTTACAATCGGAATTCCTTTTTTTCTCCAATGTAGCATAACTGTTTTTACCTGTTTCTTTCCTGTTCTTACCTCTGCCATCAAGAGTGGTTCCAAAGAACGTTTATCAATATAGTGATAGGGGCTTTATATATATGTGTGTGTCTGTGTATATTTGTGTTGTCTCTGTAGTGAGGAACACATCACAAAGGTCAGATTTGGAGCTGAATCTCAACAGCCTATGGTTGCTATGGTCCACGTTTTTTGTGTAGGTCCTTCCCCAAAGATAGACAGGATTTCAGCAGGCCACTCTTAAAACATTGTTAAGGATGCGTAACTCAGTAACTCTGTGACTCCCAAGCACTTTAGACCAATGAACCACTGTTGGCCATTGATATATCTTGCAAACTCCCCATCCTCCTACTGAGCCTGGGACACGAGATGACAGGGCAGAGACATCAGGGGTTTCAATCAAGGTCCATGTCATACAAAACTAACAGCTTCACCTATGTTGTGTTTAGTATATTCCTAGAGCACGTGAGGACTATTTATTAGGACCTCAGGGATGACCAGGAATGAATCAACCAGTTTGGAAACTACAAGAATGTATGAAAAATCCAAAGAGCTGTTGTTAGGAGCCAGCTTCCCTGCTTGCCAGCACTGGTGAGCTCCTGGTCAGGGCATCAGTGGCTGACATATGGCCATGGTTCCTCATCAGCCAGTGTGATGAAGTTAGTTCAGTTCCACTGGAGCCAGGAGTATGCGGCTCCTGAAACCCAATTATCTCAAAATATGCTTTATGCATCGCTAATAAGAGAGGGAACAAGTGCTGCTAGACATTGGCTTCAGCTGCCTAGCCAGGAGTCTGTTAGGAGATGCAGAAAAACGTGTCGGTGCCTCGCACTGATGGTGGGAAGTAAGATTATCAAGTTGGTGGTCTGTGAAAAAGGAATAAAGTTCACTTTGGTCCAGAAGCTAGAAAAAACTGTAGACCTTTCTTCTGTGGTTATGCTTACCTGTCTTGCTCCCTATTCAAGGAGCGTTGTGCAATGATTAAGGAGCACGATCATGACTCTTACTGAGACAAGAGGAAGTGTCTTGTCAATTAGCAGCCTAATTATTGACTTGAGATTGTATCAGAATATTCCCACATATTCAAATTAATACTGGATTATAAAACTTTCTGCCATAGCTGTGTACTTGTAACATTTGCCTCTGCAGTGCTATCAATAGCTTTTGCCTTGCTCTGTTATTCGGTGCCCAGATTAGAGCAGAACAAAAGCTCCGGCGAGCATCAAGCTTAACTGTTTCTCTGCTCTTTTTGGACTTACTGTGAAATAATTCCTAATGCTAAAGAGAGACTAAGACACCAACCCACAGGCATGTAGGTGGTGGCAGCTATAGGAAAGACGGAAAGCCTATTTTCAAAACCTTGTGAATGGGTTAATGCTGCTGCTAGGAAAAGATTTGCCTAGGGTAAAGGAGGTGATGTTGACAGTAAGGAGTAGAGGCCTAGCAAGATTTTAAGTTTTTTGTGTGACTTTTATTTCAGGGAAAGAAAGGGCATTGACAACAGCAGCTGCCTGTAGCGCAGCTTCCCCTCCTTTTTTTTACACTTGACTTCTAATATGGATTCCAGGCATGATTCAGCAAACAGAGGGGAGATTTTTACAGGCATGGACTGGTACAGCATTAAAAAAAATATTATGAAAAAACCCCAACCCTGGAATAACATAATGGGATTTCTTTATTTGATTCATCTAAATTACAGATCTAAACAAACATGCATGACCCTTAATTTGTAACAGTTTTATGGGGCTCTTGCTTTAACTGCAGAGATTCATTTGGTGGGAAGGCAGGCATGGTGTGCTGGGGCTCACTGGGCTAACTCAGAGAAGGTCCCAACTCACCTCTAGGCACAAAATGAAAAAGATAAAACCACCAAATCACATTATCCATAGGTTAATTTTGTTGTTATTTGAGTACATGGCAAATAGGGAATGCTTTTGTGATCCAGAAACACCAGAAATGGCCCTGACAGCTGCAGTGCTTCATCCCTTCTTCTTAACTGCTCCTTTTTCCAATCTGGGACAACATTTTTAAGCTTGAGAAACAGATTTTTAAAGACAACAGTAAACCTCAGGAGCTCTTCCAGCCTATCCTCATGCCCCAAGACAAGAGCAATTCTTTCTAAACCCTATTTACTAAACTGAAACATGTATATATGCAAGCCTTAATTAGGCAGCTATGAGGAGTCAAGGGTTGGCTGCATATTGAGTTGGGAGCACACTGGGCACATGCAAGTACACGGACAGAAAAGAAAAAAAAAAACTTCTGAGGGAAGTAGAAACTTGATCAGTGTGGGAGTGACAGGTTTTTTTCAGCTGGTTCTGAGGGTTGGTGGTTATTGTATTTTAGCATATTGTTAGAAGAGCTTACGTTTGGATATTGTTGAAATTTAATGGACAGTGGATAATGTTCAGCAGTTTCAGTGTGAATTAAAATGATGGATGTCTCCTTTTGTTGAAATGGTAGCACAGTCAGGTGAAGTCCTTGGTGACTGGGAAAGGGAAATATCACACCCATTTTTAAAAAGGATGGAAAGGAGGACCCTGGGAACCACCAGCCTCTCAGCCTCACCTCTGTGCCTGGGAAGATCATGGAACAGATCCTCCTAGAAGCTGTGTTAAGGCACATGGAGGACAGGGAGGCTATTTGAGGTAGCCAGCGTGGCTTCACCAGAGCCAAGTCCTGCCTGACTAACTTGGCCTTATTGAACTTTAAATCCCCAGAAGCTTGTACCCATAGTGTCCATACCTCCTCCTCCTCCTCTTTAGTAATTGAGGATTGCTCCTCTTCAGTTAAAAAAAAAAAAAAAATTAAACTGGCAAGGTCAGACTGAATATTTTTTGGTACCGCATGTGCTCTGATGATTCAGATCTCAAATCTACACATTCTGTTGGTTCTGGGACTGACAAAGACACAATGGAGGAGGGACTGACGGAGACTCGAGTGCTGGTGATGTGCAGGGAGATGTGAACATAGCTACCATTTCCACACTAAAGTTTTAATAATGCTTTCATTTTCTCTTAAGATTATCAGAAATTGAGACTCTTCCCTTGTGATGCCTGTGTTAATTGTGCTGTTTATGATAATAACTTTCTTGATTATTTTGGATGATTTGAGTTCTGAGACTTTTCTCATATGTATGTGAGTGCATCTCTGTGTTTTAAGATACGAAAATTGCTCTGGTGTATTCCTGTTAAATTGCATGGTAATAACTATAACAATATCCCACATAAATTATGAGTGTGGAGACTTACCTACTTGTCCTTGCCTCAGCTAATTATATTTCACCCCCATTCACTTTTTTCCTGCTGTCACTTCAGATGTACATTTTTTGGTTCTCTAACTCTGCGGTAGCTCTAGTACATTCCCTGACAGCAGAGTGGGTTACAGTTACAGTGGAGAGACTTGCTGGACTAAATGAACTCAAGTGAAAGATATTTTAGTCTCTTGACACATAATCCTCATGTATGGAAAGCACTAATTTTTTTAATTAATGAATATTTCTGACATGTAATTTCAAAGCCCAAAACTAGGCACATCTGGGGACAGGTTTGGTGTGGAGGCAGGCCAGCACGGGTCAGACACTGCACCTCCTTGTTCTTCAGGGCTGGGTCACTGGTGTGCAGCCCAGCGTGAGGTCCGGGCTCTCCAGACCCTATGTGGGGAGGAACATGCTGCCCAGAAGGGCAAGCCCTAAGACCTTGCTACTCTTGAGGTCATGGCATTGACCAGCTGGAACCATGAAGAGTGGGATCATGCTCCAGTCTCCAGAGCTCAGCTGTTCAGACCTGCATTTCTCAGATGCATTAGCTTATGCTTTATATTGAAGACCCTTGATAGTGATTGAGCAAGGACTTGCCCACAAAGTGACTGACATGAATTCAAGTCCCTCCTCAGTTGAAAGAGATCCAAACTGTTACCCCCAGGAGGGCAACCAAACCCAAGGAGCACCCAAACTACAGCCAGCCTTTCAGCTAAAATTCTATTTATTTTTAAAAACAGTTTTCCCTCGGAAATAACATTCTTCTAGAAAACATTTGGCTCTAGGTTTTGTTTTGGGTGGGTGGACATCTTCAGAGAGCAGCTTTGCTTGGTAGAGCAGCTTGCTGTTGAAAGGGCAGGTCTGGCTGCATGTCTTCTGAGGCTGCAGAGGAGCTGAGGACACGTTGTCCCCCATCCCCATGCCTTCTGGTCTGTGTTGTCCCAGAGGAGCAGGACTGTTATTCAGAGACCTCTTTATTCAAAAACTACAATTTCAATGAGGGTTTTTAACTCTCCATAGTACCAATAGTACCAATGCAACGTAAGTCACATAGCAAGCTGTTAGCAAGGTAGGAAATGCATGTACCTTCACTGTGAATGCCTCAGTTCACCACTTAGATTTCTGCCATTTAATTTTTTTCCTTTTCTGAAGCATTAATAGCTCTCTAATATATCCCATTTTACCTTGCACATCCTTCTCGCAAAACTAACAATAAAAAAATTAAAACTCCTCAATGGGAGGGTGATTTCTTTTGTCAAAACACTTCTCATCTTGATAAACAATGAGGTATTTCAGTCAGATTTAAAACCATGATTTCCAAAAATTTTACCAGTTATCCTGGTGACATTGTTACTGTATTAACCTTTCTATTCCCTCTCTGGCTCCTTATACTGTCAGATATTATCAGAGTAGCTAAGCATCTCACACATAAAATCAATAGCAAAAGTAAAATCTCTACAGGGGTTCATACTCTCTGGCAACGCTCCCTTTTCACTAGTAAAAAAATTGCTTGAGTCAGGGCTTTTTGTTTGATTTTGAAGAGTGGAGGGGGAAAATGTTTAAGAATAAATGTGATATTTGAGTTGTGTGAGCTGCACCTGTGAGAAGGCAGCTCCTT
This sequence comes from Falco punctatus, assembly GCF_963210335.1. Taxonomy (NCBI): domain Eukaryota; kingdom Metazoa; phylum Chordata; class Aves; order Falconiformes; family Falconidae; genus Falco; species Falco punctatus. The sequence goes on along the minus strand of NC_137590.1, from coordinate 25,860,285 downwards.
AGAGGTCCTGGTGGCACCTCATGAGGACGGGTTGCCCTGGGGTCCCCCGTGCCCGGTGAGGTGGGAATCCACGTGCCCACATGCACCCATGGCCTGAGGTAATATGCGCTGGGTGAGGACACGGCTGACCGTAGGCTCTGGTGCGGCACAGGTGGGATGGCTACCTGCAACCGGGCTGGGTGGCCAGTGACCGCGTGGTGCTTGGCGGCCCCAGGGCTGCTTGCCCCAAAAGGGTCAGTGTAACCCCTTGTGTCAACCGTTGATTTCATCTGACTTCCATACTTCCCCTGAACTGTTAGATTTCAGTTAAATTACGTACTTTTGTCTCTAAAGTCCTCTTTCTCATCTGTCTGTTGAAGTATTTTGCATCTTGATTCACCTCCTCAACACCTTTCTGCCATGTTTCTTCCCTCAGGAGTCTCTTTTCCAAGATAAATAGATGCTGTTTAGTCTCTCCTCACATGGAAGCTCTTCCATACTTTGGATCACTCTCATCTTTCCTGTCTAAAACCTATCAATATCCTCTTTTTTACATGGAGGGACCAGGAGGGCAATGAATTACGTCAGATATGGATGCACTGAGGGTTTAAGCAATGGCATAATGATGTCTTCTGTTTCTGTGATCTTTTTTTCATCTTTCTGTGCACAGGGGCACTGATGAAACCTCATTTAATGGTGTCACCGAAGTTACTGTGGAGTTTTCTTTTGTATTGCCATTTGTGTTGCATTTTAGAAAGGAAGAAGTATTTTTAGTAACACATGAAGCATAAAAGCAGGTGCTGCATCTTTCTGTTTCACAATTTAACCCAAATGGCTTTCTGTGTCATTAGCTTCATGCAGTCCTGCTGCAAAGAACTATAAACTACAATCTAGGCTAGGTTTTTTCCACATACTTTTTCCAGCAGCAGCATATGTGCTTGTCATGTAGCTGGGGCTGATCCAAGCTGTGCAGAAGTGTGTTGGATAGGGTCGTGCCCAGTTACCCTGCAGTGCTGTGCTCATGAGAAGAGCTGTCGAAGGGCTCCTGGTTATCCCCTGCCACGTGCCACCCACCCCGGCAGGGACAATGCGATAGACCTGGAGGTCCCCTGCTCCTCACAGCATGCACCCAGTGCTTCGTCCCGGCCTCATCCTGATGCCAAGAGGAGTTTGCCACTGGCAGTAGGTGTCAGAGTGGTGGCTAATTGCTGCCGGTGGCCTCCACGCTGTTGGCAGACATCTACAGGGAGGGCCCTGGCTGTACAATGACACCCCCGATGTCATTCCAAAGAGGGGACTGGCTGGCTCCCATTTAGCAAATCAAGCACTGGCCCGCATGTTCGGTGGGTCCAGGCTGAGTGAATTTGGCGCCAGAGTAATTTAGTTCCCACTACCTCCACTATGATGAATTTTCCTCTGAGAGGCCCATGCAGAGCTCACGCTCAGGTTGTTTGTGGTGATGGTTTCTACAAAGATGTGAGCTGACACCGCCAGTTAAGTTGCTCTTAACTGCAGCCCTCCTTCGTGCCGCCCATCCTTGTGCCAGCCCACATAAAACGAGCTGCACTGTAGCTGCGATTTCCAGTAGTGACACTGATATGGGTTAACCCAAATTTTGGGAATTCGAGCTAAAAGAAAACTGATTCCTCAGAAACTGCAGGCTATTCAACCCTGGAAAGCAAGTGTTGGCATTGGTTGTGTTGCCTTAGAGCAACCTCATGGCTGCCCTTAGTTATGCTGAGGGCAACCACCCCTCTGGCTAGGGAAGCAGCTACTGGTATTTGCTCTTTTATTGCTAGTCCTGGAGCAAGCATATTTCAGCCAGATCAGAAAATCCGAGACATCGGTTTGTGCTGCTGATTGGCAGTTTTTGCTTCTGCAGTAAGTGCAGTAATGACAGCAGAATATTTCTGTGGTTCCTCAGGATGCTCTGTGAGCGGACACCTCTGACTGATCAGCAGAACAGACCAAATTCACACAGATGACTCTCTCAACTCAGGGGGACCTGGAAAAGCTCAAGAAGTGGGCTCATGTGAAATTCATGAGGTTCAACAAGGCCAAGTTCAAGGTCCTGCACCTGGCTCGGGGCAGCCCCCAGAATCAGTACAGGCTGGGGAATGAAGGAATTGAGAACAGCCCTGCAGAGAAGGACGTGGGGGTCCTGGTGAATGAAAAACTGGACATGAGCTGGCAGTGTGAGCTCGCAGCCCATGCAGCCCAGGAAACCAGCCATATTCTGGGCTGCATCAAAAGAAGCATGGTCAGCAGGCTGAGGGAGGTGATTCTCCTCCTCTACTCCTCTGTGGTGAGTCCCCACCTGAAGTACCGTGTCCAGCTTGAAGTCCTCAGCACAGGAAAGACATAGACCTGTTGGAACAGGTCCAGAGGAGGGCCATGAAGATGATCAGTGGAATGAAATACCTCTGCTATGAAGAAAAGCTGAGACAGTTGGGGTTCTTTAGGCTGGAGAAGAAAAGGCTTTCGGGAGACCTTATTGCAGACGTTCAATATTTAACGGGGGCTTACAAGAAAGAAGGGGACAGACTTTTTAATAGGGCCTGTAGCAGTAGGACAAGAAGTAATGTTTTTAAACTAAAAGAAGGTAGATTCAGCCTAGATATAAGGAAGAATTTTTTTATTATGAGGATGGTGAAACACTGGAACAGTTACCCAGAAAGGTGGCCGATGCCCCATCCCTGGAAACATTTGAGGTCAGGTTGGATGGGGCTCTGAGCAACCTGATCTAGTTGATGTCCTGCTCACTGCACGGGATTGGACTAGATGACCTTTAAAGGTCCCTTCCAACCCAAACTATGATTCTGTGACTGATTCCTTGCTTTCCTGCTAGTTTCCACCAGAAAAGCATAGCCCGTTCCAATGCTACGAGGTTTGAACTTGGGATCATTTACAATAGCAGTGTTCATTCACCATTATTTTGTTGAAGCAATGTAAAAAGACAAGGTTTAATTTGTGAAATGAGCCATCTGTTCCCATACAATCTGCATAATAGAATGCACAACTATTTCAATTAATATAGGAAACCATCTTTAAGCAATACACATGATTCTGTATATATTTTTGACTGCAGAAGATGTCATCAGCCTTTGCTCTAATTGTTCTTGATTTTACCTTCTCATCTTTTTATTTAAAGAAAAGGAATGACAACTTGTCTCACTGGAAGCAAAGTTTGCTCATAGATGGATCAGGAATAATTAGACCAAATGGTACTGCAAACTCCAGCAGACAGAATATCTCCATTACAGAGAGTTATGTTGTCATTTCTTTGACCATCCTCCCATCAATCCATCCATCAACAAATTAAAGTTGGCTAAAGAGCCACTTATCTTGAGTGCTTTTTACTCTGATTGCTGTCAATCTAGGTAAATAAACATTTTCCCTAGGCAGAGTTTACATATTTAACCATGTTTCAGAAGACAGTTGCCTTGCTACTCGTACATCCACAAATTGTGCGTGCTTTTGCTGTGTTCCTTGACTGTCCTCACCCCGAAGTTGCAGACTTAAAACTTGCAGCCTGAAAAAAGTCTAGAAATTAATTTTACTCCCTTAGGCTGCAAAAGTCTGGTGTCCCACACGGGATGCATATCAGTAATGGAACAAGTGTATGAAAGAAGTAAAAAATTTTAAAAAGCAGAGATTTATCAGCCAGCCTGCTTTGAGGAACATGGCAATGCTCCTGCATCTGACTTTCATCATTTAAACCATGATGCCATAAATGACTTTAGGGCTTCGTGATGCACATAAACAATGATATGAGCAGCATTATATTTGATATCTAATAAATATGTGCCAGTGAATACACTGTAAAAGATATTACTTTCTCCCTATTATTTATTTTTCATTTAATTGATACATAGAGCAGTTCACACTCTGCCTGCTGCCTATCAGGCAGATGCAAAGGAATAGCAGTCTCAGTTATTAGTATTAAAGTACGCCTGGTGCTTTTCAAAAGACACTAGTACACACACATGCGCATGGAAGGGGTGACATTCCCCTCCTGCTGAAGTCAATGGGCTGTGTACCGGTGCTGTCAGTAATGACGGGGGCTGTTCCCAAAGCTCACTGTAACTAAATCAGAATGCAACTGAGAACAAACACACTGTTGTGGGCAAAGCATGAGAGGAACAACAACCTGATACTCCCTGCTGGTCATTCAAGACAACTTGTCTTTCCCTCTCAAATACCTCACAAACGTGACAGCTCATCGGTGCTGGCCAGGGACCGACACGTTCAGTTTTCACATGGCTGTTGCAGGGCCAGGACTAGAGCCTCGAGGGGACAGGGGCACTTTGCAACGCTGGTGCCCAGCTGCACCGTGGCAGCCACAGCTCCACACATGGTGCTAAGGACCTCACACAGCACCAGTGAGCCAGGCATGGCCGTGTCTGCTGGCCTGCTGATCCTGCAAATCCTGCAGGCTGCCCCGACACCCAAGGTAGGAAGAGGTGTGATCTCGTAGCCACACAACAAACATGTCTCAGTTGTTAGATTTCCCTACAGTGAAGGCAGGACATAAGAAAATGCTTTCGCAGTGCCAACATACCTGTTTGATGATGCTGTACTGATAGCAGTGGAAAACACTGGTCTAAGAAAGGTAAGGATGGCTCCTCAGGGAAGTCAGAGTCACAAACAGCAGTATGGCACCGGCACTACCTGATCCCTGCTTGAAGCCAAAGCAGATGCCGGTCAGCATCTCCTCTCTTTTACCTGCAATGTGGTGGGCATTGAACTTCTCGCTGCTCACAGGCTTTTCTCTTTGATGCAGACAAAGCAGAAGCAAAGAAAGATCTGACTTTCCAAACAGGGCTTATCCCAAGTACAGAAACATCTCCTGAGACTACAACTCTGTAACAGCCATTCCAGATCTTGGTGCTCGCCCATTCCCCCACTTGCCCCTTTTGCCCCACGGGTGCTTGATCACTGTGAAAAGGCTTCACAGGGACTTGCTAGAGAGGCTGTGCACCCCAGGATGATTTGCTCGAGGCAGAAGATGTACAGCTGTGCTGTAAAAGTCATCATGTCTGGTGTTATGGAAGAGGACAACTCAGCAAGAGCACCTTCCTCATGGACTGCAACAAAGTAAGTAGCATAACCTTTCCTTATACCCATCTCTCTTTCTACTCCCTGTTCTTCTCAGCAGCTCAAGGCAGGAGTTTGCTGTAACATGACAAAAAAAGATGTGACTTTTCCACCTTTTTAACAGGCATGGTAAGCAAGAGGTGCCTCCTTTCCTCTACCAAAATAACTCACTTCTTCTGCCTGGACAGATAAAGGGGACCAGATGAGGGGTTTATACTCCTAATATTTTAATCAAACTCTACCACAGGTTTCTTTCCTCAAATACAGCCATAAAACTGGTGTAAATCTGTTACTACAGAGTTCAGCAGTTGAACTGCCAGGTGTCCTGCCACCGTGGGAGCACCCCCACCTCCCCTGCCCAATGCCCCCGCCGGCGGGAGGCAGCGTGTCCTTGCATCATGTCCCCACGAGGCTGTGGGTATATATGGACTATATACATGCCCATAAGCACAAGGGAGAGAGAGTTAAAGGTGCAGGAGCAAAGAGGTTGTTAACAGATTTGGTGGTGTGGGGGGCAGAGCTCAAGGAGGAGGTGCGGTTTGGTTGCCCTCCTTTCCAACAGTCACAGGGGACAGTGACAAATGTCCCCACTGCAGCCTGCCACCCTGGGGCTGTTCCTTGGCACCTGCTGCCCTTTTCCTGGAGCAGAGTCTGTGCCTCACTTGGCCCAGAGGAAAATGCTTGCCATCTCAAGGATCTTGGCAAGATACCTGAGGTGCCTCATCACATCCCGTGCATTTCAGTAATGATGAGATGCCACCCGGTGCTTGGCTCGCACTGCCCACCTGCTCATTAAATCTTAGCTGCATCTTCAGCGCTGATATTCTGATCAAGCTTTTCAAACGCAAGTGTGGATGGCTTCTTGCTTGTCGCTGAAGGGGTGCTCAGCAGGAGCCAAAGGTGGGTATGATGGCTGAACCCATGCTGCAGGACTGGCCTCCATCTTTCAGTGCTTGATTTCCTCGTCTTAACTCTGCATAAACACTACTTCTTTGCATTTATTTATACCCAAGTTTAAGTGCCTGTGCAAATTATAGCACAGACAGCCAGAACAGAAATGAGGCATTTAAATGGTAAATAAACACTGCCTGTGCATGGTGGTGCTTTTATAAATAATATCCCCTTTTAAGCTTTATTCTCTGCCATACAGGAATGTCACTTTTCAGAACATCTGAACCCACAAACATCACACATCAATCTCTTTATGTGCTTATTTAAAGAGCATATCAAACTATTTCTATAAGCAAAAGGACTAAATTATCCATGAATTCCAGATAACCATCCATAACCCAGAAAATGTCAACAGTTTTCTGTAATAATAGTCACAAATGTGGCAGCTGTGGTGGTTGGAGTACCCCCCTTAGCATTTGGAGACCTGGGAGCTTACTCACCACTGAGCACGTTCTTTGTATCCCAGCCATTAGATACTGTGCTCCACACATTTCTCTGCCCTTGCAGTTGTGTAGTGCCTTTGCTGCCTTCTCTGTGTTGTGTCTCTCCTCTAAGGTTGGGAATTTTCAGCAAAGCCTTCCCCTAGCCCTGGAGAAGCTCTTGGCAAGCAGGTGCTCAGAGAGGTGCTGCTGCAGCAGAGCCCAGCCCCCCACCCCCACCCCAGACAGACAGCGGGGGGGGACCTCAGTTCAGTGTGATTTCTCTGTCTCCCAGGGGGCAGGGGGAGATGGAAGTACTCATTTTCATTACTTCTGCCTGCAACTGGCAGAAGCCATTTATGGCTGGAGGTTCCCACTCCTATCACTCCATTTATTAGCACGATACATCCTGTAGCAATTCCTGGTCAGCTTTTGCTGTTGTCCACTAAAATGCAAAGTAATAGAAAACCTTCCACCTTGCTTTCTCCTTTAACTCCTGGGCTTCTTTCCATGAGCTCTGGATTTAGATCCACCTTCCTGATGTTTTTTATTGCAATGTTTACATTGCAGACCTATAAACATCTACCAAAATCTACTTGATAGGCTGCTAATAGCTACTGCCCACAACTATCTAACAAGGAGGCATCAAGCTTTGCACCTGAAACATTTTAGTGAGTGTGGAGGTGTGTATTCTCAGCTATTGAGCTGGGTGCCATTTTGAACAAGAAGCCTCCATGGGTAAATTCGGCTGATATGGAAGCACTTCCCTTAGAGAAATGTGTTTCTCAATGCTGGATTTTAGGCACAGGTAATAACATCATATAATCTATAGAGCGACATTTGCTCAGAAGTATATGCAGACCCTTCACTGCAGTTAGTGGGGAAAGGGAGTGTTTACAGTATGGGTGCAAGTGGGAAGACAAAAATAGTCAAAATTTTCTAACTACTCTCCAGAGGCTATCAACTGCTAACCAGTCATGTTGCACAATCATTTCCAGCTTTCACTTTCAAGAATGAGTGCTAAATAGAAACAGATTGCAGGGTTTGCTCTTTTCTGAGCTCCCCAAATGCACAGCCTGTTGGGGACAGCCCCAAATTGGCTTTGATGTCCTGCCCACGCCACACGCCATCTTCAGCAAAAATATGTGACTTAAATCCACAATGACAAGATGATGCAGGTGTTCTACTTATATGAAATAAGTACTCAGGAATTAATTTGTCCAAATTGCTCATAAAATTGATAAGGAACTAAGGAGCTTTTTTGCTTTCCAGCCAGCGGGTCCTCGTGGTGGAGGCAGCAGTGGTGGTGGCTGGGTCCGAGCTGTGGCAAAGCAGTTGCTGACTTCAGCACAGACCCAACCACGCATGGCATCCCTCACACAGACCATCTCCTTGGCAGCCCAAACACAAATGAGAATAGACATAGAGGCAGAAACACCTAATGACCCTGCTGAGGGTGTTTCTGAAGCAGTCCCCAGATGTGTTTGCAGGGTGGCGTGGAGGAGCTGATGTTGCTCTTAGTCTTATGTTGCCTGTCCCGTGGCTGCTTAGCAGGTGTCACTGTCCCAACCTGTCAATTTGTCAAGCATTGGCTTTCTCTAAAATTTTAACAGACATGATGAAAATGCAAACTGCAAGTTCTTCTCAGCGTGACTGTATTTGGTCTTTTTTTGTCTCATAATAGCAATATGGTGGTGGGATTTATTGTAGGCGCAGTTTTGCCATGATACTGTAAGATGCGGAACTGAGAAAAAATTGAATACTGTGCGAAAAGGACTGAGGCAAAACACATGAGCGTTATACAGTTTCCTCCTAATGTGGTCTTTCAGAGTGGATAATAATATAAACATTCATCCATTAGAAAAAAACTACCCTTTACTGCCCCCCATTAAATACATTGGCAGTCCTATTAAAATACAAGTCAGATTTGTGTTTAATGATCTTGAAAGGAAAGTAATTGCTTGAGTATTACCATTCAAATGGTCTTACAGCAGCATATAATATTTACAGTCTAAGCGCCACTTCTGAGTGCTACATGGCACTGAAGATTGCCCAGCCTCTTCAGAGAGAGCGAGCATGTGTAGCTGAGAGCCAGGGTACAAAAACGATATGCTGTCTGAGCACTGTAAAGCCTATGAGAAACAACTAAGCAATGGGCTGCATAATTTTTCAATTTTAATAAGCTCTCGAAAGAAAAAAAAAATCAAAACTCTCCAACCTTGCAAAGGCAGGGCTTGAACTCTAGAAAAGCTTGCTCAGGTGAGTTCTGGCATTACTCATGTCAGTCGAGCTCCTGACTCTGTAAGCATCATGTGCCAGAGTCAGGCACAAAGTCATACTGAGAACTGTGACATTTTGCTCTAGGGTTTTAGCCCCTGACAGTGTCCTAGTGAGAGCATCATGAGTGGCTTGCATTCAACTGTTACATATTTTTTTTGTGGGAATATCCTCAAATCGAAGCTCACTTTGACTAAGGAGGAGGCGAACGTGCAAGGAAAGAGGAAACAAAAATATGTTTATTATGTTTATTTATACAAGTCTATCAAGTGCAAACGGGGAGACTATTTCATAAAGCATGTGGCAAGAGTGCGACAAAGCATAACAGAACTTTTCCAGTGGGAAAAAGTGAGTTCCAAGTCCTTTTTTCCCGCTCTCATCTGTCTTGCCTATCAAGATCTTCAAGAGTGACGGCAAAGTCCTGGGCTTGGTGTCAGGGCTGCACTGCCACCCCACCAGTGACTCTCAACAGCAGGCCCTGGGGTATAAAACTGTTCAGCAAGATCTGCCCCTTGCCCTGTGCTTGTGCAGGGTGTAGCATGGGGAAGCCACAGTCATCGGCGAGATCCTTGCGCCCACCTATTTGCAAGATTAATTAAAAAGATACTAACAAACTCAAAATGTCTAGGGCATTGCATTTTGTTGGATGTGCTGGTTCTGAGAATGACAATCCTGCCATAGAGAATTAGCTTTTACAGCCTCGGATGCCACTGTCAGATGCCATCCCAAGCAGGGAGGACCGCAAGGATGTCATTTGAATGGATCAGATGAGATGCAGTAAAGCACCAACATGTACTAATCAAACTGGTGCCACGGGTCAGGTATGGCTGTTCCAACTGGGGGGGGGGGGGGGGGGGAAGGTGACTATAACCACTTTACTGTTTGTACCGGTTAACGTTTCTGTAAGGGAGCAGATTGTATTGTTTACCTCCTTTGTATGCATGTAACTGGCAAACTGTCCCTCTGCCAGGGATTCTGCATTCCTTGAAGAGTTCGGTCTTGGTTACAACCCTTTCTCCATCTCAGCCAGTTGTGAAGTGGTGGTTGAAACTCCAAGACATGGTCATCTTGATTCCTTTCTACACTGAGACTTTCTTAGGTCACTCACGATAGAAAAGACCTGTAAAGCAGGTACAACGGTCGGTGTCCCTGCTCAATCCCTGGGCTATACCAGCCTTAGTGCAATTACGAATGAAACCTGCAATCTCTGTGAGTGCTGTGAAGTGCCTGTACACCTCTTCATGAGCAAACACGGGGGAAGAGGAAGGCAGAGAGCCAGGAAAAGCGAAAATATTTGCAGTTTATGCAAACTGGAATAGCAAAGAAGAGTAGATATGCTCTTCAAATAACCAGGGGCACACACCTGTCTTCGAAGGCACGAGCATCACTGCATATGTGTGTGTGAATCAAGACTTCGTGCTCGCCCATGGCAATCTAGCTGTGTGCCATGCAGAAGCAGCTTGGCAAGCCAATTTCCTGACCTAAGAACTGAAAAATCAGCACCCAAGTGTGCCTCGCTTCCCCCTGAGGATTAGTACATCTTTGGATTGGGATGCTCAAGAAGTCCAAAACACTAATAGTGTTTTCTCTGGATCCTCTTCAGTCTTTCACCAGTAAACTGAAAAATGTGACTGTGTTGAGAGATCTGGGATTTAGCTGAGCTCCTCATTACAGTTTTCTGATTCCCTAATTAGCGTGGTTTAAATTTCAAGCTGGAACATATCAGGTACAATCAACAAACCCAGGGGGAAAAAAAAAAGCACCTATGCAATTTTAACATGACTTGCCTCAGCTTCAGGCCAACTGAACGATACATCTGGATGACACAACATGTTGCTCTTGAGAACCTGAACAAAGCTCTTGCACTATTATTGCAGTTGGGACTGGGTGTTATTCAGGCTTGATGACCAACTGGTGGTGCTAATGCTTCATTGGATGGGAGGTGAAGAAGGGTTCATTACCTCTCACTAAATATGTACATGCATTACACAAACCCTCTGGAAATTACAAAGCAGCTTTCACCAGCCTTGCAATTAAAGGATCCAGCTTGAGTTTAAAAGACACTTGCAGGAAACAGTTACACACATGTATTCCAAAATTTCATATGGCAGCACTTTAATCATGAGAGCTTCAAGGAACGGTCACTTGCCTAGGACACTTGGCATTCAGTCCTTAGTCCCTTTGTCCTTATGTTACGGTTACATACCCTTATGTTACAGTTTTGTGTGAGTTTTTTGTGTATGCAATACAATGTTCATTGTCTAGGAGAGGGGTTACATACTAACTTGTCTGCAGAGGGCTATGAAGCAGTAAAGCACTGAGCAAGGCAAACCTGGATTTGAGGGCTAGTTACCCGCAGCCAGAGCCAACCAGCCTGGCTGATAAAGCACAGTCTGAGCCTTGGTGGGTGGGGAAGGCTCTGGAGACAAATGTCATGTCCCATGTTTCAGGCAGTGCAATCACTGACTGCAACAGAAACAGACTTCAAGAATGGCAGGAGTGGGGAAAAAAAAAAAGAAAAAGAAGAAGAACCCTGTTACTTTCAAGTGATACTCCTTTTTAAAAAGCCAAGGTACCACCATTCGTATTTGGTGGAGGCTGTTTACTATCTTAGAGGTTTGTATTTGGTGGCATTTTGCAGCTCCGTCCCCTAAGTGTTGCGCTGAATGTCACCTGTAACAACCAGGTCAGTGACAAGTTGTGTGAGGGATTGTCCTGTTGCTCAGAGAGGAGAGAGGAGGAACTGAGTAATTTTCTTTTGCAGCATGCAGGCTGTGAGAGACAACTCCCTTTTCACACCAGCTCTGACCTCTGAGGATGCTCTCCTGGAGAGGCTGGACATGAGCATCTCAGAGCAACAGTGAGTGGAAGAGGGGACCTGTAGTGTGATATGGTGGCAGATGATTTGTGATATATCAGGTGATGACGGTTGTCTTCCTAGCATCATGCCTGCCATTCGTTCCCTGAAATCATCTTCTGCTGTTAAATCTCAGGAGGAGTAAGGTACCCTGGGTCTGGCAGGAGTGGGTGGGCCAGGGGATGCTGTGGTGAGCTTCTGGAAGCTATTCACACCTGGCATTTCCAGTGACATAGCTAGACATTACTGTACATATACATTTTCTCCAGTGAACACAGTTTTAGTACTATGAAATGACCTATTGGGATACTTTGGCCATTAAGGCCAAATTTCTCCCTTAGACAATGAGCACTGCCTCATCTTCTTGTAGTGGTAAAATGATGAGCATCTTTTGGAGTTCAGGGGTGTACCAGCGCACTCTGTGAAGCCTCATCTCATAAAATAGAGGCATATAAACTCTTGGTTTCCTCCTGAGTAAAATACCTGTGGATACTGTGCACGTTCCTGTAAGGTCAAGCTCACAAAGGCTTCCTCCCCCTCCTCCTCCTCCTCCCTACAGGAAGAGGCAGCGTAGCTGCCCAGGGGATGCTGTCCCACTAGGAAAGGCAGTTGAAGCAAAAAGGGAGCTGAACTTCACCTTCTGGCATTCACTGGCCAGGCTATTACATTACCCTGTCAATGGCAATTCTGAGTCTTCCTCCTGTCCTTACCTCCAAAGGGGGCCTGTTGGTGTGCAATGGTCATCAGTCTCTGGCTTTTCTTTATTTTCTCCATTCTCAACAACCTGCTTTTTCTACTCCGAATTCTAAATTGCCTTTCTATGGATGGTGCCACTTCTTTCCTCTCCCCATGCATGCTTCCCTCCGCAGGAGCGCCCCTGACAATGGCTCTCCGCTTGGAATAATTGCCCGGCAAGGCACAAGCTCCATTGTTTGCTTTCCTTTCTGGCTCGTCCAGCTTGTTTCCCATACTCAGGCATATTAATATTCCAGCTCTGATTGTCATTGTTTATCTTTTGTTGGAGAACATTTGCCTTCTGTCTCATTTAGAAAAAAAGTGAAACCGGTGCCAGATTTTTAACAAAATGAAGGCTTCTTCTCTATTTTTGTTGCAGCCACTTTAAAGCTCAGCTACTTTGGATTGCAGGATGTGCAAACCCCAAGAGGCACACACGTGTTGGGTGTGCAAGTCAGATAATTGCATGTCCAGTTAAATGCACGCCTGGTGATCTGCATTCCTAAATACAGGATCGCTGTATGCCATCACGTCAAACGGGGCTGTGGCTCGGTGATGGTGTGATGTGGATGTTACGGGCAGAGCAGCAGGGTGGTGGAGGTGGCCTGCATTTCTGCATTCAGTTCTTGCCTTCTGACATTTGCAAATTTGTCTCTTAATCTCTGCGGTGCAGGATTTGCTGTCAAGAAACGTTGTCTGGGATGAGCTGTTGGGATTCAGATTATCAACCAAACATTAATTATTCTTCTGACTAAACCCTCAACAGCTAGGCTAGATAATACAGATGTAAAGAAATAAATGAGTATGACTCACATTCGGTACTTGAAATCTAGAATGAATCACGCTGGAGGAACAAAATCATATACCATAAGCATATGTCTGTCGAGACATAACAGAGCCAGATCCTCAGCTGGGGCTGGGCTGCATAATGCCACTGGCATCAAAAGCCAATTTCCCTGGTTTAAGACCACGACCTACTTTGTTTATTCTGGGCACTTAGGGAGTGATTCCTGAGAACAAGATCTGTCAGGTTGTGCTGAGGAAAGCTGAAGCCAGAATAGCAAATCAGATCCGTTAATCTTTTGCAGTAAAAAACTATTTTTTTTTAATCATGCTTATGCAAGGAACTACTCAGACAGACAGAAGTAGTATAGGCCCTTGGAGAAGCTGTAACGGGTGCCTAGCCGCTTGCTGGGCGAAGTGTCAACGCAAAAAGCATCAGAAGTTTTGGAAAGAACAGCAAGCACACCTATCTGGTGTGGCTACTAAGCGAGAAGACTCAGGTCTTCGGGTCATGTAACTTGAGGTGGCTCAACTGACTTCAGTACAGCTTTATATTTATATCCCTATGTCAACATATGGTAGGAATGTTGTGGTGCTTAATACCACCACGGTGTTGTCCTTGTATTCAGCTGGGCTAGATATTAAGTATTTACATTTCAGTATACACAATTAAATGCTTAAACCCAAGTCAGGGGTTTAAAATCTCAGAATAGAGCCATAAAGAGCTAATGAGAAGAATAAAAATCAGGTAGTTAAAAAATTATGTAAGGTAGAGTCTTAATTTTTTATTATTAAATTCACAGCACATTAAATATTAAGTGTTCATAAACTTTGTTTTGTGCAATGATAAATTAATAATATCTACATAGACATGTTCTTTTACAACAGGGAAGCTAAGAAACATAGTACCAGAGGACCTTGTGTTGACAACTGAAGCTATTAGAATAGACTCCATAATCTTCAATCATAAAAAGCAGATAATGTTATTTCTTATTACTATTAAATGCAAAGTGCCTTACTAGGAAACATATATGTCATTACTAAAAATAACTACCAGAGAATGATTTGAGCAAGGAAGAAAAAGATGTTAGCAAATTATATCTCGAGATAAATTCAGCTAAATGTTCTCTGCTAATCTCTGCCATATAAAAACTGCTTTTCAACTTATTCTTTTGTTAGCCCATAACAGGTTGCAAAAGGTTTATGTCTGAGCACGGAAACAGTCGTGGTTCAACACGGTATGTTGTACTTTTGGGTATAGTTGCCAATTGCTTGTGCCCCCAAAATGCGGGCTGGTGTGTATGCTTTCTGTATTACTGGAACACATCTGCGTTTCTGTTTTCCTTCTTGTCCACAGTGAGCAATGTTTCCTTGATTGAAACCAGGGGACTTCACTAACTTTGGTCTAAGATTTAGCAACTTGATTCATTCAAACGTTTCCTGTAGTTCATAAATACATGGAGGAGGAGGTACCTTCCAGGCCAGTCTCCTCAAAGACTAATTCCTTCTCTGCAGACCAGGCCACGGAGATGTATTTCAGAATGAAATGTAGCCTAAATGAAGGAATTATGGTTTTGTTAAGTATTTATACGTGACCTAGGCAGAAGACCCATCCACTGGTTACTGGTACAGCTACCAGTGCATGGGAGTGGTCTTGCCTTGAAGACAGGAGCCCCTTCACTGGGACAGTAGTGCAGTGGTAAAGAGCAGTTTCAAGTCCCTCAAACCCAAGGTGAACCCTCTTCCAGAAAGGGACAGGACAAAATGTTGATTTGCATGAACACACACTAATTTTTGAGTCCTGATACTTTAAATATTTTTTCCAAACTAGGAGTCAAAGGAGTCTCATTTAAGATTTCTGTGGAGTGTTTTGAATCTACAAGCCAAAAGAAGTTCCCCTTGGATGCATTTTTGCCTTCAGAACCTATACAGTGTCTTGTGTTCACCTTTGCAGCCTGCCAGCCCCTGGCTGCACATGTTGCCTGGCCAGGGCTGGCACCAGCTCCTCTGTGGTGCCAGCACAGGGACAGGCACTCAGCCATCGCCACCCCAAGAGTACGCCATGGGTCTCGTGCAACTCCTGGCCCAGTTTTTTTTCTCATGATCCTGAATCAAAAGCTTGGGTAAGGACAGGCTGGAGCAACACGTGCTCTCCTTGTCTGTTTTTAACGGGCGTACGGTCTGCCCCGGCCAGCTGATGGGAACTAGGACATGCAGAGGAGTGCGTCCTCCTCATTCAGCTGCTGCGGTGGCCTCGGAGCCAGCTGGAGTGTGCAGGACGAGCAGCTCCCTGCCAGCCCAGCTCCCAGGGCCAGCTTCAGGCACAGACAACACGGGCAGTTTCCTGGAGAGGCAGCCTGGTGGAGGCTGCAGAAATCACAGCCAGCAGAGGATGAGCCATGCCCTGGGGTGTAGCAGCAGCTGCTGCTCCCCAGCAGGCTTCCCTGGACCCCCCAGTCCCCTGCGGCACAGCCCCTTCCCATCTTTCTGCCCAGTTACGGGGGCTCTGGCTGCTTGCCTGCAGCCCTGCCCTTGCTCTGCCTTGCCCTGTGCTGCCTCTCACTCTGGGCTGGCCTCACCACTGGGAATGCTCTCCCCTGGAGCCACGGCAGGGACAGAAGGGACCATCAGTGGTCCACAGTCAACTCTTTGATGGCAAGCTTCCTCCTCATGGAAAAGAGCCTTCTGCATCCCACCCAGACCTGTGCCTCAAACCCAGGGGACACCTGGCTATGCTGCATTAGATGCCAGGCCTAAATCCAGAGGGAGAGCAAAAGCGGTGGGGAGGAAGGCTGGGCTCTCCTTCCTGTTTCAAGAGGTCCTTTCAGAGGCTCTACACTTGCTCTTGCATGGGGAGAGTGTTCACTGGTGAGAATTCATCCCTGCTTGGGCAGTCGGGCTGGGCTCTGTGGGCGCTGCTTTGCGAAGGTGAACACAGTGTGGCTGGCACATCCCATCACCATGCTCAGCCCCTGTGAGCCCCACACCATCCCACAGATAGCTTCTGCCAAAACCCACCCCTGGAGACTGCTACATATCAATCCCTGTCATGTGCTTCATAACCTGCGCTCAGTAACACAAATGGAGAGTGGCAAGGGGGCAGTGCCTACTCCAAATCCCAGCCAGGAGACACTGATTTTTTTGTTATGTTAAAAAATAGGGAGAAAACATCCCTGAGCAAGCACATCAGTGTCTCCACCTTCCAGGTGGGCATCACTGACGTGTCAAAATTGCAAGGAGGGCTGCCAGAGCACTGCAGGCACAGCCCAGCCGATGGGCAGCCTGGCGTCAGCTCCTCAGCGACCTGGGCGCATAGTCCTAAACTAGATGAGTCTGACTCTGTGGGTCCCCCAGCAGATGGGCTGGGCATAGGCTACAGCTAAGCAGTGTTGTCAGAAAGTGCCTTCATAAGATACTGTGATTCCTGGGACAGCTAAAGAAAGCATAAAAAAAGAAATGGTCTCAAACTGATAGGCATTAGTGACAGGGAAGGCAAATGAGTTATCCGAGCAGTTAATGGGGTTTAAGTGGGATAACCCCAGACTGATAGTGGCAGACATCATCAGTGAGGCACCTGGCCAGGAACACCTGTACCGCATGGCGCGGGTGTTACTGGCTCGGCACGAACTAGAAGAGGCACGATGCAGTGTAGCAGGATTAGCGGAGGCTTCCACCTGGCTGAATTTAGGGTAAGCTCCTAAGCATTTACTCCCAGGGTAGTTTAAATAGTTTTCTGCTTAAGGGATTGGCTCTGAAAATCCCTTTCTTAAGCACTTATCTACAGGGCAACTTGTTGGCACAGACCGGCCTCACTCAGGTTGCAAGTTCCCAAAGGCGATGGCTCGGCAGAGGGCTGGGAGCCGCTGCACTCCCATGCGTGCTACCTGCAGAAACAGGCTCGGCACCACTCCTTGCAGGCTGCTTCAAGATCACTGCCGGTTGCCACGCTGCCTTCTTTGCAGCAAGCTGGGGACCCGCTGCACCGAGCTGCCGTCTGCAGCACAGGCATCACCGCTGGGCCACTGAGCCGAAACACAGCCAGAGAGGGGCTGCGCTGCCGCAGGGCAGGCTGCTCCTCTCCACTGCCTCCCAGAAGGACCACTGCCGAATTAAACCTTCCCAATGCTTCATCAAGCAGCTCCAGTGCCTTTTTTTTCCCCATTTCATTTTAGTGTTTTCAATCGGTCCAGCTTTCTGCGATGCACTTACAAGCTATGGCGCTGCTCTGTCATTATAATATATTTATTTTCATTATAAACCCACTCTAGCTGGACCTTTCCAAAGGAGCTAAACTGTATAGGCAACAAGCTTTTCATTTGTATACTTGCGAGTCATTTGGTCAAGTAAAGCTGCTGTATGTAAACGTCTCATTCACTGAGTAACAATTGGAGTGAAGTTTTTATGCACAGGGCTTTTTATTTTCCAATCAGCAGCCCTGAGTTGGGACTTTTGGGGTAAACTGGTAGCTCTGGGCAGCTTTGAAGCATCACAAGTGGAGGGTTTTGTCTCCAGAAGATTTACTAGCAGTGATCTTTTCTTCAACCGTTTTATTAGCCTCCTTTTACATATGTATAGCGGTGAGGGGAAAAAAACCTGTTGTTGGTGAAGTACAGAGCCTATTTCCCCTGTGGTATTCACACAAAAAAATTGTGTGAAAAATTGTTGCCCAGGGCCTCCCCAAATCCTGAAATTTAGCTTAGTGCCATGAGGTTTTCAAACCCTTCAAGCCTTCTCCGCCCCCAGCCCCCTCTTTTAAAGGTTGAAGCTGGGGTAACAAATTCAGCGGCGAGAACGGACGCCCTGCCCTTGGCTTCAGCCGGCACTGCCAGAATAAATCTGGGCCCCCCAGCCAAACTTCTGAAAAGTTTTCACCCACTTAACATGGGTTTTATAATTTTAACTTGCAAGTTCTTGTTGAATTGAGCCCTGTTGCGTGGACAAATTGGACAAGAAAAGTTTAAATGTTACCACTTTGGCTTCTCCTCAAGTGGTGCTGAGCACAGATGTTTGCAGGGGCCATCATGTCCCTGTAAGAATGGGGGCTTTGTGTGCATAACCTTACAAAGGGCAGAATAGCCCTGCTTTGCTGCCAGCCACAGGATCATCCTATCTTTATGTGTTGATTTATTAGGCCAGGGATGAATGAAACCGTAATTAATATTACTGAAGCATTAGAGTCTATTTAATTTAAATGCCACTGAATATTTCACTTTCAGTTGGGAGTGACAATGTGTTCGGGACTGTTGGTGAAAGCCTCAGCCATCTGTTACCCCTACTAAGAAGGGAAGACAAGAGAGACACAGGGAGACAGAGAGCATTGAGCTTTGTGGCTTTTCCAAACCTCCAGCATCATCATTCAACTCAAGGGCAGCCAAGAAACATTCCTGCGCACTGGACCCTTAGTGTATAGAGGAAAGGCCTGAAAGGGTATAGGGGCAACACACCTCCCCGAAGGATTGAGAGAGAGGGTGACAGCAGGAGAAAGATGGAGATTTACAGTACATACCTACGTACGTACATACCTAGATGAAGTATGTGTGAGCACATGCATCAAAGTCAAGTGCCAGGGCAGTAGAAGGAGGGTAGAGCAGGAAACCAGCCAGCTTACTGATGGTCTAAAAGTATTTTTAGAAGGTGAAGGGAGGAAAGAGTCAAGGCACGGTATGAATGTTGGTTTTAATTAGCCTAAAGAGTGAGGTTCCTGTCCAGCTCCACTGTAGCAAACATCCAGGCTTTCATCTGATGGGCATTGCAATGCTGGGAGCACAAGACTCTCCCTACAAGCTGCCACTGCACCATGGTCCTCACCAAGCTTAAAAAAGGAAGGAAAACAAAAAGGGCAGCGGCGTAGGCAGCAGCCTCAGCCCCTGAGAAGTGCTGCGGGGCACCAAATGAGCAGCTGGCAAAGCATCACCTTTGCTCCTGTGGTGACAGTGCGGGGACATGGTGGGTCCCCAGGCAGAGCAAGGGGCTGGGTGCGCAGGCAGGAGGAGCATGCCAGCACCAGGGCTGTGCACAGGAGGCAGCGGGGCAGGCGGCTGCACAAGGACACGGGTGGGAGGCTCTGTCCTCCATGGGATGGTAATTAGCACAGTGGGTTTTCTTATAATTGGGATCATTTGTTCTCCCAGTTTTTCTCCTGCAAACTGATTTCATGCCAGAGGGAAGCTGTGTGACTCACACCTTGCCATGCCAATTAGCTGATAAACATCAAATGTAAACAAAGATGGCCTAATTAAGACTAGTCACCCAACCTCTACATGCATCTTGTCAAAATCCCACCAGCCTTTCGCATCCAGACTTATTTTCTTGTTTGCTGGGACTAAATTAGCGGCTTTGCACAAGAACCACTTATCTTTGAAAGGAGCTTAGAGCAGGTAATAAGGAAAATTGGGAGCCAGCCACGAAAGCAGTGTCACCCCCTCCATCCTGGCAGGGATAGCCAGGGCGAGCACTGTCCCTGAGCCCCACTCCCGGGATGAGGGCAGGGATTTGTCCGCCACTGGGTAATGACGGGGGCTGGTGTCAGACCCAGCAGCCACATCTTGGGGTATTGACTCAATTTGTCTTCCTGAGTGCTGCTATCTGCACATGAAGTCTGCAGCGTGCGTGCCTCCTGCCGCTCTCACCTGCTGTGAAAATTCATCAATCAGAGCCCATCGCTTACCATGGGCCCGTCCCCCCGGCTCACAGCCCGGGGAGTTATTTTCACTTTGGAGCGGAGGTGTACGACAGCGACACATCCCAGCAGCAGCATTTCACACCCACTTCACACCGGAGCGAAGGATCACACAGGTGAGCTGTGGCAGAGAAACAAGCCCATAGAGGAAGCTTTATTCCAGGAGGTATCCTAATGAAATGCATATGATTCTTTCATGGCAGTATATATAAAAAAAGCAGGAACAGATTTCAGTGGGTCATGTGGACCATCCCTCTGCCCCTAGAGAAGATCCCCTGGGTCCCTGCAGCTCCTGTGGCTCACCCCAGCAGCCTGTCCTCATGTCTCCTGGGCCTTACCATCAAGGAAGGCTTGCTTCAGGTTTGAACTAAACCCATTTGCTTCTGTCCTATGCAGGATGAATACAGAGAGCAAGTCCTTCTCTTCCCTTTTGTGACCACCTTTAACATACTTGAAGGTGGTTATAATCTCTTCCTCCCCAGCACCTGTTGCAGCACTAGCAAAACTAGCTGGCTTTTACCACCCCATACCAGGTTAACTTCAATAAGTAGTTCCCACACCTTGCCCCGGCACAGCCACCAATCCCCCACAAGGTTTCAGAAGTTCATCTACTGTCCATGCTGTTGCTTCATCCTCTTCAGGCCAGTCCACCCTGATTCTTGCCACTGCTGTGTCTGGATTCTTCCTTCTTCAGGCTCCTCTTCCAGCCAGCCTCTCCTCATCCAGCCCCCTTATCTCTGCTTCTCCCAGGGCCTCTCCTTGTCTCTCCCACATCCAGGGCACTCTCTCTCCTCCCTCTGCTTCTTCCAGGTCTCTCTTTATCCAGTGCTCCTCTTCCATCTCCCTTAGAGCTATTTAACTCTTGGAACCAGCCACAGCTGCACATTATCCAGGTCAGCCAACCCACCACCCCTGAAGCCAGCCCACAGCTGTATATTATCAATGCTAATTAACCTGCCTTCATTCCTCTGCAATTCCTCTACAAGCACCTCCTCCTTTTTTAAGCCCAGCAACCCCAGGTCATTCCTCTGTTCCTCATAAGCTTTATTTTCCAGGTCTTTCATCATTTTCACTGCTCACCTCTGAAGCCTCTCCGAGCATCTCTGTTGCTCCTGAAGTGCAGCATCCAACTGGGAGCGTGGCATTTGCCTGGCTGTGCTGGGGCTTCACCCCATCCCAGGATGCAACACCTTGGTTCCCTCCTGCATTGCACTTTGCTTCTCCCAGCCCCACATGGTCCTCCTGAATGCCATCCCACCTCCCTGCATCCACTGGTCCTCTTTACCTTGGGTCATCTGAGACTGTAATTGGGTATTATCAATTCCACTCTCCAGGGAGGAATGACAATTTAACCCTGGCTGGTCACAAGATGACATCCTCGAGTCCACCTCACTGCCAGTTTGAAACAGCACTGAATCAGCTGTGACTGCCTTGCTGCCGCTGTGATTTTGCAGCATCTCTTGCACTAGCTTCAGCCCAACCATGTCGCCCAACCTTCTTGAACTGAATAAAAACTGGAGGCAGGGGTACATCCGCCTCTTCTCTCCACATGACAGGATTTCCCCTGTCATAACTGGAGTGATTTAACATAGTCTGTTCCCTACAAATTCCCTTTGGTCACTACCCCCCTGGGTGTTTAAAAATAGCTTTATGATTATTTGCTGCAGCACTTTCCTGGGGTTGAAATTGGGTTGCCTTGTCTAAAACTCACCGGTGCCCTTTTTGCAGCCTAAAGGTCCCCTACAAGCCCTTGGTGAAAACCACTAATGGCTCTGAGCCTGCTTCAGGCCCTTTGCTAACCATCCCAGGCAGCTGGGGAATAACCTCACACGTGTGTCAATGAGAGCGATAAAACACTGTTGATATTTTCCTGTTTCCCACAAAAGATTACAGGAAATAACTTTGAGAATTTACCTGTTCTGGTTTAGTCTGACAGAACTGATGTCTTATTCATCCACACTTGAGAAAGGGACCTACCTCTCTGAAAGGGGGAGCAATTAGTTGTGGCTTACACCCACTGGTGGGTACCCACCTTTCTCATGGCCAGTTACGCAGTTTATGTCAGCATCTCTGTAAACGATAAGGGTCATTGGAAGGAAAGATGAAGGAATGCAGGGAAGGCAGACATAGTGCAACTGCAAAGTGTGGCCAGTCACAGCTGGTGTCAGTGGTGTTTCCGTCCCAACCCCCTCTCACGAGATGTTCCAGCAACAAGCACAGACTCTCCCCACTAGTCTGTCCAGGTTTGGGAAGTGGGACTGGATGGATCAGCTCTCTATAAAGAGGGTATGGAAAGCATATCTTTTCACACAACGAATAGGTATAATTCTGGTGTCATTTATTTAAAGAACCTTACAGCCAAACCCTCAAATCTGTCTTGCAAATTATCCAAATGCTGAGCACCACTTTCCAGCGAGGGCAGGAAGGATGCACTTGTACCTGGCTGGAGGAGTGAGCAAAGAAGCTTCACACCCAACTGCTGTTGTCCTGACACATGCAAACGTACAAAAATCAAGGGCAGAAATACAGTCTGCACTACAAGTGTGGGTGTATGCACAGCTCACGTCAGCACAGATGTACTTACAGCACAGAAGTGAAGGCGTGAAGCTATCCCAACTGTTTTAATGGATAAATCATCCAATACGTAGTAACAGCACAGTTTTGCAGCTGTTCAACAGTGCGGTGGGGTTCTGGGGAAGACAGTTCACAACAGTGCGTAAAGCAGGCGCCCGTTGGTGGTGCATCAGGAAGTTTTTTATCTTTCATAAACTTGCTATTGTCGAAAAACATTTTGAAAAGAGCTTACCAGCTAATCAGCAAAGTAACATAATTATGCCAGATGACAAAACATTTAGCGTGTATGAGTTTCTCCGCTGGCAGGGCTCAAAACAACATGTAGCCTCATAACTTTTAAATTCCAGTCAGATCCCGCACGCTCTCCCCACTGGCCTCCAGCTGACTCATCCTTTTCAGAATATTTCTTTTCATTACTGTGTCTGTAGGCTGCACATCCCAGAGCCGGAGCCAGATCAAGCTGGTACTAGCCAGTACGGTGAACCAGCGTTTCTCTGTGGTGGTCTCATCAACTTCTGCTGAATTTCAGCTTTCACTGAAAGGAAAGGGAAAAACAAATCAAGCACTCTAGGAATGAGGAGCAAGCTTTGTGGCTGTGGCCCCATGGAGGGCCACTTCACCGGCATGGCAGGGAAAGAAAAACAATGGGAAAGCGTAACTGACCCACAGAGGGGACCTGTGGCAGGTCCTGATGGCAGCGGTGGCAGTGTCACCCATGGGAGCTGCTGGTGCCTGCTTCATTGCCACCCGCACCCCTCGGGCATGTGGCATGGGGATGCTGGAGGGGAGATGACCCGCACACAGTTACGAATCAGGCTGCTGCAAGAGTGAAGCAACCTGGTGCAAACCCCACACCCCTGCCCTGGGGTCCCACGGGAGGGGGAGCCCCTCAGGCACATCAGTGCCCGTCTCCGTGAGGCTGCTGTCCCTGTGCCTGCCCTGCCCGGCACAGCCGCTCCGCGCCAAGCAGCCCTTTCTCTGCGTGAGAACCAAAGGGAAAACAATGCTCGTCAGCCAGAAAAGCACCATGTAAGTAGAAATGGAAGATTTCCAGTTCATAAAGAGCTACCAGTGAGCATTTTCAAAGCGGCATTAAAGAACACTTTGAAGTACAGCCCGTGAGTTCAAAAAATGCATTTGGGGGATAAATCCATATCTTGTTCCAAAGATACAAACTAAGTTTCATTTTACTAAATATAGACATGTAAGGCACAGCAAAATTAATCAAAACTCTCAATCATATCTCCCAAAGACATGTGTTGTGACAGGAGACCAGTAACCCCATGAAAAAAAAGGCTCAGTATTCCAGTACTTACACGCACGAGTTACCTCCGTAGTGTAAGCACAGCCACTGGATCAAACACTTGCGGGATTACACCCCTCGCGCTGGCAGCTTACACCAGGTCACTCGGCAGGATCTTTCCCACCAGGCAGTGGCTCACCCTCCGGCCAAGCTCCTGGCACCTCCTCCGTGCTGATGGTGAGTCTCCAGGGCTTAGCTTTTCCACCATCAGAGATCAAGTAGAAAAGTAACATTAGAGAAAAAAAAAAAAAAAAAAAAAAAAAAGAAGCTTTATTGATTCGGTTATACGAAATGATCCCCTCTGCAGCACAGTTTACACTAAGCCTCCAAATCTGACATCTCTTTGAAAGCCCTCTTAATATATCCAATTATAGATTTTCAGCAACTTTGTGGAATGTCGGCTTTCCTGGCGACTGACCCCGGAAAACACCATTGAAATCAGGAGGGATTTTGCTATTGAGCTCAGTGGGGGAGGATCAGGTCCTACATAATTTTATTGTCAGCAATGATGACCTCTCTTCACAAATGAAGAATACCCATCCTGAACCATGGCCTTCGGAACCTAAACCATTTATTTTTATAGCTGGATCCTTCCCCAAGTGGGATATTTTGTGCATGGTTAACTTATCCCAGGGCTTTAAATGCTTGCCAAGTGGCTTTAATAGCAGGATGTTGTTTAAAAAGATTGGGAAGGATTGTGGGCAGTAATAGAGATAATTGCCAAGGAGAGATAAATGAATCTTCAATCTCAAACCAACTTGGCTTTATCATTGGGTCAGGAGGGAAGATCCAGAAAAATCCCCTGTCTAAGACTAAATACGTAATGATAGTTTGGGATTTAGGGAAGTTGGCAGCTGTCAAGATTTTTTGATAAAAACAACTTTTGAGGCTTAATACAGGTTTGCAATTCCATATAAAGGCATGAAAGCCCCTTTTCACTCCAGGGATTTGGCATCATGAAATAAAAAAGCTGGAGGTGATTTTCTGGGAGAGGAGCAGACAGCAAGTGACATCCTGAACTGAGAGTTTTGCAGGCTGCACTGGGGTAGGGAAACCGGTGTGCGAAGGGGCTGAACGCAGAGCCAAGCAGGTAAGGAGTGTTTTGCAGGACAATGGACATCTGCAAGGGGATGGGTGCCCCTCAGATGCCCCTTGACTACCCCTCGACCACCCCTCAGCCACTCCTCCACTGCCCCTTGGTCACTGGAGCAGCTGGGAGAGGGCAGTGCATGCCAGACCCAAAGCTTTCCTTTCTGCTTTGCACATAGCAAAGAGAGCATAACTTGGACATAGTCAAGCGTATTTATTTATTTATTCATTCATCAGGGAGGGGAGGAGGTGAAAAGCCAACCATTTTAATGAGAAATTATCTTACCTTCCCATGCAGAATAAGGTACTGCATGACACAGCGGCTTTTTGGGCCAAGCTATTTAAAACTGAGTTGCTGAATAAAGACTACTGAAAAAGAGAAAAACAAGAACTGACTTTATTCAGGTCTCCCCTGCTAGGATTTGGGTGGTTTGAGTGGAGTTTCAGCTTATCTCCTTCTGTGACCCCCTCTTCTCCCTTGTCTGCTATCAGACAGTGCCTGGAGCAGCAGGACCCTTGCTGCTCTCTGCCGTCCAAGCCCCCTGGGGTGACTTCTGCAAACACTCGTGAGGCTTTTAAAAGAGTGGGGAAAGGCATTTTAGAGAGAGATGAGTTCTTTTTCAGCAAAAGCCTTACCCAGCTGAGATGGGGGACAACTTCTGAGATGTACTCAGTGGAAGCGGAACACTCACAGGACTTTCATGAGAATGGAAAAGGCATTTTAGTGAATTACAACTTATTTTTCAGCAAAGAGCTTTTCCAGCTCAGGGTGGGCCTTTCTTCAGTTATCTTCTTACCAAGCTGTTACTTTCTCCTTTCTAGATCCTACATTCTCAGCTACAAGAAATAACACGGAGGAAACCCAGAAGCACTGTCCGGGAGGAGGCCTGACAAAATTTTCACTTTATGGGAAAAGGAAAGCGTGACCCATTTTTCCAAAATTAATATTAAAAAAAAAAGGCATTAAAAAACAAGCTGTGAAATAAAACTGGGGCAAGCATATCCCAGAACATGGGGGGGGGTGGGGGGGGTGGAAATCCCCTGCCAGTGAGCCCAGCTCCATGTTAGCCAGAAGGAGAGCCTTCCCAGTGGCGTGTGAATTACATCCCATTCCCAGCTCAGGGATCTGCCCTCCCCGGCTGGCTGAGCCCCCGCTGGGGAAGGGGCACAGCCTCCCGGCCGGCCGGGCCATCAGCTGAACTCACCACTGCCTCGGGCTCCTCTTCACAGCCCGCTTGCCTTTAATATTGACATGCTCACACTTGGCGGTATTATTCGGAGCTTTGGGTCTGATGATCATATTTATATGGCTGACACCCAGACCTACTTGCCTATTCCTGCGGATTCCCGTGAAGTGCTGTCATGGCTTATTACCTGTCTATCTGCCTTCAAGCCTGGGTGACTTTTAATTTTTTGAAGCTTAATGCTGGGAAAACAGAATCACTTCAGATTGGTTCAGTTCACCTCCTGGATGTACGGATTTATGATGTAGAATACCATATCACAGACAGCTCACGAGCTGATTTCACTGCTAAGCTCTTAAAAATGGCCTGACTTGATCTGAAATAAACCTTTTCAGAAGCGTAGCAGCAAAAGGAGAGAAGGGAGAATGTCTTCATCGGATTTCAGAAACTTCTGCAGGTTTTGCTCCGTGTTGCTTGTCAGGCTGAGGAGCCCTTGTTCATGCCTCAGTCTAATCCAGAGTTGTGTAGCGTAGCTCAGTGATAATTGGAAACTCTTCTCACTCCAGCATTTTCAGCTGTTGTAAAAGTCTGCAGCTAATGTCATAACAAGAATTAAACTGTCTCATCATATTACACCAGTCTTAGCTGACTTCACTGGCTATTAAGGTGACAGCGCATTGATTTAAAATTTGTGTTAATTGTTTACCCCTTCTTGCAGAGGCTTTCTTGGGGTTTTCGTAGCGACCTGCAGGCTTTCTGTAGCTGTAGATTATCTGTGCCTTCAGCTTTATATGGACTTACAAAAAAAATCCTCTTTGTCTGAATCACACCATGTAATACCTCCAGCCTGTGGATTTCTTTGGCACATATATTCCCTGTATGGGTCACTTTTAAAAACAAGCTCGTGGGGAGGGCATGGCTGGCTTTGATATTAGAAGATTTTAAGAGGGGTTTTTCCCTCTCTGATTTTTATTTGTATTTGCTGCTTTCAGTTTTTCTGCCTACTAATAGCAGGGTGGTTGTTTTAGATAAACGTATTCCCTCTGCCTACAAAACCTTTCATGTCATAGGTTTAACAAAGTGGCTTGTGCTACTCCCCAAAACAGACCTTACAGCCCATCATTCACAGGCTTCCACTTTTGGGTTGAATAAATTGGTATCCTTGTAAGCCCGGGGTAACAAACTTTTTACCTAGAGTTGAGAATGAAAATTGCTTTGTGCCATATGGTCTGTCTCTGGCACAAATTGAGCATCACCTCAAGGGGGGTTTGGCATGCTCGGTGATTGCAAGGCTGGTAAATAGGGGATGTTTTCTTTTTTTTCCATCTTCTAGCTCTCCCAACCCATAAACAATGTATTTCTCCACAGATATTCAAAAAAAGTCCTTTCTTGTCTTCAAAACTACGAGTTTTATTCATCCTCTTCACTGAGGGTTGAAGCATTTCTCACCTTCTGCTCCACTTTGCTGTGTTTTCTCTCCCTGGAATGATTATTGAATGGGAAATGGGAAGATGTCAACTTGTCTAACAAAAAAATCTTCTCATTTAGGGGAAATAAGCAAGTAAACAAGTACGTAATAAATATTTATTTGTGAGTTTAAAACCCCATTAAAATCACAAACTGTTTTTTGTCCTGGATGTCAGGGACTTTGGAGCAGCCCTCGGGCTCGTTCTTGGGATGTGACCTTAGATAATGGACGTCTTCCTAAGGAGACCCACTCTGCCTTCCCTGGGCAAGAAGTGCTAATCGCTTACCCAGCCCTTCCCTCGCCCCATCTCCCACTAGGTCCTTTTTCGCTTTTTAGTAAAAAAAAATGAGCTTGTGCATGAGCTGCAATCGGATTTTAAAATTCTCTAGCGGCCAGTACATTTTACGCAGTTTATAGCTTATAAACTTGATTGTGAATTGCAAAATTATTCCTGGTTATTTGAGTTCCCAGCATTTATTCCTGGGGAAAAGCAAAGCCTCCCAACCGTCATTAGAGAGCACTTCATTAGAAAAAAAAACATTCACTATTTATATTTTGAGCTGAAAAGTGCCACTCACTTGTATGAATAAAGCATGTGCTTTCCCAGGCTGCTGCTGGCTGTCCCCTGCACACCAGCGGCCTCAGCCAGCTCCGGCACCCACGCATGGCAGAGCCCCGAAAACGGAGAGGGATTTGCTGTAACAGCTCCAGCAACAAGCATAGCTGCTGGATGGTGCTGAGGGCTGCTGCGTGCCCTCGCCGTCAGCACGGTGCCATAAGGTAGTCTGGATTTAACGTGAACCTTCATGGCTTGGTGTGCAAGCGCCGCACTTTAAACCCGTGTGTTTCTCTCCCGGTTTGATGAACTTCTTTCCCTTTGATGTTCATCTGGAGTTTAATCGTGATAAAATGCACACAATGGTTAGATTGTGGAAGAGAACAAGGTGCTGGGGAGCACAATACAGTGCATTATCCGTCATCTCCCCTGTGCCGCTCGTTAGGCAGGCGGCGGCAAGGGCTGCAGTGGGAGCGAACCAGGGTGACATCCCGGGCGTGCTGGGCTCCTGCCGGCTCCTGCCACAGCCACAGCCCGAGCCGGGCTCATGGCATGGGATCGGGCACAGCCAGCCCCCAGGAAAGCCTCACTGGTGCCAGCACCCGGCACCCAGCCCTCATCTGCACCCGTGACATTGCAGGGCTGTATTGCAGTCCCAGGGTCCCAGACTGGAGCATCGTCCCCAAAGGCCTCCTCTGGCCTGAGGGAGTGACAGCCGGCCTCAGCCGGTGGCACTACATGGGCAGGATGTGTCCCAGTTCCCTTGCTACACATCAACATCCCACATCAGCATCCCATGTCAGCATCTCCCATGTCTCCCCCGCCTCTATCGAGGGAAGGTGGAAGTTTGAGGATGTCCCTCCTGCCCCGAGGCACTGGGATGCTCCCAGCACAGGGCACTGCTCCAGCACAAGCGCCAGCCTCCTCCCCAGCTGCCGGTGCCCCTGGCTCTGGTGGGTTCCCAGGAGCCAGGTGGCACTTGCTGCTGTTTGGGGGCTCCCAGGGCCAGGCTTTTCTGTGAGCAGCTCAATTTTCCTTCAGAGATACATTTCCAATGCATCTGACTGGGGAGGAAACCTCAAGAAGTAGGAGACAGGGGGAACCCCTAAATGTGCTATTTTTATAGTCTTTCCATGATTTTAAGAAAGGGCACCAACGAACCATTTCAGAAGGCAAGACAGGGCAGCAGCACCGTGGCTGGTCTAGACAGCATCATGTCCATGGGCCAGCACTCACCTGCGCCCGTTGCCCCCTGCCCAGACCCTCTGCCCATTGGAACCAGCACCTCATGGCCTAAATCTCCTCATGAATTATTTGTCCCTATTAATTCCAGGAGCCATGCACTTGTGCTGCAGCTGGGGACACCTCCAGGCAGCTGGTGCCAGTGCCACCTGCCTGGATGCCACCTTGCCACAGTGCCCTGCGGTGCCCAGGAGCTCCCAGGCTGCTCCCTGGTGCCTGCCAGGGCTGGCAGACCCAGGCGACCCGGTGACGGCCCTGTGACTCAGGTATCGCCCTTGCCCCCCGCAGCCCCAGCCCTGCTACTGGGCACTTGCTGCTCTCCACCACATCACAGCACACGCCAGCCTAGGTCACATCTCGGGACATGCCAATTTGGGTCACATCACAGCAGATGCCACACCTGGTCACATCTCAGGACATGCCAATTTGGATCACATCACAGCAGATGCCACACCTGGTCACATCTCGGGACATGCCCTCCCCAGTCACACCCTGTCCCTGCAGCAGGCAGCACCGCGAGGCTGGGCTGTGGTCCCCACACCCTCCCAGGCTGGGCAAGCTCCCAGTGCCACCTGGCACCCCGGACCCCGTGGAAGCTACCACAATCCCCAACCCCTGCAGGTGGGCACGGTACATTGTTGGGGTAATTGTGTGCAGCACCCGCGCAGTAAGGCCATTTCTGTGAGCCTCCCCATAGCATTTGGTAGCCTCGATGGGCAACAAGCCCCAGGCACCTTTTTCTGGGGATGGCTGAGGCGGCTCTGGCTGTCCAAGCACAGTTCTGCCATTCAGGATGGGGATCACAAGGACACGCATCTGTCCTGCCTGACCCACCCCCTGTCTGCAGACAACCCCCTGTGCAAAATAAGGGCAGAGTCCTAACGAACCCATATATAATCTCATCTCTCCTTAGATGGCCTCTGCCACCAACAGCTGTCTCTGAATTGTGTCTTTAGAAGAAAATTGTAGTTAGATCCTCTGCAGATATCACTTCTTACCTGAGAACAGGTTTGAGGGGGTTTAAGCATTCATTTACTTGCAAAGTTTGGGGATCACACATTTTCAGTAATTTTGCTGGGATTTTTAACCTTATCTTACGACATCTGTACTCGCTGCTGGTCTGACCTACTTAGTGAAGTCAAAGACACTGGAGATTAAACAGAGTGATCCAGTTCAGTGCATACTTATAATTTCAAGGTCCTGAGAGATTTTTTTAGTGTCTAGTGGTCATTTCTTGCTATTCAAAAACTAATTGTAACTTTGCATTAAAAAAAAAATAATCTGATTTGCAAAACAAAATCATGTGTTTGCCTGAGAGGGTAAAATCTATAAGCCCAAATAACAGAGCTGCACATGAAATGTGTACAAGGATTTTTAACAATTATTAACCTTATTAGCTTATTAACCAATGCTAATACCTGCCGGTGTAGACCATGATGCTGTACAGTCCCAGTAAAATTTAGCTTAACTGTGGTGAAATAGTCTTTTTTTTTTTTTTTTCAGGAATGCTTTCCACTGTGTCCCCATTTCAAACCCAGAAAGCAAACAAGTTGTAGCAGACTTTCTCTTGCAAAATGAATTTTTCAAGCTCTGCTGCATTTTGCTGAAGTGTAAGAAATTTAAATAAAAGTGATCCTAAAGTTAAGAAGCTGGCTTCAGGGCAGAGACTAGTGGGGATTTCTGTGAGTACATTTGCTCTTCATAAAGTTGGAGGTGTGGGTAGGTTTTCTTGTTGCCAGAGGAAATCATTCATGAGCCTAAGACCTTCCAAGAGTGACTCCCTTTCCTATTGCACTGTGCAGCTAATATTCTGGCAATATTTTGCAGATACAAGTGAAAATAGGAAATCACTTTACAATTTTGTGACAGCATCTGGGCTTTTCCTTCTATTCTATTACTATATATATGTGTGTGTGTGTGTGTGCGCGTATATATGTCAAGCTACCCATCCAGGGGTAAGGGCACAACGCTTCTGAAAATCAGGCACAAGAGTTTCAAGCACGTCCTGGGCACTGAACATCTACGAACAACTTCTTGCCTTGACAAAAAAAATGCCTGGGGTGTAGCAGTGTGTTTTCCTGGTATTTGATGCTTTGGTTTGTGCTTGGGAGAGTATGGCATTTAACACCACGTTTTTCTGGCTTTTAATCCATATTATGAACCTATCACCAATGAGACTTCCAAAATTATTACATGACCATGACCAAGGCACTAATGTTTGCAAAGCAGTTGCTGTCTGTGTAATATTTTTCTGTATTTTTACTGCTTCTGTGCAAGCTGCAAGATATTTTTTGCTACATCTGCTCTGCACTGAAGCAGCCTGTATAAACTGCTGTTAATACTCAGCGGGTTTATGCTGCCGTGTGGGAACTTGCACGTCTAGTTTCCATGACCCCTTCAGACACAGGCGCAGACCTGCTCTGCCACGATACCAGCTCTCTGTTTACATGAGGACATTTGCAGATACATTTTGCTGGGTGATAAAATATAATTTAAAATGTGCAAAATTATTGCATGCAGTGTTTTATGCCTAAAGGTAAAATCCACTTAGTAAAACTCCTACTGAGATTTGTGCTCAAAAATGCATTTCTGCAGTTTTATCAATGAATTTCCGCAGGTGATTGATTTCGAGATGGCTGAATAGTGGTTAAAAGCAGAGTACACACAATCAACATAAATTACTAGTATTAAGCCAAAGCCAGATACTGGGAGAGTCTTTATTACTTTGGAGTATCTCATATCAGTAAAATAAAATTGTTTCATGTAACATGAGACAAAAGTCATTTGCAAAACAGCATATCAAACCTGAGTCCAATTTACTTCTAAGTTCTGTAATACAAGGGCGGCTTTGCCCTGTTGTCACTATAATCACACCTTCATTAAATGCAATACACAAAGATTTTTTTAACCAAAAATCAGTCACAACCATGGTGCCACTTTATAATTAAGGTGCAGGTCCCTGAGCCTGCAAGGATTCAGGTGGAGCCTTAACCCTGCGTACAGCAAGAAGCTCAGGATTCATCCCAGAGTCTCAGGCTGAGATGGGTGGGCAGCACCTCATCTCCAAACCAAACCTACTGCATCTGTGGGACACGTGAAGAAGTGCCAGCCTGGGGTGTGGGCAGGTGGGCTGTACGTGGCTTAGAGCTCACTGAAGTCTCTGCATTTGTTCCTTTTGAATCCATTCTCCCTGCAAGGATTTGGAGCTCCGGAAAGTTTTCTGCGTTTTAGGGGAAGCACAAATTGCATAAATTGGAGCTGGCTTATGTAGCTGCCCCCTCCTGCTAAACAGCATATTTCTGTCTGTATTTGACTGCGTTTTTCTACCCCATCTCCTTCTGCTCTGCAGAATCTGTCAATATCAGGTTTCCTTTCATTAAAGTTTCTTCTCTCTTAACATCCATTCTTCCTCATAGATATTTCCTTACCACTGCTTTTTTCAGTGGTTTGGTTTGATTCGAACTGGAACTGCTAGGGTGGCATGTAGAAGCAATGAATTTGTTTATACCTATTTACTATAAAGCACACTATTTCTATTAGCTTTGCTCATTGGATAATATTTTTAGGGAAAATGTAACACTCCTTTAATTTTAGATCATTTTTCTATCTTGCTTCAGGCATAGGCTCCAAGAGATGTGCATGTAACATAGATGCTTCATTTACTCCTCCAAATATGCAAAGAACACAGCTATGTGCAATAAACATTGCTAAGGGCATGGCTGAAGACAAGAAAAAAAAATCAATGGTAAAGCTGCTGCAAATTCCTTATTAATCGAAGAATTTCAACACCTACTGATGTGCCTGAGCCTCCACACGCAGTCATGAATTTAAGAGCCTGGGACGTACAATTATTCATGAATGCAAGCTGTGTGTTTGTGCACAAAGTGTACAGCAGATTTTTGAAACAATCATCTGAGGGTGTTACGGTTTAGTCAAAATCTGAGAGCAAAGGGGAGATTTTTGTTTAAATAGGGGGATTCAGAATGTGACTCAGAGAGAAATCATGCAGGATACTGAGACTTCATGAAAAACCCTTAGAAAAAACACATTGTTGTCTGGAAAACCTGGACATCCGCATGCAAAATCTGCAAAATTTTCAATATCTGAGTCATATCTCCTTCCTTTTACCTGCAATATCGTGGGTTGGGTAAAACACTGCAGTGAAGCACTGAGTAGCAGACAGGGAAAGGGGAGGGCAATGCCTAAACTTCCATCGGCCTCAGAGAAACTAAGCTTTCTCCCGTGCGGCTTTAGTCTCTGGTTTTCACATCTAGCTGTAAATCTGGCTTTGGGCTATGATGCACACTTCTGCCAGATGTGGTTAGTGTTAATCACATATTATTTAGATCACTATGGATCTCTGTTTGATGCATGTAGCAATTGCTCACTGCTCTGTATTCTCTAACTCTTTGTATTTAACAATATCGGTTATAAAAAGCAATTTATACCCAGGTCACAAACCCCCTTACTCCCCAAAACCGCACTGTTACTGGTAATGCAAAGTCCTACTGCTCATAAAATAAAAAATATTACAGTCCTGATTTTTCTTTTAATGTCCTGATAGTCCAACTGATTTCCCTGTTCATGGGATTTTTCACATCACACCATTTAGTATTAACTGGACATGTGTACCTGGAGAAATCAGCAGTGAAACAGCAGCATCACATATTGGAGATGAACACCTCCAGGAAAGGCTCTGTCTCCCTGTCCACATGCAGTTATGCTTAGTGTGTCTCTCCATCCCAGTGCTTGGATCAGAAATGTATGGTTGTTATTGTAAAAACTTACGTAGCACAGAGATGTCGCAACCAAATGTATGCTCAGACATGTCGCAGGAGGTAGCAGCAATTTACAGCCACATCAAATGCCATGGCTTTGGCTTCCTTAAGAAGTATTTCACACACCAGAAAAAGTAATTACCGTTCCATTGTGCCTTTCCACATGGTGTTCTGAAACGCCTGGCTAAAATGAAGCAAACTATCAATACTGTATCTGTTGCAGATGAGACATCTACAAATACGGATCAGTGTAATCCAGTCATTGATTTTAGGATTCTCAGCCCTCCAAGGACTGTGACAAATCTATGCATTGTCCCTGAGTGATGGGGTTTGCTTTGGGATTTCTGATTTCATTGGGGAAACCGTGTAAAAGCTAATGTCAGCAGAGAGTGCTCTGCTGCTGCCCAGCTGGGGCGGCTCAGGACCACAGCTGGGTCCTTCCAACCCCGGCTGTGGTGCACACCACTATCAATAGCCAGGTAGGTGTACTGCCCACAAATTAAGTACAGGCAGACCAGC
The DNA here is from genome assembly GCF_963210335.1 of Falco punctatus. Taxonomy (NCBI): domain Eukaryota; kingdom Metazoa; phylum Chordata; class Aves; order Falconiformes; family Falconidae; genus Falco; species Falco punctatus. The sequence continues at coordinate 25,825,795 of NC_137590.1, read as the reverse complement.
AATATTTTCTTGTTTAAGACAAGCAAAGGAGAACTGTTGCAATATTTGTGAAAGTTCCTGTTTTACCTTGTTTTGGAATCCACTTGTACTGTGCAAGTGTACGTAGCATTCCTGATGGGATTTGGTGAGGTGGTGGAGCGGGGGAAGCATTTGGGTCTCAGTGGAAATCAGTAAATCCTAATGGTCATACAGAAAAAAAATTGTCTTGCTGCACCTTTATCCGGAGCTTGCATCTATAGTGTTATCCCTTTGACGTACTCGCCCCATAACAGATCCTACACAGATAAATGTGTCCTTGTAACAAAAAGAAATACTCTCTTTCTGAAATACCCAGAAAAGTGAGGGGCCATGTCTATAGGTTTGTGAATGCACACACAGAGTCCTGCCGACATACACGCTTACACAATGTTTTATGTAACTGAACTTCAATGCAATGCAAATGTTTACAAGAAATGGTTTGCAACTCTTTGGCTAAGGACAAATGAATAATTTGCTACAGAAAGCAGGGAAACTGCTTTCACAAACTTTTCCATTTTAAATTAATCAGGAAAAGTAAAAATGTGTGAAGAAATGTTCAGATTTCAGCTAATCTTTGAGATCAAATACACACACCGAGGAGGAGAAAAGCCAGGTAACAGATACATGCTGGAATGAGGAGGAATTCCCACCAGCACCCTGGATATTGTCTCCAGGCACTGTTCCTATCATTCCAAACACCACAGCAGCTTCAGGTTTTCCCCACTTGCTCCAAGATGATTATACCAATATCTATTATTTCTTTACCCAAATTGTAACCTGTTCCCAGGCTAAACTGGAATGAACACTCCGGCAGAGGCACAGAACGGGCAGTTTTCCAGTCTCCACGTAAAGCCTGCAATATCCAGCACGCTATGGATGAAGCTGGTACCACTGGGCAAGGTATACCCAGAATACAGTGCCTAACATAAACGTCTAACAGGGACTGAACTCCAAGATATTACACCTTAAAAACGTGACAACCCTATGCCCAGGAAAGTAATTGCCAGCACTTTCTGAAAGTGTTAAATTTGCTTCTCTTAGTTTCTCACTCTTTGTTTGCTAGGATGGTTGAGACAATCTGTCTTTAAAACTGGATAAAAGCTGCAATAATCTATCTATATGCATGTTTAAAAACATGGCTTCACACAGTGCATGACAGCCTGGCAGAAGGATTTTCTGGTCACTTGGACGAACCTGCAGAGCTGGGTTTGCCACTGTGAATTGTGCGGAGACGTTCCCAACTCACAACCCTCCACAGGCAATGTCAGCTCAGAGAAACTCCAAAGAGCGTGCTCTCGGTGCCGAAAAAGGCTGACATTATTGCATCTACTCTACACCTCTGAAACTGCTAGTTTATGCAACATCATTACTGCATGAAATACGATTCACACGTGAATAGAGATCGCGGCTGTGAGATACACTGTTAAAGACGCAGACTCTTCCACATGCTTCGGCTGCTGCCTGCTTTCAACCCCTACCCAACCCACTGGGCAGACCCCCAGAACCAGGGAATTCATACATAAGACTGTACATTCTCCACACTAAATAGCTATAAGAGCACTCAGTTTTCAAGAGAAAGCTCAATTTTAAACAACAATAGGAAAAAACGATGTGCTTAGTATTGATCATGAAGGAAGAATAGAAATAAAACCTGCAGTCTTTAGTTATTGATATAAACACCATCACGTGCTGTGTGAGCTGTGATTTCTGCCTAGTGACCACATCACATGGACCTGGGAATTTGTCCATCACGTCAGCGAGCTTTGGATCAGAGTTGTGAAAGCCAGAGCTGTATATATGGCGTTAAATTTGTGTCTGGTGAGTCTTGCAACTCAAAGAAAAGCACGCCTCGCTTACTTGCTATGTAAACAAGTACAGACCACGTCACCAAAAAGGGTCTGAGATTTACCCAGCAGAGCAGTGAAACATCTGTAGTCTTCCATATATTTCACAAAGAAACATTTGCCTGGTAGTACGTTTTGTTGTTTCTGAACAGTGACACATGGAGCCATAGGCAGAGCAATCAAATCACAAAGAAATTAAGTATTGTAGAAATCGATATTATATTACTATATGTTCTGTATATGATATAAATCCATTTTATATCTAGTTTTGTTAATATATATTTATATTCTACACAGAATATAAATATAGGGTATACATATAGATATTAATCTATTTAAGTAAATCTCTACTCTATATCAAATCTGATTTAAAAGCATTATTGCAATTTGGGGCAAAAGCTCTTGTTTGCTGATACACAAAGACATACAAAACATTTCTATAAATAAGCAGCATGAACTTTCCAGGAGGATCTGTAATCTTATATTGACTAGTTGCGTTAGGTTTTCCTGGGTAGCATATGCAATTTTCACAGGAACACTATTTTTAAACCTGAAATTATTCTGCATTTCTGATCTGGAATTTTGTCATCAAGGTCACTTGTAGAAAGTGGAAAATGATAGCAATATACAGGCCTAAAATTTGAACAAATAGAGGAGTAGGTGCTCATTTTAAAAGAAAGTGAGAGTGTAGGAGCGGTAATGTATTGCACACTGTATCTGTGTAACCATACCTCCTGACACTTGGCAATCATAAATTACAGTATTACTGGAAACCCAGAGCCAGCTGATTAAAAGGCATTTGAAGAGATCTGGCCAAATAACTACCTTCCTGACACCAGGGCCCTGAGAAGCCGAGAGGATCTGCTCGTGTTTCTCCACCGCCTGTAAGACGAAATCCAGAAATGGGTAAGAAAATGGGTTAGATGCTTACAGGGGCTAGCACTCCTCGGAAGGAAAAAAACGTGCCACTATTAACAGAGGGTGTGTGAAAGTGTGAATGTATAGCTGGGGTCAGGTGCAAGGGGTGTGCGTGTGCGTTAATCTGTCTTTGGGTTGTGCTGCGGCGTCTTCTGGGGCTGAGAGCAGCTGGGCCAGGTCCCATCGCGCTCAGCTGAGCAGAGGCACACTGGAAATCAAGCCTGAGCCAGGACGGGGACAGCACCACCATTTGTGCCTGCGTGTACGAGAGGGAAGCCAGCAGCACGATACGACCCTGCACGCATTTGGTCTGAGCACTTGGGGTGCCCGAGCCCAGGTCCCACAGCCAGTACAGTCACGGGGGATGCAGGTGCAAGTGGTTGCAGGCAAAATGGGGGAACTCTGAGCAACCTTGCACCCAAAGCCTCCTGCGTCCGATTTCACCTCCAAGAAACACCAAAGGCATCACAGACTGTCACGGCTTGAAGGGGAGACAGCCTCACGCACCCCCTCCCATCAAGGCGCTGGCTGGATTTTTATGGTGCTTTTCCCACAGAGGTGGAGCTGGGAGAGGGGAAGACGAAATGTCCCAACTTAATTTCTTTTTAATGGTCTGATGGAGCGTCTGACATGTGAATCCTCACTGTCCCTGCTCTCCAGCTTGACTTCAATGACTGCTTTTAACAAACAGCCTCCCCCAGACAGGGAATTTCTGTTACCTTGCCCAAACCTGCTCAAATACTTTGCGCTCCCAGTTATACATCTAGCACAGGATTTTGGCAAAAAGCGCGAGAGGCGCATACTTTGAACTGCTGGTAGACTTAAAAACAGCCCCTTGATCGTCAGTGATGTCTTTATCCATTGAACCAGAACTGGGTTTCATAAAGCCTTACGCCCGTAATTTCTTGATCTCCTCCCGACGTGCCAGCCAGCCCCTGCAAACCAGGTCATCTTACAAGAGTTCATACGCCTGTATTATGCCCTGCAATATGCATTATAAGTAGCTTATCAGGAACCATTGGTGACCACAGATTAGCAGGGCAATATTCCCTCTGGAAATCTTTGAGCCTGCACTGCCTTCCCTCATTACAGAAGCTATCGGGTCCGCATTGCTTTGCATCCACTCACCAAGGGGGCTTTACATTAACTCTACTCAGGGCTTTGGAGTTTTGCCTCTGAGCGGATCATGGGCAAAGCAGGATGCTCATTTCCAGCGCCTGGCGAGGAAGGAGAGCCTGGCCGCAGTTCCCCGGGTACCCCAGCATGACCAGGCCAGGGGGGGCTCCAGCCGAGTGCACCCAGTGCAGGGGCTTTGCTCCTTGTGACTCCTGCCCAGTGCACAAGTCCTAACTGGGAGTTGAAAGCCTGTCCCCTCCTAAGCTTCAGGCGTAAATTTCAGAGGCTCCAACGTTTGATAATTAACAAGTTCTGTCGTTCCCCTCACTGTTGCACTAGCTGTGGTATTTTTAAAGCTTTTATTAAAAATTAATTTCTTTATTTTGTTGGAGACCCATCACTTGGTCACGTGGCTCCCTGTCATGTTTCTATCCTTCCTACTCATATTCGAGTTATGCCATCAAGCTAATATATTGTGACTGCTCTTCTCTCTTGTGACAAAGCCTTGCAGCTGCCTCCAAATCAATAGATGTCAAAGAAATATGAAAACAATCATGACAGAGAACTTAAATCCTGGCTAGAGTCTGCATAATAAAAAATGTGCTTCTGTTCTCAAGGCAGCGGATTAATTTATCCTAAAGTTTAGTCAAATTTTATTCCGGTACCTTTTTCCCAGCAGATAGAGCTACATCTGTTGGGTTTGTAATGTAATTTGTAATTACTGCCCTTCATGTGGTCCAATGCCTTGAACCATCTTTAATTAAAAGCATAATTAAGGGAAGATCTAAAGGAAGACAATTACCAGATGGTCTTTTTTTTAGAAACAGTTAGTTGCATTGAGGATGTATCCTGGTCCATTTCTGACTTGGATTAAAAGGCAGGCTGCCTCCTGCACAATCTGCGAGGCGTGAGGCTGAAAAGGGGCTCAGGCATCCCAGGCAGCACCATGGCCAATAACTGTGAGGAAGGTTGTGGGGGGTCCGGGGGAGGGACCCCAGGGACCTTGGGGCAGAGGGTCGAACTGGCTCCATCTTATTTCCCAGGGCAGGTGAGCCCTGCCGCCCTCCTCCAGCCCAAAGCTCTGGCCAAACCCACCCCAGCCAAGACCCCCACCATCACTGGGGACACCCTACAGCTTCTAGGAGGCATTTTCCTGGTGAAAATAGTAATTAATAGTAATAGTAATTGTGATAGTAATAATGCTAGTAATAAATACTGATAGTAAGAGTGATAGTGATGACAATGATAACGATAATAATAACAACAACAACAACAATAATAATTATGAGGATGGAGGGGCTGAGCACCAGAACAGCTTCCAAAAATGAATTGTTGCTGCTGCCCTGGGTGGGACAGACCCTGGTGGCGGGGGACACACACCATGCCTGCCCAGCCTTTGCTCATCACAGCCTGAGCAAAGGTTTCGGCTAACCTCCCCCTCCCATAGACACCCCTGCCTCACTGGCGCTAGTTTTGGGGTCCCTCCCTGCCTTTTGGTGTATTCTCCTTCCAGAAGAGACCCCAGCCCACACCTGGAAGTTTCAGAGAAGACCATTATTCAAAGGAGAAAGGGTGGGAGGGGATGGGAGATAACCCCGAAAATATGAATAATGCAACGAAGTGCAGAATTATGTGTGAGCACAAAATTTCTAGGGGAAGTTGGGCATAAAAAAAGGATAAAGAAAAAAAAAAAAGGAAACCTCGAGCAGTGGTGTAATGTAAATTAAATTTTTGCTGTATTACTAAGATTTCATTATTTGATTGTTCCTACTCAAAGTAAGACAGCAATGAATTGTAATCATTTCAATTATCTTCAAGATAGTTTCTTTAGGACACAAGTTGTCAAAGATATAAAAAAGTACATTCTTGCTGCTCCATGGGTCCATTTTCCAGACGGTTTGTCGTTCTTGCTGCATGATTTAGCCGGGGCTTTTTTGCATACTCCGGCTCTCCCACACGCCCTCCGCGGGGGCGCGGACCCGGTCCCTCCCGGCGCGGACGGGCCGCGCAGGGCTCCGCACCCGCGGAGCCAGCGGGGTGACCCTGCCCAGCGCCCGCATCGCGTCCTCCGTAATTAACTTGGCACGGGAGGGTTTGGGTGGGTGGGTGGATTTACCCTCTTTCCCTCTTATTTTTGCGGCTCCCCCCTCCCCGGGATGTTTCCTGGCCTATTGCTCTGACACAGAGAAACGCGGGGCGGGCGGCCCCGCACCTCGCCTGGCCGCGGGGCACCCTGGCAGGATGCGGCCCCGGCCCCGCAGCCCTACAAACACTGTTTTCTCCCTGCTGATCCCGGCTGATTTGCAAGTGAGAGCTGATCTCCACCGGGAAGGCGCTTAGGTCTCTTTAAGCGCAAACCAAATAACATTTAAATGCCTTTTTACTGCCGAGGCATTATTTATTTAAGTGGCCGTCGGAAATCACAGCAACGCGGGTCCCCGTTCCTCCCGGAATATTGTCCCTGCCCATTTATTAGAGCCACTGGTTTAAAAGAGGCTCTCTCCGAATAAAAGAGCGAGTTTGTCCCCATTATTCATATCTAGGGAGTCCCAGGCCTTTAGTACATTAAAAAAGCTTCCAAAGGACAATTCGCCATCCACAGATATTATATTTGTGTAATGTCCTTTTGTCGAAGCTTTTAACACCTTCTTATAACGAATCATTTGTTCTTTTCTTTTTAATTTTGATAGACAATTAGCCATCAAATATACACCAGTTGACTGTAACCGAGCATTAAACTAGCCTTTATTTAACGCTAATTTAGCATAGCTGCTTTGTTTAACTTTGCCATACAAGAACCAGGTTTTGTAGCAAAAAATAGGTGTAATTTTATGTGGGGCTTCATTTCTTTTGGCCCTCTACACAGCAAGCCTTCTCCTCTTTGTAACCCATTCTGCTGGGCAGAAACACCATCACGGAGTGCCTAGCACCTGGAGTCTGGAAAAAATTAGCATTGATATAGATTTAGTTGAAATGTAATCTCTTAAATCTGTCCAAGATTCGGGGAGATAATTACACTTTCACTGAATTGCCAGGGGTCAGCGTCTCTGTGGACCTGAGGAGTTGATTTACTAACAATAGTGTTACATAAAAAATGGTGTTTGAGATTATAATGTTAATAGATGCAGTCACTAGGGAAAGCAGGCAGGCTACAACTAATTCGATGGAACTTGGGTTTTGCTTTACAAGGATTCAAATCCCTTGCAGCATTTAATTTAGAAGAATGAGTTCGGCAGTAATTACAGCAAATGGAAAGGTCGCCTTGGAATATTAGTTATTTTTTCCCAAGTTGGGACTCGGGGTTTTGGGGGGAAGGGTCCTTTTCCCCTGCCCCCGGCGATGGCCGGGAGAGCCGCGCTGCTGCAGCCCCGCACTTTTGCCACTCGCCACCTCGGACCCGGCAGAAGCCCGCTCAGGCAAAAGAAACGGGGATGGAAAATACTGGTGTAAGCGCTGGAGTTGCCCCTCGAATGGGACCCGACAGTTCTCAGGGAAAGTCGGGGTCGCCTTCTGCTCCCGGGGGATGCTCGCCGGGCCGGGCCAGGTCAGCATCTCCTCGGGCACAGCGCACCACGTCCTGGGTGCCAGCGCTCGGCGCTTTCGTTGGCATTTTGGGGGGTGGCGACGGGAGCGGGACTGGACGGGGGGCCGTGTCCGCGCCCCCCTAAGCCGCGCAGCGGGAAGGGCAGAGCCACCCAGCAGTGACCCGGCGGGGACCAGGCGCCCCGCACCCGGACACCGGCCCACATGGCGGGGCGCGCTGCCCGCCTGGGCAACCTGCAGACCCCAGCCCAGACCCGAGGCCCGGTACCACCGTGTGCCCCCCGCAGGGCGCGTCTCCCTCTCCGGCAGGACCGCGCCCTTACCCTGCGGGGACACCCGGGCCACGAGCGGCTGTGAGGAGCCGAGGGACGGCGCCGCCCCCGGGGGAGCGGGGCTGGTGCCGGGCGTGGGTCCCGGTCCCGGCCCTGGCCCCTGCAGGGGGGTCCCTCGGAGGCTGCCTCCCCCCCGCTCCAGGAGGGGCCCCTGCAAACCCGGCGGGCGGCGGGAGCGCGGAGCCCGGCGGCAACAGCGCTGCGCGGGCGCGGAGGAGCGCAGCATCCCGCTGCGCCGCATCCACCCCCGCCGCCAAGTGCCGCCGGGAGCCATAAATCCAAATCAATCTCCTACGGGACGCGCCGCCGCCGAGCGCGTTCCGCAGCCCGGGCCGAGGGGACGGCGATGGTCCGCGGGGAGCCCGGCCCGCCGCGGGGGGATGCGCTACCTGTGCCGGCCCCCCCCAGCGCCGCGGACAAAGGCGTCCGGGAGCGGCCCCGCCGGCTCGCCCCACCGGCCGGCCCCGCTGCCCCGGGGGAGCCGGGCCCGCGGGCAGGGTCGGCGGAGCGGCTCCCGGGGCGGCTGCGGGGCGTCGTCCCCGCGGCCGCGGCTCCGGTGGGCTTCGGCAGCCGGGGCAACCCCGGCGCGCAGCCTCCCACGGCCCTCGACGCCCTCCGTCCCTGCCTGTTTATGTTTTAAGTCCACCCGATCTTATATGTAACAGCAATATATATGTTAATTGAAAACTTCTGAATTTAAAAAGGTTGTGACAAGTTATAATTTGTCTTGTCAATGTCTGGAATCCTTGTTTAGCTCTTTAGTTGTGGCTGCTGTTCGTGCCTGTCAGATAACAGCTTGCCTAACGCGCTGCCTTCCTCTCTTATGGCACGGAAATGACAAATGTGCTGTTTTATCCATACAATTTATTTCATTATTGTTGCCAGCACGAAGCATCACAATCAATCATAAGGAAGTCCAGTTGGCAGGTGTCAATCTTGGTATGTTTTTGTACGTCTCAGTCTATATTTAATCCAATTACAAGGGTCATGGAGTAAGTGCAAATCCCCTTGTTACAACTCACATCTTATTCAAGATTTAAAGTAAAAAGTCAACTTGATCACATGGGCGCTTTGGGGGACCTCCGATACCTTTTGATATGTCGTATCCCCCCGCTCCCAAATTATGCAGAGATAGCGTTTTATTAAAGAGTTATCGCAGGTCGGTTGGGGTTTGGGGATTTTTTTTTTCCCTGAGTGTTTGTGTGCAAATGAAGTATCTTGTTATTTTGCTAAAGAAGAGGGAGGCTTTAATGATGGGAGATCTTTCCGCTCATTGCCCTTTCAAATACAATTGTAGATCGAACTCAGCCTTGTCACGTTGAGGAAAAGTGAATTTCTAACATCCAGGACGTGCCTGTCGACTTTCAGCGAATTGCATCCAATCACCCCCAGGGAATTCAGCTAATGTCTCAGTCTAAACCGGGATGAGGGGAGAAAAACAAATCAAACATTGTCCGGAGTCACGCTTATTATGAAAATGTTTTAAAGGATAGAGAAGGAAAATAATTCAAGACAGCCCAGAATAAAGTTTTAGACAAATTAATAGCATTAGGAGTCATCGGGAGAAAAAAATGGAGTGAGAAAGCCCAGCTACAAAGTTAAGGTATAAAGAAATGATTTATAGCTATACGGTTCTTTTTTAAGCAAGAAGGTTTGTTGGCTTTGAGTTGATTTTTTTTTATATCCTGCTTTTTTTTTATGAGAAAACAAGATGACGGCATTGAAAATAATAGTCTTGTTATACAGTCGGCTACAGCGGGATTCTTCACAAGGGGAAATGTTATCTTTCTGCTAAATTTCTGTCTTTAGGACGCTTCAGTTCACAGAAGTTTCTTGCAGCATCTTAAATTCAACCCCCCAAAAGACACACTCCCGCACGCTAATCCCTCTTGTTACAACAAGTTTCAGGCTCGCCAGGGTCCTCAAAGCGGGGTGCCCCTGTCAGCCTGCTCAACCCGCTCTTGGCGGATGCTCAGGAGAAGGCTGGATGCAACCGTTTACCAGGTTGCAGGAAAGCCTCTCAGGCTGCCATCCCCACAACAGCCGGCAAGCTCCCAGAACTTTATATGGCAACATACGAAAAGCCATTTCAATAATAACTCAGGTATTTTTTATTCGAAGAGATGGAGCTATTCAGTTTCTATCAAACTGCAAGAGCGGCTGAACCGACAGGACGAGAGGATTAAAAAAAAAATAATAATAACAACAAACAAAACCAAAACAGGAGCAAAATTGTATTTCTGCACCAAGGTTTAAACGCAATCCTGGGGGCAAAAGATAAATGTTAGACAAGCAAAGAAACGTGTCGGGGAAATAAAATGAAAGTATTTAAAAACACGTACCTTGGACAAGGGCAAAAAATCCCAGCTAAAATGCTAGTCAAGTGCCTCTTTCCTTGAAAGCCAAAACCACGTTTCTATCGCAATATTTTTCCTGTTCTAGAGAGTTTCCTCTGGGTTTTACCGTTTATTGTAGCCAGTCTTGGACTCTGCAGCCTGTGCAATGCCACAGTAAACAAATTGTTCTGATGTGCTTATTATTATTGCTCAAGTTCTGCTTGGATAGAGAATTAAAGCTCATTATTACAGTGTGTGTTGAGAATTGCTCAATCTATGTGAACACGGGGGTTTGGGGCATCCTCGGGAAAAAAAAAAAAATCATACCACACAACACCAACCCCACAACTTCCTATCGTGGTGTAAATCAAATATGTATAATGCTTATAAATTTGTAACACGTTGCCGTGACCCTACTCCTACCCCCTGCCCTGCGCTGCGGCGCCCGCGCCGAGCCCGGCTCCCCTCCGCGCTGCACCGCAGAGCCGCCTCCCTCCTCTGCGGCCCAGGTGACGGCTGCGGACCCGACGGTGACAGAAGGAAAAAATAACGGGCAGATCGGGGAGTGGGGGCGTCTTTCGCCCCGGGACCGCTCCCTGCCCGAGCCGCCCCGGCGGGGCGCGGGCGCTGTCCGCAAGGCTGCGCGACGGGGGGTGCCCGCTGCGCGCCCTGCCACCCCCGCCTGCGCGCGCCGGGGGGTGACACGGGGCCGCTCCGGGGGCGCCCCCGCGGCGGGGCGGCCCGAGCCAGCGCCCGGCGGGCAGAGCCGGCCCGGCCCGGCCGCCCCCGCAGCGCTTTGCAGCTCTCCCTCCCCACCCCCCCACCCCCCAACCCCCCATCCTTTCCTATTATTTTTCTTTTCTTTTTTTTTTTTTTTTTTTAAAGCCTCTGCGGCGATCTTACAGCCAAATACGGATTCTGCTCCCGGCGCTCCCCCACCTTCCTGCCTCGCTTCCCTCTCTCTTTTTTTTTTTTTTTTAGGAGATAAAAAGGCAAACAGAGAGCGCTCTGGCGCTGGCGAGGGGACTGTTTGCCTGCCTCCGCCGAGGCCTGGCCAAGCAGACTTGGCTTCACGCCTGAGCAGTTTCTGGAGAGCGGCGCGCTGGAGAGCAGGGGAGGCAGCACCTGGCCCTGCTTTAGGAGCCATCTCCTTTTATTGACAGCCAGATAAGCAGGCGGGAGCCGTGGTGTTTCCAACGCTTCCCTGGAGGACTCTGCCGGGTTGCAGGGAGCCGCAAGCCCCTTAATGGCAGCGGCTCCAAACGCGCCGCGAAACCCCTTCCTGGCAGCGCCGCCCGGCCCCCGCCGCCGGGGCCGCCCCCCCCGGGGCCGTCGCTACCTGCCAAAGCGCGGGACTTACGCGGGGCCGCGTGAGGGGAAAGGGTCACCTGGGGTGGCAGCTCCAGGCCCCCCGCCCCGCAAAGCCAGAGCAGGGGCCGTGCTGGCAGCCTCCCCCAGTACCCCGCAAAGCCCTCTCTGCCCCCCGTCAAAGCCTGTTCTGAAGTTGCTGGCAGCCCCCGCCCCAGCCCAGGCAGGCGGCAGGTTCATGAAACATTTAAGTGCAGTTCAATAAAACTATCGGTTGGCGCGGGGGGGGGGGAGGGCTCTTCGCTGATAAATTATTTACCCTGACAAGTGTGTGCAAATAACGGCCTCCCCCCCGCCCGCTCTAATGGGAGGGGGTGCGGATGGGGAGAGCAGGGAGCCGGGGCACCCGCAGGGGTTGTGGCGGGGCAGCCCACGCGTGTCCGGGGCGCACCGCGTCCTGCCCTCTCTGTTTCTCGCAAGGGCCAGCACCCCGTTCCGCCAGGAGCGCTGCGGGTGGGCTGGGGCGGCCACCGCGCTTCCGAGGAGCCGCAGGGCTGGGCCGGGTTGTGGGGGCTTCTGTCTACCCACGCACGGCTGTCCTCGCTCGGAGGAGGCTCCGCAGGGCACGAAGCCAAACCTCAGCCTACACCTTGGCCCGGGAGGCCGGGGACGGGCCCGGCTGCGGGCACCGCTGCGGCTGGGGCGAGCCGTCGGGCCGCAGCCCCCGATTGCCGGCAGAGCAGCGGGAGGAGCCCCCGGGGCAGCCCCGACCCGCGGCCCGGCCCCGGAGCGCAGCCCGGGTGGAGCCGTGCCGGGCCGTGCCCGCCGTCGGGGCGGGCGGTGTCCAGGCTCGCGCCGGCCGCGCTCGTGTCGCCTAAAATGTCTCATTAGCTAACGACTGTCCGCCGTGACGTCACCGGGGCGGCCCAGCCAATGGGGGAGGCGCTGGCGTGGATATTAAGGGAAAGTTAGTGCAAAGGCAGCACCCCTCTTTTGCCGTCATTGACATTTAAACTGTGTGGCAGGTTCTTGCGTGGAAATTGGCGACCAGAGCCGCCAGGTGCCTCCTCCCGGCCGTGGGACCGCCGCGCCCCGGCCCTCCGCGCCCGCTGACAGGTAACGGCGCCGCACGCCCCCCGAGCCCCCGACCGCTCGCTGCCGCTCCCTGCCGCCCCCCCGACGGGAGGGGCCGGACACCCCGACCCCAGGTACCCCCACCCCGTGGGGGCAAGGCGAGGGGAGCGGGCTGCAGCCCCGCACAACAGGTGGGGGGGGGGGGCGCGGAGGGAGGGAGCAGTTCCGGCCGCTGCCCACCCGTCGGAGGGGGCGGCGGGGGCAGCCAGTGGTGCGAGCCGCTTCCCAAACTTCCCTCTCTGCGCGGGCGATGCGGCCCCCTCCGCTCCCGTACCCCCCACCCCGTGACCCGGGCCCCCTCCCGCGCCGGTACCCATCCCAGGTGGCGGGGGCAGCCGCAGGTTACCGCGCCCGTCGGGGGGGGCCGCTCCCTGCCCCCCCGGGCCCTGGAAGCGCCGGCTGCCGGCTCGGGCCCCGGCCCCGCGGGTTGCCTGGACGGGGCGGGAGCGGGGCACGGCGGGTCGGGCGCGGCAGGCCCGCACGCCCCCGCGGAGGGGCGCGGAAAGGCGGGCTGGCGGCGGGGAGGCGGGTTGTCGTCGGGGGCCGCGTCCCGGCCGCTCTTCTCTTGGTACGGCCGGGGACTCGCCGGTCGCCGCGAAGGCTCGGTCGCCCCGCTCGGGCTGGGGAAGGTCCGGTAGCCGAGAAGCCACTGCCTCTCGGCCCCGAAACTCAAGCTCTCCCCTCCAGCGCTGGGTGCCTCTGCTAAATGAGGGCGTCCGTGGGAGAGAGGGATCCCCCTGGAAAGGTCGCTCTTCCTCCGAAATAGCACGAAACAAAATAACAGCGTAAAATCTAAAACACCGCTCACCTGTCCTCGAGCATCTCCAAATACTCCTGACGGTGCGTTAGCAGGAACGCTCCCCGTGATGCTTCGCTAAAATATAACGGTAAATGGACATTCTCCTTCAGTAATAAATCAAACACCATCTATCTCAGATCCTCCTCCCTAATTAGAGATGTTTATTGGAGATGGTGTTTATCCAGCTGTCATGCCGAGAAAAAGCTGTGACATAATTACCTCTGACCAGATAGTCTTTTATATGCATATCTCGCTGACATATAAAGCAATCGGTTTGCATTAAAAATGACAAGATCAAATGTTGATTTTAGTCGATATAATAATATTTCTGGTCATTAAATTAATTAAAATGCAACTTTCAGGCTCTCCAAATTACGAATCCTGCGATTTAAACCTTTTTTCTTTTTAGGAATTAAATGAGCGGCTCCACCAAAAGGATGGGCAGCGGGAAACGTACCCTGCAAACTTGCCGCGATAAATCAAATATGCCAGCTAAAAGAAAAAGAGCCCTCGACCCCTCAGCTTAATAATGCAGCTGACGTGAAGCCGAGGAGTTTCTCTATCGGTTCCTCGTGGTTTGCCAAATTTAGGTTTTGCTGCTAATTCGAGAGGCCAGGAGAGCCCCAGGTGGGGCAGAGGCGAGAGCGGGACACACACCCCCCAACACCCCCCCAACACCACCCCACTCTATCCCCCACCCCCCCGCTTTAACTGCGTTATTTTGAGCCCGCACCTCGGTGCCGGTGCCTTTGGTTTCGTGGCGCTAGCAGCGCCTGCGGAACCATCTGCGCGGGGCTGCGAGCGAGCCCTGATAAGCCCCGAATTACTCTGTAATTGAAAATATATTTTTGGGAAAGGCTGGTTTTACAAATATCAGGGGTGTAGGCTTTTGATCCTTTCTGCTGCCTGTGTTCTCCAGTTGCTAATAAAACTCGCATTGAGCTCCTTAGTGGCTTGATTAACAGGCAGATTAACTGTTACTGGGGTTTTGAACAGCTTGTCCCAATCAATAGCATTTAAAAAGCCCGTCAGGATGCGCTAAGCTTCCACCACCATCACCCCCCTTCTTTTCTGAAGGCTTTTCGAGCGGGGCCGGTGGCTTGACACATTTCACACACACACACACACATACATATATATATATATATATATATATATATATATATATATATATATATATATATAAAATCAAAGGCTTTCTCGTACAGAAAGATTTATATTCGCCTTCCAGTTTCAGAGCGACTTCGGCAGGGTCCAGAAAGCCTTTTTTTATCCTGCCACACAAAGCTGTGCCTTATGCAAAAGGCCAACATAAAAGAGGTTAAATCGATTCCAAACTTTCTGCAGATTGTTTATAAACTAGAAAAGCTCCACTTAACTCAGTGTCCTGTGCATTATAGGTTTCAAACACTGTCTCTACATATACAAATAGGCATTAAGTGTCCTGAAGGCAAAAGCATTGTAGTCTAAGACGTCAGGATTTGTGTATCTCTTCAGTTTTAGACCGAACTGGACAAGAGGACTTTAAGCATTTTTATGGGTATTAAAAAAGGTAGTTTGCAGCCCAGATATTAATACAACGAGACGATACTGGAGTCTCTAACTCAGCACTTTCTGCTTTCAGCACCTAACAAAATACGAAAGGGAAGCAAAAGCTGCTGTTTAACACAAATCAATACCCAGACACGAGATCATGTAAAAAAGTGAAAATTATTTTAATCAGGAAAAACAAACAAACAAAAAGCCTTGCCATATATAATAGTTACTTACCTTTTTTTTTTTTTTTACTTTTTTTTAAATTATTATTATGCCCATTTCTTTTTTCTTATTGTTTGGAATAGTTAAAAAAAAAAGGCGGGGGGGGGGGGGAAGAGAAAAAACAGATGCAGAAAAATGCTAGTTACAATAATCCTGTGCGGATTTTAAAGTAGCAATCTTCAAAGGGTGCCTAGGTCCATGCCGAGAGCCAGGGCCGGGGCCGCGGGGTCCCACGGCGCAGCTTGGGCGGGCGCGGGTGCCGCCGGCGCAGCTCTCAGCCGTCGGGGGGGCGGTCTGCGCGGGCAGGAGGGCAGGGCTTTGGGGAGAGGGGAACGCCGAGCACCTCACGGCGCTGCTGCTCCTCTCGCCTAATTAAAAAGGCGAGCGGAGCAGTTTTAAAAGTCGAAAAATCACTTTCCTAAAAAAACCCCAACAAACAGTCAAACAAACAAAAAAAAACCCACCAGAAAAAAAATAGAGGAAAAAGGAAAAACAGGCCGAGAGGGCCGGGAGGGCGGCAGCCTGCTCGGAAGGGCGAGCGGCGGCTGGAAAGCTGCTAGGAAAAAAAAAAAAAAAAAAAGGAAAAGAAAAGCCAGCGCTTCCCTCGGAGGTATCCAGGCACGGCAGCCCCGGCAGGTCCCGCTTCCCCGTCGGGCACCGCCGCCGCGGAAGGCTGGGGCTGGGGGCCGGGGGCCAGGGGGCGGCAGCCAGGGCCGGCCGGGCTGCCCGGTCCTCCGCGGGGCGGCCGAGGGGCAACCGGGCCAGGGGCTGGTCCCGCACAGCCCCTCCGCGCCCGCCACCGCGGGCGGAGGTAAAATGGCGGCGCGGAGCCGGGCCGGACCTCGCGGGGCTCGGCGGCGGGACAGACCCAGCTCGGCGGGACGCGACGGGGCGGGCGGCCCCGCACGGCCCCGCGCACGGGCGCGCGCGCCCACCCTGCGCGCGCCCACGCGCGGCCCCGGCGGCCCGCCCCGCTGTTCTTTCTTCCTCTCAACTTTCGCTCGGGGCTCCCGCTCCACCGCCCCCCCCCCCCCCCGCCGTGACGTCACCGCCTTCACCCCTGCCCTCCCCTTCCCTCCCTGCCCGGGTATTTTTTTTTCGGCTGGGGGGGGCGGTAAAAGTTTTTTTTGGGGGGGAGGGAACACAAAGCCCGCTGCGCCCGAGGGGAAAATAGCAACAAGATTACGGCTGCTTTATTCTGGCGAGGAGGCGTAAGAAGGTGCTAATCCAAGGGGTGGCTAATTGAGAGCTTGTAAAAATGATATTTGCCTGCAATTTCGGACAAAGTGGTTTCTGTCTTTTCTCCCTTTAACGCCCCGTGAATGAGAGTTAAAAAATAAATCGCTCATTTGCTAGAGAGGGAGTGCAACGGGAAAAAAATCAGGAGGAGAAAAAAAAAAAATAAAACCCACGGTCACGACCGACTCCAGCAAAAGGACTAGATCCCAACTTTTAAAGTCCCGTTGGAGCCTCCGAGATCGATCGTGCGAGCTGACAAACCGCAGCCTCTCTCTCTCGCCTGCAGGATGCGTGCGGCGGGGCGGCCGGCCCTGGCCAGCGGCAAGTAGGAGCGCAGGCGGGCTGCGGCGCGGGACGGCTGGTCGCCACCCGCCGCGGGGGCTGGCCAGCGGGACACTGGTGCGTATTTTCCCTTGGCCCTTCTTTTCGGTTCTCTTTTGTCGCTCTGAAAGATCTGGGCGCCCCCGAAGTGATGTTTGGCGGCGGGGAGGGTGACTTGGCGGCTGCCTGTACTTTGGGAAGTTTTGGAGAGGAGGAGATGAGGGAGCGCGGGGAAAGGGGGGGCTGCCGGGGGGAGGGGGCTGCTGGCCGAGCCCCCAGCTGTGGCAGAGCTCCCTTGGGGTGCCCCACGGCCGGGGTGTCCCCCCTCTGCCCTGCCTTACCTTCCGGGGAGGTCCCATCACACCCCAATGCTCCCGTACGTCCATGGCGATATTCGGCTCCGTTTCTGTAAATATGCATGACTCGGGGAAGGAAAAAATACCCCAAAAAACCCAAACCCGCAGGTCGGCTCAGGCCTGGCCAGGGCGGGGGGGGCGGCCCCAGTCCCGGGCTGCGGCAGGTGGGGCGGCCGGTCCTGGGGCAGCAGCGCCGGGCTCTCGCCGCCCGCAACCACCGCCGATGGGCCTGGCTCGGCCGGTGCCGGCCTCGGGGGAGGGCCGGGGGGAGCCTGCCCGCCACGGCCCCTGACCCCCGGGAGCTGCCCACCGGGCCGGAGCGGGGCGCCCACCGCCGCACCCCGGCGTCGGGGCAAGGGAGCCGCGGCGGAGGGGTAGGCAGCGGCCTCCGGAGAGCCCATTTTGTGCCATTGGGAAGCTGCGGCAGCTTCTCGGCGGGACCGGGGATGACAGTGCATGACGGCCGGGCAGCCCATTATCCTGCTCCCATTGAGGCGCCCTTTCACTCACATGCAAACTCCTTGGCAGAGTCGTTTGTCTCCTCATTGTACTTTATTTAAGAATGCAATGGTTGTCAGGGCTCTTATTCAATTTCAAGATACTTTATTGATGAGCTTTGACTTTTAGCACTTTTCACATGTCAAGAGAAGTCAAGTGTATGCGGCTACGACTTCATTTTATGCTTTGCGCGTTCATACTCTCCACTTTCCGCGGTGGCTCTTGGAATTTCTTTTTCCTGTCTCTTCTCCCTCTTCCCTTTCTTTTCCTCGAGCCTTTTTTTTTTTTTTTTTTTTTTTTTTTTCTTTCCCCTGTGCAGACCCCCCCTCCCCTCTCCCCCGGACCACTCGCCATAACCGATTGGGACACCCTGAGCTCGGACTGGTGCTCCCAGTGTAACCTTAAATGCATGCGCTGAGGGGTTGCTTTAGAGTTTACTGAGGTGTGTCTTAATAGTCCGGCATTCAACAAATGTACTTGTGGTGTGTGGTCAGAGCAGCAAAGTCATTTACTTACTTTCCCCCTTGAGTTTCTGGCAGCCAGTGAAGGGGGTCCCTTTGCGAAAGGCGGGGGGGGATGGGGGGGAAGCCCCTTCAGCCGTCGAGCACAAAGCGGCGGCACTGCCCAGCGCCCGCCGCAGCCTGCCGGGCCCCCCCGCCTCCATGTGTCTTAAAAAAAAGAAAAAAAAAAAACCGACAACAACACGGAAAAAAAAAAAAAGCCCAAACCAGCCCTGCAGCCCTTAGTCAACAAATGGCACGTGGGAGAAGTTTGTGTGAGTGTTTGGTAAAGGACTCTTCAGGGCCTTTCACAAGAGCCCTCAATGCACAAAGTAAATGGTGTATTTGCTCTGCTCTTTGCCGGCCGGGCAGCGTCTCCCGCTCCCCGGCGCTGGAGCGGGGAAGGGGGGCTGCCGGCCTGGGGACCCCGGCCCTCACAAAGCGCCTGTCTCCCAAATATTTATGTCTTTACCATTTGAATGTTATTTTCCCCTTATCTCCATTGTCGGACCGGAGCGAACTGTTTAAATGCAAATTGACCTCCCCCCCCGCCCTTTCCCCGCCGCAGCCCCCCCCTCCCCCCCCCGCCCGGCCCCCTCCCCCATCCCGACCTGAGAACGCGCCGGTCCCCGGCTCGGCGGCGGCGCGGGGGGAGGCCGGGCGCGGTGGCGGCGGCGGCGGAGCGCGGGGCCGGGGCGGGCGCGGAGCCGGAGCGCGGAGCCGGGAGCCGGGCCCAGCGCATTCATATTCAAACGGCTGGGCCAATTGAGCCGGGCCGGGCGGCGGGCGGCCAATCGGCGGCGGGGAGGCGCTGGCGGCGCTTTGCATACGGCAATATTTCGTGTGGGAGCGAGCGGAGCATTTGCATGTTGTGGAGTGATTAGTGGGTTTGAACGGCGGCCCCGGCTCGGCCGCATTTCCCGCTCTGGTTCAGGCGCAGGGAGGAAGTGTTTTGCTGGAAGATGATGACAGAGGTCAGGCTTTGCTAATGGGCCAGTGAAGAGCAGTGGAGGCGAGGCAGAGACCAAGGCACACATACATTAATACACTTGAACCATCACCAATCAGCATAGGTGTGCTCTGTCTCTCTCTCCCCACTTCACTCACACATTCTTTTATCTCTCGCTCTCCAGTCACTGACAGCCCATTTTATTGTCAATCTCTGTCTCCTTCCCAGGAATTCAAGATCATACAACCAGCAGCTTCAGTGGAGAAAAACTATTTTGCTGGCAACTCTTTTTAAAGCACCATCATTTCAAATCAGTGCGCTCTTAAACTATTGACAGGAGCTTTGACAACAAGACAGGATGCCTCATAAAGGTGAGTGCTCATTTCTTGTCCCAACTTCTCCCTCCTTGCATTTTAATATTTAGGCAGGGCTCGCTCTCTCCCCTCCTCTCTCTCTCTCTCACTCTCTCTCTCTCATATTCCCATTTGCATTCCGGAGAGCTTCCCAGGGAACTTTCCAGCCCAGGAGCTCACAAACTTTCTGCCTTTCACATGAGCCCGTGTCCTCTGGAAAAGCTAAAGCATCTGACTCGGAAACCACTGCCAACACCAGCAGCAGTAATTCCCACGCAGCGTTGGCTGGGCAGGGAGACCACAAGCGCCGGTGCCCGTGCTGCCGGTGCTGCCGGTAGCCCAGCTCGCCGGGGCGGCGGGACCCAACGCGGGCTCCGGCCCCACGCCACGCCGCGTGGGAGGGAGGGGAGCGGCGCCTCGCTACCCCGGGGCGGGGGCGGGGGGGGCGTCCGCGGCTTCTGCTTTGTGCTCCCGCGGTGTCGGTTAGCCGAGGATCACCCGTGGTGGGGGGGGAAAAAGAGGGAGCGAGTAGCCGAGAGAGTTGCGTGTGGGAGTGTGTGTGGGAATTAAAAAAATACAGTCACATCCTAGGCCAAGTCAGCTCCCAGGCGCGGTACAGGCGGGGAGCTGAGCGGAGCTGAAGGGCTGTCAGCTTTAATCAGCCACCCGGGGATCCTCCCAACTTGTCCCTAGTGCCGGCAACTTTCCCAGCTCCGGCGCGGGAGAAGCGCCGGGGGCGCGGAGCCGCCCGCACCGCGCAGCGCGGGCCCCGCCGGGCGCCCCGCACCGCCCTGTTCCTCCGCCGCGCCGGGCGCGCCCCGCTCCCCGCTCGGGCAGCTCTTTTCCTGCCTTTTTAAATCGAGATGCTGCAAAAAATTTTTTTTTTCTTTAAAAAAGAACTAACCTCGCTTATTTTTGCAAGAGCCACTTCATCACC
The DNA here is from genome assembly GCF_963210335.1 of Falco punctatus. NCBI lineage: Eukaryota > Metazoa > Chordata > Aves > Falconiformes > Falconidae > Falco > Falco punctatus. The sequence goes on along the minus strand of NC_137590.1, from coordinate 25,805,536 downwards.
CCTTTGATCCCCCAGCCCTGCGATGCCCCCACTATAGCAAAGCCTTTTTTTTTTTTTTTTAAGAAGTTGCAAACTCTTCGCTGTAGGGAAGGAAAAAAAAAAAAAGATTTACTCATTTGCTCCTGGGAAGCACAACAATAAACTTGATTCCTTTTTCCCTCGCAAGTGCAATTGGAAAAAAAAAATCTGGATTTGAATTTAACCTTGTAACGCTTTGCACGGAGGTGTTACATGGACGCGCAGGGCAGGAATAATTTCTGGAAAGTTTAAAAACAAACTTTCTCGAATGATTAAATGTACCTGGCAGAGGCCGTTTTGGAAAAAGACAGCAACGTCCTAGAGACGAAAAGTGACTGCATCTTCTCCATTTTAGGGACATAAAATAATAAAAGTGGCCCTTGACAATAAATGTTTATAGCTGCTGACCTTTTCCAACGCCTAATAGTGAACCGATTCGTTTTTATCTTTCTCTCATTTGCCCCGAGAATGCGAAAGTTTGTCATCTTAATGTCTAATTGCGGTTTCACCGGGAGAGGGTGGGGGAAGCTATCCGCCGTCAGATGATAGCAAAATTTCGAGATTAAAAACCGACTGGCAGCTTAGGCCGGGCCTATTAGGACAAACATTCCCCTCCCGGCTGGGGAGCCGTGCGGGTCCGCAGGTCCCTGCGGGGAGCAGCGGGTGCGGGTTACAGCAGGAGAAGGGCGAGTTTGCGATCGTGTGGCTGCGGGGCCGGCGGGGGCGGCCGGGCCGGGCCGGGCTGGGCCGGGGGGTGGTGGAGAGCAGCCCAGCAGCCCCCTCGCTTCCCCTCACCTTGCTGCAGCACTCGCCTGCCCTCGCCCTCTATTGTAAAATGCTTTCGGCTGTGTTTAGGGTTTGCTTTGCTTTTGTTTCATGGCTTTCCCCCCCTCCTTTTCTCCCTCTCTTTTTTTTTTTTTTTTTTTTTTCCATCCCCCCCTTTCTTTTAAATCCACTCATTCTCATTTCTGAGGTCCGTGTTGGCAGAGCTGAGGGCTGGAATTGTAATGGTGGCTTGCTGGATGGCTTCTTTAACCCCGTAGGCCCCACGTTTACGAGTTGTGCGTGAAATATGTGAGGAAATTGTGTCTGGAGAAGTGGGTTTCCCTTTCGGTGTGTGTCTATGCAGACGTGTTCGGTGTATTAAAGGGATGGCTTCACGTTCAGCTCAGCTGAAGGAGATATCGCCACGTCTCCATTGAAGTACAGTGTAGCTTGCTCTGTTACTAATCAGGTAGCTCTCCAAAGAGCAGTAAATATTTACCAGCTAAAGTCTTCATGCTGCGAGAAAGTACTTGTTTGATGTTTATTTTTATGGATTTAAGATTACTAAAAGCTACTTAATAAATTATACCGTGGCTAGTCCTGAATGGGGAAACGTGCCTCTTTGAATTCTCCATCATATGCAGGAAGAGTAAAATTAATATTCATTATAGGCGCAAAAGAAAGAGAATGAGTATTTTTAGGCGAAAAAAAAGGGAGAGAAAATGAAGGCTGCGACTATTTCATTATTTTACCTCCTTTTTTTTAGCAACCCCCTTGAATGGGCTCTTTATTGTAATTGTCCCTCCCCAATTGAGCACCCCACTGAGCTGTTGTATCTTTTTACAACCCCTAACAACTCGCACCAGTAACACAATTACCGCCAGATATTTATAACGAGAAATTACTTTTCCATTTTCACCCGCGACGATTTCAAATAAATACATGGGGACGCATAAATAAATAAATAAGTGGCCCGGGGGGGGGGGGAGGAGGGAGGGAAGGTGGCGAGAGGAGGAGAGAGGGAGCAGGGGAAAGAGGGAGGGAGCGGGGGGGGGGGGGGGGGGGGAAGAGGGGGGGGGGGAGAGAAAAAGGCGCTGGGGACTGTCCAGGCGCTGGGTCAAGGCAGGCACTAATGAAGGGAGAAGGGGCTTGTTTCTCTGCTCTTTGTAAGTTGGAGGGTTGTTGGTCCGTTGAGTTGGGAAGCTGCGCGGCCGGTTAAGGAGCCTGGGTTTCTGCACTCGGGGTTTGGGTAGAGGAGCAGAATGGAGGCCATTGTTCGCTTTCTGTAGGCTTTGTTTAACAGTTCTCACCCCCTCCTGTTCTTACTTTTTAAAGCAGTGAGGCGAGGTAGACAGCGTGTGTCACAGTACAGTGAAAAAGGGGAAGATCTAAAGACCAAAAAAGAAGTTAATCACAAGACGGGGAGTTTGGGGGAGAAAAAGTTGCTAGTGCCGCGGGGAAAGGGCGGGGGGAAAAAAATAACTCGAGAAAATACCCGGAGGTAAAAATGGAGCCCCGCTCCCAGCAGGCAGGACAGCCGGCCGAGCACACACACACAGACCCCCCCCGCCTCCGCCGGTGCCCGCGCAGCCCCCGCGCAGCGCCGCCCGCCCCGCTCTGCTCCGCGCCCCGCACAGCACACACCTTCCCGGCGTCGCTCCGCACTTTTTAATGTACTTCTTCTGCTTTGTCCTAGAGGGAAGACTTTAACTAGTGACACGCAGATGTGCGAGTCCCTAAATTGTATGAGAGGACAGTCCACCCCGCTTTCAGGCAAGTTTAAAAACATGACTTCGGACTCTCTTTGTGATTGTTGTCACTCCACTTAATACACCACCTCAGCGAAGGGCACTAACGACGAGGCAATACGCCACCTGCATGCAATTAAAACGAGAAACCACTTGGCGGGTTGCTTTTCTTAATTTTTTTCGCGTGTTAGGGATGCATATGTACATTTTTTGCCCTGAGGTATTAAAGCCCCCAAATCCTTAAGCTAATCGGGGGAAGACGCCTAAGGATAACAAAGTAAGCCTGTGAGATATTAGCCTCTCTGCAGCTTAACCGTGTGCACTACCTCCCCTGATTAACGCCTATTTTATCACTGATAGACTGCTATAGGCGAGCCCCGTGGGATACTGCTCTATCAGCCCAACATGCAGAACAGTAAGTGACTCCGCGCCCCTTCGCGGCCGCGGAGGGCAGGCGGGGGCGGCCGCGGGCGCGCAGGAGCGGGCAGGCAGCCTGGGGCCGAGGGCCCGCTCCGGAGCGGGGGGGGGTGGGGTGGGGGGGCGGCTCCGCCGGGCGCGGTGGCCCCTGCGCGGCCGGGAGCGCCGCCCGCCCCGTCGAGGCGCGGGTCCCGTCGGGGGCGGCGTGGACGGGGTCGGGAGGGCTGTCATGGCTGCGGGGCCGACGGGGCTCGCCTGGTGCGTGGCCCAGGCCCTGCCGTGTGTCCTCCCTGCTCCGCAGAGGGAGCTGGGCAGGGAGCAGCCGCTCCGCGCTAGGTGCAGTTCCCCGCCACCTCCTGGGTTTATTTGCTTCCCGGTGCTGCTGATGTATTTTGTGGATTATTAATATTTTTTGGCCTTTTTGTTGTTGTTATTGCTGATGTCGTTTAAGACCTGGCCGAGGGGCCTGCGCGGCTTTCGGAGGGGAAGGCACTCGCCCAACCCGGGAGCGCAGGGGAGCGGGGTCGGGCGCGGTGGCCGGCGAGGAGCGGCCTCTCCCTGCAGTCCGGC